>NW_027412569.1:1354350-4191850 GCF_025532065.1 Leptinotarsa decemlineata | reverse complement strand
CCATACTTCACATCAAACATAAGCTCCACTCAATCATTGAAAAACGTAAACATATCCACTTTTTGTGGGTTCCATCACAAGTTGGTATAGCAGGCAACGAAAGGGCCGACCAGCTGACAAAGGATGCTATTACTAACCCACTCACATTTATTGAAAAAAGAATAGCCCACCCTGACCTGAAATCGTTTTACAAACAAATGCTTACTAATGTATGGCAACAGCAATGGAATGACTACAACTCTAAGTTATCAGCAATCAAACCATTGGTCTTGCCCTGGAAATCACTTCCAAAAACAAGAAAATTGCAAGTTATCACTCACTCATGAATACATCCTCAACGGTAATAACCCTCCAACATGTGAAGTTTGTGACTGTGCCATAAGTGTCAAACATATTTTATCTGAGTGCGCATCTTACTCCAACGAGAGAGTCGAGTACGACATCCCCCCTTCAATTGAAGCAGCGTTAGGACAAAATTGTAACTATGAAAAACTAATTGCCTTTTTAAGACATATAAAGCTGCTGCACCGTATATGACATTTATTGTAAGAAATCCAATACTTTTATGAAATTTGAATTGTCCCTAATAACCCTCAAGGTGGATGCGACATTAAATAAATGTAATTAAAAAAAAAACGTCAGGCATAAGGAAAACATTGGTTATTGCCATGAAAAAGTGGAGTCACAAATATTTTTTGCTATATCTGTCCAATGTAAAATTTTTTTTCAGTAATGAAAACTCATAATGATGATTTTATTAATCTCATTGCTTTTGTAACAGTCGTATATTGTTTTTTCAATAATTTTTTTTAGACGAACATGTGAAGGTTTTAGTTTTTCTGTATCACATCGCGTCTTGCGTTCATAAGGTTTGTTTTTGACTATTTTACGTACAGTTGAGAAAGGAATTTTGGTCAAATCTGATGTTTCTTGTAATAGTTTGTTTCCTTCGAAACCAAACTTGAGATGTAGATTCTTATATACATTGAAACATACTATCTGTGTTTCAATATTCAAATGTATGCGAATCTGTTTTTCGCATTTTTCACCATCGATATTGGAATCACTACACTGGAAAAAGTATATGTTGTTATCACACTCGTTATTACTATTAGTACTTGTCCGAGGACGCCACATTTTAAACAAATAACAAAAATTTCAAGTAATTATAACTGCACCAATATCGAATTTCAACACTCAAATTGCGATCACCTTCTGAACCGAACACGACGGCGATAACCTTCCCCGATTTATATTCACCGTAACATGACTTCAAATTAAATGTATGACTTTTCAGCCAATCATAAAACTCGGTTAGTAAAAATTATCCAATACGATCTGCCAATTCTACAGTCCACGTGCACAATATCGTTTACTTTGACTATAGCAAAGAAGTCAAAATGTGGCTGAATTATACAGTTGTAAATTGTGACTTTTGAGTTAATACTAAGATGTGGGGCCACTGAACCTACAGCTATCCAGGATGAGTATTTGAGGACCCTGGTGGAGAGTGACCCATCACAAACGGTGTGTAGGATGGCGAAGTAACTAGGCGTCAGCTCTTGTGCGGTTTTTGATGGTTTGAAAAATATTGGAAAGGTTAAAAAGGTCGAAAAGTGGATGGTCCACGTTTTGAACGATCGACAGAAATTCTCACGTATCGAGATCTGTTCTTTGATTTTGCGCAACCAAAACGATTCTTTTTTGGATTGGGTCGTCACGTGTGATGAAAAGTAAATAACTAGTTTTGTAAAAAATAACGGATGTTTTCCATTTTATCATTCCTAATCGAATAATTTGTTTTATTATTATAAAATAATCTTCTGAATAATTTTTCATGAAATTTTCATTATATACAATGAATATTACTGGAGTTTCATCCCAACAACAAACCGTTATTTCAACACCTCGACACGTGTTTCGATCACCAAGTGATCATCTTCAAGGGGAGGATCAAAGATCAGTTTGATCTTGAAAATGATCACTTGGTGATCGAAACACGTGTCGAGGTGTTAAAATAATGGTGTGGTGTAGGGATAAATTTCCAGTAATCCTCATTACTACACCAAAGGTTTTAAACAGTGCATCACAAGAACAATTAATAAAATTTATCTACACTGTATTATTATTATCATTTTGATTTAAAAGTTCTTCATATCCACATCTAGTAAAAATGACATCATGAAAGAAGACAAAGCAAATATCAAAAATACAAACAGATAACAAATAACCTTTTAATCTGGCCCTTGATCCATCCGAGACATCCTTCATCGTGGCTGGCGCAGGCCGCCCCGCGTGGAGGCGGAAGCTTCGGCTCCGGTATGTGGATGACCGTATACACGACCACGCACTGCAACTCCATGCCACCGTCGTCGTCGTCGGCGGGGAGGAAGCGTCGAAGAAGAGGTCGTCGACGTCGGCCGTCCGCATCGCTACGCCAACGTCCGCCGAAGAACTATTCACGCGACTTCCACGCGCCGACCCACGGAGAAGGTTGCCATGCGTAGGTTGGTCGGCGTTGTCGGGACGCTCGCCACGCGCTTTCGACGGTATGTTCGTGAATGAAACGATGAAATTTTATTGGAGGCAGGTAGGACGGCGATATTCGTGGAGGCGTTGGTCTTTTTCCAGCGTCTTCTGTTTTTATGAAATGATTTCTGTTCGATTTTGGTATTCACAGCCGATTATTTAAACGATATTTCCAGTCTTTGTTTCATATTTTTTTATATCAGTCGCAATTAAGTATCCTTAATGAACCCGAATGAGTGAGGCAATGTAGAAAATCCAGCACTTACTCAACAAAAAACACTTTTTGAAAAATAGTTTCATTTCCAAGCAAGAGTCTATACAGTAAATTTCAAAATAATTGGATATAACTTTTTATTACGCCTGAATTCTATAATAAATGACACATTCAACAAATTGAGGATTTCATTCGATTATGTAGAAATATACTCTAAAATTTATATTTCAATTATTATAAGTATATCCCTGGTTTACATTCTGCTAAGAAAGTACGGAGAATCGATCATTTGAAAAGCGTGCGTGAAGGGATTGCTAGGTTGACATAACTGGCTTCTATACTCACGTGGAGTTTGAGCGCCAGATGTAGCTTAGTTTATTTACAGAGGTAAGGAGAACTGTCTCATATGGGAGGAAGCTTGAAAGAGTGTACAACTTTCAGCAGTATACATGGTGTTAATTAAGTATGTACCATAAATTTAATAGATGATTCTTTAGGTAATTTCAAGACGAAATGTTCATATAAACGCAAATCCTTCGTTCTCAAGATACAGGGTATTAAAATAAAAATAAAAAAAAGTTATTCGTAAATATCTTATTCATTACGGGCGAGCGAGGTGGCCATGGGTGTGGGCCTGCTCTCCCAATCCAGCGATTATGGTAATTTTCATCCAAAAATTGCAGTGCCACTACACTAAAGTGTGGTGGAGCACCATCGTGCATGTACCACATACGGAATCTTTCCATGACTGGAATTTCTTTAAAAGTCCAAGTAAAACAAATTCTGAAACCCTTCGGTATTTTTTTTTTGGGAAATAAAATTTTTGGCTTTCTACTACCTTCGGTATTCTTCTTAAGTCTAGGTAGAAAAAAGTGAGGCCCAATGAGATGGTCACCGACAATTCCAACCCAAATATTAAAAGAAAACTGTTCTTGAAAATTATTTTCTATCAAGACGTGTGGATTGTATTCAGCCCAAATATGATTGTTGTTGAAGTTAATAATTGAATTGCGAGAAAAACAAGCTTCTTGTCTGAACAATATTCGATTTAGGAAACCTGGATTTCTTCTTATTTTACCGCGTAACCAATTAGAAAAAGCTAGTCTTACAGGCAAATCTCTGGGCAATAGAGCTTGCACACGTTGCATGTGATACGGATATAGCTGCTGGGCTCTTAAAATCTGCCACATTGTGACATGGGTAATATTCAGTTCGTCAGCTATTTTCCGAGTACTGGTATGAGGATTTACTTCAATCTCATTTGAAACAGCTTCTTCAATTTGAACTGTTCGTACCGTGGCAGGCCTCCCAATGGCAACTGTCGAGCGTTTCAGAAAGTCGTGCATGGAGACGTACAAAAGTTCTTCTATTAGGCACTACACGCTGAGGAAATCTTTCATGGTGAATGCGTCTTGCAGCATTCGAGTTTCCGTGAACCATTCCATAACAGAAATGCATATCTGCCATTTCACTGTTAGTAAATTGAATCATGTTTTACAAAAATGGTTCGAAAAATAACCACTAAACACACTTTTTATAACAATTTTAAATTAAAAGCTTATAAAGTTGACAACAACTGTCAAAATGTTTATTAAATGCTGCAATCGTTTTCCAAGGCAACCCTTGATTATTATTTATGGTATTTTCAGAAGAGTGCGAAATTCAATGATGCGGCGGCTAGACGGTTGTTTTAAAGCCGAAGAAGGCCATTTCTAACACTTGATTTAGTGCAATTCGTTAGTCTAGATGTTAATGTTATTTAATATTTGTTGTTTTTGTTACATACTCAGTAATGAAAAATTGTAAAAATAATAATTTCCAAAAGAAACATTTATTTCCCCATATTGTTCCTTGTGAGGTCCAGGGATAAGGAATTAGGTCGATTTTTTTTTTCTAAAAAACTAAACAAGAAACGAAAAAAATTCAAGAGGCAAAAAAGTTGTATTTCTAATTGCATTATCCAAAAAGATAATAAAAATTGCACAAAAGTCAGTGGCGTACATTTTCAAGTCAAAAATTCGTTCAAATCCCGCTCGAGACGCCACTGGACTTGAAAAATTGAATCACGTTCGGGCTGAATTAGAAGTAGAATAAATACCATTACCAAATTACAACAAAATTAGGTAAAGGATGTTTAAGATATTTACGAATAACTTTTTTTTAATTTTTATTTTAACACTCTGTATCTTGAGAATGAAGGATTTGCGCACCCATGTTTATATGAAGATTTCGTCTTAAAATTACCTAAAGAATCGTCTGTTAAATTTATGGTACATACTTAATCAACACCCTGTATAAAAGTTCAAACACTCTCCAGAATGGCGCTAGCATAGGCACAGGGTATGATATGAACTAACCAGTTGTTGACTGATTGAAGTATGCTGAGTTAGGAAATTTAATATATTTAATGACTAGAGTAGTTACTGACAGTGTAATATACAAAACCTCACATGTTTACGTAATCCAAACTAATTTTGTCAAAATAACCTGAATTATTGCTGTGGTAAAACTTAGAGACATCGATTGAATTTTTATATCAGTAGGGCTCTGCCAAACACCGAAAATCTGATTCGGTCCCCAGCGGGACAGGCACAAAGTATGTGCTCTGCTGTTTCATCATTTTTCAAATGGAGGCGACACACACTGTCTTCCGACAGTCAGAGTCTCTGCATATGATGATTCAAATGGCAGTGACCTGTGAGAAGGCCTGTTAGACATCGTAGTACATCCCTACTGTGGTCCAACAACTGTTTGGAACCCAAGGTTCCTAGGCAGGTTGATATCTCTGTCCTGGGTCTGCGACTGAAAACACCTGCACCAGAACCTGAAAGTGTTTTTGATCAATCTGTGAACCAACAACAACTATCTGCTCATAATATTTCCTTCTCCCGGAAGATGCAAGTCTTGTCCACTCGGGAACAGTAATCTATAAGGCGGTTCGTAGTTGACAGTTGGAGACATAAAGTCAGAGGTCATTTCCAGAAAGCTGTTCCAGTGTCAACCAGCAGCACTCTATATTAAATTGATATGTGCAATTATTAATGTGTACAAGTCTATATGCCAGGGGTGGCCAACTTGATTAGACATAAGATCTACTGTTTACTAACGAGACCCTGTGCGATCTACCACTCACATACTTCTTGAAATCTTAAATGAAACAGCATTGTGTTCAGTACACAGTCACAAAATATTTTTATTGAACAATCTTAAGAGTTCCTTTTCGTATCACATATGAGATTGTTTGCTTAAATTTACCTGATACTTTGGAATGGAAGTCTGAGTTGATGATGTTTAATCAACATTTATAGGTCCTATCTGTATATTAGTGTGAGTATTGCGTCGCAGTATCTTCCACTAGTTTAGCATAATCAGGTTTGTAGTTGAAAATTGCCAACCTTAAAGAATCCAGTGTATGAGCGTCTGTCAAGCGATAACGGTGTTTATTTTTTGTTTGTTTTAAGTAGGAAAATGCTGACTCACATAAATATGTTGAACAAAACACGAATGAAGTTGTTCAACACATTTCTTCAAATTTGGATATTTTTCGTTGGAAACCAATGCCCAGAAATGTTGACCTGAGGATGACCTTGCTTTTGGGAATATGTCGCAGCACAGAGTAATAATTTCGTTTTGTAACATCATGTGCTCAATTTGAATTATATCTGCGAATTTTGTAGCCAATTCATAGATATCACTATGATCAATGGAAATTGTAGGTGGGATGTTTTTTCATATGATCCTTGATGTTTACAAATTGTTCAAATTTTTTTTCTTCTCTATGTCAATTATCATAGACGCTGTTTGACTTTGTCTGGTCTATTTATTTATATTTTTTGCCTTGCCACGATCGACCGGTCGATCGCGATCGACCGGTTGGCCACCCCTGCTATATGCAGTCCATCTAGCCTCTCTCTCTAGAAAAATATGGAGAGGAAGTAGATCTAAGATTTCCATGGCCAAATGTAGCAAGTTATTTTTGTTGTATACTTGTGTACGGCTAATAAAGACTAAGGTTTTGGCTTTCTACTTCTCTATCTTTATTCAGGAGTCTTATTCCGAAACATTGATGTCCGCAATTGAGGATGACAGTGTTCCATGTAAGTGAAATTGTATCTCATTCGTTCTAAAGCGACTGTTGGGAGTACAAACAGAATACGAAAAAGTGTTTTTTGTTCAACTCAATGTCCATATTACAGTACTTTTGAAAGTATGAGTATAAAAAAAGATTTTGAACCATAGCGTTTGGATATTAAATGATGGCGTTTCAAGTTGTAATAATTGAGTAATTGACTAAAGTTATTATTATGTTTATTACTCGTATACCACTTATTAGAGATCCTGCAGAGGAGTAATGATTCATTTGTACCATATTTTGTAATGACTGCTGAGTTCTATAGAAACGTATCACACATATTCCCGGTTTAATTAACAATTCCACACATATCAATCGCTACCGCATATTCCTTCTCAGCATTCCGACTGGAGACCCAAAGTTAGGATAATTTGATTAGGGTTGAATTGGGTTAAAGTTATAAGTTATAAGGATCCCTCGCAAAAGCTCAACTGATCTTGTTTTATGGACTGTTAATAATATAACGTATTTATTTTGAGATGTTCCGGGTAAGAAGCAGTTAACAATCAGGAGGTACACATTTTGAATAGATACATACAGGAGGTTCAAAACTAAAGTGGAGGAGTTATAAGTTTGAATGAGTTAAGTAATATATTCAATTATGAACGTTGACAACTTCAGAACACTCAAAATACATCAAGGATTGAAAAAGTGGCCCACCAATAACTTTTAAGGTAATATTCGTTTAATAGAAGAGTCACGTTGCATTTCGCCTCGTGATGTCGCTATTTTTAAAACGTCTGGTAAGATTTTCTAGAATTCGAATGTGCCTTAGCTTGTTCTATAAGAAATATGTCAATTCTCTCACAATTCAGTTTGTCAAATCATGTCTAAAATTAGTTATTTCATAAACTACACCTTACAATTTGATCTTCAAACATATCACGACATGTTTTGCTATCACAATAGCTTTTTCGTAGTTGATAAAATACTAAAAGTTTACTCTCATTTTTATATACCCCACGTAATCACCATTGAGAACTAACTACCTACTCAGGTACTCACTGAAGCACCTGTAGCACCTACTCAACTTTTATTTACTTCAATTATGATTACCTATAGCATATTGCATCAATTCCTACATCAAAAATATGTCTACGAAGGCTGTAAACTATATCCACCAAACAAACTAAGTAACCCAAACAAAGATATATGCGTGATCAAAGCATGATCACCACGCAGATATGCACCTATTCCTTACGCTGGCCATTCAGATTTAACTGCATTCGGCTGTCGGAATTCATAGTGTTGAAGTAGTCAGTTACGTTTCAACGTCTGTGGTGTGTACATATACGGTTCAAAATGTTCAAAATGTTTTACTGATACGGCTGAAGAAACAGCTACTTTATGTCTCTGCACTCCACCTAAAAATGTTACTACACCCCGCATTAGAAAAAAATATAAAACTTCGGGCGTTCCTCAGTGCGACTCTGTACAAGCAGCCTTGTCTGGGAGATCACGCGCACTATGCATGATAATGTTTCGGAGCACCCTGTTGCTTAGATGGTCATTCAATAAAATCAGTAAAATTCAAACATTTTACTGAATGACTAACTGGTTTTGAATAGATGATGTAACTTAGCTATATGAGAAAACAGTGTAAAATCGCGACGCAAAACAAACATTGCGTTCCATCAAAAAAAGATACCTGTGATGACAGTAGTGAAGTGGAATACACACAAAAAGTTTCAAGACATGGCGGAGTCTAACGCGAACCTAGCAATAGACTCGGCAATTTAATTTCTCACAAACTCGCTCTGTTTATTACTCATTGTTGTCTCCAAAGTTCTTCATCTTCGTGAACTCCCCATTTCTGAGAAAATTAACACAAGTGAAATAAACTTCTTATCAGACAGAGACAAACGTTATTATTCCACACAGCTTCAACAATTATCCTCCCTTGAATATCAAACAATCATCAGAGGAAATTGTCCCTGACTTCTGAAATATAGGTGATATATAATATCACCTTTTCTTGAAAGTAATGTCAACTGGTTTCATCATCCTAATAAGAGGCTAGGATGAATTGTAAACGGGAAACTCGTTGTGGACCTCAAAACGTATAATTATTGCAAAGTTGAAAAATTATCCTAACGGAAGACGAGCAACTAAATTCATGTATATCACGCCCATTTGTTTCTATAAAAAAACTGGAAGAAAAGATCCATCTAAAATATCTAATTTCTACAAACTTCAATACAGCAAGCATTTATTGAGTGGAAAACTTCGGAATCAACAACTGTCTATCAAAACTATAATTTCTTTTCAAGATCGGAAAAAAAATTATGCATTTTCGAAAGCGAAACGTTCATTAAATTAAATAATAATAGATTCTGGTATTTGTAGAGTAGAGTTATTTTCTTCTTTTCTTAAACGTGCTCTCCCTTTAATCGATATGAAACTGATTGGAATGTGATTTACAAGAGAGAAATATCTTTATACTGTTTCAAGTTCTCTGAAAGTTTCAAGTTCCGAATTACTGTTGAAGAATTCGTTCCAAAGTTTGTATTGGCCATGAAATTCACTTGTTCGTAACTGTATCTATTTTAGCAAAGTTGAATCGACTTGTGAATTGCGAGTCGCTAAACATATATCTAGAAACACGTGAAATTCACTGCTGCATAATATACGGTCTTTCGTTAAGCGTTTCCTGTCTTTAAATAAAATAAATTTTTAAAACAAGCTTTTATTTAAGTGTCCTAAAAAGATCAAAATAAAATTTTAAATCACATTAACCACATTCATTTATGACTTTACAGAATTGAAATTATAATAAAAGCTTGTCGCGATAATTTCAATTTGTAATTGAAATTTTGTAATTAGGTAGGCACCTATATGTAGTTAAATGAAAGTGCCGTGAATGCTTAAAATGTGGAACTTTAACCTTGAATAACTTTTTTGCACACATAGGATTTATCGAGTTTGACATTTATTGCAGTACCTAGTTGATCTGTCAGAATGATTCTTAGTTTAAATTTCATCTGACTGAATATGCACTTCTACATTTATATAAAGAGAAATATTAGATTGTTTGTAATGGATAAACTCAAAAACTACAGAACCGATGCTGATAACTCTTTCACTATTTGAAAATCACATTATCCAGAAGTAACTGATGTCACTGTTAACCCCGATATCCCCACGGGATCGGGATCTACGCGGTAAACAGTAATTTTCTGTGGTTCACGTGCACGAAGTCCCGGGCAAAAGTTAATTTATATAAATTACTAGTACTATGTTACTGTGTCGCTGCTGTTCCAATGATTTGACAGAATCAGAATCAACGAACTTAGGCGTTATAGAAGAATGCTTTCAAAAAAGTATTCTACAGCGCCATCTAGTGCCGAGTTACAGAAAAATTGATAGCCTAAAAACCTTTTCTATGAAAAATTACTTATACATGTCAAGTTTCATCACGATCGGTTGAGCGATGTAGAAGTTTATCACTTACCAACCAACCAATCGACAAACATCCATTTTTATATATTAGACTAGTTGTTGCCCGCGGCTTCGCCCGTGTAGAATTTGGTAGTTGTAGTACTATTTAGTACTATGTTGCTGTATCACTACTGTTCCAGTGTTTTGACAGAATCCGAATCAACGAACTTAGGCATGCGCAGCGTTATAGAACAGTGCTTTCAAAAAATTGTTCTACAGCGCCATCTAGTGGCGAGTTACAGAAAAATTGATAGCCTAAAAACCTTCTCTATGAAAAATTACTTATACATGTCAAGTTTCATCACGATTGGTCGAGCGATGTAGAAGTTTATCACTTACCAACCAACCAACCAACCAACCAACCAACAAACATCCATTTTTATATATATGATGTAATAATAACCGCAGTAATTAAACAACAAAAATACACGAATTTTGTTAAGTCTGTAAGTCGTGGATAATGAAATTATAACTATGAATTGCACTCTTGCAAAATATACATTTCCATCTCTTGATGAAAGTGTATTCTCATACTTTACCGCAAACCCCCATAAAAATAATTCAATCAAAACATTCCTAACTTAGTAAACAAATTCCTATATTATGTAGACCACATATTGTGCAAGTAAACACGCAAATCAATCAACTAATGGAATATAATCGGACATCGGATATGGGTATTTTGAAACATGGAAGCTAAAGGAAAATTTATTAGCTTCCAAAGCATCACTTAAAACGAAGTACATACTTTGTGATCAAATCGTTGGTAAGCAAACAGGAGAATGAAATGAGTAGAGTTCCACAGTGTTTGCAGAAGAAGTGTATATACAGAGCGATTCTCGTTGAATTATAGTTATTTCTTGTATCAGTTGGACTTATAAACCCCCAACTGATGAAGTTACCGTATAGCGAAACGCGTCATGCATAAAATGTATAATGTATAAATTGGATAATCATTATCAAAAATAGTAATAAATAATTGAATACAAATGCAATATCATTCGAAATCGTTATATTTGTATTCATTGATGTTACTACTATACCAAACAGTAATAATAATAATAAATCGGCTTTATTGATAATACAAAAAAACAATACAAAGATACATTCGAAAATGAAAATAAGTCACAGGAGATTCTGGTATTCATTGGCAAAGTCTAGCTCAAAGCTACTCTAACTGAACCAACAAGCACCACTCCATAATGCACGCGAACATACAGAAATCATACGGTTTTTCATATTGAACCAGCGGGAGTTTTTAAAGGCTTCAGAAATTGAATCATACTCACGAAGTCCATAAATGAGGCGGCAACAAGAATTTTGACTTTTTGTATTTTTTTATCTGAATCATATAAATATGGCCCATATATGAAGTCACAGTAGTTGAAATGGCTTAGCACCAAACTATCAGAGAGCATTCTTTTTAGAGGTTGGCTCAAAATGAAACGATTACAGTAGAACAGTTTCAATGACATAGAGGCTTTTTTCATTAAATTTTCAACATACCTAGTGAATCTAAGATCAGTGTCAAGCATCACCCCAAGTTTTTAGCTGTATTGACAGGAGTCAAAATAGTATGACTTAGTTCTAAATGCAAATTTACGATCCAAAATGTATCATCATTGTTTTATTAGGATTAACTTTCAAATCATGTTCACTTGATAACCCATTGATCAAATCAAGATCAGTGTTGAAGAGATTTTGTGCCACAGCATACTCATCGATTTTAAAGTGCACTAATAATTGTATGTCATCAGCATACGCCTGTATTTTACATTTCTTGATGGACGAAATAAATGTCTGTAGTATAATTGATGAACAATAAAGGTCCCAAAATAGAACCCTGTGGTACTTCTGATAGATTATCAAAAGGTAAGGAGTGATGACCATCAACAACAACTTTTTGAGATCGACCAAGTAAATAATACCAGATGAGAAGGCAGCACTATCAAAAAAAATAATATTTGAGTTTCAAGCAATAGACCCTGCTATAGACCATAACTTATTAAGCCTCAAACTAGAAGCTATAGGAGTTCGTGATGGTGCTCTAGACTGGGCAACTTCTTACTTGGACAATCGAAAACAATTAGATTCCATAAAATCCAAGACAAGATAAAGTTATCATAAAGGTGTACCTCAAGGCTCCATTCTGGGACCCCTTTTCTTTATAATATTCACGAGCGACATAAAGAACACCTGTGTTGCTGCAGATCAAATCATTCTCTATCCAGATGATACTAATATTTTAATGTCCAGAACAAATAATGAACAACTAGTAAAGAATGGTAACAAGGCATCAAAGGAAACCAGTGACGATTGTAGTAAAAATGGACTAGCAGTAAACACCGCTAAGACCTATCATATTCGATTCTTACAAAAAAAAATGAATCCTGATAATGATTCCTACTTAACAGTCCATGGAAAATCGATAGAAAACAAAGAGAGTATAAAGTTCTTAGGTGTTGTGCTTGATAGGAAACTTTCATGGGAAAACCATATCACCACTTTATGTTCAAAACTCTGCACAATCACATACATTATTAGGAATCTGAGGGATACAGTATCAGCTGATGTATTGAGAATTCTTTATTTCGGACTGGCACAGTCAGCTATGCAATATGGAAGAAAATCCAGAATTGCTGTTTGAGACTTATTTTTGGCATAAAAAGCAGGCAGAGGATTTCCATTAAAATTAAAGAAATTGAATGGCTCAATATGTCCAACAGGCGTGAATTACATATTCTTTGTTACTTCTACAAACTTTTGAAATACAAACAACCCAACTATCTCCATGATAAAGTCATATATAGAAAAGACATACATGAATACTAATATTTTAATGTCCAGAACAAATAATGAACAACTAGTAAAGAATGGTAATAAGGCATCAAAGGAAACCAGTGACGATTTTAGTAAAAATGGACTAGCACTAAACACCGCTAAGACCTATCATATTCGATTCTTACAAAAAAATATGAATCCTGATAATGATTCCTACTTAACAGTCAATGGAAAATCGATAGAAAGCAAAGAGAGTATAAAGTTCTTAGGTGTTGTGCTTGATAGGAAACTTTCATGGGAAAACCATATCACCACTTTATGTTCAAAACTCTGCACAATCACATACATTATTAGGAATCTGAGGGATACAGTATCAGCTGATGTATTGAGAATTCTTTATTTCGGACTGGCACAGTCAGCTATGCAATATGGAAGAAAATCCAGAATTGCTGTTTGAGACTTATTTTTGGCATAAAAAGCAGGCAGAGGATTTCCATTAAAATTAAAGAAATTGAATGGCTCAATATGTCCAACAGGCGTGAATTACATATTCTTTGTTACTTCTACAAACTTTTGAAATACAAACAACCCAACTATCTCCATGATAAAGTCATATATAGAAAAGACATACATGATAGAAATACTCGACAAATTTTTTTTATCACCATTCCTCGACATAGAAAGGAAATTTTCAAACGTAGTTTTTCATATAATATTGCTAGTTACATGAATACGTATAAGATAACCGACTACAGTAGGACGTGTTTCTCTTTGGAAAAAGCCATGACTGTATGTTTGCGTGAACTACAAAAATGAAATATAATTGAAAATATCTCCTAACGCAGAGCAAAAAACTAAAATTCTCAGCGTCGTCATGCAACCTGGCGGTTTCATGACCTAAAGGAATCACTGCCCTCACAAGTGAAAATAAATTATAAAAAGGGTTCTTATCTTTCCTATCTTTTCTCTCTCTCTTTTATCTTTTTTTTTCTCTTGCTTTTCTCTTGTCTTCTTCTTCTTGTTGTTTACTGGTACTAGTCAGTAGGTATATTTTAGTTTCAATATTTTCATCACAATTATTAGAAACATATTGTACAAATTGGGCAAAATAGTTGTTCATTTCATCGGGATTCGAGAGGTGATTGGATATTGAATATTGTTTTATTGAACGAACATTGGGGTTAGAGAGAGCATTCCAAGTTTGGCGTGTTTTTTTTTTTTCAGAACAGACATTGTGTCATTAACAAAGTATAATTTCTCAATTCTTTATACCTCATACGATCATTGACAGATTTTGTTTTTTTTTTTAATTTTTGAAAGGCTTTATCACGTTCTTTCATGAGAAGTCTGAGATTTTGAGTGAGCCAAAGAGCGGGAGGTTTGGTAATTCTAACTTTTTTAAGAGGGGCATGTCTGTCAAAAGTAGTGATTAAAAATGAATTTAAATTGTACAATTTATTATCAATATAATTTTCACTTATAATTTCGAACCACCGCAACTGGTATTAATCTGTTAAACAAAAGTATGCAAAGTGAAATTGTGGAAACAGCGGTTTGTTACAAATTTGGGCTCTATTTTGAATTTCTTTGTTAAATATTCAACGTAAACTAGCCTGTGATCTGAAATGCCTTGGGATGATACAGTACCAGAGCTTATAACATTATTATTATTACTAATAAAAATTGAGTCAATGAGCGTGTTAGAAGCGTTGGTGATTCTAGTAGGCTCATTAAGAATTTGTTCTAAATTGTAACATTTCTGCAGTTTCAAAACCAGCAATTGTAACACGGAATCAGTGAAAACAAATGGTATGAAATATCGGATAAGGGTGCATCAAAAACTATGGTAAAAAGTGACGAAGTTATGGCTAAGAATAACTAGTCCTCGTACTCGTATATTCCTTCAATTCGGTTGGAAATTATTGCTAAACTGAATTTTACTTCAATTCAAATCATTTTTCTTCTCTCTCTCGAAAAACCCTCATCGCATATAAAGCCTTCCACGAAAATAAAAGCTCAAAATCTCTTAAGACATCCAATTACTATTCACTTTCGCATTTTTCAAAGTCGATTCTATCTTTTTTGTATATCTTTTCTGAAAGCATTCGAGTTTCGATAAAAAACCTCCATACGTTTTTACCACTCTGCTTGGAAACAGAAAACAACAAAAAAAGGATGTCGAGATTATCCTTCGAATTCAATTTTTCAAATTGGATCATGAGGTTCGATAGTGTCGGGGAATTTGAACTAACTAAATTATATTAATGGTATATTCAAGGTCTTCCTCTCATGTTCAATATTAAATTTCTACCCTACTTTACCGAGGAGTTATCAAGAGAAATGGGTTTTTTTTCACAGATTTCACAGAAACGATTTCACACCAATTTCATATAATAAGTATACTCAACTTTTACTCAGTTATCGATAAAAGATATTAATTTGTACCCTGTACAATATTTATATTCAACCAGCTCAACCGGCAAACTTCGTATTGTTTTAGAATTAATCAATTTTGCGTTAAGTTAAGTTAATTTAACTTTTTTATATTGTATATATAAAACACGGAGACGAGCCCTACCAACACGGCCGGTGTTGCCAGGTAACTTTTATACTCAGCAGTAAATTATTCATTAGAGAAACAGTAGATTGATAAAAAAACAACAGATTTCATAAATGCATAATACATACTTGGTAATTTGAATTATTCAGTCATTTTAAAACTATTATAGAATGTAGCCTGAGTCATCAGTAGATTCAGAAGCTCAAACAGTAGAACAGTAGAAACGAATATAATATGATTCGAAATCCCTCAAGCAAATAAAATTGAATATTACAATGAATAGCTTACAGCCTAGCTACGGGACACTCGCCGATGCGAATATTCGCGCGGTGCGAACGACGAAGCGTCTAGCGACTGAAACAAACGCAGAGCAATATATTTATGAAGCAACGCGCAACGGCGACCGGCGAAATGTACCGAGCGAATCGCGTGGGCGACTTGCGGCGCGGCCGGCGAGCAAAACAAATACATGAATCAGTACGGCGCGAGCCACGGAGTCGAGCGGTAGTCGCGGCGAATAGTGCAGTGATCAAACGAGTTTAGTTGTTTTCGCCGCGAAAAATGAACACCGATACTTTTATTGCTGAAATACTAGCTAGACCATCTACTTGGAAGACTGATTAAAAAGTTAGAAATTCATTCTACCGTCAATTACAAGTTAGGAGTTGATTTTTGTTTTAGTTGTACGAAAAATTACTGTCATTTAATTTAGATTTTTGCAATGAATAACATAATTATCTGAAAGTGTTTTTATTTCATGAAATATTAATATACAGGGTAACATTTAATTAGCTGATAATATTTTGGTCAAAGATAGTTCCAAATAAATTTAGATCCTGGTATACTCAAAACAATTTCCTGGATATAATCTGTATTTCTCGTACTTATTGTGGAATTCTCCATCTACACCCCGATTCTTATTCAAATCATGTACTCCACAATCTCTTCCAAATATTAGGTCTTAAACCAAAAAACTATTGATTTCCTAAAAATATCGAGATAAATTTGATAAAGACATTTCGCTGTCGGACTATTGGTCGCGGCGGCGAACGTGACGGCCCGTGGCCTGCAAACGGTGTCGCGCGAATGGTCGCCTCCCTCCCGCTCCGACGTTCGCACCGCCGATCCCCGTGGCCAGGCCGTTACAGTATCCAACCACCATCAATCTACCAAAGAGGAATCATCAAGACTCTAGTAATCAGTGCTTTCGGACTCTGATATACAAATGAAAGTCTCGAGAAGTATCTAGGCATAATCAAAAAAGATCTTCAACTGAATGGTTAATCCAAAGTGATGGTGGAACAGGCTCTGGCTGGAAGACGCTAAGAGTCTCGCAAGGAAGAGAAGCCGTCACAACCAGTACTTGCACTTCACTACATCAGAGGTTTGTCGGAAAGGATAAGAAGAATTGGGTCCAAGTACGACATCAGAACCTGCTTCAGATCTGGAAGCACCATCCGTAGCAGCCTCACGAACACCAGGACACCAAACGCGGACTGCGATTCTAAGAATTGCAGTAACCGGATACCTTGTGAATGCGGCAAATCGGTGAAACTAAGAGGTCATTGAAAGTACGCATTGCCGAGCACAAGGAACACACAGCGGGGAGAAACCAGCAAATCGGGAATAGCAGATTATGCTTGGACTCATCAACATAACATCAAATGGTCTCAAGCTGAGAGCATTCACAGGGAAGAACACTGGTTTATGAGAAAATTCAAAGAAGTTGCACATATGTTGTCCGAAGGTGCATTCGGCCAAGCTAGCGTAGAGATACGCAACATATGTAAATTCATAATCAAGGGGAAAACGGCCAACTCCCGCCAAACGGTCATCTCCCGCTCAATCGGTGATTTTTAGAGAGGGAAGAGGGGATTGATGAGTCATCTCTCGGAGGAATAGCCCAGTCATCACCCGAAGACGATTGTGGATACTAACAATCGAAACGTAGTGAAGTAACTTGGCTTGAAATCCTTTGATTTTAATTCCATTTCAATTGTTCAGTTTTCAATTCTTTGCTTAATAATATAAATGTTATTTTCAGCTATTCATTTTAATCATATTATGACATATTCGACAATGGAAGTCCGAACTAATGAAATTAACTATGAAACACTGTCAGCCATCTTCAAATAGAACATAGTTCAAGAACCAAAACAGGAGAAACAATGTCATTGTTGTCAAGTTGGTCTTGAATACTGTGCTGTGCGAAATTTTATGGCATGTCCAAAGCGTTTGATACGTTGGACCACGGTGTATTATTACAAAAATTAGAATATTATGGGATCAGAAGAAAAGCTCTAAATCTATTTACATCCTACCTCGCAGGCCGCCAGCAACGTATTAAATTTAACGGCGACATATCAAAACCTTTAAAATTATAGAGTACAACAGGGTTCAGTCCTGGGTCCTATATTATTTATCATTTACATTAATGATATGACTTTCAACGTAATGAATGTGTCTCCTATAATGTACGCTGATGATGCAACTTTCTTTTTGAGTGACACTACGTCTCACAATCTACTTTCTTCTAACGCTAATGCATCTGAAGTCTTTTTAGCAAACTTAGAAGCAATTATCTCACTATAAATAATGATAAAACCAAAACTTTAGCTTTCTCAACTAAGAATAATATAAAAAAACAACCAGTCAAGCTTATCGGAATGTATTTTGATTCATCTCTGAATTTTTTTTCATGTATTTACAAATTATCAAAGCGACTATTCGCGTGTATATACATGATAAGACAACTTAGCAACATAATAACAACGGATTGTTTAAGAGTAGCTCATTTCTCCATTTTTCACAGCATGTAAACCTCTTTTCAAAAATATCCGTATATTAACTCTGCGATCTTACTTCATATATGTATGTCTGTGTTATGTTAAAAACTCAAATAAATTGACTAAGCAAGAGGACATACATACTACCATGATACCAGGGCCAAAACAAATGTAAGACTACCCAAATATAGATTAGGTAAATCGCAAAACTATTATTTATCTATATATCTTTGAAATTTTTTAACGTATTACCATATGAGTTTCAGACTTTGGATATGAGTATGAACACTTTTAAAGTGAAAATTGAGAATATTCTTTTACAGAATGCCTTTCACACATTCGAAGAATATTTTAATTTTTTCGACTCTCAACAAATTTGTTGCATGTCTAACAATAGATATATTTTTATACAACAATATTCATGTATTTATTCAATATAATAATAATATATGTATTTAATTTTTATTGCTGTTTTTATTTTTATCGTTGTTTTATTTGACTGTATTGTGTTACATTGATTTTAATTTATATACTATTTATCCCATTGACTTATGCGAATACTCTTATGTCTACATTGCACGAATAAATTCTATTCTATTCTAAATATTGTTTGCTACAGTGTTTTTTATCATTTATATGTATCTAACACATGTGGGATTTTCAATCCCTGAAGAAGATATAAATGGAATTCGAAACGTTGGCAAGAAAACAATTGTTTTCCAAGATAATTCGATTCTGTTTTGCAAAAAACGCTTTGGTTCCCAGGACTATTCGACCATTTTTATAAATTTCACTTCTGGTAGATTTACCACTTTTCTCGGTGTATATTTGATGAAAATTTCCCCGCCAATGGTCCATTTCAGCGATCCAGATATCTCCAGAGTATCACATAAACGAAAGTAGGAGACTTTGCGACGATAACAATGCCATTTATCCTCGACATTAAAGAACGTTCAACCGAATTCGACGATAAAACAGGCTTGTCGAAGCATTTCGATAATAAATTATGGATTGATTATTTGCCGACCTACACGAAATCTTATTATGCAATAAAACATGAAACCATAAAATTTTATTGTCCAGTCGAATAATGTAAAAGTCGATTATTAAAACGAAGGATCGTATTTTTTAAGCCGACTTAGCGGTAACCGGCTCTTGGAGAAGCCAGTGCGATAAAAGATAGCACCTTTACAATGAAATTATATTCATAATTTTTAGCTCTATTTGTTTAAAAAATTGTTATGAACAAATATATTGTTAATAAGATATTTAACATTTTTCGGGGAATTTATATCAGTGATGAATATGATTTGTAAAAACAAAATCGTTTCTTAAAAAAATGTGTATTGCTCAAAAATGCATTTGTCGATTAACATTTTTTTTTGCTATTGAATATGAATATAAAAGAACGATTTTTTTAAACATAATTTCTATTTCACTTTGATATTCTGACAAAAAACTTATTTTTTTTGATATTCTCTTTATTTATCTAATAAACAATATGTTTTACACAATTTACGACACATTTTTTTTAAGTACTACAAAAAAAACAAAAACAACCATGTGTCACATTTTGTGAAAAAAAACTTTTCTCTATTTTGCACAATTTTTTCAATATTTTACTTTTCTTACACAAAAAGTGACATATGGTTGTTTTTGTTTCTTTGGTATTGAAAAAAAATATATCGTAAAAATTAATTTGTTTAAAACAAATTGTTTATTAAATAAATAAAAAATATATAAAAAAAAGTATTCTTTCATAATATCAATGAGAAGCAGAAATTATGATTTAAAAATAACGTCCCATAATGTTCATATTTAGTAGCAAAAAAATTGTTAAATAAATGCGTTTTTAGCAATTAAATTTTTTTTTCAATACATTTGTTTATAACAATTTTTCAAGCAGATGAGCTGAAAATTATGAAAAATCATTTTTATGTAACTTAAAATAATAAGGATATTGAAAAAAATCCATTACTTTAATTGAATTTTCTACTTTTGAACGTCTTTGATTATTAATAACAAACTGGACATTTTTTTAATTTTCCCAACGGGAATTTTTTTTGAAGGCTTTCAAGAAAAGCTTCAAAAAGTGAACAAAATTTGAGGTTATTAGTTGAAAAATTATCAGGGTTTTTATGTAAATTTAAAACTTGTAAAACTTAGTTAATTAACTAAAGTATATCTTATAAATTTAACACGGGAAGAAAAAATTTCCATGGATTTTTGTTTATTCAAGTGTATAGAAGGTATGTGAATTTTTTTCTTAATAATGATATTTAATGAGTCAAAATAATAATGTTTATTGTTCAAAGGTCCGTATCGGTCAGCGCGGGCGGGACGTGCATCGCTCGCTTTTCGCGCTATTTTCGTCTCTAAATTAAAATCATGATATTTGCAAAAAACCAACCCCCTTTTTTTACTAAATTTTTTACAACTTTTGCAATGTTTTCGAGTCCTTCGTGAAATGTTTCAAAAAGTCGCTAGAGGTCATTCCGAATTGAATGAGCCCTGGATCATAACTTTCGGTGCCCTTGGACAGAAGTTCCAAAAAAAAGATCTTGTGACTCAGACTATATGTTCTGGTATGAAAATGAATCTCTAATGAAAAAAATTCGCAGCGTAACATTATTCCAAAGTACTCGGAACTTTCCAATCGCCAACTTTTTCATTTCAGAAGATTGAAATGTAGGTGGTCCAAACCATTTTTATATATCAAATAGCCCCTGCTTATAATAAAGTTCCGCCCACGAAATAACGTAACGTCAAGCGTCGTCAACTTGAAATGAAGCCAAACAACAAACTGAATTCTTATTTGATAACATGTAACGAGACAAACGCGCAGACAAACTTTCGCGAATCGATATAAAACCACAAGAGAGATCTTGTTCTCCGCAACTTTGCTATGGCAATGCCCCGAGAAATGCACGTCTCTTAGGACGAAATGATATCCCCCGCGGGATTGCTTTTCGCAGGTCTTTTTCTCATTAATGAGACTCCAATCTCTACTTTGATATGTACCCGTAATAAATTGACTCTCGGGGAGAAGTAGAAGATAGTTTGGAATCAATTCAATTGAAGGCTATCCCATTTGTCCCATTTGACAGTCTTCCAAAAATTCGCTTTCATTTCTAAAATATCCACTTACGCTACGCTACTCCAATATAACACTTTAAGTTACTGAAGTGAGTACAATTTTGTTATTCGAAACATATGTTTCTTAGTTCGCTACTGAGAAAATTGAAAGGAAAATCTGATGAACAATAACTTATTAATTGAACATGCTTAGGTGAACTGTATGCACCCAACGACGGTTTGTATTGTTATTATAAATGTATAACATATTGTACTCAATAACATGAAACATCTGGTATCTGTAGAGTAGGGAGGGTGAGTGTAGACTGGCAGCACTTAGGCCACATGTGACCCATTGTACATCCTCTCGAGGAGTTGTCCTCCTAGGTCATCGTCCATCCTGTCCTTTCCAGGAAGGTGAACAGGTCACTAGTAGACATCTCCTTTATATTGCCAGGTGTAGGCCAAGACTCGCCGAACACACACTCTCTTCGGCAACCTTGAGGTGTCTCACGGTGGCATCCGCAAAGGTTTTGGAAGGTGCAGCAATATTACTGTCGTTGCGCGGCTTCTTCAACCTTCTTGGGGTTCCCTCCGTGGAGGTGCACAAGTGAGGGAACTTTCCTGCAGGGGCAGCCGGTTCCTTGCCTTTATTCAAGGCGGAGCTCTTGGCGGCCGCCGCAGGAAGCGTCCTTGCTGTTGGAGGTGATCTGCTAGCCTCATTCCAAGCGGTAGATTGGGGTGGACATTTCTGTTCATCCCCAGCCACCGCCTTAGATTGAGGTGGGTACTTCTGTCCAGCCTCGGGATTGGTTTTTGTTTTTATTGTGTCTGTTTGGTGTTGTTTCATTCATGTGTGTTTCCACGAGTAGCAAGGGAAGAGTTGGTCACCTCTGGCAGAGACCCGCATTACCAGAGGTAGGTTGATCACAATGAGGTGATCGCCAGTTCCCCAAGGGGATCGTTCGTGACCGCATATCACCCTGCGGCCATTCAGCTGTCGGCACGATTCCTTACACCTTAGCTTGGGTAGACTGGTAAATGTTTTGCAAAGGCTTTTTGGGGGTTTCAGTTCCCCTTACCCAACATGAAACATATACGAAAATGAAATATGAAAAAAACGCCCGCCACAGAAAATCGCAGAATTAATCCACCTTGAACTAGAATAAAGAATATTTTTTTGAAAATTTTGATTGAAAGAACATATATTGTATTTTGAAGTGATATCTTCTTATGGGAGGTAAACCACTTCGTTACGTAACGCGTAACGGCGCCAGTCTGTCTGACTTCCCTTTCTCCTCACTCTCACACACAGCGCTAGCCGTATTTCGGACAGACGCTTCTCTCTCATCTCTCCGCATAACTCAGTGTTCAGTGTGCGATCGACATATAATGTTGACAGTGAGCATATAACCTAAAACTGTCAGCGGTTTTGAAAGTGAGTACAAAAAATTTGATGAAACAAGCAGAAGATGATCCTCGGAACATTACAGAATCTCTCAACGAAAGGTGAGTTTATTAATATAATATTGAGGATTAGGAATCAGAAGTTAAAACGTTAGACCTCGTTAGTCCTTAGTTCGCACAAGTTTTTCAATATCTGAGAGTTGTCGTTCGTATGGGGGAGACACCTGATTAGCGGGAAAACAGACTTTTTTTTATCAATAACAAGCATGCAACAAGTCTATTATGATTATTATAAGAATCTAACCAGCAAGTACGTGATATTCTTCATTTATGTGAAACGTGGATCAAAAATGATAATTTCATGTATGTACATCATTAGTTTCATTATTTATTTATTCCTAGAAAAGTAACAATTAGCTTATGGTAGCTATAATACATGTACATATACAAAATAATCAATAGAAGATTTTATCAACAACTTTTTTTTTACATCATATTAATATACATTATATTTAAATAATAACCCAAGCTTCTCTCAAGTTGAATAATGTCAATATTGAATAGTTTAACCTACATTTTAAGTTATCACTTCAGTGGGGCGTCCCGAGACGCACACGTTTTTTTTTCAATTTCAATCGAATACAAAAAATTCAATGCATGAAAATTTGAGTTGAGTTTTGATTTGATCCGCTCACTTGAAAAAATGTATTCATGAGGTCAAAAAATTAAAGTTGAATATAAAAATTATATTTTACAAATAATTATCTTGAACGACAAGTCAATATTGATTTTCTATTATTTAAGTAACTTGGGGTCAAAATAGTAATAACCATTATTTTCAATTTCTGGAGCTCATCCTACTCTCCAACAAATCTAAGCAAGTTTTTGTGAAAAATATAACGACAAAAATACTTTTAATCAATAGTTGGAGTAAATATTCGATTTTTTAAATTTACTTTACTGGAGTACCTTGAGGGACGCGACATTTGCTTTCGAAGAAAGCAATATGGCTGCTTAATCGACCGCTTTCTATACGAATTTTGTTGCCACGTTGAAATTTGTGACTTTTCAATTTCATATTTTCCCAATTTGTTTTTTTTTGGCAGTAATATTAGATTATTTTGTGTAAATATCATTTTAATTTATTATTTTGCTTCACCTTGGGGATTTTGTGAAAATTATATAGAAAAATAATTTATGTTTATTGTTCGAAAAAGTCATATTAAAATGGAATAATTTCCTTCCAAGAAAAAAGGGTCTATTAATTTTTCATGAAAATAAAAATAAACGATATAAAATTCCCCGATTCATTGCAGTATTTTTCGAAAATCGTATAACTTAATATGTCGCAAAAACGTGAATTATGGCATCAATATCTATTCTTTTATTGTTTCAGCAACTTGGAGTGGAATCAACAATAATAACTGCATCCAATAAAACATAATTATTTTTTGTTGACAACAAAATGATAACAAAAAAATATCGATTAATATTGATTAATTTACCCATTCTCCAATTAAAAGTATTTTTTTCGGGAAAAAGAATTTCTAATATTTTCCGTAAATTTAACTGTTAATTTATAATTTTGTTTCAATTTACCGAATCCTATTGGTTTGTGAAACATATTTTAATAAATATACTAAGTATTTTTGCTTCAATTGAAAGGGTTATATTTTCAAAAGTGACGAATTTTTGGGAAAGAAAGTTTCATATTGATATTGATACAAAAAAATGTAGTAATCTTCCAAAGGAAGGAAGCAGTAAATTTTTAAAGAAGTAACTCTATCCATAGATGTGTAGATCATGCAAAGAAGTAACTTTCTATTTTTTATTTAAAATAAATGAACCAATTTTCTCATAACAAAAAAGGTAATCATTTTTTATGAAAATGATCACAAGGGAGACACAATCACTTTCAGATGGACATAAAATAGTCATGTGGTTTCTCACAAGATCCCGAAAAATTGATAAAAATACCTAACATAAGAGATGAACTCTTTGAATATTCTGTGTTTCTTCAGAAAGTTTGGTTATCACAAACATTCAAGATTAGGCACATTAAATATTTACAAAATATTTGCAGAAACACAGATGAATTCCATTATTTATTTTATTTTCATTCAACTTGCATTTTCATTAGTAAATGTAAAAGCAGTCAATTCCCAATTCCTACTTTCGAATTCATAAAAGCTGGAGACAAGCTACGTATCCCAACCTTACCCTTACTACCACCTCAGTCGAAATTTAAATATTTATTCATTTATTGTCGAATTTTACGAAAATCGTATGATTTAATCAGTCGAAAAAAGCACCCTGTGTGAATGACCCTTTACGAAACGTCACCAAAAAGTTCATATCACGCGATTTGTCGTGCGAACACATGTCACGCCGTGAGAATAAGAATAAGAAGAAGAGGAACGTGATAGAGAGGTTAGAGGCTGACGAGGCACTAAGCTAGATTCTAAAAAAGAGGCACTGAAAGCTGTGACCGACGCATGGAGCGCGACTAGTTTTCTCTTTTGTCCGCGCGTCGCGACGCACCCGGACAGTTGAGCTGTCGCAGTGGTTGCTCCGGCAACCGGAGGCTGCGCTCTTCAGAAACACGATCGGCTTCAGAACGTTTCAAGTGATGGCGAATCGTAGTGAATCAATTAGGAAAACTAGACGAAAATGAGCTGATGTGTTTCCGTATAGGCAAGTTTTTGAAATCAACATTGAATCCAAGGAGTAATGACATCGGCGGATGACTGTGACGTCACCGATTTATCTCCATAAGAAAGAGTTTCAATCGACGTTCTTTGAGTATTTTCACCTTCCACAATCTGGAAAAATATGAAATGTAACGGAGAAATACAAGGAAAATTAATCGACTTGTGTTACGTTGGCAAAAGTGTCCTAATTCAAATGGCGCTTATTCCGATTAAATTGAATAAGCATTCACTGAGATATTATAGTGTAAAGTGGACTCATAAAAACGGATAACAGTTTTGAAATAGCCTAATATTTCACTATCACTATCTCTCTCTCTCTCTCTCTATATATATCTATATATCTATATATATATATATATATATATATATATATATATATATATATATATATACTCCATTAACCTACACTGTAGGTTAATGGAGTGACACCTATCAGGAAACGACTACTCCCCTGGCTAATACCACGAAGGGCGTTGGATTATATCCGACAGGTGTCAGTGCAGGATTCTTCACTGAAGTTATTTCTGCAATATATTTTCAATTATTTGAACACCTGCAGACTGGTTTTGGGCTTTCTGGCCACTCGTCAGTGCAAGGTAGTGTCTATCATCAACATAAAGTCGATGACTTCCGATAATTGGAAATCGAATTCCTTCAGAGTATCATTTCTCGAACTAGGCTGAAGCGGACAACAAACAACAGGTTTGTCATCGCCCCATCTGCTTGTGAACGAGGTAACCAACCGCATATCCGAAATTTGCCCAATCCCTCGAATAAGGAAAGAAAACTTTTCACATATAGTCAGTGGGCACACTTGAAGACTGACTCTAAATCAAATCATCTAAAGGAACAATTCGTACAGGCCAGTCTTAATTCCCTACACTGAAGGATAATAGACTGACACCTATCATAAAACAACTACTCCCCTGGCTAATACCACGAATGAGGTTGGAGATTTGATTTATAGCCAGTCTTCAAGTATGCCCACTAACTATATGTGAAAAGTATAACTTTATTGTTTCTTGTGTATCCGTAGTACTTATTCAAAGCTTTGTAATCGTGATTCAATCATGTATAAAACAAACCATATTCTCTATATCTCTCACTATTCGTACGAAAGCCAAAATTGAAAGCTAATAATAAAAAATGAGAATGATTAACCCAATAAAAAAAATGAAAACCAGGAATATAAAACATCTTTCATCGCCCGGACTAACACATTTTTCTTACGTCGTCACTCGGTTGTCGGGACGTAACGGAAATTATGCGAGAATGAAAAATCGCGACTGCAAACTTCGAATCTGGGACAAGGAGATGAATGCTGTTTTCGAAGGTGTCGGACAAGTCTCAGAATTTACTGAAAAGCTGCAAAGTAAATAGCAATTTATATACTGTCGACGTTATAACGACGTACGTGGAGGTACCGGCTCTAAACTTCCATTAGAATCACCTATATCCAGGATATTATTTTCAATTCTGGGGACACTATCAAATTCCAATTGATTTTTAGTTCACTCACTATTTTATACAGTGCATTTCTTTAATGTCCCCACCTTTTTATTTTTTGAACGGGTCAACTCAAACAATTGAAATTTGGGATAATTAAATTAATGCATGAATAACTTTATTTTGAAGTGAAATTGACAGATGAAACTTTCAAAATGGCGACTGGGCGCCATCTGAAGAAAAAAAAAATTAAATGGAAAGGGGGGTCTTGTGACACATCTTTTTGAAGCTCCTGACGAATATTTCACAACTCTAGAATATGAAGTCAATATCTTCACCTACTACAAAATGGCGCAACATTCAATAATTTCCTGAAGACAAACAACATTCATATTGATATTTCTAGAATTATTCCTTTTTATCTGCCATATGGCAATTTCAACAACCCGATAAGGTTAGTTGAGTTATTTTTTGTTTATAAAAACGTCAAAAGTCAGTACGACAATGAACATCATTATTCAGTTAGAATATTCTCATCTAGTTTTTGGTTTTACTAGTAGCAAGGTACCACGTCAACAATCTCTAAAATGGTCATTTCTCGTCCATTGGAACAAAAAATTGAACCGATTTTTATTTACGGTACGACGCATTACTTTCACGAGACGGAAACGATTTTAAATGAACGTTTTCCGAATCGTCCTATGTGTAGAAAATATTTAAGGGAATTGTATCCAAATTCACAACTAGCGGTAGTGTACATAACAAAAATCCCGCAGGTCATCCGTCCATTCCGGAAGAATAGCAAGTGCAAATAATTGGTGAGATGGTAGTGAATCCTGAACAGTCTACTTATTCCGTCGCGAATGTTTGTGAGGTGTCTCCTTCTACTGTGTGGAGATTGTTGAAGAGGAATAGTTATCCATCCATACAAAATTAAAATGGTATACCAATTAACTGAAGATGACCCTAATCGAAGAACAGAACTCTGCGAAATCATGACGGAAACCATTGCAAGGCATCCTACCTATCTCCACAATATTGGTTTCAGTAACGAATGTACATTTTTTTTAAACGGCAATCTTCTCAGACAAAATTGCTGTTATTGAAGTGACACCAACCCTCATATTTTCCGGGAAACACATACCCAATATCCAGAAAAAATTAACGTTTGGGCAGGAATACTGGGAAACCATATTGTAGGACATCTATTCATTGATCGAAGTTTACCTGGGGAACTAACTGTATTCGAAAATGCTGGAAACTACTGTTGACCCTCTCATCACTGAAATCATCGAAGCGTATCCTAATGAATTTGATACGGATATTGTATTCCAACAAGATGGAGCACCACCACATTACTCCAGGCAAGTAAGAAACTATTTGGATGCTACTTTTCCCGGTCGTTGGATTGGCCGTCGAGGTCCTACAGAATGGCCAGCCCGCTAGCCAGTCTTGACACCCTTGGACTTTTTTTAGGGGGCTACTTGAAGCAAAAGGTGTACGAAACTGAACCTGCTTCATTATTGGATATACGGCAGAGAATAATAAATATTTATAGAGATATTGACGTTACTGTGTTCGAAAATGTTCGGCGTGAAATATCGGATAAGCTGTTCATATGTCAAGAAGTTCAAGGCAACCATTTCGAGCATCTTCTGAACTGACCTCAAGATTATTACCTCATATTATGTAGTTAAATGTCAATGTATTCAGGCATTTATTAAAAGTTCCGCCATTTTGTAGTAGTTGAAGATATATTTGTTTTTATTTAGGTTAGGTTAGGTTAGGTAGGTTTCAAACAGCATCAACCACATGGGGTTAATAGCGGCGGTACATATGAGATACAGTTCATATCGGTATACATTAAATTGAATTAAATATATGGATTCGTTTGACATAATTCATTACATTATTCCATTCTCTATTTAGAATTGTGGATGAGTCCCCGGTTAGCTTCAATTCGTTTATCTCTTGTTGGTGTTGTTGACATGTGAATAGGTGTTCCACTGTTAGGTCCATGTTGCAATTTTCACATTTACTTCGAGCTTCCTTTTTTAGTAAATGTTGGTGAGTAAGTGTGCAGTGTTCTTTCAACTATGACTATGAGTAGGATTTTTAGGATTGGATGAAATTCTTGAAGCATAGGTGATACTGGGGTAGTTTTTTCTCAATTGTAATGGGAGTTCTCCTGATTCAATGTACGAGCTCTCCACTGGACTAGTCCGAAACGCTTCATATGCTATTCTTATACCAGCATGATGAACGCTATCTAATAGTTTCAAAATTGCTTCTCTGGCACTTGAGTACGCTTTAGCTCCGTAGTCTAATCTTAATCTCACTGTTGCTTTATACAGGTGCATCATGGTTGAGTAGTCTGCACCCCAAGAATGGCTAGCTAGTGTTTTAGTAGGTTAAGACCATTTTGGGATGACTGTTTGAGTTTCTCCATAGAAGTTTTTTTATCGAAGATGAGTCCAAGAAATTTCATGTTATCAACGAATTCCAGTTGTTGATTGTACAAGCTCAAGGATGGATTTTGCACATTGGAATTTTGAGTGAATACCATGCATTTAGTTTTTTTGGCAGAGAATTGAAGTCCTGTTCGCATGGACCATTCTTCGAGATGTCCTACGGCATGTAGGAGGAGTTTGGTTGATGATTGCATATTTTTGCCATTCGTGTATAAAACTAAGTCGTCAGCATAAATGTTAGCTTCAATCGGATCTACGATATTTTCCAGGATATCGTTTATGGCAACCAGAAAAAGGGTGACACTTAGAAATGAACCGTGTGGAATACCATTTTCTTATGTCTTGAGGTCAGAGAGTACTCCATTAGCTCTCGCTCTGAAGGTTTTGTTTCCCAGAAAATTTTGTATGATTGCCAAGATGTTTCCATCAATTTTCCAGTTGTTTAAGCACTTTATATTTCCATACCCACTCATACGGTTTTTCTAGGTCGAAAAAGACTGCTATTAGGTTTTGCTTATTCGCAAATGCCTTCCTGATATCTGTTTCTATATTCACAAGATTGTCTAGAGTGGATCTGTACTTTCGGAAACCGCTTTGTTCAGAAATCACAAGATCATTCTGTTCTAAGAAGTAGATCAATCTTGCATTGATTATTTTCTCAAGCATTTTGCACATGGTACAAATGAGGGATATAGGTCTGTACGAATGTGGTCTGTTTTGTTCTTATTTGATTTCAGTATCGGGATTATAATTACATATGACCAGCTGGATGGAAACTGATTTGAGAGGAATATTCTGTTCATAATGTTGTGAAAATGGTGTTTTCCTGATATAGGGAGTTTCTTCTTCAATTTGAATTTCGTCAAGTTCCTGGATTTTCAGTTGAAGATATTGACAATATATTCTAGGCTTGTGAAGCACTTGTCAGGAGCTTGAAAAAAGATGTGTCAGAAGACCCCCTTTTCCATTTAATTTTTTCCCCAGATGGCACCCCAGTCGCCATCTTGAAAGTTTCATCTGTCAATTTCACTTCAAAATAAAGCATTCATGCAATATTTCACTATCCCAAATTTCAATTTTTTGAGTTGACCCATTCAAAAAGTAAAAGGGGGGGACAATAAATAAATGCACTGTATATTTCAGTTTCACGAGGTTCGAATCAACATCAGTGGATGACAATTGATAACGGCTATCTGTCAAATTAATTGAAGAATAAAAAAAATCTGAAAAAATGTCTTTGTTAGGTCGGAAACTTGTCAAAAAAAACGCGAACAAAGTCCGCACCCCGTCCGTCCGTCCTTTATGAATCGGCCAACTACAGTTATTTTCTCAGTTACGGCACAGCAGCTCAATTAGTGCAGCCAATAGTTAAGCTTCCAACCCGTAAATTACTGAACTTTGATTCAATCTAATCCCACAGGATTAGATGTGACACAAGATGTGACTACACTGATGATATAAATGACCTAATCGACGAAACTTGTTGATTTGTTTACTCGAGAGAATTTCGCTAATAGTCTAAGAGCCAGTGAGCGGCTACCTGCATGTATTTGACCAGACGTAGGTTTTTGTACATTGAGGCCCCTATACCTACCGTACATGATATGGGACCTCACTAAGCCCAAAGTGGTGGACGCGGTGAGTGCGCAGGTAGGACAGGTACCAACTTTTTAGTAATTTTAAATGCATTTGACGACGTTTGCCGTTTTGATATTTTGAAATATATTATTATTGTGAGCGGAAAATAATAATGGCTGAACATTACCTCGCGTTCAACATTGTGGCAGACATATTTTAAAATGTTAAAAATAAATGTTTTTTAAAGTAATTGACGAGATCTGCCATTGATACATTTCACTTATTATAGTTTCAAAAACTTATATTAATTAGGGCAGAAGTATTCAGTGCGTACAAGCATCAGAAAATAACAAAATCTGAGATACTACCCGGTCAGATGTCTATGTATTACGATAACTGTTTTACATCAAAATAATGTATTTATGATTTACCTAATCACTCCAAAGTATTACTATTGTACTCATTTTAGCCTATAATATTTTTTCTGATATTTACTACCTGCCATTTGAATAATATAAAATTTATACCTGAGAGAGCTCTATTATAATCCCAAATCTAATGGTTTCCGTCAGATGTATTCAGTATATTTGTCAACCTTCATATAGATGCCTCGTGTTGCGTGAATTTAAAAAAATTGATAGTGTTGCTTTATTTTATTTTGTTCATTGGATTATTAATTGTTGAATATTTTTGACATTATGTCGAGTGAAATAGATAAAGTGGTGTGTGTGTTTTTTGTGACACATCAAAAACTGAAAAATTATTAATATTTTCGGAAGAGACTATGGTAAAATGTCGAAATATTTTGAGGTTACGAAAACTTCATAAATTAAAGTACAACGATCTTATTTTACCGGAAGATATTTTTGATGCCGGCTATCATAGTAGTTGTTATAAGACGTTTACAGCTTTAAAAAAAATTTTTTTTGGCCGATGCCAACAAAAAAGTTTCATTACAAAGTACGTCGTCGTCTGCGACTGAACAACCATCAACATCAGTTAATAGTTCAATAATTGATGATGCAATGGTACAGGATTCCGTTTTAATTGACGTGAACGTTCCTGAGATAGATGAAGTTGTAGAAAAAAATATTGACGTCGCAGTAGACGAGCCGTTCGAGGAAATACAATTGGAAGATTCAGCAGCACCATTAACTGTTCAGAATCCTGAAACTGTGGCTTCAGCAAACCTGAATTTGTGCTCTTTTTGTGATAAAAGAAAAAACAATAAAAGTCTAAGAATGAGCCATTACGTACTTCAAAAAAAAAATCAATTTCAAATAAATATCTTATCAAAGTTGGAACCAGATTCTGAAATTCACAATGAAACGTTGATAAAAATACAAAGTATTTGAATGAAGTATACTATCATGATGTTTGTCGACAAAATTTTCGAAATCACAAACGGTCACTGGTGAAAAGTCCTTTCCGTATTTCATGGCATATCTCTCAGAGACACATGAAACCGTTTATAGAGAAATTTGTAATTTAATTGAGGAAAATGTCGTAAAACGGGGACGTTGTTATTTTTCTGTCATATTTGCATAAAGAGTATCTCGATATGTTTAAAGAATTGAGTGAAGGCTCCGATGCAGCATCAATATTTACCTGCGCATTATTTACAAGAAAAAATTCACAAGAAATTTAATGATAATATTCAAATTTTGATGTCAAACAAAAAAAAAAGTTGTTGCTCCTAAAGGCGTTTCAACTATTGATGACTCATTATTTGCGCACCTGAAAGACCAAGATACCTTGCAAGCAGCTGCTGCTATTTTGAGAGAGGAAATTTTAGGAATAACTGAAATAAAATTACCTGGTTATTCAACTAGTCAATAACTAATTAAAGGTGAATGTTCAACACCACCAATGATTTCAGAGTTTTTTTCGACGATAAACCTGGTAAGTTGATAAAAATCAATTCTTTATCGAATATGTTCAAATCTATTTATAAGTTATTAATATTTTACAATTTACGTTTAATTTTTACAGAATCTGACTCAATTGATGATGAAGATGATTTACACAACGATGAACATTACCCGGATGATGATGAACGAAGAATAATGAATACTTATAAATATGTATGTTATCTTAATATATCTTGATATTTAAAATTTTTCAGTATTTTATCGTCTTTTTTTATCGTCAAAATTTTAAATATTGTATGAACTACATAAAAAATTTTAAATTCAATAAATGCAGTAATTAAGTAAATCATAAATACATCATTTTGATGTAAAACAGTTATCGTAATACATAGACATCTGACCGGGTAGTATCTCAGATTTTGTTATTTTCTGATGCTTGTACGCACTGAATACTTCTGCCCTAATTAATATAAGTTTTTGAAACCATAATAAGTGAAATGTATCAATGGCAGATCTCGTCAATTACTTTGAAAAACATTTATTTTTAACATTTTCAAATATGTCTGCCACAATGTTGACCGCGAGGTAATGTTCAGCCATTATTATTTTCCGCTCACAATAATAATATATTTCAAAATATCAAAACGGCAAACGTCGTCAAATGCATTTAAAATTACTAAAAAATTGATACCTGTCCTACCTGCGCACTCACCGCGTCCACCACTTTGGGCTTAGTGAGGTCCCATATCATGTACGGTAGGTATAGGGGCCTCAATGTACAAAAACCAAAGTCTGGTCAAATACATGCAGGTAGCCGCTCACTGGCTCTTAGACTATAATGCAGTCCAAACTTTCTAACGTTATAACATAACTTATAACCGTAAAATATTTGCTCTTGCTATATCGGGACTGCTTTGTCCTCGTGGGGAGTTCAATTAGCGTCAGAAGCTTAATAAGCGGAATGGGCGAAACAGAACGAACAAAGAAAAAGGACGTGCGAAAGCTAATTTTAATTTTGTTCGAGACAAAACATGCTGGATCGATAATAACGTTGAGAACATGATATTATCCAAGAAGCATATTCATAATGAAAGCAACTACAGGCGAAAGAAATATTACGCTTCGTCCATCAGAAGTAGAAATAATAATAATAATAATAATAATATTTGATTGGTTCTTCTGGATCATAACTCAATGATATAGAACAAGTCAGTGTAATATGATATAAATAAACTTATAAAAAAGAAAAAATTATGTACATATAGGACATGAACAGTTATGTAAAATTATATATTAAAACTTATAACTAGGTAAAATTATAATATATTAACAACCCTAGATGACAATCTCAATTCTTCAGTTATATTGATAAGTCATTTATAAACTCTTCAATGGAGTAGTAGGCTTTATCAATCAGAAAGTTTTTTAGGAACGGTTTAAATTTTCTTAGTGACATTTTTCTAACATGATTTGGCAATTTGTTAAATAGCCTGACACCCATGAAAATTGGACTTGATTCTGATCTAGCCAGTCTATGATTTGGTATTTCTAATAATGTTGAATTTCTTGTGCTGTAATTATTTTTGTTTAAGAAGATAAAAGGTCGCTGATCCGATTTTACAAAAATTAACAGCTGGTACATATAAATGCATGGGAGAGTTAATATTCTTAAAACTTTGAATATATCTCTGCAGCTAGTACGTCTATTTACACTCTGAATGTTTCTGACAGCTCTCTTCTGTAAAATAAATACCCTTTGTGCCTCACGTGATAGGCCCCAAGCTACTATACTATATGAGATTGTTGAGTGTAATTGGGCATGATAGTACATGAGTACCACCGACTTATCTATAATTTTACTGAGTTGATAGATACAGTAACACATAGGCGTTATTTTTTTACATATTTCATTAATATGTTGATTCCATTTACAATCTTCAGTGAGAGTAAGTCCTAGAAATTTTATTGAATTCACCTGTTTCATTAAACCGTGCTGTGATTTTAACAGTAAACTGTGATCATGACCATTTGGGGCATAACTAAATCTTAGGAAGGATGATTTTTTATCATTGCAGATTAATTTATTGCTAGAAAACCAGTCCTGGGCTTTTAAAATTTCCCTGTGAGCCAAGTCTACTGTGGATGTAACATTCTTACCACTAACCAGTAGTGTTGTGTCATCCGCATACATTACAAAATTTCCTTCAAAGTCATTGACATAAATTATATAAAGTAGAGGTCCCAAAATAGAGCCTTGTGGTACTCCAATAGTATACTTTAAACGTTTAGATTGATACTGATCTATTTCAACGTATTGTGTTCGATTTTGGAGATAACTTTCAAACCATCTACGTGAGTTTCCCCTAAAACCATACTTTTCCAATTTGTCTAGTAGAATTCTGTGGTCTACAAGATCAAATGCCTTACTTAGATCTAAGAAAATACCCAGAGTTCGATTACCCATATCTAGACTATTACATAGCTCTTTTAGTAGTTTTATTATAGCTTGTGTTGTTGAACGTCCCTTTCTAAAACCAAATTGATTTTCATTGAATAGCTTATGAAGATCAAAGAATGAAACGACTGAATTTGACACCCATTTTTCATAAACCTTTGCAAAAGCACTGGGGACAGTAATGGGCCTGTAATTTTCAACTTGAGTTTTATTTCCATTTTTATGTATAGGTTTTATTTTTCCAATTTTTAAACTATCTGGGTAAATACCTTCTTCCAACGAGCAGTTGATGGCAAAAGTTAGTGGGCCTGCAATAAATGACGAACACTTTTTTAAAAGATTAGGACTTATTTCATCATTACCAGTAGATTGAGAGGATTTTAGGTTTTTGATGATATCATTTATTTCTGGTTCTGTTGTTGGTTTAAATGAAAAAGTATAAGGATTGAAGTATCTAAGTGTGGGTTCTTTTGATGATTCTTCAACATTGCTAGCCAGTAGTGTGGGTATGGTATTAAAATATTCAACAAAGTGATTTGCTACATTCTGGGGTGCCTGTACAATATTGTTATCAATAGTTAAGTGAATTGGTTCCAACCTCCTTTTTGATTTTTTGCCTGATCCTATAATAGTCCAGGCCGTTTTAGATTTATTTTTTGCGTTTGCAATTATGCCATTGTTATATTGCTTTTTTGATACATTCAATAGATGTTTATATAACTTTTTATATTTTTTATAATATTCTTTGGTATCATCATTTCCGTTTAAGGTTAGCGTATACAGATATTTTAATTTCTCTCCAGAAATGAGTAAACCTTTAGTTAACCATGGTTTTCTTTTATATGATGCCTGTTTTTCTTTTACTTTTTTTAGAGGAAAAGCAATGTCGAAGTAATATTTAAAAGTTCGAAAAAAGATCTCAAATTTTTCGTTTGCATTACCTCCACACATATACATATCATTCCAATCTTCCTGCCTCAAAAATGAGATAAAGTGTTCAATATTAAATTTATTATTAAGGTCTCTAAATTGCTGTCGAGGTTTTGTTTCTGTAATTTCATGTGAGTTGGTATCAATATAGATCAGTTGAGCATTTTGATGATCACTAAAATAATTATCTACTACTGTACTCTTATATAATTCATAGTGAATGTTTGTGCAGATGTTATCCAGGCAATTATTTCCTCTTGTTGGGGTATTAATGGTTGGTATGATATTATAAGAAGTTAGCAGATCTGTTAATAAGTTGAGGTTTTTCGATTCATTGAGAAAATTGATATTAAAATCTCCACATAATATTACCTTATAGTTTTTGAATTTTACAATTGAATTTCGGAGCAGTTCCTCAAGATTTTTGATAAAAATGTCAAAGTTTCCGTTTGGGCTTCTGTAAACTGTTATAACTAGGCTATTTAACATGCCTTTGCCAAGTGTACCTGCCTTACATCTGATTGCTGTCACCTCTAAATCCATTTCGACAGAATTAGTTTTTACTATGTCAAAATTTATATTGTTTCTGACATATATAGCTACCCCTCCATGTATAGATTTATCCCTACAAAAAGAGTTTGCAATCTGGAAACCCTCTATTTTTAGAGATGATATACTATTGTCTCTGGCCCAGTGTTCTGATACACAAAATATGTCGCAATTATTGTCTTCTAAAAAAATTCCAAAATCTAACAATTTGTTACTGAACCCTTGTACATTTTGATGAATCAAAGTAAAAACCTTTGAAGTGGATAAATTGACAATGTTTCTGTTTTTATGAGGTAATGTTGTTGAAGTGTATTTGCTGACTAATATGTTTGATGTGATTCTTGGAACTTCGTCTATGGATGGTGTTCTTGGTCCTGGAGATGATATAAAAAATTATCTTCAGTATTGAATTTCCTGGTTTCGATGTCTTTTAATTCTGTAGCAAGTGAGATCTGACTATATTCTTGGACTTCCCTATCTGATGATTCAAGTACTATTTCCTGGTTTATAGAATTACTGTTCATTTCCCTTGTTGAGATATCTTTCTGTTCAAGAAGACCTGATATCAATTAACAGACATACCACTTTCCAATTCTTTTAATATTTCTACCGTCTCGCTGGTAGTTCCTTTTTTGTAGCACATTATTACACTCCACTATATTTGATTTTAGGTTAATATTGAGAGATTCCTTTAGAAGAGCTAGGTTATTTCTGTATATTCTATCATTAATAATATATTTCGCCTCAAGTCTGTAGGGCTGTGTAATAATTAGGAAATTTGTATAACTTAATGTTCGAGAGACATGTCTCACTGGAAATTTGTGCGTGTTGTTCGGCCAGAAAATAACAACGTCAGTTTTTGTGAAATCCTTGCTATTATTTATTGCGGTTGTTATAAGTTCACTTTCTGTACAGTTAGGCTTCAGAAATGACTCTATTACGTACTTGTCATTTAATTGTCTTCTGAAGAAATCTGCCATGTCTCGTCCAAAATTCCCAGCAATAAACAGGATTCTCTTCTTTAAATTAATTTTTCTTATATTTACTGCCTCCGAACTTCGTATTTGTTTGCTCTTCTCCTTCGTCATTTCACTTCTACGATCTCTCTTTACATTTTCTTTAGAAACCGAAGTATCGGAATACATTGTTTTTGTTTTGGCTACGCCACTGAATTCCCATAGGGATGAGTCAGTAGAAATTCCTTTATTTACTGTTTTTACCTGGCTATCTGTTTGAGTGTCTACATTTTTTGTTGGTTTGTTTTTTACTTTCTCAATTTGCTTTTTTAGTTCTGCTATTATATTTTCCTGCTGTTGAAGTAAATTATTCATTTCTGTTTCATTTCTCATGACCTCTTCAACAAATATTTCATGTTGTTTCTTTAATTCCTTAATATGCTTATTTTTCATTTCATTGTCCTCACCTAAATCAAGGATTGTTTTCTCTAAAACACTGTGTTCTGTGTCCTGGTTAGATTCATCAAAGGTTTGTTCAGAACAACATATTATCTTATTTCCCAATAACCTCTTCAACTTTCTGTACCTTGGTAGGCAGCTTTTGTGGAAAACACTATTACATTTTGTGCAAATATAGTGAATGAATGGCTTATTTTTACAGCATTTAAGTAAAGATAGATACTTCTTCACTTGCGGCCATCTTGACTTGTCTATTCGTTAACATAATACGTTAACAATAATACTAATATTTCGAATGAAAAAAAAACTCGTTAACTTTAATGAAATTCCAAAAAGTCATTGAAATTGTTAATTGAATTCTGATAATAGGAACTTCTATAATTTGTAGATACATTTTTTCACTACTGTTAGGTAAAACTTCATTGGGGATTAAAACATATGTGAAATATCCACTTTCATATAACACAAGTTTTCATCCCATGATGCAAATGGTGATTTGTTATAGACCGTGTTAGGAATCACACGTTAAAAGGTAAGACCTCGTTAGTCCTTAGCTCGCACAAGTTTCTCAACTTCTGAGAGTTGTCGTTCGTATGGGAGCGACAGCTGATTAACGGAAAAACAGATTTTAAACAGACACTTGAAATAATAGATTTCAGCGGAAGATCAGAAATCGATTTTTTTCTTCTATCCATGAAGACTTGAATCCAGGTGAGATTTAAATTATTAATATTTGAGTAATTTCCTTACCAGCGAAATAGAAGTTTTGTGCTTGGTTTCACGAAAAAACATAATTTCCACACCTTTTCCAAGTGAAAAAGTACACGTCCTCAACAACGCTGGAGGCGGTCGTTTTCGAGATACTTACAATTTTCTATATCGATGCATATCTTATCGTAAAATCATTCGTTTTCGAGATAGAAATTGTTGAAATCATTAAAACATGGTTGGTCTTTGTCATAAGTTTTTTGCAATATCAGTGGCAAAAAATATATATAGATATATATATATATATATATATATATATATATATATAGTTAAAAATAACGAACGAAAAATACTACTATTATTGTGAAAACAGCGATGAGCGCTTGATATACAAAAAAATATGGCACAAAGCGCCTACGCTTTTTTCGCAATAATACTAATATTTTTCGTTCGTTATTGTTTCAAGCTTATTTAAAAAAATATTTTCAACTTTTTAGTTCGATGTTCTTTAAAAGTCTGTTTTTCAGTTTTTTAAACTATATTTATTTTTCATTTTTTAGTTTCGTATGTTATAAAAGCGTGTTTTTTTAGTCTTTTTAAACTATATTTATTTTACCTAAGCTTTGAGCCGTATATTGTTTAGAAAAATGACCATTGATATTTCCGTACAGCGCCATCTGCTCGCAAATAGATCAAGCAATACTGTCAATATATCAAGGAGATTATGTACAACGCCATCTGCCCGCGAATAGATCAAGCAATAATGTCGGTAATTCTGTCAAATAGAGATCCCGAGCTTGAGAATTACATACATACATACAGGTGAAGCTAATACAAAGCGTGTAAAAAAAATGTCAACTCATACAACCAACTTGGTTAGTATGAGGTTTCTATGTTTATGGTTTTATTTTTGAATTGTACAGTAGCTACCCGTTTCTTAATAAACATATTATTATTGTCACGAGAAGCGAAATAGCAAAAGTGGTTAGCAAAAATGATTTCGGGTTAAACCAAAATATTGAAAATGAAGAATACATTTTTTTATTGAAATGTTAAAACGACAACTCCAAGCTCTAATGAAAATTCATAAAACAAGACACAAAAATTACCAAATAGACTAACTTTTTCAACTCTAGTCAGATACTTATTAATGATACACAATTCCCGATGTAATGTGAAAATCAAATAAGATGAAGAATATCCCAAAAGCAACCTCAATTTGTGTTTCTTCCCGACTTAGTAAAAATAATAATTTTGGAAAAACATGAGCACTATAACTTATTAATTCAACTACATAAAAACGTCCGATACAAAGCAGTAAAAACGTATCGATTTGAAAAGAGGGTACTTCGATTCACTATTTTATAGAAGTAGGTCAAAAATAAAGCTTGGCACCTTGGAAAGAAAATTGAAAAAACTTCATTGCATTGATCTGAACACTTTACACTTTCCAAACTTTCTGAATGCCGGAGATTTAGGGATACAGCACCACAACTTCCGACACACTTTCCAACTTTGGCACTTCGGTTTCGCATGAATGGGGGTTACTTTAACGACAGGGGAATAAATCTGTAGAAACAAGTGAGAACCGGGACAAAAAAACGTTACGTACCCGAAGAAATACATTCTCATATTTCAGGAAAACGTTTCTGAAAATACGTCGCAATATCAGAACAAATGAAAACCGTTTTTCAAAATAATTGATTTCAAGTTGTATTTAAAAAAATCTGTTTTTAAAATCTGTTTTTCCGTTAACCAGCTGTCCATACACGGCTACTCAAAAAACAAAATCTCACCAAGTTCATCAAATCTATTAGAAGAAAACTGATTTTATTATTACAGGTTTCGAACTCAAATCCGACGTTTGAACACGAATTCGTAAAGATAAATCCAAAATGGCATTACATTTATTTTACCCCACTATTTACATAAGGGAAAAGCATTCGTTATTCATTTACATATCAATGAAAACATTTCATGTTAGAACCGTATTTTTTGTGTTTTTGGAAACTGACCTGCGACCCGAAACCCTTGAAATAAATTCGAGATTCCGTTAGTATGGCGCATTAGGAGAAGAATCATTATGATTGACGATTGTCACGACACGGCAAAATACACGACCTTGACTACTTATTCCTTGGAAAACATACACAACATGGCATGCGATCTTTAAGTGGCAAAGAAACAAGGTTGGATTTATTATACCTATAGATTATTTGGGGAAACTGAAACAATAAAAACAAATAGTGCAGTATAGTGTGTACGAAGTCAATTCGAAAGGCATAAAAAGTAAATAGTTACTGAACATCGGTAGTTTCTTTGTACGGCATGGGCGGCGTGGTATAATTATACCGAACGTCGGCAGTTTCTTTGTATGGCATGGGCTGCTTGGTATAATTATACCACGCCGCAAAGAAACGGCCGAAGTTATGTAATTATTTAGTTTTTATGTCATTCGAATTGACTTCGTACACACTATACTTTGTTGTGACTTTTCAATAGCATTTTATTGTGTTGAATACAATTTCTGCGAAAATCTCGTCAGTTTGTGTAGGTGGAAATAATTTTCAATTCAAATTGTAGTACAAAAATATCAAAATTAATATAAATATATGATAGATGGATACCTCAAAGTAGGTGTTGAACCAAAATATGTTTCAAATTCATTTTTTTTTAAATGTTTATATTTCGTAGACAGCATATGTGATTTTTTATTAATCTGTTGTAGATCATGCCCTAAAGAAAATAACGCCGGCCGCCGCTGGTAGCCATAAAACAATTGTGACATGGCAAAGAGCTCAAAGAGCTCAGTTTGACCGACATTTCGCGTATATTCTATCGACTCCGATGGAATTCCAGCGAATTTTCTACCGCCTTCGATTACGATATATAAACGCTAACCACGAGCATATCGAGACAGTCAATTGGAAGTTGCAGTGCGGTACGCGAAGCGATCTAATAAGTCGATAGACATTCGAATAATACTTGAAGTGTTTGTTGTATTTAAAGTGAAATAATGTTGAGTTTGATTATTGTTCAATATACTTCAATTATTGGTAACCCACGTGGAAAAACGTAACAAATCTATTTAAATCTTACTCTGATGAAAAATTACTAAAAAACTGTAGTCACCGGTCAAACCCTTTTTTTTATCGAAAAGCAGAGTTTTTTCTCAAAATATCGAAAAAGATATTGGTTATTCCTAAATGCAATTTCCTCTGCATTTTATCAGGACTATGCACTTTACCATACCCATAATTTGAAAAAGATAGATTACAAACGCATCATACATTTCACTTTCTCATTGCTACTGTTTCTCTTTCAAAACACAGCGTTTGGATATTTTAGTGAAAGGTTTCGTTTCGCAAATATCATCACATTATGTTTAATTTCAACTGTATACTGTAAAATATGATTCTACATTTTTAAAATACGACAGAATGTTTTTTTTATTTCGAACGTTTGTTCGAAGGAGTTGAAATAATATCGCCCTGTGTTTTTGTAACACCATTCTATTATGTCGTGATAGGAATCACACGTTAAAAGTTAAGACCTCGTTAGTCCTTAGCTCGCTTAGAGTCCTAATGTGAGGAAATCGACGAAATGTACCGAAAATTGTGTCAGCAGCAGCAGAAACTGTTGAAAGAAGAGGTTTCACGAATCATCGTCCGAAAATTGAAAGAATTGAGTTTCTCGAAGTTCTGCATCACCCAGCTTACGCCCCAGACCACTCGCCAACCGACTATCATCTTTTCAATCACTTCGATCTAGATAGTAAATGTTTGTATCATTTATCAACAATGTATCCTATTTGGAAATACGTTTATATGTTTATAAAATCATTTCAGAAATGAGCAACTTCACAACCCAAATGATATGAAACTAGATCATATTTTATATAAACCTGCAACGATGCAAGAAAACGAAAACAAAAACAACTGAATCACCAGATTTGTTACTGTAAAATTTTCCAAGTAGGGTCGTCCAATTCATCTTCGTCGGCCAAGAATTTTTTTCGTATACCTATACTGAAACAACCACAATCTATTTACCTCAGCTCACATTTTTACTGCATCTAAAAAAAACTTCTACGCACCTTTTTGTATTTGCAAACAAACGCGATACTACCATGCACATAACAACTATGATGCTAACGATCGATTACGTCAGCTTTGTTGTGTCGGAAAAATTACTTACTCGTTTATATGGCTTCACCTCTATTTCAAACGACCTCACTAATGGCATTCATCAAAACTAATTCATTGTTCAATTTTGTCGTTACTTCTGAAAAAATTGGGCTCATTATAATTAATTAGATTTTAGATTTTATCCGTGATTTATAAGTTCCTGAACAAGTTCACAATGATGTCTGTAATTTTCTAGTTACACATTAAACAATAACCAATTACGTACGTACGTACATAAAATGTATACTCTGATTCATCCAGTTCCAATTTAATGAGCTTTCGTAAAAATAGATGGCGATAGTTATACTTTTGTATTGACACTCAAATGATTATGAAAAGACGGCGTAGCATATCAGTCAATTTGAATAACATCGTGTAGCTTTTGTAAACTTCAAATTTTCATTGATGCTGTTAGTTCCATCTCTCAATATTTTGTTAGACTGTCTTTAGACAGCATGATAATATGTTTTTTGAAACAACTTCTCATTCGTGATACCGTTTTTGATGGAATGTGTTCCATTGCGAATAATTGTTAAACTACGATGTCCAGCATTGAGGTGACTACGCATAGCATCTAGAGTTCCCCAGTGATCGTATTTGGGTACACTAATCTTTAACATTAATACAAATGACTTTTCAGAATTAATCAGGTTGTCAAATTTCCTCATGTACGCTGACCATCTGAAAATATTCCATGCAGTGCCTAATTGGAATAATTCTCTGATAATACAAGAAGACACATGACATTTTGGCTATAAATCAGGAAACCATCATCTCCAAATATGTAACGAAGTAAAGGAGAGAAATAATATTTGACTCTTAAATTCATTTCCAATAAACACATATCTTATATTGTTAAAAAAAGCTTGGTTTCATTATAAGGGCAAGTTATCTTTTCAGTCATTCACAAATTGTCACAAAAATACCCAAAAAACAGTAAGATTTAATTATAATATTATGATTAAGTTGAATGCTTCTTTATATCTGAAAATATGGTAATTTGTAATAACCTAGTTGCCTTCGTCTATACAATTTTCATATTCATCGGATCTATCACTGCAGATTGTATTATTTCGACTATTTCAGAGCTTTCAATCTACTGAAATCAAAATCGCTCACTTAAATCATTTCCTTATTTAAGATTTGGCTAAAGATACTTATATCCGGTTTGGATATTCACGAGCCACAATAAACCCTTACGGGTTGCGGTGGAGGGTCCACTCAATTTGGACCTAACCTGCCCCAGCCACCATACACTCCAGACCTCTCGCAAACCGACTACCATCTTTCCAAGCACTTCGATAGTAGTAGAACCTTCGCCAATCGGAGACAAAAACGGCCTTCGTCGACTTCGTCGAATCCGGGGCACGCTGGCAAAAGTGCACTGATTCAAATAGCGCTTATTTCGATCAAACTGAGTAAGTATTCACTGATATATTACAGTTTAAAGTAGACTCATAAAAATGAACAAAACTTCTGAAACAAGCTAATATTTCTCTTCACTGTGGCCAAGGCGTCTTATGTTAAATATAATTCTAGAAATGTTTATGACGAAACAGAATACAAATTGTCGAGCTGACGACCCTCGTGACCCCGGCTTCCCCGGTAACAAGAGCGTCATTGTGAGAGCAGCTCACGCTACGTTGGCTCCTGCTCAAATCTATTACTCAGGGTCGAATTCACACTAAGATTATTTGATAAGGGTTTTCTTCCATCCCATAAACTCGTCAGGAGTTGAAGATGGGCGATTACAAAGCCTCATTGGAGTTCATATTGTAAATCTTGTGTTTGAGAAATGGCTCGAAAAAAAAACTGAACAGGGCTGACGTAAGAGCTTGGAGTTTTGGCATTATCGATGAGAAGTATATTGGCAATATATATATATATATATATATATATATATATATATATATATATATATATATATATATATATATATATATATATATATATAATATATATATATATTACATATCGTTAAAATTTTTTTTTTGGCGCAGGAAACATTTTTTATAAAACATATGTGCCGAATTATGAATACAGGGTGTTTCAAATTCGATCCTCACCATTGGGATCTCGGAAAGTATGAGAGATACGAAGGTATTTAAATTGGGACAAAGTTGCGCATTTACTTGACTAACAATATGACGTTGAGAAAGTTCCAAAATTCCGAGTATATCCGGGGAAATTTCGGAGAATGTTTTTTATTTTTTTCTGGCTTTATTTTTCGAAGGATTCTAAAAATAAATCCGTAATTTCGTCTTCCGGCCACCATCATCACCTTTATTTTTTGTTATGGGCGCTACATTGGACTCTTTCTTTTTGAATAGAACCAGATTTTACTTTTTCAATGATGTTATCATTCTTTTTCGAGGAAAACAAACTATTACAAGCAACATCAGATTTGACCGAAATTCCTTCATCAACTCATCATCAAAATACCGAATAAAAATTTGAGGAAAGATGAAATACAAAGTTTTATAATGGACAACAATTTGTATTTTGAAGATTACTATACCAAAAACCAGCTACTTGAAGGTAAAAGAGCTAATTAAAGAAGAAGTAACTAATATTACCGAAGAAGACTGGCAGAAAAAGATTAAAAAAGTAATTTTAATTGGAAAAGACCACCTATATGGAGATTGGACATTTTCATATTAATTCTTTATTGATTTAAATGACGACACAATAAAAAATTGAATCCGCCCATTTGATAAAGCTTCATCTAACGCAGAATCATAGTAGATTTCAGATTTCGCACTTCCCGTTATATTCTGTCTCTATGTAGAAAACGGAACAATTCCTATTCTGGTTGCCGGCACAGCTAACGACCTAACAAATTAACAACTATGTTCAGAACACTTCCAAGAAATGGCGCTCGTTAACGAGAGCTTCATGCAAGTGGCTTCATGAAAACGAACGGGGACAGAATGAAAGCGCAAAACAAACGTGTCATAATTATAATGGAGCAATTTTTCATTTGTCCAATTGATCTTGTTGATTTTATTTCGACTTTCAAAGCATGCACACTTAAAACAAATACGTGACACGTGTGCTGTTGTCTAGACTCTTCCAAGAAGAAAAACAATCTAAAAACATCCATCATACCCCATCAAAATGTTATAATCAACAGTGACTAGGAATATCTGAAAACTATTCGTTACTATATATGATAATGATTATAGAATTTTCACAATAATTTTCATTTGAAACGCGTTTCGCCTCACGATAGCTTCATCAGTTACTGGTGACTGTAACATCAGTAACTGATGAAGGTACCGTATAGCGAAACGCGTTTAAAAAAGTTTGTGTTAAAACGCGGTTGCATAATCAGTTACTGGTGTTACAGTATTTTAAAACGCGTTTCGCTACACGATAGCTTCATCACTTACTGATAACTGTAACACCAGTAACCGATGAAGATACCATGTAGTGAAAAGCGTTTTGAAACGTTTCAAACACGCGCTAAAATATAGTAGATTCATCAGTTACTGGTAATTGCAACACCAGTAAGCGATGAAGCTACCCTGTAGCTACACGCGTTTCAAACCGTAACACCAGTGATTAAGGACGCTACCGTGTAGCAAAATGCGTTTCAACCAGTAACTGATGAAGCTACCGTGTAGCAAAATACGTTTCAAACCGTAACACCAGTAACTGATGCAGCTTTATCAGTTACTGGTTGCTGTAGCACCAATAGCTGATGAGGCTACTGTGTAGCGAAACGCGTTTAAAAAGTTTAAAACGTGTGTTGAACACGGTAGCTTCATCAGTTAGTGGTAACTGTTGTAACACCAGTAACTGATGAAGCTACCGCGTAACGAAATACACTTCAAACTGTAATGTCAGTGACTTATGAAGCTTCCGTGTAGCGAAACGCGTTTAAAAACACGGTAGCTTCATCAGTTACTAGTGTTACAGTGTTTAAACATGCGGTTGAAACGTTTTAAAAAGCGTACGGTAGATTCCTCGACTACTGGTAAATATAACCCCAATAACTAATGAAGCTAAACTCCAGTAACTGATTAGGCTATCAGATAGCGACACGCGTGTTAAAACACGGTAGCTAACTGCAACACTAGTAACTGATGAAGGTACCTTGTAGCGAAACCCATTTTAAAAAGTTTTCCACGTGTCTTAAAACACGATTGCTCAATCAGTTACTGGTGTTACAATATTTTAAAAGGCGTTTGAAACGTTTTAAAATGCGTTTCGCTACACGGTAGCTTTATCTGTTACTCATAACTGTAACACCAGTAACTGATGAAGCTACCATGTAGCGAAACACGTTTTGAAACATTTCAAACTCGCACTAAACATGATAGATTCATCAGTTACTGGTAATTGTAACACCAGTAACTGACGAAGCTACCGTGTAGCAGAATACGTTTCAAACTGGTTGTTTTAGCACCAGTAACTGATGAGGCTACCGTATAGCGAAAAGTGTTTTGAAACGTTTTAAACGAGCGTCGATACACAATAGCTTAATCAGTTACTGGTAACTGTAACATCAGTAACTGATGAAGCTACCGCGCAACGAAACGCGCTTCAAACTGTAACACCAGTGACTGGTGAAGCTACCGTGCAGCGAAACGAGTTTAAAAACAGTAGCTTCATCAGTTACTGGTGTTACAGTGTTTGAACATGCGTTCGAAACGTTTTAAAAAGCGTTTCGCTGCACGGTAGATTCCTCAACTACTGGTAACGGTAACACCAATAACTAATGAAGCTGAACAGCAGTAATAGATGAAGCTACCGGGTAGCGAAACGCCTGTTAAAAACGGTAGTTTCAACAATTGCCGGTAACTGTAACACCCAGCAGTTACAGTGATGTTCCGTTGGTGGGTATGTTTCCAAATTGTGTTTAATTCTACCAGGAATAATTCAAAGCATATTTCGAATAAATTCATTTTTGTGGAAGGAAACATAAATAGAACACATTCGTCTTCTAACATGTCCAACCATATAACAGACTTGTGTTTATACTTCGATTTTAAACACACTTTACAAAAACCGATAATGACTGTCAATGATATTTACGAAAAACTCATGAAAGCAAACATCGGTCGGCAGCGAACAAAAATAATCCCAAGTGCTTCGGTACTGATTTCTATTCTATGATACGATGTCTGAAATATCTCTTGACTTAATTTATTTTCTCAGCGAGAAGTTGTTATTTGAAACTAACTAGTTATTATGTTTTAGTTTCGAAAGATTTGAATAAAGCGTTTTCTTCATCGAGAGCTATTCAGAATAAGAATCGAATGTTTCTCACAATATTTTTTCTGGTTCGACAGAATTACTATATAAAATTGGGAAAATTTGATTTCAAACTTTGTGAAACTTTCTCAGAAGAGAAACTTTTTAAAAATAAAGGAAATTTGTTTGAGTGTGTTACTTACGATAGAACTATCGAACCGATGGGTATTTACCATATTTTAGAAAGAGCTCTTCAAGGGAAAATCCACTTGAAAAATCAAATATTTTGGTTAAATTAATTATAGTTGCGAATTATCCTCAGGAAAAATAACGCCGACCGCCGCTGGTCTTCGTCATTCGACTGTGACATGGCCAAGGTTGCGCTCAACTTGACTTGTGCTTCGCCATCGTTCTAGATGTCGCGTCGCTTCGAGAGACTTCTAGCGGCTTCCCCATCGACTTCCAGAAAATTCCATTGCGATACATAATCGCTACCAACACGCAGATCGAGGAAGTTTAGTTGAGAGTGCGTACGAAGTGTTTTAATAAGGTGATAGACATTTGAGTATCAGTCCGAAGTTTCAGTTGAAGTGTTGTATCGTCAGTGTAGCAATGGAAAAAAGTTTAGTTCAATCGTATAGTGAAGTCAATTATTGTCAAACCCACGGGGAAAATGTAACATTGTAATTCGAGAAAACAAAAACTTTATTTTTTGAAAATATCTCCGTAACAGAACATATATACTCTTCCGGTGAGTCTTCATTTGAGACATTTTCGATATTTTTCCTACACCTCAAATTTCTAATATAAACCTAATGTGAAACATAGTGTATTAAAGTGACAAACAACAATGATACTTTTGAGTTTCACAAAGTTTGTTTTCGTGATGCACTGTTTGGAACCTTTGGTGTAGTAATGAATATTACTGGAGTTATTTCCCAACACCAAATCGTTATTTCAACACCTCGACACGTGTTTCGATAAGCAAGTAATTATCTTCAAGAGGAACGCAGAATGGGCAATAAATACTGAAATCTAGAACTTCCCAGGTCAAAAGTAAAACCAGAACACCATTTTTACAAAGGGTTCCACTCTACCGCTACCATCCCACCTTTAGTCCCGTTTTCCAGTGACTTCTATCCTCCAAACTATCTCTTCTCTGCCTCTCTGTCTATTTCAAATGAGACATTTTGTTCGAATGTGGGTTAAAAAACTTATTGGAGAATGACCATACCTCTGACAGACATTTTGTCATTTCAAATGACCATTATAGTTTCTACTGCTCTGGAATTTTCATAGCATTGTGGTTTCTATCTCAAGATTTTGATTTTCTTGTTTAGTATTCAATTCCATACTGTCGTGACACAGCTATAGTATGACTTTTTCATTGCTAATATTTCCGTTATTCTGCTAAAAGGAGCAAGGGATTTTCAACTACCAAATCTTTTGGTATCTACAGTTTTTCACTAACAGGCAAATGAATGATGAAACATTGAAGCATTGTTTCGATCATTCAGATATTTTATGATAGTATAACGAATCTAAAGCTGCCCCTGACCGATATGCCGGCCAGCGAACAAACACATGACATCACCATGAAAGAATGCAGTCGGCAACCGCCGGTAAAACTCTAGTTGAGTATCGAATCGACTACATATTTCTAGAAAGAACCGTTGCCTATATAAGCCTGGATTCCCGACTCAAGAGAGCAGTGGAGTTCAGAAAGTGAATCGAGCGACTAAACAAGAAATTCAAATGGTGGAAATAAATTATGCGTTAGTTGCTAAGTGTTGTTAATAAATTAGTTTATTATTAGGAAATACTGCTGGAAATTAATTTGTTTAAGACAGTTAATTCTTTAATTTTTTACAATAGTGTTACTCGGTAAGACCAAAAATGCAACATCTGGAAAAATTTGAAAAACAGGATACGAAAGAAAATAAAAAAATCAAGAAAGAAAATGAAAAATTAGACGAGCATACACAGAACATACATACAGACACAAACCAGCGCAAGAAAGACGACAACTTTGGCACAGTGACTGAACCAGCTGGAAAAAAGATAGAATTTCAAGAGTAATATAAATTAAAAAGGCTGCAAATTCCTCTTGAAACTGTGGGTTTGCAATGAATTACTGTAAATGTCTCTCGAAAACATTAAATTGAGTACATTGAAACAGAAATAAAACACGATAACATACAACTGACATCTGTTTACCCTTCTGAAGTTTGTAAAGTATTACGTGACACTATACGCAGCAAACAAGAACAAATATTAAAAAAAATCAATAACGAATGCTGCCAATGCTATTCAAAACAAACTTGTGTAATCAAACATCAGGCTGTTCGATCTTTAGGTCGTGAATAAACATATTCATGATACTTCCATGTTGTTTTTCCATTCAGACCTATCGGATGTCCAATATCATATGATTTTATCTGTTTTTCAGACGAGATTTGTTATTCGGAATCTAACGTTATTCTGTTTTCATTTCGAGAGAATTGAATGAACAATGAATTTCTTTATTTCTAACCGCTCCTTCGTAGATATGTGAGATTTCAATAGACATTTCCGTGAATGGATATTTACAATGGATTAATAATCAGCAACCCTTTCTCAAAGGGGCGAAAAATAAGTTCAGATTCCACTTCTGAACCATATGAATAATGGACGTAAAGTATTCGGCTATGCTCAACCTATAGCCTTATTATCAGTATAGTATTAAACCTGACTAATATCTTAAGCTCGCTTCAATCAATCAATCAAAATATGCTTTAATATCAAAGAATTATATCTTGTTGACAAAGCGTGTATATATAAATGTAAATGAAATCAAATTAATAACATTCCATAAATATATAGAAATAGTTACTACCATTTGAAATTGAATCAAATAAAGACAATCAGTCACTTATTTGAAATTCAAAATATAACAAACAATGGAAGGCGTATAGTGTATAGAAAGTGTATATAAGAGTATAGAAAGTGCATATAAATGTATAGAAAGTGTATATAAGTGTATAGAAAGTGTATAGAACGTGTATAAAAAGTGTATAGTTTTGGTCTACCTATCACATAATATTCTTCCAAACTATAATAGGTTCTATAAGAAATAACTCTTTTTACTGCTTTTCTGAAACTTACGTTTGACGATATATCTTTAATATTATTTGGAAGGCTTCAAAAACTACACCTCACGATTTGATTTTTTGAAATTACTATGGATCTTCATCAAGTAACGGCCGAATCAATCAGAAAAATATTTGGAAGGTGTTTTTGTACATTTTGCAGCCGTTATATATAATTGAATCCTTAACGTCAGTGAAAGATGGGTTTATTTATGAGACACACTGTTTCAAGTATAAATATAGACACTACCTTGAGTATGTTGTGTTGCTTGAAGTGCTTAGTTCGTGAATTTCATATGCACCACAATACAAATCAGCCTTGAGCCCTTTCAAATTCAACTCTTCACTTAGGGCTTTCAAGCCAAATTTTTATAAATCTGGGAACTCAATTGACCGCTGTGTGAACCGGTGGTTCAAGCAGCGAGGCCGGACGGTCGATTTTTACTTCCCGTGCTAGGAATCACGCGTTCGCACACGCTTGCACACGTTCGACTTTCGAGAGTTCGTAGGGGGACGACAGCTGGCTAACAGAAAACAGATTTCAAACAGACTTTCAACGCACCCTGGCGTTGGATGCGATCGGGTGTGGAGGGGTGGATTTTCGGGAAATCCTTGCGGGTACCGCCCCTCACCCCACACCAACAGGATTTCGCAGGGCTTCCTCCCGCTCACCGAACCCGGAATTGCTTCCTTACATCAACTTAGTGTGGCTAACCAAGAGACAGGACCATCGGCAGCGTTCGACCGAACGTTCGCACAAGTTAACTAAGCTCTTCTTTCGCCAGAGAGTGCTCGCGTCGCACACCTGCCCCGCCAGCCATGCCAAATCAGTTGGGAATATGGTCCCGGAAGTGGCCGGCCGGGGTCCTAAGCTCGGATACTAGTAGCTCCGTCCAATCGGGTTCCGACACCTCAAGCGTCTGCCTTGGTGCCCTCCAAGGCTAGACTCGGATACTAGAGCCCGGAAGGACCGCGAGCCCCGACACCTCGAACGCTTGGATCCGTACAGAAGCAGGCGAGGATCACGGAACAGCATACGCCGTCCAGTGCCTCAGAATGGGGCTGCAATGCACCCATGGATTATCGCAACCCGTATCCCTTTACCCGCTAGCGGAGCCGCTGCCCCTAAGAGGCCAACGCCAGTTGGAGATGAGGCTCACTAGCCTCCAGCCGCGAGCGGGCACTCACCTACCCCCTAGAGCTCATGTTAGGAAAGTTCCCTTTCCTACGTTTGATGAGTAACCGTCGAGGACTCTCACGAGCATCCTCTACCACACATCATATGTCGAAGATGTCGCGCCCATTACCCGTATAGGTGCGGGATAGGGCGGTTCATCAACAACTTTTGGGTGTACGCCGTGTGGTCTGCACCGCATACCCTTACGTTACCCCGAAGGGCACTCATGTTAGGAAAGCTTCCTTTCCAGGGTTGGATGAGTAACCGCCGAGAGCTCTTGCGAGACACCTCTCCCACACATCTAGCTTGAAATCGGCCAACGCCTGTTGCCCGCAGATGCGGGATTGGGTGGTTGACCGATAACTTTACTGGGTGAGTGCCGTGTGGTCTGCACCGGGGGACTGTCAAACACCCATAAGAGAGAGACAGTGATCCCCCGCCACTTGCCTGTGGTGTCCAAACAGGCCCACGCAACCATTTTTATTTCAATTGAAGCTACCTCATTTCTAACAGAGTATAGAAATTAATTTATATTAACTACCCTGTTAGGAATCACACGTTAAAAAGTAAGACCTCGTTAGTCCTCAACTCGCACAAGTTTCGACTTCTGGGGGTTGTCGTTAGTAGGGGTGCGAAAACCATTTCGCTACAGCTGCTTAAATAAGTAGATTCCAACGGTAGTCCATAGCCTGCGGAATATGTGTGTGCCCATATTGATACAGTATGACGTAACGACAGTTCGCGCCTTTAAACGCTTGTTTGAATGGGTTTTTCAACGCAAAAAACTTTTTATATTTTTTATAAACTGACTATTGCTATTTCACTGCTCATATTTTGCAGTAGTTCTGGTCGGTCGGTAGCCAAGCGGTTCGGCGTGGGTGCTTTGTTCACTCACTCGAATTGACTGCCGTGTCGGTCGGTGGTTCAAGCCCTAGTCTGAACGATAGATCTTCACTTGCTATCGTCCAACCCGTGTTAGGAATCACACGTTAAAAAGTAAGACCTCGTTAATCCTTAGCTCGCACAAGTTTCGACTTCTGAGGGTTGTCGTTCGTAGGGGTGCGACAGCTAGTTAACGAAAAACAGACAGAAATAGACAGACAGAACAGTTAATAGTTATCATAGCAGAACAAATTTACGATGTGAAAAAAATCTGCAAGTTCGCTATTATCAACAAGAGGCGCGAGAATCACTATAAGTCACTCTAATCATTAGAAGTTCATATCACTGTCAAATAATTTCTTTTTGAATATCTAGAACTGTAACATATTGAAATATAATATAGCAGTGTTCTTGTAGAAAGCAAATAAACAATATAACTTTCCAGTAGCCAGAATTTCACCTCCGATTTTTTTCTTGTTTTTCAGATATTCAAGTAGCCCACGAGCCAGGAAAACCAATGAAGGTTGCCAAATAAATCAGTATATTGAACAACACATTCCTTAATAAGAAATCAATAAATAGCGAGATTTATTCCATTCTCCAGGGGACAAACAACTTCTGCCATTACTCACTGAAAACTTCACCGGTACATAAACAGAACGAGAAATCCTTCTCATTTAGGTGCGTCAAATATACTCCCACAGGCTTGATGAGAAATCGTAATTGATTTCTCGAATGGAAGGAAATTAGAACATTTCTGAATAATGTATTGACAGAAATCGAATTTCGCCTCTGCTTGCGATAATTGTCTCTAATAAACAGATTTCAATTATTTTTTGAAAGATATGATGGAATTGGTCGATACTTGATGAAAATCCATAACTAACGTATTCAAAAAACACTTTCACTAAACACATTTTTAGTGAAAATCTCACAATAAAGTGTTTTTTGAATGCATAAGACATTTTTGTGGAGGACTAAATACTTTATACTGTTTTTTAAGTATTCGAGTACAACCTTTCACAATATTTCTTTAGTGGTCGACGTTTCGGACAACAATCTTTTTTCGTTTTCAGAACCTGAAATTCACTATAAAACCTTCGCTTCAAATTGTGATACCTCTAATTCTTTTGACGTATGTCAACAGAAAAAGACTGTTTTTGAAACGTCGGCCATTAAAGGAAGATTCTGGAAGGTTACATACCCAAGAAAACATTAGTAAATATATGATAATAATTGCATATCATTAGATTAAAACTCGGGAAATAGTAATTTCAAAGAATATTGCTGGCTGGCATAATGCCGAGAAGTTTCTAACGTCTCTTTGAAAATGGGCGAGAGCCAAAAGCTTAGTAAAAATTCCAAGAAACACTTCGCCTACAGACTTACTATCTCGTTAACTTTTTTGATCTGTTAATTTTCCAGCAACGTACTTTTCGTCGGTTGGAAAATTAATAAGCCCAGAAAACTAGGTCAATTGCTTTCGGCTGATGGCTACGTGGTTTCGGGCTGTGTAAAAATTCTAAATGAGTTTTTCGGTTAGAGGGTATTTCAAATATTTGCCAGAGAGTATTGCGAGGGATTGGTAAAACGAGAATTGATTTGGCAAATCGGTTGAATGCGTTTACGAGGATAGTGTTAAAGTTTTGACGATAAAAAATATTACTGCTCTATATCACTAGAAATTGAATGCAATATTTGTTTACTCAAAACCGACTATCACTTTTATCTTTGGTATATCTTTGGATTAAACAATTTATGTTTGTCGGTCCAAAAACTAGAAATCCGGGGCTCTTATCACTTTGAAAGGTTGTTCTCTTAGAAATTCAATATTACTATCGAGGAATTTGGCCAGTTTTCCATTCCTGAATTCCTCTCGTGTCATGGATAATATCCTTCAGAAAATAAGAGATCAACTATTACTCATTAGTTTCATTAGCAAATGCTGATTTTAAAATAACCTTACATTTAAAGAGTTGACAGGAGGATTTTTATGTAATTTTCTCTGCACCTATCCCACTGCTGACACCAAATTTTATGGCTCTAATGCTTCTTTATTACACGATATACCTCCAATTTATATATGTAACCTGCTATGGTCCATTTTTGTAATAACACAACCGTACAATATTTCATGAACATGTTTCTCACAGAACTAAAGGAAAGTGTTTGTGAGAAAAACGTGTATATCCATGTTATCGTTGATTCAAGTCAGAAGATAATTGAAAAAAATGAAATAAATTTGTTGACACATGATCCTTACCAAAATTAATTTGCTCAATATATTCCCCTAAAAATAACTTTGCCAACGTTCTGATACTTATATAAAAAAAAGCGTCTCCAACGTATCTTCCGATGGAACAGTAAAAATATTTTTCTTTTATCCTGATATCAAAGAACAGAATGAGTTATGGATCGGATGTTATGAACTTCAGGTGATTCATCATAAATATTTTCTTTTCCCGCCGACTGATTTCTTTTTGTGGTAATTTCCTTTCAAACAAAAAATGATTTGTGGCTGTGGGTGAAGTTGAAATCAGCAATAGAAAGAAAAGTTACTGACCACGTCATTTTAACGATCCCTAATGTTTCCAATAGACGAAGCCCCAAATCATGTTCAGAAGATTCTGATGAACATCCAACAATAGATCTGTTTAAATCTGTCTGTTTAAAATCAGTTTTTCCGTTAATCAGCTGTCGCCCCCAAACGAACGACAACTCTCAGAAGTTGAGAAACTTGTGCGAGCTAAGGACTAACGAGGTCTTACCTTTTAACGTGTGATTCCTAATACGGTTGCAGAATCATCCCAGCTTCAACCAGATCAATTGTTGTTTTGAACGTTCATATTTTCCAGACTTGTGGAAAATGGCCATTGGGAAACCCATTTCCAAGAATAATGATCCAGCTAGTTATTCTGATCTCAGAATTATCAGTATACTTCCAACCATGAGTAAAATTTTTGAAAGAGTTATTTATTTACAAATTAATGAATATTTCAATAACAATAATCTATTATCACCATCGCAATGTGGTTTTAGGCAGGGTTTCAGCACGGCTACAGCTCTTGCTACTGTTACACAAGACATTGTTGAGGGATTTCATAAGGGAATGATTAGCACTCTGGTACTACTAGATTTTTCGAAAGCATTCGATACCATCAATCATGAGTGATGACCATGTTGATGGTCATCACTCCTTCCCTCTTGATATTCTATCAGGAGTACCACAGGGTTCCATTTTGGGACCTTTATTGTTCATCATTTATACTACTGACATTATCTCGTCCATCAAGAAATGTAAAATACAGGCGTATGCTGATGACATACAATTATACATGCACTTTAAAATCGATGAGTGTGCTGAGGCACAAAATCTCTTCAACACTGATCTTGATTTGATCAATGGGCTATCAAGTGAACATGATTTGAAAATGAATCCTAATAAAACAATGATGATGCACTTTGGATCGCAGAAGAATCGTAAATTTGCAGAAAACAATTTCCGTTTAGAACTAGGTTATACTATCTTGACTCCTGTCAATACAGCTAAAAACTTAGGGGTCATGCTTGACACTGATCTTAGATTTACTAGTCATGTTAAAAATTTAATGAAAAAAGCTTATATGTCATTGAAACTGTTATACTGTAATCGTTTTATTTTGAGCCAACCTCTAAAAAGAATGCTCTGTGATAGTTTGGTGCTAAGCCATTTCAACTACTGTGACTTCTTATATGGGCCATATTATATGATTCAGATAAAAAAGAATACAAAAAGTGCAAAATTCTTGTTGCCGCCTAATTTATGGACTTCGTAAGTATGATTCAATTTCTCAAGCCTTTAAAAACTCCCGCTGGCTCAATATGAAAAACCGTATGATTCATCAATTGGGTTGTTTTGTCCATAAATTGATCACCCTTCCCCATTCTCCTCTTTTAATACAAAAACTAATTCTGCGTGAAAATATTCACTCAAGAAACATCAGACATAAAAACAAATTAACTATGCCACAACATCGCACTGCACAGTTTCAGAGATCATTTCTTTTTGGTGCTGTAAAACTCTATAATTCATTGCCTGAGCAATTGAAAAGATTCAATATCAGGAAATTCAAATACAAATATAAAAATTATATCTATGATAGTCAGTAATGTCAACTTTTACTTTTTAGACAACAGATCAATTCAATTAAATTATTTATCAACTATCTTTAGAAGGTAATCACAAATTATTATTTTATTTACGGTTCTCATTTCGTGGTACCATCACTGTTAATTGCTTTTATTTTTGTATGTTTGCGTGCATTATGGAGTGGTGCTTGTTGGTTGAGTTAGAGTAGCTTTGAGCTAGACTTCGCCAAGGAGTACCAGAATCTCCTGTAAACTATTTTCATTTTCAAATATATCTTAGTATTGTTTTTTTTGTATTATCAATAAAGCCGATTTATTATTATTATTATTATTATAAATTCTCTCCAGAGAAATATCTGGTCGAGGCAGGAATCGAATCCACGGTCTTCCGATCGTGAGTCGGGCGCACTACCATCGCGGACAATTCCACAATCTGTAAAAACTATTCTATAATTCCAAAATAATGGGCACTACATTTTCAGGAAGTTTCTTTAATGAAAAAAACATGTTTTTCGTTATTTAGTCTATGACCATTTAGCTGCGTGTGTATGATTTAAATAGAAGATGATAAAATAGATACAATCACAATCTAACAACAATGTTTTCATTGTAATGGAATATTCCTGAGAATTTAGTGCCCACTATTATGGAATTTTAGTAGTACCGGGAACAAGATTAATGTAATCGATGTCACAAAAAAATATGGGAAGACTAGGAAAAAATCGACAAGTCAGATGACTACAGTGAATCTATGGGGACGAAGGGGGTCTGTCTTAGAAATCATTATTAGGTATGCGATATTGATTGTACACAGTTAGGCCAGCCACACACGTGGCAGTATTCTTTATAAGAACCGACTCAGTAATTATGTCGATTTTTTGCTGATGATTTTAAAATATATTCACCTGTCGAAACTACCGAAGACTGTAATACATTGCAACGACAGTTAGAAAATATACAGACTTGGTGTGAAAATAACAAACTATATCTCAATGCATCCAAATGTAATGTAGTGTCTTATAGTTGAAAAATGTCAGTCATCGTGTACAATTATCTAGTAGAGACCATTTCACTGTCACGAAGTAGCTCAATTAAGGAACTTGGTGTATATTTTGATCAAAATTTGTCTTTTTCCAACCACATTAGATCGAAAGTAAGTGAAGCATTGAGAGTGTATGGCTTAATAGTTCGCAATTGTAGATCTTTTTCAAACATATCCGCTCTACTCTATGATTCTACAATTGCTATAATACATTAATTGAAAAAGTACAACGTCGTTTCCTAAAGTTTATTACCTTCAAATCTTATGGTGTCTATCCTGATACAGGTATTCCATATGAATCTCTCACCATAACATTCAATATTCAAAGTCTTGAATTACGCAGAAAACTGCTGGGATGATTTTTCTGTAATTACTGCACAAAAATGTGGATGCTATAGAGATGTTATCTCTTATACATTTCTGTGTGCCTCATTTTAGAATTAGAAGTACAAAAACTTACTACAGCCGACTGGCCAGAACCAATTTGTACCTCAAGTCACCTATCTTTTGCATTTGCAATAATTTCAATTCAATTTCGAATATATGTGATATCAATTTTGATTCCCTAGCCCTAGAATATATTGTTGACACTGCATCTTAGTATTTCATGGAGAATTTTCAATTTTCTGGTAGTTTTTTAATTTTATTATATTATAATTTTGTTATTCATCTTCTCAAATTGTAACTTACATGTAATTATATGACCTATATTACTTTGTTAACATACTTAGTTAACCCTGTAAATAGTTTTCAACTGTGTCAAGTAGAGATACATAAGTATAAAGAAATGAATATTTCAAAATTAAATATAGAAACATAAATCTCTTCCAAAGTGGGATAAAGTAAATGCCGGTAAACAACTACTTTCCCGATGAGTCTATAAAAAAATCTGAATGTTTGATTTTTCTTGAGACGCAATTGGCATACAAGCACTTGAATTATACCCTGCATTGTACGTCACAAAAATAAAAGAAGATGATTATCTTCCAAAAGTGTCATTCAATTTTATGAAATTGTCCATCTTGTTCTAATCAATATATGGATTCAAAATTTTCTTCTGTCTCTCGATGTAAAAACTATTTTGAAGATGATGTTTGGCAACTATTCATTTACTTGTGATGCACTGTTTGGAACCTCTGGTGTAGCAATTGATATTACTGGATTAATATTACTAGAGTTCCTCTTGAAGGTGATCATTTGGTGATCGAAACACGTGTCGAGCTGTTGAAATAACGGTTTGCTGTTAGGAAAAAACTCCAGTAATATTCATTAACTATTCATTATTTCCGTGTCACTGTTTTTCGAGTTGATTTTTGGAAATTTTTCCTGACGTTTCGCTGGCGCGAGTGGCTAGCTTCTTCAGAGGTTTAACCATCATGGCTTGCTGTCCGATGACTAACTTTTAGGCTTCGTATAGCGTACCTATTTATGCCTTGTCAGGTAATCAGTTGTATTGGTACCTGTAGTTGTACCTCTACTTGTACCTGCACTTGTACCTGTACTTGAACCTGGAACATTAACAATCTTGCTGCCTGTTGCCATTCTATTTGTTATTCTCGAATTCCTTAAAATGGGGTTCCATATTCGATTGAGGTTCACCGATTCTTCTTTTCTGTTGAAATTCCCCGTGTGTTTGTGGATCTCTATTGCCTCCCGTACCAGTCGGCTATAGTTATAGTATCACTGGTTGGGGGCAATTAGTTCTGTGTTTTCAAACAAAATTATGTGGTCTCCTTCACTAAGTGCGTGTTCTGCCACAGCTGACTTGTTCGCTGTGGCAGAACACGCAGTGTTCTGTCTGCAGTTCCTTTTATGCTCTAGTCTGCAGTTCCTTTTATGCTCTTTCAGTCTTGTTCCCATGGATCGTTTGGTGGTTCCGATATATACCTTCCCACAAATGCACGGTATGCGAGAGACTCCTGCTGCTGATAATGGGTATCTTTTGTCTTTAGCCGACCTGAGGCTTTGTTGTATCTTCCTCGTGGGTTTGAAGACTGTTTCGATATCGTGTTCATCCAATAGTTTTCCAATTCTGTCCGTGACCCTAAGGATGAACGGTAGATATGCGCGTGCAACCAACCATCTGATCCTTTTTCGCTTTTTGAACAGTGGTGCTCTTCGGTTTCATGGCTTTCCTGATCTGGGAGGCACTGTATCTATTCGATCTCAAGGTCACTTCAAGGTGTTTCAGTTGCCTCTCCAGATGTGTTGGTTCACATATTCTCCGAGCCCGTTCCGTTAGAGTGGAGATGACTCCTCTCTTTTGGCTAGGATGGTGGTTCGATAGTGCGTGCAAGTATATATCTGTGTGTGTGGGTTTTCGATACACTTTGTGGGTTAGTACGGTACCACATAGTTCTACTAGTACATCTAGGAAGGCTATCCGTTGGTCCCGCTCAATCTCCATGATGAATTTTATGCTAGGGTGTTGGGCGTTCAAGTGGTCTAGGTAACGGTTCAGGGCGTCTCTTCCATGTTTCCGGATGACGAAGGTGTTATCCATGTAACGTAGACACAAGGTCGGCTCCAATTCAAAAGTGTCTATCGCTTTTCCTTCAAACCGTTCCATCAAAATAGGCCTTATATGCTTCAAATAAGGCCTATTTTTAGCTGCTCCCACTATTACTATTTTGAAAACGATACGACCTACAAGGTCGGTTGAATTGGACAAAAGTTTCCTATTTTGGGCAACAAGAATAATCTCTTTTCAGATCGAGAATATCAGTGGTTGTTTTTGAAATATTCGTCAAAATCTAGAATTGTCGAATTCCGTTTTTTGGCTCTACCGCCTCCATTTCGAATGATATAAAAAAAAGGCAAAGAAACTTTCAATACTGTTTCATATTTGTTATAATCTGATACAAACCAATTTGCGAAGCGACGTTTCCATTCATTACATTTTTTCATCAACTTTATTTTTCAAACAGGACTTGCACTGTTTTTCATCGATTTTTGTAGACACTGTAATAACAAATTGAATCGCTAAGCTCCTTACGTTAGGGCGAGTAGACGCGCCTCAATCCTACAAACCCTACCTTATGAATAACAGTATATTATAACATCAATGTTAGAAATCTACATTATCTACAAGTAACATAGTCTACTTTTTATCGGGATATCCCCTCGGGATCGGAACCTATGCAGGTGAATTAGTTATTTTATAGAAAGTTAAAACTGGACCTGGAATAAATTTCAAATATCGCAACTTGGTTGATGAAACGGGCGTCTAGAAATGTATTGCAGTTCTCGAAAAAGGCAGAAGTTTTCGTTTTCAGAAGACCTGAACTATGTTTGACGATAAAATTACAACTTAGAATTACTCGATATCACTCGCGAATGCTGCGTAGGAAACCGACCACGAGACTGAGACACTCGGGTACCAAGTAATTTTAAACATTCGGTGACGCCCAGTTAACATGGAACCGGGCGGCGGTGCACATTACATATTGTTTTACGGAATGAATAATAAAGTGCAACAATCAAAAGCATAAGCTTGGTTGTTTGGAGCCGTATCCAAATCCCTTTTTTTTTCTTTACTGTCAACTTATCTCGGCTAAAAAAATTATGACGCTTGTGTAAATATCCATTGGCCATGTTGAAATTCCATTATTGTTATTAGTAAAAACAAAAAAACACTCACCTGTCGAATATCCTCGCCTCTTTGAGCACGTTGCCGAGATTGATGTAAGCGTCCAAAAAGTTCGGATCCAGTCCAACGGCTTTTTCGAAATGGTGGATGGCCAACCAAATTTCGCCTTGCGCGTTGAATACACATCCCAGATTGCTCCAAGCTACGGCGAAATCTGGCCTCGTTTCTATGGCCTTCAAGTAGCAAGCCTATCAGGAAATAATCGAAATTAGGCGAGGTGCGCAGTGACTCTAACGGCGTCGCACGCGCATCCGCTTTCGGGGGACCTCTCGGAAAAAATCGCCAAGTTCGCCGCTGCATGACGCATCAGAATCGCCTGGCACAACCCTTGGTGCAGGTGGAAAAATATCGATCAAGGAACTAAGTGAACTAAATGGTTGTGGTGATCACTGAATGAAGTTTGAAAAAATAACTCAAACGCATGCTTCTGTGCATAGTGATGCATCAACAGGTTAATACATAAACCATGAGTTAGCTCTGCCTTCCAAGGCATACTGGTCAGATGTTTCCTTCTTTCCGGGTAATTCCGGGGGAGAAGGCCGTACGGGAGAGATGGCCAATAGAGAAAAGGTCAAATAATAATAGATTTCACTAGTCATCGGCACAGGTAATAACTGTCAGTGGATTTTTTGTCGAAAAAATAATGAAACGGTAAGTAATTTGACTTTGTTTTTTATTATGCATGCGAGTTAACATATTAAGTGATCACAAAAAGATTTTAAAAGTTATGTCCGTTTTCGTGCTTTGCCAGTGAAGTAATAAACTTCTCCGGTGTTCTAACCTCAAAATTACCGACCAACTTGAGAAATGTCTTTAATTACCCAGACAATTAGGAGAGATGGCCATAGTATTTACTGAAGAGATAGCAATGTATGTCCTAATTTTGATTTATTTTTAATCTTCAATATTTTGTACAGATGCCGAACCTGTACGTAAAAATGTGGCTGCTGGTCGAGGTGAATGGAGCCAAGAAGATTTAAAAAATGCTATGGAAGAAGTACAAAATCGAGGGATGGCGATTTATAGAGCCTCTTTTATCTACAAAATACCAATAAAACACTTGCTTTTCTTTGACTATAAATTATTTAATAATTGCATTCAAGTTTGCGCTGAGCAATTAGGAATTAAACATAGATTCTGTAAAACATCTGAAAAGGCGGGCTATGATTGGGTGAAAAAGTTTCTGAAAATAAATTCCGATATTTTATTGAAAAAATCAGAAGGGGGTGTCATACGCTAGAGAAGTCAAGGGATGAATAAATCAGAAGTAAACGCCTATTTTGAAATGCTTGAGAAAACTCTCAGTGATAATGACATTATAAACCAGGACATATTTACAACATGGACGAGTCCGGGTTGCAGTTAAATAATCGACCAGGTCATGTTTTGGCTGAAAAAGGTTCCAAGGCTGTATCTACGTCAACCTCTACAGAAAAAGGAGAAACGATAACGGTAATTGGTTGTTGTAATGCTGAGGGTAATTGTGTGCATTATGGAAGGACAACGAAAGAAACCTGCATCCAGGTTCAGTAGTTTATATGTCACAAAAATCCGCCTATATAACCTCCGACATATTTATGGAATGGATGAAATCGCATTTCTTGCCTCGAAAACCAGATGGCAAAGTGCTTCTTTTGCTGGACGGTCATTCTACACACTGCAATGCAGTGAAAATGCTGGAGTTTGCTAACGATAATATCGTCTTACTCTCAATGCCGTCACACATATCCCATTACATTCAGCCGCTGGAAGTTGCTGTTTTCAAATCTCTCAAAACTTACTTCTATGAATCCTGCAGGTTATGAATGAAACAGCACCCTGGTTGTCGTCTAACAAGACAACAATTTGGCTTCTTATTATTCCAAGCCTGGGGAAAATCAGCGACAAGTGGAAATGCAATATCAGGATTTAGGACAGCAGGAGTTTTCCTTATAAATCCAGGAGCTATTCCGGAGTACGCCTTTAGTGACAACATTGAGTAACCCGTTGAAAGAAATCAGGCAGGCCCCCAAATACATACACTCAAGTGTACACTTGAAAAAGCTACTGTGCTAGCGAAATATGTTGTGATTATATTTTTTCAAATAAAGTTTGTGGAGATCAAATCGTGGGGTGTAGTTATTGAAATTACTATGGATCTTCATCAAGTAACTGCCGAATCAATCAGAAAACCGACAAGAGTATTTAACGAAGTGTCTCCACTGCCTGTGAAACTACACGAAGTTTACAAGCGAGCGAAACAACTAATCATTCTTTTGACATCTGAAGAGCATATTGAAAAACGGAAAATGAAATAAAATAAAAAATAAAATAGAGAACAGAAGCCAAAAAAATAATAATAAAAACAAATACTAAGACTGCTAAACCTGAGGAAAAAAAGACTGCTAAGAAACGAAAGGTAATTCGTAGGTTGTCTGACAGCAGCTGCGAAGAAATTCCCATCGTTTTCAATGATACCTCTGAAAGTGAAACTGAAGACAGAGAGAAAGATAACTGCCGAGGTTGTGGTGATAATTATTATAGGACACAACTGATAGAAGATTGGATACAATGCAATATTTGCATGTTCTGGGTGCATGAAAATTGCACCGAGTTTGGGGACATGTGTTCATGCTGCAGTAATAAGAAAAAAAAAAGCTAAAGGATCTCACAGGCAAAGGGAAAGGCAAAAAAGTATTGGCCATCTCTCCCCGACTGCTATGGCTATCACTCCCGGACATCCTGGGAGAGATGGCAAGCCCTAATTTTTTTATAAGTTTGAAATTACGTTATTGCATTTGTCAAAGTGATTTATCGTTATTATTTAATAAAAATTATAAATAAAGTTCAATTTTTTGTATTAATTAAAGTTTTATTCATTATAATTCCTTCACAGTAGAGTTTTAAAGTTACTAGGGCCATCTCCACCGGAATTACCCTATGAATATATTTTCAAAACATACTCTTTCATTTACTATACTGTGTGACAATCCTGTGAATGACATCTGATTCAATTTCATAACGAATGTTTGGAGTACAAACTGAATAGGAAAAAGTGTTTTTTGTATGACTCTATGTTCTACGTTAAATCAGATTTTTTCATTTACAAGAACTTTTCCTTTAAAAGGCAATCGTTGAGTTATTTTGTTATCAATTTTCAACAAACTTCAGCAGCGATAATTCCTTCATAAACTCAGATCGATTGATTTCTCCACCAGCAATGGCAAATTCGATATCAAACCTGCCTCGGGTCGTACCAACAATTTACGCAACAAGCCTAACGCATTACGCATTTCAGAAATTACCAAAAACAAACGTCTAACTACGCCAAACACCACATCCAGACAACCACTCGCATTCATTGAAAAATATATCAGAAGCGCGAATGCCAGTGACGCAAAGAGAGTCCCCGAACTCCGTAACCTAAAAACAAAGACCATCGTTATCCATCGCTTGCGTACTTTACCTGACAGTTAAGCCAAATGGATTATCGTTTTATACCAGACTGCTTGCGATGGGTTGACAAAATCGACCAAATCTGCCACATACCTGTATTATCGTACAGCAACACAGTAATGCCATTAGTGAATGTCTTTACTCCTCATTCGATAGATAGATGTTACACTTTGATTGTTTGGCCGCAAAATGAGATGTCACCAGCATTTTGGAATTTTTACGGACAATTACTTTACAACGACGACGAATGAAGTTGAGCAAATTTCTCATCCTCGCAGATGGAATATCTCATTATATCTCGATGCAAGCACCTACAATACTCGATAATTCAGTGTAAAACTTATTCTTGAATTTTTCAGTCTACCTCAGTAGAACGGAGTTGAAATCGGGGAAACACCAAAATGTGGAATGTGTTATAATATTTAGGTTATTTCAAAAGTTTTGTCCGTTTTGATATCACGTGTTATTGTAATAATAATAATAATAATATCATTTATTGCCCAACAGGTAACACCCAATTACAGGACAATTAAATACATCAGTACTGATAATAGATAAAATATATTAACAAATAATGTTCATTCTTGACATGCTATATGAATATAACATAACAATGATATATAACATATAATAGGAAAACTAAAACAAAAGAAAAAACTGATAGCATAACTATTCATTGTGCTACTTGGTAAGAGTGATTATAATAACTGACTCTCTCACAACACAAAAAAGAAAAAACCGTTTTGATATCACTTTAAGATTTCCATTGCATTTCTATCACAAAAGCTGCATATCGAGTTGTAGTTTTCACACATATATTTAATTGGAGAATGCGACATTATGTTTGTTCGTGCTGCAGAGCAGTAAAATGTGAGATTCAGCCGTGACTGAGGTCTTGGCACCCTAAAGTTCAGTTCTGACAGGAGCAAATGGCAGTCTACTTGGCTATGCAGTAGTTTATGCAAAAAGGTTATTGAAGCACATTTTCTCCTTTTTTCTAAAGAAATCAATTGAAAGTGATTGAGAAGACTATAGTGGTCAGAACCCCTAGCTGGATAAATTCCAGTGTTTTTGAAGTACCTACAAGAATTTCAAAAATTTTCTTTGAACTTTTTCAATTGAGTACTCATGACAGAAATAGTAGGGGCTCCAAATAATTGAGCAGTAATCAAGCTTGGATCTGACATATGAGAAATATAATATCTTCAAGGCGTTTATGTTTGTTAAGTTTTGACAATTTCGTGTGATAAATCCTAACATTTTATTGGCTTCGGAAACTTTTTTGTTTATGTGTTTGGCAAATGCCATTTTAAAGTCAAAAAATACACCTAAATCCTTAGTCTCCATACAACGGGTTAGCAAACTACCTTGAATATTGTATGGACGTTCAATATGTCTATGTTTTCTAGTATATGACATGACTTTACATTTACCTATATTCAGATGTAGGTTATTAATTTCACACCAAGCCTGCACATTATCTATATCTTCCTGAAGTGTTATGCAATCATTCACATTTTGGATAGAATACAGTATTTTCAGATCATCAGCAAAAAAAAGTTTCATAGAATTTATTTGTGTGCTTAAATCATTGATAAATATCAAAAACAACAGCGGTCCCAAATTCGATCCTTGGGAATCGTGTTATTGTAGCTACATATCTCAATAAATATTTATTCTGCTGCGTCGTGGTATTTACTGATCTATAGAGAATTTTGTACTCTATATATTGATGCTTTTAGTTTTTCCAAATTTCAATATTTTGTCTCTTCCCAGCTTATTACTATATTAACCAGGCATTTGGCAATGTTGATAATGATAATGAACGCACTTTTCAACGTTGGTTTGCAAACTTTCATTCCAGAGATCTTAGCCTCGAAGATGAGCCTGGAAGCGGTCGATCTACAGTAATCCAGGACGAGGATTTGAGGACCCTGTTGGAGACTGATCCATCACAAATGGTTCGTGGGATGATTGAAGAACTGGGCGTCAGCTCCCATGCGGTTTTTGATGGTTTAAAACGTACTTGGAGGGTCAAAAAGCTCGACAAGTGGGTGCCCCACGATTTGAACAATCGACAGAAATTGTCACGTTACAAGGTGTATTCTTGCTTTTGCGCAACCAATACGATCTTCTTTTGTATCGGATCGTCACGTGTAATTCGAAGTGGATCCTCTTCGACAACAGGAGACCTTCAGGACAGCGGTTGGACACCAATGAGCCACCCAGGCACTTCCCCAAAACGAAAACCCAACAAAAAAGATCATGGTTACTGTATGGTGGTCAGCAGCTAGTGTGATTCCTATTGTGGGGAAATCGACAAAATGTACCGAAAATTGCGTCAGAAGCAGCCGACAGTGGTCAACAGAAGAGGTCCGATCCTGCTCCACGACAATGCCCGTCCGCGTGTTTCACAAAACACCGTCCGAAAATTAAACGAATTGAGCGTCGTCGAAGTTCCACCTCACCCACCATACTCCCCAGAGCTTTCACCAACTGACTGTTATCTTTTCAAGCACTTCGACAACCTTCTCACCGGTAGAACCATCGCCAATCAGGACCAGGCAAAAACGGCCTTCATCGAATTCATCAAATTCCGAGCACACAATTTTTATAAGACTTGTATCACGTTGGCAAAAGTGATTTGATTGAAATTGCGATAATATCCATTATATTGAATAAGATTAAATTAGACAGTTTAAATTAGACTCACAAAAACGGACAAAACTTTACAAAAAACCCAATATTTCCATCAAAAATTGAATTTTATGTATTTAGTTCACACAAAAATCTTTCAAATACATGATTTATAAAGAGTTTTGACTTGTATTCATCCTTTATTGTAAAGACAATGTCATTAAAATTTGAAAATAAATGAAACCAAAAATTTCTATGTCGATTGTAAACTTACATTTTAATATTCTGAAACGTGTTTTCAAAATAATCACACCCACCACTTGTCTTTTTTCGACAATGGCATAAAAAGTCCAATAAAATTCCTTGATTACTCCCAGGAATAAATTAAGGAAAATCTTGACTTTATGATTAGGATGGAATTTACAGTAAAAACTCATTTTACGAGTTATAGCATTTAATTATAATTTCTATATTGTGACGTTTAGTTTTGAGGAAAGTTTTAATTTGCATATATCTCATTTGTTTTGATACAACATATATGTACTCCAACTGTTCAGATACCCATGAACTCAATAGTCGAATACTAAAGGAAACCTCGTCTATAATAATCCAACCTCTTACTATACTGATCAATTTATTCTTATGTACTGGTATATTTCCAGATATCTTCAAGTCTTCTAAAGTAGTAGTAAAAAAGGTGATGAAAAGGCCATTGATAACTACAGACCAATGAGTATTATTTCAATATTCAGTAAAGTGGTTGAAATTATAATTAAAATTCAGCTCTATGCCTACTTTGAGAATAATAAATTTTTCAGCAACTCACAATATGGTTTCAGAAAGTCGCGCTCAATAATAGATGCAGTGTTCGACGTCGTGTCTTGCGTGATAGAGGAACTTGAGCAGGACAATTATGGAGTTAGAGGTATTCCGCTTCACTTAATAAGAACCTATCTTACTAATCTACAACAAGCAGTAATGCTCAATGGTACCTTATCAAACTCTCAAATTATTAAGCATGGCGTTCCGCAAGGGTCTGTTTTGGGCCCGCTCTTATTTGTCATTTATGTGAATGACTTGTACAAACATATGATACCGTTCAAATCGGTTCTCTTTGCGGACGATACCACTTTCATTCTGTCGGATAAAAATATTGATATGTTACAGTCTCATCTCGACGAGGTATCTAATAGTGCTAATTCGTGGTTTCTATCTAATAAGCTGAAACTACATTGTCAGAAAACTCAATACATCCAGATTTCTGCCAATAATCAAATTTTCTCTGATTGTGAATCTAATAAAGTTAAATTACTGGGCATTACATTAGATAATAGACTCAACGGGTCTGCACATATTTCTCAACTGAAGAGAAAACTCTCGGGCTGACTATTTGTTCTTCGCCAATTGAAGTACTTCACTATTGAAAATATATTAAAAACCTCATATTTTTCCCTGTTTCACTGTCATATTAGTTATGGTGTACAGCTTTGGGGACATTCATGCCGTTCTATTTAAATATTTACGATGCAAAAGAAGGCATTGAGAGTGCTGGCTAATATAGAAAACAGGGATCACTGTCAAGAATATTTCAAAAACCTCAGAATTAGGCCATTGCCAACTTTATTTCCCTATTACGTTTTGATTGAAATCCATAAGAAGAAACCATCCTTGGCGAAATGTCATATCCACGAACATAACACACGAAACCCTCACCACAATATTTTGCCCCAAGATTTCAAAGAACTCAGTCTAAACACATACAAGAGAAAATTGAAAAATTATTTGTGCTTCTATTGCTTCTATTCTGTCGATGACTTCAGAACACATTTTTGTGGTAAAATACAAGTCACTACTTCTTTTTGATTTTCAAAGTTTTTACATATGTGATTGTTGTGTAAATTTTAACTTGTGAATTTTAAATGTAAAGCCAAACATGACTTGCTACAAACATATTGTATTATGTAACGTAGTCAAATAAATATTATTATCATTATTATTATTATGACACTCTTTTTTATAAAGATACTATTTTTTTTATAGCCCAAAAACGTTTGTCAACGGAAACTGTTTTTCTGGAGGCAAAGAACATATTTCCCTCCCCCATTAGGCAAGCAGACAGCAAAGCCTTATCCCATTCAATTATTATGAATCATTTCAAAAGATAGTTAACTTTATGTTACTAAACTATTGAAATGCTTGAATTAGGTGTTTACACAACTGTTTAAATCCGATTTAATAACATTAATCCTCTTTCCCACAGGTTTAGCTTATTTAAACAGATTTGAAAACCTCTGACCAAAATGGTTTTTACACAGGTATTTACATTGATTAGATTTTTTTATGAAAGTTCTTTCGGATATTGATCGGATATATAATATTTACAAAGAATGATTTAGCTGTGAAGCAAGAATTATAATCGTAGTGCAGCTTATTCTTGAAAAGAATGTTTATATTGAATCAACTGCTGAGTTTCATTTGTTGCTTATAGTTACTGCAAGAGTGTTTAGGTGGAGATGATTTTGAAGTTTCACCATGCATGATAACTTCTCAAAGACAATATTTAGAAATCTACAAGCTGCGAAGTAAATTTTGATTAATTTTTTTTTGCACATATTTCAGAGTATTTGTTTGTTCTGAAGTGTGAAAAATATGAACTTATTCAAACTTTTCATTCAATTCCTTCTTATTGTAGGAACACTAATTGTTTTGATACTACGTGAACAGTAACATTAAATAAATATTGAATGATATCACAGCATCGATCATAAGAATGGCACACGGTTTCCAAATTGTATTTACCTCGTATATTTCCCTGTCAAGTAAGTTCAACATTTCTGAAGTGAATGAAAAAATGCTAATGTAAAAACAATTTGAAATCAATTCAGTGGTATACTTGAGTCGTAAATGTTCTAATGGAATATAATTTGAAATTTGGAAGAAAGCCCATTGTCAAGCAACCAAGAGTTTATTACATTCTATGGATTTCATATATTTCTTCTACTACTTCTATATACTTCTACTACTTCTATATAAATACTTCTGGGAAGGGGTCTTTAGAAATATGAATACCGCATTCACTAGAACCCAGAAGGTATTTTCCAAAAAACAAATTCCACATCCCAAGCAGGGGGATCAACTCAGAATAATTACTGCCACTCACTAGACAATGTCTATTGAGGGCACCTGAACAATATAGGGCTGTATAACGGAGACCTTTACTGCAGACAATTCAGCAAGGGATCTGATCACAAACATCTAGCAAGGGGACTGTACACAAACTAGTACTGATAACCAGATTGTTGTAATAGGTGTTATTGAGGAGACGTAAGAAAAGATGCAATAAGCCTATAAGGCTGCCTCGTTTTCCGGAGACTTGAAAGGAATGAGCAAGTCAGACGGCTCCAAACAAGAGCAAAAATGTGAGTAAGAGTGGCTGTATAATGGAGACCTCAACTGCAGACAATCCAGCAAAGGATCGGATCACAAACACCCAGCAAGGGAACTGTACAAACTAGTACGGGTAACCAGATTGTTGTAATGGATGATATGAAGAAGATGGAAGAAAAGATGCAATAAGCCTATGAGGCTGCTTTGTTTTCCGCAGACTTGAAAGGAATGAGCAAGTCAGACGGCTCCAAACAAGAGCAAAAATGTGAGTAAGAGTGGCTGTATAATGGAGACCTCAACTGCAGACAATCCAGCAAGGGATCGGATCACAAACACCCAGCAAGGGAACTGTACAAACTAGTACGGGTAACCAGATTGTTGTAATGGATGATATGAAGGAGATGGAAGAAAAGATGCAATAAGCCTATGAGGCTGCTTTGTTTTCCGCAGACTTGAAAGGAATGAGCAAGTCAGACGGCTCCAAACAAGAGCAAAAATGTGAGTAAGAGTGGCTGTATAATGGAGACCTCAACTGCAGACAATCCAGCAAGGGATCGGATCACAAACACCCAGCAAGGGAACTGTACAAACTAGTACGGGTAACCAGATTGTTGTAATGGATGATATGAAGGAGATGGAAGAAAAAATTCAATAAGCCTATGAGGCTGCTTTGTTTTCCGCAGACTTGAAAGGAATGAGCAAGTCAGACGGCTCCAAACAAGAGCAAAAATGTGAGTAAGAGTGGCTGTATAATGGAGACCTCAACTGCAGACAATCCAGCAAGGGATCGGATCACAAACACCCAGCAAGGGAACTGTACAAACTAATACGGGTAACCAGATTGTTGTAATGGATGATATGAAGGAGATGGAAGAAAAGATGCAATAAGCCTATGAGGCTGCTTTGTTTTCCGCAGACTTGAAAGGAATGAGCAAGTCAGACGGCTCCAAACAAGAGCAAAAATGTGAGTAAGAGTGGATGTATAATGGAGACCTCAACTGCAGACAATCCAGCAAAGGATCGGATCACAAACACCCAGCAAGGGAACTGTACAAACTAGTACGGGTAACCAGATTGTTGTAATGGATGATATGAAGGAGACGGAAGAAAAAATGCAATAAGCCTATGAGGCTGCTTTGTTTTCCGCAGACTTGAAAGGAATGAGCAAGTCAGACGGCTCCAAACAAGAGCAAAAATGTGAGTAAGAGTGGCTGTATAATGGAGACCTCAACTGCAGACAATCCAGCAAAGGATCGGATCACAAACACCCAGCAAGGGAACTGTACAAACTAGTACGGGTAACCAGATTGTTGTAATGGATGATATGAAGGAGATCCTCAACTGCAGACAATCCAGCAAAGGATCGGATCACAAACACCCAGCAAGGGAACTGTACAAACTAGTACGGGTAACCAGATTGTTGTAATGGATGATATGAAGGAGATGGAAGAAAAGATGCAATAAGCCTATGAGGCTGCTTTGTTTTCCGCAGACTTGAAAGGAATGAGCAAGTCAGACGTCTCCGAGGAAAAGCACAAAATGCGAATAAGAGTAATGTAACTTTTTTTTATCTCTCCAAAATTCAAACAAATGCAGTAAACTGTTGAACTCCATAACTTATGGAAGCTAATAATCAACAAGAACCATAGTGTGATTCCTTGTACATTTGTCCACAATCTATTAAAAAAAAATACTATTACAATAAACACTTTCATATTTTAAACATGTTTCATGTTTTTCAATCTAATGAATTTCAATAAAATAAGAAATGATTTTCCAACGAAACGAGCAAGTATTTGAAAGATTTTTTCAAGAAATAATAAAGAAAATCCATAAGACAACATTTTTGTCAGTCGCTTATTGAACGCTCAAAAAAATTACAAATTAAAAATGTATGCAAGCTGTCTTTCCAAGTGCTGTTTGGTGAAATCCTTTTTGGGGAACGCTACAATAGGGTCATGAAAATATGAACAGTATGATGAATTAAGAAATGAATTATTGAATTTAATAACTTTTTGATAGTTGAAATCCCTTTATTTTGGGACACAAAAAATTCTTTCACATAACTGTCATACGACTATTATGTTCCAATGCAATGCAAGAGTTGATTTATCATCTATTTGACAGATATTTCCTTGCGAATCATTTATTCTACTGAAACTACGCACTCGCAGGAAGGATACCAAAAAGTAGCTAATAATCACATCAAATTCAACTAAGATGCAAAATACATATCTTATCACATAATCAGTAGCTACTTTGACCTGAAAGGAAAAATAGATCCAGGAGTAACGCCAATAGCTTGTTCATCAAACAAGAAAGCTACGAAAGAATTTCTACGCAACAATATAAGCAAAAAAATGTATATTTCATCGAAGTTTTACGCACTAAATATGTGTACGCAAGCGCTCGTCCAAGGAAATGTTCAGTCAAATAGTATTCCAACCATCAATCACTGTAGGGATTGCAACTCTTGCAGAAAGATGTGAAAATGTCGTTTTCCGAAATGTTTTGGTTGGAAAACAACATCGAGATGATTTAGGATCGAATGTAATCACAATAAGACTTACCTTGGCTTCGTCTAAACGACCTAGAGCTTTTAGTAGATTACCCAAATCACTACGAACACAGTAGAGATCCTGCAAGAAAACAAAACTGTCTCTAAAATATTTCTATATGAATTTATATTTGAAAATAGGAAGAGCAGAGGAAAAACTTCAGTTTGAATCTGACAGAATAATATCCTGGCCATTTTCATTAGTTATGACTTCCATTGTCTGATATGATACAAAATATATACACTTTGGGAGTGTATATAGCAATATTGAGGTAACTGATTATTGTTATGTATTTTCGGATACAGAACAAATACTTTTAGATCAAACTTTATTACAAAGAATTATCTGACATTACAACATCATTCTTATTTGACAGTAAACCGACAGTTCTCCAAACCCGTATTCTAATGTTTTCTAAATACTGAAGGTTTGGTACTTTTCAGCTTACCTTACATGATTATAATATATAACAATTATGAAAATTTAAATCCGACTAATATTGTATCGATTCCCCCATTGAAAATTAGCCTTCTGGAAGTTTTCAATGGAATAATGAAATTGTAAAACAATCTGAATTCTGGACCAGATGGGATTCCTTCGTATGTATTGAAAAGGTGTGTTTATTCTTTGAGAAAACCATTAGTAATTTTATTCAATTTGTCACTAGAAAATCAAATATTTCCTTCTACTTGGCGAAATAATTTTGTCAAGCCAGTTTTCAAAAATAGTTCTAAGGAAGAAATTGGAAACTACAGACCAATAAGCAAACTTTCTGCTATACCATAATTATTTGAACAACTCTTAGTGACTACCATTTCTTTTTATTGTAAAAACTTAATAATTGAACACCACGGTTTTGTAGGTGGTAAATCAACAGTAACTAACCTATGATATTGTCGGTGCACTAGAACAACATGTCAAATTGAGTCGGTTTATACCGACTTCAGTAAAGCTTTTGATAAAATGAACCACAACTTATCAATCAGCAAGTTTTCTGCCGCTGGCTTTCCGTCATGGTTAACAAACTCTCTAAATAGATATCCATATAATAGACATCAGTTACTTAAAATTAAGAATCATGTTCCCAATTCTGTCCTTGTCACATCAGAAGTTCCACAGGAATCACACTTAGGTCCCCTGTTGTTTAATATCTTTATCAATGATATAGATACCATTCTCAGAAATCGTAAATTTTTTCTTTTTGCTGATGATTTAAAATTATATACAAACATCTAAAAACCAACTGATTGTAACAAACTACAAGACCTAAATTCCTTTCGAAAATGGTCTGAATCAAATGGTATGTTGTTACATCCTGACGGCCAAAGTATTACTTTTAGTAGAGCAAATTCCATAATCCAAAATGACTATCATATTGATAATAAGAATATCAAAAGAATATCGGTTGTTTAGGACCTTGGAGTATTATTACATTTGTTCAGCATATAAATTCAGCTGTAAACTAGGTTTTGTTCTTAGAATTACACAGAAATTGTCAATTCTTTCAACAAAAACATATATTCTTGTCTCCAATATGCCTCTCCTGTCTGGAGTCCTTATTACCAAATTCATATTAATCATCTTGAGCCTGTACAAAATGGATTCTTGTGATGTATCGCCTATAAAATGATCTTCCCAGGTCTTGGAGTACATTTCGATTATAACCTTGGAAACTATTCGAAATCGATCTGATTTAATTTTATTATACAAATTAATTCATGGCATAACATCATGTCCAGAATTGTAGGCACAAATCAGATTTAGATTCCATAAAATATCAACATGAAATTGTGAAGTTTTCATCATTTCCTATTACTATACTAATTATGGCCACAATAGCAGCATATCACGTATTTTGAGATCGGGTAATCTGGTCAATTCAAATGGTGTATGTATAACTGGCGTGAGCTTATATACTTTTAAAAAATCTCTTGATAGAGTGGCTACTCTGTGATACCTTGTCATACATATTAATATCTTTTTATATTTGTGATACCTTGTGATATATATTAGTATCTTTTTATATAATAATAATAATATAATAATATTTATTTACCAAAGAATCAATACATACACTTTCGATTCATTATTGAAGAATGCAAGTAAACAAACAGAAAATCCACAAAGGCTAACCTGCGCGTGGATCACTAAGGTTATTATACAATGAATTCTAAAATAAGTAACTAGTTATTTGTAAATATATAGTAAATTTATAAAATATTGATAAAATATCGGAAAGCAATTAAATATAGGTTGTTCACGTTAAGAAGAGAATGACGTCACAAGATGACACTTTACGGCATTGCCAACATGTGCACCATTTTGAACTTTCAAATTTTTTTGTACTGTTGATATGTTTTCTTGCTATTATCCTTACTTAATTTTGTTATTTGTTGGTACTATTTCGACAATGCTTTAGGCATATTGAATATACGCAGGTCTTATCAAAAGAAATGATTAGTTCTGAAAAGAAAAGAAATACTGACAGTTTTCGAGTTTTTTTCGATTCGGCAACGTCTGAAATTTTACTATCAGTTGAGCAACTTACAAAATGAAATGTTACTAGTTTCATTGCTGTTAAACGCATTTCAGTGGGAATTTTAACGTTATGTTGGATATACAAAATTACCAAAAATGACGTCATTCTCTTCTTAGCGTGAACAGCCTATGAATAAAATATATGAAAAAATGTCACGCTAGTAAACAAACACATATTGTATATTGTCCATATTTTGTAAAGAGGGGTTTACCCGTTTATAAATAAATAAAATGATTGGAAAGTCCTGAAAGAACCAATACAATTGAAAATGAAAATGAATGAGAATGAAAATATAAGCAATTTTTTGCTTATATTTTATTTTATTCTAATTTCGTTTCAAGTTTTTTTGCTTAATATAATTGTTATTTTCAGCTATTCATTTCAATTTTCAATTCTATTGGTTTTTTCAGGTAATTCAAATCATTTTATATAATATCAGACACTGGAACTCCGAACTAATGCAATTCACCATGGAACATTGTCAACCACCTCCAAACAAATATATTGGCCACTTAATTTAATCAGATGTATACACAGTTCTCCATACGTCAATACCATTTATTCCCACATAAAACTTTTCACAAAAGATCGAGAAGATGGCTCATGCCATGCAACTTTTTTGGAAATTTTGGGCATGACCAACAATTCCTGAGCGATGCTCAAGCATTGCTTGAGCAGGAATTATTGAATGGAGGTTAAGTGATAGAACAAACCTGTAGTCTTCTATACTGCAGTTTTGAATTTCGCCTTTTAGATGTTATATTCTATTTCACCCAATAAAAACCATTATTATTATTATTATCAATAACGTCAACGGCAATCCAGATTTGCTTGAAAGGGTCATAACTGGTGACGAATCATGGGTTTATGGTTATGACATCGAAACTAAAGTCCAATCGTTACAATGGAAGAGCCCAGGAGAGCCAATACCAAGCAAAGTTTTATCAAGTGTCAGGGTTTTGCTCCCTGCTTTCTTCAATTACGGTGGCGTAGTACATCAGGAGTTCTTGTCACATGGTCATACCACAGTAAAAATCAACCAGTAAGTCCACTCCCACTATTTTCATTCATAAATTCACAAAGTTCTCAGTGACCTCGAAACGAAGTGCGGAGCCAATTTCGTTCTTTTACGATAGGCATGCGCTCATATAAAAACGAAATTTAAGGATATTATAGATGATTTTGTGGTACGTTTCCTATAACCAACTACAAAAACTAAAAACAATAATAACAACAGCTACACACAATATCAATTAACGTCCGTTTATTGTAACTAATCCGATGCCCGTGGTACCGTCGAATCCTTCGATACTACAGCACTGAATGCAATGGATGAGAATCTCATCCTAAGAGCAGTTGAAGGTCCCCGGCAACTCGAGCGGATCACGTGGTGAGAGAGCCTACTGGTTGAATTATTCTACTGTGGACGTACGATCATTAAGCAGTATTATCTTGAAGTTATGAGTGACTTGCAAGAAGCAAGGAAAACGTCCAGTATTCACCGTAATTATGCCTCAGTCACCGTATTTACCAGATTTGGCCGCTTGCGACTTTTTTCTGTTCCCCAGATTGAAGAGACCCATGAATATTACAAGAACACAAAATGTTAACAAATCCAGACAATTTTACAAAGAACACATCTTGTTGAATTTCAAATTTTATAAGAATGATTATCTCTTTTTTAGTTTATATAAATACACAGGTTTGCTTTGGGTTGAGTGGAAGAATAACAGAAAACAATAACAGAAACAACAGAAAATAAACTTCGCCCTTTATTTTCATATGTAAACCTTAAAATCTAATATTTACTGTATTCTTTTCAATGTGGAACTAATGAAGACAATCATTATCATTTTTATTATTTCCATCTATCTCAAAAAAATCTAGACTATAGCTTACTCACTAAAACTACAGACAAGTCCCTAAAACAGGCAAAATCAACAAAATTACCACTTTGCATTCAACTTCAAAGCAATCATTGTCATATGAAGCCTCCTACACTATGAATATTTCTCTACAAGTTTCAGTCCAAATGAAATTTGATACCTTCCTCACTAATTTGTAATAATTTTATTATTTGTAATTTATCAATTGAACAATGTTAATGTGAATCTCTATGATTCAGCAAAAAAAGTATTCAACTACTATCAAAACAAAATATTTCCACAGAAATGTTTGTTATTAGAAATACAGGAATCATAAAGTTTAAAATACGCTTATAGAGTTGGAAAAGAATCATACTCACTGGTTTATATTGCAAAGCAGTGATATAAGCTTGAACTGCCTGTTCCATATCCCCTGCTGCCACTAATGCAGCTGCTAAATTGATATAACCATCAATGAAATCTGGTTTCAGTCGCACTGCATGTCTGTAGTTTTCCAGTGCTTCTGGGAGTTGTCCTCTTTCTTTATACACATTTCCAAGGTTGCTGAAATACAAAATGAAATGATTAATTTATACGAAGTAAATTTATGTTCAAAAACTTCAATTTTAATTCAACACTAATTTGTTTATTGTTACTTACACATTATGAAGTTAGTAATTATAATTGCTGAAATTTTCTATGCTAGTATTTAATTTGAACAAAATTGTAACCGCAGGGAGTTTGTAACTATTTTGCATGTAATTTTTGACTGTCCAATTTACAAAACTATGAAACCCTTCTGTATTTTCTTGAAAATTCCAACTCTCTTCTCGTTGCATTGAATTGCCATGAGTAATTAACAATGACTACCCAGAACACGAGGCTAATGTCCAAGCAGTCCATGTCATTGACACCCAAGGAAATAAATGTTTTCCATAAGAAATAAAACATTGAATTAAACTGAATTGAATGCATATGACATCCATTTAGTCATTCTTATTCAGGGTATCACAAAACATGCAAAGCATAATAAATTGAGTGAATTATATAAACTTCAGATACTGGTGCAACTTTCATCATGAGATTATTTCCTACCATAATCACAAATTTTGTTATGTTATTAGCTTAATCTGTTATAAATAACCTTGACAACTGTTTACTTAGCAGACATATCTTCTGAGATTCATTGCCTGAGGCATTTTCCATGTAATTAAACTCAATATTATGTGGATAATGAATCAACACAATTTCATGGTGAATTTTTAATGGAAAACAAATAGATTACAGTTCGGGTTAAAAAGTGTGTCACCTGCAAAGCAGATAAAGAGTTGAATGGATAGTTATTTTGCGGGAATTTCTTTTAGATTTAGTCAGATGGAAAATATTCAATTTATAGTTACATTAACTACCATAAAGGAGACAATAATGCAGATACTCTAATTGACCCTAGTGAAGTCATCATTTTTGTGTAACAATATCCAAATCACTTGTCTTTAACAATTCAAAGAATGGAAATATATTGGAGAGCAGTGAAAAATTATTGGCTGTTCTATGTCTATTTTACAAGATAAATACAGTACATGTACTAGAAACAGTCTATTTGGTTCATATTTTCAATAGTTTCTTGAATAATGGATGAAGAGGAAAACATATTTTTTTATGTCGTCCTCTATAGTTATTCAACTATCAAAAATAATTGAATTCTTCACTAAATTTCCATTGAATACTTCCTTCAAAGCAATAAGATGGTACAAAAAATTGAAGGCTTGGTCGCAAATAAAGTTTAACAGCTTTGAAATGTTTCTTTCAAAAAGAGATAAAAGTGACAGCCACAAAATAATTGACATTTTTAGTGGCTCAGCTTATAAAGTTAGCCAATTTTCAACTTGAACTTATGATTCCTAAGCAGTTTACGCCTGCACGTTGTCACATTGTCAAGTTATCTATTACTAGAAATATAAAAAATAAAATAAATCTTATATCATGTTTTTCCATGAACCCTCCCTTTACCAAGTTACATTTTGAAACCTGGGTAAATTCAAATCACAAGTTAAAATGATTCGAATAAATCTACCTTCAATATAGTAGGATTTATAGATTAAGTAATGTGAATATAAGGCAAATGCAAGTCATTCCATAAAAACATAAAGTGCAGATCAACGTGCATAAGTGTCGCTCTGTAAACATATCCATTATATGAAAAATCATTGTTTAATTTTATAGAAAACCCATCACAGCATGGAAATTGTAGCTTCAATAGTTGACAGTTACAACTGTTACAAATTCTATGTAATTTTTTGACTTTATGGTTATTCAAATTAGTTTTTTAAATGCTGCATTGGGTGTATTTCAACAATTCATTTATTATCAACATGTGTGAAATTGAAACAATCTTGAAAGTTTTTTGTTTCAATACTTTTGCAATAATGCTGTGCTGTGTTACTTAATCTATAAATCTCAAAAAGACATTCAAAGGAGCATTTTGAAAGTTATTAAGAATAATGATGGAAATAGTTTCAATACAAAGATATTGCAGCTGTCATAATACACACCATCCATTACTATATTTATGTATCACTTTTCAAATAGTATATCGAAGAGACACATTTCTTTTTTTGAGTGGATCAAAGTAATTGAGATGCATGTGGATCATTTTCTGAATCTTCGTGTTCTTTGTCTTACATAGCTTGACAGAAAATCCCAAAATTGAAATTAAACAATGTTTTTGAACCTACCTGTAAGCTTCAGCAAGAAGAGGGTTTTGTTTTATAGCCAATGTGCTGAATTGCGCTGATTTATCCAATCGACGACATTGAAAATGTATACTGGACAGAAGCAGAAGTACCCCCGTGTTGGTTTGATCTTGCCTCCAGAGTTGCATGCAATGTCTTTCGGCATTTTCATAATCCCCCGCTTGATATTCTCTATGAGCGAGCTCTAATAAACCTAAAAGAATAACTCAAAATGAATTTTTACTAAACACCTCAAGATGGAAAGTACTCACCGACAGTCGACATTGGAATGGAATCGTTCATTTTGATGATAATTTGGCTTCCCAGAGACAATCCAGAGTTATTTGCTAAATTCACTTGACTTTGGGCCTTGGCGGTTTGGTGGCCCTGCATTTCATGAAATCGTAATTTTTTATAGACTACTGATCTCTTAAAATTTTACAAATCACTTTCAGATTTTCAGCATCTTCTCCCATTAACTATGGAGAAAGAAGGAGGAAACAAGAAGAAAATCGATGAACGACGAGTGCAAAAAAGTGAGAGAAAGAGATAACGATATGATTGTACCGCAGGAACTATTTCTTTTTGCCACCTCCAGTTGTGTAGTTTATTAATTCATAAATGGAAACTTCCAAAGTGCATGTCATAGATTTTTATAATATTGATGGAGAGTTCCTATTAGAAATTTATTAGCGAATAAATCACCTCATAAATCCTAATATTCAATAACAGACTGAAACTCTTGAAAATAACTTTTCTTACCAAATTTTAGATATTACTCCCTCCTCCCTCTCTTTTTACCAAATAATCACATAACATTATAACTAACATGAACCATATAACATACAACTAGAATAGAGTCAGAGGAGGATAGAATGGAAAGAAATAGAACATCGAAAATTGACATTTGACATGACAGATTAATAGCGTTTTCCATTGCTAAAACCAGTGGTGTACTTGTGTGGACCGACACAATACGAGTTCAGACAAATTTCAACATTGGTGCTGGTGCACTATCATTGGATCAAATTTCATCAACAACCCTACTATTATAACAAAAACAATTAATATATAATTCAATCACTACCAAAATACTGTATATTATCATTAGTTTACATTATTACGACGATTGATATATTGACATAAAATCAGAATAAACAGTTTTATCTTCCTCTTGAAGATGATCACTTGGTGATCGAAACACGTGTCGAGGTGTTGAAAATAACGATTTGGTGTTGGAAAAAACACTCCAGTAATATTCATTACTATAACAAAGGTTCCAAACAGTACATCATAAGTGAAAACCATTGACAATTGAACAAACACTTGTTTCAGTTCTAACTTTAAAATGATACAGGCTACTTTTTATGCAGTTCTACCATTGTCAAATGATTAAGTATCAACTCAAGATTCAGATTGCGCAAGACACTTGGAAAGAAGAGTATATGTGACCAAAATAACTCAAATATTATTAAATTTTACCATATTCTTGTCATGTGTACAATACAAATTTAAATCAATAAGAATCATATATGTGTGAAGGTATTTCCTCTGTGAGTTAATTATTCCCAACAGAAAATGATACACCTGAATTCATCAATCAGCTAGAACGCTGATTGATGAACTAAGTTAATCATTACTGAAACATATTATCTTGTGTTGGAAGTTTGTATTTCTTACCATTTCAGCTACCATTCCAATGTTTCTAGTACTACTCGATGAAGACGATGAAAATAAGTGAGATTCAACAATTCTCACTGACTTGATTTCAAAATGAACCAACACTCATTTTAACACAGGAGCATAAAATTTGCACTCGAATGATACTGGTTTTACCACTGGAAAATACTACTCTCTCTTCTCTGTCTCATTGTGTTCCTGTCAACCAAAGAATTTCAAATGCAGTTTGGAGTTTGAAATTTCAAACTCTTGAATTTTATCCAGTTGAAAATTGAAAGATATTCTGGTCCCTTGAATCGTTTCATAAGAAAAATCCTGTAATCTAGATGTTTCTCACGTCTATAATATTATTACTGAAATAGATGTCAGGAAATCTTTGTAAAAGTTTTCAACTGAAATGGTAATTATTTTATTATCGGACTATTATTTGAGTGTTATCCAACTCAAAAGCCCGTGACAAGCTGGACAATACATATATTTAAAAAACGCAGCAGTATTGAAATCAAAGTGACATTACTGTTGAGATATTTATATATTTTATCATTTCTATATTTACATTTTTAGATTTTCCTAAGTCAGACCAAATAATTTTATGTTTTTTATGCCCAACGTGATTTCGCTACTGGTAACTGGTAACGACGTAATGCAGTCCGTGAAACTGAAAATGTTAACTGGCAACGTTGTTTTCTGGTTACCGTGTGTGAACCGAAGTCCGAGGTTTTCTTCGGTTCTAAAATTACATATTCGTTCATTTCTCCATCGACTTTGTGGGGGTTGCATGATCTGTACGTTGCTATCGATATTTTCTTTCTTTTCAAGCGCAATGGCGGCTAACCGTGAAAGAACTTTCATCATGATCAAACCCGATGGTGTCCAAAGAGGTCTCGTCGGAAAAATCATCAAGAAGTTCGAGCAGAAAGGTTTCAAGCTGGTAGCTCTTAAATTCATGTGGGTTAGTACAAATTTACTACTAAACAGTTGATTTTGCCGCATGAAACAATAACCGGCGTGGCAAGGTCGTCTGATTTATAAAGATTTTTTTCACCTTCCCTTTTAGTGAAATTAAAGAATGTAGTTGCATGTTTATCTCTGAATTAGTAGGAGTTTTAGAAAGGGTTTTGAAAAATTGAAAGCTTTCAATTTGAGCACAGATCCAAGAACTATTTAGATACTGTCATTACAAGATTTTGTGGGCTATCAAAATATGTATTTAGAAGAAAGTATGTTGCAATATAGTGGAATTAAATGTAACATCATTATCTCCTAAATGGATAGGAAATGAGGGAGTGGTCTGCAGGGTCTCCGGATCTTACTCCATTTGATTTTTTCTTATGAACTCGCATTTATCCAAATAAATTTCAAAAAATTTATTCGAAATATAATCTCAATTACATTTTAATTCATATTTTATCGAACCAACACTGTATTGCAGGATTTTCACTGGACAGATAACAAAATAGCAACACATAATACCTTTCTCCAGCATTCATAAAGACTAAATTATTTGGATTAAATTATTTAGATTAAAACTAATTGAAAATATAAAAGAAAATTTTACAAAATCATTGTGCTTCATATAATAACCTATGAGTCATATGATCTACCTATTTAATGAATAATTTTACATGAATAAATTTAAAGAGGTAATAATTTTACATGAGTTGAGGTATAAAACTAATTGAGAATACAATTGATTAAAACATTCGTCAACTAATTATATTGCTTTATTTTAGCCCTCTGAAGAACTTCTCCAGAAACATTACGCTGATTTGTCATCAAAGCCTTTCTTCCCTGGTCTAGTTAAATACATGAGTTCTGGCCCCGTTGTCCCCATGGTCTGGGAGGGATTAAACGTAGTGAAAACCGGTCGTGTTCTTCTTGGAGCAACCAACCCTGCCGACAGCGCCCCCGGAACTATTAGAGGAGACCTCTGCATCCAAGTTGGTCGCAACATCTGTCACGGCTCTGATGCAGTAGAATCGGCAAAGAAAGAAATTGACTTGTGGTTCACTGAAAAAGAACAAATTTCCTGGACGCCAGCGAATGAAAGCTGGGTATATGAAGATTGAATTCTAGCGATTTTATTGTAAGATTAAATTATTTATACCCAGAATAAACCTTAACAGCTTTATTATTGTGTTTAATTACCTTGGGCCATTGAAATTCCCCTTGATAGGGAGTTTTTGTCTTTGATGATTTATTACAGGCACCAGAAAAATTAAAACTCCCAAATTTTTGTTTTGTATTACAGAGACCAAGTGAATATTTTATTATTGGATTGATTTATTTGATTTATCGATTGATGATAGTTTATTGAGCTATTGTAATTTTCAAGCATTGGATAATTTATAAAAAAGATCTGAAGCATACTTTTTTTTGAATCTGGAAATTTATAGATTTTGATAATGTTCTATATTACCCTGAAGTGTATGTTATCTACCAAATCACAATTCAGGATTAATACAAACTGGAAAGGTGAACTTGTGATGCACTGTTTGGAACCTTTGGTGTAGTAATGAATATTACTGGGGTTTTTTCCCAACACCAAACTGTAATTTTAACACCTCGACACGTGTTTCGTTTTCTTCAAGAGGAAGATCAGTTTGATCTTCCTCTTGAAGATGATCACTCGGTGATCGAAACATGTGTCGAGGTGTTAAACTAACGGTTTGGCATTGGAAAAGTGAAGTGAAAAATTTTAAGCAGATATCACTCTTTTCATCTATATAAAAAGTAATTGATATGCAATATACATTCAATTAGTTGAATCTGTCCGACGAAAAAACAACTAACCCAGCTAATGCCGCGTAGATGGCTGAAGTCAAACCATCCATTCGGAAAAGTCGTCGCATGTAGTATGAATGACCTAATAAAGAGACTGAATTGTACACAAATTTGCCAGACCCAAATTACAGTTTTCCAACAACAGGATGAAGATAAAATTTGACTAAAACTCGCTGCCAGCGAACTTCAAGGTGGGCAATGAAGTGTGGCTCTATCAGCCTAAACGTCAAAAAGGTTTGTGTCCCAAATTGCATACCTAAACCATCGCAAGGACTTTACTTGGTAACCAAAAAGATGAACGATCTGGTAAACAGAATCCAATTGTTACCTAGAAGAAAGTTGTCCATATAGAACGAATGCATCCTTACATGGTCATGGTATTCATACACCATCCTTCACAGGGTGGTGAATGAACATCATTCTAATAAAGTCTTTCTATGTAGGTTTTGTTCTGTCTAGATCCCCAGTTGAAAAGGAATTTTTCATTTACTATTTAGAATATCATTAATTGATGAATGTTAATCAAACCCATTTCTTCCATTTTTTACCTATATCATATGAGTTACTATGAAAATTATAAATCGCCATTTTGTGACATCCGCCATATTGGATTTGAACTGGTGGCATTAAATTGAACGGCTACTGTCAAGCGAATCAAACGTATGTGCAAGATTTCTGCTCAATACCTGATTATTCAGCATTCTGATAAGGCGACTTGAATGAAAACTTGTTGAAATCAGTTGATTTGGGTACTTTTATCAACTACTTTTGACTTGATATAAACTTGGCGTCTTTTATCACCCCTAATAAAATCATTCAACAGGATTTGTTCTTTATTATTTAGAATAAATATAGTTTCAAAAACTAAAAAACACGCTTATAAAAAACATCGAACTAAAAAATTAAATATATATATATATATATATATATATATATAATAATAAATAGATAAGTACTCTTTGATCATTCCCATATTGATTTCAATTTAAGAGCCACCGGTATACAGCTGTTTCAGCCTATTGGGCATCGTCAGTACCGGGCAGGCGGTCCTCGATTGAAGACAAAATGAGAAAAAACCAAGAAAGTACTTGATAAAAATAGCTGCGTAAACGCAAGCGAAACATAAGTGGAACCACCTATTGGTGTGACACCCAAGTCAACTTGCCAAGTTTTTATGTCAGTGTTGGTGGTTTGACCAATCAACCGACAACTGCGGTAGCAGAAATTTGGGAAGCTAACCTGAAATGCCATCGGAAAACGAATCCACATGTTTCTAGAAATGATATGAAATCTAGAAAGGTTAATGCAGTCGAGCTGCTGGAAAATAATTCCATGAAAATCAAAAAATAAATAGATAAGTACTCTTTGATCATTCCCATATTGATTTCAATTTAAGAGCCACCGGTATACAGCTGTTTCAGCCTATTGGGCATCGTCAGTACCGGGCAGGCGGTCCTCGATTGAAGACAAAATGAGAAAAAACCAAGAAAGTACTTGATAAAAATAGCTGCGTAAACGCAAGCGAAACATAAGTGGAACCACCTATTGGTGTGACACCCAAGTCAACTTGCCAAGTTGATGGCATTTCAGGTTAGCTTCCCAAATTTCTGCTACCGCAGTTGTCGGTTGATTGGTCAAACCACCAACACTGACATAAAAACTTGGCAAGTTGACTTGGGTGTCACACCAATAGGTGGTTCCACTTATGTTTCGCTTGCGTTTACGCAGCTATTTTTATCAAGTACTTTCTTGGTTTTTTCTCATTTTGTCTTCAATCGAGGACCGCCTGCCCGGTACTGACGATGCCCAATAGGCTGAAACAGCTGTATACCGGTGGCTCTTAAATTGAAATCAATATGGGAATGATCAAAGAGTACTTATCTATTTATTTTTTGATTTTCATGGAATTATTTTCCAGCAGCTCGACTGCATTAACCTTTCTAGATTTTTATATATATATATATATATATATATATATATATATATATATATACAAAGATTTTATCGAGTGTGTATGATGTACAAATCAAAAATGAAACAATTAGTGGACATAACACTCCAAAAAGGGGGGCAAACCGCGGACACGTGTTTCTGGCTATTGGCCTCATCAGCGCGGTGCAGCCAAGTGTAAAGGTGGGCAACACTTGTTTGCCGAAAGCAGGAAACAACACATATGCACGGAGTCAACAACAGGAGTGTTATGTCCACTAATTGTTTCATTTTTGATTTGTACATCATACACACTCGATAAAATCTGTGTATGTATTTATATCTTGGACCCGGTTGTCACGCAGGTAGCTATAGCTGCCTACGTGGTCATGTTAGATGTAGCCTGGGAATTCTAGGTCTTCTAACTGGAACCACAAATGTGCGGTTGGCTCCTGTTGTTGACTCCGTGCATATGTGTTGTTTCCTGCTTTCGGCAAACAAGTGTTGCCCACCTTTACACTTGGCTGCACCGCGCTGATGAGACCAATAGCCAGAAACACGTGTCCGCGGTTTGCCCCCCTTTTTGGAGTGTTATGTCCACTAATTGTTTCATTTTTGATATATATATATATATATATATATATATATATATATATATATATATATATATATATATATATAGAGAGAGGAGAAGGTAATCGTTGCTGACTAGTTAGGAATGGAACTAACAAATAATGGGGCTGAGCAGCAAATGAAAGAGTACTCTTTAAAGTTTGTCCAAGCTTTCGGAAATTTAATAAATTGTTTCCATCATCAGGGATGAACTTTTTGAGGATGTTTCATACGGTGGTCATGTAAAATATTGGACACAACATGATGGATGAACATTGATACAATACATTTATAAAACTGGTTAAAGGATGTCTAATATTGGATAAAATATTTGTGAAAAACGTTACAGTTTAATTTTAAACAAATTTTAAACAAATTTTAAACAAATGGGGCTGAGCAGCAAATTCATTTGCTGCTCAGCCCCATTATTTGTTAGTTCTATATATATATATATATATATATATATATATATATATATATATATATATATACTTCACCGACATAACATATCAACTTCGTTCGTACCAGAACGAACAATAAGGTCCATGCTTCGTAATCCCAAGGATCAGATACCACTGGAATCACAAGGAGTGTATGAAGTACCATGCCATGATTGTGACAGGACTTACATCGGCCAGACCAACAGACGAATCAACATTCGCAAAGATGAACACAAACTAGCAGTGAAGGGAAAAGTCACCACGTCTTCTCTCTTCCAACACGTACTTCAAACAGGACATAACATCAATTTCGACAACACAAAAATGCTAGCAAGCAACGAAAACTTTTACTCACGAACAATCAGAGAGGCAATCGAAATTGAAAAACGACCTAATAATATGAACAAGAGGGATGATGCGCAAAGATTACCGTCAACATGGAGATCCGTTTTATCACTTCGCACAAGCAATCAGACTGCTCAACTCCAGAGGCAAAACTCGGTACATGACAATACAGGTACAATAACAGAGACAGGAGAGGCAGCTCAGGTAATAAGACCAAAACAGGTAGTCGAGCAAACACAGGTAGTGGCAGCAACGCAGGTAAAGGGAAACATCCATCCCTATAAATTGAGACACAGAGTTCGAATTAATCAGTCTAGTTGAAAAAACCAGACATCACCAGAAGATGGCAAATGAGACTTTGCCAAAACGTTGTGAAAATAATCCTTATGGGGAGAAAATACACAGAACACGGAGCGAAACCCGAGAAAACAGCTCATCATACTTTATCCGTGAGAATCTTCGAGTTAACATATATATATATATATATATATATATATATATATATATATATATATATATATATATATATATATATATATATATATATATATATATATATATATATATATATATATATATATATATATATTTAAATAAGCTTAAAACAATAACGAACAAAAAATACAAGTAATTATTACTGTGAAAAAAGCGACGGGCGCTTAATATATAAATATAATGCACAAAGCGTCCACGCTTTTTTCACAATAATACTAGTATTTTTCGTTCGTTATTGTTTTAAGCTTATTTGAAGAAAAATATATTTAACTTTTTAGTTAGATGTTCTTTGAAAGTGTGTTTTTAAACTATTTTTATTTTTTAGTTTCGTATGCTATAAAAGCGTGTTTTTTAGTTTTTATTTTATCTAAACTTTGGGATCAATCAGCCGTATATTGTTTAGAAAAATGACCATTGATATTTTCCGATTCCGGAGAGGGAGCCTGAAAATCAGCTACCAAGCTCAAGGCAGCAGGCGCGCGTGTTAAAAAAATAAGACTTTTTTCGAATGAACAAATACATATAAAGTGAGTTCGAATTATATCAAGGAGGTTACGTACAGCGCCAACTGCCCGCGAATAGATCAAGCAATAATGTCGATAATTCTGTAAAATACAGATCCCCAGCTTGAGAGTTACAAACATACATACATAGGTGAAGCTAATAAAAGTGTATAAAAATGTATTTATTGATAATACATTGAAACTGTTACATATTCAACACATTTGGCTAAAATCACATAAGAACAATTTATAATCACTTATGGAAAGTTCAGGACTAAGGAGACATTCCTGAACAATGCTTAATGATACAGAATTTCAAGAGGGTGTGGTCAATTGAAACTAGAATGTTTCTCTGAATTAAAGATGTGTTCTGTTTAGAAAATCTGAAGCCAAGCAAGCAGATGCAGGTTTAATACCACTTGATCAGAGTCAACAGATCGAAATATACTTTAAGAACCCGATTCTATCTAAATGACAATTTGACATTTGTGGTATTAATTGTCATCACAAAAACCGTAACATATAATTGCAACAAAATGTAAACATTTTGTGACAACTATTCAAGAATGGCTAGTGTCAAACAATCCAATATCATGTCAATACGAACGTGTCGTGAATTCTTTCCAGAAGACAGCGATGTGTTGACAAATATGAGTCAAAAATTTCACTGAAAGTTAATAATTTTCCAAAAAATACCAATTTTTTTAAATATGACAACTGACAACAAAAAATCTGATACTATTGTCAATTTCTGAGCTAACTGGCCGCATTTTTTCCTTGCTCTAGGAAATACTGAAGACAAAACAGATGTAACCGAGACAACAGATATGCATTATCAAACGCTTGCCAACCAGCTAAGCAAGCTAATCGAGGTATCAGATTTGTATTAAATGAACACACCAATAGACAAGAAACATTTTGAATTAAAATCCTTAGAAAACCTAAATGCAAACACTTGTTATATGAATTTAACTTGTTTCCTGAAAAAATTGTTTGGCTGCAAGAAGTATCTCTTTTCCTTCCTCAAAGTATTCCCCATGTTCCAAGTATGGAGGAGTAAATTCTCTATAGGCTAGGCATATTCTTCGTTGGATTATATCTTCTCGTAACACTTGATGTTCCCAGTCATATCTAGCTGGCCCATACATAATCAATAGAGATCTTCTAGGCATTGGTATTCTAACAATTGGATGGTTAAAACTTGTTTCAAATGGTTTAACTTCATAACACTTCCCACTCAAATTAAAGTTACCAGACTCAGTCAAGACTGACGGATATGTTTTAACACAGTCTAGATTATAGCGAGAGGGCTTGTCGAGAAAATTCATTGTTAGAATAGAATCAGAGAGCAGATTTACTGTTACAATTCGTTCACCCCATATCCAACAATCGTCAATATGAGGGTCGATAGAAGCTCCTCGTTCTGGGTTATACTCCAGAGAACATTGCTCTATCGTTTTGAATCCTTCCATCATAGGTACCGTCTTAAATTTATCTTGAATGAATTTTGTAGATTCAGGAAATCCATTAAAATTTCCAGGTCTGATTTTTCTTTTCTTGAAATTACATTTAGGTCCAAAATTTTGTTTTCTTCTACCGCTTTGTGATAAGTCCCAAGGGATCATATCAATATCATCAATCAACTTCTTTTCTTCTTGTTCGGAAAGAAAATTAAGGTCAATGTATATTCCTGGGAACTCTATGGGCGTGCCTGTATGATTTGGGTGTTCATTATCCTTTACATTCCATCCAGGATAAGCCCTATTGCATATGGGACAATAAATATAGTAATCACTTTCTCTATTGACAGTATTTTCAACTTTGATATTATACTCTTTTTCACATATCAAACATGTTCTGCGGCCTTTGCAACCGCAAGGCCGTGGCTTATCCATTACAATTGTTTTAGAAACTTGCAGATTCGTCTACAATCTAAGTACAAAACCTACAAAAATATTTCAAGGTTACGAATTTCATATTCTTCTTTTTTTTTATTTTGGTTTGAATTCGAAGTGAATTTAAAGAGACCTTGTCGCTAGGTAGCGCTGCAAACCTCTCAAGGAAAACAAAGAATAATTCTCAAAGTAACATTTTGTAAAATATCTCAAAATTTTTGTAGTGGAAGTATTGTTGAAGGCAATAATCCATGGAAAACTTTGGAATGAAATGCTAGATCTAAAGGAATGAAAGCAATTTTTAGAGATAAATCGCATGTGATATTTGTGTGAGATGTACGATTAGCATGTAAAAAATGTTTTCGTTGAAATTTGCTCCCAATGAACTGATATCCATTTCTTGTATCTTCAAGGACTTAAGTGTGGGGAAAATGTGTGAAATTGCAATGATGTTGCAGGTCAGTTTTATTTCTACAATCTATCGTTATAATAGGCTACGAGTTTCTTTTTTAATTGGGCATGATAGTCAATATATTGACGTTTTGGGATAGGTACAAACCAGAAGACATAATAAAACAGCTTTGTCGCCAAAATGCAATCAACGATATCAAAGAGCTCGCAGTTGATGTGTTGATGAGAGCGAGGTTCATGGAATAAGAATTTACAGAATGATCAAAAAATGTAACTTGATAACAAACCGTAAGAGAAAAATATTTCATGACGAATCCCCCAAAGAAGTTTTTAATCTACTGCATACATATTTTTCTTAGTGAACTGAATGACTTGGCTTAAAGAATATATCACATTTCAAGGCATTTTCCTTCAAACATTTTAAATGAGAAAATAAATGTTCTCCAAGCTCCAATAAAGATTATGATCACGAAGTGGAATTCAAATTCGTGAATAAGCTACAGCAACACGATTTAAAAGATAACCTGTTTTATTTTCACAAAAACAAAACTGTGTTGTAACATTTTTTCTGTCCTAGGCATACATAACATGATTCGTAAAAAAGACTAAGGTCTGTCTTTCCTGAAATTCACAACTTCACGTCTTCTCAGTATTTGCTTCCAAGTTCACTTCTGCAGTGTTTGATTTAATAATTCGAAAGGCAAGTATGTTCGGAAGATATTAGTTTTTGGGCTTTCTATTTCTCATCTTTAAACAACAAATATAATGTGGAAAACTTATGAAGGTAGGAAGGAAGTAATTACGTTCTGAATGAACTCTATTCAAAGATGTATGAATCATGATCTTCACATCTTTGTGAAGAGTTCACTTTGATACATTTCCTTCTTCCTCCCTTCCTTCAAAAGTTTACAACATTTTTTGTTTAAAGATGAAGTTTGATTCAATGTTTTCGAAAAGTTCATTCTTGGTCAACAGAGATGATTTCATTTTTGAAATCTAAGATACGATAGTTTAATAGACCTGTAATAGTATAGTTGTTTACTACTCTCATTAAATTTTTCAGCAAACACTGTGATTTTTTATTTGTCCTGGAATACTAGGCATGGGTGGAACTATGCACAGGAAAGCGATACACCAGTATCACGTAGTGTATTATTTAGTGATAGAGTCAATGTGATAATATCTTTCCTTACAAAGACGCCATCTATTGGATCGACAAAAGTATCAATTCACGAATATCAAGGACAAACAAACTTCTCCAGGCTCAAGGGATTAGGCTGTAAGAAAAAATCCTCGACATGGACCGCCGAACGAAATTCGTCCTGTTTTTCACTGAAAATCAACTTCGTAAAACCGGAACTTTTTGGGTTCTGATTTCTACCAATTATTTAATTTCTTACCTGTACTCTCTGGATCATGGTCTAAAATGGGATACTCCGATTTAAAAAATGTACCTCGTGTTATGGGTCAAATATGATTCTCAATTTTGATTCACACTTTTTTGAACGGTAGCGTTTTTTCGGGCACCTCAAAAACCATCCAAAATGAGCTTATAGACAGTGTGGCATATATTATTAAGGAAAATATATATGAGCAAGGAGATTGAAAGTGTCATATGTCATATGATATGTCAAAGATGGTAATGTGGTAGAACGTTTCATGGGTTTTCATGATGTTTCATCTGGGCACACAGCTGACGATTTGTTTAAATTTTTAATTCGTACGTGTGACACCTATGATTTTAGGCAAAAGTTAATTGCGCAAACCTATGATGGGGCTGCGGTCATTTAAATGGTTCACACTTTTTACGCATTTTCATGCCTATGCCTTAACTTCAGTATTAAGTAAAGCGTGCAACAACAAAAATTTTCACGCCTCCGGCGGGCTCTTCTGTGTGTATATAGTCTATATGACTTTAGCCTCCCCTGTTCTCCAATGCACGACCTGTCACTGCTTACCAATTATTTTCGATGAGGTATTGAAACGTGTGTAAGAAAAAACGGGTTACAAATGAAAGTTATTATTTCTGTTTATTGATGACACAGCATTATAATGTATTTACATTATGGTTATTAATTTTTCTGTATTGCACTAAACATTTATTCAATGTAAATATCTTCAACAGGATAAGCAGTCTCGATAAACTTCTGATAGAACCTCTGGAAGGCACGACTGAAAAATAAAAACGTGTTCGACATTAGAATCCAAACTCATGAACTCATGTATTAACAAAAGTTTGTTACCAACATTAAATTTCATATTTAATATAAGAAGCTGTAAACTAGGTTTCGGAATGTATGGCAGTCTAAATTCTTTCCACAGACTCACCCATAGGTATCTATACAATTTGTTTAATATTACTTTGAAACAAAATTTAACGGTAAACAAAACATACAGACTATATTATGTGAACACTTTCACACATGTTTCAGTAGAACCTAACCTAACCTAACCTAACTCGCTTACCCGACTGCTTCTGCTACCGGCCTAGTGGAATCTTGACCTCGAAAAATATGACAAGCAAACCTTTGTAGAGTGGGGTGTTTCGTGATGAATCCTAGATAGCGATGATCTCGGGGGTGGAAAGCACAGAAGGAAACGTTCTTCAACGAGTAGAAATAATCTATGCAAGGTTCGTTTTGCTGCAAAGAGTGAAAAAATAGTCCTGTACAACTTCAGTATACAGTGTCAGTATGCAGTGTGTCAGTAAACAGTGAGTAAAAAAAATAAAAACTTTTATTATTGACTTTCCACATCTCGTCTTTTGACAGAAATAATGTTTCACGTATTTATAGGTCCACAGATACGCGATTTCTTTTCGCTTATGGCTATAAAGGTGATTTGTCAAATGACTAGGAGATGGCTGAGGATATGTCTCTCAACCATTAAACTCAGGGTAAGATTGCAAATAATACTTCCTCAAAAGCAGAAGTAGTAACACAAATCTTCACAACTTAACATGTTGACTTTATGAAATTCCGGTAGGGACTGTTGTTGGTACAATAATATGTGGTTGTTGTCTGTGCTCACATTTGTGCAAGATATTGCACAACCTTCAATATCGCCTTCATACGGTATAATCTTTTGTACAAATCAAAATATTGTACAATGATAATGACGGTCTAGGAGTCGCCGTCAAAATGTTGTGCAACCCAAATTGCGCAATAATATTGCACGCCTATAGGCCGCTTAAGGCTTCTTCATCAAAGCACTTATAGTAAGAGAAACGACACCGTAACAAGAACAGACGATAGATTACCAACATATGAGGTAGAGAAAACGAAGCCGCGAATGGATGGGTCAAAAGGAGTATGAAACCTTAGATCGAAGTGGCTAAAAAAGGAATCTGAAATCGACAGCAACTAGTTCAGTGCCTGTGACTGTTAAGGAAGAAAACATTTTGATAATCACAACTACAAGGTCGGTGAGAGACTAGACCTTTGGACTACGGACAAGATGACTTATTGTATCACGGTAAATGTACAGTAGAGATGCTTGATCACCTTTAGGTGATCATTGCCGTCAATAGGATACTGGCATGATTTTGACAAGGGCACTACTGGGTCAATACAGTCACTTGAAAGTTCTTCGAGGGTGCCAGAAAAAGAGAAGAAATCCATTAGATAAAAATGAAGCACTTATAGATTATGAGCGACCGGAAAAGAGTGCACTTATTTTGTAAAGTTTGGCTATGGAGACAGTTTTTAAACGGGCAGATGCTGTATGGTTAATATCGAATTAGATGAAGGATTAGATAGAGCCAATCAAAACAAGCATCGAGATTAGAAGCAATAGAAGAGAGTGAAATAATTGCAACCTAGCTTTCGCAAATAATTGAAATACACTGGGTGGAGAAGGGGTGTGCAATTTTCAATCAAAAAGAAAGATATGGTTTACTGGAGACAATATTTTCATTGAAAAAAACAATTAAAAACCTTTTTGGGTTTAACCGGACATGAAGCGAAGTCGAGAATTTTGAATGAAATGTTTATATCTTCTTAAACCGTTTTATTGAATAGGTATAACATCCTCTTTTCAACAAGGGACCCGTTTCCTTTCAAAACGGTGCCGTAAGAATTACTTTGTCTTGATTCAATATAGCGACACTATGGCGGCATCTTTGCAAATATCGTCAAATAACTTTATGCAATGAGAAAGAAAAAAAGATTTTGACCAAGTTTTTAAACAAAAATTAAAATATTCTACTAAATCACGTACGTTCTATTACCATTTCTTGGTTCAACTATCTCGAAAATCCTAGTGAACTATCCTGAGCTATCATTTTAACTACTTTCAAGACATGACCTGATTACCAATTTCCTTATTGCAAACTAAATTCAATAAAGGGGAACAATTCAGATATATTTGATCATTGAGCCAAAATCCAGAATTTTCACATCTATCGATTTCTAAACATTCTAAAAGGTGGAATTTTGAACCTTTCCCTTCCAAATGCAATATGAATCGTTATTGAATTCATGCCCCTATGTCAAAAAATGATTCGCAAATATTGAATTGGTTTTCCCATTCTAAAAACTTATTCTATGCTCTTTTATTCTTTTGGAAAAAGTTCTTCCGGTTTGTTCGATATAAAATTCTGGATAAGAACCACAAGTCAACTTGTATATTCCCGATATATCCGAAACTGAAGTTTTATCTTTATTCTTTTTGATGTATTTACTCGAATTATTATTTCTTTAGTATTGTGACATTCGAAGATGATGTCGTATAGCAAAACATGTGTCGCTGTTTTATAAACTTTCAATTAGAAATCTCACATTGAAGTGTTTTTCTTAAATACGTTATTCAACTATTTAAATTTTGTTCAATTTCCATTAACTTGAATTTTGGGTTTCATAAAACGTGTTTTGAATATTTCCAAACTAGTAAAAGTCCGTTACAATGTCCTACGATACGAGGTAATTAACCTCACAAAATGGGGAACGTTCCTCCTGACGAAAATCAAGTGGTTTTCATAAAAGAGCTCTAAAACAACGCATTTTAAACTTATCATTTCAACCTTTTTCTTTAAAAAATTATTCAAATACTTAAAAAAGAGGAATGAAATAATGCATTCAACATTTAAAGGGATTCGTTTGTATTTCACCATTTGGCAACATCGGTTACAGCTAATAAAGGACAATGAATCTATTACCTGTATGAGACAAACAAAGATGACATATTTCAGAGGCGTGCTGTTCTGTTTACTTATGTTCCGAGTTCCGAGACATTCTGTGACTTACGACATTTTGTACACCTAACCTATCTTCCTCTATATAAATAAATAACAAAACAACTGTTGTTTATGTGGCTTGTGGAGGTGGTATTGAACTATAATTTATATTTTGCCTTAATTGTTGATTTGTAAAGATAATTTTCCTTTTTTGAAGTAGAATATCTAGGTACGTATACATTATTTCAACTTGATATAAGCGCTGTTGCCAATATGTGAATTAGAAATAAATCCCTTTTAAAATTAAAACCCAACCTTTGAAACATCAATTTGAATACTTTTCGAAGTGAATTTGAAAAACTCATGAATTAAACTCAACTTTATTTTGTTCAAACTTGCATTTGCTGTAATAACCCAAGTTGAGGAACATTCCCCATTTCGATAACTTTCTTACATTTCGTTTCCTTCTGTCGACCATTCGAAGACCCTGATCAGAAACTTCGAGGGTGCAGGGTTGCAGTTCCGGTTCATTTCCTGTGTTTCCAATAACTCGTCTCACAGCCTGGCATACAACGGATGTGCCCTTATGAGCCAACGTTTCCACAGACCCCATGTATCCTAGAACAGGATATTTCGACATAATTAATTTTCCACTAATTCGGTAGAGATAGTGACACATATTTTCCGAATTATGAAAAAATATTTTATTTCTGTTAAGGGATTAGGAAATAATATCCTCTTCGCTTTCTATTTCCCGATTAGGTATGTAACTATGTAAAATATTTGAATTTGGTAAAAAAAAAAGGTTAACCTGCCAGCAGTCATTTGTACAGATTCATAATTCCAGGAATAGAAAAATTGTCAACCTGGCTCCTTCGCCAAAATTAGAAAAACAGTCAACTTCCGTCATTACGTGGGACTTCTTCAGACATATTGGCCATCAAAACAAGTAACGCTCTGGAAACTCCTCGTTTTGTCATCATCGCATTCCAAAGTACTACCACATCTGAAGATAGAATACAGGATATAACAAAACTCACAACTGCCGATATCAATAGTATTCGAGTATACTTGAATTCTGAAGTTTATCCATATCGATATTCATGATCTTGCTTATTATGCTTTTGAGAGTTTCTAACGAAGTTATAATGATACATATATGAGTGAACCTCTGATGGACATTGGACAATTGAGAGAGAATCCACTATTCATAATCGATTGTTCCCATCAACCGAATGCAACAAAATCATCAACTATTGATATAAAGATTGAGTTTGAGACCAGAAAGACCAAGTTTCCAGACAACACTAAAGTATATGCATTAATTTTGCATGATACAGTTTTAACATACAATGCATTGGATGGTTCAGTTCACAGCAGATATTGACACTCTTTAAATCGTTCTAGATATGGCAAATGTTGGTGAAGGAATTTCTAAGTTTAGAACAAATTGTGCTATAAATGATTTGACATGTATTCTTTCTCTAACTATGGCTCTCCAAGTTATATCGAGTAAGTTTTTTCAATTAAATGACAATATTCAATTCAGTAACTCGATTTGGACCTACTTATATGTGGCAACAACCTAATGACAGTCGTTTGAACGGATTTATAGTTCCAGGAATACAAATCAACAGGCAACGTTCAAATGGAATTTTTAACCCTACCCCTTCGCCAAAATTTTAAAAAGCGGCCAACTATAGGGTCTTTCACGACGAGCGTTCGTTAGAAATATATGGAGAACGATTCAAATTAAAAACTTGGAATTTTGTGGTGGTGGGTTTCACAAAATGGCCTTCTCAACCAAAATATTTTCATATCCCGGTCTCTTTTCGTTATACCGGAAGTTGAGAGCAACTTCCTCATTTCAAATGGAACACCCTGTATTTTATTACATTTTTGAATTTCTTAGCACATTTTAGGCCCACTTTGTATAACAATATCTACACCCAAATTTGTTAGTTTTCGAGATATTAATTTTTTTCTGAAAAATTTGACAGTTACAGCACCATTCCGAAAAAATCTCAACTCATAGACAGTAACAGTTGAAAATGTGAAATATCACAGAATCATACCTCAAGCATCAAATCACAGGTCCATCGAATTTTCGAAAATATATCAAATTCATGAGGAATGTCCTATACCGAAAATACACCCCTGGCAAGATATATCCGATTTTGGGAAATATTTGAAATGTAAATCATTCGAAGCAATACCAAATCAAGAGAGCTTTGAAAACAAATGAACTAATATCAACTCTCTCGTTGGTGAAAGGTAACTCAACATAAAAATGGATGGATTGAAATAAAATACTATCAGAGAGATGAATTATATCTTTGTTTATTGATATCGAGTACAGTAATTTTATTTTGTTTATATTTTTTAAGGTTAGATTTTACTTTGATTTTAGAATTTAACTTAATTTTTCAAATTCAAATAATATTGTGGTTCATTTCAACACTATTTGTAGCTTTCTGTATGGAGTCAGGAATCAAATTATTGAAAGCTCTCACAACCCTTCGTTTCAGGTTTTCTTTATCACTCACAGGATCCGCATAAACATTTTCTTTGAGATATCCACAGATGAAGAAGTTTAGTGGCGTCAGGTCTGGAGAGCGAGGAGGAAATTTAAATGGCCCATTGTAGCAAAGCCACTGATCTTCGAACATCTCATTCAACAACCCAGCAACGGTATCGATACTATGTGCAGGGGCTCCATCTATCTGATATCATAACTTAAAACGGTATTGTTCAGAAACATGCCTTATGGATTCACCAACCATATTTCTAATTATATGCGAATATCTATCGCTATTAAAATTATCTTCATAAAGATATGAACATAAAATTCGGTCTTCCTTTATAGCGCAAAAAACATTAAAACTCCATGAATCCTGGAAGATGCGCTTTGGATTTTCTGCTGCCCAAAAATGACTATTATGGCGGTTGTATATACCATTCTTGGCAAATTTGGCTTCATCTGTCCATATCATGTTTTTCATGAACTCAGGGTCCTCCTGTATCTTAATAAGAAACCATTAGCAGAATTCCATTCGTGCAGGTAAGTCGTGAAGTTTCAGATTTTGAACCTGGTGATATTTAAAGGGACGCCACTTATGTTTGATTAAAATCCGGTTTATTGACGAACATGAAATTCTAAGTGACTTTTCTGCGTCTTTTAACGAATTTCCTGGATAGGCTGTAAAGTAGGCCAAAACTACAATTTCGATGTCCTCATTGTTTACGAGTGTTTTTTTTTGTTGATGACAGACGAAAAAGATCCGAAATCACGGCGGTTTCTTAGAAGTCTTCTCAGAATAATTTTATTGGGTCTGTGTAGATTTGGAAATCTTTCTGCAAAAACACGACAAGTTCTGTCCATTATATTATTGCATTCACTATGAATGATTATTAAATTCAGGAAATCTTCATTAGAATACCCCAAACAAGACATTTTGCACACAAATAGGAAACTACGAAATACACGTCAATCATATCGCATTAAATTTTGACATACTTGTTGTAACTGCATTTGTTCTCAAAGCTTTCTTGGTTTGTTATTGCCAGGGATGTATTTTAGGTATAGGACATTCTTCATGAATTTGATATCTTTTTTTTTTTAGTAGTATCCAAAAATAATAGAATAGTGAATGGTTTTCATTTGAAAAAATCGTGTTTCATCAGTTTTTTCAATGTTATGTTTTAGGTGGAAATTTCGACCACACTGTAAATTATTTTCGAAAATTCGATGGACCTGTTCATGACTCGATGCTTGAGGTGTGATTCTGTGAAATTTCACATTTTCAACTGTTACTGTCTATGAGTTATGATTTTTTTGGAGTGGTGCTGTAACTGTCAAATTTTTCAGAAAAAAATCAATATATCGAAAAATAACAGATTTAGGTATAAACGTCGTTATACAAAGTGAACCTAAAATGTGCTGAGGAATTCAAAAATTTAATAAAATTTGGGGTGTTCCATTTGAAATAAGGAAGTTACCCTCAACTTCCGGTATAACGGAAAGAGACCCGAAGTTGAAAATATTTTAGTTGAGAAGGCCATTTTGTATAACCCACTACCACAAAATTTCAAGTTTTTGTTCTGAATCATTCTCCATATATTCCTAACGAACGCTCGTCGTGAAAGACCCTGTATATTTCGTTCTAGAAATGGCAAAGTTGTGCATTCTTAATGAAGGATTTTGGAATCAATACTCGCAGTCTTCAACATGTTACTTGTGATAACATATTGATATGTGGGATAAAAAAATAAAGTCGCCTGCCGTATACTGCCTGTATTGGTACATATAACTCCCAACCATTGAGATATGAATTTTGTTTTGTACTAAAAAAACATACCTAGTAAATAGCGCTCTCTCCGCCCATGTTCACAAGATGAATCCCAATCACTATAATCACAGTCTACCGCATAAGCTGAGGGAAATATTCCTAATCTTCCCGTTCGCAAATTAACACCTGTAAAATACCATTTCTGTGATGAAAATAATCAGTATCAACTATATCAGTAAAAAGAAAATCAAAATCATTGTTTTATTAATAGTTCAAGATGGATTAGAATCATACGTCTTTCTTCACATATCTCAACAGATAAACTTATTTTGAGTAGGTATCTACATTTTGTTCACGCCATTAAAGGGTTAAATATTTGAATATTTTTCCAGGTATAAATCATTAAATTCGAATGGCCATATGGATCAAGTCAAGACTTACCTCTCAGGTTACGTGAGAGGTACGTCTTAATGTTCAGGTGAAAACACCTCACCTTCGCCTCGCATGTGAACCTACGACTTTGTAGCAGATGCTAGACAAAAAAAACAACTAACCAAGCTTATGCTGCGCAGAAAGCTGAAGTGAAACAATCTGGCACCAGTGCAACGTCTTCGATTCGTCGCAAGTTACTTCCCACTATGAAAAGCAGAAATTAATTTCATTTGGTGGTAGGTACGACCAACCGATAGACCGGTTTCGTAGTACTTGCCCCATCATCAGTACCGGACAGGTCACTTCAGACGGAGTGGATCGTCTGAAGTGAACAAACAAAACTAATTCCAACTATTCATAAACTTCATCTGCAGTTGATTCAGTGGGATGTCCACTGCGCCATCTGCAGACAAGCGGTAAGGTGTTTTTCACCTGAACCTGGAGCATGTCATATGCACCAGTCTGGAATATAATTATTATTCCGACTCCAACCCCGGAGTATGAGTTTGTGGAGATATTTCCTAGCTTTGTCTACAGATGGTGCAGTGACAGCCATCTTGATTTCGGACAGGTTGGAGCCTGGCTCCAACCTGACTCTCTGAATCTCGAAACGTTGTTACAGGTGTGCCCCAAGGTAGTGTTTTGGGACCTACACTATTTGTTTTATTTGTTAATGACCTTTCAAAAATTAATCATCCACAGTGCTCTATACAATTTGCTGATGACACATCTTTTACTGTCAGTGGTTCGGAATGTGAAACATTGTGGGTAAGAGCAAATGATGCTGTATTCAACATGCAAAATTATTGTTTTAAGAATGGCTTGATTCTAAATAATCTTAAAACAAACACCATTCTCTTTACAATTCAGGAAACTGATTGTAGTGTATTGGGTAGGTCTGAGATTGAAAGTATTGAACAGGTAAACTATAAAAAATTTTTAGGAGTTTTTATTGATTCCCAACTCAATTGGAATCATCATGTTGATTTCATACTGAAGAAATTAGCGACACACTGTTTCGTTATATTGAATCTGCGTAATTTTGTGTCTATTGAAATTCTTAAAAGTTACTATTATACATATGTTTACTCTGCCCTCAATTACTGTATTATTTGTTTTGGCAACTGCAATAGAATCAGTGACTTAATAATTTTCCAGAAAAAGATTATTAGGACAATTTGTTTTAAAAAACCACCCGATTCCTGTAAACCACTATTTGCAAAGTTGAATATATTAACTGTTACTTGCATGTATATTCTTAATTGCGTAATCTACGTTAAATCAAATTACTCCAAGTTTCAGAACAGAGATGATACATATCTTCTTTCGGGCTTCACCCTGAGAAAAACTATAACATTTCAATTCCTAGTCATAAGTTAGCCAAGGTGACTAATGGACCTCATATCATGTCAATAAAACTGTACAGCAAGTATAACTAATATGGCTTGGTTAGTTTCCTATCTAGCCTATGTGTGTGTGTTTGTGCAAATTAGTTGCGGCAGAAAGGACAGATGTGGCTGCCAAGTCGTTGAATCTGCCAAAGCCATCACTTCAAATAGAGATAATTGATTTGCAAGATGTGTCTTTGCAAATGTATAATACAGTATTCACTGAAGAATTTTGGGCCAAACATGAAAATTGCAAGAAACTAGCTGTACATTTGGCCACTATGTTTGGCTCAACATACGTATGTGGAACATCTGTCTCAAAAATGCATTTTCTGAATTCGTTCGAGATTAACGGACGCCCACCTGGAAGACACACTTGAATTTGCTGTTCCTAATTAACGGACGCCCACCTAGAAAACACACTTAAATTTGCTGTTTCTATCGAGAACCAAACTATAAAAAACTGGCTCAAGACCGTCGGTGTAGTTCATCACATTACTTTCAGGTCTTTTGTTTTATAATTCAGAATTTTATTTGAAACCAAAATAATACATAGGTAGCACCTAATTATTATCAGTTGTTTTTTCTGGACCTCGTTAACATTTTCCCACAGTATCCGGACCCCACTCAAAACTACTGGCCGACCCCTGATGTAGAGTGAGAACAGTGATGGTCCCAATATTGAGCCCTGTGGTGTTCCATATTTAATTGTTTTTATAGTTTCTCCTTGTAATCTCTAGGATCATCTTCCTCAGATAATCTTTCGAAAAAAACAGTGGGTTTCCCCTTATTTCAACCTCTTTTAGAATTACATAAATTTAAACTCATTAAAAAAAATAATTTCAACGCTTTTTCGACTATTTTAGCTATAGATACTGTTATGGAAATATGTCCCATATTCATTTTTTCACCTTTTCTGAAAACACGAAAAACAATTTTTTTCAGATCACTAGCAAATATTGAATTAATGAAATGGGTCAAAAGTTGCACTATTTCCCCAACGATTTCTTTTAGAGTCTCTAATTTTTTTTTCATCCAAATAAGATCTCAAGATTCTGAAAGAACTTTTTTTACTTTAAAATTAATCTGATGAAAGAAATATCCTGTATTTCATATTAGTTTGTCATCAAGAAAAAAAGATTGCAGTTGATGAGTTTCAACACATCTCAAAAATAAGAAATTTTCGAAATGTGTTTGAACTCTCGATGTGCTTTTTTTCGTAATAGTCTGTCTTTCAGCAATTGAGAACTGGCTTTCCCAGAACTTTCGAACAATATCTCGGTTTCTTAGCAAATTACTAGAGATGCACTTTTTGGAACCTTTGGATTAGTAATTAACATTACTGGAGTTTTTTTCCAACACCAAACCGTTATTTTAACACCTCGACTCGTGTTTCGTTCGCCAAGTGATCATCTTTAAGAGGAAGATCAGTTTGATCTTCCTTTTAAATCACTTGGTTATCGAAACACGTGTCGAGGAGTTAAAATAACGGTTTGGTGATCATTTTCAAGAGGAAGATCAGTTTGATCTTCCTCTTGAACCACTTGGTGATCGAAACACGTATCGAGGTATTAAAATAACGGTTTGGTGATCATAAGAAGAAGATCAGTTTGATCTTTCTCTTAAACCACTTGGTGATCGAAACACGTGTCGAGATGTTGAAATAACGGTTTGGTGATCATCTTCAAGAGGAAGATCAGTTTGATCTTCCTCTTAAATCACTTGGTGATCGAAACACGTATCGAGGTATTAAAATAATCTATACCTTCACACCAAAGATCGTCAGCCTCTTTCTGCACATATATGGGATCTCCTATTTCCACTTCTATTTCATCGTCATGCCTGGGAACAAACTTGTGCAATCCTCGATGAGTAGCTTCCAGCATGTCGACATCGTTATATACCATCCCTCCCACAACGGATGGGGAGACACCCATCACCGGTGACATTGACTTGGGCCCATCCGTCCCGGTGGGCGAATGGGCCGTACTGTGACCGCTGTCCGCATCAGTTAGAAATCTGAAAAAAAAGTATTACAAGTTTCTGCAAAAGTTTTTGAATGAGTTCAATTTTGACGTGAATACGTCTTTGAAATTGCTTCCATAGAGGAATTCAATTCAAAAAAGCGAATGATAACAAAATCAGGGGATACAGTTTGGTCTTGTAGCTACATATTGATAATAATAATATGATCATAATAATAATATTTATTCGTAGTTCTTATTACATATAAATACAATAATTATTTCATTTATAAAACTGAAAAAAAACTACATATGAGGCTAGAAACAACATGTACCGGAAGGGTACTGTTGATCTTAGTTCTAGCCTTGAAGAAAAGAAAACTAAACAAAATAAAAAACAGAAAAATAGAGGAAGTAGAGAGGGATGAGGGAGAGAAAACATGTTAAATGTTCATATTGAACATTTTCCATTAAGTATAAAATCAGAAGTATAACAGCATTTAAATAAGGAAACTTTACTAACGTTATATTTTTGTGGAATATTATTATACAAACTATATATGGTATATCAATCAATGAATATATGCTTTATTGTCAGAAGATTAGTATCTTATTGACAAAGTTTTGTAAAAAAAAACTGAATGCATGTCATAAAATATAAAAAAATACAAAATACAATACATGATATGAAATATAAAAATGCAAACATCGCAATTTCACGAATAAAACATTAAAAAGACAGATGAGTTTAGGTGAACATTGAAAACTCAATTAGAACTTACAGCTTATCATGGTAGAATTCATGGAACGAAAAATACCCTTTTTTGATTGAAAGATCTTTAACTGTACTTCAGAATTTTATGATATCTGTGCTATTTTTCAAAATGGTGAGAAGGGGATTATATACTTCAATACTTTCATAAATCAGAGAATGCTGAGTCAAGGTGACTTTTGGAATAGGTAAGTAAAGCATATGGTTCTTGTCTGGTGTTGTGACAATTTGTTCCGGGAGTGTACAGGCTAGTTTTATTTTTATGAAATGAGCATACCGTTTCCATTATGTATGAACAGTGTTAGGAATTACACGTTGAAAGGTAAGACCTCGTTAGTCCTTAGCTCGCATAAATTTCTCAACTTCTGAGAGTTGTCGTTCGTATGGGGGCGACAGCAGATTAACGGAAAAACAGATTTTAAAACAGTTTTTTTTGAAGCAGGTGACGCTTAATATTTTGTGGCTGATGAATAAAGGCTTGCAGTGATCTCTCGGCTTAGACTTTGTATGGTATCTCAAAGACCTCTTCTGTAGCACAAGTATTGTATTCTGTAACTGTAAATCACAATGGCCCAGAAAGCTATTCCATAGCGAATATGAGATTCGATCAATGCAAAGTAAGCCATTCTAGCTGTAGTGTACCCTAGTTCATTTGATATCACTCTAATAGCCATAACATCCACTAGATACTTTTTTACTCAAATGGAATACATGTTCTTTAAAATGTAACTCATTGTCTATGTGAATGCCTGGGAATTTAATGTGCTGTTTGTTTCTTATGTAGTGGTTATCCAAATATAAATCGTCTAGTATATTTAAAAGTAACTAGTTTTGTTTAGGTTGAAGCACAAGGATTTCGCGTTACACCAGGCTTGCATTTTTTGAATATCTATTTTTATCATATTTGATAGCTGATCAATTTCTTTATTACTCCATGGTATCGTCCGTGGTATCGTACTCCGTGGTATCGTCGGCAAACACAGTAAATTGTCCTGCGATGTAAAAGGTTATTAGATCATTTAAGTATATTAAAAACAACATTGGTCCTAAAACAGACCCCTGAGGTACTCCATGTTTTATGTCACTAAGATCAGACTGTCCACTTGATGTTTTCACCACCTGTCGAAGTCCTGTCAAATATGAACCAAACCAGGTCAAATTTGTTTCTCTTATCCCATAATGGCAGAGCTTCCTCAGCAGTGTCTTATGATCAACGCAATCGAAAGCTTTCGAGAAATCACAAAACACTGCTGCAAGAGCCTTGCCATGCAAGAGTATGCATTCTCTAGAAAGGAGAAAATGGCATCTGTGGTAATTTTCGAACTCTGAAAGCCGAACTGAAGGGTAGATAGCACACTGTTTATGGATGAGAAGGACATTAGTATTTTTTTCACCAATCTTTCAATAATTTTTGAAAGGGTCGATAATAAAGAAATTGGCCTGAAATTTGAGGGGTCTTCCAGATCTCCGCTCTTGTAATGTAATGAAATAACCATGGACTAACCCTGGCCATTTTCAGACATGTGGGAAATATACCATAACTGAATGATTTATTAATGCATTCAACCATAACATGTAATGCACTTAGAGGTAGATTTTCAAATATTTTTACAGACATTTTATATAACTGAAGGATCGTCGATATAAAGTGGTTCGATGAGGTGGAGGGGAAAGTAACCCTCTTAACCTCAAATTAAAAGTATGTACATCGCTGCATATCTATCATATTCATCCAAATTTTAATTACATCACTAGATAGTTGAAGGTTCAAACATTCCTTACGCCAAGTGGAGACACCGCCATTTTGCGGTGTTTTGAAATTTCTATTTGGTATATTTTTCAACTCGGAGAAGCTATGCCGTTCGTTCAAGTTTTAATCGTCAGCTCTCTTCAGGAGCTATCGATTGTGTTAGAAAGGACATGTCAAAAGCAATCGAACGATACCAATAAAACATCATTTGACCGTGTGAAGCAGTGCCGAGAACGAGAAAAAATGAATGCGGCCATCCCATATATTTTGGCATCAAATTGTTTGAATAGTTTTCTAAAAAAAATTGTAATCCCAAGTATGACAAAGGTAGAAGAAGATTTGAAATTTTGTTAGTTTACTGTAACGCATAACATTTTTTGAAAAACTGGAATTCAGTGATTGTATTGTATTTCAAGTCAAAGAAATTTTTACAAGTGGTAAAAGCTTTTCATAAAAGTTCGGGAAGATGTGAATGATGACGCTGGCACATCAACAACAAATGAAAATATTGAGAAAGTGGAAGAAATTGTTATGGAGAATCATTGAATCGCTATTGGAGAAGTCGTTGCAAATTTCAAGAAAGATATTCCCATTTGAAAAGTATCCCGTCTAAAAAGAAGGTGTAATTTAAATGAAAATACTTCTCTAATATATGCCTCCTCTCAATTACATTGAAACTGGTATCCTCTTCAAATTAACATACACACAGAAGTACAGCGATACAATATACAGTACGATGCAAATGTATGGAATAAATTCGATATTCACAAAAGGAGCGTCTTCCGGAAGAAATCCAAAAACAGGTCAACTTTAATTTTTGACGGCCCATCTCATGATATTCATATGAAAGACGTTTCGTTACCAGTGTTGGCGTGATGACGTAATCGACAATTTTTTTAAATGCAAACAGGGGTCATGTGGCACCCCATTCAAAAGGTCTACTAGTCGTCTAGTCAACGGTATAATGGTTTCAATATGTATTAATACAGGGTCAACCGAAATTATGTATTCAGAAGACTGGAATTACAAATAATAGTAATTCGTTGAACCAAATAATGCTATGCACCGCCACTGAGAATAAAGTATCGTACTGTCTTCTATTGTTTTTGTTGATTAGAAAAAAGAAATGGTGATAAAAGTCCTACACTCTACTTGAGATTAGTCAATGTCATTGAAGTGAAGTATCATTGAAGCGGTTGACATTATTTCTAGAAAAATATTTAAATCACTTATAATCTGGCAATGAAAGTAACAGAAACCCAAAGAATCGAAATTTTAATTATGATTGGCTGTGGAGATAAAGTAAGCACTCAGGCAGAAGTTCGTGATTTATTCAATGCGAAATACCCCAACTGAGAACCCGTTTCTCAATCAACAATAAGTAAAATTGAGAAAAAGTTTCGAGAAACGGGCCATGTTAAAGATCTCCCTAAAAGTGGTAGAAAATCAATTTCAGAAGTCCAAAAACTTGATGTGGTACTTGCGTTCCAAGAAAACCCCCATACCAGCACGAGGCAAGTCGCACTGGATAATAATTTATACCAATCGACTGTTGTTAGAGTGTTGAAAAAAGAAAAGTGGCATCCGTATAAAGTTCAGCTGGTCCAAGAACTGTTAGAAGATGACTTTGACAGAAGAGTCGAATTTTGCGAAATCATGATGGAGCGCTCGCACAGAGATCGGAGTTTCATACAAAATATAATATTTTCAGATGAAGCTACTTTTAAGCTCAACGGTCACGTAAACCGTCAGACTTATCGATACTGGGCAAGAGAAAATCCACATTGGATGGAGGAGCATAGCACACAATATCCACAAAAAGTGAATGTTTGGGCCGGAATTTTGAACAACCAGATAATAGGACCATACTTTTTTGAGGAAAGCGTAACTGGTGCTCGGTATCTACACTTTCTTCAAGATTATCTGATGCCACAATTGAATCAGCTATTTCCAAATAGAAATGATTTGTGGTTCCAGCAGGATGAGGCGCCCCCACACTACGCCGTTGATGTACGAACCTACCTGGATACTGTTTTCCGAGGAAAGTGGATAGGAAGAAGAGGGCCGATCGAATGGCCACCAAGGTCTCCGGATTTGACCCCGTTAGACTTTTTTTATGGGGATACTTGAAGAGTAAAGTTTACCAAAATCGACCAAATGATTTAGAAGAGTTGAAGGAACGCATCAGAGCGGAGATTGCACAAATAACCCCCGAAGTTCTCGGAAACGTTAGAAATGAATTCAGTGCCCGGCTTTCACATTGCATCATAGCTGAAGGTCATCAATTTGAACATTTATTATAATTTTATTGTACTTCAATAAATAACATGTTTTGGTTCATCTTCTATAAATGAATATTGGCATGGTTATACCGTTGAATAGATGATTAGTAGACCTTTTGAATGAGGTGCCACATGACCCCTGTTTGCATTTAAAAAAATTGTCGATTACGTCATCACGCCAACACCGGTGACGAAACGTCTTTCATATGAATATCATGAGATGGGCCGTCAAAAATTAAAGTTGACCTGTTTTTGGGTTTCTTCCGACAGACGCTCATTTTGTAAATATCGAATTTATTCCATACATTTGCATCGTACTGTATAAGTTTGGGTATACGCAATAATGGAGTATTATTTTTACCAACAAATCAGCACTTACCTATCGGATTCAGGAGAGTCGTCCCAAAGATATCCGCATTTCAATACTAAAATTGAGCTTGGTCCACTGCTGGTACTCCCCAGCTCGTCAGCCAAAGATATCTCCCTGGAGAAGGGTTGTTGTGGATTATACATGGTCACTACAGTAGCTGAAAGAAAATTTTCAGTTACATCTAGTGGACTTGAGGAGAAATCATAGTGAAATCAAGAGGATTAGCAGAGAGGCAACTCTTTTCCTGATAAAAAATCATTCACCCGTGGTATAAATCGAAACTAGCCTTGAGACAGTTGCAGTGGTTATGAACTTTGAGGAACCACTATAGTAATGAAGGTCGTTTTATAGAGAATACTATTCGAGCGGAAGTTCTCAAGACCTCCCTTTCTATCAAAAAAAAATATAGAACCCTCTTTGCGATATCACAACACTGGATTTTTTGTCAAAAAGTACTGAAAATTATTCCTTTTCATACTAGTTTTGTCCGACTTCAACATCTTACCCCATTAAAAGTTAGCAGGGGGGCACTGTAATTTGTGAAGAAGCCCATTTTTGTGATCCGGACAGGAAATTGTTTTATAAATGAGAGAAAAATAAGCTAAATGATTCTATAGATTTTCTTAAGATATTTCCACCCCTTACGATCTGAAAAATTGAAATGGAGAACTTCATGCAAGTATAGAAATTGTAAATTTTCTACTTTACTCAAAAAGATATCAATATGATCCAATGAGTAAAGTGTCTAATATACAAACAATAGGATCATAAATGAGAAATTTACGAGAAATGATAACAAATTTCAAAAAATTGAAATAAGATCTTTGAACATTCCATGACATTGAAGATATAACGATGTTTGATTAAGATATTCTTAAATACTAATTTTGATTTCTTGTACACCATTTTCATCATAAATTGAAGTGATGTCATCAGCAAACATTCGTGATTTCACCAAATAAATTCACTGTAACCAAAGAATAGAAATATATAAGGAACAGAGCAGGTCTCAGTGTTGATCCTTGTAGTTCCAAACGTATTATTATTTTTTCAACTAATTACGTTGCCTATATCGATATATTGTTTTCTATTTGATGAATAACTTTGAAAACAAATGAAAACTAAACCTCGGATTCAAATTGAAAGATTAATTTTTGGGAAAGAAAGGTTTTGACTTTCTACTTCTCCATCTTTATACAAAAAAATGTAGGAATCTTCCAAAGAGTGGAAGATCCCCACATTCTCAAGTAGAAAGCCTAAACTGTTCTGTTCCATAAACCTTGAATATCATGCCTTTTTAGAATGCATAATGCTTTCTTTAGGTCTAATGAAAAAACTCCGTATTCCTCATCACATAATAATTTCAACTTTGTAAACTATTCAAACAATATAGAATGTGCTCGCTTCTCAATAATTGACCGTTAATTGATAAAGATCCATAGCAATTTCACAAACTACACCTAACGATTTAATCTTCACAGGCTTTATGTTCCGCTATTATAGTAGCTCAATCATAATTACTCAGATTATACATTATTTCTACATCTACTCAACTTTTATATACCTCAGGTACATACTCAATTATAATCACCTAGATCATACATTACTTCTACATCAATAATAATATGTCTATAAAGACTACGATAACATCGGTTTCTAAGAAAACAAATCAGTAACGGTGATCTATCTAAATCCAGTTGGTCATTCAGTAAAATGTTTTAATTTTTGAATTTAATGATTTCCATTGTTTCCAAATGATTTAGCTTTAAACCTATTTTCTTTGTGCAAAATTTCGAAATCTCCGTTCAAGATATGGCTCTCTTCTTAAAGATGATTTGAATATGTTGAACTTGTTTTCTTATCTACATAGCTCATATGATGTTCCTGGATGCGGTTCCTGAACAAGGACAAGTTCCACAATTTAATTTATATACTCCTGATTTCTCAAACTTGAATGATTTGTCTTCATTATTTTTGACTCTCTTTCCCCTACGTATTACCTATTCTATACGCAATTTTTATATCTTGTTTGTTCAAAAATGAAGCCACTTTTTCTGTTGTTTGTCCAAAATATGTTAAGACTCAGTAATTTTGGAAAAACGTCCCGAATTGATTTTGCGTCGATTTTTTTAGAAAGTAATTTGTCTATTAATTCAGCTTTGAAGCCATTGTTTTTTATTGAAATTATCTATTGCTATCATGCTATTATAAGATCTTATTTTGTGTTAATACGGATGGGTAGAATTGCAATGAATAGTAATATCCGTATGGAAAGGTTTGTGATAAATTTGAAAAATAACATTTGTTGTTCATTCTACTAATTGACAAGTCTAAGAAACTTTATTCACTTAGGTAAAACTGGTGAAACTGAAATTGTCCTATAATTTGTCAACTAATGACTCATGCATTGACGTTATTAAAACAAAAATTGAGTCTTGTTTTCTATGACAAAATATACAAATTTTAAAGGTTTAGTGTTTTAGAAAGACTCACTTGTCTGAACCAAACCACCTCACCGAGTGCACTGAACATTCTGATTTAAATTATTCAGGGATATTTCTACCTCGATGCAATTTAAATCATCTCATCTCTAATCTAATATGAAGCAACCTTCGTGAAAACAGATTAATGAGAAAAGTAATCGCTTCACCTTGCACTCCACCGCAAAAATCAATCAACCCCCCCGACCTGGGCCATAAATGCCAAACCGAATAAATACATGAAGGTACATACATTTTTTATTCTTGGGTATTTCTGGCAGTTTCCTCCGCCTCCTCTCGCCAGCCCACGGTAAAGGGGTGCTAAGGGATGGGGGGTCTGATTTCTTTCCGCCCAGCGAAGGGGGCCCGCTCTGGTCCAGGCCATCCCCGATAATATCACAGTCTGTTTCTAGGTCGCTCTTGGAAGAAGTTGGGGAGTCTTCGTCAACAAGAACATCGTGTACTAAGCTGGAAAGAAAGCGATGCCATTTTTGAGTCTTATGGAGAGCCTGGACGGTGGTGACTTTTAGCTACTAGTGTATGTTTCATACTTACGAATAAAAGGGTGCAGCAGTTTTCGCGTGTGAAGGTAATTTATCGAAACTGTGTCTGAATTCTTCGAACTCCGAGTCGGCCATATTTGTTTTCACCCCCGGACTATCGATTGTCGTCTGTGGCGTCGATTCGGCGCGTCGGCGTCGGTCTATTATGCTGGTGGAGACGTTAAAGCAACCCCATTTCAGGAATATGATGGATATGGCTATTAGGAATTGGAACACTTCGATGAATACTGCTTGATTGTCGTAAAATCCATTAGGAGTTTATTGTTATTTGTTTAACGGTTTCGAGAGTTGATTTTTTATAGTGTGAGCGGGTTTGAATACCTCACATTCCAACTTGGAGCACCCAAATTCCTTATGACACCGCACTCGACTGATGGCATGACGTCTGAATATGAACTGAAACGGCAGCCGAACATAGACGGGGCTGATGGGCAGGGCTTGTAGTGTCGGAAAGGAACAAAAACTTGGCCGAATTATCGATATTCAGAAAGGGCACTAAATCAATGCAAAGAAAAATAATTTTAGAACTTTAAATGCACTGACCTGAACTGATGAAAATCAATAAAATAAGATAATCTTCAACTGTTACGTGATTTTTGGCTTTTCTTAGTAAGCGATTGAACAGTTTAGGTGTATGTACCGACTAATATCTCAGTGGAGCCGAGTGTGGGTCTTATTATTATTATTAGACAAGAAAATGCATGAAAGGGCGCCAAGTGATTAACAACAAAATAAAACATATACCTCTCTTAAAGCTGAAATCACTGAATCCAATTGGCTTATTTGCCAAACTGAGGGGAAAGTTAAAAATACGAAATAGGTGAATGGTATAAATAGGTCTCTATAATACTGAACTCAGAATTGACTGTCAAAATGGGTGTACCACAAGGGACTATTCTGGGGCCTCTTTTTTTTTGTTTATATGAATAATATAGTTCAAATACGAGACTTGTCGTTCAACATAATATGCTACGCCGATGACACAGTTCTGATATTCACAGGCACAAGATGGGAAGGAATAAAATCAACCGCAGAAGCAGATCTAAGAAATTTGCAAATTTGGCTGGACCACAACCTACTCACCCTAAACGTCTCTAAAACTAAATTCATACCTTTTACACCTACGGTTAATACACAACCCACTACAGATTATTCTATAAACCTTCACAAAACAACTTGCGCGGACACAAATACATGTACCTGCCCAGAAATAGATCGAGTATCATCAATAAAATACCTAGGAGTGACTCTGGATCAGCACATTCGCTGGACCGACCACATCTCGAATTTAAATAAACGACTGAGAGCATTACTGCACAGATTTTACACTTTAAGAGATATCCTCTCACGCCAAAACCTACTAATGCTTTATTTATACTTCCTTAGTAGAATCCATTCTAAGATACAGTTTTATAATATGGGGAGGAGCCTTCGTTAACAACTTACGTCCTATACATGTCATACAAAATTCCATCATAAAAATCATATTCAGAAAAAAGAAACAGTATTCCACAAAATCACTATATGAAGAAACAAAAATGTTATCAATCAGTCTTTTGTATGTTCATCAATTATAATTCAAGTATAATTCGAGTTCACACAACTGAATACTCACTTCGAAGCAGATTTGTCCAACCAACCAGACAAACTAGTAATGAAGAATTAGCAATACATACATTTAGAAAAGCTATAACCCAGAGAACGTTTCTATTTTTCGGTCCAAAATTTTACATTAAAAAAAATTGACAAATTAAGAAATTTTAAAACTGAAATAAAGAACTATATTCTAAATAACAAGGAAACTTTCTATAAAATACAACGATAGTGTATACACCCACCTTTTGCTGCTATCTATGTCCTCTACAAATCGTCGAATGTCTTTCAGAATGTTGGTAAAAAATACGTGCACACATTAAATATACAGTTGTTTTGAAGTTATGCTTTACAAAAGAGTTAGTTACCTTCCTTATTTTTTTAATTTTTTATCTTGTTAATCTTTGACCGCCAAAATTTTTGAGATAATTTTTAAGATAATTTTATGTACAATACTAATAGTTTTTTTTAGAGAAACCACACAGGCAATTATGCCTAGGTGTGTTTTACTGAGAGAACAAATCCAACCCCATTTTGTAAAAAAAATTGTAATATTTTTTGTACATACAATACTTGAATACAATACTTGAATTGAATAATAGCAGTATTTATATTATAATACAAATTATACAAAATTTAGAGGTAACTGCACAGAAAAACTCTCGAGAGAGAACGGTTCCAGAATGAAGGCTACAAAAATTAGTCTTTATCTTAGAACGCACCTACTTATTACTAAAACTCAATCAAGCTAAACAAGTATATATAAATTCTATAAGGCTTTAAAGAAAAAAATACCCAGCTCGTTTATGCACGGCAAGTGTTTTCCTTATGTGCGCGCACCAGGCAAAAAAAAATAAAGAAACATCCGCTAGGTGGTACTTATACTATGTCCTTATGCGAATCCAATCGGGACATTTCACGAGATAGGGTAAGACTTCATCAGTTCCCGTATTAGCTGTCTTATGTTAGATCGAAAATAAATAAGAATTTATTTTGTGTTGTGAATGTTCGCCATTAGGTATATAACGAGCCAGCATCAATTAATCAATTAACAAAAAGTGTTAAGTATTAAAATAAATAGTACTCCCATTCACGCCGGTTGGAGGCGGGGGTGAACCGGATGTCCACGTGGGAGTAGGATAGCAACAATAATCTTCATAAAGCAGACGATAGCTTATATCCAAGCATAGTAAACCCCATTCCGGACACAGGCTTGCAAGATGCAAGACAGCCTTTGTCCCCCGATGAAGTTTTTGATAATAAACTCCAGTTAAGTGACAGGAGGATCATTGGTCATAAGGGCCTGAAGATAGGAAGCAACGACCATCCAAAATAGTGAGAGAGAGACTCGAAGACTACCACAAACTCCTATTCTTTGGGAGAATTAGAAATAAAAGTCGAAACGGTGTCATAAAACGCGTAAAAAGCCATTTAAAGTGTTACGGTATGATCGAGACAAATCGTGGTATAAAACGGAATATAATTTTCGACAACTCATCTCATGTGCAAAAACCCGACGCAATCCTGAGACGTTTAATACTAGGTAATATACCTATAGACTTATCCTCTTTTATTAAAGAGAATCCGGCGATATTCAAAAAATATTATAACCCAAAATGAAATTCGCCGATTTGGAATTAAAATAGTGGAGAATCTGTTAATAACGATACGTATTCATCCAATCTATCTAAATCTACCCAGTCACTGTTCCGTCGACCAAAACATACGATGCGGTTTTTTCCGTAGCTACTTTTTTTCCACACAATTGAAATCGTTCATTTTAACCGGAGAACGAAATAAATGAATTGGCATGTGTGAGGATATTTAATATACCTACAGTGTGTTCTTTCGCGGCGCTAGTAGTTTAAAACCTTTTAGAATTTTATTAAAACCACGTTACACAATTAAAAATAAAAAGTATTTCAGTTATTATCTTCAACCCTCTGGATAATATAAATGATTCAATAATTGAGCATATTTATCTCTTTGATATTCTTTGAGAGCATTTTTTGTGAATGAATCAATTTTTTTTGGAGGAATCAATACTTCTTCCTGTTTTTTTGTGTATATACAGTATCATCCCCAAAGAATGCACCATATAAGAAACTTATTTTTAATTAGGGGTTCTTCGACAAAAATGTATTTCTGATAAAAGTTTGTGCATCCCCTAAAACTAAACCATGCACCAACAAAATACAGTAAAACCCATGTAATATACGAGGAACATTCAAATATTTGATTTTGAGACAAGAGTAAAGTATACTTTACTGTGAGATTTTCACCAAAAGATTTTACAAAAACGCAACACGAGTTTCGCCATACAACGGCTTCTTCAGGTGTGTCTTTACTCTTTGTAGGTTAGTTATTGATTTCAAGTATCGGCCAATTCCATCATATATCATGTAGTTTTAATTTGTTAGTTACTCTTGTTTAGATCTTCCAAATGAATGTAAAGTAGGAGAATCTTGCAGGTTAAGTTAGAATAAGGTGGGCTGAGTTAGTATGATTAGGGTATCCAAGTATTTATTAATAGTAGGATAGAATTTCAACTGGTAGAGTCGGACTTAACTAGGTTATACGTAGTGGGCTACTGAACTTCGCCATTTAGGGTTGCAATTATGTGTCAATTGGATGTAAATAGCTATTTATTATATGAGTGTCAAAAGTAAGGTTTTATTTTGTGAGTGGAAAAGTTTGTGAAACGAGTGTAGCGAGTTGAGCAATTTCACGAACAAAATAAAACTTACTTTTAAGACAAATATCATACAAAGTATTTTGTACAACTATCCTGTTTTCATAATGGAATAGATAAATTTTATATTTCTATAAAAACACATGTTGACATCTGTCAGTTAATTATTTTCGTATTATCGCATTTGCTGTGAAGTGGCCGTGTCAGGTGAGGCCGAATCATCTGGTTACCAACAAACAGTATAGCTGGTATATATTTAAAAACATCGAATGAAATTTCAGCAAAACCGTCTTCTTAACCTATCTAGAAGAGAAATAAAAAATATAGAACTCGTCAACTCTGTGGAGCAACTTTTCAATGATAAAGTCGAGTGCGCTGGTTAAAAATGGTGTTGATACAAGCAAATACTTCAAGGTAATAGCATTTTAAAAGCGGAAAAATGAAAGTTTTAGGTCCGAAAAATCAAAAACTCTTACGTTTGAACAAGTCCAGAGGTTTATAAATGAGACGCCAGATGAAAAATATTTGATGATAAAAGTTGACACTATTTTCGAAATATATGGAGCCTGCTGGCGTGAAAAGCTGTGCTATTTATTAATAGAAGACATCAAATTGATAGATAAATCTTGATTTTGCAAATTTCAAATACAAAAACGAAAATAGGTCGTTCTTTTTGCATTGTTGGAAAAAACATTGACTATTTTAATTAATACGTTGCATTACGCCCTTCTGTTATCAATCATCAACTTTCTTTTTCTGAAATACTCAAATTATAGATGATGTGCCAACCCAGTTGGTATAAACACGTTTGGGAAAATGCCTTCTACAATTGTTGAGTTTCTGAACCTCCCGGAACCAAAAGAATATACAGGTCACTGTTTCAGAAGGTCTGCTTCTTTGCTAGCAGAATCAGGAGCAAATATAATGGATATCGATAAGCACGGAGGATGGAAGTCTACAACAGTAGCTGAAGGTTACATTGATCAATATATTTCTTACAAAAAGGCTATTACTGAAAGAATAATCCCAACAGCTAGCTCCAGAGTTACAGCATCGTCCTCTTTGCTTCAAGAATTAAATGTTAATGCCCATGAAATTGAAAACTCAGATAGTTCAAATATATCACAAGGCTCTTCAACAGCGCGAGGTAATAATATTAGCAGTTGTTCTAATTGTACTTTTCAAATTAATGTTCATAAATAATGATAATGTAATTAATGTATAAGTATAATACATTTGTAACCGAATTAAATTGTATTTATACTCCTATCTATTGTTCATAATAAAACTTCGTTGAAAATTGAATAATTATGTTTTGTTTACTGCTATTTGGTAGAAAAAAATCGTGTTAGGGATAATTTCAACACCAGTGTTTGTAAACATCATCTTTCAATACTACAGACAACCATTAAAAATGTCACTTTCAATGACAGTTGTACAAAAACAGAATTGTTCCGTTTTCCATGTTATTCTAATAAAGACATATTATTATTATTATTACTGTAAGATTGAAAAAAACGCTGGCACAAGTGTGTTATATCTACTTTGGAGAAACAAAAAAAGAAATTGACGAATAAATGAATAATTTTTGAGAAACATTGAAATTTTGAGTTTTTCAACCATTCTATAGCACTAAAACAGAAAGAAATAAAATGCAAAATTACTATTAGTTCTCAAATCGATGTGAACTTCTGTTTGCATCGTCTACAAATTACAATCCTGCGCATTTTATGTTAAGCTTCACTTACCATCTTTGTGTTTGTCAAATGTTTGAGGAAGGATTTCAATCCGTCTTTTACGTCATTCTAACTCACTTAAGCGCAAAATCGACGCAGATTTTGCATTCAATGGAAGACATGATACAAGATGTTATATTAGATTATCCGCTTTCTGAAGTGTATTATAATTTGGTCCATTGTTTAGATAAAGCGATCTGCTTCTCAGCTTCACTCTAGCTTGATGTTCGACCCAATTATATTATGTCGGATACGATAGGTTTCGAATTGTTTTGAATGAAGAGGGTGGCAAATGATCCCGAACGACAGTCGAGAATGACACATGTTTTGCAAATGAAGTTTCTGAACTTGATTAACTGTTAGCAGTCTCATTATAGAAGCAGCCACAAAAACTCCTTTTGCTGGGTGTTTAGCCGTACCTTCAATTACTTACGCAGGTTGCCAACAGACTAGAACAGACTGTTCTAGAATCATTAGAACTGTTTTTGAGTGATTTACTATAGTTGAATAGTACAAAATTGACCCTTCTAGAAGTTATTCAAATGATAGATTATTGGTACATCAGTAAAATTGTTCCAAAAATGACTGATTTTTCGGGTCCATAAAAAAATAAAACTGGGGATGTGGTTTCCAGAATGGATTAAAATAACTGTAACCGCCGTTTCGTACAGCTTAAGAAGTGACAATGAAAAAATGTTTCTCATTGTCACTTCTATCACTCCTAATATGTAGGAAAAAATTAAGGAGCATATCTAGCAGATTCAAACTCTATACGCGTTTGTTCGATATGAAATATGTAAATATCTTATATAGTTCACTGGTACAACCACATTTATCTTACAGGATAAAAGTATGGGGTGAAATAGCCGATAAACATTTAAAATATTTAGAAACTTCTAAAAAATAGATTTTGAAAATTATAAAATGAAGAAATATTACATATCCCTCGGAATCACTATTCTTTGATTCCGAAACTTTAGACATTCGACAACGCTACTATCAATCACTAATAAATAATACTTTATCATAAGAATAAAGCTAAACTTCAGCCAATACAACATATATGCAACACCCGCTTTGAAACGCTGAAATTGAAGAAATGATCGCCTAATTCTTCTAGAAAAATGATTCATCAAAATTCATAGACAGAAAATGTTTAACAGCACATCGAGCACATTATTTGTAATGAAACCTTGACAACAGACTGAACCTTTATTCTTCAACTCAATAACCATAATTCAGCAATAATGTAATATCAAATCAACATACATCTTTTTGTTACCTTTTCAGTTTGTCATATTATTTGATAATAATTCATTTGTCTACTACCAATATACATATATAATAATATTATATACCACTAATATCATAATATTATACTTACATACTGATAATAATTTTTATTTAGAAAAAAATAAAACGTAATTGGCAACGGTTCTTTTCGAATATTTTTGAAATCAATAGCAATTTTTTGAATTTCAAAACATCATTTGAATGACCTCCAAAACTTTTTCTTAATTTGATCAACTTTCTATCCCTCATGGTTTCCGATCCTCCCATACAGGCCCTCCTTATTGCGAAAACAGAGTTCATCAGAATTTTTCAGAACGCTTTTGAGATTTTCCGAATGTACTAGCAATTTCTGGAATGATCTACAGCATTTCATACCACACATTCTTTCTAAGTCGAGCACTTTCAACCGTTATAGGTATTGACAAGCAATCACCATTGTGCACGATTGGACATTCTGAAAACATTCAAATTATTTTTGAGTTACTTATGGCAAGTTACCGTTCAACCAGCAAAAGTATCACGCTGAAATCAATCGATCAGATCACTAGAGGTATGTCACCGAATACAGCTGTTTCCGCTTATTGGAAATCGTCAGTGCTGGGCAGGGGGGCTTCAATTGAAGACAAATTGTGGAAAATCAATGTTACTAACGTTCAATCAAATGAATTAATTCGATAAGTGAATTTGATAAAGTCAGAAGATGCATCGACGCGTTTTCCACCGAGCTGCAGGCTCTGGGACTGGTCGAAAACACCATCAAGGAGCTCAACAACAAAAAGTCTATCTTGTACTCTTAGACATTTCGAAGGCCTTCGACCGTGTGTGGACCAAAGGCCTTCTTCATAAGCTCCTTGGGTTCGGCCTGCCTCGGGGCCAGGTCTGGTGGATCTAGTCCTTTCTGAGGGGCAGGACCTTCCAGGTCAGAGTAGAGGGCTCCCTGTCTGATAGCAGAGATATCCTCGCTGGAGTGCTGAGATTTGCAGCTGCCTTCCATTCAAAAATCCATCAAGCCGAGGAATCGGAGAGCTCTTGATACTGCGGAAACTCACGATAATCCCTTAGTTAGAAAAGCTATAGATTATGCTGTAGACAACTCCTCCCGATATAGCTCCCGATATAGCACCCCAGCCTAGGGATAAACCGTGATGGGCAGTACGGATGTTCGAGGACCTTCTCACCGTCATAAACACACATTAAAGAGGTTAACGTGCAATCATACCAAGTCATTTCAAGTAATATCAATAGAATTCGACAAGGAGGTTAGAAAGAAATATTGTATCATCCTGAAATACAGTGTCAATAATGAAGTGTAGGAATATTGTTAAACGAAACAAGCAGTTGGACATTGATATGGAGGTATAAGGTGTCTCCAGCTGTAGTTTCTATTTGTTTAAAGTCTGGAAAGTAATAAAACCCAAAGTTACCTCTCAGATGGATTCATTTAGCTTCAATCATCTTCATTAAGGCAATTGAATATACTTGAACGGTCTTTGTTAAGGCCTGGTGAACTGCAACATAGCTTTTCAGCTCTAGTTTCCGACGTAGTTGAGCCGCTGGCCACCCAATTATCCTTATTAGGGCTACCGTTGAAATAATTCGCTTTAACATCGACCCAGGCCGCAACGAGAGACCCACCAGCCGGATTCCTTAGACGTATTTGACCTTCTCCGGATCCAATTACATCTAGAGGGACGCCGACCCAGCTCACTTACGGGACATGCTATGTGAACTGTGCTATTGCACTAGTGGCTGGGGGCTTTAAACGTCTGTGGGTCTCCGGAGATAGTTCGAGTCGCAAAGGAGTGTGTCGAGTAGGTAAGGGACTCGAAGGAAACCTTCTGGTCTGGCCTTGAGCCATCGTGGTGGCCAGTCGTATCCCCGCGGCGCATTTAGCTTAGATGGTGGATAGGAATTTTTCTCCTGGTAGCGAATAATGCTTTTCATTGAGGCTTCAAAGCGAGAGATGCCGAAACAGGATCCCACAAGGTCCTGGAGGACCTCGCAGGTTTAAGAGCCTTCGGCGAACTAGCATTCGCCGGCTCTGGTCAAGGAGCGGCAAGCAGTCTTCGGACTGACGGTCCACAGCAACTCCATGCCCAGCTGGGTATTCCGAAAACCGACCATCTCAAGTGCTGTCTTGGTGACATCAGGACCACTTTATTAAAATTACTGCTACACAATCATTTCAATGCCGCTCTAACATTTCAATAACACTTCTGTAGAACGATTTATTTTGTGCCTCAGAATAGGCCTCAGTTTCAGCAGTATCCTCTTCATTCGAAATTTCTCACCGGTGAACATTCTTGAGGTCTGCCAGTAATCGCTGGGAGCAAAATTTGGCGAATACGATGGATGTGGGAGCAATTCGAGGTTTAATTCATGTAGTTTTCACATTGTTTTGATTGATTTGTGACATGGCGTGTTGTCTTGATGAAACAAACATTTTTTTCTTTGCCATATGCGGTAGTTTCTTTGCAATTTTAGCCTTTAAACGCTCCAATAACGATATATAATATTAACTGTTGATGGTATTTCCCTCTAAAATAGTCTATGAATATCACACCACGCACATTCCAAAATACCGAGGTCATAACCTTTTCAGCCGATTTTTGTGCTTGAGGGGGCTTTGGACGGGGTTCTCCAGTTGCTTTCCACTCAGATGATGATCGTTTTAATTCCAAAGTGAAGTGATAGATCCATTGCCACATATCGACGTTAAAATTCCGGTTTGTTATGTTCAAACATGGCCAAACACTACTCTGAATCATCAAGACGTTCTTGTTTTTGGTGAACACTGAGCTCGCGCGGCACTCACTTTGAACAGAGCTTTGTCATAGTCAAATGCAATATAATACAATATAAAGCCAACACGTTTTTTAAAATCTTTACAGTTAACTCACGCAACTTCACTATTCGATCATTCAAAACGAGTTTGTGGATTTTTTTTTATGTTTTCTGGTGTTACTGCCTCATTTGGACGTCCGCTGCGATCTGCATCATCGGTGTCTCTACGACCACGTTTGAAGTCAGCAAACCAACGTTTAATTGTTGTTTCTGATAAAGCGGAGTCCTTACAATACTTTTCAAGCAAATGCTTCCTTTGAATGCAAGAATAACATAATAACAGAAGTAGTGTTACTCTTAGCACAATAACTCACAAACTTGAGAGCTGAATATCATGAAATTTCAATAACTTCCTTTTGAAGGTTAGTACTAACTGAAAAAAATCCATCTATGGGTTATGCTCGAGACTTTTTTGCCCAGGTAGTAAGCGGAACCACCAAGTGGTCTAACCCCCAAGTTTTTCAAACCAATTTTTCATGTCATGATGACTTTTGACTTTCTCTGTTCAAACCCAACATGGATTAAGAAGATCAATGTGAATGCTGACTTATGCTGAATTGACATCCAGCAATACGCAGTTCGTTAAATGACGACACAAAGACTTTTCATCTTCTTTGTTTTATTTTCAGACTATGTAAACAATTATTTTCATATAAATACGTCATGCGTGGCGAAATTAATCGGTTACAGTTATAGTTGCAATACAGTTATGCTCAAGTCATGTTTATATGTACAATTATATTTTGTATTCTATAACCCAAGGGAACACAGAACTCTTCCCCTATTTCAAATAAATTATTTTTCAAAACTTCTATTTCCAAAGTGAGATATAACATGCATTTCAACAAAACAACACTACTTCTCTTCGATTTCATCGGATCGCTTTGAGAGTCATATATTTTTCCACTGAAAGTTCTAAAAATAGCCAACTCGGAAATAAGGTGGTAAATTATTCGAGTGAGCTCTGGAAAGAAATGAATTCCTTTTTGCGAAGGAACAAAAGCCTCTCCAGTGGCCACGATAGTGAAACGTGCGCAGATAGAAAAGCCATGGTTTATTCAACGGGAATTAATATGGGTTTCAATTACTTTACTTCAGATTGTGCTAACTCTGGATGTTGATAAAAGGAGGAATCTGCTACTCTCAATCACGCACGACAGAGGCGCACTTGGCCTGGGCTATTTGAAAGTTCAGAGCAAGAGAGTAGTTTTAAGTCTTTGGGGTAGGATGTTTATCTTGGAAATTGAAAGAAACCTTTAGTTGAGCATCGAGGAAAGTTCGCAAGGGAGCATAGAAAAAACATTTTTCTCCATGAATTTTTGTAATATTCAATATAGTTGCCATCGAGGACGAATAAAATTTCGATACCATTTTTATGGTACGATTTGTCTTTAACCTCAAAATGGGACCCTGTTCCGATTACCTTTTAATCGGCGCTCAATTTCTTTCCAACGAGTATTCTCTTGTTGACGACAGATCCGAAGAATACGGTGGACGCAGAAGCAATTTTGCCATCGTTTTTATTGATTTGTGACACGGTGAATTGTCTTGATGAAAAAGCACTTTTTTTTTTCTCAAATAGGGCCGTTTTTCCACGATTTTGTCCTTCAAATATTCCAATAACATCTTTACTCCAGTCATTTAAGCTTAAATTAGGTAAGAATCTCGGAATTCGAGATATCCAGCTGTAAGACTGTAAATACTTGTATATTGACACCCTAAAAGTTGTCTGAAAACCTACATATTGTAGGGTATACGCAATTATTAAATTTCAAGGTAAAAGGTCAGAAAAATCGGTTTTTTGCGCTTTTTTTGTAAATATCTCATTTCCTATGGGTTTTTTGCCATTTGTATTCATTATCAATATTGTAGAATACAAAATTCTCTACAAATTTTGTTTAAAAAAATTTTTCATACGGTGAACCGTTTTTGAGATAGAGGGCGGAGAGCGCGCGGTCACAGGATCACTTCAGGTCAACCTTCAATATGAATTGAGTCCGTATCGAAGAGCTCTATTTGATAATGATGGCATGAGAAAAACAACAAAATCGTCATTGTATGACAACATGAGCCCAATTGATTTTGTTCTCAATGAAAATAATGTGACGTTCATTATTGATGGCGGATTTCTTCTTCATCATGTTGTATGGAGCAGAGAAGATACTTTTTCTATTATTTTTGATAAATACATGAATTATATTTACAAAGGCATTACAGTTCCAAAATAATTGTTGTATTTGACGGATATTCAGACTATAGTAAAAACGTAAACGCTATGGAGCAGCAGAGAAGAACTGCTGCACTTTCAAAAACGTATGGTTGTATCAGTTACTCAAGAAAAATTCATTAATATGTTAATTGGAAAATTACAAGCTGCAAATATTACTACTAAACAAGCAAGAGATGATGCGGATGTTTTTATTGTTGAAACTGCAATTGAAGAATCAGAATCTGAAAAAACTGCAGTTATAATAGGACAAGATATTGATTCACTTGTCATTTTAATTGGGCGTACACTGTCTTACAAACAAGAAATTTTCTTTAAAAAAGTTGGGAAAGAAAATGTAAAATCGGAGATATACTCGGCTAAAAGTTTTGATAATTATCCTCATTCCAAAACACATATTTTATTTCTGCACGCATTAAGTGGCTGTGACACAACTTCAGCGCTTTTTAAAAAGGGAAAAAAATAATTTTTAAAAGTTTTTGAGAAACTGACAAATTTGGATGAACTAGCTGCAGCATTTGAGGAAGAAAATTGTTCGGCCCAGAGATTATTAGAGACTGGAACTCAAACCTTATTGGTACTCTATAATGCTCCGAAATCTGTGAAAAGTCTCGATCATCTTCGTTATATGCATTACGTCAAGTCTGCAAAACTAAATAAACCTGTGCAGCTTTCAAATATTCTACCAACAAGTGCAGCTGCTCATCAACATTTCAAACGTGTATATTATCAAGTTCAAACTTTGTTAGGGCATGATTTGGAACCCCAGGTATGGGGTTGGGCAATGCGAAACGATTTTCTGAAGCCTATCATGACAATTTTACCACCTGCTCCAGAAGATTTGCTAAATACAATTTTCTGCAACTGCAAGAGTGGTTGTGGTTCGCGATGCGGATGCAGGAAAGCGGGCTTGCAATGCTCTTTAGCTTATGGCCAATGTAATGGGTAAGCTTGTCTCAATGCTCTACCATATCAGAGCGACATTAACGAAGATGGAACCCGAAATCATGGAAGAATTTGAGACAAATGTCGTTGAAGACGATAATGAAGACCAGTTTGAAATTTACAGCAGCCGGAAGACGACGATGAAGAGGAAGAAGATGATTAAAATTATAAATTGTAGTTTTTGTACCTTTATTCCATTTTTTTTACTTTTAATAAAAATAAATGTAATACATATTTTTTAATAAAAAGATTAATTCATAATTTATTTGTTTTTTTTTCATCATGCAAGAAGTTATTGATTAGGTTAAAACTCAAATATAATTTCTATATTTTCATTAACAATTCTGCAATTACATAGGCAGGTAAGTGTTGTTGAATAAATTAATACTGAATAAAAAGTGGATAGGTTAGGAAAAAAATTATAAAATATAATATAATAGTTTATAAAAATTGACAAATATTTATAATCATTGATTTATCGATAGTTCATCAACTATATATGGCACGTTTTCGACCGGAGGCACCGGTTGACCTGAAGTGATCCTGTGACCGCGCGCTCTCCGCCCTTTATTTCGAAAACGGTTCACCGTATGAAAAATTTTTTTGAACCAAATTTGTAGAGAATTTTGTATTCTACAATATTGATAATGAATACAAATGGCAAAAAACCAATAGGAAATGAGATATTTACAAAAAAAGCGCAAGAAACCGATTTTTGTGACCTTTGACCTTGAAATTTAATAGTTGCGTACACCCTACCATATGTAGGTTTTCAGACAACTTTTAGGGTGTCAATATACAAGTATTTACAGACTTACAGCTGGGTATCTCGAATTCCGAGGTGAACTTACTATAATGACTGGACTATTTGACCGTGTGTGGCATGAGGGTTTGCTGGCCAAACGTTGATCATTTCTGTGTATGGCTCTTCAGCTTCCTGCAAGAACGTTCCTGCTAGTGGCAGTCGATGAATAACTCTCGAATACTTTTACCATCAATGCTGGTGTTCCACAGGGATCCATATTGTCTCCAACCCTCTTTCTATTGTATATCAATGACTCATTGTAAAAAACGAAGAATCCAATATATTGTTTTGGATCTAGAAGGAATTTCGAATTGGGGTGGAAGTAACCAGGTTCAATTCAATGCTATAAAAACCCAGGCAGCGGTTTTCTCCAAGAAGATAAATGTCTCCGAACCGGATATAATAGTGTCAGGTCGTACAATTCCGCTTTCTGCTTCGATGAGTTTGTTGGGGGTCAAAATGGACACCAATATGTCTTGGCACAATCATGTCGCTGGTATTGCAAAGCCTACTTCTCAAAAGCTCGGAACATCATCAACTGTTGATGCTTTATAAAGCTTAGATCAAACTTTCTTTGGAGTATTGTTCTTATGTATGGAGCTCTGCCTCTAAACATATCCTGACGTTACTGGATTCCATCCAGAAAAGAGCCATACGTCTGATTGGAGACGCGAACATCACGTGAAACCTTGATAGCATCGAAGAAAGGTTGAAGATTTGTTTCTCTCCTATAGATACTTCACGGGAGGTTTTCAAGTGACTTGGCACATTTGATTCCACCAAGAGCGGTACATATCAGAAATACTGCTCATCGTTTTGAGGTTCAACTCAGTTGTATGGAGTTATGGTTCTTTCTGTTGGAATTTCCACAACTTCTGAAACGGATTGCTCTAGTTCTGGGCTGGGACGATCCAGATATGTCTGTGGGACATGTTCCTGTTGCAGCAAAACCAGCACTGACATTCCTTGCAGTGATTGCTACATTAAATGCAGATTTCATAGATGGTTATGGCTTCTTGGCATTGCTTCGCGTTCAATTGTCACAAACTGTATTAATTGCTTCTCTTAGAGGTCCAAAAATATCACAATACAGTGGCTTTATCTTGTGCGTACAGTATGGGGGAAATATAAACAAAATTATGCCATTTTCTCTACATAATTCAATGTTCTTCAGAGTTGTATGCGAAGCATGATCATCTGGGAGCAACAGAACTCTTTGCTCTTTTGATGCTCTCAGTACACCTCGAACTGTTTGGAAACTCTTCCATCTGGAGAACTGGGTTCATGTGGAATAAATTTCCTGAAAACGTTTTTCCAAATGGATTAAACCTCCAGCGATGCAAATTCAATGTGAATCACTACTTTCGCACAGGCACCGCTCTGATAGATCCTTGAGGATTTTCCTGTAGTGCTTGTGTTTTGTACTTGATGGTACATTGTTGATGGTTTTTCCTTTGTCAAGATAGTCAATGAATATCATACCATGCGCATCCCAAAATACTGATACCATAACCTTGCCAACCAACTGTTGCGTCTTTGCACGCTATGGAGTCGGTTCACCACGTGCAGTCCACGTGTGGTATCATGGAACCATGTTTCATCAATTGCTTAGTACCTCGTTTATGGGCAGATGGGGTGATGACAAACATGTTGTGTGTCGTTCGCTTCAGCCTTATTCGAGGAATGATACTTCATGTTGATGATGAACACTACCTTGCACTGACGAGGGCCAAATTGCCCGAAACTGGTCTGCAAGTGTGCCCGTTCCAATAATTGAAAATCGATTCCAGCAGTTGTATCGTCAATAGCATATACAGGAACTGCTTTTGTGAAGACTTCTGCACTGACATCTGTCGGATATAATCAAACACCCTTCGTGGTATTAGCACGAGGAGTAGTTGTTTTCTGATAGGTCTCAGTCCATTAACCTACAGTGTAAGTGAGTTGCCACTAGCCTGAACAAATTGTTCTTTTAGATAATTTGAATAAAGGTCAGAAATTTGGTCGAATAGAATATTGAAAGTATATAGTTTTGTTGACTGCATTATCAGAATCAATAATCTTTCAATCGTACTTAGTTATTGTTTTATTTCCTGCTATAAACATTGTATGTTTCTTGGAAAAATGAATCGTTGTTATTATTATTATTGGAAATTTCAATCATCCTTGTTCTCATATAAAGAATTTATTGTTGGGTATAATCGATAGAAGGGATTCATTACAGTCCTGTAACGCTCAACATTTCTCATCTCTATCAAGAAGATAATAATTTTCCGGGCAGCCTCAATTTAAAACAAGTTAATAAAGAGCGGCTTTTCTTTGTTTCAACAGGTTAGTGAAAGCGTTTGTCGGAAATTTCAGTGACAGATGAGAAATGTAGGATCATTACTTTTCACGTAATAACCGTCTTCAGTTTTTAAATCTGTTGAATGTAAGAATCTACTGAAACTTTTTTTCAACCACATTACTCGACCTGAATTCCTGAAATTCAGGAGCTCTAGTAAATATTTATAGTAGAATACAGTACTACAAATATTTGCATATTGAGAAAAAATAAATTTTTTCATTATAAATGTGAAAAAATCATGTGAATTTTTCATTCTCTCCTTCAAATACTTGATCTATATATGAAGTTGAGATGGAACTTTGTTATTTTCATTAGTTTTTTCAATTGGTAGATGTAGTAGCTATTCTTTAATTTATTGACAAACTTTTTTTGTATGAATTGGTTCTACTTCACCTATTTTCGTGTTGACAAAAATACACGTAACCTTTAAAAATGTTGAAAATGATTTACAAAAATATGATCATTTCAGGAGCATATATTTTAAGAACAGTTGATGAAAAACCACCAGATCATAGACAACCATAAACAATCACTTCGATTTTATATTCGAATAAAAATTATATATATTGCAAGCTACAAAACGTTCCAGTGACACGAATAAACCTTTTCATACGACAAAGTGAATGCCAGCGTCTTTCAAGACACTCCAATTAGTCTCATAAAGTCTCAAAATCCCAGATCGCGATCTGGAAGAATCGCGATAAATCGGTGATTCTGCCAATCAAAGTGTGCTGCGCACCGCGGCAGTCCTCTAGAAGTTTATAAATCGAGCAGGCCGGAGGCTTCGGCACTTGTTGGTGCCGGAACAAGAAGTTGAAGATGAGCGGCTCCGGGAAACCGCTTCTGGGGCTTTGGTTGTATCGGAGTGGCGAAGAGTGGAACTACAAAGAGGATAGTCCAATCGGTTTGAAGCCGCAGGTGAGTGCTGATAACTGACAATAAATTAATTAGAAGATTAATTAGCGGCTTAACGAAAAGAGATTTCAGCCATCAATTTTTTTAATCTTCATACTTACAAAACATGAGCAGAAACTTCACAGCCTTCTACTCATTATCAGGAATAATCATACGAGGGACACCTTACATGTATTTCAGAGGACAAATTACTTTATTGTTTTTAAAAATAGCCTCTTTTGAAATTGCTATGAAATTACATATGTTCAAACCAATCCTCAACATAATTTTCATCAGTTTCTCCAACGCGGAGTTATCTCAAAAACGCTGTTATAAAAGACTTCAAAAGTTTTTAGAGGAGACGAAAATTGGTGTTCATACATTTTTTGTTCAACTTGGAAGGACAAAAAGTCTTTCGGAGTATTACAATATGATTTCTCATGGCTTGATTCCATATCTAGTTGCTGTGCATAGTCGTTGAATTGAATTAAAATGCTTTCCTTGTATTCAAAACACTCTATATCATTATTATGCAGAGTTTACAATTGTGTTCATACAAATATCTTATAATTGTTTCAATCCGAAGTATAGTTCAGGTAAATGATCTGGTGCAACCTACTTTCCAACAGCTCCCCTTTAGTAATATAGTTAGAGAGCTAACTAATTTCGTTATTCAATTATATAGATGAGTGCGAAAGTAGGGATTGAAATAACAGGGTGATAATTGAAAATACTTCTGAATACTACATACTCATATATATATATATATATATATATATATATATATATATATATACAATCGATCGCTTCTTCGTATTCCCTGTTTCACAATCACTGTTGTCATTTAAATCAATAATGAATTTATTTCCACCATTGATATGGTTTCCAATCTCTATACAGGGTGTCCCTGGACTTCCTCTTCCTCTCGGGAATGTATAGATAGGGTCAAAATATCACCAGTACTTCATATAACTTTTTTTCCTAAAATCCTTCGTTACCAAGTAACGGGCCCTCGAAGTTACAAAATGAAAAATGTTTTTCTTTGATAACTTTTCAAGTGAATATTCAAAATCATCCAAATTTTGGTAATTGACTAAACAAATGAATTCCTTCGATGAGCTTTCATGCAGGAGTCAGTTGTTTTGCTACAAAGTCAGGAACGGACTACCCCCGATGGTCCACACCCCAAAACTTTGAAATGACAGATATTTTTCAATATTTTTCAACAAATTAAGGTTACTTGGACAATTTTATGAATAAAAGTACTCGTGTGGAAAGTCGATCGGAGCAACGAGTCTTGATAAAAATGTAGTTTCACTCGACGACATCAAACCCGCTCGTCCACCATTATTTGAAATGAATAATTATCAAAGCAGAAATAATAATGATAACGTTAATTCAACAACATTTATAACAGGAATAATACAAAGTATGCTAAAATGAAGTCGTAAACAAAAAGTACAGTACCTATATGGAAGTTTAAGTCACAATTGTGATAGCAGATATTTTTTCAAAAGAAATATCAAGTTCTGTAGATTCGTGGTGTTTTTAAACTAACAAGCTACTCTACTATGAAATATCGAATTCATTCCATATTTTGTATGTACATAATACGTGTGGAATAATCACGTTTCGTGTTGATCAGTTATCTGAATCTCATGAAACTCAACATTCGAATGTTTCAAATTCTTCTTCACAGCTAAACTGTTGAGGAGTTTCACTGATAATTATAATTTTATGGGAGAAATTCTTTAACACGAATCTAAATTTAGCTGAAAAAACGCACATCGGAAAAAATATTTACTATACTAATAAAAAGCAAACGAATGAACTACAAAAACGGCTGCACATGATCAGGTGAAAAATATCCAGGGAATAATTATGTTCCATTTCTTTCACAGATGTTGACAAAAAAACCTTTTAGAAAGTTTTGATAAAAAATGAGAAACTGGAATGCGATTTTGTTTTGTTGAGTGGTGCGTTGTCATATGACTATCATTGTATTGTCAATATTCTATAGGATATTTTGAATTTTTTTGATATGGCCGAACAGTTTACATTCAATGAATATGCAGATATGCATGTATTTTATGGACGAGCATTTTGTAATGCTGCAGAAGCTCGTCGTCTGTATTCCGAGCATTTTCCCAATCGAACGGTACCGTCAAGAGAAACATTCGAGCGTGTCGATCGCAGCTTGAGGGAGACAGGTATGTAATAATTGATAATTAATTTGAGCACGTTGTTTTATTTCGATATTATTGTAGGTACAGTTTGGCCAAAACGAGGTGGTGAGGGCGCTCCTAGGACTGTACGTACCGTTGTATTGGAGGAAAATATTTTGGAAGCCGTCGCTGATGATCCTTCAATGAGCATCAGAAATCTATCAGAACAGTTCCATACATCCAAGTCCACTATTCATAGAATAATTAGGGAACAACTGCTCCACCCATTTCACATCCAGAAGGTACATGCCATGACACCTCAATATTTTCCAGCACGACTGGAATATGCCAATTGGTTCATGGATAGGCAAAGAGAGGATATGCCTTTTATTAATCGAGTTTTATTCACTGATGAAGCAGGTTTCAGTAGAGATGGAGTTATCAACTCTCATAATCTCCATATATGGGCCGAAGAAAATCCCCATGGGATATTGCAAACCAAACACCAACGGAAATTCAAAGTGAATGTTTGGGCTGGTATCATAGGAAACCATCTTATAGGACCATTCGTTCTACAGGACCGATTGAATGGAGAACGTTATTTGGAGTTCATTCAGAACGATTAGAATGGACTTTTGGAACATGTTCCATTGCAAACCCGAAGAGATATGTGGTTTATGCATGATGGCGCTCCTCCTCATTTTAGTTTGATTGTGCGTGACCATCTGAACCATATTTTCCACAATAGATGGATTGGTAGAGGTGGGCCATATTCATGGCCATCGCGGTCTCCGGATTTAAATCCATTGGATTTCTTTCTGTGGGGGCATCTAAAAAGCCTTGTTTACGCTACACCTATTCACACAAGAGATGCATTGTTGAATAGAATAACATTACATTGTGAAGCCATACAAAACGACCCTGGAATGCTATTTCAAGTACAGAGAGGGTGTCTTCGCAGACTAAGAAAATGTATAGAGAGAGAAGGTGGTCATATCGAGCAGTTTCTGTAGCGGATTTTTCATTTCTGTTTGCTCTTGAGGCTCTTGAGTTTCGTTAGTTAAACTTGTTTGCATTATAAAAATTCGTTATGAACATTTTACCTATCATTTCCATTTTCCTTAAAAACTCAGGATACATGTTGTTGAATTAACGTTATCATTATTATTTCTGCTTTGATAATTATTCATTTCAAATAATGGTGGACGAGCGGGTTTGATGTCGTCGAGTGAAACTACATTTTTATCAAGACTCGTTGCTCCGATCGACTTTCCACACGAGTACTTTTATTCATAAAATTGTCCAAGTAACCTTAATTTGTTGAAAAATATTGAAAAATATCTGTCATTTCAAAGTTTTGGGGTGTGGACCATCGGGGGTAGTCCGTTCCTGACTTTGTAGCAAAACAACTGACTCCTGCATGAAAGCTCATCGAAGGAATTCATTTGTTTAGTCAATTAGCAAAATTTGGATGATTTTGAATATTCACTTGAAAAGTTATCAAAGAAAAACATTTTTCATTTTGTAACTTCGAGGGTCCGTAACTTGGTTACGAAGACTTTTAGGAAAAAAAGTTATATGAAGTACTTGTGATATTTTGACCCCATCTATACATTCCCGAGAGGAAAAGAGGAAGTCCAGGGACACCCTGTATAGTCTTTTTAAAATGAAATTACTTTTTTAATCCTTTTCTGTCAGCCTTCTTCGGTAATATTAAATACTTCTTCTTTAATTAGCTCTATTATCTTCTTATCAAATTTTTGAAAATTATTTTTACGCCTCATGCTTTGTTTCAATTTTCCCCAAATCAACTGGATAGGATTTAAAACACAAAAATAGGGGGGAAGTCTCACTATGGTGTCTTATACTTTTCAGCAATACTCTCAAGGGCAAACACTATTTCAAATTATTTTGTCTATAAAACCTCGAGTAGTTGGTTTTTGGTATAATAATCTTCAAAACACAAATTGTTATCTATTGAAAAACTTTGTATTTCATTTTTCCTCGAATGTTCATTTGGTATTTTGATGAGCTGTCGTGAATGATAGGAAGCGTTGTCAAGAACTATTACACTATTCGCATCCAATTTTGGGATCAATGTGTTTTCAAACCATTCTTCGAAAAGATTAGCTTCCATGTTATGATAGTCAACATTGAAGTCCTAAATTTTTTCCACATAATTTCAAAGAATTGGGAACCCATCCTTTACTTCCTCCACAATGCACAATGATTAGTCGCCATCATTTGTTTGCAGGCATGTTAGGTGCACACATTGTCGAACTATCAATCCATCCTTTCGTAACTGTGTCGTGAGTGTCATACCAAGTTCCGTCCATTGTCTACCATTGTTCTTGTCTATATTTAATTATTTGCTCTAAGTTCAGTTGAACATCTAAAGGTTTTGGTTCATAAGGTTTTTTTTTTGACTATTTTACGTACACTTGAGAAAGGAATTTCGGTCAAATCTGATGTTTCTTGTAATAGTTTCCCTTGAAACCAAACTTGAGATGTATATTATTATATACAACGAGACATACTCTCTGTGTTTCAATATTCAAATGCATCCGAATCTTATTCGCATTGTTCGCCATCGCTATTGAAATCACTACACTGGAAAAAGTCTGCTTTGGTATCACACTCGTTATTACTATTAGTACTTGTCCAAGGACGCCACATTTTGAACAGATAACAAAAATTTCAAGTAATTACAACTGCACCAATATCGAATTTCAACACTCAAATCGCGATCAGTTCCTGAACTAAATACGACGGCGATAACCATCCCCGCATGCCCCGATTTCTATTCGTTACCGTAACATGACTCCAAATTCGATTTTATGACTCTTCAGCAAATTATAAAACTCGGTTAGTAAACATTATCCAATACGAACCGTCTTCAATACACGTGGACTAGTTCGCTGCCGGTTCATTTCTATGTATTGGTTTTTTTGGCCTTTGAGAGTGCCGCTTACTTCAAGAGTGCACAATATCGTTCACTTCGACTATACATGCTCTGATATTCAAAGTGTATGTAACTTTCACTGTCAGACAATACAGGCGTATTCTACCTTTTCAACGAACTGAGCGGTATTATTTAAAGCACTCAAGCAACTCGGACCCCTCCACCCGTCTCCATTGAGTTATCCAGTGTTCTACCCTACCTCAATACTGTTTTTTAGTAGGGCACTATAAAATTTTTAAGCGGTTTCCGCTTTAGAACTAGTAAACTCTTATACAAGGTTGAAAACAGTTAACTAGTTTAGTGATCCAATAATTTTTCTGGAAAAGTTTGGTTGAGTAACAGGTTAACTTTTTTCTTTAAAAAAATGGTTTTCTTGCCGATGTTTCGAATTCAGTAGAATTCCTGCCCTGAAAAAGAATGTAATCAAATTCGAAACGTTGGCAAGAAAACCTCTATCTGAGTCAGAAAAAAGCTCGTTGCTGGTGATAAATCAGAAGAATACGGGAAATAAGTTATCAAATCGATGTTTTTCTCCCTCAAATAAGCAATTATTCAATTGTTCTTCGATCTTCTAAAGGTTCTAAAGGAATGATGGTGAAATTACCAAAAAAGTGCTTAATGGAATAACTTTTTTCATCTTCTGGATATAATCAAACAATAGATTATTGCTTGCTTTATTTGTGCAGAAGACAAGTTTCAACTCAAAAAATATTCCGATTTCTTCAACCCTATGAGCAGGGCTATCAATTATGGAGAGGGGTCAAGAAATTCTTTATTAGAAAAACTTTTGACTACCTATCCATCTCTGTTTTGATTTTGAAAATAGTTTTTTCAGTTTATAAAATAATGAACTTTGAAATTCCAACTATAGGTTTTCCTAGGGCATTTTTCCTCAGTTCCACTGTTGCAGTCCAACTGAGTTTATTTATATCAGATTGGTTCATGACAAATATGGAATAGTATTCAAAGTTCCTCTGCCTTTTTATATCATTCGAAATGGAGCTCGAAAAAGCGAAATTCGACAATTCTACGTTTTACAGATATTTCATAAGCATCTACTGCTGCTAAAATAATATACCATGCATTAATCGAATCCCATCTGAGATACGGCTCCCCATTTTGGGGAGTATGCAATAATAATGTCATCTTGATTATCAATCAGTCAATCAATATATGCTTTATTGTCGGAAGATTACAAAGTCTTGTAAAAAAATGAAGTTCATGTCATAAAATATAAAAAATACTAACATTGCAATTTCACAAATAAAACATTGAGGAGATAGATGAGTTTAGATGAATATTGAAAAATAAAATAGCATTTAGAATTCATGACAGAAATGACAGAAATGACATTACTTCGGATACGCAGCATGGGTTTCGAAGTGGAAAATCCACTAATACCGCGATTCAATCCATATATGACAATTTAGCTGTTTTCAATCCAAATAAAACAGTAATTATTCGATTTTGTAATTATCAAAAAATTCTTGACCCACTATATATTGATGTGAATAATCAGCTGCTTCCATTGTCAAAAAGTACTAAGTTTTTGGGTGTTGAAATTGACAAAAATCTTAATTTTAAAGTACATTGTGATGGCCTTATACCAAAATTGCATTCTTTAGCATTCAAGCTACGAAATCTTAGCTATATTCTCAGTCTAGATCAACTAAAAATTATATACTATGCTGAAGTGGAGTCGAGATTGCGCTATGGTGTACGTTTCTGGGGTTGGTCAACCAACGCAGGTAAAGTTTTTTTGGCTAAAAAAAAATCATCAGAAGTATCACTGGTATAAGTTACATGGAGTCCTATGAACCTTTTTTCAAGAAATTACAAATACTGACTTTACCCTGCTTGTACATAATGGAAATTTGTGTCTACGTTTTCAAAATAAAAGCTCGAGGGCGGATTGCTCTTAAAGGTCCTAATGTTGCAGGTCCTCGTTTGTTCAATATTTTACCAACTGAAATAAAAGAAAGCAAAACATTAGAGATGTTCAAAACAAAGATTAAAATTTTTTTAGTTCTGAATGCGTATTACAGTGTTGATGATTATTTAACGTAAGTGTATGTGTGGTGTGTGCATGCGTTTTCGTGTGTGCTTCTAGTTTTAGTGTAGTAGTTTATAATTTTAGCTTTACTGACTATTCCTAATACAATTACTTATGAAATTGTCGAACAGGAAAATAAAGGATTTGATTTGATTTGATGTATGGAAAAATAAGCTTTTTTGATTAAGAGATCTTTAACTGTACTCCCGAACTTTTTGATATCTGTGGTATTTTTTAGTATGGTAGGAAGGTGATTATATAATGATAATTATAATAATAATAAAGGTATTTCGTTAATTTACAGTTATATTCATACATGTGAACTAAAAAAAAGTAAATGGGCGAGATTCAGTATGGCAATTGGCACCAAAAGGTGCAGATTGACATCTGTTCTTCGACCTAATCCAAAACATAGTACTAAATGGCAAATCAGAAGAAACATAAAAAACATTGATTACTTTGAAATGTATCTACCTACTTTACAAGGATATGAACATTGACATCAATAAATTAATAAATCTCAGTTTAAATTGAAGATAAAGATCAGTCAAGGAAACATTCATATTTTTTTTTAACATTGTAGGTAAATTAATAATTCTCAGATCGAACTAATTAATAATTCTCAGATCGAACTGAAGATGAAGAGTGGAAAAAATGAACAGAATTCAAAAAATAAAAATAGAACTCACTATTTATCGATAAATCTGATGATACGCGTCCGGAAAGTCGATAACGAGAGTTCTTTCAACTCCAGCGGTATGTTTCTCATACAACGATTATTAGAAAATTGCTCAAGATTATATAGATCAAAATTCAAAACACTAATAGCCTGAGAGTATTCTTTAGATTTGAATGACAAATATAATTGTATATCATCAGCATAATAGTGCTACATGCATGATAGGAAGGACTTCGGGAAATTGCAAGTTTATAGACTGAAGAATAGGGGCTCCAATACCGACCATCTTTGTGGTACTCCTTTGTCAATTTTTGAAAATTTAGAAACTTTTCCACCATATAGTACTGTTTGAGTTCTATCGCTCAAATAGCATGATAGAAGTTTGGTGGTTTTTTTGCTGATCCCTACGAAATTAAAATTGCTTGTCATATTATGTAATTGAGAGTATCAAATGCCTCAGAGTAATCTAGTAATCAAAACAGATACTTTTCCTCAATCAGTAGCATCAATTATATCATCAGTAATTTTTAGAAGAGCCGAAGGACAGCTATGCCCTGTCCTAAAACCAGATTGGTTATTTTGAATAATATCGTTTTTCGATAAATGTTTTCGAATTTGGTACTCTCCAAAAGTACAAAGATGTCAGTTTCCAAAATAGTGGGATCTGCTAAAAAATGGTCTGAAACCTCAAGATCATGATCAAAACCTACTCATATTCAACGAATGAGAACGTGGTTGTTCTCAAGGAATTTTTGAACAACAAAATTTTCGTTTAGAAAACGGAATTCGTCATTCAAATTTTGAGGTATTGTGGTACTACTTTCAATAATTATTTCCAGCAATCTCAAAGCGAAGAAAAACAACCTGAAGAGAAAGAGAAGCTTTCCATTATCTTCACTCTGAAAAATCAAGTCGGCGGACTGGTTCGGGCGCTTCAAGCCTTCCAAGACCTCGGCATCAACGTTCAACACATCGAATCCAGGCCATCACAAAACGCCGAGAACCAGGTTGACTTCCTGGTGGACATCGAGTGTGAGACCCGGAAACTGGAGCAAGTGGGGCGGCTGCTGAAGAGAGAAGTGTTGACTATGGTGATTGGAAAGTACGGAGGCTCCGAGGAAAATGAGTTTCCGCCCCAACCCCGCTCTCAGCTACTGCTAGTTTCGGTAAGCGAAGATTGATGTTTTTGCTTTCGGATGATATGATTGTTGAGTGGGAGGCTTGAATTGATTGGAGTTTTAGAAATGGGGTGCAGTGGCAGGGCCGTTACTTTTCTCCCTGAGCGACAATGTACCTGTTATGTAATTTATTAACTTACATTATTTACATCAAAAGACGAATCATAACGACAAATTATAATGTTTTGATTTAAATAGGTTGGATGAAGAAAATGATAAAGTCTTTGAAACGTAATCAGATGATACATATTTCTTTTGATATGCAAAATTTTTTAAATTTAAGTCAATGACAAATTTGATTTTTTTTATAAAAAGTTAATTTATCAAATGCAGTAACTTTCTACCCTTTCTACATTTGTATTTATTTGTAAATTTAATATTCTGATTATTTTATAGATCTGTAGAAGGTAACAATTCTAAATAATAAAAACTATTTCGAATATAAATTGTCCTTTCCAAAATAAAATATTCAAACAAAATTAGTTCTCATCATATTTTAATTATCTTCTCATCATACAGAATATATCAATGGAAAATTTATATTACCACCCCCAGTACGACGCCTATTAATATTATCTTAAACGTAATATCAGAAAAAACATCGAGCAGTTCTTTTGGCGGTATTTTCGCATTCTTTGTCGGTGTTTTCGAATTTTTTGTAGCATAATCCCATTTTAATGGCTCGTTAGCGGCGTCCTCAAGAGATATAGAGGGTAGACATATCTCAATGATTTTGTGGGTGAATTGCAGTGCTATTTGCTTGAGACGACTATGTTGCTTTCATTGATGTAGCGACACGTTTGCATTCTTGAATTTCTTTTTCTCTCAGACAATACTGAACAAACTATAGTACTTTGTATGTCAATTGGGGTGACTTTGTCTTCTGGAGTAGCTTTGCCCAGTTTTGAAAAAGCAGTTTCGCGCCTCCATAGTAAGTAGCTGAAAGGTCGTTTGAGGACCTGCAGTCAATGAAACATATCTCCTCAATGACAACGAGATATTCTATAGATATTAGGTCGTTCCACATAGGTGCTATCACCAATTAACTGTTTTATTTGTAACGTGTGTTATCCATGAAAATTTGAGCTCTTCATAATTACATATACACAGCTTCTACGAAAACAAGGTGAGTTTCATCACTCAGCATTATTATTATTAAATGTAATGAAGAATTTGCCCACCTCCTTTTATTTGAAGTGTTACATTGTGATTTTAGTTTTTTTACTTTCTCATCCTTCAGCTAGAGAAAGCATTGAAATCACCAAAAAATACGACTGTTTTTATCCAGTAAATTTTAAAAACTTTTATATCGACAGTCCTGGCAACTGTACTAGTTATTATCGACTTTTTGAGCATTTTTTGTCCTTACTGTGGCTCTTGTAACACCCTGAGAAGGTGACTTTGTAGCTTTGTTATACAAAGAAAACATCTGTTGGGCAAAGTGGCCCCACTTCACGAGGTGACTTTGCCCACCCATATTTTATTTTTTATTTAGGAGGGGGAATGAAAATAAAATAACTACATAAATTACATCTACAAACCACATTCTAAAGGTACAAATTCTATATCAAAAAATGGGTCATGTGAAAATTATCAACTTGAATTTTTAAATTGGGCAATGTCACCCCAATTGACCGTTAACAATTTGAATCATATGACTTTCTACGTGCTTCATGACTGATAATTTCACCTGCGTTCAGATACAAACTGATTGAAATTAAAACAACAAAGGGAAAGTTGTCAATTCTATTAATGATTTCATTAAGTGAATTTCTAGAATTCATGAATCTATTGATTTCCAAACATTCCAAAAGTTTGAGTTTCAAACCTACCTTTTCCAAGTGTAATGATCGAAGTCAAGCCCATCAGTCAAAACATTTTTTTTAAATGTGGAATTGTTCTTCACATTCAAGAAACTACAACTATGTTCTTTTATTTTTTGAGAAAATATTCTCCGTGTTTGGGCAATATACAGTTTTGAACAAGAATCACAAGTCAACTTACTCGTCTGTTGAAAACATAAGGTTAATTTTAATTTTTTTCAAAAAATATTCATTTATTCATCAATTTCTATTTTGTCCTCTTCAGATATAATAGCGCCAGCGTTTTTTCCAATCTTCGAAGCAATTATGATATTTTCTTTTTCAGTTAATAAGTAACATCTAGTTCATTATAACATTAAAAACAACAGTACAAAAATAACATTTCAAAACGCTCAAAGGTGCGAACTCGTTTCCTCCTTTTCATAAAAGAGGATGTATGCATCTCCACTCACAAGCGATTTTGGTGAAATTGGTGACACGTGTGAATCATTGTATTCGTGCCACGTGCCAGTATAAGGATGTCTGAAGAATGCTATATAATGTCCACTGCAGGTAGGCCCACTATGATTCGAAAGTGCATATATATTATAACGACAAGGAGTCACATTTTTGCTGCATAATTGTTCATATCTAATCCATCTAGAGGAAATTCGATGGCAACATTTAACTTGCCTCTAATTCTTTCTGTTTGAGAAAATCTTTTGAAATGAATCACCAAAATACGGGGAAACGTATGGATCGATAGAGACTTTGTGCATTTTCTTCTTTCCTTGCAACTTGAACACGTCAGTTTTTCATGTCCATCCAAAGTTTCCTCTCTTGTGAAGAAATTCAAGCACTGTGATAAACTCAATTGGCCAGTTCTTTGTGGTATGGGGCGTGACAAATCCCAGAAAGGATCGAATGTTACAGATGAGTGTCCACAATGTGTACACTTCACCGTGAATTTCGTTGACCAACGAAATTATCTATAATCTTTGAGTTATATGTATTCAAATAAATCAGTCATGACTCTTGTGCTTCTCCGCTGTCGCTCAATTTTTCGTTAATCTCCGTTAAGGTCGGTTTAGGTTTCTCAATAATTATATTAACGTCATCATGTAATCCTCATCATGGAACTCATGGGCGTCTTGATGCGCATGATCCATGAATCGAGGGGCAAAACTCTGAATCTGACTTTTTAAGGAGACTGTGTTCACTGCTCTATCAGATGAATCTTCTGACCACAATTCCTTGATAACTTCTGCGAAAGCTTTGATTGAAGCACCCTCCGTACTAGAAATATTAGTATTGATATCTTTCATGTACTCATCCTTTTCCAAATATTCCTGTAAACATCTCGTATTTGATAAACATTGGATTACACTGTTCATAAAACAGGTGTTGCCACTATTTTTCAACCCATTAAGCCCAAGGGTTTTGACTGAGGAATGTATCAGTGATTCAATTGTGTAGTAGCTGTTGGTGATACGTTTTCATTCCAGTAATCACGGATGCAATGATTCTTCCCATGATTGGACCAACGGAGTGAGGAATTTGAAGTTAAATTTCTTGAAACTGAATCAGATATACTCATGGTGGTTTTTTCGAATTTGTGAAAGAAAGATAATTCCAGAATTTGTTTATTTTCCTCTGCATCTTCTGAGACAATTGGGCAATGATCAATCTGCTTACTCCATTCTGCGTTGTTCATAGAAAATTTTGATTTGATTTGTGATATTCATTTTTTAGTATGTCCTTGAGCTCTCTCAGTGATTCGGTTTCTGTCTCCTCAATCGTCGCAAAAGGCCGTCCTTTCATGGATCTCTTCAATTTTGAGAACGAGAAAAAGTCGCAAGGGGCAAATCTGGTGAATACGGTGGCTGAGGCATGATGACGATGTTGTTTATGGCCAACAAATTACGAACAAGCAATGACGAGTGAACAGGTACATTATCGGGATGGAAAAGCCATGAATTGTTTTTCCACAATTTCAGACGTTTTTTTCGTATTGCTTCTCGCAAGCTGTGCATAACTTCAACTTGCTGACCGTACGACCATGTGGCAAGAAATCATGATGCACTACTCCATGATAATCGAAGAAAACAGTGAGCAAATCATTGATATTTGATCGAGTTTGGCGTGCTTTTTTGGTCTTGGCTCTCCTGGGCTCTTCCATTGGGACGATTGGACTTTGGTTTCAATGTCTAACCATATACCCATGATTCGTCGCTAGTTATGATCCTTTTAAGCAAATATGGATCACCATTGACATCATTCAACAATTCCTGAGCGACGCTCGAGTGATTTACGAAAAACTTTTGACCAAAAAGCACAGCTAAACCACTAAGCATAGGTGTCAACCCTCCATTTTCACAAAATGAATTAGGTTCTGGAAAGAGCTTTGGAACTTTTATTCATAGTTGTATTTTTTTTTTGGAAATATGGCTAGTTGTTCAGAGGGAATAGAGCTGTGAAATGAAAATTCAAAAAGCTATTGTCATACACTTGATGAACATTAATGTTTCATCCTCCTAGTCTTACTATTGAACATTTGAGGGACCTTCTGGGGGTTACTGATCTCAGTGGACACTTTATCGAAGACTACATACAACTAACAAAAATCCGCATGGAACAGAATTGCTTACAGTTCAACAACTGTTTCTACAGACAGCATGAAGTCAGGGCAATGGCAAACCCACTGTCCCTCTTCATAGCTGATCTGTTCATGAGCAGATTTGAATTGAAAGCAAAAAAGGAGTTAGCTTACTTTCTACCGACTTGTATCCGATATGCAGATTATGTATTCGCGATTGTTTAAAAGTGGTTGATAATGTTTCATGGTGAATTTCATCAGTTCGGACTTCCATTGTCTAATATGATTCTACTATAATTCGAAATATATGAAAGAACAAATAAAATTTGAATTAATAGCTGAATTATCAATTGTTTCAAGCAATAAATCTTGAAATGAATATACAATAAAACGAATAAAAGTATCAGGGTCCAAAAATGAAAATAATTATAGTGCGAAAAAGAATAAAAAAGAAAAAATTAAAAAAGCACAAAATTAAAAAATAAATTAAAACATATTTCAAAGATTTCAAAAGATTTCGACGTTTCGATTGTTGGTATCCACAATCGTCTTAGGATGATGACTGGACCATTCCTCCCAGAGATGACTATTTATAGATCATTCGAGCGCTTTCACATATCCCCTCTTCTCTCTCTCCGCTTCACCGCTTTAGCGGGAGTGGATCTTTTAGCGGGAGTTGACCAATCTAAGCCTGGTTACAGGTTTCCATATGTTGCGTATCTCTACGCTAGCTTGGCAGAATGCGTCATTGGACAACATGTATGCAGCTTCTTCGAACTTCCTCTTGAACCCGTGTTCCTCCCTGTAAATGATCTCAGCTTGGAATCACTTGATGTTATGTTGATGTATCCAAACATACTCTGCTTTTCCGATTTACTGTTATATGTTTTTCTTGTGCTCGCAAAGTATGACACGAAGAAATCTGAGGTAGAGGACTGTTTAAATTTTTAACAACAGATCCCGGAATATTGATTTGACATATACGGAATTGAAAACAACGAGGAGTTACCATTCTTGCAAGTTTCAGTCATTTAAAGTAACTAGGGTCCAGAATTTGATGTCTACAGGAATAATATTAATATTTTTGGATATATTCATGCAACACCACTGCCACAACACAAACTGGCAGGACTGAACTTTTTTATCTATAGACTTGAGACAAATGTTATCCGGGATATAGCTGCTTCATGTTTTGTGTGTAATGCAAAAGTAGAAAGTCAAGACTAGGGAGCCAAGTGAGTCTTTTGAAAGAAATTGATTTTCTAATTGCTTTTCATAATTTTGGTCAAGAGTACGAGACAAATGAACAATTTACTCTTTTCTTTCAAGATTTCGATGAGATGCCCTGGTTCCCCAAGAAAATATCGGACATAGACTTAGCTCAGAACATTTTAATGTACGGAAGTGAACTTGACGCCGACCATCCAGGATTTAAGGACCCCGTTTACCGCAAAAGAAGGGAGCAGTTCTATAAAATAGCTATGAATTACAAACAGTGAGTGTTCTGATGTTCTATTAATTGTTGAATACAATTTTTTTTGAATATTATCTCATACCTGAACTCAAGATGAACTCTATAATTCTTGACATTTCTCAATATGTAGTTGGGTGCAGTTGGTACTTGTAGTGGAAGCTGCAGAGAATTATAGAAAGTGATTTTCCATTCTACAGTCATTGTTGAAACTTGGCTTTGCAATGCAACCGCCATTCTTAATCTTTGACATACGTGTTATGACTTTTTCATCAATTCCATAGATTGCATCTTCTTGGGAGCTATAAGCACTTCTTATTATACTGATTATAGAGGGCTTTATTAAAACAATCACTGCCATAACATCTAAATATAAACTAGTGACTATACAGTGCTACCCAAAAGTTGAAAACAGATAAATTCTATAAAATCATTAACAAACATATTTCAGGAGCACAGAATTCTTTTTTCTCAACTCGGAATGTGATTATATTGCCGATTAACCTGAAATCTTCATTAGTGTGTCTTCATCATCATCTGATATTGCACTAGGCATTGAGCTGTGTTGATTTTGTAAAACGTTTTTCATTCATTATTATCGTTTCACTAATCAACTAAATTTTTCAGCGGTCAACCAATTCCCAAAGTGAAATATACTCCAGAAGAAATAAAAACTTGGTGAGTATCCTCTCAGTCTCTTTCGTAGTTTGTGACGTAGTCAAAAATACTTATAATTAGTCATTATTTCATTAATTTATCATTGAGGATTATATGCCAAGTGCACCAAGTTTATTCGTTTGGAAGGTGTGCAAATTTATTTCCTAAATAAGTGTATAGTAATTTTATGAAATCCCAAGATCGTAGGTCGAAGTCTTAGATCCAATTGAAACAACCAAGCCTCAATAAGATACTTGATATTGAAATTGTAGAAACCTTCCTCATGCCAAAATATTCAAATGGAAATGATAATCTGGGTTTATTTTATTCAAAATTTCGTCTGGTGAGGAAATAATTTTCAGCAATCTTGTTTTTGCTTTATCCATCAATTCATGTTCTCCTACCATTTGTTTTGATTTTTTGATCTTGTCACAACTCATCCTATTAATAACTTCTTTTCACTTTCTATTGCTTCAGTTTTTTCTTTGTTTGTTGTTCTACTCTTTTTTCTACTTATTGCCCTTACTGTTTATTTATTGCTTTCTTGTAGGTATATAATTGATCTTTCAATGACTCAAAATATCTGTCATTGCTTTTATTAAAGACAGAACACAAGCACTACAATAAAATCCTCCAGGGAGTTTATCCCACACACACGAGGTTCTCCAAATGGAGGAGTTCTCAGACAGTGAAGTTCGAGGTGTACTGAGTTGAACCTCAAAACGATGAGCAGCCACAGTCCGTTGCGTATTTCTGATATGTACCGCTCTTGGGGGAATCAAATATGCCACATCACTTGAACACCTCCCGTGAAAGTATCTATGAAAGAGAGACAAATCTCCAACCTCTCTTCGATGTTCCAGATTATCAAAGTTGCAAGTAATGATGGAGTCTCCAATAAGGCGGATGGCTCTCTTCTGGATGGAATCCAGCAGAGAGCTGGAATTGTATCGCTTTGTATTACCTTGAACTGTCATTTGATAATTGTAATATTTTGTGTCACGGTTATTCTAACACCACAATCAATGTTTTTCCGATTGAAATAAATACAGTTGTTACAGCTAAATACTCTAACTTATTCAGTAATTATTGAATAAAATACATTGGTTTTGACATCACTAGCATGTTGTTTCGATCGCTACAATTCAAACATTTAGTCTCTGGTTCGATTTTTCGAAAAATTATACATAAAATCGACTATCACAACTGCTCGTACACTTTAACAAGTGTTGGGCCACCCAAAAGATAGGATGACCGAAAAAAAAAGTCTCGAATTCACGAAATGATGTGCGAATTGCGACAAAAAGTATGTTGGTCATGCTGAGCAAAGAACTGTAACGCGTTTCAAGGAACATGTTTCACATTCTCGGTTTCATAGACCAAAAAAGTCTAATGCCACTTAACATGCCTTTAAAACACGACCACATACTAAATGAGAGACCAGTACATGACAACATGCTTTGAGATGCCTATTCTAAAGAGCGCACTGTTTTCTCTTTTACGTAATAATCACAGTAATAATCACCGGTGAAGATTAGATATTATAATAGGTAGTCATTAACATATAAATTAGGAATTAGAATATAAAAGCAAAATAACAACATAATAAGGAAATAACTAATACCAGGAGCGCATTTGAAGACACTCATTCGATGATGGCAAGGTGTATAAAAAATTCTAAAATAGCTGTAAGATTTAGGTTCAGCTCATCTCTTGATGATGCCAACTTGGTTAGCAAAACGTGTTTCAGAATTTCAAATATAGTTTTGGAAAAATGTTTTCAATATAATGTAACTTATAGAGACTCTTTTAATGACATTCCGGCCCTCTAAACAAATTCACTTTATTGGTGAAGGTGCCAGTTTTTTATTGCAAACGACTGCAAATTTCATAACGGTTTTTTTGGAGAGTAATCAAGAAAACAGCTATCTGCTCATCAAAGAGCAGAGGTGTGATTGCTCATTCCGAATTTTATATAATTTCGAATCTTATGAATTGAACGGTAAAATTTCATTAATTAGTTATAATACTTACTAAGAATTTCATGTTATGGTAACATTGTCGAAGAAATATTCAACATAAAACTTTCAACCACATATCGGAAGTAGATGAAATGTTGATTACGATACGCTTTTAATAGTCAGGTCGGAAAATGCTTTATTATAGTTTCACCTACTCCCAAATCGTAACTGATTCCTCATTTTTTAAGGAATTGCACAAGCAGAACTTTAAATGAGAGGCGCTGAAAGCGGTGCCTGAATTTTACCTAGGAATTACTGTGAATTATATTCTTTCGAAAAGCTTTCGAGTAGTTGTCAAGCCCTTATAAGAGAAAAGGTGATTGGTTTGAAAATATCAAGCACAACAGTTCGACATAGAAATGGCTACTCATCAATTGATTAACGATTTAATTGAGTTTCGAGTCTTTGGTAAACTTTCCGTTAATTGGTTGATTGGAAGTGTCGATACAGTGTTCGAAACCACACGAAACTACACATTATCGTCGTTTCTTCTGGAGGAAATCTTGAAGGCAATAAAAAAGGTTGTGTTGATAGTATCTCCCGCGTACGTCGCACAATGGACTTTTCTTGTATCTTTCAACAATCAGATTGAATTATCGAGCCATCAAATTGTCGTAATGGGAATCATTGGGAAATACATAGTCTTGAGATGCGTTCTATCAGTGAGTCAAAATGAAAAATAAGTGAATATAATATATAAAAATGGATGTTTGTTGGTTGGTTGGTTGGTAAGTGATAAACTTCTACATCGCTCAACCGTTCGTGATGAAACTTGACATGTATAAGTAATTTTTCATAGAGAAGATTTTTAGGCTATCAATTTTTCTATAACTCGCCACTAGATGGCGCTGTGGAACACTTTTTTGAAAGCACTGTTCTATAACGCTGCGCACGCCTAAGTTCGTTGATTCTGATTCTGTCAAAGCATTGGAACAGCAGCGATACAGCAACATAATACTAGTTGCTTATATATCTATTGCAAGAGGCCCTACTTATTTGCCTTTTCTTGAGTTAATCCATTCAGATTTGATGATATTGGGAGGGTTTTTCATGAATATTACTGGAAACTGGAGTTGTATCCCAACACCAAGAGGAAGATTAATCTTCCTATGGAAAATGATCGCTTGGTGATTGAAACACGTGTCGAGGTGTTAAAAATGGCGGTTTGTTGTTGGGATAGAACTCCAGTAATATTCATAGACAGGACTGAATCCTCCGGGGGAAGGAAATATTAGGAGCAGATAGTTGTTGGTTCACAGATGGATCGAAAACACCTTCCGGTTCTGGTGCAGGTATTTTCAGTCGCAAACCCAGGACAAATATATTAACCTGCCTAGGAACCTATGCGACTGTATTTCAAGCGGAAATTTACGCTACTGAATTGTGTGCGGAGAGATTGGAAGAATCCAACCTCATACACAAGTCAATATAAATATTCTCGGACAGGCAAGCGGCGTTGGAAGCTCTTGGCTTTTACCGAGCAACGTCTAAATTGGTAGTAAATTGCCAAAAACGACTATCCTCGATAGGAAGACTTAAGAGAATTTCTCTGGTCTGAATTCCTGGCCATACTGGCCTGAAAGGCAATTAGGCTGCTGACTCTCTTGCAAAGGAGGGTGCTGCAAGCAGCTTCATCGGACCTGAACCTGTCATTGGCATCGCTTTAGACTTTTCCAAACAAAGATTGAATACCTGGATGGCAAGAAGCTTTATGGACTTCTGGCAAAATCTTTCAGGATTGACTCACTCCAAGGGTTACAGTAGGGATGAACTACGATGTCTAACAAGCCTTCTTACAGGTCACTGTCATTTGAATCATCATATGCAGAGACTCGGACTGTCAGAAGACAGTGTGTGTCGCCTCTATTTGGAAAATGATGAAACAGCAGAGCACATATTTTGTTCCTGCCCCGCTGGGGAACGAATCAGGTTTTTAGAGTTCGGCAGAGCCGTACTCTTACCATCTGACCTGAAAGACCACTCACCATATAAACTAATCGGCTTCGTTAAGAAGCTGGGTTTATTTGGTCGAGTGTGAATAGGTGTGAGCCACAATAAACCCTTGCGGGTTGCGTGAAGGGTCGAATAAACCCACTAACTTCGTACCTAACCAAACCTTACCCAATATTCATTACTACACCAAAGTTTCCAAACAGTGCATCATGAAGGTTTTTTTTATATCTATTAGGACTGACATATGTTTATGCAATGCACTTTTGAACTCCATCACTAACTGAATACGGTCTTGAATTTGAATGTTTACGACTCGAATAATCTAACAGACTGATAACAGATTTTTACACATCTACTGAGTGAGGGGCTTCTCACCTGAACACGACCGGCAGCTGTATTATGTATGATGGAATTATTGTCCACCTATTCGATTTCGAAAGAATATAGTATACGAATATGGTCATTTATTCGAACGAATTCATGAAAATACTTCAAAGTTATGGCAATGAACCTTTATATTTTCAGAAAAATATAGGTTGTTTCAGCCGTTTTCATCGAGTGGACTTCAAACTGTAATATGTCAGTGAAAACTTATTCAATTGAATCGTCAGCATGAAAATTGTGTGCTCGAACTTTGATGAAGTCGACGAAGACCGTTTTTGCCTGATCCTGATTGGCGAAGGTTCCACCGGTGAGATAGTTACTGTAATGCTTCAGAAGATGGTAGTCAGTTGGCGAGAGATCTGGGAAGTATGATAGATGGGCAGAACTTTGATGCTCAATTCACTTAATTTTCGAATGGTAATTTGTGAAACGTGCGGACGGGAGTTGTCATGAAGCAGCATCGGACCTCTTCTGTCAACCAGAGCCGGCTGCTGCTGACTCTATTTCCGATACATTTCGTCGATTTCCTCACAATAGGAATCTGCTATGATGTTTGGCACGGTTGTACAGTGCTGTTCTTTAATGCCCCCCTTTTTATTTTTTGAACGGGCCAACTCGGAAAATTGAAATTTGGGATAATGAAATCAATGCATGAATACTTTATTTTGAAGTGAAATTGACAGATGAAACCTTCAAGATGGCGACTGAACTCCATTTGGAAAAAGAAATTGAATGGAACACATTTGTGACACATTTTTTTGAAGCTGCTGACAAATGCATCACAACCCTAGGATATAATGTCAATATCTTCAACTACTACAAAATGGCGGAACTTTTAATAATTGCCTGAATACATTGACATTTACCTACATAATAAGAGGTAATAAGTTTGAGATCAGTTCAGAAGATGCTCAAAATGGTTGCCTTGAATTTATTGACATATGAACAGCCTATCCGATATTTCACGCCGAACATTTTCGAACACAGTAACGTCAATATCTCTACAAATATTTATTATTCTTTGCCGTATATCCAATATTGAAGCAGGTTCAGTTTCATACATTTTTTGCTTCAAATTGCCCATAAAAAAGTCCAAGGATATCAAATCTTTTTGAAATAAACAATTGAAAAAAGAATGAACCATTTTTTTCTAAAATTCATGATTTTTTTCAATTGACATGATGCAAAAGAAAATTTCTAATTGCGTATAAACAATGTATTTGTTTATAATAAATTTATTAACAATAGCTGTAAAAAATTAAAAAAAAAATTATTAATTAGTTTTTAGCCATGAGACATTGAAACAATAAAAATTTTTTAAAAAAATTGTACTGTATTTTTTATAAAATTATAATTTTCAATTGTTAATAAAAAAATAGAAAATAACAATTTTTTTATTTTGGCAACGGTAATCTATTTTTTTGCCTATTAAGGATAACTTCAGCAAAGGAAAAAAATGCCAGGGTTTTAGTTTAGTAATTATAGGGATTTTTATATTAACTTTCAATTCAGAAAAAGTTATTGATTAACAAATTTATAGTTAACGTTAAAATTGGGATAAAAAATTTTTGACTGCGGATTATTGTTTATTGATGTATCCCAACATTACATGAATTTTTTCATTCCTTAATATTTACATTTAATATGTTTAAATATTTTTTTTGTTTTTATGTCAGAGTGACGAAAGGCGCGCGGAAGCCGGACTATTCGCTTTCGGCTCTATTTTCAGGGCTCTGTAAAAATTATAAATAATCGAGATACAGTTTCGGGAGTCGGGATTTTTTTTAGGCAAATTCATTGATATTTTCAAATCTTTTTTTCAAATTTCCAAAATTTTTTGTCACTTAATTCTTTATAACTTTTGTAATTTTTATCGGAGTGTTTTCGGACCTTCCCTTAAACTTTCTAGGCAAAAATACAAATCGAATGACACCTTGGTCGGAATTTTTGGACAGGGCTGAAAAATGTCACCAAAAAGAGCTAAATCGAGTACATGTGAACCAGAGTACTTATTGGAATACAATATCCATATCCAATTCATTAGGATTCTCTTCTACGATTTCAGAGATGAGAGGGTCAACAGTAGTTTCCAGCATATTCAAATACAATAAATAGAGGTCCTACAATATGGTTTCCCAATATTCCTGCCCAAATGTAATTTTTTTCTGGATATTGGGTATGTGTTTCCCGGAAAACGTAAGGGTTGGTGTCACTCCGCAATAACGACAATTTTGTCTATGAACATTGCCGTTTAAAAAAAATGTACATTTGTCACTAAAACAAATATTGTGGAGATAGGTAGGATGCTTTGCAATGATTTCAGTCATGATTTCGCAGAATTCTGTTCTTCGATCAAAGTCATCTTCAGTTGATTGGGGTACCATTTTAATTTTGTATGGATGATACCTATTCCTCTTCAAAAATCCACACACAGTAGAAGGAGACACCTCACAAACATTCGCGATGGAATAAGTAGACTGTTCAGGATTTACTACCAGCTCACCAATTATTTGCACTTGCTATTCTTCCGGAATGGACTGTTGACCTGGAGGCTTTTTGTTATGTACACGGTAGTGTACTACCGATAGGTAGTTGTGAATTTGGATACAAGTTCCCTCAAATATTTTCTACAGATAGGATGATTCGGAAAACGTTCATTGAAACTCCTTTCGGTCTCGTGAAAGTTACGCGTCGCACCGTAAATAAAAATCGCTTCAATTTTTTCTTCCAATGGACGAGAATTTACCATTTTAGAGATTGTTGACGTGGTACCTTTCTACTAGTAAAACCGAAAACTAAATGAGAATATTCTAACTGAACAATGATATTCATTGACATTTTTTGTCGTTTTTATAAACAAAAAATAACTTAACAAACCTTATCGGGTGGTTGGAATTGCCATATGGCAGATAAGAGGATTATTTCTAGAAATATCGATATTAATGTGTTTGTCTTCAGTAAATTATTAAATGTTCCGCCATTTTGTAGTAGGTGAAGATATTGACTTCATATTCTAGGGTTGTGAAGTATTTGTCAGTAGCTTCAAAACTATGTGTCACAAGACCCCCCTTTCCATTAAATTCTATAAAATCCCAAATTTCAATTTTTTGAGTTGACCCGTTCAAAGAATGAAAGGGGGGGGATATTAAAGAAATGCACTGTATAAAGTTCAAGTGAATGACACTAGCTGCTGACCAGTATCCATGATATTTTTTTGCTGGGTTTTCGCCTTTTGAAAGTGCATGGGTGACTCATCAGTGATTGCGCAATAGCAAAGAAGACAGACCTCGAAACGTGACAATATCTGTCAACCGTTCAAATCGTGGGGCTTCCACGTTTCGACCTTTTTGACTTTTCCAATACGTTTATACTATTAAAAACCGCAGGGGAGCTGACGCCCAGTTCTTCTGTCATCTTAAGCACCGGTTTTGATGGGTCAGTCTCCACTAGGGTGCTCAAACTATTGGTTGAAAAATAAAGGGTATATTTCCCAAAATATTTGGAAAAACATTTCGAGAAAACAATAAAGTGTATATAAATTTGAAAAAATATAAAACTGAGAAAATAGTTTAATCAAATTGAATATTCGAATTATCGGCAATAAATTATATTGATTCTTCTAACTGCTATATACTAACGACGAAACAATGTCCTAGTCTATACAAAAAGGCTCGTTGAACGAGCATTTGAAAGGATTTTTTGACGATTCCTTCCATTTAGCTTCTCAATATTTTCACTTTTTGAATAACCTCACAGGAAATAGTGGAACACAATCAAATCAGGTGATCCTGGTGGCGGTCTTCGTCTGTCAATTCACCAATTAGAAAATATTTGATGGGGGTATTCTCGAATCGGAGGTGCATTATTTAGGTAAGCACCATGATAACTTCATTTGCACAACACACGTTATCTATTTCTGGAATTTCAACTCCGCTAAGTTATAAATTTCCTATGACTCTGTGAATTATTCAAGAATATTTTTTGGTTAGACGATTTCCAGAACTATTTGTCAAAAGAGGCATTCTCCACTTTATATTTCATACCCAACCCTCATCCACATCTAGCGGTATTCACTAAATGCTACGTGTCCTATGTTCCAGGGGAACTGTTTTTCGCGAATTACAAAAACTGTATCAACAGCACGCCTGCAAGGAATATCTGGAAAACTGGCCACAGTTGGTGAAATATTGTGGGTACCGCGAAGACAACATTCCTCAACTTCAAGACTTGAATGTTTTCCTGAAGAGAAAAACCGGCTTCCAACTCAGACCAGTAGGGGGATACTTGAGCGCGAGGGATTTTCTTGCCGGTTTGGCTTTCAGAGTTTTCCATTGCACCCAATATATAAGGCACTCGACTGATCCTTTCTATACTCCTGAACCGTAAGTAATGTAAACGAATCGTAGTGAAAAGAACGTGAATCACACGTGAATCACATTGGGATAAATTTGTCGCTTTTCTGCAAGTATTCAGAGTGTCTTTTAAATAGTTTTATGTATGGAAAAACTCACCTCAGTCGGAGTATCCAAAACAATAATAAGTGTATCATTTCACTCAAAATCATACAAAATTTAAAATGATACCATTTACAGAAACAGTTGTCAGAGTTCCAAAAGATGTATCATATTTCTATTATAATTCAGTTTGTCAATGTAGAATGTGTTAGAACTTATTTGAAAGTAAATCTATCAATAAATTGTTATGGAATTTGATCTGAAAATATTAGATGAATCAACAAACCTGCATAATGGAGTGAATTTGGCAAGATAAACGTAAGTTTAATATTTATTTCTATTGACTAATACTGTACGTATTTCTAGCGACTGTTGTCATGAATTACTGGGACATATGCCTCTACTGGCGAATCCAACGTTTGCCCAGTTTTCTCAAGAACTAGGACTAGCGTCTTTGGGAGCATGCCAAGAGGATATTGATAAGTTAGCAACGGTAAGATACAGGAAAATTAATGTTTTATATGTTCGAAAAATAAATCATCATTGTAAGCCATGCAAAACCAAGAAACATACTTTGATTCGAATATTATATACGAATGATATTTTATATATTCAAAATATCTTCAAAAGATTTTCGAAACATCTATGAAACTCATTGAAAGTGATCACTTTTCTGGAAGAATGGGTACGTGAACAGACAAATTTGTCGAATTTGATACGATACATACAAGAGATACAAGAGCGTCCAATGCATTCCGAAAAAGTTTCTTATTGATGTGGATTTTGGGCTGAAGGCGTCATCGGTCCATATTTCTTTGAGAACAACGTTGGCCAGGCCATCACTGTCAACGGTGAGCACTATAGAGGAAGTGTACTCACAAGTTATTCCAATATTTCGATAAAATTTATTATCGTCTTCAAGAAAAAGATTCAAAATGTGTATGATGATAGTACAATATAAAACTTATTATGAAAGGGCTCAACTAACTGTTCGTGAGGATGGCCGTGTCGAAAAAATGTTGCATTTAAACAATTGAAACATGTCAATACAATAAAACAAGTCACTACATTGAAAGAGGTTGACTCCTTAGTCCTTACTGAATATAAAGAAGATTATTGAATTAAAAATTATTAAAATTATTTGTTTTAAAAATATGGATTACTGGTAAAAGCCATGCCACAGCATGGCCAGCCAGCCATGCCACTAGCTGTGGCCATGTATTTGAAGAACAAAGAGAGAGACAACAAACAATTGACAATGACAGCTGTCATGTGATTCAGTTTGAAAAGGTGTGTTTGTTTGTCTATGATAAAACTATGGAAAAAAGGAGAACTGTTATGGTGCGAGTGTGATCAGAGACATCTGCTGTTATATAAGCAAATCAATGATAAAACTAAATATCAAATATGTCCAATTTCATGTTAATCAATTGACAACACCCTTATTAGTTTTGAGGAAAACAAGTGAAGGAAAGTTGTTCAATGAAAGTAAAACCCTGCCTTAGGGAGGTTTGAAATTTGTTCAGAAAATATTTAAAATGTTAGGTATGAATTATATTAATGAAAATCCAGAATTATTTCTGGTTTGAAAATCATGTGAATTTTCATCAATGTCTAGTAGGAAGACATAGATTTCACTGAGATAATCAATGGCTGATCTTTTATTAAGGAAATTATTTGATTCTAATATAAATGACATTACAAAAACAATATTTTAGATTAATTTCTTCCAATTGATAAGATTTTAGTTGAGTTATAGTCCATTTTATGACCTTCTTTGGAGACATGATTACTAAGAGCACATCTCTCAGGATGTAACCTACTATCACGTTTATGTGAACTCATTCTATCTTTTAGTAGTCTTGACGTTTGACCAATAAATTCACTACCACAATTTAAACATGGAATTGAATAGATTAATTGAGATTGGAAGTTGAAAGGAGTTCTATCCTTAAGTTTTGAAAATGATTTATTAATGGTAGATATGGTTCTGAAAGCTATTTTTACATTTAAATTTTTGAAAATTCTACATAACTTAGGTGTCATATCACTGATGTATGGTAAAGAAGAGTAGAGTATAGGAAATAGGAACTGGAGGTGGATCAGCCCCAATTGTGACGTTGTCAGACTGTAAAGGAGTTCTATCCAACTGGTTGTTATTGTAGATTTGAACGTCAATGGTTGACATACTAAATAAGATCTTCTTAAGTAGAAGATCTGGGTAAGAGGTATTTGTAAATAATTGAAAAAGTATATTTAAATTTTTTATGTGAAAAAAAGAATCGGAAATATGCAGATTGCGGTTCTTCATTTGTTTGTTAATTTTCGTTGACTGCTTGTGATATTACCAATGGTTCAAGAACCTACCAGAACGGATAGGCTTACGATATCAATCTATGAGTAGAGTATTGCCTGGTGTTCTGATAACCTTAGTGTCAAGGATAGGAACCCATTGTTCGTTGTTTTCAATTTCGAACTGACCTGTATGTAAGGGTCATAACTATTGAAGATATCTACAATTTCAGGTATTCCATTGTTTATAAATTTTACCATTAAATGAAAAATATGTATTGTTAAAAAGAAAAGTTATAAGTTGGAATAATTCGTCTTTATGAATGTCACAAAACTGACAGATACGTCCCCATTTTCTATCAATAGATCTGAGACAAGCATCTAAATAGACACTGCTGAAAAGAGATACCACATCTAAGCTAGCAATCATTTAATTATTTGGTAATTTCATTTTATTGAATGTAACGAAAACATCAAAAGAATCTTTAATAAAATATTGGTTGTCAAATTCATAAGCTTTCCAATTACATTGGAAATGTAATTGGAATTGAAAATTTTTCAATAGCTAACTTGTATATGTTTTCAGTATACCGAGCAAAAAAAACAAAAACTCTCCATGTGATTATATGAGATTTCAAATAAATGTGAAATAGTATTTTGATCTAGGGCGTGAAAGTTTTCTCACTTCATCATCACTTCACCATCAATTGAGTGTGATTTTATGGATTGTTTTCGAATGACATTTTTATTGAATCATATAAAACAACTTTATCCTTGTTGGAACAGAATACTAGTAAATCAAAAATTTCTACCCAAATTTGATCTCATGATGATGTTATTATTCCAGCTTTATTTTTTCACCGTGGAATTTGGTCTAGCTAAAGAAGAAGGGCAGCTTAAAGTGTACGGTGCTGGCTTACTCAGCTCTGTTGCAGAATTGAAACATGCAATAAGTTCCCCAGAAACCGTGAAACGGTTCGATCCTGAGCTCACTTGTCAACAGGAATGTATAATAACAGACTTTCAGCTGGGATACTGGTACACAGATTCATTCGAAGAGGCGAAAGAAAAAATGAGGTAAGCCGTATAAGTGTGGCCGTGAAACAAACAAAAATTTATTACCCTTCTCATTTTTTTTGTGGGTAGGTTTAGTATCTAGATTTTTCATTTATCTTAACAAAGTGTACAGGAAACCAAGACACACAGACCGATACCTGAACAAAAACTCTAACCACCAGCCACAACAGAAGATGAGTATTTGAGTTGAGAGAGCACGATGTATCTGTGAACCTGAGAATCTTCCTGAGGAACTCAATCATCTAAAAAATGCCTTCAAAGTGAATGGACACAGCGGAAAAAAATTCGAGCGGGCCATACTACCCAGTAGCTAAGCTGGTCAAGCGAAAAGTTTTCTTTCTTTCCCTATGTTGAAAAGGTTACAAACTCGATTGGGAGAATCTTAGAGAAAAACGACCTTAAACTAATATTCAGACTAACGAAAACCATCAGGCATAGTCTAAGGTCAGATGAGGATCCCAGAAAACATTTAGCAATACCCGGGATGTAATACTAGATAAAACCCATAATTATCATCCAACCACAGAGATAATTTCAATAGAAAAGAAGAGGCAACGAACATTAATCAAATCTGGCTACCTGTTTTTAATGGTAATCCACTTAAGAAAAGCCAAGCCACGTCCACCAATAATGATATGAAAGCAGAGTCGAAAAACCAGGAAAATAGTTTTTACAAAGTAAATAGACTTTGCACGAAAAATAGTGGCAATAATGCCACTAACTTTTTTTAATTAAAAAAAAAAGATAATGATGTCAGCAGACAAAGGTCGAACTGTTATTGCGACAGACAAAAAAAGAATACGTCGGTGATACTCTAGATTTTTTTCTTTTAGGAACCGAGAAATGAGAAATGATCCTTTAACTAAAAGAAAACCCCAAAGTCAATAGAGATGGTTATCAATGGAAGTGATAAACATAGGGCGGCGATCATCAACCTATAGCCAATCAAACTCAAATTCCTCACTGAATTATATAAAGTCAAATTCCCAACTAAACTATATCCTGCTTCAGATCCGGAAACACTATCCGTAGCAACTTCACAAAAACCAGGCCACCAAACGCGGACTGAGATTTCAATAATTGCATTATTCGGATACCTTGTGAGTGCGGCAAATCCTATATAAATCCTATATTGGTGAAATTAAGAGGCCATTGAAAATTCGCATTGCTGAGCACAAGAGTGGCAGAGCATGTTTGGAACCATCAACATAACATCGAGTGGTCCCAAGCTGAGATCATACCCAGGGGGGAACACTGGTTTAGGAGGAAATTCAAAGAAGCCACATACATGTTGTCCAACAATGTTTTTAGCCAAGCTAGCGTAGAGATACACAACATATGGAAACCCATAATCAAGCGAAAAATGACCAACTCCCGCCAAACGGTCATCTCCCGCTAAACCGGTGAAGCGGAAAGAGGAGATGAGTGAAAGTACTCAAATGACCTATGAATAGTCATCTTTCGGAGGAATTAGTCCAGTCATCACCCGAAGATGATTGTGGACACTAACAACAGAAACGTCGTGAACTAACTTGGCTTGGAATCTCTTAATTTTTAATTTTTGTTTAATTGTTCCATTTTTACTTGTATTTTATTTCACAGTAATTTCATTTCGGGTTTTTTTACTTAATATGGTTGTTATTTTCAGCTATCATTTTAATTTTTCATTTGTATTGTTTCTTTTAAGGATTTCAAATCATTATATATAATATTAGACAATGAAATTCATCATGAAACATTGTCAATCACCTTCAAACTATGATAAGCAACTTTGGCAAACCCACCAATTACATCGCTTGTTTTTTTAATAAGAAAGACTTGGATATGGCTTACAGCAAATGCTGTTGCTTCAAGCAAATTTATTAAAAACCACAAAGATAAAAATTCAGTGTCGGATAGTAAATAAGTTGACTCTTTGGCTCTTGCCCAAAACTTTATATACTGGCCAAAAGGGAAGAACTTTCTTCCAGAGGAAAGAAGACCATAGTTGTAGTTTGTTGAATGCGGAGACCAATTCTACATTTGCAAACCATCTTTTGGCAGAGAAGCTTAAGTTTAACCACGACTATGACGTATTACATTTGAAAGGAAATTGTTTGAAACTCGATCTTTTGGAATGCTTGAAAATTGATAGGCTTAGGAACTCTGAAAATTTACTGAAAAACTAAATATAATTAAATTCTTTCTCCATGTTGAATCTGTTTTGTGATATGGAAATTGGCAATTAGTTTGGAAACCACAGAATTATGTTCGAAAACACGAAACCACAAACACTCAGATAATTTCAACAGAAATAAAAGCTGTGAACCTCAACCGAATATGGAATCACATTCTAAGGAGTTTAAGAATATCGAACAGCAAGAAGTCAAGTAGAAAAGGGTCGACGAATGTTATTGAGAATTTACCTAATTCAGGAACAGGTATTAGCACACCAAATTACCTGACTCAACATAAACACGATTTACGAAGCCGTATATCCAATCATTTCAGATAACTGGATATTACTGCAAACTACCAACATTTTGTTCAATCAAACGTTCGCAATGACCCCAAAAGTTTTTGGAATTTCGTTCAAAGCAAAAAAGGATCTTCCAGAATACCCACCTTTCACAGAGGAAGAAGTAATACTTTCACTTAGGAAATTACCCAATAAAATGACTTCTGGATGTGAGATTATTCCCAGTGTCCTAGTGAGGGACTGTGCTCAGGTTTTTGCTTGTCCATTGTTAAAAATATTCAACACAATCCTTAAGCAAATCTCATTTTCCTGAACGATGGAAACAATAAAAAATCTGCCCCATTCTCAAATCAGGAAACCCAGAGAATATTGAGAACTATAGACCAATATCTATTCCGTGTGACTTCACGAAGACCTTTGAGATATCTGTGTATGACCAACTAATGCCACAAGTCAAATCCCTGATCTCTGCAAACCAGCATGGCTTTCTAGCCAATAAGTCCACTATATGGGATCTTTGTAGTATCAAGCAGTTTTTGATAGAAGTAATGGACAGAAAAGGACAAGTTGACGTTATATACACAGATATTGCAAAGGCCTTCAACATTATTAGTCATTCCATCTTACTAGAGAAAACAGCTCAAATGGGTTCAAATTTCTCACTAACTCAACTTACACGCTCTTATTTGGATCAGAGAATCAATGTTGTTTTTAATAATGGATTTGCATCTGCACCATATGGTGTGCCACAAGGCTCCAATCTGAGACCCCTGCTTTTCCTCATCTTCATAAATGATCTCACCTCTGAGCTTTTGTGTGTCAACTTACTTTTTGCAGACGACTTGAAGATCATTTCATTTATCACTGTTATTGAATGATCATCTATTATTGAATTATGCCATCACTCAAAAACTAGACAACCTAAACATTTTTCAATACTGTCCTTGGTTGTGTTTGGATCATTTCATTATAGTATATTCATATATTATATTAATTTAACATTTCTGGACGTTTTTCCATAATTGCGGAGAATTTAATATGAGAATTTAACCTTCGCTGAAAAATTTCGTTTTGTTTTTCACAGGACATTTGCTGAACAAATAAAACGTCCTTTTGGCCTACGATACAATCCATACACACAGAGCGTAGAGGTCCTGAGCAATGAACAGAAAATTACTGCAGTTGTTTCGGAATTGCGAGGAGATCTTTGTATCGTGAACAGTGCTCTCAAAAAAATCAGTGCCAGAGATGCAAATTTGGATATCAACCGCATTACAACACTGCTCCAAAAAGGACTCGTCACTGGAGAGGATACACATTCCGAAGAAGAAAATATACCCGAACATTGACCATCCACCCTATATGTACATAAAAATATAAACAGGAATTTGTGCACAATGAAGGCATTGTAAAAATAAATATCAAATATCGATGACATTGTCGTTTTATTACCAATTTGAAGTTCCTCCATAACAACAAATTTTATATCGAGACACCTATGAAAGATAAGTCATTTGTGCTGTGCTACGATGTATTGTCTGTGAAATTATGAGCTGTAGATGTGCCCACAGCAATGTGTTCCGTAAGTTTAACTACTTCCCAACCCCTACAAATGAGAATTTTACCAGGGGTTGCTCAAATTATTTTCTTGTTACTTTCATATGAACAGTTCTACAGTTTTTTACAGAAATGGTGACATTAGTGATAAAGGCAACATTGACGGTGTTAGATGAAGTACCAGATATGTGTACATACGTTTTACATTGCTCAAGTGGGGCTTGCTCAGTCAGAAAATCACAAAAAAAGTTAAATCTGTTCCTGATTATCGTTTCATCCAATACTAATTTAAAATTTATTCAATATTTGCAATTATAGCTATTTATATCGTCTTGAATTATTTCTGTTACTAGAATAATTTTGAAATGGAAAATCTTTCTCATTGGTTGTTTTCCGTTTGATCAGTAATCTACCAAGGTTTTGATAACGTGCCTTCTGGGAAATCTAGAAAAATCATTATACCATCGTCAGTGTTAGCAGGAATTTTTATATATCTTTGATACAGTCTTTTCAACATTCCATAACTAAATGACTAACAGTATTTCTATCAACATTGGAAAAATGTCTACAATTTCTACTAAGATTTTTATTTGTTACGACCAGTTTCGGTTCAGTAAACGAATAAACTCAAGTTTACGTGAGAATGATGGCAAACCATTTTCAAATAAACTCAAGTTTATGTGAGAATGATGGTTTAATATACCAAAACCAGTCGTAACAAACACAAAAATTATTTTCTCTATCCTATATTTAATATAACAGTTGATATTTGGAGAGTCACTGCAATAACATTTCGGATATTACATAACTTTCTAGAAAATCCAAAAATAGGTCAGGAATTAAAAATAATTTTAGGATCAGTAAAGCGAATATCTTCATTTGTTTTGCAAGTGACAGTTCAACTGCAAGAACCATACTAGTCAATACATAAATAATATATGAATACAGTATTTGTAATTATGAATAATTGTTGTGACGCAAGGTGACGCTAGTTGATACTAGCGTCACCTTGCGGCAATAGTCATCACGAATTGTTTCAGTGTCACATGTAAAGCTGGCAAATTCCTCTTAGAGAAAAGGCCATAATGATGAAAATATTAACAAAGAAATCAGAAGATAACCTAAACCAACGTTGCGAATAAGGTTAAAATTATATTATATTTATTTTAATTGTAGACATGATAAATTTTTATGATTTCAATAAATAAATAATTATAATGGGTAAATATAAAATTTCTATTAGTTTTGATACAAAATTTTTGAATAGTTTGGTACACACTGAAAAGTCTAGAGTGGAAATTCAGAGAAGAAAACATCATTTGGCACTTCATCCTATCCACTTTAATAATCTCAATGAATCAATAAAGGAATTATTGAATGAAGGTGTAGCAAAATACAGTAATGAGTAAGTGGTCACAGGAACCTGAGTTTTCCCAGTAATAATCTCATATTTCTTTACTTTTAGCTTGAATGGTATACTACTGGGTTATCGGAATATCAAGCTCTTGGGTGGAGGAGGTATGTTTCACGATGACACTTGTTACACTCACTGCGATGTTGAAGCAGATTTTTTCGTTTTCAAACCAGAAATCGATGAAGAAATGAAAGGAGTTGTTATAAGGAAAAGCAAAGATCACGTTGGCTTGTTAGTGTATAACACTTTCAATGTTTCTATTCCAGCGCCACGTGATCAAGATGACTGGTTAGGAAAGAGTGTACAAATTGGATATGAAGTTTTATTCAAAATTGTCCATTTCAGCTTTACTTCATATCTGCCATATTTGAAAGGAGAACTGATGTAAGTGTTAAACAGTTTGTTATGTACTTTAATAATTATATAGCACAAAATGTACAAAATGAGCTTGCACTAGTTTTTGAAAAGAAATTCTAAGACGTATTTTTGTCCAGTGATCCAGAGTCAAAACTTGGCATTCCAGTCTACATTCGGAGATACTGACACTCAAAAGATAAGAGTTTCAAAACTCATATCTGGTAATAAAAACTTGTGAAATGATCCTATTCACAATTATATACTGTTGACCTTAATTCATCTATTTTGAATGTTTTCAGAAAATGAAAAACTATTTGGGGAAACATGTTCTAGATGATATTGTCACATCATTGGAATTTTTGTTACTATTTGTTGGCAATATCTTGAAAAGTCTGGAAATGGAAATTATGTTGCCAAAGTACTAACGTTTTTGAAAGAAGACGAAAAGGTCATTTCACTTTTAAGCTTCCATTCTAATTAATCAATATGTAATGGACATAATAAACATGGGATCAGTTGTGGAAGGCACATTCTAATTGGCAAAAAAGAAGATTGATTCCTTATGGCGATATAAATTTGACAAAATCCTATTCGAACTTTGGTTATCCGCGTTGGGTAACCGTAGACTATGGAGGCCGATAACCAAAGTTTGAATTTCATTTCTAGCCGTGAAAGTTCACTTCAACATAGAAATATTTTATGAAAATCAGTATTTCATATCAAATGTGATATATGTTTGAAGCATTAAAATTTTTGCTCAAATCTTATTAAATGTATGATAGAACTGACTGACAAGCTTCAATGTGTATAGCAAAACACAAGTCATGGTTTCATAAACTTTCAAGTGGAAATTTCTCATTGAAGTGTGTTTTTTGTACTTTATTAAATGTGAACGAAACTTGCATTCAATATTGAATTTCTAAAATTTTATTATTATTATTACTTATTTTTCAATTTAGTTTTGAACCATCTTTGGGTAGAATACTTGAATAATATTTTTATTGAATCAGAGGTTAAAAAACTATGTAGTTTATTGGGCCCAATACTCTTCATTATATTTACAAATGACATAAACATGGTGGTAAATTCAAATTCCGCTCACATAATTAATTATGCTGATGATACTAACCTATTGTTGACAGGTGCAAACTTACCACAAATAATAAAACATGGTAGTATTGTAATAGAAAGGACGAAACACTTTTTTCTGGAAAATAAATTGATTTTAAATGATGAAAAAACAGATTGCATCATGTTCAAAATTGATAACAGCATGGAGACACCACTTTCTTTGGGTATCCTTAAGAAAGTTTTATCTTACTTCTCCAATAGAGCATGAAAAATACAAAACGTTAAAAAAACAGATAAAAACAGACATCTCTAAAAACTCTTTAAGAATACTTGTCGATCATTTATAGGTATTTCTTTCAGGTACGATTTGGAATAAAGAGTCTATCTAAAATAACTACGCTTCCCTATGTATGTTGAATTATGCAGAAATCGATTATAATAATAATAATAATATTTATTCACCATTTGTGATACATAGCGTATATATGGTAGGTCAATGATTCAATCTCAATCTGTTTGTCAAACATTCAATTAAAGTTTTTCATATTTTGTATAATGTAATATACTTCCAGAATCTATATAATTTTTTTTTCTGGAAAAGCCTTTGATGATTCTCATTATTTTGTTTTTCCAATTTTATTCATACTACATATAAGGTTTTGTCTCTGAACGGAATTGGTAGAATAACCATAATCAATACCATTGATAGTAACATTGATCGTTTTAACAATTTCAACAAAGTAATTCAAGTTCTCCCACTACTGCGTTCATAAAATAAAATTCCATTGACAGAGTCGGAATGAAAAGTATCAACTAGAATATGAATCAAAGAGCATAAACATGACGGAAATAATGATTTCAATATCAGTATTGCACCAAAAAACATTTCTGTAATACCGGTATGAATCTAAAATTCTAGGTGTCTGTATCAAAAATGCCATATATCAAGTAATATATATAAAATCTAGAAAGGTTAATGCAGTCAAGCTGCTGGAAAATAATTCCATGAAAATAAAAAAATGAATAGATAAGTACTTTTCTAATAATTCCCACATTGATTTCAATTTAAGAGCCACCGGTAGACAGCTGTTTCAGCCTATTGGGCATCGTCAGTACCGAGCAGGCGGTCCTCGATTGAAGACAAAATGAGAAAAACCAAGAAAGTACTTGATAGAAATAGCTGCGTAAACGCAAGCGAAACATTAGTGAAACCACCTATTGGTGTGACACCCAAGTCAACTTGCCAAGTTTTTATGTCAGTGTTGGTGGTTTGACCAATCAACCGACAACTGCGGTAGCAGAAACTTGGGAAGTTAACCTGAAATGCCATCGGAAAACGAATCCACATGTTTCTAGAAACATGTGGATTCTAAAAATCTAGAAACCTTTCTAGATTTCATATCATTTCTAGAAACATGTGGATTCGTTTTCCGATGGCATTTAAGGTTAGCTTCCCAAATTTCTGCTACCGCAGTTGTCGGTTGATTGGTCAAACCACCAACACTGACATAAAAACTTGGCAAGTTGAAATCAATGTGGGAATTATTAGAAAAGTACTTATCTATTCATTTCATTATCTATCTATTTCATTCATATATATATATATATATATATATATATATATATATATATATATATATATATATATATATATATATATTGCATATTCAACGAGTGGCTTCGCGGAAGTCTATTACTCCAAATTCAATATGGTGGCACTATGACGCCATCTATGGAAATATTTGAATAGAATTTTCCAAATTGAAAACTAATTAATACAGTTTATTGTATGATTTTCACTATAAAGAGTTTTACAAAAACCGCAATACGTTTTAAGTTTATATATATATATATATATATATATATATATATATATATATATATATAAATGTGCGCAAGAGACTACAATATTTATATGCGTCTTCAGTTACAACATTATTTTGTTTCAGATCCATATTAACTGAAGTTGATAGTTGCATAAGCAACGAAACTACTACTAACAGTAAGCAGAAGAAAAATAATAAGAAAATCAACTTCAGTGGTGACTCTTTTTCCGAAGAATTATCAATCAGAGAGTCGGAGAGCCATGAAGTGTCCCCAAAGAAAAAGAAATCAAAAAAGAACAAGAGTTTTGAAAGTGATATGGAAATCAGTGTAATAGAAAGTGAATTAAAAAATATTGGAGGTGTATCTTTGAGTCCCAGCAAAAAGAAGAAAAAAAGGACTAAAAAGTGTTTAGATGCTTCAAAATTAGTCAGTGATTCAGAAAACTTTCTTGAAGTTTCTCCAAAGAAAAAGAAATCAAAAAAGAACAAGAGTTTTGAAAGTGAAATGGAAGTCAATGTAATAGAAAGTGAATTAAAAGCTATCGAAGGTGTATCTTTGAGCCCCAGCAAAAAGAAGGAAAAAAGGACTAAAAAGGTTAAGTTAGAGCCTTCGGAATCGGTCAGTGATTCAGAAAATATTCTTGAAGTTTCCGAAAATAAGAACTCCAAGAAAAGAAAAGACTCTGTGAGAGAAAACTTGGAATTGGTTGGTGATTTGGAAAATTCATTTGATGTTTCTGAGAGCATAAAAACCAAAAAGCGAAAGCTCTCCATTGGTGACACCGAAGAGACTCCAAAGAGAAAAAAGAAGAAACATTCTCTTTGATATGTTGTGACTTGATATTTTTGATAATTGACATATATATGAATTGGTTTTTAAGCAAGTAATTTCAAGATGTAGATCATCAAGAATCAGAAATAGAAACACCTGTAAATGCTGATGCCTCTTTGTTCATTTTCTCTTCAATGAACATTGTTATCTCTCTGCTCAATATTTTGTTAGGCCAGAACAAATATGGCGAAATTTTTTCATATTAACTCTCTTTAACACTTACACTTTATACAACAAAAAATGGTCGACTTAATACTTTATAATAATAAACAGGTTGTCAATTCTCCTGTATGAACCTGTATAAAGATGAATTGAGTTTGTAAAATGTAAATAAATAAAAATTTGTTGATAGTGCAAAAATTATCTCCTCTTTTTTATATCAAACAAAACCAAAGTTTTGACTAAGATGGAAAGTGAAACCAATTCAGACACATAAGTGGTCCTTCGAGCCGGATTCACTAGTCCTATGATATACGTCAAGTGTAGTTCTTTGCGGCTATTCACGAGATATTCAAGAACATCTTTGAGTAAAATATGTTGAAGTAGATCGTACAACTCCCCTTGTCTCCGCAGGCCTATCATAATTTCGTACATGGCGTACAAGTACATTCTGAATGTCCATTAGTTATTCTTCAAATGTAAATTGTAGGCCCACTGAATATCCCTTAGATTTTCGTCAAATATAACTATGTTAACTGGAGAGTCTGATTCTAATACAATCAGAAAAACAATGAAGGATGTATTATGTATTTCATTTATTTACATAAAAATATTGTACAATCTATGAATCACAGCACCATTGATAAAATATAGTTTTGCAACGTAATACATCATTATAGACGATAACAGAGGTAACATTATTGTTTTTTCTAAATAAAACAACACTCATACATGTGAGGAGTAACTAGTTTATATCATCATGATCAAACCTTTGGAACTTTGAATAAAAACTATTTTGTTTTGTGTTTATTGAACACGCATTGTTGCGTCGCCATAAATTCCATCACAACGCTTCTTAACTTTATATTTAAGCAACAATAGACATGATTCTGACAAGTATAATCGAGGCGAACTGTCAAATGTATTTAACCTTTCAGTAATTGCGCAAAATTTTATGATACCGGTTGGTTCCAGTATCAATCATCTAGGTGAAAACGCAATATTAATTTTTGATATAATCAAATTCTCACAAATTGAGATGAGTACTACTTTGAATTTTGGAATTGAAACTATCGGTTACAAAAGAAATAACAGTATTTAAATTTACACTGATCAACACTTGTAAATCATTTTCAGAGCAGAATATTCACGTGGCTACATTTCACATATTTTCATTTTTATATTCTTATCTATTGAAAACAATTTTCTCACACAAACAAAAATACTATTTCTGAGAGCCAGTACCACACCTGCCTCTCAGGATTTTTTTTTCTGGTGTGGGAAAAAAGTGTTTTCAATCTATTGATTTTTTCTGTGATTCACTACTTTCCGGATTCACTTCTTTATGATCAGATTCTACAGTTAGAGCGACATGTAGCAATTGTAATTCGAATGTCAGCATAAGGATTGGTTTTTATGGGTGGGTAGAGGCGACTTTTGCTTTAGAATGTATTAACAGTTTGTAGCCACATGTCGATTTACTTGGTTCTCACGTGAGTTTTCATTTATAGCTTCATCCTTCCGCAAAAATACAACTAAGATGTATGGCTGGAAAATAACGGGACTGGTATTCTTTGAGACAAACAGTGCGAGCCTTAAAGACAAAACTATATTGCTGAGACGCCCCCCACGTTCGTTGAAAAAATTTCAGATGTTTTATTTGAGCAACGTGTTAACATGAAATTTCTGTGTTGGAACATCCACTCCACTCGCCAGATCTACCTTCATATGATATATTTTATGTTCATGAAAGTTAAGCAAGCATTGAAAAGAACCAGGTTTGATGGAGTAGAAGTTGTGAAGGAAATAGAGACTATGAATGTGCTTCCAGAAAATGACTTGAGCACTGTTTTTAACTGTGGAAAATTCTAATAGAAAAGTATATAATACTGTGTGGTCCACTAAGTGTGCAACAAAAGGGAATATTTTTTATTATCGATTTCTCAGAAAATTTTATTCTTGAAAAAAGTTGGTGCATGTTCCATAACTATACCAAGTGTACCTGAAATGGCTTTATGACAAACAGCATTCAGAATAGGCAAAAAAATATAAAGTTCGTTCAAGAGTAAAGTACCCTTATTTCAAAAAATATAGAAATATGTTGAAGAGAAAAGTTGCATAGAATTAAAAGTTATGTTCAGATACGAAGGCAAGTTTTAAGAAGCCACACTATCAAACTACAGTATTGTTTTAGGGCGTATGTGTTTTTTGTTCATGGCTATCCACGATAGATTTTGAATTGTTTTTTAATATCTATTCTAGTTGAGGCATTGTTGTCAGAATAAAAGAAATGTTATACCGTTATTGACAGTTTATTCATATGAACATTTAGTGAGTAAAGTATTTGCCTCGTTTAAAAGAGTATTTGTTTTATTCTAGAGTTCTGTTAAATATCGTTGCAACAAACATGAAATTGACGGTCACTTAAAAAAAATAAAAATCCAAATAAATTTTACAAATACACTTTGATTTGATGAAAAATATTCCAAACTTATTTGATTGTGGCTACTTCAAATACATATTAAATGCAGATAGTAAAAGTATGTATCATACGGGGGTAATTCAAAATTTTCCATAAGAAAAAAAATTCGAATAGCAGGCCATGACTTCTATTCTGAACATAACTTTTAATTCTAAACAACTTTTCTCTTCAACATATTTCTATATTTTTTTAAATAAAGGTGCTTTACGAATTTTATATTTTTTTGGCCTATCCTGTATGGTATTTGTCATAAAGCCATTTCAGGTACACCTGGTATTGTTTTGGAACATGCACTTTTGTCAAGAATAAAATTTTCTGAGAAATCGATAATAAAAAAGTTTCCCATTTGTCGCAGACTTAGTGGACCACACTGTATAATGGAAGGGGTTCAGTGAAGGGGATACATTGAAAGTTTTAAAGGAAAAAATTAAAAGAAGTCACAGCAAAAATCCTGTTATTTTATAGCCAAAGCTCGTATTATCACTTTCAGAGAAGTCAAAAATGCGATAATATGCATAAACGTTTGTTTTTGAACAACCAGATAAAGAAACCTGAAACAATTAGCTGGCCCACTGTAATAAATTAACAATTTTCAAAAAATATGAAAATAAATTTCAATGATCTTTCAGAGATGTTATCCATTACTGGACACCCGCCTATAGTATTCAAAATTTTAGAGGTCAGATTGGTCAGTTTTTAACCGAAATTGACAAGTATAATAGTTACTTATTGGATTAAAATGGATTATTGTGAGTCATCTCAACTTGTAATAAATTAATTTAACAACATGGAAAATTTATAACTATTATTCACTTCACTAATATTCAGATAACTTCTTGAGTAAATTCTTCACAATGAAGTCATTTTTTGATACCAAAAAATCTTGACGATGTTTTTCGTTCTGCCAACCAAAAAAATAGAGAAAACATTTAGAACAGGAAGTGAAAAAGTTTGCTTAAAATTGACATTAACACATTCCAAAATGAATATGCTTTTCCGAACATCTCGACTACCCCCATCTTGTATGTGGCGAAATGATTTCACAATACACTATTCGTCATCCTGATAATTATCTGCTCTAAACTTGTAGACCCCGTTTACAGTTATTTCAGTTTGTGGACATTCAAAATCAGATATTTTATCTAATCAATAATTATGACACTATATAGTATCGAACACCAATATGGTAACAGATAATTCGACTAGATCATATCTGCTCATTCAGGTCAAGGCAATGGCCATGGTAGGCCAGAAAAATCTACAGGTCCTCCTAGACCAGCATCTGCTTCCAGCAAACTCATGATGACTGCCATGGCGGCTTCGTCATTACCGTCCATTGATTGGCCTGCAGCAGATGGTTCGGTATGGACGGGATCCTCCATTATGTCCATTATACCTTCGTCAGAATTACCGCCTGAAATAATAATATATCTTTAATTGCGTCAAAGTCGAGTAGGGTAATTTATTGAACATTTTAAATACAATGTCAATTTGTGAAAAGTAAGGCAGTGTTGGAATATGTTCAACGTTTTTTTTTCGCCTTAAGCGAAGCTTCCACAAACTCTGTAACAAACAGTGAATACTCAGCTCCAAAGAAACAAACATGGATATCCGACCTTTCAACATCCACATGTCACCGGTCTCAATAATTGTAAAAAATATTCTTTCATTCTTCAGAGAGTATTTAGTGACACTAGACTTTTCAGGTTTGTGAAAACGGATACGTTTTAGAGTGAACTTGCTTTAATTTTTTATTTTGTCTGAGCAATATACTTTTTGTTAACTTCCTCTCAGTTCATTTCTAGTATTCCTGGAAGATATCGAGATAATGTATTATTCAAGCATAGTAGATAAGCCTATCCAACAACCACGACGAAGGTTCCATTCAAAACAACTCATTATTCACTTTTATACAGGGCTATTCAAATTCGTTTCTGTACATGGGGATATCATAAACGATAAGAGATAGACTGTCGGTTATATTGTGGCAAAATTGTGTATTTTAGAGACCTATTCAATGATGTAAACAAATAGAATAAAGTTCTTTAAACCAAAAAATCCCAAATCTGTCCACATTTTGCTATTGGCACTTGATGTGGGCTCCCAGACTATATCCATGAATCTTTTATACAGGATGTCATCTGACTTGGGCCACCCCATCTTTGAATGTTTAAATACGGACCTGTATTTTTTTATAGTTTTTGGATCGTAGACGTTCACTTCATACTGAGAAATTAAATTCAATTTTATATTTCGGGATGTTTCGGTAATATTCGATTATAATTGTGTGAATTATTCCCTTTTGAATTACGGCCCAGGAAATTGGTTGACTGAGTTGAATAAAAACATAATAGCAACTTTCACGTCTCCCTATGTATCGAAGAGTTTTTCGAGAGTTTTTTTTTCATTTTTAGGTACCTATTCATATTTTTCCATTGCTCTGAGCGTTTTCTACAATGAATTTCGAATCAGAAAACCTTTTATGATTATTTGAAACATATCTATATCAAAAATATATTATATGTGTTTTAATAAGCAGAAAAAGAAATGATAGCAATAATAACATCCGAAACGAACTCTATAATTGTAATGAAAATTGAAATGAAGATTTTTATATAGGTACCCAAAAAATTATTGGCGCAAGAAATGTTCGAATTGGAGTCCTTCCATTTCAAGACATTTTTTAAACTCGGTTTTTCATATTATTCATTGCCCTTAATACACTTATTTGCTGCATTGTTGCGAAATCATTCATAATCCTCAATCTCGAGTCTTCCATATTGTCTATCTCTCTACCAGCATAAATCCTATTTTTCAATATCCCCCATAGAAAATAGTCCAAAATAGAAACATCTGGTGATCTTGCAGACCATCTCATTGTCCCATTATTTGTCTCGAAATGGAAGGATTTCAATTCGAACATTAATTGCACAATTAATTTTTTAGTGTATATAAATTACTTCATTTCAATTTTCATAATAATTATAGTGTTCGTTTCGGATGTTATTATTGCTATCATTTTTTTCTGCTCATCAAAACACATATAATATATTTTTGTTGTAGATATGTTTCAGATAATCATAAAAGGTTTTCTTATTCGAAGTTCATTGTAGAAAACGCTCAGAGCAATGGAAAAAATAAGAATAGGGACCTAAAAATGAAAAAAAAAACTCTCGAAAAACTCTTCGATACATAGGGAGACGTAAAAGTTGCTATTGTGTTTTTATTCAACTCAGTCAACCAATTTCCAGGGCCGTAATTTAAAAGGGAATAATTAACACAATTATAATCGAATATTACCGGAACATCCCGAAATATAAAATTTAATTTAATTTCTCAGTATGAAGTGAACGTCTACGATCCAAAAACTACAACATGAAATACATCATCAAATACATCATTTCTCACGGAATCAGTGATTCTCTCGGAGGAATCAGTCCAGTCATCACCCGAAGACGATTGTAGATACCAACAATCGAAACGTCGTGAACTAACGTGACTTGGAATCTCTACACTTTTTATTTTTTTATTATTTTCTTTTTTCATTCCTTCAATTTTTATTTATTCAATTATTATATTTTTACTTGTAGGTTATTTCACTATCATTTCATTTCAGGTTTATTGTTGCTTAATATAATTGTTATTTTCAACTATTCTTTTTTAATTATTCTTTTTTACTTGTTTCAGGGATTTCAAATCATTTTATATAGTAGACAATGGAAGTCCGAACTAGTGAAATTCATGAAATACAGGTCCGTATTTGAAAATTTGAAAATGGGGGTGGCCCAAGTCAGATGACACCCTGTATAAAAGATTCATGGATATATTCTGAGAGCCCACATTAAGTGCCAATAGCAAAATGTAAATACATTTTCAATGTCTGTGATTAAAGAAGATATAGGCAAAAAAATAATTTGGGATTTTTTTGTTTTTCCTGTATATCTCCAGAACCAAAAGAGCTATATTCGATCTCTTTACATCATTGAATAGGTCATTAAAATACGCAACATTGCCATAATTTAACCGACACTATCTCTTATCGTTTACGAGAACCCCATGTACAGAAACGAATTTGAATAGCTCTGTATATGTGGACTACTCCTTTAAAATCAGTAGAAAATTTCACAAGAATTTTCCTGCTGACTTGTACTCAAGATTGATATATAACTAAGTGAAAGTTAACCACGTAAGTTATAAATAAGCGAAGTTTATGCTTAAGAATTAATAACTCATCTCTTGTTGAGGCTAACTTGTTTGATGAAACGCGCATCAAACAGAGTATTATGGTTCTGGTGTGTAAAAGCGATGTTCTGTTTATCCTAAGTCAGAAGTTCTATTTACTCTTCCAGCAATATGATAGTTAGGAATATGATTCACTATCATCTGGTTTACTTTTCAATATTTGTTGTTTATTCAAATAACTAATAAAGAGGTGGTCAATTCTCTAAATAATCAAAGGCACGTGCACACTATGCCAGTTGGCAAAGCCGAAATGAGGTAGACGCGACCGTTGGCACGTGCCAATAAGTAAGCCGTGTGACAATGAAAATCGCTCAAGCGTCGACCTTTGTAAAACGTATCCAATGAGAACGGAGAGTGTGGACGTTCCAACCACTGGCAATGAAATTATTTGTTTCGACATCTTGAACGAAAGATAGGAATCCCCCATTGCAAGATTTCGCAAAGTAACTGCCAGGCGTTCATAGACTGAAATAGCTCTTCTGAATGACGTATCTTTCTTCTTGATATTTATGGTCATCAAACTTGGAAGGACTTGAAAAACAATACTTCTTATTCTGAGATAGTTTTTGAAACCACATCGAGATCTGTACTCAAGATTCAATTCGTCCATATCGTCTGTAAATGTAGGGAGGGTGAGTGTAGGCCACGTGTGACCCATTGTACATCCTCCCGAGGAGTTGTCCTCCTAGGTCATTGTCCATCCTGTCCTTTCCAGGAAGGTGGACAGATCACCTGCATAGGGGTGTGTTCACTAGCCCCATATTGTGGAGGTGTTTCCTTAGTTGATAGTGGCCAGTCAGAAATCCTACTGTTAAGCGTAGATTTTTCCTGGTCATCGCTAAATATTTCTTCGGCGCCAGCTTCCCAGGGTCGCCCAGGGTGATCCTAGCAAGATTGCATCCTTTGATTTCATCCCATCTCTTTAGGGAATGAGCATGGATGTGACGTTTAGCTAGTTTCGCAATTGTCGAAGTCATCAGTCCGTAGGTGCCACTGAGTTTTAAAATTCTTAGTCCAGCCGCTTCCTTGGCTGAAGAGTGGGCAATGCAATTACCTTTACTCCTCCCGTGCCCTTTAATCCACCTCAGGATAATGTTATTATCTACCGAGGCTTTGGCTAAATCTTGGTGGCACTCTAGTACTAGACCACAGGTAATACGTTGTCTGTTTAAGGCTAATAGGGCTTGTCTTCAGTGCAGATATTTATGTTTTTGTGATCCACATCCTGAGCCTTCTTTGTCGTCCAAAAGTGATTGCTCAATTGAGTCACGAGTTCCATATTGTGCTCTACTTTGAAGGCTTGAACGTACCCAAAGCCGTCGTTTGGGCCATTATTTTTACCATTCTCGAGTATTATAACCTTGTCAGTGAACATTGTGCGACTAAACTAAATGAATATCGACACGTATGCTTACGTTTTTACAATCGCTGGCTTTGCCAACGGCAAATCGCGGCATAATGTGGATACGCCTTAACGTCCGCACCTAAGATTTGAAATTATTATTTACCTGGATCTGTCGCAACACTGGATAAAGACACATTATTCCTTATGTCGTGGAAATTCGACTGGGAAGAAAAGTCTGTGAGCAAAGGATTGTGCGTTTGACCGTCTGCTGACTGAATACTCGTAGAAATTTGTGACTGAAACAAAAAGGAAATTATAAAAGTTACTCTGAATTGTATAAGAAGGGCTGAACAGTTCGTAGCCTTACACACAGATGGCGTAACTAATATTGAATCCTTGTGATTTTTAGTTAACCCTAACCTTCAAAAGACATGTGTACAAATTTCACAGCTGTCGTACTATTAATTTGTGGAATAGAATATTTTGAGTGAAGCAACTTTTGTTAGCTTGAAGAAAATGAATGAAAATAAATTTTGTGTGTTAATGAAACATTGTTTTAAGCCAAGAATTGGCTTAATAAACATTTTTCGGACTATGCGACAGGAAAATCAACCGTTGAGAAGTGGTTTGCTAAGTTTCAACAAGGTGAGGCCTATTTTGAAGCTTAAGACAAAGACAGGCCAAAGACAATATAGTTGCTATGTTAGCCTATGAACTTTTCTGCCCATCATATATGACTGCATGTTCTTAATGGAAGAAGGAATTTGAAAAAGTATTATATGTGATTAAATTATACTTCTATATGATCTGGTGGTTTTTTCCAGCCTTCACATTTTTTTTAACTTAGGTAGTGGACACATACTTTGTGTGTGTCTACATGTTGCACTCAAGGACAGAGATATCAACAGAACTATGATCCTATGCGTCCGTATTTCAGGCAAAAATTTACCCTATTAATTTATGTGTGAAATACATAATATAAGTCTAATTTTGACAAAATATCTTGTAAAATCTTGCAATACTACCTGTATACGTTTGAATAATGTCCTCATAGGATGAAACTGCAATAACGTTAGTTACATGGCAAAAAACGTGGTAAGTTTTATTTCTCATTTTTCATAATAAAATAAAGTTTTACCTCTCCACTTGGCATCGGTAAAGACAGGGACGACTCGGGGTCTGGTCCTGGACTGCTCTCTGAAGAGGAATCGCCACCCCTGCGATGAGAGTCTATCACTTCCTCGGCTATTTGTTTTCCGATTTTACTCGCTTCCACGTGACTATTTATGAGGAGTTGAATGTCCTTGCCGTTAGCTGAAATGTCATTGAAAGTTGCAGGATTTATGTGCATTTGTTGAATGGGAGGAGTCTTACATTGAGTGAAAAAATCCAGATTTTCTCGAATCCTGTCGTGCCTACTGCTCTCAACAGTTTGAAAATCACTTCTGAAAATGAAAAGATTACCGAATTCAATCAAATTGTCAAACATGTCGAAAAACACGAAAATTTTAGTGTGTATTAATAACGCTATTAAATTGTGTGCAGAGGGACTGGAAGAATCCAACCTGATACACAAGTCAATAAAAATATTCTCGGAAGCTCTTGGCTCCTCCCGAGCAATGTCTAAATTGGTAGCAAATTGCCAAAAATGACTCTTCCCGATAGGAAGATTTAACAGATTGTCTCTGGTCTGGATTCCTGGCCATACTGGCCTGGAAGGAAATGAGGCTGCTGACTCCCTTGCAAAGGAGGGTGCTGCAAGTAGCTTTATCGGGCCAGAACCTGTCATTGGCATCGTTTTAGGCTTTGCCAAACAAAGATTGAACATCTGGACGGCAAGAAGATGTATGGACTTCCAGCAGAATCTTCCAGGATTGGCTCACTCCAAAGCGTTTATTCACCCTTCGAAGCTTGATACCATACAGTTGTTGGATTACAGTAGGGATGAACTACAATGTCTAACGGCCTTCTTACAGGTCACTGTCATTTAAATCATCATATGCAGAGACTCGGACTGTCGGAAGACAGTGTGTGTCGTCTTTGTTTGGAAAATGGTTTTTAGAGTTCGGCAGAGCCGTACTCTTACCATCTGACCTGAGAAACCAATCACCATACAAACTAATCGGTTTCGTTAAGAAGCTGGGATTATTTGGTCGAGTGTGAATAGGTGTGAGCCACAATAACCCTTGCGGGTTGCGGTGGAGGGTCGAATAGACCCACTCACTTTGGACCTAACCTAACCTAAGCTAATAACGGCAATACTATACATATAAACAATGTGTCAATGAATAAATCCCATTTATTATTATTATTATTATCATTACTGTTTTGTTGTCAAAGTCTCAAATGTAATCTAATTAACACTGGGAAAAACATAATAAATAAACAAGTAGATATATACTCGAGGTTCACGGTGTGAACATTGCTTGAACATATAATTTCTTAAGTAGGTATAAATACATTTACATTTGAATATATACAGATGTGGAAAATAAATATCGGAACATTCGATTCCCAAGGCATTCTGGTCGGGATCGACGATAGCAGTCGACCAGTTTAAAATTAGAGATTTGTTCGCGACGGAATACCAACTATTTTATTGAACCACTCTACGTTGATGTATTCCCACTCACGATGTGTATGTCTCTGCCAGACCGCACATCACACTAAAAACCAAAGCCTAAACACAACGTATTTATGATTCAACACCAGACAGCGCTGTTTCGGCCCACCATGAGTCTCATCAGTGGTACTAGGCTGAACCACAAATGCATTGCTGAACTTAATTGTCCTTGAAGTACAAGCCTAAATAAAGAAGCCAAAACGGACATTGTTTGGTCTTGGTACTTACTAAAAGCCATTGCAAATGCCAATATAATTGGAAAATGCACACGTTTAAAATGAATTGGCACATCTGTAGGAATTTGTTATATTAATATATTTTCACCTCGGAACTTGCCATTTGAACAACGTTCGACAACGTTTTTCATCAATTTTTCAATGACTAATCGTGTGCTGTTGCACAGCCATGATAGATTCAAATTACTGAGTGATCGAACTTTCAGTTGTAAATTATTCGGTGGCATGCCTGGCAAATCAAATGAGTTCAAAAAAACTCTGTTGGATAATTCACAACTTCGGTAGCACCGCAAACTGTATCTACGCTCGATGCATGAACTAATAGCGGACAAAAACTGTGTAGGGAGTGAGAGAAGGCTTATTGTGTGAGAGAGAAGTGACACCGGTAGAAGCCTGGCGGAAATAACGGATCTATAACTGAAATGACTATTAAAAATAGAATAGATAATAGAAGGGTGAAAATGGAGGGTAATATATATTTTTAATGTGACATCATTAAAATAAAAAAAAAGTTTATCTAAATAATAAAAAAAATATTTGACGTGGTGCACCTTTGTCACTTAGGGGTATGAAAAATAGATTAGAACTTATTCTCAAACCTATCGAATATACATATACTATTTCTCAGAAATCAATCAAGCCACTTACCAGGAGTATGACAACTAACACTGTGACACGATAATTTTATACATATTGCGTCAATATTATCAAGTACTACGAAGTTTCGAGTTACAAGAAAAATTGACGAGGCGTACTTACAAAACGAGATTATTTTTGGAAATAATATTTTCAATTTCTTTGGTCCACGGATTCTTGAAAGATTTCCATTCGCTCTGCAACTTTATGAATCCCCCGCTCTTCGTCCTGAATCTGTAAACGCCAGTCGTAACAGGATCAATACTTTGAAGCGCGACTTTGTGACACTCTGCCACAGCTTGGATATCGTCATGGTGGAAGTACTCATACATGCTGGTACCAAGAAGCTCCTGGGGAAGGAATCCGAGGACTAGGGTTGACCTGGAATAACATTCTGCTGAAGAAACAAAGAAAATTTGGGTACGGCAAAATTGAATAGGCCTTTCATTATTTTTCAACTCATTCTAGGAATCGCACGTTAAAAGCTAAGACCTCGCACAAGTTTCGACTTCTGAGAGTTGAGTTTCGTAGAGGGGCAACAGCGAGAAGGTAGAAAAACAGATCTCCGGGGTTTTCGTAACTGTATCCATGAGTATTTCTTAGCGCGATGGATAATTTATTATTATCACTAATTTGTGATTACTGCGAAACGATTATTATTAGGTATTGTATTCTCTCACCTTTGGTCGATGAATAAAAATTTGCCATCAAGAGCATGCCTCGATATGAACTGAATCTGTCTGACATTAGGTCTGCCCTGTGAGTAGGCCGCAACTGTAGAAATGTGCGGTAGTATTCTTCCTATCGCCACTAAGCAAGATAAGTTGCAAGATTCTCCGTCACCCTCTTCACTTTCTTCTAACCCTATTTTGGCCGGTGCCCAAGATTTCAGGTAACCCGTACATTGTATGACATTGTATATTTTATCTGGAATATTAAGGTAATTAATAAAATGAACGTTTTCATCATCGCTACCCCTTAATAACAATAACAAATATTCAAAAATTCAGTAGCAAGTGGCAAGCGTTGAGAAATCGATAAAATAACGCTCTTCTACACAACCTTATGACAGGATCACCTGCAGAAACTAGTTACAAGAGAAAAAAAAGTAAAATCTGACCCAAATGAGTAAAAAATCACAATCCCCACATGACAATAAGAATTCAAACATCAGTTAAAAACTAATAATCAATTGTTGAAGACCCATCTAAAGAAAGGCCTATGATCCATTTTTGAATCAAAAACTGTTTACCCGTTTTTCCTGCTGAAATAAAATGACCCCATTTTTTGTAGTCCATTTAATGTTGAATACACGAAATTGTTTTTGTTTTCTTCATTAGTTAAACTTTGAATAATTTTCCTATACCCTATATATCATATATATGTGGACGGACACATCAGGAGGGTAACATTATATGCATCCCCTCTGAATAACCACCAGTATGCTTATCAAATCGGCAAATAGACAGATTTAGCATTGAATAACCTCGTTGAGAAACTCTCCCAATCCCTTGACAACAAGGAGATTGCGGTTGCTGTATTTCTTGATATTGAAGGAGCATTTAACAATGCACTACCTAAATATATAGGATTGTCTCTGGATAGGAAGGGTATAGAATTGACCATAACTGGCTGGATCTATGCCATGTTAGTGAAGAGAACTGCAACTACAACTCTTCAAGGCGAGGCCATTAGGTTCAGGGTCACCAAGGGCTGCCCTCAAGGTGGGGTACTATCTCCCTTTCTGTGGTAGCTCCTGATGGATAGACTGCTAGATGCCCTCGACAGAAGAAAATTGATCTGCAAGCTTATGCAGATGACCTTGTCATCCTGGCAAGGCCCACGTCGGGAAAGTAGCTTGTAATATCATCCAAAGCATGTTGGACGTTGTTCACAGTTGGTGCCTGAGGGAGCAGATGTCTGTCAACCCCAGCAAAACTGTGTTAATCCCCTTTACCAAGAGGAGAAAATTGGACAATCAAACGCAACTTTCCCTCAATGGTGAGTTCATTCCATTTGGAACGGAGGTGAAATATCTTGGCATTGCCCTTGATAAAAAACTCACCTGGAACGCTCACTTGAAAAAAGTTTTACACAAAGCCAGATTGTCTCTATGGACATGTAGAAGGATTTGTGATAAAACTTGGCGTTTAGGTCCCAAACAAATCCATTGGATTTATGTGATGATTGTCAGACCAATGATCACTTATGGTGCAATTGCCTGGTGACCGAAGGCTTTACAAAAAACGGCCCAAGCGAAGTTCTCTGGCTTACAGAGACAGGTTTGTCTGGCTCTCAGTGGTGCCATAAGTACCACACCGTCAGCGGCCATGGAGATCCTCCTAGATCTACCTCCTCTCTACATTTTTCTGGAGAGAGAGGCTAGATGGACTGCATACAGACTTGTGCACTTTGCCAATGGCACAAATCAATTTAATGCAGAGTGCAACATACTGTTGGTTGATACTGGAAGTCACAGCATTCTGGAAATGACCTTTGACTTTATGCCTCCAACTGTCAACTACGAACTGCCTTATTAAGTACTATTCCCGAGTTGAGAGGACTGAATCCTCCGGAAGGGGGAAATATTAAGAGCAGATAGTTGTTGGTTCAGAGATGGATCAAAAACACCTTCCGGTTCTGGTGCAGGTGTTTTCAGTCGCAGACCCAGGACAGAGATATCTACTTGCCTAGGAATTCATGCAACTGTATTTCAAGCGGAAATTTACGCTATTAAATTGTGTGCGGAGAGATTGGATAAACCCCACCTCACACACAAGTCAATCAAAAAAATATTCTCGGACAGTCAAGCGGCATTGGTGGGACTTGGCTCCTACCGAGCAACGTCTAAATTGGTAGCAAATTTCCAAAAACGACTGTCCTCGATAGGAAGACTTAACATATTGTTTCTGGTCTGGATTCCTGGCCATACTAGTCTGGAAGGCAATGAAGCTGCAGACTCCCTTGCAAAGGAGGATGCTGCAAGCATCGGGCCAGAACCTGTCATTGGCATCACCTTAGGCTTTGCCAAACAACCTGGATGGCAAGAAGATTCATGGACTTCTGGCAGAATCTTCCAGGATTGGCTCATTCCAAGGCGTTTATTTGCGCTTCGAAGCTTGATTCCAAACAGTTGTTGGACTACGGTAGGGATGAACTACGATGTCTAACTGGCCTTCTTATAGGTCTCTGTGATTTGAATCATCATATGCTGAGACTTGGACTGTTGGAAGACAGTGTGTGTCACCTCTGTTTCGAAAATTATGATACAGCAGATCATATACATTGTGCCTGCCCCGCTGGGGACCGAATTAGGTTCTTAAAGTTCGGCAGAGCTGAAAGACCACTCACTATACGAACTAATCGGCTTCGTTAAGAAACTGGGTTTATTTGGTCGAGTGTGAATAGGTGTGAATCACAATAAATTTTTGCGGGTTGCGGTGGAGGGTCGAACAGACCCACTCACTTTAGACCTAACCTTACCTATACCCAGCCGATTTTATTAAAAAAATTGTCGTTCTTTAGTGCGACTCTATACGTGCAGTCTTATCAAGGAGATCACGTGCACTATTTGGTTATTGTCGAAACAAGACATTTATGTTGTGAGCCTCCGAAAGCCTCTGAATTTTTGAAAAGAGGTATGAAGATATCTTTGTCAAAAGAATTTTGTGATAGAGTACGTCATTTCTCCGTAGAAAAGCCGACTAACAATAATAAATGTTATTCAACGAAAGTCAGTGTGTGAAAAAAATGAAAAAAATAAATGTTAATACCGCAAATAAGTGGGGCTAGGTTAAGTTAGGCCAAAAGTGAGTGGGTCTATTTGACCCTCCACCGCAACCCGCAAGGATTTATTGTATTCACACCTATTCACACTCGACTAAATAAACCCAGCTTCTTAACGAGGCCGATTAGTTTGTATGGTGAGTTGTCTTCCTGGTCAGATGGTTAGAGTACGGCTCTGCCGAACTCTAAAGACAATATCACAATAATTCAGCAGGGATGAAACGAGTGAGTCGTAGATAGTAGTTTTGTACGCCTTGTTCAGAATATGCCTGTTGGAATAGAGCAATTTCAAAATTGCAAAAGCATTTTCCACTTTACGAGATATATGCTGAGAGAAGCCCAAGTTCTTCTCGCATTCCTATAATTGGATTGATTCATTCCGAATATGAAGAGAAAGGACGAGTCAAGATCTTTTTGACAATATTTCTTTAAAAAAGTGAATCTCAAGAGTTAGAGGAGTTGATAGATGAACTGAATTTCTCTTAGACACCAGCAAGTCTTGCAACATCCTCAGTATTCTCCTTGCAAACAGCGAATGCAAGGTACAATTGGGTATCACCTGTATAAAAATGTGATGTTGTCTGTTTCAGATGCTAACTTTTAACGATATTAAATGTTCTATAACTTCCTCAATGACTATTACCTGAATTGTGCTTTTTCCTCCTGTGATAGCCCGTAGTTGTGTCAGCTTCTTCTTTGACTTGTGAAGATAATTTACATTTCATTCTGCAGAAAAATGACCTCCTAGCCCCAGGACACAACCGAGAAGCTCCTTGAGGTACGTCCGTTTTTACTGGCAACATTGCTAATAAATCAAATATAACGTTGTCAGTACCCTAGTTGATAAAATATCTTCTGGTGAATAAAAAGGATTTGCATTGAAATAGGTATAATATAGTAACAAATTCTTAGGGTTTTATTTTTTCCAAGAATGGACCTCACTACTTTTTTTGATATCTAATCAGAATATTTCAATCCAAGCAAATGAAGATTGCTGTTTCAAAAGATTTAGGTTTGTCAACATTTCTTTTGGTATAGTGGACTTGCTTAACAAAAAAGTTGGTCATCAATAGAGCGAAAAATTTAATGTTACAGTCTGAAGACTATCGCGTCTTGCCGAAAAACAACTACTTCACTGGTTAATACCACGACGGAAATTCAGCCGCGTTGAAGTCAATCGGGCTCCAGGCTATTTGGGTTGGATCTTTCCTTCAAAGATGAGAGGTATTACCACGAGGTATTTCCACGAAACTAGTGTGTGGGTGATCTACTGAATTGATTTCATCGTGGTGCTACTGCTAGATCAAACGTGACACATCTGCAAGACTTACGTTTGTGAGGTCGGATATAATTCAATGCCTATTGTGGTAATAGCCAGGAAAGTAATTGTTTTCCGGCAAGCATTTACCAGAACCTATTGTTGGGAGAGAGGAAACATTTCGAGATTCCATTTCGCAAATTTGTCTTATTGAATGATGTTATAAGTTGTTAATGAAATGAAAATTGCATATTTTCAATATTTGTCCTTTCATGAATATGCAATTCATAATTGCAGTAGACAAGAGAGAGTGAAAGTTAGTTTAGTTTTCAAGTCCAGTCGCTGTATTAACTGTTATTTGTGTATGGTATTTTTTATCGACTGTTCCATATTTATTCTTGAGATTACGTAAAGAATCAAATGCATATGAATTAAATATTATTGTAATCTATTACACAGTGAAGGTTACATTTCTGTTATATTTTCACTGTGAGTATGTGATCGTTCGTCAATATTGAGAGTTAATAATGAGCAGTTGTATCATTAAGATATATGAAAAATTAAACAAAAATACATTTTTTCACTCGCTCTACAGATATACCTATGATAATAGGTATACACTGTATCCATGATAAGAATGAACAGCTTGAGGATATCGGAAACGGTAAGTGATACGGGTCGATTGAATTAGAGAAAAGTAGCACATTTATGTGCCTAATAATATGCCCTTTAAAAAGTTTCAATATTCCTGGTAGTTTCGGAGATATCCAGGAAAAACCGACAATTGAGAATTTCGTTTATATTTTCTCCTAGCTTTATTTTCAAAAGAAATGTAAAACAAATAGCACTTTGCCATGTCCACTTTTGAAGGACTATGCGATAACGTGAGCAAAATTTTTCAGCGACGTTTCGTTTTTTAGAAAACATCATCAACTTTGTATTTTTCTATGAGCTGAAACTGAAGTATACTCTGTAGAGACTCCATTTTTCATTGTGAATACAGCAACGTATCACACAATATGATTTCATAAACATTTCACGCGCAAAATGAAAAGTGATTACTTACTTAACCTGCTTTTCTTCAATTTCAGATAGTACCTATACGTGCTGGAAAAAATGTCATATTTTGATACAGAAAGTAGATCGATTAGTCTTATTTATAATAATGTTTGCGTTTTTGAATACAAAGATGAGTCGCAATATCAAAAGTTTAGTTTATAAAATGTAATTGTAATGTAACAAGGAGTTAATATGTATTATAGGAAATAAACAAAAAGTTATAACAAGTGTTCAAATAACCTGCCGTTATTTTCTAAGCACAAGTACGCTCGTCTCACAGACGAATTTAAAACTCAAGTTAACATATTCGAAACAATATTGCTAAAGGATTCAGTAACAAATTTTAGCAAATCTTTTTCATTTTGAAAATTATGACAGTACACTTCATTCTTGATATATCCATAAAGGAAAAAGTCTAGTGGGGTTAGGTCGGGGGACCTTGCAGGACAGGATGTATCACTATGAATACTAATCCACTGTCCTGGGAAGCGACAGTTCAAATAATCACAAACAATTCTAGAGTTATGTGCTCGAGCACCAGCTTGTTGAAACCAGCAGCGTGAGTAACCGCTAAAGGCAAATTATCTAGAGCGTCTTCCAAATCAGTTACTAACAAATGTATGTACCGCTCTTTTGTTAAATTGATTTGGTAGATAAAATGCCTAATTACATTCATATCGAGAATCCCAACCCACTTGTTAAAATCAAAACGAAGTTGATGTCTGGGCACTTTGTGTGAACGCGGATTTCATTGTGACTAATAATGAACATTCCGCCTATTAAAATGTCATTGTTGGTGATCTTAGTTTCATCAGACCAAATTATTTTGAAGGGGAAATTTCCATCGTCTTGGCATTTTCTAGTGTACCATACTCAAAAGGTTGTTAGCTTTGTATCGTCCATGTATGCGTCCATGACAAATCCTAAATTTATATGGATGTTTTCTTAAAATGAAGTGAGCGGCGGATTTGGCTACTCCGGTATTATGTTCAATGGTGCAAGTGGATATCTCAAGATTTTCAACAACGGCCTGTAACACCACGCTGACTTTCTTCATTAGACCACAGGTTATTTAAACGATCCGTATTCTTTAAAATTAAGAATTAAACGTCTAAATATTGATTTATCAGGTTGTCGCCTCTCTGGATACTTATTAGACTATACACGTTCAGCATCAACACAATTTCTTTGGCACAAAATGTAACATGACACAATATCAAATTTTTAGTATTCAAAAAGCTGCCGTTTTCCATTTTCAACACAAATTAGGTAGGTAACGAAATGTTAAAGTAGGAACGGTAATATGTCAAAAATTCTACCAAACAACACTATTGTTATGACAAGAGATTATGTATATAAAATTGAAGGAAAGCAGGTTAAGTAATCACTTTTCATTTTGCGCGAGAAATGGTTATGAAATCATATTATGTGATACGTTGCTGTATTCACAATGAAAAATGAAGTCGTACACAGGGTATTCTTCAGTTTCGGCTCATATAAAAATCCAAACTTGATGATGTTTTCCAAAAGACGAAACTTCGTAAAAAATTCTGCTTATGTTATCGTGTAGTCCTTAAAAAGTGGCCATGGCAAAGTGCTATTTGTTTTACATTTCCTTTGAAAATAAAGCTAGGAGAAAATAAAAACGAAATTCTCAAATTTCGGTTTCTCTTAGATATCTCCGAAACTGCTCGGAATATTAAAACTTTTTAAACTGCATATTATTAGGCACATAAATGCGCTACTTTTCTCTAATTCAATCGACCCCGTAGGACTTATCGTTTACGATATCCCCATGCTGTTCATTCTTATCTAGGACACAGTGTATAGATTACTGTATAAGAAATGAGTTTGTCACAAAAGTTTCATCCCCCAGTAGAATATGTTTTATCAAATAATTCAACTTGAAAATATTTCAGTTATGTTATATTATGTTATATATTATGTTATATATTATGTTATATATTATATTAAAATATATTGAAATATTTGAATAGGATGGCGACCGTTGAATATGATTTTGATTGTCAATTCGGTCAAAATGTTGAAGAAAACCAATTTCTAAATTGTCGACGTTTCGAAACTTTATTGTTTCATCTTCAGGACTCTGAAGTATAAGAACAAGACATACATATTAAAATGGAAATTTACAAAGCAGTTCTGTTAGAAACAAAATAAATTATGTAATATAACAATCGTTAAAAATAATAAACGTTTCAAACACTATACAAAAAAACAACGTTGGTACATTTAGGGCGGCTTTCCGAGTTAAAGGGTGAAGTGAATAATTTCGACATGAAATATAAAGACGTACACAGTTTCCTGAAATACGTTGACACAGACACGAATGGATTAACAATCTGAACTGTCTCTAAATCGTTCTTTATAATTCAAAAAAAGGCAATGAAAGAAATGAGAATTGTATTTGGAAAAAACAGTCGGTTAATGATTCCAAAGTTAGTTATTGTTTGATTTTTTCTATTAAATTGAAATCTGAGGTGTGTAAGTTTTCAATAAGTTATCAATATTAACAAAAGGTCGGATATTGAAAACTTACACACCTCATATTTCAATCTAATAGAAAAAAAATCAAACAATAACTAACTTTGGAATCATTAACCGACTGTTTTTTCCAAATACAATTCTCATTTCTTTCATGGACTTTTTTTGAATTATAAAGAACGATTCACAGACAGTTCAGATTGTTAATCCCTTCGTGTCTGCGTTAACATCTTTCAGGAACATGTGTACGTATTTATATTTTATGTCGTAATTATTCACTTCACCCTTCAGCTCGGAAAGCCGCCCTAAATGTAAGTACTCATCAACGTTGTTCTTTTGTAAAGTGTTTGAAACGTTTATTATTTTTTAACGATTGTTGTATAACATAATTTATTTTGTTTCTAACAGAACTGCTTTGTAAATTTCCATTTTAATATGAATGTCTTGTTCTTATACTTCAGAGTCCTGAAGATGAAACAATAAAGTTTCGAAACGTCGATAATTCAGAAATTGGTTTTCTTCAAAATTTTGACTGAATTCCCGCCAACTTGACAATCAAAATGTATTGAAAGTTTTCAGATAACACAAACAGTTTTGGAATATTCTTATGAGGTCCGTAATCAAAATATTTAAGAATATTCATAGAAAATGTTCAACAGAATTTCCTTGCAACCATTCTGATATTTTTTCCTCACATTGATAAAATATTCTAGTACAATATTACAAGAAAATTATTGATATCACAATTCGAAAAGAGACAATGTCATCATCCAAAGGATTTAAAGATTATATCCATCATTATTAACGAAAATTGCTTCATCATGGTCTACTCACTTTTGGCGTCAATCAGTCTTTCTCTAGGATTGAGATCAGAGGAGGAAAGCTGTTCTTTAACTTTGGCCACGTCCTTCGGGTGTAAAATGTCGAATAAACTCTGCCCTAGCAAGTCCCCCTGTAATTTTTCAGAGAATTTGATAGTGAACGCACATACAAAATTACATTTTACATAATAAAAGTGACAGGGTTAGCCATACGCTAATCCTTCCAGAAATAAGCTTAATTCTTTCCTGAATTCATTTTAAGAATGATTCTAAATTTTAGCATAAGCATTACCTATAGATAAACATATTTCGAACTTTTAGGTATGATGGTGTGTTCCTTCATTTATTTCAAGAGTGAGCTCCATATTAGGGATAATTCTCTTTGTAATATTTTGCAATGATATTTACAACATATGTACAATTCCTGGTGAATTACTTCTTTACGCTGCTGACACAAATGCCCTATTACCTCATGAAAATTGCCGTTCATCTCCTGATTTTCGACGAATAATACGAGAATTAATAATTAAGAGGGACTAAATCAGTAGATACTGCTGGTCACGTATAGGTCCTCGAGTACTGGCAAATGTAAACATACTAATCAGTTAAATAATCAAGCACGATCCGCACATAATGTGACACCACCACTCCGGGGTAACTTTAGTAAACTCGCGGAGTTGAGGAATAGCATTCAGTTAAGAAATGTTAGAAAACAAGTAAGTAATATATTCCTTCAAAATGATGAAATACTAGACAACAGACATACTAGTACAAATAAGAAAGTCCAAAAATATATGTATGTCATCTGAATGGATCACATCGATTTGCATAATTTGTCTCAGTTTTTAAAATAAATTATACGTACAGGTATCGAATAAAATCTACATAGGAGATTTATATCTGAGAAATGTTTTCGACACAAAGGACAAATTTTCAAGAAATCTATTTCTAGCTATCGGTCCATTTATAAAGTTAACTATGATTTGACAACAAAATTAATTTTGTGAAAAGTTTTACGTGTGTCCTCACAGTAAAATTTTTACTCACCTGAGAAAAATTTAGGACCTTCGATACAGATGCTGATACATATAAAATTCTTCCTCGATCACATCCTACAACAAATAAGAAACCATCTGCTGCCTGAAACAATTAAGTGAGAAATCCGATCAAGTTGAATAAGACAATAAAAAATATACATTGTAATAGTAAAGAAGAAAGTAATACTATTCATAAAATTATGAAATCACAAAAAACATTAATTGGCACTCCGGGGCGACTTCATTGATTCTAGTGACGCATTTGGTTTTTCAGCTGCAGGAAAATCCGGAAAAACCTGCAACACCACATCATCTGAAGATCTTGATCTGCCAGTGTCCTCTCTTTCATAGAATGAAATGTAGGGTGTCTCCAGAAGCTCCAGTAAATTCAAGATATCGCCAGAACACTTAGTGACACGACTATCGTCAAAATCTAAAGAAACTTAAACCAGTCCGTTACGTCTTTGACCAATGAGTAATAATGCCCAAATTCAACGCCAGAACCACAGTGAACAATGACTGCATGAAGATTATAATATTGGTCTGCTAGATTGAACTGTTCATCTATTTCGAACCTTTGTAAGAGTTTGGTGCTTCCGTCAGAGGTTGAGGTATGTTTGAATATCATCAGTGTTATTATTAGAATGACTGGTGCCTCAGCTATACTTGTTTCCTTATAACAGTCAGTTAGTTTGGCGCATATTTGGCAATACAGTCGATCATCACCTGTTAAAAGTTCCATTTTCAGATGATTTAACAATAAGCTTTGCACGGACTGGTTATTAGTCATATTAGGAAACGCTGGTTGAAGTTCTAGAAATTCACATAGGTTTTTGCTACTTCTTGAACATTTACTACAAAGTAAACAAGTGAGGATTTTTTCAGCAAAAGATTTACAAACACAAGATGAAATAGACTGTATGGAATCATTCAATCCAGAGCGGTCGGGAGTATTCATTTCTGTTTACATATGTGCAGTTTGGCAACCGATATTGTGACATTCAATATACGAAATACCTATAATAGTAGACACACATTTTAGGACCTTTCTTATAAGTATATTTGCTATATTCCAAAAGAACTACATATACGGACCTTTTATTTTTTCGGTAGACACAAGAAAATAATATACCTCAATGTTCATATTTCACCCGAAAGATACAAAAGTAATTATTATTCCAAAACAGTCGTGATAAGATCTGGCTTTGAGTTTGCCCAAAAAAATTACCACAATTTCTTCAATTTTTCTTCCAATCAACTATTATTTTTCCACTATATGGAACTCATGATCCTATTTTATCAATAATATGAGTGCAACTTATTACAATTTTTTGAAGTAATGTCTGATAATTAGGCGAATATAGATGAACCAACCCTTGTAAATAAGATTTATGATTGAATAAAATGGATTTATAATTTCAGTGTTGCGGATTTATCAAAACACTGTTCTTCGTGCCTGCAGAAATCTTGTCAACTTTGAACTATTCTGTCCATATGTCTCCAACAGTTCTTAGTAAGATAAGAGTGCTATGAGGACACCATCTGCGAGGTCTGTTAAAAAAATAAGGTGAATAAGGTAAATAATTTTTTTCTTAGGAAAATAAAAATTCACCTTATTTTTTGAACAGATCTCCTATTTTGAAACGGGTAACTGTAATCAAAGATGAAAATGTGAAAATCATTGTACAGTTACCTGGAGAATGAGATGTTTCAGTTCTTGGTCGGACAAAAAGGATGGCTTGTAGTGTCCTTCGGTGTACGAAGGGACTGCCCCTCTGATGGATTTTAAATGTTGCACAGCCATACGGAGTACTGTTAATTTGTCAAGTTTTCTCGACATTGCGTGACACATCGGTACCATTTCTGACAATTCAGTTATGTAGGTGTTCATCTTGTCCCTTCTTCGCTTTTCAACCTCGCTGTGGTTTTGTCTGAAATAAACCAGAAATTCTTTTACTTTTAACAGTGATTTCAATCAGTACTCTCAGTATCTTTTCAAAAAATATATCTTATTGTCTGTGTACTCTCTTCAGCTGGACAAATCTAGCTGTGCCTGTGAATATTGTATGCGCAGTAGACCAGTAGATCGAATATCGTGTTAGTACAGTAGGTGTAGAAATTATTCTGTGTGGGGTTCAAAAACGAGTAACTGGGGTTTGCGTGCGAACTGTACGAAAAGTCAAATTAGGTCCCGTGGGTTGGGCAACCTATCGGACGCGTCCCCAGGTGGCGGATAGGGGAACGGCCAGGGGACTAGAGGCCCTGTTCGGGAAGCCAATGTGGCCTTACGAACGGGGTTGCTGGAATCCTGGTCAGTGGCAGAAATGCCACCGTGGACCAGCCTACCCAAGCTGAGGTGTAAAGAACGTGCAGACAGCTGAATGGCCGCTGGGTGATATGCAATCACGAACGATCCCCTTGGGGAACCGGGCGAAACCTCATTTTAATCAGCCTTCCTCTGGTAATGTGGGGCTCTGTCAGAGGTGACCAACTCTTCCCTTGCTACTCGTGGGAACACACATATATGAAACAAACAAACAAACAGACACAACATAAACCAATCCCGAGGCTGGACAGAAGTACCCACCTCAATCTAAGGCGGTGGCTGGGGATGAACAGAAATGTCCACCCTAATCTACCGCTCTACCGCTGGGCATAGCAGATCACCTCGTGATGTAATGCAAAGGCGGCGCATTTGCGGCGCTGGGGCCAAAAGGAGAAAGAGAGCGAAAGAGGTAGGAGTGGCAGCAACTATAAGTGCACCCTCCTCCTCCCCCACTCCACCTCCAACAGCAAGGGCACTTCCTGCGGCAGGCACCAAGATCTCCGCCTTGAATAAAGGCAAGGAACCGGCTGCCCCTGCAGGAAAGAGTCCTTACTTGAACACTTCCATTAGGGGAATCCCAGGAAGGTTGAAGAAGCCGCGTAACGACAGTAATGTCGTTGCACCTTCCAAAACCTTTGCGGAGACCACCGTGAGACACCTCAAGATTGCCAAAGATAGTGTGTGTTCGGCGAGTCTTGGCCTACACCTGCCAATATAAAGGAGATATCTGTTCTCCTTCCTGGAAAGGACATGATGGACGACGATCTAGGAGGATAACTCCTTGGGAGGATGTACAATGGGTCACATGTGGCCAAAGGGCTGTAGGTCTACACTCACCCTCCCCACTCTACAGATACAGAGAATTCAAATCAGGTATGGAAAAATAGAAATAGATGAGAAGAAACATTATCACCTCCAAATGAAAAGAGATGTGTCAAAAATTACAAAATTGTGATGGATGATGCTGATTTGGCAATTTCACGCAGATGCATAATTAATTTCCACATCAAAGGGAAACTAGTTGCTACTCTAAGGTAAATTCATAAAACTGTCATCCGAGATATTGACTGTGAGGGTATAATGCAGTCTTTCCGAAAAGAAACTAATAAATTTTGATTTCCACGGAGAAAAGTGGAAATTAATAGAAAAATATTGATGGAACGTCAGCCTATTCGACTACTTGGGATAGAATTCTTGACAAAATGCGGACATATAGAGAAGAATGTCGATCTAACTCATGACTTGCAATTTTTTCGGAAATTTAGGACATGGAGCATGTGATAGCATTCCAAAATTTCTGCATTTTGACCAAAAAACCGTCGCATGAGCATCGCTCAGAAATTGTTGAATGTGACGTCAACGGCGATCCATATTTGCTTAAAAAGGTCATAACTGGTGATGAATCATGGGTATATGGATATGACATCGAAACCAAAGTCCGAACGACTCAATGGAAGAGTACATCAGAAGAGCCAAGTCCCAAAAGTGTATGCCAAGTTCGATCAAATGTCAAGGTTTCGCTCTCTGTTTTTTTCGATTACGGTGGCGCAGTGCATCAGGAGTTCTTGCCACATGGTGGTACGGTCAATAAGGGGTATTATCTCAGAGATATGCGCCGCTTGCGAGAAAATACGAAGAAAACGACTGGTATTTTGAAAAAACGATTGATGGCTTTTGCATCACGCTAATATACCTGCCCACTCGTCATCGCTTGTTCTTAATTTTTGGGCCTAAAACAACACCTCAATCATGCCTCGGCAACCATATTCACCAGATTTGACCTCCTGCGACTTTTTCCTGTTTCCAAGATTGAAGAGAGCGGCGTTTTGCGACGATTGAGGAGATAAAAACCGAATAGCTGAGAGAGCTCGAAGACATACCAAATAGAGCATGTCAGAACTGTTTGAAGGAATGAAAAAATCGCTGGCACAAGGAGACAATATAGAAATAGATGAGTAAATGAAAATTTGTTGAGGAAAATGAAAATTCACACCAATTTTTCAACAAGCAGCTTAAATATGCTAATTGCTTAGTAATGGCTGGTTCGATTTTCAAAAAGTATTGGATAGAGAATTGAAAGGTATATAATACAAGATATCACAAAACGCTACTTCTTTCGAAAAAATAGCAATAAACAAAACATAATTATTCAATTTTCTAAGAAATTTTATTATGAACAATAGATACAGATAAAATTAAATTCTGTTACAAATGTATTTTATACATTAATTACATTATTATTATTATCGTTTATGAACAATAATCTGAAAAGTACAATTAAAACAAGTGCTGATATTATTACCTTGCGATGTTGAAGAGCCTTGTGATATATTTTAACTAAGTTGACAATTTCATGGGCATAAACATTTAATTCTTGAAGGGAAAAGACGATACTGCAACGCTGGACCCCTAGTTGTTAGGATTATTCATTCTGCCTTTCAATAAGAAATAGATTGGTCGATGTAACCGTCAGCTACTGTTGTAGACTTTCATCCTCCGTGCTTCTCAATATCCGTTATATTTGCTCCTTTCTTTGGTTCCTTTGGTTCCGGGAGGTTCAAAAACTCATCAATGGTAGAGGGCTTTTTTCGAAACGTGTTTATAATTTGGGTATTTCAGAAGGGCGTAATGCAATATATTTATCAATATTTTTTCCAACAATGCAAAAATAACGACCTATTTTCGTTTTTGTATTTGGAATTTGAACAATCAATGATTTATCCATTAATTCAATGTCTTCTATTAATAAATAGCACAGCTCTTCATGCCGGCAGGCTTCATATATTCCGAAAATAGTAGCAACTTTTACCATCAAATATTTTTCATCTAGCGCCTCATTTATTTACCTCTGGACATGTTCAAATGTAAGAGTTTTTAATTTTTGGCCCTATATCTTTCATTTTTCCGCTTCAAGAATGATATTACCTTGAAATATTTCCTTGTATTAACACCATTTTTAATGAGCGCACTGGACGTTATCATTGAAAACTTGCTCCACAAAGTTGACGAGTTCCATATTTTTGATTTCTCTTCTAGATAGGCTAAGAAGACGGTTTCGCTGAAATTTCCTTCAACATTTTTAAGTCTACACCAGCTAAGAAAATTAGAATATGCGATATCGTACTGCTGAGCCAGGAACACACAATTCCTCAATATTGTTCTTCATTACGCAAGACATTAAACACCTGCGAGAACTTTAAATGTGACTTTAAATAAAACGCATGAGCTGTAAACAATACTGTTTGTTGGCAACCAGGTGATTAGGCGTCACCTGACACGGCCACTTCACAGCAAATGCGAATAAATATAGTTTGAAAAACCAGGAAACGCGCTTTCAAAGAACATAGAACTGAAAAGTTAAATTTTTTTTTTTAAATAAGTTTGAAACAATAATGAAAACAATACTATATTAAAAAAAGCGACAAGCGCTTGATATACAAAAAATATGGCACAAAGCACCCACGCTCTTTTACAATAATACTTGTATTTTTCGTTCGTTATTATTTTAAGCTTATTTAAAAAAAACTATTTTTAACTTTTTAGTTCGATGTTCTTTAAAAACGTTTTCAGTTTTTTAAACTATATTTATTTTTCATTTTTTAGTTCGTATGCTATAAAAGCGTGTTTTTTAATCTTTCTAAACTATATTTATTTTATCCAAGCTTTGGGATCAATCAGCCGTATATATTGTTTAGAAAAATGACCATTCCGGAGAGGGAGCTTGAAAACCAGCTACCAAGCCTAAGGTAGCAGGCGTACAAAGGAGAGTTACAAATAAGGCAGCAGGCGCGTGTGTTGATAATAAAAATACTTTTTTCAAATGAAGAAATACATGTAAAGTGAGTTCGAATTATATCAAGGAGGTTACCCACAGCGCCATCTGTTCGCGAATAGATCAAGCAATAATGTCGATATATCAAGGAGGTTACTTACAGCGCCTTCTGCCCGCGAATAGATCAAGCAATAATGTCGGTAATTCTGTCAAATAGAGATCCCGAGCTTGAGAGTTACAAACAAACAAACATACATACATACAGGTGAAGCTAATATAAAGCGTGTAATAAAATAGTTAACCGATAAGAGATGTCAAAACGTGTTTTTATGGAAATATTTAATTTATCTATTTCATTATGAAAACAGGACAGTTGTACAAAAAAAATTGTATGATATTTGTGTTGAAAGTAAGTTTTATTTTGTTCGTGGAATTGGTAAACTCGCTACGCTTGTTTTGCAACTTTTTCACTCACAAAATAAAACCTTTCCTTCAACACTGATATCATAAATATATATTATTTTGAAGCTTAGACCAACTGAACTGTTTTGTAGAAGTAAACAGCTACGGCAATTGTTGTAATTGTTCTAGTTTACTTGTGAGTAGCTGTCATTACCTTAGAGTGACAATTTAAACACACAAGTGATCTGTGAGCTTTGTGACTGCTTCTGTTGAAATATTAATCGTGCTTCTAAAGTTTTTTTCTTTGTGCAGCAGTACAGTAAAGAAGAAGAAGCCATTGTATGGCGAAACACGTGTTGCGTTTTTGCATAACTGTTTAGTGAAAATCTTACGAAGAAGTGTTTCTTGAATACATTGTAGATTTTCATCAAGTATCGGCCGTTTCCATCACATAAAAGTATTTCAAATTGATTTTGCAACAATTTGATAATAATTTCATCTAATATCGAATGACATAATAGGTTACTAAATGGTAACCGCATCACGAATGAACAAATTGTTTATAACTTCGCTTCCAAGTAATATAACTCAAGTGAATGTCAAGTGCACATTATAAAATCTCTAAGCAGTTTGGTTTTTGTTAATTTGAGATTTCCCACGTGAACATTCACATTTTTCAAGGTATTCGAGATCTTCACATTCATTTGTCATCAGAAACATAAATAAACCTTTTCAATCTAACATCCTGAAAACGGTAATAACCATTAATTTGCAATATGGTAATGTCAAGTGTGTATTGATAATACTAACAATTCTTACCTCGGTCACCACTTTTGATTTCATAATTATTGAATAATAACGGTAACACATTCTCGGTACAATGTAAGGCTTTAACCTTCCTCTTGTACAATTCCGGATTTTTATGAGAATAAACAACTCCGCAATATTGCATTTACTTGCAGTTTCATTACAGAGTCGTTTTCATTCCGACAATGTAGCGAGTTAAGAATTTCTTCATAGCAATGTTTGTTAAAGTACCCGGAAAATTCTGCAAGATGATAAATTTAGAAGGAAAAACGGACTACACGAGGTCAGTTCAAAAAATAAATGTCAGTGTTCATTTGTCCCAATAAAAATGTATTTATCAATTTCTATTTTGTCTCCTTCAAAGTAATCCCCCTCAGATGTGATGGATTTATGCCAGCGTTTCTTTCAATTCTCGAAACAGTTCTGATCACTTTTTGGTATGTCCTAGAGCTATCTCAGCGATTCCGTTTTTATCTCTTCAATCATCAAAAACCGTCCTCCCATGAGCCCCTTCAATCTTTCAACACGAAAAAGTCGCAGGGAGGCAAATCTGGTGGAAACGGTGGCTGAGACATGATTACAATTCGAACAGCTGATGATATTGATACCTTGCGATATTGAAGAGCGATGAGAAGATCTTCTGAAACAGTGACCTGTATATCCCTTTGGTTCCGGGAGGTTCAGAAACTCAACAATGGTAGAGGGCATTTTTCCAAATGTGTTTATACGAACTGGGTTGGCACTGCATTTATAATTTGAATATTTCAGAAAAAAACGTTGATGATTGATGAAATAGTCAATGCTTTTTCCAATAATGCAAAAAGAACGACCTACTTTCGTTTTTGTATTTGTAATTTGAACAAATAATGATTCATCCATTAATTTAATGTCTTCTATTAATAAATGACACAGCTCTTCAAGTCGACAAGCTCCATGTATTCCGAAAATAGTAGCAACTTTTATCATCAAATATTTTTCATCTGGCGCCTCATTTATAAACCTCTGGACTTGTTCAAACGTAAGAGTTTTTAATTTTTTGGGCCTATATCTTTCATTTTTCTGCTTCAAGAATAATATTACCTTGAAATATTTGCTTGTATTAACACCATTTTTAATGAGCGCACTGGACGTTATCATTGAAAACTTGCTCCACAAAGTTGACGAGTTCCATATTTTTGATTTCTCTTCTAGATAGGCTAAGAAGACGGTTTCGCTGAAGTTTATTTCAACATTTTTAAGTCTACACTAGTTAAGAAAATTAGAATATGCGATATCGTACTGCTGAGCCGATTTTTCTGGTAACAATTTAATTGTAGCTCTTTTTGCAGCCTCTTCAATATCGTCAGGAACACACAATTCCTCAATATTGTTCTTCATTAGGCAAGACATCAAACCCCAGCAAGAACTTTAAATGTGACTTTGAATAAAACGTGTGAGCTGTAAACAATACTATTTGTTGGTAACCAGGTGATTCGGCCTCACCTGACACGGCCACTTCACAGCAAATGCGATAACATGAAAATAGTCAACTGACAATAGATGTCAGAATGTGTTTTTATATGAATATTGAAATTATCTATTTCATTATGAAAACATATTTGTGTAAAGTAAGTTTAATTTTGTTCGTGAAATTGCTCAACTCGCTAACGGTCGTTTCGCAAACTTTTTCACTCACAAAATAAAACTTTACTTTTAACATTCATATCATAAATAGCTATTCTGACTTAGAGTACAATCACCGTATGCCACTGTGAACATTTCAAGTGTTTTTGAGCACTCTATTCCATTTTTCACTCACATAAAATTTTAAGCAAATTCTTTTATCCATTTTTTTCGATAGCAGAAAACCTGGTGGTCAGACAAAAACTGAAAGAAAAAGCCCTTTCGATATATCATTCACTGGATTTCTACTCAATATAGTATACAAATTTCATTTATATGGAACACTGTCATCCTCAATGGTGGATATTTGATGTTTCGGAATAAGATACTTGCCTTATTGCCTCTTCAGCACCAATTTTGATAACTTCACAAGCTGAATCACTCAGTTCAATCATAAACTCACGACTTTATGTCACGAATGAGTTAAATATACTTATGTCATCGATAACAGTACGTAATGATATTCATTCGCTTATTTGATTTGATCCTATAACCATACAAATCTTGTTTAAATTGAATGACGTATATTTTTAAGAAAGAAAGGAGGAATATTACTGAAGTTTTTTCCTAACACCAAATCGTTATTTTTAACTCCTCGACACGTGTTTCGATCACCAAGTGATCATCTTCAAAGAGGAAGATTAATCTTCCTCTTTTAATCTCGACACCTCGACAAGTGTTTCGATCACCAAGTGATCATCTTCAAAGAGGAAGATTAATCTTCCTTTTTAATTCTTCCTCTTTGAAGATGATCACTTGGTGATCGAAACACGTGTCGAGGTGTTAAAAATAACGATTTGGTGTTGGGAAAAAACTCCAGTAATATTCATTACTACACCAAAGGTTCCAAACAGTGCATCATAAGAAAGGAGGAAAGAAATTTTAAAATAAACTCTATACAAAGACGTGTAGATCATGCAGAGAAGTAACTTTCGGACACAAACTCATCAAGTTCAATAATTTGTCGTATTTTGATTTCTTTGGTAGTGAGTTTTCTTGCTTGCTTTCTTTTTTGGAAATTTCCGCTAGTAATTTCAATATCTACTTTTCTGCATGTTGAGATTTCAATTTCACAACTTCAACAAATATACAGTTTCTCCTTAGTAATAAGTATAATAGAAATGCAAAATCGAATTACATGCGATTAATCCAAGAAGGGGCCGATAGGTAGGGATAACATAAAAGAAAAACGGGTGATAGTTTATAGTTTTGGGGTTTCGGATATTCAAAATATTTTCATTCCGCCAAAATCGCATCTACAGGGTTGTAATTTGGCACGAATATGTATTTTAGTGCGTTCTACACGTGATTAGATGATTGTGTAAAAAAAATGTCTTGCGAGATACTGCGATTGTTCATAAATTACAAGAAAAACGTATATATCGTCAATCTTGAATTCTTGGACGTCAAATTTCAGCCCTATATGGCCAAAAAAAAGTTTCATTTTCAATTTGTAATTGCTTGTATCTGGCCAAGTTTTGGTGGAATTTTACATTGCAAAGAGGTTCTGGTAACCTTGAAATTTGGGTAAGTCCATCCATAAAAGGACCGTTATTGCCGAATATGTTTTTCATGTTTCAACAATGTTCCCAGTGTTTAAAATTGGAATTATTTTCATCAATTTTATCTACCAAACCCCATACTGTAAATCCAGCTATCAATATATTTGGCTGTTAAGAAAGGAGGCTTGTGTTGGGACTAAGTCTACATGCATTGTGGGTATTCAGGTAGAAGGCACTCTTGTCTTTAGAGACACAAACACTACAGGAAAATCCTTCACGTTCTCTAAGAGCGGTGCCTGTGCGAAAATAGCGATTCACAGTGGATTTGAGTCGCTGAAGATCAAATTCATTTGAAAAAACGTACTCAGGAAGTTCATCCCACATAATCGCAGTTCTCCGAATGAGAGAGTTCTCAAACAGTGAGGTCAGAGGTGTACTGAGTAGAACCTCAAAACGATGAGCAGCCACAGTCCGTCGCGTATTTCTAATATGTACCGCTCTTGGTGGAATCAAATGTGCCAAGTCTTGAACATCTCCCGTGAAAGTATCTATAAAGGAGAGGTGAATCTCCAACCTTTCTTCGATGTTCCAGGCTATCAAGGTTGCAAGTGATGTTCGCGCCTCCAATCAGGCGGATGACTCTTTTCTAGATGGAATCCAGCAGCTTCAGTGTATGCTCAGAGGCGGAGCTCCATACATCTGAAGAATACTCCAAAGAAGGACTGATCTGAGCTGAGGTGTGTACAGTTCACTGATTCGGAACAGCGTTACAAGCTTTTGAGAAACAGCCTTTGAAATTCCAGCGACATCATTGTTCCATATTGGTGTTCAATTCAATCCCCAACAAACTCATCGAAACAGAAATGTCCTGACATTATTATATCCGGTTCGGAGACACTTATCTTTTTGGAGAAAACCTCTGCCTGGGTTTTTATAGCATTAAATTGAACCTGGTTACTTCCACCCCAATTCGAAATCCCTTCTGGATCCAAAACAATATATTGGATTCTTCGTTTTTTACAATAAGTCGTTGATATACAATAGAAAGAGGGTTGGAGACAATATGGATCCCTGTGGAACGCCAGCATTGATGGTGAAAGTATTCGAGAGATATTCATCGACTGCCACTAGCAGGAACGTTCTTGCAGGAAGCTAAAGAGCCATACGCAAAGATAATTTGACAAGCCATACGCAAAAATAATTTGACAAGCCATACGCAAAAATGATTTGGCAAGCCATAGCATCAAAGTTTGGCCAGCAATCCCTCATGCTACACACGGTCAAAGGCCTTAGAAATATCAAGCACAACTGCTCTTGGTTCTCCATGTTTCTCGATTGAGTTATTCCGATAGAAGGTCGCCTGTTGACATTTGTTTCCGAAAGCCATATTGATGATCTATCAAGATGTTAAAGTCTTTCAAATATTTAAGGATATGGTGGTTCAGGGCTTTCTCCTTGATTTTTGATATCCCATATATAGAAAGCCCCTCATGCTTGGAGAAAACTCTCTCAAAACGGTTCTGTCGTCGATATTAATTTGCAATTTCAATTATTAGCGGCGAGCCGTTTGTGGGAGTGATAGTAAAAATGCATTCGTGGCATTTTGTAACGGCCTAGAAAATGAAACTTTTACGTCGAATATAAATGCCGGCCACCTTGAACTCGCGTAGGGCTTCTTTAGGTTACGTCAGCCCCAATAAATGCGGTAATCCTCACTAGCTACGCGCGTAATATCATTATCGAGTTCTTTTTATATCTTCAAGATTTATAAAAATTATTTGTGTTTTGTGTGCTCGATTTTTAATAGGTTGGGGGGATTCGACTTTTGTGCAGTATCTTTTAAATTCGGCAACATTCATTACAAATCTTTCACTAAAGTTTGAGCAAAATTTACTAAAAACTAATATTTGTAACCACTTGACATATTCGCTTGCAAGTAAAACTTCAATGCTGACAAAATAACTACTCAGTTTTGAAGTAACACCTTTGTGAAATGTTCACTATAACAGGGAAAAACATCGATGTTAAACCTTGTGCATATTATTGAACAAATTTGAATTATTGAAAATTATTACAATCTTACGTTGAATTATATTATAATTGATTATGTAACAGTTTTTTTAATGTATGACTTCTTTTAAATATACTCCCATGTTTACAAGTATACAACATAACATGAGTTTCACTAAATGGTAGGTGGAAATACAAATACTGGAAACCTCGAAGAATTGTATCAGACCAGGACACATGATGTGCGGTACTTTCCAGGATACAGATCTATTTTCAAACTCATAATTCAGTTTGTGTGAAACATAGATACAATAAACTTCAAAAATATTTTGAAGAATCCTTTACAAAAAAATTTAAAATAGGGTTACTCACTTTTTGTTTTCATCATTTGATTTAACTGACTTGGAGTCTTCGCCTGTATCTTCTTTCATGTCATTTTCATCACTGAAACAAAAAAACTTAAGTTGATCCAACAGCCATACAAAAATCAGTTGTTTTCAATTTCCACAAACTCTAGTATGTGGTTTCTCATTATTTTCATGAAAATCTCAGTAGTTTCATCAAGCTTATGTTTCGAATTTTTCAATAATGTGACCTGCTGATTTCGAATTTATCCGGGAAGCTTTGATTCAAACCGCAAGGTGGCACTACCATCAATGCAAAACTAAAGGATAACACTGAAATAACTTAAAGATTGCCAGTGCTTGAATGGAAAGGTTCTATGCACTCAAAGTCATATTAGTATTCATTACACAAAAACACATAAATTGTTAGATGATATTAGGTAAATCCAGTGAAAATTTGTGGATATTTGGTAGTTTTTCTCTATAGATTCGGTCTATATATCTAAATTAGATCAGAAATAATAAATATTCATTTCCAATAATACAATAATGCACGGAAAAAAAGATTTGTTGAATGAAATAAAATTCACTTCATTCAAAGAAATAAAAGTGTCATATATGCACGACAAAATATTTTGTTGGTGCAAGTAAAAAGAATTCTTGACTCCTAACTATTTCTTCAAGCATATGTTCATTGTATCAAACAAATATTTCATTGAAACAATCGCATCCATTAGTTATTTCAATTCAAAGAAGAATTGAATTCAAGTAATATTTTGTCTAATTGATAGCGAGAATGATTTAGAGTAATTCGAATATTCTATTGAACAAACAAAATTTAAAGATGGGTGAAATAGTGGATCTGATTGAAATAATCAAATGTATTTTCTATTTAAATAAAAGTTATGTTGAAGAAACATAATATATCTGCAGGATGATGAAGAACCTTGCTTGTTTTGATAATGGGAAAATTTCCACTAAAGTAATGATTTTGTTGAACAAATAATGAATAGTAGTTGAACGAACAATGTTTATACCTCATTGTGAGTATCTTTCTGATAGAGTAAAGCATTTCGAAAGTTCAAAATAAGTATGAATAATGATGTACCAAATGAAATAAAGTTACAAATCAAAATCCTTCCCTCAGTTCTACTGAAAATTACTTTTCTCTTCTCCAAAACTTCAATATGTTTTTTAAGTTTGTAGATAAAAAGCATTACGTATAGTTTTAGTATATTGAGAAAATTACTTTTCAGTAGAATCAGAAATACAGAGTCAGTGATTGAATTTACATGAATCTCCAATCAAAATAGATCAAGTTATTGAATAATTGTGAGAATATATTATAGTTTGTTCAACAACCCGATTTCTCAATACATCAAATACACTTTGTATCATTTTCTCAACTGGATTATTGATCTACTTACGTATCACGATTTTTTAATCAGCTGCTGATGGGAGTCTTGCGGATAATATTCCATATTCAATACTGATTATGTAAATGCCATGGAAAATTGTTCAACGTGAGAATGAGCAAAATATAAATAAAAATCGAGAAATTTTAGTACCAAATTTATTCAAACAATCAATAAATTATAATAGACTTCTACAAATATTTAAATGAAAATATAAATTTTTCACAAATGGATAATCCTAATATGAAACATTAACATATTTTATTATTTATTATTATTATTGGTGATATCTACTAAAAAACAATTAGAGTTGATTTCGAAACCTTTCACTGAAGTAATGATCTAAAATAAAAGAGAACAGAGATTAGTGATAGTCTACATTTTCGCAATAATACTATTGGATCAATTTCTATTAACAAGCTTAGATATTATCCCATAAAAATATAAAAATATAATAATTTTTTTTTGTACACATCCAATTTAACAAAAGGAGATACCCTTATTTTTTGATAATAGGAAAAAACAATGACTTACTTCATCACAGAAAAATTTGATTAGAAATATGACTGTGATGACAAAATTTACCTAGGTCTCCAATCGTAACTTTCAGGCCTTCAAATCTATCAAATTTAAGAATTCTAGCATTCAATTACTTAGGTATAGACCTGAATAATAATAAGTATCTACAGCAAATCGCAAAAATATATAGTTATTTGAGAAAACTGAATATGTTTTTAATTGTAATGGTATACATATTTATTATTAAAGTTATGAATTAAAGACATACCTCTGTTATATATGACTCTTAATTTATTCCATCAATTGCTTCCTTGATTGAATATTTTTCTTTTGCCAATTGGGGAGTCATTTCTTTCATTTCTTCATCAGTGAGCCTTTTAGCTATGTCTAAGGTTACATCATTTTCTGTCTGAAAAGTATGTGTTTTAAGTATATTATTAGGAGATAAATAATATATGTATTTTTTTACCTTTAAAAATACCAATTGGGTCATTTAATCCCAAGTTATTAAGACATTCCTCCATGTCTAAAAATAAAATAGATTATATTGCAATTATATCCAATACATGCTATTCATAATTATTTCAAAATATGGAATGAAAGAAAGTATATTATCAACATACCTGTGAAAACACTGAAAAACTTCAATCCACGTATAATCAAAAAGAAACTGTAAACCTCTTCGTCATTTCCTTGAAAAACACAAAACACATTGTTAATTCTTATTCCATTCGTGATTAGTTTACGGTTCTTGCGAAAATGCAAATGGTGCCGACCGGCACTCTATTCCTTAGAAGTATTTCAACTATATCATTTCTTTAAAGGAAACAATTCAATTTTTCAAACCAACAAATAATAAAACTGTTGAAATGAAATTATCCATAATCTTGAAATTATTTCCAAAATTAGTTAAAGGTATTGAAATGTATTGTTGAAGTGAAAATAAATATTCAGTTGATTCAATTATATATTAGTGTCAAAACAGCACCCCATAGTGTTAAACTGAATTGGAAAGTTTTCATTCAACAGACGTACTTTTGATTTGATGAAATTATATTGTTTGACTCAACCGAATTATTTTGAGAACTCAATAAATGTTATTCTTGAAATGATTCACAATTCATTTGACTAAGTAAAAGACCTCTTGAATTGAAATATTAGAGAAATTAAAATGAGAATTTCATTTTGTCTCCGCAAAATTATCATCTAATCAATACAATACACACGTCGTTTGAAATGAATGATATTTAATCAAAGTGATGAAATAAATTAGACTAAATAAATTTCTTTGAAGTAACAAATCTTTTTTTTCCGTGATGGCAAATGTATAAATCTTTTTGCCATTTTCAGATTGGATGCATTTTATGCATAGCAGGTAAAATACTGTAATTTTCCTCAACACTTCTATAATTCGTTAGCATTTCTATGTAAGTCGTTTAGAAAACTTCAATTTTTCATGCACCGTAAACCTTTATTCCATAATTTTCTGTACAATTTACCATTGTTTTACTTATTGTCTAATGATCGTTTGTAGCTAGGTTTGTATCAACTGTAATGTATTTCCAAATAGATATTTTCACGTTATAATTTGTTTTCTTAGAGTTTTGCTTGACCGGTGTTGGTGATCACTGATTTTGGCTGGCGCGCAAAAAATAATGTTCCAGCAATTTGGAGTGAAGATCGATTATTGCTTCTTCTTCGCTTCATGAGTTTTGATTCACTAGCAAATAATATATAAACCTTGATCGGTGTATATATTGTTTACATCAGAACATTCATTATCGTGAGCTGTAGATTCAGAATTTTTTGGTATATACAAACGTAAATAAGAAATAAGAAATAAAAAGTAAAACTGAAACCTCTGGCGTAAAATAAATCAAAAATTAGCACTGTTTTTTATTGAAAATGATTGAAATTCAATTACCTGAAGTTGAATAAGAATTTTTGACTTGTTTTGAATTTATTTCAACATTGCAAAACTAACAGAGAGGTACTCTGAATATAAGATGAAAAATACATTAGTCGAACCAGAAAAATTGTTAAATAAATTCAATGAATAAAAAATCCGATTTACAAAATTTCAGTATTATCTGTACATACATATTTATTCAAACAAAAAAATGATATGAGAGGGAAAAAGTAGTGATGCTGATTCGCCCAGTATTATAATTCCAATTGATTCAAAATATTGTACATCGAAATACTGTCATTAGTTAGTTTCTGTCGGTCATTTCACATATTGTTTTTCTTCATTTTGCTAATTTCAAAATCAATCTCATGTTTATATTATTCATTCATACCATTTTTTTGCTGAATTCCATTAGTTTGGACTTCCATTGTCTAATATGATATGATTTGAAATCTCTGACATAACAAATGGAAATTATAATTAAAAAGATAGCTGAAAATAACAATTATATTAAGCAAAACCCTGAAATGAAATCAATATAAAATAAAAATCAGTCAAAAAATTGAAAATTGAAGAATAAAATATTTCAAGCCAAGTTACTTCACGACGTTTCGATTATTAGTATTCACAAACGTCTTCGGGTCATCACCCGAATTTTGAATATTTCAGTAAGAGAAATAAATACAACCTAAAGAATATTTTCAGAAATGATATATATGAATTACGAGAAATATTCAATAAATAAAAGAACCGATATTGTGAGTCTTGGCAAAATCTACAAATATGATGAGGATAACAATAGCTTCCTCAAGTGTAAACTTGATTGTAAACTTGAAGAAGCTATTATATAGAAAAACACTTATCGTGGTTTTCGTAAAATCCTTTATAGTGAAAATCATACAATAAACTGTATCAATTAGTTTTTTTTTTACAATTATCTCACTTCTAATTGAACATTTTTCGATTTCAAATTCAGTTTTAATTTGAATAAAAAAATCCATTGTTTTCGAAAGATTCCATATGAGACGATATCGTAGATTCTAATATGGATGCATGAAAACCAATTTTTAAAATATTACTTGAGCATAAATTTTTCTTGAATGTTTCTTCAATCTCCTGATTTTTCTGTCAATTTCTAACAATGTTCTGGTTTTTATCAAATTTCATTATCAGTTATACATAGTTTTTCAAAATTTGAGTATTTTTTATTTTATTTTCGATTCAACAGAAATAACAACAATGAATAATCACAATTCATTCATGAATAATTCGTAATATAAGAATCAAACACATTCACTACAATACAAATTTATTATATTTGTAAACGGAATCTAATTTTGTAACAGCGAATTTCAAAAGTAGAACTCTCTGGCTTTTTTTCCTCCTCAATTGAATTTTGGATCTATCGAAAACGCTTGTCCCACCCCAAAACAAAATACTGTCTCTCGACGAGCGTTTCGCTAACCAAGTCAGCATCATCAGTAGAAGACTAGTCCCCTCGTTTTGCCCAATTCTATTCTATTTTTATGTGCATTTTTCTGTATTTTTATATAACTTTTTTTAAATCTCTCAATATATTCAGGTAATGAGTATTTTTTTGTTTAAAATTCATTAGTAAGTAGTTTCATTGTTGATGAAATTTCTCAAAATCATCTTTTGATAAATATGTGATCAACAATAGAATAAAAAAAATTGCAAAAATAACTTTAGTTTCTGTTTTATAAACACTGTTGCATTACATTAATGTGGACGACTGTTTAAAAGTTTTTTTGTTAATTCATTTCGAATATAACATAGTATTATTATTGATAATAAAATGGATTAAACTATAAACTCATTTCCACAATCAACGCCACCAAAGTTAAATAAAATAGTACAAGAATATTTTCATTTCTACATTTTTCATACAAAGCTTTTTTAAAAAAATGACAGTTGCAATTCTTAGAGCGCGATATTTTGAATATTTAATTATCTTCAATTATTATTGTTCTACACATTCATATGCTGCTGGAATTTTCTGAAATTCTACGTGAAAGTATATAATTCTTTGTGACACAACATGTAAACACTTAAAATACAAGATATTAGGTAGTCGAAGCCTTTTAAGGAATTGCGCATTGAAACACACACATGCATGGAAATCAAGTGCAGGTAGAGTCTTATAACTTCCAGAACTCCAGAAACACGCTATAGAAATGATACGGACCCAATTTGGGAATCCCCTGGAGTGCCTTTACGGCAACTTCAACCAATTAAGTATGTATACACACATAAACATCTAAGATTTTGGCGCTAAGAAAGACTGATGATTAACCTCGCCTCCTACTCGATTAAGGAGTTGATTAGTATTTGAAACTTTGAGATCACTTATAGGAGTTCGAAGTGCCACAATTCGAGTTTTATTATATAATGTTTTGACCGGTTTCATCGGTGTTGCTACAAAAGGTTTTGTTTCTTACCCAACGTTGAAGTTCTTTTTGTTTCACATTTTTCATTGTGTGGTTTTCTTTGACTTGACTTCTTTTGGTACTCGTGTTTCCTATTATTTTTATATTCTGAGAGGGCATTGATTCATTATCGAATAGTAAGAATTTTTTATAAATAATAATTTAAAATACTTTTCTTTAATTTATTTCCAGAGGAATACAAAACGGGACAAACCCAAAAAGAGTATTCACAAATGATGAGGTGAAAATAACAATAAATGATTTTATTGTTATAAATAAATAATAGGCAATATTGAATAATATGCAATGTCTTATTATGAACAGTGCAGTGCAGTTCAAATTACAATAATTAGATATGAAACTGCTGATTAAATGATCGTTTTAAGAGACGTGGTGAAGGTTGCGAGGGAATTAAAAAATATGTAAATTTCTATTGATTTGGATATAGGGCTGTAGGATTTACAACATCTATTTAGGAGAGAATTCAAATAGTAATTAGTTATACTTTGATTTGTTTGGAATGAATATAATCCTCTGGTATTATACAGAGGTACATTTATCGAAAGTTGGTTCAATATAGAACTGCTGTCCAAACAATTATTTATTGTTTTATATAGGAACTTGATATCAGCTATTTGGTAGCTTCTTTTTAAACTCCATTTGTGTAGGAGAGTCTTCTTTCTATTCAAGAGAATTTTCAAGCCAATTATAATCTCTGACAAGTAGAATTGGATCCTTTGGTATGGAATGAATCTAATGAAAATTACTTTCCCACACCTACCCTGAGACTAGGGTGAGTTTCCTCAGAGTCTTTTTCGTTGACTCGTGACTCACAATCACATATTTTTGAATGGAACTGGCAGGTATTTGATGAAAATCCATATCAAAACTTACTAATAAGATCCTGTTTGAGAAAGCAAAACATGTGTCGTGGTTTTGCAAACCTTTTATAGTAAAAATCGATTAAATATCATTAGTAAATCACATATGACTTAGTCATCTCTGATGACACAAACTTGGTTGATATCCTAGTTCTTGAAATATGAAGAATTGTTTGCATTAGATTTTATCACAACTAATTGATAAATATTATTAGTTCGGCTTCCATTGTCTAATAAGATATGATTTGAAATATCTGAAATAACAAATGAAAATGAAATTGAAAAGAGCAGCTATAAATAACAATTATATAAAGCAGAAAAAATTACAATAAAATAAAAAATTGAGCAAAAGTTGAAAATTGGATCATTAAAATGAAATAAAAATTAAAAATCATCATGCGAAGACGATTTTGGATACTAACAAGCGAAACGTCGTAAAATAACTTGGCTTGAAATCTTTTAATTTTCATTTCATTTCATTTGTTCAATTTTCAATTTTCTGCTTAATTTTTTATTTTATTGTAATTTCTTTTCAGAGTTTTTTGATCAATATAATTGTTATTTTCATCTGTTTTTGTTTCAATTTTAATTTTTATTTATTGTTTCAGATATTTTAAATCCGAACTAATGAAATTCACCATTCAACATTGTCAACTACCTTCAAACAAATAGTTGAACACCAAGAAATTTTGGATATCATCAGGAGAACCTTTACCTTTTTTATCATTTTCTTAGATATTTTCTTCAGATCAACCTGCGCGGTCTAATATTATTTAACGTTATACGACAATTGTATCTCTTCACCTGGAAATTTTAGATTCTTACGTCCCTCTATCCTGATACTCCTAGGTTAGGTTAGGTCTAAAGTGAGTGGGTCTATTCGACCCTCCACCACAACCCGCAAGGATTTATTGTGGCTCACACATATTCAAACTTGGCCAAATAAACCTAGCTTCTCAACGGAGCCGATTAGCTTGCATGGTGAGTGGTCTTCCAGGTCAGATGATAAAAGTACGGCTCTTCCGAACTCTAAAAACCTGATTCGGTGCCCAGTGGGGCAGGCACAAAGTATATGCTCTGCTATTTATCATTTTCCAAACAGAGGCACTGTCTTCCAACAGTCCAAGTCTCTGCATATGATGATTCAAATGACAGTGACCTGTAAGAAGGCCTGTTAGACATCGTAGTTCATCCCTACTGTAGTCCAACAACTGTTTGGGTGGATAAACGCCTTGGAATGAGTCAATCCTGGAAGATTCTGCTAGAAGTCCATGAATCTTATTGCCATCCAGGTCTTCAATGTTTGTTTGGCAAAACCCAAAGCGATGCCAATGACAGGTTCAGGTCCGATGAAGCAGCTTGCAGCACCCTCCTTTGCAAGAGAGGAGAGTTGTTTTTGGCAGTTTGCTACCAATTTAGACGTTGCTCGGTAGGAGCTAAAAGCTTCCAACGCCGCTTGACTGTCCGAGAATATTTTCATTGACTTGCGTGTGAGGTTGGATTTATCCAATCTTTCGGCACATAATTCAATAGCGGAAATTTACGCTATTGAATTGAAATATCATTAGTTCGGACTTCCATTGTCTAATATAGTATGATTTGAAATCTCTGAAATAACAAATGAAAATTAAAATTAAAAAGAACAGCGATAATTGTATCTCTTCACCTGGAAATTGTATATTCTCACGTCCCTCTATCCTGGTACTCTTGATAAACAATATTGGGATCGATTCGGATGACCTTCCATTTAACCGTTTTTACTTGGTTTTTACTTGTTTTAATATTCCGCACTTCCAACATTCGTCCCCTCACAATATAATTATGTTTTTCTGATTCAATATGATGCAGTCATTATTTTTTTAAAGACAAAACACAAGCACTACAGGAAAATCCTTAAGGCGTTCTAAGAGCGGTGCCTGTGCAGAAGTAGCGATTCACATTAAATTTGAATCGCTGGAGAAAAAATTCATATGGAAAAACGTTCTCAGAAAGTTTATTCCACATAAACGCAGTTCTCCAAATGAAAGAGTTTTTGAACAGTGAAGTTCGAGGTGTACTTAGTTGAACCCCAAAATGATGAGCAACCACTATCCAAAAGCCTGATAGGGTTATTGCGCGACGCGGAGAAAAACAGGTCAGTGCAATGACATCGGTAGACAGGAGGACCTTGATCACATTGGCTTCAGCCACCTATGTTTATATTTCCACGTAAACGATTCCAAGACTATTTCATTCGGAACGGCCCAACCGGTTCAATCGGAACAGCTAACGGATCAGGCTGGATGCAAGAGGATGATAGGATGATTTTCAAGTTTTCCTTGAGCATTTTAAAAATCATGTTGGACCATCAGAAGAGCTCTATTGATCCTAAATATTCATGCTTCATCTACAGCTCTGAAGAACATGGAATTCTGTAGAGAAAATGGCATAATTTTGCTCATATTTCTCCCACACTATACGCACAAGCTACAGCCACTGTATCGTGCTATTTTTGGACCTCTAAAAAAGCCATTAATACAGCTTGTGTGCGAAGTTATGCCAAGAAAGTCATGACCAAATATGAAATCCCATCTGTAGCAAAATCTGCATTAAATGTAGCAATCACTGCAAGGCATATCAGTGTTGATTTTGCTGCAACTGGAACATGTCCCACAGACATATTTGGGTCGTCTCAGCCCAGAACTAGAGCAATCCGTTTCAGAAGTTGTGGAAAATCCAACAGAAAGAACCATAACTCGAAATCTCAACACCGGTACCGTTGATAATGATGAAGCAAGAGCCATTATTCTAGGTACACATAAAGATCAGACCATGCCATCTAGAAATTCATCAGTTGTGAACAATAATGCCAGTGAACCTGTTGCCTCCACGACTACATACCATACCCCTGTTCTAAATAATCATGCCATTGAACCTATGGCGTCCACGTCTACAGCCTTTTGCCACTGTAACTAACGTGTTACTAACAAAATCATATCTGCTGTGCTTACTGACACACCTACTAAGGACGAAGTAGCTGCTATTGAAACTAATAGGAAGGTGAAGAATGTGAAAAAGCGTCACTTAAGCGAAGAAAAGAAGAAATCTAAAAAAAACAAGAAGACTTATAAAAAGAAGAGAATAGGTGATGACGAAGAAGATGCAGAAAATAATTGCTTTTGCTTGGTTTGCCTTGAAGCCTATGCAAACAGCAGATTGAATGAGCAGTGCCAGTGGGTCCAAGTGTCCAGTACCTAGAATGGAAAGACTGGGCATACTTGGATTGTACTGGAGACGATCTGCAATACGTTTGCCACAACTGTCTATCAGATTAGATTAAGATTTTTGACTGATTAAAATAATGATTATTACTGGAGTTTTTTCCCAACACCAAATCGTTATTTTTACACCTCGACACGTGTTTCGATCACCAAGTGATCATCTTCAAGAGGAAGATAAAACTAATAACTACTCAAAACTAAAGCTACTTATACTAATCTGGTACATAATACAGGTAGGTAATCAGTAATACCACCCATACAAGTGTACCACCCTAATTTTACAATTGGCCTTTCTATTATTTACAATATGTCCTTATGTATGTTTAAATGTTACAGCTATATATAGAACAATTTTCAGCTATATAAAATTAGTTTCACAATATTGCCTATCTAAATATATTTACAATGTGTCTTTTTGTAGTAATCAGTAAATCCAACAATATTATTTCAACAAGCAATATAGTATGATATTTGGTATTGGTCCGTTGTCGTTATTCATAATATTATTATGTTTACTTATTTCCACACTCTCATAGGCATCTAGATGCCTGTTGTTATTAACTTGTCTAACTAATCTGAAGTCTATGGAATGGTTTTGTTGCAAAATATGATGGGCGACTACTGATTTTTCAGGTCTTCCATATTTTAAGTGTGCTATGTGTTCCTTATATCTCACTTTATTAGATCTTTTTGTCTGTCCATAATATTTTGTATCGCAGTCCTTACATTCAATTTCGTAAATTCCAGACTTTTCCGAATTCTCAACTTTGTCTTTTGGACTTCCCAAAAGGTTCTGCAGTGTATGACTTGTTTTAAAAACCACCTTCATACCTAGTTCCTTGAAAATCTTTCCAAAGTTCTTCGTATATTGGTGGTATGGAACTGAGATGTATTTATCTTGGTTTTTGTCCTTTCTGATAGTCGAGATTTCGTTCATTCTTAACCTAAACTTCTTTTTCCTAATTATGTCATCTACAATATCCCTCGGGAAACCGTTAGTGGCTGCTATTTCCTGTATTGTACGTTTTTCTTTTGTGAACCTAATACAATACAGGAAATAGCAGCCACTAACGGTTTCCCGAGGGGTATTGTAGATGACATAATTAGGAAAAAGAAGTTTAGGTTAAGAATGAACGAAATCTCGACTTTCAGAAAGGACAAAAACCAAGATAAATACATCTCAGTTCCATACCACCAATATACGAAGAACTTTGGAAAGATTTTCAAGGAACTAGGTATGAAGGTGGTTTTTAAAACAAGTCATACACTGCAGAACCTTTTGGGAAGTCCAAAAGACAAAGTCGAGAATTCGGAAAAGTCTGGAATTTACGAAATTGAATGTAAGGACTGCGATGCAAAATATTATGGACAGACAAAAAGATCTATTAAAGTGAGATATAAGGAACACATAGCACACTTAAAATATGGAAGACCTGAAAAATCAGCAGTCGCCCATCATATTTTGCAACAAAACCATTCCATATATTTCAGTTCTTAAAGATTAGTTAGACAAGTTAATAACAACAGGCAACTAGATGCCTATGAGAGTGTGGAAATAAGTAAACATAATAATATTATGAATAACAACAACGGACCAATACCAAATAGCATACTATATAGCTTGTTGAAATAATATTGTTGGGTTTACTGATTACTACAAAAAGACACATTGTAAATATATTTAGATAGGCAATATCGTGAAACTAATTTTATATAGCTGAAAATTGTTCTATATATAGCTGTAACATTTAAACATACATAAGGACATATTGTAAATGATAGAAAGGCCAATTGTAAAATTTATTTAGGGTGGTACACTTGTATGGGTGGTATTACTGATTACCTACCTGTATGATGTACCTGATTAGTATAAGTAGCTTTAGTTTTGAGTAGTTATTAGTTTTATCTTCCTCTTGAAGATGATCACTTGGTGATCGAAACACGTATCGAGGTGTAAAAATAATGATTTGGTGTTGGGAAAAAACTCCAGTAATATTCATTACTACACCAAAGGTTCCAAACAGTATATCACAAATAATAATGATTGATCTCAAAGCGATGCCATTGTTACTTAGAAGATATAATTACTTGTTATGGGGATGTTTAGTTGTTTTTGTTGATACTTAATGTACCAAAAGATGATAAAAGCTCTTTTTTGCAAAAAACTATGTTTGTTTTATTTATAATACGTATAATGAATTTTTTTGTGACAGGAGCAGAATATTCTAATTATTTTTCATGATTGTTTTGGAAAGGGGAGGAATGGTACTACATTAATTCATATAGGTCTTAACTGTGAAATGATTCTTGAGCAAGATATGTCCCTTGAAGTGAAAATTGCCACAACACTCCTAAGTCTCCCTGAACGCGATAATCAAGTATGAGGGCAATGAAAAATATGGACATGTGGAATATTATGAAGTAGCTGTTTCTACTACTTGAAATAAATTTTCACATGTTATATTCGTTTAATTTAGGAAATTGATCAGAATCATCTTGAAAGTGTCTATTTTTCCATATCGTACTCTGAAGGGCCGGAAAATACTGGGATATTCTGACTAACTTTCGCTAGTTGTTATGTTAAAGTCAAACCTATGCTATATTATTCATATTTTCACTTCGGTATTGCTCTAGTTAGTACTTACTACTTACCTGAAATAAGTTTTTCTCTTTCTGTTTGAACTACACAGAGAACTACTGTCTACATGTATATCCATCGCTGATCCTGAATTCTGGTTGGACTGGTAGGAGAGACTAGAAGAACAGGGATCACTGAAAAAAAGTATTTGAACTTTAATGAAGCAATGTCTTCGGAATTTCAAAAGGTGTGACATTATTGAATGAAGAATAAGAAAATAGGGAGTGGTTGAATTAAAATCGATTTGCTTTTAATCGACATATTCAAAGAAAGAGTTACGCAAACAATTATTCAACTTTGATATGGAAAACTGTTTTCAGTATGGATTTCTTAAAAATTATTCATTGATCGTGAATTTCTCTATATATTTATGCTCTTATTATGGGAAAACATATATAAAAAAAATGTATCTTGCAAAAATACAAAAATTGATAATACTACAAGACCCTCATTTTTTTGTAATAATTCAATTTCATGAATATATAAATATACTTCAATGGTCTACAAAGTAATATAGTTACAATATTGTTTATAAACATACATAAAAATAGTTAACTTGCAAAAATACCAAAATAGAATGCATTATAAAACAAAATCATACTTTGGTTGAGCGTCTTCTTCAATACAAACTTTCTCACCGTGGTATCATTAAATAAATTGCTTTCAACAGAAATCAAATCGTGGAAAGATAAATTCGCCTAAACAATGGATATTTGAAAAAAGCACCCCTCCTAAGGTTCTTATACATTGAAATTTAAAAAACAACAACTTTTTTGGATCATGTCACATCGGATATCCGACACGTATTCGTGCAGGTTTCTTGGCAGAGTAAATTATAACCGATGCTTTTTGTTAGCCCAGCAGAAGGATCTCGCTGTGATCACCTACAGCGATCACGCATATTTCGGAATGTCACCCCTCATCAGTGCAAGATATTTTCGAACATTAGAATGCTTTGTATGATGAAGTACGATTTTTTTTTCAGTTGTAATGAAAAGACAACAATATTATTTCCTTGTTGAAAAACCTTCTTCAATGTGCGGTTTTGTTTATTTTTATTCGAAATTGATATTTTGGTAGCAACCCAGCTCTTTAACTCATGGAAGAGACAGAGGTTTGAAACCACTGGTTTAGAGAATTGAATCTTAGGCACTTTCTCTGGTAAAATTCTTGACAATTCGAAAATTGTCAGTTCCCAAGAAAACATATTCAATTAATGAAAATATAAATTGCATTGATGCTGGGCATTGATGCTGGGCCGTTAGAAACGATGACTATATCATGATGTGACTGACCAAAAGACTGAAGGAGATGTACAAAATGATTTAATTCATTTGAGTACCAAAGTTCTCATAAAATATGATGAATGCTTTTGCTACAATATCTTACCATGACAGACAATATCTGATATCTGTTTGAATATATCCCTGTGAATAGATTTACATTGTTCAACAAAAGTTGACAGATCAGAAATCTACGAGAGAAAGAAATGTAAAAAGAATATTTAAAATACCAGGACCGAAATATTTATCGAAAATTAGAAGAAAAAAAATATTATTATTCGTATATTTTTGAATTTCACACAGTAAAGAAGAAATTCAAAAATATATGAACGATAATAATAATATTTCATTTCGTTAAAGACAATATAAAGTTGTATAAGAAAATCTCAAAGCAATAAAATAGAGATACTGAAAATTAATTGTGAAAATTAAATGAGGCGACAATAAAAGAAGAACATCAGACTTGATAATTATTAAAAAATTCTTTGTTGCTTTGAAGCATTCACACATTCAGGAAGATTATTGTGAATTTTTGGATCAATGTATTCTGGCCCAGAATGAGTCACTTTTAATTTCGCGATTGTCACATGGAACTGATTTTTGATTCTCGTATCGTAGTGGTGAATACTTTTATTTAATGTAAAATTTGACTTATTTTCAGATACATATACACACATTTCAAATATATAAACTGATGCATGAGTTAAAATATTATATTTTTTGAAATACTGTCTACAAGAATCTCTTCGGGAAATATTTGCAATGCATCGTACAATGTGCTTGTTTGCAACGAATACATTTTGTGCTGAAGTTGACCTTCCCCAGAAATAAACACCGTACCTTATTCTTGACTCTACATGAGCATAGTAGATACTGATACATAGTAGATACATAACTCAGCTCTAGTACAGATCCTAAATCAATAAACAGAAAATTCAGAGAATGGAGCTTAGATATCAGATGTTTGCAATGACTACTCCAATTCAGGAATTCATTCAGATAAATACCTAAAATCTTAACACTACTCCCATCACTTTTTAAAGATATGTTATTTACATTGAACTGGAGATTTTCAATTTTTTCTGGCGATTGTGAATACGAATGACCTGTGTTTTATCTGTGTTGAAAAATAAATCGTGCCCTTTAAAAAAACTGGAACCTTGATTCAATGCTCTTGAACATTTATTTATGTATCAGGTGCAGAGACAATTGATGAAAAATAATCAGCATAGGCTGTGTAATTACTTTCTTCAATTATAGAGTCAATGATGTTTACATACAGATTGAACAAAAGGAGTCGTGTGGTATACCCATTGTTATATTTTTACGTTCAGAGTTAAAATTGAAGGTACTATCTTTTTTCGCCATTTGCAATGGCACAAATTGATCCTAGTTCTGGGATGAATGAATTTATCCAAGTGAAACATCTCTTATACCATAATATTCCAATTTTGAAGCCAGTTTTTCAAGATTGACACAGTCAAATGCACGGCTTACATCATACAGGATCACTGCCGGACAGTCACCTACATTAATATGTGTGATTATTTGATTTATAAATATATCAGTAGACTTTTGTTGACAAAATACAACTAGCTTTTGGGTTAAAATGGAATGCTGATTCTAAAATGAAGTCTATCCAGAAAAGCATATTCAAATAAGTTATAAAATCCAAATGGCACTGAAATAGAAAGATAATTTTCCATCAGTCATCTCCCTTTTTTATATACAGGAATTACTTTTCCAGTTTTTGATTGCTGAGGAAAATCTCCTGATGAGAACGATATATTGATCAAATGTGTTGACAGTTGTAATAATGAAGGAAGAACTTTTTTGAGTATAAATATCGGAATGTCATCTAGACCTGACAATTTTTAATTTTTGAGTTTGTTAATCAATAAATGAAGTTATTCAATTTCTGTGAAAGAATTCAGATTCAGATTATTTATTAACCATTTGTAGCCAAGCTGTGCTTGGATATGGCAAGTCATATTACACATTATTAATGTTATGCATAACAATTTTTTATAATTACAAATTTAATAAATTATTTTGAAAGTGCAATATTCATACAAGGAACATACTTACATACAAATATTGAAATAAATTAGGTATTTTTGCTATAATGTAGAAATATTGAAATCACTTTTGAAATAAAGGTTTGTGTTGAAAGGAATTTGGCTTACCAAATCAATGGGAATAACAATTTGGGAAAAAAAATTGTGACCTCAAATGAAAATGAGTTATTGGTGAGTTTGATAATAAGTGAAATTTCAATGATATACAAACAATAAAAATAGTAAAAAGAATAAAAATATGAAGAAAATTAAATAGTGGAGAAATTGCGTTTAAATTATGAACTAAATATTTTGATCCTGCTATGACATATCCTTCTTTATCTTTCTTCTTTCATCAATTTTAGATCAACTAACACTTTTGTGACAAATCCCAAGCCTCTAACATTCACCTCAACCCCTATTTCACGTCACTGATACAATGTAAGGAGTAGGAATGGCCCCGCGTGGATCCCTGCAGAACACATGGATAGATAGATTTACATCAAAACTGAACAATGGTTTTCAAAAAAAAACTTACTCGACCATATTCGTCAACTCATAGTAAGTAGGCTGATATTGCTGTGGTTGCAAGTTCTGCTGCACTGCCGCCGGCTTGAGCTCTTCAAGGGTGATGAAATCTCTATCATCTTCCTGCATGTGAAGAAGCCGCGAATACGAAACGTCCTGAACCGAAAAACTCCGCGCCACCATTTTCCCGCGTATTTTCACTATCAAAACATGTGCCCGCAAGAATTGAGCGCAATTAGTGAGTTACGTGAAACGTCTTTTTCTGCGTAATTAAACTTGCACTTGGCCGATGGATCGGTGACATTCAAATGTGGCAACTTCTTTCTGTTCAGTTTATATCGGCTTGTTTGAGCGGGAGCAGTTTGAAATTTAAATACGCATGCCCTCGAATCAGAGGCAGTTACGTTTCATCCCTTTCCTGTTGATTAGTATTGTTCTTTTGATTAGCTAACTCCCACATGTGTAGCTATCGCTGTTATCTTAGGAGGCCTGGCCGCGCCTATTTTGTCTTCATGTGTATGAGAGGAGTTTTTGTTGGTGAAGGGAGGATGTGTTTTTGTTTTGCTGCCTCTAGATTTTGAAATACAATATTTTCCGCTTTCCATGAATCCGCCTTCATAATGTGGAAACTGCGAATTTTATCAAATTTGAAGTGCGGATGATTCTTTGAATATACCTACTTCTGTTTAACCGATGTAAAACATATATTTTTATTAGTGTGGTATGTTGCGGGAAAATTTGTTTGGCAAAAAATCCATTTGTATGAAAAAGTTTTGAAAACTCCTACAAACAAATTGAAAAAGACTGTTCTAATGAATTCTGAACTGAAGTTTTAAAAAACATACCTATTTGTTGTTAAAAAAAAGGCGGAAAAAATATTAGAAGAAATAAAAAATTCTTGTATGCCATTACAAAAGTGAGTATCTATAACGGTCAGTAATATTCAGAAAGTTTCAAAAAATCAGGCTCAGTCTCTATTTCATTGGTAATTTCATAGGTTAGTTTCAAAAGTATTCTCCATTTTTTACTTCAGTCGTTTTTGTAGCTCCATATCTCCATAAATATTTATGCTACTGGTATACAGGGTGTAACTAAATAAGTGTAAAACATTTAAGGAGGTGGTTCCTCATCGAAAAAAAGATAGGATTTTTCATATAAAGAAATTTCATTGGAGCATCCCTTGTTAAGATACAGCCCCTTTAAGGGGGTACATAAAATTTGTAACAATTTTTTTCACAAGCACTAAAAAAGTTACAATATTGAAATTAACCTGACGTTTTGTACTACCAAATAGACACTTAGCCAGAAATGTATTCGGTTTACCCCATGGTTTTAAGGGGTGGAAAACGCAACCCCTAAAATTTATTTCCAATGTAACTTTTTGTCTTATTATTTATTTACCATTTAAAAATTTATTTCCGATAGCCTGTTTCATTCTAAACAAAAAATGTCTCTTGGGTTTTTTCCCAAAATAAACCAGTTCGCAGCAAAAAATTATTTTAGGAACAACTACAGAGATACATCGTCGTAAATGCGAAAATACAAAACTAATCTATCTAGTAGGTCGCTATTAGCGATAGTGACAATTAAATAGGTATGACGCTGTCAGTTTGTGAATTTTCGATTAATGAATTATATTGAATTACAATGAATTAATACTAATTGTGTGTTGTTGTTCTGTTCTTGATTTGTTACTCCAATAATTCACTTGTTATTAAAATGGCATACACAAATGAGGAAATGGCTATCGCAGGGAAATGGGTTAAAAGCTTCTAGAAGATATGATGAAATGTATCATCAACGGAAGCATCCTTCACATAGAATATTTGCTCGACTTCATCAACGATTACGAGAATATGGTTCATTCGACAAAAGAACGCAGGATTGTGGTCACCATCGAGAAATACGAACACCACAGCTTAAGGAAGAAGTACTTAATTTGATTGAAGAACAACCTACTACCAGTACTAGAAAGATTGCTTTCCAGCTTAATGTTGATTATATGACGGTATTTCGAATTTTAAAGGAACAACTCTTATACCCTTACCATCTGCAACGAGTACAGGCACTGTTACCGCGAGACTTTCCAAACCATCTTGAATTTTGTAATTGGATGCTGGAAATGATTAGAAGAAATTGTGACTTTCTGAAGACGATAGAATTCAAAGACGAATGTAGTTTTTCTCGGGACAAGATTATTAATTTTCATAATTACCACATATGGGCTGATGAAAACCCTCACGGTATTGTCGAAACTAATCATCAAGAACAATTTTCTCTTAACCTGTGGCTCGGAGTTATTGGGGATGATTTAATTGGGCCTCGTTTTCTACCTCCTCGATTAAATGGTGAGGTATACGTTCAATTTTTAAGAGAAGTGCATCCAGTACTGCTGGAGGAAGTCCCTTTGGGCGTCAGAAGGGATATGTTTTTTATGCATGATGGGGCTCCCGCCCATTTTAGTCAAGTAGCACGTCAGAATTTAACTGAAACATATGCAAATCAGTGGATAGGTCGAGGAGGACCACAGAACTGGCCCGCTCGATCCCCGGATCTCAATTCTCTCGATTTCTCTTTTTGGGGCTATTTACAGCATTTGGTTTATCGTACTCCTGTTCGCGATGTAGAGGACTTAAGAAACCGCATCATCGATGCGTGCAGGGTAATCAGAGAGACTCCAGGAATATTTGAGCGAATACGTGGCTCAATGCGCCGACGTCTAGACGCATGCGTAATGTCTGAAGGTAGACATATTGAACATTTACTATGATTTCTACATGTTTAATCGTTTAATGCAGGTACTAACAACAAAATAACAGTAAATCCAGTTCGCATTTATGACGATGTATCTCTGTAGTTGTTCGTAAAATAACTGGTTTATTTTGGGCAAAAAACCCAAGAGACATTTTTTCTTTATAATGAAATGGTAAAGAAATAATAAGACAAAAAGTTACATTGGCAATAAATTTTAGTGGTTGTGTTTTCCACCCCTTACAACCATGGGGTAAACCAAATAAATTACTGGCTAAGCGTGTTTTTGGTAGTACAAAACGTCAGGTTAATTTCAATATTGTAACTTTTTTAGTGCTTGTGAAAAAAATTGTAATACAAATTTTATGTACCCCCTTCAAGGGGCTGTATCTTAACAAGGGATGCTCCAATGAAGTTTCTTTATATGAAAGATTCTATCTTTTTTTCGATGAGGAATCACCTCCTTAAATGTTTCACACTTATTCAGTCACACCCTGTATGATGTAAATAAAATAGAAATTTAATTTTTTTGCCTTGTTGATGTTGTCGAGTAATTTTCTGACAATTTGTCCCTACGAATTCAAATTGAACTTGGCAATGATGGTGTTAATGAACGCACTATTCGACGTTGGTTTGAGAAAGTTAGTTCCGGAGATTTCAGCCTCGAAGTGGTCGACGTACAGTAATCCAGGATATTTGGCTGGATCTATGTCATTCTGGTAAACAGAACTGCAACTACGACTGTTCAAGGCGAGGTCATTAGGTGCAGGGTCACCGGAGGCTGTCCTCAAGGTGGGGTACTATCTCCCCTTCTGTGGTCGCTCCTGATGGATAGTCTGCATGATGCCCTCGACAGAAAACAAGTAAATCTGCAAGCTTATGCAGATGACCTTGTCATCTTGACAAGGTCCACGTCGGGAAGGGTAGCTTGTAATATCTTCCCAAGCACGATGGACCTCAATTGGAACGCTCACTTGGAAAAAGTTTCACACAAAGCCAAACTGTCGAAGAATTTGTGGTAAAACTTGGGGTTTAGGTCCTGAACAAATCTATTGGATTTATGTGATGATTGCCAGACCAACGATCACTCATGGTGCAATTGCCTGGTGGCCGAAGGCTTTACAGAAAACAGCCTAGGCGAAGGTCTCTGGCTTACAGAGACAGACTTGTCTGGACATCAGTGATGTCATCAGTACCACACCGTCAACGGCCACGGAGATCCTTCTAGATCTACCTCCTCTCCATAGTTTTCTAGAGAAAGAGGCCAGATGAACTGCATATAGACTTGTGCAGCTTGCCATTTGCACAAATTAATTTGATGCACAGTGCAACAGACTATTGGTTGACACTGGAAGTCACAGCATTCTGGAAATGACCTCTGACTTTATGCCTCCAACTGTCAACTACGAAATGCCTTTTAAAGTACTATTCCCGAGTACAGACGACTGGATCTTCGGGGAGAAGGAAATATTAAGAGCAGATAGTTGTTGGTTCTCAGATGGATCAAAAACACCTTCCGGTTCTGGTGCAGGTGTTTTCAGTCGCAGACCTAGGACAGATATATCTACCTGACTAAGAACCTACGCGACTGTATTTCAAGCGGAAATTTACGCTATTGAATGGTGTGCGGAGATTGGAAGAATCCAACCTCATACACAAGTCATTAAAAATATTCTCGTACAGTCAAGTGGCGTTGGAAGCTCTTGGCTCCTACCGAGCAACGTCTAAATTAGTAGCAATTTACCAAAACGACTCTACTCGATGGGAAGACTTAACAGATTGTCTCTGGTCTGGATTCTTGGCCATACTGGCCTGGAAAGCAATGATGCTGCTGACTCCCTTGCAAAGGAAGGTGCTGCAAGCAGCTTCATCGGACGAGAACCTGTCATTGGCATCGCTTTAAGCTTTACCAAATAAATATTGAACACCTGGATGGCAAGAAGATTTATGGACTTCTGGCAGAATCTTCCAGGATTGACTCACTCCAAGGCGTTTATTCACCCTTCGAAGCTTGATACCAAACAGTTGTTAGACTACAGTAGAGATGAACTGCGATGTTTAATAGACCTTCTTACAGGTCACTGTCATTTGAATCATCATATGCAGAGACTCGAACTGTCAAAAGACAGTGTGTGATGCCTTTATTTGGAAAATGATGAAACAGCAGAGCACATATTTTGTGCCTGTCCCGCTGGGGACCCAATCAGGTTTTGGCGAAAGAACTGGGCGTCAGCTCCCATGCGATTTTTGAAAGGTTAAAAATGTATTAGAATGCTCGAAAAGTGGATGCCACACGATTTGAAGATCGACAGAAAGTGTCTGTTCTTTTTTGCTTTTGCGAAACCGAAACGGTCGTTTTTGGGAGCGGATCGTCACGTGTGATAAAAATGGATCCTCTACGATATCAGGAGACGTTCCGGACGCTGGTTCAACACCGATTACCCACCCAGACACTTCCCAAAAGCGAAAGCCCATCATGGTAGTGTATGGTGGCCAGCAGCTGTTGTGATTGACTATAACTTTCTGCAACCAGGCCAAACCATCACAGCAGAGTCCTATTGTGAGGAAATCGACGAAATGTAGGTACTGAAAATTGTATAAGCAGCTGCCGGCACTGGTCAATAGAAGAGATCCGACCTTGCTCCACTGCCACACTCACCATTCTCCCCAGAAACCGGGGATGGCAACTCCCTGGTATACTTACTTACCTTTTATCCTCTAGAGTTGAGGTCTGCGTTCTTAACAACGCTTTGCAGCTGAAATCTTTATGATCCCATCTATCAGCAGGTTGTTTCTTCAGGCTCAGTGCAAAATAACTAAACTGTCCATCTAAGCTACGAAGTGCTCCAAAACATTATCGTGCATAGGGCACGTGATCTTCCAGACAAGGCTGCTTATACAGAGTGGCACTAAGGAACGACCGAAATTTTATTTTATTTCAATAATATGCTGCTGGGTAGAGAAAAATGTTTCCAAGTGGAGATTAGGGGCACAAATTAGCAGTTTTTTTCAGCCGTATCAGTACTTGACATTTTAAAAAATTTAACTTTAAAATACCGTATATGTACACACCACAGGAGCGTCAAAACGTAACTGACCACCCCGACACTGTAACAATGAATTCCTCCATCTGATTGCATTTAGCATTTAAATCTGGTTTGCCAGCGTGTGAAGGCTAATTTATTTTACCCAATTGATGCGAATGTGCGTGGTGATCATGCTTTGATCACGTATCTATCTTTGTTTGGGGTATTTTTTTTGTTGGATGGATATAATATAGCCAATTTTGGTTTCGGAGAAACACTTCAATTATTAGCATGATGTTCATTAGATTCATCAGAATTGCCCCATTTTCTTTGAGTAGGAAAATTTCAATTTTAATGATTTCACATGAAGATATGCCCGAAAGGAAGCCTTTAGTTGAAGTCAATTATACGATAGAAAAAATTATCGCTGAAAATTTAATTTCTTTTAGCTTGTAATTCGTTTTCATTTTTATAGGGGCTATTTTTAATCTCGATGTATTACAATATGTGAGTGCATTCTACATTTTCCGGGATTCAATAAGAGAGTGAAACTTGAGAATTTCGAGTTAAATTTTTATAAAAAGTGATTTATTTTTTGCATATTCATACCGGTCAAAATCGAAGTTTCAACGTCAATTCTGTCGTGGATCTTCTCTTGACCAAAGAACTACAATTGATTCGGTGTGGACAACGCAAGCGGGAACTCTGTAATCCCTGTTAATTGAATATACAAACGATGGACTTGTTGCAATACGCTTTTTCATTAAGGGGTTTTGATATATGCGATTAAAAAACGAACCAACAACGCATAAAAACGTATTCCGGATTAGATTACATTTCGAAATAATTTTAATAGCTAGAAATGAGGAAAAAGCTGGCTGTGTTGATTTGAAAAGCCTGTCGATATGTTTTAAACAGAAGTTATCCCCTTATTATGGTTGTTTCAAAAGTTTTGCCCGTTTTCATGAGTCTACTTTATGTATAGTCTATCCATTCCTAATTGGAACGGCAATAAAAATAAGAGTACAGTCATAAACATTTCTTGCCTGTGGCCCCTAGTCGCCCAGATAGTTAGTAAACGTGCTATCAAATGCAGTTGAGGAATAAAGGCTCGGCTAGCTGGACTGACGGAATACTAATTTTTTGTCCGTTTCACAATATTTCTTTATCAGTGCCGTGTGTTTGTGGGGTTAGGTGATTTAGTGAGTGATTTTGCAAACCGATTTTTGAAAACTTTTTCTAGAGATCAATTACCCTAACACCAAACTGATATTTTTGCACTCGACGCGCGTTTCGCTAACAATGTTAGCATCTTCAGGAGAAGCAAATTGATACTGAATCTAAAGACAAGGGTTAGCTGTTTATATACCTAGAGTTTTTTCGTCCGATGTGGACTTTGTTAAATGATGATTATCCCAATTGATTTTTTGGTAATTAACTAGTGGAACCACTACCTGCAAATTAATTTGTCAACAATAGATTAAAAAGCGAACAACTTAATTCACAGGTAGTGGTTCCACCAGTTAATTACCGAAAAATCAATTAGGATAATCATCATTTAACAAACAAAGTCCACATCGGACCAAAAAACTTTAGGTATATAAACAGCTAACCCTTGTCTTTAGATTCAGTATCAATTTGCTTCTCCTGAAGATGCTAACCTTGTTAGCGAAACGCGCGTCCACTGAAAAAATATCAATTTGGTGTTAGGGTAATTGATCTCTAGAAAAAGTTTTCAACTTTTACAACAAAGGTTCCAATCCCATCGTTTAAACCGATTTTTGTGAAGATCTTAGTGTTTTTGGGTACTTTCATCAATATGGCTTTCTGGAGACCTTTTGAAACAAATGATAACATTACGTGTGAGGAATCTATATCAATCGACAGGGATCCGGAATTTGAAAATAAGGACTTACAAGTTCAAGTTCAGCGAGTAATTTTAAATATTCATGAATGCTTGAAGAAGGAAAACTGTCACACTTCACATAATGCTATTGTGAATAGAATATGCGAGGTAACGAAACTATCTCGTTCTTCGAGTCATTAAAATAGGGGACGTCATTGACCATGCAATTGACCATGCATGCAATTGACCATGCAAAGGAATAAAAAATTCGCAAACGTTGATGGTGCTACAAAAGATGTGATTCGGCGAACAATTTATGGTATATACCAAAAAATGAAGTACCAACCTTGGAAATGATTTGATATAAATTACTCTACTATCCCGATTACAATTACAAATCTTTAGAAACTCTACGAGGTGTCTTATTGTCTTGTGGTTTCAAATATAAAAAATTGAACAATCGGATGGTCATAATGGAATCGACACGCATTGTTCAACTCCGACAAGAATATTTGAGGCGAATGAAAAGCTACCGAGAATCCAGCAGACATATAATCTACCTCGACGAAACTTGGTTTGACACCCATGATGTTGTCAAATATGGCTGGGTAGACGAAACCAAGTATTGAAACGTGTTATAATTTTGCATGCCGGGAATGAAAGAGGTTTTGTACCTAACGCTTTGCTTCTGTCGGCCAAAAATATAAAAGATTCGTCTGCTGATACCCACGAAGATATGACTGCGGCTTTATTCGAAACCTGGTTCAGTGAGCAGCTTCTCCCAAATATTCCTCCAAACTCGGTTATTGTCATGGATAACGCTTCGTATCATTCTCGGTTATTGACTACAATACCAAACAATAACACAAAAAAAGCAGATATTGTTGATTTCATGTGAAATCGTGACATAGAAATACCCGAAAAGATTCCAACGAAAAAGGTATTACTGGCGACCATGAAACAACGTAATTTTAAAAAAGAGTATATTATTGATTCGATGTGTGAAACACGTGGTCATATTCTCTTACGTTTGCCACCATACTATTGTGTCTTCAATCCAATTGAAATGGTTTGGGCCACAATGACAGAAAGTTTGCGGAAATGTAATCAGTCACCGACTTTGAATGCTGTAGTGCTTGACAATATAAGGCGAGTGGTGAATGAAGTAGGTAATAGGGATATGTGGAAGAACTGTGTGGCCCACGTTATAGAAAAGAGAACAAATATTATGTGCAAAGTTCCGTAAAACCGATCGTTTTTCAACCCGATGATGATTCCACCTCATCCGAATATAGCGAAGAAGAATTTTGATTTTTCTAGCAATTTCGTTGGCCTCTATTATTTTGTAAAGATATGTTTGACGAGAATTCGGTGTGATTATTTGTGTTTTCATTGTATTTTAGAGTTTTCGACTCGGAAATCAACTACCTTAAATTTCAAAGTTTTTCATAATTAACCATGGGGTGATCAATTGCTATGATTTTAAGAATAAGTAACTGAAAAACTACCATTGAAAAATAATATGCCGACGCCTATGTCGAGCGGAAATTCCTTCTCTGTACTGTTCCAATTGGTATTGGAAATACTATAATATCTCAGTGAATACTCATTCAATTCAATCGAAATAAACGACACAACTCGATTAATTCCATCGACATACAAACTGGGTGCTCGGGATTCGATAGAGTTGACGAAGGTTGATTTTGCCTTGTCCTGATTAGCGAAGGTTATATCAAATTCAAATTCAAATTCAAATTCAAATTCAAATTCAAATTCAAATTCAAATTCAAATTCAAATTCAAATTCAAATTCAAATTCAAATTCAAATTCAAATTCAAATTCAAATTCAAATTCAAATTCAAATTCAAATTCAAATTCAAATTCAAATTCAAATTCAAATTCAAATTCAAATTCAAATTCAAATTCAAATTCAAATTCAAATTCAAATTCAAATTCAAATTCAAATTCAAATTCAAATTCAAATTCAAATTCAAATTCAAATTCAAATTCAAATTCAAATTCAAATTCAAATTCAAATTCAAATTCAAATTCAAATTCAAATTCAAATTCAAATTCAAATTCAAATTCAAATTCAAATTCAAATTCAAATTCAAATTCAAATTCAAATTCAAATTCAAATTCAAATTCAAATTCAAATTCAAATTCAAATTCAAATTCAAATTCAAATTCAAATTCAAATTCAAATTCAAATTCAAATTCAAATTCAAATTCAAATTCAAATTCAAATTCAAATTCAAATTCAAATTCAAATTCAAATTCAAATTCAAATTCAAATTCAAATTCAAATTCAAATTCAAATTCAAATTCAAATTCAAATTCAAATTCAAATTCAAATTCAAATTCAAATTCAAATTCAAATTCAAATTCAAATTCAAATTCAAATTCAAATTCAAATAAAGAAAAAAAAACACATTGTACAATCACATAACACAGAAATACATACATAAAAATAGAAAAAAAGCAATGAACATGAAATCAAATTAAAAACGGTTTGTATAAGAGAATAACCAGCTCTTTAACTCTTCGAGATAAGTTGCGAATTCATTCAAGTCATAGAAGCATTCTGATATCAGAAGTTCTCTCAGCTTTCTCTTGAAAATCCTCAGGGATTTAATTTTTCTCAATAACGTGGATAATTTATTGTAGAAATAGCTACCTGCGAAAATTGGCGATTTTTTATAAAATGAATGTTTACATTTACTTATCCATAAATTATCTTTTATTTCTGGTGTTATAATCATACTTCTCACTATATTTGATGAGGTTTTTCCTGTTTATGAAAGTATATGTGAGTAGCTTCATAGGGTATATACACGTAACTGTCAAAATATGATTTTGAAGAATGAAAGTTCGTTGGATATCCTAAGCTTGTCCCCATACTACTATGCCATACGAAGTAGCTGAATAGGCAAATGCATAATACACATTCAGGAGGGATTTGCAATCTAGAACATTTTTCAAAGAGCCTATTGTATAGAAAGTTTTATTAAGTTTACCACAAACATTGTCTATTTGTTTATCCCAAGAGAGATGTTGATCAAGGACTGTACCCAGAAATTTTGTGTCACGTGATATGTTTATATATTGCCCAAAAGAATATAACTGGATTTGAGGGTGTTCTATATTTGTTGTGATATTCTACGCAAGCAGTCTTTTATTGATTGATAATTAGTCTATTCTTGAAGCACCAGCTTTTGAATTCCTCAAGAATAATTTGTATTTTTTGTTTTAGTTTATTTTCGGATATATCTGAAACAAGTATACATGTGTCGTTGGCATACATCAGAACTTTCCCTCATGTAATACTTTGTTTGCAAATTTTTTATTTTAATTTTGCATTTCTTGTTTCAATAGTCCAATTTTTTATTTTTTGGGTGTTGTTTGTATTTTATTTCATTGTAATTTCAGTTTTTTTTGCTAGATATAGATAATTGTTATTTTTCCAGTTAATCTTTTTGATTTTTTTACAGATTCAGGGATTTCAAATCAATTTATATCATATTAGACAATGGAAGTCCGAACTAATGAAATGAAGCAAATATGAAGTTTGGTCTCACAAATGTGACACATTTTTTCTTTTTGGATATGATTAATTACGTTTATTATACCACTTTCAATGAAAATATTTATTTGAATGTTTTCTACACCCCTCAATTACCTATGTGATTACTTACCCCATATACTGTGACAACCATCCACGGCCTGGGGTTAAAAGTCACACTTTTCCTTTTCCATTAGAATTTTTATATTTCCTCTATTAGAGAAAAAAAAAGAATATTTTTTTCAAATGAGTATAAAAACACTATCTATTAATAAAAAAATACCATTGATAATTTAAAAAAAGGACACTAAAAATGTAACATACAAAAAATGTGACTTCCAACCCGGTCTCCCCTACTCTCAACTGTTCTACCACTTTCTAGAGGCCTCACATATTCAACAGCATGTAAAAACGGTAACATTCTTCAGGGACGAGTGAAAATAACACTATGACAGAAAAAAATGTATGTTCCACTCCCCTGCTGGTTCGGGTCGCTAGTTTTTTTATACCCAAATATTTTTTGTAATTTTAACATCTTGTCAAAATTGGCGAACCTAATACGTTCAATAACTGCCGCGGAAATAGAACTATTTGCCTGTCTGCAAGCAAAGATCACCCAATCAATACCATCTTGTTAAAAATTGCATAACAGGATTCACATAATCACCAGCCTGATAATGAGCATCTAAAAACTATGCGACAAAATTCGCAATAATTACATGTATTGTCGCCAATAGCAACCGTTCGTTATCTTAACTACGTTCTCGGACATCTGATGCACCTCCGAAGAAAGCGCGTGAAAGGCGTCTCAAACGTCCCGACGCCCCTTAACCAGACCTCAGGTGTGAGTTTCCGATTTCTTCAATCAGCCACTCTGGACACATATTCTATTGAAGTGATCGGGTGACGTTTTCATGTGATTTCGTGGGAAATTGAAACGTGGAAGAATAACATGTTTGCTGTGATATCGGGTTTAATATTTAATTGTTTTCGGCAAAGGTCATTCATTACATACAGGGTGTTCCCAAATGCCATATAAATATTCAAAAGAGTGATTTTATGAATTATTCTAAAGAGAAATTCTTGTAAATCCGCATCCCAAAATTCTTCGGTTATGTAGGAAAGCGCAGTAGGGTTACAAATTTTTATTGTCAGCTTCCTGGAAACTTTCAAATTCTAAATTTCGACTGTATATTGGCCAAACAAAATCAATAGACTCAAGAAAACCGGTAATTTACTGAATGACCAAAGAGAATTGAATAACTCCCCATTACAATCTCAGGTACACATAAAACATCAAATGGTCATGTAAAACTCAGTTACTTGAAATATAGGTTCTTCAAATTGTAAAATTAGTTATATAAAGCATTTTAGTTAGTAAAGACACGCCTGAAGAAGCCATTGTATGGCGAAACACGTGTTGCGTTTTTATAAAACTGTTTAGTGAAAATCTCAGAATGAAGTGTTTTTTGAATACTTCAGTCATGGATTTTCATCAAGTTTCAGCCAAGTCATTCATATATAATACAGTGTCAACCCACATGCTGTTATTTTAAGTAAATATTGTTAGCATATAGATTTTTATTTTATTCTGAGAATTTATTCAATGGTATCGATTTTCGAAATATTCAAATGACATGAAACTCTGGCAGAACTTACCAAAGTTAATAAACTAGACTGATTTAGCATATCAGCCGTTGAATAATGAACTTCAGGGACAATTTTCAGAAACCGATTCTGTTAAACATTCTCCAAATGGAAAAAAACGTGAACTGAGATGTTGCAATCTCTCAACATATCTGAAATAAGATCATATATCTTAATCTACAGTTTTACAAGTTCTATAAGCAAAAAAGTGTCATCTGTAGGTACTCTGTTACAGAAACATCATTACTAAACTTTTCCCGTCATTCCCTGTCATTATTTTCCCCACCTTACATGTTCATTATTACTGATATTATTTTTTGATCATTATTGTTTCAAGTGGCGTAGAAATCACATAAACTGTGTTTTTATTGATTACGTATTTTAGGAAAAAAGCATGTAGAGCTATAGTTATTGCATCGAGTATGAACCGTTCTGTTAAACGTCGTTACTGGATGAAGGAATGGTTTTAAAAACGCGGAAATTATTTATATTTAGTGTTACTGAAGTGATATGAATGGATTATTGCGAATGATTCAACCAATTCCAACACGAAAAAATGCGGTTATGCGGAACAGTTTACCAGTTAATGAAAGATTGGCTTCAACTCTGAGATATAATTGAAGTAACCTTTATTGTGAATACTCAAAGCTATCGGCATCTGAAAGGTTAAAAAACAATACAGAGAAATAATGCCGCTGCGAACTAGTCCACGTCGACTAAAGAATTGGCGGTTCGTATTGGATAATTTTTACTAACCGGGTTTAATGATTGGCTGAAGTGTCATAAAATTGAATTTGAAGTCATGTTACGATGACAAATAGAATGTGGGAATGAGTATCGCCGTTGTGTCGTCAGGATTATTATTTAAAATAATAAACAAACGTCAAGCAGTTATGGAAAGCAGAAGAATAGTGGAATTGCGTAACAAATACTTAGAACAAATAACTAAATATAAACAAGAACACCGACAAATTTTCTATTTGGACGAAAGTTGGTATGACATTCACGACACAGTTACAAAAGGGTGGACTGATGGTTCGAGAATGTGTACGCCTACCATGCCTGCAAACAAAGGATCGCGACTAATCATTGTGCATTGCGGAGAAAGTGAAGGATGGGTTCCAAATTCTTTGAAATTATGTGGAAAAAAACTTGACGATTACAATGACTATCATAAGAACATGGAAGCTAATATTTTTGAGGAATGGTTTGAAAACGCATTGATCCCAAATTTGGACGCGAATAGTGTAATAGTTCTTGACGAAGCTTCCTATCATTCGCGACAGCTTATCAAAGTACCGAATAAAAATTCGAGGAAATATGAAATACAAAGTTTTTTAATGGATTACAATTTGTATTTTGAAGAGAACTATACCAAAAACCGACTACTTGAAGTTTTACAGACAAAAACATTTGAAAAAGTGTATGCCCTTGAGAGTATTGTTGAAAAATATGGACACACCATCGAGTTGATAAGGAGGTAATAGAGCTATTTAAAGAAGAAGTATCTAATATTATCGAAGAAGACTGGCAGAACAGGGTTGAAAAAGTAATTTTAATTGATAAAGATTATATGCAGATTGGATACTTCCATATTAATGGTGGAAATAAATTTATTATTGATTTAAATGACGACAGTGATAGTGAAAACAGAGAATATGGAAGAGGAATTATCAGAAGCTTTCGAAGAAAATTAGTGAAGTGTTTTGAAGCGATCGAATATATATATATATATATATATATATATATATATATATATATATATATATATATATATATATATATATATATATATATATATATATATATAAATTGGATAATGTTAGCGACTGGAGAAATGTATGGTAAAATGGATTAACAGGGTCTCTCAGTCAAAAAATCAAAAATCAAACTCTGCTTTACTTTGCCAAGCTTTCGCTTCTAATGGGAAGCTTCTTCAGGGCCTATAATTTAATGATTTTTGAATATTTTCGCCTTTGAATAATATTACAAATCATACTTACAGTAAAAATGAGTGAAAAACAATAAATTGAAGATAGAATTGACATAAAAGTTAACATGTATACGATTTTTTTTGTGGGTTTGACAAATGTCATACCTTCACATAAATGTCATTTTTCAATGGGTATGATGATTTGATAATTTTTTACTGTAATGAAAGAGTTATTGATTGATACATCTTTCATTATTATTATGTTTTTGATGTAGTTCTAGTAAATTACTATATATACTGCTGAGATTATCAATGTCAGTTTTCTTATTCATACAATCAGAAGACTTATTAATTTCCACCATTTCAAGAAAAAGGCGTTTGGAAATATTTTTTTCCGTATGTAAAACTTTGATATTAGAGAAATTTGGTTTATGACCTGTTTCTATAGAGTGTTGTGCTAATGTACATGATTTTTTATTGAGCTTTATATCACTTTTATGTGAAGTTATTCTATCATTAAGAATTCTAGATGTTGTTCCAATATAATTCAAGTTACAATTATTACAAGGAATGTTATAAATCACATTTGACTTTTTTGTTGTTTGAATACTAAATTGAAAGATAAAACTGATACAACAAAAAAGTCAAATGTGATTTATAACATTCCTTGTAATAATTGTAACTTGAATTATATTGGAACAACATCTAGAATTCTTAATGATAGAATAACTTCACATAAAAGTGATATAAAGCTCAATAAAAAATCATGTGCATTAGCACAACACTCTATAGAAACAGGTCATAAACCAAATTTCTCTAATATCAAAGTTTTACATACGGAAAAAAATATTTCCAAACGCCTTTTTCTTGAAATGGTGGAAATTAATAAGTCTTCTGATTGTATGAATAAGAAAACTGACATTGATAATCTCAGCAGTATATATAGTAATTTACTAGAACTACATCAAAAACATAATAATAATGAAAGATGTATCAATCAATAACTCTTTCATTACAGTAAAAAATTATCAAATCATCATACCCATTGAAAAATGACATTTATGTGAAGGTATGACATTTGTCAAACCCACAAAAAAAATCGTATACATGTTAACTTTTATGTCAATTCTATCTTCAATTTATTGTTTTTCACTCATTTTTACTGTAAGTATGATTTGTAATATTATTCAAAGGCGAAAATATTCAAAAATCATTAAATTATAGGCCCTGAAGAAGCTTCCCATTAGAAGCGAAAGCTTGGCAAAGTAAAGCAGAGTTTGATTTTTGATTTTTTGACTGAGAGACCCTGTTAATCCATTTTACCATATATATATATATATATATATATATATATATTATATATATATATATATATATATATATAAATAGATTAGTACTTTTTGATCATTCCCATATTGATTTCAATTTAAGAGCCACCGGTATACAACTGTTTCTTGGGTGTCACACCAATAGGTGGTTCCACTTATGTTTCGCTTGCGTTTACGCAGCTATTTTTATCTAGTACTTTCTTGGTTTTTTTTCATTTTGTCTTCAATCGAGAACCGCCTGCCCGGTACTGACGATGCCCAATAGGCTGAAACAGTTGTATACCGGTGGCTCTTAAATTGAAATCAATATGGGAATGATCAAAAAGTATCAATCTATTTATCTTTTGATTTTCATGGAATTATTTTCCAGCAGCTTGACTGCATTAACCTTTCTCGATTTATATATATATATATATATATATATATATATATATATATATATATATATATATATATATATATATATATATATATACATATATGTGTGTATATATAAAATCGAGAAAGGTTAATGCAGTCAAGCTGCTGGAAAAAAAATCCATGAAAATCAAAAGCTAAATGAATAAGTACCACTCTGATCATTCCCATATTCATTTCAATTTAAGAGCCAACGGTAGATAGCTCTTTCAGCCTATTGGGCATCGTCGGTACCGGGCAGGCGGTCCATAGGTGGTTCCACTTATGTCTCGCTTGCGTTCACGCAGTTATTTCTATCAAGTACTTTTCTTGGTTTTTCACATTTTGTCTTCAATCGAGGACCGCCTGCCCGGTACTGACGATGCCCAATAGGCTGAAACAGCTGTCTACCGGTGGCTCTTAAATTGAAATCAATATGGGAATGATCAGAGTTGTATATATATATATATATATATATATATATATATATATATATATATATATATATATATATATATACAGGGTCCTGCAACAGTGGCGCGGTGTTCCATATCTCTATATAGGAAGCAGATAGGAATCTAATTTTCTATAATATTACCTTATTGCTCGAGCTCGACAAAATAAAAATATTGGCGGTCACACAGGGTGTTCGATTTTTTCTGGGCGGATCCCAACTGTGTCTTTTTAAATGGCAACCTATATTTTTTATCGCTTTGACGGTTTCTTCATAGAAAATAAAATAAACTTTATGCATATCTGCACTTCGAAAATATTGACGGTTTTCGAGATATCTAGCATGACAGGTTTTTTTTTCCAATATTCGTCACTCAGAATATTTGAAATTATAAAGTGGTGCCAAGTCCAGTTGAAATTTTTTTTTGGTCGAATATTCTACATTGGTAACTCTCTCAAACGATATATCTGAAATCGACCTGTGATATACAGGGTATGAAAAACCGCTTGCCAAATATTGTAAATGAAAATTTGCAAAATCTTCCTTATATTAAATGGAACACCCTGTATATTATTGATCCATAAGAAGCGCCAACGAAACCTCTACAAATTTCATTAAGTATTCCCTATGGCTAAGTTCAATAGTTTTTCTTAAATGAGCATTTCTTTCGAAAAATGGTCATTTTTTCAAAGCGAAATCCATTTGACGACTGATAAGAATATACAAAAAATACCCTTTCCTTAAAATATCGCCCATTCCTAAAATTACCTGTTGCTAGATAAACAAGTTGCGAATTACACCACAAAATGGACGTTCTTGAATAGTTACAATAATTTCAAAAATCTCGGAATTTGTGCCATATTCTTTCGGTCTAAAACAACCTTTCAGCGAATGAAATATTTATTGGAAATCAAGTAGTCTGGCAAATGACAGAACAAAATATTTGGCTGCAAATGAATATTGAAATTTTTAGTCAATCGTGAAGTTGAACTGTCGGTATAATTTCATCAGAATGTTGTTATCAAAAAGTGATTTGATTGATATGATTTTCATATTAGGTGAATCAGACAGGAATTGTTTATTGGCAAGTAGAATTTATTCTCAACGGTATCCAGATAGAAGGCATCCAGATGAAAGATCTTTCCGAAAGGTCTTGGGACGATTCGTTGAAACTGGATCTATTAATTATTCCAAACATGAGCGCATCAAGCCAGCTACTAATGAAGATAATGAATTGCAAGTTCTTCTTGCTGTTGAAGAAGATCCTAGTAGGAGTCAACGACAAATTGGGGAAATAGTGGATATAAGTGAGAGATCAGTGCAATGAGTATTGAAGAAACATCGCTTGCATCCATACCACGTTCAGTTACATCAAGAACTACTGTATGTTGATTTCGAGAAAAGAGTGAGATTTTGCAATTGGGCCATGAACAAAATTCGTCGAAACGAATATTTTTTCAATAATATTTTATGGTCGGATGAATCGACATTCCATAAAAATGGATTTGTAAATCGACATAATTACCATTATTATGCGACAGAAAATCCTCACTTATTGAGACAGGTGGATTATCAACATAGGTGGTCGATAAATGTCTGGGGAGGCATCATTGGAGAATATGTAATTGGTCCATACTTTTTTGAGGGACATATGAATGGTGCAATGTATCTCAATTTCTTACGAAATGATTTACCAGGTTTGTTAGATGATATTCCTCTTGACCTCCGCAATAGAATGTGGTTACAACATGATGGTGCACCTGCTCACTATTCGGCAGAAGTGAGAGATCATCTAAATGAAGTATTTCCCAATAAATGGATAGGACGGAATGGGCCTGTACGGTGGCCCGCTAGATCACCAGATTTGACGAAACTAGATTTTTTCTTATGGGGATACATAAAAAATATGGTTTACGTTGAGCCACCAACTTCTCCCGAAAATATGCGACTTAGAATAACGAATGCTTTTCGCAGCATTACACCAGCTGTCTTGCGCAGGGTAGAACAGTCTTTCAAACATAGACTGCAGCTCTGCATTCAAGAAAATGGAAGACATGTTGAACATATTTTATAAAAGTTTCATTATCAACCTTAATTAAACTCTCCCTTTTGTAGTTTTGTAATTTGCCAGTTGACAAATTTGAATATCTAGAACTCAAGCTCTGAATGAATATAATAACATGAAAAAAATAGTTATTTATAATGTTTCTTTCTTTTAACTTGTTTGGTTTGATATTGCACGATTTATGAGTGAAATTCTGCATCCAATGAAAAAATAATTTTCCATTTAGCAAAAAGTGATAGGTACATACATTTATTTCGTTAAAAAATATTTGTTTGGACACCTTCTAATGTACAAAATTGAAACAAGATATCTTTCGTATATTTTTATCAGTCGTCAAATGGATTTCGCTTTGAAAAAATGACCATTTTTCGAAAGAAATGCTCATTTAAGAAAAACTATTGAACTTAGCCATAGGGAATACTTAATGAAATTTGTAGAGGTTTCGTTGGCGCTTCTTATGGATCAATAATATACAGGGTGTTCCATTTAATCTAAGGAAGATTTTGCAAATTTTCATTTACAATATTTGGCAAGCGGTTTTTCATACCCTGTATATCACAGGTCGATTTCAGATATATCGTTTGAGAGAGTTACCAATGTAGAATATTCGACCAAAAAAAAATTTCAACTGGACTTGGCAACACTTTATAATTTCAAATATTCTGAGTGACGAATATTGGAAAAAAAAACCTGTCATGCTAGATATCTCGAAAACCGTCAATATTTTCGAAGTGCAGATATACATAGAGTTTATTTTATTTTCTATGAAGAAACCGAAAAAGCGATAAAAAATATAGGTTGCCATTTAAAAAGACACAGTTGGGATCCGCCCAGAAAAAATCGAACACCCTGTGTGACCGCCAATATTTTTATTTTGTCGAGCTCGAGCAATAAGGTAATATTATAGAAAATTAGATTCCTATCTGCTTCCTATATAGAGATATGGAACACCGCGCCACTGTTGCAGGACCCTGTATATATATACGAATATGAAAGTTATTGAGTGTCTTGATATAGAAACAGAAGTTAATATCGGACATAGCACTCAAGAAAGTGGCAAACCATAGACACGTGTTTCGGGCTTTTGGCCCATCATCAGTATGGTGCAGCCAAGTGTAAGGATGGGCAACACTTGGTTACCAAAAGATAGAAATACAAATGCACGGAGCCACCAGCAGGAACCAACCGCACATTTGTGGTTTCAGTTGATAGATCTTGTGTTTACAAGAAAACTATCAAAATCACCACGGAGGCAGCTATAGCTACCTGCGTGACATCCAAAAGCCCGAAACACGTGTCTATGGTTTGCCACTTTCTTGAGTGCTATGTCCGATATTAACTTCTGTTTATATATATATATATATATATATATATATATATATATATATATATATATATATATATATATATATATATATAAAGTTGAGAATCTTAGCAACTGGAGAAATGTACAGTAAAATGGAATAACGGGGTATCTCATCCAAAAAATCAAAAATCAAAACTCTGCTTTACTCTGCCAAGCTTTCGCTTCTAGTGGGAATCTTCTTCAGGGCAGTAAAAAACAATTAATTGAACATATAAATCGAAGAAAAAAGTTGAACATCAATGGAGTATTTTAGTTTGACAAATGTCATACCTTCACATAAATGACATTTATGTGAAGGATCCTAAAAATTGTATTTGAAGAACTCAAGATTTTTGACAAAAACTAGTGCCAAGAAAGATAACTCAATTTCCGTTGTTTTTCTTATTATTCCAGACGATACCGTCATGTTACTACCTATTGCATAATGTTTGGATAATCAACGGTTGTCTGGAACAGACGAATAATATATTGGCGTTGATTCACCCATCATTTGCAATTCTTTCAAATAGGTAAATAAGGGAGACAAAAGGAATGAATGTCATGAACAGACATATACGTCACTAACAACGGGAACGTCGATTATAACCTTTATAATGACAGAAGTGATCGTATAATGTTTTAGCTCAAATGATAATTATTATTTAGAAAGAAGTAAATACTACAGGGACGGTTCAAACTAATTTTCTATATATGAAGCATGTGATACGCATGTAAAAAGTATTAACTGATATACTTTTATAATCTTTTAGAACATGGAAAATCGTTTATCAGAAATTATATAAATGAAGAAAGGACACGACAAACAGGACAGGACAGGACAGGACTGGACAGAGTCTCTACCCCGATAATTTGTTCATTAATACAAGTACTTTCATTTTCTGGTTCGAACCTGAAAAAACTTGTATTGTTATTTATATATACAGGGTGACTCTTGGGGTCGTCAATAGCGAAAAGTATAGATAACAAAATTTGCTTTCGGTTATACTAGAAAAAACTTTGCTGCTTCAAATAAGACACCCTTCATTTTTCACAGTTTCATATTCTAGATAAAATTCGAGATGTATTTCACATAACTTTTTAGCAAATTTTCATTTAACACGAGCACTACTCTCACAACCCGCCAGAACTGCAGCACTCTTCTCGAAGGTTGTTTCACCAACTAAGATGTCGTCACCTTGACATAAATGATCTTACATCAAAAACCATAAATTTCCTTCGCAAGCTTCAACACATTTGGAAAACGTTTTTTCACACATCAAACAACTTAAACGGTCTCCAATATGATTCGCGAAACAGGACATTATCTTCAAACAAGAGTGTGGGAACACGAAGAGTCCAAGAAAACCAATGCCACGAATTACACAGCACTAGTAGAACACTGTAGGAAAAAAATTATTTTGAAAACTTCGCATCTTAGATGTCCAGTAGTATCTATCGGAAAAGTTTGATGAGGAATCTTCCACCAGATGAGGGAAACATAAAATTATAGAAATAGAAATAGATTTATTAGAAATAGATGTCCTAATATACATAAAGAATATACAAATATATCATTTGTTTGAAGGTGATTGACAATGTTTCATGATGAATTTCACTAGCTCGGACTTCCATTGTCTATTATATAAAATGATTTGAAATCCCTGAAACAAATAAAAAAGAAGAATTGAAAATGAATAGCTGAAAATAACAATTATATTAACCAAAATAAACCTGAAATGAAAAAAGAAATAAAATTTTCTTTATTTTAATTTATTCAATTGTTCTATTTTTACTTGTATTTTATTTCACTATTATTTCATTTCAGGTTTATTTTGGTTAATATAATTGTTATTTTCAGCTATTCATTTTCAATTCTTCTTTTTTATTTGTTTCAGGGATTTCAAATCATTTTATATAATAGACAATGGAAGCCCGAACTAGTGAAATTCACAAATATATCAGTTATTAAACAAAACACAAAATAAACTAAAATATATAAGACCTATATAGTGTTACTTTATTTAGTTTCATTAGAAAGCTTGTTATAGTCCAAGAGTTCTCTGTGAAATATAAAGTTCATTGTTTTCGCAAGGTTAGTTTGTGGAATAACCAAGTCATCTCTTCCTCTTGTATCGTATTTGTGTATCTGATGATTATATGTAATGAATTCATTGAAGTAATGTGGTGCTTCTCCAGTGAGTATTTTAAATATGAATATCATAGAAAAATATTGTAATCTATCTTTTACTGTCATCCAATCCAGAATAATAATAATTGATAATATAGGAGTAAATTTATGGCCTTTTATTAACAAGCGCATTCCTCTATTTTGTAACTGTTGTGGTAGAGTAGAGATAGAATTACCGTCTAGTAATGATACAAGAGTAGCACAGAAATCAAAGTGTGGTGGGATTATTGTTTTATAAACAGTCAAATTAGATTGGAATGTTAGTTGTCTACTAATTCTAGTAAAGAAAAACATTTATTTTTTGGAAATTTCATTAAACATATACTGGAAATGGTTTTTCAATATTAAAATATTATCAACGATGAAGCCCAGGTATTTGAATTCTTCCACAATTTCAATAGTTTCGCCGTAGATCTCAATATTAATGGAGTTGATCTCATTTAAGTTATATTTATATTGTGTTGTCAATATCATATCTTTCATTTTAGTGGTATTCAGTTTGAGTTCGTTTATGTTCAAAAACTTCACCACGTTTTCAAGAGTCAAATTAATTTTGCGAACAGCATTATGAATATCAGAGTCGCTTGCTGCAATGAGAGTACCATCTGCAAAGAGGTTGATGAACTCAGAGTCACTAATGAAATTTATGTCATTCAAATAAAGTATAAACAAAACATGGCCAAGCACACTCCCTTGGGGACCCCGGTATCAATTGCTTTTTGACTTGATAGAACGTTGTTTATTCTAGTACATTGAGATATGTTGAGTAAATAACTTCTGAACCATAGCAACACCCTAGCAGGTATTCCATAATACTCTAATTTTGATAGCAAAATAGATATCTACAGTTTCGAACGCTCTTTTGAAATCTAAAAATACTGCTACTATATATATTTATTGTCATCAATTGGCAATTTCCATTTAGACAAGGAAAAGCAGTTTCACATGAGTGTTGCGATCTAAAACCTGATTGATACTCCATCAAAAGGTTGTTGTCTTCAATATATGTGCTTATTTCATTATAAGCGGCTAACAGCTTCCGGATCAATAGGTTTATTTTCTGATGCACAAGAAGATTTTTCAATAAAATCAGAACTTATTTGGTTTTCTGTCGCTAATTCAGCTGTAGCTTCGGCTGTTAGATCAGTATAAAGGTGATTCAGACATACGTGATTTATTTGATTGGAATGCCATCGTACAATTTTTCCTTTCCCTAAATCGATTTCAAAAGTAACATCATCGTCGCCAGTTGTAATGTTTTTGTATCATAATAGCATTTAATGTGTTAAATAAGACGCATACACTTCAGTTACATTTTATTGAATGGCGAGGAATCTACCTCGAATTCTGAATAACTGTCCAACATAAGAAAAATAATAAAAGAAAATAACATTCAGTTTTTTTTACATTGCTCACCAGTGGCAGGTGGTATTCGAATTTACCACACCTTCATTGACCGAATAACGAACGACCTATGACAAGACCTCCTGATGCACTACGCCATGGTAATCGAAGGAAACATTCAGCAAAACCTTGACATTTGATCAAACTTAGCGTTCTCTTTTTGGTTTTGGCTCTCCTAGGATGACTGGACTTTGGTGTCGGTGTCATAACCATATGCCCATGACTTCACCAGTTTTAACCCTTTCAAGCAGATCTGGTTGCCTGTTAACGTCATTCAATAATTCCTGCGTTTTTTCGAAAATCGAAAATTCAGCAATTTTGTGACGCTATCACAAGCTTCATGCCCAAAATTTACAAAAAAAAAATTGCATAACCTGAGCCCACCGAAATGCCAACATCCTTAGCAACTTCTCTAATAGTGATTCGACGATTCTCCATAACAATTTTCTTCATTTTCTCAACATTTTCATCGGTTTTTGATGTGCTTGGGCATTCAGGGCGAACGCCGTCATTCACATCTTCTCTACCTTCTGTGAAAAGCTTGTACCACTTGTTAACATTTTTCTGACTCAGAGTAGAATCACCGTATGTCACTGTCAACATTTCAACTGTTTTTTGAGCACTCAATTTCATTTTTACACAAAATTTGATGCAAATTCTTCTATATTTTTTTTCGATAGCAGAAAATATTCTCGCCAACAAACTGAACATACCTACAAAACAGCTGAAACTGTGAATATATATTCAAAATGAGTGTACCAACTTAAAAAAATTCAAAATCGTTAATCGAACGGTCCACGTATAATAATAGGGCACCAAATAATTGATTCGTGCGCGGTTTCTGGATGATTGAGGCCGGCCCTGACTAGGATTCTCGCGAGATTCACAACAATATACTTCAGAAAAGAAATACCATTATGTTCAGATAAAAAACAAATAATTTTCACATACCCATCATCACTTCCATTAGACATCATTACATTTACTCATTCACCAACTTGTACAAGCCATTATTTATATTATTCGATATATAACATGCTACTAGAATCAAACCGAACATTTAGTTCCATTATAATAAACTAATTAAAGTAAATAACGATTAAAGTTCATTATGTGTGTGTTTATGTTCAAGTTATATCAGCTATTTAATAATTTCATGATTACAGTTTGTTTTGGACCACTCGGAAGATGGTGTCGTGATCTTTCGCCCATTTTGGTTTTTGAATATCGCAATAAGTCTATAAATAATTTCTTTCGACAAGGCTTACTCACTGAGTATGTTTCAGATCGTTTCAGGTTTCCTTAGGCAGTTAGAAAACATTCTAGAATGTCTCGTTATTTATAGAACGTGAAATGATGCGTAAAATCGACTCACCCAAATATTTACCGTTACCAAAATATAGTGGGAAAATGCATCTCTCCACACTATGAGATGAGTATCTAACCATTAGATACAGGAATTTTCTGACAACCTTCTTCACGGTGTCTGTTTTTTGATCAATGACAGAAAGAAAAAGGATGAAAAAGGGTAAATTATTCAGGTATTTTACTTATCAAATTGAAATATATGCAGTATCAAGGACATCGACATATCTTCTAGTGTTAACACTATCGCATTTGAGGATATATATCATTTCGCTCAAAAGTATTTTGGATAAATATGGTTGAACACCTACAATAGGTAGATGATCAAAGTCAAAAATGTGTCCATATTCTCTTTCATGTTCAACGAGGACTGTGGGGTTTTTTATATTTAGTTTCGTAGAGTATCTCATGTGCTCTAAAACTCGTATTTGAAGATATCATTCACTTTGACCTACATAGCATTTGTGACACCTTCCACAGTTCAATTTGTACACTATATTGGATTGTATGTCTTGTGGTGTTTTTGTATTTTGTTTCGTGAAAAAATGCTTTCCAACCGTATTTTCTTTTGTATTTATTATTGTTTAATATCACGAAAATGAGCGTCACACTGTGGTTGGAGCTCAGAGAGAAAAATATGATTCAGTAACCTATATTTATATCGGTAAAAATTCATCAGATGGTTTCTAGCTGAAACAATAATAAGCTGTATGGAAAAGAGGAAATTAAACGTCTAACATGTGAATGAATCATATGAAAATGTTTAAGCTTCATGTCATTTTATACTTTACGAATTCATGCAGCCAAATTCTAATAATTTTACGATCATAAAATAAATCTTCGGCCGTCAAGATGCTGTGAATCGATGACAATCTCAATAGTCACAAACATTCAGGTGACGGCGATTTTTGGGGAAAAAAGGTTTTGGTTATGAATTAATTGAGTACTTCATCTTGCAGGGTTATACAGATTGGTGCTGAAGAGGCAATGAGGCAAATATCTCATTCCGAAACATCGCTATTTTTTTTCGTGTAATCCAACGTTTATATGAACCCAGGCATTGGTTTTCTCCAAAAAGATAAATGTCTCCGAACCGGATATAATAATGTCAGGACCGACAATTCCACTTTCTGCTTTGATACGTTTGTTGGCGGTTGAAATGGACACCAATATGTCTTAGGATAATCATATCACTGGAACTGCAAAAGCTGCATCTCGAAAGCTTGCAACACTGTTCCAAATCAGAAAGTTGTACACACCTCAGCAACTTTTGATGCTTCATAAAGCTCAGATCAGACCCTCTTTGCCCCAAAGCATACTCCAAAGCTGCTGGATTCTCCATCCAGAAAGCCATCCGCCTGATTGGAGACGCGAACATCACCAGCAACCTTGATAATCTGGAACATCGAAGAAAAGTTGGGGATCTGTCTTTCTTCTATAGATACTTTCAAGGAAGATGTTCAAGTGACTTGACACATTTGATTCCACCAAAAGCAGTACATATCAGAAATACGCGACGAACTGTGGCTGCTCCTCGTTTTGAAGTTCAACTCAGTACACCTCGAACTTCACTGCTCAAGAACTCTTTCATTTGGAGAACTGTGTTTATGTGGAGTGAACTTCCTGAGAATGTTTTTTCGCACAGGCACCTCTCTTAGAACGTCTTAACTAATTTCCTGTAGTGATTGTGTTTTTTTGTCCTTAAAAAAGGTTGTTTTTTCGAGAGGCCTTTTTTTCCCAGTTTGTATCTGAAAGTTACTTCTTTGCCTGAACTACACATTGTTTTGTAAAGAGTTTATTTCAAAATTAATTGCTTACTTTTTTTTCAAGATTTCCACATTTTCGGTATTAAGATAGAGAAGTAGAAAGCCAAACCCTTAAAATATAGGATAGTAGCACACTACATCCTGGAATATAGCTTTTTGTCGTTGTTGGAAATCCCTGTTGATGTTGCTGATATTTCGAGGTATAACCTTCGTCCTCACAGTCAAAGCACATACCACTGATGATATCCACCGCAGTTATAGACAAAACGACCAAGGCCTACCAGCATGGATATTTTCTTCAATCGTAACTTCGGCCGTGAAAGTCTATGTTCATAAATCTAAGTACAGTTCCCGAGCACAAGACATATCAATTGAATAAAAACTAAAACGAAGGAAAGTAAAAAAAATCCACAGTGTAAATAAAAGAATTGGAAGTGATTTAACCAATTGATGAACATTCGTCAGTTTATGATCATACATATATCAAACTCGTATATACTGTAACGAATTAAAGAATTAACTGTCTTAATCAAATTTATTTTTAACAATATTTCACTATCACAACTAATTTATATACCACACTTAGTAACTAACGCTTATAATTATCTTCACAGTTAGATTCCTTTCTTTAAACGCACGATTCACTTTCTAAGTACAGACTACTCCTCGGCACGGAGAGCGACCTTTTTATATCGTCAACGAACGTTCCGGATCTCACTGCGGATTTCGGGACCCATCCACACCTTTCGCGCTGTTTCGCGATGAGAAATGCGTTTGCTGACTGGGACATCGGTCAGGGCCGGCTTCAGATTCATTAAAATACTTATACTCATGCAGATAACATCTACAGGCCGTTTTTTAACTTATCCCACTTGTGCTATTTCGGAAACAGTAAGACCTACAAGGTCGTTCAAAATAGACGAAAGTTTTCTATTTTGGGGAGCTAGAATAATCTCTTTTCAAGTTGATAATATCGGTGGTTGTTTTTGAAATGATCGCCAAAAAATAGAATTGTTGAATTTCGTTTTTTGACTCTACAAATACGGACCTCTAGTTTTTTTCATCAATTTTTGTAGCCACATACGAGCTATGCATTACGATACATGTGTTAGTCGACGTTTTCCTCATTTACACGACGATTTGGCAAGATTCCACTCGATCCCAATTGATCCCTATTGATCCCAAGTTAACTGAACTTGAAACTGAAAGCATTTTTGTCGCTGCTTGTCTATATATATTGATGAGGGAATTCAATGATTCAGATGCATTATAAATATATTGTGTTACTTCCCAATGGAAATAGTTCGGGGTAAACTAAATATGTTATTGTTGCTAACAGAAAACCAATATCAAAAATAATCTCATGGACCTTGGCTGTTATTTGGGACACTCTAGTCAATCAAGTAAAAACGCGACAATAAAGAAGAAGAAATACCATTTGACGTTTCGAGTGACATATTCTCAAATAATTTTGTTGACGTTTTATACTTAGGTGTCTTTCAAAATAAATTTTTCGAAAATGTAATCTAAAATTTATTATCTTCCATAGGATGTATCTAACAAAGAGTGTAACAAAAATTTTATGTGAAGTACTGATTATTACGTGAATACTTGAAACAGTAAGTTAGTAGGTCGATCAATAATTCAAATATTCCAAATATTTTTTGGGCAACACTTTTTTTACTGTTTACTCTGTCGTTTCTCCTATTTTAACTAATTCAAGTCAATATAATTCCCACCAAAGAACTATACAATTTACCGACCTGGATGAATTTTAGACTGCTTCATAATAAATCATTTGAATCAATATCTTTCAACTCTTTGTTTTTTCTCTTGTAGTTGAACTACTTGACCTATTCCAATCATGCGATTCAATAAACAAGAGCTAGTGACATTGGCTACACAGCCATCAACCAAGTTTGAAAAAGAGGGCATTTTGTACATACGTGAACGACAGGAAGGATTCTTTAGGAAATCAGAAAGTGAGTACACTAAATGTGTGAAAATCCCGAGGTATGAATTATCATTACTGATAAATAAAAATATTACCTTCCTATCTTGAATCATTTCTTGAGTGCTTGTTTATATTATCAATATATTCACCTAATTTCCACAACTGAGAATATCTTTCAAATACAGAGCAAAAAGTTAATGTTTTTTTTGTCTAATATTCTGTAAATGATAATTATTCAGATACCTACCTCGAGCTTTTTTCAAATAGAAATTCATTGAACTTACGTATTTTTGTTTCTTGATCACGAATCACAGCCATCCAAAAGACGAAACTGTTACAAAATTCATCTACTTTACGAACTCATTTTTGTTATTGAAAAATTCTATTTTACGAACCTTTATTCATCTATCTTGAATGTTTTCAAATAATAAAAAACTTCTGCATCATCAAATGATTCCTTTTTTGTGGAACGTATTCCCAAATGATATTTTCACTTCACTAGAATTTTAGTTAGATATCAAAGTCCAAAAATACAAGTTGTCTTCAAATTAAATTTTACTAAACTTTGACTTAAAAAAACAAAATAACACACAGTATTCAGTTATTACATATAAAAATCTGTGCATATAAAAACACCTGTATATTTTATCAGTTCAGCCTTCTTTTGAATTGTTTAAGGAATGTTTTGAATGACAGAAAAGAAGGTGAAATTTCATATCTATATAATATAATATAACAATATAACATAACAACATATAAATGTGACAAAAGTTCATCCATTTTATTCATTAATTTGGAAACACTGCCAACAAAACCAATGAAAAAGTCCCTTGTAAAAATGTCATTTACTTTCATAGATGGTTGGATGCAGTTTATTGGAAAAAATACAATTTTGAGGAAATTAAACATATTTCATGAATAAAATACAAGTATCAAATGAATAAAGGTATCTAGTATGTGATAGTTTGATAGTGACGTTTTGAATTCAGATTCATGATCAGCAGTCAAAAATACGGAAATCCAATTAAAAATCTTTTTCAAAAAACCCCTCAGGACAGTATCTGAATAATTACCCTGTAAATATATTTTGTATCATATGAACTATTACTTCCAAATGATCTCTCCACTGAGTAAATTTTAAAGTCCATAATTTTATTCCTTCATCTGATATTATAGTATTAATATCACTACTTTAACATATTCCAGTATGAAGTTTTAATAATTTTTTGAGTTCTCCCTCACGAACTCCAAATGCATGAACTTGTATTATCAAAGCAAAATGGGAATGCCATGAAAAAGCATGTGCAAACTAGATGCATCTATGTATGCATGACTGTATAAACTTCAATGTTGTCATCTATTAATCCATGTCATTAATTTTATGTTGATATTTTTCAGGATATATAGAATAAAACACCCACAAATACTTTTGATTCTACTAGGGTACTGCTAGATTCTTCCCCTCTCAATTATTAAATAGTTTGAATGGGAGTCCCTTTGCCAATAATATGAACTACTGGCATATAAAACTCAATAATTTTTCATTATTCTTAGTAGTTTTTACACCTCTGTAAAAACAATAAAAAATCCACTTCAACTTTTCGTATATCAAACACTAATCTGATAACATGTTATATGGAAAACTATAACATTCTGATATAATGAAGTGTGTAATAATTGTAGAAAATGCAATGACTTCAGTTCAAAGATAAGACAAATATGTTATTTTGTTTGATAAAAGTTACATACTCCTGGAGTTTTATATTTATTTTCAAGCCATAATTTTAGGCTTTTCATCCAATGGACATACATAGATAACGCCATAATTTGGCGCACATTTGAGACTCCTAATCCCTCTTATCGCGGATTTTTCATGTGTTGTTTTTTTTTAAATCTGCTAGCAATACTAGCAGAACCAAATCGAAATTCTGCACTTTTTGGAAATTTCGAACTTGCAATTATTTCAGGATAATTTTAGGTTTCTTAATTACCCTAATGGACAATTTTTTGTTACTTGTTTCATTTAAATATCTGAGTGTTTACCTTACACATACGAAGTCTGTAAAAAAATAAAGTGAATGTTCCAATTTCGCGGGCTACTTACATTCGATTAGTGTTTTTTTTATGTTGGTACACTCTTCCCGAACATATGTTCACGGTTTCAACTGTTCAGCATGTTTAGTTTGTTGTTGAGAGGCATAAAAGTAAGAAGTGTTTTGTGTGTTTGGCGATTTTCCACAATCGAAAAAAAGGATCAAATATTTTGCATCAAATTTTGTGTGAAAAATGAAATTAAGTGCTCAAAAACACTAAAAATGTTTACAGTGGAATACGGTGACTGTACTCTGAGTCAAAAAATGTTTAAAAGTGGTACAGACTTTTCACAGAAGGTCGAGAAGATCAACATCCGATAAAAATGTTGAGGAAATGAAAAAGATTTCCTGGAGTTTTTTTCCCAACACCAAATCGTTATTTTTAACACCTCGACACATGTTTCGATCACCAAGTGATCATCTTCAACACCAAATCGTTATTTTTAACACCTCGACACGTGTTTCGATCACCAAGTGATCATCTTCATGAGGAAGATTAAACTGTTAAATTAAATTAAATCAAATTAAAAGATGAAGATTATTAAACAGTTTAATCTTCCTCATGAAGATGATCACTTGGTGATCGAACCACGTGTCGAGGTGTTAAAAATAACAATTTGGTGTTGGGAAAAAAACTGCAGTAAAAGTTATTACTACACCAAAGGTTCCAAACAGTGCGTCATAAGTATTTCCTGGAGATTTGTCAAATCACTATTAGAGAAGTTGCTGAGGATGTCGGCGTATCGGTTGGCTTATGCCATGCAATTTTTTCGAAAATTTTGGACATGAAACGTGTGCCCGCTCCACGATAAAACTAGTGGTTAAAAAAACTAGTGTCATAAATTCATATTTACATTAAAACCATGGTTCGGTTTTACTGTATTCAGATTAATCTCGTACTTGAGGAGTATTTTTGGAATATTAGTTTTGCTTTAACTCACATAACCCAATTATTTGAATCAGAGGAGGAGCAGAAAATTTTTCAATAAGGTGATGAAGGGCCCTAAAACGAGCTGAAAAATATTGCAAGTTCAAACTTTTCAGAAAGCGAAGGACATTGATATAGTTCTGCCAGGGTAAAGTTGAAACAATGTGTAACAAGTTCAATGAAAGCTCTAAAAAACATTGTTCATGAAATAATGAGAATTGACAGCATCAAATTCTTCGATCTGCTGAACAAATGTACTCTTTATTTTGCGTAGGGTCAGTCGATTCGTGAAATTCTTTGCCTGAGAAACTTCTTTAATGTTTCACCCAATTTTAATGAGCACCCTGGTATCCGAGACTACTTTCCTTAGTTTTTATTCGCAAAATCCTTATACCATCATGCCAATATCCCTTTTTTGTTTGGTGTAAGAAACTCTCACTTCTGGTCCCTCATCTTTGGTTTGGTTACCCAGGCTCTATGTGGTGGTCATATCTTCTCGCTGGACATTGGTGTCAGTGTTTTCTATCGAAATTGAAATTGGTTGAGCTTTAAACTGACCGCAAATTTTAGACACCTTCAGATTATTGAATGATGCAAAATAGATAGGCTCAAATTCTCCATAGTCTTTTTGAATAATTAGTTTGTCAGACAATTTTATTCTATACAAAAACTTCCACTGTATCTTAAAGACAAAACACAACTGGGAAATATGGCAAAAAGTATTATCATTTGCGGAGACAAAAAAATTACTTCTACGTATTCATTCAAAATATGTGTGAAACTTGCAAAAGAGAGAAAAAAGCAATTAAGTTCAAAATAAACTATTTACAGAAATGTGTAGATCAAGCACAGACATTACTTCCAAATACAAACTGGAAAAAACCCTTTGAAACAACAACTACTTTTACACGAACATTGAATTTTTATGTAATTCAATGTTCATGTAAAAGTAGTTCATGTGAACCGTACGAAATAATTGTTTTCTATTCGGTTTGTACCCCAAACATTCGTTATGGAAATGAAACAGAGTGTCATTCATAGAAACACTACACATTTTATCTATATGAAAGAGTCACAATACAAAATTTCACTCACAAAGAACACTGTCATCCTCAAATGGTGTACTTCGAAGTTTCGGAAAAGACACCTAAAAAATATCCGCCTTTGAATTTAAATAAAATTCCTATGGCTGGGAGCAAATTAAATTACTTTGAAGTTTCAGAAAAAGATGCATATCCCATCAACATAAGGTTATTTGATTTGATCACGACCTATGAATCTTATTCATATTGAAAGGGGTAAATTTTTCAGATAATAAGACAGGTGTCTTGTTCCGAAATTTTGAAATACACAATAGGAGTGTTCCATGTAATTGAAATTTAAAATCATGATTCTTTCATGTATTATATCGTGTAGCATTCCTTTAAATGATATCTGTTTCAATTCCTCGGGAAATGTTTGAAGTAAAAACTGAATAGAAAAAAGGGATTTTCATATAATTCCGTGTTCACATAAAAGTAGCTGTTTCGAAAATGTTTTTCCTTTCTTGTGATTTAATTCTCGATTCAGTAAGATAATATAAAAAGAAAAATTAGAATCTCTATGGGTGAAAATAAATACAGAGTTGATATCATGATCCTTCATTGAATATTATTTATCTCTATTCAGTAGTACTTTGAAATGATAACCAATTTATAATAATTTACTTATAATTAATAGTTGGTGTTCTATGGACTGACACATGACTTAATGAAATAAACTTATTGATTTATTTTCGAGGGCGTAATTTCTCAATTATACACAACTACTTCAAGCAAAATTTGGAATGATAACACTTTCAATATATCTTTGTGCCATTTGTCTCCAGATTTTTCTCCATATTTTATGACTGAGCTGTGTATTTTATTAGATGCAGAGTTTTTTTTTTTAATTTGCTGACAAACCATAAATATAAACGTTTTCCATTTGTAAAGAACTTTCGACCCAGTACCTGTCTAAGTATAATAAATATACCATTAACCATACACTATCTGATATTGAAAAAGATATCGAGAAAGAAAAATAGAAATATACATGAAGTATAAAGTTCCATTCACATACTTTAATGATCGTGCGTTGCAGGAAAGGAAAAGAGACAAAAATATGAAAAACGACTTCGCAATCTCAGCTGCGTTGGGGTCGTGAGCAAAGGTACTACAATAAGTCGCACCTGAGTGGAAGTACCAGGTTATCTTGATTTTCGAATGTACCTTCAAAATGTAATGGGATTCGTTTTATGTATGTAGTTGCAATGAAACGGATACATTCTTATTAATCTAACAAACCATATCATTTTTCTTTTTAGCAATTCATGAATCCTTCTAGAAGTACACCAGCTTTTTGTACTATGATTGTGTTCAATGTTGAACGTATCATTTTTAACCAGAATGAAAGCATTTAAAATACTGCTAGGTTCATTTTTTAAAGATAACCTGGTAACTCCTATAACATATAACAGATACACACACCGCTAACCAGTTTTACGTACACTTGCTAACACTAACAAATGCTTTCGTTGAAAATTTTTCAGGTGTTTATGGATTATGTACTGTCTGGATTGGTGAAGGTCTCATTATCACTTTTGTTGTTTACCAAAATGATTCTCTGAATTCGTCTTAATGTGTGACAAATCTGTAAATAAATACGATTAACCCGTATTATTGTTTGTCAGTCTGTGTCTGAGCTGCATGTTTTAGTTACACTAATTTATCATGAAATTAGAACAAATCTCATTTTTTCCCATTTCTAATTATTCCCTTATAGTTATATAAATTCATTGTTTTATGTTTATCTTTCATCAGTTATAATGTGAAGTGATTTATAATTTGCAAATATACCTAAAAATTATGTACTGTGCCCATAATATAAATATATAGAGTACAGCGCGGAATAGTAAGATTCATATCCTGAAAATTGACAAATATGTATTTTTTGATATGCTTCATCAGATAAAATAATGGTTTTCTTTCAACACTTCCGGTTATACCGGAAGTTGGTACCACCTTCCTTAATTCAAGTGTAACATCCTCTATATTTTTACATTTTTGAATACCTGGCATAATTCCAGTGTTAGTTTATGCAATACACCCTAGACGAAAAATGAACCGTCCTCGAGATATTCATTTGTTTACTCACAAAAAATATGTATTCCACTCCTGAGTGATTCCCCTATAAAGTTCAAAAGTTGGATTTGATTTGATTACATAATTTCATCATCTTGTATGATGGATTTATTATACAAGGTGTTCGGACTCGATGACTAATTTTGAAGATATAAAAATGGGCCATAACTCAGTTTTTTCGCCCTGTATTGGTACACTGTATTCATTCGATCTCAAGGTCACTTGAAGATATTCCAGTTCTTCCTTTAGATACACTTTGGTACACTAAAGACTATGCGAAAAGGAAAAGTCGGCTGAGACAGAAAAAGGGAACCATAGGATTCTGTTTGGAAACACGAAACTTATTGCCCCCAACCAGGGATACCATAGCCGACTGGTACAGGGGGCAATAGAGATCCACAAACACACAGAAAAGAAGAAGGTGTCAACCTCAACCGATATGGAATCAGGAATAGCAAAAATCATGACAGTAGATAGAATAAGGTCAACGACCTTACCTATTCCAGGTACAAGTATTAGCACTACCTGTTACATCAATACACTTTACGCAATCTACCTAATCCAGGTACAGGTATTAGTACACCAAACTACCTGATTCAACATGAATAGGCTTTACCCAATCTACCTAATCCAGGTACAGGTATTAGTACACCAAACTACCTGATTCAACATGAATTCGCTTTACGCAATCTACCTAATCCAGGTACAGGTATTAGTACACCAAACTACTTGAGTCAACATAAATACGCTTTACGTAGTCGTAATACCCAGTCTTCAGAGATAAACTCAAGATGTATAAACCTCTGAAGAAGTTGGCCACTCGTACCAGCGCAACGTCAGGAAATAATTTCTAAAATCGGCGGCCTTCAAAGCCGAAAAATAGTGACAAAACTATCCTAGAACACAGGGTTTTCCTTTTGGAAAAACTGAGTTTTGGCCCATTTTTATATCTTCAGAATTAGTCATCGATTCCGAACACGTTGTATAATATTTTGGAAATTTTACGCCTTCAAGTCGATGGAATTATGTATTTCGATGAACCAATTATAGCTTTTTATGTATTCTATCAAACTTTTGAATTTTATGGGGGAATCACTCTTAGTTTTTTTTTGAGTAAACAAATGAATATCTCAAGAACGGTTCATTGTTTGTATAGAGTGTATTGCATAAACTCGCAATAGAATTATGCCTGGTATTCAAAAATGTGAAAATATACAGGGTGTTACATTTCTCTAAGGAAATATATGTGGAGCACTCATATATTCAGGTGATGAATATTACTCAAGTTTTATCCCAACTCCAAACCGTTATTTCAGCACCTCGAGACGTGTTTCTATCACCAAACGATCTTCAAGAGGAAGATTAAGCTTTAATCTTCCTCTTGAAGATGATCACTTGGTGATCGAAACACGTGTCAAGTTAAAATAACGATTTGGCGTTGGGATAAAACTCCAGTAATATTAATTACTACACTAAAGGTCGAAATTGTTACTATGAACTTGTGTCTGATGTGTGAAGTATATCTGAATAAACAGATGCACTATTCAACACACTGCATCATAGTGAAAACTTAATTATAAACTTATTCTCAAAGGAACTTTCTCATAAAATTTTTGGAATCAGCTTCTGAATCAACAGAAACTACTGGTAAAACACCCTCCATGTTTTTACTTTTCATATGATAGATATGCGTATCATAGTGCATTTTGGAATTCATTCATGTATGTAGTACTTAGTTGCATTGAATATTATACAGTAAATGTCAAAAGTTTCCATCTCTATCACAGTTTGAATACGATGAGGGATAAATTGACTTGAGCATGTGTTACCAGATTCAACCACAAATATATTTGCTTTTAATATGCCTACCATATAAAAATAATATTTATTTAGTCTTGTGGAACCTACATTTTGATAGACATAATACAGAATGTGAACATCTTATGGGCAAAAGTTATAACTAAAATGGAACATAATTATAAAAATACACCTCTGTTCTGAACTATAGTACAATTCCATAATAGTATGCACTAAATTTTCAGAAACATTATTACATTTTAAGGAAAATATTGTTGTCGAGGTTGTGATTCTATATATTTTATTGTAACGAATCTAAAGCCGCCCCTGACTGATATGCTGGCCAGCGAACAAACACATGACATCACCGCGAAAGAATGCAGTCGGCAACCGCCGTTAAAACTAGTCGAGTGCCGAACCGACTATAGATTTCTAGAAAGAACCGTTACATTATATAAGCACACCTTACCGACCCAAGAGGGCAGTTTAGAAAGTGAATCGAGCGGCTAAACAAGAAATTCAAATTTCTTTTTCACCTATTTTCACCTGAAAATTATCAAAGCACTTCTTTGTATATACAAAACGAATAGAATCAATGAAAGTCATATTTGACGAACAATATGCTCATATATTTGTCCATGTGTAATGTGGATCAGATTATGGAAAGACATCAATTTATATTCAATACACGTTTAAATCATGTTTCTTATTAAAAAAAAAGCTATGCTTGAAAATATAGTAACTGTCAAGTCAATCAAGCAACTAATACAAATAATTATAAAAGGTTGGAATCTACATGGTTTTCAAATATATTTTTTTAGAAATTATTTTCTTGTATACAGGGTGTTTTAAAAGGCAAATATGGCTTATGATTCCTAAATGGAATAACATTTCAAATTTTTCATAACTCAAACTATCTCTAACTTTCAAGTCATCATTTTTGTTCTACTATTGATAGTTTTCAATTCTTGTTTTTTTTGTAAATCAAGTCTATCTGAAAATCTGTAAATGATATCTTGTATATTGGAGAAAAGTGTTAAGGCAATCAAATGGAAAACAATGGGGGCTTCTGGTGGATGAAAAAACTATTTAAAGAATCTAAAAATATCTCGCTGTAGGAAATATGAAATGGGGAATAATTTACCATTATTACATTGTAGTAGGTTAGAATTGATTTGTTTATGTACTTGAAGGTTTTGAAAAATATTTTACAGGTTACTTGTATATTTAGTGTTGAAAAATCAGGGGCTTCATTCTTCTCACTTTATCAAGTTTGATATAAACTGTAATATACCTTTTTCCCCAAAAAACATTGAAACGTATGAAAAAGTTCTGAAAAAAGCTGGGAATTAAATTAATCCAACCTCGGTAAGCCTAGGCTCTTAAGAATTCAGTACATAGTTCAATCTGGTTTTATTTCAATTGTACTTTTATATCAAATATTTGATATGGTAAAGTTGTATGCAAAACTGGCAGCTTGTCTTTGAAAAATCATAAAATATATTCAGTAAAATATAATTTCAACTGGAGAGAAAATGTGAAAAACTCTTTTGAATACTCAAAAAAATCGTAGTACATGAAAGAGTTTACAGACACAGGAAATACTTAACTTTTTTAAATTTCATTGCTACACGGAAAATTATGAGGTATGAAAATGAAATAGGAAATTTGAACAAGTTTGAACAGAGAATTAAATTGGTGTAGGAAATGTTCTTGAAGGAGAGGTGCATTTTTAACAGTAATTCTAAAATGCAATTGAAAATTTTAATGCAAAACACTTTGACTTTTACTGTATAATCTTCAATATGGTTTTTGTCTGTCAGAATAAAATATGCCTGGTGCCAATGTTTCTCTTTCTCTTTTGTAACGTGAAAGGCCAAATTTTTACATGAATTGTATTTGCTTAGGATTGTCTCTTACTTTTAGGTTGTTTTAAAAGTTTTGACTGTTTTAATATCATCATATACTGATCGATAGAGAATCTTGTATTCTATGCACTGTTGCTGTTCATTTTGTCCAAATTTTAATGTTTTGATTATGTAATGTTCAGCGATTTTCGGCCCATTTTTTCATACAAATTCAAATTGAACCGAAACGCTGCCGAAACAAACACGAAAAATCAACCAGGCATTTGGCAATGATGCTGTTAATGGACGTATAGTGTTCGACGTTAGTTTGCGAAATTTCGTTCCGGATATTTTAGCCTCGAAGATGAGCCCCGAAGTGGTCGACCTACAATAATCCAGGACGAGGATTTGAGGACCCTGGTGGAGATTTGTCCGTCACAAACAGTGCGTGGGGTGGTGGAAGGACTGGGCGACAGCTCCCATATGTTTTTTGATGGTTTGAAACGTATTGGAAAGGTCAAAAAGCTCGAAAAGTGGGTGCCCCACGATTTCGAGGTCTGTTCTTCTTTATTCTTCCTTTTTTGGATCGGATCGTCGGCATTAAATGTTGAAAAAAATGTATATATGATGCTAAAGCACAAAAAGGAACCAAATGGGACAATACATTTGTATATAAATAATAAGTTACTAAAAGAAGTCGAAGTTTACAAATACTTAGAACTGTTGATCGATATTAAACTTCAGTGGACAGAGCATATCAACAAAGTGATAACAAAAATAGTTTCAATGACAGGTGCATTGAAACGCAGTGCAAAATATACAAACCACAATGTCAAAAAAACGATATATTACAGCTATATTGAATCACATATTATAAGGTATCTCATACCATGTTGGGACAATGCATCACAACAGTTAATTATCAAGCTAGGAAGAGCGCAAAACGAATCAATAAAAACTTTGTATAACTTGTATCGACCAACTTCCACAGACATTATCTATGAAATAACGGGATTCCTGAAAATAGAAACAAATCATTATACTTGTACAAGTTAAACTTATACATGGAATCTTGAATAAATACATTTCATGTAATACCACCATGAAAAGAGTAGGAGATTTGCATAATCACAATACAAGAAATGCAAGACTGAAACAAATATATATGAGAACAAAGAAAAATCAGGATACACCCATCTATAGAGGAATCCAGCAATGCAATAAACTTCCTGTAGACTTCACAAACATAACCTCTAGGACTGAATTGTAAAAACCTTTTAAAAAATTTGTATTCGAACTGTTTAGAAAGTAGGCTGATTGTGTATAATTTTACCGTGTTGAAGTTATCAAACAAAAGTTACACCAACATGTTTTGTGGAACTATTTTATTTTTTCACATTCAATGTCCATCTTTATTAAATTTTTTTATACATTATTTTTGTTTTTATTAATTTGGTATTGTTATAATTACAAGATTGTATTAATCAAAGAATTACTTTGTAGGCCTTATCACCAGATCTACTCTGATTACTGGCCAATTATATGTTCATAAATAAATAAACTAAATATCGCTGGGATTTGATCAAAGAAGGGTATGATAAAAATGGATCATCCACGACAACAGGAGACATTCAGGACAGTGGTTGGGCACCAATAAGCCACCCAGGCACTTCCCAAAGGCGAAAACCCCCCAAAAAAGACGATAGTTACTGCTGTATGGCCTTCGTCGACTTCATCGAATTCAGAGCATCCAATTTTTATGCTGACGGAATTAATCGACATGTGTTACGTTGGCAAAAGTGTAGGGATTCAAATGACGCATATTTAGATTAAATTGAATAAGTATCCACTGAGATATTGCAGTTTAAAGTAGGCTCATAAAGACGGACAAAACTTTTGAAACAACCTAATACAAAGAATATTGAATTGAAAGCAAATCATTTCTTGAAAACTTTTGTACAATCCTAAATGGATTCTCGAAACGAGTAGTTAAACTTTACCTCACCAACAAACGAGATAGAAGGGCACCACGTTTGTATTGAACATTGCCTGTAAACGCAACAATATGTCGCTTAATTTGGAAACCCGCAGTTTGTTTGATTTTGTAGACACGCTGAAAATGTTTTGTAGCTGTATCTTGTTTCTAATTGTACCTAATTGATATGCATTAGTCCCAATAATACGTATTTTACAGTAAGCTTAGAGAGGTGGTGTCGCCTCAGAGGGAACCTCTTGTTCTACTTCAAAAATAGAGATCCATGGTCGGAACCGTTGGGTGTTATTGTCCTGGAACAATGTCAAGTAAGGGTTGATCCTCCAATGGCGTCTCCTCCACTGACTGCTGAAGGACACTATCCTTTTTATTTAGGTAAGAAATGAATCTAGGAAACAATGTAACTCTTTTCTTCAATAAAATAGCATCTATTCTCAAACAACCTCGTCTAAATTGAACGAAGATGACCCAATAAAAAACTCAGAATTACAGAAGGTTGTTCATGTTCATGTATCCTTTTCATTCTGATACAGTCACAAAACATGAAATGATTGATAGTCTTGTGGATTGGCAAACAACTTATCTGCTGAATTCGATGACTTATTGATCTTAACAATGAAAAAACATATCATTCAGTCAATTCTCCCTATGCAAGGGAGTCAGCAGCTTCGTTGCCTTCCAGGCCAGGAATCCAGACCAGAGACAATCGGTTGAGTCTTCCTATCGAGGAGAGTCGTTTTTGGCAATTTGCTACCAATTTAGACGTTGCTCGGTAGGAGCCAAGAGCTTTCAACGCCGCTTGACTGTCCGAGCATATTTTCATTGACTGGTGTGTGAGGTTGAATTCATCCAATCTTTCCGCACATAATTCAATAGCGTGAATTTCCGCTTGAAATACAGTCGCATAACTTCCTAGGCAGGTGGATATCTCTGTCCTGGGTCTGCGACTAAAAACACCTGCACGATAACTGGAAGGTGTTTTTGATCCATCTGCGAACCAACAACTATCTGCTCTTAATATTTCCTTCTGGAGGATCCAGTCCTCTCTACTCAGGGAAAAGTACTTTATAAGGCAGTTCGTAGTTGACAGTTGGAGACATAAAGTCAGAGGTCATTTCCAGAATGATGTGACTTCCAGTGTCAACCAACAGTCTGTTGCACTCTGCATTAAATTGATTTGTGCAATTGGCAATGTGCACAAGTCTGTGTGCAGTCCATCTAGCCTCTCTCTCTCCAGAAAAATGTGGAGAGGAGGTATTTCTAGAAGGATTTCCATGGGCGCTGAGGGTGTGGTACTGATGGCACCACTGATAGCCAGACAAGCCTGTCTCTGTAAGCCAGAGAGCTGTAAAGCTTTGGCCACCAGGCAATTGCACCATAAGTGATCATTGGTCTAACAATCATCACATAAATCCGGTGGATTTGTTCGGGACCTGAACCCCAAGTTTTACCACAAATCCTTCGACATGTCCATAGAGACAGTCTGGCTTTGTGTAAAACTTTTTCCAAGTGAACGTTCCAGGTGAGTTTTTTATCAAGGATAATGCCAAGATATTTCACCTCCGTTCCAAATGGAATGACCTCACCACTGAGGGAAAGTGGCGTTAGATCGTCCAATTTTCTCCTCTTGGTGAAGGGAATTAACACAGTTTTGCTGGGGTTGACAGACATCTGCTCCCTCAGGCACCAATTGTGAACTACGTCCAACGCGCTTTGGAGGATATTACAAGCTACCCTTCCCGACGTGGACCTTGCCACGATGACGAGGTCATCTGCATAGGCTTGCAGATCAACTTTTCTTCTGTCGTGGGCATCAAGCAGACTATCATCAGGAGCGACCACAGAAGAGGAGATAGTACCCCACCTTGAGGGCAGCCCCTGGTGACCCTGAACCTAATGGCCTCGCCTTGAAGAGTGGTAGTTGCAGTTTTTCTACTAGCATGGCATAGGTCCAGCCAGTTATGGTCGATTCTATACCCTTCCTAGCCAGAGACAACCCTATAGATTTAGGTAGTGCATTGTCAAATGCTCCTTCAATATCAAGAAATACAGCAACCGCAATCTCCTTGTTGTCAAGGGATTAGAAGATTTTCACAACGAGGTTGTTTTATGCTAAATCTGTCGATTTGCCGGTTTGATAAGCATACTGGTGGTTATTCAGGGAGATGCATATAATGCTACCCTCCTGATGTGTCCGTCCAGTATCCTCTCAAGTCCTTTCAACAGGAAGGATGTAAGGCTGATTTGTCGTACAGGTTTAGGGTGTGGGTTTCTCCGACACACTTTAGGTATTTATACCACCCTTGCTGCCAACCAACTGGGTGGTATATAGTTCCACGCCAGACTAGCTCTATACAATTTTGTGACAATAGGTAATATTATTTTCAGTCCGTTTTGAAGAAGAGCTCCGGGAGATTTGAAAGGCTGAAAAGACTTGATAGCCCATTCAACTTCCTGTGCTGTGATAACCTTCTTTGCGACGTCCCAATCGTTCTTTTTTGGGCGTTTAGCACCCTCGAAGATGGGAGGTCTGTTGTTATCAAGAGTCAGATTTCCAGGAAAGTGGTTTTCTTTACTAGATGTCGGCTCTCTAGAGAGAATCTTGTAAATTCTTGTGCTGCGAGGTAAATCAGAGATACTCTCAGGTAGTACTAAAGAGATGAATGATTACAAATTTCTTTGCTTTGTTCTTTATCCAAACTATTCAAGAAGATATTTGCTAAAAGAATAGTAGACCACATTTACTTGTAAACTCGGTTGTTTTTCTGGGTGTTCATCCGTTGTATGCTGTTCAATGGTCGACGTTTCGCCTCGTCTCAGATGCTATTACCAAGACTTGTTACTGCTCTTGCTGCACGTAACATAGTGTGGTGTTTCCTGATAGTATAATTCCGCCAGGTAAAAGGAATTCTTATTCATTGATGATTGTTTTCGGTCACTATCCCTGCTAATTGTTTTTCAATCTCGATGGCTTCTCAAACTTGTCGGATTCTCGAATTTTGTATCTGGGCTATCGGTTTTTTTCGAATTGAAATTGATTTTATGTCCTGTCTGTAGGTGATATTGAAAGAGGGCTGTTTATGTTTGTTTCGATTTCAAGGAGTTTTTCTACTCCTGCAGATATCTTTTTGTGGTTCTGGCCGATATATTGTTCATCCCAGTCACCACAGTCTTCTGGTCTGGGTAGTAGTCACGATATCATTAGTTGTAGTTTGTAGGTAGATAGTCTGGATATCTCGTCTCATCATTATTATCTCGATTTTATCAGTAACAGGTAGTGTTGTGATCTTTCTCTCTTGTGGGGGGCTTTGTATCTGTCTGGCGGATACCTATACTGAATTTTTTTTGATTATCAATGGATCTTTCAACGATTTGTGATTCGTCGGTTATTGACTGCAAGAACTACGTTCTTTTATTATTTTCAACTCATCAAAGGCATTTGATAAAGTTTGCATGGAATTCTTAGCTGCAAAACTGGTACAATTATGATTTTTAGATAATTTGATAAGTCTGTTAGAACCTTACATGCCAAATAGAACCATGATGGTTTTGAACCTCTTCTGGTACTCAGAATGGGAACCTAGGTGAGCCACACGGTTCGGTTCGTAGCCCTGTGTTGCGTTTGCTGTACGTTAGTGAACTTCCACAGCACCTGGCAGATGTTTATTCAACTATTTTTGCGAATGATGCAGCTATGACAATATGTGGATACGATAAAGAGCAGTTCATCTCTAAAACGGAAGCTGTTATTGATTAATTTTTTTCCTTGTCCAAGGAGTAAGCTGATATTGAATGTGTTAAAGTGATTTCTTGTGAATGTTTTCCACCAGATCGTCTGGAAAGACGATATCCCACCTTCGATAGGGATTAAATTCCTATGATCCAACGCATATGAACATAACCACAATACAAGCTTCAGTAAGTTCTTCAGAATGTTACTTTATAAAAAAGTCTCCCCATTATAATGTCATCACATTTCATAACAAACGACCCAATGAGGTGAAACTACCAAGAAAGATGCTACACTACAGTTACAATGATTTCTCAAATTATAACTTTCAGTTTAATTATCAACGATGACACGGAATCATATGTTTACAGTTTTTGATGGCGGGTTGAGTCAGGCTTTAGCTTCGACTTCAGATATAGAGCGTTCCAGTTGGATGGACTGTATAAGGCAAGCTAGCTATGAGGGTATTAGAGCTGAATACAATGCTCTAAGACAGTGTATCGAAAGGAGAAGGAACCACAAACCAAATATCGACTTACATACGTGGAGGTTGCAGCAAACACATGTGTTTGGTAAATTAAACTTCTTACATTACATTACTGACCATTTGTTTGTTTTTATTTTGTCAAATGAGTTTTTATAATCATTCTGTATTTTTCAGATATAACTGAGGTTCCACTCTGTGAAATTTCTTTAGCATGTGATAATTTACTCTGTGATGGTCATGGTAGACCCCCTAACCCGTCTTTGGTAGTAGACGTTTATATGCCATCTTCCAAATTTTGGGTGCAATACGGAAGAACTGAGATAATTGAGGTAAATCATAGAACTGCCACATACCAATTGTTTCAATTTGTTGGTCCTGAATCAATAATTCAATATTATATAGTTTATCTAGATAGAATGAAATTAATGCATGAATACTTTATTTTGAAGTGAAATTGACAGATGAAACTATCAAGATGGCGACTGGGCGCCATCTGGGAGAAAAAATAAATAAATGGAAAGGGGGTCTTGTGACACATCTTTTTTGAAGCTCCTGACAAATGCTTCACAACCCTAGAATATAATGTCAATATCTTCAACTACTACAAAATGGCGGAACTTTTAATAATTGCCTGAATACATTGACATTTAACTACATAATATTAGGTAATAAGCTTGAGGTCAGTTCAGAAGATGCTCGAAAAGGTTGCCTTGAACTTCTTGACATATGAACAGCCTATCCGATATTTCACGCCGAACATTTTCAAACACAGTAACGTCAATATCTCTACAAATATTTATTATTCTCTGCCGTATATCCAATATTGAAGCAAGTTTAGTTTCGTACACCTTTTGCTTCAAATAGACCCATAAAAAAGTCCAAAGGTGTCAAATTTGGCGAGCGGGCTGGACATTCTGTAGCACCTTGACGGCCAATCCAACGACCGGGAAAGGTAGTATCCGAATAGTTTCTTAGTTGTCTGGAGTATTGTGGTGGTGCTCCATCTTGTTGGAATACAATATCCTTATCGAATTCATTAGGATTCGCTTCGACGATTTCAGTGATGAGAGGGTCAACAGTAGTTTCCATCATATTCAAATACAGTTCCCTGTTAAATTTCAATTATTAAATAAAATAGAGGTCCTACAATATGGTTTCCCAATATTCCTGCCCAAACGTTAATTTTTTTCTGAATATGGGGTATGTGTTTCCTGGAAAACGTGAGGGTTGGTGTCACTCCAATAACGGCAATTTTGTCTGTGAACTTTGCCATTTAAAAAAAAGTACATTCGTCACTAAAACAAATATTGTGGAGATAGGTAGGATGCCTCGCAATGGTTACCTTCATGATTTCGCATAATTCTATTCTTCGATCAGGGTCATCTTCAGTTAATTGGTGTACCATTTTAATTTTGTATGGATGATACCTATTCCTCTTCAAAAGTCTCCACACAGTAGAAGGAGACACCTCACAAACATTCGCGACGGAATAAGTAGACTGTTCAGGATTTACTACCATCTCACCAATTATTTGCACTTGCTGTTCTTCCGGATTGGACGGATGACCTGAAGGCTTTTTGTTATGTACACTACCGGTAGTTGTGAATTTGGATACAAGTTCCCTCAAATATCTTCTACAGATAGGACAATTCGGAAAACGTTCATTGAAAATCCTTTCAGTCCCGTAAAAGTTACGCGTCGCACCGTAAATAAAAATCGCTTCAATTTTTTCTTCCAATGGACGAGAATTGACCATTTTAGAGATTGTTGACGTGGTACCTTTCTACTAGTAAAACCGAAAACTAAATAAGAATATTCTAACTGAACAACGATGTTCATTGTCGTACTGACATTTTTTGTCGTTTTTATACATAACTTAACAAACCTTATCGGGTTGTTGGAAATGCCATATGGCAGATAAAAAGGAATATTTCTAGAAATATCGATATTAATGTGTTTGTCTTCAGGAAATTATCAAATGTTCCGCCATTTTGTAGTAGGTGAAGATATTGACTTCATATTCTAGGGTTGTGAAGTATTCGTCAAGAGCTTCAAAATTATGTTTCACAAGGCCCCCCTTTCCATTTAATTTTTTTTCCCAGATGGCCCTCAGTCGCCATCTTAAAAGTGTCATCAGTCAATTTCACTTCAAAATAAAGTATTCATGCATTAATTTCATTATCCCGAATTTCAATTTTTTGAGTTGACCCGTTCAAAAAATAGAAGGAAAGGGACATTAAAGACATGCACTGTATGAGAAGGAAACAAAAACATTTTGTTTTAAAAAAATCTACATAATTTTTAATATATAGCCGAATAGTTTGACGTGAACCGAGAATATGAACAAGGACAATAATAGTTATAGAAAACGAAAGTTGTTTTTACATTGCAAAATTTAAATAAAATAAACTTCTTGTGCTTTCTTTCTATAAAACTCGCCAATTAGTCTATAAAAATTGATGTTTTCTACAGTGTTGGTATTCTATTGATAAAGTGTTAAGGATGAGAGTCCTTCTTGAGATACAGTCGTCCTTAAATAAGAATGTCTTTATTATGTGTGATGAAATTGGCCACTATACAATAGCTTTATCAGGCATACATAGTTGACATGAACACGCTTGAGGCAGTTATATAGAATTTATATGATCTAAATTGAGTGTCAAATTGTTATGTATCCACAGAACAAACATTATCATCAGCGAAGATTACAATTTCAGATTTTTTTCAACAAGAAAAGATTGTTTGAATAAATGCTGACTAGGATTGGCCACAGTGCTGTTCCCTGAGGTACATCGCACTATATAGTTTTTTTTCGCTCATCTGATCTATGCTAACTTTTTTTGTTCTATTTGAAAGATAGCTTTTTGAAAGACTGTGTGGTGTGCCTCTAACTTCCATATGACCCAGTATTTCAATCAAAAAGGAATGATCAGCCATATCGAAGGCTTTTGTTAAGTATATGACTATACCAATCAATGCTTTCCATTAGTCCAAACATTTAAAATGTTTGAATATTGAATATTACCGGAGTTTTTTCCCAACACCAAGGGTGTGGTATACATGTTTAGTATATATATGGTTAGCCTTGCAGGTTTTTCCAGTTTTATCTTCCTCTTGAAGATGATCACTTGGTGATCGAAACACGTGTCGAGGTGTTATAAATAACGATTTAGTGGAAAACACTCCAGTAATATACATTATTACACCAAAGGTTCCAAACAGTGTATCACAAGATTTGAAATGTTTGTGGGTCAATCTGGCATATAATGTCCCATTCAATATCAAATCGCCATCCACTAATTGAATACTAGTTGAAATGTTGAAGTTCAAGAGGCTCTTCCAGAAGTTGATGATGTAACACACGCAAGAGCTTTAAGAATGAAATTCTATTTATATTATGGGCTTATTATGTGAATAAATATAGGCTTGAGTCTGTAAATATTTTTAGATTATCGAAGTGTAACCTCTAAATTCGACAAGAAACGTTGTCAACTCACTCGAACGGTCGATATTATTCTCATTTTCAGAGGAGCAGCAACCCTGGATTTCTCAGTACAGTGAGCTTTCGTGCCTCTGACGGTCTTTCGGGGGAGACGCGCGTCAGATTCACAGTGTTCGATGTCAGGGAGAGGGTCTCGCATACTGCCGTACCTCTCGGATCAGCTTGTGTTCTTTTGAGTGCCATACAGGATTCAGCTCGTCTCCGCATCCCCCTGCTGTCCAGAACGCAGGCCACGGCCGGTTTTTTGACAGTAAGCGCTTGGTCACTCGAAGTGGAAGACAGAGGAAGCAGTACGGAACATACACCTTGTCGAATGTCTTCTCATAATAATGCTCAGGTAGGTGAAAAATATGCATGGTGTATCTCAAATGGTGTCATTCATTTCAGGTGTTATATTTCATGAAAAAAGTTCATATATGAACGTCTGTTTTAATGAGTAACAGGGTCTTCTTTTCGTGCAATTAGATTTGGAATTCTGATTCCAGTGGCTTCGCAGAGGGTTACTTGACTGATATTTATGGTAAAAGCGCCACTACCGCACTAGGCCCGTGAGGCCCGGGCCTAGGGCGATATGATTTGAGGGGCGGCAAAATTTTTGAAATACCAAAATTTTAGAGATGGCAAAAAGTAAAGATAGTCTCCTTTGAAAATGAGTTCAAATTAATTTTTATAAAAAAAATCTATAGAATATTATATAATAATTCAATGCATATGAGAAGCTTTACGAAAATTTCAATTTCTTCAATAATTTATCTGAAATAGATACAAATGAATTGAAAAATCTTGTCAATAAACTAGTCAATAAGTATTGTTATAAATACGGCTCCTCTTTGAAAATAGGAAGTGAACTCAGACAAAATAATATGTGAAATCTCTCTCAACGCCACCCATAACGCCTCTGGGTGGTTCATGGTCAACCATAGGTCCCGTTGACCCGGTGTGTCTTCAACACCAACACTTTCAACTTCCCTGTACCCATTACCGTTTTACGATTTCACTACCGATTTTCCTTAAATTCACACCAAGCGCTTAGAAACAAAATAACTCCCTTATTTAGGCCACCTTCCTCAGCCTCGAAGGCTGAGGGATGAGACCCCCGATCTCGTCCCAACGGGCTCCGGTGACCGACTTTTTGTGTCTCGCAAAAAAAACTCCCAAGCCCTCGTGTCAGCAACGCTAGCCACAAAAACTTCATACCAGCGTTTTTGACTTTCCCAAGCGTATGATTATCGGCAAGATGTAATATATACATTTGTTTAGTCTAGCCCAACTTCTACATGACCACAACGACGCTCAAAGGTCAGACAGTCATAAAGTAGTTCAAACGCTTTTTCATCTGGGATAATACCGACACCGAAGAACCGGGTGATCGACCTCGATCTTTATGAATAAAATAATATTTTACGTTAACCATCGCAATGGCAGTTAATACAGTATTCTGAAAATTTAGAAGAGACATTTGGGAACGAATGTATTCATTTACATTGTCAACTAAAACTAGTCGACAACTATGGATCCTTCTAATTTTTCTGAGGAACGCATATCCCAGATACCCGGAGGTAAAGATATGTCTTTAATAATATATTCACTCGTTGAATAATAGTCTATCCAAATTTGCAACACTACAAGGACGAATTTACTAGAAAATGATCGGCAAATTTTAACAAATCTTCGCTTGGTTCTGGTTCGCTACTAGCCGCTTGGGTCGACTGGAGAATACATATGCGTCAACAATACAACACATACTTTTATACAACATCATTTTATACAACAATTTCCGAGAGCTCTTGCTTGATAATAGCTTGAAGTCGATACATAAAAAGAGATAGCTATACAAGCGTGAGTCGGCGGCAATTTCTTACATTTTCAGTCCAATTGGTGAAGTTAACTATTTACTGAAAAGTGTCTACGGTTTCAATTCCTTGGTACAACACGAATAGTAGTTTCAAATACTAATGAATTGTGAACATTTCATATTTAACAGCAAGTACATTTTATATCGTTATCATAAATTTTAACCTGAAACTGGGAATGGCTCTATCTAATATTCCGTATAGTAGAATATTTGAATTGCCAGATATCGGAATTGAAAAATGAAATATAAAGTATGATTAATAAAGTACTGATGAATTTAATAAAATTGGTTCAAAATCGTAACATGAGGTTTTCACTGTTGGTGAATTTCAAAAATAAAAGCAATTCTTTATCAAAAGGTTAGACTGTTCGGAAAAGTAGCCATATGGTTTTGTTTTTATTAATTTGTGACTTGTATCGGATGCATAAATCAATGATATGTGTAAATTCTTTTCCCGGCCCAACTGACAATGTCGTGATTTAGCGCTTTGTATATGGAATAAATATAAATCCCAATATCTCGTTCACTGGAAATAAAAATGAATTCAAAATTTCAGAATTTCTTATGTTTGCAAATGATCTCAAACTTTATCGAGCAATTACTTGCCGGGAAAATGCTGAATTAGTTCGAAAAGATCTCGAAGATTTTTCCATGTGGTGTAGAAATAATTTGTTAGAGGTAAACATCAATAAGTGTCAAATCATTACATTCGCTAAAATTAGAAGTCCAATATTCTTTGAATATACATTGAATAGTATAGCTCTTAAAAGAGAAACATTTATTCGCGATCAGGGAGTTAAATTTGATAGCAAAATTAATTTTAATCTTCAAGTATCAGACATTGTGGCAAAAAGTCTCTAAATGCTAGGTTTTGTGTTGAGAATTTCTACTGATTTTTCAATTAAAACAAAAAGATTTTATATTGGGCTTTCGTAAGATCCATTCTTGAATATTGTTCGGTTATATGGGACCCATACTATAATGTAAATATCGATTTAATTGAGAATGTTCGAAAAAATTCTTAAGGAATTGTGCTTTTCACTTTGGTATTCAACGAAATGAATATGAGTACAGTCAATTCTTAACCAAGTTAAATATAAAATCATTGGAAGATAGGATAATTTATATAAGCTTGAGTTTCCTCTTCAAATCAATAAATAGTGAAATAAACTGCCCAGAACTACTTCAACTAATAACTTTTCAAATCAAACGAAAAGATACGAGAAATCCTGACATTTTTCATATAAATTTTTTCCATGCCAATTATGATTTGAACAGTCCGATTACTCGTATTCTGAAGCTGGGAAATCAATATCATAAGTTAGATCTATTCAATGTATCACTTCAGGTCCTTGAAAATCAATTGAAAAGGCTATAGCGTTTTCGAAGCTTTTCGTTACCTTACCATTTTCTTTGTAAGTACCAGAATTGTTTCATATTTTAGTAATGTAGTCACTAAACAAAGATTTATTAATATTTTATATTTCACACTTCGCTAAATGTTTTGTGAAATTGTAAATTGTAATGTAGACATCAGACATGAGCATTCAAAAATACTTTGTAGCTCTTCACACTTTGTTAAATATGTTTTTGTAAATTGTTGAATAAATAAATAAATAAATTTATTAGTCCCCAAAAGTAACATGTTCACGAAAATGTAAATATAACAAATAAGGAAAAATTGTTGCATGAGTTCCACACAATTGAATCCAAGGAACTTCTGAACATATCGAAGGTTGATTTTATGTATATCTCATAAAGTTGTCAATACTCCATTTTTTTTTTTTTTTTATTTTTAGTGTGTTCAGTCTCCATGGCATGTTCCAACGCTTTATATAATTCGTAAACCAATTCTGCCAAGTCATCGAAAAATCTTGAAATATTCGTGGTTGTTGCAGATATTAGACTCGTTGATTTCTTTTGTTTTTTTGTTTCAGTCACCTAAAAAATATCAGAACAATAATTTATTTATTAAGTAGGCAAGCCTAATATACAAAAAAAGAAAAATTACAAATTCATAAATATCTCACGACATTAACTATGTAAATATAATAACATTTTAAAGTACCTTTCAAGGAAAACCAAATATACTTACATATCTATAGATTGTTAGGTTAGTTCACATTAAAAAATAAAAAATTACAAATATCATAATGAGCTGTCACTAATATACTTCTTTAATGATGACTCAAATTGGTTTATTGAATTAGATTCTTTTACAAATTGTGGTAGTTTATTAAATTCGTTTAAGCCTTTATGAAATATACTATTCATTCCAAATTTAGTGTTAGTTTTATTAATGTTAAAAATTGTTATTTCTTCTCGTATTGTAATCATGAACTTCATTATTTCTCAATAAGAATTTTTGAAAGTAATTGGGTAGCAATCCTTTATGCAGCTTAAATATAAAGATCATAGTCATATATAATATACGTTCTTCAACTGAAAACCAGTTTAGACACTGTAACATCGATTTAATTGCTGAGTAACGGCTACATCCCAATATTAATCGCATGCCCCGATTTTGAAGCTTTTGCAATTGCGCTATTTTATTTTTACCAAGTAGAAAAAGTAATATTGTACAATAATCAAAATGAGGTTGTATTAGGCTTTTAAAAAGAGTCAACCTAGCATACATAGACACTTTTTTACATATACGAGAGAGAAAAAAAAAGTTTTTTAGATATTTTTTCACAAATAAAATCAGCATGACTATTTAGTTTTAAATTTTTATCAATTTATAAAACCCAAATATTTTATTTCAGTCACAATTTCAATGCTAACATTATTAATTTTTATAACAGCATTTGCCCAAACAATTTGATCATACTTATAAGATGATGTCAAAATCATACTTTTTGTTTTACTGACATTTAGTTTCAGTTTATTAATAAATAAATATGTTTCAATTCTATTCAAAGACCTATTCATTTCAACAATTGTCTGATCCAATGTATCATCTGCAAAAAAATGTATACAGTGTGATCCAGATATGTGATTAATATCATTTAGGTAAATAATAAAAAGCAATGGACCTAACACACTAACCTGGGGTATGCCACTCTCAATTATAAGTTCATCTGACATTTAGTTTTTTGTCTTCTGTTGAATAAGTAACTTTGAATCCAATCGAAAACAATCCCTGATATCCCATAATATTTTAATTTTTCAAGTAGAATATTTCGATCAATTGTTTCAAATGCCCTTTTAAGGTCGAGAAATGTCGCAACAATGTACTGATTTCTATCAATTGTATTTTTCCATTCAGTTATTAAAAATTGTAGAGACGTTTCACATGAATGTCTAGCTCTAAAACCTGATTGGTTGCCTATAAACAATTTATTGGTATTAAAGTACTGAATTAATTGGTTATATACAGACATTTCTAACACAACATATATGAAATAATGATTCCAGATTGTTATTTGGGTTCTAATAATGAAAATGACGTATTGTTTATGATTTTGTTATTAAATTTTATACAATCGGCTCCAAGTGAATCAGTGAATTGAACTACTAATCAGAAAAATTCAGTATCACAAAAACCTGTCAAGGAAAATTTAGAAATAAGTACGTTAATTCAAGATACGGAATAATTCGTTTTCATAGTGAAAGTGCTTGAAAAGAATGTTTTTATACAATTGTCATTGAAAGTAACATTTTTAATGGTTGTCAAGAGTATTAAAAGATAATATTTACAAACTAGCGTGTTGAAAATATTTTTAACAATAGTGTTTTTTTGTAACAATTCAATTGAAGCTCTTTTTGCAGCGTCTTCAATATCGTCAGGAACACACAATTCCTCAATATTGTTCTTCATTATGCAAGACATTAAACACCTGCAAGAACTTTAAATGTGACTTTAAATAAAACGCGTGAGCTGTAAACAATACTGTTTGTTGGTAATCAGGTGATTCGGCCTCACCTGACACGGCCACCTCACAGCAAATGCGATAACATAAAAACAGTCAACTGACAATAGATGTAAGAATGTGTTTTTATAGAAATATTAAATTTATCTATTTTATTATGAAAACAGAATAGTTTTACAAACAACTTTGAATGATATTTATGTTTAAAAGTAAATTTTATTCTGTTCGTAAAATTTCTCAACTCGTTTCGCAAACTTTTTCGCTCACCAAATTAAACCTTACTTTTAACACTCATATCATAAGTAGCTATTTTCTATAATCATATTGCAAAAAGACTTTTTTGTACTGAAATTGCAAACTTTGTGCAACTTTTGTGACTGTTGAGGAATCTGGATGATTTTATAACATCACTATTATATATTTTTTTCAATTCGAAGACATAATATGGTTTTCTCCAAAACATATTTTGAATATCAAAGACTTACATCTATCTGACTGAATTACAAGGTAACATATTTGTATAACCATTACTTCAACTTAAATTTTTAATTTTTTTTCATTAGAGATTTATTTTGCCATCATAAATATATAAAATTACAGTAGCAATTATTCAATCTAATTCAGCAAATAGATCGGTTTGTTGTTAATAAAAGGTATAACCTTATGCATGAGCAAGTTAACTAATCTATCAAAATTTGTAAAGATATAGATTGTTAATATCTAAAGAAGTAAAAATATCAAATTTCAAAAGTTAAACTGTAAAATATGTGTACATAATATATATACTTATGTTACCTGAATATACTACCTGAATGGTGTGAATTAAAAACAATAATAACAAGAACCATTTGTGCATCGTAGCTGTTGTCCTTATAGAAAACAAACACATACTATGTTATGTCTTTTGCTTACATGTTTAATCGTTTGACACTTTTTTGCAAGTAACGGAGATGGTCCTGAATGTACAGTTACTTTTATTTTTATTGTTTTCTCTACTCCGTCTGTCGCCGTTTGAATAATGAATATATACATTAGTTATTTAACTTCGTTGTTATTAACATGATTTACGATGAAGATACCGTTAGAGGATTATTATTTGTATTCTTGAAGTAGAACTGGAAAATTAGTCATTTATTTGATGGAGTCTGATTGAAATGATTATTTTTGATATAATAATTGAAACGTCAATTTTAAACTTGGTTTGTTTTTTTTTCACGTCTGATTCAATAATAATGATAATAATAATAAAAGTAATATCAGGTTTTTTTTCTTTGAACTCCGCAAACTCTATCCAGACTACTAGATAATCGAAAATTGCCAGACTGTTCGATAAACGTGTGATTTATCAAAGTTGTGTTTTAAAATCAAAACCCTCTAAAGAGTTGATCTTTAGATTATAAGATTGTTTGGGTTTACACTGGGTGATACAGTTGCAATTTTCCTTTATAAGGTTATTTAGATTTATACGGAGTGATACAATTACAATTTCCCTTGTTGCTTTATAGTTCACGACATCATAGCTAACTTTTATCATCTTTCTTCAGCGTTTTGTTTACTTCGTACTTCATACTCCGTATTTCCTGAAATCTCTTTTCAAAAACTCTCTTGAAACAGGGTATCGAAATACAATATTGGTTGAAAGCAGTTTATATAACATCTTTGAAACATTTTATTGTTAATATGAGTCTATAACATTTTTTATCAATCATAAAAAAAATGTATGGCCTATATTAACAGAGAATTTTTGGAGGGTTACAGAAATAATTGATAAATTAGGCAGTGTCAAGCATAATACAGGGCAAGTTTGAGTTGATTTTGTTACCTATTTTTCCAGCATTGAATCAAAATGTAATATATGAACGAAAAGATATGACACTGATCATATGAATGTGTTTGTTTCATTTAGTAATTGTATAAAAAAAGTTGTTTCGTTTTCTTTGGGGGTGAGCTGGCCTAATTATTCAGTCCAGGACTTGGTATAAACACAAATAGCCCTATATTTTTCAAAACAACTTTTTTCAAGGAAACCGAATCTATAGGGTATTCCATTTAAAAAACGCATGATGAATAACACGTTTAATAAACAACCTGTATGATTGTAGGCATTCGATTTTGTCAACCATGAAATTCTTTTAACAAAATTAGAACTGTACGGTTTCAGAGGAGTGGTACATGATTGGCTAAAAAGTTATCTGACAAACAGGAAGCAGTATGTTCAAGCAAACAATCACATTTCACTGAAAAACATAAATGATGTAGGGGTTCCCCAGGGTTCTGTTTTAGGTCCTCTGTTATATCTTATATACGTGAATGACATTTATAATGAAAATTGAATAATGTATGCAGACGACACCTCCCTCGTAGCTACAGGGAGCAATATAGAGCAAACAGTCTTGAGGCCAATGAAGAAGTCAAAATATCTGAGGAATGGTTCTCTTCAAATGGATTAATTTTGAACATGGATAAGACAACGTTCATAAGATTTAGTCACTCAAATAATAAACTCGACCACAGCTTGTTGTTAAAATCTAACAGCAGATCTATCACTCAAACACCTTCCACGAAGTTCCTTGGGATGTATGTAAATGATGTACTGTACATGGACTACCCATATAAATGAAGTGTGCAAAAAACTAGCTCCAAAGTGTTATCTCCTGTACCAACTCAGGAAGACCGTCGAAAAATCTGTATTGATGATAATATATTTTGCACACTTTCAGTCAGTAATGACATATGGAATCATAGTATGGGGAGTATCACAGGAGGCCGATAGGGTACTCAAACTCCAGAAAAGAGCAGTTTGAAATATCGTTGGAGTGGCCAGGAGAGTAAGCTGTAAGAATATATTTGTACAGCTGAAAATCCTGACTTTCCATTATTTGTATGTCATGTCATTTGTATGTCAGAACATTTTCTTAGTAAAACTATCGTTTGTCTGCAGAAAATGAACTTCGCCCTTTATTTTCAGAAATGTTTTTATTTTTTTTTTTGCATACAATGTTAAAATCTATATGTATATTATTTGAAAATAATAAAGACCTTTATTATTATTATTATTATTATATACTGATATATGCCAAAACAGAGTTGGCCTCATTCAGAGCGCTGGGAAGCAGTAGATATCACACAAGAAAAGCAGCAATCCTGGAAGTGCCGAATCACCGTCTCCAAAAAACAAAACGTTGCCCAAAATACATGGCAATAACCCTGTTTAATCATTCACCAAACTGCTACAAAGGTCTTCTTTTGAATAAATTCAAAATAGTACTCAAAAATATCTTATTAAAAACAGCGTACTACTCTATAAGTGAGTATTTGGGAGACACAGTCGACGACGAATGGGTATATAGAGATTATAAATTAAAAACAGAATACTTATTTAGAAGTTAACGGATATGTTAATTAATTCGTATTTCAGAAATTGACGTTAATATCAAATTTTTATCAGAAATTATCATATTTTCTTGACGCCCAGTAAAGATAAAATCAAAATCAAAAAATCTTTATTTCCGTAGACCTAGGGAAGGCATGGAAAAGTCACATAACTCAGTACAATTACAATGAGGTCACAATCATAAAACAACATAATTATAAGACATATTATATAACATTTAGACCATAAAAGGGATACAAAAATTAAAATTTAAAATTCCAAATCAGACTGAAAAAATTCATCAAGCGAATAAAATACCTTTTTACATAATAGTTTCCGAACTTTTTGGTTAAAGAGCTTTACACTAGTTATTTTTTTAATGGATATTGGGAGCTTGTTGTACAGTTTTACTGACATGATATGAGGTCCATTAGTCACCTTGGCTAACTTATGACTAGGAATTAAAATGTTATAGTTTTTTCTCAGGGTGAAGCCCGAAAGAAGACATGTATCATCTCTGTTCTGAAACTTGGAGCAATTTGATTTAACGTAGATTACGCAATTAAGAATATACATGCAAGTAACAGTTAATATATTCAACTTTGCAAATAGTGGTTTACAGGAATCGAGTGGTTTTTTAAAACAAATTGTTCTAATAATCTTTTTCTGGAAAATTAATAAGTCACTGATTCTATTGCAGTTGCCAAAACAAATAATACAGTAATTGAGGGCGGAGTAAACATATGTATAATAGTAACTTTTAAGAATTTCAATAGACAAAAAATTACGCAGATTCCATATAACGAAACAGTGTGTCGCTAATTTCTTCAGTATGAAATCAACATGATGATTCCAATTGAGTTGGTAATCAATAAAAACTCCTAAAAATTTTTTATAGTTCACCTGTTCAATACTTTTAATCTCAGACCTAACCAATACACTACAATCAGTTTCCTGAATTGTAAAGAGATAATGACCCAGTCTGAAGCCTAACTTTAACAACCTGTGTACGACCAGTTGAATAGGTTTCAATCCATTTCAGACTTGGACCACGGACGCCCATGTCAAACAGTTTATCAAGAAGAAGACCATGATGTATGGTATCAAACGCTCGTGTCAAGTTGAAAAGAACACTAAGTGGTTTTTCACCGTTGTCGAAGTTTGATAATACATGATTATGTAGAGAAAGTTATGCACTGGGCCGACCATTGCTTGCTTAAGCTGGGAAGGAAAAATACCTTCAGAGAAAGATAAATTGATTAGATAAATCAGAGGTTCCATTATTTTCGAAGCAGCCTTTAATAACATTAATAAAACATACTTTATATATCTAACACTACCATGTTAGGTATATCATATAACCTCTTTTTGATTTCCAGGTATGGTCCCACAGAAGATCTCAATCTTTACCTCCGAGATTAGGCGTAAAGATGAGACTACCTAGCCAATCAGAATTGAAACTTCTGTTCGCCTCGCCATATCTGCAAACTTATCGATTTCATTCCGGCTTGGGTGGAGATATCTGCGTACACGAATACATGGCAGAGAGTCGCCTCTGTTTCTCATTTCCAAGACAAATACTGTGAGTCAAAATATGAATAAGTTTAATAAAAATTCAATACTACAATTACAATAATTATAATCATAATGGAGTTTTGTATTCGACGTTTCAGCTCCCATTTTTGAGCCATTTTCAAGAATTTGATGTGACTTGACGCCGGGCCGGGCTGGGGCCAGGTCTCGTCGCGAGTTCTCTCGAAGGTCTCAAACTGCCTACTCCTTAGATTGAACTGAGGTGTCGATGGGTGTTCGGTGGTATTGATAATAATAATATTTATTGATTTCTTTAGGACATCCTAATATACATACATTATTTTAAAAATATATAAATAAATGACATAAATAACAAAAATTATTATATGATAGAAGGAAAAAATAAAAGCCATTTTTCAATGATTCCAGAATAGTTTCAACATAAGGATATACATGATAAATATATTACCAAACATAAAAAAGAGAATCAAGGATGATATTTTATATAGTTCATGAGTTTTTTTTGAATTGGAAAACATTTATTGAATCCTTCAACGAAAGTGGGAGTTTGTTATACTCATTCAAACCTTTATAAAATAAAGACTTCATCGTACTAGTCAAATTAGTTTGAGGAAAGTGGAATTTTTGGAGAAACTCACTCTTGTTAAGTGGTTATGGATTTGAGATTTATATATACAGAATTCTTCAAAATAAGGTGGAAGCATATGTGTTAGTTTGAAAATGAATATCATTGCTAACTCATACAGTCTCTGGGAAACAGACAGCCACTGCAATGTACTTAACATGTTTGATATACTGGAATACCTATTCACTTGTAAAATAATCCTCATTCCACGATTCTGTAACTTTTATAAAGCCGATACCTTATACAGCATGTTTCACTCCAAGTTTTTTATATAATTCAGTTGTCCTTTACAATGCCCTTCCCAGTGACTTCAGACACTAGACTTTATATAACTTCAAGAAAAAACAGAAACTGCACTTGAAATCAGCTGGATAGTTCAATTGGATACCGTTAATGCTCTCTTTTGTGGTATGTTATTGCAGTTTATTTTTTGTTTTTCTGTCTACTATTTTATCATTTATTTTTCAATTGTTTGTATAACTTTCAAATATGCTTTTATAATTGTCTTTTTAACTAGGTTAAGTTGAAAAACAGCTTAAGCTGAACTTCGCCTTTCATCATTATTTTTGTTTTATATATTATTATGTTGATGAATAAAGCCGATTATTTTTATTATTATTTTGGTCAAATGAGTATAAAAGACTAACACAATAATCAAAATGGGGTTGGATTATACAATTATATAATGTAATTTTTGAGTACATCGAAAGCTGAGATGAAATTCTTGAGAAAAAAATATATTTTTTTGGTAATTTTTCTATATATATAATCAAAATGAACATGAAGATATAAACGATTATCCACCATGAAACCTAAGTATTTGAATTCACTTACAAACTCTATTACATCACCTGCAATTTGTAATCTTTTGTTGAGATTGTTGATGAGTGATAGCTTATAACCAGTTGATAAGATGATATATTTTGTTTTGGAGGTGTTGAGTTTTAGTTTATTGCGATTCATGTACTTGAAAACATTTCTTAGTTCATTATTCATTTGATCAGCTACTGTTTCTATATCATCTCCTGAAATTGATAACAAAGTGTCGTCTGCAAAAAGGTTCGTGAAATCACAACCATGGATGGTATCTAAATCATTCAGGTAGATTAAAACTAACATAGGTCCCAAAACACTCCCCTGAGGTATCCCGAAAATGACACCGCGAGATGATGACACTGACACGGAAACTACTGAAGCGGAAAGGTGGGGGTGGGGCTTCGGGTGACTACCATCACCGGGGGTCTTGGTGGGGGGTGAGCTTCGAGAAATTAGGGGTTTCCAGGCAGTTGGAAGTCTTTGACCCTCTTCACGTTTGTTCAGGCAGAAAGGTCGCTTTTCGATTACGATGACCACGCGAATTATCCGAGCTTAGGGTGTTTTCGCTGTGGCGATGGTCTTAGTGATGGTCAAGTCTCTGTTGTGTCCTGTCTCTTGATGATGTTTTGATAAGGCTGAGGATGGGTCTGACTTTCGCACAGCAAGTTGATGTTCATATACTCTACTTGTCACACGTCTGTTAGTCTGACCTACATATGTTCTATAGCAATCGGAGCATGAAATTTCATATATACTCTGGGATTCATTGATTATTGTGTCCTTTGGAGAACGAAGGAATGTGGAAATTTGATTGTTGGCCAACACCCATCAATACCTCAGTTCAATCTAAGGAGTAGGCAGATTGAGATTAGAGAAAACTCGCGACGAGACCTGGGGAGTAGGCATATTGAGGCCCCGGCGTCAAGTCACATCAAATTCTTGAAAATGGCTACAAAATGGGAGCCGAAACGTTGATAACAGAAGACGCGGTTCAACCCGAACTCAAGGGTCTTTTATTAAGCGCTTCTTTTCTTTGAATTCAAATAAATACAATGAACAAAACACCAATTTTGATAAAACAATTTTATCATTTGCCTGTGTTGTTGAATGCCATATCCGTCCATGGTGATTTGGCAAAACAGACTGATTAAATGACAACTAATTTGAGAGATGTAGCTTCAACAAGACGGCCGTTATCAATTGTCAAAGTTCAGAAATCATTAGTGGAAGACCCTACACAAGTAACTATTGATAAACTAGTGACCATAGAAGTTATTGTAATCGCAATCTGACCACCCTTTATTGTTTGTCAATCTTCTATCAATTCTTCCAGCGATATATGGATTCTGCAGGAAAAAGAACTACTACAAGAGGTCGCTGGGATGGGGGAACTCAGAGAACCTTGGCACTCACGACAAGTAGAATTATTGGATCGTCACTTGCACCTGCTTCGACTATATTCACAAGCCAAGGAAAATTTGCTAGCGCACAAGGGCAGTCTCTTCAAAGCCAGTTCTCGCAAAGGCGACAGGAGTTTAGAGTTCGCTCCGATAAACCTGCACCTGCAAAGGATGTGGGTGCACAATGATACCCTTAACAAATCCGGTTTTTATGATTGGATCACCGTGGGAGCTTTCACAGCTCATTCCCACAAGTCGAAGAATGGTGGTTTGATTAGGTGAGTTATATTAAAAAAAGCGTCATCGATAGTAATTGTTTATATGTCTTTTTCAGATTAGTTCAGCAATTGAAAGAATCGCCGAGTAAATCTAGCTCAAATTATCAGATCACAACGAAAATTTCTATGGCCAATGATGCTATACAGGTATTTTTTTGTTAGTTTCATCAAATCTAATAACTAGAAAGATTAAATTAAAAATCTTGACCTCATCATGGCCGGCCAAGACATCTTGTAGTGTGTTCCACTGACATAAAGTCAGATGGAATAGATTATGGAACGTTTTGGGCGTTCATGTAAACGTTACAAATGGCGAGGTTGAAAAAATGAAGTGGAAGTTTTGAGGAGGTTACGTAAGCATTTACAATAAGTTTCAATAATTGTAAATTAACTTAATTTATGTGTAAAAAGAAGTGTAATTAAATTGTTTATATATATAACTAGTACTATGTTGGTGTATCGCTGCTGTTCCAATGTTTTGACAGAATCAGAATCAACGAACTTAGGCGTGCGCAGCATTATAGAACAGTGCTTTCAAAAAAATTGTTCTACAGCGCCATCTAGTGGCGAGTTACAGAAAAATTGATAGCCTAAAAACCTTCTCTATGAAAAATAACTTATACATGTCAAGTTTCATCACTATCGGTTGAGCGATGTAGAAGTTTATCACTTACCAACCAACCAACAAACATGCATTTTTATATATATGACTAGTTGTTGCCCGCGGCTTCGCCCACTTAGAATTTGGTAGTTGTAGTACTAATTAGTACTATGTTGCTGTATCGCTGCTGTTCCAATGTTTTGACAGAATCAGAATCTACGAACTCAGGCGTGCGCAGCGTTATAGAACAGTGCTTTCAAAAAAGTTTTCTACAGCGCCATCTAGTGGCGAGTTAAAGAAAAATTTATAGCCTAAAAACCTTCTCTATGAAACATTACTTATACATACACGATCGGTTGAGCGATGTAGAAGTTTATCACTTACCAACCAACAAACATGCAGTTTTATATATATATATATATATATATATATATATATATATATATATATATATATATGATTTCAGTTAAGTTATTAAACAAATTAAGTTTTTGAATGTAATCAAAATGTTTTATAGGGCAATTTGATATTTGTTGATGAGTAGCATCACACATCATTAAGTGTAACTAATTATTCCATTGATTAACTTGAGATTGGATAATGTAATGAGTCAAAAATTACAAATGAATTACGAATATATATAAAAATATATATTGACGTTCTCACAATTACCCCTCAAAGCATGGGTATACATACACCCTGTAGTGTATTTCGTCTTTAATCTTGTATTTATTTATGCATTTGGCCATTTGTCTTTTAATAATATTTTTTTTACTCTGAAAGGCAATCAAGCAACTAAGAAAAGAAGTAGTAGAGGCAATGCGGACCCTGATGCGACTGGCCAAAGAAAAACAAACCAACGGAATGTTACCAATCTGCGAGGATATGATCAGTAAAACCAGAATCCTTCTGAGTCTTTGGGACCCGGGCTTGGTCGAGGAAGCCTTGAATTTCATCGAACAGTACAAACTAATTGTGAACGAGGATTCGGGTGTTGGGGAAGACTTGAGTTTGGAAAGTGGCGGCCGACCGAGTTTGATTTTATCTCCGTTCAAACGAATCACACAGCAACTCACCTCACTGGATTTGAAGAGTCCGGATCTGGAAGATTTCGCAACTCCGTGTACTCCCATGAATGTGGAAGATATCTGGAAGGTGTCCAATCAGAGTCGAGATAATAACCGTATTGATAGTTCACAAAGTAGGGAGACCAATTTATTGAACACATCTGAAGGTGTTAAGAGTCTTTGTTCGAATATGCAGAGTCCTGATGAGGCTAATTTTGTTTTATTTCCCGACTGTGAGGAAAGTCACAATGAGGTGAGTCTACTGGAAATTTTGCACTTCACTTTTTTTTAACACGCTTTTATTAGCTTCACCTGTATGTATGTATGTTTGTAACTCTCAAGCGCGGGATCTATATGTGACAGAATTTTCGAAATTATTGCTTGATCTATTCGCGGACAGATGGCGCTGTACGTAACCTCCTTGATATATCGACATTACTGCTTGATCTATTCGCGGGCAGATGGCGCTGTACGTAACCTCCTTGATATAATTCGAACTCACTTTACATGTATTTCTTCATTTGAAAAAAGTATTTTTTTTTTTATTAACACGCGCGCCTGCCTGCTGCCTATTTGTAACCTTCCTTTGCGCGCCTGCTGCCTTGGGCTTGGTAGCTGATTTTCCGGCTCCCGTCCGGAATCGGAAAATATCAATGGTCATTTTTGTAAACAATAGGGATACGGCTGATTGATCCCAAAGTTTAGATAAAATAAATATAGTTTAAAAAGACCAAAAAACACGTTTTTATAGCATACAAAACTAAAAAATTAAAAATAAATATAGTTTAAAAAACTGAAAACGCTTTTAAAGAACATCGAACTAAAAAGTTAAAAATAAGTTTTTTTTAAATAAGCTTAAAACAATAACGAACGAAAAAAGGGTGGGCGTTTTGTGCCATATTTTTTGTATATCAAGCGTCCGTCGCTTTTTTCACAATAATACTAGTATTTTTTGTTCGTTATTGTTTTAAACTTATTTTTAACTTTTTCGTTCGATGGTCTTTAAAAGCGTGTTTTTTTAGTTTTCTAGACTATATTTATTTATTCTTCCTTGGCATATAAAAGAATTTATGATCAGTTCATCACGATGATAGTTCCCATTTAAATTGATCTTTTAGTGATGAAAGTATTTCATCAGATACTCATTTTTAAATAAAATGATCAGACGTCTTATGAGAAATTATGATTTTTTTTTTAGGTTTGTGACGACAAAGTTTCAAAAACAATTGTAGTTCACCGAACTTGAAAATGTTTGCATTCATCTGTTTATATTACAAAATACAAATTTTCATATGTTTATTAATTTTCAGTAACTGTTAAATATTCTCCACAAATTGTAAAATATACAATCATTTTTCCGATGATATCAAAGATATTGTACCCCTCAAGGAGTTCAGATTCGCAGCAAAAATGTATTGATTGATATACCTTCAAAATAGTCCCCATTAGCACTTCTTCCAATCTTTGAAGTACTTCTCAAACTCGATTTTCGTGATAGTCTATAGCTCTTTCAGAAATGCATTCTTAATGGCATCAATGTAAAATTACGGCCCTTTAAGACTCTTTATTTTTGGAAACATGTAAATGTCACAAGGAGTCATGTATGGCGGATATGGATGCCGGTGCATCCTTAAAGTATTGTTTTTGGTCAGAAATTCACGAACGAGCAAGAAGTGTCAGCAGGTACATTATCGTCGTGCAAAAAGCCAAAAGTTGTTTTTCCGGAAATTCAACTTTTTTTTTTTTCAGATTGCTTCACGTCAATCGTCAGCGACTTTTCTGATTGTGATTCGGAGATCGTTCATAACCGTTTCTTTTACTTTTTCTGCATTTTTATCAGTTGTTGATGTACTGGAGCATCCGGTACGTTCGTCATCTTCAACGTCTTTACAAAGATATTGGAAACAATAAATTACAAGACTTGTGAACTGTCGTTCGTTTTACTCATAGGCCTTTGTTAACATTTCTGCTGGTTTTGTCAAACAAAAATCGCTTAACCTGTCAGTGGACGTCACAGACAAAGTAAACAATGAATACATTTCAAGATTTCATCATAATTCAGGAGCAGGTTCAGGTTGTTTCAGAAGTTTTGTCCGTTTTTATGAGCCTACTTTAAATTGTAGTAACTCAGTGAATACTTAATCAATTCAATCGAAATAAGCGCCATTTGAATCAGTGCAATTTTGCCAACAAAACACAAATCGATTAATTCCGTCAGCATGAAAATTGCTTGCTCGGGATTCGATGAAGTCGACGAAAGCCGTTTTTGCCTGGCGGAGATTCTATCGATGAGAAAGTTATCGAAGTGCTTGAAAAGAAGGTAGTGGGTTGGCGAGAGGTCTGGACAGTATGGTGGGTAAAGCAGAACTTCTACGCTCATCGCTCAATTCGTTTGATTTTCAGACGGCTATTTGTGAAACGTTCTGACGGGCGTTGTCATGGAGCAGAATCGGACGTCTTCTGTTGACCAATGTCGACTGCTGCTGAATCAATTTTTGGTACATTTCATTGATTTCCTCACAATTGGAATTTACTGTGATGGTTTGACCCAGTTTCAAAAAGTTATAACGAATCACACCAGTCGCTGATCATCATACAGTAACCATAGTCATTTTTGGTGGGTTTCGTCTTTGGAATGTGCCTGAATGGTTCATCGGTGTCCAAGCATTGTCCTAAACGTCTCCTGTAGAGGATCGTTTTCGTTGCACTAAAACTAAAGCAACGTGATAATTTCTGTTGATCGTTCAAATCTTGGGGCACCCACTTTTACAGCTTTTTTTACCTTTCCAATACGTTTTGAATTATCAAAAACCGCAAAAACTCGTCTTGGATTACTGGTGGTCCACCACTTCGGGGCTCGTCTTCGATGCTAAAATCTCAGGAACTAAATTTCGCAAACCAACGGCGAACAGTGCGTTCATTGACACTATCATTGCCAAATGCCTGGTTAGTTTGTCGGGTTGTTTCGGTAGGGCTTTGGTTCAATTTGAATTTGCTGAGAAAAATTGTCGCTTAACGACATTATACAGTAAATAATCTGAAAAGAGGCAAGAAAATAAAATTTGGAAAAAATGAACAGCATCGATGTATCGAGTAAAAAAATTCTCTATCAATCAAGAATGAATATTAATTTGGTTCAGTTGTTGAATTTATTCAGGAACTGAACTGAACTTCTCCATTTACAAAAATATTCTATGAATGTCTTTCCTCGATCTCGTTTTTTTTTTTTTTATTTGTTTAAAATAATGAAGACGATTATTATCATTTTCATTATATGGAGCTACAAAACATGAAATTAAACAGATACAACTTTTGAAACAATCTAATTCAAAAAATCACAATCGGACTCTCCAAACCTGTGAAATTCAATGATTTTCTTTATTTTCTGAACAAACCTAGTATATTTTATTTGTCTCACGATTTACAATTCTGTATTGTATTTTTTTTTTTCAATTCAATACAAAGTGTACTTTATTGTCAAAGAAATCTTATTGACAAAGCATAAATGAATAAAATAAATCAGTCAATTTACAGTAAATTAATTGAAGTAAAAATGGAACAATACATGGAACGCTTACATGTAAACAGAACATACCATTCTACAAAGCAGTTAAGAATTGATTTACATGTATAAAAAAATAAATCAGTCCATTTACAGTAAATTAATTGAAGTAAAAATGGAACAATACATAGAACGCTTACACGTAGACAGGACATACGATTCTACAAAGCAGTTAAGAATTTATTTACATGTATAAATAAAATAAATCAGTCCATTTAACCTCAACATAGGTTTATATAATTGTTTTAAAAAATTTGACTTATGGTTCACAACTTCTAGATTAGATCTATTAAGGATTTCAACAATTGTGTATATGTCTTTAGTCCTTCCTTCTTGCATGATATTTCTGTTCTATTTCCAAAATGCTTTGTTACCATATCCATGCCATGATAAAATGGAGCAAATTGTCTTCCTCAAAGTTTTGTTAAACTCAACATTAACATCATGGATATCTGTGAGAAAAGTAATTTTTGTATAATAGTATAGACTTTTTAATTATGATAATCTCATTGAAAATGTACACCCTGGTAGAAATGATTTATGCTTTGTCGATGACATGATGAAATCAAAATATTCCCATCTCTTTACAGACAGTCTGACAATATGAAAATTCAACAAAGAGATTTATCACATAGTCATTAATCATTCTTCATCAAAGTATAGGCATTTTTTTGTCATAGAATTCTTCAGAAATCACTGAACCAAGTAGCCTCACCAGCAACACGAATAATACAGAGCCTAGATCTCTAGAACCTGACACCGGTCGCCGATTCCTCGACACCAATGTCATGTGCAACTCTCCGTCTGCCAACTACTACAAACCCACAGACGAACCGGAACCTTGGGACATCACCCAACTGAACATAGAAGCCAGCGTTATGTGTTTGGTCAGCAAAGTCAAGTTCCTTTGCGGTAGATGTAACAGCCCTGCAGTACGCTTGAAGCAGAACGCACGGAACGTCAAGAGGAACGTGATAACCGATCAGCCTAGCGGGGGAAATATTATCAATAAGGAAGCAGAGGCCGTGTCGAAAGCAGTGAATAAAGTTGTGAGAAATGGTGAGTAGTCTTTAGAATGTAGTCTTCAGAAAAATTTAAAACTTATGGAATATTTACTGATGTATTCAATATGTATTTATTTATTTAGTAACAGATTCAAGACCCACTTCACTAAACACAATTCAAAAATTAAAAATAGCTACACATAATAACCAATACAAAAGTATAGATAGAATCAAAAAAATTATATATATATATATATATATATATATATTATATATATATATATATATTATATATATATATATAAGTACTCTTTGATCATTCCCATATTGATTTCAATTTAAGAGCCACCGGTATACAGCTCTTTCAGCCTATTGGGCATCGTCAGTACCAGGCACGCAGTCCTCGATTGAAGACAAAATGAGAAAAAACCAAGAAAGTACTTGATAAAAATAGCTGCGTAAATGCAAGCGAAACATAAGTGGAACCACCTATTCGTGTGACACCCAAGTCAACTTGCCAAGTTTTTATGTCAGTGTTGGTGGTTTGACAAATCAACCGACAACTGCGGTCCTTTGGTAACCAAGTGTTGTCAATCCTTACACTTGGCTGCACCATACTGATGATGGACCAAGAGCCCGTAACACGTGTCTATCGTTTGCCACTTTTTTGAGTGCTATGTCCGATTATTAACTTCTGTTTCTGTATAAAGACACTCAAAGTCGGATTTTGGATAGCAATGAGGGACAATGGGCATTAATTATTTCAAAAAATATCTTCAAGTCTTTAGTATCCCTTCTGTTATGGAGTGTTTCAATCCTTATTGATTTGAATTTGGAATTCTTCATATTCAATTTGAATCCATTATCACGAAGCCACTTACCAATATTGCAGAGTTCTGGGTTTATTTTGGGGATCCTAAATAATTCAACATCATGTTGTATTGAATAACTCTCTTGCATTTTTTTCACTTGAGCAGCGAGAAAAAATATAAATGAAATAATATTTTATTGCCTTAAAGTACATCATAGTACAGTTGGGTAAAGAGATTGTCAGTTGCGGAGTCAGACGGCAAAAAGCAGAATTACTGAGAAGTCAAGCTTTTCCTAAGGTTCAGGAAATTGATCTTGTGGTACTACATTATGTATTCCTGTTATATTGAATGCTGATGTTGTAATCAATTATTTGGTGTCAGATATTTGCTTTTACAGCCAAAAATGTTTTTTCTGAGCTTCAATATAGTTTCTTTAGTTTTCGTAGGTAGCCTCAAGTAATATCCCTTGCCTCGTTTATATACTTTTTCATATATTGCATCTTTGATACAACTTGGTTAACTTCCCTACAACTCATTCAAAATTATATATCCCATCCAGTCTCATCCAGAAAAAACTAGAGTAACCCCAGTGTGACGAAAATGAGTTCAAATTGCTAGTCCATTAACATTTCAGGTAACAAATTCACCGATGGCTTAGATTTGAACAAAATAAGCGACTGGTCTGCCGAGTTGAGACCGAGTATGAGGAAGTTAAGGCAAGCAATGGATGGACTCTTAAAAACAGCCAGGTTGACACACTCTGTATTCAGAGTGCAGGAAGATCCTAAAGCGGCACAAAGGGTATGCAATGTGAGATACAGGCGAGATGTTTGTTTTTCTCAGGCAGTAAGTATTAAGGGTTTTCAGTACGACAACTCCTAAATATTTATGTTTACTTGAAATAGTATGAAAAGGCTTGGTAGCATATTCGTGATAATAACATATTGGGTATTATTGAAATTGAGAGTACGTTGCCAGTATCTGAAGAAATGAGGTGGGATAAATATATTCCCATATTGGTGATGATAATAATATAGTTATTTTATTTTTCAACAAATAAAATTGTCAACTGATTGATTATTATGTTAATATTTAACTGTTTTTCATTGTATATTATGAACATTGCCTAATAAATAAACGACTGTAACGTTCTTTGTTGCGTCAGCTCAATATTTGACGCCTTTTGACGGAATCTCAGGCGCCAGCCTTGTGAATTTTAAGTGGCACAAGGCACCACTACAGTAAAGAAACGGTAATCCAGTGGTTTGTGTGAACTGGACAAAATCGGTAGCGAAAAAGGGATTTGAAATAAGCTAAGGGGTGCTAACAGTAGGCATGAAATGCATTCAACCACGATTAATGAAGCAAGCGGGTATTAAGAGCTCAACCACGATTAATGAAGCAAGCGGGTATTAAAAGCTCACCTACTCGAGCTATGTTCTTCCACCCCGTATAAATATATGTCTTAAGGATGACGTTTTGGACTCCGCATGCGTGACCCCGAAGTTTCGAGAGGGACGACGATAGCTGACAAGAGTACCGGTGAACGCGAAAAGGATAGCCCAAGAGGTGAAACCACAAAGGGCCGAAAACGTGGCGAGTACCTTCGAACAGATGGTCCAAGTTTTGAATATCACAAAAGACCGGAAATCGAAAGAGGCGGCGCGTGGAGACAAGGTAGCCCAAATAGCGAATAACACTAAGGTCCAGAAACACAGAAAGCAGTTTCGAATAGTTGATCCAAATGCACAAAGCATCGAAAAACGAAAGAGGAGACGCGTGAAGAAAAGGTAATCCAAGTGATGAATACCACAAAGGGCCGGAAACACGTAGAGCTATTTCGAACAGATGATCCAAGTGGCGAATAACAAGAAAGGATCAGAAAATGCAAGAAGAGAAGAGTGGTTTAAAGGTACAGTCCAAGTTGAGAATACCACAGAGGACCGGAAACGCGGAAAGAAGTTTCGCACAGATGATCCAAATGATGATAACCACATCGGAAAACTTAAGAGCCGCGTAACGATACTAGTAAATGGCTAGACACACTCCCGACGCGTCGCGACGCGATCTCGAACGGCGGCAGACAAGCAATTACTATAATTATTATTATTACCTACGTACGTTTGTTTCCTACTTTGTAAGATTCAGAACTCTGCTCTGATGGCTCGCTCGGTCGGTCGGCATAGGCTGCAGTCAACTTGGTTACTCTCGCTTCTTCCGAGTCCAGTCGGCGGTTCTCGGTGTAGCTCGGTTGGTTTCGACTGTTCGGCTTCGGCTCGTTTCTCTGCTGCTAGTTTCGCTTGGTGGCTCGGATGAAGGCATGTTGAATCGCGCTCCACCACACACGTTCCCACTCTGACGAGGTGGTGTACGTCATTGCTACGCTATCGCGGGTACTATGGATAACGATCGGAATTGCCAGAAATTATCTGGGAGGTTTTCATCATCCGCGGAACGGAACTAGTAAACTTATCGAATTTCCGGCTTTCTCCTGAATATTTTCCAGCAAGAACAATATTTTTATACCAAGAAATGACGGATATACAATAATTCTGTTTGAAACTCGGGACTTGTAATTTTACAGCATTCATTCACATATTACTAAGGTTAAAATTACTTTAAGTAATTTCAATGTATCCCTAATTTGTATTGTTAATGGTTGTTGATGCATTATTGCTGCAATGCTATGATATTGAATATCCTTTTTTTTATCACGCTTTTTTTATAGAATTGTGCTAGGAATTCATCGACCCATAAAATTACCTATTGAATCCTTATGTTAACGTTTTTTAATCTTTTCAGTTGACATCTTTGGTGGCGGGTTTGATGACCCGTCTATGGTGTCACAAACCAGATCCAGCATTTGTGGCCATGTTGAACGCTCTGGGACCTTTGGCTTCTTTCGAAGGTCTGCTGAGCTACTACGGAAACGAGATAGACATGTGGGGCGACATGTCCGTAGCGATTGAAGATTTGAGGACAGTATTATTCATTCTGGTGAGGAGCCCTAGCCCAGCCACCGAACCGCATCCGAATCCAAAAGTCAGTGGAACGAGAAATTCCCTCACAGTTTCTCTTCCGGTTCCTGACACAGTGTACAGCTTGATTCCCACTAGACAGACACTATCATTTCATGTTACACCAGTGTTTTTCAACATAGGAATCAATGAAATGGCGACTATAGCTGAAGGTATAGGCGCCACTAGGCCACAGGAGAGGTCTAACGTAGACAATTTTGAGAGGCTGAATGAGTATTATTTGAGATATAGGAAACTGAATATTCCAGATAAAAATGCGTTCGCCAGCAGGATGTCTGCTTGCTCGCCCCAGCTGAGATCGCTGAACGATTTGATAGAAAATCTTAGGACATCTGTACATAGTTCCAAAGCCAAAAATGTCGAGATATTACATTTAGCTGCACAAATATGTAGGCAAATTAACGGTGAGTAGTATAAAACTTCGGCGCTCATTTAAATGACATTGTAAAATTTTGTACATTCCTATTACTTTCAGAAATATCAGAAACAAACAGAAATCTAGCAATCTTCAAAGTTTCTCTGACATTATTCAAGGATGTATCGAAAAACAAAAAACACTTTTTCATTGCTGCTTTTCAAGTTGTCCATGACGGCGTTTATATTTTTATTCTGGAATTTCATCTAGAAACCTTTACCAATTTTACTTTTTTATGTGGACTGAAAAAAGAATCACACACAATCAGTTAGCTTTTTTGGTGGTTGACAATGTTTCGTGGCGCATTTCATTAGTTTGGACTTCCATGATATAAATTGATTTGAAATATCTGAAACAAATCTATGAAAATTCAAAAGATGAGCTAAAAAATAACAGTTATATTGAGCAAAAAAACTGAAATTACAATGAAACAAAATACAAGCAACAATTAAAAATTGAACTATTAACAGGAAATGAAAATTGAAATTAACAAGAATTGAAAATTGAAAGATTCCAAGCCAAGTTACTTGAAAAAGTTTTAGGTGATGACTGGACTTCGGACTTTCTCCGAGATCTGACTATCGGTCAGTCGAGTGCTTTCATCTATCCTCTCTTTCCTCTCTCCGCTTCTTCGGCTTTAGCGGAAGCTGACCGTTTGTCGGGAGTTGGTCGTGTTCCGCTTGATTATAGGTTTCAATATGTTGCGTATCTCTACGCTAGCTTGGCTAAATGCTTTGTTGGTCAATATATATGCGGCTTCTTTGAATTTTCTCCTAAACCAGTGTTCCTCCTTGTGGATGATTTCAGCTTGAGGCCACTTGATGTTATGTTGATGAGTTCAAACATGCTCTGCTATTCCTGATTTGCTGGTTTCTCCTCGCTGGGTGTGTTTCTTGTGCTCAGCAATTCGAACTTTCAATGGCCTCTTAGTTTCACTGATGTATGATTCTCCGTTCTCGCAGGGTATCCAGTAAATGCAATTCTTGGAATCGCAGTCCGAGTTTGGTGGCCTGGTTTTCCTTAGGCTACTACGATAGTGTTACCAGATCTGAAGTAGGTTCTGATATTATACTTGGACTCAATTCTTCTCATCCTTTTCGACAATCCTCTGATGTAGGGAAGTACAAGTACTGGTTGTGGTGGCTTCTCTTCTTTGTGAGGCTCTTGCTGTCTTTTAGCCAAAGTCTGTTCCACCATCACTTTGGAGTGGCCATTCTGTTGAAGGTCATTTTTGATAATGCCTAGTTCCTTCTCGAGACCTTCCTTTGTATTACAGAGCCCAAAAGCACGGTCTACTAGAGTCTTGATGATTCCTCTCTTAGTTGATTGATGATTTTCACTAAATTTTCCCCCTGCGACTTTTTCCTTATCCCAAGATTGAAGAGATCCATGAAAGGACGGCGTTTTGCGACGATTAAGGAGATGAAAACTGAATACCTGAGAAAGTTTAAGAAAATACCAAAAAGTGCATATCAGAAGTGCTTTGAGGATTGGAAAAGCGCTGGCATAAGTGTATTATATTTGAGGAGGACAACTTTGAATGGATAAATAAATAAATATATATAAATGAATAAATATTTTTTGAGAAAAATGAAAATTTGCCGTATTTTTGAACACAGTAGTATCATACATAATTGAATAAAACGGTTTCATCGAACCCACAATTTGTTTACTTTTCAGCATTAAAAATTAACTGACGTAAGCATATAATGCTTTTTTTGGGTGTGATCTCAGTTATGAAAACTGTAGAACTGCAGTGAATCAAACAAAAAATGAAAATTTACATTTGTCATTTTTACAGGAATAAGATTCACAAGTTGTAAAAGTGCCAAAGACAGGACTGGTATGTCAATAACTCTGGAGGAATGTTTAATCCTAGCCGACGAATACCATTTAGCTGAACACGAATTTCAGAAAGCATTGGACTGTTTGAGGAGGTAAGTTATTTAAAAACTCCACTCGTCAGTCTGCTTGATATCAGAGTAATAAATGAGTATAAAATGATCATGAATCATTTTAACTTGTCAGCATTTCATATACACAATTGGACCATAGTGCCTTAAGATTTCAGTTCCGCCAGTATAAGTGAGTTTTTTTACAGCGAGGGATGCCGAAGAGAAAATACTTTGAAGAATATCGGCATCAGTAAATACGCTTTCAACTCTATGCAACTATTAGCATTTCCCAAGCTTTATAGACCACCTCCAGGAACATACGGTTCTGCACAGAGTTAGGAATAAATACAGGATCTTCTCAAGGTGCCAATTACATCTAATAGTCATGTTTTATTTACTTAAATGTTGATACTAATTGTTGAATATGTTATTTTCTAGTTACATATTAATATATTTTTTATTTATGTCACTTATTTACATATTTCATTTATTTAACAGAAATTTGTATAGAAAGCTGGGACAATCCCTCTAAATAAAAACAATTATTTATTACAATTGGTTTTATTTTCTCAAGTCACACCATCAAGAAAGGAACATTTACAAAATAATAAATTAGGGCGATGGTATTTCTGTATTAAGACGCCATTTATGGTAAAACTCAATCCTCGAGTACTAAATATAAACGAGGTTCCCAAGGCGGTCAGTTGGAAAGCCAAGCTTCAACATTAATAGCCGTTAACATTCGTAAATGTATGTCACTGCAAGGCAACAAGTTAAAAAGTGAAGCACAAACACAACGCATTTATGATTCAACAGAGACAGCGCTGTTTCGACCTGCCATAAGTCTCATCAGTGGGCTTATCTGAACCAAAAATTGCTGCTCTTATAATTCCTCAAGTTATGTGACATTCTAGAAAATCAATCATATCAACTTTTTATTCGAAAAAATATAATATGGGCTATACTATAAAAGTTCATTTCTGCGGTAATGAACCAAAAAAATATCTTTTCCTGTCTTTCCATATTCATATAATTTAGTTCGCCATTTCTTGAAATCCACGCATAAGTTTATAAATTGAGACGATCACAAAGTGACAGCTAAATTTTATATAATTTGAAAGTCCAACAGAGAAAACATTTGATTATTTTTTTCATTTACGTTGAATATTCAGCTTGCATGAAATCTCAAGTAACAAAAGTATGGGAAATTAAGACTTAAAATTGGCAAGTTAACCGATAAGTAAATTTATGTGTATTCGATAATGTTTTACTTCAAGTATATGCAATACTTTCATATAGTAAGTATTATTCGTCGTTGGGAACATTGTAAATACCTTTTTACAAAATGATATTATTAGTTTTCCCTGAGTTTTGTAGCCCCCACCTTGCTAACCAGGACTAAGAACAAATACCTAGGAAAAATTACGGTGTTGATCAAATGCACCGAAAGAAAAATATCAAAAGAAGAAGATGGCATGGACCGAGAATATCTACCACATAGAAGCGACATTAACGTCGGATCCTTTGATGTTCGGTGTCCCAACTCCGAACCGAAGATTTTGAGTGATAAACAACCTGGTTCACTGAGAAAAATGACGTCTCAGCGATATACACTAACAAAAATATTTACTCTTACATCTTATTATAGTACGTGGGCTCACTGTGAAATATAAAATTATAGTGTGAAGGGCATCTTACTCTATTCAATTTGTAAATTGCTAATTGAACAACTTTCGCAGTAATAATAGAGAATATTCAACTATGTTGCCAATTTATCAAGATCTTCAGATGATGTGGTGCTGCAAGTTTTTCCGGGTTTTCCTGCAGCTGAAAAAGCAAATGCGCCACTGGGATCAATGAAGTCGCCCTGGAGCGCCAATTAATTTTTATTGTTGTTTTTATTTTATTTTTATCACTGTTTTAATAAAAAGCTGTAAATTTATTATTTTATTATTATTCATGATGAATTGGCTTTTAAGAAATAAATTAAATTACTTTATTTTGTAAATCCAATTCATTACATAGAAAATTAAACTAAAGTTACGATAATAGAATAATGCTTATATTATATAATCATTTTATATCCTCTGAAATAAATAAGTCCAATAAGGATGAATTTAAGTGACTTTTGTTATTTAATGTAATCTTAACTTAAACTTTCATAAACAGCATCAATACAATCTGAGGGTTCTAATTAAGTACGGTTCCGAATGAAAAAAGATATTTTACCAAAACCTCTTAATTTAAAAATGTGACAGAATCTTAAGTTTCCTTTTTACAGTTTTACCTTTGGTATTATTGATATCTCTATTAGTATATTCGATAGTATAAAAAATTTTCATTCTTATGAATAGCTTAATTAGGTACATTTTTGGAAAATGTTCACAAGGATGAAGAAAATCTACATCCTTCATTAGGTTTAATGATATATTCGAAACTGCTCCCCCAGTAGAAATTTCTGTAAATCGATTGTTAAATAAACATTCCAACTGATATATAAAATTAATGAATTCATCTGGTGGTGAGCGCAAATTTCCAAACATGTTTTTGAACAGTTTAACAGACGATTTACATCCATAGTCCTGCACTTCGTGCTGAAAGAGTGACACACATAACATATATAAACTTGAAGAGCTTTTTTTAAAATGTATCCACAAACGTAAGTGAATGAATTCTGAGTACATACATCTTCATTTTTACAATCATAATCCGGAAGGGCAAGGGCTGGAGAAAAGAGATTCTCATCTGATATAAATATATCAGTATACTGATTAATAAATCATCTAAATCATTCTTACAATTCATATGATTGAAATGAAAATAATTTTAGCAAAACAACTTCCGGAATGCCCTTTGAAATTGTATAGGGGTCGGATTAACATTATTTCCGCATTGTTGTCTTACAAAAACAGCACAAAAACAATGTTCAAGACAATCTGAATAGTCGTCTCGTTTTTAAATATTTATAATTTAATTTGGAAAGCTTATCCCATATTTCAATTACACTATTCATGGAAATAATCCAACATTTTCTAAATCTATCTGACTCGATTTGTGACATTTTTGTCCTCTGAATTGAAAATTTTAAGATTTTTCAAAAACGTTAGAACCTCTTCAAAAAAATCTAATTGGAATTTCGAACCTTCAAAAACGTTTTTGTATTTATAGGGATGTCGTAAAGAACACGAATTCAACAAATCAAAAAGGTTATTGAATGTCTCTATTATTTGTATTGTACCAAAAGAATAAGCAGGAAGTAAATTCATTGCCACGAATGCATTCATTACACTGGCAACTGTACGGCTTAGAACTTGTGTTGCTAGACTCACCTTCATTTTTTCAAAATTGTTTGGATTGATATGTGATTTGGTAAGATTTGGTGCGAATCTATAAAATTGCCCTATGTCTTGCTCATAAAAAGAGCGCACAAAAGACCAAGATGTACTTTTGCCTTCAAAATGAAATGAATGTTTTGAAAAATTGTTTCTAGTGGCTTTTATCAAATGACTTGGATCAAAAATATAAACAAGTTTTTTACCGAGCTCAAATTCAGATTCTTCTAAAGTGACCCCTAATAACTTTGACATTTCATAAAAGTTAGAGCCCATGCCACTCATAATGCCATCAACATGCAGACCTATATTGGATAATTTAGAAATGCACTTATCCAAAATATCACGTAGATTTTTTGCTGGTAGCTGTGATTCAATGAAAAAAAAGCAATCGGTTGTTTCCAGGGAGAATAAAGTCCTCTAGCCATATTAACGAGAATATTTCTACATAGGGAATTCCTCTTATTTGCCTCTCCAATAACTTCGAAACCAATAATTTCATCACACCCTGTATCAAAAAAGATTGGATTTCAAAGACATCTCATCTATAGATATCACACATCGCTTGTCCTGTTCGAGCATTGCTTTAATTTTAATTTCAGGTGCCTTAAATATTAAGTTTAAATCGTAGAATTTCTCTAGTGCCGATTCAAAAACAAACAACTCACTATTGATTCTTGAAAACTAATTATCTCCTGAAAACTCTTGCTTAAATAGCATAATTTTAATGTATACCGAGTTAGGTAGGTACCTTTTGTAACTAACTACCTATCTCATTATGTTTGCTCAGTGCTCACAGACTAATGGAGACAACTAAGCCCGAGAATGACGTGAGACAACCAAGTCGACGCATGCGTCTACGAGAAAGGGACACAAAATGGCCGTCTTTGTCGCTTCTCTGTGGTAAGTATTCTCGGGCATGGATGTGAGGTTACATTCAATGTCACATGTCATTAGTTTGAGGTTACTTTATCGATTAAAAGTGGTTTTTCAAAATTTTGATCCTTTACTCAATAGTGATCAGTTAACATTCCAAACTGACGATACCAAAGTCTGCGGTGTAAAACGTATTCCTTTTGAATAACTTGCATTTATTTTCTATAGATTTGCTGTCAACATAATGAATAGCATTGGAGAGGCTTGTAATGATTTGAAAAAAGAATATGATGCTTGCTTCAACACCTGGTTCTCAGATCACTTTCTGAAAGGAAATACAAACGACTCAATGTGTGCTCCTTTATTCAAAGTGTATCAGCAGTGCGTCAAAGTAAGTCAGTAGTCAAATATCCTCTGGTTCATAGCCAAAGCAATACTCCAAATCAGTACCAGAAGCAAACATACCTTTCTGGAGAGTATTTTGCATTACACTTTTCATCTTTCATCTAATCAATCAGAAAAAGAAAAAAAAAGCTTCATCAGCATGTTTTTGGATAACTCTCACTCAATCCTTGCAGAAAATGTGGATATCTGTTCATCGTACTTTCCTCAATTTGTTCTTCTTTTCATAGAAAGTTTTCCATTCCTAAATATTATGAGAAAACAGGATGTGTTTGAATACCATTGAAAAATGTTTATTAAAAGTTGTTAACAAGTTCTGCTTTTTGACTCATTTTTTTGTGTTTGCTTCATTTCAATAGTAAAATAGTTTTCATATAAGTATTACAATTGCTGTCAATTTGTTTCTATACAGAAAGCTATGAAGGATCAGAAAATAGATTTGCAAGAGGTGAATAAAGATGTCTTAGGGACAGATGATGAGAAGAAGCAACCTCAGAAGTCATGATATACACAGTCAAAACCCAGCGGAGTACTGCCATCTACAAATCTGATCAATACACAGGGACCTACATTATTATAAGCATTGCTTATGGTTCGCACAATATGAAAGCACCAGAATAACAATGACACGGTCCACTTCACCAAGAATGATGAGCTGAAGAAGGAATATCAAAAAGCCAAGTACATTTTATTTTGAAGATGTTTTAACTCAAATGAAAAATCCAGTCAACAATTGAAATGGTTTTCTGTATTAGAGAAAATATTTTTCAACACATTTTCCTAGATATACATTTTAAGCCTTGGACAAAGTTTGCTGTTTAATATTTCTAGCTGTTTTTATCTGAATCACAACAATTAGGATTGCATTTATCATTGTGTATTAAAGTATAACATACTTGCATAAAAATGTATAACTTGTTTATTTTTGTCTCAATGCTCTGAACAAATACATATTTGCGACCCATATGTAACTGTGACCAACATAAGTTTTAAACATACTTTCACCAAATACTTATAGTTAGTAGCAAAACCTAATTTAAGTATTGATGACTTCTAATGTAATAATTTGTAAGTCTCACTAGACATGTACTGTTTTCGAATTGAAATGATACAAAAATTCAAAGAATTCACAGCAACTTATAAATTTTCCCAGTGTTGGTGGTCCAGATATATTTTCCACATAGCACGAATCACCATTCACATGTTTAATGAATTACAAATTTTTAAAATTAGAATATATCTAGTGTAGATTATGAATGTTTTATGTATTTTATTTCACTTGAGTACCTGAATATTGTTGAATAAAACAAATTAAGAAAAACTAATGAGTTATTTATTTTGGAACAAAACTCCAGCCATTATAAAATACAAAGATATTGATGATATAAAATTGGACCAGTTACATACCTTTGGGAGATTGAGCAGATAATTTTAAGACATTTTGAAGTCTCCAAAGTCTAGAAAGAGAATCAATATGGTAAATAAATTTTCTTGCTTTCAAAATTGGAAAACTCCAACATTTGAAATTCAATGGATACCTCTCCAATTTAATTTTGTTGAAATCAATGATACCCACTAGAAATAGATGATTAATTAAGTTCCTACAACTCTGTAGAAGATGAGACCAACTTGTAAATATTATCTATATTAACTCTATTTTTCAGATTGTATAATATCAAAAACTACTCTATATAGAAAACTGGTCTTGAATAGTAATGATTCTTTTTTTTTTTTTAATTATTTATTCAATACACATTACAGACAATTTTGCATTGAAACCTGAAAAACTTTTGTAAAAATCTTACTAGATTATTCATCACTATGAATCTGAAAGAACAGCTAGTTTAAATAAAGCACCCTTGAAATAAAGACCTGTCATTGAATAGGAAGAGTTTAATTATGAATATTAATTTATAAACAAAACATTTCATATAAAACATACAAAACAAGTACCTAAAGATACCTAAATTATCAACAATATTTTAGTGATAATTAGATTATATGTCTTTTACAAAACCCTTTTTGAGGGTACATCAAAAACCACAGGTAAGTTGTCTGGTATATAGTTGATATCACATGTAGAAGCATTTATGAAAATTATTTTACCATCCGACGTCACTCCATAACCTGAAAGATTAGAATATTACAATTACTGAAGTAATTCTTTTAGAAAATTTCTGAAACCTTTTAAATTCTTATTTTCCTTCATGGAGTGAAGTAAATTATAATCATAAATAATATAATATCATGTAGTTGAGGAATTTATAACTATATTTACTATAACTATATTTACTAACTTCACATAAATAAAGTATGTCAACATTGTTCATCACAGTGTGAGGTGAATAGAACCTTTTAAGAAAAAAATAACATTTCAAAGTACTGCTCCCAAACACCAGAACTGCAAAAGTTCTCTCGAAATGTGTTTCGTCAACCAAGTTGCCGTCTTCGGGATATGAAGTACACCATGCACTTTATAATCTGATGACGCCAACTTGGTTAGTAAAACGCGCGTCGAGAAGAGTGTTGCAGTTCTGACGTTTGGCAACAGTGTTTAGATAAAAATAAATATTGAAAGAAAACAGTTTTACTCACAAGACCAACATAATATTGTCCCTCTCACCTTCATGAATATGCCCAAATACGTGATACTTTGGTTTAACTCTCTGTTGGACAGTGTTCAAAAGCTCTACGCAACCAGCTCGTACACCAGAGCATACCAAGTCTCCATGGCCTAATGGTGGCGTATGTGTTATCAAAATATCAATGTCATTAGGTATTTTGTTCCATTTGGAGAGACATTCTTCTCCCCGTGTCAAATTAAAAGCCCAGTTTCCAAACTCTGGCTGCCTGAAAATATTGACTCTAGTAATATTAGAAACAAGAAACTGGAAGAAAAAAGGTTTATATAAACATACAAATGCAATACATTAACTTGATATTGGAATTATAAAACTCATTGTTGACGGAACATAGTATGCAGATATTTTCTATGGGTGAAAAATAACCCGTTATAAAAACATATTTTTATATAAATGTTTACTATAAAATTCTAGAAGTCGTACGTTGAAAGATAAGACCCCGTTAATCCATAGCTCACATAAATCTGAATAAAATTCAAATCATCATCTGATATGAGTCCAAGATTTTTTCACAACTGAGAAATATCAATGGATAATGCGAAGAAAATGTCACTGACTTTTGTTTGTTTTGAACATATCTAAAAAAATAAGACTATTGCCTTTACAAAATTCGAAAGGTGCATTTTTTAAAATACGTAGAATTCTGTAGATGATTGTTGAGGAATAATCACTTTGACAATAGCAATAATTCTGAAATTAAGTGGACAGATAAAAGTAGGCTAACTAATTATGACATGTCCATTGCAATGTTCACTTTTATCAGAGTGATGAGAACAAGTGTTAAACTCGTGATACAAATTTTCAAGAACAATTTGGTATCAATGTTTGGATGGCATATTGGATGAAATTTCAAAAGGCAGTTTCAATGGGGATAGATTTATATTTTCTGCAACAAATTTTCCCCGACTTCATGGAAAATATTCTGCTGAACATTTTACGGAATTTTTTCATAATATCAACTTGATGGTGTACACAAAATACGTAAACAAAAACTATGATAGGTCCAAGGGGACCTATCACACGTTAAAAGGTATGACCTCGTTAATCCTTAGCTCGCACAAGTTTCGAATTCTGAGGGTTGTCGTTTGTTGGGGTGCAACAGCTGGTTAACGGAAAAACAGAATTAAAACAGATTTAAATGACGTTGGAATGACAGACTTTCAAAAAATGATATTCAAAATCAGGTCTGTATTTTATTCCTAAGTTTCTGACAATTTAACCTCAGGCACTAACACATATTCAGTATACCTATAAACAGTTTCTTTTTCTGGCAGGTAATTAGAACATATAATAGTAGATAACCGTCAACTATTGTTGAGTATATATTGATATGCAAGTACTTGATAGTTCATTATAACAATTAATTTTTTGTATAGATTTGAATGTTTCTCCTACTGCAATAAAGATTACCATTATAATTTTTAATTGTGAGTTTGTAGAAGATTAAATATTTGATAAATGGAATACAAGCAATGTTGATATTCACAGTAGAAAGTTTTCAAATATATGTGTTTTGAACTTTAAAATCTAATTATATTCAGGAAAAGAGATAAAAGTATAGTAATTATTCAATTACTACAAAATATTATTTCATAAAGCTACCCTCACCAAGGGGTTCCATATAACTTGATTCCATATATTTCTAATCCACTGTCTTCTAAATATATGCAGTTTGTAAGGTACTGCCTAATATTTTCAGTGTTCACAGCATCAGCAATGTTATCTTTAGTATGCCCATAGTTTGGCACTTCATCCTCTATGTATTCTGAACAGCAAGGTCTTGATGATACCTTTTGTCTGAAGACATCTATGAACTTCTTATCAAAGCTGAGTTCATGGTTCCCAGCAATAACAACCTTATATCTATGCGGTAAAGATCCTAAATGAGAACATCTTACATATTCATCAACATGCTAAAATTATCCATTAAAGAGTTTTCAGAGATATACTGAATAAATGACAATTTAAACTCAAATTGTGAAACAAGCAGCAAGGTATTCGACATGAATGAAAGTAAATTATGCAATATATTAGCAAGAAAAGGTGCAGGTTCATATCAGAAACACATTGTTGTGAATGGTACATATATAACTTTGAACAAAGCTTACAAGTGGAAATATTTCAAACAGAAAATGTCATTGTACTGGTCTATATAGATGTACTTGCTGTTAATATTTAAAAGGCTCTGCACCCTGCTATGTTCACAATCTCTATTCAAAATATCAACTTAGTATATCTCTGAAAATACTTCACAAACCTAGCCATTCATTGAACTGTACAACTTCTTCTGCTTGTCCGCACTTCGTGAAGTCACCTGCATGTATAAAAACATCACCATCAGGTATATCGAAATTGATATTTCTTATTAGAGAATGAGTGTCACTCATACACACGAATCTAACTTTATCCTGTTCAACTGGTTTTACGGGTATTCTAACATTTAGCTTCAATATCTTTTGGCTTTTGAATATTTCCTTCCATGCCGTATTTGGATCATTTGTTAGGTAATGAACAGTAACTTCAGAACTCATTTCCTTTGAATAAGAGTAACTTTTTTCGGTGCTGAATACTAAAGTTTTCTTTGAAATTAAATCATTTTTCCATCATCATAACTTCCATATGATAGATTTTACTTCACATATGTACGCAATATCAGTACACAAACGATACATGTCTCAAAATTGATATAAAAATAAATTTAAAACCTTAACACAGAACAATCACAATGAGAAAATAGAAAATGTACGTTCTATGCTTACCATCGACTGTCAGAGGTTAGAGACAACATCCGTCTTGAGCGGTGACCAAATAAAATTATTGACGGCTGACAGCTCGCCAAGCGAACTTTGTTTTTTCAACTTGCACAATAATTTTCTCAAAGCAAAACATTCTTGACAATATCTACATTATATGAAAAATGTCTCTTTTTTCAGTATCATTAACGAGTTCAAGATGCACCTACCATTCGGATTCAAACCCGGGTAAATCACTGAGTGAACAAAAATATTTAGATATCTATCCACCCGTTAAATAAAATAAATTACACCCACAACCAGTTGAATGGCTTTTCCCCGAAGCTCCTATAGAATGCACGTTCTATAGGACCGCTCCTACGTGAAAAGTGATGCTGGTCAGTTGATACAGACTGCTCTTGAGTACTCTCCACTGCCGAGATCAGAATGGCCGTATATTTGTATCAGCGCTTTTCCCCGACAATTCTGATGACCAAATATGTCGGAGTGTGATTATACTAGCCACGAGAGAGTTCTTTATTGAGAATACTTCTTGTAGGAGGCAATGTTCCACCCCGAGGTGTAGGATGCTTCCGTATAGGAGCTATCATTCCTTCCCTGTTCATCGCATCGTACATTTTTTTATTTCAAATTCCGTACTGAACACCATCAAGGATTGATGAAGATGCCACCTCCAGTATTAAGTTTAATGTCACCCATATTAAAAAAACTGACATAAGTGAAATAAGCCTCCGGTTTCAAGGGGTGCCACAATTGTACTCTCGAATTTTTTTTGAGCACAACGAATGATGCATAAAAGAAGTGGGCTGAGAAAATTGCCCCGAAATACACCCGACTCCGTTTGGAAACTAGCCTGATCACATGTTATGCAAAGGGAGCCCTCCAGGGTGATATGAGTTTAAGGTTTCTCATTTTGTCGGGAAGCGCAAGACATCTGAGAAATTCAAGGCGAGCTCATGGAATATTGTATCAAGTGCGTCGCGGTAATCAATCCGGGCCATAGAGAGGTTATTCTTGGACTTTATTAAGTTCTGCTATGCACAGAAAGGAAATGAAGACGATATATTATTATTTATCACTTTACATCCAGCGACTTTTCTCTTCGATCCTCTCTTCGACAAATCTTTGCTTTTGGAGATAAGAACGGTCCGTCCCACGACAACCCAATCTGGAATCTGATGCTGCTCTCACTTTAATCATGAGTTGAACTCTCCGGTTAGAAGACGGTGGGTGCTTGGCAGTTTTTTTATATGGATATTCAGCCCATCTGGGCTAGAAACAGCAAGTTCTTATTCTTAAAAAGGCTTTTTGAACGTCATTCGGGGTTATTGGGCTGCGCAGGTTAAGTGGCTTCAGAAGGATTCCACTTGATCAGCGGTCGGCGGATCATTATCAATACGAGGAGGCCCTTGGAAGAAGTGAGGTTTCTTATGAAACTTGAGGTTTTCTGTGATATTTCGCGCTCGCCTCGCTAGTGACTTTTTAGCAGGCACTATCATTACTATAATTAATATTATATTTATATGCTATATGATTTATGGGGATAAAGATGGATAGAGTTACAAAAAATAACACTAAACAAAATAATTTATTGTCAAAATCGGGATAGAAATAACACTAATCAAAATTTTACTGTTTATGTACAAAATCTACATATATATATAAACATACATACATATAGTTCTCCTAACTAATCACCACAGGGTTTCAGCTTGATCGACATAGAAACCAAGTTTTTCAGTCAACCATCTTTTAGGTTTTGGTACGTTGTTTTGGTTACCGAAATTAGCCGAGAACACCAAATACAGTTCGGTGAACTGAAGCTCTGTATATAACTCCTGGAAGTTTTGTTCGATGATCCTTGCACATTCTTTGAAGACAATTTTGAAGTTATCAGTGTTTTTGTTGAAGAATTCATTGAATTCAATTTTGTTGATCAAATCAATATTCATCTGTAGATAAAACCAATACCTTTCATAGGGATTGAAGTGAACTGAATAGGAGACATTCTTATCCATCTCGGCCAGATGTATATTGACAGACTTACAGAATTTTCTGGTGTAACGAGCATTATTCAGAAAAACATGCCTTCGGCATTTCTGATACTGCTGTTGCACATACTGAGGATTCACTTTTTTCACTGGTGTTGTATCTGCCTCATCTACTGGGCACGTCATATCTTCATCTGCAACAGACGAGACAATTTTTACTGGTACAAAGTTACGACTTTTACAAGTGATGTTTCTCACAGTCCTTTTCGTCCTAATATCCTCCACAATCCAGTTATTATTTGCGCCTCGATGTTTTATGATCATAGAGCTATTCAATGTGAGCAAATATTCATTGGGTTTCAGCAGGAAATCAAGAGATTCCTTTTCGAAATTGTATTCCAGTACTTCCTTTGACATAGGCCTGTTGACCCACTTGAGTACCACTTCGATGTGATTCCTAAACGGAGTAAGAGATGCTGGATACTCTAAATGAGTTGTGAATTCGTTCTGCAGAGTTTTTATTCTTGTTAATATTTCTTTGTAATCCTTCATTTCTCTAGTCAACTTAGCATTTTCATCATATTCAATATTATGGGACTTCATATACTGTAGGAGTAAATTACTATCCACCTTAGAATTTGAAATATCATGTGTTGGAAAATGATATTCGCTCAATACCAAATTTCTGTACTCTATATACATCATCCATTTTTTTATATCAAACATATTTTGCTCACACAAGTTCAGCTCGTTAACTAGTTGGGCATATTTCGACAGGTGGTCTTCGGACTTCCCATCTATCCCAAACAGCAATTTGAACGTAAACAGTATAAGAGACATGACCCTTCCTTCATAGTTCGGTATTATTTTGCCTACCCTTGTCATCTTCAGTTTCACATTGGTTTTCGATAAAATATTAGTGACAGCTAAGAAGAAATCATCTGAAAATGAATTTTATTTTAATTCAATTCTGATATATTTAGTATTCATAACAACCCTTATGAAAAAAAAAAGGGAAAAAACAGTTCAGGAGAATTTTCAATAAGAAATTAGAACAATAATTGTTAGACCCCATAAATAATCCTGATCAAAGAATGTAAATTTTCATGGCCGGAAATTATTGGGTCAAAGCTATTTTCCGGGTTTATTATCTGTGCTCCGCAGTTTTTATGTATGACGTCTAGTCTATGACTACAGTATCTAGTCGTCTTCCTATCAGCCAGATTTACTATTCAAAGGTTTATGGGGAGGTTACAGAAATTAATAAAGATGAATTCAATTGCAAGAAAGAAGGAATTGACATAAATGAAATATGGATACCTGTTCTAAATTGCACAGAAATCAGATAATTCAACCCAACTAATAGGAACTAAGCCAAGCCCACTAGTAATGGTATAATACCAGATAAATATTGCAATAATTTAGTATATGCTGTGAGGACAACCAGAGCACTTCGTCTATTGCTTATCACCTTTGATAATGTCTGCCGCAGTTGTAAAAGAAACGTCAGAGACAAAAATCTGCAGACTATTGCTAACAAACCTGGAAATCAGCTTTGACAAAATATTCATGATAATTACCTGGCAAATTCATTTCCTTGCAATAGCGTTTGGTCAACTCCACCAAATCAGGAATTCTTATATAGGTAGTAACTTTTAGAAACTTGGCCAACTTCGCAGTCGTTACCCGGAAATACTTGTTCGTGAATAAGGAATTCTTCAAATTATTACGAATGTTCAGAAATTTATCAGTATAACCTTCGGGAAACAGTTGAGTGAAATTGTTGAAGCTCAAGTGACCCTCTCGTATAAACCTAAATAAGTCCCCTAGTTGAATCTTGTCCTTTGTTATGAGTAGTCCTAAATACAAAATGCAATATAGTTTTACTGGAGATAAAAAGTGTATACCATTTTTATACTCTCTTGAGCAATCCTTGTAAGTGAATTTATGACAGGTTAAGTTTCGTGAATGATCCGCTTTGTGTTTTGTTAAATGTCTCATTGAAATTTTTTTTCTTAGTTCGCTGACACTGTAACGATTGAATTTAATATTAGTATTTGCATTTATTGTTCGGTCGTTACTACTTTTAACACTTGCTAAGGTTTCAGTGTGTAAAGAAGCACTTTCTTGGGTAGACTGCTGTGAAAACTTGACATACTGAGCCTGTACTAATTTGGTCTGCAAAAAAAAAACAAAATATGCCAAAAATAAATGAATTGAAAATCAAAATTTTACGCACCTTCTTTTTAGTTCTTTCTCTACGAACTGAAGTTGAATGTACAGTTGACGATTCATCAGAACTAGACTTTTTCCTTTTTCTTTTTATTTTCGGACCATAGAGAATCTCGAAGTCCCTGAAAAAGATATTAGTATATTAAAATAAATTTATCAAAAATGAATTACATCGCAGGACAGTATGCAAAACAGTTGTAAGCATAAATCAATAAAGATATATAAAAAATATTGAGAAAAATAAAAGATAAAAACAAACTTGAACTATCAACTGCTAACCTGCAATTTATCAAAGTGAATATCAGAATCAGAACAATAACTATTGAAATATTACTACTAATAACATCGAGAATTTTGTTTTGATGAAACTATTTCAAGTTAACAACGTAAATGCCATTAATACCGTTTGGAGTTGACTAGAGGCAGTTTAGGTTTCTCATCATACTTGAAGTTTATAACTTCAAGTTTTTCCAAGTACTTCATCCACAAACATTTCACCACTTGTTTCAAAGACCTGTCGGCACCCAGATTGATCAACTGTTGTGTTAATGAAGCCATTATAACATTGTAGCACTCCCAACTAGTTATATTATTTTCAGTTTTGTCTACTTTTGGGGTTGTTTTGATCTTTTTATAGGCTTTTACATTGGTCAATTCCTCTTGAAGCTCATTTTCTTGAACCTCTTGACTTTGTGTTTGGCATTCAGAGCAATAAAAATATCCAGCTTCATTATAAAAATCGGTACCACCACAATCAACACATTCCATTATTAGATATGAATATAAAATGTCAGAATTTCAAAATAAAAGCGCCTTTTGCTAAATACAGTGACACACAGTGAATTAATTATAATGTCTTCTTTTTTTCTTATCCATTCGTTGGTCACAGCAACCAGAGCTATCCGGCCAGTTGATAACGAAAATCATTTGTAAATTATTACGAACTTGGATAAATATTTATAACAATTTCACACTTCCCAGTGAATTGGAAAACTTGTATCTTGCAATACATGCTTGCGAGAAATGCGTGTGTTATTGTTCTTGAAAAATCGAAGTGGTATTGTGATTATGCGTTAAAGACTGATGTTTGAACCCAAAACTTCAAAAAGTATATTTTAATTTTAAGGTTCATAGATTTCCATGTTAGTGGGAAATTGGCTTCTCTGTGTATTTGTCATCAGGGTCAGTTGTCATATGTGATTGAAGTTTAGATTGTTCATGTTTGAGTTTTATTTGCTATTCGAATTGTACTAATTATTCTCCATTAGTATCCGCAATATTCAGTTGAAGTGATGATGTGAAAAGTAACAAAACAACGATAATTATCACAAATTATGACATAATTAATGATTAGAAACAATTATTGATACATTTATAGATTACGTTCCGTTTCATCTCAACAAAGTGAAATAGTTTTCCTATTTCATGTTTGGAAAACAAATTGATGGGAAAATAGATTATTATGAGATTCAATGATCACATGGAAGTTATTGTTTCTGAGGAGCTTTCTCCATTAGTTTGTATCGGAAAAAACCTCTGTACAGAATATACACTTTTATGAAGTTGAAGAAGTAGAAAGCAAGAAATTAATTTCTCTTGAAAATATTTCTCTTCAACGTGTTAGGAATCACACGTTAAAAGGTAAGACTTCGTTATTCGTTAGTCCTTAGCTCACACAAGTTTCTCAACTTGTTGTTGTTCGCATGGGGGCGACAGTTGATTAACGGAAAAACAGATTTCAAACAGAATTCAGTGTCAGAGGTCTATAGGTAAGTCGATGTTACCTATTTATTATATTTTTGTTATTTTTCCTATAAAAAAATTGAGTAAATTCGATGAAGCAGTAGACTTTTTTACTTATGCTCTCATACAAGGAGGCTGCTGTCTCTAGATGCTACATTTTGAAGTTTCATAATTCAGTGACAGATTCAGTGTCTGTTTTTTAGGATTCAAGTACAGAAATAGTTTGTGGTTTGTGGTACAGAAAGAAGACTTGAGAAGAGCGATTATCTATAATCTAATTTATTTAATGATTATAAATAATTGCCAAGGAAAAGTGGTTAGATCTGTATTCATCAAAAGAAGCCACGTATTTTCATATACATTTAATACTTTTTTAAATACAAGCTCAATTTTTTCGAAGAAATTTTTTTTAAATTCAGAAATGTCACACAACTTGGATTTATTTTATGAAACTGTCTTGGGTTTAACTCAAACTGCCGGAGAGGTGAGTTTTTCCATATTGAATAATCCAAAAACCATTATTTTCATGTTGCAGCTGATCAATGAAAAAATATCATCTAGAAATAAATCCATTGAATTCAAGTCAAGTGAAATTGATCTGGTGACAGAAACTGATCAAGCAGTTGAAAAATTACTTATTGAAGGACTTTCAAAACAATTTCCTGACCATAAGTTCATCGGCGAGGAATCCGTTTCCGAAGGAAGTCAGTGTATTTTGACTGATGATCCAACATGGATCATAGATCCTATCGATGGGACAATGAATTTTGTCCACTCGTTTCCACATTCCTGCATTTCCATAGCTTTATTTATTGATAAGAAACCTGAAATTGGAGTAATTTACAATCCCATGTTGAAACAGCTTTTCACAGCTAGAAAAGGAAAAGGTGCATTTTTGAACGGGAAACAAATAAAAGTATCAAATAAAACAAATTTGGCAGAGGCTCTTCTTATGTTCGAATTTGGTACTAGCAGGGACCCAGAGAGGAGAAAAGTCAACCTTGAAAATCAAGAAATTCTAATGCCTCAAGTGCATGGGTGAGTTCTGGTCTAGAAAAATTTGAACTAATTTTTTTGTTGACTGCTTGTAGCATTTGGATTGCATTGAATTTTGTCCTACTACTTTACTGAACTTTTAATTTCAAAGCAATTTTGAGAAATTAGTGTGGAAATGGTATTCAAAGTTGACTATACTAATTTTTATCTAGATCTTTTCAATTATTTGCTAACCTTGGGTGTAATTAAATTATCTGTTAACCTTGGATATAATTCAATTATTTGTTAACCTTGGGTGTAAACCTCAAATGATAGGAAGGAAAGCAGTTCCCACAATTAGAATTTTATTCAAAATAAGAAAGTTCGTACTGTTGCAATACCTGAAATTGAGTTACTTTTCCTAAGTTCATATTTAATATGAGTATTTTGCTATACTTAAGCTTTCTTCTGCGAAAATCCAAAGATTTTTAAAAAACATAGCTAGATTGTTGTTCAATTGATTTCTATTTATGATTTTATGATTAGTGATAATGTTGTAAAATTGAAATTTTATTAGTATTTTATATTTATATATTTCAGATATTATTATATTTTTGTATTCTGATGTGATTTCAATGTGATATAGTGCATAAGTTAAACGTCGCAACATATATGTTATTTCTTAACTGTATTGGGGTAACCCGTTTATAAATAAATAAAAAAAAATGAAAATAGTCTGGACCTACAATAAACTTATTTGATAACACTCATATCTTCCAGAAAAAATTATCTGTATACAAAAATATGTTTCGATTTGTACAGGCATAGTTTTTTATATATGTAAAGCAAGCAACATTAAGGAGAGTGGTGTTGCAAAATATTGAAGTTATAACTTCTTATGGGAGGGTAAACATTTTCGTTACCTAACACGTAACAGCACCAGTTTGTCTGGCTTCCCTTTCTCTCACGCATACGTCAGCGGAAGACAGGCTCCTCCTCTCTCGTTGGTCAGACGCTCAGTGTTTAGTGTGTGTTGGACATGTACTGTTGACAATATTATAAAGATCTAACCAGCAAGCACATAATTTATTTTATTATGTGAAACATGACTTAAAAATGATACTAATTTTGTGTATGTACATCTTACTGAACCAAAAAAAAGTTAAATTATTGTCTACAAAGTAAATTTGTTTTTGTACTCATTTCTTTTGACTAGTCCAACAATGTCATTAATCATTTGATATCTATGTATATTATATGTAGTCAACAACTCGTGATGCATAAAGATTTAACCATTTAAAACCAATTCAGGTTTGAACAAACTGAAGAATTTCAACATATGTAAAAATTTAATCATTGTTTCCTATTTTTAGAGTGAAAAATATTCAGCAATGTCTATGATCCGATGGGATCCTTTGAATTTTGATCACTGAATCAATCCTCATCTAGCCTTATACCTTCTCATCGTATTTTTAGATTACGGTCCCTTGGTTCTGCAGCATTGAATATGGCAATGGTGGCCTGCGGAGCTGCCGAGGCTTACTTCGAGTTTGGGATACATATTTGGGATATCGCTGCAGGAGAGTTGATAGTAACTGAAGCAGGAGGTGTGGCAATTGATCCAACTGGTGGTGAAATTGATAGAATGTCTAGGAGAGTGCTGGTAGCAGGAACGCAAGAGCTGGCCGACAAGTTGTCCCAGAAGCTGGTCCAATTTTATCCAACGAAACAAACCAAGTACTGATTATATTAAATACTTTGAGATTCTGGAAGTAATTTATGTCTAATGAGAGGCTAGTCCATTATACTTGTTCTTGTTTGAAATTGCCAATATTGAACTATTTTGGCATTTTTTTAAATCGTTCCATTGCAACCGATCAATCAATTCTCAAATGTTTTTTACGTTTATAAGTTCATGATATAGGTATCAAATGAGAGTCTGACAATAAAAAAAGAGAAATAACATGATGTCCTTCAACTAATCCTTCCACCAAGACTTTCTGCATATATTACAAAGGTTAAAAACTTATATTGAAGGTTCATTTATGCAATTAAATTAATTGTAATAAAAGTAACAATGTATAATTTAACAATTTAACATAACTTTTTGTTTCAGGTAAAATTAAAATCTCATGAAATTGAAGTAAACCACTTTTTCGGATAATCCCTAAATTTATGACTTTGTACAATCCCTTAGTTTTCATTCTACTTATAAACATATATCTGTTATTTTATTGATATATAAAGTGTCTATTATATTAGTATGTATACCTATTAATTTTAATGGCACTTGATTTTCAACTTTTATACTTTTATAATTTGGACATATAAATATTCGAAGAAAGCAAATCTAAAATAAACTCAACGTCTTTGTTAAGAGTTCACTTTGGACTTTTTTTTGTAAGTTCCAAAATTTTTTCGTATAAAGCTGGAGAAGTATAAAGACATTTTTTTCAAAAATAATCTCTTTCAAAAAATATCTCCACTTAAAATTTATCTATTATTTCTCATAATGAATATCTCTGTCAGTATATGTATAAGAGATTAAATAATGTTGAGATTCTAGTCAGTGTTTAACAAAATATATTTGTTTCAACAAATATCTGTTGTATTAATTTCTCCTTCATCACTAAGATCCTATTTCACTAGTTCGGACTTCCATTGACTACTATATAAAATGATTTGAAATCCCTGAAACAACTAAAAAAAAAATAATTAAAAATGAATAGCTGAAAATAACAATTATATTAAGCAAAATAAACCTGAAATGAAATAATAGTGAAATAAAATACAAGTAAAAATAGAACAATTTAAAAAATAAAGAAATGAAAAAAGATAAACTGGAGAGATTCCAAGTCACGTTAGTTCACGACGTTTCGATTGTTAGTATCTGCAATCGTCTTCGGGTGATGATTCCTCCGAGAGATGACTATTTATAGGTCGTTCGAGTACTTTCACTTATTCCCGCTTTCCATTTTCCGCTTCACTGGTTCCGTGGGAGATGACCGTTTGGCGGGAGTTGGCCATTTTTCGCCTGATGATGGGTTTCCATACGTTGCGTATTTCTACGCTGGCTTGGCTGAATACGTTGTTGGACAATAATTGTTATTTTCAGCTATTCATTTTTAATTATTCTTTTTTAGTTGTTTCAGGGATTTCAAATCATTTTATATAGTAGACAATGGAAATCCGAACTAGTGAAATTCATCATGAAACATTGTCAATCACCTTCAAACAAACTAAGATCCTAGTTTCTTCACAGGAAAAAATATGGTGAAATTGTAATTTTTTTCTATGTTACATATATTTACGAAGTTTTATCTCATGTGCTATAAATACTGAAATCAAACCACAAATTTACGATGATCAACAGAACATTAAAATTGTAAAAATAACATCAAAATAGAAAATCTAGTAAAATTGACTCGGGGTCTCTTTTTACAATCACACATTCATTTGTATTATTCAATGTGAATGACAACAGACAGGAGTAAAGAAATTTATCATCAGTTCATGAATTTTTTCAATGTTAGGGTCCTCTGTGATTTTAATGTTTTAGTGTTTGATGCATAAAGCTGTAGTGACCAAGGTAGAACTAATACTTGTGCGCATGCAGTGCTTCGCCAATCATGACCTGATGATAGTGCCTGTACACGTAAACGTAGTGCATCACCTCATAGTAACACTTGAACTTTGTTTTAGCGTAAATCCAGGTGGGATTTGGGCTCGAGTTACCCACTTCAGTGTGGGCTCCACCTATAGTAGCACCATGATTCTTGAGCTCCTGGCTGGAAAACCCCGGAAGCTGAAGCCATTAATGAAAAAATAAGAAGAAGAACCACCACAAGGTTGGTAATGTTCCGAATTATCCGAATCACAGCATAGGTAAGGTTACCTATGCTGTTTCAACAAAGGTTACCAATGCTGTGTCCGAATTATCAGTGTCAGTTGTGTTCTGAAAAGATTCATGCGACAACATATTCTGTATTCAGTCCAGTGACTGTTAGCAACAGAAGAGTAACCAGTGTACTCATACTGGTACGAACAGAGAATCAGAACAAGCCGCTGTGAAAAACTCTGGTCAAGAAGTAGTTATTTTTGGAACATATTTTCACTTTACTAACTCAACGAAAATTAAAGAAAAAGAGAAGAAGTTAACCTTTGATTCCTCAAAAATTGCCAACCTCAGGGTTTTTCAGACTCTAATGTTTAATGTTTAGCGTAGTTAATATTGAAAAATATTAAAGCTAATGTTATATTCCATTACCCATGATTGTAATTAAATTTACTAAGGAGTGTATGAGAAACATTTGTTGTTCTCTTGTTTCAAAAAGAATGTCTTCAACTTCAAAGTGCAAAGTTGCTGTTTGTCAATTCACTGCTACTAACGATAAATCAGAAAACTTAACGACTGTTCAAAATCTTGTAAGTGATGCAGTACGAGAAAAAGCCAGAATGGTATTTCTACCAGAAGCTTCAGATTATATGGCATCTGATAAAAATGAATCCAAAAGTCTATCAGAATCTTTGGATGGGCCTTTGATGAAAGCTTACAAGGAAATCGCTGCACAAAATAAAATATGGTTGTCCATTGGAGGTTTTCATGAAAAGATTGATGATAATACCATATATAACAGTCACATCATAATAGATGATGTTGGTGAGATAAAAACAATTTATAGAAAAGTACATTTGTTTGATGTGACTATCCCAGAAAAGAAAATATTTCTAAGGGAATCTGATATTAATGTAAGTGGTTCTCAAATTTTACCCCCCATTGACACACCTGCGGGAGCGTTAGGATTAGCCATATGTTATGATCTAAGATTTCCGGAACTAAGCACTTTGCAAACAAAGCTGGGAGCCAACATTTTGACATATCCTTCTGCATTTACTTCGAGTACGGGTAGAGCACATTGGGAAGTGTTGTTAAGAGCACGGGCAATAGAAAATCAATGTTATGTTATTGCTGCAGCTCAATACGGAAGGCATAACAAGAAAAGAGTGTCCTATGGACATGCTATGATTGTTGATCCGTGGGGCAATATTAAGGCCGAATGTCCGAAATATTCTGAAGAGATGGAAACAAACCAAAGTATAGCATTTGCTGAGATAGACTGTGAATACATGAACAAAATAAGACAAGAAATGCCTGTACAACAACACCGCCGAAATGACCTCTACAACCTGAGTATGGTTTTGAGTAAAAAGAAGCATATAGATGACAATGACATATTCAGCTTTGCCGATAAAAAAATTTTAGGTTCTACTGTGTTTTACCGATCAGATTATTGTTACGCTTTCACAAATATTAGATGCGTAGTACCAGGTCATGTTCTTATAGCTACATTGAGATCTGCCCCTAGGTTAGTCGATTTGACCCAAGAAGAAATTGCAGATTTATTCCAAACTGCTGTGGCAGTTCAAAGAATAATGGAAATGGAACACAATACTGTATCATCAACCATTTGCGTTCAAGACGGGCATTTTGCTGGCCAAACTGTCCCCCACGTTCATGTACATATTTTACCAAGAAAAAAAGGAGATTTTGAAAGAAATGATGACGTTTACACTCATCTTGCGAATCATGACAAGGAGGAAAACCTTCAACCAGTCAGGCCTCTCGAAGAAATGTGCAAAGAGGCTTGTAAATTGAGGAAGTATTTGAATTAGTTTTGTTGGATGTATATAGAGTATGGTGAATAATAAATATTGTAAATATGATAAATAATCAGAATATTTTGTATTAGCTGAAATTAATTATAAAAAGGGGTCTATTAATATACTTTCAGTTTCGTCAGCCAAGTTTCAATTGTTGAAAGTTATTAGCTATAGTAACTTGTTTTGGTGTACAACCCACATATTCACGTTTTTGTAAATTTGAATTCATTTATAAAAAATAAGGATTGTTCTCTAGTCTATTTTTGCTTGTTATTCTGAAACATCCGATGTTCGCCATTGAGTATGACAGTGTTCCATGTAAGTGAAATTTCACCTCCTCGAAGTAGTTCTGATTCGCACTTTTTGGTATGTCCATGCAAAATGCTGTCCTTTCATGGTTCTCTTCAATCTTGGGAACCGGAAGAGGTCGCAGGAGGCCAAATCTAGTGAATACGGTGGCTGGAGCATGATTACGGTGTTGTTTTTGCCAAATAAATTATGAACAACAGTGACTAGTGAGAACTATCATTATCGTGATGCAAAAGCCATGAATTTTTTCCACAGTACCAGATGTTTACTTTGTATTGTTTCTCGCAAACGGCGCATAATTTCAAGACAATACTCCTTATTGACCGTTCGTCGTGTGGAAAGAATTCCTGATGCACTATGCCACAGTAATTGAAGAAAACAGTGAGAAAAATCTTGACGACGTTTGATTGAACTTTACATGCTTTTTACGGTCTTGGCTCTTTCATTGGGACGATTGGACTTTGGTTTCGATGTCATAACCTCCAACTCTTTATCAGTCAAATATTTCTTTGTCATGATTAAATAATTTTACATAAATACATCTCAAAAAACAATAAAAACACAACATACACTGCCATTTGTTTATATAAACAGGTCTAAAAACACACTGCTGTTGCTAGAACTATTTTTTACTTAATCAGTTGTAGAGCAGCTTTGCCATCGCAGCTAATTTCTCGCTCTAATTGGCATGTGCAAAATACCTTCGCGACATTATAATAATAATACTTTATTTTCCATGTAGACAAAATACATTGTATAGGAATAGTAAATAAAAGAAATAAAAATATAGACAGGAGTATAAGAAACTTACAAGTAGAAAACATCACCTTAAAATTAAAATACCCTACCTACTTATCTAAACTAAAAAGTCATTCAATGAATAAAAACATTGTTCAATTAAAAAACTCTTCAAATTTCTCTCAAACTTCACAAAATTATGTTCTTCCCTCAAATGATCGGGCAGTTTGTTGAATATTTTTATTCCAATGTATTCTGGTGCAAATGAAGTCACTCTTAGTCTTGCATATGGCACATGAAATCTATTTTTTGTTCTAGTGTCATGGCGAAAAATTGAAAAATTTTTAAATACCGATGTATCACTGTTGGCAAACAGGTAAGTAGATTATTGATATATTGTATTGAACTGAACTGTTTAAAAGTTTGATATGAAAATGAAAATTGAACACCATTTTAAATACCTATGTCTCACTCTTATCAAGCATTTATACAAACGATAATATATTATATTAAACAGAACTGGTTGAAAGCTAAATAATCTTTGACTGTGTCTTTGTAATGTATTATAGTGTTTGTTTTTTTATTTTATTTCAAGTATAATGACAAATTTTAATAGTTGTACATGTTTAATTACATTTAGGATTGAATATGTTCGTAGTCGAATACCTTTATACATTATTTATTCTATGTTTTTGTTTAACTACTTCAATGTATGTATGTATGTATATGTCCATTCACACCAAATTTGTATCTCGAAAAAAGTATTCACTTACTTATCGAGCATCTCGTTATTTATTTGAACTTTCAATTTGTACTTCTCATTTGTCAAGGTAGGAAATAAAACATCCAGTCTCTCCAAAATATGCTGAGGAGTTCCTCAAGGATCTGTTCTAGGTCCTATCTTATTTCTCCTATATGTGAATGATCTTCCTAACATCAATATTGATGGTAAAATTACACTATTTGCAGATGACACCACTTTATTGTGGCGTGGAAAGGATTTGGTTTCCTTGAAGAGTACCATTAAAGCTGATTTAGAAAAAATTAAGTATTGGTGTGACTCAAACTCACTATGTTTTAACTTCAGCAAAACTAACATTCTATCATTTAAATTTGTGCATGGAAATTTCTGCCTTCAAACTCATATGATAGAAAATAAACAATCTGCTAAATTCTTGGGAATTTGGATTGATAACTTTCTGAAATTTGAAGATCATATAAAATATCTGAACAAAAAACTCTCACCTAGCTGTTATGCCATTAGAGTTATCACTAAAGAACTGGGAGCAACTGCTGGTAAAACTGCGTACTACGCTTTAATCGAATCTCACTTGAGATATGGTGTCGCCTTCTGGGGGTTTTGTAGCAAACAGTTACTACAGTCTGTTTTCGTTTTGCAAAAAAGAGCAGTGAAATTCATCTACAAAGCCAATATTAGGGACCATTGCAAACCCCTATTTATCAATAATAAATTACTGACTGTACACTGCATTTTTATCTTGGAAACAGTAAGTCTCATATTTAAAAGAAGAGAATACTATAGATCAGAAAATACCTACTTTACCCGTCAAATTCACGACATACCTCTGCCTATTCCAATAACAACGTTAACAAAACATTCTGTTTTTTTTGAGAGTCGGAAGATTTTCAACCATTTACCTACCGAAATGAAAAATATAGTGAACTACAAAGTATTCCGTAACCGTGTGAAAGAACTTTTGCTCTTAAAAGCGTATTACAGCTTGGTCGAATATTTTGAAGACAGGCTTTGAGACCAGCTTCTGATTTAGGTTTTATTTTTTGAACTTTTTACAGTTCTGGAAATTTTACATAACTTCGACTATTATATTTTTATTTTGTCCGCACCTGTTATTTTTATTTTTCTTTATAATTACTTGATAACTTGTATTTCATATATATATATATATGTGTGTATATGTGTTATATATGTGTATGTATATATGTATATATATGTGTATGTTATTTTGTGTAATAGTATTGTTTTCATATGCTTTGTCAATAAGATTTTTTTCTTAGACAATAAAGTACAGTGATTGATTATTTGTATCCTTAGTAAATAACATATATTATCTCGTCTCGAGCAGTATACCCACGGTCGAGTATACTCGTCTTGAGCAGTGAACAGGTTAAGCAAATTTGAATCACATCATTCAACAATTCCTGAGCAATGGCAAAGCCAAAACTTTTCCTGATATTTCACTCATCAGATAACAATCGAAAATATTTTGCCAGTTTATTGTGCTTTCATGTATCTATGAAATTCTCTCAGTATGAGAAAGTTCTTGGGAATAGTTTTGAAAGTTTGAGGTCAAAAGTGGAAGACGTCATGAACAAATTATCAACGAAATACACATTTCAGAGGCATAAAACTGTCTTTTTGGATTTCAAAAGGGCCTTTGAAACGATTGATAAAAGTATTTTGCTTCAGAAGCTAAGAAGATTTGGGATTGAGGGGATGGTTTATGAATGGATGAGTAATTATTTATCAAATAGGAAACAGAGTACATGTGAACGATTATTTCTCATCATATATAACAAATCACACAGGAGGGCCACAAGGTAGTGTGCTTGGTCCCCTATTATTCATTCTGTATCTGAATGATATACAATTAATTACAAACTGTGAGTTCATCAACTTATTTGCAGATGATACCTTATTGGCCTGTACTGGAGGTAATTTAGAAGAAACTGTTGGCAGAATGAATAAAGTTCTAGAGAAAGTAGAAAAATATCTGAAAACCAATGAAATGAAACTTTGAAAAAACAAAAGCGATGATAATTACTACTAAATTCAAATATAATTAAATAAATACAAACAACGTAAATATAAAAATTGAATATGAATGTATAGAAATAGTAACATCAGTGAAGTATTTGGGATTTCAACTTGATAATTTCTTAAAATTTGACGACCACTTCAAATATATTGGAAAAAAGATTACAAAAAAAATATATTTTTTCTCAAGAATCGCCAATAACTTATCAACAGATACAAAAATTATGGTATATAAATCAATAATCCAATCCCATTTTGACTACTGTGCATCTATTTTATTCTCTTTTAATTTGAACAAAGTGCAACAAATACAAAATCGAGGAATGAGAATAATTTTAAAATGTAATAGGTATACACCAATTTCTACCATGCTATCTGCTCTACAATGACTCTCAGTATCCTAAAGATTGTTCCATGGTTTTCATTTATAAAATATTAAATAAAATTACCCTACCATACATGCTATCATTAATAACTTTCAATAAGGACATTCATCACTATTCTACTAGGCACAACAGTCGTATTCATATAAATAGAACAAATACAATAGTACGAGCAGTTTATTTTTTGAAGGTTTTGTCCAAGTCAATGATTTACCTGATTCAATTAAATCTACTCTATCATTAAAGATTTCCAAGAGGGAAGTGTTAAAATATATTCATGATGGAAATTGAAAAATTCCTTTTTGTTCATTTCAAATTATGTGAGTATATAAAGTTGTATTATTTATATAAATTTTGTTGATTATATTATATTTTAAGTTAGCTAATCTGTATATTAGGGAATTCTAATTCAATGAATAAATTCAAATTCAAAAATGCAATATTTTCAAATTAAGTATTAAAAAGTACATCAAAAGTTCAGACATTTTTTCCTTACCTATCTGTTTCAAAATTATAGAAAGTATTTATTTGCGATTGTTGGATTAGATTAAGTGAAACCAGGTTCGCAATATTCAAAGACATCTCAATAATGGTACAAGATAGATACCAAAAATAAAGAACAAAAACTATCTTAAAATATTTAATATTTCTAAAAATTAAAAATAGTCTGCACAACTTCATAATTTAATTGAGGCAAATTTAAAAAATAACATATGTCTAATAAAACTACAAAATACAACAGAATGTAAATTACAATCTCTTCACGTTTGTCCCTGTTCTTAATTCGAAAAAACTAATCTTCAGTCTCTGCATCATGCTCGAAAGGTATCTCGTCAACTATACCAACTTGCTGTGCATAATTCAACCCTTCCAGATAGTTGGAGTGGAATTCCTGGGCCGCAGCCACAGAACTAAAGGAAGCTTTCAGAGTTCTCCAGGTTATCGCACCTTCAGCCCACTCTACAGCCTTCCACGTGCACTCATTTTTCTCAATCTACAAAACACGGAAAATAAATAAGGGTCCAAAACCTGCAATTATTAGGGTATATTCTATGTTTAAAACACTTACATCCATTAGAGTATTGACTCCTATCAGAGTGTTGCTCACAACATTTCCACTGTCGTCATTGATTGATATCCTTGCTGCATACAATTCTGGATCATAATACACCTGTAAATCCCCGATAGTAACTTCATTCCAAGAGCCAGGCTGTATTAATTCGCTCAAAGTACAACGCTTCATGAACATCACGGATCTGAAAAAATGTATTCTTAACTGCACTGCAAAAATGGAATTAACTGGTTCATAGATAAGAAACGAATTTCCTTATGAAGACACCACTATGGGATAGACAGAAAACAACGAATATCAATGATAAATGAGAGTTCACAGAGCGGACTGTCACAAAGTCAAGCTTCAACATTGAACGCTGAATGCAAAATCGCTTTCTGCCTATCTCTGTAGCTTTCACTGCAAGTAGGCCAGTAGATGATACCAAAGTCCAAAAGTGTTGCATCTGGTATTGCGTCTAGTTTCGGGCCATGAATGCGACCCTTTTGAACTAATCGCAAGCATTATTTAACTTTGTCAATCAACTAATTTGAAGGGTTTAGTTTTATATACAATACTTTTGACATATCCCCATAAAAAAGGTTAATGTCAGGTCACTGAATCATGATAACCATTCCATCAATCTTATCGCCTCTCCACTAACTTGGAAATATCAAGCTGATCTATTCATAAGTACAAAGTACAAACTATTTGGCACCAAACACTATTATTTGTTAGTTTACGAGTATAATCTGCAATCAAAAAAACCTTTTTTTTTCAGTTTTAATTTTTGCATTAAATTTGAAACAAAATTTTCACTCTTTGATCAAATCCAAAACCATCTGACTGTAAGACTGCCGAGTTGGGAGTGCCTAGGGGTCTATATTGGGACCAACTATTTTTATAACATTCTCAAATGACATCTATGATACGTGTAACACATCACATCTGTTGACACAAATATACTCCTAGCTCATTAAAACTTGGGTAATTATGCATGTGATGGATTCAGTAAATGCTGTAGCGACAATGACCTTGTCTGCAATATAAAGAAAACAAAGTTTATCAATTTCTTACCCAAAAACGGTACCTCAAATCCAGATCTAATGAAAAACATCCATATGTGTGGTGAAACTCTGGAATACTGTCAGGTAGCTCGATTTTTAAGAATACTTCTGGATCAAAAGCTAACACGGGAGGCACATATCGACAATTTATGTGTAAAGGTTGGCAGTCCAAATAGGCAATTCGGAATCTGTGAGACACTGTCTCTACAGAAGTTATAAAACTCATGTATCATGGATTAGTACAACCAAGGCTACAGTATGGATTGATCTTCTGGGGTAAAATCTTACCATTACTGTGCCTCTACATATTACAGCTAGTGTCATTCTTTTACGATAATAAACACCTATATCCAAAAAACTCAGATATACATAATTACGCTACTCGGGGTGAAGATACTTTATACCACTCCTACTCTCGCTTGAGTGTGAGTCAGAATTTCCCAAAGTTGTTGGGTATTAAATGCTTCGATAAAATAACAACTTTTATAGGGATTAATAAAAGTAGAACTGTAATGAGGAATGAACTATATGGTTTCTTGTTGGATAACTGCTTCTATAGTATGGATGAATTTCTTGCTTTCAGTGCTTAGATAAATGACATAGTTTCTTTTATACATGTAGTCTTTTTTTAAATTTGTTCAAGATCGAACATTTGTGTTTAGCTTTAGCGTTTTACTTTTTTGACTAGTCCAATAAGTTTTCTCGTGTATTTAATCTTGTAATTGTGTATGTTCGAAAATTTCAGAGATGAATAAAACTATTTCTACTTCTAAATTGAAATATATATTTGCATTATAAATGTGAAAATTTTTATTGGCTATTACTACAGGACTCACCCTGCATAAACGTTTTTGTTGAAAAAATGTGTAACTAAAATACCAAATTTATTCCATTTGGCTAATACACATTCAATAAGAGTTCATTAGTTCTTTTACCAAGAAATATTTTGTGGCACCGATAACTATTCTCGACCCCATGGTCTATGAAACAGACGTCTTTTCGTTATAATTGTTGAATGAAATACCTAAATTAAACTCAAAGTCACAATCCCGAATTGAAAATATAGAAATGAAATTTTTCTACGATGCCATCAATATGGCAGAGAAGTTTAAATTTTGAACCACTGATTTTTTAGCTGAATTGTATAGTGAAGTAGAAATAGACGAAAACGGTGTTCCTCAATTTTCATATAACATTTTCTGAAAAAATATTTAAATTCTGGAAACTTTCTCATTATCAATAACACATCGCTGAACTGAAATTAATAATAACTATTACCATCAACCAATCAGAAACAGACAAAAGTTGTAGACAAAAAAACATAGATAAAAACTCACCGATCATCTTCATCATCTTCATCCTCGTCTTCATAATCTTCCTCAGCTGTATACAACGTGTTTTGATCATCGCTGCTTACATCTTCAATTCCATAATTCTGTACAGACACTGGCAGAGACGACTTGGAGTTATTTTGAGCTTCAGTCAATTTTTTGATAACGTCTTCCACCACACTGCGAAACTGTTGAGCCAATTCCATGTTCTTGAAGCGTACTGCTAATTGTTCAAGAGAACTTCCTTCATCTGTGTAATTATATCCTGCCCACATCCAAGCTTTTTCCGAAGTCAACATTGGTTGTAGTTCCAGAGACGGAATTATCAATTGGTTCAATACTACTTTGTGAACTTGTTCTCGTCGTAATAGCAGCCTGTATGTATCTAGAATAATAATTTTGAATGAAAGTTATCCGAAATACTTCATATATTACATGTTCAAACAGCGGGGTTAAATAAAGAATTCATAGGATCCATTTTTTTTTCATAAAGCGTATTTTGGTGCACTGAGAACAAACCATTTAGATTTTGAATCGTGAGGGTGACACTTTTTTTATTGCTAAATATATCACCTAAAATTGAAAAATTTATTATCATTGAAAGGGTTATATTTTCAGGGGTGATTAATTTTTGGGAAAGAAAGTTTTTGGCTTTCTACTACTTCATCTTGATACAAAAAATGTGGCAATCTTCCAGAAATTTACTCTATACAAAGATATGTAGATCATGCAAAGAAGTAACTTTCAGACACAAACTGAAAAAAAGAGTCCTCTCGAAACAGCTATTTTCATATACACATTGAATTACACGAAAGAAAAATACTTTCGAAACAAATACTTTTATATGAACACTGAATTATACGAAAAACACTTTTCTCTATTACGTTTGTATTCCAAACATTCGTGATAGAATCGAGTCAGATATCATTCACAGGATTCCTACACAATATAATGAATATTTCTTTGTTATCATTTTTAATACCTAAGGAACATAGTGCATACAAATGGTTGGGTGATAATCTGAAATTTTGATAAGCAATCTAATAATATCATATTTTGCAACAAATATTTGTCCTCACAAGTTTGTTAAAAAAAAAACAGTTATATCCTACACATGGTTTTTAGCTAATTGTGCTATTGCATTCTTATAAATGGTATGACTCAAAAGATTTGTTCAATTAGACAAAACTGGCCTATCTTAAGGTATATGGTATTTGAGATATTCGAAAAAAAATTAAAATTTTTGGATTTCATTTGCTCTACCGCCTTAATTTTAAATAACATGAAATCGAGGGCCCGGAACTTTTTTGCTATAATCCAGTATGAACCAATTTTTTATAACATGTTTCAATCATTTTATTCTGTCCGCAGCTGTTTCTTTCAGTAGCTATAATCGTATTAATTTCTGCCATGTATCACAACGTTTTTTTGACGTACCTCTTCGGAAAATCATCAATGATCAGATCACACAATTTCTCGTCAGAGATTTCTCAAAATAGCGGAGATCAATATTCTTCTCACATAGAACTCAAAGACAAATATAGGACTCTGAATTTTCTATTGCTATCAAAACGAAAAAAATCAGTTAATATTCCTTTATTTCATGACTTACTATGAAAACTTTTTCCTAATATTGTTATTTGCATAAATAAGCATGCTCCACAAAAATTAGTTATTAAACAGTACTTGTGCACTGTAACAAAAATCCTTGAACAATTTTCAAGAGGTATTTGGAGTTAATGTACGTCTTTGAATTATATGTCACATTGAAAACATTTAAACTAAAAAAAGTGATTAGATGCCTAGCTGGACTTCAGTATAAAGAATCATATAATAACACATTCACTCAGCTGTCCATTCTTACTCTTTCCTGTCTGTACATATATGTAGTAGCTGTAAATATAAAAAAATTAATCTCACTACACAAAAAATAATATGTGCCATGACTACAACACACGAAGGGGTAATGAATTGAGACTACCTTACTCACGTTTGGCGGTGGGACAGGACTTTGCGAGTTATCAAGGCATCATTTACCATAACCATGCAGTCAAACTATTTGGAAATAAAAGCAGTCTGCAGACATTTAAATCGAGACTATACAGTCACCTAGCAAAGAATGCATTTTATTCTGTGCAAGAATTTTCAAACTCCTAATACAAGTCAATAAGATGCTTTTCTATTATTTTTGTAATGTACATGTATGTATCTATTTATATTTTATATATATAGCCTAATGCTCAGGTTTGACTAGTCTGATAAAATTTTATAAGTATTATGTAATGCAATGCAATTGTAAAATTTTTAATGACGAATAAATTCTATTCTATTCTTTTCAAAAAATGAGCTGAATGTTCAAATTTCCCCTTCTGCTTACATTCGATTAGCGATTTTTCATTTTTTTTTATGTTGGTACACTCGTCTCCAGCATATCTTCACGGTTTCAGCTGTTTAGCATGTTCATTTTGTTGGTGTAAGGCATGAAAGTTAGAAGTGATTTGTGTGCTTGGCAATTTTCTGCTGTCGGAAAAAATAGATGAACGAAAATGTTGAAAAAGTGATGAAAATTGTTATGGAGAATCGTCAAATCAGCATCAGAGAAGTTGCTGAGGATATGGGAATATTTAATTTTGCCCAAAATCAACAACGTAATTATGCTTCAGCCACCGTATTCACCAGATTTGCCCCCCTGCGACTTTATCCTGTTCCCAAGACTGAAGAGACCTGTAAGAACGGCGACTGAGGTATCAAAACAGAATTTCTGAGACAGCTCAAGGACATACCAAAAAGTGCATATCAGAACCGCTTCGTGAATTGGAAAAGACACTGGCACAAATGTATTATATCGAAGAAAAATTACTTTGAAAAGGACAAAATAAAAATTGATGAATAAATAATTTTTTTGACAAAAATGAAAATTTACCTTATTTCTTGAACAGAGCTTGTAGATACCAAGAATATTAGTCTCTAACAAAAGAATATTAGTTCCAACAATTTTCAAGCAATAGTGAGTTCAGGTAAAACGGGTCTGTAAAGGAATATAACTTTTCTTTTTTAAACAAACCTGTAAACAACAAATCATATTTGTTTACTTGTGATGCACTGTGATCTGTGGTGTAGTAATGAATATTACTGGAGTTTTTTCCCAAAACCAAACCGTTATTTCAACACCGCGACACGTGTTTCGATCACCAAGTAACCATCTTCAAGAGGAAGATTAAATTTCCTCTTGAAGATGGTCACTTGGTAATCGAAACATGTGTCTGGGTGTTGAAATAACGGTTTGGTGTTGGGAAAAACTCCAGTTATATTCATATTTGTTTACTTGAAGATTTTCTCTCCACCATCATGTTTATGACAATCATCAAGTATTAAAAATATATTTACTCAATTTGAAGTTAAAATATTTTTTTTAATACTATACTATGCCATACTAAAGATTCAAACTCAACTCACAAAAATACCATTTCTAAAAAAATAGGCCCTAAACGTGCTTTATTTAGCCTTGGTGTTTGAACACTGTATATATACACAAACAAAAAAGTACCACAAGTATACAATGAGAATATGAAAGAGTGATTGTTATCACTCTTTCTAACTGGTAGAGAAATAACTATTTCATTAATAAAAATGGAACAACAGGGTTCCACCAGGTCACAGCCGAAACTGTTTCATTGTTTTTTCTTGCCAACAAGAACAATAAGAGTAATTCAGAAAAATTGAAAAACAGAGATTTGTTATCAGCAATGAAGAATTTTATGAAAATGAGTTAAACTTATTTTCATACATAAGAAAGATCTATCAGGAATACTGTCGTCCTTGTTTTATTCAACTTGGTATTATGCCACTTCCAACATTATATTTAACATTCATTAAAACGTTAATAAATTCGACAGACATCGTGATATTCATGCATATGGAACGAGATCGGCAAGTTTATTGAACTTGCCCAGACATAAATTAACAATTAGTAAAAGAAACTTACATTTGTATAATCATCTTCACTTGTCTTTGAAGTCAAAATTGCTAAATTCAAATCTACTACAAAAAGGTTTATTCTTCAACACTGTTTTTATAACATGGAGGAATATATTGACATGGCAGGGTCTTACTTGTGAAAGACCTCATTAAATCCCTAGTTTATTGATTTTATAATTATACTTTTGATTGATCTGCACATTCTACACTCTTCACTTTTATGTATATTTTTTTAAAAGATGATTTTATCCTTGTAACTCCAAACAATGATTTCTGTATTCGTGACTTGCCATAAATGTACTATAGTATATAAAATGGTCAAATAAAGTACTCTACTCTACACTTTTTGAAAAGTGAAGTGAGATACTGACGTATATTTGAAAAAATAACGCGCATCAAAAAACATTCTAATTTTATGGTTTTTACTACTTACTATTCTCAGGATGGTGCAACACTTTCATTTGCCCTACACCCCGTTCTTTCCATTCCTTTGTGCTAGCATCGAATCTGAACAATTTTGCTCTTTCGTTGAACAATATAGTCTCATTCTCTTCACCTGTGGTCACAACTATGGCATCCGGCAGTGGAATTATTGGCTCATAGTGGGGATCATAAACTTCATCGCCTTGGACATCACCTTGGACATCGCCTCCTTCATCATCCGACTGATTCTTAGATGTTTCTGCTTTCCTTTTGGAGTCGTTGGCAGAGCCAAAGACGGGCGCTCCTGCTCCCAAAAATGCAAAAGTTCCATCACCTACAATAGAATAATTCATGTCACTCGACATTTTTGACATGACAGAAAAACATTAACCAAAAACCTTATTTGAAACAAACAAACAACCAAAAAAACAAAAATACAGTGTGTTGAGGTAAAAGTACACATTTGAACATATGAAAATACAAATCGTGAAATTATAAAACAACAACAAAAATTAATTGGCGCTCCGGAGCGACTTCATCGATTCCAGTGGCACATTTGCTTTTTCAGGTGCAGGAAAACCCGGAAAAACCTGCAGCACCACTTCATCTGAAGATCTCAATCTGCCAGTGTCCTCTCTTTCATAAAACAAAATATAGGGTGTCTCCAGAGGCTCCAATAAATTCAATACTTCGCCAGAACACTTAATGACACGACTATCGTCAAACTTAAACCGGTCCGTTTTGTCTTTCACCAAGGTGTAATAATGACCAGATTCAACACCAGAACCACAGTGAAAAATGACTGCATGAAGATTATAATAGAGGTCTGCTAGATTGAAGTGTTCATCTACTTCGAACTTTCGTAACAGTTTGGTGCTTCTGTCCGAGGTTGGGTCATGTTTGAAGATCATTAGTGTTATTATTAGATTGACTGGTGCCTCAGCTATACTTGTTTTCTTATAATAGTTAGTTTGGCGCATGTTTGGCAATACAGTGGATCGTCACCCGTTAATAGTTCCATTTTCAGACGATTTAACAAAAAGCTTTGCACAGATTGGTTATTTGTCATATCAGGAAACGCTATTTGAAGTTCAACTACACATTTAAATATAAAACAGAATGTTGCCATTCAAGATTAATGCCTAGATATTTGGATATGTACTACACTCATTGATAGAATGGGCGATTTTCTGTGACGTCATTGAATTTTTATATTCACAGCTGTAATAACAATATTAGTTTAAGTCCCCCACTTTTATTAAATTGACTACACACTTGTAAGGCCGACACGGAACATTCTAATTGCAGACGGAACCCACTGACCGACTATGGTATTGACCTCATTAAAATACATCAAAAAAATATTTCCTAGATATTTATATAAAAAAAAAGTTCAACATATAACCTTTTTTCATACTGAATCTTTTCAATATAGGTAGGAGAGACCCCCAAGATATTTTATTCAATTATTAAACCATGAGCAATATTGAGTACAGTAAAAAGTAAGAAACACTCACTGAAAATGCAAAAACCTAATAAAGCGATTATTAATAAAGTTATATAGTCGGGTTTATAATACTTTACCCTATTTTTGTATGACAAACGGGCCGCAAACCAAATATTTGATGACCATTCAGGTCGATATCAACTTGCAACGGCGTGTGTAGGGTATTTAATAGGCGGGTTTATAATACTTTATCATGTCCACCCTATTTTTGTATAGCACACGGGTCGCAAATAAAATATTTATTGACTGTTTGGGTTGATTTCTACCTGCAGTGGCGAGCGTTGTGTATTAAATAAGCGGATTTATAACGCTTTACCGGGTCCACCCTATACTTGTATAGCAAACAGGTCGCGAAAAAATATTTGATTACTATTGGGATCGATTTGTACCTGCAGTGGCGCGCGTTGAGTATTTAATCAAAAATACTTGTTGTTCAACGAAAGTTATGATTGAAGGTTCCACAATTTCCTCAACTAAATGGTCGTATTGCCTCATGTTATCCTCTTCTTTTATAACATGTTAATATATTGTCGCCATTTTTTTAAATTAATCTTTTTAAACACTCCTTAAACTAGTATATACAGCGTGACTCACGGTCGATGGTAGGTTAGACGTTTCTGGAAAACGCAAAGCATGATTTTTCTGAAAATTCCACCTTTCACATTTCCGTACTTGTTCTATCGATCTAAAATATTTTCAGCATTGCGGCGTTGCCACTTCTATCAAAAAGTCCTAGCAATTATATTTTTATAATGGAACACCCCGTATATTAATACATTTTTGGAATCGCTCTAGTATTTTAATACTTTTTTGTTAATAATGTCCTATACCTATCTCTATCTGTTTTCGAGGTAAAAAATAAATTGTGCTAAATATGGTTCAAAACATAGCCTTAATTGAAATTAAGTACATCAGTGGTTTCAACTGAACGGAGCGCCAGCTCATTCCACCCTGGAAGTTTCCAGGAAACTTGACGGAATTCTTCGACGATCGTTGGTTTAGGCGTTTAGAGCCGTGGGATTGGCCACCGAGATCACCCGATCTCACGCCACTTGACTTTTTTATGGGGTGTTTTAAAAGAAAGGGTATACAGTACTCCAGTGCCTACCAAAGAAGAATTGCGACGGCGAATAGTGCGGAGTATTGAAGATCTGGATCCCCAGGAAATTGAAAAAGCAACCACAAGTCGCGTACAAAAAAACATTTTAAAGTGTTTAGAATGTAATGGACAACATTTTCAGCAATTATTGTGAAAATGTGATATTTTGTTTACAATTTTGTTATTTTGAATCATCCTATTCTGTTATTGTCTGTACTTTCACATGTTTTAGCCCATAAAATCTTACTTTTTACCTAGAAATGATGATTTTTGGTACAGTTGTTCCCTAAAAACTTTGAGCCATAGTTAAGGAAATTATTTTGTAACCTTACAAACTTCCTCTCGTTCATTGGTGTTAATTCAGGATACATTTGGTTTAATTTTTCACACGTTCTGACAATGATTTGATCACTTTGTTCATGTGTAGGTATAATAAATAATTTCATAAGAACTTCGTTTGAATAATCGATATTTGCATTCATTTTGGAAGATGATTCGAAACACCGTCGATAACTCTTTGCAAATTACTTATAAAAGTAACCGAACTGCTATAAGCTTGATAATTCCACTGCTACCTAAATCCAAATTCTTAAAAAAAAATGTTTTTAGAAGAAGCGACTTTACTGAGAAAACTTGACGATTTAGGTATAGGGACATGGTATATCATCTTGAAGCATTTTTCACCATCTTTCAATTTACCGAGTAATATACAGGGGGTTTCATTTGAAAAAATGAACTTTTGACTACTTTTATGCACAATGGAAATAATAGTAATTTTAGCACGCCCTGTATGATACGGAGTCGATTTCTTGGTGTTATTTATATATTTCGAGTTTGCCCAAACTATCATCAAAATATCAACTTTTCATGAATTGAGAGTAGTGATGTACTTAATTTCAATTAAGGCTATGTTTTGGACCATATTTAGCACAATTTATTTTTTATCTCGAAAACAGATAGAGATAGGTATAGGACATTATTAACAAAAAAATATTAAAATATCAGAGCAATTCCAAAAATGTATTAATATACGGGGTGTTTCATTTAAAAAAATAAAGTTGCTAGGACTTTTTGATGGAAGTGGCAACGCCGCAATGCTGAAAATATTTTAGATCGATAGAACAGGTACGGAAATGCAAGAGGTGAAATTTTCAGAAAAATCATGCTTTGCGTTTTCCAGAAACGTCTAACCTACCATCGACCATGAGTCACGCTGTATAAAAACAATTTTGGATGTTCAATAAAAAAAAATTATCAATTATTAATGCGTGTGTTTCATATTTTTGGTACAACTATAAAACGTCTTTTGAGATTTGTTATACCGAATTATACAGCATTCAATGTTTGAAATCTACATTTCTCACATTTCAACCGACTCAATTATGTACGTTTTTGGAAAAACCGCTTGAAAATTATTTATTACTCGTCTGCTTATGTAAACAGACTATTTAGTTTCAATTTATACGTGCTAGCTGATAATCCTCTCTTTATAATTAGTTTAAGTCATTATGGAGAGTGTATTCAACTTTGAATTTATTTATTGAATTAGAATTTCCTAATATACAGGTTAGCTAACTTAAAATATAATATAATCAACAAAATTTATATAAATAATACAACTTTATATACGTACATAATTTGAACTGAACAAAAAGGAATTTTTCAATTTCCATCATGAATATATTTTAACAGTTCGCTTTCGAAAATGTTCAATGATAGAGTAGATTTAATTGAATCAGGTAAATCATTTAATCGGACAAAACTTTAAAGAAATAAACTGCTCATACTATTTCTTGTATTTGTTCTATTTATATGAATGTGACTGTTGTGCCTAGTAGAATGGTGATGAATGTCCTTATTGAAAGTTAATGAAAGCAAGTATGGTGGGGTCATTTTATTTAATATTTTATAAATGAAAACCATGGAACAATAGAATAATATTTTGGATACTGAGAGCCATTTTAGAGCAGATAGCATGGTAGAAATTGGTGAATACCTATTACATTTAAAAATAATTCTCATTCCTCGATTTTGTAGTTTTTGTATTTGTTGCACTCTGTTCAAATTAAAAGAGAATAAAATAAATGCACAGTAGTCAAAATGGAGTTGGATTATTGATTTATATACCATAATTTTTGTATCTGTTGATAAGTTATTGGCGACTCTTGAGAAAAAATATAATTTTTTTGCAATCTTTTAATCAATATATTTGAAGTGGTCGTCGAATGATAAGCAATTATCAAGTTGAAATCCCAAATTCTTCACTGATGTTACTATTTCTATACGTTCATCTTAAATTTTTATATTTATGTGGTTTGTATTTATTTGATTATATTTTGTGGACTTACATAAAATTGATTTATTTTTTATTCATTTAAGTAGGACAATCCTAATTTACAGAGAAAAATAGTTAACATACCTATTTTACAATAAATACAACTTATAATAAATGTAAGTATAAAGTACTACTACTATTGCAGTACATTACTCTATTTTGTGAGCAATGAAAATCTAAACAGACTACAGAAGCTTCAAAACAGATCCATGAGGGCAATATTAAGTTGTAATAAACGCACATCTGTGGAATGCACGTTGGAAACACTGTCTCTTATGTCTGCTAAACAAAAGATAACAATGAATATGCTAATATTTATATTTAAAATTGAACACAATATGTTGCCAAATTATCTGAGTGATCAGTTAACCTACACAAATAGTATTCATACACACTCCACTAGAAATGGAATAGGACATTTTTATATCAACAGAGAACATATAGGTTGTGATTCGTTGTATAGTTCTGGTCTGATTGCATTTAATAATTTGTCAAGTCATATATAAAGCTGTGATTCATTAAATTCATTCAAAAGAAAATGTAGTGAATATATTTCAAGAAATTGTCATCAATAATTCTTCTTGTTTTCTAGTTTCTTGTTTTTTCTCATTTTATATATACATTTTTTATTGTTTTGTATTTTATTAGTGACTGACTGTACTATGAAGAGCATTATTTACAAATAAAGAGTATATATATATATATATATATATATATATATATATATATATATATATATATATATATATATATTCTTCCTTCATTTTTAGTATTTTACTGTCACTGTAAGTTACAAAAAGGATTTGAAGCTCTATGACTTCTATTTGATTATCTGCGGGCGCTTTCGAAAGCTGATCGTGCTGTCATCTTCTAGGCACTCTTCTATCTGAACGTGTTATCCTGTTGTGTGTCTTTTTATACGGTCCGAACGCCCCAATACAGGTACTTCTGTTGCTTTAGGTAAATTTGCCTGTAATTGGATTACATCAGGTACTATTCTTTGTGTTAAATCTTCTCCAGGTTCATTGCTTCTAGGAGTGTATATTGATTTGTTTAATATACTGAATGTTAGGTCCTGTTGTGTTTTGATTTGTACTTGTTCCTCGATAAGTGATTTTTGACTGATAAATTTATGGATGTTTAAGTTTTCCCAAATATCCATGCGGTTTCCCTTATTGACTTGTTTTATGAGTTTTATGTTCTCTGGTGGGGGAAAGTTATGTTTGTTTTGTATGGCGTGTGTTGCGAGGTTTGATTTATATACTATTGGGTTTATTTTGCCTTTTTGTGTTCATCTTACCTTTGGATCAGTTTTTTCTTGGTTTGGTTTTTTCATTTTTTACCAAAAATGAAAAAACATCACATATGCACGGTGTCACCAACAGGTAACCAGTTGTTGTACATCTAGGCAATTGGCTGCACCGCGCTGATGAGGCCAATAGCCAGAAACACGTGTCCGTGGTTTGCCTCCATATTTCTTGAGTGTTCTGTCCACGAATTTCCCCCTTTTGATGTATATCATACACACTCGATAATAATCTATATCTATATATATATATTTATATATACATATATATGCAGTCAAGCTGCTGGAAAATAATTCCATGAAAATCAAAAATTAAGTAGATAAGTACTTTTTGATCATTCCCATACTGATTTCAATTTAAGAGCCACCGGTAAACAGCTGTTTACCATTTCGCTTGCGTTTATGCAGCTATTTTCATCAAATACTTTCTTGGTTTTTCTCATTTTGTCTTCAATCGAGGACCTGCCCGGTACTGACGATGCCCAATAGGCTGAAACAGCTGTTTACCGGTGGCTCTTAAATTGAAATCAATATGGGAATGATCAAATATAAAGTTGAATACAGTATAGAATAATGGTGGAATATTTTTTTAAATTATAATACAAAATCAAACTATGTTTGAATTCTGCTATATATAATTACCTCTTTGAGGTGTAAAAGACTTACCAGTTTTGCTGAAAGCAGGCTTCGAATCTGCAGAAGTGTTTGCTGCTAAAGAAGCAAACGAAATGTCAGAGCTACACTTGAGTATCACTTCGTCGTCTTCTTTCAAACCAGTAGTGCTTTTGACAGTAGTTGCGTTAGGTGTTGTTTCTGATGAAGACTCTTGCTTAGTGCCAAACAAGCTGAATCCAGTATTAGTAGCACTTCCTCCAAACAAATTAGTAGCGGTTGAAGTCGTCCCAAAGACCGGTGTCTTTGCCAAACTAAAAACATTCGAGGTACCACCTCCAAAAATAGAAGCTGTAGTGGTGGTGGAAGGTGTTGTGCCACCAAAAATACTTCCAGAACCGCCGAATATAGATGCCGAAGTTGTAGCTGTTGCCACACCTCCGAAAATGCTGGTACTGCTATTATCCACGCTTCCAAAAACCGGTGTGGCACTTCCACTACCGAAAACAGAACTTGTACTGGTGCCGCTCCCAAACAAACTGCCGCCACTCTTAGATCCGAAAACGCTAGGCGTGGGAGTGCTGAACATATTCGTACTAGTGGTACTGCCAAATAAGCCGCTAGTAGCAGTAGAACTAAAAAGGCCTGTGCTCGAGGTAGTTGTGACGGACTGCCCGAAAATACTCGGCGAAGCTGCTGTAGTATTGGACTGTCCAAGAGAGAAGGAGAACGTCTTGAAGGTAGTGCTTTCTTCAGGTTTCGTTGGTGTTGTAGTAGCAGATGAGCCTTTAGGAGTCGAGATAGAGCTAGCCAGAGCCGATGGTTTCAATAAGAGCTCCCTAAGAGTATCAGGTTTACCAATATTTTCCGGTGTTGTTTCAGCAACAGCTTTCGAAGCTTCTTTGTCTTTTGGTGCAGCCTGAGGAGTGAAGTTGAATAATCCTCCCTGTGGAGTGCTGAATATGGATTCACCAGATGAAGGAGTCATATTCATTTTAGGTGTTCCAAAATTTATCGGGCTAGACTTGATGACGCCAGCAGTGGCAAAAGAAAAAGTCTTCTTCTTATCTGTGAATAATTCACTCAAATATTCATCATCTTTTTTGCACTGTTCGCAAGTGCAGTCAGGGAGTTGCTTATAGGAAAAGAATTTTGGCGGTAGTCCCAGTTTCAATGCTTCTTTTTCTTCTTCAGGTGTTACTTGAGTTTCGAATACAACTTCTAAATCATCGTCACTGTCTTGCTCGACTACGGTAGGTTTTTGAACTGTAATAAAAGAAGGAGTAGATACAAGATCTCTAGTTGAGCTAAAAATTAAGACAAAATTTGCAAGTTCTATAATAAGGAGTTATTTTAGTACTTGCAGGACACAGTATACAATTTTGGGGTAAAAGTGTCGAATATAGGAATTATATACATATCATAATAGTAATAAATTAATAGAATAATTGAAAGAAAAAACAAAGGAAAAAACTGAATTTCAAGTGAGTGTGAATAATGAATGAATAATGTTTTTCAGACAAAATAGAACGAGATATCAAAAAATACCTCATCTTTAGTAAAAATTTATGAATCATTAAGAAAATGATGCGGAAAAATCAACTTGTGATGTGGAAGAAAAATACAGAAGCAATTTAAAAATAGTTCAACAGTGGAAAATGTGACACTTTTGAAAGTATGATTCATTTTCTAGAATTATTCACCCTGTTCTACATGACCACAGTATCAATAATATACCAATTAATAGGAAATCAGTGATAAAGGACTTAGGAATTATGTTCGATCGTGGATTGAACTTCAAATCTCATAATGAGTATATTATAACTAAATCACTCAAGATGTTGTGCTTCATCAATAGATCATGTAAGGAATTCAGTTTGAACACTCTCAAGTTATTTATATTGTTCATTAGTTAGATCAATATTGGAGTACACTTCAATAATTTGGTGCCCATATTATGAAATACACATAAACCAAATTGAAGCTGTACAAAACACTTTCCTGAGAATATGTGCATACAATTTAGGTCTAAGAAGGGGAGAATATACATACAGCAACATTAGAGATTGGATGAGTCTATTATCTTTAAAGAATAGAAGAATTATTTCAGATGTATGTTTTTTAAGCAAAATTTCAACTGGCAACATCAACTGTGAGGATATTTTATCTTTAATTAATTTGAATGTCAACAGACAGACCAGAGCCAGTACTGAAACATTTAAAATACCGTTCCACTCCACAAATTATGGTTTTTTTCTCTCCTGTCACTCGAATGCTCAGAAATGGAAATATGAACTGAGTCACATTATTTCCTGAAACATTTCCTTTGAATAATCTATACTATTTCATCATTATATTGATTTCTTTTTATTCTATATATCATATTATTATTATTGTGATATGTATTTATTATCTTTAGTTCAGTTTAAGACTTTTCAAACTTTTTTTTTCATTTTTCTCCATGACAAAATTGTACTGTGATTTTTATCACTATATTATTGTATTGCTTTTTTTATACTGTATTATGTATTTATTGAATTTAATATCTTTAATTTGGTTAAGATTTTACAAATTATTTTTTTATAACAAATGGTAATTGGGACTACCCGTTAAATAAATAAATAAGATGGACAACATTCTGAATAGTGAGTACAAGAAAAAAATATCAGTATCTTACAAAAGTATATAATGAAATTGAAAAGGCGAATTTATGTTTCTCTTTTATTTTAACAAAAAAGTCATGAAAAATGATTTGAAATTCAAGCAGAAGCAACTTATCTGACTTTACAAATTTTTAATCTTTTTAACTCACAATTAAATTCAGTCTCTAACTAAAGTGATGACGGAATCTTTAATCCCGCTGATACAGTGAAAAGAATATATCTATTGGGAAGTATGAATTGTTATGGGTGAGATTGGTGAGAAGAATTGAGACAATTGGAAATACTTGTTTTACTCTGCCAATCTTCCAACACTCAACAAAATCAAAAAACCTAAAATGGTATGAAGTAACATATAAATTGAGTTGTGAAATAAATATATATGAATATGTCCTACTCTTTGCATTACAGAAAGGTTTTTCTCCCAGCAATAGACATGAATATTTCGAATTTTATACGTGACTTCTGAATATATTTTACGTACAGAGTTTCACTAAAATTTGTCATTTTGTGACGGAAACGTCATAATTCCACTGAAAGACTTTTTTGAAAAATGGATTAGGCCAATAGTGAAGATAATAGTCTCAATAAGAAACGCGACATTGATCAACTTGGATAAATGTATTCATTTCTTTCTTTCTCAAAAATATTTGTTTAAATTTATGGAAATTGTTTACAAAATATATTTAAAAGTTATCCATGATATTTGAAATATTAATGTTCATACACACACGTGTGTACCACACATACACAAATACACCTCACTTACAAACGCTCCTCACACAAGTCACACACACACGCACCCCCCCCCCACACACGCACCCCCCCCACACACGCCCCCCCCCCCCACACACACACGCACCCCCCCACACACACACGCGCACCCCCCCCCCCCCCACACACACACGCACCCCCCACACAAACACACACACGCACCCCAAACATACCACGCCACACTAACACCACACATACCACGCCACACTAACACCACACATACATGCCCTCTCCCCACACACACACAAACCACATCACACACACGCCACATACGTCACACACACGACACTCACACACATTATGTTTGATGCACTTTTCGCTAACCAAGTTTGCAACTTCAACAGATAATATGTCTGTCAAACATATTCAACTTGAGTTTTAGTAACGTGAATTCAGAAGTGTTTGTTAGTGAATAAAGTTGGAATTTATTTTCAATAGATGTCATAATAAATTCTTCGAGTGGTTTAGCATGTTGAAAGACTATGAAACAGCAATGCAAATTTCAAAAGGTTTAGAGGAAAGTCTAGAAAATGAGGACGGAAATATAGATATATTGGAGTTACATTTAGATAAATAAAATCAAAAGGAACAATTCCTTTAACAAATTTATTTATACTGGGAGGATGAACAGAACAAAACAAAAAAAAAGATTTCAAAAATATATTTACAAAAAAGAACAGAGGACTTCCCTAAGAATAAATAATATTCAACACAGAATGCAACAAAATAAACATATTGATTAGAAGGAAACTAATCAAATGGAAAAAAAAAACATAAACTAAGAAAAACCTCAATGACAATGGGCAAGTAGAATACTGAAACGTACTTCAACAAGAAAAAAAGTTATGTTACCAAACAAAAAAATATTACCATTCCACATGAATCCTAAAATTTCAATTTGAAAATCAAGTTTTTTGAGTTTACATTTTCACTGAGCTCAATCCATCAAAATGTATGTAAATTCATAATTTAAAAAATTTTGTTTTTTTTTTGTCAAATTACATTCTATATATTAATTTATATTGAATTCCTCAACGTAAGATATACAGAACATAATATTTGTAGTGTTAAAAAACCAAATTATACAATGATCAAAGAATAAATTTGCACTGTTTGCTCTCACAAAGTTAGGCCATGTGGTTCCCAAACATTTATTTCATTATACAACTGAAAGAATTCATTAGCAGCGTTTCTTCACACACGCAAAACACACGCTCAGAGCTACCACAGACATACCTAAGTACATAAATAACCGCAAATTTGAACAAATATCACCCGTTTTATTCATGGTTAGGACAAAATCAACGTTATCAATCACATCTTTACCTTGGTCGCCGCCAGCTGCCCCTTCCAGGGCATCGCTGACAGCCTTTTTGAATTCTTGAGCGATCTCTGGATTCTTGAATCTGACACAGAATTGCTCGTGGACTATCTCTCCTTCTGAGAAATCGGCGGCGTGGAACAACACGATTTTTCGTCTTTTCGCAAGTATACTATGTCTTTGGTCAGTATGTGGTTGAGGCATATTTTCAGTACTTGCTCTCGGCGCATGACGACTCTGTGAGAGAGAGAGAGACAAATATACTTTATCGTCATGAAGAAAACATTCTTATATAATAATAATAATCTTTATTTCAAAAATATGCCGACTATTACAGCTTGTACACAGGCAACATACATTTCTATAATTCGGTTTGGTCTAAATAGTCAGTAACACTATATTTACATTAACATTTCTTTATGCTTCTCAAATATTTGATTTGATTAGACAATTTATTGTACAGCTCCATAGGTTAACCTATTTATAGGGAGCACGAAATCATTTCTTCTTGTTCCATAGGAATGTTGATTAATATTGTTAAAGAACAGATGCCTATTTTTTAATACAAACATTAAGCATTCATAAATATAAAGAGCATATATCGTCATTATCCCGTTATTCTTGAAGACATTTCTACACGATTGATTATACTTCAAATTACTCATCATTCTGATTGCTCTTTTCTGAATTACAAATATTTTATTTACATTACTATTGCTTCCCCAAAATATGATTCCACATCTAGCTACAGACTCAAAATTGGAAAAATATAAAATTTTTACTGATTCTTTGTTGACATATTTGTGAACTACCCTTAGTCCATACGAAATTTTGCTCAATTTGTTAGCTGTATAATCAATCTGTTTGTTCCATTTCAAGAATTCATCAATATGAAGTCCTAGAAATTGGTGTATTCTGAATATTTTATAGTAATGTTTTCAATATTCAAATTTTGAGGTCGTTCTATCTGTAATTGATTAGTTCTAAAAAGTATAAGATTAATCCAAAATTAACCTATTCCTAGTGAACCATTTTTTTGTATCATTAAACATTTCCATACCTGTTTTTACTACCTCAAGGTATGTTTCACGGCCTATTAATAAATTAGTGTCATCAGCAAAGACTGTAATTGAATTATGTGTATTTGAATGATAACATAAATCGTTTATGTAGATAATAAATAACAAGGGACCCGCAATGCTTCCTTGGGGTATTCCCACTTTCACTGCCGCATTCTCAGATTTGTATGTTCGACCATGTTTGTTAATAGTTACTATATAGCTTTCCCATTGGTAAAACTAGTACATATTCAGTGTATCTCTGTCCTCTATTTCTTAATAAAGGATAGAAATACACTAAATGAGCATCAGCATCATCATGTGTTATATGTTCCAAAAAAATCTCACCTCAACTTTCCACTATCTTTCCTCTTCAGTATCTTGATATCACCCAGGCCCCTCTCCTTCCATTCACCTGAAACAAATCTAAACAGCTTGGCTCTGTGACAGTACAAGACCTCCTCTTCTTCCTCTCCAGTTTTCACCTCCACTTTATCGGGTAGAGGGATGACAGGTTTGAAATAGATATTGTCTTCTTCTTCATCGACATAGCTACTGTCTGATTCTTCGTCTCCTTGACCAGCACTGACTCTTCTGGGGGATCGTGGTTTGAACTCAAAATCGTGCTTTTGCGGAGAACCGAAGACGAACTTTGATTTATCTTCCGACGATTTTGTCTCTAGTTGAGGAGCAGTGGCTGGCTTGAAGGTGAATGTGTTACTTGTAGGCGGTTTGAATATGCTGGTAGAGTTCGAACCGAATATGGTGCTTGAGCCGAATGTTACTTGAGCTGTAGTAGTGGTGGTGGTAGTCATAGTTGTTTGAGGAGCTGAGGATTTCTCAGTCTGAGGGAGACTTGATCCAAAAGTAACTTGAGGCGTGGAAACGCTGGGCATTCCAAAAACAAACTTCTGACCAGGGGTGCTTAAATCAATACCTACGATAGAAAATAAAAAGGAGATTGGTATTTTTGCTTATGAAAATTGATTAAACTAGAACGGTCATCAAAATCTACAACATAGTAACTTTACGTTTTATATTCAATTGAAGTTGCATAAAATTCAATGATCACCAATACATTGAATTAAATATCTTTGGTGTATGCATACAATACAGGCTGTTCCAATGAAAAATTGACCCCCCTGTAAGTCAGAAACAGACGCGTAATCAAATTTTTTAAAGAACACGTAAATTTTTATTTCTGGGGGACTAATTCTGATATGGAAATCATACCCGAAACTTCACCCTCCTGCGGTCAGTAACTACTCCCTATATTTTTTCAATAGCATTGGGGGTCGAGTGATACATCATTTGAAAGGTCTTTTGTCCCTCTATTAATTCTGCAATTTTTTTCCAAATCTGTTAATTCGTTATCGAGAAATTAAATGTTGAATGTTTCATTAAAAAAAAAAAAAACCGAAATTCGCTGCCGCTCATTTTAATGAGGAAATCAACAAAAGTAATATCAATGGCAACACAATCAACGGATGAAGTGTTCAAAATGAACTCCATCTAGTTCCATACAATATGCTGTGTTAACGAGGTAAAAAATCATACTGTCAGCGTCTATTTCAAATTAGTAAATAAATACCTCACACATCATTGACTCACCCTTTTTAGAATCCTTCTTAGGAACAGTATCATCCTTGGGACCATCACATGCTGAGCAGTACTTCACATCAGGATTATTTCTCACCATACATTGTTTGCATTCCCATGAACCTGCTTTCGGTTTGAAAGCATCTCCGAAACCACCAACAGCTGGCTTTATCTCTTCGGGTTTAGTCGCCGGCAGACCAAAATTGAATTTGAGACCCTGGGTATCCAAGTTAACCCCTTTCATGGTCGACTTGTCAGATGCGTCTGTACTTCCGTCTTTGGAAGAATCACAGGAGGCGCATTTTGTTTTGTCGGCCGGATTTCTGATATAGCAAGTCTTGCACTCCCAACTACCCTCCGCTGGCTTGAAATCATTTCCCCAGCTATTCGTTGCTGGTTTCTGCCCGAATAGGAACCCGGCAGTCGGTTTAGATTCCTGAGTCTTAGCTCCAACTCCGAAAGAAAACACTGGACCTGATTCTTCTACCTTCTTCGCTGCAGTTCCACTTTTAGGAGTTTCACATGCTACACAATGACTATCCTTTCCTTCATTTACGATGTAACAATTTTTACATTCCCAACTACCTTTGGCTGGTTTGAATTTATCGCCGAAGCTGGTGGTCCTCGGCCTCGTTTCTGGTTTGTGGTGCTTGCCACTAACCTTGTTGTTCTCATCCAGAGATGTCTGAGCAGTCTGTACTGTTTGCAGGAACTGGTTTGCTAGCTCTTCAGTTTTGAATCTAACTGTAAAAGTCTCAGGCGTCAAAACACCTTCAGAAAAATCTTTAGCATGCCAAACGATGGCCTTGGAGTTACTGGGGTTAACCTTGAATACCATATTTTTCAGTATTTTGTGATTACAGCAAACTTTGTGAACTTGATCTCGTCGCATTAGCAAACGGATAGAATCGTCATCTTTGAGCACCTTTATAACTCCAAGTCCCCTCTCCTTCCATTCCTTAGTCTCTCCACTAGTATCGTATCGGAAAAGTTTTGCCCTGGATTCGAATAGTATCTCAGAGTTTTCTTCGCCAGTTTTCACTTCAACCAAGTCTGGTAGTGCGACTACAGGTTTGAATTCTGCCGTCGGAACAAAATCTTCAGCATGAGAATCGTCTTCTGTGACATTTTCCGATACTTGTTTCTCCTGGGAGATGACAAGCGGTGAAAAAACTGGGGCTCCACTAGTTTTCAAAGGACTTTGGAACAAAGTACTTGTCTGAGTGTTGCTTTTTCCAAAAGTAAATGCAGCAAATGGACTGGTCTTACTCTTTTCCGGGACCTCTGCTGTTTTTGGTGTTGTAGTTTCAGTTGTCTTGAACGTTGGTGTGCTAGTAAATACGAATCCACCAAGAATAGCCCCTGATTGGCTTGTGGCGGATTTCACGACTTGGGCTTTTGGTGTATCTTCCCTTGGCTTCTCAGTTGCTATCAAATTATCTTTCTGTTTATCTGACGTTTTCAAACTCTCTTTGGTTTTGTCATCTGCTTTCTGATCAGCTTTTCCTGCAATTTCTTTTCCTGTACCTGGAGCCTTATCCAGAAGTTTTTTAGCGGACTCGAAAGCCTCGAGAAACTTTTTCCCTTCCTCTGCAGTTTTGAATCTGACACAGAATGTCTCGGTTACAACCTCCTCGTCAGCAAAGTCTTGGGCCGCCCAAACGTAAGCCCTCTCGTTATTAGCCATTGGCGTCAATGTCATTTCCTTTGTTATAAAGTGATTCGCGCAGATTTTGTGGATCTGGTCCCGCCTCATGAGAATTCTGATCTTTCCACTTTCTTTATTATGGAGGATTTTCAAATTGCCGACACCTCTCTCCTTCCATTCTTTGGTATCCTTGTTGACAAAGTGCCTGAACAACTTGGCGCGCTGGCAAAACAGTTCCGTCTCATTTTCTTCTCCTGTATTGACAGGGACCTCGTCTGGTAAGGGTATAATGGGTTTGAAGTCTGGACAAGGATCGTGTTCGTCTAAGGAAGTAGAGGAAACATTGCTGTAATTCGAAGTGTCCTCAACTTTAGGTGAACTGAAAGTTTCTTGTGGAGATTTCCCAATTTGAAATCCTAGGCCGACATTCTTCGCAGGAGTTTTGTTTTGAGGGAGGCCAGAAAACAGAGAAGAGCTGAACGAGGTCGGCACAGATGGGGCACTAGACAGCATTGAGGGTAAAGATATACTGGAAGCCTGTGAGATCTGAGGTGGAGGTTTGGCAGTATTGCCTTTGATATGTTGAGGAGGAATGGTTACAGACAAAACTGGCTGAGAGGTAGGCGTTTTGATTAAAGGGAGAGGATCTGACGAAGTTATGACCACATTTACCGGAGGGGCTCTACTTGTTGCAGTCATAGATGACGAAGATGATATAGTAGTGAAGCTATTCTGACTTATACTGGGAGTAGGGATGCTGGAAGTAGCTCTGGAAATGTCCTTGATTAGTTGGCTAGCTGCATGTTGTTGGTGTCCTTGGGAAAGTGGTTGACCTGTTACCATATTTAATCCTAATCCGGTACTACTTGTCAATGTGGGATTCAAAGGAGACTGACCCAAAATCTGAGGATAACCAACGGCACCGGTGTGGCCATACCAGGAATCTGTGACATCTGCTGCTGATCTGACACAAACGGCAATGTTCCAGGCTGTGGTAAACCTAGACCTCCATATGCGTAAGCTAATCCGGGGTATAGCGAAGGATAAAGAGCGGTAGGTGCATATGCTGCCAATGGATTAGGATTAGGTAATCTTGCGCCTGGGTAGTTGGGGTAGACGTTTGGTACAGTTGACCCAAATGCACCAACATTGGAGCCTAAGTTGAAATCGACACCGTATTCAGGATCGAGAGCAAACAAATCCTCATCGTTGAGCTGATTGTTCTTGGTGTTATCTTTCTTCAATTCGGTGATTTCCTTTTTCATTTCCTTGAAAAAAATCGAGTAACTATGTCAACAAATGAAAATAAACCAACCTTTACCGCATAGGTGAAAACTACATGTAGAATATTTATGCAAAGCTAGTTATAGGGATTCATGTCGTCCTTTATTTCCTGATAGGTCTTTTAATTTTGGAAACAGTATGTCTTATCCACGAAAAGAATGAAAATCAAATTACTATCACTTTAACATATATGGCTGATTTATTTTCCCACACCTACACTATCACTTATACAAAATTTGATTGTCGTCAATTCAGGTTACAATATAAGTTTATATTATTCAGTTATTTTGTTTTATTAGCTTTAATTCCAACAAATGACAAATATTATTACCATTTTTTTGTATTTTTCTTCGAACATGGAAAAAATATATTCCGGCAGTTATTTTCCTTTCAAAAAAAAAAAAACACCAAAATTTCAACAATATGTATTCAACTCCAATTTAGGTTGCAATATGACTATTGTTCAGTTTTTTTTCATCAGCTTCATTTCCTACATCTAATATCAAAATGCAAAGCTAAGTAAAACAAGACTTCAGCCATGAAAACATTAAGACCGCAGCAAACAAATTCGACACTGTAGTTAATTTACTGTAAAATGTTAATAACTTTATTAATTATGGCAACCCTTACCTGCACAACATCTACTACATTTTGCAAATCATCAACGGAATGTTTGAGCTCGTCGACAGATTTCTTGATGTCCTTCAATTCTTCGAACCCTCTCTTCATCGTCTTCAAATCGTCTACCATAGAAGTGAGGTTATTGACGGCCTCCTTGAAGCTTCGCAATTCATCCAGCATCCCTTTGTGCGATTCCGCTATTATCTTGTTCTGTTCTAGGATGCCGTTCAGGGCCGCGTCTCTCGAGGCGACCATCTGTCTAATTTGGGCATCCAATCTTTCGGGACTCGGGCGCGCCTCCTGGCGGGAGATTCCCAAACGCATTGGGGTCGAATGATGATGCGATTCCAGCTTGGACGTGTACGTGTGACCGTTCTGGAAGCTGTTGTGATTCGTGTACGTGGACAGGTACTGCTCTCCGATGCTGTTATCTGACGAGTTGTTTTCTTCTGACATGCCGTCACATTCGTTACGGTTCGCGCAGTCCGGATCGATACGTGAAAGTAGCCTCTCAATCTTTTCGATTTCAGTGCCGAGCTGGACGTTCAAAGGATGGTTTTTGTCCACTGACGGTTCTCTGAGCCTGTCCAACGTGAGATACAGGCAATCCCTGGCTCTCGACAGCAGAATGATGTTTTGACTCCTCATCTCCGATGTGACATTCTCCTTATTTTGATTGGTCTTTTGGTCCGCCATGTGTTTATAAATTTGCGACTGGTAGAAGCTGGCGTAGGGATCTTTGAGGTTTTCGAAAATTTGCAGAGCTTTTTCGTACTCCTTTAATAAAAACATCAACTTTTAATTACAACTCATTTCAGTGAATGCATATGGTGAATATAAAAAAAAAGGAATTGAAAGACCAAGGCAATTAACACGTGCTAATTTATTTTATGAAGAGATAACGATTTTCAAAAGCTGAATTTGATCTGAATGCACGAAATCTCAGAGATTTCTTTCAAAATTTTGAATGTTGAATGCGGTGCCTCCTAGGTTTCCGGACTTGGGTCAATCCTTTTCTTCACTGAATGATGTCAGTAAATTAGACATTCAAAGATCATTTACCATGTTGGGGAATGATACTATGTTAATGTTGCAAGAAAATAATATTGAAATTCTAAAAAAAAACATCTCCAGGGTATCAAAAAAGGTTAAACAATGCTGCAAATCAAATTTGTTCTGCTTCAATTTCGACGAAACCTATATATGGTCTTTATCTAGGCACCCATAATGTTAACAATGTGATAGATGATGAGCTGAAGTTTGAGGAACACATAAGAAACTTGAATAAAAAACTTGACATCAGGCTGCTACACAGATAGCTACACGATAACTAGGGAACTTATTGAATTTCACCTACAATACGATATTGCTTTTAGAGGGTTCTGGAGGAAAAATCAGCTGATGAATTTATTATTTGTATCTCAGAAAACAGCAGTTTGGTACATTTGGAAAAGTAAGTCCATGAATCGCTGTAAACCTCTTTTTATAAAATATGGAATATTAACTCTGTACTACATATTCATCTTGGAAACAGGCTGCCTAATACATAAGTCCAAAATAACTACAACTATCCAAAGAGTATAAATACACATCAAAATGATAATACGTTTCTTCTTATATCTATAACATCTTTAACAAAAAATTCAGTCATATTTAGTCTTTGACAGTAAAGTACATTTTGATTGATTGAATTTAATATAGTGAACTTGCTATTGACATTGGTATATTATACATGAAGGAAATATACTGTTTTTCAATAAAAAATCAAAACATTTTCAGTAAAACAAAATTCAATAACTAAATATTCTCACATTCAGAACACAAAACTCACAAAAAATGTGGATCTCAAATGTTTAGTAACATTACATATGGAATTTACCATATCAGATACATATTTTTTATGAGTTGGCTGTCATTAGTGTCAGATGTTACTTCGCACGTGTACTGAAAATTGCAAATAGAACTTTTACTGACGACTTTTTTTTCTTTTGGATATTTAGGAAAATAACCCAATATTGGACATGTTTAAAAAAAATCGAAATTTGACAGATACTACGAACCATGTGACGTGTTTGTCAAATGTTCTTGTTCATTTGTACAAGGCCAAAGCAAGGGATCACTGTAGACCACTATTCATCAAGCATCAAATTCTTACGCTTACATGCCTTTTCATTATGGAGACTGTATGCTTGATTCACAACAGACATTTATCGAATGATAACCCATTAAATCCCAGGCACACCAGAAATAACTGCCATATCTCCCTGCCAATACCTAGGTCGACTCAAATTAAAAATTCAATAATATACGAAAGCAAAAAAATGTACAATCATTTGCCTGAACATTTTAAAGCAATCGGAAATTAAAAAAAAATATAAGGAGATAAAATTATTTCTCATTCCAAAAGCGTATTATGACCTGCAGGAATATTACAATGACCATTTTTAATCATTTATATTTGCATAAAGATATAGGTTTCAACTTCATGTCTAGATATTGTTTTGTAATTAGTTTCGAATATTTGTGAGTGAATGTTATCATTCTATTTGTCATGGTTGTGTTTATTTATGTATTTGTGTTTGTTTATGTATGTATGTATTGGACACAGTGGATATCCACTTCATTGTTATCTACTCACTTTGTCGATGAGAATAATTATTCTTGGACAATAAAGTACAGTTTGATTGATTGATTTTTTATCTTGAACAAAGCAGAAATTTATGCGAAAGTAAAATATTGAATGAATTCAACTGAATATTTAGGATTCCAGATGGATAACACTATCGTTTGATGAATATTTTGAGTATATTCATAAAAAAACTTCAAAGAAATTTTACTTTTTTTCTAGAGCTGCCAATAATCTTTCAACAGAGTCATGTATCACAGTTTACCAGTCAATTGTTCAGCCACACTTTGACTACTGTTCCTCTATCTTATACCTATTCAATCAGAATAAATTGTCTCAACTCCAAAAACTTCAGAATTGTGGTATGAGGGTCATTTTGAAGTGCTGTAGAGATACTCCTATTACTATTATGCTTAATGATTCAAAGTGGCGATCCATTTCCCAAAGACTATTATATTTCACAATGATTTTCATATACAAAATATTGAACAATTTAGGACCATCTTATTCTGAACAGTACATTGCCTTTCATCATAATATTCACCACCACTCGACTCCAAATAATAATAATTTATATACAAACAGAATAAAAAACAAAAACACAAGGATTCTTTGTTTTTCAAGGGTTTTGATTGGTTCAACAAATTACCAAATGTAATTAAAAATAGCCCATCTCTGAACATGTTCAAAAGCGAACTGAAGAAATTTGTTTTCAATGTACTATGATATGTATTATGTGTTTGTTACCTTTTGCTTTAATTTTATGTCTTGAGAAGTTATCATGCTTATCTTACTGATCAACTTTATAATGTATTCATCTAATGTTTGTCATATATTTTAAATCATTACAATATGTACCACATACCTTTCTATCTTACCTACTGTAATAGTCATAGAAACTCCAACTGTATGAGTATAATTATACTTCATTTTCCATTAATCATTTTCAATCATAAGATTCCACTATTTTATCATTACCAAAATAAATATTCATACTGTAATAATTATATAATTTATCTATCTACATATTATTTTGATTTTGTTGAATGTATAATGTTGCTATTTTTGTAGAAATGTTTCGTTGTCATTTCAAGTCATTTCTATATATATCATATACCTTTTTTACTTTATACTTTCTATCTTATTTGTATATTAGGATATCCTATTTCAATAAACATCTACCTATCTATCTATATATCTGAAAAAATCCTTATAATTCATATTTTACTGGCCACAATGTATTTTTTTTTGCACAATATGTATATAAATATTTGAATATCCCACTACAAGCTGTTTTACTTCTTGGTTATTTGAATTTTATTTTATATGAATACATTTGATATTTATGAAATTAATCTTGATCAATTGATTTTGTAACACCCTCACACTTTCTCATGCAATATACCTATGAATAAACATCAATGAAGGCCCAAAAGTAACCTCTGAGGAATACCTAGTCTAATGACACACTCACCTTCTTCTTCATCAACTGCGTGGCAGTGAAAAGTTTTCCTTTCTCGATAAAAGCACTCGCCTCGGCAATGGACATCTCTTTGGATCTATACTCGAAGAGCCTACTGCTGGAATAGGTAATGGCCTGATTGTTCTTTATTTTTTCCAACATAGGCAAGGCTGTCTTCCAGTACAGATCCGCTCTCGCGCTATTGAACTCGATTTCAGATTGTTTGGTGAGATTTTTCAAACGCTCCTCGAAAACCTGGGCCAGCATTACCAAAAGCTTTACATCCAAACCATGATGGCCGACACACCTTATAACTTCGATACCTCGGATGAGGAGCAGCCTCAAATCGCTCATATTAGAGCCTGGCTCGTTTTTGTACATCTTGTAGGCTGCCTTTAGGAACTTGGACTGATCAAGGGTGCCCAAACTTTCAGTGATCGAGGCAGGTAAAACGGATGGTCTGTCTTGGTTATAGAAAATCAACTGCTTATTTTCGTTCAGCTTGGACCTGACACAGAGCGTGGCGCAATAGATAAAAGCCTGGACATCCAACAAGCTCAAAGCTTCAGCAGCACAGTTTGATAAATTTTTAACAGAGAGTTGTAAGCCTTCAAAAGATTTCAGCTCAACGCCTGAAAGCTTACTATTTAAAGATGTCCAAATGTAGTGATGTAAGGAGTCGGGATACATCAGTTGTGCCACTTCATCGTGCTTGAGCAAGTCCGAAGAGTCTGGTAGTTTGATGAGGACATCCAGAGGCTGAGTGTTCGAAGCGAAAAAACTCGAAGGCATCTTGAGTTGCTGATCCCTTTTGACGAAAACTTTTTTGAACAGCTGTTCACGCCACATACCGGTGGAATACTGGTTGGCTTTATCAATGACTATGGATTTTCTGTCTCTGGAGGAGGCTAGCAGAATATGACCAGTTTGGGAACAGCGAAAGGATGCTGCCTTATGCCAGTGCTGGACTAACTTTCTTGTTTTTTCCGAGGAATGTGTTAGCCACATACTCTGTAAATCAGGCGGTTGAACGTGATAAGCAGCAAAAAGTACAGGAAGGGTTATATTAGATGCTTCTTTGAAGTGGATCAGGTCTTTCTTTGCCTGTTTGAAAACGAGAGTTGCAATGTGGAAGTACAATTGAGCGTGGTAGTGATCGAGAAATGTCGATACCAATTGACGATCAGAGCAACTGCTTATGTTCTTAGAAGCATTCCAGAGCATTTGATCAAAGTTGAACACAGTCGCTATGTACTCTGAACAAGTTTTCACGTTGTCTGAATAGTCATCCAAACTTAAGGCAGCCAGTCGATCCAATACTGACACATAAAGAAACCAAAACTCCCAAGTTAACTGAGAGCTGAATGCCAAATCTCTTTGGAACCTGAGCAGTACTTCGGCAAAGGTTTCATACCAACTCAAGTTATAGTGGAAAATTGAGAGGTTTTTCTCTTCGATGGCAGAAGCATGTTTGTAGGCTTCTTTTATCATGTTGTTTTGTAGGAAATGTTTCAGTAGGCGGACTCGCAAGTTGATATCTGTAGGTCTACTTTCTAGTTCTTTCAACAGAAGCTGCGAAACTTCTACGGGGTTGTCACTGTCCTTAGTTATGAGTCGCTCCTTCAAACTGTACACTGCTGGATTGTTGGGGTCGAATGTTTGGGCTAAATCGCAAAAATATCTTGCAACTGACTGGTCCATATCGACGTCGTCGGATGAAAGCAACTCACAAACTGAAAAGAGGAAATGACGTAAGATCAAACTATACACAATTAATGGTAAGAAAAAATTCACAGGATATTTTTCTTGTGAAATGATTTAGAATAAAGTAGAATGCACGTGGTTATTCTACTTGATTCTTTACCATCTCAATAATGGTCTGAATGATTTTGTAAAAGAACACATATTAAGTTTCAAAATTATTATTCACTTTGAGATGAGAAGGAAAAAGTTTGTATTAATTGATAGTTTCTATTTAAATTAAGGCGAAATGAAACTTTTCAATTGTTTTTCATTGGCATAATTCACTTATAATTTTGGAAAAGAAAATACTTACCTTTGATGACCAAATTATTTTGTTTAGAGTCTATCTGTAAACTATTCCGGTAGGCCTCTAAGGCAGCCTCTTTCTTCTCCAGTTTTTCCAAACATTTTCCTAACAAGTGATAGCCTTCTGCAGATCGTGGTTTCACACTCAAATAAGAAGACACATATCTTCTTGCCTGTTCATAGTCTCCAACGTTGAAGTAAAGTTTTGCAAAGGAGAAACATCTTAAATTTCTCTAGAAAAAAAAGTGTGAACTCAAAAGAAAGGTTTAGGATAAGATACCTACATAGAAACAAAATTCGGTAAGAGCATATTCTGTCATTATCAGTAATGTAATCAACAACAGAATTATTATCAGCAATTGTTTCCTCGAGAAATGAAAAATATAAAATGCCGATCTTCTCAATTTCGACTGTCTCCCTTATCATTCTGGTGCTGTATACTGACGATCTGTTTATATCTTTTGAAGTCTATGTTTGTATAGGGCATAGCTTTGAAATATATCATTCTCAAGTTTTCCAGACAAAAATGCTGGTTTATGATAAATATTGAGAGTTCACAGGCTATTGTATCACATTCATTGGTATTTCGGTAAAATTGAACGATTTTTGTACTTTTTGAATTCAAATTAAAAACCCTTTTTATTTGATCATGTTACAACTGAGACGACACTATGCTTTTCTTTTATTCTTTACAGATATACAAATATTGTTCACAATGTAATTTTTGAAACAATATTGGTAATGAAATGTGACCATTACTTGTGAGATAGAAGTTTATGGAAGCCAGTTGATGATGAGCATCGTAAATCATTCGAGAAAGTAAAGTTTCGAATTTTAATGTTATTTGTCCTTTAAACGGACTATCATCCTATTTCATGACTATATTAATACTTGTAGGAAACATGTATCTATCTATCTACCCCGAATAACCTGACTTATGGCTCTTATTGAGACAGAAAGATAGATAAGAACTTCCAAGTCAGAAGCTCTGTTAAATCGTTTCGATGTTCCAAGTCAATAGTGTCTTTAGAAAAACGAACAAAAAATAACGCATTTATTACAAAAGTAACAGCAGAAACGCTCAGTAAGTGTTATCAAAACTACCTTGGGTTATCTGTTGAGAGCACTGCTTTTCATCAAATTAGTCATAACCCACAAGTGGGAGTAAATCATTCATGGCCTTAAACTTATATTTTATAAAAATTGACATTACAGAGTTTGAAAAATGATAATTCAAAAAAAAATTTATAGCAATAAGTCTGCATGGGTTCTCAAAAAAATGCTTACCTCAGTCTCGTTGTTTATTTTCTTCAAACAATTATCTACGTGTCTGTCTACTTCTAATTTTGATTTAAACATTTTTGATCACAGTGTAATTAACTATAATGCTCTCTATTAAAATGAACTTTACAATAAATCGATGAAACTTTTTTATCTTTTTGACTCGCACTTAACACCAATCGCCATTTATGCGGTTTAAAGTTGCTTGTCAGTTGTCAAATTTGATTTGATTTTTCTAGCAAAAAACCGTTGGATGCTGCATTGGCTGGCTTCACTGAGTGAGTTTGGCGACACTGCGGCGAACAGCCGAGTGACATTTTCTGCGCACCACAATCAGTTGATCTGTATGTTGATCCGATTAGGACTAGATCATTCCTTTATTAGTTATTAACAGTTTATCAATACAGTTTTACTCACAGTGTAATGTGTGTTTGTTACACCCACCCATCATACTACAGACACGTCCATCAATACCAATACTACAGTATTGAATGAAACTTTTTGTTAGTCCTAACTCCCATGATATAAAAAATGGGATGAAAATACAAATTCGGAACAATATTTCTTGAAAAAAAAAGAACGAACATAAAATGAATAAGTTCAGTTTGAAAAAAACTAAGCAGTGAATAAAATTTGACAATTATTAGGGAGTTCTAAAACTCACCAAAAACCTATTTGTGATCCGTTGACAGATTGGATAGGTTCTTATTGACGCTTGGCAAAATTACCCACATTTGACAATCGATAACAGAAAAAATTTCAAGAATAGGTATTTGATGGGAAAGTTTAAAGTACCTACAAAGAAATTGACAATAATCAAAATGTACCTTGGTGACAATTAAATTGTCTATTTTTTGAGAAAATTACATTTAGAAGATTTTGGCTATTGAAAGTATATTCATATTACCTATTTGTTCTGTAGAAATTGCACATGATTGAATATTATATTTTTTCGGACATGAAGCTTGTACTCATTCACCTAATTTAAATTATAAATGAGTACATGCTTCATACCCAATTGCCAGTAAATATCTTGCAATCATACATACCTGAACGTGAAGATAATGAATCATTTTAATTTTTGGTTGCATCCAGAACAAAAAAGCGGAGAGCGCTGCGCTGAACGCAGTTATTTTATACGTAGAGTGTTATTTGACATTTAAAAAATTGAATTAAATATATAGCTATTCATGATAATAATTACATATTTTCACAATATGAAATTTATTCACAACAGTAGCTTCATCAGATCGAACTGATGCTACTGTTATAGTGAAAGGCGTATTGATAATAAATTCTATATTGTGCATTCAAAATATATAATTGACCCATTCAAAATAGCTTCATTTTTTTATAATTATGATTTTATTATATTATAATATGTTTAAAATTTCATAACGAATGGATTTATACAGACAAAATTAGAACTGTCAACTATGTGATTACACAGCAAATGAAAAGCAGTTTAATTTTATATTCAGCGGGTCGATTCAATAATTACCATTTACCACATCCAATGGTAGAGGGACTTCAACCTTTTGAAGATGCTGGGCGCAAGCATTATAACATTTTTTAAACTTATCAATTCAGTGATTTTTTTAAATTTGGGAAATGATTTGGACAGATAGATCACAACAAAACAGTCTATTTCCTGAATTTCCTCTCTATTTTGAAGGTCATAGCGAGGTCAAATATCTCCATTGTTTAGAAATTCCAGAAGTTGGGGTGGAGATGAAAAATTTCATCTGTTCTCCAAATTTTGTTAATGTCAGTTGTCAACCAAACCAAATCTATCGAGTACAACATTCAGACGATTCTTTTTACCTAACCTAATTTCCCAACTTGATCTGAACTCATTCATAATAAACATTATTTTGAGTTCAAACCTGGAGTTTTCTAATTTCAAGTCGGGAATATCAAATTCCCGAACTTGGGAGCCAAGTTTCAACTGTTGTGACCCACTCTGAACTCTGAGTTCCATTGATTGTTGTGTGGCGCCAATACTCAAAATGAGTGGTGCTTATAACTATAAAGTGTTACTTTTTTCTGGAGCAAAACTTCTCAAATGTATCACTTGAATTCAGAGAAATTCATGAACTGACAGATTTTTTTCTTGCATTTTCTTCTATCTTTGTACTCCGAACATATAGGCTTCTCGTCGCCGTCAAAGAATACAAGGCCCATAGAAGCTCAGAAGTGACATTTTTGTGTCACCTGAAATTTTTAGTACTTACCTGACCACCAGAGAGCGACGACAGTACAATGTCAGTGTTTATTTAATGTGATAACCAGCAGAACTGGGTCATTGTCTAAGGTCTAAATCCTTAGACAAGGACTGGGTAGCAGTCGCTGACAAACCAGTCGGTTTTTTAATTTAATTTAATTTTGGTGTACATCCCGATTAACATGATCCGCCCGACTGATGGTTGTTAGCGACTGCTAGCTACCCATTTCTGTTGATACTCACCTCAGAGCAATAATAAGACATTTTTTTATTACTCATTATTATTTCATTACTATTATTACTCATTTTATTACTTTGAGATACTCACATTAATTACTGACATCCTACTACCATCGCTCTCTGGTTCCTTGTGGTATAGGGAGAGATGGATTATGTGTTATTGATGACTTGTTTTTATTTTGTGATAATTCATGATCACTTTAATGAAATGAATAAAAACAATTGTCTAATTTCCACTAGTTACTTTTTATATTTGATAATGATAAATTGTGGAAAAATAATTCATGGCTTCTGCCATGAAAAAACCGTCTGTGGAAGATTTTTTGAAGAGTTATTCAGTCGATATTATTTCAATACCTATATTTCGTTTTCTTAAGCATTTCTATTTTAATATTGAAAAGAAAGAAAAGTCAACTTCATACCTATCACAGATCTTCATTCTTTGTTCTAATTTGAAAGAAGTTTAATAATTTGTGAGGACATTTCCAGATATTGACTGAAGTAATTCACAAATAATTACTGAATAATATGATTTTGATGACTGTTTGATTATTACTAAATTGATTATGATTTCGGATAAGTGAATTCAATTTAAAATATTGGATTTGGATTCATACCGTTTTGAATTGCCTGCGAATATAACATGAAAACCTATCAAAACATTCAAGTAGGATTGGGAGGTAAATATGATTTATCATTTGCTTTTATTCTGATATCTGAGGCGAATATTTTTTATGAGGCTATGAAAACTTATTATGATAGTTCTATATAAACTTGGGTTTTGAGATCAGCTTGTATAAAAAAAAAACAGTGGTTTTCAACTTTTGTTCTTGATATCATTAAAAATTTGTGTATAAAACACTCTTTTTCTACAGTTCGCAATAATTTTCTTTTAATTTTTTTGAAAAATTTGTTGATACAAACCAATGCTTTGAGATTTTTGCATTTTCCCTGATATACCTCACTTCGATATTTTCTTTTTTTTTCTGGAATTCTCTAATTCTCTCTTTGTACACTGACAGTGATACCATCAACTGGTGTTTTATTTTTCATTCAATAAATACAAATGAAAAACTCATAACAATTCAAATAAAAGTAACTACCTACGAGAATACTGTTGAAGATACTTTGAGAATTTTACCTTAAGTAAAATATACAACCAATATCGCTATAATATTACGATATAAGAATTGATTAGAGGCAAAAACGTTATTTTTTTGAAAATTTAATTTCTGGTCTAAAAATCCTAAACCCGCAAAGGTTTATTGTGGCTCACACCTATTCACACCCAACCAAATAAACCCAGCTTCTTAACGAAGCCGATTAGTTTGTATGGTGAGTGGTTGTGGCAGGCTCAAAGTATATGCTCTACTGTTTCATCATTTTCCAAACAGAGGAGACACACACTGTCTTCCGAGAGTACGTGTCACTGCATATGATGATTCAGATGAGATGAAGGCCTGTTAGACAACGTAGTTCATCCCTACTGTAGTCTAAGAACTATTTGGTATCAAGCTTCGAAGAGTGAATAAACGCCTTGGAGTGAGCCAATCCTGGAAAATTCTGCCAGAAGTATTCAAATCTTCTTGCCATCTAGGTGTTCAATGTTTGTTTGACAAAGCCTGAAGCGATGCCAATGACAGATTCTGGTCTGGTGAAGCTGCTTGCAGCACCCTCCTTTGCATTGGAGTCAGCAGTCTCATTGCCTTCCAGGCCAGTATGGCCAGGAATCCAGACCAGGTACAATCTGTTAAGTATTCCCATCGAGGAGAGTCGTTTTTGGCAGTTTGCTACCAATGTAGACGTTACTCGGTAGAAACTAAGAGCTTCCAACGCCGCTTGACTGTCCGATACTATTTTTATTGACTTGGGTATGAGGTTGGATTCTTCCAACCTCCAATAGCATGAATTTCCGTTTGAAATAGAGTCGCATAGGTTCCTAGGCAGATTAATATCTCTGTCATGAGACTGCGACTGAAAACACCTGCACCAGAACCAGAACCTTCTCCCGGAGGATCCAGTCCTCTCTACTTGGGAACAGTACTTTATAGGGCAGTTCGTAGTTGACAGTTGGAGGTATAATGTCAGAGTCATTGACATCAATGTCTGGTTCGTAAACAAATACTTGAACCATTGCTTCACTCAAAATACTCTATACCCCATCCAATAGTCCGACATCTGTAAAATTAGTACACGTGTTTTTTGAAGGTTAGGGTCAGTTGGAAATCATATTAAAAATACTAGCGCCATCTGTGTGTTGGTCTACGAACCCACTAATAGTTATGGAAATGAATAACACTCGTTTCCAAATGCTGTTTTTATTTACTTATACCTTTGCTTATACCCATTGAAAGAAAGGTCGAAATATCAGTTTCTGAAAAGTGAGGTTGATAAGTTATCATAGTAATAAATGATAATGTAATCGGAACTGAATAGTATGGCACGTAAACACAAGTAATTAAATTGTACCTTTTTTTAATATACCTCTCATTAATTGAATTAAATTAGAGCTAGTTTGTTGAAGTTTGGAATACAATCGTAAAATTGCAGAAGAAACTGCTTTTTTCAAGGTTCGGTAAAAAAATGCAGTTTCCGAAATTTTATCTAAAGAATGTTATGAGCATTCATGATCAAAATCTATATTCATGTAAGTCGCTTAATGAAAAAATATCTATCCACGCATATCTTGCTTTCTTGAATGTTGTCATTGTAACTTACATTTTTGTAGTTTATAAATCAGGACACTAATAATCTATTTTTTTGCAGATGATTACCTGCTATCCATATATCGATCATGCTGTTTTGAATGGGTATCTGCGGATTACACTATAAAATTTCTGCTATTGAAATCATTACTATCACAACTTGTTTGTACCTTTGGTAGTTTTGAGATTTTCTATAATGGAAGTATGGATTCTGGATATGTACCCTTCCTGATACTTCTGCAAATGGTGAATATTTAGAACATAAAATACCTAAATACCATCTGAAAACATTATTCATATCAATGGTGGGGTGAAATGATCAGGGGTCAGTGTTTATTGGGGTGAAATATCAAAACAACACTTCTTAAAATTAAATTATATCAATACTGTTATGTTTTTACCCGTGGGTGATCAATAATTTACCACACTGAATGATCAAACTTAACTTTATTTCACTTTAAATACAACACTTTGACAAAAACTTCAACTATCATTTGAATATCTATCGCCTTACTGAATCACTTCGCGTACCGCACTGTAACGTCCACTTGGCTGTCTGTCTCGATATCCTCGTGGACAGCCTTTGAATATCGTAATCGAATGCCGTAGAAATTTCGCCGAAGTTCTGTCGAAGTTGGTATCATTCTTCTCGCTGCTTCTCGAGTGGCGGGGAATCATCGTACATTCGCACGCTCATAGCTACGTCACCATTGGTTGATGGCTACCAGTGGCGGCCGGCGTTATTTTCTTTTCAACAATATTCACCCTGATCCCGGATTTTTTCATGAATGATCGATACTTTTTTATGAAAACCTTAGATATAAAAATTATAATTTCCTTGGGAAACTCTTGAATACCGATGTCTTGTCAAAATCTTAGTGATGTCTGTAGTGAACTAAATAAAACCACTGCAGAACTAATTCACGTAATACTCACTATAAGGGGTGTGATAGGAATTCTTATTTCCTTATCGTGGATATCTCTTACTTCTTTATCTCAGTTTTGATCTTTCTCTTGAAGATGGTCACTTGGTGATCGAAACAAGTGTCGAGGTGTTGAAATAACGGTATGGTGGAAAGGTGAAGTGAAAAATTTTAGGCAGATATCACTCTTTTCATATGTATAAAAAGTAACTGATATGCAATATACACTCAATTAGTTGAATCTGTCCGACGAGAAAACAACAATTAACCCAGCTAATGCCGCACAGATGTCTGAAGTCAAACCATCAGGCACCTGTGCAAGGTCTTCCATTTGGAATATTCGTCGCAAAGGTTCCAAACAGTGCATCACAAATCTCTTACCTGATTTTGGTGGAACTGAGCAATCTTATTTTCAGTGGTGAAAAATTCACTTGGCCTTAATTAGCCAGTTTATTTAACATTTTTTTTTTTCATAAAATTAGGTAGCTCTTCAATAAACCTTCAAATTTTTTCGTCGCGATCAGGAAAGACCCTTCATACATAAAAAAATTAAATGTTTTGAGAATTATTATAGCAACAATGGAATAGTTACACCTTTATTTTGTGGGGATTGTGGAAGAATTGGTTGCAGAGTCTAACAGCTCTCCTTTAGTTTACCTTTATTAGATTATTTTGTATTTAAAAATCACTCCGTATTACCTTATATATTGGTAAATGATAAATGTCTGAATATTATTATTATTATTCTGTCGAAAACACTTCTCTCTCACTAGAACAAGGAAGCTGCCTCTCGAAGACAAGTTAGCATCATCAAAAGATGACTAAAGCTACTTCTCAAAACTATGTTGATGTATTGTGACATTTGTAGGTATATTATGTGCCGCGATTTATGTTTCCAATGAGTATAAAGTAATACAAATTATGAAATTATGAAACAACAACAACAAATATTAATTCCTCTCCGAAGCGACTTGATTGATTCCAGTAGCGCATTTTCTTTTTCACCTGCAGGAAAACCCGGAAAAACCTGCAGCACCACCTCATCTGAAGATCTTGATCTGCCAATGTTCTCTCATAAAACAAAATGTAGGCTGTCTCCAATAAATTCAATACATCGCCAGAACACTTAGTGACACGACTATCGTCAAACTTAAACCAGTCCGTTTCGTCTTTGACCAATGCGTAATGGTGACTGGATTCAATGCCAGAACTACAGTGAACAATGACTGCATGAAGATTATAATAGTGGTCTGCTAGATTGAAGTGTTCATCTATTTCGAACTTTCGTAAGAGGTTGATGCTTCCGACAGAGGTTGAGTCATGTTTGAAGATCACTGGTGTAATTAATTATCAGATTGACTGGTGCCTCAGCTATACTTGTCTCATAATAATTATTATGAGACAATACTAATACTACAATACTAATTATAATTAGTATTTAGCCAAATAGTATTTGGCAATACAGTTGATCGCCACTCGTAAAAAGTTCTATTTTCAGATGATTTAACAATAAGCTTTGCACGGACTGTTAATCAGTCACATTAGGAAACGCTAGTTGAAGTTCCAGAAAGTCACATACGTTATTGCTACCTTTTGGGAATGTACTACAGAGTAAACAAAACACTTTTATGTTTCATCTCTATTCTTTCCGATTTACCACTCCGGCTTGATACACTTGCCACTCTCGCCAGTGTCGATTCAAACAATATCTAGGAAGGTCCTCTAAGCAAAATGTTCTAGAACTTTAGCAACTGCGATTAAGCCACTCTGTTTGGAAGAAGAACATGAGGAAAATCAGAGAGCTCTCATAGAGAACAGCGGTACAGCTCTTCAGTCTGATCATATAGAACTGGATATTTTCTGACTTGTTCAATAAGCTCCTCCGGTTTCAATGACATTTTTTAAAGTTTAGTTTGAAGAAAACAAAAAATTCAAATATCATACAAACTCCAAGCGATACCCGTCTCGCCGCTGGAGAACAAATAGATCAGATCATGATTGAATGCAGGATCGGAGTCGGGTGGGAGCGGGGTTAGCCACGTATCGGAACGATGTGAACTACTCTATTCGGACTAAAGTACCATTTCCCTCTCAGACACTCGTCCGACTGTATGATGGGAGTCGGATCTGAAGGGTGTATGACAGGTGTGTCCCGGCCTTAATCCAGGACGAAAATTAGAGGACCGTCGTAGAGACTGATCCATCAAAAATGATGCGTGGGATGGCGGAAGAACTGGGCGGCAGCTCCCATGCCATGATGATTTGAAACCTTTTTTATGCCATGCCTTAGCCTTCCTGTTATTTTTATGCCCCCCTACGTAACGTAAATAACTTTTTTTTTTAATTTCGAAAAATTGTTCACTCAAGAAACTTGAATGATAGGTTTTAGAAAAAAATCACTAGGAAATTGTTGATGAAACACATTTATCCCAAATATTTTCAATGAAGATTCTTCTATGATGATTAATTATTTTAATTTAGTGAGATTCTTGCGTTTGATGCTTGCTGAACAGTGGTTTCTTATTGAGTTCCAATTTGGTAAGCTTCAGTCTCAAGTCTCCACCTTGTGTGGAGACTTGAGACGTATTTGATGCTCTTATTATGCTAAAAGACTGCTCATCATTTTGGTCGTCCTTTTAGGACTTCCCAGAACTGATTAGTAGGTTTATCTTAGTTTGTAAATGTATTGGATTCATGGCTGTAACACAAGCTTGGCTTAGATAGCCACGATCCTTCATAGATGTAATTTATAGTTCTGTAATATGAGCTGTAATGGTTTATATTTTATATTAATCTGAATTGAATAAATTTTGATTTGATTTGTGTTATATCCAGTCGTTTTTTTTTCTACCAGTAAATCATTCACAGCACTAAACGCCAAACACCCAGTTGATATTTTGGTCTCGTCAAGCGAAATTCTACCTAATAATTATTTAGGAATTTGCTTTTTTTCTTCAATTTGGCACCGAAATCTAGCATTGCATTTAAATGGCCCAGAGCGAAAGAGTTGAACTCGGGTCAAGTCTATTTTCGAAATGTCCCCCCCTTAAAAATCGAATTGCCCCCCTGTGGGGCGTGGGCCTCACGTTACGAAATTATGGTTTAAAACAAGGGTCTTCAACGTTTATGAAGCCAAGGGCCAACTATACTTTGATATTTGTTCGGTGGGCCGCAATAAAACAAAAACTTTTTATTACTAGCTGCGCTCCGCGGTTTCATCTGCTTTTTTTCAGTTTCAGTAAGAATGTTGAAATAAAAACTAACAATAATATTTACTATTTAATTTTACAGTACTAAACGTAATTGAAACTGAAATCAATGAGACGTTTGACATTGTTTATTCTTAACTAGCTTATCAATATCAGTCCCTATGGTGGTCGTTGAAATCCTCAAACTGTTTTCAAGGTGAATATCGGTGATTCTACTCCTTGTCTTCGACTTAACGTTTTTCATCCGAGAAAATAACTGCTCGCACAGGTATGTGGTACCAAACAGAGATGTCATTTTCAGTGCATGGTCTCTTATCTTAGGAAAATGTGTAGTAGTGATGTATTTTGAATAGAACTCGAACAATCCTAAGTTGAATTTGTCTTTCAAAGAAGAGTTGCATTGTAATTCTATCAACTCCACCTGAACATCATCAGGGACATCTCCGACAGAAACACTGAATGGGCGAGCAAACAAATTCAAGCTTTTTTCATGTTTTCGGAAATCGGTAAAACGCGACTCGAATTGTGTTTTCAGATCCACCAGCGCGGTAATATATTTGTCCATGTTGAGAATTCGACATGACGATAAATGTGGAAAATGCGTGGTCATATTATTTTTTAACTGATTGATCCACAACTCCAACTTCACTTCAAACGCTTTTAAAGCGTCAAATAGTTCATGAACCATATTATCTTTTCCTTGCAATTTCTTATTTAAATCATTGAGATGTGCTGTTATATCAACAAGAAATCCAAAATCACTTAGCCATGCTTCATCACCAAACTGTGGAATAGCTTTATCCTTATTAAGCATAAATGCTGCAATTTCTTTTCGCAAATCGAACACCCTTTTTAACATTTTTCCTCTGCTAAGCCAACGAACATCACAGAAATAGGTAATGTCACCATATTCGGCGTCTTGTTCTTTTAAAAACTCCTGAAATTGCTTGTGGTTAAGACCTCGAGATTTTTACCACAACACTCATAACGTCTTGAATATTAACTGACTTAGCACTTAAATTCTCTTGATGTATGATACAGTGGTACTGTATTAAAGAGACATCGGGATTATTTTTCTTTATTAAAGCAACAAGTCCTTCGTTTTTTCCAACCATAGATGGTGCGCCGTCTGTGCAAATTCCAGCCAAATTTGATAATTTGAGTCCATATCTATCTATGACGGAATTGAACGATTCCAACACATCACATCCTCTTGTACTGCCTTTCATAGGAAAAAGAGCAGCCATTTCTTCGGTAACGACAAAATTAACGTCAATGCCGCGAATGAACACTGCCAGTTGAGCGGTGTCAGTTATGTCGGTACTTTCGTCGAGTGCAATGGAGTAGTAAACAAATTGCGACACGCGTTCCTTTAATGATCGTTCAATATCATTAGCCAATTCTTCTACCCTCCTTGCGACTGTAACGCCGGAGAGACTTATTTTGGAAAAAAGTTGCTTTTGCGAGGGACATAAAACTTCTGCTGCGGCCTCCATACATTATTTTATGAATTCACCGTCGGTAAATGGTTTTGACTCCTTAGCAATTTTCTCCGAAATTATGTAGCTAACTCTTACACTTGCTTCACTATCTTCATTTTGTTTGTGAAAAGAATTCTGTTGTTTTTTAAGTTGTTTCTTCAGAGTCTCCACCTTATCAATTCGTAATTGTCCTTGAAGATGTGCAAACTTACTAGAATGTTTTGACTCATAATGACGCTTGATATTGTATTCTTTCACCACAGAAACTGATTCATTACATACGAGGCAAATGGGTTTTTCCCCGACACAGACGAAAAGATATAAATTCGTCCATTTATCTTGAAAAACTCTGTGTTCATCAACGACCTTGCGTTTTCTACTTGAACTTGCTGCCATCACAATAATTTGATATTACTAAATCAAGTTACAACTTGTTTTAACGCACTGAACGAGCGAATGAGATAAACGCGTCCGAAGTTCTGTGAGATGCAAACTTGACTGACATTGCTTGCCGGCCGCGCGCGCCACTGCGTTTCGGCGACTTCCTCCACCCGCACACCGCACCGTGAGCCCCTACCTGCCAAGCGCGAGCGCGGAAATCAGTTTTGGACTACGCGCGTTTTATTTAACCTATCTGATGCATGAAATAAATAAAATAACATATATTTTTGAATTATATAATAGAAATAAATACATAAAAACAATTTCTATACATATGAACCTCATTTTGAGTAAAGTAATGCCGGGCCGCCAAGGATGCTGCCGCGGGCCGCATGCGGCCCGCGGGCCGTACGTTGAAGACCCTTGGTTTAAAACGTATTGGAGAGGCCAAAAAGCTCGGAAAGTGGATGCTCCACGATTTGAACTATTGTCAGAAATTGCCACGTTTCAAGGTCTATTTTCTGGATAATAGGAGAGGTTCAGGACTGTGATTGGATACAGTTGAGTTTCCAAGGGGAAACCCACCAAAAAAGATCATGGTTACTGTATGGTGGTCAGCAGCTGGTAAGATTCACTATAACTTTTTGCAACCGGGCTAAACCATCACAGCAGTGACCCATTATGAGCAAATCGACGAAATGTATTGTAACGAATTAAAGAATTAACTGTCCTTAACAAATTTATTTTCAACAATATTTCACTATAACAACTAATTTATATACAACACTTGGCAATTAACGCTAAATTTATCTTCACTGTTAGAATTCTTTGTTAACTGTTCGAATACAGACTCCCCCTATGGACGGAAAGCAGGGTTCATATACCGGTAACGATCGTTCTAGATTTATCTAGAGGTCTCTGTACTCGCCTCTTTTTTTCGCGGCGGTTCGCGATGATGTAATGCGTTTGCTGGCTGAGATATCGGTCAGGGCCGGCTTCAGATTCGTTACAGTACCAAAAATTGCGTTAGCAGAAGCCGGCACTGGCCAACAAAAAATGTCCGATCCTGCACTATGATTATGTTCTCACCGAACACTCAGCTTTTAAGCTAACTAAATTGATCAACTTGTGTTATGTTGATAAAAGTGCACTGATTCAAATTATGCTCATTTCGATTGGATTGAATGAGTATTCACTGGGATATAACAGAAGTAGATTCATGAAAACAAACGGACAAAACTTTTGAAACAATTAGTTGTCTCCTGATGATGCTAACTTGGTTAACGAAACGGCCGTCGGCAGACAGCATTTTACGTCCTGGTAAGGGAAAAGTGTTTTCACTAGCTTCATTTCACACCAGAAGTTTCAAAATGTATTTATCAAAAACTCTTATTGTCTAGGAAATTGTCTGAAAAGATAGTCAAAATTTCTTCTTTGAATAATTGAAATTCATTTCGAAATTTGATCAAAAGTATGACAGACTTACCATAATTCAGCTGATGTTTTGCAGAGTACCGTGATGTATTTGGTGGGTGCATCGACAGTTCATCAACTTCGAAAATCCCCGAAAATTGTTCAAATGCAAGCTTGGCCATGGACACTAGCAGGAGATAAGACATTTCGTAAGCTGCTGTTGGAAGCCAAAGAGTTCAGAAGAGTGTGTCTTGCAATTTTTTGCTCAACAACGATTTCTTTCCTTCTCTTTTTACCAGTACTAGGAGATGAACAGGACTGGCAGTTTTTAATCTTCATGTGGAATGAATATATGGGAAACAGGATGTACATTCTATTTTTGACTTGTTATATATTTGTATTACTCATTCTAGGCATATTTATTACTTCATTGATCTGCGTCAGTTTATATTGCGTTCGACATGTGGAGTTTCAGTTTAAGATTTTGAACGCTCTCATATGCAAGTTACACATATCATCAAACAATCTATTGCATGATGTTCGTTGCCAGGAACAAGTAGATGATCAATTGAAGTGCTGTATCAGAGTACACGTTGAGATCAGAAAGTGAGTCAAAAAAATATTCTCTCTAGTGGACAAAACAAGGTCATTTTTTCTCAGTTACATTTGGTTAGAGTCCACTAATGTGTAATAAAAATGTGAGTTAGCGAATTATTTTAGCATTGAACAACCTTGTAGAAAAAATCTCCCATTCCCTTGACAAGGAGATTGCGGTTGCTGTATTTCTCGATACTGAAGGAGTATTTGACAATACACTACCTAAATCTATAGGATCATCTCTGGCTAGTATAGATATGGAATCGACCATAACTGGCTAGAGCTATGCTATGCTGGTAAACAGAACTGCAATTACGACTCTTCAAGGCAAGGCCATTAGGTTCAGGATCACCAGAGGCTGCCCTCAAGGTGGGGTACTATCTCCTCTTCTGTGGTCGCTCCTGAAGGATAGTCTACTTGATGCTCTCGACAGAATGAAAGTAGATTTAAAAGCTTATGCAGATAATGTTGTCATCTTGGCAAGGTCCACGCTGGGAAGGGTAGCACGATGGATGTTGTTCACAGTTGGTGCCAGAGTGAGCAGATGTCTGTCAACGCCAGCAAAACTGGGATAATTCCCTTCAGCAGGAGGAGAAAATTGGATGATCCAACACCACTTTCCGTCAATGGTGAGGTCATTTCATTTGGAACGAAGGTGGAATATCTTGGCATTGTCTTTGATAAAAAACTCACCTGGAACGCTCACTTTGAAAAAGTTTTACACAATGCCAGACTGTCCCTATGGACATGTAGAAGGATTTTTGATAAAATTTGGGGTTTGGGTCCCAAGCAAATACATTGGATTTATGTCCGTCAGCGGCCATGAAGATCCTCTCCACATTTTTCTGAAGTGAGAGACTAGATGGACTACATATAGACTTGTACACATTGCCAATTGCACAAATCAATTTAATGCAGAGTGCATCAGACTGTTGGTTGACACTGGAAGTCACAGCATTCTGAAAATTGCCTCTGACTTTATGCCTCCAATTGTCAACTACGAACTGCCTTATAAAGTACTGCTCCCGAGTAGAGAGGACTGGATTCTCCGGAAGAAGGAAATGTTAAGAGCAGATAGTTGTTGGTTTACAGATGGATCAGAAACACTTTCTGGTTCTGGTGAAGGTGTTTTCAGTTTCAGACCCAGGACAGAGATATCAGCCTGCCTAGCATCCTATGCGACTGTAAGATAAGCGGAAATTTACAACCTCATACACAAGTCAATAAAACTATTCTCGGACAAGCAAGCGGCGTTGGAAGCTCTTGGCTCCTACCGAGCAACGTCTAAATTGGTAGCAAATTGCCAAAAATGACTCTCCTCGATATGAAGACTCAACAGTTTGTATCTGATCTGGATTCCCGGCCATACTGGAAGGCAATGAGGCTGCTGACTCTCTTGCGAAGGAGGGTGCTGCAAGCAGCTTCATCGGACCAGAACCTGTCATTGGCATCGCTTTGAGCAAACAAACACTGAACATCTGGATGGCAAGAAGATTTATGGACTTTTGGCAGAATCTTCTAGGATTGGCTCACTCCAAGGCGTTCATTCACCCTTCGAAGCTTGATACCAAACAGTTGTTGGACTACAGTAGGGATGAACTACAATGTCTAACAGGCCTTCTTACAGGTCACTGACATTTGAATCATCATATGCAGAAAGTCGGACTGTCGTGAGATAGTATGTGTCACCTCTGTTTGGAAAATGATGAAACGGCAGCGTACATACTTTGGACTGTCCCGCTAGGGACCAAATCAGGTTTTTAGAGTTCGGCAGAGCCGTACTGACCTGAAAGGCTACTCACCATACATACTAACTGGCTTCGTTAAGAAGCTGGCTTCATTTGGTCAAGTGTGAATAGGTGTGAGCCACAATAAACCCTTAGGGGTGGCGGTGGATAGTCGAATAGATCCATTCACTTTGAACCTAACCTAACTTGACCTAGCGAATTATTTTTATACAAGTAGAAAAATCTCACTTGTCTGAAGGTATATGACAATGTTTCATGGTGCTTTTCATTAGTTCGGACTTGCATTGTCTAATATGATATAAATTGACTTGAAATCCCTGAAAAAATATGCAAAAAATTGAAAACGTTAGCTCAAAAGAAACAATTATATTAAGCAGAAAAACTGAAATTACAATGAAATAAAATACAAGCAACAACCAAAACCTAAAAAAAAATTAAACTATTCACACGCGATGAAAATTATAACAAGAAATGAAATAGTAAAAATCAAAAGACTCCAAACCAAGTTACTTCACGACGTTTCCATTGTTAGTACCCACAATCGTCTTCGGGTTATCACCTCATCAAAAAATGATAAGTCAGGGTACCATTGGAAACAGAATTGAATGCCTATCGAAATAATGTGCCACTTGACCCACCTTCCGGTTCTGGTGCAGGTGTTTTCAGTCGCAGACCCAGGGCAGAGTTATCTACCTGCCTTGGAACTTATGCGACTGTATTTCAAGCAGAAATTCACGCTATTGAATTGTGTGCGGAGAGATTGGATAAATCCAACCTCACTCACAAGTCAATAAAAATATTCTCGGACAGTCAAGCGGCGTTGGAAGCTCTTGGCTCCCACCGAGCAACGTCTAAATTGGTAGCAAACTGCCAAAAAAGATTCTCCTCGATAGGAAGACTTAACAGATTGTCTCTGGTCTGGATTCCTGGCCATATTGGCCTGAAAGGCAATGAAGCTGCTGACTCTCTTGCAAAGGAGGGTGCTGCAAGCGGCTTCATTGGACCAGAACCTGTCATTGCCATCGCTTTGGGCTTTGCCAAACAAACACTGAACACCTGGATGGCAAGAAGAGTTATGGATTACTGGCAGAATCTTCCAGGATTGGCTCACTCCAAGGCGTTTATTTACCCTTCGAAGCTTGATTCCAAACAGTTGTTGGACTACAGTAGGGATGAACTACGATGTCTAACAGACCTTCTTACAAGTCACTGTCATTTTAATCATCATATGCAGAGACTTGGACTGTCGGAAGACAGTGTGTGTCCCCTCTGCCTGGAAAATGATGAAACTGCAGAGCATATACTTTGTGCCTGCCCCGCTGGGAACTGAATCAGGTTCTTTGAGTTCGACAACTCCGTACTTTCACCATCTGATCTGAAAGACCACTCACCATACAAACTAATCGGTTTCATTAAGAAGCTGGTTTTATTTGGCCGAGTGCGAATAGGTGTGAGCCACAATAAACCCTTATGGGTTGCGGTGGAGGGTCGAATAGACTCACTCACTTTAGAACCTACCTACCTCCCTTCCCATGTGAATTTCTAAGTGTAACATCTACCCTCCCTAGGGGGTTGAACGACGAGGGCTACAAATAGCCTTCGAAAGTGACCCCCTTGACAATAAAATTGTTCTGTCTCTTTGGTTCCTCACATTATTTAATGTAAGGAAGATATTAGGGGTGAGAAGTTTTCAAATTGACCCCCTGTTTACATTCTGTCGAGAAAGTACTGGGAATCGATCACTCAAAAAGCCTGCGTGTAAGAGTTGTCAAAATTATTTTTGTAACTTAGTTTGCACAACTGTCTTTCAAGACTTGAGAATTGTATCGCATTCCGCCGAAGGGGTGGACTATCAACGTTAATTTCATCTCAGATGAAATTATGAAAACATGTTAATGCTCATAAGGGGTAACTTTCAACGTAATGTCCTATATGTGATATATTAAAGAAGAAAGTAATACAAATCATAAAATTATGAAACAAGAAAAATTAATTGACGCTCCGGGGCGACTTCATTGATTCCAGTGGCGCATTTGCTTTTTCAGCTGCAGGTAAACACGGAAAAACCTGCAGCACCACATCATCTGAAGATCTTGATCTTCCTAGATTGTAGTTAAATTTTCAAGTTTGAGGTTCTCCATTGTTTCAATTTTATTCTAATATTTTTTACAGGGTTTACAAACTGTTGATGGCAAGTTCTAACTCATTAGTTTTAGCGTTGACGGCGTATGGTTTGGTGGTATTTGTTTTCGCTGTATATTTCATAATGCTTGTAAGTTAGAATCTACTTTTTACTATTTCTCTACAACGATTTGATTTTTTCACATTTCCTAACTCTATCTCAGAAAAAGAAAATATTAGAATATTGAAGAAAAATCCACTGTTACTCCTTCTTGAAGAGTAACAGGAAAGTTCCTTCAATATTTTAATCGTTTCTCCTTCTTCACTTCATGTTAACCCTTCATGTTCAACCTTTATGCCAGCAATCTCATTCCATATTTTTATAAAGTATCGGCCAGGTTCCCACCAAAAAGCATGAATAGATCACTGAAATATTTGTAACTTATGAACTTTTGGAATAAAAGAGTTGCTGAGTTCAAAAGTTTGTAACAATGTGTATATATATTTATTATAATTTTTAATTTCATCTAACTTTTTGATTGGAACATATTCTTTATCTAGTCCTTGTTGTAGGATGTGAGTCCTAGAAGTAACCTTCGTATATATCTAATAATAATGACAGCTTGTGTAGTCCTTTGGTCCTTTTGTGAATATTGTCAACGACTCACGAATGAGGTAAGAATGATTTTGAATAAAATATAAGCAGAAAAAATAGACTAGAATTATTTTTTTTCAAGTAGACAAATATCTTGGGAAAATTACGCGAATTACTATTAGTACTTGTCCAAGGACGCCACATTTTAAACAGATAACAAAAATTTTAAATAATTATAACTGCACCAATATCGAATTTCAACACTCGAATCACGATCCGTTCCTGAACTGAACACGACGGCGATAACCTTCCTTGATTTTTATTCGTCACCGTAACATGTTTACGAATTTAATTTTATGACTCTTCAACCAATCATAAAACTCGGTTAGTAAAAATTATCCTATACGAACCGCCAATTCTGCAGTCCACGTGTACTATTTCCCAGCCGGTTCATTTCTATGTATTGGTTTTTTTGGCCTTTGAGAGTGCCGTCAACTTTAAATGTTCACAATATCGTTTACTTCGACTATACAAGTGTTTTATATCTAAGGCAGATTACATTGAAGAGGACCCAATAGAAATTGATGAATAAATGAATATTCTTTAAGAAAAATGAAAATTCACCTTATTTTTTGAACAGATCACTTACTTGTAATAAACGAGAATACATTACCTTGCAGCTAGTGGAAACGAAACTATTGATTTTTGCCCCTACCGCTCCTAAGCCGCGTTCCATTTGTAGAGTAAATGGACGGTTATGTAACGTTACACACTAGCCGTAGTTATTTATACACATCGACCAATTGGGACGAGTAGGTAATTGAGACGAGTATATGTTGGGTACGGCATATGCTTTCTTGTTACATGTGTATTTGTTTTATATGTCGCTCGGTTGGAATGAATATACTCGCCAGAATTCAGGATACACTCCGAATTTGATCCCGTTTTCTCGTAACAAGTGGAACATGTACGGTGTTATGGACCGTTGGCTCATACGGATACCATTTTGTCGAACTTAAGGCGTAGTCATTTGTGACAAATGTAATATGTAAATATTCATTCTTGATTTTCAATAACACGGGTCTGCAAAAAAACTTTCCAAAAATTGTTTTGATTTCTTTAACTGATCTTTATGTAGTATTTTGTGCTGATTTAAAAAATGACATTTGTTTTTATCTATCACGTAAGGTTTGCCTACAAAATAAGGATAAAATAATTGAAAAAGTACAAAAAAAAAACGAGGAATTGTGGATTTATTTTTATTATTTTAACATGAAGTAAAAGCAAAAAAAAAACAATGTTACATAGCTAAACTAAGCATAATAGTGATACACAAGTGTTTGCAGAATGATTATGAGTCTTTGTAAAAACGTTTTCTTTTTCCGTCAAAGCTTCTTTTGGTACTTTTTCGGCTGTGTTAACATCCAACAGTAGTCTGCCATCATGTTAACATTCCATCGACCTTGGGATCTGCGTTCTATTTCTTTTATGTCTTGATGGAACCGTTCTCCTTGTTCCTCATTTACAGCCCTAGATTTTCGGAAAAGTAGTCCATATGTGAGTGAAGGAAATGGACTTTGACACTCATGGTGCAGCCCAACATTTTGTAGTTTTGTAGATTTTTTTAGGATCCAATAAATTTTGTTTTTCAACATTTTCAACTCCAGGAATGAGACCCTTTCTTATTGGCCACACTTGCTTGACATTCACATAGGAAACATGGAAACTTAGTGTAACCACTTTGTTGACCTAGTAATCCAGTCATTTAAGCTTAAATTAGGTGAGAATCTCGGAATTCGAGATACCCAGCTGTAAGTCTGTAAATACTTGTATATTGATACCCTAAAAGTTGTCTCAAAACCTACATATGGTAGGGTGTAAGCAACTATTAAATTTCAAGGTCAAAGGTCACAAAAATCGGTTTTTTTGGAAATATCTCATTTCCAAAGGCATTACAGTTCCAAAATAATTGTTGTGTTTGACAGATATTCAGACTACAGTAAGAACGTAAAAGCTATGGAGCAGCAGAGAAGACCTGCTGCACTTTCAAAAACGTATGAAGTTTGTTTCGATGAAACAATGGTTGTACCAGTTACTCAAGAAAAATTCTTATCAAATCGAAATAACAAAGATAAGTTCATTAATATGTTAATTGAAAAATTACAAGCTGCAAATATTACTACTAAACAAGCCAGAGATGATGCGGATGTTCTTATTGTTGAAACTGCAATTGAAGAATCAAAGTCTAAAAAAACTGCAGTTATAATAGGACAAGATATTGATTTACTTGTCATTTTAATTGGGCGTACACTGTCTTACGAACAAGAATTTTTCTTTAAAAAAGTTGGGAAAGGTAATGTAAAAACGGAGATATACTCGACTAAAAGTTTTGATAATTATCCTCATTCTGAAAAAACATATTTTATTTCTGCACGCATTGAGTGGCTGTGACACAACTTCTGCGCTTTTTAAAAAGGTAAAAAAATCATTTTTAAAAGTTTTTGAGAAACTGACAAATTTGGATGAACTAGCTGCAGCATTTGAGGAAGAAAATTGTTCGGCCCAGAGATTATTAGAGAGTGGAACTCAAACCTTATTGGCAGTCTATAATGCTTCGAAATCTGTGAAAAGTCTCGATCATCTTCGTTATATGCATTACGCCAAGTCTACAAAACTTAATAAACCTGTGCAGCTTTCAAATATTCCACCAACAAGTGCAGCTGCTCATCAACATTTCAACCGTGTATATTATCAAGTTCAAACTTGGTTAGGACATGATTTGGAACCCCAGGTATGGGGTTGGGCAATGCGAAACGATTTTCTGGAGCCTATCATGACAATTTTACCACTTGCTAAATACAATTTTCTGCAACTGCAAGAGTGGTTGTGGTTCGAGATGCGGATGCAGGAAAGCGGGCTTGCAATGCTCTTTAGCTTGTGGCCAATGTAATGGGCAAGCTTGTCTCAATGCTCTACCATATCAGAGCGACATTAACGAAGATGGAACCTTTGACCCCGAAATCATGGAAGAACTTGAGACAAATGTCGTTGAAGACTATAATGAAGACCAGTTTGAAATTTACCAGCAGCCAGAAGACGACAATGAAGAGGAAGAAGATGATTAAAATTATAAATTGTAGTTTTTATTTGTTTTTATTTTGTTATTCCATTTCTTTACTTTCAATAAAAATAAATGTATTCAATGATATTTTTTAATAAAAAGAATAATTCATAATTTATTTGTTTTTTTTTTATCGTGTAAGAAGTTATAAATATTAATTAGGTTGAAATTCAAATATAATTCCTATATTTTCATTAACAATTCTGCAATTACATGGGCAGGTAAGTGTTGTTAAATAAATTAATACTGAATAAAAAGTGGATAAGTTAGGAAAAAAATGATAAAATATAATATAATAGTTAATAAAAATTGACAAATATTTATAATCATTGATTTATCGATAGTTCATCAACTATATATGGCGCGTTTTCGACCGGAGGCACCGGTTGACCTGAAGTGATGCTGTGACCGCGCGCTCTCCGCCCTCTATCTTGAAAACGGTTCACCGTATAAAAACTTTTTTCAACCAAAATTTGTAGAGAATATTGTATTCTACAATATTGATAATGAATACAAATAGCAAAAAACCCATAGGAAATGAGATATTTCCAAAAAAAAGTGCAAAAAACCGATTTTTGTCACCTTTGACCTTGAAATTTAATAGTTGCTTACACCCTACCATATGTAGGTTTTGAGACAACTTTTAGGGTGTCAATATACAAGTATTTACAGACTTACAGCTGGGTATCTCGAATTCCGAGGTGAACTTACTATAATGACTGGACTATAACTTGTTAATCATAAAAGATCCATAATTCAGACTCAATTTACGACTTATATAGGCTATATAATACAGAAACATCGAACCCATACCGAACCTAAAAACCCATTTAATAAGAAAATTTCAGGTGAAATTTGTGACTTATCTATAGGTGGTAGATTTTTTAACTATTTTTTCCGTAATTTGCACACAAAATACTGTTAAAATCACTAATTCAATATCCTACAATTTTTTCATCGCAGACCTGTGTAATCGAGCGAACATTATAAAATATTATAATTTTTTTCACCTATTTCAGACTAAGATTTGTTTGTTAACTTACAGGTATTTATTAACTTTTTCCATATTGATTGTTTCAAAAGTTTTTTTGTTTATGGGTCTTCTTTAAACTGTAGTATCACAGTGAATACTCATTTGATTAAATCGAATTGAGCGCAATTTCAAACAGTGCTCTTTTGCCAACGAAACACGAGTCGAATAATTCCGTCGAGTAATTTCGTCGCTAGGGATTCAATGAAGTCGACGAAGGCCGTTTTTGCCTGGTGCTGATTGGCGAAGGTTCCACCGCTGAGGAAGTTATCGGAGTGCTTGAAAAGATGGTAGTGGGTTGGCATGAGGTCTGGAGAGTATGGCGGTAGAACCCTCGTCAGTTAGGAGCAGGCAAAAACGACCTTCGTCGATTTCGTCGAATTCCGAGCACTCAATTTCCATGCCTACGGAATTGATAGACTTGTTTAACGTTGGCAAAAGTGTATTAAAACGGACAAAACTTTTGATACAACCCAATATTTCGTTTAGAAAAACTATTCAGTTTTTCTAAACGCTATGATATTTCATCAAGCGACTTTGGTAATTTCATTGCAACACTTCGTAATTTCAGTCCGAGATAGTTTTCCTGAACGCCTGCAAATGCCCCTGGGAACAATTCAACGTTCATAATAGACGTACACTCTTGATGCTTCTTTTGAATACTGGCACTCCTATTACAGTATCATGCCATGGAGTTCTGGATGCGAATTATCCACTGGCAGTGAAGGTGAGGAATAGTAATTTGATTTTTTTTTTTGGAAAAAGTTGTGTTCAGAAAATAATGGGAATTTTCGAATAGTCGCCATCAATTCTCGGAACACTTCTCAAAACTCGATCTTTGGGATAGCCTTTCGCTCTTTCAACAATACGCTTTCTCATCTATGCTTTTTAAACGATGTCCTTTTGAGATTCTCTTTATTTTTAGAAATAGAAAAAAGGTACAAGGAACCATGTCTGGTGAATATGGAGGCTGAGGCCTCCTTACAGTATTATTCTTGTTCAAAAATTCATGAAGAAGTAATGAAGTATGAGCAAGTTCATCATCGTAGCACGAAATCCATGAATTGTTTGTTCACAAGCCAGGCGTTTTCTTTGGATTGTTTCACGCAATGGCGTTGAACTGGTAGGAAGTAATCCTCATTGATCGTTGGACCTTGTGGCAACAAATCATTACACAGTGAGCATAACCTCCACGTTTTGACTACACTTGTCGAGCTTTTGTCTTGGCCAGCCAGAATGCCTCTACTGGGACGATTGAGCTTCAGTTTCAAAGTCATATCCATGAACCCATGTTTGGTCACGCAGTAATTCTGCGTCGTCGTTGAGGTCATTAAGTAATTTATGAACAACTTCGACACTGTTTTAGTTTGAAATTCATCAATTTTGTAACACAATTTTGCTGCCTTGCGTTTCAAATTTAAAACATTCGAAAAAATGTCATGACTTGAGCCAACGATATGCCATAACCATTTCCTTGAGTTCTCCCACGTTGTTGATGTGCTGAGTTCATGATGTGCTTAGTCTTATCAACAAGTTCAAAAACATGAAAAATAGAAATAAAGGTCCTAAACATATGAGCGATAGCTCATTCGATTCGGAATCACCTCTAGAAAAATGTTTTTGAAGGATTTTGATGCAGGTAAAACATTGCAATTGTTATTAACAAAATAAGATAAAAAATGGTATTGAGTTTTTCGTTAATAACTCAAAAAATATTAATATTCAAGCAATTTTGTAAAAAGCCCCTTAAAGAGAAGAAAATTTTCGATAAAAATTTTCCGACTCCCGAAACTCTATCTCCATTATTTATAATTTTAATTTGACGTTGAAAATAGGGTTCCGCGCGGCTATTACGGCATGCGCGCGCTGCCGTTAAAGAAAGTTTATCAAAAGAAATAATTGTTTTATAAGATAAAATGTCATTTTGAAAATTTCAAAAAATTCTAGTACTTTGTTAACACTTGAATTAATCGAGTCCCGTAGAAAAAAAGTTTCATCACCATTTTTCAAAAAGTTATTCAATTGTTAACTAACAAATTTTTTCCCAATTTCCGTTGGCATAAATAATGGGATAAAATGTATAAATGATTGGCCTATAAATTTTAAACTTCGTGGAGCCCTTTTTAGATATATATACTTCATACGATCCTGCGATGAGAGTTCATGAAAATTTATTAATTTGTTAATTATGATTTTTTACAACTATTGTAAAATTAAATATCTAAAAATTGTTGATAAACATTTTTTTTCAATTGATATTTAGCCATGTCTGTTTTCACATTGAACTGGCAGTTATTAACATAGCATATGTATTTTTTACGTAATTTGTTTATTGAATTATTTTGAACAAATAGAGGAATTCAATATTTTTGAAACATTTTTTTCTGCTATTTTGTTGTCTGGGGATGATTATGATTAAAAAAAATGTTTTTCTTAATTTTTCATAATTCACACTTTTAAATAGTTTGGCAAAAACATTTTTTTTAAATCTATTATTTAATTGTTTATTAGTTTAACAATTTGTTATGAACAAATATTGACCAACGTTATATTTTTTCCTGAAGCAGAAAAAAATTATAAAAACAGCTATATATAAAAAAGTGCCAAAAAATAGAAAGTATCATAATAAATAAAAAAAAAATTATGGCACTTTTTTATATACAGCTGTTTTCATAATTTTTTTCTGCTTCATTAAAAAAATATAACGTTGGTCAATATTTGTTTATAACAAATTGTTAAACTAATAAACAATTAAATAATAAATACATTTTTTTTGCCAAACTATTTAAGAGTGTAAATTATGATTTTTGAAAGCGAAATTATTTCTTAACTAATTATTTAAACAATCGAAATATAAAAAAATCGATTTTGAACAATAAAAAACCAAAAAAAAAAAAAACATGATTATCTCTAGACAACAAATAAATTTTTTTTCAAAAATATTGTTTTTCTCTATTTGTTTAAAACAATTTAATGAACGAATTACGTAAACAATTCATATCCTATGTTAATAACTGCCATTGTTCAATGTGAAAATAGACATAGCTAAATATCAATTGGAAAAATGATTTTTATAAAAAAAATTCAGATATTTCATTTTGCAATAGTTATAAAAATCATAATCAACAAATTAATACATTTTTATGAACTTTTATCGCATGATCGTACGAAGTATATACATCAAAAGGGCTCCACGAAATTTAAAATTAATAGTCCAATTATTTATACATTTTATCCCATTATTTATGCCAATGGAGATTGGAAAAAAATTTTTTAGTTAACAATTGAATAACTTTTTGAAAAATGGTGATGAAACTTTTTTTTCTACGGGACTCGATTCATTCAAGTGTTAAGAAGATACTAGAATTTTTTGAAATTTTTAAAATGACATTTTATGATATAAGAAAATTATTTCTTTTGATAAACTCTCTTTAGCGGCAGCACGCGCATGCCGCAACATCCGCGCCGAACCCTATTTTCAAAGTCAAATTAAAATTATAAATAATGGAGATAGAGTTTCGGGAGTCAGGAATTTTTTATCGGACATTTCCTCCTCTTCAACGGGCTTTTTACAAAATTGCTTGAATATTAATAGTTTTTGAGTTATTCACGAAAAATTAAATACCATTTTTTAAAAATTTTATTTTGTTAATAACAATTGCAATTTTTTATCTGCGCTAAAATCCTTCGAAAACATTTTTCTAGAGGTGATTCCGAATCGAATGAGCTATCGCTTATATTTTTAGGAGTTTTATCTCTATTTTTCATGTTTCTGAACTTGTTGATTAGACTATCTGGGGCTTCCGCCATCTTCAACATCTTCACGGTTATCTTTGAAACGCTTATACTATTCGCAAACTCTCGTTTTACTCATAGCAGACTCACCATAGACTTGATTTAACATTTCAAGCGCTTTTTTAGGACAAAACACAAGCACTACAGGAAAATCCTCAAGTGCTCTAAGAGCGGTGTGTCTGTGCGAAAGTAGCGATTTACGCTGGATTTGAATCGCTGGAGATTAAATTCATTTGGAAAAACGTTTTCAGCAAGTTTATTCCATATATACGCAGTTCTCTAAATGAAAGTGTTCTTATACAGTAAGGTTCGAGGTGTACTGAGTTGAATCTCAAAACGATGAACAGCCACAGTCCGTCGCGTATTTCTGATGGAATCAAATGTGCCAAGTCACTTGTACACTTCCCGTGAAAGTATCTATAGAAGAGAGACCAATCTCCAATCCTTCTTCAATATTCCAGGCTATCAAGGTTGCACGTGATGTTCGCGTCTCCAGTCAGGCGGGTGACTCTTTTCTGAATCGAATCCAGCAACTTCAAGGTATGTTTGGGGGCAGAGCTCCATACATGAGAACAATACTCCAAAGTTGCTGAGGTATGTACAGTTTTCTGGTTCGGAACAGTGTTCCAAGATTTTGCAATTCTAGCGAAACGATTGTGTCGCGAGATTGGTGTTCATTTCAACCCTCAACAAACTTATCGAAGTAGAAAGCGAAATTGTTTGTCCTGACATGACATTAAACCTGGTTACTTTCACCCCAATTCGAAATCTCCCCTAGATCCTCATTAAGATATGCAGCCTCCTGCTACCGGTGAAAATGGAATGACGAGACAAGTGCGCTGTCGTCAGCAAAGCAATATATTGGACTCTTGGTTTTTTCCAATAAGTCGTTGATATACAATAAAAAGAAGGTTGGAGAAAATATGGATCCCCAGGAAACACCGGCGTTGATGGTTAAAGTATCCGAGAGGTATCCATCGATGGCCATTGCAGGGAACGTTCTTTCAGGAAGCTGGAGAGACATACACAAAAAATTATTTGACAAGCTATAGCTTCGAAGTTTGGCCAGCAAACCCTTATGTCACACACGGTCAAAGGTTTTAGAAATATCAAACGCAACAACTCTCGACTCTCCATGCTTCTCGATTGCGTTCTTCCAAATATGGGTAACATACGATAGAAGTCGCAATGTGGATCTTTGTTTCCGAAAGCTATATTGATGTTCGCTCAAGATGTTGAAGCCTTACAAAAATTTGAGGATATGGTAGTTGAAGGCTTTCTCCATGATTTTTGATATTACTGATAGCAAAACGATTGGTCTATGATTATTTGGAAAAATGTTCTTTTCCTTTTCGGGAATAGGCTGCACGAGATCAATCTTCCAACAAGAAGGAAAAACCCCTTTCTTGTAAGACAGCTTAGAAAGGTTCATTTCGTAACACTTTGTTACACTTCATTTCATTTTCAACAACATTTTATGCAAATTCTTTGATTCATTCCTTAGCGTTCTGTTCTCATCTAACCTCAGCAGCTGCCATAGATGAAATAAACAATGATTGCAGCTGAAAATTTTATCACACTTTAGGAGCACGTACACTAACATAATAAAAAAAGTACAATCTGACTCTCCAAACTTGTGAAATATAAAAAATCCCATTATTTTCTGCCTCTGAAGTAACTGAGGTCATTCTATCTCTCAAAGAAGATTATATCGCTATTTGAATGAAGTGGTCTTCTGAAAATCTTGTAATGTTCTTCGTAAAGCTTTACGGTTGCTACCACGCCACCAGTAAGTGCCATGCATGGCCGGTGAAATAAACTTTTTTAAAATTTCAAATCTTTTAAATGTTAACATAAAATAAGTTTTGTATTTTTTCTCTGAAACATGAAAATTTTAATGTGTGACACTTTTCTATATGATGAAAACTTTGTTTTTCTCATTGCAACGTCTGACTTCTTACAATAACCTCAAGTTAATGTCTTGATAAAGGTAATAACCATTCTTAAAAGCTCGACCATTATGCAACTAATTTTCCTTTATTTTCAGTATTTCAATATTAAATTTTACAAAAAGGATTTGAAGCTTTATATCTTCTATTAATTATCTGCGAGCGCAGATGGTAGTAGTGTCATCTTCTAGGCACTCCTCCAACTGAACTTGTTATCTTGTCGTCTGCCTCTTTATACGGTCAGAGCGTCTCAACTCAGGTATTTCAGGTAATTTTGCCTGTATTTGTACTGCATCAGGTACTCTTCTCTAGGAATGTGTATGTTTTTGTTTAATATATTGAATGTGAGGTCTTGTTATGTTTTGATTTGTACTTGTTCCTCTTGTTGTGTTTTGATTTGTACTTGTTCCTCGATAAGTGATTTATGACTGTTAAATGTATGGATGTTCAAGTTTTCCCAAATGTCCATGCGGTTTCCCTTGTTGACTTGTTTTATGAGTTTTATGTTCTCTGGTGGGGGGAAATTATGTTCGTTTTCCATTTTCTAGACTTATTATCTCTCATAGTTTTCGATTTTCACATTCTGGCTATCCCTATCATTAATCACCTATCGTCTATTAACATCCAAGGTAAATTTACTTTATTTGCTGATGATACCACAATTTTTTGGAATGCTCCTATCAACTATACCTTGTATGAAGTTATGTGAGTGACATTTCGAAAGTGAAAGACTGGTTTGACTCAAATCTCTTGAGCTTGAATTTATCAAAAACAAAAGTAGTGTCCTATCGTTGCCAGATTCCAGCCTTACATCTAAATAATATTAGAACCGACAATGTAACAACTTCTAAATTCCTTGGCATGTTGATTGACAATAATTTGAAATTCAACAAATATGTAGATAGTTTGAAATCCTAGCTCTCCTTTGGATGTTATGCAATACGAATAACTGCATAAGAGCTCGGATCTGCAGTAGCTAGAATGGTTTATCATTTCCTCTTTGAATCCCATCTTCGTTTTGGTATTTACTTTTGGGGTGTGTGTTCTACCACATGCCTTCAATCAGTATAACTGATAGAAAAACGTGCAATACGATGCATATGTAACGCTTAGCCTAGGGACTCTTGTCGGCTCTTTTCGTCTCTAACAGAATCCTAACTGTGGTCTCCTTATTCATATATGAAACGATCTGCCTTATCTTTTAAAAAAGGAACTTTTTTAACAACTTGGACGAGTCGGTATATCAAACCAGGCAAAGATTTAGCTTGAAATTACCTCTGCCTTCTTCGACCCTAGTTAAAGATTCCACTATTTACAACGGTCTCAGAATGTTCGATCACCTTTCTCAAGCTATAACCTATATAACACCTTATTATAGCTTAGCAGAATTCTACGATGATAGTTTTAATTGAGTATGACTAACTGCAATATTTACGGTATTTTATTGATTTGATTTATTTTATTTTATTGACCACTGTTTCTCTGTACCGCCACATTTACGAAGGCTGAAATTTTGTATGTAGGTTCATTTTATGTTGTAGATGCGCAATAAGAAAGAATTTTTTAATATTCGAACTGGGGCACCCCCTGGAGATAAAAGGGGGGCATTTACATATGAAAATTACCTTTTCAACACTGTTTTTCGTACAGCTACATTTACGGAGGCTGAAATTTTATATGTAGGTTCGTTTTTTATTGTAGATGTGCAATAAGAAAGGATTTTTGAATATTCCAACAGCGGCGCCCCCCTGAGGATAAAAGTGTGCGTTCATATATGAAAATGATTTTTTATCACTGTTTCTTCGTACCGCTATATTTTCGGTGGCTAAAATTTCGTATGTAGATTCATTTTGAATTATAGATGTGCAATGAGAAAGGATTTTCTATGGGGGCGCTTCCATAAAACAAAATTATTATTTCATCACTGTTGACTTGAGTTGAATTGAATAGACAAAGAGTATCTTGTCTACACATTTGACATTGATCATAATATTTTTCAGATGTGGAGAATGGCCTATGCTACTATCACACTCTTCACCAATCTAAGCTAAGGACACAGTTTTACAGTAACAGAAGAATGATGGTTTATATTTGTTGTCTATGAAACCGTAGACTGAATTGGAATATTTAAATGTTTCTAGTTATGTTAACTGATATTACAAACATATAAGATTCATTCGTCTATTTTTCTAACGGATAAACTTAAAAACCACTTATCTGCTTTGAAATAAATATAATTACAATTATGTGGATACTGTAGTGGATTTTTCTGTTTGTATCCCGAATATATAAATAAATAAATAAATAAAACATGTGGGAATATTTCGAAGAAAGAAAGAAAATATTCAATTTCAAAATGAACTCTCCACAAATGTAGATCATGCAAAAACGTTCAAACACAAACTGGAAGGAAAACCCCTTCGAAACATCTATTTTAATATGAATATTGAATTACAGGAAATAAAATATACTTTCGAAACAACTACATTTACATGAACATAATTTTTTTCAATATTAACACTTGTCAACAAAAAGAATTTTTATTAACTTCAACTTTAGCTTAACTTAAAGTTTTAATAACTTCTAATTAACATATGTGAGCGCTTTCGATAGCAGACTGTGCTATCATCTACATGGCTTTATTCAAACTGAACGTTTTATCTTCTTGTTTGTTCTTTCATATGGTTAGATCCCCAAATTGTTGAACTACTTGAAATAATCGTTTATACGATTCCATGAATCCGGTTTTGTAACGTCAGCCCAGTTACCAAAAAAATTATTTAATTGAACTAGTTTCATAACGTTCCACGAAAATAGTGTTTACAAGGGCCTCATTGTTGGTTTTAGTGATACTGGTTGTTAGAAATCTTCTTTTAAGATACAGTGTGGAAGTGGTCACTAATAATACTCAGACCCTCCATTTGATTTCAATCAAATGATTTTCATTGATTTTCAATCACCTTAACTCTTATTGTAATATAATCAATTGTAAATCTAAAGAGTAACCAGTTCCAGCTCAGAGTCATTCTACAAAGATCAGTTATATATAAAATTTAACGAAATTTTTGCTATAAACGATTTTAATATCATGCTTAATTTTTTCAACTGAAATGCATTTCTTTGACCTTTTGAGTGTTAAAAACTCCCGCTCTTTGTGTAACGTACAATAATCAAAACGCTATTTAGACACCATCAAGAGCGTAAAACCACGGATTTTTACCTAACAAAGATAGTTTGGTGGAAATGCTGGTGGAAATACTATGGACATGAAAATTGTAACAATAATAATAGCAACATGTACAAGAACATTTTCCTCTCATCCTTGAAAATTCAATAGACAGAGTTCATAAAGTGTAATAAGTGTAATGTAGAACAAAACCATTACTCATAATAATATTATAATTGTTTCTAAATATTGAATGAATGATCTACTTCAAAAAAGGTAAGCTTTCATCAGTTTCGTGAGTAAATGATACTTTGATCGTTATTTAATTGGGATCTCAATTTTGGATAGCTACACAGTTTATTGCTTTTGCGTTTTGATCTAATCGCTTCATTAACGACACTGTACAACCTTTGGGCGAAACTGATATTTTCAATATTAGAGTAAAATGAAGGCACACGAGAAAATAAAAATTGGAGCAGAAGGTAATATTTTTGAACCATTTTATATTTTATTCTCACGTTAGTAACTTCTCCATATTTATATATTTTTTACAAGATATATAATCTCAATATTGTAGTTGTCCTGACGAAGGTGTGAAATATACTGAAAGGTTAATGCATCAAGCTGCTGGAAAATAATTCCATGAAAATCAAAAGATAAATAAATAAGTACCATTCTGATCATTCCCATATTGATTTCAATTTAAGAGCCACCGGTAGACAGCTGTTTCAGCCTATTGGGCATCGTCAGTACCGGGCAGACGGTCCTCGATTGAAGACAAAATGTGAAAAACCAAGAAAAGTCGTTAATAGAAATAACTGCGTGAACGCATATATATATATATATATATATATATATATATATATATATATATATATATATATATATATATATATATATATATATATATATATATATATATATATTTTGAAGGAAGAAGGATTCTTCCTTCAAAATAATTTTAAACTGTAACGTTTTTCACAAATATTTTATCCAATATTAGACATCCTTTAACCAGTTTTATAAATGTATTGTATCAATGTTCATCCATCATGTTGTGTCCAATATTTTACATGACCACCGTATGAAACATCCTCAAAAAGTTCATCCCTGATGATGGAAACAATTTATTAAATTTCCGAAAGCTTGGACAAACTTTAAAGAGTACTCTTTCATTTGCTGCTCAGCCCCATTATTTGTTAGTTCCATTCCTAACTAGTCAGCAACGATTACCTTCTCCTCTATATATATATATATATATATATGTGTATACAGTGCCATCCCCAAAGTATGCACCATATGGAAAACTTCTTTAAGGGTTTTTCGACGAAAAGTTATTTCTCATAAAAGTTTGTGCATCCCCTAAAACTGAACATACGCCAACAAAATACAGTAAAACATACGTGATATACGAGGAGCCTTCAAATAGTTGATTTTGAGACAGTAGTAAAGTACTCTTATTTTGAAAAATCTCGGAAAATTTAATCCAAGTGAAGTTTTATTTTTTTTACCTTTTTTTTAAATGGGAACTACGAAAAGAAAAATTTGCTTGAACGATAAATAGACAGCATCCTGTATACGACGTTTCATTTCAAAAGTCTGTAATATTACAAATTACACAACTATGATGTTAACCATGGTCAATTTTTTTGAAGAGTAAAATAATTTTCATAGTTTTTGGTGCAAAGTTTTTTTATTTTTTGTTAACACCAAAAATTACTCAAACTTATACAGTATTGTAACAAAAACCTAATATTCAATAATATCAAATAACAAAATATCAAGATGAAATAGGTGTTTTGGAACAAACTAAAGTCATAAAGACTAGGTATATACACATAGAAAAGTTCGCCGGAGGCGCGAACATTTTTTGTTGTTGCACGCTTTGTTTAATACTAAAGTTAGGGCATAGGCATGACAATGCGTAAGAAGTGCATGAGGATCTATTGACTTTATTGAAGTTTGTAAACCATTTAAATGGCCGGCCATGACCGCAGTCCCATCATAGGTTTACGCAATTAACTTTTGCCTAAAATTATAGGTGTTACACGTACGAATTAAAAAATCAAACAAATCTTCAGCTGTGCGCCCAGATGAAACATCATGAATACTCATAAAACGTTCTACCACATTACCATCTTTGACATATCTAAAAACGATTGGAAGTTGTGATGTACGGGTAATATAGGTAGTTTCATCAATTTCCCATGCAAAAAAAGAAACACTTTCAATCTCCTTGTTTATATTTTCCTTAATAATATATGCCACACTGTATATAAGCTCATTTTGGATGGTTTTTGGGGTGCACGAAAGAACACTACCGTTTAAAAAAATGCCAAATTGTGAATTATATTTGCCCCATAACATTAAAAGTTCCTTGTGATTGCTGCGATTAATCGAATCTTCGGTTTCATCGTGTCCACGAAAAGCTAATTCTTGGGAACCTAAATAAATCGTAATATTGATATAATTCTTTTTAAATTCGACCGATTTTCCCTAACCTGATTATTAAAAGAAATTATGGCCTCTTTTTGAGCTGTATCTAAAGCTGTTGCTATATTTTGTTTGCTAAACAATTTTAATTTGAAAGACGAAAATATATGCTCCTTAGATTTAAAATGTCTTTCTGTAGAACGAGATAAATTTTTTAAATCGGAGTATCCTATTTTAGACCACGTTTGGTATTCGGTTTGTACGAAAAAAAAACACAGGGCCAACAAAAAAGTTTTTCTCGTTTAATAGAGGCCGGTTAGCCAATCACATTTATCGTACCAACTAATATTAAATCCTCGATTTTGTCGATTATCTAACGATTTAATCAAAATCAAATTTGGTTGAGGCCTTCTCTCAGAGTTTTAATAATGTAGTCCACTTTTAGCAGACATTATTATGAACAGCTTGGAGACCACTATAGTAAATTTCGACCTGGGTAAGAAACATATTCATTTTTGGTACAGAAATGTAGACGATATTCTCGCCTGTTTTAGAGGTACTACACGACAGCTGAACCAATTTATAACATTCATGAATGATTTCAGTAGCAACATTTAGTTCACACTTGAAACAAAAATAGAGAAACAGATAAATTTTTTAGACCTGACCATTACACAAAATCAAAATGAGTTCAATGATTTCAGAAAACCTAGCTATACAGACATTACCATCCCAAGCGATTCTTTCCATCCAGACAGTCATAAATTAGCAGCCTACAATTCAATGTTGCACAGAGCATTCTCACTGTCTTTGTCTGTTAACAATCTAGCTAGGGAAATTAAAATAATTACAAAGATAGGTCATAATAATGGTTTCAACGCAGAAACAAGTTAGTCAGAAAATAAAGCTGTTAATTCACTTACAGATCAATATACCCTCAGGTCAAACAACCAGAAATCAAGAAATGGGTAACTCTAACATATTTTGGAAAAAGAACAGAGATAATTGCGGGTTTCTTCAGAAAAAACAATGTGGAAGTGGCATTCAGACCACATGCCAGGTTATCTGTTATCCTTATTCAATGTCAAACATAAGGTGGACAAGTTGGAGAAATCTGGAGTTTATAAGTTTAAGTGTCCGGAGGTGTTTATGTGGGACAATGTGGTCGAAATTTCCAAAAACGGTATGCTGAACATGAAAGGTCCTGTACCTGCAACCACAAGTTTCCGAATCTAAACGATACGGAAATTTTGCACTGTGCAAGGAAGGGTTACAAACTCAATTATTTACAATCTTTGGACGTTCAAAAGCATAAACATTGCGGGTGCAACCTGTTAAATGATCAAATAGATTCAGTTCACTCACCGGTTTACAAACTGGCACTTCCGCATTGTAAACTTGTAACCTTCGTTGTCGTAGATTGAAACGGGTTACTTTGTTACTTAGGAACTAAATTATGGGCTGTCGGAACTCAGCGGAGAGGGATGGTGGGTAAATATAAGTCCACTTGGAGGATAAGTGTATTGTTTCTTCAAACACGCCAAGCTTGTGGTGATTACAGGCTTATGGCCCAGAAGTATACTTTTGGGTTCACAGATATAAATGTAAGCAACTTATGATTAAACTTAAGGTGTGGTAAATACTTGGTTCCTTCTAGAATTCGCAATTTGTGCCGCAATGTTGATTCGAGGTCATGCGGGAGGGTGTAATACATAACAGGAAAGACCTTACATGCAGTCCACTCAGGCAATGATCTTTTCCATGCAGAATACTTGCTCCTCGGAAGACCGTAATAAGGGGTGTAGTGGTCTAGCCTTGCGAGAGATATACCAGGATATAGTTCAGAATATCGACTTGAGGTGGTAATAAGAAGGCCTAAAATGAGATTAAGGTTTAGAAGGATATACCCTTTAGATTGGAAGATTTGAATTTGACAAGAGAACGGGTACTTAATAAAAATCCCCAATACTGTGGGCGAGTTATTCCTTTAGATAACCCAAATATAGTTATTCCCGTATTGAATATTTTGGTTTCTTCAAATCCACAAAGTGATGAGCTCAAAATTCTTGCTCCAGAGAAGATAACCAAACTCAACTCTCATTACCAGAGAAAAAAAACCCTTTTCTTTTTCCTTTCCTTTTTTTCCCTATCAACGTTATTCAAGGTCGAATTATTCTGATTGTCTTTAGGCACAAAAAACTGAACTGAATTGTTTTGAATGTTATACAGGGTGGATGCTGTGCATAAATATATGATTTCAATACATTACTTTTCTGTTATCTTATAAATCCACTCTTGCATTTTGGGAACCGTAACAAACTGTAAGTTCAGGTGATCATTCAAGCCAAGTACCACTATTCGTACCTACAAGGGTGGTATATAAGGTCTAATGTAATGAACCATTGTTAGCTTAATGTTTAATGTTAGATTAATGTTTGAAAATATCTTTATAGGACGAAACTGCAGTAACGTTTGTTACAAATAAAAGTGGTAAAAAACATAGTGGTAAAAAACATTATCTTTTCTTCATTATGATTTCCTACCACGTAGTAACGGCTTCATCCATCAATTTATTGAAAGATGAGTTAGATTCTGTTTATGTGGACTCTACACTCTCATTTAGACAGTGAAATTTTGGACAGCTGAATTCAAACGTGGCCGTAAGAGCTTGGGTGACAATTAACGTTCGAGACGTCCAAAAACTGCAACTACCGACGAAAACGTCGCCAAATTTCACTAAATGGCGCTAGACGACCGCCGAATTGAAGTGAGAGAGATAGGAGAGCTTATGAACATGTCAGAACGTATTTAACACAAAATAAATCAAAATTTAGGTATGAGAAAGCTTGATAGTTTGTACTGGAACCTTGGCGTAAAATGATTCTATTGAAAACACTTTTCCAACACCAGAACAAAAATGACGGTCTCTCGACGCGCGTTTCGCTAACTAAGTTAGCGTCCTCATAATATCATTATGAACAAACTTTGCTACTATGTTAGTGTTTTAATATCCTAGTGGCCTAACTACTTCCTGGTGGTATTACCTAACTACACCGGTTAGTATCACAGTTACTACCTGTTATTGATCCTATGCTGAACTACCAATTTTTATTACCTTCAATTTTTTATGTGTTTCCTCTTTGTTAGTGATTATCTCTAATATTTATCGGTTTTTTATTTAGAATTATTACGTATAATACCAAACAAAGGACTGTTCGAAAAAGGAACCTTCGTCGCTATTGTTACGATATTTACTTGGGGTTCGTTTTTAAAACAACAACACTAATAATACTTAGACAACTTTTATTTACTTAATACACAACTACTGCACTGATTATAATTCACTTAGAATACTCGCTTGCTTGAGACTTCGAACACTCTCTTACTAATAATCTTGCCGAAGGAACTCGCTCTTTTATAGTAAGATCGATGTATCTAGAATTTCTAGAAATTCCATATCCATCGCGATGTTTCGCTTTCAGAATCGACGTTCGAATTCTTTTCGAGATTTTTCCAGTTACCGCCTAGGGAGCAGTGCTGCCGCATGGTCAATTCAAAAAGTACCGAAATTTACAAGAAAATAGTACCCAAAATGTACTGCGCAAGAGTAGGCATGGCACATGCCCATAAGTCATTTCAAACCAAATGCCAGTAATGCCAAACGTGTAATAATGTTATCCATTTAAATTCGGAAAATATATGGAGTAAAAAATTTGCTGGAAACTAAGAAATGTTCCTTAAGAGAAAGATCATAATCAGAACATTTGATAAAAAGGTGTCTTTTTCCTTCTTCAAATTGCTCTTTCACGATTGCAAATGTGTTTTGTTTTAATTAGATTTCTGTCACAATAGAATGAACAATAACTAAAGACGTTTTCAAGTAGCTAGATTCGAGAATTTATTTTTACCTGTCCATATTCCTATTTATTTTGACAAAACAATAAAACCAATTTCTCAAGGTGAGGTGTGAGGTTGAAACTGCTGTTCTGCTGACTGACTGACAGATGACAGAACCACAGTTCACAGGCACAATACAGAACACAGGATCAAATAATGCAGAGTTATGATGATAGCTCGCAATGTTGACACAAGTACGGTATTTGTTGATCTGGAACTTGAAACACGGAATTGCATTGTTGCCACATTGTTGTACCGAATGCGGTACAATAGTACCTTAACGGCAGCACTGCTAGGGAGGCAACGCGCGTGTGACGTCATGCTCAGGTAGAGGTCCCTTCGTCGAATTGGGTGACTGCAGTCAGCTGCGGCGTTAGGGATTTTGTAACACTATTCATAGAATTCATTCCTCACTTTTCGATTTCCAAGCTTAACAAGGCATCCAGAAACCTGCTGTCATGTACCGGTCTCAACAATTTCAAACATTTCTCACTTATTCTATAGTCGTTCTCTGTGACATGCTAAGCGACACTAAATTTCTCCGGTCTATGAACTCAAACATGCGAAACATGTTCCTTGTTGCGAGATAACATAGTCCGTTTGGTTTGACCAACATATTCCTATCACAATCCTCGCAGATTATTTCGTGAATCCCATACTTTTCTTTTTTCAACGTTTTGTCGTTAACCTTTCAGTTGTCGCGGGTCCTGGCGCGACAAAAATGATCGCGGAAGTATCTCTCAGATACTCGACTTAAACTGATGAAAACTGCTCATTCATTGGACTCGAAAATGATCGTGAACAACGATTGAATGCAATAATTTTATTATAACATGTAATTTTCTAAATAAAAGTTATTCTTAAAATTAAAATGGGTAATATTTATCACATAAAACTGGTGAAAACTTCAAGAACTGTAAATCAGTAAATGGATACCTTTCAATCTTCCAAACTTCTTTTCTTAGTAGCACCTGCACAACCATCTCGACAAACGTTGCTAGAATGTTGGAGACAGAGATGTGTCCCGCAGGAGGAACATTGAAATTTTGTTAATCTGGTACGCTTCTCTCTCTGACATGGTACATAACGTTTACGCTTTGGGTCATTATTTTGAATATTTGGTTGCTGCAATTTTTTTCCGGATCAACTATTTCTCTGAGCCGGGTTGATATCATATGCGGCAGACCAGTGTTGGAATTACTACGTCTTTGCAGGTGTTCTCTCACCAATTAATTACCACTACCATTCGTAAGAAATGCCGCCGCTTTTCAGTTTGACATCCATTCCCAACATTGATAACTTGAGAGTTGATTCCTCCTACATTGAGCATGCTGTAGAATATTACCATTGGCCAACGTCTAGTGTTCCGGGCTACATTGTATGAGGAACACAATTTATCTACCACGTCGACTCCTCCATTAGTTTCATTATAACACGTAATGATCTCAGGTTTCATTTTATCTCCGGTAGATTCATCAATTTTATCATCGAACTGTAAACTTGAGATGAGTACAACATGTTTGTTTTTCTTAGGAACGTAGAATACTATTGTTCCTTCTTTTCTTCTTCTTTTCTGAAACCAAACATACTGGCTGGTTTTGATGGTATATATTGAATGAAGTTGTATCTGCCGCGAAAAGCTTCAAGCTTTTCATCAATTCTCACATTGGCTCCTAGTGAATAACACTTTGTACTGTTGGTTACGAACATCTCGAATATTTCTCTTATAAGAGCTAAACGATCATTCATTTTTCTCTCATCTCTGGTCTCTCGATTATCGAACCTTATAGAACGAAATAGAAACCTGAAGCGCATCAGTTCCATGGTCAATCTAAAAATTTCGACACCGTTTCCTTCTGTATCCCATAGCTCCCCTAAATTCAATCGACCGCTTTTATACAGTCCAGCCAAATGAAGCAGCCCTATGAATACTTTGATTTCAGTGAGATCAGTAGTACGGGCGTCTCTATCTCTGCTGAAATTTACTTGTTTACTCATTATATGCTGATTAGTATAGGTCACTATCAAGTTCAGAATGGTGTCATCAAATAGACATTGCCATATGTCCAGGCATCCCCTTGCTTGACGAGTATTACCAATAACTCCTGGTAGGCGCAGAAGAATATTTTGCTTCTCTAATCTTCTTCTTCTGTTGTAGGGTGTCTTTTACCAAACGCAATTGTCTGTAATTTTTCCATTTTTCTTTCTGAGAGCTATATAACAATTTTCATTTTCGTTATCTGATGCTATACTTCCGTCCGAATTGTTTTGTTCACTATCCGACCTTCCATCTCTTTCTTCTGTGTTCAGAAGAGTCTATCATTTGCTTCATCTATGACCTCCCCAACTGGATCATCATCGTCTTCAAGAAGGAGACTTTGCAGCTCTAATACATCTGCTTCATTATAAAACTTATACACTCTTTTGGATGCCATAATTCACTGTGAGAATAAAAAACTAAGATAAGTTTCGCTCAGACAATTGTGGTCGCGGGTATCTCTCAGATACAAGTGACTCTTTATGTATTGTTGGTAAAACATAAAGTATTGCTTTCACGTTGATAAAACAAGTATATAATTGGATTATTGAAACTTACATTAATGATCGCGGGGTATCTCTCAGATACAAATAGCACTTTTCAGCTGAACCGTAAACTGCAACGAGTTCATACCAATACTAACATTTTCCAGTTTGTGAGACAGAAAGGTAGAAGACGGCACAACCCCAAGGCTCACCAGATTCACTATCAATGCGCTAAAGAATTGCCGGCATGTATCTGTCAGATACGTGCGACTACTGAAAGGTTAAGACTGTTCAACATTTGTTAAAGTGAACGTGCATTTATGAAAGCCACTCTTGTATTTAATTTTTCGAATGTTCGGACCAACCCATTGGCGTATTTGGGTTCATTTGGAAGCACTATGAAAGTAGAGGTATCACGAAGATACTTCCTGAATTTCTGTTTTCTAATCAATTCATCCACTATGTTTGATGGATACCCGTTGCTTTCAGCCACCTCTCAAACCTCTCTAATTGAAATAATTCCATAACGTTTCACGAAAATGGTGTTTACAAGGGCCTCATCGTTGGTTTTGGTGATATCGGTTGTTAGAAATCTTCTTTTAAGATACAATGTGTGTGTCATCACTGATGAAGCTGGGATGATTCTGCAACCATGTTAGGAATCACATGTTGAAAGGTAAGACCTCGTTAGTCCTTAGCTCGCACAAGTTTCCCAACTTCTGAGAGTTGTCGTTCGTATGGGGGCGACAGCTGATTAACGGAAAAACAGATTTTAAACAGATTCAAACAGAAACCCAAACCCGCTATCTGATATCATGATCAGATTTATTGAATTTCCAATCACCTTTACCCTTGTTGCAAAATAATCAATCGTAAATCTGAAGTTTCCAGTTCCAGTTCCAGTTCCAGAACTGGCCAGAAGTGGCCAGTTCCAGCTCCGAGTCATTTTTCAAAGATCAGTTATATATAAGATGTAACGAAATTTTTGGTATGATCGAATTTAATGACCTTTTGAGTGTTAAAAACTCCTGCTCTTTGTCTATAATCAAAAAGCCATTTAGACACCATCAAGAGCGTAAAACCACAAATTTCTACCTAACAAAGATAGTTTGGTGAAAATGCTAGTGGAAATATTATGGACATGAAAATTGTAACAATAATAATAGTAACATGAGTTCTATAGCAACATGTACAAGAATACTTTCCTCACATCCTTGAAAATTCAATAGACGGAGTTCATAAAGTGAAATTAGTGTAGTCTAGAACGAAACCATCACTCATTATAATATTACAATTGTTTCTGAATATTGAATGAATGATTTACTTCAAAAGAGTATTCATTAGTTTCTTAAGTAAATGAAACTTTGATGGTTATTTAATTGGGAGCTCAATTTTTGAAATACACAGTTTATTGCTTTCACGTTTTGACCTGACCACTTTATCATCGACATTGAACAACATTTGAGAGGAACTAATATTTTCAAAAATATAATAAAATGAAGGCATACGAGAAAATAAAAATTGGAGCAGAAGGTAATATTCTTGTTACATATTCTAGGCATTTTCATAAAATTCAGTGGGCTGTCAGTGGATGATATTGATTCCTATTCTAGGATAAATAATTTCAATTACACTATGAAGAAAGTGAATTGAATTCATTTGTTATATATGTTATATGAGAAAATGAACTCAATATCAATTGCATCTCATTGATTTGCTTATATAACAGCAGATGTCTCAGATCACAGTTGCACCATAACAGCTCTTATTTGTTCCATAGTTTTAACATAGACAAACGAACACACTTTTTCAAAATGACATGACAGCTGTCAGTGTCGATTGTTTGTTGTCTCTCTCTTTGTTCTTCAACCACATGGCTTTTACCGGTAATTCATAATTTCAAAACAAATAACGATTTTTAGTAAATTTATTCAATAATCTTCTTTGTATCAGTGAGGAGCCATCCTCTTTCAATGTAGCGACTTGTTCTATTGTATTGACATGTTTCAATTGTTGGAATGTAACATTCTTTTCGACACGGCCATCCTCACTAACAGTAAGTTCTATTAATTGTATATTGTACTACCATCATACAAATTTTGTAGCTCTTCCTTGAAGATGATAATGAATTTTATCGAAATATTGAAATAACTTGTGTTTAAGAGTACACTTTCGTTATGCTGATCACCCAAATATATATTCCAATAGCAGTTTGACTGCATTAACCTTCCTCGATATGGTTGAGAATCTTAGCCATTGGAGATGGCTAAGATTCTCAAGCTTTCCATTAGAAGCTTTCGCTTCTAATGGAAAGCTTCTTCAGGGGAGTAGGAATGAGTAAAAACAATGAATTGAACATATACATTTTGATTTTTTGACTGAGAAACCTCGTTAATCTATTTTACTATATATAAACTCTTAGATTGGAATCAATATGGGAATTTTCACTCATACGGACATTTTTAGAGAGAAATTAAAAATGTGCTATAAAATTTTTAACATGACTGGTGCAAAGTTTCAATCACTTGGCTATTTTCTTAAACAAACGCCAGTACTTTCAATTTTGAAAAAGCAGACACAACTCAAAAACTGCAATAAGTATTAATAAAATTACTAGAGTTGAAAATTACATTAAAATTTCAATATTCAGTATTTACAGATTATTTATAAACACTAACTAGGGCGGTAAGGATGCTTAATCACGTTGAATGAAATTTTTAAGTAGGTCTTGACAAACAAAATGCATGCTATGGTAGTGTGAAGTTGTTGATTTACTTTTAATATGTGGTGAGAATACACCATACCGGCAAGTAGCTAACATTTTTAATGAACGGCATCCAGAAAAAAATGTTTAACATACCACTGTGTCAAGGATAATGTCGAAATTCAGAGAAACAGGATCCGCGGCAAATCAATTTAAGAAAAAGTAGACTCCAACATTTGTTCTTTATCAAAGAATAAATTTTGGCCTTACAAGCCAAAATTCAAGAACGAGATTTTGATGTCCGTTTGAGGTTTTCATTCTGGATTCAAGGAGAGAGAGAAGAAAATGTAAAGTTTCCGTATAAAATTTTATGGACAGATGAGGCAACGTTCTCTTCAAATGGAACGGTAAGTTCTCAAAATTGCCGATGGTGGGCCCAAGAAAATCCCAATTTCACAGTTGAATGTGGTGATCAGTATTCCTTTAAAACTAATGTATGGTGTGGAATACTTAACGACCAAATAATTGGGCCATTTTTCTTTAGGGAAAATTTATCATCCGTCGGTTATCTCAACCTTTTAAATAATGAGGTTAGTAGAGTTTTAGATGATATGCCTTTAAATATTAAATACGACCTATGGTATCAGCTTGACGGCGCACCAATTCATCACACGGTTGCAGTAAAACAGTCCCTCCAACAAATGTTCAGAGGCAAAGTTATTGCACGTAACTGGGAACATAATTGGCCACCTAGATCACCCGACTTGACGCCTTTAGACTTTTTCTTGTGGGGTTACCTGAAACAAAAAGTGTACCGAAGTAGACCATTTACTGACATACAACATCTGCAAATATAAATCCCTGATTTATTAAAAATGCAGTTACAGATGTCAGTAAAAGGACCATAATTTGTATTGAACGTGGAAGACGACATACTGAAATGTAGGCTATAAGTGTTTGATAACCTCATTTAGATCAATGAGTAATTTTTTGTACCCATTTGTATTTTCTATAATATTATTGTTGTTTAAAATTTATAATAATAATAATAGTTCTATCGAAATTATTCGCATTTTTTTAGTTGCCTCTGCTTTTTCGAAATCAAAGGTTTGTTGAAGAAAATAGCGAAGTGATTGAAAGTTTGCACCAGTCATGTTAAAATTTTTATAACAAATTTTTAATTTCTCTCTAAAAATGTCCGTATAAGTGAAAATGTATCAGAAAAGTTAAACTCCATGATGAGTTTGTTATGTATACATGAATTGATGACAATTAATCGAACTTGTTTTTTAAAATAAGGGAGATACCTGTCAAAAATAAGCAAAACGTTAACTTTATCCTAGTTGCATAAAATTTGGCATATGGATATAAAATTGCCGTAGACAAACTTTTTCAACTAACTTTTTGTTAAATTCGATCTAGAAATGCACTTTTTCAATTTTTTTTCAGAAAAAAAGTTGAATTTGACAAACACTGAACGTCAGTGGGTCGCAGTTGGCCGCATCATTTCAAGTTAAATTTAAAGCACAAACAAGTGCCAAAGTTGAACTTCATTGAAACTTTTCGAAAAAAAAGTGCGCACTTTAATGCTGACACTGTATATGTATATATATATATATATATATATATATATATATATATATATATATATATATATTCAATTGCCAAATATACCAAATATACCAAATATACCAAATATGCAATTCATGATTGCATTATTTGGTAAAACATCATAGATTTGTCTTATATTAGATCATTTTTTAAGCTATACCAAATAGTATGAAGATGATGTTTTATTTCGGTTTCATTACAAATCGAAAATAAAAAATATTTGATGATGATTTATAAATTATATATTTTTGTATTCAATTAAAATATATATTTCTGCCAATGAATTGAGAGTGTTAGAAAGGAAATAAATACTTCATTATCGTTTCAGCTTATATAAGTATATGACTATTATCTTGAAAAAGTTTGATTTGGCGTGCGAAATAAAAGATATAATAGGTTGAGATTTGAGTATCATTTGATGTATCCCGTTACTGTCTCAGTGTACGCATATCGAAAACCTTCTAATATTTGAAGGGTATTTTCGAAACAAATGAACCATGAGTGGGAAGTGTTGACGTATGTAGTAATTTAATTTTTTCTTTTTCAATGCGTATTTTTTGTGATGTTCATATGATGCTATTTACCACACTAAAAATTTCCATATATTCTATAGGTTCTTTTCGAGACGTAAATGTGATTCAGTTTTTGTTATGTAAATTGATATTATCGCCGCAAAAAAGCGTATTATGGAAAGATAATTATGATGCGGTCCATCATTGTCAAAATAGAAAACATATATTTTTTAATTTTTTTTGTTTCAGAAGATAATCTGTTCGCAATATACCGATCATGCTGTTTTGGTTGGCTGTCAGAAAAGAACACCGGAAGGGTTATATTGTTTCAATATCTGACTTTTCAGTTAATACCAGTCTTGGCATTCATTGAATTTTTTATAACGGTAGTTTTTATGCCAATAGAAAACATTATCCGTTTCTGATTCTGTTGCAAATGGTAAATATACGCTGGAACTGTCGATGTGAGATAATTCTTTAATTATTTGAATAAACAAGTTTTGAAGGGGATGTAAGAAGGGTTACCTGCGAGCTAATGGTGTACAGTATGGTTCGCAAACATCACTGCACGAAAGTTTCGTCATCAACATTTCACCACAAGATGACTGATAACTTTTTCAGTAGTTATTTTTTTGTTACATGATCTGTATGAATTGTTTTTCATGTGTGAAATAAGAAGCTCTCCATATTCACAGTACCTAAGATTGAATAGCAACAGGCCTATAGTTCATGTGTTGTAATCAATATTAACCCACCATTAATCGTAGGTACCTAGGCAAAAATAAATTTATTATTCAATCTGTTGATGTATGAAACTTCATGTCATGGAAGTTTTTTCCCTGCCTTGCAACCCTTTCATCTTTGATATTGTGAGTAGCACACATGCAGTCTTTAAAAGCCAAACGGAATAAATTCATTATTTCGGTTACGTTACAATCCCAAAACACGTCAAATTTAAATTATAATTTGATATTATTCAACAGAAAAATGCTACTCCTATCTTCAACCCCCGTTGAATGACAGGTACAACCCCCCCATGGGAAATATAGGCTTGTGATATATCGTTTACTTCATATTGAGGTACTGATAACAAGAAAGTGAGCAAAAACCATAGCAATGTTCTTTTTAGATGGTGTCCTTTAAAAAACTGTAAATAATTTCCATGGCAACGTTAGTTTAAAACGCCTTGTCAACTTGTATTGTATGTTACAACATTAGTTGTCAGTATTTTAAGTTTGAAGTTCGTTAACTTCAAGTCTGATAAATGGATAGACTAAAGGAAATGCATAAAATAACAGTTTTACAAATGATTGGTTACAGAGATAAAACCCGAACACAACAGAAAGTAGTTCGTCTATTTCATGAGAAATTTCCTAATTTACCGCCAATATTTCAAGGAACAATAAGCAAGATATAGAAGCAGTTTCATGAGCTTAGTCACGTTGGGCAGATAAAAAAAGTAGCTGCCAATGCAATGAGTGATGAACTCAAATTAGATGTGATGGTTGCAATGTTAGCCATACATCGATAGTAAACATATTAGAAGAAAATAAAATGCATCCCTATAAAATGATACCTACTCAGGAGCTCCTGGAAGACGTTTTTGATAGAAGAACTAATTTTTGTGAGCAAATGCTGGACATGCTGGATAACAATATCGTCCAATTAGAAGACGTTATGTTTTCTGATGAGTTGTTTTGTCTCTTAACGGTTATGCTAATCGGCAAAATTGCCGTTACTGGTCAACAGAAAATCCTCACTGTATGAGAGAAGAACACACGTAAAGAAGTTGAGTTAAGTTAATGGTTGGGCAAGGATTGTAGGAAACCATATCATTGGTTCCTTTTTCATTGAGGGCAACTTGAATGGCGATATTTATTTGGCACTACTTCAAAAGGATGTTATTCTAAGTTTAGCAAGTTTATACCCTTTTTCAGGAAACTCTCAAGTTCCAGTGAATACGATACGGTTTCAGTAGGATGAAGCACCACCACATTATCAAGTTAATGTATGGCAATACCTCGATACAACATTTTCCAATCGGTGGATAGGGAGGCGAGAATCGATTGAATGGCCAGTGCGATCACCGGATCTTTCATTATTAGATTTTTTATCTGTAATGAGCAATGTGTACAATAACAAACCTTCAGATTTGAATGACTTAAAACAAAAAATAACGCTTGCGATTAGATCGGTCACACCTAATACGTTAAGTAATATTAGAAGACAGTTTTATTTGAGATTTGTTGCTAAGATGTTCGCGGTGAACATTTTCAATATTTACTTCGTTAACATATATAGTTATTTTTCGTATTCTACATTTCATTACGTTTTGCAGTAAGTTTTGAGTTTATTTTATCGAATTTCAGTAACCACCTGATTTCAATTTATTTCATCTCAACTGTTGCAATAAAGTTGAAAGCGATAACATTTTTGAATAAAGAATGAAGATACCTTTTAAACGGTATATCACAAACCTATACTTCCCATTTAAAAAATTTGGGGTTGTGCCTGTCATTCGAAGGGGATTGAAATTAGGGGTGGTATTTTTACGTTGAAGAATGTTAAATTATAATTTACATTTAACGTGTTTCGGAATTGTTTTCAAATATGTACAGTAACCGAAATATTGAATTCATCCCATTTGGCGTTTACACACTGTATATCGTGCCAATCTTGGTTCGATTTTATGATAAAATTGGGTGAAAATTGTAAACTATCAAACCGATAGGGATATGCAGTTGGAATTTGTTGAAACATTATTCGAACAAAATCCATGTTGAATTATTGATTTTCGAATTCCAAGCACTTTAGATGAATTATTTCCCATTCCCGATTCATCTACGAGGTCTGTTCAAAAAATAAGGTGAATGTTCATATTACGCGGGCTGCGTATATTCGATTAGCGATTTTTTTACCTTGGTACAATCGTATCGAACGTATGTTTACAGTTTCAGCTGTTTAGCATATTTAGTTTGTTGGCGAGAGGCATGAAAGTTAGCGCGTTAAGCGATTTTCTGCTATTGAAAAAATGTATGACAATGGGTTGTAGAAGGTTCAACTGCTGCTGTACCGATCTTTAATACGTTCTAAATTAGATTATGGTTGTATTGCATATGCTTCTGCTAAACGAAGAACATTATCTCAACTGGATTCAGTACATCATTCTGCTCTGCGCATAATCGCAGGAGCGTATAGGACCACGCCAGTGGAAAGCCTATACTGTGAATTAGGAGAACCTTCCCTGAGTTTTCGCAGAACCCAGTTGAGTTCGTCATATGCTACTGCAGTTGCATCTATGAAAAACATTCCCACTTACAGGAATACAATAACAAATCGATTCCAACAAGTTACTGTCGGCCAAGAACTGATCCACCAGTGTGTCGCGACCCATAGTTTGGGAACCACTGCTCTAATCATCAAAAGAAAAGTTGCTGAGGATGTCGGCATATCGATTGGCTCATGCCATGCAATTTTTTCGAAAATTGTCACATGTCACATGTCACAAAAACTCGTCACATGAGCAGCGCTCAGGAATTGTTGAAAGACATCAACGGTGAACCAGATTTGCTTGAGAGGGTCATAACTTATGACGAAGCGTATGAATATGGTCATGAAATTGAGATTCCAATCGTCCCAATAGAAGAACTCAGGAGAGCCAAGAACAAAACTACTTCGCCAAGTTCGTATGTATATCTGGTGGAGACTACTTTGAAGGGGACACAATACAAATTGATTTATAAATAATTATTTTTTGAGAAAAATAAAAATTCATCTCATTTTTGAACATACCTCGTATATTGATCCGAAATGAAATCGGGATTCAGCCAATATGATGTGCTATATGAGTCTTGGTAACGAATTATGAAATTTCAGGGTTCATTGATGTATCTTGTGGCCTTAGCAGTGTTTTCAGCGATCCGGACTATTCCTGAAATGATTAAAATGAACACTTGGTCATGGAAATTGGCCGGCGATGAAATCTATAGAAATCTTTTATCGGAAGGAAAACATTTGAAGGTTGTGTGTTGCGTAATTTTTTGCTTAACTATTTCATCAACACTACTATTGGCTCCAGTTGTCGGAGATGAAAAACATTGGCAATTTTTATCGTTTGTATGGAATAAATATCTGGAAGACCAAATGAATATCATACTTTTGATTTTTTTTACAATGAACGCAGCCATTTTAGGACTATTTCTCTCATCACTGGTCTGTTACAGCTTGTATTCTATTGGGCATTTGGAATTTCAGTATCAACTTTTGAATGCATTTGTATGTAGGTTACACACTGGATCAATATATCATATGAATGATATCAGATATCAGGATAGAGTGGCTGTTTTACTTATATGCTGCATCAAAATGCATACACAGATCAAAAAGTAAGTTTGTGGAATATTCAAATTCAATTCAGAATTTTGAAGTAAAGGTTGGAAAACTAATAATGAATATATTCAAAATCTCGTAGCTCATAGTTACGGTTAACTCCCAAATCGGTGAAAGAGCCCGAAGCCATAGAGATAAATATACTCCTAAATTATAAAACCCTCATTGAGTTATTTTTCTTCAATTTCTTTTTGTTTTTTCGTAGATTGAAAACGATGGTGATGGGCAGAGCTACCGCTTTAGTTCTATCATTCACGGCCTACGGCTTGACTATATTCGTCTTTTCTGCTTATTTCATAATGACGGTAAGATTCTAATTTACTACTTAGTTATATGAATCAACTACGAATACTTTCTAAAATTGTTACAAGTATTCAAAGACTTGTCAATGACTACCTGCGTGATAGAGTAGAGAAGAATTTGGAACGTCTGGCGAGAAAAGAGACCTTTGAAAACACCAAAACAAAAATGATGTCCTCAAAGCATGTTTCGCTAACCAAGTTAGCATCATTAGGAGACGGTATTAACTGCTTTCTATGGCTATGTTGATGTTTTTATATGCATAATGGAGGATAGTGTCACACAGGTCCAATTTTGCCATAGAGAACAGCTACCTACGGAATAAGTGAGGAATGCTTGAAATTGTCGAGTTAGGCTCATAACAAGTTTTAGAAGCCTTCGACAGTTTAAACAATCAAAAATGTGAAATGTGATTTGAGAACGGCGATAAAGGCCCTATTCCTCTCAGACAATCAATCAATATTTATTTCCATTTTTTCGACATGGCTTGCATGTAATGGAGTTGTCAATTGTCAGGTAAATTAGTACATTGAAATAAAATAAAAATTTACATCCAAAAATAAAAATAAAAAGGTTAAACTACACCTACATTGAAATTCACATCACACATTGTTAATCACATATGAATTTTTATAAAATCACATATACTATAAAAACATTTTTCCATTAAAAAGTTCTTCAACTCATATTTAAATGAAGACAATTTATTTATAAACTTCAATTATTTTGGGATATTGTTGAATATTTTGAGGCCAAAATAATCAGGAGCATATACATTCATTTTTCTTTTTGCAAAATTCACATTGCATTTTGCATTGCATTTTTATTGTTTCATAACCATGAATATCTGAATTGCGAATAAAAGTGTTCTTATTTTTAAAAACATGGACACACGTTTCAAAAATGAAGAGACATGGAAGCGTCAAAACACGAAATGTTTTGAAAATAGCTCTACATGATTCTCTGTTAGAAACTCTCGCGATACATCTCAAAATTCGTTTTTGTGCAATAAAAATAGCTTTCCCACATGGTTCCATATCTGAGGGTCGATTCGACTTGGGCATGATAAACATTTAACATCTGTTTCACTTCTAGAACAAATCGTAAATTAATGAAGAGATATTTCAAAGAATTCACTTTGTAAGATAATTGCTGGCAATGGAATTTCCAAGAGAGATGTTCATCCAGAGATACTCCCAAAAACCTAACCTCTGCATGTGTATTCTGCATTGTAATTTCACCAATTTTGACTTCAAAAATCATCAATATTTCTTTGGCGACAGTGAAATCTTAACATCTGAGGTTTTTCAATATTCGCACTCTGACGTAATTACAGTTAGAAAATAGATAAAGATTAGGTGTCAAACAGGTAGGGAATAACAATAGGAATAATTCGATTGGATATAATGATCATGTGAAGATCTGGTCTATCGAGGTAGTTTCCATGAATCTAAGAAAGTCTCGTATATTTTCATCATCAATTTTGATAATAGTACGATTCAAAGATAAACTTTGTTAGTAAAGCTGGAGGTAAACAAGAAAAACAAAAAAAAATTAGCATTGAGACGTTCTGTCAGATACACTACTGAATATGCAACCAAAATTCTTTATGTAAAATCATTTTTTGTAGGATATGAGTCCCAGAAGTAACTTCAGAATGTACATCTTAATAGTGACGGGTTGTTTCATACTCTGGGCCTTTTGTGAATATTGCCAAAGAGTGAAGAATGAGGTAAGTTTCAACTGAATTTTTTTTGTATAAAAATTATATATATAGTGTGTCTCACTTTTCATGGAAACACCCCCGTATCTTCCGTAATTATTGAAGTAGATTTTTTTTGGTTTTGACATCAAAACACGAACCTTTCCTAGAAAATCAGAATTTTTAAATGAAAAATCAATTGTTCGAAAGAAATTTGACTTTTATTTTCACATAAATAATTTATTTTTTATTTTGGTGTCAGGAAAGTTATTCTTTCTCGCAAATATTGATTTTTTTATGTCGAATGGAAGCATGATATCAGTGAGGTTTTAGGATGGTTAATGTTGATTCAGATTCTCATCTTCACATTATTTTCAAAAAAGCAAGTGTTTTTTGTGACTAAAAGTTTTATGTAGTTCAAAACTCTTTCGAAGTATTACTTTCAAAATCACGTTTTCAATTGAAATAACAAAATAATCAATTTCAATTGATTTAATTGTTGACAATTCAATATTTTTGTACCTTCTTTCAAACTTTCCTCCAAGCGAACACATTTTTCCATGCGCCTTCTATTATTTCCTCCAACTCTTGTCAGTTCTCTAGGTGTGATTTCTCCACACGCTCGTATAATTCTTGCACGGAGATATTTCCTATTTGTTGGCCTATGCTTATAAACTTTTTTTTTCAACGTTCTCCATCAATAAAAATCCAGTGGAGTTAGATCTGGAGATTGTGGTGGCCATACTACGAGAGAGGTTTTGGGTCCTATCCATTTCATAGGTAGGAAAAAAATGGCCCGATAATATTTTCGTTCAGAATACCACACTACACATTAATTTTCTTAGATATTTGGTCTCTTCAATTCACCATCCGATTTGGATTTTTTTCAGCACAAAATCTCATGTTCAAGGAAGATACATATATTCGTGGTAAAGGTAGCCTCATCATTGTATAAGTTATAGTTTGAAAAATTCCTGTTATTGAGATGATTTCCCTGCATCCATAAATAATACTCCATACGGCGATAAGTTTCTCAAACTGATTCTAGGATCAGCTTGATAAGCCGCCGATATGGTATCATCTTCAATATGTTGTTTTACAATTTTTCTGCCCTTTGTCACTTTGCCGATGCTCACTCGAATTCGATTTTTTTTTCGATTTTTTGCATTTTCTGAGAACATTTACTACAGCAATATATATTTTTTTATATTATCAGAAAGTAGAGATTTCAACGAACAAAAAGCATACCGAGTTTCTGAAAAAAGCAGATATTTTGACGCGAGAATTTTCGATTGAAAATTAGGGTGCTATTTTGATATTGAGTCAAAATAAGGTGAAAAAATAAATAATTCAAATCAAATAAATTACAGTGTATTTGAGACATAAAATGGTGACTTTCCACCAAATTTCGTGAAGAATTTTTTTTTAAGATAAAAATGAAAAACCAAAAACTTGGTTGTCACATAAATTTTGGGGTAATGTGGAAAAATTGTAGATACAAAAGTTGTAGATTTTTTTATTACCTACAACTTTGCTATTCAACTTTTTTCCATAGTTTTGCCGGATGAAAACTCACCCGTTCCCACTTCCCGAACTTAGATCGCCCGTAATTTATTTTTTCATAATCTCCTTCTTTTCTAATGAGTTCCATCCTACTATTTTTTTTATTTTTACCATTTTTGAAGGCGTCAGCCCTGGTCTATTTGTGATCATTTGACTATTTATCTTGGAAAGTATTGGGCAGCTCCACACAAATATTCAGGCCGATTTCAAATCGGCTTTTTGCTGGGGCAGAAATTATTTCACTTTGTGACTTGATAGTTCATACTGTAACCTCTGGCGTAAAATGAATCTAATGAAAACACTTTCCCAACACCAGAACAGCACGCTACAAGAAATATTTTTTGCATGAAAACGACCATAGAATAAGTGAGAAATGTTTGAAATTGTTGAGACCGGTTCAAGATAAGAGGTTTCTGGATGCCTTCGAGAGCTTGGAAATCGAAAAATGCGGAATGAGTTCTATGAATAGCGACAAAGGTCCTATTTCGAGCAGACCTTTATTTTATCTTATACGCGATAAATGTAAATGAAAAATAGTAGTCCGGTCAAATTAGACTAAAAAATAAGAGTGAAGGTACATAAATTTACAATAAGCTGCAAATGCGTGTAATTGTTCAAAACATAGTAAGATTTTGAAATTCCGAATGATTGCGATGCCTGGAAAAAAAATTATTCGAGGTCAAAGGTCAAAAATCTTGAAAAAAATTGGTTTTTCGCGATTGTCAGGAAAACGGTAACTTTTATCATAAAATAACCTCAGCTAAAAATTTTAGATCATAAAATTCTCTACAAAAAATGTATCAATACTTTTTTCTTAGAGCCACCGTTTCTGAGATACGACGAGTCAAAAAGTTGTAGAAGTTGTAATCGTCATTATATGCATAAGTATGCCAGGTATATACATCTCTGAAGTTGTAATTTAAGTAAAAATATTTTTCTATTGCTAAACATAAGTATAAATATCCCTACCCTTCATCGTTGTTTGATGACTTCGGGATGCGTAAAACACAAATGTCTGCCTTTTACGATTGTTTCCAACAGGTCAATATTGAAATTAACAATACTGATACGACATACATCATTGACGGTGGAAACTTACTACATCGTGTTGTGTGGGATAGTGAAGAAACATATAGCATTATTTTAGATAAATACGTTCAGTAGGTACGCAGACATTTTGGTGCCAGAATTACGGTCGTATTCGATGGCTATGATGATTGCACGAGAAATATTAAAGCTGCAGAACAACGTCGTCGAACTTTAGCAATATCTTCATCTTTCGATAGGTAATCGATTTGATGAACTTATGACAGTTCCTATCAGTCAACAGTTCCTACCAGTAACAGAATACTCACAACAAATCTCGGTTCATTTCAATGTTGAAGGATAAGTTTATTGGCGAAAATATATTGGTTGAACAGGGTAGTAACGATGCCGACGTACTGATTATTGAAACAGCTATAGAGCAATTTAATTTGACAAATACAACCATTGTTGTTGGTGAAAATGTAGACTTACTCGTACTTTTTACTGCTCAAACTCCACCTGAAAAAACTATTTTCTTTCTAAAGCCAGGAAAAGCTCAAAGTCAAACCGAAATATATTCGTCAAAAAATTTATCTACTTTTGCAAAGAGTCAAAATCATGTTGTACTATATTTACACGCAATAGCTGGCTGTGATACGACGTCTGCATTTTACAGGAGGGGTAAAGCAACAGTCTTTACAATGTTTGAAAAACAAGATTTAGTTCAATGTGCTGAAGTTTTTAAAAAAAGTAATTCGACTCAACAAGAAATTATCACCAACGGGATTCAGTTTCTTCTTTCTATGTACAAAGCTCCGAAAAAATCCACCTGCTTAGATAAGTATCGATATGCATGTTTCGTAGAAAACACTAAAAATAAGAAACAGGTGCAATTAGCTTGTCTTCCTCCAACCTCACTTGCTGCTCATCAATATCTTTTCCGGGTATACTACCAAGTTCACGTGTGGCTTGGTTATCAGCTAGATCCAAAAGACTGAGGTTGGAAGTTGGTCGACAATGCATTAGAACCTATTCAGATTTTACTCCCACCTGCGCCGGAAAAACTGCTGAACACAATTTTTTTCAACTGAAAAAGGGATGCAGCGCTAAATGTGGTTGTAAAAGGTTGGACTGTTGTGTTCTCTGGCATGTACACATTGTCAAGGCCAGTCATGTTCTAATGCTGAATCACCAATAGTAGAAGATTCATTTGATACCAATGAGGAAACATGCGATACATCACTCTTGACGCAGTTTACGTGCACCCAGGATGAACACCAAGAAGAAGAATACCAAGAAGAAGTATTTGAAGGTTATGACTCAGATGAATAAATTTTTACATTTTTTTAATTTCAATCGCTTTTATAATTTCCAACCCTTCCTAATATATTTTATTATGCAAGTTTTCAATTTGACAGAATCACAACAAACGTGGAATAGGCCTACTGGGGAAACCACGTTAAAAAAACGCGCTAAGTACACTACCTCATAGGTGGCGTGGAAACGTGTGCATATAATGCCGATTACAACTTTTTGACTCATCGTATCTCAGAAACGGTGGCTCTAAGAAAAAAAAGTTTTTTTATGATCTACAATTATATCACAGGTCATTTTATGATAAAACTTACCGTTTTCCTGAAAATCGCAAAAAACAAATTTTTTTCGAGATTTTTGACCTTTGACCTCGAATACCTTTTTTTTAGGCATCGCAATCATTTGGATTTTTAAAATCTCATTTTCAACTATGTTTTGAACAATTACAAGCGTTTGCAGCTTGTTGTAAATTTATGTACCTTCCAATGTCTAGATTGACCGGATTACAGGTGGATATTAAAGATATTCACTAACAAAATGGAAATACATAACAAATTAGAGGTAGTAAAAACAGGTAGTTCAGTCTAGGATCAATAACAGATAGTAGTTATGTAATACGAACTGGTGTAGTCAGATAACACTAACAGGTAGTAGTTAGACCACTAGGAAATAAAAACACTGACATAGTAGTAAAATTTCGTCATAATGATCTCCTGAGAACACTAGGTTTGGTGATGTTAGGCCTAAAGCGAGTGGATCTATTTGACCCTCCACCCCAGTCTGCAAGGGTTTATTGTGGCTTACACCTATTCACACTAGACCAAATAAGTGGTCTTTCAGGTCAGATGGTAAAAGTACGGCTCTGCCGTACCTGATTCGGTCCCCAGCGGGGCAGGCACAAAGTATATGCTCTGCTGTTTCATCGTTAATGAGATATTCGGATAGTCAAGGTGCAAGATTCCCACTTTGATACCCGCGACAACCTTCCGATATGAGGGTTTTTGCACATCACCTACACCTGACGATTCAACCATGCAGATCTTTTTCGCCTCTGGTTTTGGTGAATCATCACTTGAGCGCGAACGTTTGCTAACCTGCTCATAGGGGGTTTGTTCCTCCACCTGAGACAGATTCTGCGTACGCCGCTCAAGAATTTGGTGCAAGGTGGTTTCATAAAGTTCCCCGCTCTTGAGGAGACCACTCGGTCGTTTCCTGGCCGCACCATCAAACCTTTTTTTTTAGGTTCAATTATGTGATCAGGAATTGAAGAGTTGAGAAGCTCTTGCTCCAGATCTAAATTAACAGGGAGGTCAGTTGGAGTCGTAAGCTCGACATCCCTCTCCTCTGTAGACTCCGCGTCTCATATAATTTTTGAGTTCACTCTGTCCATAAAAGTCCCACGAGTAGCTAGAGAAAGAAGGTCAATCACGGCAGAGCCCCGCATTACCGTAACAAGGCGATGCTACGACGAGAGGGCGCCCGGTATCTCGAAGGTTCCGTACAGACAGCTGATAGGCTCAGTGTCATTCATCCTCTCGGCACGGATGCACACATCTTAGGATTAAGCTATCTTTGGGGTTGCATTCAGTTAGGTAATAACAGAACCACAAGTGATTCTCTCATTCCCGTATCCAGCGGAGCTACATGAAAGCATGCATCCGATGGCCGTTTTGCTCAACCACCACATCCCAAGCCAAGGCCCTCGAGGACGCTAAATGGGTTAGCGAAATGCGCGTCGAGGGAACGTAATTTTGGTTCTGGTGTTGGGAAAGTGTTTTCGATAAATTTACTTCGAGAGTATATAAATTCAAGAATCCTAGCCTAGACTTCGTTTCTTGACTTAATTTCATTACTCTTCAATTTCAGTCGGAGAAGGTTTTTCTCAACGCCTGCAGATGTCCTTGGGAACAATTCAACAACACCAACAGGCGGATACTTCTGATGTTCCTTTCAAACTCTATCAGTCCCGTTACGATTTCTTGCCATGGCGTCCTGGATGCGAATTATCCACTGGCAGTCAAGGTGAATAAATATAATGTTCAACTGTGTGAAAGCTTTTTGCCGTGTTATTGGCCGTTGTATGCAGGTTTCAATGACTGACGTTTCGTCTACGACTGCGGTAGTCATTATCGAAGCAATGTGGTAATAGTCGCAGTGCTCGAATCGGTGCTCCCATTGTTAGGAACATATACATAGGAAGATATACATAGACTACCTCAAATTATACACCTTATATTACTACCATACACACATATTACTACTTGAAGGTATTTTTCCCATGTTTGGAAATAATAAGCCTGTAACTATTTTCCTAATATCACATACATGTTCACTACTTTTTTTAATACATACCAAAATGACAGCTCAAAAAACTACTATTTCTATTTATTTACTTGCTATTCATTTTATCTTTCGATGTGTTCACTACATAACTGTCTCTCATACGCAACCTAACCGTGTTAGAAATTACACGTTAAAAGGTAAGGCCTCGTTAATCCTTATCTCGCACAAGTTTCGACTTCCGAGGGTTGTCGTTCTTAGGGGTGCGACAGCTGGTTAACGGAAAAAACAGATTTTTTTTAAACAGATTTTGAAGCTGTATTATTTTTATTCATTAATTATTTTTTCATCTGTACAACTTTTAGTATACAACTTTGAATTGAAGGGGTTATATAACAGAGATAATGGAAGGAATATGGAATATTGAATTTTTGAAATATTTCCAATGTTTCACCAACTTGGAAGTTATGTAATATTTTCTACTTTTGCATGTTACCTACCTCTGACGAAGAGAAAAACGAATTTTCGAAAACTACGCAAACAATAAGTTTTTTCACAATTCCTGATTATTCATTACATTATGCATGTTTTGAACATCGAAAATACAAAACTTGAGGCATATTATTTGTTAATTCCCATATAACTGACTTATCAGGAATTTTTTTTCAGATGTTTCGAATGGCTTATGCTGCCCACACGCTGTTAACCAATTTGAGTCAAAATCGTTCCTGATATACTTATATTTCATGTACTTTTCAATTGTTAGAAATTTGAATTATATTTCGAAATTTACATTATCAGCACCAAATTCTTCGTTTGAAATAAAATGCTTCGTACTCTTGTGGTTGAATCATTTTTGATCCTTTTGGGCAGATATATCATACAAAGTTCCTATAATCATCCGGTCAAATTAGACCAAAAAATAGGAGTGAAGGTGGAAAAATTCGCACCCAGCTCAAAATTGGTAGGATTGTTCAAAACACTATCATAAATGAAATCTAAAAGATTCTCATCGATGCCTGGAAAAAATTTACTTGGGGTCGAAGGTCACAAAACCGGGTTTTTCGCGATTTTCAACAAAACGGTCAGTTTCATCATGAAATCAGTTACGACAAAAATTGTAGATCAGATAATTATCTATAGAAGATGACAAGATATTTTTTTCCGTTAAAGCCACCGTTTCGCAGATATAACGATTCAAAAAGTTGTAAACGTCATAATATGCACACGTTTCCACGTAACCTTTGAGGTAGTGTACCTGGCGTTTTTTCGACGTATTTTAACATATTTTAACGTTTATTAACGTATTTTCCGGTATGCCTATTGTAAGGATCTGCTGTGATTATGTTTGATTTGTAACTATTGAATAATAAAAAATATTGACAAAGGTTGAGAATGATAAAAGCGGTGTGAATAAAAAAATAGGGAAATTAATTCGTCTGATTCACAATCCTCATATACTTCTGCTTTCTCTTCTTTTCCTTGTTCTTCTTCTTCATCCTGGGTGCAAGTAAATTGCCTCAATAGTGATACATCATATGTCTCCTCGTTGGTGACTCAACATTGGAGTATGTCGGGCTTGACAATTTGTACATGCTAAAAGACAAAACAGCCCAACTTTTAGGCAACATTTAGCACAACATCCTTTCTTACAGTTGCAAGGCCCTCTCAACTGAAGATTTGATTACCTCTTTTCGTTGCCTTGGCTAGTGATTGCGATTTTTATTCAGATATTTATCTATGTGTGTTGATTTTCTGGCCCAATGACTCACCTTCTCATATGCTCACCAACAAATCCAAAAGGCGAAGCCGGCGTGGCGGATGCCTTTTTGCTTGAAGTTTACGAGTATATGAAATGGATGATGTAATTAATGGAATATGTTTCAAAGAATGAATTGAATTGAATGAATTAAACTCAAGTATAATTTGAATCGAAGGGGTTATATTTTTAGGAGTGATTAATTTTTGGGAAAGAAAGTTTTCAAACATTCTTCTTGGAATAAAAATCAGATATCATTCACATGAGTTCTACTTCAAATGAATGGTAACAAATGGCACTTACATGGAACACTGTCATCCTCACTGGTATATATCGATGTTTCAAGTATAATATGAATTGATTTGAAATCCCTGAAAGGAATTGAAAATATTAACAGAAAAATTACAATTTTATTAAACAAAAAACTGAAATTACAAAGAAATAACATACAAGCAAGAACAAAAAAAATCAAAAATAGAAGATTTAATACAAGCTAAAAATTAAAAATTACCCGAAGACGATTGTGGATACTAACAATCGAATGTTAATGTTAATGATATTTTTAAATTTTTAATTTTCAGCTTGTATCAACTTTTCAATTTTTTATTTTTTTTTTGGTTGTTCCTTGTATGTTTCTTTGTAATTTCACTTATTTGTTTAATAAAATTGTTAATTTTCTGTTACCCTTTTAAATTTCTTTCAAGGATTTCAAATCAATTCATATTATTTTAGACAATGGAAGTCCGAACTGATGAAATACACCACGAAACATTGTGAACCACCTTCAAACAATTGAACTCAAGGATGGATCAGGATGGGTAATATAAGATATTGCCTTGAAATCACGATAATGAATATTAATATTAATTTCGAATAAAAGCAAACTGTTTGTTCAATTCGAATAAAATTTTAAGTCGATCGAATATTGTAGATGGTAGATTGGAGGTGAGATTTGAGATGAAATATATCAAATTGACGTTTATTGAGACTATCAGTGGAAGAGATGTGGAGATTATTGAGAATTTCAAATTGGGAATCGTGAATGGATGTATGGATCGACAATTGAACCAGAGAAAAAAAAAAGTTCTCTCTAGGAATCAAGAATTGGAATTAAAGTTGGAATAAGAAGTCTGGATCAGACTGTGGATCAAGATTTTTAATGTATTTCGAGATTTCAATTGAGAAATCAAACAGTTTCATTCGAAGAAAAAAGTGCATATTTCAGAACATATTCTTTGGCGAAACGATCAAGTAATGAGTATGTGGTGAGATCAGTTCGATGGATTTTGAATGCTAATGAAATTGAAGAGTCGATTGCAGAGTTGTTGGGAGATCAGGTGATATCTGGAATGAAAAAATCAAAGTTTTTGAATCGAATGAAAATTTCAATTCGATCGTAGATTATAGTCAAACTTCCGACTCGTTGGTAGATTGGATGAAATGTTGAAATTAAAGTACAGCAAGGGGTCTAATGAATGTTGAAGACTGCGAGCTCCAGCTGGAAGTTAAGTTCAGAACATAAGGATTGAAATGATTGCTGGTGGAATTTGATGTTATGACTAAGAGATAAGCTGAGATTACATAGAAATTGAGGTTAACCTTTGGCATGAAGCCAAATAAATTTTGAGTTTTACTTGAAATTGCTAGTTCAATAATGTGTCTTGCATTACGTTTCTAGAATGGTATAATGAACAAGCATTGGTTATCAGCTTCAAGCTAAGAAATGTTTTTGAAGGTAGTCAATACTTAATACTGCATAAATTCATTAGACATTATTTTTCAGAGAATGGACACGTGGTCATCGCAATAATTAAGCCGACTATGTTCTATGATATCACAGTAAATATATTCCGATGGTAAATGAGTGTTATGATTGCAGGACTATGAAAAAATCAATGAAGTAATTGATAAATCAACTCAAACCTAGAAACATTTAGTGTTCCTGAAGGAACTGTCCTTAAATATTATTACCGGAATCAGTCGGTTATTTTAGTGGCCTAAATTAATGAAGTCAGGATCATCCATTCAGAACACCTTTTAGAAACCTCCAAGAGCGTGAAACAAAGATAGTTTTTTAGAAATCAGAGAATTGCAACTGTAATGTATGTGGCTGCTACGCCACTGACATAGGGCCAAGGGCGCATGCCCGGAGAGCAGTCTCCAGATTAGGAAACGCTGGTGTCAGTATTAATCGGCGGCCGTGATTGTATCTAGGAAATGTTGAAATGTGTAAAATGTAAACTTGGTCGTACTCCATGTATATTTATGTGTGTGAATATCTCTGGATATTATCGATGTCAATAAACCTGTATCCACCGAAATATCAACAGCCTTATTTCCACCACCACCTACATAACAGTAACAATAATAATAGTGAATAAAATTAGGTTAGGTCCAAAGTGAGTGGGACTATTCGACCCTCCACCGCAACCCGCGAAGGTTTATTGTGGCTCACACCTATTCACACTCGACCAAATAAACCCAGCTTCTTAACGAAGCCGATTAGTTTGTATAGTGAGTGGTATTTCAGGTCAGATGGTAAGAGTACTGTGAAAACCTGATTCGGTCCCCAGCGGGGCAGGCACAAAGTATTTGCTCTGCTGTTTCATCATTTTCCAAACAGAGGCGACACACACTGTCTTCCCACAGTCCGAATCTCTGTATATGATGATTAAAATGACAGTGACCTGTAACAAGGCCTGTTAGACATCGTAGTTCATCCCTACTGTAGTCCAACAGCTGTTCGGTATCAAGGTTCGAAGGGTCAATGAATGCCTTGGAGTGAGCCAATTATGGAAGATTCTGCCAGAAGTCCATACATCTTCTTGCCATCCAGGTGTTCAATCTTTGTTTGGCTGCAGCCTCCTTTGCAAGGGAGTCAGCAGCCTCATTGCCTTCTAGGCCGATATGGCCAGGAATCCAGACCAGAGACGATCTGTTACGTCTTTCTATCGAGGAGACTCGTTTTTGGAAAGTTGCTATCAATTTAGACATTGCTCGGTAGGAGCCAAAAGCTTCCAACGCCTCTTGACGGCCCGAGAATATGTTTATTGACTTGTGTATGAGGTTGGATTCTTCCAAATCTCTCCGCACACAATTCAATAGCGTAAATTGCCGTTTGAAATACAGTGGCATAGGTTCCTAGGCAGGTTGATATCTCTGACCTGGGTTTGCGACTGAAAACACCTGCAACAGAACCGGAAGGTGTTTTTGATCCATCTGTGAACCAACAACTATCTGCTCTTAATATTTCTTTCTCCCGGAGGATCCAGTACTCTCTACTCGGGAACAGTACTTTATAAGAAAGTTCGTAGTTGACAGTTGGAGGCATAACGTCAGGGGTCATTTCCAGAAATCTGTGATTTCCAGTGTCAACTAACAGTCTGTTGCATCAAATTGATTTGTGCAATTAACAATGTGCACAAGTCTAAATGCAGTCCATCTAGCCTCTCTCTCCAGAAAAATGTGGAGATGAGGTCGATCTTGAAGGATCTCCATAAAAATAGTAACATGAGTTATATAGCAACGTGTACAAGAACCTTCACCTCACATTTTTGAAAATTCGATATTAATTGGTTCATGAAGTTAAATACGTATAGTCTAGTACTTCAGGAAAGGCAAGCGTTTATCAGTTTCGTAAGTAAATGGAACTTTGATCGTTATTTAATTGGGAGCTCAATTTCTGATAGATAAACAGTTTATCGCTTTTACGTTTTGATCTGATCGCTTTACTAACGATTATGAGCGACATTAATATTTTCAACAACAGAATAAAATGAAGGCATACAAGAAAATGAAAATTGGAGCAGAAGGTAATATACTTGTTATACATTTGAAACATATTATGATGCTGGTCATCATTGTCAAAATGCAAAACACATTAGTTTTTAATTTGTCTGTTTCAGAAGATACTCTTATCACAATATACCGATCATGCTGTTTCTTTTGGCTCCCAAAAAAATACACCGGAAGGGTTATGGTATTTCAATGTCTGTCTTTTCAGTTGGTACCAGTCTTGGCATTTATTGAATTTTTTTATAACGGAAGTTTTTATGCCAATAGAAAACATTATCCGCATCTAATTGTTATGCAAATGGTACGTATACTGCTGTGTATGTTAATACTGGAACTGTTGACATGAGAAAATTCTTTTTTTATTTGGATAAACATGTTTTGAAGGGGGTGTAAGGTTACCTGCGAGCTGATGATATACAGTGTGGTTCGCAAACCTCACTGTACGAATGTCATTTCATCAACATTTCACAAAGAAACAGCAAGTAGACTGCAGCAATCATTCGATATTTTTATAGTAGTTCTTTTCTGTTATATGATCCTAATGAATCACTTTTTGAGGCGCTTTTCAAATTTACAGTATCATATGATTACTGTTTATCGTGCTGTCATAATTTGACACCTTTGTGATTGATATTAAGCCACTAATAAACGTGGATATACAAATAAATTTTTTCTCGTTCAATGTGTTGAATAATATAACTCCATATCCTGAAAAATTAGTTTCCTGCCTTGCATCCCTTCTAAGTTTGATATTCAAAGTAGAATACATACAGTGTGTAAAAGCCAAATGGAATAACTTTATTATACTGTACATAGTTTAAAAAAATCCGGAAACATGTCAAATATAAATTATAATTTGACATTCTTCGAAGGAAAAAAAAGCCATCCCAACTTTCAATCCCCTCCGAAAGACAAATTTTTTAAATGAGAAGAATAGGTTTGTGATATATCATTACAACAATTAAGATAAAATAAATTAAAAATCATGTTATTACCAAAATTCGATAAAATACACTAAAAAACTAAAATGTAATGCAAAACGTAATGAAATGTAGAATACGAAACAGAACTATTATTCAACATGTTAGGCGTGACCGACCTAATCGCAAGCGTTATTAATTCTTTTAAGTCATTAAAATATGAAGGTTTAGTTTTGTACACATTGCTCTTTACATATCCCCATGAAAAAATCTAATGATGAAAGGTCAGGTAATCTCGCTGGCCATGGTTTCAGCAGGATGGAACACCACCACATCACCAAGTTAATGTCCGGCGATATCTCGATTTTTGAAGTAGTGCCAAATAATTATCGCCATTCAAGTCCCTCAATAAAAAAGGGACCAATTATATGATTTCCTACAATCTCTGCCCAAACATTAACATTTTGAGGGTATTGCGTGTGTTCTTTTCTCATTCAGTGAGGATTTATTTTTATTTATTTATGTATTTATCCATAAATTGCATAAACTACAAATATGAGTACAACATTCTACAAAGTACATATTATGGTTAAGGCCTTGAGCTTAAGGAAGCTATGTAGGCCATAAAATAGATACATATATAAATCAATTAGAAGAAAATAAATATGAAAATCAATTATTATAAGCTACTCAAATTGAAAAATAAAATATTTTTTCTAGATATATAAAATTTTAAAAGAAGATAAAGAAAACTATCACAGCATCAATCTCACAGTAATGTTAATACTATTGAAGAGGAGAAAACAGAAAATCTAATAAATCTATATAACAGCATCAATCTCATAGGATCGTTAATACTAATATAGAATAAAGAAAATTTCTACTGTGTTTATTTATTCGTTACGACCGGTTTCGGCTTATAAGGCCATTTTCAAGTAACTACCACGAATTGTCAAGTTGCGTCTTGAATAGTGTGGACAGGTATCTGCTCTAGGTACCTGACCTAACACGTTACCAATATTACAATATGTCACAATTACCAACTATTGGATGGATCCTAAAATTCCTAAATTCAAAAGGGGTGAGCTGCATAGATCTAGTTAGTCGTTGAGCGTTATGAACTTGGGATCCTTGTACAATTTATTTATTTCCAACGCTTCCAATAAATTCATCTCCCTTCCTTTGTTACATGTATGAAAAAATTTTATGTTTCCTTTATTTATTGTATGGTTTGTTTCTTTTAGATGTCCATCTGATAATACATGTTCTCGGTATCTTATGTCGAAGTTTCTGCCTGTCTGACCTGTATAAGCTGCTGGACAGTCCCCACATTCTAGTCTGTATATGCCCGATTTTTTCCATTTATCCCTTTTGGGTTTTGCGTTGAATAACATGTTTCCTAAATTATTCTTATTAGAAAATGTGCTTGTGCTTGTGTTGAGTTTTGAAAAATAGTTCTTTATATTTTCTGAGAGCTTCCCTGAATAACTTATGCTAGGATATTTTTTACCTTCTTTATGTTCTTCCTGATTTAGGTATAGTTCCTTCATGATCAATTTATTGTTCTTATTGGAGATCAGTTTTTCAATTAAGTTGACGGGAATATGGTTGTTATATGTTATTTGCTTTATGATCTTAATTTCTTCATGAAAAGCCTCCTCTGATGACGGTATCATGAATGCTCTATGTATCATAGAGCATCTTTATTCTATATTCAACATGAATTTCTACAAAATAAATAAGTCATCAATCGAACGAATCGTAATACTATTAATACTAATGCTATGTCTGAAAATAACCACTAAATATCAAGTCCTTCAATTTCTTTTCGAAAGAACACTCCAAGAGTCTTTAAATTATCGGGAATTGAGTTGTATAATTTGACACCAGTTGCATTTGCTCACAAAAATCAGTTCTTCTATCAAAATCGTCTTTCATGAGATCCTGAGTAGGTATCATTTTATAGGGATGCATTTTATTTTCATTTGATATATTTACTATCGATGTATGGCTAACATTGAATGTAGTGGATGCCTGTCTACTCCATGTATGTAGGTTTCCCTCAAACACAAGCATCACATCTAATTTGATTTCATCACTCATTACATTTTGCAGCTTTTTTTATCTGCCCCACATGACCAAGCTAACGAAACAGCTTCTCTATTTTGCTTATTGTTCCTTGAGATTTGGGCGGTAAATTAGGAAAATTCTCATGAAATATGTGAGCTACTTCCTGTTGTGTTCGGGTTTCATCTCCGTAATCAAACATTTGTGAAACTGTTATTTTATGCATTTCCGTTTATCTAACCATTTGTCAGACTTGAAGTTAGCGAACTGTGAACTTAAATTAAAATACTGACAACTAATGGTGTAACATACAAAACAAGTTGACAAGGCGTTTTAAACTAACGTTGCCACGGAAATTATGTACAGTTTTTTAAAGGATACTCTCTAAAAATAGAACATTGCTTTGATTTTTGCTTACTTTCTCATTATCAAAACCTCAACATGAAATATGTTTCGAATATATTGCAGTGAGTGTTGAGTGTATTTTATCAAATTTGGGTAACCACATGATTTTCATTTATTTTACCTTAATTGTTGCAATAAACTTGTAAGCGATAGGATTCTAGAATCCTACTTGAGCAACCGAACTTTTCGTGTAAGAGTGGACCAAACCACATCTGCAAATTATTCAATCAAAGCAGGTGTCCCGCAGGGGTCCTGTTTGTCACCACACTTATATTCATTATATACGCATGACTTCCCTATGTTCTCGAGGACGAAGGTGGGTATTTTCGCGGATGACACCGCGATTTACGCGCACTCTTTCTCGAGCGAGGTGGCGAAGCAGCAGCTTCAGATCCACCTCGATAGGCTAGTCGTGCCGTATTTTGAACAAAATAAAATCGAAATAAATCCCGATAAAACTGAACTCGTAAACTTCACGAGGAAATTCACGAATGTGAAAATCTTCAAGAAGTTGCGAGTTAAGGATAAGTGCATTGACGAGCAGAAGAGTGCGAGATATCTGGGAGTGATCCTGGACAAGCGCCTGAACTTCCAGGAACACTTGAGTATGGCGATCCAACGAGCAGGTGCGGCGATAAAACGCACGTATCCGCTCATTGCACGGAACTCTAAGCTCAGTGTTGACAACAAGTTGCTTATTTATAAACAAATAATTAGGCCGGCTATGTTGTACGCGAGTCCTGTGTTCTGCAGTCTCAAGAAGTCCCTTTTAATGAGACTCGAGAGAATGCAGAATAAGGTGCTCCGTATTTGCACTAACAGTGACAAATACATTTCATTGAACAATCTGTTAGATCTGGCAGAAGTGGAGTCAGTCACCGACCATATCAGGAGACTGGCTCAGAAATTCTTCAAGTTCTCTCTACCGAAGAGCCCGCTGACGAGGGACGTCACGGCAGTTAGGAGCTATCATGGACAGCGCCGTAAGCACGGGCTAGTCTATGAAGAACTGGAGATATACCGTGAACGGCGCGAATGCGATCGCGCTTAGTTCATGGAAAAATTGGATAAGAGCATTCACGGATACATGATGACGTGATAGCAGAAATACTCTTACCTGGTTTTTTAATGAACTTTTTCCAGGGGGATATCGACAACTGCTACCAACAAACAGACGAATGATTCTCTGAGAAGTACCGAAACGCGACAGAATAACAACTTCCGCGTAAGCCTCGGCAGGAAGCGGAAAACTATATATGAGGCTGATGTAAGGCGTTTTTGAGTGGAGAGCCAACCGCCAACACCAGCGGGGGCGTCTCCCACTGTCCCATCGGGGGACTGTGTGGAGGCGCTTTTCTCTTCCGTGCGGAATTCTTGAGAGCGCAAATGTATCGGGGTCTTTTCCTGCTACTCCCTCTACCCCATTCACTACCCATCCCAATCCTTACCACAGTCCCACTCCATTGGGGAAACCCTTGTGTACATTTTGTATATTTGTATATATATTTTTTATTGTATATATTTTATAAACACCACAAAAAAAATACCTTAAAATTGTATGGAGAATAGTTAATAAAGAACATTTTGATTTTGATTTTGATTTGTAAGCGATAAAATTTTCGAATAGAGAATGAATATATCTTTCAAACGATATATCATCAGCCTATACTTACCATTTAAAATATGAGGGTTTGTACCTGTCAAATTATAATTTGAATTTGACATGTTTCAGGATTTTGTTAAAATATGTACCGTAACCGAAATAATGAATTCATTCCATTTGGCTTTCATACACTGTATATTGGGCCAATCTTGGTTCGAAATTATGGAAAAATTGGGTAAACATTGTGAACATTATAAGCTATCAAACCGATAAGTATATGCTGTTGGAATTTGTTGAGACCCTATCCAAACAATATCCATGTTGAAATAATGATTTTTCAATGTCAAGTCATATTCATTCAAGATTTTTTTTTCTATTTACGATTTTTCTACGAGGTCTGTTCAAAACATAATATGAATGTTCAAATTTCGCGGGCGACGTACATTCGATTAGCGATTTTTTTATGTTGATACACTCGTCTCGATAATATGTTCACAATTGGAAGTGTTTTGCGTGTACGGCAATTTTCAGGTATCGAAAAAAATAGATCATGGAATTTTCCCCAAATTTTGTGTAAAAAATGGAATTGAGTGCTCGAAAACACTTCAAATATTGACAGTGACATACGGTGATTGTACTCTGAGTCAGAAAAACGTTAACAAATGGTACAAGCTTTCCACAGAAGGTCAAGAAGACGTGAAAGAGATGTCAAATCACTATTATAGTAGGGGAGCCCACGATGCAAAATGAGGATTTACTCGAGCGTCATAGAGACATATTAGGTTGCAAAGCTCAGATGATAAGAAGAAAAAAGTGGTATATAATATACAGTGTCACCATTAAAGTGCGCACCATATGGGAAACTTTTTTATCGAAAAGTTTCAATGAAGTTTAACTTCGGCACTTGCTTGTGCTTTGAATTTAACATAAAATGATGCGGCCAACTGCGACCCACTGACGTTCAGTGTTTGTCAAATTCAACTTTTTTGTGAAAAAAATTGAAAAAGTGCATTTCTAGATCGAATTTAACAAAAAGTTACTTGAAAAAGTTATGTCTACGGCAATTTTATATCCACATGCCAAATTTTATGCAACTAGGATAAAGTTAACGTTTTGCTTATTTTTGACAGATATCCCCTTTATTTTAAAAAACAATTTCGGTTAATTGTCATCAATAATATATAATATTTATTTACCAAGATTTCAAATCAATTTTACAATATATATATATATATATATATATATATATATATATATATATATATATATATACATATATAATATATATATATATATATATATATATATATATATATATATAATATATATATATATATATATATATATATATATTATATATATATATATATATAACAATGGTGAATGAATAAAAGAAAGGAATACCCACAAAAGTATATAAAACTTGTGCGTGAACAGAATATTAAAATGTGTGAAGTGAAACAATAATAATGATGATGCATATAGAGAACACTCCTAAGTTGGACAATATTATATTGACAATGTAATAGTACTAATACTTATTGTTGTGAATATAAGTTTCTGTATCATTCTAAGTACAATAATGGATATCAGTTTCTTCGATGATTTCCATGAATAAACAGGGAGACCCACAGAAACCTAGGTTGTGCGTGGGGTTTTTTCCTGTTTATTCATAAATTTTGTTGTTTAATGTAGAGGTATTTTATAATTTTTTCAATATTGTAGTCAATATAGGGGAAATAACCCTTTAATTTTCAACTAATTGTTCTTTACTCTTAATATATCGTGAATTACTTTTCTGTCTAGATTAAATGTGTACGATTTTAGTTTTTTTCTGATTGAAGTGATAGAGTTGATATGAGTGATGACATCCTTTAAACTCATCATGGAATTTAACTTTTCTGATAAATTTTTACTTATACGGACATTTTTAGAGAGAAATTAAAAATGTACTATAAAATTTTTAACATGACTGGTGCAAAGTTTCGATCACTTGGCTGTTTTCTTAAACAAACGTCAGTACCTCCAATTTTGAAAAAACAGACACAACTCAAAAACTGCAATAAGTATTAAAAAAATTACTAGAGTTGAAATTACATTAAAATTTCAATATTCAGTATTTACAGATTATTTATAAACACTAACTAGGGCGGTAATGATGCTTAATCATGTTGAATAAAATTTTTAAGTAGGTCTTGACAAACAAAATGCATGCTATGGTAGTGTCAAGTTGTTGATTTACTTGTCAAATTTTCAACAGTTTTTGTTGCAATAATGTTGTCTCTTCTGAAAAGAATAGAAATAGTTTTAATATGTGGTGAGAATACACCATACCGGCAAGTAGCTAATATTTTTAATGAACGGCATCCAGGAAAAAATGTTCAACATACTACTGTGTCAAGGATAATGTCGAAATTCAGAGAAACAGGATCCGTAGCAAATCAACTTAAAAAAAAGCACACTCCAAGTAAATATGATGAGGAGGCCCAACTTAACATTTGTTCAAGAGTTATTGAACACGGGCAAACGAGCATAACCGATATTATAAAAAATACCGATTACAAGAGAGAAAGTGTTAAAAAAAATTTATTACGACTTTTGGTATCAGCTTGATGGCGCACCAGTATATCACACGGTTGCTGTAAAACAGTCCCTCCAACAAATGTTCAGAGGCAAAGTTATTGGACGTAACTGGGAACATTATTGGTCACCTAGATCACCCGACTTGACGCCTTTATACTTTTTCTTGTGGGGTTACCTGTAACAAAAAGTGTACCGAAGTAGACCATTTACTGACATACAACATCTGGAAAATACCATTCGCGAGTGCTGTGCAAATATAAATCCCCGATTTATTAAAAATGCAGTTACAGATGTTAGTAGAAGGACCATAATTTGTATTGAACGTGGAGGACGACATACTGAAATGTAGGCTATAAGTGTTTGACAACCTCACTCAGATCAATAAGTAATTTTTTGTACCCATTTGTATTTTCTATAATATTATTGTTGTTTAAAATTTATAATAATAATAGTTCTATCGAAATTATTTGCATTTGTTTTAGTTGCCTCTGCTTTTTCGAAATCAAAGGTTCTTTTAAGAACATAGCCAAGTGATTGAAACTTTGCACCAGTCATGTTAAAATTTTTATAGCAAATTTTCAATTACTTTTCAAGTAACTTTTTGTTAAATTCGATCTAGAAATGCACTTTTTCAATTTTTTTCAAAAAAAAAAGTTGAATTTGACAAACACTGAACGTCAGTGGGTCGCAGTTGGCCGCATCATTTTAAGTTAAATTTAAAGCACAAACAAGTGCCGAAGTTAAACTTCATTGAAACTTTTCGAAAAAAAAGTTTCCCATATGGTGCTCACTTTAATGGTGACACTGTATATATATCCTTTAATCGGTGGGGTAAGCGTCTATAGATTTTTAAATATGTAAAAAAATACTGTTGCATGGACATACTCTGGCGCGTCAGATATTGATAGCATCAATGTCCTACGTATTTTTAATATTGTTCGTATGTTAATCTGATCGTTTGCATGATGCGGGTGGTTGTACGTAAGGGTTTAATGTGAAAAGGAAAGAAATTAATCGAGGGCGTCAGATAGTCTAAGGGGGTGTTGAGTGCAAAAAAAAGCTCTCATTCAATAATCTGATGATTTCGATCTGACGCAAACTTGCGGCCATTATTATAATGTGCTAAAGAATTCGCCATTTTGGAGAGGGATTCGCCTGATCTGACAAAAAAAAAATATATTTTTTTTAATCATTGAACTTAATTAATTGAGAAGTTCAGGAAATAGCATGCAAATAAATATGTGTATGTTTTTTAAATAGAATAAATAAAAAAATGCTCAAAAAAAATTTAATTTTTTGTAATCAATTGATTAATTAATCATCATCTTCATCTTCATCACGAACGAGTCTTTGTGATCAGCTGTGATGGCGTCATGGCAACATGATTTAGAGTGGGAACGGAGTGAGAGAGTAATAGATAAAGAAAAAGTGAAAGAGGAATAGAAACGCGAAGAGGGAACTATAGGTATCACACAGCTGCACGCATTAAACTTTATCGACGCATTCTTGTTATTTCAGGTTGCGGAAATCGTCAGATTATATATTTTTCATTATCCTTGAATTATTTTCTTCAAATTTAAAAAAAAAATCAGCTACGCTCGAGAATATCGGAATGACGTTATTTTTTTACAACTTTGCTGCCCTCCCCTTTCTTTACGTTACTCTCAAATTGTCAGATTACTGTAATATACACTATTTAGCATGTAATTAACTCACCCTACCTTAATTTGACGCGCTCGAGAATTTCTGATGATAAATTTTTTTTAATAATCTGATCCTTTATCCTTCACGGGCGGCCTTATATATGGGGCTCATATTTGGTGGAGGTACTTAACCAGGTACAAGGTATCCCTCTGTATATTAATTTGCCGCGCTTTAGTAAATCCTGAAATCCCCGCTTGGGCTTCCCTATTATGAGTTGCTGAGGCAGCGTATGGTAGCGGAATTCGTTCCAAAATTGCTGAATTTTGTCCAAAAAAAAAAATGTCACATCGCTCATGAATTGTTAAAGAACGGCCATTCAGTTTTGCTCAAAACTGGTGAAGAATCATGGGTACATGGTTGTGACATCGAAACAAATGTCCAATTGTCCGAATGAAAGAGCCCAGGAGAGCCAAGACCAAAAAAACTCGCCAATTCCGATGAAATGTCAAGGTTTTGCTCAGTTTTCTGCCATTACTGTGGACAAGTGCTTCAGGAGGTCTTGCCACATGATCGCACTGCCAATAAGGTGCAAAAAATACCACAATCTGGTTTAAGATGAGTGAATTGTGAATCAATATCTCATCCAAGCTGTGTGAAGTAACTGAATAAGATTTTGTTTATTGACGAAAACACAGTGAAGTGTTGTGGTGATGTGAATACGAAAAACGCTATGGCGAACAAAACCGAACAAGAAAATACATCAATTGCGATTGACTTGACCGAGAAAAACTGTAAGTTGGAAATAATATATCTGAAAGAACTGATGAAACAAAAAATACTTACATTGTTTCTCTTGAGGATAAAATAAATATTCTCTAAGAACATATTTTCCTCATTAATGAAATAAACAAATTCATAACAGAGACCCCTTCAGTCAAGGAAACAAACACAGATATGAGTCTATGAGTACTTCATTGAAAAGGAACCCCAATAACAAGAGAATGACGAAACAAGTTCTTGAGTCTGTACATGACTCAAGCGAATTGAACTCTCATACAAAAAAAAGATGTTTGTTTGAAGGTGGTTGACAATGTTTCGTGGTGTATTTCATCAGTTCGGACTTCCATTGTCTGATATAATATGAAATGGTTTGAAATCCCTGAAAAAAAATTAAAAAGATCAACCGAAAATAACAATTTTATTAAATAAAAAACTGAAATTACAAAGAAATAACATACAAGTAACAACCAAAAAAAATTAAAAATTGAAATGTTAATAAAAGCTGAAAATTAAAAAATATTTTTGACAAAAAATTAAAATTAAAAATTAAAAGATTCCAAACCAAGTTACGTCACGACGTTTCGATTGTTAGTATCCACAATCGTCTTCGGGTGATAACTGGACTTATTCCTCCGAGATCTGACTATTTATAGGTCATTCGAATGCTTTCACCTATCCCTTCTTCCCTCTCTCCGCTTTATTGGTTTCAGCGGAAGATGACCGTTTGGCGGGAGTTGGTCGTTTTTCGCTTGAGTAGGGGTTTCCATATGTTACGTATCTCTACGTGGCTTCTTTGAATTTCCTCCTAAACCAGTGTCCCCCTTTGTGGACGATTTCAGCTTGAACCCACTTGATATCATGTTGATGAGTCCAAACATGCTCTGCTATTCCGGATTTGCTGATTTCTCCTCACTGTTTGTGTTTCTTGTGCTAGCAATGCGAACTTTCAATGGCCTCTTAGTTTAACCGATGTATGATTCTCCGCACTCGCAGGGTATCCGGTAAATGCAATTCTTGGAATCGCAGTCCGCGTTTGGTGGCCTGGTTTCCGTGAGGCTGCTACGGATATTGTTTCCAAATCTGAAGCAGGTCCTGATGTTATACTTGGACCCAAACCTTCCTATCCTTTTTGATAATTTTCTGATGTAGGGAAGTACAAGTACTGGTTGTGGCGGCTTCTCTTCCTTGTGGAGCTCTTGATGTCTTCTAGCTAGAGTAATCATTCCATTGAAGGTCATTTTTGATGATGCCTAGTTCCTTTTCGATACCTTCCTTTGTATTACAGAGCCCGAAAGCACGGTTTAGTAGAGTCTTGATAATTTCTCTCTTAGTCGATTGATGGTGGTTGGATTCCTGGTTCAGATTATGTCCTGTGTGAGTGGGTTTTCGATATATGGATGTTTCCCATTTAGTGTCGGTCCTCTTCACCAATAAGCCTGAGAAAGGCAATTCGTTTTGGACTTCCTTCTCCATTGCTTGGTTGTTGCTTATATGTTATTTCTTTGTAATTTCAATTTTTTGTTTAAATTTTTTTCAGGGATTTCAAATCAATTTGTATTATATTAAACAATGGAAGTCCGAACTGATAAAAAAAATGATGACTTCAGTCTTGTTGAACAGAAAGAAAGGATAAACAAATCGAAACAAACCAAATTGAAAGTAATGGAGAGTTTTGCTTTTCCGCACGTTTATAAACTTCATCCAGATACTACTATCGAGGGGCACAGTGGATATGTGACCGAAATTTTTCCTGAGGCCATTTGTAGAAAGATGAAATCTAAATATCCCCGGTATTACTCAGCATTCCAAGTAACCATACACGAGAGGAACTTGAGGCTACGTTTGCCTCTTCCATGTGGCCCGAGGGTACGGTGGTCGATAGATTTTGTCACAGACTTGCAGAGAGAACGAAGGCATTATGACAAACTTCTATAGACCTCCCGAGATCTTTCTCAAAAATGTTAATACTTTTACTATTTTTTATTTGAATATTCAGTGTCTTGGAAACAAAATGAATGAACTCTATTTTTTCTTGAATAACAAAAATATCAGTGTTTAATGTTTGGCAATCTGAATCCAACTTGAAAAGTGTCAATATACCGAAATACTATTTGGCTTTCTATTACTGCAGAAGTTTAAATCGACCTGGAGGCGTTTAAATTTTAAAATATCAGATGTTGACCTATGAAAACGAAAGCCTTCAACCAAGAATTCGTAACAGAATTTTGTATCTTAGAATTACTTAGTTTGAAAGTCATAATTATTACTTCATATACAGGGCTATTCAAATTCGTTTCTGTATATGGGGATCGCCTAAACGATAAGAGATGGAGTGTCAGCTAAATTGTGGCAGAGTTGCGTATTTTAGAGACCTATTTAATGATGTAAAAAATGAAATATAACTCTTTTGGTTCGAGAGATATACATATCTCTTCTTTATTTGCAGACATATTGAAAATCTGTCCACATTTTGCTATTAGCACTTGAAGTGGGCTATCAGAATATGTCCACGAATCTTCCATATAGGGTGTCATCTGACTTTGGCCACCCCCATCTTCGAATTTTTAAATACGTACCTGTATTTTTTGTTGTAGTTTTTGGATCGTAGACGTTCAGTTCATACTGGGAAAATGAATTTTATTCTATATTTCGGGATGTTTCAGTAATATTTGATTATAATTGAGTGAATTATTCCGTTTTAAATTACGGTCCTGGAAATTGGTTAACTCAGTTAAATAAAAACACAATAGCAACTTTCACGTCTCTCTATGTACCATAGAGTTTTTTTTCATTTTCAGGTACCTATTCATAATTTTTCCATTGCTCTGAGCGTTTTCTACAATGAACTTCGAATAAGAAAACCTTTTATGGTTATCTGAAACATATCTACAACAAAAATATATTATATGTGTTTCAATGAGCCTAAAAATAAGTGATAGCAATAATAACATCCGAAAAGAATACTATTACTGCAATGAAAATTGAAATGAAGTAATTTATATACACAAAAAAATTATTGGCGCAATAAATGTTTCAATTGGAGTCCTTCCATTTTGAGACAAATAATGGGTCAATGAGATGGCCTGCAAGATCACCAGATCTTACTATTTTAGACTATTTTCTATGGGGACATTGAAAAATAGGATTTACGCTGGCAGAGAGATAGAAAATGTGGAAGACTCGAGATTAAGGATTTTGAATGTTTTCGCAACAATTAAATGAATTAGTGTATTAATGGCAATAAATAATATGAAAAACTGAGATGAAAAATGTCTCGAAATGGAAGGACTCCAATTCGAACATTTATTGCGCCATTAATTTTTTTGCGTATATAAATTACTTCATTTCAATTCTCATTATAATTATAGTGGTCGTCGTATGTTGTTATTGCTATCATTTCTTTTTCTGCTTATTAAAACACATATAATATATTTTTGATGTAGATATGTTTCAGATAACCATAAAAGGTTTTCTTATTCGAAGTTCATTGTAGAAAACGCTCAAAGCATTGGAAAAATTATGAATAGATACCTGAAAATGAAAAAAAAAACTCTCGAAAAACTCTATGGTATATAGAGAGACGTGAAAGTTGCTATTATGTTTTTATTCAACTCAGTCAACCAATTTCCAGAGCCGTAATTTGAAAGGGAATAATTCACACATTTATAATCAAATATTACCGAAATATCCTGAAATATAAAATGGAATTTAATTTCTCAGTATGAAGTGAATGTCGACGATATAAAAACTACAACAAAAAATACAGGTCCGTATTTAAAAATTCAAAGATGGGGGTGGTCCAAGTCAGGTGACACCCTGTATAATAGATTCATGGACATATTCTGATAGCCCACATCAAGTGCCAATAGTAAAATGTGGACAGATTTCCAATATGTCAGCGAATAAAGAAGATATAGGCAAAAAAAATAATTTGGGATTTTTTTTGTTTTTCTTGTATATCTCCAGAACTAAAAGAGCTATATTCGATGTTTTCACATCATTGAATAGGTCTATAAAATACACAACTTTGCCACAATTAAACTGACACTCTATCTCTTATCGTTTACGAGATCCCCATGTACAGAAACGAATTTGAATAGCCCTGTATATCGATCATGTGAGGGTGATTTTCATCGTTATTTTGATCATCTTAAGGAACTGTTATCGAATATTTCAACTGGAAATTTCAAAATAGTTTTGACTAGTCAAAACCTTTCGAATTATTGCTGTTTATCCATCTCATAAACTTTTGATCCAGAAGAGGTGTAGTTCTCAAACTGTTATCATCCTATCTAACTAACAGACAACAATTAGTAAAAATAGGTACATATATTTCTGATCTTCTTACCATCAAATATGAAGTTCCTCAAGGCTCGGTACTTGGACAAATACAGGAGAATAAATAAAAATGATCCCTTTACCTCCGATATCTACACTCATGATACTGGATCTGCTGATCAAATAGCGTTGCCACGATTTCGTTCAACCTAATCCAAAACGAACTACATAAATTTGAACCTTTACAACAAGTTGACTTCAGAGATGCGTTCACTGAATAATATTAAATTCAAACAGTTGAGAATTCACCTTATTTTTTGAACGGACCTCGTATATTGTCCAAAAATAAAATCGAGGTTCTGCGAATATGATGTGCTTTATGGGGTTTGGTAACAATTTCTGAAATTTCAGGGTTCATTGATGTATCTTGTGGCCTCAGCAGGATATTCAGACATTCGGAATTTGTCTGCAATAATTGAAATTCATACTTGGTCATGGAAATTGGCCGGTGATAAAATCTATAGAAAACTTCTATCGGAAGGAAAACATTTGAAAGTTGTGTGTTGCGCAATTTTTTGCTCTACTACATCATCGGCAGTACTATTGGCCCCAGCTCTCGGAGATGAAAAACACTGGCAGTTTCTACCGTTTTTGTGGAATAAATATTTAGGAGACCAAATGCATATGATACTTTCGATTTTTTACACAATGGAAGCGGCCTTTTTAGGACTATTCCTTTCATCACTTGTCTGTTACAGCTTGTATTTCGTTGCACATTTGGAGCTTCAGTTTCAACTTTTGAATGCATTTGTCTGTAGGTTACACACTAGATCGATATATCATATGAATGATATCAGATACCAGGAACGGGTGGCTGATCTACTTATGTGCTGCGTCAAAATGCATACAGAGATCAAAAAGTAAGTTTGTGAAATACTTGTCCGAATTCAATTCAGAATTCCGAAGTGAAGGTTGAGAATCCAAATAATGAATATGTTCAAAAGCTTCGTGCTCATTGTTACGGATAACTCCCTGAAACTATTCAGGAAAATATATGTAGATATACCTACACCTAAATTATGAAATATTCAATAAAATCTCATTGAGTTGTTATTCTTCAATTTATTTTTTTTCCGTAGATTCCAAACGAAGCTGATGAGCAGAGCTAGTACTTTAGTTTTATCATTCACGGCCTACGGCTTGACTATAATCGTTTTTTCTGCTTATTTCATAATGACGGTGAGATTTTGATTTCCTACTTTGTTTTATTAATCAACCACGAATACGTTTCATTGTCTATTGCTCAATAATGAGATACTAAAATTGTTATAAGTATTCAAGGACATGTCAATGACTACCTGCTAGATATTTTTCCTTCACCAGAACAAAAATGATGTCCCTCGTAGCGTGTTTCGCTAACAGAGTTAGCACCACCAGGAGATGAAATCACCTACTTTCTACTGCTATATTGATGTTTTTATATGCATAATGAGGGTCAGTGTCAAGCAACTCCAGAGACGTCCAGTGTTGTTCAATATGTCATAGAGAAAGGCTACAGAATAAGTAAGGCATGCTTGAAATTGTCGAGACAGGTGAATGACAGTAAGTTTCTAGATGCCTTCAAAAGATAAAAAATCGAAAAATGTGAAATGAGACCTGAAAACGGCGATAAAGGTTTCAGTCCTCACAGACCAATGTTCACACTTTTACGTAATCACAGGCAGAACACAGGTGAAGATTATGTGTCAGTCAGGTAGCTAACAATAGGAACAATTCATTTGAATAAATGGATCGTGTGAAGATCTAGTCCACGAGTCGGCATAGCCGGCAAGTAGTTTTAGGTGGAGTCCGGATACTGTCCACTCTAAGCTTTTTAGGATCCATATTAGTATTGGTACGAAAATATTATGAAAACGCAAAAAATCACGAAACAAATGAATGAGTCTGTTTTCTCCCACTCACAAGCCCGTACCACCGTTTTCGATACTCGCTTGCGCTGGTTTCAACAAAACAAAACAGTCGCAAGCGCGCACAAACACACACACACACACTTACGCAAATAAGTACATACTAAGTTGAATTCTATGTGACTGTTGAATCTAGTCTATCGAGGAAGTTTCCTTGAATCTTCGAAAGTCTGGTTATTTTCCTCATCAAATTTGATAATAATACGAATTTTGTCAATGTTCGAGTATATAGTGAACATTGAAACATATTTTGTCAATATGTTATACACCAATGAAGCGTGTAGCATAAATTGTTAATGTGGAAATTATTTTTTGTAGGATATGAGTCCCAGAAGTAACTTCAGAATGTATTCCTTGATAGTGACGGCTTGTCTTATACTCTGGGCCTTTTGTGAATATTGCCAGAGAGTGACAAACGAGGTGAGTTTCAATTGGAGTTTTTTGAATGAAAATTATATACAGGGCTATTCAAATTCGTTTCTCTACATGGGGATCTCGTTAATGATAAGAGATAGAGTGTCGGTTGTATTGTGGCAAAGTTGTGTATTTTAGAGACTTATTCAATAATGTAAAGAAATCGAATATAGCTCTTTTGGTTCTGGGGATATATAGGAAAAACGAAAAAATCCTAAATTATTTTTTTGCCCATATCTTCTTTATTCCAGACATATTGAACATCAGTCAACATTTTGCTATTGGCTACAGGGTGTCATTTGACTTGGGCCACCCCCATCTTTGAATTTTTAAATACGGACCTGTATTTTTTGTTGTTTTTTTTGGATCGTAGACGTTCACTTCATACTGAGAAATTGAATTCAATTTTATATTTCGGGATATTTCGGTAATATTCGATTATAATTTTGAGAATTATTCCCTCTTGAATTACGGCCCTGGAAATTGGTTGACTGAGTTGAATGAAAACATAATAGCAACTTCTACGTCTCCCTATGTATCGTAGAGTTTTTCGAGAGTTTTTTTTTCATTTTTAGGTACTTATTCATATTTTTTTCATTGTTCTGAGCGTTTTCTATAATGAACTTCGAATAAGAAAACCTTTTATGATCATTTGAAGCATATCTACATAAAAAATATATTATATGTGTTTTGATAAGCAGAAATAGAAATGATAGCAATAATAATATCCGAAACGAACACTATAATTGTAATGAAAATTGAAATGAAGTAATTCATATAGGTACCTAAAAAAATGTTTGCCGCAATAAATGTTCGAATTGGAGTCCTTCCATTTGGATACATTTTTGAACTCGGTTTTTCATATTATCCATTGCCCTTAACACACTTATTTGCTGCATTGTTGCGAAATCATTCAAAATCCTGAATCTCGAGTCTTCCACATTTTCTGTCTTTCTGCCAGCGTGAGTCCTATTTTTCAATGTCCCCCATAGAAAATAGTCTAAAATAGTAAGATCTGGTGATCTCATTATTGTCCCATTATTTGTCTCGAAATGGAAGGACTCCAATTCCAACATTTATTGCACAATTAATTTTTTGTGTATATAAATTACTTACTTCATTTCAATTTTCATTATAATTATAGTGTTCGTTTCGGATGTTATTTTTGCTACCATTTTTTTTCTGCTCATCAAAACACATATAATATATTTTTGTTGTAGATATGTTTCAGATGATCATAAAAGGTTTTCTTATTCGAAGTTCATTGAAGAAAACTCTCTCAGCAATGGAAAAAATATGAATAGGTACCTAAAAATGAAAAAAAAACTCTCCAAAAACTCTACGGTACATAGGGAGACGTGAAAGTTGCTATTGTGTTTTTATTCAACTCAGTCAACCAATTTCCAGGGCCGTTATTTGAAACGGAATAATTCACACAATTATAATTGAATATCATCGAAAAATCATGAAATATAAAATTGAATTCAATTTCTCAGTATGAAGTGAAAGACTACGATTAAAAAACTACAACAAAAAATACAGGTCCGTATTCAAAAATTCAAAGATGGGGGTGGCCCAAGTCAGAAGACACCCTGTATAAAAGATTCATGGATATATTCTGAGAGCCCACATAAAGTTCCGATAGCAAAATGTTGACTGATTTTCAATATGTCTGCGAATAAAGAAGATATAGGCAAAAAAATAATTTAAGATTTTTTGGTTTTTCCTGTATAACTCCAGAACCAAAAGAGCTATATTCGAATTTTTTACATTATTGAATTGATCTCTGAACTTTGGCATAATTCAAACGATACTCTATCTCTCATCGTTTACGAGATCCCCATGTACAGAAACGAATTTGAATAGCCCTGTATATGTATTTGAGAAGTTTAACTTTCTGGAATCCAAATATTGTTTGCTGAAAAACAATTATAGAGAATTATTTGAGCGAAATAAAGAAATTATAGATATAGAAATGCTTGAAAATATACACACCAAAAGAGGTAGACTTATTATAGAAAACTTCCCATTTGAAACAAAAACAACAAATTCAAGTTTCAGGTAAAACCTCAACGGTCATTTCTAGATTATTCAAACTCATGTTACTTCTTTATTTCAAAATATGATTATATTGTTTCACCTAAACAGATTGAAAGTCATTGGTGTTTTAAAAATAATTCTGAACAATTTGTTCTCTAAGAGGTACAATGGATGATAATAACAAATGGACGTTGTTTTTCGATAACACACATACAAAAATTGTGTCAAAAGGAGTAATCGATGGAAAAAGAAGTTTACCATACATAAAATGTATTGCGAGGTATATATCCACATAAATAAAATCAGAATCTGATCTCGTTACGAATAAAAAACTCAGTAGAAATCAGACAAAAGCTATTTTCTCTATCCTGTATTGACTAAAGGAGTTCTCTTCTAGTATCTGTTTTGAATATTAGATATTCCATTTTGAACAATCGAAATTCTTTTGTAATTAGTCGATTATTTATCTGGGAAGCTATCGGGCAGCTTCACACAAATATACAGAAAGAATATTGGCTTGATTTTATTTCGAATCGGCTTTTTGCTGGGGTAGAAGTAAGTACACTTTTTAGAGTATATTAATTCAGAAACTCTAGTTTAGACTTTGGTTCTTCACTTCAATTATTTGAATTTAATAATCTTCAATTTCAGTCGGAGAAGGTTTTTCTTAACGCCTGTAGATGTCCTTGGGAGCAATTCAACAATACCAACAGGCGGATACTTTTGATGCTTCTTTCAAACTCTATCAGTCCTGTGACAATTTCTTGCCATGGCGTTCTGGATGCGAATTATCCACTGGCAGTCAAGGTGATTGAATAAGGATATATCTGAATGATATTTTATCTTTTCGTACAGAACTCACATACACCATCTCACCTTATGATTTACGAAACATTCAACAATACCACAACATAAAACATCCCTATTTCGCAGATTTTTCACTTACCATATTGCCAACTCATATAATTGGATACCTATTGAATATAAACCTGTGCCAAACGAAAGATGAAAAAATATCTCCTTGCAATAAATAGATCGAAGTAATCAAATTATGTCGAAAAAAAAAAGGATTTTTTCTTAAATTTCAACAAAAACAAAAATTCACTAATCTATAATTATTACTATCATATGGTATTATTTTATTCGTCTAATATGTGATTTGTTATTTTTTTGCTTCGCTCTATACACTGTTTTTTTTTTCTTCATACGGTTGGATAGAAAAGCAATTTCTGCGATGTTTAATTATGCGTAGATATTGTATTCTGCGATTTGATTGGTTGTACTTGTATGGAACCATCAATGAAAGCCATTATTATTATTTTTATTATTATATTGAATATTATTGGAGTTTAATCCCAACACCAAACCGTTATTTTTAGGTTAAGAATGAACGAAATCTCGACTTTTAGAAAAGACGAAAACCAAGACAAATACCAATATACGAAGAACTTCGGGAGGATTTTCAAGGAACTAGGTATGCGGGTGGTACTTAGAACAAATCATACACTACAGAGCCTTCTAGGAAATCCAAAGGACAAAGTCGAGAATTCGGAAAAGTCCGGATATTACGAAAAAAAATGTAAGGACTGCGATGCAAAATATTATGGACAGACTAAAAGATCTATTGAAATAAGATATAAGGAACACTTACACACCTAAAATATGGAAGATCAGAAAAATCAGCAGTAGTCCATCATATTTTGCAACAAAACCATTCCATAGACTTCAGTTCATTAGGATTAGTTAGACAAGTTAACAACAACAGGCATCTAGATGCCTATGGGGGTGTAGAAATAAGTAAACATAATAATATTATGAATAACGATGGTGGACCAATACCTAATAGTATACTATAAGGCTTGTTGAAATAACATTTTTTTATCAGATTTCTCTGACTGTTAGATAAGGCAATATTGTAAAATGATTTAAGACTAGTAGATAAGGCAACATGTAAAATTAATTTAAGGCAATTAAGACGCAAGTACCTAGCCGAGGTATCTATGGTATAAATAAGGACAATATTGTATGTAATTCAGTTTATTCTTCCTCTTGAAAATGATCAGTTGGTGATCGTGTCGAGGTGTTAAAAATAACGGTTTAGTGTTGGGATGAAACTCCAGTAATATTCTTTACTACACCAAAAGTTCCAAACAGTGCATCACAAATTTATTATTATATTGTTCAAGTTTTCGAGAAATTGATTTTTTTTTCATCATTCTGTTTTCAATGAAGTGACTCATGACTTTCAGAAACTCTCCTTTTCTTGTTTGACAATTAGAACTTTGCGAAATCAATAGATTGTGCCATATATTTTCAGTAGGTGTATTCTGCTGGAAAGTTACAAACGTTATTTTGAAAATAATAGCATAGAAAACAATTTCTATATTGGCAGAACCTACAATTCCTTTATATTTCGATGACTTCTATAAGGTTGTTTCAGAAGATTGGTCCGTTTTCATAATCCGATCCAAAAAAGGATCGTTTTGGTTGCGCAAAAGCAAAGAAGAACAAACCTCGAAACGTGACAGTTTCTATGCCATTGTGTGTGACTTGTCAAAGGCCTGCGATAATGTCCCGCATAGCATTTTGTTGAAAGAGCTATCTGAATATATGGAATACGTGGATCAGCTTACCATCTTATGAGAACAATTATGAAAGGAAGACAACAGTAAATATCGTACAAGGCTGAAATCTTCAAGATTAAACAAACAGAACATGGTGTTCACCGGGGTTCAGTGCTGGGGCTACTGTTGTTTATAATCTATATAAAAGATCTGAAAAATTTTCTTGATTCTGCAGATGTCTTCATGTACGTAGATGAATCGTCTTTTGCAGGTCCAATGGTCCACAAAGATATGGAGCAATTCTTGAAAAAATTACTGTTTTCTGAGCCACTTTACAACATTGGAGATATTTTTCCCATGTTTGAATATTTTGTAACTATTTGAGGTCAAAAAATTATTTTCTTATCTTTTCAGAGAGATAATGGAATCATTATAGCAATTCATCGAATGTGATGAATTGTTAATTACGTTATATATGTTTTGAATATCACATAGGCAAATCATGAGGCATATTACTTGATAATTTTCATATAACGGAGTTACAAATCAAATCAAATCAAAATGTACTTTATTGTCGAAGATGAAATCTCATTGACAAAGTGTTACTATTCTAAGAAATATGAGATACACAACTCAAAAGATATTGTCGAAGATAAAATATTATCTTATTAGTCAGTGGGCTATGCGTGGAGACTGGCAGTTAACAAATCTAAAGCAAATGAACTTTAAACGTTCAAGCCAGTCTCTATATACCTACACAGTAGGTTTAATGGACTGACGCCTATCAGAAAACAACTACTCCCCTGGCTAATACCACGAAGGGCGTTGGATTATATCACAGAAAATTTCCTGCATATGCCATTGGCAATACAACTGAAAGAGTCGACCTTCAATTCTGGAACGGGCACACTTGCAGACCGGTTTCGGGCTTATTAGCCACTCATCAGTGCAAGATAGTGACCATTGACTTCAGGTCGATGATGGTCACTATCTTGCACTGATGAGTGGCTAATAAGCCCGAAATCTGTCTGCAAGTGTGCCCGTTCCAGAATTGAAGGTCGACTCTTTCAGTTGTATTGCCAATGGCATATGCAGGAAATTTTCTGTGAAGATTCCTGCACTGACGCCTGTTGGATATATTACAACGCCCTTCGTGGTATTAGCCAGGGGAGTAGTTGTTTTCTGATAGGCGTCAGTCCATTAAACCTATTGTGTAGGTATATAGAGACTGGCTTGAACTTTTAAAGTTTATTTGCTTTAGATAAAATATTATTGTCGAAGTGTTATTATTTTGAAGAATATAAGTTATACAAATTGAAAGTAATATTAGAACATTTGGTGATTTCAGCATTTTGGGGTGAAGTAGTCAGAAAATAATAATATATATGCTACATATTGAAATAAATAATAATAATAATGAATATTCTCATGCAACACATAAATGTAAGTATAAGAATATAAAAACTATAAAGCATAAAAATATAAAAGTGAATGCATACAAAATAGCAGTAAGTATCAACTTTGTAAACATTTTCAACTATACAGTTCAGAGCTAAATGTAAACATCAAACAAAAAGTTAAAAAAGTCACATAGTTTAAATACCAGTAGGTAATGAAACACAATAATTAAAATTAAGTGTTTATATACTTTAAATTTCTGTCTGAATAGAATTCGCCTGAAGAATAAAAAGCCTTTGAAATCAGAAGCTATTTTACAGATTTTCTAAATTTAGTGGTACATGTTATGCCTTTGATCTCAACTGGCAAATGAATAAACATTTTCTTTCTATTATATATGAAAGACCTCTCAATTTTTGATGATATTGGAATCGGTAAATCTATATTGAGCTTATTTCTGGTATTTCGTCGTGGTGGTGGGAAAATTTAAAGCCTGTATTTTTTTTGCACCAGACATAACATTTCCAATATAAGTATGGAAGGCAAGGTCAAGATTTTATGCTTTCTGAATAAAGGTCGACAGGAATCCCTGAATCCAACTCTACACATATTTCTAATTCCTCTTTTTTGTAGTACAAACCTCGTATCAAACATGTATTGGCAACACGTTCCCCAAAAACAGATACCGTATCTCAGATGGGAATCGATGGGAGCAAAGTACACATTTTTTGCCATATTAGTGCCCAATTCATTTACTGATACTCTAACTGCAAAGCATCCTGATGACATTTTTTTACATTAATTGTAAAATTTCTATTAATTGAGCACCCAGGTAGATATCTAGTGTGGAGCACTTGAGGGTGATGATGCTAGTTTTTGAGATATTGAATGACAAGAGATTAGCATCACACCAGTCTTTATTTTTATAATATCCATTCCATCTTTCATTCTTGCAATGCCAAAATAATGTAGTGTCATTAGCGAATTGGGTTATTTCTGTGGTTATATTAATACGGGCTAGGTCGTTAATATATAACAAGAAGAGAATTGGGCCTAGAACCGATCCTTGTGGAATACCACAAGTAACTGTCTGGAGATGGGATATGTTGTCCGGGAGTTTAACTTGACTTTCTGAGTACGTTCTGACAAGTATGATCTGAACCATTTCAAAGATATATCTCTAAAGCCATACACTTCTAGTTTTTGCAGCAGAATTTCATGATCCACGCAATCGAAAGCTTTTGAAAGATCGCAAAAAACTGTCGCTGCTATTTCACGATTATTTAAATTGAGATACAGGTTTTCCAGTAGATGAAACATAGCATCTTCCGTGTTTTTCAAACTCTGAAACTCAAACTGACTGCTACTAATAATATTATGCTTTTTCACAAGGATCTTTTTTTCAGATGTTTCGAATGGCTTATGCAGCCCACACGCTGCTAACCAATATCATTCAAAATCGTTCCTGAAATACTTATGGTTCATATAGTTTTCCAATGTTACAAATTGGAGACACATTTCGAAATCTACACTATTTTCACCAAATTTCTCTTTGGCAATAAAGAGTTTCGTAATCTTGTTGTCGAATCATTTCTGATCCTTTTGGGCAAATATATCATATTAGGTTCCTATAAGTTACATCGGTAACATGTATGTTGAATTTTCGGATAAGATATGTAATGTTGGAGAAATGTTACTGAAACATTTATCATGTATTAGTAATATAAAATAGTAACATTATTCTAATACTTACCTAGTGGGACACTTTTTGAAATTTTATATGTTATTATTGAGGAAATCAATCGTATGCTAGTAGATAAGAAAGTGGGTTACGAATCAAAGATAGCGACCGTAGAGGAATCGGAAATTGGGTTCAAGATTTTGAACTTGCCACGCTCGTTGAATCTAAATCACCCCGACCATAACTGTATCTGTCATGGAACACGAAAGACAGAGTCATCTGTCATTTGGGACTGTCAGTTGTCTTGGGACTGTCAGTTGTCTTGGAACTGTCAGTTGTCTTGGAACTGTCAGTTGTCTTGGAACTGTCAGTTGTCTTGGGACTGTCAGTTTTCTTGGGACTGTCAGTTGTCTTGGGACTGTCAGTTGTCTTGGGACTGTCAGTAGTCTTGGAACACGTCTTCAGCACTACCCATGAATTCAATTCTGAAATAACAAAAAATATTGAATAGAAATGAGGGCAACCACGAAAATTCTCAACACTAGAGGGCGCTGAGTAGTGGGAGGTTAGTTCTCGTGGTTCATTCGTCATTAACATAAGGATAAAATGAAATCATTCGAATTATGCGACGAGCAATTGAGAATTATTAAAGAAGGGAAGTTTAATACAAGCGTTACTAGGACGCCAGGTATTGAGCAGTAATGTGACAAGTACTGCAGCCTAGTCAGAGCTGATGTATTATGTGTCCCAACAAAAATTGTTGAATGGTTTGAAAATGGTTTGAATGTTGTTATAGGTGTTATCAATTTTGATATCTATGAGAACTTGAAATAAAAAATGTGTGAATGAAAGCTAAGAAATTATAAAGATACTAGGATTCTGATGAGCTAGTCAAAGAAAAAAGTGTTGAAAAAAATTAAAACGAACAATAACATGTGAACAATAAAAATGAGAAATAATAATTATTGAGAAAGGATGCAAAGAAATGAAAATTAATATTTAAAATCGAACCACTTTACGATGTTTTGATTGTTAGTATCCACAATCGCCTCCGGTTGGTAACTGGTGTATCTTTATTTTTCTTCTCATTTACGAATGAGTATATATTTTTTAAATTCCATTCCCATTGCTGATGAGTTGAACTCGAAGATGGATCAGGATGGGTGAATATAATATTAATTTCGAATTAAAGCAAACAGTTTGTTCGATTCTGGAAAAAACAATTCAATTCGATCGAATATTGAAGATGGTAGATTGGACGTGAGATCTGGAATGAAAAATATCAAACGCCCGTCAATATTATTGGTGGAAGAGAGATGGAGACTATTGAAGATTTCAAGTTAGTAATCGTGAATGGCTATAGGGATCGAGAATTGGACCCGAGAAACAAGAAATATCTCTAGGAATCGATTGTAATTATTGGAATATGAATCGAGAATCGGGAAGTAACGTTGGGATCAAAAGTCGGGATCAGACTACGGATTGATATTTTCAAAGTTGTTCGAGATTTTGATTGAGAAATTAAAAACTTTGATTAGAAGAAAAAAAGTTTACAGAATACTGTAATTTACAGAATATTGAATACTGTGAGCTGATAATTAAATTCAGAATGTAGGGATTGAAATGATTGGTGCAATTTGATGAGAAAATTCGAAACAGTGACATAACGCTAGGAGACAAGCTGAGATTGCATAGAAATTGAGGTTAACCTTTCGCATGAAGCCAAATGAATTTGGAGATTTACTGAAAATTCCTAATTCAATTGTGTGTTTTGCGTCACGTTTCTGGAATGATATAATGTAGATGCATTTGTTATCAGCTTCAGGTTAAGAAATGTTTCTGAAGGTAGTCAATATTTAACACTGCAAGAATTGAGCAGACATTCCTTTTCAGAAAATTGACAAGTGGTCATCGCATTAATGAAGCCGACCAAGTTCTATGCTGTCATAATGTATGTAATCCGATGTTAAATGAGTGCAATGATCGCAGGACTATGAGAACATAAATTGATTAATCAACTTATCAACTCAAACGTCAGAAACATGTAGTATTCCTGAACGAACAGTCCATAAAATACAAGTATTATCACCGGAATCAGTCGGCTATTTCAGTGACCGAAATTGAAGACGTCAGGATCATCCATTCAGAACGCCATTGTAAAATCATTTAGAGCGTTAAACCACAAATTTTAACCTGAAAAAGTTTGGTGGACAAGCTGGTGAAAATACTGTGAACATGAAAATTGTAACAATAATAATAGTGTAAAAGCTTGCTTCCGGATTGTTTAGCCTTGGTCTGCAGGTTTTTATGCCTGACGTTTCGTTCACTACTGTGGTAGACATTATCAAAGACGAGGTAACGGTCGCAGTGCCTTTGAAACCATATTATTGGCTACTGTTGGCTACCATACATACGGATAGCTACACAGATAGGTACCTGCACAAAAACTCTAACTACCAGCCACAACAAAAGAGAATGGCAATTGAAACATTGGTTGAGAGAGCAGGACATATCTGTGAACCTGAGGAACCTAACCATCTCCCCTAAGGAATGCTTTCAAAGGAAATACGAGGGGGCCATTCGAACGGCAAAGTAACCCCAGCTAGGCCTTCTCTGTGTTGGAAAAGTTACAGACCGGATTGGGATAATCTTAGAGAAACACGCTGTGAAACCACCATTTAGGTCAGTAAAAACCTATCATATGAAGCCTCAGGTCAGCTAAGGACCCCAGAAAACCTTTAGAAATAACCGAGGTATTTATTTATTTCATACACTATCCTACAGGATGAACCTAATTACAGAATAGGGAGTAACACTGGCATTTACAACTATGTAGTTACATAACATAATTTGTGAATCTATATAAAAAAAATATAAACAAAACTGTCAGTTAGTTGAGAAATGTTTTTTGATTTGTATTATCTGGCAGTTGAATATATCTAGGACATGACTAACAGAATTAGAGGTATAAATTAGAGATTTTTCCATTATATTTGTATGCGGAGTGTTGAGATGAAATGTGACACTATTTCTACATGACCGTCTAGGAACCCAAAAATCAACATATGTAACAGTTGATAGCAGGTGATGATATTGTTTATGACCTTCAATAAAAAAAGAAATGAATAATATTTACGCCTTACCTCGAGACTACAAAAATTGTGAGTTACAAGCAATTCATAATAGGGTAATCCTACAGTAGAATACGTGCCTTCAAGTTTAAAAGACATATATTTTAGGAAGCGCCTCTGTAAGGCTTCTAGTTCATTTATATGAACCTGATAGTAGGGACTCCATACGACATTGGAACCACGAAAAGGAGTGTGGGTACCCGTCTCTCTGAACACAAGAGGAATTGTTGACTCGGAAAAACCGACGAATCAGCAGTAGTCGAACATGCTCTTAACAAAGAAGGCACTCACACCATCTCATTCGAGGATACAGTTATACTCGATACAACTTATACTTATCATCCAAGAGTATATAGAGAGGCAAATTCAAAAGCATAGGGATTATTTCAATGAAAAAAGGGGCAAGGAACATTAATAAAACAGGTGATAAACAAGGTCAGGTGATCCACTTAAAAGAAACCAAGCCACTCCCACTAATAATAATATAAAAACCGGAGTCAAATACCAGCATTGTAGTTACCACATCGTCATTGATAGTAGTAGAAACATTATACCGTGTTTAAATTACAAATTCGGCTATCGTTCACAAGATGGCCTACCCTTCATTAACAATACTCCTTTTGTGGAGAACTCTGTTGTTTAGCAAGTTATTTTGATAGAAATCGTATAGTTAGGTGTCGTACTTGTTTAAAGATTTTTGGACAAAATCGAAGTACTCGAGGTAGCCATGTTAGCTTGCCTTTTCTGTTCGTGTAACGACGCTAGTCGAGATTAGTGTAATCCGAGAGAAAAAGCAAAATTTGTGAGTGAAATTATATCCAGAGTAGATTATTCATGACTTTAAATGTTCCTGCGTTAAATGGGCACTATGCCTAGTGAACATATTTTGTTTGTTCCTGTTGGGACCTGTATCCTCGGGACGAGGTTTTATGGAGAAGGGATGTCTCGAGAACCTTCACCTCATTTAACTTGAGTCAATCCTAAATGTACGACAAGATTTACTTTTGATTTCATTTATTTTGTAGATGGCAGTTTCTGCTTAAGCGCTGTCCGCTATTTTGTCGTCTTGAGCTGAAACCATTTCAATGAAAATTTGAATAATTTCCACAATCGAGATGTTGAAATGATGGATTATTTCCCTGCTCTAATCGTCTCTCTGAATTGTACCCGGTTATGAGGATATAGGATTTTTGTCTCTCCGTCTCTTTCTTGGTGAAGACGAAAGGAAGATTGTTCAACTTTGCTGTACATTTCATCCACTCAAGATGGTCATGAGGATTGAGAGGGTGGTCCATGTGAAGAGCCTGTCAAAACTATTCAGCCCAAAGATGCGTCATCTGCTCCCCTAGTTGCCGTTCTTTCTATTATTTGGTTACAACTTACCTGAATGGAGTGGATGGTACAACCTTTGGCTTCAACCAACTTCTTGGGACATTAGACTACTGCCTAGTCTCTACAGAATAGTATACATTAATCAATCTCAACATTCTTCATGTTTCACCGGCATTTTTTTAATTAGATCATAATTGTGTGTAATAGCCCTCGTACAGTACTAGACGATCGCTCTCATATTGTCAAAATACTTGAATAATAATAATAATAATAATATCTAAAGCAGGGATGGCCACTAACATCCTTGGCCTTTAGTGAGTTGCGACACCACTTACCCGAGCAACTGGTGCAAAACCGGACCGGCAGCCCAGGCGCACCCTGGAAGGAGAACTCTATTCTCCCTCCGGTGCCTGCCGTGGGTCCACAGGGCTAACCACCGGTGGACCCAACACTTGGTTCCCAATAATCAAGGAAGAGGCCCCCACAATCGACCCACTCAGAGGGGTCAGAGACAAGGTGGTGGGGCCCATAACGATGATTTGCCTACCGATGACAACCCTGGCAATGAAAACAGACGTTTTGAGTGGACGCATGAGCTAAGAGGTAGCCTTATGTATTGCTACGAGAGTAGTGAGCCTGCGCGAAGAGGGTACATGGCGAGATTGCATGCTCTGTGGTGTGAAACACATCCGGAGCATGCCGCCTTTTCCGCTCAAAACCTAAGGGATTACGAATCTTATCTTTGGTGCCAGGGCTATTCAGCTCCTTCCCAGCCTGCTAACGAAGTGGTAGAAGTGACAGTTTTACCACCCGTTGGCACGGCTGGAGAGGAGACTCACACCATACCACCAATGGAGACGACAATCAGAACACGTAGGGCGCTCCACAGAATTAGGCCCCTGAAGCCACAAGAACTGGCTTGTTTGGATGCGGAAATTCAGAGTGTTCTAACAGAAGAGGCTGACATCTGGCAAATCAACACCGCCGTGTATAGCGTCGTCCAATCGGTTTCCGAATCGGAAGGACAAAATCCCGTCCTTGCGATTCAGAAGATTGAACGGCGTGTACACAAGATGGAGGCTGAGATCACGTCGGCGAGACAACACGCGTCTAGTATCCAATGTGTGATGGATAACAGGGCTGCCAACAGGCCTTTCACGCCCGCAGTGCGGTGAATAGCCGCCAAACTACGACGTATCCACCACACTTTCAGTCAAGGCGTGCTGCTGACCACCAAATACCACTGCCTTGATAGGATACGAATGCTAGTGGCTGCTAAGAAGTCACTAGTGAGGCGAGCGAGAGGTATCGCGGAAAACCTTAGGTTCCGAGAGAAACCTTCTAGCTTATTCCAAGAGCCTCCACGTGTTGTGGATAATCCGCCGACCGCTGATCAGGTGGAGTCCTTTTGGAAGAATATCTATGAACACCCGCAGCCACTCAACTTAGACACTCCAGCCCTAGCGCAGTTCGAAGCTTTCAATAGAAAGCTTCGACAGCCTGAGCTCAATGAACTGCGCAACCCGATAACCCCAGATGACGTTCGAAGAGCCCTTGTGGGTTTCAAGAACTTTGCTACTCCAGGCCCAGATGAGCTGAACACTTATTGGTGGAAAAAACTACCAAGCACCCACCGCCATCTGGCGGTGCCTCCGGAAACCGGAGGCACAAGGTCACTCATTTGTTTTATATGGATGATCTTAAACTTCATGCCTCTGGAGAGAAGGATCTTCATCAGTCCTTGAGGGTGGTGGAAGAGTACACGCATGCTATCGGTATGAAATTCGGGATAGACAAATGTGTAATGGTCCATCTCAAAAGAGGACGATGTGGGGACTACGGAGAGGATGTGCAGCTCGTAGATGGAAGCATCGTACACAGCCTGTAAAGTCGTCAGGAGTTCGGATCCCCTTCTCTGCATGGTCCGTGACGATGAGAGAGCAGGAATTGGAGCATTTCTCTTCAGGGCAGCTACCCGAGCAGCTGATGAACTCGGTATAGTTTTCGACACTGAACGAGGTGACCACAACTCTGTCATCGAGTTGGAAACTGTTCAGCAAAAAGCTCAGATAAAAGCCGCAGAGATTACCTTACTTCTGCGGGAACACAAGGATAAGCCAATGCATGGGGTCTTCTTCAATAACATTGGAGAAATTGGCTTATCAAAGCGCCTGACCATCGCTTTTCTTAGGTCGAGTGGGCTGAAGTCGGAAACTGAGGGGTTCATCATGGCTTGCCAGGATGGTGTCTTCAACACTTCACTACCGCAGTCACGTGATGGGTATAAAGGTTCCTGACACAAGGTGCAGGGTCTGCCGCGAGGCGCCCGAGACCCTAATGCGCTTGCTATCAGTATGTCCAGCATATGCGGTCTCGGCCTATATCCATCGACATAACGCGGCCCCAAGAGTGCTATATTACCATCTACGGCACTCTTACGGTATTGACGAGACACTGGTGTTGCCCTACGCTCCAGGGCATATTGAATCCGTTGTGGGGAACGAGAAGTGCCGAATTTATTGGAACTATTCATTCACCACCCTCAGGCTCAAACAAGCTAATAAGCCTGATGTGGTCCTTCTCGGCCACCAGAGCAAAAAGATATTTGTCGTGGAGTTTTTAGCTCCTGGCTAGACGAATATCGTCAGAAAAGAGGAGGAAAAACGGATAAAATATCGAGATTTTCTCTTCGAACTCCGCATACTCTATCCAGATCACTCTGTCAAGATGGTTATTCTGATTGTTGGAGTCCTTGGTGGAATGATGTCCTCTCTACTCTCGAATTTTAAAATCGTATTGCTCCACTTAGGCAGAAATCTCAGCCGCACAGATGCAGAAGGCTGTCATTCTTGGCTCACTGCGCTTGCTCAGGGCACATGATTCTCGGACCCAATGAGCACTTACCCCACGGTGCGGGAAGTGGTCATTGATTGATAATGCTGGCGCGCCCTCCCGAATGTATCGGGGCTTCGGGGGATAGGGCCTGACCAACGCACACTACGATGAAAAAAAAAACATTTATTATGCATGAAAATACATTAATACATAAAAGGAAAAGGGTTAGCCGAAGGGTATCTCCCACCCCTCACAAAAATCATACAGTGAGTATAAGAAAATAATTATAAACATACTTATTTAGTATCATAAAAATAATCGAGAAGAGAAAAAAATAATACATCAAATAGTTGCTAATAACTCTTAATATTCTTAACATTATTTTGGTCAATTCAACAATTTCATTGCACTACCATATATTGAGTTTTAAATTTTTAAATTATCACTGGGCAGTAAGCATCTGTGATTTTGTTTCTTTCTTAAATTGATGAATAGGATGATTTAAAAGGGGTAAAATTTCATTCAAATAAGAAGGGGCTATATAAGAAAAACAACCTTGAAATTTGGAAGTGCCTAGGTATATTGAATGAGTTAATTACCAAATTGACCATATGTATGTCAGAATGCCTGCTTAATAAACTTTATAAATAAGTAGGTGTTTTAGTTTGAAGCAACTTAAACAAAAACATTTTTATCAAATATTGGGCTCTGTACCTCACATTCAGCTCCTTCATTTTTGATAAAAATGGGGTGACATGTTCACCATATGGTATACATACAGCATACGAATCGCATGCAAGCATTTCGTATACGTTGTAACTTCTGTTTGTTATATTGTGGCAAAAAATTGTAATACACCGAACAACAATACTCGGGGGTAAATGAGAGTTTTAACTAACCTGAGTTTCATTTCTTCTGATACTTGAATTTATATAGCGATTTGAGTTTGAAGAATGATACTTTGAAAATGTTTGTCATAAATATGTTCATGGAAAGACAAAGAGCTATCTATGGTTATGCCAAGATTTTTAGCACTATCTACCCAGTCAATGTCTGCGTTATCGAGAGTGAGTCTAAAGCTACACTGAGTTCCTACTATTTGTCTTTGAGACCAAAGCATAAGCCAAAGTTTTATTTGGATTGATTTTCAGTCCATTTTCAGTCCACGCAACTTTCTGTATTGGTGTTATGAGAAGACAAATATATATTATCTGCGTATAGATGTATTTGACAATGTGATAAGAAAGTGGGGTAATCAAAAATAAATATGGTCCTCACATGATAAATTATTATTCTATATTGGTTGAACTGATTAGAAATCATTATTCAACATCGCATTCCCACGAAATTGCTTGTATGATTGTAATTTATTTTTTTTGTATGTCATGATATGTTCTGTTATTAATATAGTAATCAAGGAAAGTATTTTTTTGACTTCAGATTCCTCCCTGAAAGATTAATGAATATCGATGTGTGACTTGTTTTCCCTTTTCAGACAAGATGTGAGTAATCTTTTAAGAAGAATTGGATAATGTCTAAATTTAACTTTGAACATAGTCAATCAATGAACCCCAACCACATGCCCTACCTATTTCAATACCTAACGGCACAAACGTTTCCTACAAAAGAAAAGAAATAGTACAACGTCAGGCATGAAAACCTGCAGATCACGGCAAAAAACCCGAAAAATATTTTCACACAGTTATCTCCGGCCGTGAAAATTAATATTCTTTGGATATTGCCCTTACAGCCTTGAAAATTCAATACACAGAGTTCATAAAGTACAATTAATGGAGTTTAGAACATAATTAATAATTATTATAATATTATAATCATTTAAAAATATTGAATAAATGGTCTACTTCAAGAAATGCAAGCATTCATTAGTTTCGTAGGTAAATGGAACTTTGATGGTTATTTAATTGGGAGCTCAATTTTTGATAGATACACAGTTTATTGCGTTTACGTTTTACCTGATCACTTCATTAACGACATTGTACAACCTTTGAGAGAAATTGATATTTTCAACGATAGAATAAAATGAAAGCATACAAGAAAATGAAAATTGGAGCAGAAGGTAATATTCTTGTTGAAAATTTCAGGGATTTTCATAGTTCAGTTCCAATACATCCTATTTCATAATACATAATTTCAACGACACTATGGAGAGCGAGTTCATTTGTTTGTACATAATTATATAAAAAATGTGTTCACAACTGCTGTAATGTTTATTTTCACTTCTTGTCTTTCACAAAAACTCGGGAACCAAAATAATCTAAGGTGAATTGGTTAAGGCTTTCGCGGATGATATTTTCAGTATTACTATCATCATTCGGGTTCGATGGCCGTCGTAGTTTGAAACTGCATCCTAACGTTTCGACAGCACGAGTTGCTGGCTTCTTCAGAGTCATCGGTGAATCAGATTTTAGATGAGAATGGAGGCAAGAGAAGAGCTAGATTACTTCAAACGTTTGTTACGACACGAATAAGAGTACGGCAGATAATGTTGAAACTTGTCTCAACAACAGACAATCCAACTAATTCCATAGATTTTTATCCACACACTTTATTTTTGCAACCATTTATTGAAAGCGAACTGTTCGATCTCGTCAGTCGTAAAATGAGGAACAAAAGGTCTTCTGGAATCGACGAGGTACCTGCCTTCTTGGTAAAAAAATATTGGGTAGTATCATTGAACCATTAACCTTTTTGGTGAATCTATCATTTTCAAACGGCATCTCCCCATCAAAGCTGAAGGTGGGTAAAGTAACTCCCATTCAAAAAAATAAAAAATTGTCAATATTACAAAATTTCAGACCAGTTACTATTCCGACAACTTTCTCAAAGATTTTTGAGTATGCATTTTTAGAACGCCTGAACGATTTTATCGGATCACACATTATTCTGACTCCCATTCAGCAAGGTTTCCGTTGTGGCAAATCAACTCAGTGACCTACTATTTTTCTACGATGGCTTAATTGAATTTATTGACTCAGGCGAGTATCCCGCTGTAGTTCTATGTGACTTGAGCAGGGCTTTTGACTGTGTTAATCATACCAAGCTATCAGATATTCTGGATCGTTATGGAATAAGAGGAAATTCATATTCATGGATTTCATCTTTTCTCAGCAACAGAATTCAGTGTGTCTCGCTCAAATTTAACAAAGGTGATGTTTATTCATCGTCAACATCAGAAATGAGGTAAGTCCAGCTGGGATTACTCCAGGGATCTATACTTGGGCCACTCTTATTCTTATTATATATCAATAATATAGACAGGAAAATACTATATTCTGCAGTAACTGCTAACGCAGATGATATTAGTTTGGTGATATCTGCCAAAGCGACGAATTAATCAACACGAAAATGTAAATATATTCTGGATGAAGTTTCAAACTATTTCAATAGTCATGATCTGTTTTTCAATGTAAAAAAACTCAGTTAATCCGCTTTCACAACTATCAGAATAAAACCGATGATATTCACGTGACTGTTAATGACCCTATTTTGAGAAACACCCATGATGCTGTTGAATTCCTAGGCATATGGAACGCCGTTTTACTTTTTATTATCACAAATATTCATTCCTCAATTTATTCAACTAACAATTTATTCGTTTGAATTTGAATGATTCATGCATTTGTTCGACACATCAAAAACAATATTTTGCAAAATTTGTTCTATTTTAAATGACACTTGATTTAAAATGTTTCATGAATTAATTTGTTTGACGAAAAGTTGCGAACAGGTATAATATAGATTCATTGTTTGAAATTTTTTGAAGTAAATGTGTCATATATACTTTTTTGTAACTATCGAATAATTTACTACAATTTCTGTGAGACATGAATAAAATTGTTTGTTGATAATTATAGGTACATGAATTAAAACGATTGTTGATAATTTTAATTCGGCGCTAGCGTCGAGCGGATTCTTGCAGAAGCTGAATTTTTAAATCTGGCAACATGATAGTCTAGTGGTAGTAACAGTAAACAGTAAAATTATCAACAATCAAAACAATTCATTTTTACAAAATAGCAATAGAAAGTAAAACGGCGTGCCGCGCCGTTTCACTTTTTATTAATAATCCTTTGAAATGAGCTGGATTATTTTGTTTGTTGAATTTCAGTGATACATGAATTAAATTGATTGTTGATAATTTTTATTCGACGCTAACGTCGGGCGTATTTTTGTGGAACTACATAACTGCATATATGTATGGCATTGATCATAGTACGGTAATAATCCGTTCGACCGCAGCAAAGAATAAAAATTATCAACAATCAATTTAATTCATGTATCACCTACATGCAACGATCAAAACAATTCATTTTCACAGAATTCCTTTGAAATGAGTTGGATTATTTTGTTTGTTGAATTTCAGTGATACATGAATTGAATTGATTGTTAATAATTTATATTTGGCGCCACGGTTGAACGGCGTTTTGTCGTACTATAAATGAACTAGCATGTTGCCATATGTAACACTTGAAGTTTTTGATAAATCCGCTCGATACCAGCGCCGAATTAAAATTATCAACAATCTTTTTAAATGTATCTTTCAAATACAACAAACTTTTCAAATTATCAAAAAATTTAATTCCTTGTCAGAAATTAGCTTTTTAAAAAGATTGATGAAATAAAATGATACTTGCTTGAGAATGTTTTGCACAAAAGTTGTAACCAAATGTTAAATTGAATGCATCAAAGTGAATGTTGGAAATAATATGTTGGCACTTTCAATAAAATTGAAATATAACAATCTTTATTATTCATAGAAAAATATTTAGTATGGAAAGTTAATTTGCTATATTTTCAGACAAACGAAAGTCTATTTTTATTACCAACAATGTTTCATGGGAAAACTTTGACAGTCATTCAAATATATTCATTGAAATTTTATTCCCAAACTTACTTTTAGAAAGTGAATTTAAAGTTTCATTATAATTCAACAGTCATATAAATAACTAACATTTTATTCAAAGAGCAAAATTATATGCGAAATTGAAACGTTTGTTGAATTTACTCGAATAATACATTCCATTGACTGTTGAATAAAAATGTTTGTTCATTGCTGAGTTGAACTATATGTATATAGATTATTTTTCAGCATAATATATTATTATAGTAAACTGGCGTTCCATTTTCGAATACTCTGAAACAATATTTTTCTTCGGAATCAATAAAAGCTTCAAGTTATTTCATTAGTCTTTTTTATTCAAATAACAATTTTATTCATGTAACATTTTAAATCAAGTGTCATTTAAAATAGAACAAGTTTTGCGCACAATTGGTTTTAATGTGTCGAACAAATGCATGAATCAATTAAATTCAAACGAATAAATTGTCAGGTGAATAAATTGAGGAATGAATATTTGTGACAATAAAAAGTAAAACGGCGTTCCATATAGGCATGCAAATGGATGAGAGTCTTTCTTGGAATGAGCACTTTGATCAACTAGTTTCAAAATTTAGCTCTGTAACCTATCTTTTCATTAACTTGAGAAATGTTCACAACGTAAACCAACTTATGGCTGTTTATTATGCCCAGGTCGAATCCAGGTTGTGCTATGGTGTATGTTTGTGGGGCAACTCTGCGAAGAGTAAAAATGTATTTATCCAACAAAAAGCTATCCTACGCTGTTTGTTCAATGTTCCTCGACAGTATTCATGCAGAAACATTTTCGCTACACACGAAATTTTAACTCTGGTTGGAATATATATTTATGAGTTGTCAGTTTATGTTTTCACTAACAGGAATGACTTCATTCTCAATAGAGATATTCATGATAAAAACACTCGGCAGAAGCAAATGATACACGTTAGATCGGCTAAGTTTAAGATAACTCAAAGTGCACCAAAACGTATGGGACCCAATATTTACAACTGTTTACCAAATATATTGAAGTCAATATGCAGCCTTTCGTTGTTTAAGAAAAATTTAAATCATTTCTGTTAGAAAAATGTTTTTATACTCTTAAAAGTTTTTAAATACAAAAATGTGATTCGCTACTCTGTGTATGTACTCAGTGATTTTTATACTTTAGTTCAGTGCACACTATATTTTGTTTATATTTTTATATTCATAGGACATTTATGTATTTTATTTTATACTTACTAGCTTTGTCAACAAGATTTTTTCTTCGCACAATAAAGTTCACGCATGAAAATGAGAATAATGAAGACCTATCATTCCTAGATGTCCTAGTTATAGAAAAGGCTGATTAGGGTTTGGAATCTGACGTACATTGTCTGCTCAAAAATATGGGTGATCGTTCAAATTTCGCAGACTACATACATTCGATTAGCGATATTGTTTATTTTTCATGTTGGTGCTCTCGTTTCGAACATACGCTATTTATTTTTATTTACATACGCTATTTATTTTTCGGATAATGTTCATCAGTTCTTTACGTTGTAAGGTTTTGCAAGATAAACTGAGGAGTAGCGACGTAGATGAATGTCATGTGTGTAATAATATTTATTTTTCTCTTTTCAATGCATATTTTTTATGACGTTTATATGATACTATTTACCACACTCAAAATTCCAATATATTCTGTATATATTTCTCAAGACGTGATAATGATTCAGGTTATGTTATCTAAATTGACACTGATCGCCCCAAAAGAGGCGTATTATGGAAAAAACATTATGATGCTGTCCATTATTGCAAAAATGAATAACAATTGTTTTTTGTTTCAGAAGATAAACTGATAGCAATATATCGATCATGCTGTTTTGGTTGGCTATCAGAAAAGAACACCGGAAGGGTTATGTTGTTTCAATATCTGACTTTTCAGTTGGTAACAGTCGTGGCACACATTGAATTTTTTTATAACGAAAGTTTTTATGCCAATAGAAAACATTACCCGTTTTTAATTGTTATGCAAATGGTAAATATACCACTATGTATGTTAACATTGTAACTGTTGACAAGAGAAAATTCTTTTTTTATTTGGATGAACATGTTTTGAAGGGGGTGTAAGGTTACCTGCGAGCTGATGGTATACAGTGTGGTTCGCAAATATCACTGTACGAAAGTCAACAAGCTAGCTACAGCTATTGATTGATAACTTTTTCCATAGTTCTTTTTTTGTTACATGATACTTGTGAATTATTTTTTAGGAAACTCACCAAATTCATGTTATTCAAGATTGAATAGCAGACTTATCATTCATTGTTTGTCGTGCTATCACATTAGGGATTAAATGGTCTTCCAAACAATGTATTAACATGGTTGGGCTCCTATATGGAGGTGCGCTGTATGTCAATCAAATATGGAGGCACCATGTCAGATGAGCATGCTGCCAAACTGGGTGCTCCTCAGGGCTCAGTTTTAGGTCCATTATTGTTCATTATATTATTTTTCAATGATTTGCCTGAATATGTGAGGGACTGCCACATAACGATGTTTGCAGATGACACCACTGTTACAGTCACTGGACATACTATGGACGACGTGGTAACCAAAATTAGTAATATTATCGATTAATTCACTTCTTGGTGTGAACAACAGTGACAATGAAATTTTATAACAGAAATAATAATATTCAAGATGCAGTGTTCTCTATTGATGAAATAGATATGTCACAAGAAGTAAAATTTTTAAGAGCAATTGTGGATGAAGCCATCAATTGGAACTCTCGTATTGATGGTGTCTGCAAGAAACTCAATAAAGCATTTTTTTCAATAGAGCAGATGAAACACTATGTAGATCAGAAAAGTCTGATTAGAATCTATTATGCAATGACTTTTTCACATATTTCCTTGAACATCATGTCTTGGGGGTGCGGTTCGGATTTCAACAGGGTGTTTATAGGACAGAAACGTATTCTGAGACTAATTTTTGACATGGAATATCGTGAAAGTTGTAAACCAGTGTTCATAAGAATGCAATTGCTGTCTGTCCCAGCACTGTATATTTTTAAATGTGTAGTTTATTTTAGAAAAAATCTTACAACTCTCACAACTAATGGATCCTCTCAGAATTTTTATACACACCATGCTGATCAACTGAGAATACCCCTCCACAGGACAGCTTAATTCCAAAAATCGCCCCTATATAACGGGATCATCCTGTATAATAATCTGCCAACTGCGATTAAAATTCTGAAATCCGAAAATGTGTATCGGAAACCTTGCTCATTGAAAAGTGTTACTATAGTCGCCAGGAATACCTAAACGATAATTTAATGTAGTTATTTTCCGAATAAGCCTAATGTGAATGTCATAAATGTTATTTATTAGTGTTATAGTATGCTTTTTGTTTTTAATTAACCTGCCATATGTACATATTGTACCCATTGACGAAAATAAATTACTATTAATTTTATTGTTATAATATAAGATATATCTTACTTACAATCGCTTTTGTAAGTATGTTTATATTTTTATTCTTTTGTGTTTTTACTACAAATTGTTTTTATAGGTTCACACTTCAACTATATACTAAGGGTAATGGTTTGATTCAATTGACGAACCATATGTATATATTATTTGATAAATCCGTAGTGTGCGCTGGTCAGGCCCTATTCCCCAAAGCCCCGGTATATTCGGGAGGGCGCGCCAGCATTATCAACCAATGACCACTCCCCTACACCGTGGGGTAAGTGATAACTGGGTCCGATAATCATGTGCCGTGCGCAAGCGTAGTGAGCCAAGAATGACAGCCTTCTGCATTTGTGCGGTTAAGATTTCTGCCTCAGTGCGGCAAGTCGGTATGATTTTGAGATTCGAGAGTAGAGACGGCATGATTCCATCAAGGACTCCAATAATCAGAACAATCATCTTGACAGAGTGATCTGTATAGAGTCTGCGGAGTTCGAAGAGAAAATCTCGATATTTTCTTCTCTTTTCTGACGATATTTGTCTCGCCAGGAGTTGAACTCTACGACAAATATCGTTTTGCTTTGGTGGTCGAGAAGGACTACATCAGGCTTATTAGCATGATGGTGGGAAACGAATAGTTCCTATAAATTTGGCACTTCTCGTTCCCCACAACGGATTCAATATCCCCCGGAGCGTAGGGCAACACCGGGGTCTCGTCAATACTGTAAGAGTGTCGTAGATGGTAATATAGCACTCTGCGGGCCGCGTTATGTCGATGGATATAGGCCGAGACCGCATATGCTGGAAATGCTGATAGCAAGTGCATTAGGGCCTAGGGCGACTCGCGGCAGGCCCTGCACCTTGTGTTGGGACCCTCTATACCCATCATGCGACTGCGGTAGACTGAGGTGTTGAAAACACCATCCTGGCAAGCCATGATAAACCCCTCAGTTTCCGACTGACAGTTTCCAACTAATAAATTATTATTATTATTTTTATAATTATTATTATTATTATTTTTCCCTATCAATCTGTTGATTTATGGAACTTCATATCATGAAATCTTTCTCCCCTGCCTTACAACTCTCTCAAGTTTGATATCCTGAGTAGCACACATATATATGTGTGAACATTATAAGCTATCACACCTATAAGAATATACAGTTGGAATTTGTTGAGATAGTGTTCAAACAGTATCCATGTCGAAATATTGATTTTTCAATTTTGAGCCACATCGGTTCAAGATAACTTTTTTCGATTTACGATTTATCTATGAGGTTTGTTCCAAAAATAAGGTGAATGTTCAAATTTCACGGGCTACGTCCATTTGATTAGCAATATTTTTATTTTTTTGTGTTGGTACACTCGTCTGGAACATATGTTCACAGTTTCGACTGTTTAACATGTTCAGTTTGTTTGACGGTGATTGACAATGTTTTCAGATTAATTTCATTAGTTTGGACTTCCACTGCCTGATATTATAGAAGAAACACTCCAAATCATACAGAGAAAGCTATCCGAAGACGGGAACCTGAAAGAGAGAACGAATTTACCTATAGAAGTAATTATGGAATTACTAGGATGCTGTGTACGAAACTGTTTTTTCCAACTGAAGGACGAATTCTTTACACAAGATGAGGGACTGCCAATTGGCTTCCCACAAGGAACCTCGTGTCTGGTTGAGATACGTTGACGACATCTTCATAATATGGAACCATGGGAATACTGAACTAGACGCCTTCCTGAAATACATCGACAACATAAGTCCTTCCATCACTTTCACAATGGAAAAGGAAGTCCACAACGAATGGCCATTCTTAGACTTACTGGTGAAGAGGACCGACATTAAATGGAAGACGTCTGTATACCGAAAACCCACTCAAACGGGTCAGTATCTGAACCAGGAATCCAACCACCATCAATCGACTAAAAGAAGAATTATCAAGAACCTATTAGACCGCGCTTTCGGGCTCTGTAACACAAAAGAAGGTCTCGAGAAGGAACTAGACATCAAAAGTGATCTTCAACGAATTGGCTACTCCAAAGTGATGGTGGAACAGACTTTTGCTTGAAGACAGCAGGAGCCTCGCAAGGAAGGGAAGCCGTCACAACCAGTGCTTGCACTTCCCTACATCAGAGGATTATCGGAAAGGATAAGAAGAATTGGCCTCAAGGTCAACATCAGAACCTGCTTTAGATCCGGAAACACTATCCGTAGCAGCCTCACGACAACCAGACCATTAAATGCGGAATGCAATTCCAAGAATTGCATTTATCGGATACTCTGTTAGTGCGGAAAATCCTATATCGGTGAAACTGAGAGGCCATTGAATGTTTGCATTGCCGAGCACAAGAAACACACACACCGAGGGGAAACAAGCAAATCAGGAATAGCAGAGCATAACATCGAGTGGTCTCAAGCTGAGATCATTTACAGGGAGGAACATTGGTTTAGGAGGAAATTCAAAGAAGTCGCATGAATGTTGTCCAACAACGTATTCAGCCAAACTAGCGTAGAGATACGCAACATATGGAAACCCATACTCAAGCGAAAAATGGCCAACTCGTGCCAAACAGTCATCTCCCACTAAGCCGGCGAAGTAGAAAAAGGAAAGCGGAGATAAGTGAAAGTACTCGAATGACCCATAAATATCTCGGAGGAATTCGTCCAGTCATCACCCGAAGACGATTGTGGATACTAACAATCGAAACATCGTGAAGCAACTTCCCTTGAAATCTCTCGACTCTTTATTTTTATTTTTTATTCAATTGTTCTATTTTTACTTGTATTTTATTTCACTATCATTTCATTTCAGGTTTTTCTGCTTGATATAATTGTTATTTTCAGCTACTCATATTTAACTATTTTTTTAATAGTTCTTTCAGGGATTTCAAATAATTTTATATAATATCAGACAATGGAAGTCCGAATCAATGAAATTCATAATGTTCAGATTGTTCATGAGAGGCAAACAATTTGAAAATGATTTTGTATGTTCGGCGATTTTCTGCTATCGAAAAATGACGGATGAAAGAATTTGTTCTTGCCACATGGTCGTACGGTCAATAAGGAGTATTATCTTGAAGTTATATGCCACTTGCGAGAAGCAATACGAAGAAAGCGTCCGGTATTGTGGAAAAACAATTCGTAGCTTTTGCACCACGATACTGCATCTGATTACTCGTCATTGCTTGTTCGTATTTTTTGGCCAGAAACAACACAGTAATCATGCCTCAGCCACCGTTTTCATCAGATTTGTCCCAAGCAACTTTTTTCATTGAGAAGATGAAAATTGAATCGCTGAGAGAGTTCAAGGACAAAACAAAAAGAGCATACTGGAAGTGCTTCGAAGATTGGAAAAAGTGCTGGCACAAGTATAATATATCTGAGGGAGACTAATTTGAAGTAGAAAAATTGATATTGATTAATGAAGAAAATGAAAATTCACCTTATTTTTTGAACTGACCTCGTATATTGACTCAAAATAAAATTGGGGTTCAGCTTCATCAGTATTGGTAATAAATTCTGGAATTTCAGGGTTCATTGTTGTATCTTGTCGCCTTAGCAGAGGTTTCAGAAATTCGGAATATTCCTGAAATAATCAAAATGCATACTTGGTCATGGAAATTGGCCGGTGATGAAATCCATAGAAAACTTGTATCGGAAGGAAAATATTTGAAGGTTGTATGCTGCGCAATTTTTTGCTCAACTACATCATCATCAGTGCTATTGTCAGAATTTGTCGGAGATGAAAAACATTGGCAAATTGTACCGTTTTTGTGGGATAAATATCTACAAGACCAAAGGCATATCATACTTTTGATTATTTACACAATGGAAGCGGTCATTTTAGGACTATTCATTTCATCACTGGTCTGTTACAGCTTGTATTCTATTGGACATTTGGAACTTCAGTATAAACTGTTGAATGCTATTGTGTGTAGGTTACACACTAGATCGATTTATCATATGAATGATATCAGATACCAGGAACGAGTGGCTGATCTACTTATGTGCTGCGTCAAAATGCATACAGAGATCAAAAAGTAAGTTTGTGGAATATTCAAATTCAATTCAGAATATTGAAGTGGATGTTGAGAATCCAAGTAATGAAAATATTGAAAGTTTGTTGCTCATAGTGTACTGTCAAATCGATGAAAGAGCCTGAAGCAATAAAAGAAGTAGGGGAGAGTGGGTACAATTGTAACAATATTAGGATTTGATTTTGTCCTAAAACAACTACTGTGCACGTGCAAATATAAATGGCACAGTTGCATGAGTTGAACATCTAGCTTTCATTTTCTGTATAATATCTATGTATGTTGTGAATTTTGAAACCAGAAAAATGCATATTGTGCGCACCTAAAAAATGTATTGTACCCACCAAGGGGACAGTTGTAACACAGAAAAGGGGCAATTGTAACATTATCTGAAATATCGTCATTACACATGACGACGCTAATGTTTTCATCAAAAATAGTTTTCAGAAATATTTCAAATTATTTATTGTTATTCGCAAACAATTGAAATCTTCAATCACTGTCGTATTCACAATCATCATAATTAACACAAAAGAAAAAATTAGGACGCAGCTTACGTGCACTATTTTTATGAGCCCACTTTTCACATTTGTGACACTGGATCCACGTGGATGACGATGACTCTTCTTACATTTTGAAGCAATAAGGACACATCATCTTCATCATCTGTGCTATCGCAAATTTTTATTTTGTCATTTTCCGTTCCTTTCGATTTTCGTTTGATTTTTTTGTTTTTATTTTCTTCAAATTTTTTTTTCACTACTTTTTCTTCTGTAATTTTTTTCACATTACAGGAAATTATTCGAAATCGATAAAAAAGGACAACACATAACCTTAAATTACTTACAGACTACAATTCGTAAACAGATGACCTACCTGTGTTAACTTAATTACTTTAAGACAATTGCTAACACGTCAGTTGTACAAAAAGTTTGTAAATACAGTAGAATCCGGATATAACGACCTTCAAGGGACCGGATATACTATGTCGTACTAACCGGACGACGCACAAAACGGATTAATTTTGTGGTAGTAAATTGTACATTAGTTCATTAGTTTTTCATTTAGCTGTTCGGATTGCTGGTCGATCGGTGAATAAAACAATTTATAGGAATCACATATGCTTTATTTTGATAGTTCTTAAATATCCTTATGTACAAACATATGTACTGTAATACAAAGAGATAAAATACACACGCATTGCACGAAAAAACTGTGTTACTAACGTAGAAAGTCTGTTATTTGAGTTTGTTTTTGACAAACTTTTGTTCGGTAGTAAGAATTTCGTACAGCATTATGAATTCGTGTCATCACTGTTTCCATAACATTATCATCCAAGTTAGTCTGAACAAACATATTGAGCATTTCTGCAGCCTTCGGAACTTCAGACACACTCAAGATTGGATAAATCTCCGCTGGTGCGGCATCATCACCGTCATTATCTTTGCTATTCGGATCGTTAGCGTTTTTACGAAAATGTGATTTCAAAGTTCGAATAATCCCTTGGTCCATGGGTTGCAACGCTGATGTCGTGTTTGGAGGCAAAAACATCAGCGTTATGCTTTTCAAGTCTGTAATATGAGGATGTGCTCTTGTAGCAGAGGTCCATCAAGGGGTATTCTCCGGTCGCGCTGAACTTGAACCACTATAACAATGCCTTATCCAACTGCTCATGAGTAGAATTCCTTACACGTTTGCATTGAACGTTGGAATTGAACAGCGACTCAATTTTATCTTTATTCTTTTCGACAGTGAATATTGTAGAATGGGATACGCCACACTCCTTTGCGAGAGCTGCATTTGATTCACCGGCTTCTAATCGGTATAATATTGCACTTTTTTCTTCAATTGCAAAACGCGTTCGCTTTACAGAATTCATTTTGTCGAACTTTATGGACTTACAACAAGTGACAAAGACTTCATACTGGAACCTCTGGCGTAAAATCAATCTATTAATATCTGTTAGTAGTACCTATCAATAGAGGTTCCTAAGAATACTACCTGTTAGTAGTACCTATCAATAGACGTACCTAAGAAGAGGGAGTGCGCCGAGGTATTGGTGCGCTTATTTTGTGTAAACAAAACATTGCGCGACGTTTTAACCGGATGTAGTATCATGAAAAACAGTCGCTATAAGCGGTTGGTCGCTTAAAAGGAGTCGCACTAAACGGTATATTTTCCCAATAACTAAATATGAAACTAAATTTGAGTAAACATTATCGTCGCTGTAAACGGATAGTCGTTATAAGCGGAGTCGTTATATATGAATTCAACTGTATGTAAATTTTACTTAGGGATAGAAAAAATGCACAAATTTCACTCACACCTTATCACGTCGATGAATGCTTCTCAACTGGCGGTAAGTTTATTTGGGCTACACGATTATTTGAATACTTTGTTGCCAAATCTATAGTTCAAAGATTGAACGACGGTATGGGGGTGTTACGATTGTACCGTGTCACAATTGTACCCACTCTCCCCTAGATATACTCCCAACTCATGACATATTCATTGACATTTCATTGAGTTGTTTTTATTTAATTGTTTTTTGTTTTTACCGTAGATTGAAAACGATGGTGATGAGCAGAGCTACCGCTTTGGTTCTATCATTCACGGCCTACGGCTTGACTATATTCGTTTTTTCTGCTTATTTCATAATGACGGTGAGATTTCAATTTCATACTTAGTTCTACGAATCATCCACAAATACTTTTTATAAATCTACTGCTCAATAATCAGTCACTAACATTGTTACTGCTATTCAAGGATATATTAATGACTACCTGCGAGACAGAGTAGAGTAGAATTTGGAACGTCTGGGGCGAGAAATGAGTCTTTTGAAAACACTCTTTCTTCACCATAAAAGCGACATAAAAATGATGTCGCTCGAAGCGTGTTTCGCTAATCAAGTTAGCATCATCCGGAGGTGAAATTTAAGGCTTTGGCACACAGAACGCGGTCTGTCGCGGCGATAATTCTATATTACACGAAAATATATTATAATAGTCACACTGATGGCGGTCAATCGCGGCGGTCTGGTTTAGATCGCGACGACGAGCGATACACTTGTACAAATTTACAGATTTTCGCGCGAAATGGCGGATAATACTGAATTGTTTATAGAAACTGTTAGAAGTTATGTGTTCCTGTATGACCACATGCATATTATAAGAATATGTTAAAAAAAAAGTGAAGCATGGAACGAAGTAGCAAAAACGCTAGGGATGACGGGTAAGTACATGTGTGTATTTTTATTATAGATTCAACATAAGGTTATGGTTCATTATGTACTGAAGTAATCTGCAAATTTTTCTCGTATTTCAAAGGCGGCAGTATTTGATCTTCTGTTTGTCGGTCTTGTGTTTGATAATGCTTGTATTGGTTCATCTTGTTCTTCCGTTATACATATCTCTGTATATCTCTGGTCCTATTTTTTGTAATAATATAATTGTGCAAGCAGCATGCTGCTTTAACAATCCAGTCAGCAGTTTGAGCATCAGTTTCTATGGCTCTTAGGAAAACTCGCCACTTCATGGCCAATATGCCGAATGCATTTTCGACTACACGACGCGCTCGGCTGAGCTGTGAATTAAATTTCTTCTTTCTTGCGTTATTAATAACTCCAGTTTTTGGGTACGGTCTCATCAAATGAGTTTGCAGTGCAAATCCTTCGTCTCCTACAAATACATGCGGTACTGGGTCCTCTCTTCCTGGAAGTGGTTTCGGGGGTAAAATAGTTTTATTTTCAATATACTGTTGGTAGTTTTCAAAGTTTTCAAAGATACCGCTATCACTGTGACGCCCATAATTGCCAATATCCACTACCATAAATTTGTAATATGGGTCAACGATAGCAAGGAGAACTATGGAGAAATAATTTTTGAAACAAAAATAGGCTGAGCCACTACGACGAGGACATTTCAACTTAATATGCTTTCCGTCTATGCTTCCAAGGCAGTTTGGGAAGCCCCAAAGTTCCAAAAAATCTTCAACAGATTGTACCCGCATCTGTCTGGTGCGCATGGCAAATAAATTGGCTGTACGGTTTTCCAAATTTCTTGGCAGGCATTTCTCACAATTTTGGAAACAGTTGATCGTCCCACTCGATAAGAAAAAGCGATAGTCTGATGGCTGTCACCTGTCGCCAAATATCTGAAAAGAAAAAGAAAAATGTTCAGTTAGCTTTGCTGTGCGGCGATGTGATTAAAAAAAAATTCAAAACTGATTTTTGAACCCTTCAGAGGTCTCTAATTACGTTATCTAATTAATTTATTTTTGTTTCAGCTGAAACAGCAAAACAAAAGTGGAAAAATTTACGTGATTCCTACATGAGGTACAAGAAGTTCACAAAGGGTGAAACAGGTCAGGCCAAGAAGTACCATAAGGGGCCTTGGAGTACCCACATGAATTTTTTTGATTATACTCTTAAACCACGTTCGCATAGTAGCAATATACCACCAGAAGATTTGACAAAAACTGAAGAAACCAGGTTATCTGAAACAGAAAATTTGTTGATGTCTGACGATACCCAAAAAACAAATGCATCTAGCGAACATTCTTCAGCGACTTTACGATTACCAGCTCGACAAAAAGAGAAAAAAAGGAAGTCGTATAGTCACTCATCAACTGAAAACTGCCCAGATGATGTCGACAAAGTGATTGATTTTTTATCAAATGGAAGAAGCAAACAGGGCCCTGATGGGATTGATCATTTGTTTTTAAGTTATGCTGCGATCTTCAAAAAATTCAATCCATTGATTCAGGCAACAATGAAAATAAAGCTTGTCACATTATTTGCAGAAAATGAAATTAAGGAGCTAGAAGCACACCCAACATCAGCCCCAAAGGCATCCACATCCCATTCACGATCTTTTTCAGCCTATTCCCCACATTATCCGCAGTATTCGGATGAAACGGAACCACATTCACGACCCTCTTCAGCCCATTCCTCACTCTATACGCAGCATTCGGTCCCAACGGAACTTTATTCCCGTACTTCTTCAGTGAATCCTTCACATTATACGCAGCATTCGCATTCGGAGACATCGCGACGTTCAGCAAAGGATGTTTATGAAGAAGCAAGTGACATAATTCAGGGGGATTCCGAAGATAATAATAATAATTTTAATTTATCATAGTGGATGAATCGAGGGATGAATACACTTACCCTAATGTTATTTTTTGGTTTAAATTTAAATTTTGAGTTTTACTTTTTTGTTCCATTCCAAGTTTAAACACTCTATAAACTATAATTGTAATATTCATAACAACTGTGTGATATACAAACTGTAGTTTGTATATCACACATAAAGTGTATGTTTTTTAGTAGTTACCTTAAACAAATGGCTAATCTTTCTCTTGTATGAATTGGTTTCCTCCAGTTCGTGGTGCACTTAGCAATATTTATCTTTGAAAGGTCATGTAATTCCTCAAAACACAACCTCGACATGCGGAAATATTGAAAAAATCTATCTTCATGCGACTGTAGTTCAATACAAAGACGATGGTATTCACCAAATTGTTCTCTTTTTTTATTGATGGGATGCACCCAGCAACGTCTCTTCTTTTTCTTTTTTTTTAGAGCAAAGAGAAGGAGAATAAGTTCTTCGTCAGAGCTGGACATTGCGAACACATGCACGACCGAACACCGACCGAAATAATTTCGCAACCTGTGTGGCATTATAGATCGCTTTGCCGCTGCGAAGATCACGCGATAGCAGCCCGCCGCGACAGACCGCGTTCTGTGTGCCAAAGCCTTTAGTATTTCCTACCGCTATATTGATGTCATTAGGGTCTTTCACGACGAGCGTTCGTTAGGAATATATGGAGAACGATTCAAAATGAAAACTTGAAATTTTGTGGTAGTGGGTTTTCAAGATATTAATTTTTTCCTGAAAAATATGATAGTTACAGCACCACTCCGAAAAAATCATAACTCATAGACGGTAACAGTTAAATGTGAAATTTCACAGAATCACACCTTAAGCATCAAGTCATGAACAGGTCCATCGAATTTTTGAAAATAATTAACATCGAGAAAACTGATGAAACACGATTTTTTCAAATGGAAACCATACAGTATTCTATTATTTTTGGATACTACGAAAGAAAAGATACCAAATAAATGAAAAATGTCCTATACCTAAGATATATCTGATTTTGGGAAATATTTGAAATGTAAATCATTCGAAGCGATAACAAACCAAGAAAGCTTTGAAAACAAATGAAGTTACAACAAATATGTCAAAATTTGATGCGATATAATTGACGTGTATTTCGTGACGTGTATGAACCTTTTCATGACTTGATGCTTAAGGTGTGATTCTGTGTAATTTTACATTTTCAACTGTTACTGTCTATGAGTTATGATTTTTTCGGAGTGGTTCTGTAACTGTCAAATTTTTCAGAAAAAAATCAATATTTCGAAAACTAACAAATTTGGGTATAGATATCGCTATAGAAAGTGGGCGTGAAATGTGCTGTGAAATTAAAAAATGTAATAAAATACAGGGTGTTCCATATGGAATAATCAAGTTGCCCTCAACTTCCGGTATAACGGAAAGAGACCGGAAGTTGGAAATATTTTAGTTGAGAAGGCCATTTTGTGAAACTCACTATCACAAAATTTCAAGTTTTTTATTTGAATCGTTCTCCATATATTCCTAACGAACGCTCGTCGTGAAAGACCCTGTATGCATAACGAAGGTCAGTGCCAAGCAACACCATAGAAGTCCAGTGTTGTGCAACGTGCCATAGAGAACTGCTTCAAATTGTCGAGGCAGGCACATGACAATGAGTTTTTAGATGCATTCGAAAGGTAAAAAATCGAAAAATGTTGAATAGGATCTGACAACAGCGATGAAGGTCCCATTCCTCACAGACCAATGATCGCACTTTTACGTAATTACATGTAGCAAATAACGATAGGGACAATTCGTTTGAATATATTGATCATATGAAGATCTAGTCTATCGAGGTAGTTTCTTCGAATCTCCGAATTTGGTATATTTTCCTTATCAAATTTGATAATAATACGATTCATAAACAAACTTTGTTGGTAAAGCCAGAAGTAGACAAGTAACACGAAAGAAAATAATTTTGGAAACGTATATGGTGAACATTAAAACATACTATGTAAATTTGTGATGCACTGTTTGGAACGTTAGGTGTAGTAATGAATATGGTGTTGGGAAAAAACCAAACCGTTATTTCAACACCTCGACATGTGTTTCGATTACCAAGTGATCATCTTCAAAAGGAAGATCAAACTAAATATACTCACAATGTCATCCTTATTAAAAGCTTTTATTTTACTTGACTTGTATGTATGTTAACAAATCTTGCAAGTTTAATTTGACCCATTTCCCGGTATCTGATTGACCTGAAATTTTGCACGCTGGTCCAGAACCGATGACAATGCATGTTAATCATAAACATGACCAGATGCTGCTGCCAGGATCGGCTCCGTACGAAAGATATCCTCAGCGGTAAATAGCAGGGACACGAAATTTTGTATACGCATTCGTTTATGATAGGCAGTTGGTAACCCCACCATAAAATAGATGCCACATGCAGGGTTGGCTTCAATAAAAAAAAAATATTTCTAGAAAAAATTAAATCAAGCTTCTACCTTTAAATACCTACTTCCCGATCCTGAAAAGAAGAAAATAAATTGTGTACCTAGTAGGTTGTAAGAACCTATATTTATTTGCATTGTAGAAAAATATTATTATCTACCACCCTCTAAGTTCCCAGAGTAAGAGGGGCCATCACGCAATGTGAGCAACATGCCCAAGAGGCATACCATGACTTGTGTAACTTGGTAATTTGGTCATTAGTATTGGTTCCTTAAGTTTTTCTGTTGAAGGACTCTCCGTTTTATAGATGGACTTTCGTATTGATCGATAACTATCGCTTGAAACTAAAAAATATAAAATAAAATAAAATAGAGCACTTAATTAAAAGCTTGTATTGAAGCTTTTAATTAAGTGGTATAAAAATTAAAATAAAATTTTAAATCACATTAACCACATTCATTTATGACTTCACAGAATTGAAATTATAATAAAAGCTTGTCGCGATGCCTAGAAGAAATCTCCACTGAACTTTAGTTCGTTAACAAAGACAACCATCCTGCAAAAATTGCCAAACTTTGATGACGGTTAAACACCTTCTCTTAGAATGCCACCAGTATGAAGCCGATCGACAATGATATAACTTATCGGATAATATCAGAACTTGCCTCGATACCAAAGCTATAAGAAATGTTTTGAACTTTCTGAAAGCAACAGACCTTTTTAACAAAATATAAACAGATATCGTATACTACAAAATGGCTAATGACCTCAGCAGTCGATGCCAGAATAATAATTAAAAATAATAATAATAATAATAATGTAGTCTCATACAAGCTAATAAGCCTGATGTGGTCCTTCTCGACACCAGGGCAAAACGATATTTGTGAGACGAATATCGTCAGAAAAAAGAAGGAAAAACGATAAAATATCGTCTGACCAGCGCACACTACGGTAAAAAAAATAATGTAGTCTGATGTAGTCCTTCTCAACCACCAGACCAAAACGATATTTGTCGTGGAGTTTTCAGCTCCTGGCGAGACGAATATCGTCAGAAAAGAGGAGAAAAAACGGATCAAATATCGAGATTTTCTCTTGGAACTCCACAGACTCTATCCAGATCACTCTGTCAAGATGGTTGTTCTAATTATTGGAGTCCTTGGTGGAATGATGTCTTCTCTACTCTCGAATCTCAAAATCATACCGGCTTGCCGCACTAAGGCAGAACTCTTAGCCGCACAGATGCAGGAGGCTGTCATTCTTGGCTCACAGCGCTTGCTCAGGGCACATGATTCTCGGACCCAATGATCACTCACCCTACGGTGTGGGGAGGGGTCTTTGGTTGATAATGCTGGCGCGCCCTCCCGAATGTATCGGGGCTTTGGGGATAGGGCCTGACCAGCGCACACTACGGTGAAAAAAATAATAAGTAGTAGGGCAGCTGCCCGAGCAGCTGATGAACTCGGTATAGTTTTCGACTCTGAACGAGGTGACTACAACTCTGTCACCGAGTTGGAACCCGTTCAGCAAAAAGCTCAGATAAAAGCCGCAGAGATCACCTCACTTCTGCGGAGACACAAGGATATGCCAATGCATGGGGTCTTCTTCAATAACATCGGAGACCTTGGCTTATCAAAGCGCCTGACGTTCGCTTTTCTCAGGTCGAGTGGGCTGAAGTCGAAAACTGAGGGGTTCATCATGGCTTGCCAGGATGGTGTCTTCAACACCTTAGTCTACCGCAGTCGCGTGATGGGTATAGAGGTTCCTGACACAAGGTGCAGGGCCTGCAGCGAGGCGCCCGAGACCCTAATGCACTTGCTATCAGCATGTCCAGCATATTCGGTCTCGGCCTATATCCATCGACATAACGCGGCCCTAGGAGTGCTATATTACCATCTACGGCACTCTTACGGTATTGACGAGATACCGGTGTTTTCCTACGCTCCGGGGGATATTGAATCCGTTGTGGAAAACGAGAAGTGCCGAATTTATTGGAACTATTCGTTTCCCACCCTCAGGCTCATACAAGCTAATAAGCCTGATGTAGTCCTTCTCGACCACCAGACCAAAACGATTTTTGTCGTGGAGTTTTCAGCTCCTGGCGAGACGAATATCGTCGCACAGATGCAGAAGACTGTCATTCTTGGCTCACTGAATGATCCAAAGTATCGAATGCTTTATTATAAACAAGCATCGAGAGACATTTGGAATTTCCTTTATCAAGTGATTTGAATATGTCGTCAGTGACGAGACTCAGAGCCATAGTAGTGCTATATGTATAGAGGGCGAAATCCAGACTGAATATTACATAAGGACACATTGTAAATAAGGATAACATTGTAAGTATATTCAGCTTGCTCTTCCTCTTCAAGATGATCATTTGGTGATCGAAACACGTGTCGATGTATTAAAATAACGGTTTGGTGTTGTACTATGTCAATATATACGTATATTCACCACTGAAGCATGCAACCAAAATTTATTTTGTGGAAATTATTTTTTGTAGGATGTGAGTCCCAGAAGTAACTTCCGAATGTACTCCTTGATAGTGACGTCTTGTTTTATACTCTGGGCCTTTTGTGAATATTGTCAACGAGTGACAAACGAGGTGAGTTTTGATTGGAGTTTTTTTGAATGAAAAACATATAGATTTGAGAAGTTAAACCTTCTGGAAGCCAAATATTTTTAGTTGATGAACAATTATAGAAAAAAAATTATCGGTATAGAAATACATATAAATATACATACCAAAAGAGGTAAACTTATCATAGAAAATTTCCCTTCTGAAACCAAAAGAACAAACTCAGGGTTCAGGTCCAAGTTAACCTCAAGAGTCATTTCAGGAGTATTCAAACTCAAATTCTTTTTTTATTTCAAAATATGACTATATTCTTTCAAGGGTTCCTTATAGATTTTTCTCTGATTGGCTCTGGTTCAAAATTCAGGCTACCACTAAATACTTTGTATAACATCAATTCTCCTGAAGCTTCAATAATGTCACCTACGAAATGTGCTTCGATGAAGATCTCAAAACTATCCTGAGAATAATGATCGAGAGGAGAACAATAGGTACTAATTAATGCACTTAAACAGATTGGAAGTCATTGATTTAAAAACAAATCTGAAAAACTTGTACTCAATGAGGTAGCTTGCTTATTCGGATTCAATGAATGATTATAACAAATGGACGTTGTTCATCGATGATACATATACAAAAACAAAAATTGTGTCGAGAGGAGTAATCGATGAAAAAAGAAGTTTACCATACACAAAATGTGTTGAGAGATAATACCATGTATATCCATATAAATCAAACCTTTGGAAAAAGTAATTAATTTTCTGGAATTATATGAAAAAAGTACATGTAAGGTAAGATGACAAGAGTTTTGGTATAATAAATTCATTTAGCTTCAGCTTGCTTCAATTGCTCAGTGATTCGAAAATGGCGTATTTTTTCATATGCTTTACTTTTTCTAGAGACATGGGTTCACGAGTAGGTGAAGCTTTTAGATTTTTCCAATTCTCTGCCAACCAGACTCCTCAAATTTGGCAAAAATACGGTCAAGCTCACGGTCAAGTCAGAGGTTATGATTGATCTCCTTGACAGTGTCTTGCTAGTTCCCAGAGAAAAAAGAGTATTACTGCTGGATGACATCAGCATAGTGATGTATGTTGTACCCGTCGATTGAATAATGGAAATGAGAAATATAAAATAGAATGAAAGGGTACCAAGAATGGAATTTTGCGGTACCCCAAAATACACGGATAAGGCCAGTTACTCTTTGAAGGATCTAGATACTTTTGCGATTGATATAATAATAATAATTATAAATTGTCTTCATTTATACTGGCGGAGTTTAGCTTACGCTACTCTTCCACTCAACCAGTATTTTGTACATTTACAAATTGATAAATATATATAGTTACAACAAAAAAAAATTAACGAAAATTATTGATAGATGAATTGTCTTACAGATTGTTGTGATCACATTTTATCGAATATGATCTTCCTAATTTTCTTTTTGAACGATATACATGGTTGTGGTATTATATATTTATGATATATATTGAAAGTGGTAGCAGCCTGTTATGTGAATGATTTTTCATAAAAAACAGTGAAATGTTTGGGTATGGTGAGGGTGGTAACTGTCCTAAGGTATCTGTTATGAACTTGATGACGTGAAGTGAGCTTTTTCATTAAATCTTCCGGTATTTTATTGAAAAATTATTTGTCATTAATATGAGGTGTCACATTCTCCCTATATTTGATATTACAGATGAACCGTGTACACGCGTTTTGGACTCTCTATATTCTAGAGCGGGCTAGATAATCAAGACATGGGCCATAAACAATATCACAATAGTTAAATATCGATAATATAAGTGAATCACATGATGTGATTTTGATTTTTTTATTAAGGTAATGCCTATTGGAATATAATTTTCTCAGTATTGAATAAGAGTGTCCTATAAGATTACTTACATGTTTTATGAATTTGAAATTGTGCTCAATTATCAAACCTAAAATTTTTATCAAATCACTATATATCACCAACTGATCATCAACTTGTAAAGATATATTGTCTATGGCCCTCTGACGATTTTTATCACTTCCAAATAGTATGACTATTGATTTGGTAGGATTGATAGTGAGTGAATGATCCTTGAATATTTCAATTATTATTTTTATATCTTCATTTGAATAACTTTGTTGGTTCATAATATCCTCGATTCTATCACTAAAAAATAAGTTTGTGTCATCTGCATATGTTTGTATTTGAAATTTTTTCAAGACCTTTGAGAAATCTGAAGTGTATATAGTGAAAAGAAGGGGAGCTAATACTGATCCCTGGGGTGGGCCATGAGCAACCCCAAGTTCAGACGACACATTGAGTTCTATCATTTAGGAAGGATTCAATGAATGAGCACGACATATTATCAAAGCCAAAGTATTTCATTTTGGTGCACATTAAATGATGATTCATTGTATCAAAGTCCTTGCTGTAATCGATGGATAGTAAAAGTTGTGTTTTACGTTCATCTAGATTATTTATAATTTCATCAGTTATTCCCAAGAGTGCAGTAGTAATACTATGACCTGGCCTAAATCCATGTTGATGTGGTGGTAGTATTTTATTTTCATTCACATAATTATACATTTGTTCATGAACTGCTTTTTCAAGAATTTTTGAAATTGATGGTAATATGTTGATAGGTCTGATATCTGAAAATGTTTTTGGCTTAGAAATTTTATTAATCGGAAAAATTAGTGATTTTTTCCATGAGAAGGGGTAAATACCATTTGTTAAACATTTATTTACCATGAAAGTGATTATCGGAATCAAGTAAGGTGTACATAGTTTGATCATTTTTATGGAGATTCCATCAGAACCAGTGACATTTGATTTGATATTGTTTATTATTGAGAAAGTTTGCTAAATGGTATAAATTTGAAGCATATGTTTTCGTTAAAACTATTTGTCTTATAGTGATCTGATATTTTTTTAGAGGGCTTATTCACGATGTTTTCAACTAATTTTATGAAATGCTCATTAATTTTATCTGGTAGTTTTAGATGTTCTGGTATAGAACTATACTTTTTGTTACTGACAATATCAAAAAGATGAAGAGTATTCCACAACTGTTTGGAATCAAGTTGGTTATGAATAAAGTTAAGATACCTTTTCTTTTGTCTCCTTATTGCTGTTGTTACCATATTTCTCAAGTTCTTGAAATTATCCCAATCATTCCTATATTTTGTTCTTTTAAATTTTGCCATCGCATTATTTTCATTCCGAATCATCATTCGTAAAGGGTCTGAAAGCCATGGTGCTTCTGGTTTACTAATTTTTACTGTTTTTGTTGGTACATGCACTTCAAATATGGAAATCATATATGTATGTATTGGAAGTAGAGACGATTTCATTTATATCATTCAATAAATAAAGGTCATACCAGGGCATTTTAAGTAAGTCTACAAAAAACTCATCATGATTGAAGTTATTATAATCGCGATATGTTCTATAAAAGCATTTTTGTTTATGCTCCTCACATGTCAACTTCGTATATACCAAACATTACTCGATGATATTATGTCACTACTGATATTACTTATTCTTGTTGGTTCGTTATTTAACACTTTTAGGTTATAAGCTTCAAAAAAATTTTAGAGATCAGTAGTGTTTTTATTCGTAGTGTTAAGTAAATTTATATTCACGTCTCCAACTAACATAATATGATCAACAAGAGGTATTACTGCAGGAAGTATATTTTCTAAAACATTAATACAGTCAGAAACCCTATTATTAGGTGGTCGATATAAACAACCTATTCCTATTCGAATATTATTTACTTTCACTTCCATCCACATATGTTCTAATTCAGTTTCGTTAAATTCTAATTCAATTCTTGTCAGTTCAATATTTGTTTTACAGTATACGGCCACACCACCTCCCCTTCCAACACGATCTTGCCGTGTAATATTGTATCCATCAATATTAATTAGATAATCTAATTATATTGTCTGTCAAACATGTTTCGGTTACTATAATTATATCGAAATCATACTTATTGACTAATTGTTTAAAAGATCAAATCCGGTAAACAGTGATCTCACATTCAAAGTGGCAATAGTGAAAAACATAATGAAGTTTCCAGTTAAAAAATGATTTGAGTTAATTAATATAAAATAAAAATAATCCCAAGTCGGCAAAATCCCAAACAAACAGCTAAAAAGTAAAAACATTGTTCCTTTTTTATTGTATACACAAAAAAACATTCCACTTGGATTTACGAGTTCTCAAATAATTAGAATGAAACGAATGACGGAATATTTCAGAAAGTAAACAAAACATAAAACAATTTTTGGATGAAACTGGAAATATCAAATATGAAAACAATTACGATCTAGGTGTTTCATGATTTTTTTGTGATGTTTTTTCATTCCCTGAGTAGGTATCTAGTAGATTCTTGATTTCTTCACCTGTTGGTTTATTTATTTTATTATTTACCTCGATCCTAATATTTCCATCCACTGTTCACACGCATTTTGCTCCAAATTTTTTTACCGCAGCATTAACCGCCTGTAGACGATATGGGGTTAGATCTTCTCTTATTATTGTTTTCGTATCTTTCAGATGCTTTTTCATATCATTTATACATTTCTTAATTTCATATGTAGAGAACTTTACAAAGATTGATTGATTTGGCAGTCTATAGCAATTTTCAATATCATTCGGGATAAAGTTCTTCAGTTTTAGTTTATCACCAATAAAAGTGATCACTAAATTTTTTGTGTCTTCTTGTTCCATTTGTTCTAACCCATAAATTCTAATGTTATTTCTCCTTACATATTGTTCAAGGTTTCCCAATCTGATGTCAACTTTGTTGATTTTCTCGGTATTTGCTCCGATGTCCTTCTGAAACTCGCATAGACTTGTCTGAAGTTCATCAAATTTTGCGTCAATCTTGGCACTGACACATTGGATTATTTGTTTGGTTTGGTTATCTATAGATGTATTATCTGAGATCGAGTTAGATCTAGTTTCCCTCGTAAACGGTATATTTTTATTTGACGGCATACCGCTATCATGATGGAACTGTTAAACTAAAACGTGACCAAATTTTTTTAAATGTGTCTTTATATATTAATTTAAGACTAGTAGATAAGGCAATATTGTGAAATTTATTTAAGACACTTAAGACGCAGGTGCCTAGAAAAAGTGTCTATGATATAAATAAGGATAACATTGTACGTATTATCAGTTTGATCTTCCTATTGAAGATGATCACTTGGTGATCTTCACCAAGTGTCGAGGTGTTAGGATAAAACTCCAGTAATATTTATTGATTAGTTTCAATGGATTTTTATGAAGTATCGGTCAGTTTTATTTAATTATTGAAGAAAGGCAATATTGACAATTTGGTCTTGTGGTATTTCAAGTTACTTTCAAAGTGTTCCATTCCAAACGAAAACATTTGGTTTTTCAACCAATGTTTGAGAGAAGAAGTATTCCCGAGATTTAACTAATTGAAGACCAATAACATAAGCCATGCTGCATCTGAAGGAAGTAGACATGAAAAAATTAAAAGGATAGATAGAAAGAAAAACACAGTACAGCAAAAGGGACGTTGCTAACATGTACCTCAAAGTGATAAAAACACAGTATATTTGTGAATCCTACTATAATGAATTTCAAATCCAGGACTTGGATATTGCGGTTTTTGTAAAACCCTTTATGGTGAAAATCATACAATAAACTGTATTTGTGATGCACTGCTTAGAACCTTTGGTGTAGTAATGAATATTACTGAAGTGTTTTTCCCAACACCAAATCGTTATTTTAACACGTCGACACGTGTTTCGATTACCAAGTGATCATCTTCAAAAGGAACTGATAACGGTTTGGTGTTGGGATAAAACTCCTGTAATATTGTTTACTACACCAATGTAATGTATTAATTAGTTAAAATCTTTCCAGTTTCCATACACCAGAATTAATCTTGTACTATAGGTTTTGAATATCAAAATTTTTTGTATTCATTCGACTTTGCATCTGGGAACTTATTGGGCAAATATACACACACATATACAGTAGGAATATTAGCCTGATTTCAAATTGGCTTTTTGCTGGGGTAGAAAAAGGTTCACTTTGAGAGTATATCAATTCAGAAACTCTAGTTTAGACTTCGTTTCTTCACTTCAAATATGTGAATTCATTACTCTTGAATTTCAGTCGGAGAAGGTTTTTCACAACGCCTGTAGATGTCCTTGGGAGCAATTCAACAATACCAACAGGCGAATACTTTTGATGCTACTTTCAAACTCTATCAGCCCCGTTACGATTTCTTGCCATGGCGTCCTGGATGCGAATTATCCACTGGCAGTTAAGGTGAATAAATATAATGTTCAAGTTTCCTAGAGAATTATTTTTTTCTACTATGGCAGAAGTGCAGATAGTTCTGTTATTTTGCAAGGCCGAAAAAATATTTTCTTATCTTTTCAAAGAGATAATATCGCAATTCATCGAATGTGGATTATAGAGCTCCACTTGGTAATATTATGGTAGTTTGAATTGCTAAAATATTTTCAATGTTTACCAACTAAAAGTTATGATATATTTTCTTTTTTGCATGTTACTTCTGGGGGAGAGAATAATGGAATTTTTTCATAACTCTCGATTATGCATGTTCTGAACATCAAAAATGCATAACCTGCAAAACCATATTATTTGATGATTTTCACATATGTGAGTTATCAAATTTTTTTTTCCAGTTTTTTCGAATGGCTTATGCTGCCCACACGCTGTTCACCAATATGAGTCAAAATCGTTCCTGAAATACTTATATTTCATGTAGTTTTTAATTGTTAGAAATTTGAGACACATTTTGAAACTTACACTATTCTCACTAAATATTTTTTTTGCAATAAAGTGCTTTGTACTCTTGTTGTCAAATCATTTCTGATCCTTTTGGGAAAATATATCATAATAGGTTTCTATTAAGTTACATCGGTAACATGTAAGTTGAATGTTTGGATAAGATGTTTGGATAAAGGATTAAAAAAGTAATTTTAGTTGAAGAAGACTCTATGGAGATTAAAGACTTCCATATTAATGGTGGAAATAAATTCATTATTGATTTTAAATGACGACAGTGATAGTGAAACAGAATATGGAAGAGGAATTATCAGAAGTTTTCGAAGAAAACAATATAATCAGAAATTATTATTGAATAACGAAATTAGTCAGTTCCCTAACTATATTATAAAAAGGGAGCTGTTGGAAGGTAGGTTACACTATATCGTATACTTGTACTATACTAGGAAAAATTTTTGTTTCTATTTCCATTCAGAACTCACGAATGATAACTTGATTGCTGTTATGTGTGACTTCGTCTCTATTGGTGGAATTGAATGCTCTTTTTTTTCGCGTGTAATTCAGTGCAGGTAGCCAGACTCAATTAATGTTAATTCTATCTCTTTTTTTTCGATTGAAATTTTTGGTATTTTTCAATTCCTATCCTTTCATAATTTCAAGCAATAGCTCTGAATTCTATTTTGGGTCTCTTCAAGCGCGATAACGAGTGTTCCTTCTCTGAGTGCATATTCTGCCACTGATGATTTTTCGATATGCTTCAGGCGAACATTCATCTCGTGTTCAGAGAAATGGCTACTCATACTCCATTTCGTAGTTCGAATAACTATCAATGCGCTATCCCTGGTGTAGCAAAATGATTCCTGGGATCCACAGCTGATCTTTCTTTTTTCTTCATGGACAAAACACGAGCACTACAGAAAAATCCTCGAAGCACTTCCAGAACAGTGCCTGTGCGAAAGTAGCGATTCACATTGGATATGAATCGCTGGAAATTGAATCCATTTTGAAAAACTTTCTCAGGAAGTCCATTCCACATCAACACAGTTCTCCAGATGAAAGAGTTCTTAAACAGTGAAGTTCGAGGTGTACTGAGTTGAGCCTCAAAACGATGAGCAGCCACAGTCCATCGTGTATTTCTGATATGTACCGCTCTTGGTGGAATCAAATGTATCAAGTCACTTGAACACCTCCCGTGAATGTATCTATAGAAGAGAGACAAATCCCCAACTTCTCTTCGATCTTCCAGGCTATCAAGGTTGCACGTGATGTTTGTGTCTCCAATCAGGCGGATAGCTTTTTTCTGGGGGAATTCAGTAACTTCAGGATATGTTTGGGGGCAGAGCTCCATGCATGAGAACAATACGTCAAAGAAGGTCTGATCTGAGCTTTATAAAGCATCAAAAGTTGCTGAGGTGTGTACAGTTTTCTAGTTCAGAACAGTGTTTAAAATTTTTGAGAAACAGCCTTTGGAATTCCAGCGACATGATTGGGCCAAGACATATTGGTGTTCATTTTAACTCCCAACAAACTTATCGAAGCAGGAAGCAAAATTGTCTGACCTGACATTATTATATCCGGTTCGGAGACATTTATCTTCTTGGAGAAAATCGATGCCTTCTAGATCACTTCTAGATCCTCATTAAGATATGCAACCTCCTGCTGTCGATGAAGATGTGCATCAGCAGCCGATGTCCTGGAATCCAACTGGAATGACAAGTGTGCTGTCGTCAGCAAAGCAATATATTTGATGGTTTTTATCAGTTTAAATTACTATTTCACGTTATGTTGTTCCAGAATTCTTTCAATCCGGTCTTTACTATCCTTCACATAGGTCGGAACGCCTTTTCAATGACAGGCCCATTGAAGTTTCTTTGACATACCCTTTTCTGGGTCATTCCATCCGCTCTAATTCGGCTGAAAACTTCCCTATTTTCAGGAAGATTCGCAGGTTCATATTCGCACCAGGCCCTCTCAACTGCAGTTTTGATTACAGTTTTATTGTCTTGACTGGTGACTGGGATCTTTACTCAGATATTTATCTATGTGTGTTGGTTTTCTGGCCCAACCAACGAACCCAAGAAGGCGATTGTTTCTGGTATCCAGGTTCCATTGTGATTTTGATTTTTGGGTTGATTTAGAAAGGAGGGCGATCTGTTACGTTGCTGATATATCACGCACGTATGAAGGTTTGGAAAATTTCAGGAATTGAGTTAAGTATGGAGTGATTACCTTTTCGTATTGAAGGAGAAACAATATCGATACTATAATCATCATAGAGGTAGGTAGGTAGCTCTAAAGTGAGTGTGTATATGGTGAGTGGTGTTTCGGGTCAGATGGTGTAGTACTCCGTGGTGCAGATCCGTACTCTGCAGATGTGCAGAGTACGGATCTGCCGAACTCAAAGAACCTGATTCGGTCCCCAGCGGGGCAGGCACACAGTATATGCTCTGCTGATTAATAATTTTCCAGACGGAGGCGACGTCTTTCTACAGCCCACGTCTCTACATATGATGAATGAAATGACAGTGACCTGCAAGAAGGCCTGTTAGACATTGTAGTTCATCCCTACTGTAGTCCAAAAACTTTTTGGAATCAAGCTTCGAAGGTTGAATAAACGCCTTGGAGTGAGCCATTCCTGGAAGATTCTGCCAGAAGTCCATAAATCTTCTTTCCATACAGGTGTTCAGTGTTTGTTTGGCAAAGCCCAAAGCGATGCCAATGACAGGTTGTTGTCCAATGAAGCCGCTTGCAGTACCCTTCTTTGCAAGAGAGTCAGCAGCTTCATTGCCTTCCAGGCCAGTATGGCCAGGAATCCAGACCAGAGACAATCTGTTAAGTCTTTCTATCGAGGAGAGTCGTTTTCAGCAGTTTGCTACCAATTTAGACGTTGCTCAGTAGGATCCAAGAGCTTCCAACACCGCATGACTGTCCGAGAATATTTTTATTGACTTGTGAGTGAGGTTGGATTTACCCAAAATCTCTGCACACAATTCATCAGCGTGAATTTCCACTTGAAATACAGTCGCATAAGTTCCTAGGCAGGTAGATAACTTTGTCTTGGGTCTGCGACTGAAAACTCCTGCACCAGAACCGGCAGGTGTTTTTGATCCATCTGTGAACCAACAACTATCTGCTCTTAATTTTTCCTTCTCCCGGAGGATCCAGTCCTCTTTACTCGGGAATAGCACTTTATAAGGCAGTTCGTAGTTGACAGTTGGAAGCATTAAGTCAGAGGTCATTTCCAGAATGCTGTCACTTCCAATGTCAACCAACAGTCTGTTGTACTCTGCATTGAATTGATTTGTGCAATTGACAATGTGCACAAGTCTGTATGCAGTCCATCTAGCCTCTCTTTCCAGAAAAATGTGAATAGAAGGTAGATCTACTGACGGTGTGGTACTGATGGCACAACTGATAGCTAGACAAGCCTGTCTCTGTAAGCCAGAGAGCTTCGCTTGAGCCTGTCGATTTGCCGGTTTGATAAGCATACTGGTGGTTATTCAGGGGGGATGCATATAATGCTACACTCCTGATATGTCCGTCCAGTATCCTCTCAAGTCCTTTCAGCAGGAAGGATGTAAGGCTGATTGGTCATACCAATTTGGGGTGTGGGTCTCACCGGCCCACTTTAGGTATATATACCACCCTTGCTGTCAACCAACTGGGTGGTATATAGTTCCATTCCAGACTAGCTCTATACAATTTGTGAGTTTAGGTAAAATTATTTCCAGTCCGTTTTGAAGAAAAGCTGGAAATATACCATTCTCTCCGGGAGATTTGAGGGCTGAAAAGACTTGATAGCCCATTCAACTGCCGTGCTGTAATAACTTCTTTTGCGACGTCCAGTCGTTTTTTTTGGGCGTTTAGCGCCCTTGAAGATGGGCGATCTGTTGTTATCAAGAGTCAGATTTCCAGGAAAGTGGATTTCTATCAAAAGCTCTAACGTTTCTTCACTAGAGGTCGTAAATGTTCCATCGGGTCGTTTAAGCGACCCAATTTCAGCAGTCGGCTTTCTAGAGAGAATCTTGTGAATTCTTGTGCTGCGAGGTAAATCAGAGATACTCTCACAGAACTCCCTTCAAGACTCCCGTTTTGCCTTTATAATTTCCTTGTTGTATGTCGTTAGAGAGTGGTTTTATAAAGCTCCCAGTTACCTGACTCTAGCTCGATTGAATAGTCGTCGAACTTCTTTTCTTTTACTTTCCAGGCTTTTGTTCCACGAAGAAGAGTTGCGGTTATCTCTTTTGGCCCTCAGTGGACAGTTCTCATGATAGGATGAGATCACTGCTTCGTGAAATTACGTCGTTACTGTATCCATATCATTATAAACTGTGAATAGTACTGAATCCGTCCTCAAAGTACGAGAAACAATGTCGATACTATAATCATCATATAAGTCTGTTTGGATTGTTGGCTTACATTTCTTGCGAACATTATGCTATCTAAATTATTTTTATAAAACCAGTACTCTGGGTAAGGGCTTTTAGTAATGAGTGGTAAAAACATTGCACACCCTAGAGATGATGGAGATGTTCTTCGACAACTCTTTCACATATAATCATACAAATAGTAAAGTATTTGCTCACACCTTAGCAATTATAGCAATTGGTACAAAACTGTTATAAGTGAAGAGTTCATGATTCAAAAACCACAAAAAGTTTCACTGATTACAATAATGTTCAAGGACAGTCACATACTCCATCAATGCAGTGACATTGAGGATCACATGATTTGCAGAACCATCTACATTCCGAATCGAAGTCGCATTGACCAAATTCAACTTTTCCTCCTCGAAAAATTGATATTCCAGTAGACTTAGTGAGAATGAGTGTCCAACTGTGGTGGTTCCGTTTTGAACTGATAGTATTTCCATTATTATTCCAGGAATAAAACTTTTGTTATCCTGATTATGATTTTTCCACGGAACTATTTCGACGTCATGAGTGAATTCATTCAAACTTCGTGTTGTCAACTCAGAGATGAGATGGTAATCTATTATTTCCAGTAATGAATTTAACCCTCTTCTCATTCTGTTTGATCTAAATCCTTCGTATGGCCAGGAGAAATGTGAACGATTGACCCTACTTATCACTGAACCTGAAAGTACAAAAAAGTTAGTAGATATACAGAATAATAGATATTCTGTCAATTTCCCAAAAATACCATTTTCATGAAAATAAAATGATGATGATAATGAGAGGTGGTAATAATAGTAAAAAGAGGTGATAGCAGTGAAGAACTCTCTCCACGTCAAGTATCAGCACAAACTTCGACAGATCTGGTCATCGGAACTGTTGGGGAAGAGCAATGTTGCCACTACGAACATGCTCACCGTTCCTATTTTACTCTACTCTTTTGGAGCAGTGATTTGGACTAGGGAGGAGCTGTATCAACTCGACGTGAAGATCCGAAAAGTGATGTATCACCATAGATGCAAAGATGCATGTTCCGCACGACTATGAGGGAGCAGGAATCGGATCATTCCTTTTTAAGAGAGCTGCCCGTGAAGCTGATAAGCCCCGTTTGATTTTCGACACTGAAGAAGGTTATTACAACTCTGCCACCGAGTTGAAACCCGTTCAGCAAAAAGCCCACAGGAAAGCCGATAATATCCTTTTACTTTACTGTTACTATTCAAAATCACGTGCTTTTTGATTAAACTTTTCAGGAAATCATCTTCAAATACAGGTGTAGTCTGATTTAAAAATTAGGCATCATTTTTGGCGACAATATTAGACTTATTGGCGACTGGAAAGTCAGGACAGATGATTGTTGCAGTGGGTGGGAAATGGTTGCCTAGCAACGACGAGTTAAAGCCAAAGACTGCCTTTAGGTTTAGAAATCGCACGTTCAAAGAAAAAATGAACACACGAGCTATCTCACTTCATCCTCTTCCCTTGTTGACATTCCTTGAACATTCCATGAACAATAGATATTAATTAGTAAACAAAAACTGGTGAATATTTGATCAGGATTGAATTCGGGTGATCCTCAACTGAGTGTGTATATTCTTTTAACATAAATAATAATTGATTATGTTAGATAAGATACGAAATCACGATTCTGATAAGTGGGAATCGGCCTGTTCAAAATGTACTCTATCGCATAGTTTCTGTTTTCAAACAAAGTTCTATTTGTCTCTTCAACTATGATATAAATATAACGTACAGGGGACGACTTCTTCCCTTTCGAAAACGATATCTATGGAAGTGACAAAAAACCAATCCTCGAATTACAAAGATCACCAAGGCTCCCCAATATGGTCACTTGCAAATAAAAGCTTTGACATTTGTCCTCTACCTACCTCTTCAGCTTTAACTGAACGGCAATTGTACGAAGACGGAACATTGGGATCGACAAAAGATTAAATCCACGAAATTTGAACATAAACGAGGCTCCCCCCAAAAACAGTGGTTATTGAAATGATAAATATCAAACTTCACGTGACTGTTAAAAAAATAAGATGAATGTTCGAATTTCGCGATTTTTTATGTTTGTACACCCATCCCGAACATATGTTTATAGTTTCAGCTGTTCAGTATGTTTAGTTTTTTAGTGAGAGGTAAAGTTAGAGGTGATCTGCATGTTCGGCAATTTCTGCTATCGTAAAATATTATTCAAAGGATTTGCATCAAACTTTTTGTAAAAAATGGAACAAAGTGCTCAAACACACTCGAAATATTGGCAGTGGCATACGGCGATTGTATGAGGTTGGAAAAACGTGAATGACGAGTTTCGCATCACGATAATGCACCTGCTCACTCGTCATTCTTTGTTCGTGACTTTTCGGCTGAAAACAATACTGTAATCATTTTTCAGCTACCGTATTCACCAGATCTGCCCCCTGCGACTCATGGAGAGATCCATGAAAGGGATGAAATAAAACCAATGAATAAATACATATTTTCTGAGAATGAAAATTCACCCTATTTTAGAACAAGCAGCGTACATTTCGAGCTGGATAGTTACAATGACGAATTACGAATTAATTTTTTGCTTCTTCTTGATACGTAGTGACTTCTTAGTAATAATTTACCTTCAGTTTTGTAAAAAAAGTCTCCCACTAAACAAGACACTAAACATATTGTAGATAACTTCATATTGTTTCTGTATAACACTTACATATCTTGAGAGCAAGTAAACCATTTATCGGGGCTTCCTCAATACTATCAGTGTAGGGGAGTTTTTTTAATCCGATTCGCCTGGGAAATACATAAATAAACATTGTAGACGTTTAGGTCAAGGTGGATCACTTATATAAGTATTTATCTGAATGTTGCGTTTCATTTGATAACATTTGCACAATGCTATCTAAAGGAAAATAAATGCTTCGGGTTAGTTTCTTCATGACCCAAAACTATTTTCTTTAAGGCTGCCCATAACTTTGAAAAATGGTAGTGCTTGATGATTTTTAATTAGTTATTGTTTCGTCGGTCGGTCGGTGACCGGTCGGTTCGACGTGGGTTCTTTGTTCACTCACTCAAATCGACCGCCTTGTTGGTCGGTGGTTCAAGCCCCAGACTGAACGACCGATTTTCACTTGCTATCTTCCAACCCTTGTTAGAAATCACACGTTAAAAGGTAAGACCTCGTTAGTTCTCAGCTCGCACAAGTTTCGATCTCCGAGGGTTGTTGTTCGTAGAGGTGCGACAGCCAGTTAACGGAAAAAACAGATTTTGAACAGATTTAAACAGATTTACATTACTGTTTTTTGCAAATACGACTGTACTATAGGAAGTATTGGAGCGTTTTCAAAAGAAAACTGAAAATATTGAATTGCGTTATTGCAATTTGTCGAAGGATTCAAAAATGAATTGCACTTCCACATTGCCACTTTTCCCTGCTACATAATTTTACCTTTTCAATGAATACGTTATAATTTTTTTTTCGAAAAATTGGAGATATTGAAAGAAATAATTCTCATCGTAACAGGCTATGACTTCGATGTTTCTAAATTCGATTTTCAATTTGTTATACTCAATGACATTTTGTTATTGTACAAGTCATTGAGTTTTTGGCAAAAAATGGTTTTCACGAATGAAGAAAGAGATATGATACAAATTTATTACAAATACGATAGAAAACAGTATCGGATATGTATTAAAACGTATATCCCGAAAGACGACAACCACATCGAACTATGTTCAAGTTATTGGATTAAAATCTCACCGAGTTTGGTTCATTCGAAGAGCCGAGAAAAAAATACGGACACAGAATGGACCAGGAAACTAAAGAAAATTTGATAAATAAGGTAAGTTAGACATTGCGTCTTTTTCAATAAAAATTTATAATTTGCAGATAAACATGAACCCGGGGAAATCTACACGTCAAATTTTCTTCGAAATGAATATATGTCATACAAGTGCTTGGAGACATCTCAAAAAAGCAGTTTAAAATGTTATAAAATACACATATACAAAAAATTGCATCCAGGTGATTCAAAAGGCGATTAGAATTTTGTAAATGGCTAATAAGAAGAATGATTTTCCTGTTTTCCTGGAAAATGTAATTTGGTCAGATGAAAGCATTTTTACGAATTTTGGGTTATTATTCAATCGAAATAACGATCACATTTGGAGCATTAACAACCTCAGGCAGTTCCGAGAAATTCGACCTTAAGTGCGGTTTAGTATTAAGTAACCTGTGGGCAGGAATTCACAAAGATGAAATTTTGGGTCTTCATTTATTTGACGGAATTCTGAAAGGAGAAACCTATCACCAGTTTTTAATGTCGATTTTCGAAGGCAATTGGGATGATCTACCTTTGGCTAACTATAACAACATCCAGTTTCAACATGATGGTGCTCCACAGCACACTACCAGACAAGTATCTAATTACCTGACTGAAATGTTTGGTGATGAATAGATAGGGAATGATGGGCCGGTGAGGTGGACAGCAAGGTCTCCAGACTTAAGTGTTATGGATGCATTCTCATGGAATACACTGAAAAATAGAGTTTATGATCAGAGATACTATGAAATTATTGGGGACCTTCAACACAGCATTGTTAGAGAGTAGGAAGATTGAGGAGGAGAGAAATTTCTTGCAGTGAATAATATTCGAAAAAAGGCACAGTTGTGTTTCCATGAACTAGGCCAGCATAGTTTCCGATATCCCAATCGTGAGAATTGAATTTGAAACACCCTGTATTCTCATCATGCGACTGCGGTAGACGAATGTGTTGAAGAAACCATATTGGTAGACTATGATGAACCCCTCAGTTTTCGACTTCAGCTCACTCTACCTTGGGTCATGGTCTTTGATAAGTCAAGGTCTTCAATGTTGTTGAAGGAGACCCCATACATCCGCTTATACTAATATTGCCACAGGAGTGAAGTATTCTCTGCCAGTCCAATGTGGGATTTGAGATTGAATATTTTGCATGATCGCGGATCATGCAGAGAAGTGGATCCGAACTCCTGATAATTTCACAGTCTCCATCCAGAGTAGAGTAAAATTGAAACGACAAGTGTATTATTAGCAGCAACTTTCCCAACTAGCAATTTTATATTTTATAATGGTTCTGAAAATGTTTCAGAGAAACAAATTATAAAACTGTATTTCTCCCAGAATGTATTCAATGTGTTTATAAAACAGCTATAAGTAGGAAGTAGGTAATTGGTACCGTTTTATAAAACATTATAGTCTTCAATAATATTTTGTAACGCCTTTTGCAAACACTACAAAACAGTTTTATAAACATTTCGGCAATTCCTATAAAATTTCTGTAACACTCTTAAAAATATATATAAAAAATTATTGAAATACAATTCTATAAAAGTTTTTTCAGTAATTTCAAGTAAGCGCTATAAAATATAATGCAGGCGCGAGAAGTAATTTTGTTTTGGACACTAGTAAAATATAATACATATGTCACCAAATGAAAACTAACAAATAGAAAGGTTGGGGCCATTTTAATAATTTCACTTTTGTACGTATAAAACCGGTAAAGACATTGTTTGTGCTTCAAAGATTGATATTTTAACTGTGAATGAAATTTTATTGACAAATATATAGCCTATTAGAAAAATTTAAGCGCGGCACCCTTTTATCAAAAGTTTTGGAAGAAATATTAACTATACAAAAGTTCACTCTGTCGACGTATTCATTTTCTAGTTGCAAATTAATTCAGTTTGTTCTAAATTATAAAATCTTATAATATCTATGTACTTTTCATCTGCAAATATTACTATATGCGCAGTATTTCATATTTTCAACTCATCTAATGTCAGTATTACGAATTGCTATCATTTCAAAATGGCTTCGTTCTATAATATAATTTGGTATCAGTAGCAAGAGTTTTAATGTATTTTAGCTTATACGTTACCTCTATAAAACTGTTAAGAAACACTTAGTTCTAGGAGTGATGGTATTGCGGCAGAGTCAGACTACTTTTGAAATTATAGATTTCTATAAAAATGAAGACTCGATTTCCCACGTATTGTTTGGATAAATATTATCTGTCGCGATGTTTTGGCTAAGAAGCTAAGAAGCAACAGCGTGAGACCTTCCATCAATTTCACAATGGAGAAGGAAATCCACAACGAATTGCCATTCTTGGACGTTTTGGTGAAGAGGACCGACACTAAGTGGGAAACATCTGTATACGAAAACCACTCATACGGGACAATATCTGAACCACGAATCCAACCACCATCAATCGACTAAAAGAGGAATCATCAAGACTCTATTAGACCGTGCTTTTGGGCTCTGTAATACGAAAGAAGGTCTCGAGAAGGAACTAGACATCATCAAAAATGATCTTCAACGGAATGGCTACTCCAAAGCGATGGTAGAAAAGACTTTGGCTAGAAGACAGCAGGAGCCTCGCAATTATCGAAAAGTGAAGTTGCGTAAGTTAGCTGACATTGTAAATATGTCAAAAGAACGTGTTGGCTTCATATTGCATGAGCATTTGACTATGAGAAAGCTCTTTTCAAAGTGAATGCCGCGCGAGCTCACTGTTGACCAAAAACAAAAACGTCTTGATGATTTCGAGCACTGTTTGGCATTTCTAAACATAACAAACCGGAATTTTTGCGTCGATATGTGACAATAGATGGATCATAGATCCACCACTTCACTACGGAATCAAAACAATTGTGATCTGAGTGGAGAGAAACTGGTGAACCTCCAAAGCTCACGAAAGCACAACAGTCGGCCTCGACATTTTGGGATGTGCGTGGTGTAATATTCATCGACTTTCTTGAGAATGGAAATACCATCAACAATAAATATTATATAGCGTTATTGGAGCGTTTGAAAGTCGAAAATTGCGGAAAAAAAACGACCCTATTCAAAGAAAAAGAAAGTGCTGCTTCATCAAGACAATGCACAGTGTCACAAATCAATGAAAAAGATGGCAAAATTGCATGAAATGGGATTTGAATTGCTTCCGCATATGCTATTTTCGACAAATTTATATTCCTAAGCTCTCGAATGAAGCGGTTATTGCATAAATACTTTCACGGTGAAGGAGACCTCGACTATCTGGGGCCTGGAATGCCTGTTGTGATCCAGATTCAGGGAACTGCACATGCTGCACATTTGAAGAACAGGGAGTATTAAAACTGGAGAGAATCATTCATCAGAATACTGAAGGATTCCATTACAGTAAAAAAAACTAGAGGAAACATAAGACAGATTGTTCGATACAAAAAAGATTTAGATGATGATATAGAGGATGACAATGGAGGTGAATAGACGAAGATATAATACTGCAGGATATAAAAGAAAAAGAAGAAGAACCAACTGCAACTATTAACGACCTCGATAAACATGAAATGTCACATGAATTCAATAAAAATAAGGAGAAAGAGCTGAAAATGATACCAAGAACAATACCGTGGACAGGCCAATGGACAGAAATGGATACTCACACAATCATATTGGAGTAAAACAGTTATCAATACTAACTTATGTATTATTTATCAATATATTGTGAATAAAGAAAAAAAATTAAGGCCAATTTTGAGCCAAAAGATAAATAAATCGATGGATGTAGCCGTTTCTACATGGTAGGAAATCATAATGAAGAAAAGAGAATTGAAACTTTCTAGGTTTTTCCACTTTTATTTGTGACTAACCTAACTGTAGTTTCGTCCTATACGGACATTTTCAAACTCATACAATAAGTATAAGTGGTGAAAAACATATAAAGTTTCAATTCTCTTTTCTTCAAAAGATAAATCGTTCTACAAAAGTGGTATTGAAATGTTAGAGCGGCGTTGGTATGATTGTGTGGATCTTGATGGAAATTATGTTGATGAATGAAGCCAATTTTGAACAGAAAAACGCGGTTTCTTTTTGTCCTGGGACTTGTCAGCCAGGTTAGGAACTCTGAAGAACTCTGAAGAATGTAGAGTCAATGGCTATCCATCAGTGCAAATTTTGATGTCGGAAAGATAGAAGAAATATGGCTAAATAATAAAATTTTGCAGAGTGAAACTATTTCGAGAGAATCTTAATCTGATGGCTTTAATTACTTCAAGATGTTGCATCAACTTTCAAATATTTATTAGTTAATGAAGCTAAATGGGATTTTGATCGATGTTTAATAAGGAGTTTAATTTCAGGTAGATACACAATTTATTGCTTTCACTTTTTGACCTAATCGCTTCATTAACGACATTGTACAACCACTTAGTCCAGTTAATGTTTTCAACAGTGAATTGAAGACATACGAAATAATGAAAATTGGTACAGAAGGTAATATTCTTGTATAACATGTTTAGGGTAATGAGTTATTATTTTTAACATATATATTCAATTATGCTATGAAAAAATTGAGTTGATTTATTTACACTGAATCCACATAAACATCGACAATATTAAAACCACTGTTGTACGTCAAGATGTACAAGAAGTGATGAATTTCCAATGCTTGCCTCCCGAAAAAAGGAGGGTTAGTTACTGAACACGAGACAAAGGAATGATCTGAGGTCCGGAGGATTGAATATAAAGAAAGCTTCACATATATTTCAGGTGTAGTATTGCCAACACCATCGCCAATATAATCCAATGTCCTTCGTGATATTAGCCAGGAGAATAGTTGTTTCTTGGTAGGTGTTAGTCCATTAACCTACAGTGTAGGTGAGTCGAGACTGGCCTGAACAAATTGTTCTTTTAGTTGATTTGGTTAAAGATTTCTGTTGAAAAATTAAAAATGATTTTGATGAAAGTTACATATTCTGTTGCTAATATTCCTAGATGCCTGCAGGGAGAATACCGCAGGGCAAAATTTTGCCATAATTTCCTGAAATAAAGTTTTTGTGATTGATTCATTTGAGAAAATTGCAGCTATATATTGAAAGGATGAAGTCGAACAGGTATGTCGAAATTTTTGGTTATTTGTAATCTTCTGGTGAAAGAATGTTCAATCATTTCTCCTGCCACCGATAACTTTGAGTCTTATCAGACGTATAAAGAAGCAGAAGATAAATTAACTGAGAACGGTTGGAATAAAAACAAAAAGAGAAAGAACAGGTAACGGAAAAGTGGAAAGCAAGTGAAAAATAGAACCAATATCAGAATGTACTGAAATGTGTATAACAATTAAAAATCTAAGAATAGAAGATGAAAGACAGGTAACAAAATACTATATTTAAAACCCACATAGTGGAAACAAGGAGTTAGACCTAAGAATATTTGGCACAACGTGATCGCAAAGAATAAAAACAAAAACGTCATTTGACATTAACATGATCTGAAATATCAATGAGTTTTAAGAAAAACACAGCAAAATTGATCGAATCTAATTAAAATTTCATAATAACTCAACATCTTCAGATGAACTGAGGTTCTTATTGAATATATATGTGTGATTCAAAATAGAAAACCGATTTGGTCAATTAAATTATTTAAAAATGTAAAATCAGCAAGATGTGTCATGAATATTATATTAATTTTTGTTTCAGATGATGATCTGATCGCAATTTACCGATCATGCTGTTTTAGTTGGCTATCAGAGAAGCAGACCAGATGGGTTATGTTATCTCAGTACCTGATTTTTCAATTAATACCAGTTTCGGCATGTATTGAATTTTCCTATAACGATACTTTTTACGCCAACAGGAAACATTATCCACATCTGATTGTTTTACAAATGGTAAATATACTTCTCACTTGCGTACTGAAATTGATGACAAAAGCAATCATCATTTGAATGTATGTTTTGTAAGAAGTTTGCGGTTGTTCTGACGTTGATTTTTTCAGTAATTAGAGTGATTCGCTGGCATCACTCATTATACCCCAGTAGAATAATACAACCAGTAGGCTCTCTTACCACGTGATCCGCCCGAGTTGCCGGGGACCTTCAACCGTTCTTAGGATGAGATTCTCATCCAACGCGTTCAGTGCTATAGTATCGAAGGATTCGACGCTCCCACGGGCATCGTATTAGTCATAATAAATGGTCGGAAACTTATATTGTGTTTAGTTTATTCGCTGTTATTATTGTTTTTAGTTTTTGTAGTTGGTTATTGTTGTTTGTTTAATTATTAAGTGATTAGAAAGTGGGGGATGTAAAAAATACATTATTATATGAGCGCACGTCTGTGGTAGAAGAACGAAATTTGTTCCGCACTTCGTTTCGAGGTCACCGAGAACTTTGTGAAATTATGAATGAAAGTAGTGGGAGTGGACTGGCTGATTGATTTTTACTGTGACTATACTATACAGATATTTCACCAATATTTCACGAAGGAATGCAGCTGCTGCAGCGCCAATAGATTACTTAGTAGAGCGTTGAAGAATTGGGTGATACTCCAATTGTTGCATTCAGACTTGAAGGGCGTGAATCTAAGGATATTCAACAATTGTCGTTACAGGAGCTACTGATAAAAACATAAAGCAAATTCAAATCCAAGATAGAGTGGATGTAAACATTAACATGCCCTACGCACGTGATATTGAAAATCCCAAGAATTAGCCAGGGTCGTATTCAGAACCAACATATTGTTGATGGCAAATGCTATATCATACTTAGGAAAACTTTTTTATAATAACGAGTGAAATGCATGAGTTTTGCAGTTTAACGGGAAAAATGCAGATAATTGTGTAATATAAAAAGATTTTCATTGGATTTTTCACAGCGCACTCAAGCATTATATGAAAAGAGACGTAATTATTCCTTTATTGATAATATTTATTTTATGTAAAATCAAAAGGAATATTAATCAAAATTATTCAACTGGATCAATTTGTCTCTTCATCAGTAGTGTCATCCTCACCAATCTGAATTATCAGTGGCTCGATTTGTGCCTCTTTTATGTTATCAAGCTTCCACATCTTTGTCTCGACTTCCGATATCACATGCCGAACACACTTCTCCCATTTCTCCGCTGTCACTCTTTTCAAAGCCTCATTAAAAAGTACTTTGAGATCTGCAAATTTGAACGTGGTGTTATGCTGAGCTACAAAATTCTTCACATCCGCCCATATTAACTCGAAGGGATTGACCTCGCAGTGGTATGGAGGCCAACGAATGACAATTTTGTTTTGGCCTGCTGCCATCTCATCGACTATATTTTTTTGGTATTCAAGCTTGCGCTCCTTGACAATTTTTAGTAGCTGTACTCTTAGCATTGAGTCTTCAAAGCTAATATTCTTTGATCGCAGCCAATTTTGGATTTCAAACTTCTTTGAAGGTTGAAGATCCTCCTAGATGAGGTCACAGTTTCATCGACCCATACTTTAGGGGTAGTATGACCAGCATTAACTCAGGTTTCATCCATATAATAAATTGTTCTCTGTTGTTCCCTATAATATTTCATTTTGGTCAAATACTCTCTCCTCCATAACACAATTTCCTGTCTATCTAATAATTAACTATTGCGCCCTCGTTTTTTCCATACAAAATTCAAATGTTTCAATACTTTATGGAATGTTGACCGCTTAAAACTTGGCAATAAAACATCTTCATTTATTTCTATGAGTACTTTGTCTATCGTGGGTATTTCATTTCTGAAAAAGTACTCATGCACTTTCCTCATGATTGCATGTTTATCAGCATTATCTATTGATTTTATAATGGTTTGACGATTCTGATTTGTAGTCGGTTTGGAAAATGTATGATTTTGTTTATATTCCCGTAAAACATTGTAAATCGAAGCGCAACACACTCCAATTTTATCAGATATTTTCGATACGACTTCGTCGACAGTCGATGTCTCAATTTCTTCCATCTTTCTCTTAAACACATTCAAAATCACTTCTATCATCTCAACACTCAAATGTCTTTTTTTGGATCGTTTCCTGGCTGGACTCAGAGGATAGCTCACAGTGTCATCAGCAGTGTTTGTACTGGATATCTGGGAAAACAACTTTAAACAATATACTATAACGCATGCCACACAAACACGCAAACGACTGATTACAACCCTGTGCTGGTACCGAACTCGTACCAAGAAGGCGAATTCACCAAAGAACGCTGCCCTTTCCATCTGACACTGGGCGATCACGTGAACATCAGGCTTCGGTTTTGTTTTGTTTTACTCTATCTTGGATTTGGATAGACTTTAGACGATATAGAGAAAGCAAAAGACGATGGTGTAAATACATTCAAGAGTATTTCTCGAGACGGACGATTTGTCCCAGGAGTAGGAGCCACTGAAACTGAACTGTCAATCCAATTAACGAACTATGCTGATACCCATCAAAAATGACAGAAAAATGTAAGCATTGATATTAATAATGAAAATGCAACATGTGATGCATTGGAAAAATATTTTGGATCTATACTTTGGCAAATATGGGGCCTCAAATATGCCATTTCTGCGACCATTTTAAGGGTGGATCAAATTGTTATGGAAAAACAAGCTGGCGGTTCTAAACCGAGGAAGCCTCAGGGCAGTGATGATGAATCCTAATTTTCCAATCACATTTTACCTTTTTTCCTAGCATTATCACCAGCACCATCCCTTCACTCTTACTGTTCGATTAATTAGTTTTCTATTCAACTTAATGAACCTGGTTTCATATATTAACAAAAAAATCGAAGTTCGAGTAGAGCCATTAGTTACTTCAAAATCAGATTGCTGGAAACCGAATATTTTCAGAACCTTGTCAATAATAAACTTTTGTATGTGGTCGAATAATTCTATTGTTATCCATAAAAACAGAAAAAGCTTTCATTTTGAGATCCTTCATTTAGAGATGAGCATGTTTTCAGATTAACTTATAGTGCATGCATACAGTCCTCAGAAAAATGCAATTCTTTAATAACAATTTACCTTCAAATTTATCTCTTTCATGATGAATAATATCAATACAATGAAGTCGCCCCGGAGCGCCAATTAATTTTTACTGTTTTCATTTTTAACGTTGTTTTAATAACATTTTCATTAATAAAAATACATATTTATACCAAACTCAATGTCTTCACAATTTGTTTCATTCGAGAAAAATCAGGAAAATCCTTAAGGCGTTCTTAGAGCGGTGCTTGTGCGAAAATAGTGATTCACATTGAATTTGAAGATTAAATCCATTTGGAAAACGTTCTCAGGAACTTTATTTCACATAAACGCCGTTCTTCAAATGAAAGAGTTCTCAAACAGTGAAGTTCGTGGTGAACTGTGGTTTCGCTGAATTTATGAAATTCAACATGAAACAATGTCAACCACCTTCAAACAGGACCTCAACATTTGCCAGCTCGCAGTCCTGATATGAATCCTCTAGATTTTTATTCATGGGGCATCTGAAGTCGCTTGTTTTTTATGAAACTTACCACTACTAGATGTGAATGCTTTGAACTGAATAATTCTTCGACAGCTTTTGATAATTTCTCTTCCATATTCTTTGTTTCACCATCACTGTCGTCATTAAAATCAATAATTAATTAATTTCCACCATAAACATGGAAGTGTCCAATCTCCATATAGTCCTTTTCAACTAAAATTACTTTTTTAATCCTTTCCTGCAAGTCTTCTGCGGTAATATTAGATAATTTTTCTTCAACTAGCTCTATTACCTTCTTATCAAATTTTGGAAAATTATTTTTACGCCTGATGCTTTGTTTCAATTTTCCTCATATCAACTCGATGGGATTGAAAAACACAAAAATTGAGGGGAAGGCTCATATGGTGTGTCTATACATTTCAGTAATACTCTCAAGGGCATACACTTTTTCAAATGTTTTATGTGTAAAACTTCAAGTAGTTGGTTTTTAGTATATTTATCTTCGAAATATAAATTGCTATCCTTTAAAAAACTTTGTATTTCATCTTCCCTCGAATTTTTATTCGGTACTTTGATAAGCGAATAATAGAAAGCGTTGTCGAGAACTATTACACTATTCGCATCCAAATTTGGGATTCTTATGATAGTCAACATTAATAATGAAATAATAATATAATAATAATAATAAGAGCATTTATTAATATAGGAATCCTAAAATACATAATACTGTTATAACAATCACATTTTGAAAATACAAGCAAAAGTATAACAAGAATAATAAAAATAAATAAAATCAGAGGATGGAGTGTACAACTCCCGATAGACCAATTAACTGAAATGCTGATATAAATGTGGAAGATATGTTAAACTCAAACATATTTTTCTTTCAGATATTTAGTTAGACAGTTTTTAAAAATTAAAATGGAGTCACTACATTTAATATCATTGGGAAGTTTTTTGTAGTCCAAGAGACCCTTGTGGAAAAGAGAATTCATTGTCATGGTATATTTTGTTCGGGTAACATATAAGTTCTTATTACCTCGAGTAGGGTAATCATGGATTTCATTTTGATAAGTTATGAACTGGTTGAAATAGGTAGGAAATTTTCCAGTTATAATTTTGAAAATAAATATTATGGAAAAATAGGAAAGCCTGTCTTTTACAGATAGCCAACAGAGAACCTGAAGCATGGTCATTATAGGAGTGTATCTATTACATTTTAGGAGTATACGCATACATCTTTTTTGTAGTTTTTGCAAAGAGGATATAGAGTTTGCATCAAAAAGGTTGAGAAGTGTTGGACAGTAATCAAAATGAGGTCGAATTATCGTATTATAGACTGTTAGTGATGTTTCAAATGTCAACGTGTTACCAATTTTGTAAAGAAGAATATTTTTTAATAATTTTGTTATGAATGTAATTGAAATGTTTTTTTAGGCTCAGAGTGTTGTCTATCATTTGAATTCCTCAACCAATTCAATTGTTCCACTATATTTTTATGTTTATGGATTTTTGTCGATTAAATTATATTTATATTGAGTGGTTATGATCATTGATTTGGTTTTGTTTATATTGAGTTTCATTTTATTGATATTGAGGAATTCGGATATTCTGATAAGCATATTATTAATTTTTTGACAGCATTCGTTAAGCTGATATCGCTTGCTGTCAGCAAAGTGTCATCTGCAAAGAGGTTTATAAATTCATAGTCTTGAATATGATTGATGTCATTTAGATATAAAATAAACAGTAATGGACCTAATACACTACATTGTGGAACACCGGTATTGATGACTTTTTTGTTGAAATGTAGTTGTTTACTTTAGTACACTGTGACCTCTCTTGTAAATAACTAGAGAACCAATTGAAAACGTTGCCAGTCAAACCATAGTACTGTAGTTTCCTAAGTAGAATTGAAATATCTATAGTCTTGAAAGCTCGTCTAAAATCGAGGAACACTGCTACAATGTACCTATTTGCATCCATACCAATTTTCCATTTGGATAGTGTTACTTGAAGAGCAGTTTCAGAGAAATGACCAGCTCTAAACCCTGATTGGTATTCCATTAAAAGTTTATTTGTATTGATGTAGTCAAGAATTTGATCGTACACAGCTAATTCAAGTACTTTTTCCAAGCTTGATAATGTATTGATAGGTCGGAAATTGATAGCCTCGTTTGTATTTATTATTTTGGGAACTGGTACAACTGTACTTGTTTTAAGCTGATGAGGAAAAACACCAGTAGTAAGTGACGTATTGATAAAGTTCAAGATTATCGGACCAATCACATGAAAGATACTTTTCAGCACTTCAGAATATCTGAATTGCACTTGCTGTCTGAACTATTTACTGAAATTTTTAGCTCATTTAAGGTTAAAGGATCAAAAACTACCAGAGTGCATTCAATTATTGGAAGGTTATGGTTTGACCAAGGATGGGCTAAAGGAATACTATTTTTAATTGATACTATACTATCAATGAAAAAAGAATTGAACATTTCAGCCTTGTCGTAATCTAAATTAGCTGTTGGTGTTTCAAAAATTATTTGGGTAGGTAAAGGTGCATTATTGCAGTCCTCAAGTTTTTTTCCACGTAATTTCAAAGAACCCATCCTTCACTTCCTCCACGATACACAATGATTAGTCGCGATCCTTCGTTTGCAGGCATGTTAGGCGTACACATTCTCGATCCATCTGTCCACCCCTTCGTAACTGAGTCGTGTCATACCAAATTTCGTCCAAACAGAACATTTGCCGTTGTTTTTGTCTATACTTAGTTATTTGTTCTAATGAGTATTTGTTACGCAATTCCACTATTCTTCTGCTTTCCATGACTGCTTGCCGTTTGTTTATTATTTCAAATCTAAATCCCAATTTCTTCATCCAATTCTGCAGATTTTTGTCACAGCAGCTCAGGTTATGCCGGAAGTATTCAATTTCTTCCTTATGATTTCAGTTGTAGGAATGTCATTGCTTTTGCAACAGTCGTTATATTGTTTTTTCAATGATTTTATTAGATGAACATCCAAAAGTTTTGGTAATCACATCGCATCTTGCGTTCATAAGGTTTGTTTTTGACTATTTTACGTACAGTTGAGAAAGGAATTTCGGTCAAATCTGATGTTGCTTGTAATTGTTTGTTCCCTTCGAAACCAAACTTTAGATGTAGATTCTTATATACATTGAAACATACTCTTTGTGTTTCAATATTCAAATGCAACCGAATCTTATTCACCGGTATCTCTTTTTCGCATTGTTCACCACACATAAAAAAGTCTGCGTTATTATTACATTTGTTATTACTATTAATGCTTATCCAGGACGCTAAATTTTAAACAGATAACAAAAATTTTAAGTAATTATAACTGAACCAATATTGAATTTCAACACTCAAATCGCGATTAGTTCCTGAACTGAACACGACGGCGATAATCTTCCCTGATTTCTATTCGTCACCGTAACATGACTTCAATCAATACGAACCGCCAATTTTTCAGTCCACGTGGACTAGTTGGCAGCGGCTTCATTTCCCTGTATTGATTTTTTTGGCCTTTAAGAGCGCTGACACCTTCGAGTATGCATAATACCGATTACTTCGACTATACAAACAATTTCTCTGATGCATTTACTTTCGAAATTTCAGGGTGCGTTAATGTTTCTTGTGGCCTTAGCACGGTGTTCAGACATTCGGAATTCTCCAGAAATGATTAAAATGCACACCTGGTGTTGGAAACTGGCTGGTGGTGAGATCTATAGAAAACTTTCATCGGAGGGAAGACATTTGAAGTTGATTTGTTACGTAATTTTCTGCCTGACCACAACCTCATCAATACTCGTAACTGTACCAGCTTTCGGAGACGAAAATGAATGGGAATTTGTACCGTTTGTATGGAATAAATATTTTGATGACCGAATGTTCATCATACCTTTGATTCTCATTGCATTGATAGCTGCCTTCCAAGGAATATTTCTTTCGTCATTGATATGTTACAGCTTGTATTGCATTGGACATGCGTGGGTCCAGTGGAAACTTTTGAATGCTTTTGTATGCAGATTACATACTAGATCAGTATATCATATGAATGATATCAGATATCAGGATCGAGTGGCTGATCTACTTATGCGCTGCGTCAAAATTCATGTAGAGATCATGAAGTAAGTTTGTGGGATTTTCAAAATTCAATTACAATTTGAAAGGAAACTTTGTGAAATGAGATAAAAATTGGAAGTATAATGCTTATTGCGAGTGTTGGCCGAAAAAAATCTGAGCAATAAAAGTATATGCAGTATAGCAGATTTACTTTCAAGCTATGAATATACATATAAATGTTCCATTGTGCCGTTTTTCCATTTTCATTTTATATTTTTCCGTAGGTTGAAAAGGATACTGATGAAGAGAGCTACCTATTTAGTTATATCGTTCACATTTTTCGGCTTAACCATCTTCGTTTTCTCTGGTTATTTCATAATGACGGTGAGTTTTGTTTTTACTTTATTTCATTCCAATAGCATATTAAAAAATTCACAAAATATAAAATTTGATAATAATAGATCGTTCCAAAGACCAGGCCTGGATAATTTGCGAAGCTATTGAATTTGAAACACGTCCCTCCCATCTGCCTCTATCTACAACTCGCTTTTGCAAGCCACAACTTCGTTTCCATTACTCCGCTATCGCCCCCACTACCGATCCCCTCTTATACTCTCCCATATATAGTTCAAATAAACGATATAATCCTATCTTCCAACAGCCCCCCTTCAATAATATAGTCATTCCGTTATTCAATAATGAAGAAAAGAGAAATGAAACTTTCTATGTTTTTTACCACTTTTATTTGTAACTAAATGCAGTTTCGTCATATATGGACATTTTCAAACTTATATTATAAACTTTATTGTATGTAGGTCATTATTTAATACAATAAACTTAAATACAAATACAATAAAATAAACTTTATTGTATAGGTTTGAAAATGTCCATATAGGATGAAACTGCAGTAACGTTCGTTACAAATAAAAGTGGTAAAAAACATAAAAAAGTTTCATTTCTCTTTTCTTCATTATGATTCCTACCACGTCGTAACGGATACATCCATATATATATATATATAATATATATATATTATATATATATATATATATATATATATATATATATATACGTATATATATACACACACACACACACACACACATATATATAAAATGAATAGATAAGTACTTTTTGATCATTCCCATATTGATTTAAATTTAAGAGCCACCGGTAGACAGCCTATTGGGCATTGTCAGTACCGGGCAGGTGGTCCTCCACCTATTGGGTGTCACACCACTGGGTGGTTCCCCTTATGTTTCGCTTGCGTTTACGCAGCTATTTTATCAAGTACTTTCTTGGTTTTTCTCATTTTGTCTGCAATCGAGGCCGCCTGCCCGGTACTGACGATGCCCAATAGGCTGAAACAGCTGTCTACCGGTGGCTCTTAAATTGAAATCAATATGGGAATGATCAAAAAGTACTTATCTATTCATTTTTTGATTTTCATGTAATTATTTTCCAGCAGCTTGACTGCATTAAACTTTCTAGATTTTATATACATATTAGTTGGTAATACTGTCATCTTATAGGCACCCTTCAAAGAGTTTGAAGGGTGCCTAGAGTTTGAAGGGTGCCTAGAAGATGATAGTACTACCAACTGTCGAAAGCGCTCGCAGATAATTTATAGAAGATATAAAGCTTCAAATCCTTTTTGTAGAATTTAATATTGAAATACTCAAAATAAAGGAAAATTAGTTGCATCAATCAAATATATATATAATAATAATAATAATAATAATAATAATGTTTATTCAAGGAAATAGTTCATAAAGAAAAACAGTGTTACATGAATAATGAGTAAACATTGAAAACATCACGGAAGTATTCAAGATACTTGTATGTGATGATGCTAGAACAAACAAACAAATATATACATACATATATAGTGCACATAACCGTAAACACTAACTGTTTCACACATCTAATATATCTACTACTTATATATCAGTATACACATATATATATAATATATATATTATATATATATATATAATATATATATTATATATATATATATTTCAATATTAAATTATACAAAGAGGATTTGAAGCTTTATATCTTCTATCAATTATTTGCGAGCGCTTTCGACAGTTGGTAGTAATGTCATCTTCTAGGCACTCCTCGAACTGAACTTGTCGTCTGCCTCTTTATACGGTCAGAGCGTCTCAACTCAGGTATTTCAGGTACTTGGGTAAATTTGCCTTTATTTGTACTGCATCAGGTACTCTTATTTGTGTTAGATCTTCTCTAGGAATGTGTACAGTGTTGTTTGTTATATTGTATGTGAGGTCATGTTGTGTTTTGATTTGTACTTGTTCCTCAATAAGTGATTTATGATTGTTAAATTTATGGATGTTAAAGTTTTCCCAAATGTCCATGCGGTTTCCCTTGTTGACTTGTTTTATGAGTCTTATGTTCTCTGGTGGGGGGAAATTATGTTTGTTTTGTATGGCGTGTGTTGCGAGGTTTGATTTATATACTATTGGATTTATGTATGCCTTTTTGTGCTCATTGTACCTTTGGATCAGTTTTCTAACTGGTTTGGACATTTGGGAAAACTTGAACATCTATTAATTTCACAGTCATAAATCACTTATCGAGGAACAAGTACAAATCAAAACACAACAAGACCTCACATTCCATATATTAAACAACCATACACATTCCTAGAGAAGATCTAACACAAAGAAGAGTACCTGATGCAGTAGAAATACAGGTAAATTCACTTAAAGTACCTAAAATACCTGAGTTAAGACGCTCTGACCGTATAAAGAGGCAGACTACAGGATGACAAGTTCAGTTTGAGGAGTGCCTAGAAGATGACAGTACTACCAACTGTCGAAAGCGCTCGCAGATAATTATTAGAAGATATAAAGCTTCAAATCCTTTTTGTAAAAGTTAATATTGAAACACTGAAAATAAAGGAAAATCAGTTGCATCATTCAATATATATTATATATATATATATATATATATTATATATATATATTATATATATATATATATATATATATATATATATATATATATATATATATATATATATATATGTCGCTTCGCACAAGCAATCAGACCGCTCAACCCCAGAAGCAAAACTCGACAAATGACAATACAGGTACAATTACAGAGGCAGGAGAGGCAGCTCAGAGGCAGAACACTCAAAAAATGGAGTCAAACCACGGACACGTGTTTCTGGCTATTGGCCTCATCAGCGCGGTGTAGCCAATTGCAAAAACGGAATTAGAAGACCTAGCATTCTCAGGCATCATTTATTTATATCCTGCACTCGGAAGTCACACAGGTAGCTATAGCTGCCTACGTGGTGATGTTATTCTGGCCATTCTGTAGGACATCGACGGCCAATCCATCGACCGGAAAAGGTAGTATCCAAATAGTTTCTTACTTGTCTGGAGTAATGTGGTGGTGCTCCTTCTTGTTGGAACACAATATCCTCATTGAATTCATTAGGATTCGCTTCGACGATTTCAGTGATGAGAGGGTCAGCAGTTGTTTACAGCATATTCAAATACAGTTCCCCTGTTAAATTTTGATCAATAAATAGAGGTCCTACAATAGAGGTCTTACAATGGTTTTGAGTCTTTCTGGATATTGGGTATGTGTTTCCCGGAAAACGTGAGGGTTGATGTCACTCCAATCACGGCAATTTTATCTGTGAATATTGCCGTTTACTAAAACAAATATTGTGGAGATATGTAGGATGTCTTGCAATAGTCTCCGTCATGATTTTGCAAAATTCTGTTTTTCAATCAGGGTCTTCTTCAGTTAATTGGTGTACCATTTTAATTTTGTGAAGATGATACCTATTCCTCTTCAAAAATCTCCGCACATTAGAAGAAGACACCTTACAAACATTCGCGATGCAATAAGTAGACTGTTTAGAATTTACTACCATCTCACCAATTATTTGGACTTGCTGTTTTTCTAGAATAACATATACCACTGAGTAGTCGAAATTTTTCATGTGAAAATATTTCTCTTGTAGGGTATGAGCCCCAGAAGTAACTTCAGAATATATACTTTATTGATGACCGGTGTTTTATACTCTGGGCCTTCTGTGAATATTGTCAACGAGTGACAAATGAGGTAAGTTTTAACTGGAATTTTTTGAATATAAAGTTATATATTCAGAATGTGAATTTTTTGGAACCTATATACTTCCAGTTGAAGAATAGGGGAAATCTCATACTTAAAACAAAATTAAAAAGATATGGACATATGACCAAATAGGAATGGGTATGTGAAAAGTTTCACCTGGGAAGAGTTCAACGTATTTATGGTAAATAACGAAAAATTGTATGATCCAATAGGTACTCATATCGTAGGACTAAGTTGACCTCAAAGCTTTTTCATGATCATTATTTCAATCAGAAATACAGGCGAAGTAACATGTAGTGAAATAAAAGATGAAAAAAATTAATTTTATACATATTTTCATTGTAAGCAATACCAAATTTCAAAGCAATGTCAACTTTTCCGACGCCTATATTAATTTTTTTTATCTGAAACTCAATCTGAATACATACAAATGTATGTATTCAGTATGCAACAGCTGAATTCAACTCAAATGAAGCAAAACCCAGCAATAATATGGCCGTATACACTTTTAATCTCATATACTGTACATTTCAGTTGAAAGCGCCCCTGAAAGAGTCATTTCATATCGAGACTGTGAAACATCTCTTACCTTTCTCATCCCAAGCATCTCTTACGATTCAACAATTTTTAAATGAGCCGCCATGTTTGTTTTTAATCTATCGCTCACTGACGTAATCTCTTTCTCACTCATATATACGCACATTGCCGTTCTTCTCTCACTTACATACGTCAACTGTTGCAATACCATTACTGTCGTCTTCTCGACATTCTCCTCTTTCATTCAATGTGCTACATGTCACGATCCAACTATTATTAATCGAGATATGACCCAGTGCCCTTTTAGCATGTCACCATCTTTGATTTTTCTTCATCAATGATTTCATGATTCCTTCTCGTTTCATTTGATGTATTGCACGTGACAATGCGACTATTATTAGCGAAGATACGGCTTAGTGTCCTTTTGACATGCCACAAATTTCGATTTTTCTCTACTCCACACTGACGTCATCGCCCTCTCCCTCATACACACATACATATCGCATCGTTTAGTTTGTATGGTGAGTGGCCTTTCAGCTCAGATGGTAAGAGTATGGCTCTGTCAATCTCTGAAAACCTGATTCGATTCCCAGCGGGGCAGGCACACAGTATGAGCTCTGCTGTTTCATCATTTCCCAAACATATGCGACACACACTGTCTTCTGACAGTGATGATTCAAATGACAGTGACCACAGGCCTGTTGGACATCGTAGTTCATCCCCACTGTAGTCCAATAACTGTTTGGTATCAAGCTTCGAAGGATGAATAAACGCCTTGGAGAGAACCAATTTTGAAAGAGTCTACCTAATTTACGTCAAATATGGTAGTTCAGTCTTTGTTTTGGTACGTTATCTGATACGACTTCATCTTCAATTGCAGTCAGAAAAGGTTTTTCTTAACGACTACAGATGCCCGTGGGAACAGTTCAACAATTCTAACAGACGAATACTTTTGATGCTTCTTTCGAACACGATAAATCCTGTGACCATTTCTTGCTATAGCGTTCTGGATGCAAATTATCCACTGGCAGTCAAGGTAACGAAATATATCTTTATGGCACATAATTTTTTCACATTTTATCAATTTTTTTTCGACGTAGAAAATATTTTTTTGCAAAAAAATCTCACAGCAACCAACCTCTTAGCATCCCACAACAAATCATATTATTGAGCGCGTCCAGAAGGGTATTGCATTTCTGGTGATTGGGAAAAGCGCTACTTTTCAGAAAAGAATCTTGACTTGAAATGATTCCAACACAAACAAGGCTTTCACACACTAGAACTGCACCATTTTTTTCGACGACAATTTCACCAATTAGGTAGGCATTGTCAGGAAGATAAACTGGTAGCTTCTAGTTAGTTTAGCTATTCATCTCCCTGGAAAATCCAATTCAAAAAGAGTGTTGCAGTTCTAGTATGTTGAAGGAGTGTGTTGAATAATGAGAAAAAAAAGAAAGGAAGAAAAACAAAATTTATTGCCCAACAGAAGAATCCATTGACAGGACAATATATAATATAGTAATGCAGTAAAGGCCACTTAAACTAAAAACTTTTTGGCCACGGAAGCAAAAGGGAGACACTTTCAAACTGATATAGATGACTCATAATTAGTTGTTCAGTAAAAAAGAAAATCTTAAATTGAATTAACTAAAAGAACAACTTCTTCAGGCCAGTCTCCACTCACCTACAATTTAGGTTAATGGACTAACACCTATCAGGAAACAACTATTCCCCTGGCTAATACCACGAAAGACGTTGGAGTATATCCAACAGGTGTCAGTGCAGGAATCTTCACAAAAGTATTTCCTGCATATGCTGTTGGCGATTCAACTGCTGGAATCGATTTTCAATTATAGAAACGGGCACACTTGTACACCGGTTTCGGGCTATTTAGCCTCTTGACGGTGCAAGGTAGTGGACATCATCAACCAAAAGTTGATGATATTCCATGATTCAAAATCATGTCAGAGTATCATTCCTCTAACCAAGCTGAAGCGATTTACAGCCAGTCTTCAAATATGCCCACTGAATATATGTGAAGGAAAATCTCTTCGACTCCCTCAAAAGGTGTTCGCATAAGTTATTGTACTCGTATGCAGCTACAGTACTGATACAAATAACCTAGTTTTTTGAAATCCAATTATTTATTATATTGTTTGTTTGAAAGTGGTTGACAATGTCTCGTGGTGTATTCCATCAGTTCGAACTTCCGTTGTCTAATATGATAATTTGATTTGGAATCTTTAAAAGAATCTGTAAAAAATTACAAGGTACATTATCTGAACCAAGAATTCAACCACCATCAATCGATTAAGAGAGGAATCATCAAGACTCTACTAGACCGTACTTTTAGGCTCTGCAATACAAACGAAGATCTCGAAAAGAAACTAGGCATCATCAGAAATGACCTTCAACGGAATGGTTACTTCAAAGTGATGGTGGAACAGGCTTTAGCTAGAAGACAGCAAGAGCTCCACAAGGAATAGAAGCCGCCACAACCAGTACTTGTACTTCCCTACATCAGGGGATTGTCGGAAAGGATAGGAAGGATTGGGTCCAAGTATAACATCAGAATCTGCTTCAGATCTGGGAACACTATCCGTAGCAGTCTCACGAAAACCAGGCCACTAAACGCGAACTGCGATTCCACGAATTGTTTACCGGATACCCTGCGAGTGCGGAGAACATACATCGGTGAAACTAAGAGGCCATTGAATGTTCGCAATGCCGAGCACAAGAAACACATACAGCTAGGAGAAACCAGCAAATCTGGAATAGCAGAGTATATTTGGACTCATCAACATAACATCAAGTGGGCTCAGGTTGAAATCATCAACAAGGAGGAACACTGGTTTAGGAGAAAATTCAGAGAAGTCGCATATATGTTGTCTAACAAAGTAATTAGCTAAGCTAGTGTAGAGATACGTAACATATGAAAACCTCTAATCACGCAGAACACGACCAACTCCCGCCAAATGGTCAGCCCCCGCTGAAAATGAATGAAGCGGAGAGAGGGAAGAGGGTATAGGTGAAAGCAGTCGAATGACCTATAAATAGTCAGATTTTGAAGGTAATCACCCGAAGACGATTGTGGATATTAACAATCGAAACGTCATGAAGTAACCTAGTTTGAAATCTTTTAATTTTCATTTCATGTTGATAATATTTAATTTTTTTCAGCTCGTGTTGATAGTTCAATTTTTATGGTTTTTTTTGGTTGTTGCTTGTATGTCATTTCATTGTAATTTCAATTTTTTGCTAAATACAATCGTTATTTAGCTAATCTTTTTAATTTTTTACATTATCTTTCAGGGATTTCGAATCAAATCAGTACGGAACTGAAACCTCTTCGAAACAAGCCGAGATATGTGGATATTTATCAGTTAATTCACAAGTGATTGATTCACCTTCTTCTTTTTCAGTGCGGTCAGTGGACTCAGGACATTCTTGCCCCCCAAATATGAGTTGCAGTCCTCGTAGAACTGGTTGCCTTTCAGTGGAAGAGCTTCATGAAGCAAGAGCCGAATCGATCCCTCTACGAAACCCTTCTTCACTTGGAAGGATCGATCGCAGCTTGAGAAATGGTTCATATGGAGATTCTGTGAAACATGTTCTTCCTTACGAATCAGAAGATAGTTGTCCTGAAAATCTAGAGAAGAAAATTGGATGGTTAATTTAGGAAACACTTGCTACATGAATAGCATTTTACAAATGTTGTTCACGACGAAGAATTTCAAGAACGAAGTTTTAATGATGAACGAGAACCGAAATGTTTCCTATTTATTCATCAAACTCAAACACCTGTTCATGCAGCTGCAGTTTCGTAAGAAGGTATCATCTTTCCCTCCAACCGATTTCCTGGAGTCTTTGAAGTCCACTAGATACTCGTTAGGACAACAAGAGGATTGTTCCGAATTCTTGGGGTTCTTCAATACTCCTGACCGCTGTGGACTGAATGATTCCGTACAGCCCATCTCGTCTTGAGTTTGTAAATCTTTTGCTGGAAAAATCCTCACTTGTTTACTTTGTGGTAAATGTTCAAGGAGTACCGAAAACTTATGTGAATTTCTGGAACTTCATCTAGCTTTTCCTAATATGACTAATAACCAATCCGTGCAAAGCTTATTGTTGAATCATCTGAAAATGGAATTTTTAACAGGTGATGATCGACTGTATTGTCAAACATGCGCCAAACTAACTGACTGTTATAAGGAAACAAGTATAGCTGAGGCACCAGTCAATCTAATAATAACACAGATTATTTTCAAACAAGACTCAACCTCTAACGGAAGCAAGAAACTCTTTGGAAGGTTCGAAATAGATGAACATTTTAACCTAGCAGACCACTATTATAATATTCATGCAGTCATTGTTCACTGTGTTTCTGGCGTTGAATTTGATCATTATTACGCCTCGGTCAATGACGAAAGGACTGGTTTAAGTTTGACGATAGTCGTGTCACGAAGTGTTCTGGCGATGCATTGAATTTATTGGAGCCTCTGAAGACACCCTACATTTTGTTTTATAAGAGAGAGGACATTGTTGTATCAAGATCATCAGATGATGTGGTGCTGCAGGTTTTTCCGGGTTTTCCTGCAGCTGAAAAAGCAAATGCGCCACTGGAATCAATGAAGTCGCCCCGGAGCGCCAATTAATTTTTATTGTTGTTTTTATTTCATTTTTATCGTTGTTTTAATTTATATCATATTAGACAATGGAAGTCCGAACTTATGAAATATTTATTATATCATGAATTTTATGAACACTTCCAAAAGTGCAAAGTTTCAGGTTCATCATTTGATAATTTTCTTGTAACTGTGTTTAGAGGAAACTTATGTACATTTAATTTTTTAGATGTGGCGAATGGCATATGCTTCTTACACACTGTTCACCAATATGAGTTGAGCTGGTTCCTAACGTTGAACGTTGAATGACTATGTTGACAATTCTTTTCCACATCCCACTGTTGATGAGATAAAATATGGATCACTGAATCACAAATTTTGAAAAATAGTTGCAGAATTTAATATTTAGTATTTGTCAAATAAAAGTTCTTGTTGGAAACCGTTCATTAATTTTTGGGCAAAATCAGCGGAAATCATCGACCGGTTGAAAAGTTTATGAAATGAATAATGAATAGTTACCCAAGAAAGTGAAGAATTGCAGTGAGAATAGCGTTATCTACGGCTATACAACTTCCCGGACTCTCAAAATGGGGATTACGATTGTGAATAGTTTTGGAACAAATAGAAGTATTGAATGCACTAGAACATGGATACATGGAAATGTCAGACAAACGCTGGAATTCAGAAAAATAAATTTTGAAGCAGGAAGCATTATCAAGTAGTGGTTGGATGATAGTATACATTAGTATTATCTTTGTATTTCTTTGTATTATCTGTTTATGTAGATACTAGATGCAGAAAGTTGTGAATCACAATGTTAGATTATCACTTTCCATTATTGCAATTTGGTTTTCGAGTATGCCTTGGCAAATAAGAACAATCATTAGATCTCGAGCTCTGAATTAAGGAATCATTGTTATCATCAAGTTATGGATCGACTTCTCTCTTTACCCTGATGAAGATTCGTTTTTGGGTAGGTCTTGGCAAGTGAGGTTGACCATTGGATCTACACAACCCCAACTCAAGAATCAAAGTGTCTACATTAGTGTCAACTTTTGAGTCGATTCTCCTCTTTCCTCTGTTATTTCGGTATTTGAGTAGGTGTTGACAAATGAGGACGACCATCAAATCTTTGCACTCTCAATCTAGGTGTCAAGGATTCATTGTCAGTATCAGACTCTGTGTCGACTAACATCTTCATTCCAATGAAGTTTGTTCTTTGGGTAGGTCTTGGCAAAATAAATGCGATCATTGGATCTATACACCCTCAACTTAAGAATCAAAGTATCGACATTGATGTCAACTTTTGAGTTGAATTTCCTCTTTCCTCTGTTATTTTGATCTTTGAGTAGGTCTTTAAGATCATCAGTCGGATCTACGCAGTCTTATCTCTGGAAAAGTAATTCCAGTAAATATTTCTGAGGGTTTCGAAACTGAAAAATTCAGAATCTGTATAGCATTAGTATATATTATAATTTTTAGTTGATCTATTCCATTTATATTTGAGCAGGCATATATACGTCAAATATGAATTGAAAAGTGACTGAAATGAAGCTATTATGATTGTCAAATTACATCATTGCACAATATATTCTAAACAATGAACTATTCATTCTTTGGGCAAATTTCGTATAAGTAATTTTATAAAAACCTTTCTATACCGTTTTATTTGTTCTCCAGCAACTGCGTACTAGTACTTGATATGCAACTGCCGAAGAAAGCAAGAATTACTATTGAAATTTCCATGTCGGCTTGATTTTTGCAACTTGATACAAACAGCAGAATAATAACGAACTATGCCGAAAATTTGGATTGCTAGATATCAGTAAATGCTCTCAGTGAGGGGTTTTTCGTTTCCTTGGCATTGGGTAAAGTACCATATACATTAAAATGCAAGAAACGTGTTCGATTGAGGTCAGCTGAGTGTTATGTTTCGGAGAAATCGTGTTATCTCTCCAAACGTTTGTATGGACATCGAATGATAACGAAATCAAGCTATTTGGATAATGAGTGATTTGTTTTTGATAATAAAAACTAAAATTTCTGTGCAGATATCGAGACTATAGTTCTCTTCATTTCGTAAAATATACAACAAAACAAAACTAAAACTCTCGAAAGTAAATCTAATCAGTCGTACTGATAAAAAAATGAGTATACCCAATTACAAAATGAAATAAATGACAAATTTCAATTCCATCTTTCCATGGATGAATATTACTGGAGTTTTTTCCCAACACTAAACCATTATTTTAACACCTCAACACGTGTTTCGATCACCAAGTGATCATCTTCTAGAGGAAGATCAAACAGTTTGATCTACATTGAGTTTAAATACATTTTCGATGTCCTAACACTGTTTCTATCGTATTTGTAATACATTTTTATCATATTTCTTTTTTCTTTAGTCGTGAAAGCCATTTTTCGCAAAAAAATTCAATAACTTGTACAATAACAAAATGTCATTGTGTGTAACAAATTGAAAATCAAATTTAGAAACATCAAAATCAAAGCCTATTATGATAAGAATAATTTTTCGAAAAAGAATGATAACTTAAGATACATCATTGAAAAGATAAAATCTGGTTCTATTCAAAACGAATCCAATGTAGTGCCTATAAGAATAAATAAAATTGATGATGGTGGCCGGAAGACGAAAAGTCGGTTAGCAAATTTGAAAAACACCATTATGTAGCAGGGAAAAAGGTGGCAATGTGGAGGTGCAATTCATTTTTGAATCCTTCGAAAAATAAAGTCAGAAAAAAATTAAAACCATTTTCCGAAATTTCTGTTTCTTCCGGATATCTCCGGATATACTCGAAATTTCAGAACTTTCTCAATGGCATATTGTCAATTGGGTAAATGCGAAACTTTGCCCCAATTCATAGTTTCCGAGATCCCAATGGTAAGGATCGAATTTGATACACCCTGTATCACCCTGTATGGAAAAAATTATTTTCAAGCATATTTCGAGCATAATTTTGATACTAATATGGATGGAATTACATGTTGTTAATTTTTTGTTAAACACTTGCTGATACAATTTACCACAATTTTCACGTGAAATGTTAACAAAATCGCGACACGTGTTCCACTACACATAGCTTTGTCAAGCAGGACTGATGAGTCACTAGTAAATTATTTTTTTTACACTATAATTACACTATATTATTTTTCCGATCTTCCATATTTTTGGTGTGTATAAGGAACACTGAAGTGAACACTGAACACTGAAGTGTTCCTTATATCTTATTACAATAGATCTTTTTGTCTGTCCATAATATTTTGCATCGCATTCCTTACATTCAATTTCGTAAATTCCAGACTTCGGAATTCTCAACTTTGTTCTTTGGATTTCTTGAAAGGCTCTGTTATGTATAACTTGTTTTAAATACCATGGTAATACCATGCAAAATATCATGGACAGAGTATAAGATATATTAAAATGAGATATAAAGAACACTTAGCACAACTAAAATATGAAAGACCAGAAAAATCAGCAGTTGCCCATCATGTTTTGCAACAAAACCATTCCATAGACTCTAGTTCATTAAGATGAGTTAGATGAGTTAACAACAATAGGCATCTATACTATATAGTCCGGAAGGTAGTGTCACTTTTTCATAAGTCATTTTATGCACAATGCAATTCAATCAATAAAGTAGTTTTTATGTTACGAAATACCAAACTGAGCGTCAGATCGCGCGACCTTAGTAGATAGCCAGTAATTTGAAAAAAAAAGTGATTTTATGCACTGCATAATTTTCACAGTTCTTTATTCTCAAGGTATATTCGACTAAAAAAGTCGTCAGACCCTGATCTGAGGGTGGATTGTTCATCAGTCACGCGTAGTAACGTAATCCTAAATTTTGAAAGGAAAAAGTAATAGTATGCAGTCTGAAATTTTTTTAGTTGACAGTTTGTAGCATGAAGAGTACAAAAATAATCGTCAGACGTTATGGAAATAGTTCAAAACCCGTCATTCGAGCAATCAAAGTGGATCTCAGCTCTTGGAAAGAATCAAGCACTCGGCATCTTTCGCGGTGCAACTGACGGACTTTCCACCACCTTCATGTCGTCTGACGATTATATTTATTTTTTATACTCAAAAAACGATCTCTGAAAAAAATTCAGGATACATACAATGACTTTGATGAGATAAAAGAAAGATAATAGATTTATCATTGAAGACTGGAAATGATTATCAATATTATGAAAATGATTATAAAATTTAATGGGTTTCGCGATTAAAAATTTATTTTATCAATAAAATATGAATAAAATCGTATAAAAGAATGATAAAAATGTGGAAAATTATTATTTTGATTCTTCATATTCGCTATCGGAATCAATCGTTTTCAGTGAACTTTCATCGCTGGTGTCTTCCAACCCGCTATCATCGCAATCTTCATCTACATCGTCGTCTGGCGATTTTGTTTCGTCTAAATGATCAGAAAAATGCATTAATATGAAGTGGAGGTTGAAAATTAACAATTCAATGTCAGAGAAAAGTATGATAAATACCTATAATATTAATATTTGGGTGCAACTCTTGAGATAATTGAAAGAAAGCTTGTATATAACGGTTTGATTTCTTCAGTAAATCGAACGGTCTTTTCTTTCCTCTTCTAAAAAACGCAGGGTTGAAGTCACAACCCGTGAAAGCATGAAACCCTGGTAAAGATTTAGATAAATCACCACCCAATTTTTCGAATAATTTGGTGATATTTATGTATCTCCGTGAGTTTCCAGTACCAAGTAGCATAGAGATCTCTAATTTATTTTGTAAAGCATCCATGTCCTCGAGCATAATTTCCAATAAATCGGTATCGACTTATCTCATTACACACGTGAAAAATTATTTTTTATCTGCCTCTTCGTGATCTTGGCATGTTGAATGACTCTCTTCAGTTCTTATAACTTTGTCATTGAATACTTCATACTTATAACATTTCTCATAATTAGATTTTCTCTGAAATGAAAGGAGCCAGATGATCATTTTCCCAATCGTCACACAGAAATTTGACTAGTGCATCTTTAAAATGTATATTCTGTGAATCATTTGATCGTTTTTGGTCAGGTCCATTGATGACGAATCTAACTCCTTCTATTCTTCCTCCCATTAGATGTTCATTATATTTAATGGAATGCAAGAAAATACGCTATTCTCTACTATTCGTTTTGAAAACATCAAGTACCAGTATCATAAAAATTATGCTCATGATTTTTTTAAATTATTACTTGATACTGAATTGACTAATTTTATTTGTTATTAATGATACGACATTTATACAAAAACATGTCATTATAGTCATTGTATGCACACTGAAACTTTTTTCAGAGAAAGTTTTTTGAGTATAAAAAATAAATATAATCGTCAGACGACATGAACGTGGTGTAAAGTCTGTCAGTTGCACCGCAAAAGATGCCGCGCGCTTGATTCTTTCCAAGAGCTGAGATCCACTTCGATTGCTCGACTGACGGGTTTTCCACTATTTCCATAACGTCTGACGATTATTTTTGTACTTCTCATGCTACAAACTGTCAACTCAAAATTTCATTCTGTTATTACGCGTGACTAACGAACAATCCACCCGCAGATCAAGGTCTGACGATTTTTTTAGTCGAATATACCTTGAGAATAATGAACTGTAAAAATAATGGAGTGCATGAAATCACTTTTTTTTAAATTACTGGTTATCTTCTGCAGCTTACTCCGACTTCACCCACCGCTACTGGAGAGTCTGACGGTCGGTTTAGTATTCAGGTATATGGAAACAACTTTAATGAGTGAATTGCATTGTGCATAAAATGACTTTTATTGAAGTGACACTATCTCCCGGACTGATATAGCTTGTATACTATATAGTATATATAGCTTGTTGAAATAATATTTCATTCAACAGATTTATCTGACTGTTGAATGAGGCAACATTGTAAAATTAATTCGAAACTGGTGTATTAGGCAACAATGTGACATTTATTTAAAACAATCAAGATGCAGGTACCTCGAAGAGGTATCTATGGTATAAAATGGTTTGGTATTGCAAGTAATTTAAAATGAATAATAGGAAGGTTATGGATTCAGAATATTAATCTGTAATGGATAGCCTTCACCGCAATGTTATACTTCCAAATTATCATGAATTTGTTTTCTATATTTTTTGAAAGATCATTCATCGCAGTTCCCGAATTCACCATTGAAGGCGTTTGTTTTTTACTGGGTAAACTTTTGCTCTTAATAATTAATAGTGAATCCGATATAAACCCAATTTGACAATATGTGTTAAGAGGTTGTGTTTTGATTTTCATCCAACCAACTCTCCTGAGATAGCTCGTCAAATTAAAAACGATCAAAGTTTTGGTTAACAGAATATAATATTTACATGAAACTAACAGGAAATCATGAAGCTAGAACTAATCACATTCTTATCTAATGAAGTGTTATGTTATATAATAAGAAAAGCAATATTCCAGTCCGAATTTGTCTCTACTTCTAATCGAGAGATACCACATCACTTATGATTCGAATCACTTTTCCCAATGTCATGTACTTAGTCAATTTCTCTTTTTCCTGTTCTAGTTTGGTCTTTGGGTAGGTCTTGGCAAATAAGGGCGGCCATTGGACCTACGTATCCTCAATTCAGGAGTCAAAGTATCTTCATTGGTGTCAAGTTCTGTGTCGACTTCCCTCTTTGGTCTGATGAAGTTAGGTCTTTGGGTAGGTCTAGGCAGATAAGGGCGACCATTGGACCTACGCACCCTCAACTCAGGAGTCGAAGTATCTTCATTGGTGTCAAGTTCTGTGTCGACTTCTCTCTTTGGTCTATTGAAGTTTGGTCTTTGAGTAGGTCTTGGCAAATAAGGGCGGCCGTTGGACCTACGCACCCTCAATTCAGGAGTCAAAGTATCTTCATTGGTGTCAAGTTCTGTGTCGACTTCTCTCTTTGGTCTATTGAAGTTTGGTCTTTGAGTAGGTCTTGGCAAATAAGGGCGGCCGTTGGACCTACGCACCCTCAATTCAGGAGTCAAAGTATCTTCATTGATGTCAAGTTCTGTGTCGACTTCCCTCTTTGGTCTGGTGAAGTTAGGTCTTTGGGTAGGTCTTGGCAGATAAGGGCGGCCATTGGATCTACGTACCCTCAATTCGGGAGTCAAAGTATCTTCATCAATGTCAAGTTCTGGGTCGACTTCCCTCTTTGGTCTGATGAAGTTTGGTCTTTGGGTAGGTCTTGGCAAATAAGGGCGACCATTGGACCTACGCACCCTCAACTCAGGAGTCAAAGTATCTTCATTGGTGTCAAGTTCTGTGTCGACTTCCCTCTTTGGTCTGATGAAGTTAGGTCTTTGGGTAGGTCTTGGCAGATAAGGGCGGCCATTGGATCTACGTATCCTCAATTCAGGAGTCAAAGTATCTTCATTGGTGTCAAGTTCTGTGTCGACTTCCCTCTTTGGTCTATTGAAGTTTGGTCTTTGAGTAGGTCTTGGCAAATAAGGGCGGCCGTTGGACCTACGCACCCTCAATTCAGGAGTCAAAGTATCTTCATTGATGTCAAGTTCTGGTTCGACTTCCCTCTTTGGTCTGATGAAGTTTGGTCTTTGGGTAGGTCTTGGCAAATAAGGGCGACCATTGGACCTACGCACCCTCAACTCAGGAGTCGAAGTATCTTCATTGATGTCAAGTTCTGTGTCGACTTCCCTCTTTGGTCTAATAAAGTTAGGTCTTTGGGTAGGTCTTGGCAAATAAGGGCGGCCATTGGATCTGCGTACTCTCAATTCAGTGGTCAAGATGTCATTATCAGAGTCAAGTTTTATTTCTGAAAAAAAAAGAATCGTTACTAATCGAAGGTTTCAATTTTTTGGTACATTCTGGATGAAATATCGAATGCAAAATCAAGCACATCTTGTGCTAATATTTCATTCGATATAATGAAAGAAACTGCTGACTACCAGTTTCAAAAGGGTTGTATTCAGTGAAGTTTCTGAGAACTTCGTGATTGATATAATAACAATATTAAGGAGTTCAACTCATCGATACTTCAGAGATATTTCAGAAAAATGAATTTTTCGCGCCTTCAATTCAAGAAAGATCTTTCAGCAAATATCGGCAATGGCAGAAATTCATACTCTTTATTGAGACCCAAACATTACACACTATTAGAAATAACCAAATTTGTCCACTTTTTAAAGGTAAAGCCTCTTTTTTAAGACGTTAAAACTATTGGACTGATGTCATATTTCAGGCACAGAATTCAAGGATTCTATTGTGAGATAATCAACACTGCTATGAAAGAGATAATGAAGATCATTTGAATGACGGATATTCTTAAATTGAGAGGAGTATATTTTTAGGAGGGATTATTTTTCAGAAAGAAAGGTTCTGGCTTTCTACTTTTACTGAACTCAACTGTCCTTGAAGGACAGCCTACACCACTGATGAGATCTATGACTGGTCGAAACAGCGTTTTGTGGCGTTGAATTATCAATGCGCTGTATATGGGTTGATTTTCAACTACACTATCTTTTGTTAGTTACAAATTTCATCTCGGAATGTAAGTTCGGAACAAATTGAAATTGAAAATAATGAGGATAATAAAATGAAGGTGCCTCACTGAAGTGATATTGAAATGAATTCTTACCTGTATCATCTCCCTTCAACACTAATTGTGAGCTGATGCTAGAAAAGCATATGGAAACAACAAGAAATATCAGAGAAACTTTCATCGCGTATCTTTGAAGTCTAAATTGGTACGAAGTGAAGAAAACGATGACTATGAAATCTTCAGATATTTCTAAGCATTATATAGTACTAGGGAGACGATATCTAAGGGGATTTTTCGTTTCTTCGTACTGCGTAAAGTACCGGCCGTATTCGGAATGCAGGTGACCAGTTCAATCGAGGTCAGCTGTTCATTAGGTATGCTTCGAAGAATATTATGCATTATCTCTTCGCCTAGATGTTTGGGAATTAGCGATATTTGTTTTTATAAATATAATTTCACTTATAACCGAAAGTATCAATATCACTGGATGAATCACTGAAATTTTTCATTGCTGTTATAAATACAATTTTGTATAAGAGGTAGATATTAGTTTATAGAATTTTTTCAATACAAAAGGTGGCCAGTAAACCCTGGCGTAGCAAAGTTAGGTTTTATCTGTAAAATGGGATATATCACTTTCCATATTCAGATTCCGCCACTTTTGAAAAATATAGAATTATAGGGGTATATACTAAGCGGTTCAAAAGTTATGCCAAAAATAACCCAAGAAATTAATTCATTCAAGCGACCCTATATTCAATGAACACTTATTTGAAGGGTCTGTTTTGCTATAAAAGTATTTCGAAAATGTAACATTTTCATTGTCGAATAATTCAACCACAATTCTATGTGTGAATCGAAACTCGAAAACAAATTTTTCTTCCTTTTTTCAAAAAGAAAATTAAATTTTTCGTTTGAAACGTAACATCCATTACAAAAGCCCCCCTCAAAAATATGGGGTGGTGAAGGTATGGTATATACGTAGCGTTTTGAGGTTATAATGAAAATAATTTAAAGAAATATATCACTCTCAAAGTTGAATTTCTCTAGAAAAAGCGAAAACGAAATTTCCAACGGAAATTCCAGACAAATCAACATCTATTGAAGTAATTAACCCTCTAGGGAATGTGGATTTTGTTTGCCGTTTATGGTCCAGGACTCTTGAAATCTGATAGGCAGAAACTTCAAAAACCGCACTCAAGTTGTCCCAATACTTGGGCAATACAGTGTGTAAAAGCCAAATGGAATAAATTTATTTTTTCGGTTACGGTACATATTTTAGCAAAATCCCGAAACACGTCTAATTTAAATTATAATTTGACACACTTCAATGGAAAAATGCCACCCCTACCTGCAACCCCTGTCGAATCAAAGGTACAAACCCTAATTTAGGCCTAATATAGGCTTGTGATATATCGTTTGGGAGGTCTTCATTCTCTATTCAAAAATGTTACTGCTTTCAAGTTATTGCAACAATTGGGATGAAATGAAATAAAATCACGTGGTTCCGAAATTCCATAAAATATACTTAAAACTTATTGCAATATACCTAAAACTCATTTTGTGTTGAGGTATGATGATAAGGAAGTAAGAAAAACCACAGCAATGTTTTTTTAGTTGCACAGTAAAAAGTATTTCTTCAAAAGAAGATCACAGGTTGCTCTGAAATTTTTATCTCTATTGGAAAAACTATTACTTTATGCCAACATCACCATATTCCACCAGAAAATCACACTTTTTTCAACAAAGAAATCAAATTTCTTGGCCTTTCACCGACATCATTCGTTTGATTATATCATTGCGAAGATGAACTATTTTGAATCAAGAAAATATAATATCATCTCAAAATCCACCACCTATTTGAAGGGAAAAATAAACTGTTTCAAATGAAGAGCAATATCAACTTGATTTGAACACATAGTGTTTGTTTGAGTTTAATACTGTATTGCGCTTCAAATAACTCAATTCGTTTATTACAAGAGTTTTGTGAATCTACATACAAAACTATATTATGATCGACTGAAAATAACAGGAATTCTGTATAGAATGAACAGGGTTTCTTTTAAAGAAGTATTTCATTCATTTCAGTTTGAAAAAACCTGTGGTGCTCTGAACCTATTAAGTGAGAGAGGAGCAGGGAATTCCATTGTAAGCATCGCGTACGCGCCAGTATGTGTTGGAAAGTGATGTTGGTGTGTTGCGTTTTTGAGGAAAAAGTGTTTTATGTGTCTGTAGACAGTGCAATTTCTTTCCGATTATTTTGTATCTATCATAATGGAACAGATTTTACAAGACTGGGGTCTTGCACAGTTGAAAGATATTTTCATGGGTAAGTATTATAATTGGATAAAACTCCGCTATATCAGTAGGTTCCGCGTTGTATACGTAGTACCGAAGAGAAAGTGGTAAATTTTGACGGCAACTCTTGATTTTGCCTTCATTTTGCGAAAATTATAGCAATGCTCCGTAATTTTTCACACATGAATCATTACATTTGCCGAGCTCTGCAAGTGTATATTAATTTAAACTGAAAAATACTCTACGTTGATTCAAATTTGCCAATCTCTTGTTTTGAACATACATTTCATCTTGTTTCAAATAAGAGCATTTTCTCTAAATCAAATTTGATTTTCTCTTAGACCGAATTAATTTTTTATTGAAAGATAGAGGTACTTATAGTTTCTACAATAAATCATAATACAAAAAAATACCAAAATAGGCACCAGTAGGTATAAAAAGCTTCTATATGTGACAGCCACTTTTTGATTTCAACATGTGAATATTTGTTGAATTCCAAAACGTCTTTGCTTTCTGCAATCACTTCAGAAATGTTTTTATGTTATTCATTGGGAACAAATTGAATATATCCTATTCAGCTTGAAATTATTTGTTAGTTTTCCTTTAGGGATGTAAGAAATAGGTAGAAATATTACCAAACTCACTAGAGATTAAATATGAGTTTCCAAAAAAACGTGAATGCTGTTATTTAAATAGCGAATCATATTCCTTCAAGTATGTCTGTATGACCATGAGTAACATTTTTTTAACGAAACATTTTATACAGGGTTTCAAACATGGTTTTATTTGTTTTTTTTTTTTAAGTGGCTTCCTGTTTTCATATTTTTACCTTTCTATATATTTGAAATAGTGGCTAAGGATGAGGTTCTGCTTAATTTGTATTTTGTAGGGTTTATTAAACACAAATCTGGCTTCAATTGCATCACTTGTTGCCTGCAGCAGAGGTTTTGCAGTAAGCGCTTCCCGCCATAGGCCCACCCTCAATTACCCATTCCTACTTCGAGGTTTACACCAACCGAGCGCAATCGTACCATGGCCATTAACCTCCTTTACGTACAGATCCAGATAAGTCAGACCCCAGAACCTAGTATTTTTAATACACTCAAAATCTCAATTATTGCGAATGTGAATGTGAATGTTATTGCGAACTGTTTGTTCACTGAGTGTCCAACATCTAATGATAACATAATTCGAAGTTTCTTCTTTTGAGGGTCGTCTTTTGTAAAGGAAAGACGGCTAGTTGGAGAAAAAACTCATTAACACGCTTTTATCAGCTTCACTTATATGTTTGTTTGTAACCAACTTCTTTGGACTCGATTTTGACTAACTTTGAATTGACAGATTTACTTTAAACTTTGTACACTTATCAAGAATCGGTTACAATTCAATAATTTCATGAATTTATTTCATTATCCTGTTGGGATCCCCAGGATTAAATAATTTTCTCACACAGTCTCTGTGTGAGAGCAAGTGAGACAACCACACTGTTAGCGCATGTGTATATATTTTATATTAAAACAAATGGACCTGAAAGCAAGCAAAATTAAACAGTGGAAAATGAATGACTCTTTAAAAAAACTGAAAAAACACTCTTCAATAACAACACAAACTAAAAAATAATTCGGAAGTAATTAAAAATTATGTTCAACATCGATGATAAGTCCTATGGCTTGATGTAACTGACGACTTTTAATGAGTTTGATATCAGAATAAATCTATGCACAAAAAATTATTTTGTTGTTGAAAAGCGTGGGGTGCTAAATATTTATTTTTATAAATACTTGGTTATGAGCTGTTTGAAAGATTGGAGCCATAAAAAAAATATAATTTAAAGCTTTTAACGCTTTTTCAAAACAAAATCAATTTTTTTGTGAATAGATTTATTCTGGCTTTTAAAAATTCATTCAGTTTCATTAAATCATAGGACTTATTATCATTGTTGAACACAATCTTTAGTTTGAATCGAATTGATTTTTATTTTTCAGTTTGTGTTGCTACTGAAGCGTGTTTTTTCAGTTTTTTCAAACTATTATTTATTTCAATCCTTTTTTTTGACCTATTTCTCGATCCTAATCAACTTTATGAATAAAATTTACATACAACTCGATAAAACAGAATGAAATTTCGTAAATTTAGTTAAATGGTCAAGAAATATTGTGAACAAAACTTTGTTGAGACAAAATTCTGATTGAACTAGTTTTTATATTTATTTTTATGATGAAGAGATGTCTCAAGTGACTTGCTTTTTTAAAAAATCATGGCAGGGGTATTATATTACATACTGAAAACTACTGACAAAACAATTTTTTATGTATTTCATCCATTAGGTAGATATAAGTTCGAAAGCGGTAAATAACGATCTCTCCTCAAAACATTATGGTTTTGAAAGATTATAAATTATCAATTTTAGCACTTGGCTGAATCCCAATTGAACAGAAACTTGTAGTCGTTCAGGTTGAGCATGATTGCTTTCCTTCAATGAATAAAAAAATATTCTTCGATTTATTTCATCTACAAATTTTTACATAGTAACTTGTTTTATCCAAATTTAATGGAATGATTATAGGCACGTAAAATATATATTTACACGTCTTGTAATTACATTAGAATATAATTTTAAACAGAACAGTCACATGCTCCGCTGATGCATTCAAATTGAGTATATGAAGAATTTTTAGTTGAACAGTATATCCTGCATTCACTGTCAAATGTGCATTTGTCTGCTTCAAGTCCATTGTTAACCTGCAATGCCAAACCTGAAAAATATAGACACAGTCAGCTGTAGCTTTCATATTATATTTATGATCAAATATATAACAACCTGGTAGAGGTATGTTCTCTATATGAAAGTTGAAACTTTCAACCAGAATTCAGTCTACAGAATTCATATGACTTAATCAATAAAATAGAGAACATACCTCTACCAGATAATGCAAAATTACTATCTTTTGATGAGCAGAATCTATTTCTCAGTATACCTCCTGATGATACTATTACTTTAGTAATAAAGGGTTTTTAAATAAGGGCGGGTAGATGTTGAAATGGAATAAAACAAGCTGTGTGTGAGGTATTAACAAACTTATTTTTTTATTTGAAAGGCGCATGTATGCCATTAAGTGTTGGATATGACATCATTCAAATGCCCGCCTCGGCTTCTTACGGTGGCACGTATCCGAGTGGTCCAATTTTCAATGACTCTTTCGCATAGATACGGCTGAATTTAAGCGATGGCCTGTGTTATGTTCACCTTTAGCGCATCGGTCGATTGTGGTTTATTTGCATAGACCTGCGACTTCAAGACACCCCACAGGAAAAAGTCTAGCGAGGTCGAATCGCATGACCTTGGTGGCCAGTTCACATCACCCCTGCGAGAGATAACCTTACCCTCAAATCGTTCATGCAAAATGTCAATCGTGGCGTTTGCTGTGTGGCACGTAGCGCCGTCCTGCTGGAACCACATGTCGTCTAGGTCCATATGGTTCAATTTGGGCCATAAGAAATTAGTTATCATCGTTCTGTAGCGATCGCTGTTGACGGTGACCGCCTCACTAACGTCGTTTTCAAAAAAGTACGGACCAATTACGTCGCCGGCCCAAAATCCACACCAAACGGTAACTTTTTGAGGATGCATTATCACTTGATGAACCTCGCGTGGGTTGGTGTCGGCCCATATACGGCAATTTTGCTTGTTAACACAGTCAATCATACAAAAATGCGCCTCGTCACTGAAGATGATTTTTCGGCCAAAATTGGTGTCCTCTTCCAAACGATTCGAAGCCCAGTCAGCAAACAAACGGCGTTGTCCATGGTCATGAACTTTGAGCTCATGGGTCAGTTGGATCTTGTACGGGTGTAGGCCCAAGTCCCGACGCAAAATTCGCCAAGTTGAAGTCTGCGAAAGGCCGAGTTCTTGTGCACGGCGAGGAATAGACTGCCTCGGGCTCTGCTGTACACTTTCATGGACCGCGGCGATGTTCTCGGCCGATCTTGCGTTCCTTGAACGTACGGGTGTTGGCTGATTGTTTACTGAACCGGTCGCCCCAAATTTGGCCACCAAACGTTGAAGAGTCGACTGTGAAGGGCCACCACGTCTACCGTAAAATGGGCGCAATGCGCGCAACATTTGCGTTAACGAACACTCATTTTGATAATACAGTTTTATCATTTGAACGTGTTGTTCAATCGTGTAACTTGCCATGATGATTTGGCATAAACAACTGAATAATAAACAAAAGATTTGACAGATGTCACCAAAACAAAATGGCCGCCACGAGGCGCCAAAATCTACCCGCGCCAATTGAAAAACCCTTTACATTTATTAGATAAAATATATTAACAAAATTCATGAAAACATTAAATTCACTATTTAAGTAGAAGCAGAAAACTCAATCTTAACTTAACTTAAAAATTAGTAGAATGAACAACAAACATGATTTTTCAATTTATCACAAACCGTCCTATACGGATATACCATACATTACGATTCTACCCATCCATATCAACACAAAGCAGCAGCTTATTATAGCGTGATTCACAGATTAGTCGATGCCCCTATTTCAATAGATGATTTCAATAATTATCTTAATATCATCAAGCAAATTGCAGTAAACAATGGGTTTATAGCCAAAAAAGTCTACGCAAAAGCAATTCGAGACGTTTTTCCTATTGATAAGTCAGACATTCAAAATTATAGAGCTTTAACGAGTGGCTTCATTTTTGAGGAAACGAGATATTAAAATTGTATAGAGAACAAGTAATACCTTGAGAAAGTTAGTTAGAAATATTGAAGATGAAACATCCAAATTCAAGAAATTAGGAGTATATAAATTAAAGTGTCTTGAGGTAGGTATATATTGGTCAAACTGGCAGAACATTCAGGAGTCGAATCCTGGAACATCATATGAGCTATGTAAATAAGAAAACAAGTTCAACATATTCAAATCATCTTTTAGAAGAAAATCACATCTTTAACAAAGAGTTCAAAATTTCACACATAAAAAATAAAAGTTTGAAACTGAATCATTCGTAAGGAATGGAAAATAATGAAAAAAATTCAAACATTTCAATGACTGACCAACTGAATTTGAATAGATCACAATTATTGAACTTGTTTTCTTGGAAAAACCGAGAAAGAATTATCATTGATGTATAAGTGAGGTAATATGCTTCAGGAGATTATAATTGAAGAGGTACCACAGGTAGACGTTAAGGTAATTTTTTGGAGGTAGCTGCAGTTATGGTTACCTGTAGTATATAAATTGTAAAAATCATCTTGTAGTATTCAAATCACTTTTGATGAAGCTACTGTGTTTGGGAAACATGTCGTGATATATTTCTCAAATGAAGTTTGTGGAAATCAAATCATGAGGTGTAGTTTATGAAAAAATAACTGAATTTATTTCTTGTAATCGCGATTCAACAGGATAAGTTAATGTCATCTATACTGATATAAAAAAAACCTTCGATCAGATTGATCACTTTTTACTTTTTAAAAAACTTCAAAATATCGGAATTTCTACTTCTCTAATAGGATTGCTCTTATATGTGAGATCGCATTCAGTTCGTCGAATATGGGGGGTAAAGTCGAACCATTATATTTTCACTTCGGAAGTGTCCCAGGGGTCTAATCTGGGGCCACTCTCATTCTTAATTTCCATAAATGACATTTCGGTACGGATCACATGCCCTCATTTACTTATTGCAGGCAGATGATTCGAAGATTTATTTAATAATTAAGTCCATAGACGACTGCTATCATTCACTGGACTCGCTAAGTGAAGTTCAAATCTGGTAGAGTGAAAACAAACTGAATGTAGATAAATTCAAAGCGCTGACTTTTTACAGAAAACTTCATTCACTACTTTTCGAATATTCCATTATTTAAAGATATAGGGGTCGTATTCGATCGAAGGCTTACATTTGATACTCATTTAACTCACATTGTATCGTCGGCGTTGACGCTATTGAGATATTTCTCCAGAAACTGGGGTAACTTTTCAAAAGTTAATACGCTCAAATTATTGTATGTCACTATTGTAAGAACTAAGGTAAATTATGCATCGTTAATTTGGTCTCCATTATATTAAAATTCCGTTCAGCGATTAGAATCTGTTCAGGGTATGGTTGATTGTTTTCCCTGATAGCAATGGATCGGGGGAATCTTGTTGACTCACCCTGTATAATATTTTCAAATTATTTTTTGATTGATTTTAATTTAATTGTTATGAAAAATGATGCACTAAAACACTTGCTTGAAGAATAAATTCCATAAAAATTGATAGAAATGTGTTTCAAAATCAGCTAAAAGTGAGTAGCGCACGAATAATTTCCTTATTTTTGATTAACGGGGACATTAAAAAATTAATGATTTAATTTTAAATTGAATTTTCTATAAATTGATGGATGTAGCCGTTACTACGTGGTAGGAAATCATAATGAATGAAATCATAATGTTTTTACCACAATAAAAGTGGTAAAAAACATAGAAAGTTTCATTTCCCTTTTCTTTATTAATCAATTTTCTAATGATGATGGAATTTATATTGAAACATTCATTAACGATATTTATAATTAAAGATCTTTAGTAATGTATTCCAACTAGCTAAAATTTTTGAGTTTACTGTTTAGTATATTAAAGCCACATTAAAATTTTTCCATGTATATTTTAATCACATATTCTATATGAATGTTTTAGGGCTCGACAATCATCACAAGGGACACAAAACATTATTATCAATGTTTCACATCTGCCATGACTGCTCACATTTTTTTACTAATGGGGCCACTATGTATGTAATAACTGACTGACATCAACACAAAGTTTTATGATTGTATGTTTTTTAAAACACAATTGACGAGAAAAATTGAAACTGTAGGTACTTACCTGTCAAGAGTGAAACGCTTGTTGTAACACAATAGAACACCACGAAGGTAAATAACAACAAAAGTGAAGAAAACTTCATTTCTGCCATAAATTGGTAGCCGAAGTCTATTGATAAAATAATTGGAATAGATGTTATTTACCAAACTATCATATTTCCAACGCATATTCTATCTCGACCTTCAGATGATGATTTCCGTTTCCTTTCCACTCCTACTGACAGCACGTTGATTTGGTAACAAACAAAATCGCCTGTCATGACTTCCTTGATATCGATTCATTCCGCCATAGCCATTGAGTTTTAATTGAAATAAATATAGTTTAAAAACTGAAAAACATGCTTTTAAAGAACATCGAACTAAAAAGTTGAAAAAAATTTTTTTAAATAAGCTTAAAACAATAACGAACGAAAAATACTAGTTTTATTGTGAAAAGAGCGACGGGCGCTTGATAGACAAAAAATATGGCACAAAGCGCCCACGCTTTTTTCACGTTCGTTATTGTTTCAATCTTAAAAAAATATCTTTAACTTTTCAATTCGTTGTTCTTTAAAAGCTTGTTTTTTAGTTTCTTAAACTATATTTATTTTTCATTTTTTAGTTTCGTATGCTATAAAAGCGTGTTTTTCAGTCTTTTTGAACTATATTTATTTTATCTAAACTCTGGGATCAATCAGCCGTATATTGTTTATAAAAATGACCATTGATATTTTCCGATTCCAGAGAGGGAGCCTGGAAATCAGCTACCAAGCCAAAGGTGCGCAAAGGAGGGTGACAAATGAGGCAGCAGGCGCGCGTGTTCATGAAAAAAAAATACTTTTTTCAAATGACGAATTACATGTGAAGTGAGTTCGAATTATATCAAAGAGGTTAAGTACAGCACCATCTGCCTGCGAATAGATAGCGATGATGTCGATATATCGAATAGTTTACATACAGCGCCATCTGCCCGCGAATAGATCAGGTAATAATATCGATATTTCTGTCAAATACAGATCCCGAGCTTGAGAGTTACAAACAAACAAACATACATACATACAGGTGAATCTAATGAAAGAGTGTTAAAAAACTGTGTAGAATATAATATGATACAATTGGCTAATAATTGATGGAAATCCATAACGTTAGGTCTCAAATGAAATACGCTTCATTATGAGATTTTCCACCTCCAACAGTCAACAAAACCGCAACACCTGTTTTGCTGTACTGTATTTCAGAAGTATTTTATTTTTATGTATCAGAATGACTGATTCTAGAATGTACAGTGATATTGCTGTAAGTATACCAAGGTCTTCAAATAACGTTCTGCAAGAGTATCTCAGACCTTTTTGCATATATACCTAACCTAATCTAACCTTTATTTTTTTTTTGGTGAGGTGGAAACCCTCATGGGCACTGATCGCTTGGTATCCATCGCGAAACCAGTAGTGCCGGACTTGTACCGGCTAAAACCACCCCTTGCCTTCCCTCATACCCGGAACTGTCCTCACGGATATACTCAGGTATGAGCGGCATATATAGTAAAAACTAAAACTGACTTAGCGCTGGTCCTGTCTCCTTCTCTCCTCGGCCCTTTCTTCCGTTTCCTTCTTCTTCATAATAGAACTAACATAGTTTGCGGTCAATTCCCAATTCGCCGTTGATCCTAACATATATTGTATGATGTTATCTGGTGTCAGGCACCTCCCAGCATCCACTTCAAACCTGTGTCTATCGATTGCCCACTTATGGCATTCGAATATGGTGTGTTCTGCGCTGTCTACGTTTTTGCAGTATATACACAGATTGTCATTAGCCTTAACAATTCTATTTGTATAGACCCTAAAAGATCCGTGTCCTGAGAGAAACTGGGTGAGAAAATATTCTGTTCTTCTGTGCCTACACTCCGTCCACTCCCCCAGATGTGGGATCAGTCTTTTGGTCCATTGGGCTTTATCGTTATTTCTATCCCATCTTAACTGCCACTCCTCAATGGTTCTGAGTCTTTCACGTTTTTTGAGGGCAGTTGTGACTTCAACATTGGCTTCATCAATTCGTCCCCTTTCCTGCACCAAAAAGTCAATTGGGGGTATCCCGGCGATAGCACAGAGAGCCTCTGCCGACACCGTTCTGTATGCTGAAATCGTTCTGAGTATCATTTTCCTTTGCGATGCAGTTATCATTCTTCTGTGGGTGTCAATCCTCATCGCGTTTCCCCACACAGGCGCAGCGTACAGCAGGACCGACTGTATCACCCCGTATAACAGGCGTCTCTTTTGAGTACTGGGTCCTATTACGTTTGGCAGTAGCTTGGACAACGCAGTAGTTTGCCTGTCCACTTTCTCACAGGCCTTTCTCGTGTTCTTGTTAAAAATTAGCTTGTCGTCCAGCCACACTCCCAGGTATTTAACGAACTTTTTCGGGGCTATACTCGACCCGTCCAGCTCAAAGGCTATACCCTCTCTTTTCCTGGGCCCCAGCACGATAATCACCTCTGTTTTATTTGGGGCAATTTCCAGTTTTACCACTTCCATCCATTCTTTAATAACTATTAGGGAATGTATTTGTTCTATCCTAACCTAACCTAACCTAACCTAACCTTTTGTTAGAACGACGATTGCTACACATGTATGCATCATCTTTGCCATCAACCGATTTCCTACAATATTTGAAGCCCACTAGATACTCGTTGGGTAAACAAGAGGATTGTTTCGAATTCTTGGGGTTCTCGTTCAATACTTGAGCAGGAAAAGAACCAGAATTGATATTCCTGACTGCTCTGAATTGAATGATTCCGTACAGTCTATCTCGTCGTGTGTTTGTAGATCTCTTGCTGGAAAAATCCTCACTAGTTTATTTTGTAGTACATGTTCAAGAGGCAGCCAAAACTTATGTGACTTTCTGGAACTTCAACTAGCGTTTCCTAATATGACTGATAACCACTTCGTCCAAAGATTATTGTTAAACCATCTGAGAATAGAACTGTATTGCCAAACTGAGTGACTATTCTAAGACAACAAGTATAGCTGAAGCACCAGTCAATCTAATGATAACACTGATGATCTTCAGACGTGACTCAACCTCTGACGGAAGCATCAAACTCTTACGAAGATTCGAAATAGATGAACACTTCAACACAAAGTTAGGTTGATCTTGGCAGTTGCGTCGAAAATTTTTGACAAAATGAAAGAAAATTGCATGGAAACCCTGGTGGGTTTCCATTTTGATGTGGAGGGATACCAATCGGATTTTCTGTGGTACCAAAGCCAACAAGCATCTTAATGTGGAGGAATGCCAATCGAATTTTTGTGGTACCAAAGCCAACAAGTTTGAACTTTGAAATAAAAACAGTGATATGTGAATGGATAAATATGTATTGTATGAATGATAATTGAACTTATATGTAATTCACTTCAAAAGAGACATTAAAAACAATTCCTCAAAAGCAGTCGCATCTTCCATTGACGCATTTGTAATTATCATAGGAGGGATGTTTCATTATGCAATATATCTTACACTGTCCATCAAAAGAGCATTTGTCGTTGTCCTGTACTTGCAATCCTGAAACAAATTGAAAAAGTGAAACCACCACATAACAATGCAATGATTGAGAGCATTAAGAGCAATGCAGTAAGTGAAATGACTGAATTTTGCAGTCGTTTGGAGTCCGATGCAAATAACTGAGCGTTTAAAATAGAAGGAAATATTTTGAAACCGAAACAATAGCTATTTATGGGAAAGAAAGTTTTTGGTTTTCTAGTACTCCATCTTGATACAAAAAACAAGGATGAGTTACTTATTTTGAAATTGATTACTTCCTTCCTTTCCTTGGAAGATTCCCACATCCTTGTTTTTTGTATGGAGTATTAGAAAGCCAAAAATTTTTTTTCCCAAAAAGTAATCAATCCTGAAAATATAACCCCTTCAATTCAAAGCTATTTTTGATATGAGTGTGGAAAGTAAGGTTTCATTTTGTGAGTGAAAAAGTTTGCAAAACAGCATAGCGAGTTGAGCAATTACACGAACAAAATAAAACTTACTTTTTTGTACAACTGTCCTGTTTTCATAATAAAATAGATAAATGTATTATATTTTTGCCATCTCTTATCAGTTAACTGTTTTCATGTTATCGCATTTGCTGTGAAGTGACCATGTCAGAAAACGCTGAATCACCTGGTTACCAACAAACAGTATTGTTTATGGGAAAGAAAGTTTTTGGCTTTCTACTACTCCATCTGATACAAAAAATGGATGAGAGAATCTTCCAAAGAAAGGAAGGAAGTAATCAATTTGAAAATAAGTAACGCTATACATGGATGTGTAGATCATGCAAAGAAGTAACTTTCAGACACAAACTTAAAGAAAGTCCTCCTGAAACAGCTAGTTTCATAAAAACATTGAATTACACGAAAGAAAAAAAAATCTTTCGAAACAAATACTTCTATATGAACACTGAATTATACAGAAGATACTTTTCTCTATTCAGTTTGTATATCAAACATTTGTTTAGGAATAAGAATCAGATATCATTCACATGAGTTCTACTTTGAATGAATGGTAATAAATTGTACTCACATGGAACACTGTCACCCTAACTGGTATACACCGGTGTTTCGCCTTAAGACACTTGCCCTAAGGCTCTTCAGTACCAAATTGGATGACATTATAGAAAATACACACACTTCATTCATGAATTACGATTTTGAATGTCACGGAATAAGCTTGATCTGCTTATGTCATCGATCACATCGTAATGACATTCATTCACCTATTTGATTTAATCCCAGCCATGGGGAATCTTATTTGAATTGAAAGGATTATATTTTTAGGAGTGATTAATGTATAGCGTTACTTATTTTCAAATTGATTACTTCCTTCCTTTCTTTGGAAGATTCTCTCATCCATTTTTTTGTATCAGATGGAGTAGTAGAAAGCCAAAAACTTTCTTTCCCAAAAATTAATCACTCCTAAAAATATAACCCTTTCAATTCAGTATTGTTTACTTCGAAGGAAATTTCTGCAAAACAGTTTTCTTAGCCTATCTAGAAGATAAATAAAAAATATGGAACTCGTCAACTTTGTGGAGCAAGTTGTCAATGATGAAGTCGAGTGTGCTCATTAAAAATGGTGTTAATACAAACAAATATTTCAAGGTAATACCATTTTTGAAACGTAAAAATGACAGTTATAGGCCAACAAATCAAAAACTCTTACGTTTGAACAAATCTAGAGATTTATAAATGTAGCGCCAGATGGAAAATATTTGATGATGAAATGGATACTACTTTCGGAATATAAGGAGGTTGCTGGCATGAAGAGCTGTGCCATTTTTCGATAAAAGACATTTAATTAATGGATAAATCATTAATTGTTCAAATTCTAAATACAAAAACGAAAATAGGTCGTTCATTTTGCATTGTTGGAGGAAACATTGACTATTTTAATAAATACGTTGCATTAAGCCCTTCTGTTATCAATCATCAACTTTTTCTTCTGAATTACTCAAATTATAAATGCAGTGCCAACCCAGTTGGTATAAACATGTATGGATCAATACCCTCTACCATTGCTGAGTTTCTGAACCGCGGAACCAAAGAAATATACAGGTCACTGTTTCAGAAGGTCTTCTGCTTCTTTGTTAGCAGAATTAGGAGAAAATATAAAGGATATTGAGAAGCACGGGGGATGGAAGTCTACACCAGTAGTTGAGTGTTATATCGATCGATCTATTTCTTATAAAAAGGCTATTGCTGGAAGAATTATCCCAACAGCTAGCTCCAGCGTTACAGCATCGTCCTTTTCACTTCAAGAATTGAATGTTTATGCCCATGTAATTGGCAAGTCAGATAGTTCAAATATATTACAAAGTTGTTCAACAACGCAAGGTATCAATCAGCAGTTGTACTTATTGTACTTTTCATATTAATGTTCATAAATAGTAATAATAATGTAATTAATGTATATAATACATTTGTAACAGAATTTAATTGTATCTATATTTATTGTTCATAATAAAACCTCCTTGAAAATTAAAGAATTATGTTTTGTTTATTGCTATTTGGTCGAAAAAAATCGCGTTAAAAATATTTTTAACACTAGTGCTAAAAATATTTTCAACACGCTACTTTGTGAACATCATCTTTCAATACTCTTGACTACCCTAAAAGTGTCACTTTTGATGAGAGTTGTTCAAAAAAATGAGTTTTTGATCATTGAAGATTATCGAGAAATATGTCTTTCAATTATCTTAATAATGAACCTTAACAATAACGTTTCTTGTTAATTCTATTATCATTATTTCAGTTTTTGTAATCTTTGTATATTCAGTTTAATATGATTTCGTCTAATTTTTGTTCATGACAATAGGAATAATATCACTTAAATTCATTGAGACCACTTTCTCCAATCAGAACAGATGTACTCTCTCCAGACGCGCGTTTCGGTGACCTCAGCGTCATCAGTGGATGACTAAAACTAATTTGGATGGGTAGCAGAGATGGGAGCATCGCTAGGAGAAGTTTGTACAGTTGAAAGGAGACAATGTTGAAAAACAAAAAAAATATTCTGAAAAAAAAATGTCTTGTAACTTTGTTAGGTCGAAAACTTTTCAGATCACCCTCGTATACTTTGCAGAAAACAAAAGTGATATCGTGTGTTTGAATTAGTTTTAGTCACCTACTGATGATGCTGAGTTGACCGAAACGCGCATCTAGAGAGAGTACACTTTTTTTTTTAGTTGGAGAAAGTGTTTTCAATGGATTCAAGTGATATTATTTTCTATTGTCATTAAGAATGGCATTAGGACGAAATCACATCTAATTGAATATACAACGATCATAGAAAACTCTGCCGAGATAATATTGATAGAATTAGAAAAAACTTATGGTTAATTATTATGATATTTCAAGGACATGTTTCTTGTTAATCTCTTCGAAATGGCCATATTTAATGTCTGAAAATCAGCATATCTCAATTATTTGAAACCCGTATAAAATAAAGTCATTGAAAGTATATTTGAATATCCATTCTTCGAGACAACTGTGAATTCATGAACATCAAACAATCTTTGGAAAATATGTAGACTCTATAAATTGAGTAATTTCATATTGTCAGTTCAATCAAAATAAAAATTCCAATAAGAATTTTTATTCAAAAAACAATTTCGATCATAAGATGAGATGATATAAAAAAAATTTGTTGTCAAATACAGTTCGAATTTTGGGAAAAATTCGCACTACTTCGTGTTATTAATATTATCAATTGTTTTGCAAATGCCGTCGAATAGTTACACTTGAAAAGTAATATGAGAAACAAATTAGTAAAAAATGCAGAACGAATCGACGAGTCGTTTTGTCTCTTTTTTAGATTTTTCTTGCTCATTTCGGAGATTTTTACCACATGTTTCAGAAACAGTGAAATGTTGATTGAGTGCCAGTCTATTTCAAAATCGAAACTGATTTCAAAATAAATTGAAAACTTTCCATTTCAATGGTCATAAGAAAGAATCATTTTTATTATTAGATTTTTGGGAACAATGAAGTTGAATTGAGTCAAATCAAGTTATACATACCTTCCAAATTATTTTTTTCCACTGGAGAAGAATTGATGGCTGATACAATATACACCACTACAAGGGTGAATAACAAAAAAATCGATGAGAATTTCATTTTGCTACCTGACAACAATTATAATTCTTTCAAATCTGATTCGAATTATAGTAACTCCATCAAGCTCATATATTTATACTTCTCAACAAGGTCTTATCTCAATATCTGAAGTGCAAGAAAAAGTCCTTACCTATTGTTTCAAATCCTTTGGTGGCGACATATTATTCGCTTTTATTGACACAAACAAATTTGGTTCCTACTTCAATGATTTTGAAAACAAGTAGTTATCGTTTGTGTTGAAATATATATTGTCATTTTGAGGACACTAATGTATGTCGAACAATTGATAAGAAAAGCAGTAATGTGAAGTGTTGTGTTTACTGGGTATCTACATTTCATGAAATGATCCAGTGTTGAAGATCTTTCAGTATGAAAATTATTTGGAAAATTGGTTATCACAAACAGAACTTGCAAACATAATTATTCAAATGGTTCAAAAGGTTCAAGCTGGTTCTGATCTAACCAACTAATTTGAACTAATTGAAGATACATGAAATCAAATGTTTCAAAATCAAAGCTCTTTCAATATTGAAATTTTTCTGTGATTTAGAAACTGATCTTCATGAAAATAACCTACGAAGGACCTGTGGGATGGGCTACCTATCGGGCGCGTCCCCATGTGGCGGATAGGGGAACGGCCAGGGGACTGGAGGCCTAGGCCTTGTCCGGGAAGCCAATGTGGTCTTTTTTTTGGTACCTTAGGAGCTGCCTGACTTGTCCATTGAGTCCAAGTATCCAGAAAACACTGCATCCTCTTGGGATTATTGCGTTCATTCTCCCATCTTCTCATGACACCCATTCCATTAGTCTCGTTCCCTGTACTAGTTTGTACAGGTTCCGTGTTGAATGTTCGTCATATTCTTCTGGACGTAATACCTCCTGTGATTCAGTGCCTCACATTCGCATAAGATGTGTAGAGCTGTTTCTATCCCGTCGTTGCATAATCTGCACCTGAGGTATCTGTTGTACAGCCCCAGGTGTCCTCTAAGCAGACAATGACCGGTTAGTAACCCTGTCTGTAATATAATCCTCACTTCCGCCTGAAAGACGGATATGTATAGTCCTAGCGGATAGCTGTAGTTTGAATTTCTATCCGCTCGCTATATTCCAGCTCCCGTTTCATGTTTGGTCTTCGATCCTTCTGTATACCAGGTGCTTTTTCCAAACATGTTTTCGGAATGACTGATGGTCTTCCACTCTTCACGACTTATGATTTTGGTCGTGAAGTTTGTATTAAAGGTGTACTTCTGTGTCATGTGGTCCGAGCACATATTCAATATGTGCTCCTCCACTAGTTCCAAAATTTCTGTTCGGTCTGATTTTTTGTAGTTCGGTGAGTTTTCCATTCTGAATTGGCCCATCCTGGCCTTCCCCATCATCACAAAGTGTCAAGGAGGTAGATTCAGGAGTGTCTCCAATGCAGCTGTTGGGGTAGTTCTCATTGCTCCCGTCATTCCCAAACATGCAAGTCTTTGCACCTTGCCTAGTGCTACCTCCGCTTTCCTCTTTATCCTGTCCAAGTGTTGGTTCCAGGTCAGTTTGGAATCCAGAATTACTCTCAGATATTCAACCTTCCCCGACACTTGTATTTCTTCACCTCGAAGTTTTAGAGGTCCGATACCCTCCGTTTTAGTCCTCTTGGTGAATGCTACTATAGTCGATTTGGATGAGCTTATGTTAAGCCCTTCTTCTTCGGTCCATCTTGTTATAATATTCAGGGCCTGCTGTATGCATCCCTTCACTACATTATTGTATTTACCTTGGACTAAGATGACTAAGTCGTCTGCATAGCCTAGTGCTTTATACCCGTTGTGGTCCAAGAAACATAATAGCTCGTCCATTACAAGGTTCCATAACAGAGGGGATAGAACACACCCCTGAGGACAGCCCCTTGCTACCCGTCCCACGACTGTTTCCCCCATAATGGTTGTATATACCAATCTTCCCCTAAGCATGCAGTCTATCCACCTACAGCTTGTCTTGTCGATCCCTCTTCTCCTCGACGCCTGGATGATTGATTCTAACGACGAATTATCAAATGCGCCCTCAATGTCCAAGAAAGCAGCTAAAATTACTCCCTTGTTTCTGTAAATATGTTCTACTTTTTCTGTTACCCGACATAGAGCCATTTCTGTTGATATACCTGACCTATATGCATATTGGTCTCGATGTAATGGTCTGATAGCTAGTGATACGTCCCTGATATGCCTGTATTTCTATCGTTTTCAACGCAAATACATGAGACTGGTCTCCAGGCCTTCGCCGAGACCTGTCCGATTTTTCCAGGTTTCGGAACGAAGGTGGCCCTGATCAGTCTCCACTGTGGTATAGAAACATAGGAAGTTTTCAATCTCATTTTCCATTATATATATTGTGATTTTCTAAAAAAAATTCAAATTTGTTAGAGACACTGACACCACTACTCGCCAAAACAATTGAGTAAGTACAATCAGGGGAATCCTTAGTTCCAACTTGATGAGTCACTTTGAATATATCGAAAAAACGTTTTTTTAGTATTGATCTCTGATTACTGAGTAATTTTCAAATCAACATACACCCTCCAAAGTTGTGATCCGGAGCATCAAAAAATCAAGCGATTGGGGACTAATACTTTTCATAGAGTTCAATTACATTTATAAGTATATCAAATTCTAATGTCGAAAGCTATATCAATGGCTCATTTCGAAAATTCTGGTATTGTACCAGAGTCAAGGAAAGTAACATTTATAATTTTACTTCCTCAGTTATTTTTTCGATAATGTAGTCGAACTGAGATGCTTCAACTGTACCTACTTCTCAATACGATGAGGAATTGAAGTTACTATCTTCAGTATCCACATTACCGGATAATGATTTTGGTCCAAAAGATATTATTTTTAGGAACTCAGGTAATATGTCAATATGTTATGTAATGAAATTTCAACGAGAATAAGTTCAATAATGGTGAATGAATAACTTCCTGAAACTTGTTCTTTATTTTCTGTATGTAATATATCGTAGTCCATGTAGGAATCGTGGTTATTCTTTTAAATGTGGTAAGCATAGGCGTAGTTAGTTTTCTTCAGCTCAACTTCTGTTTTGCCAGAATATAATTGATTTTGAAAGGCCAAAATTGTACTTTTTCCTAGAAATAATGTTGTATTCTACCTGATTGTTCATTCAAAATCTACGTGTTTTACCCGACTTAATCATTCATTATTATTAACTACTGTTATATAAGAGATACCATCAGTAACTGATGAAGCTACCATGTAGCGAAATGCGTTTTAAATGTTCTCCAACATTTCTTTGGGGTATCAAGATCAATCTATAAACCATTAAATAATACTTAATAAATTCTCTGACAAACTTCAAACTCTATATTCACAGATTTCCTGAATTTAACCGTTTCTACTGAAAGAGTATTTGTGAAAGAGCTGTCTTGTTATTCCGTGTGTTGAGAAATGAAAATAGAACCGTTTATTTAACATTATTATTCTTTATTCATATATTCTTATACTTATATACACTCATTCATGAAATTCATGACATTTATAATTAAATATAACAATCATATAATTTTTGAGAATGACATGATATGTGCAATGAAGGCAATAATACTTTTGTCAATTCCAACCTTGCTATTGAAATTATGCAATCAAGGAATGATGCTCGTTTAACTGCTAGGCTTCAGCGAAAAGTTTTGGAGTACGTTGGAATTTCGACTTTCTCTGATCTGTTCATGACAAAAAAAATAAAATTTATATTGTTTCGATAACCGATAGTGTGAAAAACTGAATGAATAATATTATCATTTGATGAAAAACTCAAGAATAGAAAAAGAAACAGTATATTTCAAAAACTAAATCATTTCAGTTAGATATAATTAGGTAAAGAGGGTTTACCAACTCTTTTCTTCCAGTATTTCTTTCTTTCATAACTTGATTCTTAGATCATTTTTAACTCCTTCAACTCTGTTAGTCATCAGTTTTTTTACGTTTCTCTTAGCTTTGAAGCATTTTGTTATTAACGTCGTTGATGTCTGCAATAATTCCGTAATAGTTTCAGAAAGAGACGTTATCACTTGTCCAACTCAGATCTAATTAGGTGAGTTCTTGAATGAAAAGTTGGTGGTTCAACTATTCACAATTGTTGATGTGGACTTGCTGGAAATATATGTTTCAACATAACTCTTTAATCGAGTATGGAATCTATTCATTATCTAACTTCGACAAGTCAATTGAAACTTCTAGGTTGACATATATCATAAACGGTGTAGATTCAGTTTAAATATTGATGTAATCATGAACTCGAGAGCCCTTCGGACTATAAATAATAATCTTGATGATTATTCAAGCATAAATGGATGTCAGAAAGCGACTGAAAGTTCATTACTACATTTTTACTGAAGCTGGATTTATCAGTTCTTGATAATGAATTCACAAAAAGGTTTACAACTGTTTGCCAATGGGTCCATATAATTAATTATGGAAAGAAGTATACATGGCAGCTTGTTTTTGTAGAGTATGAACATTTCTCTAGCTATCTTCATAGCAACATAACCTTTTTGATGTACAAATGGAAGGTTATGGGAATAATACATTAGTATAATGAAGTATCAGAGTATCATCTTATCAATGATGATGCAAAGGATCTGCAGATATCTTCTTCCTCAAAGAAATTATGTGAATTCTCTATTCATGCACCTTCATGAATTTATGCGCTTGATTTATTATTGCTATGCATTTGGGTATATAGAAGCTCGACAATATTATGAGTCTTTATGAGGATTCAATATTTGGGTTATAGATATATAACATATACGTCAATAAGTTGTTCAAATGACTAGTTTCATGGTTTTAATTGGGTATAACATTCTTTCCTTTCATACAATAATCGTAATCACCCAAAAAAAAAGACTCACTTCAAATAGAAAAATGATCACTGCTATCACGTAAACCATAAAACCAGCCATCCAAATCTCCTAAATATAATTTAAATATAGTTTTTGATACCATTAAGGTAATTTCTGCCAATGGGGTTCAACCCAAAAAATCTTTCTGTTTTGAGTACAAAATAAATATGCCTGTTCAAGATACATGAAAACTCCATCATATTGTAAGCATGTTCATCAATTTGCTTGACAATATCAAAAAAACTTGACTGCTCATACAGTTTTGCCTAAAAATAGTTGTTGATAATAATGTTGAAAAAATACATTAGTTCCTTACTCATTTATTTCGAATCAGATGATAATACCAAATAGTTGAATCATAGAACTGACGTATGAATATCACACAAATCATAGTATGCTAAAAAAAATGATAATCTATATTTATTGATACTGACTAATCAATGTTTTATGGAGGTAGTAAACAACCACATGGATATTTATCGTTACATTAGATCTGTGAGATAAAACTGAATGAATGAATTTGTCAATCCCAATAAACATTGCATGTTTATAGTAGGGACAACGTAACATACAAATTGTAAAAAAAACATACTAAACAACAAATAAAAATAAACAAAACAACACATGAACATATGTGAAACTACAAAACTGTCAATTTATTTCAAGATATATCCTTTTAGTTGTGTTTTAAATTTCGTATAATCAATTTTTTTATATTGTTAGGTATTTTATTATATAAATTAACTCCACCATGACAAATTTTTGACCAAAGTGTACTTTTGTGTGATTGTGAAACTATATTTTGTATTTGCCGTGTATTATGATCATGAATTGAATTGATTTCGTCGAAATATAGTACTGAATGTTTTATATTATTCTTTACATTATAAATGAACATGCATATTTTGAAATTGTTTATTCCCCTAATATCAAATAATTTTCTAGGTTAATATAGATTGTTGGTCCTCGCTCTTTGATCCAGCTTATATATACATTTTATGATTTTATTTTGTAACCGTTGTGATTTCAAATGAGGGAAATTTGCTGTTGCCCAAAGTGATGTTAGGTATTGGAAATAAATTGAAGAAAAATAAATTGTTTTCAAATATTTCAAAGGAATAATATTTCTTATTTTATAAAAAATACCTACAAGAGGTGCAATTTCATTTCTGAGTCAACTCATAGGTATGTGAATTCCAAGATGAATTCTGATCTAGATATAAACCCAAAATTTTTACTTCTTTCTTAAATTCCATCGAATTTTTATTGAAATTCAGAAAAAACTATTTGTAATCTGAATTTTTTTTGGATATAATTGTATAGTAAGATTTATCGAAATTCAAATGTAACTCATGAGATCCCAACCAAAGAGATATTAGTTTCAAGTCTCCTAAAATAGATTTTTCAATGATATTGGTATTTTTAGAGAAGTAAATGCAGCAAAAACACTTATAGAACCATATAAATTCAGTTCTATTATAGAATTAATCTAAATAAAGAATAGAGTCGAGCCTAAAACAGAATCTTGTGGAACTCCTCAGTTGATGGTTTTCAATGAACTCTTTTTTTTCCTTATATAAGTATACTGCTCTCTGTTGCTAAGATAATTTTGTAAATTGATGCCAATTGAGTTCAACTTTGCAGAGAAATGCCTTTCGCAAATCAAGTGATAATATACCATAAACATTATTTGAATCTAATTGAAGTTGAATCTTAGACACTATATCCAATGCAGTTGACTCTGTGTAACTTGACCTGCGAAAACCATATTGTCTACTCCAAAGAAAATCAATAATTTTTAAATATTTTAATAATCCAGTGTTCATCAGTTTTTCAATAATTTTTGATAGAATAGAAAGCATGGAAATTGGCCAATAATTACATTTTACATTGGGATCTCCATTTTTGAATAAGGGTGAAATTTTTGATATTTTACACAATTCAAAAAATATACCTGTTTCCAAGATGTATCGATATTTTTTTTCATATTTAACTACTTTGACATCTTTTACTGGAATCATATCGGAACCCGGAGACTTTCTTTGATTCAAATTATCAATAATTTCTTCTTCTGTGGGATAGTTATTGTTACATTAGATCTGTGGGATGGAATTGGTGAGTCTTGATGAAAATTCACTATGAACGTATTCGATTTTTTTTTAATGAAAAACACAAGCACTACAGGAAAATCCTTAATGCGCTCACATCGGATTTGAATTGCTGAAGATTAAATCCATTTGGAAAAACGTTCTCAGGAAGTTTATTCCACACAAACGCAGTTCTCCAGGTGAAAGCAGTGAAGTTCAAGGTGTAAGGTTAGGTTAGGTTAGTTCCAAAGAGAGTGAATCTATTCGACCTCCCACCGCAACCCACAAGGGTTTATTGCGGCTCACACCTATTCACACCCGACCATATAAACCCAGCTTCTTAATGAAACCGATTAGTTTGTATGGTGAGTGGTCTTTCAGGTCAGATGGTAGGACTACGGCTCTAGTATCAAGCTTCGAAGGGTAAATACACGCCTTGAAGTGAGCCAATCCTGGAAGATTCTGCCAGAAGTCCATAAATCTTCTTGCCATCCAGGTGTTCAATTTTTGTTTGGCAAAGCCGAAAGCGATGCCAATGACAGGTTCTGGTCCGATGAAGCTGCTTACAGCACCCTACTTTGGCAGGGAGTCAGCAGCCTCATCGCCTTCTAGGCCAGTATGGTCAGGAATCCAGACCAGAAACAATCTGTTAAGTCTTCCTATCGAGGAGAGTCGTTTTTGGCAATTCGCTACCAATGTAGACGTTGCTCTGTAGGAGCCAAGAGCTTCCAACGCCGCTTGACTGTCCGAGAATATCTTTATTGACATTATTACATATAATATGAGATTGGATTCTTCCAGTCTCTCAGAGGTGTGAAGAGAGAAAAAATTTCGTGAGAATTTAATGAGATAGTTTACAAAATCATAGAATGTGTTTCACTATAGAATGGCATTTTCAGGCTTCTCCAATATTCCGTGTACAAGACATACTGACTGCTGCAGTTAAAATGCTCATACTATTTCAAACTGGGAGTATGAATAAGTATGATGTTAATTTTTTAGATTGCTTGCTACCTCTATTTGAAAGATTCCCTCATCGTTCTGCATGGGAAAGTAGAAAGTCAAAATGTTTCTTTCCTAAAAATTATTCTCTAAAAAAATATACCTCTCTGAATTGAAATGAACTATATTTATTTCTATACAATATTCAATTCCAACAGCTGACTCATCGATACTAAATCTGTTTAGGAGATAGGAAAATGAAATAACAAAATCATTATTTCAATTACAATATCTAAAACTTTCATTATACTTATATAATCCACGATATCTTTTGGGTGAGTATTCAACTTAATCAATGAACGAAACTGATATCAAAGATTTGTTTCGTTCATTCAGTCGTAAAAAAGAGAATATTCAACTTTGAATTTGGGTGAAATAAATAATATTTATAATCATAACATAAAATTTGGGGAGAAAATAGTATTGCATTTGGGCATTGAAATATATGAGAACGTTCCAGAAAAACGAAAAATAAATGAAAAACAGTAATTGAAATTCTGATTCATATATTGCTTTTTTTAGTTAGTAGGTAACTATGACTCAATTATCAACATGTGCTGTACACTTTATTGATTGCTCAATAAACAAATATTTTTTTAACTACTATTTATTTTCTACCCGGTATAAACATTCTTGGGATCGACGAAGACTTTTTTTATCATATTTCAAATGATGAAAGATATCAAACACCGTTGATTTCATAATAACCGATGGCAATCAAAATAAAATAATTATTTAGGTTGTTATCGACTTCTATGCCAATATGAAAGGCTAATTAGCTTTTTCATGTATCTTGATAGTCTTAAGATCACGTCTCACTTCACCGCTGCTTCGAGGAGACTAATCAGTCCCCAAAGTCAAGACTCACGCGATCATAAAAAAATAACATAACTAATTTCATATACTATTCTGAAATGCATGCACATTTGTGGACTAGATTGTCGCTAGATTCAACAAAAGTCGAATCACGCTTTCTCTGGCCTCGTTGCGAACAATTGTTCCACTACAGAACTATCTGCTAGTGTACTAATATCTCCTACATCTCTGTCATTCACGGCGATCTTCCTCAAAATCCGCCTCATTATCTTTCCTGACCTCGTTTTTGGTAGAGCGGGGGCATTTTGTATCATGTCGGGTTGGGCGAATGGGCCAATTTTTTCTCGAACGATAACATTCAATTGCTTGACTAGTTTCTCGTCGAAGACCGCATTTTCTGTCGTTGTTATGAAGCAGTAGAGGCATTCTCCCTTCACCGGATGAGGTTTCGCAACAACGGCGGCTTCTGCGACTGCGGGGTGTTCTGTCAAGATGGACTCTACTTCCGCAGTTGACATAAGATGGCCGGAAACGTTCAACATGTCGTCGACTCTTCCTGTCACCCAGAGATAACCGTCAGCGTCCCGTCTTGCCCCTGTGAATGGAAAATGAAAGTGAATTTCGATAGTTTACTTTACAAAATTACTTTATGAAATCACTTTATAAAATTAATTCATGAATAACTTTATGAAATCACTTTAGAAAATTAATTCATGAATTACTTTATGAAGATATGCTACATATGTATTAGTTGTGTTTTTTGAATGAGTGAAGTACCATAGTCAGGGAAGCTATAGATTACGCTGTAGACGACCCTTCCCGATATAGAAGGCCCCGACACTCTGTCAACAAAAAACTCGCCCAGTCAAAATTTGCTTTGAAAATAAACAGGTTGCTATTAAATTTCTGAAGGAGAAGCAAAAAGTCATACAAAAATACCAAGCATCCGCATATATGCAGATCAAACAAAAAAACAAAGGGAATATTTTATTCAGATCAAAGGTAAATTAGAGGAACTGAAACAAGAAGGACACACCAACAAAACAATAAAGTACATAAACAATATACCAACAATTGTATATTGTATATATGAAAAAACCAGAAATTTTCAGTAGCTTATCGTAATATTCAGTACCATACAGACATAATATACATTAATGCAAAGAGTTTTATTGCCCATAAGGATCAAAATATTGAAGAACTTATTTGTTATAATCCAAAAATACTACTCCTAAGTGAAACCCGGACAACGGAAGATTTCGAGGAAGTAGAACTGAATATAAAAAATTACAACTTAATAAGATATGATTCAAAAAGCCGTCATACAGGTGGAGTGCTAATGTATGTAAGACAAGGTATTATCGTAATAACAAAATTAACCTAGGCGTTGTATATCATTCTCCAAATGGTAACCATGGAGAATTTATTAATGATTTTGAAGAAATGTGTGATGAGATTACCACAAAAATCAACGCTTAGTTATCGTGGGTGACTTTAATTTTGATTATTTCGTAAATAACTTTTATAGAGATAAATTTCAAGAGACAATAATGACATACGATCTGGAACAAATCATAAATGAACCAACAAGATGTACACTAACAAGTGAAACACTGATCGATTATGTAATTGACCCAAATATTTTTGCCAAAGTACACAAATTTCCAAAAATCACTGATCATGATACAATAACTATTAACATTAGAAGTAACAACAGACCAATAAATGTAGTTTCAAAAATGTACAGAAAATTTAACATAGATAATTTTCACATGATAAATTTGAGATTGATTGATTGATTGCAGTTGGCCAACAAATTGCTTAGATGTAAATACTATTTTTAATAAAATGTCAAAAAATTACAAAAAAGTTGTTAATGAAATTTGCCTAGTAAAAACATTTGAAAATACTAGAAATAGCTTACCTTGGTACGATAAAGAAATGCATTTAAAGGCAAAAAATCGTGATGATGCTTATAAAAAATTTAGACTGTGTAGTAGAAACATGGAGGAAAAACAAAATCTTTGGAATACCTACAAAATATGTAGAAATGAAGTTAATAACAGTCTTAGATTGAAGAGAATTTTTTTTAAGAAAATGCGATTGATTCCCATTATGGAGATTGTAAACAAATGTGGAAAACGCTAAAACAGTTGATTCGAAATGAAAATCTTGCATTTAGAAATACAGTCATGAAATTTGAAATTAGAGATAGAGTAGTGATTGCGAAAACAGAAAATGATATTGCAAACTGTTTCAATGAATATTTCATATCGAGTGTAGGTGATATAATTGATACCATGAATTATCATAAGGAATGGTCCGCCAATCATCTCCCAGAAATAAAAACTAACTTCGAAAACTTTAGTAAAATGAGTATAAAAGAACTTGAAAATATAATTGCTACCCTGGAAAATGAAGGTAAAATACATGATGCTATGAATGGTCAAATAATAAAAAATACCATTGATACTTGTGGTTTTCACCTATTAAATCTTATTAACGCATTCTTTTCAACAGGAATATTTTCAAATGAGCTGAAAACATCCATTATAATACCAATTCCAAAAGTCAAAAATTCAAGTGATGCAATGAATTTCAGACCAATCAACACGTTACTAGATGTTGAGAAAGTAATTGAAAGAGCAGCATACAACCAACTCATTGAACACATAAATATTAACAATATTTTATTAGGGAACCAGTCAGGTTTTCGTAGTAAACATTTTTGTGAAACAGCCTTACAACTGATAATTACTAGTTGGAACCAATTGACGAGCATTTGAAACAATAGATAGAGGTATTCTAGTGCAAAAATTAAAAACATATGGAATTGAATCAACTGCTTTGAAATGATTGGAAAGCTACCTGAGTGATAGAAAACAGACTGTGAAAATAAATAACCATTTTTCTACTACAAGGCAGATAAATATAGGTGTCCCACAATGTAGTGTAATTGGATCTTTACTATTTATACTATACATGAATGACATCAACTGCTCTGTTAATTGTGAATTCATCAATCTTTATGCAGATTATACTCTGTTGGCAGTTATTGTGGTGATTGTGTGGAGACCTCTGTTCAAAAAATGAATGAAGAATTAATTAAACTTGAGAAATACTTGAAGGGAAATAAGTTGAAACTCAATGTACAAAAAACAAAAGCTATGATCATTTCTAATTACAATAGGACAAAAAATATTGATAAAGATAACATAACTTTAATTATAGAAAATACAAAAATTGAAATCATAAAACAATTCAAATACTATTGGGGTTGTATTGGATGAAAATTTAACATATAAGGAACACTTCATATCAACACAGGAAAAAAATTCTAAAAACTCTTTTTCTTCTCAAGAATAGCTGCTCTCATATCGTTGAAAGCGAGATTGACAGTTTTTAATAGTATCATTAAACCACATTCTGACTATTGTTCTACAATACTATTTCTATTAGACAATAACAGGAAAGCTTCTCTACAAAAACTTCAAAATCGTGGGATGAGATTAATCCTAAAATGTAATAGATATACTTCAATAACCCAGATGTTAGAGACTTCACAGTGGCAATCAGTAACCAAAAGGTTGACTATCTCAGCAATGATCTTCATTTTTCAAATTGTCAAAGGTTTGATGCCAACTTATTTCAAACGATTCATCAAGTTTAATCATGAGGTCCACGAATACTGTACTAGAAGTGCAAACAATTTTCATGTGGATAGAGCTAAAACCAGATGGATCAAAAACACCTTACGGTTGTGACGGTGCAGTTGTTTTCAGTCGCAGACCCAGGACAGGGATGTCAACCTGCCTAGGAACTTAAGCGGAAGTTTACACTATTGAATTGTGTGCGGAGAGATTGGAAGAATCCAACCTCATACACAAGTCATACACAAGTCCTCGATAGAAAGACTTAACAGATTGTCTCTGGTCTGGATTCCTCGCCATACTGGCCTGAAAATCAATGCTTGCAGCACCCTCCCTTGCAAAGGAGGGTGTTGCAAGCAGCTTCATCGGAAAAGAACCTGTCATTGGCATCGCTTGCCAAACAAAGGCTGAATAACTGGATGGATTTATAGACTCCTGGCAGAATATTCCTGGATTGGCTCACTCCAAGGCATTCATTCACCCTTTGAAGCTAGATACCAAACAGTTATTGGACTACAGTAGGGAAAAACTACGATGTCTAACAGGCCTTCTTACAAGTCACTGTCATTTAAATCATCATATGCAGATACTGTCGGAAGACAGTGTGTGACGCCTCTGTTTGGAAAATGATGAAACAGCAGGGCACATACTTTGTGCCTCCTCGCTGGGGACCAAATCAGGTTTTTAGAGTTCGGCAGAGCCTTACCCTTACCATCTGACCTGAAAGACCACTCACTACACAAACTGATTGGCTTCGTTGAGAAGCTAGGTTTATTTGGTCGAGTGTAAATAGGTGTGGGCTACAATAAACCCTTGCGAGTTGCGGTGAAGGGTCGAATTGACCTACTCACTTCAGACCTAAGCTAACTAACCTAGCGCTCGCCCTGGATGCCTCAGCATATCAACAACCGATTAAAATTTTGAGAAAGTGTAGAAAATTGTTAGGGAGAATCGTCAAATCACTATTAGAGAAGTACCACAAGAAAACTTGCCCTTTTCCTGTAAGACATGTGCGTGAGTCTAGAAAGAATATCAATGGCTCATGTAATAGTAATAGTCCATGGGAATCTAGTATCGTTAACACACCAGCTTCTCTTCGCTCTATGAAAAAGTATATTATTGAGGGAGGAATGAAATTATCAGGTGCAGCTTATAAAGACAGGCTGCCTATATACATGGACAAGTATAATAACCTGCAGTTTTCGAGAAAATTTTTCAGCTTGAAATGAAAGACTATTATGATAAGCATCCTTATGCCGCAATTAGATATTCAACTGTTAATTGAAAATATTCTAATTTTATTTTCTTCAACAAGTCCACGGTGAGCACAGTGTTGACATTGCTCGTTACTGTCCTCAGTTTTCAAGACTTACCTCAGATTATTTAATTTTTAATTACTTTAAGTTACCTATGGATCATTATTTGCTAAAGAACGAATACATATGTCTTTTAACTCAAATGAAAAATATTTCCTTATCTGTGAGTCTGAGTATTTTTTGACTGTTTATAAACTTGAAACCCAATTATCTCAGAGAGATAATTGAAAGGAATTTTTCATCATTGCAGTGGATCCTTCATTTGTTTCGAAGAAAAATTAACGCTGCAACATTTCGATTCAAATGATCTAAATAATCGGCACACTTATTCGATTTTCATTTTGAATCGATTGAAACAAGTTTAACTGAAATAAAGAAAAATTGTTTCCTCACGAATGGCACCTAAATTTGACATAATGTATTAGTCTTTTCAACCTACCATCCCCTGTGAAATAAAATCCTGGGAACTTCGAGAAGTAGGTCATTTCGTATCGATCGTGATCGTTGTACAGACTCCTCATCAAACCAGGCCATGGTCGGGGGAAAACCAGGTAACCTTCACCTTCTCCCTTTATTTCCTTTCCCCCTTCGTCTAACAGAGCGGGTTCAACGCCAAAGAATGGAAACGCCTGGAAAAAAATTTTAGTTCAAAAATAGTAAGTCACGTTATAAATATGAATAAATATGAACGGGTACTTTAATAACTTCCAACGGACATGTACCAACCATTTTTTTAAATAAGGTACCTACATAACTTCTGCAATAACTGTAAGTGAAGGTAAATCAAGTCATTCAACGAAATTTTCGTTGAACATTTTGGTCATAGTTTGAAAAATGAGGTACTGGCAAGGTTCGTCTCATTTCAAGACATTACCTCCGTTTTCAACTACTTGAGTTGTTATTGTATCTATGGAATCTATTTAAGGAAATTACAACCTGATTTGTGCTCAGGAAATTATTGATGTGTGACCAGAATAAAAGGGAAATTCACTCTACTCAACATAGATTTGAGGCATCTGTATAGTTTTCAATACAGTGGTTCCTAAAAATGCCTAGAATGCCTAGAATTTGTGAATTCTAACAACGTAGAATGGTGACGTATCCTTGGGCAATAAAAAATTTCAACTAAGTGAAGTTGAAATTTCCTGGTTCGTTGTCCAATATGATTCTAATATGATTTGAAATTCCTGAAAGAAAAAATGAAATTGAAATGAATAGCTGAAATTATCGATTATATTAAGCAATAAAACGTGAAATGAACTTAAAAAGAGATTTGAAACCAAGGTACTTCACGACGTTTCGATCTTTAGTATCCACAATCGTCTTCTGGTGATGATTGGACTATTCCTCCGGGAGATGGCTATTTATGGATCATTAGAACGCTTTCACCTATCTCATCTTTCCTCTCTCCGCTTCACTGGTTAACCGATTAACTGGAGTTTTTCATTTTCCCGTATGATTACAGGTTTCCATATAAAGCGTATCTCTACGTTAGCTTGGCTGAATGCTACTGTACAACATATATGCAGCTTCTTTGAACTTCCTCTTAAACCAGTGTTTCATTCTGTGAATGATCTCAGCTTGGAACCACTTGGCACTTGATGTTATATTGATGGGTCCAAGCATGCTCTGCTATTCCCGATTCGCTGGTTACTCCTCGCTGTGTGTTTCTCTTCTACTCGGCAAAACGAACTTTCAATGGGCTCTTAGTTTCACTGATATATAATTTGTCGCACTCACAGGGTATCTGGTGCAATTCTAAGAATCACAGTCCGCGTTTGCTGAGGCTGCCATGGATGGAGTTTCTGGATCTGAAGCGAGTTCAGATGTTGTACTTGGACCGAATACTTCTATTATTTCCAACAATCCTCTGACGTGGGGAAGGGCAAGCACTGGTTGTGACGGCTTCTCTTCCTTTTGAGGCTCTTGCTGTCTTCTAGCCAAAATCTGTTCCACCATCACTTTGGAGTAACCATTTCGTTGAAGATCTTTTTTGATGATGCCTAGTTCCTTTTCGAGACCTTCGGGCCCGAAATCACGGTCTACTAGAGTCTTGATGATTCCTCTGTTAGTCTCTCAGTCGATTGATGGTTGTTAGTTTCCTGGTTAAGAGACTGTCCCGTGCGAGTGGGATTTTGGTATACAGATGTTTCCCATTTAGTATCGTAACGTCGTGGAGTAACTTAGTTTGATTTTTTTTAATTATATTTTTGATTGTTCCATTTTAATTTTTTGCCTATTTTTTATTCTATTCTGATTTCATTTCAGACAATGACACTTCTAAACATAAGTGAAATTATTCTACAACTTACCGCTGCTCCAGGTTTCATGGGCGTTGCGCCTGGTAAAGGAGTCAAAACGTGTCCACCAGTTTCCGTTTGCCAGAAAGTATCGACTATTGAACATTTCTCATGACCCACTAGTGTGTAATACCACATCCAGGCCTCTGGATTTATTGGTTCTCCTACGGAACCTAATACTTTCAACGTAGATAAATCGTGCCTGAAAGGAAACAATTAGTACAATTCATCAACTCTAAACTTATTTTTTGGGATGAAATATATAAGACGGCTGTACCAATCTATATATGGAAAGCTATAAACATTGGCATAGGTGGTATATTACATATTCTTATCTTATTTGGGACACTTGTTATATTATTATTTAAAAAGTTATCAAGTTATCAAAGAACGTTACATATTCATTCATAAAGTGTTATTGATACGAAAATCAGATCAAAAACCACCTATTCACAACAGTTTTGACGACGAAGTGAATCAGAAAGATTATAAAAATCGAAAATAATCGAATAGAAAGTTCGAACAGAAATCAGAATCAATTTGATGACTTTGTTTCGAAGAGACACAGATGTATTGAGAAAATTCAAAAAATTTCAGAAATATTACTTTCCCGGCTAATACTACGATGGACATTGTATATTCGAATCGAAGCAAATGTCTCGGAGTATAAGTCGGAATAATCATCTTCTCACCATTTTGTATCTTTCCTCTACACCACCATCTGACTGATTTTCATTTCTATTATAGTTTTGGCATATTCAATATATTTTCCCCATTCGGAGATTTGTTCACGAAATGAAGTCAATATTCTCAAGAAATTTTGTCTTAGATAAAGGATTCGTATCAACGGTCAAGCTACGATGAAGTTAGTCGAGTCCCGGCACATTGTTGTCTTGATTGTATCTGCCCTGCACTGATGAGGTAAAACACCCCAAAACGTGAAAAACAAGAAGTATCTGCAAGACTTTTCTCCGTGGAGAAATTTACAGAAATATTTGTCGTATATAGTTCAATATCCATCGTGATATTAGCCAGGGACGTGGTTATTTTGCAGTAGGAATTGTCCAGATTCTATTGTGGAGGGTCGTTGTTACATCCCCATACCCCGATGAGGGGTAGAAAGAATGAACTTGAAATCCAAAAGTTTCAAGTTCAGCTATCAAGCAGAGCACATGAATATAGCAATTAGTATCTTGACGAAACGTCGTGATGATGTTAAGGACGAACGGATGTATACCCGAGATGACACATCCGTTCGTCTTTGATACAATCACGACTCTTCGGCAAGATCGCACTTGTCATATTCATGTGCTCTGCTTGGTAGCTGAACTTTTAAACATAAGTCGAAATATTCATTGATAATTATCTTCACGTTTAGTCAACACAGAAGTTTTTCTTACTGAATTTGAAGATAGTATTTATACATGTCTCTCTCTCACTCGAACAAAATATAATCCCTATTCAATTATTTATCAACTAATTAATTATAATTTATTGACTTTCATAGAAGAAATATAGAATTGTTTCAGGTTCTGCAAACTTTTGCAGACCAAAAAAACTTTCTGTTGGTGATGAAAACCCAAATTTGTAAAAAAAATTCAGATTTTTGTGTAGGAATAATCTTCAAATTTACCTAGAATCTGCTAATATACGTGTAAAAAGTGATAAGAAACTGATAGCAATTTGCCTTCATTGCAATTAGATATTGTCAAAATTTCAAAATCTTCCTATGTATACGATTACTTTTCCATAATATTTCATAAAATGAATCACAACGTTTTAATGTAGCATGCAATGTATTCTGAACATTGATCTATGAAAAATGCGTGACGACGGAATTTTAGTCAAAATATTAGGTCATTTGTTATCAAAAAAATATTGGCAAGAGACAATAGAGTTATGGCTTCAAGTATAACAATTAGAGATTGAATATTCAAAATAGGGCAGAATCGGACCAGAAATCTGTTCTTCCGTGAAATTGAGTAAACATTTGACTCACTTTTTGACTAGATCATCTTCAAACTTCATCAATGTTCTGATTGCTGTTGGGGCAGTATAAAACTGATTCACCTTGTACTTATCAGCTACTACCCAGAATCTGTCGTTCTTTGGATAAAATGGAGTGCCTTCATACTGAAAAAAAAACACACTCATCTACAGAAAATAGGTCAAAGACTATGGAATTATATCAATGGAACGGAACTTTTTTCTTGATGATAAAACTTACAAAAATATTTTATCCTTTTATCCTTATAATATAGAAATTGAAATATTTCGAAATCTGTTGGGGTAACGGTTCTATCATAAAATTAACCTTCGAAAAGTTTGATGTGACATTCAAATCATAATACAGTAATAATATACAGTGCGTCCATAGAACAACACATAAATTCATTATTAGCTTAACAATCCTTACTTCAGAATAATTTCGTTATTGCCTGTCTTTTTGAACGAACTGACTTTTACAAGTTGTATTATTGGAACAGAGTAGTAATGATACAAAAGAGGTTTTGAAAATTCAATTTATGTGCTGCGTCGCTAGAAATAATTTAGAATTAACATTATATCTCATAAGCTTTTGAAGTAACTCAGATTGGAAATTTCACGGCTTGAGGGCCTGCAGCTTGGCCATCAGTCACTTCAATAAAATAATACAATTGTCCAGACAGGCTCATATAATCCTAAAATTGTAAGAATTTCAATCTTTTCTGCCCTAAGAACTGGTGAATTTTTGGCAATATATCTTCTCATTAAATATAACTTTCGGATGTCAAAGTCCTTTTTAAAAATTAATTTTATTAACAAAAATTGATGTTAACAGTATGAGAGCAAAATTATAACTGAATTACAAAAGTATTCTTCCCATGAAGATAAGAATGCTTGCACATCAGTTTCCCAGAATCGCGAGATTCTGCTTCAGCATGGTCAGCGGTTCACATGGGAACGGGCGATATAATTCCTCCCCCCGAAGATTCAACGTAGGAGGGTCAGCGAGGAAGTTGAACCCTAGACATCTCGATATCTTGACTTGGTTTGGATGGTCCATTGGTTTTGCACCCTCTGAAGCCAATCTTCTTGTGCAGTAGGTACAAACAGATTGATACTAGGACCAAGTAGATAAACATCGTCCAAAAACTTGGGATATGTGCTACGTCTTTGAAAGATATAATCGGTTCGTTTTCCATTATTGCGGTTTTTATTGAATGAAGTTCGTCCAGGTTCAGGTCATCAAGTTGGATCCCTATTGATTTGGGTGGCTCTGGCTTCCCTTCTTCCAAGTCTGGTAAGATGATTGGTTCACTATTGGTAACTTGGTGATCGTTGGTTATGATTTGGTTGCCACAGGATAACTGGCATCCAATTGGAATGTCGAATAGATAACTTCCAGGTAGTAGGTTCTCGATTTCGTTCTGGTTCTGGCACTTGAGTTTGGTAGTTTGTTGAGCCGGTAGGAGGACAACCCATTTGTTTGAGTTGTCTAGTTGTCTAATGGCTGGTCTCGATAAATGTATGACAGTCTGCTTACAAGTGGAGGTGTTCTGGACATTGAGTAGCTGGATTTCGCATGGATTGTCTTCTGTCAGCTCTCTGATGTTGGTGGATGGGCAGATATAGGTTCGATGGGAGATCTCCAAACAAGGATCGCTCAAGAATGCATACAATTTTTCGTTTTTTTGACAAAATATTTGTTTTGAGGTATAACAGCCTTAAACTGACCCTTAGTTAATATCGGAATAGAAAATAGGTGATAGTAATCGAAATTTGATGGATGGGTAATTGGAATATGCAAGATATAGGTTATTCTGAAATTTGATATATAGCTTTTGAGGCTAATAATTTTTTCATAAAGCAAAGTATTCTCGAAACTTATTTCAATTGGTAGTTGGTCTTTCTCAACGATTTTATTCAATCTTTGCAGTTCTTTGAACAAATCTTTTGTTTTTATAATACTAGGATGAAGAATGTTCAGTCTAGAAAATTGTATTGAGTTTTCAACATCTTGCAAAATTGAATTTATGATTTCAAATGTATTGATTATCTGATTCAAAATGTCTTTAATAAACATAGAGTTTTCTTTATACGTTTGATTTTCAACAATTTTTGCTATTTGATTAATTTTTGATTCCAAAAGCCTTTCGTTATGTTTCACTTGCTGAACTGTACTATTGAACTGATCAATTAATGAGATTGAGAGTGAGTTTTGCTTTTTGATATTCGTTACTAGATTATTTTGATTATCTTGTAATTCTTTGATCAGGCGGTCATATTTTTCACCATCGTTGGAATCTAAATTTCCTGTGATCGACTTGAAAATGGATCCAATTCCGTTTATAAGACCGCGCTTTGTTCTAAGTGGATGTGGTAAAATATTGTTGAGTCTATCAGTCACCTCCTTTTCCGAAAATTCTAATATTTTTAAATAGTTAGATGTGTCCCATGAGTAGTCTTTGTGACTGCCTACAAGTGTCCTTACATTTTTTGAATGGAATTTCAGTTTATTTACCTCCACGATTATTGGATTTAAATCATAATAATGAATAAGTGAATATGCGTGCGTTTCGACTTTGGCTGTTCCAAGTTTGAGAGGAATAAGTCCTGGATTGTTCTTTAGGTTTTGTTTAGATATATTTTCCTGGAGTCCGAGAGTTCCAGATAATCTGAAAAATTAATCAATTTTTAATGGGAGATGGGTATTTTTTGAGGGGACGTTTTAAATTGTCCATGTGAATTTTTTGTTGGTTTTCTGTAGAAACTGTTTTCATTGTATGATCGACCGTTTTGATTTGAGTTGGTTTTTGAAATTTATTTGCATCCTTCTGCCTAATATGTTTTTTCACGTAAACTTTTTGTTTGGTTTTGAATACAATGGGATCATCGCGTTTTTTATTTTCTCGTTCTACTATCTTTTCCTTTTGCTTTATTAGATCCGAGTTTATTTTGGAATAGAGGAGTTTCGATCGTTCCTTGTGATCATTGGTGTAATCATTTAGTAATTTCCGATCAATATCAATATTGAAAGGATCATTGTTGAAATGTGACCACTTATGATGTCAATTGGCTTGAGTTTTGTGACCGAATGTATAGAGTGGTTGTATGCCAAAATTGCGTACAACATTTTCATTTTTGGAGGGGTTTTCAAAAATCCTCTAGTGTTGAGTAGACGAATGTGTTCTAGAATGGTAGAATGGAACCGTTCTATCATTCCATTGGATTGAGGATGGTGTGGTGATGTGAAATGAACTTCGACTTTGTGTAAAGCCAGGAGTTCCGAAATGAGAAAGTTATTGAATTCGGTACCGTTGTCAACGATAATTCGTTTGGGGATACCATGATGAGAAAAAAATTGAATGAGGTTGTCGGCTATTTCCGTACCTGTCAAGGAGTTGACTAGGTATGCCTGTGCGTACTTTGAAAAACTGTCTATGATTGTGAGGAATTTTCTACTTTCGATAGTGAATGTATCCATATGTACGATTTCGAAAGGTTTGGTTGCTGTAGGGGTGATGTTGAGCTTCATTTTGATGGGGTTTCGCTCATATTTGCTTTGTTGGCAAATAAGGCATTGATTAATATATGTTTGAATGGTTTCTTTTATGTTCGGCCAGTAATGTTTTTCCTTAATTCTTGCGAAAGTTTCGTCAACACCGCGGTGGTTTGACTTACCTTCATGGTGGTTTTTGATAATTTCTTGAACGTCTTCTTTTTTTTAACGTCCAGAAGCTTTTTGGTACACCTTTTGAATTTTATAGAGGGCCACTTGAAATATTTTTGAATTGTTGCCGAAAATGGTTCATAAAGTTCGGGGTTTTCAAAATAGACATGGTACTGCACTCTGGGGCGACATATTCTTTGATAAAATTCAAAATATCGTTTTCTGTATTATTTTGCGATATTGTACATGAATTCTCATCTTTTTCTCGAACAGAATGGTAGTTTTAGGTTTGGCCGGAGAATGGAGAACTGAGCTTATAATCAACTGATTGAGCCCTAGGTTCACGGCACACTGCGCTATTGGAATTGTTACAACAGGGTTCTGTTCAGCATTTGAGTGAATGGTGTCATCTTCAAGGTTTCGCGTTCTGGTAGGGTTCATCTTCTATTTGTTCGATATTAGGTTGCAATGGTGAAGAAATGTCATTTCTTCCATTACCTGTGGAAGGTAGTTCATTGTCTTCGTGTATTCTGGGTTCTGGTAGGGTTCATCTCCTGTACGTTCGGTATCAGGTTGAACTTGTAAAGAAAGATTGTCATTTTCTGTGTGACTTTCGGAGGTAACTCGTTGTCCGTATTATTTACATGCATTTCGTTAGGAGGAATCATGATGGGGGAATATTCAGTGTCCAGATTGGGTTCTCCGATCATCAAAATATCGGAAGAGGGTTGATAATCCGGGGTTTCAAGGCAACGACTTACTGGGTTTCCTTGACCACTGAAAGTGACACCTTGATTTGTTAGACGTTGTGATTCGTCTAGTATGTCATCCAATTCCTCCCAAAGGTTTTGGTGTCCTTAGTGTGGATTTCGACACGGGATAAAGCATCGGCGTTGGTGTTCAACTTGCCTTTTTTGTAGATTATGGTATAATCGTATTCCTCTAGTTTGATCCGCCATCTCAGCAATTTTGAGTTGGGGTCCTTCAGAGAGAATAACCACTGAAGGGTTTGTGGTCAGTGACTATATTGAACTTTCGTCCAAAGAGATATGGGCGGAAGTATTGGTAGCCCATACGATCGCGAGAAGCTCTTTCTCAATGACTGAGTAATTTTGCTCAGAGTCATTCAGGGTCCGAGATGCGTATGCAACTGGAAGGTCTTGGCCTATAGGGCCTTGAGAAAGGACAGCTCCTAGGGCGAATTTACTTGCGTCCGTGGTGAGATTAAAAGGTTTAGAAAAGTCGGGGTACTGCAAAATCGGATCATTGATTAACAGGTTTTTGCAGGTATTGAAACATTCCAAAACTCTGCATTATGTTCAATTTTTGCGCCTTTCTTCAGGCATTTGGTTAATGGTTTCGTTAGTCTAGCGAAATTATTGATAAAGCGTCGATAGTAACCTAACAAACCCAAGAATCCTTTGATCTGTTTGGTGGTTTTTGGGACGGGGAAATTTTTGATGGCTGTGATTTTATCTGGATTCGGCTTGACACCTTCGGGAGTCACGACGTGTCCCAGATAGGCTACTTCCTTTCGTAGGAATTCCGATTTATCCAGCTGAATTTTGAAGTTTGAGCTTCTCAGCCTGTTGAAGACAGATTTAAGGCTCTCAAGGTGTTCTTGGAGGGAAGTCGAGAAGATAATAATATCGTCGAGGTATACCAAGCACTTTTCGTTCTGGATACCACGAAGGATATTATCCATTACGCGCTGAAAGGTAGCTGGCGCGTTTTTCAAACCAAATGGCATTCTCAGGTACTCATAATGGCCATGTTCCGTATTGAAAGCTGTTTTTTCAATATCGTCCTCTTCCATTTCAATTTGATGGAAGCCACTGGCCAGGTCGAGTGTTGTGAAATACTGGCATTTTCCCAGTTTGTCCAGAAGATCTGTGATGTTAGGTAAAGGGTATTTGTCATCTATCGTTTTCTCATTGAGCTTGCGATAGTCAACAACAACCCTCCATTTTTGCTTCCCAGAAGCATCGACCTTTTTGGGTACCACCCAAATAGGCGATGACCAAGGAGAATTGCTTGGCCGAATAATTTTCTGGTCGAGCATTTTTTTGATCTGATTTTCGACTTCTTGCTTGTGTATGAATGGGTACCGGTATGATTTTGTATACACCGGTATTTCATCAGATGTTCTAATTTGGTGCTTTACACGGCTCGTAAAAGTCAGCGGGGTATTTTCATAATAAAATATGTCAGAGAATTCTTTGCACAGCGAAAGTATCTTAGATCTTTCCTCGTCATTCAAATGGTCACATCGAATTTTTGAAAAATCTAAATTTTGCTTAGGGGAATCATCAAAATTATGAAAATCGATTTTTTGAATTTCGTTCTTATCAAATTTTTCAACAGCGATTGGTTCTGAAAAATTCAGGGTTACTGGTTTGGTGGTGTTGTTCAAGATAGTAGTGAGAGCTCTACCTTTATTTGCAACAGTAAGACACTCTGGCAATTCACAATTATGGAAGCGTTGGTGAGGTATTATTATTTCACCATTCTGAATTGATGTTTTGACCTGTATCACTTGCTCAGATCTTGGAGCAATCGTAATTAAATTGAGATCGCTTTTTGTTTTTTGAAACTTCAGTTTTATTTTCGCATAAGGAGTGATAAGATAGCCATTACCAAAATCTAGGTTAGCTTGTAAAAGTTTTAAATTGTCAAGACCAATTAATCCTTTGAAAATGTCATGAAATTTGAAAAGGAAAATTTTAAATGTTTTTGTTGTGGCAAATTGAATAATTTTGAAGCGGGCATAGATGCGCTATATTTATGAGCTGATTTTTGGAAAACTGTGGAAACAATAAACGGGTCGTATTTAATTAGATTTGGAAACAGTTTTTGAGCAATTTCTGGATCTATAAAAGATTTCGTGGAGCCTGAATCAATGAGAAATTTTGCGTCATATTCCGGAAATGTTATATATGATAATTCGCTAGAACTAGAATTATTGAAAGAAATGATTTGCGGAACTAGGTTTGATTGTTCGTGGTTGGCATTTCCTGAAAATTTACCTCGGAATTGTCAAAGTTACTTTCCTGATTTTCATTTTCGCAGTATAGAATTCGTCATAATGTTCGTTATAATCTTCTTCAGCGTAATATTCGTGTTCGCTATAATTTGGTTCATTTTGAGTGTCACTAACTACCGTATTAAATAATTCCTCTGATATAAAATTTCTTTGGGGTTGGTTTTGAAATGAGTTTGAGGGACCTGATCGATAATTAGGGGCGTTTCTTGTCGAAACACTCATTGGTACTGGTTTATTTGTTTGATATGTATTTCTGGTGGATACACTCATGGGTGTAGGTTTTGTGAAGTTCTGATTCTGATTGGGCCTGAAAACATTTCTGTTTTGAAATGGTTGTCTAAAAACTTGCGCGTTGGTAAAGAATTTTTGGGGTGGCTTGGTGCTCGTGGCTGAATTGGTATTGGTTGTGAAGGAAATTGATTTTGCTGTCTGAAAAAGTTATTTGGTGTACTATAATTATTGACAGGAGAAGAATTTGGCTGTCTGATCTGAATTGGTGTTCTAGAAGGTTGAAAGTTTGGTCTAAATGTATTCTTATTTGAGAAATTTTGGAAGTAATGTACATTGTCTTCCTGTAAAACAAACTGCAATGCTTCACTGAGAGATTTGGGTTGCATACAACGTATTGTAGTACCCAAGGGTTCCTTGAGCCCAGAAAGAAAGGTTTTCAATGCCAAATTGCTATATAAATCTCTTTTACACCTTTTAGATTCTTGTGTGATTTCGTGAACGTCGATATAATTGCACAATAGGTTCAATATATTTAAACACCTATCATAGAACTGTTGAGGCTTTTCATTAGGGGATTGCCTAAGCATAACCATGTCTCTGTTTAGGCAAGTTTCATCCCTTTGATCGGCAAAGTTTCTGGTTAATGTATCTTTGAGTTCTCTCCAATTTGAAACATTCTGTATATTGGCTACTACTTTAGCATTGCCTGATAATTTTGAAATGAGACAGTTCAGCAAATAAACATTTTGAAAGCTTGTCGGCTCAGCCACATTATAAAAAGTATTAATTATTGAATCACAAACTGCTAGATATCTATTTAAATCATTAGGGTTGCCGTCGAATTCAGGCACACACCTAAGGTATTCTGAGTTGAATTGATTAGCCATTATTATATTTGAACTACTAGAAGAATTAGGCAAAGAAACTGAAGAGTCAGCTGAAGGGTTTTCGTTATTCAAATTTAACTTTCCAAGAATTTGAGATAAGTTATCAATAGACATTTAAAAATTACGACTTACATTAAAATTGTAAGAACTTTGAGCATCCTTTATAAGGTAGACGACTGGTTCCTCGATTTTTGATTTCCAGAAAGACTTCCTTGCGAGACTGGACGATTCTGTTCCACTCCCCGATGATCTGCCTGTTGAGGGTAGCTAAAGGTCCACGATGGATTGGGTTTCTTGAGGTTTGAAGAGCCACTCCTTCACAAACACCTCCACAAGACAAAAACAACAAGTTCGATACCCGATAAATCGTTGAAACGAAAACTGCACGTTCGATACGTTCAATTTCGAGTATCCTACCGACTGCGCCAAATATAACTTTCGGATGTCAAAGTCCTTTTTTAAAAATTAATTTTATTAACAAAAATTGATGTTAACAGTATGAGAGCAAAATTATAACTGAATTACAAAAGTATTCTTCCCATGAAGATAAGAATGCTTGCACATCAGTTTCCCAGAATCGCGAGATTCTGCTTCAGCATGGTCAGCGGTTCACATGGGAACGGGCGATATAATTCATTATTCTCTTTGAAACTATGTTGTAAAGCCTATTTGAAAGATAAAGAAAATATTTACATTATTGTGAAATTTCAATCTTTTTCTTGAAGGTTTACGGTTTGGGCCTTCGGTGGGTTTTCCCAAATACCCATTTATAATATATGAAAGGTACAGGCCCAGCCGGCCGCTTGGCTTCTCCTGTCACTCTTGAATTTTGTATCGCCTTACGCTAGTTGCACACACACCGATATTGGACGGCCGACTTTGTACCGGTCGTCCAAATTCCAATAGTGAAGCACATGTGGGAACGGGACCTTGCACACACGCCGACCGGTGATCGTCGCCGGTAAAATACCGGTGAGCAGCCGTCCACTGCCACTGTATCGCCGGCAGTACCGGGAAGTAGTGGCGTACATGACTAAATACACTCTTGTATACTCACCGGTTTTTTACCGACCATTCCAGTCTCGAATGCTCGGTGAAATTGTAGTTACTACGCATTAACTTCGTTTTGGTAGTGCGTGCTAATTACGACAACAAAGCAACTGATTGTTTGACCGATAAAGATTCGGTGAGTATGCAAGCACCCGCTACCAATAAAATATCGGCCGATTTTATACTGGCCGTCCAAAATCGGTGTGTGTGCAACTAGCGTAACGCGTAACGGATTTTTATCGGTCAAACAATCAGTTGATTTGTTGTCGTAATTAGCCCGCACTACCAAAACGAAGTTAATGCATAGTAACTACAATTTCACCGAGCATTCGAGACTGGAATGGTCGGTAAAAACGGTGAGTATGCAAGAGTGTATTTAGTTATGTACGCCACTACTTCCCGGTACTGCCGGCGATTCAGTGGCAGTGGACGGCTGCTCACCGGTATTTTACCGGCGACGATCACCGGTCGGCGGGTGTGCCAGGTCTTGTTCCCACATATGGTTCACTATTGGAATTTGGACGACCGGTACAAAATCGGCCGTCCAAAATCGGTGTGTGTGCAACTAGCGTTAGAGTATATTAATTGCTCATATTTTCAATTTGTTACAAGTTTTACTAGACTTGTGCGTAACCGTCCCATGAAGTCACTTCACAATTCTTATGCACAATTGTCGGTTTTCGAATAAAATATAATTAATAAGCTAATCGTGAGTGGATCATTACAACTTATATAATTTGTTGAGTTACTGTTATTTCTACAGGTTTTAGTGTCATGTCATATTTTCTGTTCAAAGCGAACTCGTATAGCCATTGAACTGTCATATTTTGCCTTAATGGCCTTACTCAAAGAACGGATGAATTGAACCTGTCGAACTTCGCGCGATCAAACAGATATATCATGTTAGGTTAGGTCCAAAGTGAGTGGGTTTTTTTCGACCCTCCACCGCAACCCGAAAGGGTTTATTGTGCCTCACCCCTACACACACTTTCAAGTCACATGGTAAGAGTTCGGCTCTGATGAACTCTAAAAACCTGATTTAGTTCACAACGGGGCAGCCACAAAGTATATTCTTTGCTGTTTCATCATTTTCCAAACAGAGGCAACACACACTGTGTTCCAACAGTCCGAGTCTCTGTATATGATGATTAAAATGGCAGTGATCTGAAATTACGCCTGTTGGACATCGTAGTTCATCCCTACTGAAGTCCTACAACTGTTTGGTATCAAGCTTTCAAGGGTGGATGAACGCCTTGGAGTGAGCCAATTCTGAAAGATTCTGTCAGAAGTCCATACATCTTCTAACCATTCAGATGTCCAATCTTTGACAAAGCCTAAAGCGATGCCAATCGCAGGTTCTGGTCCAATGAAGCTGCTTGCAGCACCCTCCTTTGGAAGGGAGTCAGCAGCCTCATTGCCTTCCAGGCCAGTATGGTCAGGAATCCAGACCAGACACAATTTGTTACGTTTTCCTATCGACAAGAGTCGCTTTTGGCCATTTGCTACCAATTTAGACGTTGCCTGGTAGGAGCCAAGAGCTTCAACGCCACTTGACTGTCCGAGAATATTTTTATTTGACTTGTGTTTGTAGTTGGATTCTTCCAATCTCTTCGCACACAATTCAATAGCGTAAATATCCGCTTGAAACACAATCGCATAGGTTCCTAGGCAGGTTGATATATTTGTCCTGGGTCTGCGAGTGAAAACACCTGCACCAGAACCGGAAAGTGACCCATCTGTGAACCAGCAACTATCTGCTCTTAACATTTCCTCTTCCCGGAGAATGCAGTCCTCTCTGCTCGGGAACAGTACTTTATTAGGCAGTTCATAGTTGTATCATATAAGTCATGTGAGTCAAGAGGAATCCAAGCTCTTTCTCTCTTCGTTTGTGGCAGAATTGGAACAGGGGTATAAACAGTTCAGGAATGTTACTTGCATCAAGTTCCTTCAAAAATATTTGGCATCAGTTTACTTTTCAAAAATTTTCCTGGGAAATTCTTCTTCATGACTTCATGACCCAAATCATCGTAAAATATTTTTGGAATAAATTGAACACATTTTAAATTTTGTGAGGTTATGCTCAAATCCATGGTTCACTCAAATATTGCCACTCATCTAATGATATCTCTCAGGTTATCAACAGTATTTCGGTTTATTTCCCCATCACCAGGAAACGAACTATTTGGTCAGAATAAAAGTGGATCAAGGTCGAAATCGTCTACCAAAATCGTGTTCCTTATCAATTCCAGAACTGTTGAGGTGTTGCCTCAGCTTGAAAAGTAACACAGTGCTACATACGTAGTAAATATGTTTTAGTGCATACGGGAATTCATATGTAATGACAATCAAAAGGCATACATCAAAAGAGATCCGAGGAAAGTTCCGGTGGAGACAAATTAAAAGGCGGATGGGGTTCAAGGTGATTTCCTACATTCCATAGTAAGTTATTTACGGATTTTCAAATATTTGAACTCAACGAATGAAAAGTTAATGAATGCAGACCTATTAACATCGAGAATATTTGGAATATTCATGTGCAACTTTCGTCACAAGTAACAATTGATACAGATATTTGTAACTATGTAGAAATGAATTGACTTTATATATGGTTAGGTGCCAAAATTATGTGCTATTGTTTGGTAGAAATATAAGATTTTCCATACAATAAATGAATCTTTAGCGAAATCTCTACGTTTTTGTTTCTGCTTGATCAAGCTCAGCTCAGCTAGTCATTGTTTTTCTTAGGCTGCACCTATATTGAATCCGTATTTCTCCCGACCCGATGTGGGACGACCATCAGACGCTCCGCGGTCCGATGCCGTCCGTTGTAACTGCCTACACTGGACCCGATAGGTTAACAGTTGAAGTTGTGTTTTGGGGGTAATTATGAGTGACTCTGAAGATGATTATTTGTGGTGGCTTGTACAAGAAAAGAATGTTCTCCTCAATAAGAGACGTATAGGTGCATCAGTTTAATGAAGATCAATCTGAAGGGGAATTTTTCAAAACTTCTCTACTTATAAGAAACTACCCGGATAAATTTAAGAACCACCATCGAATGACTATGGAAACGTTTAACTATATTCTTGAAAGCATAAAAACGACATAACTGGCCAGTCTAACTTCAGAGCATGCATCAGCCCTTTTACCAGTAATTGGTCCCCAATAATCTCCCATAGTTTAGGCTTAATATCACTATTATGGTAATCCTTGCTTCGCTGGTCACGCAAGCGAGGCTCACCTCTCAAAAGAATCATCAAAAACTTTTTATCAATTTTATTATTCATTATTATACCACTCTGTCGGAATAAAAGATCGGACTGAAAACAAACACTTTTGATTTGACTACTCGTCGGTAACTAATCGGTAGTGATCGTTTATTGTCGTATCGGACTACTCTTTCCAATGAAGATACCTACTTTAAAACGTAAGTGTTTGTTTTTCTTCCGATGTCGTCCGATGGTCGTCCCACATCGGGTCGGGAGAAATTCGGATTCAATATAGATGCAGCCTTGACGTACCTCGCTCCCACTATTTCACAATTTTCATGGAGGCTCTGAAAAATCACGAAGGGATTTCTCATACGGCGACACTTCTTGCTATTGAATCTTCCATAAAGCTTATAACCTCTGGTTTTCCATTTTCACATCTCCCATATTTTTTTAACCTTGCTAATGCTTCACATTCACATAGCACGTGTAGTGCGGTTTATTCCTCATCCTGCCAGAACTTACGTCAGGCCAGTCCCTTCACGAACTTTCTCACCTGCCTCATTCCTGGAAGCTTGTTACACCAATGTAGACATTTGGCTTGATAGATATCTTTATATTTGTCTTCACCAGCCCACAAAAGTGTTCCGGACCTATTATGGCGGCTTTTGACGCACCTTTACGGGTTGAAGTATTCGCTTCCGCATTGCCCTTATATCTTTCGTTTCTGGGTATCCAGTCTAGAATATTGTGAGAATCTAGCTCATTGAGTGCGCTAAGACAGCTCCCTACAAGTCGCGAAAAGAGCCTAGGAGCTCAGCGTCAGCTACCTGGCTGTCAAAGGAAATGACAATAGTCTTGTTCCAAACCTTCTTTCTGGGAAAGTCTCCTACGTAGTGTTTGTTAACAGCAACTTCTGCCTGAAACACTTGCGTTCTGTTCGAGGCTGATAGCAATTCTTGTTTTCGCTCTGGCTCCGTATGAGCCGGATCCTACTTCTACTAGGATGTTTGAGCTGTTTCTGAACTTTTTCCGCTTTAAATGGTGGCCTTCATTTCGTTGTACAACTTCATGTTTTCTTTCTCGTGCGACTGGCTTATTGGAGTTGGTTTCTACATCAGCCTGTGTATCATCATTGAGGCTCCTCTTCAAATATGGATATGTATTGGTGAAAGGCCAAGGAGAACCTCGAGAGCTGCAGTTGGGGTGATCCTCATGGTTTTTGTGACACTCAGGTATGCCAACTATTAAATGAAATTCACCTAGTCGTCAGCCGTGTCTTTGTTCGTGTCCACCATACTCGTATGTTATAATAAGTATAACAACCCTAGTATATAACCATAGTGTAATTTTAAGATTCAGTCCCCAGTTTGTTCCGCACAATCTTCGACAGATTCTCAAGGCCATCGTGGCCGTATGGGCTGTTTTTTGGAGGTGAAGATTCCACGTAAGTCTATGATCGAAAGTCACCCCCAAGTATTTGACTCCGGTGGCAAATGGATTCACCGCTTCGTTGAGTATCGTTGGTTTCAGTCCACTGGTTACTTTTTTTTGTGAGAGATTATTATACTCACACAACCTCTCGACTATATTGAGAGCCTCCTGCGTGCGTTCTGATATAACTCTGGCAAATTTGCCCTTTCTGACTACCGACAGATTGTCCGCATATCCTAGGCAACGAAAGCCTTCTTCTGATAGCTTCCTGAGGAGGTCGTTTGCTAACCTAACCTAACCTAACAAAATTTTTGATGTCACTGATTAATTCTCTCCTAGTAGATATTTTCCATAAAAAGTTGACCATATATTAGAATATATAATGAATACTTATGAATATTTACATACAATACTCGTGAAAATGAATTTATTAAGTATGTATAAATGAAATAAGTATTTGCGATGAATAAATATCTGCTAGAAGTTTTGTGGTGGCCGTGGTAGTGGACAAACGTGCTAACAACGTCCGTCCACAAAGAAGGTGCGCCGATGCCATGTGCTATCGTGGGGTTTCGTATTGTACTGTGTGAGTCCTTTGTGGTAATTCTTGAAATGTGTAAGAGTCTTTCATTCACGCCGATATTCAGGCCGGAGTGGTTCGGATAGCCACATATAGGGGGCTGTATATGTGAAAAAAAATGAAAAGGTCTCCCTTCGAGCAAGACCACAGTACCCCCCGACGAAGCGTTTGTCAATCTAGATAGGAAGATCCTGACCAAATGCGTTCGAGTGGGAAGCAACGGCCACTAATAACCTACTAGTTATTACAGGAGCGTATTCACGGTTTCGCTTTGAAGGCACCAATATCCAATATAAGTTGTAGAGCTGAAGGAGCAATTTTCCTTACCAGACTGTGGTAGAAGATTTTAGTAATAACTGGAACACTTGTCCATGCTTTCAGAAAACAATTTCTTTTGAGAAATTAAACTAATCAACAGAAAGTTTCGCGTCCCGTAAAAATTATTCAAAAGTTCACATAGGTCTTTACACTGGTGTAAACCTCGAAGTACGAATGCAAATGTGCAGTGATGCAAATGAACCCAGGCTTGTGTTTGATAAACCCTACAAAATACAAATAAAACAGATGCTACAAATGCAATACGCATATATACAGACGGCTCAAAAACCAAAGGAGGCTCAGGATGTGGAGTGTACTCCAGATCACTGAGTGGATTAAGGATTAAGTGGGAAATGGGAAAAATAACAGCGTGGTCCAAACACAACTGGCTGGTATCTCAATCGCCACAAAAGAAATAACCAGAAAAGAAATTTCTGCAAAAACATAATCTGCACTGATAGCAGACAAGCCCTATTACCCTTGAACAGACAACGTGTTACCTCAGGGCTAGTAGGTACTAGAGTGCCCCCAAGTACTAGAGTCAGAGCATCGGTAGATAATAACATTTTCCTGAGGTGGGTTAAGGGGCACGACAGAGTGGCGGGGGGTCACTGTCTCTCTCTTATGGGTGTTTGACAGTCCTCCGGTGCAGACCACACGGCACTCACCCAGTAAAGTTATCGGTCAACTACCCTATCCCGCATCTGCGGGTAACAGGCGTTGGCCGATTTCAAGCTAGATGTGTGGTAGAGGTGTCTCGCAAGAGCCCTCGGCGGTTACTCATCCAACGCTGGAAAGGTAGCTTTCCTAACATGAGTGCCCCTTGGGGTAACGTAAGTGTATGCGGTGCAGACCACACGGCGTACACCCAAAAGTCGTTGATGAACCGCCCTATCCCGCACCTATACGGGTAATGGGCGCGACATCTTCGACATATGATGTGTGGTAGAGGATGCTCGTGAGAGTCCTCGACGGTTACTCATCAAACGTTGGAAAGGGAACTTTCCTAACATGAGTTCTAGGGGGGAGGTGAGTGCCCGCTCGCGGCTGGAGGCTAGTGAGCCTCATCTCCAACTGGCGTTGGCCTCTTAGGGGCAGCGGCTCCGCTAGCGGGTAAAGGGATACAGGGCTGCGGTAATCCATTCATGGGTGCATTGCAGCCCCATTATGAGGCACTGGACGGCTTATGCTGTTCCGTGATCCTCGCCTGCTTCTGTACGGATCCAAGCGTTCGAGGTGTCGGGGCTTGCGGTCCTTCTGGGCTCTAGTATCCGAGTCTAGCCTTGGAGGGCACCAAGGCAGACGCTTGAGGTGTCGGAACCCGGATGGACGGAGCTACTAGTATCCGAGGTTAGGACCCCGGCCGGCCACTTCCGGGACCATATTCCCAATTGATTTGGCATGGCTGGCGGGGGCAGGTGTGCGACGCGAGCACTCTCTGGCGAAAGAAGAGCGTAGTTAACTTGTACGAACGTTCGGTCGAACGCTGCCGATGGTCCTGTCTCTTGGTTAGCCACACTAAGTAGATGTAAGGAAGCAATTCCGGGTTCGGTGAGCGGGAGGAAGCCCTGCGAAATCCTGTTGGTGTGGGGTGAGGGGCGGTACCCGCAAGGATTTCCCGAAAATCCACCACTCCACGCCCGATCGCATCCATTGCCAGGGTACGTCTGGGGGGCCTAACCGGCCCCCCAGGCCCCCCGGTGCGGTCGTAACTATGACTCTCTTAATGGCTCTTATGGCTCTCTTGGCTAAAGAGACGCATTGCCGTCTCTTTAGCCAAGTAAGCGGCTGGACTAAGAATTTTAGGACCCGGTAGGACTTACGGCCTGATGACTTCGACAATTGCGGAACCAGCCAAACGTCACAACCATGCTGAATCAAAGGATGCAATCTTGCCAAAATCACCCTGGGCGACCCTGGGAAGCTGGCGCCGAAAAAATATCTGGCGATGACTAGGAAAAATCTACGCTTAACAGTAGGATTTCTGACTGGCCACTGTCAGCTAAGGAAACACCTTCATAATATGGGGCTAGTGGACACACCTCTATGCAGGATGTGTGAACAGGAAGATGAGACTGTCAGGCATGTCCTGTGTGAGTGCCCGGAGTTATCGTCAATAAGAGAGTGTGTGTTCGGCGAGTCTTCGCCTACACCTGCCGATATAAAGGAGATGTCTCCCGGAGACGTGTCCACCTTCCTGGAAAGTACAGGATGGACGATGACCTAGGAGGACAACTCATTGAGAGGATGTACAATGGGTCACATGTGGCGCAACAATATTGAGTAGATACAGCGTTATCACGGTACTTTAAAGATTTATCATTATAAATAATGACTGTTAAACATTTACATATTCAAAGCTTTTTCGAAGTCAATTACTACTCTTATCTGTTCCAATGAGTTTCCCAACTTCTATTTTATTATCACGAAAAGAGATACTAATCATTTGTTCGAGTGGTTTTATAACGCTTCTTGATGAAAGTTAATCTATATAAAACCCATTGAAGTACAGATGACATGAAAATTAATGGAAAATATAAATCAGAAACTCTCAAATGAAATGAGATTTTGTAAAAACAATTTGTGAAAACAAAAAATGTGACTTCAAATATGACAGAACTGACAGATACTTGATAAAATCCACTATAACGCATTCAAAATACACACTTCAATATGAGATTTCCACTAGATAAAACCGCGAAACTTGTTTCGCTATACAATAGTATCTTCGGGCGTTACAATTCGTTTCTTGAACGTTAAATGATATAGAAGTAATAGTTACTCTACGTGAAGGTTACCACAACATTTGTCTATAGGCAAAAACTTATTCTTGATGTACACCTTTTATTGTCTACCTTAAAAAAAAAACCAAGCGTAACTCTTATTTTTATTATCTACAGATACGGTACAAAAAGGCCCCTGGTTGATGTTGATATGATATTTAGTAATGTTATTGACTACGAGAACAAAAATAAGACAAATCTGGAATGACTTTTTTGATGTATTTGACAAATTATAAAAAATGTATTTCTATAAAATTATAAATAAGCAAACACAACCTCTGAAGCCTGAAAATTCTTTATATCACAAAAATTTGGTCTGAGTGTTTCAACCATCCACTGTATCACAAGTTATTCTAATGGAGGAGAATAGCCTATTGATTCAAATATTTCAATATAAATAATAAATGGAAGACTTACCAATACTGAAGTGGCAGCATTAGCCAACGGACCATACACGACGTAGGTATGCCCAGTAATCCAACCTATATCGGCAGTACACCAATAAACGTCATTAGGTTTGTAATCGAAGACGTATTTAAAAGTTGTTGCGGCATATATCATATAACCTCCGGTCGTATGTAGAACCCCCTTAGGTTTCCCCGTAGACCCGCTTGTGTACAACATGAAGAGAGGATCTTCGGCTTCCATCCATTCTGGGTAACAGCTGGTTGACGCTTGTGGAACTACGTCGTCCCAGAATATGTCTCTTCCAATCGTCATAGGAGTCTTAAAATTGAACATTCACGTTTACTAAGATCTTCAGTCAAATAAAAAGAATCTATGAATTGGGATAACATGTGCATTTTGGGCATCCAAGATGAAATACTTGGAATAAAGAAACAGTGACTCGGTTTGAATGATCATTTGTACAAATATACCGCCCAATTTCAATTACTGTGCTAGCCTACTATTGTGCTTGATGCAAATTGCATATCTCCATTGAAGAATGAGGGAATGAAGACTACGCCCCATGAGGACTTTGCTGTTAGTACTGAACTGGATTTCTGTCAAGAATATCCACGACTATCCCATAAGAAACAATCGTGAATTACATGTTTCTCGTATCTATCATTCCTTAATTCATAAAGGTCTTTTGGAATACAATTATCTTTCCAGCAAGAGACAATCAAAGTACTTTTTCAGAAATTTTAAAATGTGAACTGATGGATCACTTGAAAGCAAAATTATCATAGGATATCTTTTTATGACTAGCTAGTGTTGCTTTGAATTGCTTTAAATCATATATAGAATTATCATACAGTGGGGGGGCCCGAAAACAAAACAGTTCGAATATCTAATATCTCCAAAACACATGTTTTCTGAAAAAAAAAGGCAAAAGCACGTCGATTTGTAATCCAAGAGGAACATCTTTCTATCATAACCTCAACAGTCACATCTCTCCCCCCCCCCCCTCGGTCACTATCACCCAAACAATTCGAATAGAGAAAGAAGTAAGTGTGACAACATCATTAAAAAGGTATAATTTCATGAGGAATCAGGCCATGTCAATTTTCGGTACCTTATTTTCTATTTTTGGCGTCCTCTTGCGGAAAAATAAACTGTTCCGTATTCCAAATTATGATACTTCATTTGCAATTTGATATAAATTCGGTGACAGTGCATTATGGAATTTTTTTAAGGAATAAAACAAAACGTCGGCTCCACAATGGCGGACAAGATTTGTAATTATGGTGCGATTTGATCCAAAGTTGATGAGTGGTGGTTTTCAGGGTCGGAAATTATGATCTGTTTGTCAATGCAAAAACAAACAATATGATGGCTCTAAGATGGCGGACGAAATTTGTAATTATGATCCGATTCGAATCAAAATTATTATGTGGGAATTTTCAGGGTAGAAAATTATGATTGTTTTATACGATACAAAAAACAAGATGGTGAACGATATTTGGAATTGTGGTTCGATTCGATTCAAAATTGGCATATGGGGGTTTTACAAGTTTCCAGTATGACTGAAAAGAATCAATTGAATTGAAAAAAAAACTTTTATACAAATGCGCTGGAAAGAAAATTATATATATATATTTTTTGATGTGTGACGTAATGTGCCAATTTGAAAAGTTAGGTATTCAAATTGTATGAGTGACCAAGGGGTGAGGAGAGAGGTATAACAGTTGAGGTTACGACAGGAAGATGTCACCCTTGGATTTGAAATCGACGTGTTTTTACATTATTGTCACAACACATTTGTTTTGAAGAATTCGTTTTCGTTGCCAGGTCGAATCATACCATAATCACAAAATTCTTCCTACCCTGAAATCCCCACATACTACTTTTGATTCGAGTCCGACCATAATTACAAATTTCGTCCGCCATCTTGGAGCCACCATATTGTTTTTTGCATTGACAAACAAATCATAGTTTTCGGCCCTGAAAACCACCACTGATCAATTTTGAATCAAATCAGATCATAATTACAAATTTTATCCGCCACTGTGGAGTCGCCATTTTGTTTTTTTCCTCCAGAAAAATTTCATTATGCATTGTCAACGAATTTATATCAAATTAGCTTTCAAATTAAGTATCATAATATGTAATATGCGAGATGGCTTCAATATAGAAAGTTAGGTAGCGAAAATTGACGTGGACGAATTCTTATGAAATTATCTTTTTAATGGTGTGTCACACTTACTACTTTCCTCATTCAAACTGTTTGGGTGATAGTGACCGAGGGGTGGGGGGAGAGGTATGACAATTAAGGTTATGAAAGAAATATTTCCTCATTAGATTACAAATCGACGTCTTTTAGCATTTTTTTTTCTCAGAAAACATGTGTTTTGAAGATATTCGATCTGATTCTTTTTCGGTGTCCCACCCTGTATATTGTCCCTTTAGTCACTATCCTGTAAATCGTGAATGAAAGTCGGGATGCCTATTCAAATACAGATTTATAATTATCATGTTATAAAGTTTTGATAAGTATAAATTTGATACGTATTAAATGAATGTAATTTGTTACGATAGAGATAACAGGTTGTTTTTATGTTTCCGATGAAGATAAATTAAACAATGAGTTTTCAAGTTTCCACTAATACATATGTGCTTATAGGTACTTTGTTGAATCATTTCATTATTTAGAGAGTCTCTTTTTAATCAGGTACGTGCTATTTCTCACCAGCATCAAAATTACTACTTCAGGAACAGAAAAAACTTCATGACATGCGAGAGAAGTTTTTGCAGGAAAATTAACATCAATAGTACATCATTCATAATCAGCGTAACTGTCAACAAGTCTTTTAATCGAGTCTCATAGTCTAATCTAGTCATAGTCTAATTCAGAAGTCAAACCTGCATCCAACTTCAGCTAAGGTCAGCTAATAGATCCCCAGATAATCTTCAGCAACACCTAAGGTATACCCGATGTATTTTAGTCGTAGATGGGTCTATATTGGAACCAAAAAAAGGATTGTTAGATCTCGACCTCCACAAACATAACGACAAATCAGTAGCAGCCAAAATATTCATGGTTATCAATGAATATTGAAAAAAGTCAAAAATGACATACAGTCTGGCTACTCGTACGTAGCGAGACATGAATCAGGTCTATTGAACTAACCAATAGCAACAAAGTTCGAATTTTCTCACAAAAAAGGGTTTTTTCCTTCGTGTTGGAAGATTGCTCGTGTTCAGACTATTCCCAAAAGGGCAAGAAAAATCTTCCAAATAACTATAGATCAGTCGCTTTGCTATAAGTGACATCAAAAATAATGGAGAAAGCCATAAACCACCGTATTCTTAAATATTTGAAAGACTTTAACATCTTGAGCGATCATCAATATGGCTTTCGGAAACAAAGATCAACAGGCGAACTTCTATCGCATGTCACCTATATTTGGAGTAATGCAATCAAGAAACATGGAGAGTCAATAACTAGTGTCCGACCGAAACTGGTTTTTACGACCGAAACGAAACCGAAAACGAATTTCGGCAACGGTCTCAGTTTCGGCCGAAACTGAAATTTCCTTACAAGGATTATGTTTTGGGGGAAAATTGAAGAAAAATTTATTATAATCAGTAAGTCTTTATTGTTTTATCTTTAAATCATAACGTCTTCGACATTAGAATCAACATAACAAACCCTTATTTAAGAAAAAATAATACTTAAAATAGGTCATTCAAATCAGTCATTCAAAGTAGAACTCATGTGAATGATATCTGATTTTTATTCCACAACAAATGTTTGAAATACAAACTGAGTAGAGAAAAGTATCTTCTGTATAATTCAGTGTTCATATAGAAGTATTTGTTTCGAAATAATTTTTTTCTTTTGTGTAATTCAATGTTTATATGAAAGAAGCTGTTTCAGGAGGAATTTCTTTCAGTTTGTTTCTGAAAGTTACTTCTTTGCATGATCTACACATCCATGTATAGAGTTACTTATTTTCAAATTGATTACTTCCTTCCTTCCTTTGGAAGATTCCCTCATCCCTTTTTTTGTATCAAGATGGAGTAGTAGAAAGTCAAAAACTTTTTTTCCCAATTATTCAAGTTGTTACCTACTATCACAATAGGTATTTAATATTTACGTAACAAAAAAAAAAATCAGTATAATTCAGTGTTCATATAGAAGTATTTGTTTCGAAATAATTTTTTTCTTTCGTGTAATTCAATGTTTATATGAAAGTAGCTGTTTCAGGAGGACTTTCTTTCAGTTTGTGTCTAAAAGTTACTTCTTTGCATGATCTACACATCCATGTATAGAGTTACTTATTTTCAAATTGATTACTTCCTTCCTTCCTTTGGAAGATTCCCTCATTCCTTTTTTTGTATCAAGATGGAGTAGTAGAAAGCCAAAAACTTTCTTTCCCAATCATTCAAGTTGTTACCTACTATCACAATAGGTATTTAATATTTATGTAACAAACAAAGTAAATCACAAAGTAATTCACGAGTCACGACATGATTAGACATGTGGACGCGGCAAAATGTCTTCGTCGCTTGTATGAAATTCAACGAGCCGAACATGACCGATCACAGCGCGGGAACTCCCGAATGCGGTTTCGGTTTCGGTCGTAGTTTCGGCAGGTTTGCCGCCGAAACCGAAACTAAACGGAAACCAGTTTTTTTGCCGAAACTCGACCGAAACCGAAACCTAAACCGAACTTTCGGTCGGACACTGTTGCGCTTGATATTTCTAAGGCCTTTGACCCTATGTGGTATGAGGGTTTTCTGGATCAATATTGTCTTCAATTCTCCTTTTATTGTATATTAACGACTTATTGAAAACAACATATATTGTTTTTTTGACGATACCACACTTGACTCCTCATTCCATTTGGATTCCAGGACATCGGCTACAGATGCACTTTTCACCGACAGCAGGAAGTTGCATATCCCAATGGGGATCTAGAAGTGATTTCGAAGTGGGGTGAAAGTAACAAGGTTCAATTCAATGCCACAGAAACCCAGGCATCGGTTTTCTCCAGAAAAATAAATGTCTCCGAACCGGACTCACTTTTGTTGAGAAAACTTCTACAGACTAAAGTGTACTATTATATCAATACATTTTTTGATGACTCTCTTCAATAGATTTCACCACCAAGTAAAGAAATAGAAAAGAAAATCAATATTTTTTTAGAATGTTAAGTACTCAGTTTCAATATGCAATATGCAAATGCAAACGCAATATGCAATATGCAAACTTTCGTTTGATTAAAAAAATTATTGAACTTTCTTTCTCCTATGCTCTTCGAGCAAAACTTGTCATTTTCAACTAAATTATGTATATTCCGAATGTAGTTTCTCGGGAAACTATATTCACTGATTTTTTCATTCATCTGTTTCGATTCTATGACAATGCTCTTTCAAAACTGTACATTTCACCATGTATTAGCAGAACTGTTTTGTTTGACCTTTCCTCACTTTCATCTTTCTAATCTGTGTAATGTACTGGAATCAATTACATACCTTGTTGCTCCTATATTGCGTTCCTAAAGGCGACGTTACTCTACAGAGATGAGACACAACTACACAAGTTTCTACATTGTGCCCTTTTTGTGCACATTTCAGCATAGCCTGATCACAGATAGATTTCAGCTGCAGTAATTTTTCACCTCTCCAAGCCCCATCTGCCGTTACCAAAACACGGGCTTCGCAATCAGCAATTCTTTCGGCCAGGGAATCAGATGAGAATCCTGCAAACTGAAACAAAGATAAGAAACTTGCATTTGTTTGAAGGTGATTGACAATGTTTCATGATGAATTTCACTAGTTCGGACTTCCATTGTCTACTATATAGAATGATTTGAAATCCCTGAAACAACTAAAAAAGAAGAATCAAAAATGAGATAGCTGAAAATAATAATTATATTAACCAAAATAAACCTGAAATGAAATAATAGTGAAATGAAATACAAGTAAAAATAGAACAATTGAATAAATAAAAATAAAGAAATGAAAAAAGAAAGAAAATAAAAAGTGAAGAGATTCCAAGTCACGTTAGTTCACGACGTTTCGATTGTTAGTATCTACAATCGTCTTCGGGTGATGACTGGACTGATTCCTCCGAGAGATGACTATTTATAGGTCGTTCGAGTACTTTCACTTATCCCCGCTTTCCATTTTCCGCTTCACTGGTTCCGAGGGAGATGACCGTTTTGGCGGGAGTTGGCCATTTTTCGCTTGATGATGGGTTTCCATATGTTGCGTATTTCTACGCTGGCTTGGCTGAATACGTTGTTGGACAACATGTATGCGGCTTCCTTGAATTTTCTCCTAAACCAATGTTCCTCTCTGTGCAAGATCTCAGCTTGGGACCACTCGATGTTGTGTTGATGGGTCCAAACTTGGTCTGCTATTCCTGATTTGCTGGTTTCCCCTCGCTGTGTGTGTTTCTTGTGCTCGGCAATGCGAACATTCAATGCCCTCTTAGTTTCACCAATATAGGATTTTCCGCACTCACAGGGTATCCGGTAAATGCAATTCTTGGAATCGCAGTCCGCGTTTGGTCTAATAGACCCTATTAGACCGTGCTTTTGTGCTCTGTAATACGAAGGAAGGTCTCGAGAAGGAACTAAACATCAAAAATGATCTTCAACGGAATGGCTACTCCAAAGCGATGGTAGAAAAGACTTTGGCTAGAAGACAGCAGGAGCCTCGCAAGGAGAGAAGCCGTCACAACCAGTGCTTGCACTTCTCTACACACAGAGGATTATCGGAGAGGATAAGAAGAATTGGTTCCAAGTACAACATCAGAACCTGCTTCAGATCCGGTTACACTATCCGTAGCAGCCTCACGAAAACCAGGCCACCAAACGCAGACTGCGATTCCAACAATTGCATTTACCGGATACCCTGTGAGTGCGGAAAATCCTATATTGGTGAAACTAAGAGGCCATTGAATGTTCGCATTGCCGAGTACAAGAAACACACACAGCGAGGGGAAACCAGCAAATCAGGAATAGCAGACCATGTTTGGACCCATCAACACAACATCGAGTGGTCTCAAGCTGAGATCTTGCACAGAGAGGAACATTGGTTTAGGAGAAAATTCAAGGAAGTCGCATTCATTGTTGTCCAACAACGTATTCAGCCAAGCCAGCGGAAGCGGATAATGGAAAACGGGGATAAGTGAAAGTACTCGAACGACCTATAAATAGTCATCTCTCGGAGGAATCAGTCCAGTCATCACCCGAAGACGATTGTAGATACTAACAATCGAAACGTCGTGAACTAACGTGACTTGGAATCTCTTCACTTTTTATTTTCTTTCTTTTTTCATTTCTTTATTTTTATTTATTCAATTGTTCTATTTTTACTTGTATTTTATTTCACTATTATTTCATTCCAGGTTTATTTTGGTTAATATAATTATTATTTTCAGCTATCTCATTTTTAATTCTTCTTTTTAGTTGTTTCAGGGATTTCACATAATTTTATATAGTAGACAATGGAAGTCCGAACTAGTGAAAGAAACTTGCAGTTACATGCTCAAAGATGGGAATCAAAATATCTCGCGAAGATTATGGAACAATATATCACAACAAGTTTCTCTAGCACAGTAGCTTTTTCAAGTGATTTATTGATAAATAAATAAATAAATTGATAAATAAAGTTTGTGAAGATCAAATCGGGAGGTGTATTTTTTGAAATTACTATGGATCTTCATTAAGTAACGGCTGAATCAATCAGAAAAATAATAAGGAAGTTTGATCTGCCTCTTGAAGATGATCACTTGGTGATCGAAACACGTATGGATGTGTCAAAATAACGGTTTAGTGTTGAGAAAAAATCCAGTAATATTCATTACTACACCAAAGGTTTCAAACAGTGCATAACAAACCAGAAATTTAACAAAATATCTCACCACAACAGAATGTATGGCTCCTATCCTGGCGCAAGCCAGGAACGTTATCACAGCTTCCAGAATCATGGGCATGTATATGGCAACTCTATCCCCTTTTTGCACACCCTTACTTTTCAAAACATTAGCGAAGCGGCATACTTCTTCCAACAGCTTTTTGTAAGTCAAGCGACTGTAATCATCAGGATGGTTTCCTTCCCTGGAAATAAAAGTATGGTAACTAACGTTGAAAACTTTATTGAACTTCATGAAAGATTTATTAATTAGATAGAGAAAAATATTCAAATTGAATAGTATCCTGCTCACTCACACGATAATCCTCAGTGAATCAAGACAAATGTTTCAATATCAGATACTATTCTGTGCTGCTCATCCACAAAATATACAGCAGGTAAAAGCATCTAATTTCACAGATTTTTATTGAATATTTACCAACCGTCATTGAAAAAATGAATGAAGCAGACAACAAGTAGATAGTCGTCACGTTATTCTATATCCTTTGTGACTTGTGATCATCACACGCCTCTCCGAGGGACTGTTGAAGCTTTCACCAGCCATATAAAAGAAGGATTCTGAAGATGAGAACGGAGATACCAGTTGAAAGAAGTACAATAACGAAGACAACCGAAAAAGTTGATTTGCTCCCCAAAGAAATACTAATAATAGCTTTCATAGATTCGGATGAGATAGACTGCAGATTGATTGCTACAAGGTCAGAGGAAATTGAATGACGTATTCAAAAAACACTTCATTGTGGGATTTTCACTAAACAGTTTTACAAAAACGCAACACGTGTTTCGACATACAATAAGCTTCTTCGGGCATTTCTTTACTAGTATTTCGAATGGTATTTTTTCGAACAAACGGATGGTACGGCAACGAGTAGTCCATTGAGTCCGGTGGTGGCAAACTTTTTCATGGAAAATTTAGAAAAACGGGCCATGGAGTAAGCGGCCGTGAAACCATGTTGTTGGCTGCTGCAAAAATCCACTTCACAATGGAACGAGGAACCAAAGCGACTTTAGCCTTCTTGGATATTCTTGTGAAAAGACGTGAGGATAGTACATTGGACCACAGAGTATACAGAAAACCTACACACAGAAACAGGTACCTGAACAAAAACCTTAACAAGGATTCTACTTGCGTTTCATCAGTTCAGACTTCCATTGTCTAATATAATATAAATTGATTTGAAATCAATCCCTGAAAAAACTATGAAAAATCAAAAAAGATTAGTTGAAAAATAACAATTGTATCAAGCAAAAAAACTGAAACTACAATGAAATGAAATACAAGCAATCACAAGGAAGAAAAGCCGCCACAACCAGTACTTATATTTCCCTACATCAGAGGATTGTCGGAAAGGATAAGAAGAGTTGAGTTCAAATATAACATCAGAACCTGCTTCAGATCTGGGAACACAATTCGTAGCAGCCTCACGAAAACCAGGCCACCAAACGCGGACTGCGAATACAAGAATTGCATTTACCGGATACCCTGTGAGTGCGGAGAATCATACATCGGAGAAAGTAAGAGGCCATATTTCATCGGTTGGTCGGTAGCCAAGCGGTTCGGCGTGGGTGCTTTGTTCACTCACTCGAATTGACTGCCGTGTTGGTCGGTGGTTCAAACCCTAGTCTGAACGATCGATCTCCACTTGCTATCGTCCAACCCGTGTTAGGAATAACACGTTAAAAGGTAAGACCTCGTTAATCCTTAGCTCGCCCAAGTCTCGACTTCTGAGGGTTGTCGTTCTTAGGGGTACGACAGCTGGTTAACGAAAAAACAGATTTTAAACAGATTTTAAACAGATTGAAAGTTCGCATTGCCGAGCACACACAGCGAAGAGAAACCAGCAAATCAGGAATAGCAGATCATGTTTGGACTCATCAACATAAAAGCAAGAGGTTTTAAGCTGAAATCATCCTCGAGGAGGAACACTGGTTTAGGAGAAAATTCAAAGAGGCCGCATGTACAACAACGCATTTAGCCGAGCTAGCGTAGAAATACGCAACATATGGAAACCTATAATCAAGCGGAACACGACCATCTCCCGCCAAACGGTCAGCTCCGATGAAGCGGAGAGAGGGTAGAGAGGATAGGTGAAAGCACTCGAATGACCTATAGATAGTCTGATCTCGGAGGAATAAGTCCAGTTATCACCCGAATACGATTGTGAATACTAACAGTCGAAAAGTCATGAAGTGACTTGGCTTGGAATCTTTTAATTTTCAATTTATTTCATATTAGACAAAGGAAGTCCGATCCAATGAAATGCCTCACGAAATATTGTCAACCACCTTCAAACAAACCTAACCATCTGCCACAAAAAAATAAGGGTGATTGAAACATTGATTGAGAGTGCACGACTTATTTGTGAACCTTAGAACCTCAATTACCTGAAAATACTTTCAAAGGAAATGGGTATAGTGAAGGAGAATTTGAGCAAGTTATACGACTCAGGAGACATAACTCCAAAGTAATCGCAGCTAGGCTCGTTAACCAATATTTAGGCCAATGAAGACTATCAGAGACAAACCAAGGTCAGCTACGGACCCCAGAGAACCTTTAGTAACACCCGGGGCATATCGGATTGTTACAGCTGCGGGTCGGTCTATTTTGGGATCACGAAAAGGACTATAGGTAGGTATATGTCCCTCTGAATCAGCTGTAGCCGAACATACTCTGAAACAAGAATGCACTCACATTATCTTACTCGAAAATACAGTAATACTTGATGAAATTCAAAATTACTATCGGAGAGAATATAGAGAGACAATAGAAATTCAAAAACACAGGAAATATTTCAGTAGAAAAGAAGACGTAATGATCATTGATTAAATATGGCTACCTGTTTTTAATTGTACACAAACGAAAAGAAGAAGTAGAAAAGAAGACGCAATGAACATTGATAAAATCTGGCTACCTGTCCTTGATTGTACACAAACGAAGTCAGGTAATCCAATTGAGAGAAACCGAGCCACACCTACTTATGATGATATAAAACCGGGGAACAATTCCAGCGTTGTGGTTTCTGCGTTGGGAACAATGAGAACACCAACTCGATCATCACTTCGACCATGACCTCATCTTCTTAGATAATGTCTACTGCGGAAGTAGACGAATCGTCAGTCATAAAAAGCTGCAGACCACGGCCACAAAAACGGTTGAGTATCTTCGGCACAGTTATTGAAACCGTTCTTAGGGACGAGAAGTGCTGACTTTTTCAGGAAAATATAAGCCAATAATCCAATAAGTTCGTTGAGTTTTCAGCCCCCGATAAGTAGAATATCATCAGAAAAAAAAAATTGAAATGGTGAAAAATATCGATATTTTGAATATTTGTGGGCCTTGAGAAAAGGAGCCTGTCCGAAATAACTCTCCGGGATGAAGAATAATAATTATTTGTTCACATATGGATATATTTCAGGTTACAAAAGGTATTTATTATAATAGAACTACGAAACCTCAAACGTAAACCTGTGCGTAGGTATTTTGTACTCTTCTCAACAATTGAGTAAACATAGATGAGTATTTGGGAAAGATTTTTGGAATTCTACTTTCCCATATTGACAGAAAACATGTGGAAAACAAACTCCCGAAGAGGTAATGGAAGCAATTGAATCCAAAATAAACTATTCACAAACATGTGTAGATCATGCGTAGAAGTTGATTTTAGATACAAACTGGAATAAAAAGCCTTTCACTAAATGACACCAAAGAAAAAGTACTTCTATACGAATTTCGAATTATACAGAAATTTCTTTTTCTCATTCAGTTGGTACTCCAAACATTTGTTTGGAAGAGAATCAAATATCATTCACAAGAACGCTACGTAATATGATATTTGAGTCACGATATAAAATTTCACTTGCATAAAACACCATCATCCTCAATGGCGGTATTCGAAGTTTCGGAATGAGACATTAGTATCATCAGCACCGTTCTGGATAACATTACAAAATTACAATTACAAAATAAGTTATTTGAGAAAATTTGAATAATGTGATGAACTGCTGGAATATTTGAAGGGGTTCGGAAGTGTGTTGTTATTACTAAGCCGAAATCCAATTAGTTGTAAATGATATACGACTAAGAGAAAGGTCTCATTCCATGTGTTGCCTTGAAATATTATTGCCGTATCATCCGCGTCACTTATTTTTTATATCCTTGGAAATGGTTTGTTCTGCAAATACTATTTATGTACACTAGAAACAGTACTGGCCCTCATACCGTACCTTGTGGTACACCAATATTCAGTTTCAAACGGGAATTTCGAGTTTCAGTCGGAATTTCGAGGTTGAAGTCACAATTTGGGGATTAAAGTCAAAATTTCGGTATTTAAAGTCGCGATTCCAAAAAAACACATGATAAACAATACAGTGTCGAACACTTCAGCCGAATGTGAAAATATTGGTTTACAAGCACATTCTCGAGAAAAGTTCTTTGGGCTTAGTGAATATTCTGCAATTTCGTTTCAAATTATATACAATGTGACCCACTTGAAAGCGGGACACCCCCCTAAAATTTGCATCTTTTCTTCGATTTCGAAGAACTTCATTTTGAATTGTGAAGTTCAAAAAACTATACTTTGGGACCAAATATCATTTTCTACAAATACAAAAACTGGAATTAGCGATTTTTTAGGAAAAAATTCAAAATCACCATTGGACTGGGTACCCTCTCAAATGGTATACAAAATTTCATAAAAAAATATTCAAAATTAATAATTCTGTGGTCGAATCAACATTCACATTTTATCAAGAGGGAATGTTAACTGCACACCTCTTGAATGTTTTTTAAATCTTGGTTAGTTGGCCGTGAAACACCGTGCAGATATACAAAATCGCGCTCTTTTCATTTAGCACTGGAAACAAATTACTTTTGTTGATTATTATTGCTGCTGTCAGAAACTGTATTGAAACAGTAACGCCAGAATATACCCGATTAGTAAGAAAAATATTTTGCAAAATGGTAGGAACTAGTGATTTATCATGGGAGAACTGAGTGAGCGAGATAAAATTGAACTTGTGCGTCTTGACGGACATATTGCTGCCAGAAAATTTCATAAGACATCCTGATCAGCAGTACGGTTCACCGTACTGCTGCTCACTTCCAGTGAGCAGCAGTACAGTGAACCGTATACATTCTGTTTTTAAGGAAACAGGTTGTGTATCGAGGCATATGCTCGGAAATAGAAATAATCCACATCGTGAGAATAGAAATGTTGTGCAAATATTGCAATATTTTCGTAATAATCCTCATTCGAACTTGCGAATGGCTAGTTTGAAATTAAATATCCCTAGATAAAATATCAGGAGAGAGAATCAAACCATTCAAGCCACAAATTTTACACACTCTGGAACGAGGAGATGAAAAAAGGGAAAGGTTAGAATTCTGTTTTTTCAGAGAATATTTGAATGATATAAACTTCTTCAAATCAATTTTGTTTAGTGATGAAGCTACGTTCACTACAAATGGAGTAGTCTCGTGCCGAAATTCAAGGTACACAAAAAGGCAATATTATTATTAAGTGAATGTGCGATGTGGAATAATCCATGATAAGACTATCGGTCCGTTTTTCTTCGAAAGTAATCCGAATGGAATTATATTTTTAGACTTTTTGAGGAATGTGTTTTGGGACGCAATACATAACTTACCAGTGCCGGACTGAATTTGAAGTTTCAATTAGATGTGTCTTCTGTATTGTAAGAGAATGACTGCATAATAATCATGGAAATCGATGGATAGGTCAAAATAGTCCTTATATTGAGTGGCCGCCAAAATCACCCGACCTGATACCGCAACTTTTTTTTGGGTACTCTGAAGCAAAAGTCCAGAACTACGCATCAGAATATCTGCATATTGTGCAACAAAAGAACAACTGAGGAAAGTTGTATTGAATATTAGAAGAAGATATGACGATTGCATTGTAATGAATGTCGGATTAGTTGAAACAACAAAATTTTCAAGAACGTTCATTTCTATTTCTGTCCACAATAATTTGTTGAATAGTGTGAATAGCCAAGTGATTGAAACTTTGCACCAGTCATGTTGAAATTTTTATAGCAAATTTTTAATTTCTCTCTAAAAATGTCCGTATGAGTAAAAATGTATCAGAAAAGTTAAACTCCATGTAGAGTTTGTTATGTATACATGAATTGATGACAATCAACTGAACTTGTTTTTTAAAATGAAGGGGATATCTGTCAAAAATAAGCAAAATGATAACTTTATTCTAGTTGCATAAAATTTGGCATATGGATATGAAATTACCGTAGACACAACTTTTTCAAGTAACTTTTTGTTAAATTCGATCTAGAAATGCACTCTTTCAATTTTTTTCAATAAAAAAGTTGAATTTGACAAACACTGAACGTCATTGGGTCGCAGTTGGCCGCATCATTTTGAGTTAAATTTAAAGCACAAACAAGTGCCGAAGTTAAACTTCATTGAAACTTTTCGCGCACCCATATGGTGCGCACTTTAATGGTGACACTGTATATGAATAGATTTACAGGAGAAGAGAGAACTGACGTTGTTTATTGAGCAAAATGAGCCTATTCCTGTGGACGCAAACTACTCAAGCTGAAGTGGAGAATTTTGATATTGCCTACTTCAAATGATCGTGTCAAGTGTCCAGTTCATATATTTCAAATATTGAAAACAATAGATTTGTTTGCGACAAAATTTGCTTCATAATGGTTTTACGTCAGGATGATTGAATTAATAACTTGAAACTTCTTGTTTAGGTGTGTTGTCTTCAAATAAACAATTCCATCTGATCGAAAGAGGTTATTTAATTTACTTTTGAGTAGGATTTATAGAATTTCTCATCAAAGATCTATTCATTTTTTACTTTAAATATTTTTTACACTAAAAAATAGTAACAGCTGACCTTGAACTGATGATAACATATCCGAATCCACTTTGAAATCATTATATGTTTGTGAGTGTGCAGGTTCTTTTCTAACGATTTCAAAATCATGTAACTTTTTAATTTCATGGATTTCATCAATTCTTTTCAGTGTTTCTAATATTTTTTTTCATTTATTTCATTCTCATCTACTGATCCAGGAATGTCACTAATTCTATGGTTTTTCGATATTCATCATTTGAAATTTTCAATATAGGAATCACAAGTTAAAAGGAATAACACGTTAGAAGGCAAGACCTCGTTAATCCTTAGCTCGCATAAGTTTTGACTTGTGAGGATTGTGGTTCATAGGGGTACAACAGCTGGTTGACGGAAAAACAGATTTTAAACAGATTTTCAAGCCTGTTCAATCTGTACAACCCTTTAGATGTGCCATTTCATGAGTCCATTTCAAACTGTAATACCTCAGTGAATACTTATTTAATTTAATTGAAATGAGGGCAAATGAGTTTTCTTGAATAGTTTATTCAACAAGTTCAAAAACATGAAAAATAGAGATAAAGGTCTTAAAAATATGAGCGATAGCTCATTCGATTCGAAATCACCTCTAGAAAAATGGTTTTGGAGGATTTTGGTGCAGGTAAAAAAATGCAATTGTTATTACCAAAATAAGATAAAAAAAAAGATATTTAGTTTTTCGTTAATAACTCAAAAAATATTAATATTCAAGCAATTTTAAAAAAAGCTCGTCAAAGAGAAGGAAATTTCCGATAAAAAAGTCGCGACTCCCGAAAATCTATCTCCATTATTTATAATTTTAATTTGACTTTGAAAATAGGGTTCCGTGCGGCTGTTACGGCATGCGCACGCTGTCGCTAAAGAGAGTTTATCAAAAAAAAAAATAATTTTTTCATAACATAAAATGTCAATTTAAAAATTTGAAAAAATTCTAGTATGTTCTCAACACTTGAATTAATCGAGTCCCGTAGAAAAAAGTTTCATCAGCATTTTTCAAAAAGTTATTCAATTGTCAACTAACAAATTTTTTCCCAATCTCCGTTGGTATTAATAATGGGATTAAAGGTATAAATAATTGGCCTATGAATTTTAAACTTCATGGAGCCCTTTTGATATATATACTTCATACGATCTTGCGATAAAAATTTATTAATTTTTTAATTATAATTTTTCATAACTATTGCAAAATGAAATATCTAATGATAATTTTTTTTTCAATCGATATTCAGCTATTTCTGTTTTCACATTAAACAATGGCAGTTATTAACATAGGATATGAATTTTTTACGTAATTTGTTAAAATTGTTTTGAAAAAATAGAGAAATTCAATATTTTTGAAAATTTGTTTTTGCTATTTTGTTGTCTAATTATGATTTAAAAACAAAAATTATGATTATTTCATAATCATAATTTTTAATTGTTTAAAATCGATTTTTTTGAATTTTGATTGTTCAAATAATTAGTTAAGAAATAATTTTGTGTTCAAAAATCATAATTTACATTTTTAAATAGTTTGGCAGAAAAATTATTCATTATTCAATTGTTATAATAGATATTAGAAAGTAATATAATGAAAAAAAATCATGACACTTTTTTATATATAGCTGTTATGATTTTTTTCTGGTCAATATTTGTTCATAACAAATTGTTAAACTAATAAATAATTAAATAATAGTAAGTAAAAGCAAATTTATTTCTAAACTGAAATTGAAATTAAAAGAAAACAAAAAAGCAAAACAATTTTTTTCAAAAATGTTAAATTTCTCTGTTTGTTTGAAACAATTTAATAAGCAAATCACGTAAAAAATTCATATCCTATGTTAATAACGGCCATTGTTTAATGTGAAAACAGACATAGCTAAATATTAATTGAAAAAAAAATCTATCAACAGTTTTTAGATATTTCATTTTGCAATAGTTATAAAAAATCATAATTAACAAATTAATAAATTTTTATGAACTTTTATCGCAGGATCGTATGGAGTATATATATATATATATATCAAAAGGGCTCCCCGAAGTTTAAAATTTATAGGCCAATTGTTTATACCTTTTATCCCATTATTTATGCCAAAGGAGATTGGGAAAAAATTGTTAGTTAACAATTGAATAACTTTTTTGAAAATGGTTATAGAACTTTTTTTCTACGGAACTCGATTCATTCAAGTGTTAAGATACTAGATTTTTTTCAAAATTTTAAAATGACATTTTGTGTTATTAAAAAATTATTTCTTTTGATAAACTCTCTTTAGCGGCAGCGCGCACATGCCGTAACAGCCGCGCGGAACCCTATTTTCAACTTCAAATTAAAATTATGAATAATGGAAATAGAGTTTCGGGAGTCGGGACATTTTTATCGGAAATTTCCTCCTCTTCAACATTTTTTTTTCAAAATTGCTTAAATAATAATATTTTTTGAGTTATTAACGAAAAACTAAATACCATTTTTTTTAATCTTATTTTGTTAATAACAATTGCAATTTTTTACCTGCATCAAAATCCTTCCAAACCATTTTTCTAGAGGTGATTCCGTATCGAATTAGTTATCGCTCATATTTTTAGGACCTTTATCTCTATTTTTCATGTTTTTGAACTTGTTGATTAGACTAGAAGTACGAAAAATCACTCACTAACAGCGCTCATATAAACATATGGTAAAGTAAATAGTAAGTAATTTTAAAGTAACTGGAAAAAAGTGAATTGATAGACAGGTTAGTATACAGACTCTAGTAAAAGAGTAGCGGTCGATTCAAACTGTAATAAAAGAAATTTAAAATAATGATGAATTTCAGATTTATTTCCGAGTGAAATATGAATAAAATATAGATGTTAATGAAAGAAATTCAATTAAATATAATAAATGAATATAATTCAATAAACGATTCAGGTTATATCTCATTCTAATCAATGGTAATTAACTTTGAAAAATTCACTATTTATTTCATGTTTAGAGCATACATATGAATATTTATTTATTTTTTGCACTGTCAAATCCACTCTCCTCAAAGCATGTATCAATTTCTTACATCGAACCTCATTATTATGAGGTTTTATAAATATATAGTATGAAAAACACGTTTCCTTCCGGATATCGATTATCCGACGTAGGTACAATTCGCAAAACAGCAATGTTTTGTTGGAATTTTACTGGCACAGAATAATTTTTCATATCAGATTTATATTTTTGAATAATAAATAAATAATAAATTTATATTACGTAAATAACACTGTTTAACATGTGAATAGTTTATGTTTGTCCCTATTACTAGTGCTGCCTCTCGTGATGCGTTCGCTGTACTATTCTCAGAAAGAAGTTTCATTGAATCGTTGCACTTTTGCCAACGTAACACTAGTCAATTAATTTCGCCAGCATGAATATTGAACCCTTGGAATTCGATAAAGTCGACGAAGACCGCTTTCACCTGGTCCTGATTAGGAAAGGTTCTATAGATGAGAAACTCATCAAAGTGCTTGAAAATATGGTAGTCCGTTGGGGAGAGGTCTAAGGGGTATGGTGGGTAAGGCACAGCTATGAAGCTCAATTCGTTTGATTATCGTATGGTGATTTGTGGAACGTACGGAAGAGCGTTGTCGAGGAGGACCAGTGACCAGTGCCGGCTGCTGCTGACGCAATTTTCGGTACATTCCGTCCATTTCCTCACAATAGGACTCCGCTGAGATGGTTTGGCCCGGTTGCAGAAAGTTGCAAAGAATCACATCAGCAGCTGACCATCAAACAGAAATCATGGACTTTTTTGATGAGTTTTCGCCTTTGGAAAGTGCCTGGGTAGCTCATCGGTGTCCAACCACTGTCCTGAACGTCTCCTGTTGTCGCAAAGGATCCAATTTTCATCACATGTGACGATCTGATCCAAAAAAGGATCGTTTTGGTTGCGCGAAAGCAAACAAGAACAAACTTCGCACCGCACCGTTCGTGATGGGTCAGTCTCCATCAGAGTCTTGGATTACTCATCTCCAAGGCTGAAATCTTCCTGAATTTTGCAAACCAACGTCGAACAGTGCGTTCGTTATTATAGTTCAAGTAAACCATACAGGGTGTTAACTAAGTATTTATCATGAATTCAACAGACGATTCTTTAGGTAATATTAAGATGAAATGTTCATATAAACATGAATCCGCAAATCCTTTGTGTTAGAATAAAAATAAAAAAAAAGTTATTCGTAAATATGAAATATCCTTCACCTAATTTTGCTGTAATTTGGCAATGGTATTTATTACATTAAGGAGCTAATTTAGCCCGAACGTGATTCAATTTATTAAGTCCAGTGGCGTCTCGAGCGGGATTTGAACGAATATTTTTGACTTAAAAATGTACGCCACTGAATTTTGTGCAATTTTTATTATTTCTTTGGATTGAGCAATCAGAAACCACTTTTTTGTCTCTTGCATTTTTTTTCGTATCTTGCTTAGTTTAAAAAAACATCGACCTAATTGCATATTCCTGGACCTCACAAGAAATAATATGAGGAATTAAATGTTTCTTTTGGAAATTATTATTTTTACAATTTTTCATTACTAATTATGTAACAATAACAACCAATATTAAATAACATTAACATCTAGACTAACGAATTACACTAAATTAAGTGTTGGAAATGGCCTCCTTTGGCTTCAATACAACCGTCTAGCCGCCGCATCATTGAATTTCGCACTCTTCTGAAAATACCATAAATAATAATCAAGGGTTGCCTTGGAAAACGATTGCATCATTTAATAAACAACTTGACAGCTGTTGTCAACTTTATCTGTATCTAAAGAATCGTCTGTTAAATTTATGGTTCATACTTAATTAACACCCTGTATAGTGCAACCTACCATTCAACAGCTCCACTTTATTAATATAGTTGGAGAACTAACTAATTCCGTTATTCAATAATCATTTTTTATTATATAAGAATCACAATAACTAACGTATTCAAAAAACACTTTAATTGTGAGAATTCCACTAAACGATTTTACAAAAACGCAACACGTTTTCGCCATACAATAACTTCTTCGGGCGTTTTTTTACTAACTGTTAGGGAAACACTTTCAAAAACACTTCACTAACTTCCTATGAAAGATTCTGATAACTTCTCTTCCACTTTCTCATTGTCAACTGTCTGGGTAATCCCTCGGGTTGTTTTGGCAGCACTCCAATTCGAATTCGTAGAGAAAAATTTACTAAAAACCGCGTGAAGAGGCAAAAATTTGAAGTTTGGAAAAATTGAGAGAATCAATGTCTAGATCATAATAATAGGGGAGCCCAAGCGGGGATTTCGGGATTTACTAAAGCGCGACAGATTAATATACAGGCGGATACCTTGTACCCGGTTAAGTACCTCCACCAAATATGAGCCCCATATATAAGGCCGCCTGTGAGGCATAAAGGATCAGATTAGTAAAAAACCATCATCAGAAATTCTCGAGCGCGTCAGATTAAGGTAGGGTTAGTTAATTACCTGCTGAAAAGTGTATATTCCAGTAATCTGACAATTTGAGAGTGACGTAAAGAAAGGGGAGGGCAGCAAAGTTGTAAAAAAATTAAGTCATTTCGACTTTATTTCTCTTTTCTCCATTAATTAATCGATTGATTATGAAAAATCAATTTTTTTTGAGCATTTAAAAAAAATATTTCCTTACAAATACAAGTATTCTAATTAAAAAACATACACTTATTTATTTGCATGCTATTTCCAGAGCTTCTCAATTATTTAAGTTCAATGAATTGAAAAAAATTTAAAAAAAAATTGTTTTTGTCAGATTAAGCGAATCCCTCTGGATAATTGTCAGATTATGAGACAGCACGTCTGAAACATAAAGATGAACCATGTATATCTTAATCTGACACGCTTGAGTATTTCAAAATGGCGATTGTTTTTTGCACATTATAATAATGAGAGCTTTTTTTTGTTGCACTTAACACCCCCTTAGAAAATCTGACGCGTTCGATTAAATTTTTTCTTTTCTCTTTCAACCCTAATCTATAGTCGCTTCTCTCACCGATGAAAAGGTATATATTATATAACATTTTTTTCTTCTTATCATCTGAGCTTTGCAACCTCAATGACGCTCGAGTTAATCCCCATTTTGCATCGTGGGCTCCCCTGCTATAAACTCTCTTTCGATCAGTATATTCAACGACACAGTAGAATAACTATGCATTGATATATGGAGCTACAAAAACACATGACATTGAAACGGACAAAAGTTCTGAATCAACTTATTACTTGAAGCTGAACGTTGTCAATGACACTCAAATGAAGGATATTCAAACACGAGTTTGAATAACCTTTGTCTTAGTGGACTTATGTGAAAGTAAATATCGATCATTCATTGTTTGTTTTATCATGCGGCACCCCGATTTCATCGATTGAATAATTGTCATGAATAATTTGACATTGAGGAAATAACTGATTGTAACGGAAGTATACATGTATCATGCAAGTTTCGACCTTGAAGAAAGGCGAACAATTTTTGAAGAAAGTATAAGGAGCGATAGCAGGTATATCATTACGGAAAACAAAATATAAAGGAATGATTTCACAACTATGATTTTGCAAGCAAACTCTTTCATTTGCTGACGACATTTCTTTGGTATGATACACTCAAAGGCAGTTTGAAAAACTCATCAACTCAGAACTCAGAAAAGAATAGAATGCTTGCCAGCAAAAAAAGATCAACATTCTCACCATCAATCACCAATGATGATTTCAGTTCAGGAAATGAGATCATCGATAACAAATCGCACATCAGACTGAAACATTTTTGGAACTGAATATTTCTTGAAATGTTCAAGTAGATTCGCATTTGCAATGAAGTCTAAAAATACAGATCAGATCTTGGTCCTCAATAATTCCTGTTTAAAGGATAACTTATACTGGATATTGAGTGTTGGCTCAGATCATCCAACGGAAATGTATTTGACCACAGTAATCAGGATACTCAAAAAAATAACGAATTATTTCACTTCTCCATCCTAAAGGAAGCGAATTCTTCAAAAAGTGATTCATCTGAACAAGTGTGAAACTGACTCAGTTACTCACAGACGATCTAACTATGCACACCACAATTAATAAATTTGGGCGGAGAAGAGGTGGTGTTAGTAAACCACTTGGAAGATCGGGTGTTGGATTCATTCTCACACCACATGGTGATTATGACATTCAGAATAGGTGTTGCCACAGGCACCTCTTCTTCATTATTTCACATTTTGAAGATCATTATTATACTCGTTTAGCTGGTGGACTAGTTGAACTTCGTAGGAATAGTACCATTATTAACTATTCATAAGAACCCCGCTGCGAGGAATGAAATTTTTATTGTAACATGGATGATATATATGTGTCTTTGACAATTTCAAGGTGTTGAAATTTTGTAATGTGGAAGATATACTGTTTTGAGGCTTTAAAAAATGAGTACGTCAATATTCTTTTGGACAATCGGGCTTCTATTGCGGTGTTCAAGAACCCAAGAAAGACCTTTCCTGGAATGCCAGAGAGAACTGAAAGAACTAGCAAATAAATATAGGCTGACTCTATATGTGCCACAGATGGGTAAGAATACTCGAAAAACATAACGAGTACCAGGAAAATTTATCCAAAAATACACACATAAAAACATTTATGAAGGGGCCGTCCAGAAAAAACTGGGAAACTGTTTTCACAAAGTCGTAATAGGCTCAGAATAGTTACAGAAGGCAAGCCAAATTATATCAAAGATGATATGAAACTATGTTATCATCAAGGACCTATGGACACAAGTACAGAAAACAATTTATTTTGTTTTTTCAGAATTTAGTATCAACAAGAATGTGTTTTTTGACTTGGACAAATTCAATGGTTTCAAAGCAGAATAAACCAATCGGAACACATACCGGCCTTCACTGCTGTCGTTTCTGGCAGCAGTCTTCCTCATTGGTATGAACAGATTCTCCCCATTGCCAACCAAAATATCTTATTATCAATTCATCACGGAGTCCTACCTGGACTGGGAATACTTTAGATGTTTCGTGTCTCGAAGAATTTATATTCGATTCTATTTCTATAATATGACTAGTACTATGTTGCTGTATCGCTGCTACACCAACCAACTAACCAACCAACCAACAAACAACCATCTTTATATATATGATTAAATATCTCACGGTTATCTATCATTTTGCGTTCTTTACTCTTCAACATATCTCAGTATTATCCAGATTCAAATTCTGTATAGATATTTCAATCCAATGTGTTCTCACAACTGAAAGGATGCTTGCTCATTGGAATTGAGTAGCGAGACCAAAGTGTTGAAGATTATGTCATGTCATGAGCAGTAAATCATTTTCTATTCAGTAGCATCTATATCAATCTATTGTTAACAATATATGTTTTATTACTCTTATCATCTTACTGATTGCCTTTTCACTACTATACAGTGCATTCCATTTAAAACGAGCCACCCCGAATGACTTTTGGTACAATGATTTGCAGGAAAAATGAAAAAAAGCACGTCAATCATAGTATAAGGGGTATACATTTTGACATAATCACATTTGATGTTACTTTCCCGATCGCACCCACAGAGCATGTCACCAATTTTTTTCAAATAGATTACCCTATATTGTTTCACATTATCAGATACACGATGATGAGCAGATTTCAACAAAATATAAAACATATGTTCTGAAGCTTATGGTGCGGGAGCTATAAATCATTTGAGTTGAAAACGAGCCGCCCTTAATAATTTTTGGAACAATGATTTTCAGGAAAAATTAAAAAAACACCTCAACAATTTGATCTAACTTTCCCTATCGCACCCCCAGAGCATGTCACCATTTATTTTTAAATGAATCAATTGTTTTGCATTATCAGATGTTCCATGATGAACAGATTCCAACAAAGTAGAATACATTATGGTCTGAAGCTCATAGTTTGGAAGCTAAAAAAGTATTTGAGTTGAAAACGAGCTACCGTGAAATAACTTCTGTACTATCTGTTACCTAGGTTTCATATGTGTTTTTGTTCATTTTTCATTTGTCACATTCTACAAAAACGATTACCTACCAGGTGAAGTTACAATTGGTGTTTCTGTTTTTATGAATTCTTGAGAAGCAATGGTTCATACGCTTCGAGATCGGATTGATATAGTGAGTTTGTAGTACCAGAATTGAAATAGTGCTAGAGCTGCTGCTCGTATGTTCAATGTTAATCATCCAGGAAAAAATGTACGACACAAATATGTTTCGGAATTATTGAACAAATTTATGGAAACTGAATCTGCTAACAATAAAAAGCACGCTGGACTAATGGAAAATTATCTCGAGAATCAGGAATGAGTCGTACAAATGTTTTTAAGATCTTTTATAAGTACAAATTTCATCCATATAGAATAAGACTAGTTCATAAATTGAACGAATAAATGAACGTTTAGTTTGAATGGAGAGGTGAATCAGCAAAATTGTCGATATTGGAGTGATACAAATCCTTATTTATACCGTCAAGTTCATACCCAACGAGCTCAAGAACTGAATGTTTGGGCAGGAATTTTAGGTGACCACATCATAGGATCTATATTTTATCGATGATAATTTGACTAGTGATAAATATTTGGATATGTTGGAAAATCGAATAATACCGTGTATCAATAAGGCAATTGAGAAGGATATAAATGTATTCGAAAATGAAATAGTTTTTCAGCAGGACGGTGCACCTCCTCATTATGCAGCTCCAGTGCGACAATTTTTGAATGATCATTTCCTGGTCGCTGAATTGGCAGAAGAGGTCCTACAGAATGGCCACCAAGGTCTCCGAATCTCACTACTGTAGACTTCATTCTATATGTTCATTCGAAGTCTGAAGTGTATGAGATAGAATCATTAACATTGCAAGATTTGAGAGAGAATATCATGAGGCATTGCAGATAAATAACCCCCGAGATTCTCAAACATCTGAAGGCGGCAATAGAAGCTCGTCTGTACCATTGTATGGACGTTGGTGGAAACGTTTTCGAACATTTACTATAAAAATCTTTTTTCTTCTCATTTTCCAGTCATTAGATTTTGATTCAAGATTGAATAAAAAATCTCTTTTTCTGATTTATTGCTTTCATATCTGTCTCTAGAACGAATATTTCGAAATGTGGCCTCTTGTATAATTGTTGACCTGTTTTTTCATTTCTCCTGCAAATCATTATTTCAAAAGTTATTCAGAGTGGCTCGTTTTCAACCCAAATAATTTGTAGCTCCCGAACCATAAGCTTCAGAACAAATGTTTCATACTTTGTTGAAATCTGCCCATCATAGACCATCTGATAATGCGAAACAATATAGGGTAATCCAAGTAATATCAAACGTGAATATGTCAAAATGTGTCCTCTTGTATACTATCGTTGACGTGATTTTTATTTTTTCCTGAAAATCTGTCTTTTTAAAATCTGTTTTTCCGTTAATCAGCTGTCGTTCCCATACGAACGACAACTCTCAGAAGTTGAGAAACTTGTGCGAGCTAAGGACTAACGAGGTCTTACCTTTCAACGTGTGATTTTCTAACATTTCTAACATTTCTTAACATTCCTGTACCAAAAGTTATTCAGGGTGGTTCGTTTCAAACGCAATGCACTTTATAGTAATTTTATTGGTACATCGATACACTGAAAGTGAAAACAACTTAAATTATAAGGATGAGGTGGATTGAAACCTGAAATTGATTAGATTTGAAATAAAACTACTGCAACAAATATTTTTTGAGTGAATTGATATAAGCACAGGCACATCCAAGGTCATAATCTAATGGTACGTTCTTTTGAGTTTTTCATTTCAATAATTATATTTGTGATGTTATGGAGTGAGTTATAAAAAGTATCCAATGGAAGTTTAAACTTTGTTTTTTGTTACTTTACTGAATTGTTTTTTATATGTGGACTTTGGACAAAACATTAGTGTTCTACAAGAGTAGATCATTAATGATATCCGAACAATTTACTGCAAGTTGTTAACCCGTTCTAATTGTTGAAAGTGAATGCGAGCCAATAATGATCCATCGCTCGGTATTCTGCAATAATTTGCGAATATTTATTCTGCCTTAAATGATATCGTTTGAAATTTTTGAATGCTAGAAAGTCATCATTACATGGGTTTGCAAAAGTCAAACCATTAGAATCGATTCAAATAGGCTACATATAATTTTTTCAATGAGATACATATAATTCAAAAAAATATTGAATTTTAACATTGAGAAAATGAAGTATGTTACATTTCTCTCAATACCGGTTGTGAATTCGTCACTCCAAAGTAACAAACAAAATTTCATTGAGAATATCACTTTTTTGTATTCTTATCACAAATTAACATTTTCTTCATAAGTATTCAGAATAATCAGGACAGATAAAACATCATTATCAAATGAGTTTAACATAAAAAACGTTTAGTAGAAGGTGAAGCCATGCTTAGTATTCCAAAAATCATCGAGGTGGAAGCTTGCTAACATATCAGAGTCACTATTTTCCGGGTTTGAAGGCCGTGGATTTTTGGAATTCCAAAATGTGAATGAACTTCTTGGAGTGAGCCAATCCTGGAAGATTATGACAAACGTCTATAAATCTTCTTGCAATCCAGATGTTCAATGTTTGTTTGGCAGATCCTTAAAAGATGCCAATGACAGGTTCTGGTCCAATGAAGCTGCTTGTATGGCCCTCCTTTGCAAGGGAGTCAGCAGACTTCAGATCAGAGACAATTCATTGAATCTTCCTATTGAGGAGACTCGTTTTTGGCAATTAGTTACCCATTTAGACGTTGCTCGGTAGTATCCAAGAGCTTTCAAAGTCGCTTGACTGTTCAGGAATATTTTTATTGACTCATGTATGAGGTTAGATTTTACCAATCTCTCCGCACAAAATTCAATAGCATAAATTTCTACTTGAAATACAGTCGCATAGGTCCCTATGCAGGTTGATATCTCTGCCCTGGGTCTGCAACTGAAAACATCTGCACCAAAACCTGAAGGTGTTTTTGATCCATCTGCGAACCAACGACTATCTGCTCTTACAATTTCCTTCTCCCGGAGGATCCAGTGTTCTCTACTCGAGTAGTGTATAAGGCAGTTGGTAATTGGCAGTTGGAGGCATAACGTCAGAGGTCATTCTTAGAATGATGTGACTTCCAATGTCAGTCAGCAGTCTATTGTAATTATCGAAAATTGTCCAAAGGAAGCGCTCAAAACTCTTGTATGACTGATCAATCTTTCATTCAGAAATGACAGGTTTTCATCCTTTCTAAAGTTGTCGATAGTGGTCCTTTATATGAAGGTTAAGAAAGTAAAGTTCAGAAAAGGCTCGATGAATTTCTCCTTCGCCATAACATTATAAGTAGAAATCAATTTGGATTCCATAGCAGGAGTATTCAATATGAATGCTGGATATGCTGAGGCAGCAGTGTTTTCTGACCTTACGGAATCGTTTGTCGGCGTTGATCATAAACTACTGCTACGTAAGCTGAATACCTATGGATGTAGAGGGATAACACTACGGTTTGAGTCGTATATCAAGGCTCGCAGTCAGATTTTAAAGACAATTGAATATTCAAACAGTATTGAAATAAATTCATGTATACTACAGGGATCGGTTCTCGGTCCCATATTGTTCCCGTTGTATATTAACGATTTGGTCTGGAACATTCAATCTCTTCGACGACGACACCACTATATTATGGCATAGTGAAGGTATAGATCAGTGTTTCCCAAATTTTTCGAATTCACGGCTCCCTTATGTTTTTTAAGGTTATCGCGGCGCCAGAACGTAACGACTACACTAGATATTTAATTAATAAAAGTAGGTTGGTGGCTGTCTGAACGAATTGCATTTTGCAATTACCGATATTATCATATTATCAGAGGATTTTTATTAATAGGTACCGACCTATTACCTTTACTCTCAGTTATTTATATTGTAAAACGTTGTACCTTGAGACTCACCTGTGGCCTACGGCGCCCAGTAAAGGTTCCACGGCGCCCCAGAGCGCCACGGCGCCCCAGAGCGCCGCGGCGCACACTTTGGGAAACACTGGTATAGATATACTCAATGAGACAATAGCTCAAGATATACTGTGCTGTGATTCCATTCTACTCTCTCTCAATATTTCCAAAACAAATATTTTAACTTTCAAGTGTTCACTTGAGAATTGATCTGTAGCGAGCGGTTTTATTGAGAACAGGGGGTGTAATAAATTTCTGGGATTTTCTATAGACGGTGGACTGAAATTTGACACTCACATCAGAAAGATGAAAAGCTAAATTTCCACTGGCTGTTATGCAATGAGATTTATTGATTGAAAACTGGGAGTTTATACTGCAAAAACAGCATCAAGGTACGGTATAACTTTTGGGGTGTGAGTAGCCTTAATTTGCCGGAGTCTGTATTTGTATTACAGAAAAGAGCTATACCATACTTGTGTAAAGCTAAACCTCGTGACCCATGCAGGCAACTGTTTGAAGATAACAAAAATGTTGACAGTTGTAGCTCTTTTTATTCTGGAGAGGGTGTGTTTGATCAAAAACATCTGGTGAAAATTGAGGTTACCACCCATCAACTATACAATTTGTCAGAGCATATACAACAATTAAAAATCACCTATTACTTGCAACTCTCTGATCAAGGACTCCTCATTTTACAGTGGTGTGGAAATGTATAACCATCTGTCCAGTTACTCTAAAGAGACAAATATATACTAGAAAGAGATACCACGTCAAGAGAAAAGTTGAATTTTATGTGAAACATTCTTTCGAATTATCTAATTTTATCAGAAATAAAATTATACCTGAGAATTATATTTTAATTTCTCTTGACGTGGTATCTCTTTTTACTAACAATCTCATGGACCTATTGATTAGTATAATTAGAAGAGAATGGGAAATCATTTCAAACTTTACCACTTTACCCATAGATTTTTTTCATAAAAGTTTTTGAATTCTGTATAGATTACAATTACTTTTGTTACAATGGATATTTTCACAAACAAATTTTTGGGTTGGGAATGGGTTATTGTATGTCACCCATTTTTGCAGAATTGGTCATGGCAGAACTACAAAATATACGCATTGAAAAGTTGACAGTTTCATTGCCTTTTTTCAAAAGATATGTTGACGATATTGTTACTTCCATTCCAAAAAATAAACAAACTGAAATATCAGACACTTTTCATAGTTTTCAACCAAAACTAAAATTTACTCCAGAAATGGAAAAAAACAATTCGTAAGCATTTTTAGATACTAAAATAATCAAATATCCAAACCGAATTTTAAAAGTAGACTGGTATTATAAACCAACTTTTTCTGAGAGATTTTTGAATTATTTTTCGTAACATAATTTTCAGAGAAAAATCAGCATTATACGGAATTTGAAATCAAGAGAAATTGCGATTTCTAATTCTGAATTCCATAACAAAAAACTTCAAATAATTGAGAATTACCTAAAAAAAAAAATCCTAAAGCCCTTATTGGAAAAATAATTAAAGAAAGAGGTTTTTCCTCCCAAAATTCAGAGGTAAAACCCAAATATCACAAAATTCCATTTTTAGAAAATTTATCTGATAAACTTGGAATGCTACTCAGTACCTAACAAATTGAAGTGGCCTTTTCAAATAAAAATACGGTTGGAAAGTATTTTTTCTCGAAACAAAAAACAAAAACACCACAAGAAATACAATCCAATATAGTTTACAATTTGAACTGTGGAAGTTGTCATAAATGATATGTTGGTCAAACCGGACGGTATTTCAAAACACGAGTTTCAGAACACATGAGATACTCTAAGAAACTGAATATAATAAACCCCACAGCTCTCGTTGAACATGAAAAAGACTATGGGTGCATTTTTGATTTTGATCATCCAACTAATCTAGATGTTCAACCATATTTATCCAAAAGACTTTTGAGCGGGATAATACATATCCTCAAATGCAATAGTGTCAACACTAGAAGAGATGTCGATGGGCTTAATACTGCATATTTCAATTTGATGAATAAAATACCTTGATAATTTACCCTTTTTTCATTCTCTTTCTTTCCGTCATTGATTAAAAACAGACACCAACTCATCAGGTGTGTCGTTTTGTGTTGGTGTTGTCTCGGAAATTTGGTTGTAGCAATGTTTTCTATTTTTTTTAAATATGTATCTGATATGTTTGATTGTTTTTAAAATAGTAATAACACAAAAAAAACTACTTTTCGATGGGTAATTTAATTAGGAACTCATTATTTATTGTGAAATTGAAACGATAATAATCGTATAAGTTTTGTGGAAGTTATGTTTATGAAAATTCATTTTTGTTATTATTAAAAATATAGCTAAGTCTGCAAACCGATTGCTAGGTTATTTAATTAGACAATCATTTAATTTTACCAATGTCCATTCCCTTAAAATTTTGTATTATAGTTTATTTAGTAAGGCCCAAATTAGAATTTGGTGTAATAATTTGGCATGGAGAATACCAGACTACATTATTCTTGCTAGAAAAAATTCGAAATAAAATTTTAAGATACCTATATTATAAAAAGCATCATGTATATCTCGATTATAATGTAGTTAGGTTAGAATGAATTCAAAATTCTATCTTTGGAAAATTGACGAGTGCTTAGCATTTTGATGTTTTTGTTTAAAATAAATAATGATAAAACTAATTAACCAACGTTACTTTCTTTACTGCGGTTTAATGTGCCTCCAAGGAGAATGCGCTCTTCTGTTACATTTAATATCCCACGATGCAAAATGGGGATTTACTCGAGCGTCATTGAGACATATGAGGTTGCAAAGCTCAGATGATAAGAAAAAAAATGTTATATAATATATACCTATTCATCGGTGGGGGAAGCGGCTATAGATTTTCAAATATGTAAAAAAATACTGTTGCATGGACATACTCGAGCGCGTCAGATATTGATTGCATCAATGTCCTACGTTTTTTAATAATGTTGTTATGTTAATCTGATCGTTTGTATGATGTGGGTGGTTGTACGTAAGGGTTAAAAGTGAAAAGAAAAAAAATTTAATCGAGCGCGTCAGATTTTCTAAGGGGTTGTTGAGTGCAACGCAAACTCGCGTCCATTATTATAAAGTGCAAAAAAAATTCGCCATTTTGAAATACTCAAGCGCGTCAGATTGAGATATATAAGTTTCATCTGTATGTTTTAGACGCGCTGTCTCATAATCTGACGGTTATATAGAGGGATTCACTTAATCTGACAAAAACAATATTTTTTAATTTTTTTTTCAATACATTGAACTTAATCGAAAATCTCAGGAAATAGCATGCAAATAAAGGTGTGTGTTTTTTAAGTAGAATACTTGTATACTTAAAAAAAATTAAATTTTTTATATCAATTGATTAATTAATGAAGAAAAGAGAAATGAAACTTTCTATGTTTTTTACCACTTTTATTTGTAACTAACGTTACTGAAGTTTCGTCCTATAAGGACATTTTCAAACTTATATATTGTATGAATTTGAAAATGCTGTATAAGTTTGAAAATGCAGGAAAAGTTTGAAAATGCAGAAAATGCAAATAAGGACGAAACTGCAGTAATGTTGGTTACGAATAAAAATGGTAAAAACATAGAAAGTTTAATTTCTCTTTTGTTTATTATGATTTCGTACTACGTAGTAACGGGTACATCCATCAATTAATTGATTAATTAATCATCATCTTCATCTTCATCACGAACGAATCTCTGTGATCAGCTGTGATGGCGTCATGGCAACAGAATTCAGAGTGGGGACGGAGTGAGAGAGTAATATATAGAGAAAGAGTGAATAGAGAATAGAGGAATAGAAACTCGGACAGGGAAATATAGGTATCACACCGCTGCAAGCATTAACCTTTATCGACGAATTTTTGTTATTTCGGCTTGCGGAAATCGTCAGATTATATATTTTTCGTTATCCTTGAATTATTTCCTTCAAAATAAAAAAAATTAGCTACCCTCGAGAATGTCGAAATGACGTTATTTTCTTACAACTTTGCTGCCCTCCCCTTCCTTTACGTCACTCTCAAATTGTCAGATTACTGGAATATACACTTTTTAGCATATAATTAACTCACCCTACCTTAATCTGACGCGCTCGAGAATTTCTGATGATCAATTTTTTTTACTAATCTGATCCTTTTTCTCTCACAGGCGACCTTATATATGGGGCACATATTTGGTGGAGGTACTTAACCGGGTATATGGTATCCCCCTGTATATTATTGTGCGGTGCTTTAGGAAATCTCGAAATCCTGGCTTGAGCTCCCCTATTATAGAGCTCCTCTTGCATCCATGTGTCGACTAGCAAATTATTATAACACACTGATTGAAATGGATTAGTCAATAACTGAAAATATGTTTAGAAACATTATAATCAAACAAATTATTAATTTATCATCATAATGCTAACTGATTATAATTACTACTCAAATAAATTTTCTTATTTGTTGAATTGAAACTAATATTGCCAAAATCATAGTGTTAAGTTCACTTTTACTTTTATTTTCACTTTTTTTTACTTTTACCTTTATTTTTCATGTTTATGGCTTGTAAATTAATATAAATTATTTGTAATATTATATATTTGTATTTTTAACCATGTAGTTAGACCAGAAAGTCTGTTTGGATACAAATAAATAAATAAATAAATTAGTTCAAACAAGTATGTTCAAATGAATACCAAAACGCACGCTACTGTAGGTAGTAAAACGACCTGAACTGTCATAAAATATTTTGTTTGTTACCCGTTTGCAATACAAAAATAGGATGGACCTGGTAAAGTATTGCAAACCCGCCTATACAAGCTGCGGCTAAACATAACGGAAAATTTTGTTTGTGCATTTGTTTATTTTTCACTTGTAGGAAACAGTATAATCGAAAACTTACCAGTAAAATGCAATTTTATCCCCGTAGCCTTTCCTAATGTTCCTATCCAACAGATTGTAGGAAACATTGGTCGTGGCACCATCCATCCATTTGGTGAAAATCGGACCTTTCGTTATATCAAAATTGAACTTGAAAAAATTATTGCTGTCGATCGGATTCTCCCAATGAAATTGCCTGGCGATGTCTCCCCAGAACTCCTCAGGGTTGTCCAAGGACTTCCGATGCATGTCCTTATACTGGGCGAAGGACGACACATACGCGCTTTTGGCGATGTCTGGATGCGGCTGGTACACCGATTTTTCGGAAGGCATTTTCTGTTTTTGGAGATCGCGAGAGCGCGGTTAGTTGAATATTTCCTGCCAACTACACTGTATGAACTGTCTCCGCGTAATGGGTTCCGTGAATTAACATGTACTCATGGCTTGCGCACTCCGTAGTTCCCAGTAACGATTTTTCGCGATCTGATAAGTACGTTATTTCGATAGGAACTCTGTTCGATTCACGTGGGCCGCAGGCTGAAGGTGACCAAAGTATGGATCGGATGATGTTTGAGATAACATTTATCTTCGAGGTTGTGAAATAGACTTCGGAAAATGAATGCAATCTCCATAGGTTTTCTGGTTAACACGGAGAAGTGACAGTTGTCAACTATAGAAAGCTTTCATTCACTTACTGAGACAGTGTCAAGTAGTGAAAAGGATTTGTGTATTACGAGGTCATCACAGAAAGTGTGGCTGAGTCATTATACCTTTTGTCTTTCTCAAAAACATTTCCTTACTTACAAGGCATGAACGAGGCGATATTTTTCAGAAACAAAGAACAAACTGAAATTTTCACGAAATATACAGGGTGTTTCAAATTCGATCCTCACCATTGGAATTTCGGAAACTATGAGAGATACGAAGATGGTTAAATTGGGACAAAGTTGCACATTTACCTGACTAACAATATGCCGTTGTGAAAGTTCTGAAATTACAAGTTCATCCGGAGATATCTTGAAAAAACAAAAATTTCGGAAAATGGTTTTTATTCAGTTTTTATTTTCTCTGGCTTTATTTTTCAAAGGATTCGGAAATTAATTGCACTTTCACATTGCCACTTTTTTCCTGCTACATAATAGTGTTTTCAGATTTATTATCCGACATTTCGTCTTCCGGTCACCATCATCAATTTTAATTTTTCTTATGGGCGCTACTTTGAATCCTTTCTGTTTTGAATAGAATCATATTTTAGCTTTCCAATGGTGTATCATAAGTTATCATTCTTTTTCTAAAAATTGTAAATATTGAAAAAATAATTCTTATCATAATACGCTTTGACTTTGATGTTTCTGAATTTGACTCTCAATTTGTTACACTTAATGACATTTTGTTATTGCACAAGTCATTGAAATTTTGGCGAAAAAGGGCTTTCACGAATGAAGAAGAAAGAGACAGGCTACAAATTTATTACAAATACGATAGAAACAGTGTTAGGACATCGGAAATGTATTCAAAGTTGTATCCCGAAAGACGACAACCACATCAAACAATTCTCTAATTATTGGATCAAAATCTCACCGAGTTTGGTTCATTTGAAAAGCTGAGGAAAAAATACGGACACAGAATGAACCAGGTCAAATTCCCTCCGAAATAAATATTTGTTATACAAGTGCTTAGAGACATCTCAAAAAAAGCGGTTCAAAATGTTACAAAATACACATATCTCAAAAATTGCATCCAGATGATCCCGAAAGGCGATTAGAAGTTTGTAATTGGTTAATAAGAAGACCTAATTTTCCTGTTTTCCTGGAAAATGTAACTTGGACAGATGAAAGCACGAATTGTGGGATATTCAACCGAAATAACGAACACATTTGGAGTATAAACAACCCCAGTCAGTTCCGAGAAATTCAACCTCAAGTGCGATTTAGTAATAACGTGTGGGCGGGAATTTACAAAGATACAATTTTGGGGCCTCATCCATTGGACGGAATTCTGAATGGAGAAACCTATCACCAGTTTTCAATGTCGATTTTCGAAGGCTATTTGGAAAATCCACCTTTGGCTAACTATAACAACATCTGGTTTCAACATGATGGTGCTCCACCGCACACTAACAGACGAGTATCTAATTATCTGACTGAAAGGTTTGGTGATAAATGGATAGGAAATGATGGGCCGGTGAGGTGGCCAGCAAGGTCTCCAGATTTAAGATTTATAGATACATTTTCATAGGGTACACTGAATAATAGAGTTTCTGGTCAGAGGGAATATCAAAATATTGAGGACCTTCAACACATCATTGTTTGAGAGTTCTGAAGATTGAGAAGTAGGGAAATTTATCGTGTAGTGAATAACATTCGAAGAAGGGCACACTTGTGTTATCATGAACAAGGCCAGCATTGTGAGCATTTGCTGTGATTTACTTTTGTCCTAACATTATAGTTAATTATTAATATTTGTACGAAGTTTTATTTTCATTGAAAAGGACACAATGTCTAATTTACCTCATACACACCTCATTTATCAAATTTTGATTGTCGTATTTTTTCATTGGCTTTTCAAACGAACCAAACTCGGTGAGATTCTGATCCAATAACTTGAACATAGTTGGATGTGGTTGTCGTCTTTCGGGATACAAGTTTAAATACGAATTGAAGGGGTTATATTTTTTAGGAGTGAATAATTTTTTGGGAAAGAAACTTTTTGGCTTTCTACTACTCCATCTGATACAAAAAAAGGGATGAGAGAATCTTCTAAAGAAAGAAAGGAAGTAATCAATTTGAAAATAAGTAACTCTATACATGGATATGTAGATCATGCAAAGAAGTAACTTTCAGACACAAACTGAAAGAAAGTCCTCCTGAAACAGCTACTTTCATATAAACATTGAGTCACACGAAAGAAAAAAAATTCTTTCGAAACAAATACTTCTATGTGAACACTGAATTATACAGAAGATACTTTTCTCCACTCAGTTTGTATTTCAAAAATTTGTTGTGGAATAAGAATCAGATATCATTCACATGAGTTCTACTTTGAATGAATGGTAATAAATTGCACTCATATGGAACACTGTCACCCTCACTGCTATACACCGATGTTTCGCCTTAAGACACTTGCCCTAAGGCTCTTCTGTACCAAATTGGATAACATTATAGAAAATACACACACTTCATTCATACATTTCCTAATACTGTTTCTATCGTATTTGTAATGAATTTGTATCGTTTCTCTTTTTTCTTCATTCGTTGAAGCCATTTTTTGCCAAAAATTCATTGAGTTGTTCAATAATAAAATGTCATTGAATGTAATAAATTAAAAGTCAAATTTAGAAACATCAAAACATCAATGATACGACGATAAGACGAAACATCGGATAGCAAATCTGAAAACACCATTATGTAGCAGGGAAAAATCCTTCGAAAAATAAAGCCAAAAAGAATAAATCCATTTTCCGAAATTTCTGTTTTTCCTGATATCTCGTGATATACTCGGAATTTCACAACTTTCTAATGCTGACGGTGATTTAAAGAAAATATCACAATTGTAGGATACAAAAGTATCTACTTGATATCCTCATTATCAGGTAGCAACAATTATTCGGTTAGCCGGTGGCTGTATAGAGAGAAAGAACTAAGAAAAATGTCGGTTGATCCAATATACGATAAGAAAGACGTGTTGCTTGTGAAAATAACAGATCACAAATTACAATTGGGCAAGAAAACCTGCGGTTGTTTAGGCAATATTTATCTTTAGGGCCATCCCATACTCCACATAACATATTATTCGTGGATTGTAAAAAGAAAAATGTTCGATTCAGTCTCTTGGTACCTACAGTTTTGTAAATCTTGGATTATGATTCGCAGAATTTTTGAATTGTCCCAATCCTAAAAATTACATAAGCCACAGCATTTGTTGAACTTCAGCGACGTTATTTGCTGATGATGGTGGAAACATCACAAATTTGAATACGATTGCTGAAATTCTACCTAAAGTCTACCTAAAGGATGCATGTACAATTGACTCACATACAGAAATTCAGATTAAAACAAACAACGTGAAACTTCACATTCTTGTTTTGAATTCAACATGAGGTATTCAAATACACCAAGCATTTCAAACGAATAGAATCCCTTCGATATTAGCAATAGCTCGAATTTTGATATAAATAAGAATTATAATGTTTCTGTTAGTATACTTATTTTCTGTTCGAATTTCAATCGATACATAGTATAAAACAAATTTGCTTCCCGCTGTCTGTCCCTATATTTGCTTAGATATTTGAAATTCCGCAACGGAATTTGATGCGGTTTTTTGAAGTGATACCTTCTTATGGGAGGGTGAACTGCTTCGTTACCTAACGCGTTACAATGTTTGGCTTCCCTTTCTCTCACACATACCTCAGCGTAAAGCAGGCTCCTCCTCTCTCGACGAACAGATACTCAGTGTTCAGTGTGCGATAGACTTTTGACAGTATTATAAAAATGATGATACTAATTTTGTGTATGTATATTACTAGTATCTTTATTTAATTCTACAAAAGTAACAATTGGCATATGGTAGCTATAATATATGTACATACACAAAACCTTTCCTTACATTATTATATTAATATACACAAGCTTTTCTAAAGTTGAACAATTTCAATATTAAATAGGTAGTTCAACTTGTAGGTAGGTCACTTCTGTCGGACGTCCTGAGACGCACACGTTTTTTTTTTATAGATATAAGTCATTCAAGAGAAAGGTTTATATGCATCATACAGTAAAGAGATACTGTTGATTTCAGATGTTTCTAATGTGATGTCGTACTTGAAAAGGATTACAAAAAAATCCCCAATAGTATATGTCTATGTTCCTCGTTGAGGAAATCTCCCCATCCCTTGACAATAAGGAGATTGCGGTTGCTGTATTTCTTGATATTAAAGGAGCATTTGACAATGCACAATCGAAATCTATAGGATTGTCTCTGGCTAGGAAGAGTATAGAATCGACCATAACTGGTTAGATCTATGCCATGCTAGTAAACAGAACTGCAACTACGGCTCTCCAAGACGAGGCTATCAGGTTCAGGGACACCAGGGGCTGCCCTCAAGCTGGGGTACTATCTCCCCTTCTGTGGTCGCTACTGGTAGATAGTCTGCTTGATGCCCTCGACAGTAGAAAAGTCGATCTGCAAGCTTATGCAGATGACCTTGTCATCCTGACAAGGTCCACGTCGTGAAGGGTAGCTCGTAATATCCTCCAAAGGACGTTGGACGTTGTTCACAGTTGGTGCCTGAGGGAGCAAATGTCTGTCAACCCCAGCAAAACTGTGTTAATCCCCTTCACCAAGAGGAGAAAATTGGACGATCTAACGCCACTTTCCCTCAATGGTGTGGTCATTCCATTTGGAACGGAGGTGAAATACCTTGGCATCGTCCTTGATAATAGACTCGCCTGGAACGTTCACTTGGGAAAAGTTTCACACAAAGCCAGACTGTCTCTATGGACATGTCGAAGGATTTGTGGTAAAACTTGGGTTTAGATCCCAAACAAAGCCATTGCATTTATATGATGATTATCAAACCAATGATCACTTATGGTGCAATTGCTTCGTGGCCGAAGGCTTTACAGAAAACGGCCCAAGCGAAGCTCTCTGGCTTACAGAGACAGGCTTGTCTGGCTATCAGTGGTGCCATCAGTACCACACCGTCAGTGGCCATAGAGATCCTTCTAGATCTACCTCCTCTTCACATTTTTCTGGAGAGAGAGGCTTGATGTACTGCATACAGACTTGTACACATTGCTAATTACACAAATCAATTCAATGCAGAGTGCAACAGACTGTTAGTTAACTTGGAAGTCACAGCATTCTGGAAATGACCTGTGACTTCATGCCTCCAACTGTCAACTAGGAACTGCCTTATGAAGTACTATTTCCGAGTAGAGAGGATTGGATCTTCCGGGAGAAGGAAGTATTAAGTTTGAAATCTGTTTAAAAATATGTTTTTCCGTTAATCAGCTGTCGCCCCCATATGAACGACAACTCTCAGGCGTTGAGAAACTTGTACGAGCTAAGGATTAACGAGGTCTTACCTTTCAACGTGTGATTTCTAACACGGTTACAGAATCATCCTAGCTTCAACCAGATAAATTCTCTCGAAAAAAATATCTGGTCGAGGCAGGAATTGAACTCACGGTCTTCCGATCGTGAGTCGGGCGCACTACCACCGCGGCCAATTCCACAATGTGGAAATGCAGATAGTTTTTGGTTCACAGATGGATCAAAAACACCTTCCGGTTCTGGTGCAGGTGTTTTCAGTCGCAGAGTTATCTACCTGCCTAGGAACTTATGCCACTGTATTTCAAGCAGAAATTTGCGCTATTGAATTGTGTGCGGAGGGATTGGATAAATCTTCCCTCACTCACAAGTCAATAAAAATATTCTCGGACAGTCAAGCGGCGTTGGATGCTGTTGGCTGTTACCAAGCAACGTCTAAAAACTTAACAGATTGTCTTTTCTGGATTACTGGCCATACTGGCCAGCAATGAGGCTGCTGACTCTTTTTCAAAGGAGGATGCTGCAAGCAGCTTCATCGGACCAGAACCTGTCATTGGCATCGCTTAGGCTCTGCCAAAAAAGATGGATGAATGGAAAGAAGATTTATGGACTTCTGGTAGAATCTTCCAGGATTGGCTCACTCCAAAGCGTGTATTCACCCTTCGAAGCTTGATACCAAATAGTTGTTGGACTACAGTATAGGGATGAACTACGATGTCTAACAGGCTTTCTTACAGGTCACTGTCATTTGAATTATCAGATGCAGAGACTTGGACTGTCAGAAGATAGTGTGTGTCGCCTCTGTCTGGAAAATGATGAAACAGCAGAGCATATACTTTGAGCCTGCCCCGCTGGGGACCGAATCAAGTTCTTAGAGTTCGGTACTCTTAGTATCTGACCTGAAAGACCACTCACCATACAAACTAATCGGCTTCGTTAAGAAGCTGAGTCTATTTAGTCGAGTGTGAATAGGTGTGAGCTACAATAAACCCTTGCGGGTTGCGGTGGATGGTCGAATAGACTCATTCATTTTAGACCTACCTACCTACCTAGTATATGTCTATCTCTTAGAGATAACTCACAATAATCATGTTTCATCCTCGATAAATAATGGCTTATTCACAAAGCGATTTTGAGTAATACAGCATTATTTCATATCCAATTAAGTAACTTGAATACATGGTGCTAGGATTATAGATTAATATGACCCTTTGCAGCATGCGCACGTGCTTATATGTACATTTATTATCAGCATTGCACCCATGCACCCGAAAACAGTGTTTTGGACACGCATACCTCCAGGCCCCTCCTTCGACTTGTGCCAGAATTTTGTCTACTCGTATTTGTCCAAAAAAAAAACAGTTTTTTTCCGGACTTATTACGTAAATTACAGTTGGAGAAATTATCTTTCAGATACTCATTTCCTTCAAGTTTGTATCGAACAAAAACATCGGTGAATGGTATTCGTGATTTTCTGCGATAATCCCAAAATGATCGAAATTGAAAAGCCATAATAGATCAAATTCACTACAATTCGTATATTCAAACATTTATAAAATTTAGAATAGGTTTTGAAGATGGTTATGTCGATGGTCAAAAGACAAAAATTTTAAATGAGCAACTAATGAATTAACTCGTAAATGTCATTGATGAATTCATAGGATTGTTAACCTCATTCAAATGTTAACTTACGAGATGGATAATATTATAATTTCAAGTAAAATTAATGTACACGCAATCTGATATTGTATACCTATTTATTTTGAAATAGGCATATCTGAGAAAGATCAATTGTTGATGTTGAAGGAGAAGGTTGAAGCATTCAGAATAATTGAAATAACAAGCCGTCAGAAAAATTGAACATTTTCTTCCCGAAAATTCGAAAAGAATCATTTATAATGCACGCAAACTGATAAATTATGTACACATGGTGGCAAAATGGAAACTAAACTGAAAACTGTTATCACGAACTACCTCAAGACATTCGTGACTGACTTACTGGCACTCTGAAAGTTTGTGTTTACTTATGATAATTACATGTAAAAGTCTTATGAAGAAATGGGACTGAAGCTTTGGAAAATGTAATTCAAAGTCGCGTAGACTGAACAAATTTCCACACCAATGGATTTGAAAGATAGGTTAGAGTGAATGGCCTCCACAGGATCCAAATTCATCACCTCTTGATTTTTTTGAAAAAAAAGACTAAAAAGTGAAATCTGTGAAATACAAATATCTCCAGAACATTCGAGATGGAATTGTCGAATCACTTGCAGGTGGTAGTTTTGGCATTCAATCAGATGGCAGTAGCTGAGCTGCTAATTCAATTTGAATTTTCATGTGTAATTCTGCTCTTATCTACGATGACAGATTGGGTTCGATAAGACAAAATATTTAATGGATTGAAAATAATTGATACAGTTTATTGTATGATTTTCACTATAGAGGGTTTTTAAAAAACCACGATACGTGTTTCGCTATACAATAGCTTCCTCAAGCGTAAACTTTCGCTATACAATAGCTTCCTCAAGCGTAAAGTTGTCGAAACCCAGATTTCACATCGGTAATGGGATTACATTGTCTGCATAAGCTTAAAATCATAATCATATTTCATAACCATTAGAAAGTTTGGATAGGAAGCTAATGGGTTTTAATCAGAAAGTTCGGCAGGATCATAACATTTTTCCAGGGGTCTCACTTTTGCATGTTTCCATCGAGTACTATATATGTTTTCGATCTGAGTGCGAAATTGAAGATATACTTATTTATTATATCTGATAGCTAGGGTTAGGTTAAATCTAAAATGCTAACTTAAAACCATTCATTCCAAAATTACTGCTGATCATCTTCAGACATTTCGGATTCGTTGCAGAAACTGTCAGGTTGAAATTGAAGTTTGATTCGTATTTCGGGGTGACATATTGATCCAACATATCGATTTGGTATTTAGTTTTATTAAAAGTACAGTATAGTGAAATATTCCTTTGAGCTATGCGTTTTTTTTAAGGTATGTTGCAATATCAGGTGTGCTGCCATCTCGAAGTACTTCAGATCGACTTTCGGAAATCGTAAAGTCCCATTACAAGATAGGCAGATTTTAGTCCTATTAGTATAGTTGGCTGAGTCTTTGTGATATTACCACCATGTCATCTGTTAATGTTGAAAGTTATAAATGGTGATGGTGGCTTGGTGTTTCTTATAGCTCGGAGAAGAGATTATTTTATATAATAATCAGGTTATCAGTTAAAAATGGGAGCATATCAAAATCATTGTATTGGAAAATCAAATTCCAGTTGACAGAGAAGAGATCTATAGGGTCTTCCAACATAGACTTCCGAACTTTGACTACTGATAACGGCCAGAAACTCAAGGTACACGACCATAAATGACGTGTATTCGATGAATGGGCTCTGGAGCAGTTGGCAACTGACCCTAATTTTAATCGAAAAATCATCTTCAGCAATGAGGCCCATTTATGAATGAATGGGTACGTGAACAAACAAAATTGTCCAATTTGGGACGACACCAATATACAGCATCCCTAAAAATTCATTGCTTTCTGTGGATTTTGGCCTAGCGACGTCATCTATCCACATTTCTTTGAGAACGACGTTGGCCAGGCCATCACTTCCAACGGTGAGCACTATAGGTCGATGATCACCAACTTCTTCTGGTCTGAATTGGATGATCTTGACACCAACGACATGTGGTCTCAACAGGACAACGCTACGTGCCACACATCTGTCACATTGGATATTCTGCGGGAGCGATTTTGTGTAGGCGATGTGAACTGGCCACCGAGATCGTGCGATTTGACCCCGTTAGACTTTTCCTTAATTTGAACGTATATCCCACTGGAACATTCATTTAAAAATATTCATAACAAAAAAATCTGTACCTCCTTGTTGGGCGCCAATAAAAGTTTGTAATTTACTCTGAAATGAAGCTGTTTATTATTATTATTAGTATTATTATCATTATTAGGCACCGAAATGGTTTTCTAAGCATAATATTCATAGACAGTTTTCTGTAGTTCTTCTAGACCTGTTGATTGATAGCTTTCCATCATTTTTCAATCCCTCAACTATCTAGTTACATTAGATTTATGCATTCAAAATATCTAAGTATTCATTTGGTTAATTTTATGTTATTCATAACATACATTGTCGAAAGGTGGATATGTGTGATTCCATAACAACAGAAAGACAAATAAAAGTGTCTCTGAAAAATTATGGCAAGACTTTTATGGTTTCCACATTCTTGTGTCAAAGAAGTACCGAGTATTGGTGAATGAAACGCAAATTATGTATATATTACGGGTAAAGATGGAAGATGGAGTAAACCTAGATGTACCCGGTTTGACTCAGTATTATCCAAGCTTTTTGGGTAAAGGCCGAATGATAAGTAAAATAAATTTAAATTCGGCATTTACCCATACTTACCTAGGTCTACCCAATATAGTCTGGGTCACAAGATCTTTTTTTTGGAACTTCTGTCCAAGGGCACCGAAAATTATGATGCAGGGCTCATTCGACTCGGAATGACCTCTAGCAAACTTTTTGAAAAATTTCAAGAGGGGCTGGAAAGAATTGCAAAAGTTATGAACAATGGAGCTTTCTCGAGTCGCAGGTGTGTGCGAATGAGCTATAATCCACAACGGTCCTCGAAGCTAATGTAACCCATGTAACCGGTCAAATTCAGCCTGATTTATGCACCAGAGCCATAGAAAATTTGACGTTTCATATGCGTTCCACTCAAAAAATTACATTAAGGTAGCTTCAGTTTACAAACAAGTGCTAGGTGATCTAAAGGTGCGTATGCACCAAAAAAGCGAGCATGAGTGAGCATTCGTGTATGTTTGCTCGTGTTCGATCGTGTTTGCTCGACATATTGATGTCTCGTCCACACCAGAATGAATATCTTCAAGTTCGTAGTACCGCCTTCTTCTCCATCTTTTCTGAACGTGAACAAGCATACGTTCGCTCGCTCGCTAGCCCGTACTCACCAGACGAATATTGATGCAGAATACTCGTTCACTCTTGTTCGCTCGTGCTCGCTTTTTTGGTGAATACGCACCTCAATATATCATCGAACATCAAATTAGTTTCAATTATCAACATTGAGCAAATCAAAGTTTGGCTATAATCAGTTCTTTTTTTGATTTTGTCAACTGATTTAAATAAAATGAAACGAGTAATTCAGGTAATTGATTACTTTCATGATTATGTGAGAGCAGCTCAACGTTGAGATATTCTACAATACAAAAAATACCACTTTCAGAAAAAAATTCACAGTAGCGTCCTTTACTTCACAGAAACTGTTCATCGAGGAAGCTGAGGGTGGACGGTAATCAGCGGATATGATTACTGATTTATATTTGGATTTGATGATCAGTGTCAGGTACTCTCAACAGCTTTTTTGTTGCCTGGGTGTCGTGGTACATACATACATTACATAAAACAATATGAATTATGCAACATTTTTCATTTGATACACAATCACAGCTTCTCTGTGGTATATTATTTGTTTAAAATTATTTATTAACTATCAGAAAAACAAAGTTATAAAACATCAATGACATTAACAAATGTGATGACTCTTGGATCATTACGGGAAATAATCACAAGTGTATCACAAGTTGCTCTTAACAAGCAACAAGCAAATACAATTTGATTTGATTTTCTCTCGAATCAGTGTATGATGAATTTAAATCTCAATGATCTTGTTCCGTCTTTAGGAATTCGGTGTATTGTACTTCCGACATCAGCTTCGATAATTCAGTTTCGTTATCCAATTGCACTTTGAACAGCCACCCTGGAAAAAAATGATGATTACTCCATTGTTAGGAAACAAAATGTCTGCCTGGTGTTATTTGCAGTGTAGGATGCATAGGAAAGAAGCATTTGGAAAATGAAGTTGGACTTTCACAGAAGTAAGCAAGTCATTAACTGAAATGTAGATATCAACAATTTTATCGGTATAGTACTAGTCGACAGTAGAGGATTTTCAATACTATTTCCAAAGTTATCCTAATTTATTATTTTCTGATCAACAGTTTGGGTTGCATAGTATGAGAGGTTCCAAACAGTGCATCACAAGTAAAAGAATTGTTCCCCAGACTTTATTCACATCAAATCAATAATTCAGTTCTAGTTGTTGTACACTTCAGTGATCGTTTCAATAGGTAGATAAACTAGGAATCTCTTCGAAAAATAATTCCCATGATTATCATTTATAGAGTGGTTGCAAAATGTGCATGAAGGGTGGAAATTATTTTTAATGAAAGTAATCCTACATGTAGTGAGTCACACATACGTATTTGATTCTGTGTTTAGTTTTTCGAAACAGGTTTGGTGATGAAATGATAAGAAATGAACCAAGAGTACCGAGTGAAAAAGCTACAGCTACTTCAAAATGTGCATGAAGGGTGGAAATTATTTTTAATGAAAGTAATCCTACATGTAGTGAGTCACAGATACGTATTTGATTCTGTGTTTAGTTTTTCGAAACAGGTTTGGTGATGAATAGGATAAGAAATGAACCAAGAGTACCGAGTGAAAAAGCTACAGTTTAGGTATTAGTAAAATCTATTACAGAGGTCTTCATGAACATTAGCAGAAGATACGTGAACGATACAGCCAAAGTTCTTGGTGGAATGATGCCCTCTCTACTATCACAACTCACGGTCATGCCGGCTTGCCACAGTAAGGGAGAAATCCAGTGTTATAATAGTATTTCCAATACCAATTGGAACAGCACAGAGAAGGAATTCCCGCCTCAACATAGGCGTCAGCATATTATTTTTCAGTGATAGTTTTTCAGTTACTTATTCTTACAATCACAGGAATTGATCACCCCATGAAAAAGTTATCTCAACTGAACTTTTCCACCATGGGTGGTACACGCACATCACTATTACCTACTCCATTTACCACTCGCCTTATATTGTCAAGCACCACAGCATTCAAAGTCGGTGACTGATTACAGTTCCGCAAGCTTTCTTTCATTGTGGCCCAAACCATTTCGATTGGATTGAACATACAATAGTATGGAGGCAAACGTAAAAGAATATGACCACGTGTTTCACACATCGAATCAATAATATACTCTTTTTTCAAATGAAGTTGTTTTATGGTCGCCATAAAACCTTTTTCGTTGGAATCTTTTCGGGTATTTCCATGTCATGATTTCGCATGAAATCAACAATAACTGCTTTTTTTGTGTTATTGTTTGGTATTGTAGTCAATAACCGAGAATGATACGAAGCGTTATCCATAACAATAACCGAGTATGGAGGAATATTTGGGAGAAGCTGCTCACTGAATCAGGTTTCGAATAAAGCCGCAGTCATATCTTCGTGGTAATCAGCAGACGAGTCTTTTATATTTTTGGCGGATAGAAGCAAAGCGTTAGGTACGAAACCACTTTCATTCCCGGCTTGCAAAATTATAACACGTTTTCCCCTTGAAGAAGGTGTGTTCAAAGCACAATACTTGGTTTTGTCTACCCAGCCATATTTGACAACATCATGTGTGTCGAACCAAGTTTCGTCGAGGTAGTTTATATGTCTGCTGGATTCTCGGTAGCTTTTCATTCGCCTTAAATATTCTTGTCGCAGTTGAACAATGCGTGTCGATTCCATTATGACCATTCGATTGTTCAATTTTTTATATTTGAAACCACAAGACAATGAGACACCTCGTAGACTTTCTAAAGATTTGTAATTGTAATCAGGATAGTCGAGTAATTTATACCAAATCATTTCCAAGGTTGGTACTTCATTTTTTTGGTATATACCATAAATTGTTCGCCGAATCACATCTTTTGTAGCACCATCAACGTTTGCGAATTTTTTTTTCTTTGTTTTTGTTTCATTGCATGGTCAATGTCATCCCCTATTTTAATGACTCAAAGAACTGTCCAACGAGATAGTTTCGTTAACAAGCATATTCTATTCACAAAAGCATTCTGTGAAGTGTGACAGTTTTCTTTCTTCAAGCATTCATGAATATTTAAAATTACTCGCTTAACTTGAACATGTAAATCCTTATTTTCAAATTCCGGATCCCTGTCGATTGATACAGATTCCCCACACGTAATGTTATAATTTGTTTCAAAAGGTCTCCAGAAAGCCATCTCGATGAAAATACCCAGAAACACAAGAATTTCACAAAAATCGGTTTTAACGATGAGATTGGAACCTTTGATGTAAAAGTTGAAAACTTTTTCTAGAGATCAATTACCCTAACACCAAACTGATATTCTTGCACTCGACGCGCGTTTCGCTAACAAGGTTGGCATCTTCAGTAAGTAAGTAAGTAAATTGATACTGAATCTAAAGACAAGGGTTAGCTGTTTATATACCTAAAGTTTCTTGGTCCGATGTGGACTTTGTTTGTTGAATGATGGTTATCCTAATTGATTTTTCGGTAATTAACTAGTGAAACCACTACCTGCAAATTAATTTGTCAACATTATATTAAAAAGCGGACAAATTAATTTGCAGGTAGTGGTAGTTAATTACCGAAAAATCAATTAGGATAATCATCATTTAAAAAACAAAGTCCACATCGGACCAAAAAATTTTAGGTATATAAACAGCTAACCCTTGTCTTTAGATTCAGTATCAATTTGCTTCTCCTGAAAATGCTAACCTTGTTAGCGAAATGCGCGTCGAGTGCAAAAATATCAGTTTGGTGTTAGAGTGATTGACTACCACTAGCTGACTCACTTAACCCCACGAACACGCGGCCCTGATAAAGAAATATTGTGAAACGGCCAAATAATTTGTATTCAGCCAGTCCAGCTAGCCGAGCCTTTATTTCTCAACTACATTTCATAGCACGAGTACTAACTAGAAATGTTTATGACTATACCAGGGACGCTTTGAACATAAAAGCACTGGTAGTATATACATTTTCCGTTTGCCGGGCAGTGATTATGAACACCCCTCGTTGTGCTCTTATTTTTATTGCCGTTCCAATTGGGAATGGATAGACTATACGAGAGTTTTCAGTACAGGTATTCAGATTTTATTGATGTTACTTTCCCCTTCTTTTTGATTGAAATTGTTGTTTTCAATTTCCTTGCCTACTTTCTATATGGGGTTTGATAACGTTTACAGCGGTACTTAGTGAACAAAACAACAGGTGTAAAAACAGACCACGGTCAACAAACCTGTAAAATAGCTCCGAAACAGATAAACTTTGGGATTTCGAATGAAAAATAATGAACTAATGATGGAAATGTTGTTAATATAAAATGTATTGAATGAGTTCAGGTGAGAACGTACCTTTATCGTAACAAGACGTGTTTATGAGAGATGGGGTATCTTCAACTCCAACATTTTTTTCTACAACTTTTCCAGATATTGGACTGTAAATTTCGCTAGCTGCTTTTACACTTTCTAGTGCGCCACATTCATCTGTAATGTGAATAATGCTATTATTCATCATTGTAACCTTGTTTTTTTTTTTATATAGAAAACATATCGTGTGTGGCATCATGAAGTGAAGTTATTGGATGAAGCATACTGAAGAGTCAGCAATAGAAGCTGATTCGCAATATTTCTATTCTGTTTCTATTCTGTCAGTCGACTAAAATATGAATGTGCCCAAACCGGTTGAGTACTGAGTTATGGATGGACTGACCCATTACTTGATGAAAATTGATAACACTAGCCATGAAAAATATTAGTCTGAATCTACTGTATGATGGTTATTTGAATTTTCAACGAGATGACGCTCTCTTGCATTATGACTATATTGTTCGTCGAAATTCAGACTAAATTGTTCTACGGCTGTAGGAAGTGGTCATAGTCATTATTTTATAAGTTGGATTGGGGTGAACAATTACTTACTGACCTTCTTGGTTACCAAATTTTGGTATCCTTGATTTATTTCTGTAAGTGAACTTAATAAAATAATGACTACGAACACTTCCTGCAGCCGTAGAAAAATTTAGTCTGAATTTCGACGAACAATATAGTCATAATGGAAGAGAGCGTCATCTCGATGAAAAGTCATATTACCTTCATCAAACTGTAGATTCAGACTAATATTTTTTACGGCACTGGATGGTTTATCAATTTGAACATTCAAACAAATTAGAAGTAAGTGAGCAGATGAACAAATTCGAATGTCTTAAGTTTTAACAAAGCTGCGAAAATTTGAAATTTGAACAATACTTATATCTTACCCTAAAATCCAGTATCAAATCAATTGAATAATCTGTTACCTTTTTGCTTGAGTTCTGTGTTAACGTCCGGCAGCTGTGCATAGACTACATCACCTAGAGCTTCCTGAAAAATTGTACATGTGTTGAAGTTTCTTCGAAATAATGATGATAATCATATCGAATTTTTTCTCTCGATTACTATCGAAGAAAATGATTGGAATGTTGACGTAGATCGTTTATGAATAAGAAAAAATGTTCCTTTTCTCCTATAGGGAGAGTGGCCCACCACATTCGCCTCGGTATTTCTACGAAAAATGAAGAGAGTTAGGGAAACACTTTTGGCACAGTTATATGTGGATCCATGAGGAGCATATTCCAAAATTATTTTGAAATATACAGGGTGACTTCCAAAAAAGTTACATACCAAAGTTAGGTATATTTTTTCTTACGGAACACCCTATATTTTTTATATTTTTAGATACTATAGACAAAATAAAGGTGAGTTACTATTATATTTCCCATACTTAAGACTGACCGTTTCTGAGAAATTTTGAGAAATTTAAAAATACAGACCATAATTTAAAATTCGGCGGTACATATACTAAAATTGGAACAGATTTTATAACGTGTAACGTGCTGCTCGTGATTAAATGTACTGCTTAGTTCAAAGCTTAAACTACCACATGAAATTTTCAATGCAATATTATTCCGAGTGGCGAAAAAAATTACCTCAAAATTTGGACACGCATTTAATTAAACAACTTCTTAAAGTTGAATGGAACACCCCGTATTTGGTGGCGTAATTTGACGCAAAAGTAGATTTCCTTCAAAACTATATTAGGGTTCCCTATACCTATCTCTTCTGGTCTTTACACAAAAGGCTATTTTACTTATAAGTAATTTTTTTATCCCAAAAATGAAACAACCTGTATTGTTATGAAAAGAAAAAAGCATTCTTTTAGCCTAAATAGATAGGTATAGGGTAACGTTAATATAGTTTTGAAGAAAATCTACTTTTGCATCAAATTATACTAATACATACGGGGTGTTCCATTCAACTTTAAGAAGTTATTTAATTAAATGTGTCCAAATTTGAGGCAATTTTTTTCGTCATTCGGAATTATATTGCATTAAAAATTTCGTGTAGTAGTCAACTTTAACCTTTGAGCTAAGCGGTACATTTAATGACAAGCAGCTCGTTACACGTTACAGGGTGAAATCTATTTTTAAATTATGGTCTGTATTTTTAAATTTATCGAAATTTCTCAGAAACTGTCAGTTTTAAGTATGGGAAATACAATAGTAACTCTCCTTTATTTTGTCTATAGTATCTAAAAATATAAAAAATATAGGGTGTTCCGTAAGAAAAAATATAACTTTGGTATGTAACTTTTTTGGGAGTCACCCTGTATATTTCAAAATAATTTTGGTATATGCTCCTCATGGACCCACATATACCTGTGCTGGAAGTTTTTCCCTAACTCTCTTCATTTCTCGTAGAAATACCGAGGCGAATGTGGAGAGCCACCCTGTATATTTTCCTGATTGTTTCGGCCGTTACTTGATGAAGATTCATAGTAATTTCATGAACTACACCTTACGAATTGATCATCACAAACTTTATGAAAAAGCTTCTGTGGTAGCGAAACATGTGATATATTTTTGAAAATAAATTTGTGAAAATCATATCCTCGGGTATAGTTTATGAAAATGTATATCTTCAACAATTTTCTTCAATAATGACAATTTCTTTTCATTTATGTACTGAAAATATATAACAGATGTTATGTTATAGTACTCCATAAAAACAAAGTTCAAATATTGAAACTCAAAGCGTTTTTAATTTTTGTGGTGTTGTTAGGGTAGGTACCAACTGTATAAAACCGAAATAGCAGTTTCAAAAGACTTCTTTTTTGATGTGCTTTCTTCAGTTTTTAGCCCATATTTTCCAAAGTATGCATTTTATGGTAAACATTTTGTTCTATACTATTTTGAGGTAACAAAGATCAGCTACAATTTGAGCGCAACCGCAGCTTTTTAGATCAATCAGTAGGTGAGATATAGTACATCGAAAATCTTTTCAAAAAATTTCGAAAAAGCAGTTTTACGCATCTTCCGGGTGATAAGAGGCAAAAATACTCATCCAGCGAGGGAAGCCAAGAGAGAAGTTGTAGAGCAGTGCTTTGGCTTCAATTTTAGTGCAGGCTGTTCTCCGAATAAAAAAAAAGTTGCAGTGATTTGAAAAACACATAGTTTTTTATCCTTTACCCAACCAGTCCATCATTGAAATATTATTTGGATCACTAATACCACTAGGAACCAAAAGGTTCCTAATTTCGAATTAGGTAACAAACATTCAAAATAAGAATCATCAATGATCCGGAAAAAATCATAACGTTCAACTTATATCTGGGTATTCCAGAGATTTGAGTAGAACACAGGTACGCTGAAGGATCTAGAATATTCTGGATATTAATTTGCCACTATCACTGTCATATCAAGCAATGCCAAATATTCGGGTATAACTATTTTGCAGGTCTGCAGGTCAGCAAATTATTCTCAGGAGACATTGCTCTCGTAATATTGTAGAACAGAAATTCTTGCAGGTCGGGGCTGCCAGACATGAATCTCTACCAGGTCAATCATTTTCGACAGAAAAATTTTCATTTTCATTAAATTGAAAATAAATCTTGCAGGTCGGCAGAAAGTCTTGCAGGTCGGGTCTTCCAAACATACATCTCGACCAGGTTAATCATTTTCGACAAAAAAAAATTCCAACCCCCATCCTTTGTGTATGGAAAAACTCCACATTTTTCATTAAATTGAAAATGAACCTTGCAGGTCGGCAGAAACTCCTGCAGGTCGGGTCTGCCAAACATAAATCTCGACCAGGTTAATCATTTTCGACAAAAATCCAACCCCCACCCAAAAGTTTCACAATTGTCAAAAAATTGGAAATGAATTTTGCAGGTCGGCGGAAATTCTTGCAGGTCGGGTCTACCAGACACAAATCTCGACCAGGTTAATCATTTTCGATAAAAAAAATTCCGACCTGCAAAATGTATTTCCAATTTTTTGAGAATTGTGAAACTTTTGGGTGGGGATTCAAAATTTTTTCTGACGAAAATGATTAACCTGGTCGAGATTCATGTTTGGCAGACCTGACCTGCAAAAATTTCTGTCCTACAAGATTACGAGAGCATTTACCGAGAACAATTTGCTGACCTGCAAAATAGTTATTCCCCAAATTTTCACATTGAAAATATTTTCCTTTGTGTTGATCAATCCCTCAAAACTTTTTACACATTATGTGGCTCATTTCCATCCTGTAAGTACTCACATATTTGACACGTGCTTCAGAACCTTATCTCTGCAGAAATGTTGTGTTTTTTGACCTCGAGTATTTCTTAACAAAATTCAACCTTCACTATTTTCATTGGTTACAATTTCAAAAAATTACTATTAAAGCATGACCTCTGCTCTGACATCACGATGGTAATCTCTATTAATCGCGGTTTTCTGCACTTTACAGAAAGTTTGGCAACAATGTTATATAACTATCAGTCTAAATCGGTGTTACCGGTAAACAGTTCTTGATTTTAAAATTGAATACTTCATTACCTGAGCATATTGTGAGATTCCAACTGTGGCAATGTTATCATTCACTTCAATCCATTCGTGTTTATCCGTATACAAACGTTCTGAAATAAGATAAAAGCTGTATCCCCATAATGATTGGAACAATAATCAACTTACCTGCGAATGCGCAGTTTGATGTATTGAAAAACCTTGGAATTACTTTACAGGAATGACTAAAAACTGGAGTTGTCTTAACTAGATTTGTCGCACGCACGAAAAAACGTGGAAGAGCCATTTTACAGAATGAAAAATGTTTAGATTTATCACATAGATAGGCGAATTGCACAAGGTTCCCTTTCAGATTCACATGTGCTCGAACACTGATCACTGATCATGAGGCTGACATCTACTGTTCATGGGTGGTAGTTTCTTACTTAAAAGTCGTAAGGTCAAAAAATTATAATTTCTAGATTTGGTGCTGTTATTATCAATTATCACGTAGTATTTGTAAAATTACTGAGATGCTTGAGAATGAAATCAAGGATTAAAATATCAATTACGCACAGTATAATTTGTTAGCGTCATCGATTTCGTCTAATTAGTAAACAAATTAATATTGTTTTGGTACATTTTTGTTATTGTTATTTCATCAAAACTTTCCAATTCAAACTAAGCTAGAGCAATAAGATAGATAGAATAATTTTTCAGGAAAATTTTCCAGTATCCACAAATACCTGCTGCCATATTTCTTTAAAGGGAAGGGCTTCAAAGTACCTTGCATTGGCTTGTTGACGAAAAGAGTGACTTTCTAAAAAAGAAATGTCAGAAATATAATATGATTATGATTGAATATATTAAAAGTTCAAATCAACTATTTTAAATTATCTCTGCTGCGCCATCTACTAGTGAATAGTTCAAACAATCTCTACTTTCAAGAAAGAACACTGTAGGTTCAAAAATACAAATTTTCCCTGCCGATATCAATGAAACAAAATAAGTTTCGTTTTAAGATATTTATTCAAATCCAGCACAGCTTGAAGGACGCAGTGTGACCACATTTTATTTTTGTGATCTACTAAATATGATGTGAAATTTCAGTGATGTCAATAGTAATATGTTATATTCTAACTTTTGTGTGGGGTGTGTTTTTCTTTGTTTAACCATCTTTCAAATTTTCGCCGCCAACGCCGCGCCTCCCTCAATTTTGCCGCCCCGGGCAATTTCCCGGTTTGCACCCCCTCCCCCTAGATCGGGCGCTGCATAAATGATATGATATATCTTGAATTTAGTCATTAATTACTACTCATTGAAGTTACTCATTATTATTAATACTTATTGGAACTAATATTGTTTACATTTATCATGGGTCACAAGCGACTCACGTCTCTAGGACTCCAAAGAATACATTTTACACAATTTCCTCATTAAAATCTAAAAACAGTCTATTTTTCCATCAAAACTTCTGCGAGCTAAGAACTTACGAGGTCTAACTTTTTAACATGTGATTCCTGATACGGGTTGGACGATAGCAAGTGATAATCGATTATCCGGCCTTGCGATTTGAACCACCGGTCCGGTCCGCACAGCGGTCGATTGAGTGAGTGGTGCAAACCAACTACGTCACCATCGACTTCGATTAGATTACAGTTGAATGAAAAAAATCATGGGATGTTGTTGAATTATTCATTCGACAAATTTCTTCTACCAAGTGGATAATGATTCTATCGCTGAAATGAAACCTGAAAATGCACTCACGATAGCCTTGTTATGACACTTCAATGGTATTTAGAAACAGCTCTTTTGGTCAGATATTGATTTTTATCAGCAATTATCCGATTTCTCAAATCTTTCACATCTTTCACTGAAGTAGTATAAACTAATGACATTAGGTGGCCCCTATTACTTGGTAGGTGCAGTGTAGTACGTTACAAAATTGTTATTGTCGAAATTTTTTTTTCATCCTGTATCTTCGAAATAAAGCGCCCAATCAAAAATCATTAAAGAACAAAATATCCTTAGAATAGTTCAAGGATAGTCCGTTATTTTTTTGCCGCATGTTCAATAAACACCCTGTATACTGGAAGCTCGCAGGGAATCAACTGTAGCCGAATGCCAGAAGGATCTGAACTGAAGAAGACAATTTGAAACAGAAGAAAAATTGAAAACAGGAAAGTTATTTCGTCGTCAACTTCAGAAGAAGTAAGTAGTTTGGAATGGAATCTGTTTTTTCCACCAATAATTGTGGTCAGAGGGCACACTAATTTTCATTTGGTACTAATTCTAGTTGAACGTGATTGTTTTCTTAATGAAATACAATTCAGTTTCAAAGACACTTGTTACAAACTATGATACGGAATATGATAATAGATTTATCAGATATTGCTCATTTGAGAAACGGTAATAGGTTCCTCATGAAGCAATTCTTAATATTGATAATTTATCGGTGGAACTTCATTTACTTGCTACCAATAAATAACCTATGGGTGAAGTATGAAATCATCCACTAGTAGAAAAAAAACTTCATGTCTCTGGTAGAAAATCGATGACCATAAAACCGATATATTTTTTTCTGGAAACAATTAGTCCCAGATCAAAATTTGAAAATATTATGCAACAGTGAAGTGGCCGACAACGTGTTTTCGTATGAAATGTTTTTCTCAAGAGTTTCTACTTAATTTGTGCTTTATATAATAACAATTTGAATCATAGGTATACTTACCTACGTCATGACCTGCTAAATTAATTTTCACCTGAATTTGGAATACTGTATTGTAGAGTAGGGAGGGTGAGTGTAAGCCCACGCACTTAGGCCACATATGTGACCCATCGAATTTGGAATAAATATCATTACTTGTGATGCACTGTTTGGAATCATTGGTGTAGTAATGAATATCACCGGGAGTTTTTCCCAACACCAATTCGTTATTTTAACACCTCGACACGTGTTACAATCACCAAGTGGTCATCTTCAAGAGGAAGTTCAAACTGGTTTTCCTCTTGAAGATGATCACTTGGTGATCATCACCAACTCATCAATTGGACATGCGTAGTAAACTAATCACCAATCACACCAGAAATCAGATTCAGAGGACAGAAAGAATTCAATTCAATTTGGTCATACAGTAGATTTTCAGAATTCTCAATTCTTATAATTTCTAATTATTTCAAAAGATCAATTATCAAACCTTTCTTTCTCCAGTGAATATGTTATAGACATGGTTGAACACATGGCCCTCCTTTGAAAGATGGTTTGCGAATGTAGAATTGGTCTTCATATTGGTCTACTTCTATGTTCTTTTATTCATTGGGAAAAGTTCTCCCCGTTTGACCGATATGAAATTTGGACCAAAAACCACAAGCAATTAGCCTAAATTATTATTTCTTGGACGAGGTAACCCGTGTCCCACGTGGTGAGCAGGTGAGGACACATGTTAGTGTCCCACCGATCCCACTCCAACAATGCCGTTGAAGTAGGTTTGCTGGGTTATACAATTATTATCCATAGCTCAGTTTCTGCCCCAGATTTTTCAAAAACATTCAATTTGTACAAATTTTTCTCTTTTTCGTCAAAAGTTACAGCAGCGGCGCATTTGTCTCGCTTTTGTCAATCAATATTTTTCTTGCGCGATTTTTTCAAATCGTAAATAAGTTATTGATACTAATGAGTGGGATAAGACGACCCCAGCGGGAGTTTGTGAATGAAATAACGACACCAAGAGAGTTTCTCAATTTTTTATTTAAATAAAAACGCCAAACAGTATATACCTACGCAATACGTAGTTAATAAATAATTGGAATGTTTCAAATATAGTACATACAACTCTTTCTTATCATTTAGAATATTTAATAGTGAGCAATAGTCGCTCGCAGTGCGGGTGGGGGCCCGCTCGTAGCCCGAGCCCTCCATTAGGCACCGAGCGAACCCCGCCCCAACGAGCCCGCCGTCACTGACACTAGCAAGCTCTGGCTCCGTCTGTCTGTCAGTCGTGGCTACTGTGAGGCCTCTAAGATGGTTCGCAGAACACCATAATCGATTTTTCTAAAGAAGCTGATGATGGTGCAATCAGAAACTGTGCGAATTGAAATTTAGGAATAATCATCACAATAAAAGTGAAACATTTCTTTTGGAAAATAACTTCTATCTGATAGGATTCATCTTTTTCGCTAGATGTCTTCATCATTGTTTGGCCAATATTTTACAACAAAATACACCAATCCAACCAATCAATATTTAGCATGGGTGTTTGTAAATGTTTCAAGTCCTTCAGTATATTGCTATTACATTCTGAATAGAATGGAAAAAAATCAGCTGAAGATCAACTGGTTGACATATTACTAAAAAGATTCATCAGTGTGTCAAAATCTTTCTTCACTTGGGAACAGTCTATATCTCCCAACTAGTTGAATACAATATTTTCAGTTTCCTCCAAAATGTCTTTCTGAAAAAAAGGTTGTGGTTTTGAATTTCACAAGCGGTCGGACACAAAAAATACTAATGAGTAATCACAATTTCATTTGCCAACGTTTCGGCGATGGATTGTCTCTTTCAGGACCAATTCTTTTGACGAGTAGTGATGCTAGTGCCTCGGATGAATTTGGATTTTACCATTTGAAAGGATTAAAATAATTGGCTATTCACTAGGATACATATGAAATACAATTAATCACACATTAAAGGTTGATTAGGATGTTTGTGAAGTTATGTGATGATTTTTATGAAGAAATCTAAATTTATTGGAGACATCACATCACTAGCGGCAAATTGAAATGAAAATGTAAACACTCGGTAGTATTTTTTTATGTCTAACCTCTCATGAAATTCAAAGCCAATTCACAAAAATCTATTCATTATTCATCAACAAGACTCTTCAAAAATTGGAAAATGAAAGTAGACGCTGAAACTTATTATCTGATTTCATTTTTATGATTCATTCAACTTCAAGGATACAACTTTTGTTGAATCTGAATGCCATTTGATAGAAAATTTAAACTTAACTCACTTCTGAAAAAATTAAACTTCTCATGACATTGATAACAAGAGAAATCCATTCCAGATAACTCAAAATAACCACTGTTGTCCAGTGATGAATTCAACTTTACAATGAATGATTTCCTTCATTTCCAAGAAGCACTTGATCCCTTTTTACCTCATTCCTGTCTACGTTACTGATTACAGCCGATGATAATTTGATCGTATCAAAACGAAATTGTGACATGGAATTTTTTTATGCATTATGGTGTTCCACTAATACACTGATGACCAAAATATCGTAAAATTAGTGAGGAGTCTTTTGATTCGAAAATAATCGGTTTCATGTTTTCCTTTGTTCATTCAAATTGAAACTATATATCAAAAAAGTATTACTATGGAACGCCGTTTTACTTTTTATTGTCACAAATATTCATTCCTCAATTTATTCAACTAACAATTTATTTGTTTGAATTTAATTGACTCATGCATTTGTTCGACACATTAAAAACGATTGTTTGCAAAATTTGTTCTATTTTAAATGACACTTGATTTAAAATGTTACATGAATAAAATTGTTATTTGAATAAAAAAGAGTAATGAAATAACTTGAAGCTTTTATTGATTCCGAAGAAAAATATTGTTTCAGAGTATTGGAAAATGGAACGCCAATTTATTATATATTATGCTGAAAAATAATCTACATACATATAGTTCAACTCAGCAATAAACCAACATTTTAATTCAACAATCAATGGAATGTATTATTCGAGTAAATTCAACAAACGTTTCAATTCCGCATATAATTTTGACCTTTCAATAAAATGTTAGTTATTTATATGACTGTTGAATTACAATGAAACTTTAAATTCACTTTCTAAAAGTAAGTTTGGGAATAAAATTTCAATGAATATATTTGAATGACTGTCAAAGTTTTTCCATGAAACATTGTTGGTAATAAAAATAGACTTTCGTTTGTCTGAAAATATAGCAAATTAACTTTCCATACTAAATATTTTTCTATGAATAATAAAGATTGTTATATTTCAATTTTATTGAAAGTGTTCAATATTTGCAACATTCACTTTAATGCAATCAATTTGAAATTTGGTTACAACTTTTGTGCAAAACATTCTCAAGCAAGTATCATTTTATATATCAGTCTTTTTAAAAAGCTAATTTCTGACAAAAAATCAAATTTTTTGATGATTTAAAAAGTTTGTTGTATTTGAAAGATACATTTGAAACGATTGTTGATAATTTTAATTCGGCGCTGGTATCGAGAGGATTTATCAAGAACTTCAATTGTTACATATGGCAACATGCTAGTTCATTTATAGTACGACAACACACCGTTCAACCGTGGCGCCGAATAAAAATTATCAACAATCAATTTAATTCATGTATCACTGAAATTCAACAAACAAAATAATTCAGATCATTTCAAAGGAATATTAATAAAAAGTAAAACGGCGTGGCACGCCGGTTTACTTTCTATTGGTATTTTGTGAAAATGAATTGTTTTGACTGTTGCATTTAGGTGATACATGAATTAAATTGATTGTTGATAATTTTTATTCGTCGCTGCGGTCTAACGGATTATTACCGTACTATGACCAACGCCATACATATATACAGTTGAGTAGTTCCATAAAAATACGCCCGACGACAGCGCCGAATAAAAATTATCAACAATCAATTTAATTCATGATTCACTGAAATTCCACAAACAAAATAATTCATCTCATTTCAAATGAATATTAATAAAAAGCAAAACGGCGTGCCACGCCGTTTTACTTTTTATTATTATTCCTTTGGAAAGAATTGAATTAATTTGTTTGTTGCATTTCAGTGATACATGAATTAAATTGTTTGTTGATAATTTTTATTCGGCGCTGCGGTCGAACGGATTTTGGTCACACTAGTTCCTCTTACAATTTTCTAGGTTGGTGTCTGAAAAATGTCATCAAGTTTCCGTTAATGTTACTATTCTGTGGTTAGTATATCTTGTTTGATTGTATAGATGGCAAATGTTATGCGACTTTTGAGAAACACATTGTAGACTGTGTCTAATGTAAGATGTCCAGACGTCATAGTTAACGTAAGCACAGCTTATAGTTATAGTCTAATACGCCTAATACTGACACTGACACCAAGAAATAGGTTACCCAACTGAACAGAAATTGATGGTTTGGGTTGTTCATAGTGAAAACATTACAATATTATATTTATCATGAGTGGTTTTAATGTGAAGCGTAGGATTCGTCAAATTATACTATAGGCAAATAGGTTTTTGGAAGAAGGAAACATATACAATGCAATACAATGCGCTGACGTCGGGCGTATTTTTGCGGAACTACATAACTGCATATAATATGTATGTCATTGGTCATAGTACGGTAATAATCCGTTCGACTGCAGCGCCGAATAAAAATTATCAACAAACAATTTAATTCATGTATCACTGAAATTCAACAAACAAAATAATTCATATCATTTCAAAGGAATATTAAAAAAAGTAAAACGGCGTGACACGCCGTTTTACTTTCTATCGGTATTTTGTAAAAATGAATTGTTTTGATTGTTGCTTTTAGGTGATACATGAATTAAATTGATTGTTGATAATTTTTATTCAGCGCTGCGGTCGGACGGAATATTGTGTTACTATCACTAAACTATCATGTTGCCAGATTTAAAATTTCAGCTTCTGCAAGAATCCGTTCGACGCTAGCGCCGAATTAAAATTATCAACAATCGTTTTAATTCATGTAACTATAATTATCAACAAACCATTTTATTTATGTTTCACAAAAATTGTAGTAAATTATTCGATAGTTACAAAAAAAGTATATATGACAAACATTTACTTCCAAAAATTTCAAACAATGAATCTATATTATAACTGTTCGCAACTTTTCATCAAACAAATTGATTCATGTAAAATTTTAAATCAAGTGTCATTTAAAATACAACAAATTTTGGGAACAATCGTTTTTAATGTGTCGAACAAATGCATGAATCAATTAAATTCAAACAAATATATTGTTAGTTGAATAAATTGAGGAATGAATATTTGTGACAATAAAAAGTAAAACGGCGTTCCATATATTACAGTTCATTTCACTATATAGACATTTATGATTTTGATTTACTGTGTTTTTCTACATAGAGAATTATTATAATTTTACTAAAATGCAGATTGAAAAAAGATTCTTCAGAAAAAAATGTTTCTTTGAATCCATTCTCATAGAGATGAAAAATCATGAAAATATATTCTTGTCATTACTTCTACTCTCAATTTCAGTCTAATTCTAAGAAAACATTATTTTGTGTCAGCCCAAAAGGTAATCTGAACATTTCCGAATTATTTTGAGATTTTGGTATTTGTCAAATTTAAATCGAAAACATATTTTTCAATAACATCGTCATAAAATCAATAGCATGAAAGTATCATGTTTACATGGAATGAATAATTATAGGGACCTCCCAAAGCGACAACAACCAACACTGTTTTTCAATCTACAAATTTCAAACCGTAAAACTGATACTTATCAAGATTATAGACACAGAAGGGACACTTCAGTGTCTAACCAATCACTTTGAAGGTGCTGAAAAAACTAATATTACAACGAATTCAGAATCAGAAGCGTGAAGCTGGATGTCTCGTTATCAAGTTCATAGAATAATATAAACTCAACCCTGAAATTGAACAAGTGGTATTAGTGGTATGAGGTGAAAAAATATTTTTGTCGGCGGGACCACTCTTATATTTGCTATTTGTCTATAAAATGAGATTTGGGAAGTTGGTAAGTTTTAGCTCAAATGGATAACGTCAACCCGTGCCTCATCCAGATTAAATTTGAAATAAAAATCGCCAAACCGCCGTTTTTTTCTCATGAAATGAAAACTATTTGTCCGAAAAAGTTGATTCTTGTTTCATTTCATAGGAATTGTTGCTATCTCCAAGTTTTAACTGAACCATTTCTTTGTTAAAACTTTTCTATTTGAGAAGATATCTACTATTCTCCAAGACCGGACATGATCCGAATTCTCAAAGTCGCTGTTTTTACAAAATAAGTGGAAACTGTCAAAAAAGATACCTAATTCAATCACTTAAATTTTTTGTTTTCTTTGAACATTATACATTATTAAATGATACATAATTGAACATAAAATAAAAATTTTTTCAACTTCATAAATGTTTTTACAAATTGCAAGCTACTGTTTTTATATAGTTCTATCCCTTGAAAGGTCGCATTTGTTACGAAAGAGCTATTACCAAAGACCCTTTCTGCAGAGAATCTCTACCTCAGCTTGAAAAAGGTACGGAAATAACTCAGGCAAGAGCTATATTTTCCCCAATTGAACAGTGAGGAGCAGTTAAGAAAACCCAGACAATTTTTTGATACCAGTACGGCAAATACTGGTCGTCTCAACGGAACCTACGTTATGCTGGAGCAATTATCAGAGAAAAATATTCTTTATTTAGTATGTGGCCACCATATTTCAAAAAATAATTCTCAAAAATCAGTTTTTGATTTGAAAATGGGCACAACTACTGGCCGCCACTCAGATATTTTAAAAAAGTTTCAGACTGGATGGTCGAAGCTGGACAAGAATAAATACAAAAACTTATTGAAGAAAACAAAATTAGACATAAAATTGGGAATTTAGATGAAATATCAATTTTCTCATGAAATAAATGAAAATCCAACAGCCAAGGGATGATTACAAAATTTTTTTTAAACGTTCGTTAATTGTTTTAGCACGTACTTATTCATCTCGCTGGATGGGTGGCAGAGGCTATTCATTGTATACAAAAAATATATCTTATGAGGGATCAATTTACATTGACAAATTCAAAGGAAAAGTTAACACTGACATTTGTTGATTTTTAATAAACATTTATGTAAACGCAAATCGCAATTTCATTCTTCGATGAAAATTTAGAAAAAAGTGTATAAACAAGCAGTGCTGTGAAAAGTCTAGAATCAATTCCAATTAAAAAAAAACATGTGGTGATAGGGATGTGAAAGCAAAACTCAGTATCCATCAAGTGAATAATTCATTTCATGAAGATATTGATTTGTTTGTTTCTCATCAAATCCTAAATTTTCCCAAATTATTTGAAATTGATACAGGATTTTCAAAAACGGATCCTGATATATGGTGTGGAAATGCATATTATTTGAAGGCAATTAAAATAGTGAACGGTTTCAAGAATGTCAATGACAGAGCTGAAAGAGGGGTAGAATTAATCCAAGACTCCAATTCCTGTTGGATGAAAGACGACGAAGAACGACAGTTTCTGTTACAAGTTGTATCGGAATGTCGAAAAAAATTTCCTGGCTCTTCAAAAGCCACGTTATCTAAGCCATCACCACCTTAATCTAATATTTAATTCTGAATGTAAATAATAATAGTAACTTCTTCCTGAATAATGCTTTCTATTTTTATATTTTGAATCAATTTCAAACATTATTTCTTCTTGTTTTTTTTTATACCATTTTGCTTCTATTTTCTCCTGAATCCATCATTTTCAATTTTGATTGTGCTGTATTTACTTCGAAAACAGTTTTAACTACACCTTTTTTTCATGTACCAATCGAGAAAATAAATAAAGCAAAATCTGCACAGCAGATGTAATCAAATCTCGCAATATAGTTGAGCACAGGTTAATCTTATTCAACTGAGCTGAAACTTGACCAAATCCATTTCTTAACCAATTGGCAGCTTTGAGGGTGGCTCCCATTGAAAAAATTCCAACATTGATTTTTTGTGGCCACCGAAGTGGTCATAGTCATGGTCATGGTCTTAACCATGTTCGTGGTCATAACACCTTCAAGATTGAATAACCTTCATCTCTGCAAAATGATACAAGAAAAGAATAAACAGTCATTTCACGAAGAAAATCCTCAGCTTGAGTATCACATTTACATCACAAACATTTTCAAAATATTTCATTTAATCAGGATATACGTGAAAAAACCTTCGAATCAATCGACTTCTCAAAGTATTTCGTCAAAAACGCTGACGTCAGTTATCGGTTCGCTCGCTGATAAGGGTGCAAGTTACAGCGTGTCGTTTCATAAGAAGGAAGTTTTATTTTACTCTGTATTGCTCCAGAATCTTGCTCTGTGCTGAGTGCCTAAAATTATTTAACACTGGAGTGACGGTACGGTGTACGAACTAGGGAGATGTTTTCGAAAGCGCGTCATCACAGAAACACCATCCACCACGTCAGATTGACAAAAATTATTTGAGTATACCAATGATTCGGGACTACTAGACTGAGAGGCCCATGTGCTGATGAAATTGCAGCCAGGTGAACTTTTTACTAGACTCCTAGAGGGAGAAGTTTATTCAGAATATTCTGAATTGACCGCCCCCAATTTTTCGAAATTACCTTTACTGAATGAACCCTCTTTGTGGAATTTTGAGATAAATTGAAGGCACGAAACCCCCATACTCATTGTATGGGGGGTTTCGTAGTTACAATATCATGAATTTTTCATGTACTAGATACATGAATATTATTATTCGGTTTCTTGCTATTTTTGAGTATCCACCTTTCCATAATCTGAAAAGTAAACAAACTGAAATCAATAGAGAAAGTGTAATAAGGGGCAAACTGAAAAAGTTCACGCTGAGCTACTACTGCATAATACAGTGTGTAAAAGCCAAATGCAATGAATTCATCATTTCAGTTACGGTACATATTTTACCAAAATCCCGAAACACGTCAAATTCAAACTTTAATTTGACATACTCCAACGGATAATGCTACCCCTACCTTCAACCCCTGTCGAATGACATGTACAACCCCCAATTTTTTAAATGGGAAGTATAGGCTGTTGTGTTCGGGTTTCATTTCCGTAACAAATCATTTGTAAAACTGTGATTTTATGCATTTCCGTTAATGTAGCCATTTGTCAGACTTGAAGTTAACGAATTTTAAACTTAAATTAAAATACTGACAACTCATGTTGTAACATATAAAACAAGTTGACAAGACGTTTTATACTAACGTTGCTACGGAAATTATTTACAGTTTTTCAACGGATACCATCTAAAAAGAAAATTGCTTTGGTTTTTGTTTACTTTTTTATTATCAATACTCCAACATGAAATAAGAATATTGCAATAAGTTTTGAGTGTATTTTATCGAATTTCGGTAACCACATGATTTCAATTTATTTTATTTTAATTGTTCAAATAAACTTGAAAGCGATAACATTTTTGAATAGAGAATGAAGCGACCTTTGAAACGATTTATCACAAACCTATACTTTCCATTGGAAAATTGGGGATTGTACCTATCATTCGAAGGGGTTGAAGGTAAGGGTGGTATTTTTGCGTTGAAGAATGCCAAATAATAATTTACATTTGACGTGATTCGGGATTTTAATAAAATATGTACAGAAACCGAAATAATGAATTTATTCTATTTGGCTTTTATACACTGTATAAATCACTGGAGAATCCAATCATCAACTTGTGTTCAAAATTTTTTTTTGATAATTCATTTTATTTGTAGACAAAGTTTGTAAATACAACAAATTATGACAAATATGATTCATCACTGTTTTGTATCACGTAGTAGCTGTGTGGAATTTTCTATATTGATTTAGCTTTGTTCATTTTCCAGATTTTGGATGTTCAAACACCTATAAAACAGCAAGAAACCCAGACTTCTACACATATCTTTCAAATCATATTGTTATTTGAATACTTACTGAAAAAGCGGTTAATGTCTATTAAAAAAGTGGGGTGTGAAATCTTCGCTGCAAAGAAATTTATAATAAACTGTAAAGGTGACAACTGACTTCATGGAGAGTTGTTTCGAATATATTGAATATGTCTTTTGCCTCTTTGACAAATGAAAAATTATCCCCCTCAAAATATCATGTGATGATAGTAGAGTGAAAAGTTCAGCCAGTTGTAACATTATCAGCAAGAAAATTCTGATAGTCCTGAGGAACAATGATTGTGATATGTAAGGCTGACTAGCACACAATTTTTTAATTTGATTATGAGTGACTTAGTCAACTTGTGATTTTGCTCCCTGTATGAGGAGGGTAGTGACTTCAGAAATACTGAATTTCACATTTTACTTGTCCAATTTATCCTGTGACAATTAGAAGGAATGAGGGCCAGAAGATCAAAGAGAAAGGAAGGAAAAGAGCATAAATTTTAAGGAAAAGCCTGAACTCAAGGTGAATCATGAAAAGGAGAAATCGCGGGCCGATGACAATAGTATGTCAAAGTTTATAGCAAATATCGTTATGAAGATATATATCAGTTTATTAGTGAATATGTGAATATTCGTCGATTATCATAACAAGGAGAGAAGATAATGATTCAAAAATACAAACAATGACAATTGAAAAAAAAAATTAACATAAATGACGTTTGGCTACCCAGACTCAATCAGGCTGATAATCTCATAGGGAGCCTGGGAGCCAATGTAGTATGGAAGGACCGATATGGCGTATTATATCTCTTTGTATTGTGCTTCCAATTTTCGGATTTCAGAGGATTCAGCAAGAAAATGAAGCCGGAGTCAAAGAAAAGACAGATAATCACATAGATTGAAAAAGGTCAGAAAAAAATTCTGAAAGGTCTTTGCTATCAAACTTAATAGTGTGAAATAGCTCAATCCAACTTGCTGCTCGAAATCAGTGAAAAATGCAGTAACTTCTCTCAAATATATCATAATTTTGATTATTTACTTGTTATTTGAGTTATAGACATGACTATTTATCTTGGGAAAATTCATTTCAATTTTCGTTATTGATTAGCAGTTATCTATTATTATCTGTCATTTAATATTACCTGCCATTCATCATTAACTGTTATGTATTATTACCTGTTATGTATTTATCATTTGTCCTTTCTTATCGAATTATTATGAATATGAATCTACAGACTCATTGGACAATGGATGCAATTATTATTGTCAAATCTGCGTGGTGAAGAGGGTTTCGCTTGTCTGAGCTTTGTGATCTCTATTCATTCCTTTTTTTGACGCGCCTTCAGTTTGACTTAATGCGTAATAATTCTTAATATCTTGTGGCTCTAAATAATATTTACAGTCAGTGTCACTAGGTATTCAATTGGCTACGAGCGCGTGTCCTACCTATAATTTCTCTTGTATATATAATTTTAATTACAATAATATTTATATTACATTTTTAGAATTTCGTTTCGCCGCGTTTCTCCCGACGGCTTGCATAGTCATGCGTGGATCCCTGAAGGAGAACGGAAATGGGTTTTTCGGTATTCGCTGAAGAACCGATCAAGTTTCACGATGTAAAGGATGGGTTGTTCGTTCGAAACATTATCCGTGTTAGGAATCGCACTTTGAAAGGTAACACCTCATTAATTCTTAGTTGGCACTTCTGAGGGTTGTTGTTCGTCAGAGATACAGGTGGTTAACTGAAAAACCATTTAACTTTCCTCCAAATACATAATCAGGCATCACTGTAGGAAGTGATGGTATATACAGAGTGTCATTATAGAAAGGAAATTTGAAAATCTTCAAGAAAATTGTACATGCCATAGTTTGAAATAAATAAGGTGCAATTTTTAATGGTTTCGACTCCAAAAGTTGAAATTTCGACTATAAAATAAACATTTTGAGTTCATTACCAAATTTTTGGTGTTGAAGGTCGAAAACTCGAGTTACAAAAGAATTTCGAATTCAAAGACATACTTTCAACTATGTGAGTGAATCTTTCGTTTAACTGAATTGAAAGTGAAAACTTTGAATAACAATCCAAATTTCCAGTTGAAGTTAAATTTTTTTGACTTCAACTCTACTTTAATCTGACTTTAGACTCAAAATTTTGACTTGACTCTCAAAATTTCTAAATAAAAATTTTGACATTGTTACTCAAAATTTTGAGTTTGAAGTGAACATTTTGAGTAAAGATTTTGAATTATATAGTCAAAATTTCGAAATTGGAGTCAAATTATAGAAATTCAAGTAACATTTTATACTTATATTTCAACTTCACAAATCACAACAAGTTTTCCATTATACAATAGCTTTTCTATTCGAGTTTTATACTGAATATATCTGCAAAACAAGTATTGCGGTTTAACAAACTGTTTGAGCCAATTCCATCACGAAATTACACCTGAAATTTCCTTATTCAAAAATCGAAAATCAACTTGTAAAAGTCAAAATATGTCGAAATTCGTAAAGTCCAAATTTTTAGTTTCAAGTCGAACTTGTCTTGCAATGTTGGATTCATACAGAAATATGAACCTTCTGAGTTTTCTTATATTATTTATTAAACAGATAGTTTTGTTTTATTATGTGAACATAATTTGCACAGAATATTCATTTCAAATTATTTCTTCGTCTTATACGAGCAAAAATAGTTTTGGAGAATCTATTGGTTACATAAGTGTTTCACTAAATTCATATTTATTTTTATTAGTTTCATTAGGAGGAATAATGAAACATTCTGTCAGAAATTTTGCAATTTTTCTCTTCCCATCTCTACGAAGCATACAAGTTTTTCACTGAATAGTTCACAAAATCGCAACACGTGTTTCAGTATACAATATCTCTATCAGCTCAGTGTGAATACGCCTGAGGAAGCTATTGTAAAACGAAACAAGTGTTGCGTGTTCAGTTCAAATACGTTATTGATTTTCATCAAATATCGGACATTTCAATCATATATTTCCGAAGCGAAAGATAAAATTACTGTTTTGTGAATGAATTTATATTTGTTTATTATGAATAGTCACAGACGAATGATATTACCCCAAGAAACATCTAGACTTATAGAGGAAATAAAGAAAAATCAATTTGTATCCAGTAGAAGTAGACGGAATCTAAAAAAAGTTTCAGTAGATCCTCCAAGGTATTTCGTTCATTATCTATAACATAATTTGGAATCGTTCCGAACTTACTGGCAAGATTAATGTTTTTTATGTATTCGGGCAACTACTATACTGAAATAACGTTTTCAGAATAGCACAATGCATTTTTTGCAAATTAAATGGATGATTTGAATGGTGAGGTTCGTGAAGTGAGGAATATTCGAAGATTCATATTTATTATGACTTTATACAAAACAAATACCTTCCTTTCACAAATTTTTTTCTCACATAAAAATATACCCCTTCCAGTTTGAATTAATATTCATGTATTGCCAAATAAATGAAAGTCAATAATGTCATTTCGGTGAATTTTTTAAAAAAAATTCTATCGGTTTCAAAGTCGATTTCACCATGAATTTCAAGTAGATATACTGATTGAAGTATTAGTTTAGCTTTTTGAATTTTCTCAGGGCCTGCCTCAATTTCCAGTCACATTAACTTTTTATTTCATTGTAACTAAGAAGAGGATAACAATTTGATCAATGATATTTTGATGGTTGCGAAAAAATATGCACTGTGACATTATATTTCTGCAAATATATTCATTTGTATAAATGAATTGCGGTATATATAATTTAAGATGCTTTGTCGATAATCATGAGAATGTTTTGAAAATAATAATTCAACTTGAAATATAATAAATAAATGAATGTAATCAGAGCTCCTTTCATAAATTTTGAAATTTTGTAGCACCACGTTTTTGGGTTTGTTGATATTTTATAAGTTCACCTACATCATGACACTGGTATTCACAAAAACACACTCATTACAAAATGAATCGACTTATTCCAAACTATAATAAATAGATAATCAGAATGACTCAATAAGGAACTGATTCCATCTTTATTGAATTTCTGTTTATTCATTGAACTACGAATAAGTTATTATAATCAGTATTCAACCATCAATGATACTACGCTTTTTTTTTAGTTTACCTGAATTATTTTTTTTTCTTCTGAAATTGACATACTCCAATTGTTTCAGTTATAGCCACAATTTTTACTATCACTGTGACTTGGAAATCTTCCCTTCAGAAGTTTCACAGGGTGTTTCCCAAATATGGAACGAAACTTCAGAGGGTGATTCGTTAGGTTTTTTTTAAAAAAAAAGCTTTCATGAACTTATGTCCGGAGTAGCTTCGTTTCTAAAATACCGGGCGTTGAAGTTTATAAAAACGGTATTTATGAAATATCGTGAATATCCTCACACCGATTTGGTTGAAATTTGCTACAGTTATTTGAAGTGACGGGGCGCTTATTTAGCCCTAATTACATTAAATTTATTAGGTCCAGTGCGAGTCTCAGTGCCAACAATATTGGGAAAAAAGTATGCCACTGACATTCTATTTATCAGAATAATCAACTGAAAAGACAACTCTTTCGTCGCTTGTGTTTCCTTCAAATCTAGCTTCGGTTTTGAGGAAAAATTCCATCATGAATAATTCCACCGACACTGAAATGATTGAAATGCACTTTATTTATGGATTAGCAGATGGAAATGCGGAAGAAGCACGGAAAATTCATCAAGACGACGGGGCTCCAGCTCATTTCAGTGTTCTTGCTCGTTAGCATCTCGACATCACCTACCCTAATCGCTGGATTGGACGTGCAGGACCTCAAAATTGGCCAGCTCGCAGTCCTGATATGAATACTCTAGATTTATATTCATGGGGTCATCTGTAGGCTCTTGTTTATAAAACTCCTGTACTAGATGTGGATGACTTGAGGAATCGAATAACAGTTGCAATGTCATAAGGAATACTCCAGGTATGACAATGACAAATCGATTGCAGTAGTGTATTTTATCAGAAGGCGTATACTTTGCTCATTTCTTTCAGGTCGAAATTGTTCATAATTCACTTTTGGTTTTTATTGTATGTTATCTATGAATAGTTTTCTCGAAAGCGGAGCTTGATATAAAGAAAGCACAAGCGAAGAAAAAGTTATATTTTCAGTTGCATAATCTAAAAAAATAAAATGAAAAAGTACAGAAAAATTCGGTGACGTTTTTTCTTCAATATTTTTGGATGTGGTGCTAATAATTTTAATCTAGTTCAGGCTAAATAAACGTCTCATAGCGATGTTCATTATATTTTATAAATACTCTTTTTTCAAACTTCTACGCCCTGTATCTCAGAAACGAAGCAACTCCTATGTTCATAGGATTTTTTTTCTCAAAACAACCTAACGAATCGCCCTCTGAAGTTTCGTACCGTTAGGAAATACCCTGTAATCATCAATATAAAATTCAAACGACGGAAAAAGCTAGGAAGTTCAAGTTATACTTGAATATTAAAATACCTTGAGACATTCCCTTCGAAAAGAAAAACCATTGAGATGCGGCAGAACGAACGCCACTGAAAAACCTTTAATAACACTCTGTATATTAACAAATTGTGGCTAATGATTCATTTTTCTGAATCTATCACGTTCACATTTCTGTTACGAACTGAATGTTTTACAAAAATTGAAAATTGGGTTGTCACTCTTTTCTACAGACAAATACCGAAAAACCGCAAACGGATATCTCTAGCTCCGTTAAGGATTTTGTGGAATATCGTATGTGCGTGCGGACTACCCTAAATTGCTGTTGGGATCTGTGCAAGGAGTATAAAACAGGAACGTCATATATACATGGGTATAAATAAACTATTTAGGGTAATAGTCCTGAGTCATTTTGTATAGCGAACAACATGCCATGTGATATTCTATGAGTTGTAATGAAAATCTAGGGAATGATCTGGATAAATGTCCATGTTGTTCCCGATACAACTGTGCTTTCACGATATATCAAGATAGGTGCATCTTGCAATACAAATAACTTTGGAGTGGTGAAAATCCCGTAGCGGAACGTATTCCTTCATTTGTTTTTAATAAACTCATTTGTTTTGCAACCAACATGATATAGTTCTGGAGCTACACTGAAAAATTGAGTTTATTTAGAACAGTAGGGTTTGTCGGTATGAATCGAGTAATGAATTCATTGGCCCCTATAACAATTTCAAACTTTGATACAAGGTCCAAATATCTAAAACTCATCCATTACTTGTTCACAATTTTTCACGCTAGCTCCAGCACTACCATGCATTTTGGATATAATATGGACTATAGTCGAATCTAGACTACCAGCGACTAGAAAGTAACGACAAATAAACTCTTCGAAACATTACCAACTGAACAATAAATCATCTATTTGAATTTTCCGATCGTAATAATGATAATAACAAGGTGGCAAGATGATACGTCCTGTTTTCTAGCTAGATCAAATAATTGAGTTCAGTACGACAGGTATTTTCTGACCACCCTGTATAACGATGTGTCGGTTATGATGAGATGGAAATATATAACGAGAAGGGATTACAGGGAACTATATACAATTCTCGCCTTGGAAGAAGAAGCTTCAAATAAGCTGCTTGCATTAAGGTCAGTTTTTTGAAAATTATCGGATTGTTTCATTGCCAGTTCGGGTCTATTTTCAATCGAATAGGAATAACAGATTTAAAAATTCTTGGGTATGATGATGAAAAAGTATTTGAATTCATACAAATAACTATAATTTGAATACAACATTGCTATAATATTTCTCAGTTTCATTCAAGCTAAAGCACAATTTATATATTTATTAATTCAGTAATTATAAATTATCTCTCTTCATGACTCGAATGAAGAGCTGACTTCTGCATTTTGGAACGAATTCAAAAAATATATTTCCTGTGTTATATTCTGACTTGGCGGGTTGGCTGTCCTTGTTCATCTTTCACTGCCTGAACTACTGTATTGTGCTGTTTTGTGCATTGGCTTGGGATATTGGCCATCGGATGCCTGCTTCCACGTAGCCCCGCTGGATACGGGGTTAGGTACGTGGTTAATCCTAAGGTGTGTGTATCTGGGCCGAGAGGGTGAATGACACTGAGCCTATCAGCTGTCCCTACGGAACCTTCGAGACACCGGGCGTCCTCTCGTCGTAGCATCGCCCTGTCACGGTAATGCGGAGCTCTGTCGTGATTGACCTTCTTTCCATAGCTACTCATGGGACTTTTATGGACAGAGTAAACTTTAAAATTTTTTGTGACGCTGAGTCTATAGAGGAGATGGATGTCGAGGTAACGACTACAACTGACCTCCCTGTAAATTTAGATCAGAAGCGAGTCTACTACGTAGGAGATGTGGATGTCGAGCTTTAGGCTCCAACTGACCTTCCTCTAAATTCAGATCAGGAGCGAGAGCTTCTCAACTCTCCAACTCCTGATCCAATAACTGAACCTAAAAAAGGTTTGGTAGTGTAGCCAGGAAACAACTGAGTCGTCTCCTCAAGAGCGGGGCACCTTATGAAACCGCCTTGCACCAATCTTGAGTGGCGCACGCAGAATCTGTCTCAAGTGGAAGAACAAACTCCCCATGAGCAGGTTAGCAAACGTTTGCGCTCAAGTGAGGATTCACCAAACCCGGAGGCGAAAAAGCCCTGCACGGTTGAATCAGATGTAGCTGACGAATAAAAACCCTCGTAAGGGAAGGTTGTCGCAGGTATCAAGGTGGGAATCTTGCACCTTGACTATTCGACTACCTCATTAATGATGGAACAGCAGAGCATATAATTTGTGCCTGCCCCGCTGGAGACCAAATCAGGTTTTTAGAGTTCGGCAAAGCCGTGGGTGAAGTTGGATAGCAAAGTTCAAATATCCTGCACCGAAGGTATTGAAAGAATCTCAAAGCTGGAAGAAAATTTCGGAATGAAAAATGTTGATAAATTTCTGTTCTCAGTGATTTCAATATTCTAAGTCCAATATTTATCTGATTCATTTATATTTTTTTTTGTGACATTTCTCATCAAATAGCAATAAAATACCTGCTTAGCATCTGCATATTTTTGGATTGAATAATTTGGATTCCACTGGAAAATAAAAATTTTCAGTTTCAACCGACTAGTTCACAGAAAGTTCAGATACCAGCAGTTGTCAATTTAACCCTGAGTGAGCTTTGTTATAGCCTCTTGTGTCATACTATTTTCATAAGTTTCAATTCTGAAATAATTTAGGTACTTATGCTTATGCTGATCGTAGTAGAAATCTCATATATTTTCTAGAGAAATTATTCTAGAGATTTATTCAATTAATTTCTTTTTGTTGTTGACTATTTCTGATATTTTCCTTGAATTGAGAAAGCCTCCATATGGAATCAATTTCCTCTGCTACTATTATCGATTTTCTGAAATTTCAATATGAATTCCGAAACTGAAAAATAACGGAACTGAACATCTCAAACTGATTAATGGAGTAAAATATTCCGATACTGGCAATGAATGCTGAAAATACTATGAGCTGCCGAAAAGTTCAGAAATGGTTGTACTCATATACACCTCATGTATTCATAAAATTACTACTTTGTTTCCCTGTTCAATTTGGTCTATTATGAAATGAAATGAAAATATGAATATGAAAATATCAATAACTGAGAGGTTATCAGTAACACACAAACATAAAAAAATATCAATAAAAAGTAATGCTTTGATTACCTTATCCAAAATAAGGATATATGAAAATACATGAAAGAGGATAAATACAAATATGGTTACATTATGGTTACAGAGGTGAACTAGAACATTATTTGAATGATATACACCCAGAGTCAACCACTATTGAGCTCAAATATTATCAGCACAATAACCCAATTTCATACATTTCGACCTGTATCAAAAGCTTCTCATTCGTGAAGTTGCCTACGAAATGGCCGCTGATGACTTCATTGACTAGTCTATTCTTTCATCAAGTATAAAACGAATAGTGTCCATTTTCGCCACTCTTGACTTTGTTAGTTCGCTACAATTTGTGCTACTGACGATGTAAACTGATTATCATCAAACAAGTTTTATGGACGAATGGAATAATTATATTCTCCAGATTTCGTAAATGAGATATATCAAAGAATGGGATGACTGGATATTTTCAAGAGTAATGTTATTATTTGCTGTACTGTCAAAACTGAAGTATTTAATTCGGATTTTTTTACCAGCATGTGAAAGCATGGATAATTTAGAGAACCACTTGAATAAAATATTGAAATAATAAATGTTGATTGAAAAGGTAGGGATATCATCACTAGTAAACTTTCTCAAATATACTTTTAAATATATTTTTCTCGAAAAGTTTACCGTCTTATCCATTATTGTTTCCATTGTTGTATCCTTATTATTATTATTATATTATTATTGAAAGCATTACCTATGTCGAACACGGATACTGGTTTCTAGATCAAATTGAACAGCATTCTGAACATTTTTTCCAAAGTGTGAACTTGTGAACGTTTCTTGAGATATAATGGAATAACTATAATAATAATAATTATTCAACAACTATTATACTCAATGGTTTTTGTGTTCTTGAAAATGTTATTGAAATACTCTGGAATGTAAAGGATATTTTGATAGAAATAAGAGAATGGAAAAATCATTTTCTTCTGAAAATTCATGCCAAAATCTTTTTCTCAGCAGTGAGCAGCATTTTCTTTTGGTGTGATACAAATTGTGATCAGTAGAACCATTTTAGGAAATATGCTTTTTAAGTTTTTTGGCTTTTCTATCACAAAATACGATATATCAATGACCCGAAATTCTCATAATCATACTTCTTTTCACCACACATGTATTGTAGCACGAATATATTCATTTGTGCACTAATAAAAGACCTCTTGATGAGTTTCTATATGAAAATTGGTAACTCTTGCAGAGATATGTAATTTGTATTTTCTCAGATGCCAAAGATGAAATGTTACTATGAAAAAATAATTTCTGTACTTGTTATGAATCGATGAATAGAAAAATACTAGCAGGGCAAAACTTCGTCAATAGCTCAAATTGGCAACAACTGTGTCCTGGGTAGAGGTCAACTTACTTCAATCTGAACATTGCTATAGACCAGCAATATTCATCTGGCAATATTCGAACCAAATTGCTCACGTGACCGATTTAAAAAAAATTAGATTGCTTCTGTTATTGGCCAACATATATTGTGATATGATTGTTTACACGTCCTCTCAAACATCACTTTTTTTTTCACAAATAGAATATTTCTATTGCCTAATAACTATGTTTGTTTTGGAATCATTGAAGTTGAAATAGACTTTTCACAAGAATGAAATAATTCATTTTAGTGTTTTCAGTATTATTTCAATATGATATTCTATGAAAATCACAGTTCTCAACAATTTTTGGAAACATAGCTTTAGTTCTTGTCCATCATTTCATGAGTATTTCATCTTTTCTATATATAATCATCAATAAATAACGTTAATGATTTTGGTTAGGTTTCCGACAAAGTTGAAGATATTCTCTTCAATACTTGTATTTCTATTTATGTCGCTTAGACAGTCATACAATTTCTTTTGTCCACATGTGTCTGAATCTGCTGATTCAATTGAGAACTGAATATATGAAAAACTCACTTTCTTCCAAATTTTTACTAGCAGTGTTATTGAAAACATTTCGAAAACGTGTCGTCATATATTTTGAAAACAAATGAAAAATACAATGTCCCTATTTTCCGGGTTTGAAAGTCGTGGATTTTTTGAATTTCTTCCTGACTAGTGGCTAGCTTCCTCAAAGCTTTCTCAGAGCCTTAACCATATTGAAAAATTACTGTTTTTATTTAAACGAGGAAAATGTCAAAATGTTAAATGACTCATATGTCACAACTGTAAGTTGAATATGCTTGAAACATTTCCGAATAATCTGAGATTATATGTAAGTCTTGAAGAAGTAGCAAACGTAAGGAATTGATTGGAGTTTTTTCTGATGTAGAATATCGTAAAATGAAGGGGATAGAAACTTTTTTAAAGTTTCATTTTGAGTGATGCGAAGTTACCAACCAGAACTGAAATCTTAATTTTATATTTTGGATCTGTTATGAATAGAATGAAGAAAGATTGATTCCAATAATGAAGGCATAATAAAAAAGAGGTTTTTTTCTTTTTGAATTGAGAGTGGGTTGATACAAACAAATTAATCAATTAACTTTTTGGAATTTTAATATGTTACAAGCGTTTTGGAAGTCGTAAAACGTATTTTGTTGTTGCAGTTTGGTATCGATAATTTTTTTATTTTAGTTAGAAAATGCCTGTATGATGAAAAACATCATATTTTCAGAGAAGATCAATTATCTCATTTCATCTTTCCTTGACTTTCTCAAATTTAAATTCCTGCAAGGAAAGGGTTGTACCTATTTGGCCCATCAATAGCAACCCTTCAACAATACAGCCATTTTTATATTGTCTTAATATCAGAAAATATCGGAGAATAATGTTATTATAAAAAATTACATCATAAATACACCCTAGAATTCCAAAAATGTCTGCATTATGTGAAAAGTCATCGTATTGGTTTTTATTTTCATATTTGACATAGTGTTCCATTAAACAGATGAATTTAAAGTTGAGAACCTCATCAACAGCCCATTGGGACGGCAGAATCAAACATTATTTTTCTGTTCGCTTCAACTATTTTCAGCCGAAAATGACAATAGTTGAGAGGAATTTTATATAATCCATGTTGGAACTCGCATTCAAATTAGACTGAGAAATTCTTTCCAATTGATTCAATTGCTCCCACTCAACTCTTTACTCAACTCTTTTATTTTTCGTCTCTATCTGAAACCTACAAATACCTGAAAATACATTCATGATTATTGATTTATCATAATGACATGTGCAAGTCATAACATAAGCAATCTAACATTAGATACTGAAGTCACCACTCACTCAGTTAACATCTTACCGCAATTTCAAGGAAAACTGCTGGTCTATAGCAAAGCCACGGAACCGTAGACCTGTCACTTGTCAACCTCGACACAGAACACCTCAAAAGGAGCCGTCCCGTGATCTCGAAACCACAAGTCTTTACACTGTCCATCTCCACGATCACAGCAGACATTTACTTGTCAACCTCCAGCAGCACTAGGTCATCCGCAACGACATCGGAAATGTGCAGGTAGATTATCCAGTACATGAGATTGAAGCACACGAAGCACACTGGAAACACTATCCGGGAATATTTGTCGATGTCTGACGGCGTCATGCCGTACAGCTTGTTGACGTCTTTGTTGGGGTGGATGATGTGCTGGGGCGTGGGGCCAGCAGCTTCTTCGTCGGGCCCGCCGCCTCCCCTGTCGCCGCCCCGGCCGCCATTGACGGTGCTCTCCAGGGTGCCGCCCTTGCTGTGCGCCTTAGGGTCATGAACTTTGAAGCGCACCTCCTGGAACAAAGGTCCCCACTAACAAGTACCCAGATCAGTTGTGATGACGCAACATACAATGAAAAATGAGCAACTTTGCGTAGGCTATAATATAGGATGTCCCAGGTTTGAGGTTGTGAAAAAACTGAAGAATCATGGAATGATACCAAGTAGTGATATCTATTCAAAGTTAGCCATTCATATTTCAAAAAATTGAATACGTAAATAATTCCCCGAATACCTACTCTGAATCGCAAAGGGTTCACTTGAAAATGTATCGGTAAAAATGTTCGTTTTCTACCCTCACAATTAATGATTATTATTTGATGAACATTCGAATCAACTAATAGTTCAATACATCTAGCGCCATCTATTAATCAAACGCTCAGACTTATGTCCTATATGATTTGATTACAGTTATCATTGATTGTAATCAAAATGAGTAGCTTGAATAACACTTATATTAAGCAAAAAACCTGAAATGAAATAATAGTGAAATCGAATACATGTAAGAATAGAATAATTGAATAAAAAATAAAAAGTTGCTTCACGACGTTTCGATTGTTAGTCTCCATAATTGTCTTCAGGTGATGACTGGACTTATTTTTTCTGAGTGATGAATATTTATGGGCCATTCTAGTACTTTCACTTATCTCCGCTTTCTTTTTTCCGCTTCATTGGTTTAGTGGGAGATGACCGTTTCCATATGTTGCGTATCTCTATGCTAGCTTGGCTGAATACATTGTTGGACAACATGTTTGCGGCTTATTTGAATTTCCTTCTGAACCAATGTTCCTCCCTCTGTATGATCTCAGCTTGGGATCACTTGATGTTATGTTGATGGTTCCAAACATGCTCTGCTATTCCTGATTGGCTGGTTTCCCCTCGCTGTGTGTGTTTCTTGTGCTCGGCAATGCGAACATTCAATGGCCTCTTATTTTCACCAATATAGGATTTTCCGCACTCACAGGGTATCCGGTAAATGCAATTCTTGGAATCGCAGTCCGCGTTTGGTGGCCTGGTTTTCGTGAGGCTGCTACGGATAGTGTTTCCGGATCTGAATCAGTTCTGATGTTGAATTGTTACCAACAAAATCGGCTCATCAGTACGACATCGTATATTCTAAGTTTCTTAGCTGGTGTAGACTTAAAAACGTCGAAGGTAATTTCAGCCAAATTGCGTTTACCATAAACTTCTAATCTAACATCGACGTGAGTCACGCTGTAGATAGTTGTAGGAATGAATAAGAAATGAATTAGCAGGGATACTCTAGTCGAGTTATTCTGCATGACCGGCTACATTGTGAAAAGAGGTAGTTTTCATTTTCCCCCTATACACTAATGAATGCCGGTCCAAACAACAAAGATTTTACTGGATCCATTCCAAGTAATCTGCCACGGTTTTAAGAAAGAAATGAGAGCAAAAACAACAGCTTTTTTCCAGATCTAATATTAATTGTGAGCGGGTTTCGACTGATCTGAAATGTACAATGTAAGGAGGACGAAAAATTGAACTGGAGTATTCTATTGAAGAGGAAAAAAGTGTCCTATATTTGGATAATACTGACTTGCTCAATATACAGTGTGGTCCATTAGGTTCGTAACAAATTATATTTTTTTAATCAATTCCTCAATTACGGCCAAAAGTAAGTACATGTTCGATAACTGTATTGGATGCACTTAGAATGGCTTCGAGTCAAACATATTGAAATTTCTATTATTTCTTGAGAAATACGAAATTTTTTTAGTATTCTGAATATGTTGCATGACAGAACGAAATGACATAGACTCAGGCTCAACCAGCCTGAGTATATCAATGTGTGGCCAATTCAGACTGGAAAACTTACCGAACTACAAAAGATCGGACCGAACAGAAATTTCGCAACATGTGAATATTTGCACGGACCACATGACACCGAAGTACACCTTTAACACAAACTTCACAGCTGAAATCATAAGCCGTGAAGAGTGGAAGTCCATTAGTCATCCCGAAAACATGTTTGGGAAAAACACCTGATATACAGATGGATCGAAGACCAAACATGGAACGGGAGCTGGAATATATTGAGCGGATAGAAATTTAAACTACAGTTATCCGCTAGGACTATACACATTCGTCTTTCAGGCGGAAGTGTATGCTATTTTGCAGTGTGCAAGGCTCATCAAATTGAAACCTCAAAGAAATGAGCAATATTTTAACAGACAGCAAGAGCGCACTAGGGGCTCTGAAAAACCTGAAGGTGACATCAAAACTGGTCTGGGAATGCCATGAAGAACTGAATGAACTTGCAAACAGGAACAAATTACATCTGTACTGGGTGCCAGGGCATTCAGGAATCACAGGTAATGATAAAGCTGATGAATGCGCTAGACACGGATCATCAACTTCATATATAGGTCCTGAACCAGCTCTGGGGGTACCAAAATCATTGGTACCAAACCAGATTAGGACATGGACAAATAAGAAGCACACAGAGTACTGGAAAAAATAACAAACACAGTAGAACCTTCATTAGAGAACCGTCCGAGAAAAGAACCGAAGAACTACTTCAATATAGTAGGGATCGGCTCAGAATAATTACAGGGTTACTAACCGGTCATTGTCCGGTTAGAGGACACTTGAATAAAACCTCAGCTGCAGATTATGCAACGAAGGGATATAAACAGCTCTACACATCTTATGCGAATGTGAGGCACTGAGAATCACAGGAGGCAGGCAATATATGGACGTACAAAATTACGTCCAGAAGAATATGACGAACATCCAACACGGAACATGTACAAACTAGTACAGGGAGCGATACTGATGGAATGGGGTTCATGAGAAGATGGGAGAATAAACGTAATGAGCCCAAGAGGCTGCAGTGTTTTCTGGGGACTTAGGGCCGGTTTATCAATCGCCAGCTAACCTCATTTGACTAATGGTTTTGTCTTAGCTCCTAGTCAAACTGTCTTTCGTTATCATGTTACCATTAACGGGTAGATGAAGTCTCAGTGACTGTAACAGTCGCTAGAAAGTGATAGTTTTTTTATTTAAGCTGACAGTTATGTCACAGAATATCAGTTCCGATATTCTGTGGTTATGTGGTCGCGCATGCGAAATTGGGTTATTTATATTTTTTGTGATAATTTGAAAAATACTTTTTGCAAATAAAGGGTTAATTACTATAATTGTTTAATTAAAGAAATTTTCCATTTGTTGAATGACGAAGATGAGGATATATTGGAGTTCAAAGAAGACCTTACATTGTTAATGAACGTAATGATGCTTTCAATGAATTAGATGAGGTGGAGACTTACAGGTCCTGATGCAGAGGAATTAAAATCAATTTCAACTCTTTTCCAGACCTCTTCTTTCTTCTTTCATGTGATGGCATCAGTTTTTTTTTGCACTCAATGATAAATTTATAGGAATTGGCAATTTTTATTAGGAGTGATCTGTCTGTTTCGGTAACCTGAACTCATATAAGTTATAATGTATAACTCATGAACTTTTTGTTAGCAGTTGTCATTTTTGAAAATCAATCCTCCAATAAAAACAAGCCCCCGAAATAGTCACTTATGACAACCTCAGTTAACTAACAGTTATTAAACATTAGCATCAGTCAGGGTATGATAAAGGATTTGAGTAGTAACTGCAACATTGACTATCAGCTAAGCTTAGCTTCGAGGTAGCTAACAGGAGCATTTAACTACATATTGATAAACCGGCCCTTAGACTAAATGGGCAAGTCAGATAGCTACCAAGGAAAAAAAAAGTGTCCATCGATATACCCAGGGTCAACCAGCCTGAGTATATCAAAGTGCCCTCCGATAGACTCAGGCTCAACTAGCCTTAGTATATCGAAGTGTCCGTTGATATAGCCTGAGTATAACGGAGTGTCCTTCAATATATCCTTCAATATAGTTTAAGTATTCTTCGATATTGGGACTCAATCATCCTGAGTACATTGAAGGGTCCTTCGATATACTCAGGCTCAAACATCCTAAGTATGTTTGAGTGTCCTACTATATCGCCCGAGTATATCGAAGTGTCAAGTGTCCTTCGATATACTCAGGCTCAACGATCCTGAGTACATTGAAGGATCCTTCGATACACTCAGGCTCAACCATCCTGAGTATATTTGAGTGTCCTTCGATATAGCCTCAGTCTATCGAAGTGTCCTTTGATACATTCAGGCTCAACCAGCCTGACTATATTGAAGTGTCCGTCGATATAGCCTGAGTATATCGAAGTGTCCTCCGATATAGTCAGGCTGCTTGAGCCTGAGTATATTGGTTTGTTTTGAGCTCTGGTGGTCATTTGCTGCCTTGCCGTGAAAGCTGAAAGCTGTGGATAAACTTTCATCCACATCTAACACATAAGATTGGCTCCCATATTGTGTCAGAAGATAACTACTTCTGTATAATAACATATCCTTAGTCTTCCCAAAAAAATATAATATAAAAAAGTTTTCGAAATTACTGTGACGTCACTACCATCAAGTCTCAACCCACATTCCAAAGCACGTTTCAAAATGTATATAACTTCTGCAGAAAAAATTATACGAATTTGTATACTCAATCAAATATCTCTTCAATAAAATTCCAAATAGGTATAGAGTTTTTGTGTAGTAATATGAAAGGCTTCTTGATTTTGGAACTAACCATCAAATCGACCTCAAAAAACAAGTTAACGACAAGATTAAAGGAAGAAGAAGAAGAAAATCAAATCGTGAAATATGAATAAGTTTTACGGTGTTGCCACATCTATATCAAATGTAAGTGACGTCATGACTATCTCGTTTTACTCCATTTTGAAGAAGCTACTGACGAATAAATAAATAAATAAATATATATAATAAATAAATAGATAAATATATATATATATATATATATATATATATATATATATATATATGTTCATTGTTATAAATATCACTAGATAATAATTATTGGATAGTTTCGAAAATCGAAAGCTAATTTAACTAAGCAATACCAAGTTTTATATGGTAGACATTCGATATCTCACTTTTGGATATTTTCCATTGTAATTATTTTCTGGGACACCCTACATTACACTGAGAAATTGGAATCTTAAATTTAAATGAAATATTGGTTGCCTACCGGACGACTACTCACTGTTTGTTTGGGGGCATGGTCCCCATCGGGACCACCATCGACATTCAGTTTCTTTTGCTCGGCAATTTTCTGTATCGCCAGAAACCGATTTTTTCGCATTTGTATTCGTTTTGCCATATAACCTACGGTGGCATATTCTGAAACAAAAATAATTGTGAGTTCTCCATATCTTCAGGTCATTATTGCTGTTACCCATTAATAATAATGGTCTAATTTATAAAAGTTTTACGTAGTAGATATCATTGAAATCAGAGAATACATATGAAATTGAGATGAATATCTTTTTTTCATTCCCTGCGTCGATAATACATCGGATACAAATACCTGTCTTTGCTGAATTGAATGATTAGTTGATTAATAATTTGTATTTTACTCAAATCTCACTACGAATATTTTTTTTTAATAAACGGTTTTGAAAAATCTAAGTTCAAAAGTACAATTTTTCAATACTAGTTTTTCACGAGTAAATTTCAACAGGTAGTGGTCCTTTCTTTTAGAATTTTGATGAGATGGAAAGTAGTTGATGTTGATGAAATTCAGTTAGATAATATACTATTTGATTTCGGAAGAAATTAAAAACTTTTTCATGTATAACATTGTATAACTCGACTCACGATCGGAACACCGTAGGTTCGATTCCCGCCTCTACCAGATATTTTTCTCGAGAGAATTTATCTGGTTGAAGCTGGAATGATTCTGCAACCGTGTTAGGAATCACACGTTAAAAGGTAAGACCTCGTTAGTCCTTAGCTCGCACAAATTTCTCAACTTCTGAGAGTTGTCGTTCGTATGGGGGCGACAGCTGATTAACGGAAAAACAGATTTTTTTAAACTAACTGGGAGACAATTTCCAACTGAAAATATGGAAAATCTGGGTGACAACAAATGAAATGGAATCTTGAGTGAAATCTGACAGGAATATCCAAATAGATAATTTGGTACCTTCGTCTTGAAACGAGTGCTTCTTTCAACATTTTTCACAAAACTCCCCATGTGCAGAATATGAGTTTCATCCATTTAATTTTGACAATTTGGAATCTGCCTGGTAATATAACAATATTGAAGAAATTAGTATGTGAATGTATGAGTACGTTCTGAAATTCAGAGCGGTACCTGTGCGAATCGTGGAGATCAAATCCATTTGGAAAAACGTTCTTAGGAAGTTTATTCCACATAAACGCCTTTCTCCAGAGGAGTCAGTTCTGTACTGAGTTGAACCTCAAAACGATGAGCAGCCACAGTCTGTCGTGTATTTCTGATATGTACCGCTCTTGGTGGAATCAAATGTGCCAAGTCACTTGAAAACCTCCCGTGAAAGTATCTATAGTAGAGTCAAAAATCTCCAACCTTCCATCGATGTTCCAGGCTATCAATTTAATCAGGCGGATGGCTCTTTTCTGGATGGAATCCAGCTACTTCAGGGTATGTTCCCACACAGTACCAGATATTCATGAAACGAACGTATATATTCCAAATATTCATAGAATATTCTTGGAATATATACATGCTTTTAGAATATTCATAGAATATGCTTGAATGAATATGGCAGGATTATTCCCGAAAAAATATGCATAGAATGTCTATAAATGGATTTTTCTCCGGAGAATATTCTAAGAATATTGTCGATCGAATATACCACACGGTATATTTTCAGAATATATCCCCACGGTATATTTTAGAATATTCTATACAATGTATTACTGGAATTTTGAATTATCTTATAATGACACGTATTCAAATAATTCAATATTATTAAAAACAAAAATATTTGAAGATTTTAATCGAATGCATAACCTAATGTATATAACACTGATAGGGTTAACAAGTTTTTGACCTCAACGCGAAATTGCTCCAACTGCTACTGTTGGAAACGACAAAAAAATTCAAATGGACCAATAAATGAACCAATTGCATCATTAAATCGGTTTATTCTCATCCTATTAGTCTTTTTGTATTTGAAATTATTCAATTACAAAGCGACAAATCCTGGCAACAGAGAAATGGGGAAGTTGAAGTATTGGAGTAAACGTTTCTCATTGGTCAATTGAAGTGTAGCGCGCGACAGACGTTTGGCAGCTTTGCGTTGAAATCGACATTTGATTTAACATGACGGTTGACGTGGCAGGTTCGCGTGTGTGATGCATGGTGTATTGGTGTTATTATCAAAGTATAATTCTCTCATGTTCAGTGTACCATTTATAGTTTGGGGTTGTCCAATTTGCAGTACAACGAACAGTTTGCTTTTGCATCTTCAAACTGTAGTTGCATATTCAGTCTTCAAGAAATGTAAGTAAAAGGCAATAGTATCGATGGTGAAGTCATGGTGATTAACCTACTATACTTTATTTTAGGCTCGAGGAGAGTTAGTGTGTGAGATTTGTTGATTTGACTAAATACATATTTAAACGGAGAGTGATTTCAGTTGTGTATCTTCAGTAGAGAAAAGTAAGTGAATGACACATTCTTTTGTATCATTTGTTTTCATAATTTTTATCACTCTTTTTCAAGATAGTATCAATATGCCCAAAAGAAAACGAAGTGGTACCTGGTACAGGCAGGTGCGCCAAGAAACTGAAAACGTAATAAGTACTTTTCAACAAGGGAATGCAAGTTGCTCTCCAAGTCATAAAAAGTTGAAAATGTTAATGAGAAACCTATGAGAAAAATATCTAATTGATTTTTATTCCAGTTTCATTCAAATAGTGATAATGAACGTTAATGTACATTTTGTTCCAGGTATTGATATTGAAACACTGGCTGATGCATTGTAGGACAAATATCGGGAAAATTCTTCTGGTGAGCAGAATTTGGATAACTTTAAATAAGTGAAATTCATTTAAGAACCTATCATACCACTCTTTTTAAATACTTCATTTGTGTGTTTATTTTTTGAAGTGAGAAACCTAACCTAACCTTTATGTTGATGTAATACATTTTTTTCTTCTTCATTGAAATGATATATTCATTATTTTTTTATTAGTGCTGATGAATTCACAGAGCTGTTATTTCAGTATATTTTTCAGTATACATTTTTTTGAGAGTAGGGAAATCCCAATTTGAATACATTTCTAATATTTGTAACATGACAATATTCAGAAATATTTTATTCAGTGAATGAAATAAATATTTCGAATTGGATTTTTCATTTTAAATATTGGTAGAAACGTCAAATATTTCAGTGAATATTGTTTTTGAAATATATTTGTTTCTGAATATTATGTGTTGTATTACTTGTGTGGATCTGCTGCTGCTGCTGCTGGAAAATAATTCCATGAAAATCAAAAAATAAATAGATAAGTACTCCCTGATCATTCCCATATTGATTTCAATTTAAGAGCCACCGGTATACAGCTGTTTCAGTCTATTTGACATCGTCAGTACCGGGCAAGCGGTCCTCGATTGAGGACAAAATGAGACGAGATCCATCTTAATTTCATCCAGGTTTGGAGGCCAGCTCCCCTACCCTTTTGGCTGATTGTTGGCCTTGAGAGGGGCCAATGGGTGCACAACTGATAGATGACGGCATGAAGTCCTAGGACATCAGTGCCGCCCTTCACGGGATACCCCTACCTGGCTGGGGTGGGATGGATGAAAAAGTTATTCATCCTTTAACGGGGGACATGAGGGCCTCATTCGACAGAGTGTCGGGGCCTTCTATATCGGGAGGGGTCGTCTACAGCATAATCTGTGGCTTCCCTAACTAACGGGTTTTCGTGAGTTTCCGTTTTTTCGAAGACTCTCTCATTCCTCGACTGAATGGACTGCCGAATGGAAAGCAGCTGCAAATCTCTGCGGATGGCTTCATTCCGCACGAACCAAGGAGCATTCACAATCATCCTAATTAACTTATTTTGCAACCTTTCCAAAATGGAAATGTCGGACGGAGCCGCTTGTCCCCAGACGCCTGAAGCGTACATGATGACAGGCTTGACAAAATGAGAAAACACCAAGAAAGTACTTGATAAAAATAGCTGCGTAAACGCAAGCGAAACATAAGTGGAACCACCTATTGGTGTGACACCCAAGTCAATGTGCCAAGTGTTTATGTCAGTGTTGGTGGTTCGAGGCTGGTGAAGAAGTTGTCCGCTGTCAAATCCGCTGCTTATTGTAAAAACCTCAGCTTCGCGACTTTGTTCGTCGTTGATATTTGAAAATTTGAGCCATTCGATATTGTGGACATTGAAATCACTAAATATGGAGATTTCGGAACTAACATTATTGATTTGCAGAAAGTCAATGGTGTTTGCCAGTGAAGAAAATAGTGCCCTATGTTGTGTATCGCTTGGTGGTCGATAAACTCAGCATATGCATTCAGTGATCACCTGTGATAGGATTTTAAACCACATAATATCAAAGTTTTGGGGTTTCAGTATTTCCTCTCGTTGACACGGGAGATGGCCTCTGATAAAAATGGATATTTAAAAGTTACGTCTGAATTGGGAGTGAAAATCTTAACCGGGATATAGAAAATTAACGGGGTTTGTTCAAGCACCGACTTTGGTTTCTGTGAGTGCAAGTAAAGGTTATATGAGGTTCGTAACAAAATGTTATACTTCAAAAGTTATCTCAGAGAGAGAGAGAGAGAGTCTCACAAACAAACAGTTTCATTCGAAGTAATGTGAATGCTCTGCAATTACTCTCACTCAACAAACCATTTCTTTGAATTCCCTCAGTGAAAATACCCCTGCAAATGTATATCATCATTATTGCTCTAGAGCTGATATAATACGACCTTCTTACGGAAATAATTTCCGGGAAATCATCCTGCTTGCACCAGATTTCGTGAATATTCAAATAATAGTCGAAACAAAGAAATGCTGGAAAGTGGAAAAGCGGAGAGTATCTCTGGATATACAATGTATTCCCTCTAGTAATCCTGGCTGAGCAAATGTTGGAGGTCAAAGGCTGAGATAAGCGTCTCTTAGGGCCAACAATTTTACGACTCGATAAAAGATTCTTTTTATAGCGGAGATGAATGAAGGCACGAGTATCATTTATGTACAGGGGCGTTTTGTATTCTGGATATTCAATGGTAATGAAACGTTTCTGGTTCATATATGAGTTATGATATCGTTCATTTTTTCTATTTGAAATTGAGCATTAAATGATAGAACGGGGACAATATACTATTTTTCAGTTGATTTTTTTCTCTTTGTTGTTTCGCAAGATTCATTGAGAATACTATTTTAGATTGAAGTCTCATTTCATTAGGCCTCAGTGATAGTTTTCAGAAAGATTATTGAAGAAACATCGAGACCTCGAGAATTGAAATTGGTGAAGAAGTTGTTATTTCTTTCTACTTTTTTATTTTCATACAAAAATTTTGGGAAACTTCCAAAGCAAGGAAGAAAAAAATCAAATTCAAAAGTGTAGATCATGCATACTTATACTAACTTTCGCATACGAACTGAAAAAAAGCCCTTTCGAAACAACTACATGGTGTTTCCTAACTATGGTACGAAACTTTAGAGGGTGATTCGTTAGGTCGTTTGGAGAAAACAAGTTCCATATGTCCGGAATTGCTTCATTTTTGAGATACAGGGCGTTCAAGTTGGAAAAATGGTATTTATGAAACATCATAAATATTCTTACACCCATTTTGATGAAATCTGCTGCATTTATTCGGAGTTATAAGGCGCTTATTCAGCCCTAACTAGATTGGAGTTATTAGGCCCAGTGGCGAACCAGTGGGCACCCCAGCCAACAATATTGAGAAAAAAAGAACGCCACTGACTTTTTTGTAGTTTTTAATTTTTTCAGACCAAGCAACTGAAAATACAACTTTTTCGTCGCTTGTATTTCTGTCATATCAGTTTCGAAGAAAAAACATTCCTGCAAACTATCCATGAACAACATTAAAAAAAAATCAAAAGTAAATACTAAACAATTTCGACTTTGAAATAAATGAGCAAAACGTCCTCCTTCTGATAAAATACACGACCACAATCGATTTGTCGCTCATTGTCTGACACGTTCACAAATACCTGGAGTATTCTTTATGACATTGCAATTGTCAATTATCCGATTCCTCGAGTCATTTACATCTAGTACAGAATTTTATAAACAAGCGTCTTCAGATGACCCCATGAATATGAATCTACAGAATTAATATCAGGGCTGCGAGCTGGCCAATCCAGCGATTAGGGTGGGTGATGTTGAGATGCTGAGGAGCAAGAACACTGAAATGAACTGCATGAACCAGATGTTGCTTTATACAAGTATCGGCATTTCTTCCAGCAAAAGGGGTAAATGATCTCGCAAAAAGTCCGTGTAGGATTCATTTGTTTTCCTAGCTGGTAGAAAAAATAGGGCAATAAAGTAGTCACCAATCATTCCTACCCAAACTTTCAGCAAAATTGCTGCTAATAATGGGAATTTTCGTTGGACCAAAAATTGTCATTGTGAGATTTCTCGTCAAAGGAATCAAAAATACTATATAAGACCGTGCTTTAGGGCTCTGTAATACGAAGGAAGGTCTCGAGAAGGAACTAGACATCATCAAAAATGATCTTCAATGGAATGGCTACTCCAAACCGATGGTGAAACAAACTTTGGCTGAAACACAGCAGGAGCCTGGCAAGGAACAAAAGCCGTCACAATCAGTGCTTGCACTTTCCTACATCAGAGGATTATCGGAAAGGATAAGAAGAATTAGATCAAAGTGCAACATCAAAACCTGCTTCAAATCTGGGAACACTATCCGTAGCTGCCTCACGAAAACCAGTACACCAAACGCGGACTGCGATTCCAAGACTTGTATTTATCGGATACCATGTGAGTGCGGAAAATCCTATATCGGTGAAACTAACAGGCCATTGCCGGGCACAAGAAACACATGAAGCGAGGGAAAACCAGTAAATCAGGATAGGTTTGGACCTATCAACATAACATCGAGTGGTCCCAAGCTGAGGTCATCCACAGGGAGAAACATTGGTTTAGGAGGAAATTCAAAGAAGCCGCATACATGTTGTCCAACAATGTATTCAGCCAAGCTAACATAAGATATGCAGCATAAGGAAATCCATAATTAAGTGAAAAATGGCCAACCCCCGTCAAACGGTCATCTCCCATTGAACCGGTAAAGCGGAAAAGGGAAAGCGGAGATAAGTGTAAGTACTCAAATGACCCATAAATAGTCATCTCTCGGAGGACTTAGTCCAGTCATCACCCGAAGACGATTGTAGATACTAACGATTGAAACGTCGTGAAGGAACTTGGCTTAGAATCTCTTAATTTTCCATTTTTATTTTTTGTTCAATTGCTTTATTTCAACTTGTAATTTATTTCACTGTTATTTCATCTCAGATTTTTTTGCTTGATATAATTATAATTTTCAGCTATCCTTTTTTAAATATTCTTTATAGTTCGTTCAGGGATTTCAACTCATTTTACATAAAATCAGACAAAGGAAGTTCAAACTAATGCAATTTAACATACATGTTATATGCAGATTAACGTCTCACACATATTATATTACGAGCGACAACAGCTTCCTATGAAAAGTGCTTATTGTATAGTATCAGCAAGATGGACACGTTCGTTCCAGACAAAGCAAATGCTGACACATTACAAATGTTTTCATAACGACCATATAAAAGCACCCTGCGAGGTCACAAAGTCGTTCATTTTGAAATAGCTCTCTTTAAGTACGTTCATTATCATTTAGTTATTCTCCAGTACAGTTCATTGTTAATGTTCCATATATTACTCGTTATATTGAAAGCTTTTTCATTTTCTATTCCATTATTGTCAAACCAATACACAAAGTGTTAAAAAAAACAATTTTAAAAAAGTGAATAGTGAAAAACAAGATATTATGAAAAATGCAACCTAAAATTGTAATGTAATTGTTTCATAAATGGTATGCAACAAGTACTCACCTAATAAACTAGCGAAGACCATCACGAAACAGGTCCCCAGGTAAACATCAATCGACTTGACGTAGGAAATTTTTGGTAGCGCCGCGTTTGTAGACGACATCAGGGTGGTCATGGTCAACACGGTGGTCACTCCTAGTGCGACTCGAGCGGGAGTTGCGTTTCGATTCAACCAGAAGCTCACCTGCAGCGTGAAAACGTTTGTAAATTTCAAGATTATCGAAAAACCACTTCAATACGGATTTGTGAGTCGTGGAATGCAGAATCTCATGACTTAAATTTCGTCTAAAACTATAGTGTACATTATCAAAGACGATTGTGATATGGTCTACGCAGTTGCAGATAAAACGTCAGGCGTATGAACTTGCAGAATAAATATAGTAAACACATCTGGACCATAATTTCGACACAGTTCTATCTAACAAAGTTTCTGCGAATGTATGTTTCAAATATTTCAGATATTCAAATCAACTTGGAAGATTGTTGGCGGTGCAAAATACCATGACGCTGCCGCTCATTTGATTCACTTTTAATTTTATATCCATTAACAAAAAATTTATAGAGATCAGTAAACATTGAAATAGTACTAGGAAAGCACTACGAAGTAGTCAAGATCTTCAGATTTTGATTTTTCAGGAGTTTCTCATGAGTCATCTGAAATATCGATTGTGAAACAAATTCGATTTAGAACTTTTTTGAGTGGCCGCTGCGTTTCACTAACAAAGTAAGTTATAGTAATAACGATTATTTTGGACTGGAGTATATTAGAGATTCATTATAGTAATCTTACACTTTCCAAATTGAATATCATCGAAAATAGTTGTTACAATAATTGATATTCAAAAGAAATGATCATATGCAGTGTGCTGTTCCGTGAATTGGGCTACCTATCGGGCACGTCCCCAGGTGGCGGATAGGGGAACGGCCAGCGGACTGGAGGCCCTCTTCGGGAAGCTAATGTGGCCTCACGGACGGGGTCGTCGGACTCCAGGTCAGTGGCAGAAATAAGTAGGGCGAGGGGAACTGAAACTCCCCAAAAGCCTTTGCAAAACATGCCGTCGTGGACCAACCTATCCAAGCTAAGGTGTAAGGAATCGTGCCGACACCTGAATGGCCGCAGGGTGATATGAGGTGACCAACTCTTCCCTTGCTACTCATGGAAACACACATGAATGTTAACAAAACGGATCAAACAAAAACTAATACCGAGGCTGGACAGAAGTGCTCACCTCTATCTGAGGCGGTGGTTGGGGATGAACCGAAATGTCCACCCCAATCTACCGTTTGGAATGAGGCTGGACATTGCAGTTCACCTCGTGATATAATACAAATGCCAAGGCGTAAGTGCATTTGCGGCACCGAGACCAAAAGGAGAAAGAGAGCCAAGGAGGCAGAAGTGGCTGCAACTATAAGTGCACCCTTCTCCTCCCACACTTCACCTCCAACAGCAAGGGCACTTTCTGTGGTGGGCGCCAAGAGCTCCGCCTTGAATGAAGGCAAGGAACCGACTGCACCTGCAGGAAAGCTTCCTCACTTGTGCACCCCCACGGAGGGAACCTGAAGAAGGTTGAAGAAGCCGCGCAACGACAGTTATGTCGCTGCACCTTCCAAACCCTTCGCGGAGACCACCGTGAGACACCTCAAGGTTGCCAAAGTGAGTTCGGCGAGTCTTGGCCTACATCTGCCAATATAAAGGAGATGTCTTCTAGTGACCTGTCCACCTTCCTGGATAGGACAGAATGGACGATGACCTAGGAGGACAACTCCTCGGGAGGATGGACAATGGGCCACATGTGGCCTGAATGCCATGGATCTACATTCACTCTCCCTATTCTACAGATACAGACAGATGCAGTGACGTGATTTTGGAACTTGCAATCTGCTATATATCAGAAATGAAAGACTATACCAAAAAGTTATCTAAATGACATGGGAGAAACCTCACCTACTACAACTGAAAAATTAAACAGCAAACCCCTATTTGAATTGAATTGACAAGTTGTGATAGATCCTACTAAATCTTCTTGTACAGGACTATCACGTGAGTCGGCAAGGAAGATGTTGAAATTTTACCCGTATAAAATGCACGTCTCATATTTAGGCGGTGATGATTATGCTTGAATTAGAGAACCAAATGGACGACCAAGGCAATCTAGCTCTAAACGAAGATTTGCTGCCCTTTCAACAATTGGGGCATCTCTCCACTATGCGACAAAATTAATACTTTGGTTGGATACTGGGTATCCCAATGAATGGATTGAAAGAAGTTCAATTGGTCATGGAGGTCACCAGACTTGACACCACCTGATTATTATCGATGGGGTTACCTCAAGTCAATTCTTCTATAATTATGGCTTTTAATATGTGTACTTTCATTTGATTTGAATGTGTGGGGTGAAAATAATACATAATACAATATTCACATTTGGAAATCACTAATAACCTTTTTGATGATTGGAAAATTATAAATATATATCTGATCATTCAGAACAATGTTGTTTTCAATAGTAAGATGTTTTTTTTAATTTCTATAGGTTGTAAAGATTATGAATGTTTTCTCTGACATGATTGGCGTATTTGGAATCTTGTTTATTCAATTTGTAACTTCTCAAATGGTCCTCGAATCTCTGTTTAAAACTGCGGCTCGTCTGTCCTATATATGAGGCATTGCAGTCGTCGCACTTGACCGTGCAGACCCAGATTTTTCAAATTGGTTCCGTGCTGACGTAGCATTGAATGTAAGTGTTGTGTATGTTGTGAATTATTATTTTCATTCTACCCATTTAATCAAATCAGTTGTTTATACAACCTGCATCGCTTGAGGAATTACGGGAATTAACTACTCAAGCATATCACGCTATTACCAGAACAACAATCATTCGAAGTTCGTGCCGTATTATTATTAACAAAACAACGTCCTTTCGCAGACTACAACTTGTCAAATTTTGCGTCGTGAATTGGGCCTGCACCTGTACAAAACTCCACTGACCCAGGAACTGAAGGTCAACGACCATAGACAACGACGTGTGCTCGCTGAATGGGCTCGGGAGCAGTTGGCAACTCTGATTTTCATCTAAAATTATCTTCAGCGATGAGGCCCGTTTCTGGATGAATGTGTACGTCAACAGACAAAATTGACGAATTTGGGACGATACCCACCACATGAGATCCAAGAGCGTCCAATGCATCTCGAAAAAAACACTGCTTGGTGAGGATTTTGGGCTGGCGGTGTTACCGGTCCACATTTCTTGAGAACGACGTTAACCAGGCCATAACTGTCAACGACGAGCACTACAGAAAAATGATTATCAACTTCTTTTGGCCTGAATTGAACGATCTAGATACCAATAACATATAGTTTGAACAGTACGGCACCACGTACTACACAGCATTGGATATTTTGCACGAGCGATTTGAGGACATGCTGGTCATTTCACGTGGAGGTGATGTGAATTGGCCACCGAGATCAAGCGATTTGACCACGTTAGACTTTTTTTGTGGGGTTCTCTTAAGTCGCAGGTGTATGCAAATAAGTCACAAACCACAGCGGTCCTCATAGCCAACATAACCCATGGCTTCGATCAAATTTAGCCTGATTGATAGAAAATTGAACGTTTCTGATGCGCTCCCCCTAAAGACCTTAATTGTTTTGAAATCGGGATAATATATATGAGTATATGTATCTATATTATAACAATTTTCAATTGGAGGTGATTCATTAGCAACGTCGCACTTGAAGTGACCAACGGATAATCCTTTTACCAACTCAGCAGAGGCGTACCAACATAATATTTTTATTTATCTGAACGTACAGGTAATTACATAAAAATTGTTATAGTAGGTGGCGCTACCTGGTGTCAGTGGTAAAACTGATTACATTTTCTTATTAGGCCTAATACAGTACTTCAAAAAAACAGAAAAATTTACAAAATAATTATTATGTTCCTTTCATATAGAAAGAGAACTACAAAGCAAAGAAATAATTACCTATGTTATGCTTATCAAGTTTCAGAATCCATTGACACGTCCGAAGAGGAATCCCCAGTCACACTTAAATCTCTACATTTTCTCTTCTTTCTTGATCACATGGGCTACAACATTAGCCCAATCTTTTTTCCGTATCCGTTCCATTGCGAGTTCTAATAAACGTTGGACATCAGAAATTTTATATGACACATTTTCACGAGCTACGTAACCCTTAATTTGAGCCCAGATTAATTCTATCGAGTTTTACTCGCAATGGTAAGGAGGAAGTCTCAAAATGGTGATGCCTTCAGCACGAGCTATAGTATCCACCACATGCTGGTGATATCTGTCACGATGCTGTTTAATGACACTCATGAGCTCGGCCTTAACCATGTCCTCAGAAAATGGAATTCCTTTTTGTCCCAACCAACTCTGCATGTCTGATTTTCTGGTGGTCATAGTTGGCAGCTGTTCTACTAATCAGCTGTAATAAGAAGCGTTGTCAAAACATCTTTCAAAGCGTTGGGCGTCCATGACTTCGTGATAATCCCCCGTTCTTTTGGATTAAACAATAAGTGCACTATCGTCTAAAAAGCCACTCTTGCTACCTATATGGGCGACAATTAGTCGTTGCCCTTTACCCGTTGGTCCGCGTAACCCTGTTGATTAACCGTCCACAAATGTTATGGAATTTTGAGGACGCAAATATAATAGACCTGTGAAGTGTTGATCTGTGCACCGATGTTTCAAAATATTTAAAGAACTGGTTCACCTATTCGCTCGTACATCATATCGATATGCAGACGCTATCTTGTTACGAGGGGCGAATTTCATGGAATCATCTTTCTTTTCAATTATCTACAATGGCGATGCATAGACAATAAAAATGACCCCGGTAAGAATTTAGTTCTAACATTTAACATTGTTACCGTTAGCTCTCAGTTAAATTTGTATATGAGTTACCTTCAATTGAAAATTGTTGTTATACTATAGAAGGATTTTCTATTAATTTTTCATGATTTACTATTGTGTCAGTTCATATGTTTGTTACGAAAATCCTTGGAAAGTATCAAGTCAATAACAAAATCAACTTACCCAGGAAATGATGACAATAAGGCCGGACGGGATGTAGATTTGGATGAGATAGTAACCCATGGATCGTACAAATTGTATCTCACAGGCCAATCTGGAGTAGTTTCCTATAGAAATATTCTTATAAGTTCATTATAGAATGGGTACAACATGAAGATCTAGCAAATTAACAGTTTTGATTCGCTTTGCTTCAACTTCATTTGAATCAATGGTCAATTCGTATATGATAGTGAAAATCAGTGCAGATGAAAGAACTTCGATCCAAAATATAATCAATTAAGATTCTTCACAATATTCAGATACACGCAAGAGAATGTTATATTATTCAAGCCATATAAATGATTCTTGGTGTTTTGAGAGAGAATTCATGGAGGTGAAGCAAATGATTGAACAACTATTCCGGTTTTCATTGCTTCTTGGAAAAAATCTGGATATCTAATTGCTCCCTAAAACGACAGATATGAATCACTGGTTAACAAAATCGAAAATATATCAGTGAACATGCAGTGTCAATATATCGACCGATTTCCGTATATTGCGTGCATAGAAACGGTGACATCATAACGAATATTATTTCCAAAGTTTTTATGTTATTGAAAATTGTATTGGAAATAAATATAAGTGTCAGTCAATCATGCAGGATTCGAAGGGGAAATTTAACGATACAAAAAACATTTGATACTTGTATCACTAGATTATACTCATTACAAGAGGTTCATTTTGGAATATTGACATTCTGATAGTTACGAAACTAGTTCTGTTACTTCTATTTTATTATTGAAAGATATGTTTCACTCTACTTCTCAATTTCTTTTAAAATACTGGCATCTGAAATATTTGAGTATTTCAAGTAATTGAGACACGATGATCACTACTGAACAGAAACTTTGTGATTGAACAATATATATGAGTGAAATCAAGATATCTATCAGTTTGACCAACATCACTGACTTGTTTCAATTGCAATAACCTGAAGGTAGATCCAACAATAATAAACAGATATTAAGGAGAAAGATCGTTCATTTACTTGGACTCATTTGGAATGTTGAAAAATGAAAACCGTGAAAACCTATTATGTCATCAGGAAGTAACACTCGGAATTCTGAGGTCCAAAATTTCAATTGAATGTTCAACGCTTTTTTGTTTTAGATATATACTTGAACCCAAGTTTGTGAAATCCAAAGACTCATCCTTAAATTGTTCAAATATTTCAGAGATATTCATCATTTTCATTCAATAATACATTCATCGCTGCGGTGAATATAGTAAAAATGAAAGAAAATTTTCCAAACTAGTTTATTGATAGATGATTTTGAATTCTGAAAAAGTGACTATTCTGTGTACTTCTGTATATAAATTCCAAATGACTGAGAAAAAAACAAAAAACCAATATAACTGTCAATGCGAATTCATATCTTAAAAACTGGCAAATATGGGCATTTTGATATGCTTCATGGAGTGAAAATTTTGGTCCTTTTCCAACACTTCCGGTTATACCAGAAGTTGGTATCAGCTTCTTCAACTCTATGTTTCTATGTTTGACCAAGTTGGTACCAACTTCTTGTATGACCGAAAGTGTTGGAAAAATACTAATATTTTCATCCGACGAAGAATATTGAAAAACCCTTGTCAATTTTCAGAATGTGAATCTTATTATATGATAAAATACAGCTGACTGACATTCATCGCGCTGTACCCTGTATAACGTTACTCCAGCTGATGTCATCTCTATTAGCAGAGTTGTATGGATTTCAAGCTTTCTCTTTGTTCGCTTATTTTCATCGAGGAATCTAGATTTCTCTGAATGTCTCTGGGCTTTATTATTCTCGCCTTTCAACTTCGGAATTTATCTCATTTCATAGTTTATCAGTTTTCTGAATTCTATAGTTCCTATTTCTATCGAACCTGCAATTTTATCTATTTTTAAGGTTGTGATATTTTCAATAAGCTGTATTCCACTACACAATACCATCTCATTTCAGTTCGTCTATGTTTTCTCCTATCTATCGTTATACCGAATACTTGGTGAATTTCATTAGTTCGGAATTCCATTGTGTGATATTATATGAAATGATTTGAAATCCCTGAAAGAAATAATAAAAGAAGAAGAATTAAAAATGAGTAGCTGAAAATAACAATTATATTAAGCAAAAAAACCTGAAATGAAATAATAGTTGAATACAATACAAGTAAAAATAGAACAATTGAACAAAAAATGAGAATAAAAAATAAAAAGTTACTTCACAAATTACTTCACGACGTTTCGATTGTTAGTATCCACAATCGTCTTCGGGCGATGACTGGACTAATTCCTCCAAGAGATGACTATTTATGGGCCATTTGAGTACTTCCACTTGTCTCCGCTTTCCTTTTTCCGCTTCCGTTTGGCGGGAGTTGGCCATTGTTCACTTGATTATGGGTTTCCATGTTTCGTATCTCTACGCTAGCTTGGCTGAATACATTGTTGGAGAACAAAATCAATGTTCTTCCCGGTGTATGATCCCAGCTTGGGACCATTCGATGTTATGTTGATGGGTTCAAACATGCTCTGCTCTTTCTGATTTGCTGGTTTCCCCACGTTGTGTATGTTTCTTGTGCTCGGCAAAGCGAACATTCAGTGGCCTCTTAGTTTCACAGATATAGGATTTTCACATCCGGTAAATGCAGTTCTTGGAATCGCAGTCCTCGTTTGGTGGTTGGATAGTTTTTTTTTCAAGAGATCAAATTTGATCAATACCATAGCAGTTATATCTCTACTTATCGGCGCTGACTACTTTCAGAAGAGGATTGGTGATGGTCTTTCTGAATTCGTCCACTTCTTTTTTTTGAGATATTGAAAAGTGATGTTGAAAGTTTCGATTGTTTTTCTTGTTATTGTTTGTTAGTTCTATGAGTTCTCAATGGATTCCTATTTTGTATTAGGTTTGCTCGTGATTTCGTAGGTTTCACATCTGAATCTGAATCTGAATCTCCGTTGGTATTTTTGAATTTTTATTTCTGTATACGAGCCTTCATTCGGCTGGTATGTTAGTATTTTCCATTTGATGTATAAACGTGTAAGTATCATAGCTATCATTATAGAGTGTTAGATCATCCTTCTTGAGAATTGGTGGCCTATAGCATTGTTTATACCCAGAAAAGACAAGTATATCATACCAGGTGCGATCAAAGTCAGGCAAATTCTATCAGCTCATAGAAAATTGGTTCTTTGTAACAGTCATGATATATCCAAATCGTTATAGTGGAAAAAAAATATGAGACGTGAAGGACAAAATAAATCATCACGAATGTTTTATTGATTGTAGCAATAAACTTTCTGGGCTTCACTTGTATGTCAAATGACTGAAAACAAATTAATTCCAAGTGTTAATACGAGCTGATCAAAAAATGACAGTTAACAGTTGTGAAGTTTATTGATAATGCATGCAAAAAAATTGTGATTGAATCATCAACAAATTTGTCTTTTTTGAAATCGAGTTGACACTTCCATAAGAGTTTTTTTACTTCTACTCTCAGTTGAAGTATATCTATCTTTGATGAATAAACATTTTGATATCATTGCCAATCTTGTCACGAAGAACCTCTACATCTTTTGAATCAAGTCATTAATTATTGGTAAGAATTCATCACAAACTGAAAGGAAAAAACGCAATCATCAAGACTGACAATACTGTGAAAATATTTCTATTATGAAAACGTGAACTTTGGTGAAACCAGGATTTTTTGAAGTGGAATTTGTTTGTTGCGCTAGTTGAGTATCATGTATAGTATATACGAGGTCAATTCGATTAGCATACAAACTAAAAAGTTACCGAACATTGGCGGTTTCTTTGTATGGAATGGGTGGCGTGGTATAATACGAACTCTAAGCAATATTTTTATGTGGGAGGTTAGGTTAGTGGAACTAATGAGTAAATTTGTCTGTTTGAATTGACTTCGTATATACTATAAATGAATTCTGGTTCATTATATCCAGTAATTTGAATAATTTTTTAAACTTTCACCGCTGCTTCTATGAGTTCAGTATTGATCTGAACGAACGAATCGAATGAGTCATGGATCATAATATTTGGTGCCCTTGGACAGAAGTTCCAAACAAAGATCTTGTGACAAGTGCAAGGTATGCGATATAACCTCTCCGCTGATAGTGTGTCTCCCTTGCTTTAAGCCGACCTGATACTTGTTGTATCTTCTTGGTGGGTTTGAAAATCATTTTAATGTTGTATTTCCCCAAGAGCTTTCCAATGTTGTCTGTGACCCTAGGAATATATGGTAGATACACACGTGCAACCATCTGAGCCTTCTTCCCGTTTTGAACCGTGGTACTCTTCGGTTTCATGGCCTTGTTGTTTTCGGATTCACTCTATCTATTCGATCTCAAGGCCACTTGAAGACGTTACAGTTCTTCCTCTGGATGCTCTGATTCACATATCCTTCGAGCCTGTTCAATTAGAGTAGAGATAACTTCTCTCTATTGACCAAGATGGTGGTTTGTCAGTGCCTGCAGGCATCTATCCGTGTGCGTGCATTTTCGGTAAACTTTGTGAGTTAGTCTAGCATCACATCTTTCGACGGGTACATCTAAGATTTAACATGAATACGCTTTACGCAGCCGTAATATCTAGTAATCGGAGATGACTGAAGCAAGAAAATGTCTTAGAATCTCAGTTTGAAGCATTTGCTGCACTATCAATGTTACACAATGGAATTGGCTTTCAATTCTGAAAAAATAACACTGATTCATATAATGCAATGTATCAAATGGAAAAAAAGTCGTGAATGTTTACTAAAAACACTTTCTCAACAAAAAAATCTACTAGTTTTTTCGCAACAAACAATTCAACTTCTCAATCTCAAGGTTGTTCTCTGATTTTCCACTAATCGTCACAAGCAATCAAAAACAAAAGGTGATAAAATATCCTATCAGCTACAATAAAGGTTACCATGTCCCAGATGAGGTACCTGTGGTGAGACTGATCTCCATGGCTCTCTGCCTGTGTCCAAGCACCTTAAACTGGGGCAGCGACACCTCGTTTGACACCCCCACCGAATTGGGGCCCTCGTTCCACTTATACCGGATATCACGCATGGTGTAACCGACTGCAATCACAAGCCAGTGTACCAGGTGCGGATGGTAGTCCAGTTCACGAATGTCATTTCGCAACTTATGAGTTCGTAGTCAAAAAAATTATGGTTGGGGTGTTATTTGAATCGTGATTTCACCCGGAGTTTCGGAGTTTTGAACAATTAAGTCAAATCCGAAAAAAGTACTCCCCAATTTTAGTTCTGGTGATTAGGAAAAGTACTTGTTTTATACCAGAGGTTCCTGTTTCACGTTTTGTTTTTATCGAATCGAATAAAAAGAGTTATTTGGGTTTTGCGACAACCTCCAAAGCTATATAGATCTGGAAGAGTAGAAAATCTATTAGAAAAAAAATTCTGAAGTCCGGATGGTTTGGCTCATTGATGGGTCGTTATATCCAGGTGCTTCAACAACAAAGCTTGTAACTTATCGAATATGAATCTGATGAATCTAAAGAAATGAACTTCAAATGTTCAAACCCGTCTCGGATATACCTATACAGTAGGTTGAATGGACTGACGCCTATTAGAAAACAACTACTCCACTGGTTAATACCACGAACGGCGTTGGATTATATCCGCTAGGCGTCAGTACAGGAATCATCACATTAAATTTCTTGCATATGCAATTGACAATACAACTGAAAGAGACGACCTTCAATTTTGGAACGGGCACACTTGCAGGCTGGTTTCGGGCTCCTTAACCACTCGTTAGTGCAAGATAGTGGCCATCATCAAAGTCAAAGATATTCCATTATTGAAAATCTAAATTCTTTCAGAGTATTTCATTCCTCGTCTTAAGTTGGAGCGAACAACAAAAATGTCACTTCATCTAGTGGACTAGGTGCTAACCAACTGCATATCCGACATTTGCCCGATTCCTCTGAATAAGTAAGAAAAACTTTCTTATTAGTCAGTGGGATATGCTTGAAGACAGGCAATGAACAAATCTAAAGAAATTAACTTAAAATGTTCAAGCCCGTCTCGGGTATACCTACACAGTAGGTTGAATGGACTGACGCCTATCAGAAAACAACTACTCCACTGGCTAATGCCACGAAAGGCGTTGGATTATATCCAACGAATGGAATATCATTGACGTTAGGTAGATGATGGCCACTATCTTGCACTGACGAGTGGCTAAGGAGCCCGAAACCGGTCTGCAAAATTGAAGGTCGACTCTTTCAGTTGTATCGCCAATTGTATATGCAGGAAATTTTGTGTGAAGATTCCTGCAGTGACGCCTGTGGTTTCCATTTTTCAAAGCTTTATTTTTGAAGGAAATGTAAAACAAATGGCGCAGAATTTCTTTCTGCGACGTTTCGTCTTTTAGAAAGAAACATCAACAACGTATTTTTGTATGAGCCAAAACTAAAGTACATCTTTTTTCAGTAACTTTTCCGAGAGTTATTTATCTTCCACCTGAAATATTAGTTTTAGAGGCTTTCGCAAAAACAAACCACCTTTTTTTTAAATGAATTCCATTCGCGGAACAAGAATTGAGTGTTACCCAATCATAACTTCCTGTAAAGAAGAACTAGAAAGTTGCAAAATATCAATCGTGGACTAGGCCATACGGGCAGAAAAAAACAACGCGCAGCCGATAGTGAAACCAAATAGGGGTTAAAGAAAAATAAAACAGACATGAGGAACAAGCGGAGGCCAGGGGAATCAGCACTGTCAATTTCTGTTGTTCAATGTCGTAGATTGTTCGATTTTTGGTTTGCTACAAAGGTGATATACAGGGTGAGCACAAAAAAGTTGCAAACCACAAGCGATGTCAATTTTGTTGTAATGAGGACAATTGAAAATTACAATACACGTGAACGTAGGTGCATAAACTATTCATTAAATATTTCTCATGCTATCTAGTCATAAGTTTTCCTGTGGATATTAAACATGATTTTTGCAAAATCTCATTTATACCTACTCTGTACGTGAAGTAAGTTTCACTAAAAAAGATGAGAAATATTCGTTTATCTTGAGAAACAAGTTATAAAGACTGATTGATTTCAGGGCACCTTTCTGATTTATTCTTCATGCAGATATAAACAAGGCCGTGTTTCACTTTCATTTGGCTACCCAGAGTTTATAACTAGTTTCTCAATATCACACAATACATGTTGTTCTCAAGAGTCACGAAGAAATTTAATGAATGTTGTCCTTTTAAAGTCACATACATCACCTCCTTATATAAACAAGAAGAAAGTTCCTAATAAATATAGAGCACAATCAATTTTAGCAGAACATTCTTCATTGAACATGATTTTTTGAACATGTGATAATGAGATTTTCATAGTTTATGCGTTGTTTGGCAAAATATATCTTCATTTAATTAAAAGAATATGCTGGAATTGACCAACCCAAGTTTGTTCTGATAATTTTTCCACATTTTCCGAGTCAAAATTAATCACCCAATTTTTTTCAATTATCGTAGATCAAACAAAATTTCATTTATTTTCAAAAACTTTCCTGACAGGCATATTATGGGTTGTTATTTTTGACAGAACTACCCGGCTCGGTAAAGAAAACACGAAAATTTTGAAAAAAAATTATGAACTGTAACTTTTGTGTGTACAACTCACCTGTTCTTTGATCTGTATGATTTACCAACTTTCTCAAGTGAGTCAATATATCCGTCACAAGCGCAGAGGTAACATATTAGGAATCTATATACTTAGAGGTACCTGGCTCAGACTTTTTCAGATACTCGATGTTTCGAGATAACATAAATCAACGCCAGTAGTACTGTATCGCACTGATACTTGTGACTAGTGGAGATAATTGTGTTAGTTGATGCTTGAACTTTGATATCGTTGGTTCAATTTCAATGCACTGACTTGCCGGTATAAAGTATAAAAATGAAGGGTCGGATGCCAGCTGGTGACTTCAAAGCTCCTACGAGCTATGCATTACTAATAATTCTGATACAAAAAGCGATACATGCCTTTCCAGGCAACAATTATGAAATTGGACAAGTGTACTAACAATTAGGAATTGAAAAGCTTCCTTCCGACGAATTTATTGATCACACAATTGAAGATTACTTGCCTTTTAGCTTCGAAATTGATGTTGTTGAAATGAAATTTTACATTGGTAAGTGCATGTTGAATCCAAAAACATTCTGATATTGATATAACGATATTTTCAGATATTTTCAGAAATACCTTGTACACACTGTGGACTTCAGAATTTTGTGAATGAAAATGTAGTCTAAATACATGTTACATTTTTTGTTTCATGATTGTGTCACTCTATTCCATCTTCATTTATATAAGGAAGCTATTGGGACTTTGAACTGGTTGAACAACACTCTACTTCTCAACATATAATTTTGTGAATTGACAGTTTCGAACAAAGCTCTTATATCGTGAATATTCCATACTGATATTGAAAAAATTATAATCTATTGATTTCTAGAAATGCATTTATCGCCGTTTGATTTCTTTTTTTCATACCACAGCGATTGTCGTTCAAAGTGAATCTCATGGAATTTATTCGTTGCTGAATGATGCATCCCAACGTATTTGAAATATTTCATGCATGAACCTTTTCGGAATTTTTCCATGTGTGAAATCATTTTCATTTTATACTTTGGGGGGTATAAGTTTTCCCCAAAACATCAAAACAACTCAATTCTTCCGCAAATACATGGAGGATTAATAAATAAATGCAATTTTTTCGAAAAATTTCACGAACAGGAAATGCGTCAATATAATGTTTAAAAAATACTTCATGTCAATTGGATGACGTGATAACTTTGTTCACCACTGGAAGCATTGAATGCGTTGAATGCAACCGAAAAACCTAAACATATACACGATTTTATTGAGAATTGAAATCGCAGAGTACCTATTTTAGGATTTGGAATAATTTCTACAAGGAATTGAAAACGAAACAGCTTCTGTGTGACAAAAAAATAATTACATTATTACTCCTGTATGTATTTTAATATTTTATTATTCTCAACTTCTTTATTGTTTTATTGTGTTGATTAATAGCTTTGTCCAAAGTTTTTCCTGTGCTTTCATGTGTAACTTCAAAGCTTCATGAACCATATGCTCCTTTGGATCATTCTTTTTGTGTTGAAGAAACCAGTGAAAAAAATTTTCATTTCTACAGTGTGACCAGTGAAGTCAGCATCACATGATGTTTTCGTTCGATAGATTCATTTACAGTTTGGCTCCGACCGTGCTAAGGATCGCAAGTTGAAAGCTAGGACCCTGCTGATTCTTAGCTTGCACAGGTTTCAACTTTTGAGGATTACCCGTTGTAGGGAAGCTACAGCTAGAAAATACAGACTTTGAACAGATTGATTTCGATAGGACATCAATCTCTGATTTGATTGCAATGAAAAATAACCTTCGAAAAGGTAGACACGTGATTTGCATCATAGGTTTTTTCAAATAGTTCGTATACAAAACTACATACGGTGCAGACTTCATTGAGTACACTGTATAAATGATGTTCAATAAAACATTTGTTTTTCAGGGATTAGGAAAATTATTAGTTGGATCGTTTTATGAAAAAATTAAGAACTTCAGTCTGAAATTACTTTTAATCTCTCGGCTCTGTAGAATTCATGATTTTGCAGTGTTAAATATCTGCTTTGTTTATGATACGACAAAATGTTACTGATAGGAGTGGCCCTAAGGAAAATTTTGCTACTTTCATTAGGAAATGAAAATATTTTTGAAATTAATTTCTCACCAATCAAAACGCAATCCCGCGATTCCAAAATGAAATTCAAAGGTTATCAGTATGTGTAAATTTTGTTCATTCAAATAATCTTCACACTTTTTTCGTAAGTTACTATCCTTCAAACATATTCTTTGGCGAATTCGTCGATTTTGTTCATTTGAATAATCTGCAAACACTTCTTTCCTGTGTTACTATCTTTCATATGTATTCTTTGGCGAAGACGTCAACTTTGATCATTTAAATAATCTGCAAACCCTTTCTGTCTTACTATCCTTCAAACATATTCTTTGTTGAATGCGTCAATTTTGTTCATTTGAATAATCTGCAAACACATTATGTTACTATTTTTCGGAAGGAACTATCTATTACCACGTCGAGTCCTAAATAATATCTTCAGCTTGTATATACATTTGGTGAGCCCGCAGGCCACTTCAAAGCAGAAACTTCTGCAGGTATTTGAAGGGACGATTTCTTGCACGAATAGAAAATTACACTATGGGATTAATCACTGAATCAGTTTGTTTCATGGGAAGCAAATGAGTTTATTTCTCTTAATATCCTGATACAGCTTCTCCAGAATAATATTTTTCTTCCTTTCTATTTGGGAACGGACCCAGCAGCCCGAAATCTGTTTGCTTTCCCGGAGCTCTTTCAGATCGAATTCCTTCTTATCCGAAGAGAGACCATTTCTGGTATCGTGTTGAAAAATTATGTTGCTGAAGACAGTAGTTTTGTCTTGACACTCACAGTATCTTCTGCTTAATGAATCTCCGGCTCGAAGTCTCTACCTCATTATTTCAATTGACATTATTGTACCTGTGGTTTTCTTTGAGATGTGGAGCTATTGCTACTCACTAGGTATACGGAACGGTACTGTAGATCAACAGCAACTCAGCCATTTCAAATCGACTGATTATTTCCCATAATAATATTTATGTTGAGGTAAACCATGTATGTTTAAGCAATCCAGCAAGTAATTCCATATGAGTTGAGTTTTGTGTATATTCTTATAAAGTGGGAATCGAAAAATATCTTTCTTTCAATTTTTTTTCTCTTCTATCTGTAGTAAAGAAAACCAAATCTTTCTGAGACATTGGAATACCGAATATCCCGCTCAGTATCAGCTACTAGACTTCCTGCTAACTTTGAAATAACTATTCTGAATGCATAATCACTATAACTATATGGTGGAGATATCCATTTGATTTTTTTGATACCTGAACATAGTTTTTTGAAGTTGCATGTATATATCATTGAAATTCAGACGGTAGTTCTATCTCTTGTTTTATTAAGACAAAACACAAGCGCTACAAGATAAATTTTGAGATGCTCTAAGAGCGGTTTCTGTGAGGAAGTAGCGAGTCATTTTGGATTGGAATCGCTGGAGACTGTATTCATTTGGAAAAACTTCCTCAGAAAGTTTATTCCACATAAACGCAGTTATCCAAATGAAAGAATTTTCAAACAGTCAAGTTCGAGGTCTACTGTGTTAACCTCAAAACTATGAGCAGCCACAGTCCGTCGCATATTTCTGAAATGTACTGCTCTTGGTGAAATCAAATGTGCCAAGTCACTTGAACACCTCCCGTGAAAAGAAAGACAAATATCTAACCTTTTTTCGATGTTCCAGAGTATCAAGCTGTCACGTGATGTTTGTGTCTCCAATCAGATGAATGGTCTTTTCTGGATGGACTCCAGCAGCTTCAGGGTATACTTAGGGGCGGAGCTGCATACATGAAAACAAAACTCCAAAAAAAGTTTGATCTGATCTTAATGAAGCATCAAAATTTGCTGAGGTGTGTACAGTTTTCTAGTTCCAACTTTTGATGAGCAGCAATTCCAGCGACATGCTTATGCCAAGATATATTGATAATCTCCATTTTCTATTCTTACTATTGCTTTCTGATTACTTTCACTATATTTTCATAGTCTAACTTTTTTCTAGTACTTCATTTTACGCCTTCTTTCCTCTCCTATTATTATTTGTTTCTCTAGAATAAGTTATGCGTTGCTTGTGAGAAGCAATACGAAGAAAACGTCCGGTATTTTGGAAAAATAATTCATGGTATTTGCATCACAATAATGCATCTACTCACGCGTCATTGCTAGTTTGTAACTTTTTTGACAAAAACAATACTGTAATCATGCCTCAGCCACCATGTTCACTAGATTCCGCTCCCTGTAACTTTTACTTGTTCCCAATATTGAGGGACTCCTAAAAGAGGAATCACTTTGGAGTGGACGAAAAATTGAATATTGATCAAATAATATTTTCTGAGAAAAATGAAAATTCACCTCATTTTTTGAACAGAGTAATAGTTCTCCTTAGAATCTGTCAGATGCCCGTTAGTTTTTCATATTCCCACTTTTCTTATCTAGGAATATGTTGAAGTCTCCTCTAGGAATATGTTGAGGTGATTTTTTCGATCTCTTTGGATTCATATTCTATCATTTGATTCTTGTTCATGATTTATTTCGCACTACAAAGTGGAATACTGCTTTGAAAAAAATCTTGAATCGGAGCCGTTAAATCAATCTTCTCTGAATTAACAATAATTAGCAAAATTCCGTATTTTGTGACAATAATAACTCCACTTTGAACTTTTCTATGGTAATATTGAACTTTTTTCGAAACCCATTACAATTGACTATAATAAATTGACAATACAGGGCGAAATAGTTAGTGCTCCAACTTATTATTAAGATTATTAAGCTTTGGTATCACCAAGAAAAATGGTGTTAACTGAGTTGAATCAAATAAAAAACTGAGTATAAAAAACTTTTCCATTTTGAAGTGATAGGCAAAAAAGTCACGTTGAGAAAGTAGTACATCCTTGAAGTGACGTCAAAGTATATTGTTGAAGACAAAGAAACAATTTTATTACTACTATTTTTTCTTCAAAAACAGGATAATACAAGTTTATTTGAACGTGATTAACAATGTTTCATGATAAATTTCATTAGTTCGGACTTACATTGTCTGATATTATAGTAAATGATTTGGAATCCTTGAAAGAACTAATAAAAAAGAAGAATTAAAAATGAATAGCTGAAAATAATAATTATATTAAACAAAAAAAACTGAAATGAAATGATAGTGGAATAAAATACAAGTAAAAATAGGACAATTGAACAAAAAAATGGAAGTTGAAAAAAAAAACAAAAAAAATAAGAGACTCTAATCCAAGTTACTTCACGACGTTTTGATTGTTATTATCCACAATCGTCTTCGGGTGATGACTGGACTGATTCCTCCGAAAGATGACTATTTATGGGTCATTCGAGTACTTTCACTTATCTCCGCTTTTTTTTCCGTTTCACCGGTTTAGTGGGCGATGACCGTTTGGCGGGAGTTGGCCATTTTTTGCTTGATTATGGATTGTCATATGTTGCGTATCTCTACGGTAGTTTGGCTAAATATATTGTTGGATAACATGTATGCAACTTCTTTGAAGTTCTTCTTAAACCAATGTCCCTCCCTGGGTCCAAACATGCTCTGCTATTCCTGATTTGCTGGTTTGCCCTCGCTGTGTGTGCGAACATTCAATGGCCTCTTAGTTTTACCGATATAGGATTTTCCGCACTAACAAGGTATTCGGTGAATGCAATTCTTGGAATCGCAGTCCGCGTTTGGTGGCCTGGTTTTCATGAGGCTGTTTCCGACAGTGTTTCGGATTTGACGCAGGTTCTGATGTTGTACTTGGATCCATTTCTTTTTATCCTCTCCGATAATCCTCTGATGTAGTTAAGTGCAAGCACTGGTTGTGACGGCTTCTCTTTCTTGCGAGGCTCCTGCCGCTTAATATAATTGTTATTTTCAGCTGTTCATTCCCAATTCTTCTGGTTTATTAGTTCTTTCAGGTATTTCAAATTTTTTATATAATATCAGACAATGGAAGTCCGAACTAATGATATTCAGGATAATACAAGTTTTGGACATGAATGCATCATCAGTTTCATGATTCATCCAGTTTTGCAATCAGAATCATTTGGTTTTGGAAGTATTTGACCTGATAATTGAATTCCATTAAGAGTTGACAGCATCAGAGTTCAGAGTAGTCAATCACAAATGGCAGAAAGTTTGTCACGCGTGAGGATTTCTGAAATAATCCAAGAAACACCAAATTTCCAAAAAGTATTACTTCTTTTCAATTATCAATGAATAGGAAATGCAGTGTCTGACTTTCAACTGAGCCTAAATAAAAATAAGTTGGAGTGGTAGTATTTTCTCATTGTTATTCCAGGTTTAACTTACAGGGTGATTCCCTTTTAACCATATCACTGAAGATATTTTTATACATCCTTTTTTAACTGAAACAATTCAAATCTCGAATCTGAATGAAGTATAAATGATGTTCAAGAGTAATCGGTGTGCAACGCACTCAAGCTCCCTCTTAATCCACAATTTATCAATGTATCATACAAATCCATGAATAGAACACATTTCCCATTCGCCGTACGCAAATTGCACTTAATTACTGCGCTCCCCGTATAACTACATCTTGTCAGTTACCTGTGCTAAGACTAATAACGGTTTGCCTCTGTTTGTGGCCCAGCACCCGGAACTGCGGCAGCTCCACCTCGCTGCTTATTCCAACACTCTTTATTCCCGAGTTCCATTTATAGCGGATATCTCTCATCGTATACCCGACTAACCCGGCGGCGGCCGCCAAAACAGACAAAGCATGTCATTCAACAGCTCATCGGATGATGCGGCGCGGCTAGCGGCTAGCTCGTCACAGAAGTGATGGGAGAGACTTATCGCGCAGAAATATAAAGTGGCCAAACGAAAACGGAACACAGATCGTCATCAGGAACTGTGGCTTAATTTTTAAAAAATGTAAGAACTTGTACTCCATTCCAGTGTTGAACAACATTTCATTTTTTAGTATTTTTTTTTCAATAAACTTTTCTAGATATTTTCACGTTTCACAACCGTAAAAAAAACTAAATTAAAATACAGGTACAGAAAGAGCAATTATCTAGTTCTGGTAACTGTAATATTTTTCACAAAGAATAATGTTTATTTTCTTCAAAAAAGTTTGGGAATATAAATTATAGAAAAAAATAGCGAGATATATTTCATTTCTTGATTCTGAAGACAAAGGGGGATTTTGGCCCTCAAAATGTTACATCTCAACGCATCAATAAAATCACCAATCTTTTTACTTGTCACATTATCATGCGTGACAAGTTACTGATAAACAGGTCATTTTTATTTGTGAAAACTGAAGTGAACTAAAACGTGGCCTTTTTACGTCTGTGAAAAGTTCTCCGTTACACTTTTCATTTTTAGATTGTGAAAGGTGAAAATACCCTAGAGGTCAATTGAAAACCCTGTTTCAATTCATTTCTACTAGTAAGCGGAGCTGACAATCACCTAAAGCATTTTCAATTGGCAATTGAAGTTTCTGAAACTATAAAATTTTTCAATTTCGCACGATAATTTTGTAAAAAAAAACATCTGAAAGTTGAAATTTGTTTTATTGCTCACTTGATGCTCACTGTTCAAATTGATGATCACATGTGTCAATACCAAAGAATATTTGGACTTTTCATTCTGCAGTCGATATACGTTTATTAGACATGCGGCAAAGATTCAAGGGACTATTCCTTGGACTTTTCTAAGGATATTCAAATTACGTGTAATCTACAAGAATAGTTGGAAATGACTCCCCCCCCCCCCCGCTCGGATGTAGCAATCCAATCTTCTCTTCATGAGAAACACCAGGATCGTTTCTAATTGCGTTATACCCAGCAATTATCCACATTTTCCACATCTGCAGTAGTATAAACTAATAACTTTAGGTGGCCCCATAGAAAATAATCCAGGGGATTGAAGTCCGGTGATCGAACAGACCATAAGTGAGGTCTACCTCGACCATTTGATCAAGTGAGCACCTGATCTCTCAAGTGAGCACCTGAATGAATCCATATTTTCAAATGTCATTTTCAACGAAACTATCTGGTATAATTTTGAAACTCGCACACTGATGTGAAAACAATTTTCAGGGTTCCAGAAGATAACTCATTCAACTCTGCGCTATTAGAAAATTCCAGGGTGATTCTCATAGTTGCTTCTTGTGACGGATTATAAAATATTTCAAAGGAGTACCACCACTTCAATCAAGAAGAAACGAGTGGAATTTTCCAATGAATTGACTCAGTATCTGGTAAGTAACGGTTCTATTTCCTTTTCGTTTGATCAGCCACTCCACAAAAAGTGCATACGTTAATCTTTCAAAAGTAGATCATGCATGGCATACCTAACAACACATCAAAAACTCATCATAATCGTTGATCTTGCGGAACTCACCAGTTTTGTAATAGATAAAAATATGGTTTGAAAAACACATTGAAAAATTTCGATGTTGCATCACATATAGATATGAACATGAATATTAAAAAGCAATGAGTACTATAGAAGTGTAGGCTTTCATGTCTGGCGTCAATGTTTTGGTTGGTTGCCGGATTTTGCCGTGACGTTTCAACCACAACTGCGGCATTCATCTTCAGTGGCGTGATCGAAGTACTCTTCTTGACGTTTCAACTGAAACTGAAGCTCTCATTCCTACAATGTCATTCATAGTGCTGATTTTTCGCGCACTTTCTGTAATGGCCGATTCACACGTACTTCCCGCGCGATTTAGGTGACAGGGCTTCGTTTTGGCGCCTTCCAATGCTGTGTGGCACATCTTTGGTAGATATGTCCTCTCTTCCTTTCTGTTGAATTCCTCTTGATCTTGTTTATTTCTATAGCTTCTTAATACATTCGTGTTGTTGGCCTCTCGTTACGACAATACATGTTCAGGCGACGGCAGACTTCTCAGTCTGTCCCAATCGGTCTCGGTCTTTCACAAGCGGAGTTGCCGACTGAAGATTGTAACCAAAGAAGACCACAGCAAAACCCGGAAAGCAACTTTAACAGTAATACGTTTTGTTTAGAAGTTCGTTTTTGAATGTACCCCAAATTTCGTGGAAATTTTCGCGCTTCGCCCCTCAAAGTTGGAATATATTCAAAAATGCATATGAATATTCCACGTTTGAAAACATTTTGACGCCACCAACCCACATACACTTTGGGATACTTGCATGTGGCCTATTGGTTCATCATCAACTATAGTGCTATTTTTTGAACAACATAGAGGTTTAAAGGCCGTCAATCTTTGGAATTTCTTTCTGGCGTTTAGTTGGCGCAAGTAGCTAGCTATTTTAGAGGTTAATAAATTCTGAGTCATCCCCAATGACTGGATATTTATGTTGACACAGGTAGTTTGGTGTTGAATATTTTAATGAGGATCTAGAAAAAATTTCGAGTTGGGGTGGAAGTAACCAGGTTCAATTCAATCCAACAAAAACCCAGGCATCGGTTTTCTCCAAAAAGAATAATGTCTCCGAACCGGATATAATAATGTCAGGTCAGACGATTCCGCTTTCTGCTTCGATAAGTTTATTGGGGGTTGAAATGGACAACAATATATCTTGGCACAATCATGTCGCTGGAATTGCAAAGGCCGCTCCTCAAAAGCTTGGAACATAATTCCGAATCAAAAAACTGTACACACCTCAGCAACTTTTGATGCTGTATAAAGCTCAGATCAGACCTTCTTTGGAGTATCGTTCTCTTGTATGGAGCTCCGCCCTCAAACATACCCTGAAGCTGCTGGATTCCATCCAGAAAAGGGTCATCCGCCACATCACTTGCAACCTTGATAGTCTGGAACATCGAAGAAGGGTTGGAGATCTATCTCTCTTCTATAGATACTTTCACAGGAAGTGTTCAAGTGACTTAGCATATTTGATTCCACCAAGAGCGGTATATATCAGAAATATGCGACGAACTGTGGCTGCTCATCGTTTTGAGTTTCAACTAAGTTCACCTTGAACCTCACTTTTCAAAAACTCCTTCATTTGGAGAACGGTGTTTATGTGGAATACACTGCCTGAGAACGTTTTTCCACTTGGATTTAATCTCCAGCGTTCCAAATCCAATGTGAATCACTACTTCCTTACCTGGACTAGGTACATTGCGTTGAGCGTGTTCATGTTGACTCAGGTAGTTTGGTGTGTTAATACCTGTACTTGGATCAGGTAAATTTCTTGAAGCGTGTTCATGTTGACTCAGGTACTTTGGAGTGCATGTAATTTGATGTGCTTAGACCTATACCTGAATTAGGTGAATTGTCAGTAACGTCCGTCTACCTTTTGTGGATCTCACACGAATAATTTCAACAGGAAAGAAGAAGTTGTGAACCTCAACCGAATATGGAATCCCATTCTGAGAAAGGGTCGACGAATGTTATCGACAATTTGCCTGCTTCAGGTACAGGTATCAGCACACCAAACTGTCAAATTAAATATGCTTCACGCAGTCGTGATATCCAGTCTTCGGAGATATCAACTCAGGATGTATAAACCTCTGAAGAAGCTAGCCACTCACGTCAGCGAAACGTCAGGAAAAAATCACGAAAATCCGCGGCCTTCAAACCCGAAAAATAGCGACACTGAAAACCTTGGCCGCGAAAGTATTCACCGTTTTGTCACTTCATATAGATATTCCATTTATCTTGTTTGTGTTTCAATATATGAAATGTTTTACTTTGAAAATATATAAGTTCAGACTTATAACATACAGGCATTGGATGAGTAAAAGTACTCAGTACTTTATCGTTTTCATACTGTTTGAGAAGCTCTTTGGAAAACATTAGCAGCAGTTAGCTGCAAAATAATAAATAATTGATCGTCATTTCTTGCAAATGAGAAAATTCGAAAAAATCTACTGATAGTTTTTCCAAGCGAATCTGTCAAAATTCAAAAATCAGAAGGACTAAAAAATATGAACGAATTTTATACAAAAACAATCATTGAAAAATTGTAAGGATTGTTTTCGCTATTTCCACAACTATTTTTCATGATGATTTTTTTGATATGTTATGAAGTAAATTCTGATCCATATGTTTTGATTCACTTTCTATTTAGATAATGATAATTTTGAAGCTCATTTGTTCATATTGAATACGAGGATAGTGGGTCCGCATTTTCAAAAAAATAAGTGAAAGGAAAATATTCAAGACTCTGCCTTTCGGTGACTTTTTATATACGAGTATCATGATCACCATACATGTTCAACCATATGTTTCAAAGAGTTTTCTGTGATGAGCTTGCCCTCAACCGCGTAAGTTCTTTGTGATGCAATTAATCATTGCAAAGGAGCTGCTAAACCAGCTAAACTGTAGACGAAATATTCAGATATTCGTACGATTTGAGCATTTTCATTTACTTCTAAATTGTAACCAACTCAGGATTTCGATGATCTCATATCGTAAGAACACCTTGAGAATGTAATCAATGTATGAGAGCATAATGGGGGTTCTATAAACTACAAAAAATCATTGTTGGTTAAAAAAAATTTACAAAAAACAAAACGACAAAGCGAAAAAGACAAGCATAAGCAGGTGAAAAGCAGTTGGGTTGAACAGTCTTTGTCTGGCTCCGAAATTATTCTCACTCACATTTGTTGAAGGTTATTGAAAATGCGGTAGGTGTAGTTATTCTCAAGTAGACATGCCTGCACGTGGTATGCTATTTGGAGAGTGCCGAGGTTACAGTATGCGAATTCCAGATAATGAATTGAATAATGTAGTCGGTACCAACTTTATGAAATTAATCAGCTGGCAACCCCATACATATTTTTATGGAAGTCTAGTTATGAAACTATCAATAAAGAATCAATTTATTTTTGTGAAAGAAGAGTTCTGAAAGATGACGGCTATGTGGAAGGTGCGAATGAATCGCTACTTCTGCACAGGCACCGCTCTTAGAACGGCTTAAGGATTTTCCTGTAGTGCTTGTATTTTGTCCTTGAAAAAAGTCAATTTAAACGCATGCCATTAGGTATGCATAGTGAGCCAGCTGCATGGCAACGAACTATCTACAGCAAATAATCCAGATTATGAAGTTTTTCATAAATTTCCCTACACAACGTCATTGTGAACATTTTTCATTTCAGGATTATCCTATTGGAAATGTTCATTATATTTTTTGTCGATATAATGTCGACAATTCGTAAGTTTTATCTGGAATCATTGAGGAAAATTACTCATTATATTGACACCTTCAAACCTCTTCATAGATGTTGATCATGCGAATGATCAATAATTGATTTTGTTTTCGGAAAAAAATAGTAGTCATGCATTTGTCAGTAGGCGTTCAAAAGTCAACTGTGAAGTGAAAGAGTGAGGGATTCATTGTATGAGTCTGATGTCTTTTGTGTTGAAATATATTCCAGAAACTTTCGTTTTAAAAAGAGATTTAGGCTAATTGAATCGAACTGAAATCATTTATAAATATGCCAAATTTTTCAGAAACGATTTTGATAGAATCTTTGTTTGATGTTTCAAAAAAAAATATACATCAGAAAAATAATTCTTCAATAGCACTTTGAGCAAGGAAAAAGTTGAATTGTTTTTGAAATTCTGCAAAATATTCTGCTTTTGCATGTTTGATTTTCAGAATTAGTCTTTTTCTATAAGTTTATCGCTCATTTTTCTAGAACATATTCCAGAATAGATTCACTAGTTGTGTCAAATTATTCATATATTCAGTATCGAGAATGAGGTCACTGTTTGAACTTGATGAAATTTTGGCATGCATGATAGGCCTGGATGCTCAGACTCAGACAGGGTTATGCAATATACTCTCTCTGAGAAGGTTACATCTCCTGTTTTGCAATACCTGAATTCTGTTACATTTTTTGTGTCATTCCGTCTGGAATTCAGTTATGTCATCCCAATAACTGTGACCTTCTCAGTAATTACATCACAGAACATGAAAAATACACTATTAATTTAAAAGGGGAAATGTTGATTCATAAATTAACTGGTATTTTCAATTTCTTGGTTTTTTTATTATACATTTTTTCTTATGTCTTCACATCTATTTTACAAGTGATGTTTGTTATCACTTGGTACATCGAAAATTAGAATATATTGAAGAAGAAAGTGATACAAATCATGAAATTATGAAACAACAAAAATCAAATGGCGCTTCGGGGCGACTTCATTGATTCCAGTGGCGCATTTGCTTTTTCAGCTGCAGAAAAACCCGGAAAAATTTGCATCACCACATCATATGGAGCTCCTGATCTGCCAGTGTCCTCTCGTTCATAAAACAAAATGTGGGGTGTCTCCAGAGGTTCTAATAAATTCAAGACATCGCCAGAACACTTAGTGACACGACTATCGCCAACCTTAAACCAGTTCGTTTCGTCTTTGACCAATATGTTATAATGACTAGATTCAATGCCAGAACCATAGTGAACAATGACTGCATGAAGTGTGATCTGCTAGATTGAAGTGTTCATCTATTTCGAACCTTCATGAGAGTTTAGTGTTTCCGTCAGAGGTTGAGTCATGTTTGAAGATCAGCAGTGTTTTTATGAGATTGACTGGTGCCTCAGCTATACTTGTTTTCTTACAATAGTCAGTTAGTTTTCCGCATGTTTGGTAATACAGTTGATCATCATTTAACAATGAGCTTTGCACGGACCGATTATCAGTCATATTAGGAAACGCTAGTAGAGGTTTCAATAAATCATATACGTTTCTGCTACCTCTTGAACATTTTCTACAAAGAAAACAAGTGAGGATTTTTCCAGCAAAAGATCTACAAACACAAGACGAGATGTACTGTACGGAATCATTCAATCCAGAGCGGTCAAGAGTATTGATTCTGCTATTATTTATTCACGAAGAGTTTTCAACAAGAACCCCAAGAGTTCGAAGCAATCCTCTTGTTGTTCTAACGAGTGTCTGCTAGACTTCAAAGACTCCAGGAAATCAGTTGGTGAGAAAGATGATACATTCTTATGAAACTGCAACTGCATGAACAATTATTTGACTTTGGTGAATAAGTATGAAACATTCTCGTTCTTGTTCATCGTTAAAACCTCGTTCTTGAAATTCTTCGTCATGAACAACATCAAAAATAATTTTACGAACGTGAATCGTTGAGAATTTTTCAGATTTTGAGACTTTCAGGAATCTGATGGCGGTATCACTGTCGTTTGACAGTTGATGTTGTTACTTGAAAAAAGTTTCACCAATATTTGTTTTCATAACTGATGAACAGACAGATTATTTTTTGCTGTTCAAAAACTGAGGTGACTTTAAATTTTTCTCAGAAAATTTTTATTTATTCATTCATTTCTATTTTATCTCCTTCGAAGTAGTCCTCTTTGTGCCAGCGCTTTTTCCAATCCTCCAAGCAGTTCTGATATGCACTGTTTGGTATGTACTTGAACTCTCTTGGGGATTTGGTTCTCATCTCCTCAATAATCGCCATCAATAACGCCATCCTCTTATGAGTTTCTTCAATCTTTGGAATAGAAAAAAGTCGAAAGGGGTCAAATCTGGTGAATACGGTGGATGAGGCATGAACTTATGTTCGAGACGAGTGCGCCAACATAAAAAAAATAGCTAATCGAAAGTACCTAGCCCGCAAAATTTGAACATTTACCTCATTTCATGAAAAGTCTTGAATTTCTATAAGTCTATAAATTCAAGACTCGATTTGTGAATGATTTGGAGCAGTAGTCAGGTCGCTTTTTCCTTTATCACTTTTTCAACTAATTCCAGATGCACAAATTGAAGACGCATGTGTGATTCTTCATTGCTCCCAGTGTAGATTATATATTATTCGTTGATATCGAGCAATTGAAAATTATATTGATTCGAAATATTTCAAAATTTATCAATCACCTGGAGTAAATTTTTTTGATTGATGAATAAAAATTAAAGGATGGAGTTTTTTCTTGTTCTGAGATATGAATGTATATGAAATAACCCTCGGACTTTCTTACGTAGAACATGCGGTGTATTCGCATGCTACTGGTTGCCGGTCAACTGAAATAGGACCGGCCGGCGGCGGAGAGCTTCGTGTAAATGTCCGTGAGTTCGTAAACGTTCGTGACGGTTCCGGGTGCCGCCACCAGAGGGTGCATCAGCCAGGTTCAGTGTGAGCTCAGAACGCCGTACTGGTGCGCCAAAGCTCACGAACGCACTTTATATGTCGGTCCTTCCGCGAGTGCTGTATCAGAGAAGGAAACCGAAAAACAAACCACAAGAATATGAATTCAAGTACGTGGGGAAGAATGTTGGATGAACAGTTGGATTTTTTAAATTGTTCGTGTTCCTTGGAGAATTTCTAGATGCCTGAAACAATATTATCGAGAAAGTAACCGCGAAAGTCATCAAAATGATTTGTTCATTTCGTATTGTGCTGATCAGTTAGTTATTATGAAGATAGAAATGTTTTGAATTGATCAGTCATTCTGTTGATTTATGGTTAATTCTAATATATTGATTCTCAAATCTACAGTGTGATGCGCTGTGATTGAAAACCTCCTTGTAAAAATTGAAATTAAAATTTTTATATTCATAACAATGACAAAAAACATCCCGTATGAATAGGTAGCCATGTTATTTGTTTCGATCAGTTGTAACAATGAACCACTACTATATGGAAAAATATTTTCATAAAGCATGACCAATTAACAAAAGCAGTGGAATCACAATAATTTCACACTCAATCAATCAATCATGAAGTTAATAATTCAGCAAATATTTTGCACAATATTGCCATGAAATGCCATCGGAAAACGAATCCACATGTTTCTAGAAATGATATGAAATCTAAAAAGGCTAATGCAGTCTAGCTGCTGGAAAATACTTCCATAAAAATTAAAAAATGAATAGATAAGTACTTCTTGATCATTCCCATATTGATTTCAAATTAAGAGCCACCGGTATACAGCTGTTTCAGCCTATTGGGCATCGTCAGTACTGGGCAGGCGGTGGCTCTTAAATTGGAATCAATATGGGAATGATCAAGAAGTACTTATCTATTAATATATATATATATATATATATATATATATATATATATATATATATATATATATATATATATATATATATATATATATAATATATAAAATCTATCATGGTTAAAGAAGCCCCTTCTACGAATGATTCAAATCCTGAGAGGAACTCTACTATAAAAATTTCCAGTACGGATTCCCCAAGGAATGGAACATTCAAGGAAAATCCAACTCCCAACATTCATCTTATGCTCACAGGAAACAACTGAAATCATAAGGAAAAAGTAAACATCAGGATTTGCGGCTGCGGGCACAAACGATCAATCATTTTCATTGGGAGTGATTGTTCGGCCACGGCGTGTTTTGCTCTGCCAGGATCAAGAGCTATCTGTGTGTTGGGTGCTATACATTTAGAGTCCAGTGGCGGGTACTGAATCGCGTTTTGCTAATACCGTAGCTTGCTCGGGAGCTACAATTCATATATACAACAATAGTAGGTACCTAGCTCAATTGGTTGATAGTGAAAGCAATAACATGTAGAATTTGTAAACCAATCAACATCTCAGTTTTTGGACAGCAAGTGAATTTTTGAATGTAAATGAAATTATCTTCTTCAATTTTCAATTTTTCTTAAAAACATCTATTCAGAGTTCATTGTCCTTCTGTATGAACCAAGATACATTAACGATCTTTATCGCATATTTGAAAAGTTGAACATGAAAGAGCCTTCTAAACTTCTTGTTCACTTCAAAAAATATAAAGTGATCTTAAAGAAACGATGTTGAAAAATAAAAATCTGGGGATGTTTGAAATTAGCTGTGGGGAATGTGACAAGAACTATATTGGTCAGACTAAGCGTGCTTTCAAAAGAGTGATGAGACGACTAGAACCACCAATACTTAATGAAGTGGAGGTACCTTTCGCCGTGGAAGTCTAATACTTAGGTGTGATTTTCAATCACAGGCTCACGTGGAACCTCCACATCCAAAAAACAGTACATATGGCAAGTATAGCCCTGGGAATCTGCAATAGAATGTGCGGGAAAAACTGAGGGCTGAATCCAAAAATGCCACTCTGGTTATATACAAGAGTAGTTTGACCCATGATAACATACGGTGTGGTGACTTGGTGGACAAGAACAAGGCAGTCAGGTATGGCATAAAAAGGCTGGCGTGCCTAAGTGTCGCGAAGGCCATGAGAACGACCCCAACTAGAGCACTTGAGGTCCTACTCGGACTCCTACCATTGCACAGCTACATACAAAGAGAAGCTCGACTGGTGACACATAGGCTAATGCAGAGGTAAACCCCAATCAGCCAGTCACACGGTGCAGCATACTTGAAATTGTACAATGAACTGAAGGCAGATCCAATACTAGGAATGGCCGTGGATAATACAAAACTTTCAAAAATATTTCAAAACCATCGTATCAAGCAGAGAGGACCGGCAAAACGGCCCACCGGTGAAAGCGGTAGAAACTAAAAGGAGTGGGAGCCAGTATATACGGAGGCAGAGCAAAGACGAGAATCGCCTCTAGCCTCGGACATAATGTAACTGTGTTCCAGGCAGAAGTAGCGACCATTGAACACTTAATAGGGGAAATAGACAGGCAGAAGGTCAAAAATAAAACCACTCCCATTTTCTCATTTCAAGTCTCCTCAAGACTGGTGGGAAGCTCAAGACCCTATTTCGGGTATTTATCTCAAGGAGATAAATACCCGAAATAGGGTCACTTTAGCTTGGGTACCCAGACACACAATGGCCAATGGGAAGGTCGATGTTCTAGCCCTGAAGGGGCATCCAAGGCTATGATCGGTCCAGAACCCTTCTGCGATGTAGCAAAAGTATGTATGATGACATCCATAAATTCATGGATGCAAGCCGAATCGATAGATTGGTGTAATAAGCTCCCAGGAATGAGGTAGGCGGAAAAGTTCATAAAGAAATCATTGCTCAGGTTCACGGAAGACCTGCTAAACCACAAACGTAGGGTTGCAAGGGTGGTGACGCGTCTACTAACGGGGCATAGCCGACTCAGGAAACATATGAGCAACATGGGTCTGACAGAAGGAACCCAATGCAGTTTCTGTCAAGAAGAGAAAGAAACCGCACTGCAGGTGCTCTGTAAATGCGAAGCGATAGCAAGGCTTATATATGAAGGGGTCAGTGTCAAGGCTATGGAGTATCATCAATGAGATCAAGCTGGACAATGAGCTCTAAAAACCAAGGAGCATCACACTAGATCTGAAAGGGTTGCAGTGAATCCGGCCATGGCCCAGCTCCACGACAATCTAATCTAATCAAATCCAAGCGAGCTTTCGAGAAACTCATATCAAAGAACATTCAGCAAATATGTAGTGTACCTCAACATGCATTGAAGAATGTCCATAGAATAAATGAAAATTATCCGAAATTGTGGAGTCCGGTACATGACAATAGACTTTTAGATGCTTTTGAAGGTGTGGAAATAGCAAAGTGTGGCATGAGGGCTATGAACAATAACAGAAGTACCATTCCAAACAGCTAAATGTTTACTTTTTCATGAATAACTTTTGAAATCAGCGAATTTTCAACCTAAATTTGTCTGAAAGTGATAATGAACCTTGTTAGCTATAAGTAGAGATCAGATTCAGAGTAATGGAGACGTCAATTGTGTTGATGAACCGCGCGTCGAGAATATTACTGCATTTCTGGTGTCAGTTGGATTTGTTTTACAACAAATGTTTCAGTTCTAAACGTCTGAAATTCAACAAATATATGTTGCAAAACTATTTACTTTGAATGTTGTAACGGATTAATTTGACAAGGATGGATTGCTTGACAAAAATACCATCAAACTGTATAATTCCAGAAAAACAAGTGTTGAAACAAAATAACACCGCCAATGGACTCAGTGCACCATAAAAACAAAACTTGTGCTCACACAATGTTGGGCATAGTAATATAAAGCACTGACACAGGTATCTATTGATGACCTTTTCGATAATAATCATTTGAAATATCAATAAATGTACAAATTCATTTTATACATGGTTATGACGATTATTGAAAGAAAACTTACAACTTTCTATTTCTATGTGACAGAGCTGCCGGTCCATCGGAAAATACTGAAGGTTCATCGGGCATGATGCGGTGATGGTGAGTCTGTAATAAAAAGGTATTATTAGTTTCTCCAGATCTATGAAAATATTTTAGAAAATGATAGACTTCAACCAAAAAAATATCAAATATTGACGGTTAAATATCCATCAAAAAATTGTGATAGAATCGTAAAAATGGAAGTTAGTTGCACAACATTTCGTGAAGATTGAAAGACAAAGCGAAACTTTCTCCATGAATAGAACCACATTCACACTACAGAATTCGTTATCAAATTTTTTGTATAATTCATTTCCAAAATAAAATGTCTTACTCTGTATTTTGAATATTTGTCAGCCCCGTGTGCAAAACATAATTCTTGTATTAATGAAAGAAAAAAACGTTGAAAGTTATATGAAAACAGTTGTTTGGATAGAATTCGTTTTCGTGTATTTCAGTGTTGGGAACTAATTAATATAGTTTACTGTATGATTTTCATTATAAAGGGTTTAACAAAAACTGCCATACGTGTTTTGTTTCGCTATACAATAGCTTCCTCAAGCGTGAATTGAAAGTTACTTCTGAATTACAACTATTTTATACTGTAACATTTACCTACTTATATGCCTACTCTCTAATGAATGAATCTACCTGAAATGGTCAGGTATGAATTCAATAATTATATGAATAATTTTTCGAATGTACCGTACTATCTTCACCTAGAATTCAATAATGGTGATTTATTCAATTCAGTTTGATCGTTCATAAGATATCGAGAGTTGCTGAATTTGTTTGTTCCCATAATCCAACATTTCTTCTGGAAGTAGAGGGGCTTGATATCATGTTTGAACGTATGTCCCTCTGTTATCAAATGAGTGGCATATGTGGATTTTTGTTTATTCTGGGAACTATTGCTATGTTCCTTGATGCAGGCTTTCAATGATCTTCCAGTTTGACCTATATAAAACATCGGACATGACCCACGTGAACATTTATACAGTATACATTTTTCTGAAACTGAATTTTTATCTTTGTTGAGTTGTTGATGGTTTTGAAAGCAATATTTACACCTTTGTTGTGCAGAAAATCTGAAATATTTGTAGTGGGTTAACCTAAGTAGGTTAAGGTTTTATAACTTTTATCCTCTTCTCTTTGAATTGGGTAAACTTCCTTCAAAGCTTGGCTGTATAACTTTTTCATAATAAAAAAAGTATTAGACTGTTATCGTAATCATTGTTGACGGCTATTTGTTTCATTATGTTCACTTCTTCTTTGAAATTCGCCTCTGACAAGGGTACATTTAGCAGTCTGTGGATCATACTGTTGAAAGCTGCTACTTTGTGCTGACACTGGTGGGTGGACAAATTTTGAATAATAATATTTGTATGTGCCATTCTGAATACGGTGTAGTCGAAAAGCATGTCTTGAAGAAAGTCCATAAAGACTGTCGCGATAAGAAATTTCTGACATAATCAGTGACTCGCATAGTCTATGTTTCAAGTTTGTGTTGGGCAAATCACGATTTGCCTGAGAACGTTATATATCCTTAGCCATGCAAAAATCAGGATGAGAGAAAACTTCATCTACTCATCAACACACATGGAATGATTGATCTTGTCAACCTGATTACTTACTGAAGAAGCTTGGAAAATTTTCAAAAGTTGATAGTTTCATCACACGGAACAGTTCAGTTTTAATAATCTTCAAATACAATTTTTCCATCTTCAACCGCTGTTTCTCGTATTATAATGCACCCAAATATTATCATCAACTCTCCTGGAAGTTTCGATTTTATATGAGAAAAAACTTCAGAAAAAACTTACTCAACTAACTGTCTAGTCTTTGTCTGACCCCGACCTTGGCAATATATTGAAACACTTAATTTCTTAGAGAAGTTGCATCGAATAATTTCCTTATCTTGTCATCACAGTATCACTGTTAGCTCGACTTTTTTGTTATAGATATTTAATTATTGTTATTCACAGATTGAGTTTAAAAACAGCCTTGACTGATATTTCGCCTCTTCACCTTCATACTGGAAGTTGTTTTCTTTTTTCTTTGTATATATTCGTATATATTCGTACTTTTCATGGTGACTAAAGACCTATTATTATTATTTTCTCAACAACCATAGTTTGCGCTGGTCGAGCCCTATCTCCCGAAGTCCCCATACTTTCGGGAGGGCGCGCCAGTATAATCAACCAACGGCCACTCCTCACATCGTGGGGTCAGTGATCATTGGGTCCGAGAATCGTGTGCCCTGAGCAAGCACAGTGAGCCAGGAATAACAGCCTTCTGCATCTGTCCGGTTAAGATTTCTGCCCTAGTGCGGTTTTGTTAAGATTCGAGAGACGAGAGAGTATCATTCTACCAAGGATTGCAATAATTTTTATCCGTTTTTCCTCCTCTTTTCGGGCGATATTCGTCTCGCCAGGAGCTGAAAACTCCACGACAGATATCGTCTTGCTCTGGTGGTCGAGAAGGACTACATCAGGTTTATTAGCGTGTATGAGCCTGAAGGTGGGGACCAAATGGTTCCAATAAATTCGGAACTTCTCGTTGCCCACAACGGATGCAACATCCCCCGGAGCGTATGGCAACACCGGTGTCTCGTCAATACCGTAAGAGTGCCGTAGATGGTAATTTAGCACTCTAAGGACCGCGTTATGTCGATGGATATAGGCCGAGACCGCATATGCTGGATATGCTGGTAGCAAGTGCATAAGGGGCTCGGGCGCCTCGCGGCAGGCCCTGCACCTTGGGTCAGAAACCTCTATACCCATCACGCGACTGCGGTAGACTAAGGTGTTGAAGACACCATCCTGGCAAGCTATGATGAACCCCTCAGTTTTAGACTTCAGCCCACTCGATCTGACGAAAGCGAAAGTCAGGCGCTTTGATGAGCCAAGGTCTCCAATGTTATTGAAGAAGACCCCATGCATTGGATCATCCTTGTGTTTTCGTAGAAGTGAGGTTATCTCTGCGACTTTTATATGAGCTTTTTGCTGAACTGGTTCCAGCTCGGTGACAGAGTTGTGGTCACCTCGTTCAGTGTCGAAAACTTTACCGATTTCATCAGCTGCTAGAGCAGCTCCCCTGAATAGAAATTATCCGATTCCTGCTCTTTCATGGTCACGGACCATGCAGAGAAGGTGAACCAAACTCCTGACGACTTCACAGGCTGTATCCAGTACCATTCTGTCATGTAGACACTCCAAACTTGAAAGTTCACGGCCTCCCTGTTGCCGGGGGAAGCACAACCGTGAAACGGATGATTTTAAGATGCAAACTCCTATAGAGATGCATAATTTTTCGGGTCTTTACGTCGAGTTGATACAGTTCCTCCAGAGTCCACTTCACTGCTCAAAACGAGTACAGTAGGATTGGACGGCAATCATATTTGTTGCAGCAACTTTGTTCTTTCCCTTCAGTTCCGATGACCAGATCTGTCGAAGTTAGTGCTGATACTTGCCGTTGAGAGAGTTATTCACTGCTGTTACTTCTTGTGAGTGGCGTTGTTCCACCCCGAGGTAACTATACGTTTCTCCGGCATCCAAATGATCATCCATATAAAACAAATGGGTGGCTTTATCATTATTATCATTATCATCATCTTCTCCAGCATTGGGTATTGATCAGAACTGTTATGAGATAATACGCAGCTGTAATGAGTTATGGATACTCAAATTATTGGTGTTTGGTTTATTCTTGATGAATGTCAAAAGAGTTATCATTTGTAGTCTTGCCAACAGCAAAAGCTGAATATACTCTTGAAGAAAAATGAAAACTGTGTTCGAAATGTGTTGAAAAGTTGAATTCAAAAGAATATAGATATTGACAGAATTTGGAGTCATAAAAACTCACTAATACTCTGTCATTCCAGAACTTATCCACTTGCACTGAATGTAAAACCCCTTTCCTGACGTTTTTTATTAAAAACTATAGAACATTTCATAGCAGTAGTCAAGTCCTGTATCGTATTTTCAATTTATTTTATCAATGATCAAATTCGAGCTGGACTACTTGATGAATTTGTATCCTGTCTGAACTTCGATTACATTAGTCTTAAGATAGCCTGTGAAATATATATTCGAGATAATGTTCGAGAATCTGTTTAAACAGAATATTAATTAACCCACTGAATCCCTATGGAGATAGATATGTTCCCATAGGGTCCATTGGTCCGATGACATGCATACTAAGTACCACTTTGATAACCAACTCATAAATGGCATCTAATTACATGAGTTTAAATCAGCACGATACAGTGGCGCGTCTCTACCAGAGCCGGGGTTGAGTTAGTTTAACTAATTGAACTGACTGATATAACGAAATTATTTCTGCTCAATTTTTATCCCTGTTATTAGTAGCTGCTTCGCTGGTACTGAATGATGTGAATATATTTTATATACGCCTCCAAGTAAAGAAAAATATACATGAGATGATGGAAAATACAACTCTTTCTCGTAGAAATTGATTGATTATGAATCTCATATTTGCAAGACTATTCAAGATCTTTCCATTGTTTGAATTACGGGAGGGGTGTGGGGGCAGTTAGTAAATGCTCTAATCTATCATTTCATATATACAGTCCACTTTCTCACATCAAGTTACAAGTATGCATGCCGGATGCTGTTTTTGATGAAAAGTTCATATGATAATTTCTCTGAGCTCAGCAAGTAATTGGTACACTGAGGGCTATTACCATAACCGGCGATATATCTTGTGAACAAACTAGAAAACTGGGAAAACCAGTACGTTTTCAATTCTTTTACATGAAACAAAATGTTCTCATCAATATACGTAGTTGAGTGGGAGTTTCAACTCTCCTATTTACCAAAACTAAAAGTCAGTTGAATATTCAACACAGTTTCATGCATGACACGACAGCTATAGCAAACGAAATGAATTAATGAAATGATTATAAAATGATATCGAAATGAAGGAGCCTTCACGAGTTGTATCATTGAGTTATTGGATCGAATCATCAATTCCTTGAGTGCATTAAAACCTTGTGTGATATTGATGATGAATTATTACGTTCGATCATATAAACACGGCAAAAGTCGCGATAAAAAAAATTGACACCATAACCGGAAGTTGTAGTACCGAACGCATTTAGAAGTCTCAGCAACGACTGGCGTCGCTAAGATTTCGAATAATCACTTTTGCAGCACTCACTCGCTCATGAACTGATGATGCTAAGTTGGTTGGCAAAACGCCCTTCAAGAGACAGCATTTTTGTTCTAGTGTTTTCATGAGATGCTCCTGAACTGTATAATAGGTTTAGTGTTCTATCTGCTTCCCTGAATAGGTTGAGCTACAACCTTGCCTTCTTTCAATCTAACTGATAGGTGTTTAGAGAGTTTGATTGCATTACATATGATAGAATCTTCAGTTTATTGTTGCCTTTGTGACATTACATAAAGGAATGTGGGTTCTACAAAATGGATGATTTAATTTCATAAGGCGGTTTTCAAAACAAACATGGCAGTTTCTGTCAATATATACCTTCATCTGACAGCCCATTCATTGGTTATCAAACTTGAGTTCATCATCAATATTTAATCCCAGCTCTTCAGCTTCGAACCAAAGATACATATTTTTCAGGGGTTCAACCATCATCCTGTACAGACAATACATAAAGTCTGGTTTCTTGTAGCACCAGTGCTCTCACTCGCCTTTATTTCACCTCACCTTCCAACGAAGCTGAACCCCATCATTACATCGTCCATCTTCGAAGTGTTAGAGATTCCTCAATTTTGCTCTTTTTACTGATCGCTACTACGGTCCATTCAAATATAAGGCTCTCCTGATGTGGTCCATTTCATTATGACATTGTAAGTAGTTATCTTACCGTTAGTCCTTGTGCACCCTTCTTAGTTCTTGTAGAGCATATCAGCAATGACCAGAAGGGTGTTGTCGTCGACGTCTTCGACGAAGACAAATGTCAAACGGTCCGTAATATACCCTGAGGGTTGAGAGAAAACAATGGAGTGACGTAACTTCTTGAGCAACCCTGTTGGTTTTGATTGTCAATGACCAGAATGAGTTGAAGAAGAAGTGTCAAAAGGGCCTTAATTTAGTAGGTAACTCCTTTGGGGTGTTTAGAGGGTGTTTTTTGTTAAAAAAAGTGGTTCAATGGAGACCAGCCGAGCCACGCCTCGCCCACATGATATTCATTGTGACCCATTTGGCAGTTTATTGGAAATTGAATTGACCTTTGACCAGACATTTATGACATACTAACTTCAGAAGTTATACACCATACAAGTTGGAAAATAGTAGCTTTCGATTTTGGAAGTACATCGACATACGATAATTTTGAATGAATATCCAGCTTTTCACACTAAAAAGTCAATACCATTATTTAAGAAAATCCTAATCAGTCAACAAACTTTTTTTACCTAATTTATTTTTTTCAGATTCTACATTAACATGTAAGAACGGAAAAAATGCTATTGGTTCATACAAAAACTTTTATTCCATTGTTCCATTCAAAAGTCGATTAATATGTGAACATCACAGTATTGAACAATTCCATAAACCATCCATAACTTACAAATATGTTTGGTGGCAAACTAAAGACGATTTTTATGAATATGCAAATACTCTTGAAAAAAATGCTAAGCTTCACCAGGAGTGTGATAACAAGGTTCATGAAGTGTTATCGAAAAATATGGTTAATTTTCCATGATTAATAAAAAATGTAGATGAATTGCGTATTTTATTCTCCTACTTTCATAGTTCAGTATCAGTAAAATGAACAAAAACTATTATGTCAACAAATTACGACCCCAAAGGTCAATTTAATTTCCAATAAAGTGCCAAATGCGTCACAAAGAAAATCATGTGGGCAAGGCGTGGTTCGGCTGGTCTCCATCGAACCACTTTTTTAACAAAAAACACCCTCTATGCACCCCAAAGGTGTTATCTACTAAATTAGGACCCTTTTGACACTTCTTCTTCAACACATTATGGTCAATGATAATCAAAACCAACAGGGTTGCTCAAGAAGTAACGTCACTCCATTGTTTTTTTTTTTCTCAACACTCAGGGTACCTATATTAAAGACTTTTTTTCTTCTTTCCTGAAAAATTAATCACTCCTGAAAATATAACCTCTTCAATTCTTATTAAAGACATTTTGACATTTTTCTTCGTCGAAGACGTCGACGACAACACCCTTCTGATCATTGCTGATATCCTCTACAAGAACTAACAAGGGTGCAGAAGAACTTACGTCATTCCATTGTTCTAAGGGGTAACCTTAAGCCTTTTTGGCAACTCTTCAATTACCTGTGTCACCTTTACACCTAAGGGTTGAGCTGGATGGACTGTATCCAGTCTAGCGGTAAGATAACTACTATTGTAATAGTCTGAGATAAGTGAGTCCCTTACAAAAACCAGTAATTTGAATCCATTGTGAACCACTAGACATAGTGTTAAATTCATTACAAACTTTCCTAATGGTAAGGACCACCATCCTTGCTTCCCATGTTACTATTAGTTCCTGATATGTACCAATCTTCCTCCAAGCTAACAGTCATTATATCGGCAGCTGGATGTATGAACACCCCCAATATGCAAGAATGGAACTAAAAGTACCTACCTCCCAAGTTCTTGTGAATATATTAAGTAAAATGGCCTTTTTGCCAGTTATAGATTTCTCATATGCCATTCAACTAGTATGACACAAAAAAAATCCTAATCATCTCTGCTAGATTTGTGAATTATGAAAATCAATATTTTCAATGATACTAGTCATTGAAGAAATAATGTCCAATATGTATTTGCGTGTTCTGTGGTGATAAAAGGCAGTAGATAAATTATTCATCCGCGTAGGTAGCAGGATGCAATACGTATTACGTGATGTATTTCTGTCAATGAATTCCTTTTGTGAAAGGTCGATAAATGCAGTAGAGGTGTGTTGTAATTAATAATGGATGGGAAATACATGATGGGTTAGGGAAAAACAAATCGAACTCTCTAGATTCTGGCAAAGGCAATGAATATACGTTTTCAATCAGGACTGCTTCTTTCATGTTTCAAAACAGCAATAGTCATTCCACTGCATTGAGGAGGTGACTTAAAAGATTCATTTAATGTTCATCGAATTTCACTCATCGAGAAATTTGTCAGAGAGATGTTGCCCAAATAGTTCAGTTTGTATTCTGGAAAGACATACAGCTACACATTGAAGCAACATACACTGTATAAAAGCCAGATGTAATGAATTTATTATTTCATTTACAGTACATTCCAGTCTACTCGATGTATGTGGGTTTTCCTAAAACTCAGGTATCACATCCAATTTGCTTTTTTCATCTACCCCACATGACCAAGCTCGGGGAACTCCTTCTCTATTTTCCTTATTGTTTCTTGAGATATGGGCGGTAAGTTCGGAAATTTCTCATGAATTAGGCGAGCTACTTCCTGTTGTGTTCGGGTTTTATCTCCGTAACCAATCATTTGTAAAACTGTTATTTTATGCATTTCCGTTAATCTAACCATTTGTCAGACTTGAAATTAACGAACATTAAACTTAAATCAAAATACTGACCACTAATATTGTAACATACAAAACAAGTTATTTATAGTTTTAAGGTACCGTGTTAGGAATCATACGTTAAAAGGTAATACCTCGTTAGTCCTTAGCTCGCACAAGATTCTCAACTTCTGAGAGTTGTTGTTTGTATGGAGGCGACAGCTGATTAACGAAAAACTGATTTTAAATAGATGTTTCAAAGGATACTATCTAAAAAGAACATTGCTATGGTTTTTGCTTACTTTCTTATCATCAATACCTGAACATGAAATAAGCTTTGAGTATATTGCAATAAGTTTTGAGGGTATTTTATAGGATTTCAGTATTATATCTTGATTGTTGCAATACACTTGAAAGCGATAACATTCTCAAATAGAGAATGAAGAGACTTTTCAAAAGATATGTCACAAACGTATACTTCCCATTCGAAAAATTGTGGGTTGTATCTGTCATACGTAGGGGGTTGAAGGTAGGGGTGGCATTTTTACGTCGATCAATGTCAAATTATGATTTACATTCGACGTGTTTCGGGATTTCTTTTTAAATATGTACAGTAACCGAAATAATGAATTCATTCCATTAGGATTTTACACACTGTATAGAGAAAGCATGATCACACCACAAATTCAAAAATCGACACATTTCACGACTTCTCATGAATATGAAAAATTTAATTGAAAATGGGTTCGATTCAATTTTCATCAAGTATTCACAACAATGTTGTTTTTGAATATATTTTTGCTTTGTCTTATCCTTGTAGTACTTGAACCAATCAACCCTTCTATCAATGAAATCACTCACCAGCGGATAAATTTTTTATCATCATCACTATTTACATATAAAAATGACAACTCACCGAATACTTCGTGTGATCGATCCTGAATGATGTATCCGAATGAATTCATTTAGGGTGGTCGCTATGTGAAAGGATGACTGCTTCTCATTGACAAAAAACGTATCAGGTACCCAGATGTTTTTGATGAACTCCGATCCCACAGATAACGTTTCGACGCCGGGCCTTTTTCGAAACGCCAGTCGGGGATCTGTCCAGAATTGTCGGAAGTAGAAATCCAGGGTGAAGTCCTGCGGAAATTCAAATGATCAGACATCGATTATGGTTTGTGTGTGGGCGAGGAAGGAACATGCATATTTTTGCAAATCAATAACGTTGAATTGGGAAAAGTTTGCACGCTTAGGTTTTATTATATTTTTTCTTTTACGGGATTGCTGACCGTCATTTAGTTTCATCTTCAGAAATACCAGTTCTTGTGCTCCTGAAGATGACAACTATTTATTTCGGTGAAATGTTGGGTGAAACAGTCAAAATGATTGACGGTCAATAATCAATAATAGCGGAAAGTATAGTAACGTTACTTATTTTTGGGAAAGTAACCAGGAAACTGCAGCAAAATGAAATTCGCCCTCTTGTTGTGAATCATTCTTTTGAATAAACTAAGAGCTCGGAAACACACGTAATAAATCTTTCATATGAACGCTTCAATGTTTTATTGACAATGAAGCATTTCATAATGTTTGAATGTCCAATATGCATGATAATCTAATTGAAACTTCGATGCATTGACAAAATGTCTTCTATATCTATATGAAACAAAACACTTACCTTGACAGACAGACAGATTGGTAGAAGAGTAAATCTACCTATGAAAAAACCGCAGAAGGGAAATGGACTTCAAAGTATCGACTAACTCATGAGTTGATTATTCAGAAGACTATTTTATTGACCAATCAATCAATCAGCTTCATTTTCACACTAGATTACTACAATTTTATCAAAAGTAAAACCACAAGACTGCACCCAGAATGATTTTATGTTTTGCTGGTTGGTCGATTGGCATTGGCCAAAAATAACATAGGTTGAGTTTCAAAAAACGTTCATTCATTTGAGAATATTTCTAGTGGATTCGTGAAGATTATTTTCAGAAAAATGTTCAGCTGAGTGCATCGAAGTAAGAACAAAATATCAATTTTTGAATTAAATCAATTTTATTACCTGAATAATGAAAACTTACAAGAACATTTGTTGAAAGTACAATTATTGACGACACTGTACGTTGCGTATTCGTTTCGATTTAAAAAATGTTTTAATGTATCAATACATTTTGAATAGGATTTCGAGATTCCTGAATGTCATTGTTGGTATTCAAGGTGGAGTTTGAATTTTTGGATGGTTGACTTATTTTCGTGGAGTAATGTGAATCAGTGGAATGTAGTTATTTCATTTTTATTTTGGTATTTTGTGTCTGTTAATCAAATAGGTGAGTTTCATTTGATTTATATTTTTACTTAGGCAGTCTCAGTTGAGTTGGCGTCTAGTTCGTGTCATGATAATAATTGCAAATTAAACCTGTCCAATTCTGTAGAAGCATTCATTCAAATTTGAAATTTCTTTTGACAATCCTAATGGATATGTTATTCCAACGTTATAATTTGATTATGTCAATAAAAGGGATTGAAATTGTGGGAATTATGCATTACTGAACCTCACAATAGATAGTACAAGAGAGGCAACTCAGTGCTTGTCTCCTGAAATTTATCATCTGAAGGACCGAAGGATTTCAGTTTTACAAAAACCCAACACGTGTTCCACTGTACAATAGCTTTTTCAGGCGTGTCTTCACTGACACTGATTGAATTCATTTGGAAAAACGTTCTCAGGGAGTTCATTCCACAAAAACGCAGTTCTCCAGATGAAAGATTTCCTAAACAGTGAAGTTCGAGGTGTACTGAGTTGAACCTCAAAACGATGAGCAGCCGCAGTTCGTCGCGGCAAATGTGCCAAGTCGCTTGAACACTATCCGTTAAAGTAACGGGTGATTTTTCAAGAGGAATAGGATTTGATTTTCAAAACGACACAAAAAATTTGAAAATATTGATGAAATCTTTATTGGAATCGATGGAACGATCAATATAATTTAATTTTTGAAGATGATGTCATGCAAATGTTGTCCACAGCTCTGCTTTAGATGGCCCATGCACAAGGCACACTCTCTCTAACATATCGACCGGTATTTCACGTGTAAATGCTTGAATATTGGCTTCCAGAGCTCCAGTCGTTGCAGGTACATTCCTGTAGACATGAGCCTTAACATGACCTCACAAGAAATAATCCAAAAGCGTCAAATCACACGATCTAGGCGGCCAATTGACAGTCCCATTGTTTCGCATGCCGTGTGGCATGTGGCATAGTCTTGTTGAAACCATATGTCAGGCATGTCCAATTCTTCCATTTTGGGTAACAAAAAGTAGTCAATCATCACGCGGTAGCGCTCGCCATTCACAGTAACGTTCCGGCCATTGTCGTCTTTGAAGAAGTGTGGCCCGATGATGCCACTGACCCATAATCCACACCAAACAGTGACTTTTTCGGGATGTATCGGTAGCTCTTGCAATGCTTGTGACTGGTCTTCACTCCAGAAGTGGACATTTTGATTGTTAACGTATTCATTCAACCAGATACGAGCCTCGTTGCTGAACACAATTTTTCGATAAAAATGTGGATCTTCCTCCAACTTTGTCAGCGCCCATTCACCAAATGTTAGACGTTGAGGGAGGTCGCGTGGCATCAATTCTTGCACCAGTTGTAACTTATAAGGTTCAACACCCAAATCCTTTCGCAAAATTTTCCACGTAGTGGAGTAACAGAGGCCGAATTGCTGCGAATGGCGGCGAATCGACATTTCACGGTCATCACGAGCACTGGCGGATACAGCCGCAATATTTTCTTTGGTCCTCACTCTACGTATGCGTCTTGGTGGTTTGATGTCCAATGATGTAAAATGGGTTAGGAATTCAGTCACAAGCTTCCGAATAGCTCCCTCAGTAGGCCGACGAAAGTGTCCTTAAATTGGAAGAAGTGCACGATGCAGTTTCTCCACCGAGCATGAATTTTGATGATGAAATTCAATAATTTGCAAGCGTTGTTCATTCGTTAGTCGATTCATGGTTATAGACCAAACTGAACAAGTTGACAAACAGATACCAGCAAAAAAATCACTCTTTATTTATATGAGAGAGACAAACCTTCAATTCTTCAACCTTTCTTCGATGTTCTGAGCTATCAAGGATGCAAGTGATGTTCGCGTCTCCAATCAGGCGGATGGCTCTTTTCTGGATGGAATTCAGCAACATCAGGGTATATTTGGGGACAGAGCTCCATACATGAAAACAATACTTCAAAGAAGATCTAATTTGAGTTTCATGAAGCATGAAAAGTTGCTGAGGTGTGTATAGTTTTCTGGTTCGAAACAGTGTTTCAAGCTTTTCAGAAGAAACTTTTGCAATTCCAATGGTTGTGCTAAGATATATTGGTGTCCATTTCAACCCCAACAAACTTGTTGAAAGAAAGCGGAATTGTCTGACATGATATTATTATATCCGCTTTGGAGACATTTATTTTCTTGGAGAAAACCGATGCCTGGGTTTTTATGGCAATGAATTGAACCTGATTACTTTCACCCCAATTCGAAATCACTCCCACATCCCCATCAAGATATGCAACCTCCTACTTCCAGTAAAGATGTGCCTCCGTAGCCGATGTCCTGGAATCCAAATGAAATGACGAGACAAGTGTGCTGTTATCAACAAAGTAATATATTGGATTCTTGGTTTTTTCCAATCTACAAATCCAATGCTTCATACATGTTTTTACAATTTGAAGAGCCTTCATTTCAAGTACTTGAGTTTTACCTAGCCTGAGTTTGGGAATGAATCAATGAATAGTAACATGAGAAAAGAAGATAAAGTTTACAACCTCATCTGAATAAACGTTGACTCTCAAACTTTCCTCTCATGAATGGTTTGCAATTGGAATTGGCCTTCCCATTAAAGAAACTACATCTATGCATGTTCTGCCAGAGTGTCCGCTCCTCACAATTGAGAGAGTGAACAACAAAATCCCTTCCGACCTAAGTGAAACTTTTCAAAATACCAATACGAACAATTTTATTGAATTTCCTAAAGAATGAAACATTTTATTTGAACTGTAATGTGAGCAACTGCATAATTTATATATATCTTATGTTTGCCGCTTATATCTACGGTCGATGTGGTTTGAAAAAAACAACTGCTTTTATTCTCTTTGATTCTTCGGGAAACGTTTTTTTCCGTTCGGCCAATATAAAGTTTTGGGCATGAGCCACAAGTCAACTTGATCTATCCGACATTGATGATTTGTCTTTTTTGATTGTAGTGAATTTGCTCGAACTATTATTCGTTCTGTGAGTCACGTCTAAGCTTCTCTTTTTTAAAAAACGAGTAATATTATTGGTAGGTTCACCAAAATATGACAATGTTCTATAGCGAACGCTATCGTTTCTTGAATTTGGGTAGACCAGGTCCATAGCTTGTTTTTGTAGTTTTTTGAAAAGAATCTGGTCGATAATATCTACCTTGTGAACGTTGTTGACAGCAATTTGTTTGGTGAAACGCAGATCTCTCTGAAAATTGCTTCACGACAGTAGAATCTTCAATACTCTTTGAAGCATACTATTGAATACGGCTACCTTATGTTGAGGAGGAATTATGTATGATTATTCCTGTTTAAGATGGTTTCTGAAAATTGGAAGTGATTTATTGAAATATTTACCCCCTTCCATTGATGTGGTAATAGTCTGTATGTCGCTGATGTAAAATGATTCTGATGGAAAAACTTTCATCTTCTGGGTTTCCATAAGATTTTTATGGATTGTTTCATTGTTTACCAACGATCTCCTATTCCGCGTCTGTTATGAAAAAATCAGTAAAAATAAATATAAATAAAAGTCGAAATGGAGGAAAATATTTTCACGATCCATATTCATTTTACTGTGAAAGAAAAAAAAGAGCGAGATGAAGAACCCATAAGCATTTTCTGAAAACCTTTTGAATGTCAGTCAATCAGAAAATACAAGGGAAGTATATTCAATACCAGAGATATATTTCAATTTCTTACCTGAAAATTCCATATTGATTTTCAGTTGTCAGTTAATGCCTGTCATATTAAGTTCATTTATTCCTCGACAGTGCTTCATTTATTTGATTTACTTTTACTTCAAATGTTTTATTCTTTCATTTCATGCACGACAAGGTAGTCCTTCAAGTGAATTGTTTCAAACACGCGATAATTCCGACTACTCGAAGTCATTCAAAGCTACGAATTCTTTTCTTTTCAGAAGAAACGATGCAGAATGAATTGAAGTGGAGTACCAATTATAGAATATAAATATTTGGAGAAAATGAAATATTTAGCGTTGTGAGTGGCAATTGGATAATTCATTGAAATGAATGAAAGAAGTGTTTTTATTTTCGATTTTTATATAAAATCTAAAGGCTAATTATTCTTTGTTTCCTGATGTCTATTTGAAAATTTTCAAACTCAATCACAATATTCATTCATACTTATCATTCCTGACGCAGAGATTTTTGTTTCATCTTTCAATTCGAATACGTCATTGACAGAAAACAATTTCGAAAGTTTGAAAACTGAATTGAGAAATGTAACCCGGCTCTTCTCTATAATGATTATTTTCCCATTTTTCATAATGTGAAACATTTTTTCAACTTTTTTGGGTCCGCCGCAACCCGCGAGGGTTCATTGTGGCTCACAACTATTGACACTCGACCAAAAAACCCACCTTTTTAACGAAGCCGATTAGTTTGTACGGTGGGTGGTCTTTCAGGTCAGATGGTAAAAACGCTAAAAACCTGATTCGGTCCCCAGCGATGCAGACACGAAGTATGTGCTTTGCTGTTCCATCATTTTCCAAACAGAGGCGACACACACTGTCTTCTGACAGTCCAAGTCTCTGCATATGATGACAGTGACCTGTAAGAAGGCCTATTGAACATCGTAGTACATCTCTACTGTAGTCCAACAACTGAGTTTTACGACTGAAGAAACCTAACTAGTTTTTAGTATCAAGCTTCGAAGGGTGAATAAACGCTTTGGAGTGAGCCAATCGTGGAAAATTCTGCGCCAGAAGTCCATAAATCTTCTTGCCATCCAAGTGTTCAATATTTGTTTGGCAAAGCCTAAAGCGATGCCAATGACAGGTTCTGGTCCGATGAAGCTGCTTGCAGCATCCTCCATTGCAAGGGAGTCAGCAGCCTCATTGCCTTTCAGGCCAGTATGGCCTGGAATCCAGACCAGAGACAATTCGTGAAGTCTTCTCATCGAGGAGAGTAGTTTTTGGCAATTTACTACCAGTTCAGATGTTGTTTGGTAGGATCCAAGAGCTACAAACTCCACTCGACTGCTCGAGAATATTTTTATTGACTTGTGTATGAGGTTGAATTTTTCCAATCTCTCCACGCACATATCAATAGCGCAAATTTATGCTGGAAATACAATCGCATAGGTTCCTAGGCAGGTTGATACCTCTATCCTGGGCCTGCAACTGAAAACACCTGCACCAGAACTGGAAGGTATTTTTGATCCATCTGTGAACCAACAACTATCTGTTCTCAATATTCCCTTCTCCCGGAGTATCTAGGTGTAGTGTGTCTCATAGAATAGATATCAATTGTGGTTTCTCATCATAAGTTTGTTATGATATGATCCTACAGGAGAGGCTTGAAGAAATGTCTCAATCAACCGTTAAAACTTAGTTTATAGTCATCACAAAAGACAAAATATGATGCACAATCACTGAGTCATGCTTAAGGTAGATGATGGCTCAACAAGAAATAAGATTCAATCAGTTTTGTCATCTTCATGTGTGCCCTAAACACAAAAAATGGTCATGCTTTAAGAATCGTTTGACAACCAAGCATAAAATCATGAATTTACACTTTTGTGAGTCCTAAGATATCCTTTTTGTTGGATGAAAGTCACAATAGAATCAAATGTGATGAGGAAACAGATGTAGCGACTTTCCCTTTCTGAAATCAAAAAAGATTCAAATGTCAGAAGGTAAACTGTTTCTGTAGGGCTAGATGAGGATGAGAAAACTGCCTATTGGGGTTCCATTCCTCTGAAAGGGACATAATAGGCAGTGGAACATGATGTCACAATGGTGTTGGTCTAACTTTGAAAAAAATCTACCCTCAAAAAAGATCTATTTCCTTTGGAGGGTTGAAACTACTGGCCTTCAGCAACAGTAACATTCAAGAAAATCATGTACATTACCAGAAGCTTCATCGTCTATAATTCTTCAAGGATCAGGGTTTTATATAAGATCATGGTTCTATGGAGGTGAAAGGATTTCTTGAATTTTTCCAATTCAATATTCCAAACCTAATGCATAAAATAGCACTCTAGGTCAATAACCCGATTTTATGTTCGATGATGAATAGTTCTGCTGAAATAATCATATCGGAAAGTGTTCACGTTATATCTATTCATAATGGAAAAATTTTGCCAGACTATGCAAATTTAACGGAAAATTCTCTGTTTCAAGAAACTTTTCGTGTCATCCCTGAAAGGACCTGCAGTTTTTGACAATTTCATCAGTGATTTTATGGTAGAACATTCTAACCTGGAACTCAGCATTTTGTACTTCTCGAGATTATTCATATAATGTTTTGCCACATTCTCAAATTGCTGTTATTTCAGCCAATTTTATTTTATATTGGAAAATGACGCTTTCAAAATAATTCTTGAATTTATTATATGAAATCAAAGGAAATACTATGGAAATATTGTCCCGAAATTGGTCAGAACTAAGTCACATTTAAGTATTCTTCACCTTTTTCATGACCATGAAGTGTAAATGAAAATGTTTCATTATATAAATATGAAATATCTTTCAATTTCGTGAACATAAACACATAGACGGCTTATGATGAAAATAATTGCCATCAGTTACAAAATGATGATGAAAAAATCGTTCGAATATGCTCTTGAATCAAATTGAGATGCAAGTTTTCCTATGATATATTTGAGTCAGTGGAAAAAATTATTGAATTGATTGCACATGAATTCAACTTTTTTTTGACGAATTTTGAACCACTTTCTGTGAAAAGCATGATCACAGACGACATACGTTTGGATTTATAATCAGATTTGGTTGATTCTAGTTAGTATGGTAGCTAACTTCAGATCTTCTCATCATTCTGAAAGCATAACTGCAGTGAAAAATACAGACTAATTGCAATAATTTCTTAAAATGGAATTGTAGATTTATTGGTGATTATTCTCACCAAACCGATGAAATGATAGAAAAAAAAGGCAAGGTCACCAAAATATCCAGTCACAATCAAATATTCAAATATGTTCAGTTTGATATGATGATTATGACAGTGACTAGACCATAAATCTACTGAGATGAAAATAGAATGAATGTGTACAAATGAATCAAATGAAACTCACCAATACAATGACCAGATAGAAGAGATTGAAATAAAAAATGAAATGCCTTACTTCACTAATTCACATAACCTCACGAGAATAAGACACCAGTCTTGTAGACATCTGTCATATCAATTTTATTGAAATCGAAAAGTATAGGCGACGTACAGTTTGGCCGCGGCAAGTACCTAAGTCGGGTGACTCGGATGCCGGCTGCAGCTCATGCCAGGATAGAATTCAATTATGAAATCTTTACCACACCAATTCAAAGAGTCAATCGCTACCCCCATATATGAAACAGGTAAGCGTGATAACATTGGAAACTATAGACCAGTATCGGTTATCAATAATTCTGCTGAAATATTTGAACAATCCTTAAAGAGTAGACTTATAAATTACCTCAATGCAAAAAAATACTAACAGACAGACAGTTCGGTGTCATTATCGACTCCAATACCGATAAAGTAGTGCTAGATTCCGTACAAAAAATAATTGGAGCCTTGGATAGATCAGAAAAATGTATAGCTATATTTCTAGAACTAGCTAAGTTATTCGACATCGTTGATCACGACATGGTATTAAAAAATTTACATGGGTATGGTATACGTGGAAGACTATCTATCACATAGAACACCAAAGGTCAAAGTTGATAATAGCCTGAGTGAAGCGATGAAAGCAGGAGTACCGCAGGGAACAGTTTTAGGCCCCATGCTATTCCTTGTTTACATCAATAGTATCTGCTCCATCAACAATTTCAGGGGTCATCTCATATCATATGCGGGCGATACAGCACTCATATTCGCAGGTAGTAATTGGAAGGAGGTATTTGAAAAATCAGAAAAGGGACTGAAAGATACCCAGATATGGCTTGATCACAACCTTATGAGTCTGCATGTGAAAAAAACTAAATTTATTACAGTCACCCTATTGGAGAACGATCAACCTCGAAATAACATAATCCATATACATGACAGAGACTGTACTAATACAACAAACTGCAATTGTGCTGTTATAGAAAGAACTAAAATGATTAAGTATCTGGAGTTACTGAAAATGACAAAACTCTATATCCACCAATGTTCAATTTGGTAGTACACAAACAAAGTTCGTTACTAGTTCATCCATAATCATCTAATATCTGATTAAAGTCACACACAGAGATGAATTTTCTATCATGGTCCATAATTATTCAATCTTCTGCCAGTGAGCATTAGAACTTCTCGATTTATTCGGCTAAACATAAACGATGGTCATCAAGCTCTTCTTTATTCCCAATATTCATGAATTCTGTAAATTGATTATTCGGAATGTATGTATATAGATGAAGATATAAGATATATAATTGAATACTCTGACTGGTAGATGGAAAGCTCAACATAAGTACTTTAGTTACTTAGGTGCATCCATCCTCACACTGAGGGTAATAAAACTGTATATATATATAAACTGTAAAAACTGTGAAAATGATGACCTATAAATCTTGATATTGTTGAAAAATATAAGTTGAGTCATTCATGTAACACCGTGTCCACATATTTGAATACAGTTTTTAATAATTGTACTCTCAAACGAATGTTTTTCCTGAAATTTCCCGTTATTAATGTGGTAAAAATGATGCAATTTGAGAAATGATATTTCGTTCTTATATTGACGCATCGATTCGGGAATAGTTCAGGAAATGTTTAAAAATGACACTAGATCTAAAAAATGTTCTCCATTTCTTCAAACTCAAACTTCGTTGTTTTTGAGCCATATCAATCGAGCTACCAGCAATAGTTCGAACCACGCGTTCTATGGACTAGTTACGATAGCTCTCATGGTATTGCTAAATAAGAAAGTTTCCATTGAGAAATGGGAATTTATTCATCATATTTTTAGGTCTTTTCGATAATCGCCATACCAATTACAAATATTGCAACTTAGAGTTAGTTGATACTGAAGTGCAATTTACCGAAGTCTTTATTCCTGGAAGGGCTCGTTTCAAGATGAAAGAAATTATTCTCTTCTACATGAATCCACTTCTTGTTGATATACCACTATGATAATTTCGATTCTTCGGGAAGTTTTTCCACATGTTCGTGATATTGATAGGCTGCCTAATTCGGAATATTAAGAGAAAAAAAACATCTGCTGAATAATCTCTCCACTATAACCTAATAATGTTTTATGATTATCAGTAATTTAATATCTTCCCTCATGATAAGAAGGGACTTCCCATAAAACCATTGGACTTTATTAGCTTTACACATGCAATAATCAGTTGTGAAACAAAGTGGTAGTCTCCCGTCCCTCAGTCTCTATTAAACTGATCTCAAACTTGGCCATAAACTCGAAATCGCTGCTCATCAAAAACTTGTCAAACCCTGAAATTCGTATAAAATAACTCCCTAATCACTAGCGCAGTACATCACGATGGTCTAATTCGAGGATATGCAAAATCCTTCGAAATACTCTCGAAATTTAACAGCATAGTTTCCTGGTTACGTGAATTAACGATTCAACACACGACGTGTTAGACCTGGAGCGAGTTATTATATTGGAACAAGTCATTTTATACCGTGATGAAAATCATATCATATCATAGTTTTATCCAATGATAATTTTTTGTAACATCAGCTACTCCGGTGGCGATGGAATTGAAGGAGACAATGGGTAAAATCCGATGAAAATATATTCTTCAACTATTTTCATACTATGCCAAAATACATGAAATGGTTTTTTCGGGTGATTTTCAGTAATAAAAATCAGTTGCATGAAAGAGAGGAGGTTGAGTGTCAATAACGGTTTTTAAGGATTACGTCGTTTTATATGCAATTTTATATGCGTTTATGAAATGTATGCAGCTGAATTGATATATTTTCAAAATATCATGGAAATTATCAATAATGGTTCTACTTTCACCTTTTCATCGCATATTCCTTTCGGATTTCATCATCAGCTTTATTTTTTTGAATACGGACCTCTAGTTTTCTCCATATATTTTTGTAGCTACTCTAAGAAAAAATGATTCGATGAGGAAAACTAGAGGTTCGTATTTAAAAAATTATTTTGATGATGTATATCTACCGAAATGAAGAAGGCAAAAAACGAAATTCGACAATTCTATTTCTTGGCTTATATTTCGAAAACAACCACTGATATTCTTGATCTGAAGAAAGCTTGTTCTAGGTCACCAAAATAGAAAACTTTTATCCAGATCAACCGATCTTGTAGGTCTTACCGTTACCGAGATAGTGATAGTGGAATCCGCTGAAAAATGGCCTGTGTGTAACGTGAAGTTGCCCATACTTGACGAACATCCATGCTCATGTATTGAATTGAAATTTCACTGTGGAATTTTGACTAGACAGTTTACAAAACCCCAAACAATTCTCTAGGCGTGTTAAAAGGAAATTTTATATATACTCATATAGTTCCTCTTAAACAATATGTCCAAGACGAGGAGGGATATATATATATATATATATATATATATATATATATATATATATATATATATATATATATATATATATATATATATATATATATATATATATATATATATATATATATATATATATATATATATATATATATATATATAGTGTCACACATAAAGTCCGCATCAAATGGGATTTTTTTTTGTTATCTCTTCAAGCAACTTTTGATATCTCCATTAGCTTGTGCTCCAAAAATGATGCCAAATGACATGCATATGACCGATCAAGTGTTTTTTCTTCCCTGTCAAATTTGACATTTTTTCCAAAAAATGTTCAGAAAAGCAGTTATTGCTCGAAATTTCGAAAATCGGTAGGGAGAAAAGATGATTGTTTTTTTATTTTTCACCCATATACCAATTTTTAGCTCTCTAGTACAAATTTAGTTTTTTTACAGTTTTTCGAAAATTTGACATTTGCCGATTTCTCAAATTCAGCCAAACCTCAACAAAGTTAGTGCTCTATGCCTAACTCATCTTTCCAACGCATTTTTATTACCAATTGCAATTCTAAATACAACTTATTTCGCAAAAATTTAAAACACCAGAAAAAATTATGCCAAAAATGATGCAAAGTTGATACATTTTTAAAAACAGATAAATATTTCACTTTATTTCTACTTTTTACGAAATAGCTTGAAACGTAAGCATAATTAAAAAACAATATCGATGAAAAGTCAATAATTTATTCTTTACTGCACTTTTCAAACAGTTAAACTTTGATTTACTAATTACGAAAAATTTTTAAAGCACAACCTAATGGAGATATCAAAAGTTGCTTGAAGAGATGAACAAAAAAAATCCCATTTGATGCGGACTTTATGTGTGACTATATATATATATATATATATATAGCATGGGAAAATCGGAGAATCCGTATGAGATGAAAAGTTTGTTGTATTAGAAAAATATCGGTCATTATGGAGCTTATTCGAATAAAATTCTTAAAATCTCCATCTATTACTGAACTTTCAAACTGAGAAAAAACTCACTTCAATTCGCTACCTAGAATTTGATCCATTGTAAAACTTCCTCAAGCGAATAATAAGGAATTGGGAGTTTGCTAATAGATGATGCTATTTTGTAATAATTTGTCACTTGATGAGAATATTTAACCTTTTCAATTTAAATGTTTCCTCCGCCAAATTATAGACTTCGCCATCCCGGTTCTTTCGCCAAAATATACAATAACCTTTCTGCCATCATTTATTGGCAATCTAAGGAATACTGAATACCTTTTGAAAAGAAAAACGAAAGTTTCTCTTATACAATCTTTTCAAGATAGGGAGGGATATGAAGTATAGGAAAACCGGAATTCGTAAGATATAAAAAGTTGGTTGTACTAGAAAAATATCGGTCATTATGAAGCTCATTCGAATCAAATTCTTCAAATCTCTATTGATTACTGAACTCTCAAATTGTGAAATAACTCACTTCAATTCGCTACCTAGAATTTGATCAGTTGTATTACTTCTTTACGCGAACAATAAGGAATTAATATTCTGCTATCATATAGAAATTTTTCACTTTTTCAACGTTAAATCTCGCCTTCGCCAAATTATAGAATCCGCCGTTCCGGTTCTTTTACCAAAATATGTAATACCCTTTCTGGCATCACTAATTCGCAAAATATCTAAGGATTACTCATGTTCAAAACAAATCTCTCATGACGAACCAAAGGTCCTCTTATTCAATATGTTCAAGATGGTGGGGGAAAATCAGAATCCGTAATAGATAAAAAGACGGTTGCATTAAAAAATATCGATCATTTTGAAGCTCATTCTAATCAATCTCTTCAAATTTTCATTGATTACTGAACTCTCAAACTGAGAAATAACCTACTTCAACTCGCTAAGTGGAATTCAATCAATTGTAAAACTTTTTTAAGCGAATAATGAGGAATTGAGTATCTGCTATCAGATAGGTATTCTGTAATAATTTGGCATTTTTTCAATGTTAAATCTCGCATTCGCCAAATTAAAGACGTCTTCATCCCAGTTCTTTCGCCAAAATATATAAAACCGTTCTGACATCACTTATTCGCAAAATATCTCAGGAATACTTATGTTTTGAACAAATTTCTTTCATACATTGGCGCACTTTTAAAGTGCGATGACGGGCACTTCATCAGGAACAGACGACCTATTGATATTAGGCTGTTTTAAAATTTGCCTCACTAGACGTCGAAAAGTAATTTCCGGCATTGTGGATTCTAGTGTAGGAATAGTGAGTGGTGCCTTTCCCAGTGAATCGACTGTGGAGGGGAGTATAAATAGTTCAGCTGGTAGATTCGCGTTCTCTATGACTGTTGTTGCAATTGAATCATCAGCTTGTGTTGGTGGTAGTATTCTGGATTTTGTAAAGTTTCGATTAACAACATTAGTTACAGACCAGAAGGATCTAGACCCATTGGAATTGACAAGCAAATATATGGATTGATTTGTGTTCTCTTCTCAAACTTCTTATCGGTCTAACGTGTAGAATTTTTCTCAAAGAATAAGAGAACATAACTACCAACTATTCATTTGCCAACCATCTTTCAGCAAAGTGGCATTAGTTCAATCACTGTCACGATGTGCTACATTTGAAAAACAGTAATGATCAAAACAATATTTTTGCAAGAAATCAGTAGATTTAAGAATTCGTAGTAGTCACTCAATGACCGAAGGAAATAGTATAATGCTCCTTTTGAGTTTGTTTCATGATATAAAAACCGGTAGTTACGTAAACTCAGTTAGTTTTCTCTTAGATGTCCAATCCAATAATTTTTTTCTGTAATATAATTTTTATGAATAATTGATGCATTAAGGAAGCATTTTGTAGTTGGAATTCAGTTTGAACACGCCTGAAACCCGTGTTACGATTTTGTAAACTATTCAGTTCAAAACTCACAATGAAGTTTCACTTGAAGAGTCATTATTATTATTATTTTCACTGAGTATAAAGTGACTTGTTCAAATGCAACGCTACCTCCTGATCGATAAACTCGAAATCGCTGCTCATTAAAAACCTGTCAAACACTGAAATCCATATAAAACCACCTCCAAATTATCATCGCAGAACGATGATCTGATTCCGGGATATGCAAAATCCTTCGAAGAGCTTCTGAAATTTAACAGTTTCCTGGTTACATAAATGAACGATTCAACACTATCAAGGTTACATAAATTGAAGTCAGCCAAAATCACAAATCGATTTGCAGAAAATGCAAGTTAGGGTGAACAACTAGTACAGAGTGATACAGTGCTTGGTATTGACCTGGTTTTGGAATTATTATTTTTATATTTCGGTTAGGCGAACTTGATTGCTTTTATTCTGACGGGAATTCTTGGGTAAATTGTTTTCGTGTCTAAGGTAATTTTGGTGTTTCGTTCAGTGTAATACAAACTATGTCATCAAAGCAATTCCTTGACGAAATATGATATCTTGATAGCTACTGGAAATTGTTTTCCTCTGCTTTCTAGTATGGGATGATTGATTGATGTTGAGAAATTATCAACGGTGTAGTTTGGATATTTCAAACTACATATTTGTGTCAATGATCATTGGTACCATTAGACACACTAGACAGTTTTCAACTTCAGCACAATTTCAATATAACATGATAATGAGAGTTTCAGATTGATTTTCATCTAGGTGTGCTTCTTCATCACCCAGAAATGATCCTTCGACTAGCAACCATAAAATCTTCATATCTAATATCCTCATGTGACTGAATAAAAAATATCAGTCAATTTTTTTCTATTCCTTGCCAATACTTCAACATTATTCAACTCTTATTCAACATTACTGTCCACCCACATGTTCCTTCATGAAACCAGGTCAAACCTGATATAAATCACCCTGTACATGTTAGATAAATTATCAGGGAGTGACTAAACTAGTATATAGAAAGCTTACTCATGCAAAATTACACCCATAATGCAATAAACATGCAACATGTTACCTTTGAAACATATCTCCGTGTACAATCAGTTATGATATAATGCCTTCAATTAGTATTAGTTTTGAGATTAGGGTTTTTAAAGTATGCTGGCGTAAAAGTACAAATATATACATAGAATAACGAAGGTTGAGTGGAAATTGCAATTTGTGGCTGCGGCTTTTTAACTATTTTAATGACATAGCTGCTAACACGAACATACGATATTATAAAATAAATACCATCCTAGTGAACATATAAGGTTTCTGTAATAGCAATAATGCAGAGCCGTTTACAATCGAATTTTTGCGTGAGGATATCGTTAACGGCAAGCTTTTGGTTACGGATATATTCGAGGCTAGCTGAAATGTTGTCAAATGTCAACGTTCATGAATCGAAAAAAAACATGAACTCTCATAGCACATCTTCATTCGTTTCATCGCAGTTTTTTCGAACACTATAGGCTATGACTGCTTGCAGCAGTCCATTTTTTGTGAAGAAGTATTATAATGCAGTGCAATGATTGTCAGCCATCTTGAAGCTATTTTGCGAGTTAGCCGTAGTTTGCAGGTTACTATATCTGTCGTTTTGTTTACGATTGCGGCAGAGATTATCCAAGGTGATAAAGCAATGGACAAATTGTTCTTTTTCAGGTGTAGGTATCTTGATTTTAATAATGTTGATTCCCTCCTTGTTTCAGTTGTAACTGTTTTTCTGAATTTCCATCGCTTTTCTATATAGTCACTGTTTCTCGGGTCGGGTATTTTTCGTGAAGAATGTTCATGTTGACTCAGGCAGTTTGATGTGCTAATACCTGTGCCTCGATCAGGTAAATTGCGTGAAGCGTGTTCATGTTGACTTAGGCGGTTTGGTGTCCTTATACCAGTGCCTGGATAAGGTATATTGCGTGAAGCGGCTCAAGTAGTTTGGTGTGCTAATATCTGTGCCTGGATCAGATAAATTTCGTGAAGCGGGTTCATGTTGGCTCAGACAGTTTGATTTACTAATACCTGTACCTGGATCATGTAAATTGCATAAAGCGTGTTCATGTTGACTCAGGCACTTTGGTGTGCTGATACCTGTGCCTGGATCAGGTAAATTGCGTGGAGCGTGTTCATGTTGACTTAGGTAGTTTGGTGTGCTAATACCTGTGTCTGGATCAGGTGAATTGCGTAAAACGTGTGCATTCGTCGACCCATCTTCTATCTGTCGTCATGCTGTTTGTTATTCTCGAACTTCTTAGAATGGGATCCCATATTTGGTTAGGGTTCACAGCTTCTATTTTTTTGTTGAAATTATCCTGTGTTTGTGGATCCCTATTACAAGCCGTACCAGTCGGCTATGGTATCCTAGAACCCAGTGGTTTCCTTAACTTAGTGCATGCTCCGCAACAGCCGGCTTGTCCGTATGGCCTGGTTTCCAGTTTCTTCAATGCTCCTTCAGCCTTGTTTCCATGGATCTTTTGGAAGTTCCGATGTATACCTTCCCACGAGTGCACGGTATTCGATATACCCCTTCTGCTGGTAGTAGGTCTCTCTTGGTACTTTCTTGTATCTTCTTGGTTAGTTTGAACACCGTTTCAATGTTGTGTTCACCCAAGAGTTTGCCAATTCTATTTGTGACTCTAGGAATATATAGTAGACGCACGTGCAAGAATTGGATCCTTTTCCCTTTTTGAACCGTGAAAGTCTCAGTTTCATGGCCTTGTTGATCTCAGGTACACTGTATCCATTCGACCTCGAAGTCACTTGGATACGTTCCAGTTCTTCCTCGACATGCTCTGGTTCACATATTCTTCGGACCCGTTAAGTTTTTGGTCCGACCAGGGTAGTGGTTTGATACTGCGTGTAGGTATCTATGCGTATCTATTCACGTACACGGATTTACCTGATCAAGGTACAGGTATTACCAGACCACACCACCTGAGACAACATAACTATGCGTTACGCAGCCGTGATATCTCAGGATATATGAACATCTAAAGAAGCTAGCCATTTGCTTCAATATCAGGACGAAATTCCAAATATCGTCGGCCTCAAAACATTAAAAATAGTGACACTCAAAATCTCATCCCCGAAAGCCCCAACCATTCGGTCTTGGATAGTCACTCTATCGATTATTTTCAAATGCGGCAACATGGTAACCTTCTCTAAGTTGATGACCCGATACCGCCGGGTTCTTACACTCCTCTTTTTGATTTCAATGTAGACCGACCCTCAGCTACAAGAGATTCGGTAAACACCTGGAGTTGCTGAAAGCCTTCAATTTTCATTATATTCAATATCGTTGAGGTCCCCTGAGCATTTTCAGCAACTAAGAGGATTTACTGGATCATTTTCAGTTGTGGATCTGTCGTCTGGAGCATACCGACGAATCAGCAGTTATAAGAGTTACCCACGTCATCGCGTTTGAGAAGACGAGTTTCCGATGTAATTCAGGGTTAATAATCAAGACTACGTAGGGAGCAATATAAATTCAGAAACACAGAAACAGTTCCATTCTAAAATAAGAATGAATTACCAGTATTGAGATCTGGCTACATTCAGTCAATTTCTCTCCGTATGTGGTCATTCAACTGATAGAATTGAGGCCATCATCAATGGAACAAAAACCGGAGGCACGAATGAATTCTGTAGTATTTGCTTTGTGGAAAACTTCGTAAGTTTCCTCAACACCTTTGATAATGTCTACCACAGACGCAACATCAGGTGTAAAACCAGAAGACCACGGCTAATAAATTTTAATAATAGCCTTCAATGTTGCTATTATATTTCATTTTGGTAAATTTTTTTAATCGTTTCACATTTCTGAAATACTAGATGAAATAAAAAAAGCATTGATTTTTATATAAGTTCAACTACCATGAGGAGACATAGACTTTGGCATTCACTGAACAGAGCAAGAACTGAATTGGGAATAGGCGTGAAAGTTCTTTTTTTATTTTTGAAGATTGTACCACTTAGAAAAACTTCAACAGACATAGAGGTTTGGAACATCGAAACATTTTTCGAACGATTTTATCAATATATCAATTCATGATGATCAAATTATCGAATTCACCAGGAATATCTGGTGGACGTTGGATTATATCCGACAGGTGTTATTGCGGGATTCTTTACAGCAGCAATTCCATCATATGCTATTGGCGGTAAAACTGCTGGAATCGATTTCAATTATTCAAACGGACACACTTCAGACCGGTTTCGGACTATTTGGTCTCTCGACTGTGCATCATCAACATGAAGTCGATGATTTTCCATGATTGAAAATCGAGTATCACTCCTCGAATCAGGCTGAAACGAACGACAAGCAACATATTTGTCATCGCCCCATCTGCCCGTGAACGAGGTTCTTACCAACCGCACAACCGAATGGCAAAATTCCACGTACTCGTATGAGGAAAAAATGTTCACTAAGGGAGCATACTTGAAGACTGAGAGAATTGTTCTTTTGTATAATTTGATTTAGAGTCAGTCTTCAAGTAAGCCCCCTTACTATATGCGAAAAAATTGCTATGAGATGAGATTTAAATTTGTTTTATACCGGTAGTTGACAGAATTATAGATGATACAGCAAACTTCAAACAGATTTTCAATAGTCATGCTGATAAAAAATATATGAATTTTTTTTTCGAATTTTACAATTTTTCCATGTATTTCCAAAACCATAACAGCTACGATGTAGTACTGTTTACTTATAGAAAAAAAATCAGAAAATCAATATATCACATTGATTCCATATTTTCAGAAGTATTTCCTAGGTGTCTTTGAAATGCTCCTATTCAATTGAACTTTCATTGTCAAATATCTCTATTCAAAACTATTTCAATGAAAACCAACGAAATAAATGAAAAATTTAATGTTTCGAATAAGTCAGGAAGATTTATTGTCCAAAACGGAACCTAAACTATATTGAAGGTTTCATTTTCCATTTTCACCATGATACAGAAATGATCATTCTGAAAAAAGTTTGGTTGGATGACAGGATCAATTGTTTTATGCTGTTTTTTTTTGGATTATTATCCTTCCACAATCTGAAAAAAAGGTGAATCAATGGAGAATCTGCTGAATTGTTATAAAAAGCAAACTGAAAAGCTCACTTCGAAAAGTTACTGCGTAATATAAATTACTAGAAAGTCCAGTCAGTGAGTATTTGTCGTGTTCGTAAATTTTGCCTACAAAATGAAAAAGAATTAATTGAAAAAATCAATTATCGATACCTAGCTTCCTTACGTGGTTAACGTTTCATAAAATAATCCTTTTTCATTCTCGAAATCTATATTTACTATAAAAATCTCGTCTCAAATTGTGATGGTCCTCCACAAAAAATGTCGTTTGAAGAATAGGGTCATTTTTTCTCAAAACCAACACAACTAACTTTTCTTCATTTATAATGGAAAAACATTGTTTTGTAATAAATGATGGAACGTTTAAAAATATTTTATTCGTTTTCGTTTCTTTTGATAACTCCATCGTTTGAAGATGAGGATGCTATACTCACTTCAACATCAGTAATTTACAAATCGTTGGATTTATCAAAACCTGCATTATGTATTTTTGTTGACCTATCGAAAGCGTTCGATACTGTTTACCATAAAGGACTCCTCGGGAAATTAGAAAACATCGGCATACGGGGCAGAGCATATGAACTGTTTTATTCCTACCTGAATAATCGAAGATAAATAGTTGACCTCGAGGGAGATAAAAGAAGTCCGAGAAAAATTGCTTACGGAGTGCCGCAAGGTAGGTCTTGGGACCAATACTATTCATTATCTATATAAATAGTCCAATAAAAATGCATTCCGAAGAAAACATTCCCAGTTTTGCTGACGACACAGCAATATTTCATAATGCGGAGACATGGCAAGACCTCGAGATGAAATCAGAAAGAGATTTCAAAAACATCAAGGAATGGTTTCAATATAACAAATTGACCTTAAACGTAGAAGAAACAAAATATCGATCAACACATGAAATGGGATTCAAACGTATTATATTTACCACAAAAATTACGAGGATTTTTGTTTCCCTTCAAACTATTGAAACAATGGCTCAAAATTCCCTATATGACTACTGTATATTATGGTTTGGTTCAATCGCAACTCTTTTATGGTATTATAGGTTGGGCAGGTATTAGGGATAGCAACTTGAGATGTCTGGATACTTTACAAAAAAAAATTCAAAAAATTTTGTCAGGTGACGGTAAAACGTTCTCCAGTGACGTCTTATTTGAAGAAAGTAATGTCCTAGATACACGTCAGCTATACTGCCCGAAGATTATTCTGCAAGTCGTTGAGAACAAAATAAAAATAAAACCAGTGAAACACATGTATAATATCCGTAGAGAAGAAAATAAAATTTTGGCTACTAGATGCCAAACCTTGGTAGCTCAAAGACACTGTAATTATGAGGGCCCAAAGATATGGAGCATAGCACGGGAAAAAATACAACTCATTTATGAACAAAATGAATCCAAATTCAAGGAAGAACTGAAAAATTGACTCGTTTCATCAAATTACCAAAACATTATTTGTGATGCCTACCTTACTGAAATACAATATGACTTTCATAAGTGAGAATAAAATGAACTCAATAAAAAGTACTTAATTTTAATGTCATCATGTACTTATGTGTTTCATATTATGTAGGTTTATAGTTTTTCAATTCATTATGCTAATTTATTTTCATCAGTTTATATCTATTCATTGTATTGTATTCAATTCATTATAGTTAACAGTTTATATCTATTCATTGTATAGAATACTCTTACATACATATTTTTTTTAATTTAGTTATACTTTAGAATTTGACAATATCACGCACAAGGAACATTTTTTCGAAAATATTGCTTCTGTGATGCCTACGTTTATTTACCAAATCTCTTTTATATACATGTGAGCAATATGGCGAATAAACATTATTATTATTATTATTGTTTGGAGAATAATGCATATTCACATAGAATTGAGAAACTTTGGTATTCTGTTTCTCTGACTAATGTTAATGAGAGGTTCATCTTAAAATATGACAAGGAAGCGCTTCCTGAAATTGAAGTCCTGACTGTATAATTTGAATCAGAATAAAGCAACATACGATGCCACAATCCCAACCTTTATAATTTTGCCGTCTGAACCACATTACAACTGTGTTCACTCCCTGAATGCATCGTTAATCTACTTACAACTTGAAACAGCGGCAGCGGCCAATTTCTCAGTTCGCGAATAACAACTACTCTCGCAAATATATTCGAGGATTTGGAGGTATTACTTTCCAAGAGTCTGTTATACGGAGCTGTAATCTTTGGCAAATATCCAGGGACGCACTGCGATTTTGCGGTCGCAAGTGTGCCCCTTTTTCGTGCGGCCACTGAAATGGCTAATGTAATGAAAACCTGTCTTGCGGTTTCAACAGTTTGAATCTAGGATACACATAGTGAGTCAAAATGACCAGATCAACATTGGGGTGACTTTTACGTTATTAATGTGGGCCCACAAATATTATGATTTGAAATTTGAGGTCTGTGAATGTTCATGGGTATATGATTATGACTTCGCAACTTAAGTCAAATTGTCCCAATAGGAGAGTACAGGAGAGTCAAGACCAATGATAGAATGCCAATTTTGAGCAAACGTCAAGGTTTCGCTCATTTTTTTCTCGGATTACCGTGACGAAATGTCCGAAATCTTCAAAAGCAAAATGAACTTCTCTGAAGAGGTGAAATACTTTGGCACTACTCTCGACAGAGAGCTAACATGGAACTCTCACCTACAGGGTAGAGCATAAAGAGCATATGTGGCTTATGAGCAATATCGGAGGACATTGGGACGCACATGGGGTCTTTCAAGCAACAATCATTCAAAAATTATATCAAATACAGTGATTGGCTTGTTTAAACATCACAGGAGCCATGAAAGCAACACCAACCGCGGCAATGGAATTAATTACTAGTCTGACCCCTCTGGCGAGAATGTACTGCGCAATCTCTGCTGCAGGCAGCCAGTGATGCAATTGAACCCCGGTTTGTGTTTGATAAACCCTATAGAATACCAATAAAACAGAACACAAATGCAATACGCATATATACAGCCGTCTCAAAACGAAAAAAGAATCAGGATTTGGAGTTTACCTCAGATCGCGAAGCCTAAGGAGTAGGTGGGGAATGGAAAAAAATACCAGCGTGGTAAAATCGCCATAAACCAGGAAAGGAATTTCTGGCAAAAACATAACAATCTGCACTGATAGTGCAGATTGAACTGACAACGTGTTACCTCAGGGTAGTACTAGAGTGCCACCAAGATCAAGCCAAAGCCTCGGTAGATAATAACATTATGATGAAGTGGGGGAAAGGGCACGACAGGGGTGAAGGTAATCGCATTGCCGACTCTTCAGCCAAAGAAGCGGCTGGACTGAGAATTTTAGGATTCAGTGACTGTTATGGCCTGATGACTTCGACAATTGCTTAACTAGCCAAACGTCACACCCATGCTCAATCTCTAAAGAGATGGAATGGAATCAAAGGATGCAGTCGCCCTTGGCGACCCTGGGAATTTGGCGCCGAAGAAATATCTGGCGACGACCAGGAAAAACCTACGCTTAACATAGATTTCTGACCGGCCACTGTCAACCAACGGAACACCTCCATATTATGGGACTAGTAGACGTACCTCTATGCAGAGTGTGTGAACAGGATGATGAAACTGTCAGGCATGTCATATGTGAGTGACTGGAGTTATCGTCAATAAGAGAGTGTGTGTTCAGCGAGAGTTGGCCTACACCTGCTGATATGAAGGGGATGTCTCCTAGTGATCTGTCCACCTTCCTGGACAGGACAGGATGGACGATGACCTAGGAGGACAACTCTTCGGGAGGATGTAAAATGTGTCACGTGTGGCCTAAGTGCTGTGGGCCTATAATCACCATCCCTACTTTACAGATATCGTGACGTAGTACACCAGGAGTTCTTGCCACATGGTAGTATGATCAGTACAACGTATTATTTCGGATTTATGAGCTACTTGCGAGTAGATATACGAAAAAACGTCAGGAAAAACAATTCCTGGCTTTTGCATCAGGATAATGCCAAAAGCCAACATCACAATCATGCCTAAGTCACCGTATCCACCAGATTTGACACCCTGCGACTTTTTATTGTACTCAAGATTGAAGAGACCCATGGAAAGACGGCGTTTTGCGACCATTGATGAGATAAAGAGAAGGGGAAGAGAAGACAGGGTGAGTGAATTTCACAAATTTTTTCATGTTAGTATTCCATCAAAATTAAAATATGTCCATCAAAGTGATGCTCTTCGTGGAGGATGCAGTATATTTCCATTGCTTTTCGAAGATTTAGGATTTATATCGAAATGAAGCAGAAGACAAGAATGTAGTGTTGTCGTGAGAAGTATCAGGAAAGATTGAAAAAGAGAAATCCATTGAGAAGTTCTCAAACGTGAAATATGGTAACAGAAAGTTATATGCTGACTTTTTAAATATATTAAAAAACGATAGTCTGAAAGTTTTTCTTTCACAAAACAAAAATCCAATTGAAATTAAACGATTTCACATATTCTTGAGTATTTTAGCGGTAAAATCCTGATTCCGAAATCAAAAGCGGCCCAGATCTACGAGGTCTGTTCAAAAAACAAGAAAAACTTTAATTTTTCTCAAAATAATGTAATTATTTTTCAATTTCTATCTTGTCCGCTCGAAGTAATTTTGAATTGCACTTTTCGGTATGTACTTGAGCTCTCAGTGATTTGGTTTTTATCGCCTCAATCGTCGCAAAACGTTGTCCTTTTATGGCTCTCTTCAATCTTGGTGACAAGAAAAAGTCGCAGGGAACCGAATCTAATGAATACAGTGGCTGAGGCATGATTACTGTATTGTTTTGGCCAAAAAAATTACGAACAAGCAATGTCGAGTAAGGAGGTGCACTATCGTGATGCAAAAGCTTTGCATCACTTCTTAATTTAATCTTGGCTCTCTTATTGGGACGATTGGTTTCGATATCACAACCATAAACTCATGATTTGTCACCAGTTTTGACTCTTTCAAGCAAATCTGGATCGCCGTTGATGTCATTCAACAATTACTGGGCGATGCTTATGCGACGCATCTCTATAACATTTTTTTTTTACTTTTCATCGGTTGTTGAAATGCTGAGACGTCCAGGGCAAGCGTCGTCATCCAGATTCACATCACATCACATCCCTTCTGACGCACAGTGTAATCACTTTATGCCACAGTCATTAAGTCAAGTGTTTATAAGCACTCAATTCCATATTTCACACAAAAATCGATGCAAATATTCACCTTATTTTTTGAACAGTCCTCATATATGCAAACTTCACAAAGTTTTTATATTTCGACTTCAGAATCAATAATTTCAGAAACGAAATTCGCGTGATCGGGAATGAATTAATTTATTCAAACTCAAGAAAGCAAACTCTCCACCGCAATAACAACGCCACAAATGTAGACAAGACCCCAATTGTTTGCTGCAACTTCTATCATAAATATCAAACGAAACTTTTTCAATTGGAAAACTATTTTGTTCGTAATTGCGATCGTCGACAGTAGGTATTCGTTTTTTGTAGAAGTTTTCGAGCATCGAGAGAGTTACAGTTCTTGAAGTTGTTAATAACGTGACTCTATAGAGTTGTTTTCGGTAAGAATGACGCAGAAATCCAACTTCAGAAAAGTTAATCGTTCACGAAGTAGTAATTGAAGTTTACTCGATTGAAGTAGGGTGAGGATACAGGTCAGGCGAACAATATTGTGTTCTGCTTTCTGAAATGAGTCACCACCAGAAAGTAGTGTCATTGATGAACCAACAATATATTTTTTTTAAGTCTAGATTTCTATAACTGCCAATCCCTGTGTCATTACCAGAGTTTTGTGCAATAATACACTGATATAAATTGAGATGATTTTGAGATACATTCCGAGTAAAAAACAAACTCCATGTCAACAATATAATAAAAAGCGGACAAATTAATTTGCAGGTAGTGATTTCACTAGTTAATTACCGAAAAATCAATTAGGATAATCATCATTTAACAAACAAAGTCCACAGCGGACCAAAAAACTTCAGGTATATAAACAGCTAACCCCTGTCTTTAGATTCAGTATCAATTTGCTTCTCCTGACGATGCTAACCTTGTTAGCGAAACGCGCGTCGAGTGCAAAAATATCAGTTTGGACTTAGGGTAATTGATCTCTGGGAAAAGTTTTCAACTTTTACACCAAAGGTTCCAATCTCATCGTTTAAAACCGATTTTTGTGAAAATCTTAGTGTTTTTGGGTACTTTCATCAATATGGCTTTCCGGAGACCTTTTGAAACAAATGATAATATTACGTGTGAGGAATCTGTGTCAAACGACAGGGATCCGGAATTTGAAAATGAGGACTTACATGTTCAAGTTCAGCGAGTAATTTTAATATTCATTAATGCTTGAAGAAGGAAAATTGTCACACTTCACAGAATGCTATTGTCAATAGAATATGCGAGTTAACGAAACTATCTCGTTCGACAATTCTTTGAGTCATCAAAATAGGGGATGTCATTGACCATGCAATGAAACGAAAACAAAGGAATGAAACATTCGCAAACGTTGATGGTGCTACAAAAGATGTGATTAGGCGAACAATTTATGGTACATACCAAAAAAATGAAGTACCGACCTTGGAAATGATTTGATATGAATTACTCGACTATCCCGATTACAATTAAAAATCTATAGAAATTCTACGAGGTGTCTTATTGTCTTGTTGTTTCAAATATAAAACATTGAACAATCGGATGGTCATAATGGAATCGACACACATTGTTCAACTTCGACAAGAATATTTGAGGCGAATGAAAAGCTACCGAGAATCCAGCAGACATATAACCTACCTCGACGAAACTTGGTTTGACATCCATGATGTTGTTTTTTGCTTAAAGAATACATTTCGCAAAGAATGAAATTGTTTTATCAAGATGGTTGTTCTGTTCGGGCAATGTATCGCGCACTTCGCCCATTTTACGGTCGCCATAATCGTCCTACCGAAAGGACTGCTCTCAATGTGGTGGATACATTTGACTTCACTGGTTCAGTGAACGATCGATCAACACCCGTACGTCGACGAAACGCTAGATCTGCCAAAAAAATCGCCGCTGTCTGTGAGAGTGTGTAGGAGAATCGGAGGCAGTTGATTTCGCGTCGCTTACACGAAGTCGGCCTTTTGCCGACCACAATATGGCGAATTTTGCGTCGTGACTTGGGCCTGTACTTGTAGAAAATTCAACTGACCCAGAAACTGAACGTAAACGACCATAGACAACGACGTGTGCTCGCTGAATGGGCTCGGGAGCAGATGGCAACTGACCCTGACTTCCATCGAAAAATCATCTTCACCAATGAGGCCCATTTCTGGATGAATGGGTACGTGAACAAATAAAATGGTCGAATTTGGGACCATACTAATCGTCGCCTAATGGAAGACTGTATACAGGGTGGGCCATCGAAAACTTGACATGGAGGTTTTGGGTACTAATCCTGCAAATCCTAAAAAACGCTCAGACAGGTCGATTTTTATTGGAAGGGGGACAGTTTTTTTTTCCATTTACAGTGTCGTCACTTCAACCCCCGAGCAGAGGCATGAGCAACCCTTGGAATTTCAATAGAGAACTGGGGAAGAGTCGCACATCGTTTGAAAGATCTTGGAATTCTCTAAACAACGGGGTACACTTTTTTTATTTGGACGAACCATATCAAATTTAGAGTTGAAGTTACTCACTTAATCCTAATGTTAGCATATGCTCAAAATGGGCACCTCCAGCTTCCATGCAATAATAAAGATTCTGCTGGAAACGTTCTCGAACATTGTGGAGCATTTCTGGAGTAATTTGGCCACATTTATGTGTGTTTCGTTGTCGTTAATCTTCGCGTGATGCAGGAAGAGTACAGTAAATTCTGCTTTTCAAATGATCCGACAGAAAGAAATCTAACGGCGAAAGGACTGGTGAACGTGGTGGCCATCCGATAGTGCCCCGCCTCATTTTGGGGATATATTTTCTGCGATGTCTTGCACCCTCTGAGCCACGGTGTTTGCTGACAAACTGACACTTTTAAATTAATTTACCTTTTCGGGGCATATTTCTTCGGCTACTGCAATCAAGCATTCTCTTATCATTTCTCCATCGGTGAATGGTTTTCCACGTTTTCCGATTTCAAGAGCCACACGAAAGCTGGCGCGAGTTGCAAACTCTTGTTCAATATTCGCTTTGGCGATTTGAGTCCGCGTTTCAAAGCTTCAAATTTTTCCTTCCGCAAACTTCCTGTATACTTGGAGTAACTTTGAAGATGTTTCGATTCATAGTGTCGTTTAATGTTATAGTCTTTGAGAACAGCTATGGTTTCATTACAAATTGAACATAGCGCCTTATTACTGGACTCAGTCACAAAATACTGAAAGTTCCATTTTTCTTGGAACGTTCTGCTCTCATTGTCGATTTTTCGCTTCTTTTCCATACTAACAAATCATAGGTACATAAAAACAATAAGTCAAATCAAAATACTTTTATTGACGGGTTTTACTTTATTTCACAATAGACAGTTTCGCATCTTTCGCCTTTCCTACGCAGACTAACTCGCAGTCGCGCCGCTAGCCTTTTTATATGCAATTATTACTGCCATCTTGAGGTGATCGGAATACACTAGCTAGAACCAGAACTTTCTCGAACCAACGTGGTAATTCCAAATAATTAATTACGCCTAATCCCACCTAGCGGGTAGCTGATAAAGATAGTACCACTACTCGCCACTAGATGTCGTTAAGTGTCACAATACACAATAATAATTGAAATGCAAAAAAATCGTAAGTTTGCTTAGGTCACGCACTTTACGACTATCCTAGTCTAGAAATATAGTTGAGGGCAGAAATTGGCCCTTGGAACAGCCCGAAGGCTTCGAAGTTTGGAGACTCCTGGTTTAGAATCAAATGAGAAGATAATTGAAGAATTTTACGCAAGTATATCAACTGAAAGAGATATATTGATCATTCTAAAGGATACCTGAGTATGGGGTGTGACAACTTCAAAATCCAATAATTTTTTGTGGGTATTATCCCAATTCAGTTCGGAACGAAATTTCAAATGATTTATTAACATGTAAAGGGCAACTTTTTCTCTGAAGCTCAACGTAACGAATGAGAGTCGGTTTTTCGTGGAACAATATCATTCCAGACTATTCATCATCATTGACATCTATTCGTTTGTCAAATATTCCGGAACCCCAATTTATGAAGATGTCCATAAAGGCCGTACTCTATTTAAATAGACCTTGCCGGTTACCAATAAAGAGCAATCCATCATTTTGTGAAACGCGGCAGTTGACGATCGAGCGGAAATGTTCAGGGATTACGAACTGTTCCTTTCAGTGGTGACAGATGATATTTTCAACGTATCACTTTGATAGGTCAATTGTTATTATTGTACGATCGTTCGACATTTCCGGATGGTGTATTATGAAAATGGATTTCGATAGGTTTTATGCATCGAGTTGCATTTTCACCAGGATTCATGAATTCATGATAGAATTAATGTTTTCAATCGTGAGACTGGGGTGTGATGAACAAATTTGAAGCGTCAACTTTTCAAACTAATTTTCTTTTCCTATTACTTCGTAATAGGATACATTTTAACCACCTTCAGCTAAACATGCGTAATAGGATGTTGTTATTCATATTGTTCAATGAAGTATTTCCTCCCAGTCTTCATTATATTTGTTTCATTCCTTTTTGTATGATGAACTTTGTGAGACTATTCAAGGTCTATGTTCAAATTTCGCAGGCTACCTACACCCATTTCGTTATGTTGGTAGACTCATCTTGAGCATAACTTCACAGTTTCGGCTATTTAGTATGTTTAGTTTTTTGGTGAGAAGCATGAAAGTTAAAAATGTTTTGCGTGCTCGGCGATTTTTGATCAAAATATTAGCATCAAATTTTGAAAAAAGAAATAAGTTCACAGAAATACTTGAAATGTTGACAGTGGCATACGGTGATTGCACTTCGAGTCAAAAAAATGTTCACAAAAGTGATACAAGCTCGTTACAAGGTCGATGTGATGTGAATGTTATAGTCTGGGTTACAAGATCCTTTTTTGGGAACTTCTGTCCAATGACACCGAAAATTATGATCCAGGGCTCATTCGACTCGGAATGACCTATAACAACTTTTCAAAAATATTTTTTAGAAGTTTCAAATGTAAATAAAATCCCTGATAATTTTTAAACTGAAAACCTTTTTTTCACTTCTTAGAGCTTTTCTACAGAACCTACAAACAATATTCTCGTTTGAAAAATTGGGAAATTATTATTTTCCACTCTGTTATTAATGATCAAAAACGTTAAAAAGTGAAAAATTCAATTAAAGCAGGGAAACATTTTTTTAATTCAAATTCACTTGTATTCTTTTTGTTTAAAATTACATGAAAATGATTTTTCATAATTTCAAGCTCTATTTGTTTGAAAAATTGTTATGATATTTGAAATTTTCTTGGGGAAATTTTTATCAGTGATGAATATTATGATTTTAAAAAACGAAATTGTTTCTTGAAAAATTGTTCCATTGCATGAGAACGTTGTTGAAAATCTGTTTTGAAATCTGTTTTTCTGTTAATTAACAATTATTTAACAATTTTCCGTTGATTACCAATCTTTTTTGTCACTAAATATATTAGGTAAACATTTTTATTCAAATCATAATTTCTAATTCTCTTTGATATTCTGAAAAAAAATTATTTCCTTCATTCATTTAATAAACAATTTGTTTCAAACAAATTATTGTACGATATATTTTTTCGATACCTACTACCAAAAACAGAAACAACCGTCTAGAAAATGCTTCTCTATTTTTATAAATTTTTCAATATTTGTCAATTTTTGCGTTTAGTGACACATGGTTGGTTTTGTTTTTTTTAGTAGTATTTAAAAAAAATATATTGTGAAAATTGATTTGTTCAAAACAAATTTTTCATGGAATTAATGAATAAAATATAAATTGAAAAGAAGTTTTTTCAGAATATCAAATAGAAATAATGATAAAAAAAAAGTTTTTTAATATTCATATTTAGTAGTATTTAGTAGTAGCAGAAAAATTGTTTTTTATTAGTCAGTGGGCTATGCTTGAAGACAGGCAGTAAACAATTCTAAAGAAATGAACTTTGAATGTTCAAGCCCGTCTCGGATATACCTACCCAGTAGGTTGAATGGACTGTCGCCTATCAGAAAACAACTACTCCACCGGCAATATAATCCAATATAGTCCAACGCCCTTCGAGGTATTAGCCAGTGGAGTAGTTGTTTTCTGATAGGCGTCAGTCCATTCAACCTACTGTGTATACCCGAGACGGTCTTGAACATTTTAAGTTCATTTCTTTTGAAAAAAATGGTTAATCAATGAGTACGTTTTCAAGCAGTAATATATTTTTTAAACGATTCTGTTTTTAAAACCATTATGTTTTCAAAAATCGTAATATTTATCACTGATAAAAATCCCCTCAAAAAAATTCCAAATATCTTATAAACAATACATTTGTTGACAACAATGTCTCAAACAAATAGAGCTAAAAATTATGAAAACCTATTTTTATGTAACTTTAAATGATAAAAATACGAATGAATTTGGATATTGAAAAAAATTTTTTTTCATTGCTTCAATTGGATTCTTCACTTTTTAATATCTTTGATTATCAATAACAAAGTGGAAAATAAAAATTTTTCAATTTTTCCAACGAGTATCTTTTTTGAAAGCTTTCAAGAAAACTTTGATGAAATGTCTAATTACTAAATTGTTTATAACTTTTGCAATTATTTCTAGCCCGTTTTGAAATTTTTCAAAAATTGCTAGAGGTCATTTCAAATTGAATAAACCCTTGATCACTGTTCTCAGTGCCCTTTGACAGAAAATGGATATTGCGACCCAGACTATAAATGACGATCAAGAACCGACGAAAACGTTGGGGAAGTGAATAAAATTGTCATGGAGAATCACTACTAATGATGTTGCTGAGGATGTTGGCCCATCGGCTGGCTTATGCCATAATTTTTTTTTGGAAACTATGACATCGATACCGAAGTACATTCGTCCAAATGGAACAGCCCAGGAGAGTCAAGATCATAAAAAGCTAGTCAAGTTAGCTCAAAGATCGAGGTTTTGCTCATTATTACAGTGGCGTAGTGCATCGAGGGTTCTTGCCACTTTGAGACTTTTTCCTTTTCCCAATTTTAGAAAAAATCATGGAAGGATGGCTCTTTGCGACGGTTGAGGGGATGAAATATGGATCGCTGAGAGACCTCAAAGACATACCAAGAAGTGAATATCAGAACTGCTTTGAGGATTGAAAAAAACGGTGGCACAAGTGTATTATATCTGAGGGCAAATACTTTGAAGGGAACAAAATATAAATTGATGAATGAATAAATATCTTTTGAGAAGAATGAAAATTCACCTCATTTCTCAAACAGAAAGCGTATATATAATATATCAAAATTGCACTTTAGCTCAAAGCTGCCTTCTAGGAAACCTGCTCTGAAACAGATCAAAACTTCCAACTACAACTCATTCAAAAAAACATTTGTTGCAGTAAGATTCATCTGGGAAAGATATATTTCGTGCTCATATACTGTTCTTCAGATCGAACAAGAAAGAACTAAAAGCGAAGAGATGACTTGATTTGCCATCTTGACCAACCATCAATCCAACTAGATATTCAAAGTTTGAGGAGTAGTCTATGACGTTGGGAATATTGGTTCCACTCATTCTCCACTTATTGAATTAAGTGAAAAATCATCTATAAAAGTTACCCATAGGTGTATCAGAGGTATTCAAACAGGTTCTGAAGAAGTGATCTATGTGTTGAAATTTTTTGTTTTCGATTGGGAATGTTTGAATCATCAGTGAATAGCCACTGTATACTCTAGGAAGAAATACTGTCAGCAGTTACGACTCAATGAAAGTAGATTATGAAATTAACCAGTAGACTCTATAACATCAATGGAATGTCCAAACTCAGACCTGTTGGACTTGTGATGCACTTTTGGAACCTTTGGTTTAGAGGAAGATCAAACAGTTTGATCTTCCTCTTGAAGATGATCACTTGGTGATCGAAACACGTGTCGAGGTTTCAAAATAACGGTTTTGTGTTGGGGAAAAACTCCAGTAAAATACATCCTAGTTGGAGTCTGAAGTTGATGTAGGTCATCTCACCAATCTCATCTATCCCTAAGCAATTTGGAGTGAAATGAAATAAAAAATTACGAAATGTTAATTGATGAGTATTGATATTTGTCTCTCGTTTACCAGGTGGGGCGATGACAAACATGTTGTTTGGTGTTCGCTTCAGCTTAATTCGAGGAATGATACACTGAAAAGAATTCGAATTATAATTATGGAATATAATCGACTCTATGTTAATGATGACCACTACATTGCACTGACGAGAGGCCAAATAGCCCGAGAGCTTTCAATAATTGAAAATCGATTCCGGCAGCTGTATGGCCAACAGCATATGCCGAACATCCGTCAGTGAAGATTCGTGTACTGACACTTGTCAGATATAATTCAACGCCCTTCGTGGTATTAGCCAGGGGAGTAGTTGTTTTCTGATACTTGTCTTCATTAACCTACAGTGTAGAAAGTTGAGACCGGCCTGAAAAAGTTTTCCTTCAGGTGATTTGATTTCTATTTGTGTTGAATTGAGCAATCGGATGATTGGTGCCCTCTAAATGCTGGGTTATCTGATGAAACTTCGAATGTATGACTGTTCTGTTGAGAACATCGTACGTTTGGGTTTCTAGTAGGTTTGGAAAACATTACAATTCGTTATGTGTTACTGAAACACATATACCTTGTGTACTTTTTTGAGTACCTACTTTGTCCGCTTAAACTTTCTTCCCAATTCATATCCAAACGCTTGATGAAACTATATAATCATATAAGTGTCTCTTGAAGGAGGCTTGAGCGACATTTACGAAATACATGGCTACCTATTACAACCTAGATTTTTTTATGGACGTAATGTCTTTACATCTTTTTTGTGAGATTCATCTCTGATTCGTTGCCCAACAATAATATACCGCAGGGTATAATTATTGCAATCTACAGTTTTGTAGAAAACTGCACATTGCTTATTACTTGGTTACTGAAGCGAAATCTGGACGAATTGAGTCAAAAAATGAGTCAAAAAGGAGAATTCAATTCATTCTGCCGAGTTTACCACTACTGAAATGATGGAGAGTGTCTGTTTCACAAGAGAAATGAAGAAATTTCGATTGCTTTGAAACATATTCAAATCCTTTGAGAATTTCTGATCTTTCTGCCTTACTGTCTGCGAAAGAGGGAGGTTTCTCCAGTGTCATAAGTTTATTCTGAAAGAACTCGAACTTCATATTTTTATCAAACTCTCATTGCTCGTATGTGTGGTTTGTTGGGTATTTTCAAATGATAGTTGTTTTTCATTGCATTAGTGCCGGATGCCCTAGTTTTGAGTATTTGTTACAGAAGTAACAAATTGATATCAATAGTTGAATAGAAATGGCCGATACTTGATAAAAATCCATATTGGAAAACTGATCAATACAGTTTATTGTATGCTTTTCACTATAAAAAGGTTTTACAAAAACCGAGACACGTGTTCCGCTTTACAACAGCTTCCTCGAGCATAAACTGCTTGGGTTCATGATTGAGAAAGCTATTGCATAGCGAAACACGTGTCGCGGATTTTGTAAGACCCTTTTATAGTAAAAATCATTCAATGAACTGTACTGATTAGGTTTCTTTTTTTTAATATCAACCCCAATTTCTCCAATCAGAACTACAGGTTGAGTTTTTTTTGAAATAAAAGAAATTCCAATCTGATTTTTTAATCACTGAGCCTTGAATGATAACTCATTGAAAATTACACTGGATTTTTCATTTAGTGATGTTATAATTCTGAAAATTGGTCCACTGGTTTTGAAAATATGTAGCTTTGAAACTGTAGCAATATAATTTGAGTCGGGTGACCAAGAAGGTCAATCATTTGATCACCTTCCAATCCTGCCATTAGAATAAGCATGCACATTTCGTGACTGATGTGGAGACCAGAAAAATCAGTCAAGAGATGGAATTTATCTGAAGTGAATCTCCAAGAACCACTTTAGATAAATTTCATCCTGCTCCATATTTGAGGAGATATATTTGTCAATTACATAATGAACAACTATCTGTTCAAAGTGATAGATGCTTTTTATATACTTGTTACTGAAAACTTCACCTGGATGTCAAACAAAACGACGAAAATATATTTTCTGATGGTGAGAAACATTTCTGAATGGTCCCACAAAACTACACAATTCGATAAAGAGAAAGTTTTTTATGAAAATCAGATTGAATAAAAAAAAATGTTCTATTTCTGCCTTTGATTGGCTCGTCTTCCTTACAAAAATCTGTAAAAAATAATGACAATTGATTTGAATATTTTGAAAATGCAAACTTTTATTTTCACCTGATGAGTTGTTAGGAATATCGAAATATAATTTTCAAAGGAATGGTCTATCAGTACATATTTAAATATATATTATAATGATAGTTCAATATCTCAACGATTATCAGACGAATTTCTCCACATCCAGAATCCATAAGTTATGTTACTAGAAAAAAATAGAACCTTCTTCAAATTGGCTCCAGTATTTTAATTGTATTGCACAATATCTCTTTCGAAAAAAAACTCTTATTATTCGAAAAAACAACTCTGAAACGAAATGAATAAACTGTACTTACCGTATTTGTTCCCAAAAAAGTAGTTTTATAAGGGTTCATTTTTAAGAATTTATATTTGTCTCCGTTTTGAACAGGATACATTTTTTGAATGTGAATAGTTCATATTCATATCGAAGAGCGACAGCCACATTTCACATTTCACCCGCTGATAGAAATACTGGAAAATCCCGAAACAAATTCCGGTAGAAAAAATAGTAGAAGAAGAATGGTATTTTCCCAAAAACTTTCTGAAATCTGGAAATCTTCATTCTCCACTTGAAAATCTGAGGTACAATTCGACTTATTCGATGTGTGAATTTTTATTTCATATCATAATAATATCTACATAAAAAGGTATAACTTGTTGATATTGAGTTGCTATGATCACCTCTTCAATTGCTTTTTTGAGTTCTTTAAAGGGAATAACAACAACTATGAGTTTTGACTCATTTTCATTTTGCATTATTATGAAGTTACAAGCGTTTTGAAATATTGACTGATCCAAATCACCAGCCTATCCACAATATGGAGTGAATTCTAAACATTGCTCGTGAATTGGTGCATATATGTTATTTTCGGTGAACGTTGATCACAGTTACCGGCGCGCACAATATTTTGACAAAAAAGGTGAGTAAAAAATTCAAAATTGTCGGCTAAATATATCTGGAGACCTCAACAACAAATTGCTATCGAAACAGTAATATAATATATACTACAAGAAGAATCAACAAACAAGGGGAAGTAGTCAATCACTTGAACCGATGAGAATTCTGAACATAAGCGCACCATTGCAACAGGGTGAAATTAAAACTCCTAAAGTATCTGAAGAGGAAGGGACACCAAAACCTCTCTATAGAGATTGAACACTCCTCTTCCCTTGTTAACTCTTCTTGGTAAAATCATGCAGCATGCCATGACACTCAGGCATAAGATTACTTATCTGCCCTGTCCCGGGTGCAGATTCCTTAGGGTTAAGGTAGGGCAGGATAGTGGACTCGCGCGCTAGACAGAGAGCTAGCGGAGTGGCAGGCCAGGGTCACGTCATACGGTGACCTTTAACCTTGATTTGGTTTCCATCGGACAGGGTGCCCCGGAGGAATGGTCTGCTTTCTGCCGGAGCCCCTCCTGTCCTTATGTCACATCTCACATCACAAAATACATAGCCAGACGCCAGAGAATTTTTTGGAACATTGCGAAACAGTTGAGTATATTTTGGTTGAGTGGAAGCGAAGTTGGATTTTTTTCAAAAATTATGTCTGTACGGGAGACGTGTGAATGAAGTTGAGACTTTCACTAATGGAGTCTATGTTTTTTGTGCTCTATTTGTGATATACAAATTTCTTGGTCGGAGTTTTCGAATGGTACTGTTGGACAAACTCGCATCCTTTTTTTTCATACAGTGTACTGTTAGATTTCCACTATAGAGAATTTTCTGCTTTGGGAAGATATTCTATGTTAGGTATAGCAAAATAAGTGTAGAGATTTCGTGAATCTTTCATAGTGACTATAGTTGAATTCTCACAATATAATATACAAGTTTTTTTATCAATTATCCCCTAGTTCCATTCAATTTGTTATATTCCTTCTGAAACAGTTCATCATTTCAAGTGTCTTTCACTTTCATTCCTGTGATAGATGACTTATTTATTTCGTGGAAATTCGTGATCACTTTGATGAAATGAATGAAAATACTTTTCTCTAATTTCCGCTAGTTATTTCATTCTTACGACCGATTTCGGGTTTTATCCATTTATCAGGTGTGAAAATTAACTACATTTGATACCTAAAAACATGTTTATATAGGGAGTTTGTCGGTAAGCTGAATAGGAAGGTGATTAAATGAACAGGGGTGCTAACTATAAAAATTCAACACCGGAGATTATAGAAATTACCGGGGTTGTCAAACTTATAAATTCAAGAGTGGAGACCTACGTAAAGTGAGTTGTTTTTCTATATCAGAATTCTGTACACATATAATGGAAAAGAAAATGAGTTCATAGGAAGCCATGGAAATTGAAATATCAATTGAAAACCCGAAATACAGGGCTATTCAAATTCGTTTCTGTACATGAGGATTTCGTAAACGATAAGAGATAGATTGTCGGTTGAATTGTGGCAAAGTTGCGTATTTTAGAAACCTATTCAATGATGTAAAAAAATCGAATATAGCTTTTTTGGTTCTGGAGATATACAGGAAAAATAAAAAAATCGTCAAACTATTTTTTACCTATATCATCTTTATTCGCAGAGATATTGAAAATCTGTCAATATTTTGCTATTGGCACTTGATTTGGGCTATCAAAATATGTCCATGAATCATTTATATAGGGTGTCATCTGACTTGGGCCACCCCATCTTTGAATTTTCAAATACGGACCTGTATCATTTTATGTAGTTTTTGGATCATAGACGCTCACATCATACTGAGAAATTGAATTTTATTTTATATTTCGGGATGTTTCGGTAATATCTGATTATAATTGGGGGGTGAATTATTCTCTTTTAAATTACGGCCCTGGAAATTGGTTGACAATAGCAACTTTCACGTCTCCCTATGTAGCATAGAGTTTTCAGGGAGTTTTTTTTTTATTTTTAAGTATCTATTTATATTTTTTCACATTTACATTGCTCTGAGCATTTTCTACAATGAACTTCAAATAAGAAAACCTTTTATGATCTGCATTATATCTACAACAAAAATATATTATATGTTTTTGATAAGAAGAAAAAGAAATGATAGCAATAATAACAACCAAAACCAACACTACAAATGTAATGAAAATTTAAATGAAGTAATTTATATACAGAAAAAAATAAATAAATGTTCAAATTGGAGTCCTTCCATTTCGAGCCAAATACTGAGCCAATATAATGGCCTGCAAGATCACCAGATATTACTATTTTGGATCATTTTCTATGGGGAACACTGAAAAATTGGATTTACGCTGGCAGAGCGATTGAAAATGTGGAAGACTCGAGATTGAGGATTTTGAATGATTTTGCAACAATGCAGCCAATAAGTGTGTTAAGGGCAATAAATGATTTGAAAAACCGAGTTCAAAAATGTCTCGAAATGGAAGGACTCCCTCTTCCAACATTTATCGCGCCATTAATTTTTTGTGTATATAAATTACTTACTTCATTTCAATTTTCATTACAATTATAGTGTTCGTTTCGGATGTTATTATTGCTATCATTTTTTTTTTGCTTATTAAAACACATATATTTTTAATGTAGATATGTTTCAGATAATCATAAAAGGTTTTCCTATTCGAAGTTCATTGTAGAACACGCTCAGAGCAATATAAAAAAATGAATAGGTATCTAAAAATGAAAAAAAAAACTCTCGAAAAACTCTTCGTTACATAGGGAGACGTGAAAGTTGCTATTTTGTTTTTATTCAACTCAGTCAGCAATTTCCAGGTCCGTATTTCAAAAGGGAATAATTCACACAATTATGATCAAATATTACCCAAACATCCCGAAATATAAAATTCATTTCAATTTCTCAGTATGAAGTGAACGTCGACGATACAAAAAATACAGGTCCGTATTTAAAAATTGAAAGATAGGGGTGGCCCAAGTCAGATGACACCCTGTATCAAAAATTTATGGACATATTCTGATAGCCCACATTAACTGCCAATAGGTAAATGTGGACAGATTTTCAATATGTCTGTTAATAAAGAAGATATAGGCAAAAAAATAATTTGGGATTTTTTGGTTTTTCATGTATATCTCCAGAACCAAAAGAGCTATATTCGATTTTTTTACATCATTGAATAGATCTCTAAGATATGCAATTTTGACACAATTTAACCGACATTTAATCCTAAACGAGCAAGTCGATTCAGGTCTCCACTCTTGAATTTATAAGTTTGACAACCCCGTTAATTACTGAAAACTCCAGTGTTGAAATTTTATAGTTGGCATCCTTGTTCCTCTATATAACCACGATTTTAAATTTCAAATGTATTTCTCAGTTTTTATACTTGATAATGGGATAAAAGCCAACTATTAGTGGAAATTAGACAAAACTGTTTTCTTTTATTTCATCAAAGTCTTTCACCTCATTTATAATTGCATGAAGAATAATTCTAAGCCTACAAGCCTAGTGAATCTGTATGTATGAAGCCTAATATTGAGGTAGATGGACGTGACCATACTTCACATTTCATTTGCTGTCTGAGCTTAAACGTAAATACCCTACGTACTACAGAGTAGTACGTAGCAAATATCTGCTGGAAAACAACTACTTCTCTGGCTAAACCACGACTGATATTGAATTGTAACCGATAGATATTTTGCAAGTTACCTCACAAAGGATCGGTAATCCAGCAGCAACCTCTTTTTGAGATCAATCGAGTGATTAGGTTGAGTTGGGTCCAAAGTGAGTGGGTCTATTCGACCCTACACCGCAACCCGCAAGGATTTATTGTGGCTTACACATATTCACACTTGACCATATAAACCCAGCTCCTTAACGAAGCCGATTAGTTTGTATGGTGAGTGGTCTTTCAGGTCAGATGGTAAGAATACGGGCCGAACTCTAAAACCCTGATTCGGTCCCCAGCGGGGCAGGCACAAAGTATATGCTCTGCTGTTTCAACGTTGATGAGGTAGATGGATAGGTGAGGTGCAAGATCTGAGTCTTTCTGTAGGTCAGCTATACATGACGATGCCTCAGATTCAACCGTGCAGGGCTTTTTTCGCCTCTGGTTTTGGTAAATCATCACTTGAGCATAAACGTTTGCTAACCTGCTCATAGCGAGTTCGTTCCTCCACCTGAGACAGATTCTGCGTACGCTTCTCAAGAATTTGGTGCAAGGCGGTTTCTTAAGGTACCCCGCTCTTGAGGAGACGACTTAGTACTTTCCTGGCTGCACCACCGAACCTTTTTCATACCTTCAGTTATTGGATCAGGAGTTGATCTAAATTTACAGGGAGGTCAGTTGGAGTCGTAAGCTCAACATCCATCTCCTCTGTAGACTCGCTCCAGATCTGAATTTATAGGAAGGTCAGTAATCGGGTGATTACCTACAGACTGACTTCGAAGTATCACCCCTCCATAGTGTAGGACAGTTAACTGAGACAGTGAAACTCAGATGATTTCATCGTAGGTTGGCTTCATATAGGAAACCTCCGTCTGTGAGAGATCACTTGATTGTTTTCAGTGAGGCCCTGTTAGAGAACGGAAGAGAATTATCTGCAAGATTATTTTCTGTGAGGTCACTTGTATGGATGTCTGTCGGATTTTATTCCTACGTAGTATTGAGCAGTGAAGTATCTGTTATCGGCAGGCATTTGTTACATCTTACTATGTAGGAATGATTAAAAAGGTGGATATATTGAATTCAATTCTGGATTTTCTTCCTTCCAAACCTGACCCTTTTCTGGTAGCATGATTAATACTATAAAGTACTTTGCGCCGTATTAATGTAAGTACTAATTAATCAGTTTCAAGTCTATTATTTGATAATAACCATCTGATGTCTATAGACATCACATCACATCACATCAAAATTTTTCAGTTAGATACTATTTGACCCTATTTTCAATTACTGATAAGAATGTCTATACATGTACTTTGTATGTATCTCACAAATGTCATCCGATATTGACACCATCAGTTACTGAATTCATTTTCGCTCTTTTATAAAGTAGAATTCACTCTTTTCATTGGGTAATACTCTTCGAAAGAATGTATTTGTGTATGAAATATCGATTGGCATATTTTTGACCAGCAAATTTATTGAGTACCCTACGTATATTGAGGAAAAACAACAAGAAAAAGAAGTTGTGTTGTATTTTTCACATTTGAAACCTGAATCAATACTGAATATCAAACAAAAAAATGTCTTCAATATCCTCAATTTTTGAAAGAGTGTCCAATAAATATGTGCTTCATTGGAAACGTTGAAAACGTTACCAAGTTCAGTCTGTTCAGAGGAAAAAATTATAGAAAACATCTCCTGCATTTCTCAGTTTTCTTATTGATTATCAAGAACACTTCTGCTTCAACATTTCTTATATATATAAGTACTTAAATTTTCAGAGAGAACGAAATCTAGGCTGGTAGACCGGTCGAATGAAACTTGTACCAAATTTTTCTACTGTGGTAGATAACATTTGTTGCTGTACCATCAGTATACTGTCTTGCTTGTGTCAGTCGAGGCATACACTAATAAAGATGCCCGCCACAGTAGCAGTGGCGTCTATCAACTCGGATTTTGCTGTCTCTAATCGTAGCTCCTGATTTTTTTATTTTTGTTACTGATATTCTGAAATTTCTGCTCTGGGAAATTTGATTCAGTGTCAACTCCTTTCTAATTGACCAGTCTTTCAAAAAATCTACGCTCTACGCTTCAGAATATCTTCTTTCAAATACGGATCTTCTCTGATCTGAGTAGCAGTACAGCAAAAAGTGGTATGCTTCTCAATTTTCTGGAAAATATGTTTGTAGTTTCACTGTAACATTTTCAATTGTTTTAAAATGTTTCATATATTTCCCTACAGATACTGGTGAATAAATAATCAACAATGATAGTTGAAGTTATACGGGCTAGAGTTCACGCATTTTGAATTGATCTTTTATTCTGTAAATATGAGTATGAGGAAATATTATAGTTTTGTCAGTTCTGTCGCAAAATAACTATGATTTGGATTTGTGCTTGAGTTTATTTTGTGACTATACTTCATGATTACAATATTCAGATAGTGGTGCAAACATTGAATCCAACCATACACATATGAAAGAGTTGGAATACATTCTTCATTATTGATTATTATACTCTTAGGTTATTGGTACCAAATTATAGTGTAGAGAAAGACACTTTGTATTCATGATCTTCCAGATATATTTAAAACATTTGGTGTTGGTCAAAAATCGCACTCTGCGTATTTGACGTGAAGTTTTGTTTTGTTTGTCCTCTAGAGTTCAGAAAAATAATTTTCTACTCACTTGAAACTCTATCGTAATGTTTTTTATTCAAGGAGGTTGATAATATCTCTTCTTCCCACAAATAACAGGTAATAACGAAAATTACTTACGAATAATACAAGATTGCCCTGAAATCACGAAGGTTCGAGAGATATTTTAATTTAATTGTTAGGAAAAGTCTCACTGCTTTGAAGGAGAAAATTTAATTGTGTACATGTAGAAATGTCCTGAGGTAACCAACCAGAATTTATTTTGGTGAAAGTTTTGCTCGATGATTTCTCACAGATACTTGACATTTCATTCAAATATAACAAAATAAAAATAATCTGGTATTACCAAAATAATTCAAGTAATTTGATTAAATTTCTCATTTATTCAATATAATATATTCTTCCGGATTAACATATATTTAAGAGAGGAGAATAACATATATTCTGATCAAAACGGTTTGACAAATCATTTCACAAATTTTCTGGAAGTGTAATACTATTTCTATGTTCAAAATTATGTTGCCTACCCTGTTTACACGACCTTAATTTTCTTGATTCTCTTCACAGGAAAAGACCAAATGAGGAAATTTGTATATCAGTATAATATAACCCAACTGGTATCGAACGATCCAAAATGAATTCACCGGCTCCCGGATTCACAATACAACATCTACCGGAAAGTGAACTGACCGCACTTGTATGATCATTTGTTTTTATACGACAAAAGCAGTTGGCAACAGTCGAAGGCGGCCATGCGCACAGTCCAAGTATTCAAGACTGCTGTGACATACATACGATAAACATACATTCTCCGTCCACCAGTAGTTATCTTGTTCCGTGGCTGTTTTAATTTATACATTCTTAGTTAAAGATCAGTTATTCAAAGTAACAGTCGTATTTTACGATTCTATTTATAGTACCATTATTGAGTGAGATCGAGTATTTTATATAGGAGTTGAAGTGTTGATGATGCCTATTTGAGGAGAGTGAGCATTAGGAGACCCCCTTTTGACAGGCAAGCAAGAAATCGCTACTCAATTTATGCCATTTCTGTTGCAACTAAGCAAACTATCGATATTATTAGCTGCATTACAATTGAAGTTGCATTTCAAGTATATTTCAAAATATTTCGATTTCGAGGTTTCCCAATTTGTGGAAATATTGTGTAGTGAAGTTTATTTGCAGCAACTGAATTGGAGGGGTCTGGAATTCTATAGGTATGAGTAATAAGCAAAACTATGGAAGATCCTACAAAAAAATATAAACGTCTCATTTGAAAACATAAACGATTTAAACATCGGTAGCCAATCGTCAAGGGAAATTGCTAATAGATACATATAATTGAAATTTAACTTCAAATTCCTCATTCCGTTGGTTGGATCATGGAAAGAATCATTGCATCCATGATTACTGGAATGAAAACAGCGGTGGCGAACGTATCACCAACAGTTACAACACAATTAAATCAGTGATACATTCCTCAGTCAAAACCCTTGGGCTTAATGGGTTGAAAAATATTGGCGACACCTGTTTCATGAACTGTGTAATCCAATGTTTATCAAATACGAGATGGTTACTGGAATATTTGGAAAAAGGTGAGTACATGAAAGATAACAATACTAATATTTATAGTACGGAGGGTGCTTCAATTAAAGCTTTCGGAGAAGTTATCAAGGAATTATGGTCAGAAGATTCATCTGATAGAGCAGATGAGCAGAAAAGTCAGATTCAGAGTTTTGCCCCCCGATTCATGGGTCATGCGCATCAAGACGCCCAGGGATTCCTTCGTTACCTTTTAGAAGGTTTACATGATGACGTTAATGAAATTATTGAGAAACCTAAACCGACCTCAACAGAGATTAACGAAAAATTGAGCGACAACAGAAAAGCATAAGAGTCATGACTGATTTATTTGAGTACATATAACTCTAAGATTGTAGATAATTTCGTTGGTCAATCAAAATCCACGATGAAGTGCACACATTGTGGATACTCATCTATAACCTTCGATCTTTTCTGGGATTTGTCAGTCCCCATACCACAAATAACTAGCCAATTGAGTTAATCACAGTGCTTGGCTTTCTCTAGATGGATTAGATATGAACAATTGTGCAGCAGAAAATGTGACTCCTTTTCGCTATACTCTTTATGCACTTTCGAATCACAGTGGGTCTACCTACAGCGGACATTATACAATTTCACCAAAATCGCTTGTGAGTGGAGACGCATACATCCTCTTTTATGAAAGTTCGCACCTTTGAGGGTTTTGAAATAATATTTCTGTACTGTTAATTTTAATGTTATAATGAATTAGAACTTTTTGGAGTGATTGAAATATGTCGAATAAAAATTAGTTCTTCCTGAAAAACATGATACGACTTCGTGATACTGAAAAAAGAAATGTTTTCGACGAGTGTGATATTTCTTCTGAAATATATTACTCATGGATTGAAGCGTGTTTTTTCCAAAATCCTGAATGTTAATGTTGATTATGACATTCGATTATTATAGTTTATATTATCTTCGCTGATTTGTTGTCACATCATGAATGAAAATTTTGTTTTATTCATCAGTCTTTTCTTCTATATAGACATCCTTTGAATCGAGAGGAAGTGTTTTCAACTGATTCAGATGATCAAAATCCATTCAAGTACATCCAACACGGACTTCCCAAATTTGACAATTGATAAAGGCCGTCTTGTTGAAGCTACGTCTGTCAAATTAGTTTTCATTTATTTAGTATGTTCTGCGAAATCACTATCGACGGATATAACATTCAACAACACGTGTAGATGATAAAATTGTGCTATAAAGATAGGTTTTCTGTTCGGGCAACGTAGCGTGCGTTTCGCGTTTTCTAGTCTGAATTTGAAGCTGTTGAAACAACGACATGAGGTTTCAACAGCACAGCACTAAGTACCACACAGCTCATGCCACATTAGATATTTTCTGCGAGCGATTTGAGGGCATGATCATTTCTCGTGCGATTTGAGTCCGTTACACTTTTTTTGTCGCAGATGTATGCTAATGAGCTAAAGCCAGCATAACCCATGTTATCAGTCAAATTCAGCCTGGTTTATATGCCAGGGTCTTGGAAAATCAGACGTTTGGGATGTGCTTGGGATGTGAATTTTCCAAAATTCAGAAAGACTATTGAATATTTTGATATAGTGCTGGAACAACTAGATGTTTTTCGTTTACTTCAAGTAATTGTGTGTGTGTGTGATATCAGCTCAATTTTCAAGGAATAGATTTCCACATATCAAAGTCATAGTCAAGTTTGGTGTTGGGACACTTGTAAGAGGTATATTTTACAAATTTCGAACGGCACAGAAACAGAAATTTCAGAATATATGAAATAGACTAACTGTATAGATACTGGATGCCAGGACTGTCAGGCATAGGCAGGCAATGAAAAAGCTGATGAGCATATCATCAACTGCATATATAGGTCCTGAAACAGCTGTGGAGATATCATAGTATGGTACGGAACCGGTTTGGGAAGTTGATCTATGAGAAACATAGAGAGTACTGGGGAAAATACCCCGGAACACATAAAAAAACCTTAGAGCCGCCCAAGAAAAGATCTGAAGAACTTCTTCAACAAAGCAGGGATTGGCTCAGAACAACTACGAAGCTACTCACTGGACACTGTCCATTCACAGGACACCTGAACAAAATAAGGCTGAAATCTCTACTGCAGTCAATGCAACAAAGGGACAGAGACATAGTTTATGCCATTGAGAGGCACTAGACCACAGGAGGCAGAGAACTCATGGACCACCCAAATTATGTACAGAAGTATATGACATACTTCCATAGTAAGACCTGTTGAAACTGGTTCAGGGCACAGAATTGTTAGAATAGTTGCCGTGAGAGAGATGGAGAAAACCAAAATGAGCCCATGACGCTGCGGTATTTGCAAGAGACATGGGAGGAAATTGATGAGTCAGACACCGCCTAAGTAGGAGCAAAAAAATAGCAACAGTAATTCGTAGGAGAAAGCAAGCATCTCACTATATATCTAGCTGAATGAACGCTCTAAAAACATTGATTTCGGAAATCTGTGAAATATTAAAATCATTTTTCTTCTCAGTCCTGAATCCAGCGTGCTTGCGTACGAATTCAAAAATATTGAACCCGGAAATTTTCAAATATATTCAATTATCCATGCAAATTTCTGTTTGTCATTGTATGTACAATCCATTCGTTGAATATGCTGACACTAGAAACCCTCTGTTCGATAATAATCGAATGAGAACACATCAAAAGATATTTTTCAGAAAGTGCGAATGGAAGCCTGGTTATTAATTATTTTCAGATAGACATTTCAGTAATCCGGTTGGCATTTGATGTTCTTTCTACGACTGAATCCCGTTGATAAGATTAACCTGTCGAATGTACCATTCGGGAATATTGGATAACTGACAAGGAATTTACATGATAATTCAACTGACAGAAAGCTCGAAAAATTGTGAAATGCTAACGAAAAATCTTTGAGTGAAATGAATATGAAAATGAAAATAGTTACAATTACAGGGTCATTGAATGGTGTCAAATCAAAATCCTATCTACGTTATACCTGCTTCAACACTTCACATCAAACTTGATACTCGATCTGAAATTCATGTCGTATCCAACTCCATATCGATTATGATATCACTGGTCAATGTTTTTCTAGATTATAATATTCCCAAAAACTAAATCCTCACCACAATTATTATCTCAATTCGAAAATAAAGTTGTACGTGGAAAAACATTGATTCCAGTTATTATAAAATTATATTGAAACTGCTGATATCATTATATGATAAGACTGAGCCCAAAATATTTTGTCTGATTCAACTAACTTTCTAGGTCAAGGTTGCAGAGTTTCATCTGTAATAACACTCGTAAATAGTTCGACGATTACGAGTATTGGCACTGGTATTGAGGGTACGTCTCAATCATTGAGGAACCTGTCATTGAACAAGTTGCGATATCTCCTTGATTATGATAGATGAAAAGTGACCAATAAGATGGATCAAGACAAAAGGGCTCAACATAAGACCATTCATATCAACTATAGTAACATCCACAAAGAGCACCCTGAAAAATATGATCCCCTACAACTTCCAGGTGAATACATACAACTGTCGAGGCTTAATATCTTCTCTAAAAGATGGTGCAGATCCTTTACAGAAATAAAATTCCAATCTGACGTAGTTCCAGTGTCTCTTTTTGAAATTCTGGTGAATCTTGTCTGGAACCGTAATAAAATTTCCATCATGGATGAAAATGTTTTCTACAGCATTCATCTTAAATTATATATTTTGGTATAAACAGTGTTTCCTCTTTCTTCAGTCAGCTGTTATTAGGACTATTTTTGGAAATCAAATTTCCCAGAAGAATATATAGTTTATTGCTTCTATTATGAGCTAACTCAATGTCCAAAAAAGTGGCTTGTCATCAGATTGTGTTCTATACTTTTCTGGTCCAAAAACTACTAGGTAGTCATTCTTACTGCTTCCAGGATGTGTATTTTCTTTATAGACCAGTTTATGCTGGTCAGATGATCCTATGGAAGGACATAGGGGCGAAAACATATGGTTTTTTGATTTGGTTGAATCAGGAATGAAACATGTGATTTTGAATACTCAACTAGCCAGAGTGTAAACACTTGCGCGTGTGTCTCAGACAATTTTCATCGTATCCATAAATAAGTTCTGAACCAGCTATGTGGATTCCAAATTCTAAGATATAACACAAGATCACGAGATGGGCTAATGACCCATTAAATGACAATGATAAGTGTCTCAAACACTCATCATCATATCCAGTTGGTTCTGAACCAGCAATGTGGATACCAAAATGTATGGTATGAAAGAAGATTATGAAATGAGTCAATGATGAAATATATAAAATACTAGGAAAATATACTTGAAACAAATTCGTGAGAACTTCAACAACGGGACTGTCAACGGGATTGAAAAGTGTTGTAAACTAAAAGAGAACTCATGCAAACTATTGCTGAGAACAAGATTGTTGAGAGTGTGTCACGAGGAAGTTGAAGAAAAACATCATGAACTCATGAAAACCACAAAAAAATCATCAAGTTTGATGGTTTCCAAGCGAAATAAAAACTGCGCTTTCTGTGGGCTACATTCGTTCTGCTCACAAGATTTCTCAGACATAACTCTAATAGAATAACTCCTTTGAAACTACTCTATTATTCAGAATGAAACAGTTTGTTGAAAATCAAGTAAGCACCCTCCAGTACCCGTACTCTTTTCTCTATTTTTAAATTCAACATCACATGACTAGATGACTGGATTAATTTCAAGAAATGATGTATACAGGATGAGATATGAATGAAATCATTCAGAAACTATCAATATCTCACGTGGTTACATTTCGCTATATCGAAAAATATGAAGGGAAAATCATAGATCTAACTTCCTACTAGGTCTCTTTATGATTTCAGGTGTGTTGTGTGTATGTTCCTGCTCGTAATATGTGATGTGATAATAGTGTGATGTGATAATAGAGTGATTAATTGACTTCAATTCATCAAAGATGTAATCAGGAAATCACAGGTAGTGACTTCTGGTTGAAATAACTGTTTACATATTAAATCAAAATTCTGATTTCATGTGATTATCACTGGATTTTTTTCTAATATTTTGGCAGTTGCAAAAAAAACATTTTGTCCTTTGATGGAAGAATAATTATTTCGAAATAGAATCTCGAAACATGCATCTATCTCAACATACCTACGCGATAGGTTCTGGTAAATGCACGCTGAAAAACAACTAATTTCCGGGCTAATACCACCCTCGATATTGAATATATTCGACAGACATTTATACAAAATACTTCACAGTGGTTAGTCTCACATATGGTTCACATTCAACCAGCAGCAGGACGACGCTGAAACCAATCTAGTAGATCATCTACATACCAGTTCCGATGTCATTTCGCATCACTGCAGATCCGACCCAAACATCAGAGGCACTTAGCCGACGCCAACACGGTTCAACTGCATGTATAAAACCTGCGTCTGATAGAAATAGTATCAACTTTTAACAGCTCCATCCTGAGAACAAAGCCCCAAGCGGCGAAAAAACATCCCACGTTTGAGGAAGGTTTCATACAACTGCATGTCCTACACTGTTGAGAAGACTGCAGGTGATCTACTCGATTGATTTCAGAGGGATCCTGCTTATGAATGCATTAGAAACATCTGCAAAACTGAGGTATCTTGTTTAAATGTTCGTCGGATACAATTCAGTGTCCATCGTGGTATTAGCCAGGGAAGTAGTTGTTTTCCGGCAGACATTCATCAGAGTTTGTTCATTTGGGGCAGTGTGGATTGTGGTACAACATTCAATATTACATTTATCTACAATTGTTGAAGTAATATGGAATTGAATGTGTGGAGCTGTTTCATTTTGGGACCAGCAGTCAAATGCTCACATACCTCACAGTATTCTTATAATTTTTTTTTAATTAGAACAGAACAAGATAACTTCTGGTCGGACCATTCTGAGTCCGGTGCCTCAATTCCCGGATTGCTCGATAAAACTGTACAAGACCATCGCTGGTGGTTGCAATTTGCAAGTAAACACACGTACATAGTGATGCGCTTATGATACGATACTCAAAGTACGAGAGCGGCGAAAAGAGTGATCAAGTAGAAGGGGTAAATACCATCATAACCTCGGAGACGGAGCTGATACTCAGCACGTACATGGTGACTCCTACATCCACAGGCGGGCCTGTAACGGCAAGCAAACTTATCCTGAGTGGCGCGCACAAGAAACAAATGAAAACCAAATCAAACTCGTGCCCTTGGCCTGCCGCCCGGGCTGCGAACTGGTCGCACGCGACGCTCGCGGCCGAAACTGCAACCCTCGATCATCACCGTTATTATCATCATTGTTAGAATTATCAGTTTGATAAAAACACTGCTTATCGAGTGAAAGAACCAATCTGGAATACCGACTTCAATTCCAATATGAATTACCTTTCTCTTTTCGAAAATATAACACCCTGTGTGATGAAAAATATATGAATCAGAACAACTACTTTGTCATACCAACTTTTTTTAACTTCTGAAGTAATCAACATACAGGGTGGGCCATCGAAAACTTGACATGGCGGTTTTGGGTACTAATCTTGCAAATCCGAAAAAATGCTTAGGTCGATTTTCATTGGGAGGGGGGCAGTTTTTTCCTCATTTACAGCGTCGTTACTTCAACCCCGGAGCAGAAGGGTGAACAACAAATTTAATAGAGAATAGGGGGCGAGTAGCACATCGTTTGAAAGATCTTGGAATTCTCTAAACAATGATGTACATTTTTTTGAATTTGGACGTATTTAAAACAGTTCTTTCCGATAATTAATTTTTTCAATATTGGTAATGGCAACAAATTATTGTACGCCACTGCTCAGTTGAAATGTTATTGGAACTCTCTCCTTCGTTTCTAACTCTATTTTTTTGCTAATTTTTCAGTTCTTCTTTGATAAGAGGACGTTTACAATTGAGAAAATGCTGTTTCTGTTTCTCATTTTTGTGTTAAAAGTGATATCTACATTATTATTAGTAGTGAGTGCCGTAAAGTGTTGCTAAAGAAACAATGGTTCACTAAACTGCAGAGAGGGTTGAGCTCATTGAACTGTACTATGGAAAAAGACGTTGTGCTGCGAGAGCCGCTAAACTATTAAATCAACAACATGGGAAGAATGTGCCGCGACAGTATGTTTTCGATTTAATTGCAAAATTTCGCACAACTGGATCTGTAGCAAATAAAAAACGGCAAATCGAACCACCAGTAACAAATGAGGCAACACAAGTATCCATTCTGGGCCATGTTGAGCTTGACCATACTTTGAGCACAAGAAAGTTAGCATTTGTTTCCGGGGTGTCAACAACTAGCATTAGGCGTATTTCAAAAACCCACAAAATGCATCCTTACAAGATTAAATTAACGCAAGAACTGAATATAGATGATTTCGATCGACGCTTGCAATTTTCCGAGTTGGTTAGCAACCAACGTTTGCTTCAGTGATGAATGTTTTTTTTTGAATGACACAGTTTATCGCCATAATTGTCGGTATTGGGCTGATTTAAATCCTCACATTTTTCATGAAGTGCATACTACACGTCCACAAAAATCGGCTTGAATTTTTGGTGACCATATTGTCACAAATGAATGTCGCCAAATCACTCCAGAAATGCTCCACAGTGTTCGAGTACGTTTCCAGCAGAATCTCTATTATCCCATGTGAGCTGGAGGGGCCCATTCTGAGCATATTGTAACGGTCTAAATTTACTTGTGAATATTGTAGATATTGTTCGTTTATTCATTATGGAATCGACAGAATTGTCATTTATTGATGACGAACTTTTCGTCACAGCTAGGGACACATCTGGTTTGCCAGTGTGCCCAACCTACATTTTCAAAGAGTTTCCATGATTTTTCTCTAAAAACAACGGTGTTTTCGCCGCCATTTCTATTGTATCTCGTGTATTATACAGATATCCAACTATTCTACTAGATTTTCCTACGATCAAAAATACTTATTTTCTATCTTGCTACCCTATTGGTCCAAAATAGTGACAGCAAGTTGTTAACGTAGTCGATTGTTCTTTTTCCTTAATGAGATTGATGAATCGAGAGGAAGGAAGAAAACCGAGGCCGACTCACTTTTTTGGAGATCGGTGCCCTATTCTGTACGTGATAGTTAGCATTTTCCAAATAGACATAAATGTTTTCTCAAACATCCTGACGGGAGTAGGTTCATTTGGATAAATAATAAGTTGAAAGTGTGTATTGGGTATTGTTCCAAATATATCGTTGCCATATATTTGGATGACCATATTTCCGCACTCTTAGGAGGATTAATAAAGCTAACTATACGTAAGTCAGTTACGCCATTTTACCTCTCGAATGAAAAAAAATGCTTCGAACTAATTTTCTCATTAAATTTTAGTGGCTATCGAAATTCTAACGTTTACATAAAATCATAAGAAGATCAGCAAAACAAAGGCGCAAGGTTCTGCCTCTTAACATTTACAAAGTTACGTATACGATCAGAAATAGAAAGGAGGAAAAAAAAACAACTCTTCTGAAAAAAATGTAGGTCACGTATATGATGAATTACTCTCGGTTTGCCTAGACATAGTTATTGTAATCACTTTAAAGAGGGAATGTATAAACTCGTCAAAGAATTTCCAAGTGTAAAGCAACATCTTCTTTCTGGTAGACAGATGGTTGCTTGTACACATGAATTTCATGATTGTGTTTCTTTTCAAGTAATATTTCCAAAATCAGGCTTCAGTAAAACGGTGGTACTTTATTGTATAGTTGGATATCCGATGTGTTCTTATCATAAAATATATTGAAAATAAGAGAATTACCTGTTTTGCCATGAAAAAAAAATTAGGGAATTGATTGAGAAAGTTACTTTACCTAATTCCTTTCAATGGCCTTTATAGTCGTTCCCATTTATTATTATTTCTAATGCAATAATATACCGGATGGATCTCAGGAGTGTTATGAATGGACTCCAATCTAGACCGATCTGCTACTATCATTAATAGCTTCTTAATTTACTTGTTACCGATATATAGATCATAATGTCTCATTTTTATATACGGGGGGGGGGCAGTATAAACATTCAATCACTTTTGGCTTTTCTTATTATATTCCGTTAACGTTAAAATTTAATAAATTTAGGAAGACCAGACCATCTCAATAAATCTTAATGGTTCAAAGTTGGTAATCAATAATTCTGGAGATTTGACCTCCAGTAATTTTTTTTTCATGTGCACAAATCTAAAACAGTGGAAGGGTGGTACAGTCAAGATCGACCCTCTAGCCCTCGTACAAGCAATAGAGCGTTACTTAGTAGTCAGAGGATATGGTAGACTTAGGGACAATAATAGTGCTGATAGTGATGATGGTGATTCGGACACTGACATAGAAGAATCTTTAGCTGGAGTTGTGATATCGCAAACAGGTACCAAGCACAAGTTGCAATTTCTCATTGGCAACAATGTGCTGCCTTACAATATGACCGTTCATCAGGCTGTGAGACATGAAAATGAAGTAAGTAACTGAATTTAATATATTATATAAGTAAAAAAAAATGTACACCGTTGTTAGGAAAATTTCAAGATCTTTCGAACGATGTGCGACTCGCCTCCAGATCCATATTGAAATTCCAAATGTTGTTCACACCTCTGCTCCGGGATTGAAGTGACGACGCTATAAATGGGAAAAAACTGTCCCCCTCTCAATAAAAATCGACTTGTCTGAGCGTTTTTCAGGTTTTGCAAGATTAGTACCCAAAACCCCCATGTCAAGTTTTCGATGGCCCACCCTGTTTACTAATCGAGCATATAGAATGAGGATTTCGTTTCAAACATATTATTTTCTGAAGGTTCGCTACATTGTTTCGTTGTCATTGGAGTGTTACTTGTCACATGTTGTCCGTTTTTTAGTTCTATCCGCTGCTTGGAAGTTATTCTCAAAGTATTCATTTTCGATATAGTTTTCTTAATATTCAGTTGAAGTAATGTCGTAAACAATCAACACTTCAACCGACACTAATAATAACTAACCAGTAAAGCCAACTTAGAAGTAATACATGTGCTCCAAACGAAATACTCATAAGATATGGTCGACTGAACTGAAGAGAAAGTGAACAAACAAGCTGCCACTTTTTCTGTGAGAGTACCTCGAAGTCGGTGAAGTTTATTAATCAGCAAACTAAATCATTTTCATCGGTAATGACGTGGGTATTGATTCAAATTCATTCTTATATATTTTATTGAAAGAGTACGTACATGAAATATTGGACTCATTTGACCAATGTTCAGCTCTATCTAGCATGAATTCCAGTTTATTGAATTTCATAAGTGGATTATTTGCAAGTACGTCCGTAACGAAGATCAATATTTAAAGAGATATGTAACAACTAACGGAGGTAATGTATCTTTTCATGGGAGTTGATTCTACAAATGTAATACTCTTCCGCCAATCAGAACCCAGCGGGGTGATTATTCGATGATCATCAACGGACTTACATCTGTCACGTCTCCTCTTGTCCCGTCATCTGCCATAGAACACCTGTCATTCGTCACTTGTCATCTGTAATTTTCAACTATCATTCTGTCAAAGTCATTACTATCATTTCCGTTAACACTGACAATGAAGTCACGTGATTCACTATATTGAATATCCATGATGATATTCATACAATGTATGGTGAAACAAGTCGTAACTAAAACAGTGTGAAAATTGTATAATTATTATCATGAATAGTGTTATAGGTCGGTGTATTTATAAGTAAGTTGATTGTTTCTCCTTCAATATCGTAAATTCAGTCATGTTATCATTAACGTTGAATGTATAAAATAATAATGCATCAGAGATAATAGACGACAGGCTGCTAACATGAGTTGAATTGAAGATGGAATATGACAGGTGAAGTTTGATGAGTGACAAATGACAGATGAATGGAATGGCAAATGATTGGTGTACAATGATAGCAGACCGAATTCAAGTGACATTCCAGAGACTGTAATTGTAGTCACGTGGAAGGTTACAAACTTAGCGAAATGCTGTTGTGTGATCTATTTGTTCCCATACAAAAACTCTTATTGTATGTAAGGATATTAGAAACTCATGATAGAAAAAACTGAATATGAAATAATCAAATGAAAAAAGCAGGCTAGAATCGTTGGAATCTTTGTTGGTTTCAAAACAGAGGCTATAATAACTTAATGAATCAGAAAACATGAAATACATTCAAATTCCAGAGATGAAGGAACCCTTGTTTTGAAAAACTTCATATTATGATGAACAAGATATGAATAGAAACAATATTTTTTTATAAATCCTGGTTTTTGTAGAGTTTTTCAGTAATTGAACCATCACATTGATGAATGAGATAGAAAACTCATAGAAATAGAAAAGAATTCAACCAATATCAAGAAATATTTCTGGAGACGGTGTGTGGAGTATTATCTACACATGATTGAAAACATTACTCCGTAATATTTTCACTGATATTACTTGAATATTCCTAATATTCTTGAGGTGTTCCACATAGTTTGAATCAATCCCATTTAGGGTTTCATTTCTGCAGAGTTTAGAGCAAGGTTGAACTGTGAGGTGCTTTAGAAAATGTTTGTTTTCAAAAATATACAGTGCATTACAACCAGAGCCACCCTGAATAACTTTCGGAACAATGATTTTCAGAAAAAATAAAAAACACCTCAACAAAAGTAAACAGGGGGACATATTTTGACATATTAACATTTGATCTAACTTTTCCTATTGCACCGCCAGAGCATGTCACCATTTTTTCAAATGGATCAATTGTTTTGCATTATCAGATGTTCCATGATGAACAGATTTCAACAATGTAGAATACATTATGGTCTGAAGCTCATACTTTGAAAGATAAAAATTATTTGAGTTGAGAACGAGCCACCCTGAATGAACAATCTGTTACGTTGGTTTCATAAGTGTTTTAGTAAAGTATACTTCAAAAAAGTGTTATTTTGCCTAGTTACGTTTGAATTCGATATTCTCTTCATTTTGTATTTGTCTCATTCTACAATAACGATTACCTACCAGGTGAAGTTACAATTGGTGTTTCTGTTTCTATGAATTCTTGAGAAGCAATGGTTTATACGCTTCGAGAACGGATTGAAATAGTGAGTTTGTACTACCAGAATGGAAAAAGTGCTAGAGCTGCTGCCCATATGTACAATAATAATCATCCAGGAAGTAATGTACAGCACAAATACATTTCGTAAAATTTATGGAAACTGTATCTGTTAACGATAAAAAGCATAAACGTTCAGGAGTTGTCAAAGATGAAGCTATTTGTATAGCAGTTTTAGGGCACGTTGTACTAATGGAAAATTTGCAATCTCTTGCTCAGTTATTTCGAAAATCATGAATCAGTCATTCAAATGTTTTCAGGATCCTTCCTGATTAGACTATTTTTGAGAAAGGAAGTTTTTGGCTTTCTACTACTCCATCTTGATACAAAAAAAAGATGAGGGAATCTTTCAAAGAAAGAAAGGAAGTAATCAATTTGAAAATGAGTAACTCTATACATGGATGTGTAGATCATGCAAAGAAGTAACTTTCAGACACAAACTGGAAGGAAGTCCTCCTGGAACAGCTACTTTCATATAAACATTGAATTACACGAAAGAAAAAAATTCTTTCGAAACAAATACTCCTATATGAACACTGAATTATACAGAAGATACTTTTCTCTACTCAGTTTGTATTTCGAACATTCGTTGTGGAATAAAACTCAGATATCATTCACATGAGTTTTACTTTAAATGAATGGTAACAAATTGAACTTACATGCAACACTGTCATCCTCACTGGTATACATCGATGTTTCGCCTTAAGACACTTGCCCCAAGGCTCTTCAGTACCAAATTGGATAACATCATAGTGCCTTAAGTGTCTCAAGGCGAAACATGGATGTATAGCAGTTAGGATGACAGTGTTCCATGTAAGTGCAATTTGTTACCATTCATTTAAAGTAGAGCTCATGTGAATGATATCTGGTTTTTAATCCACAACGAATGTTTGAAATACAAACTGAGTAGAGAAAAGTATCTTCTGTATAATTCAGTGTTAATATAGAAATATTTGTTTCAAAAGAATTTTTTTCTTTCGTGTAATTCAATGTTTATATGAAAGTAGCTGTTTCAGGAGGACTTTCTCTCAGTTTGTGTCTGAAAGTTACTTCTTTGCATGATCTACACATCCATGTATAGAGTTACTTATTTTCGAATTGATTACTTCCTTCCTTTCTTTGGAAGATTTCCTCACTTTTTTTTTGTATCAAGATGGAGTAGTAGAAAGATAAAAACTTTCTTTCTCAAAAATAATCACTCCTAAAAATATAACCCCTTCAATTCAAAAAAGGATTAGACTAGTTCACGAATTGAACGAAGATGATTTCGATAGACGTATCGAGTTTTGTGAAAGTCTCACTGAACGGATCAACTTGCATCAGAATTTATTGTATAAAATAGGTTTTATGAACGTTTTATGCACGTTTAGTTTGAATGGAGAGGTGAATCAGCAAAATTGTCGATTTTGGAGTGATACGAATCCTCATTTACACCGTCAAGTTCATACCCAACGACCTCAAATGCTGAATGTTTGGTTAGAAATTTTAGGTGACCACATCACAGGACTTTTTTTTATCGATGATAATTCAACTAGTGCTGAATATTTTGATATGTTGGAGAATCGAATAATACCGTGCGTCAATAGGGCAATTGAGGAGGATTTAAGTATATCCGAAAATGATTTATTTTTCAGCATGATGGTGCACCTCCTCATTATGCAGCTCCAGTGCGACAATTTTTGGATGATCATTTTTCTGATCGCTGAATTGGCAGAAGATGTCCTACAGAATGTCCACCAAGGTCTCCGGATCTCACTCCTGTAGGTTTTTTCTACGAGGTCATTTGAAGTCTAAAGTGTATGAGATAGAATCAACAGCATTAGAAGATTTGAGAGAGAATATTATGAGGCATTGCAGAGAAAGAACTTCCGAGATTCTAAACCATGTGAGGGCGGCAATGGAGGCTCGTTCATACCATTGTATGGAAGTTGGTGGAAACGTTTTGGAACATTTACTATAGAAAATTCACTTCTTCTCATTGTCTAGTCATCAGATTTTGACTCAAGAATTAATAAAAAACTTCTTTTTCTGATTTATTGCTTCCATACTTGTCTCTAGAACGGATATTTCAAAATGTGGCCTCCTGTATAACTATTGACCTGTTTTTCTATTTTTCCTGCCAATTATTGTTCCAAAAGTAACTCAGGGTGGCTCTTTTTCAACTCAAATAATTTGTAGCTCTCGAACCATAAGCTTCGAACCACATGTTTTATACTTTGTGGAAATCTGCTCATCATGGAGCATCTGATAATGCAGAACAATAATGGCTGAGCCATTTAAAAAAAAATTGACGACATGCACAGAGGCTGCAATTAGGAAAGTAATATCAAACGTAAATATGCCAAAATGTGCTCCCTGTATACTATTGTTAACGGCTTTTTTTTTATTTTTCTTGAAAATTATTGAACCAAAAGTAATTCAAGGTAGCTCGTTTTGAATGGAATGCACTGAATGATAAAACTAATTCCATTACAACTCTTTGAACAATTCAAAACAAAATGATTAGGGCTTTCAGTGTCACTACTTTTTAGATTCGAAGGCCGTCGAATTTTAGAATTCCTTCCTGACTTTTCTCTGGCGCGAGTGGTTAGCTTTTCCAGAGGTTTTCCAAGAAGAAATTACGAAAATGAAACACGATAAATAGTGACACTGAATTCAGAAAAATTTTGTTAATAATTTTGATCTTCGTTGAATTCGAACAAATCCAATAATTCATCAATCTTAAGGTATGTACCCAGTTCCACTGATTCATCAAATAGTATTTAGTCATGATTCCAGAATAATTCTTCTTCCTCAATCTACAAATAAAGACATATCGAGGTTTGCAGTTCACTCGGGGACGGGTCTAAACGGCTCTAATACTACTTTGAACAAAACATTAAACTCGGCTATGACTCAGTGACTCTATATGGTTCTCTAACCATCTGGACCTCCGATAGCGAGCTGATGCTCAGCACGTACATCGTGACTCCCACATCCACGGGGGGGCCTGTAAGCGAAACCATCAATAGAATCAAAACCCCCCGCCGCTCCCCAGGCCGCCAAGCGCGAGAGTCCGTCCGGGCACTGTGCGATTCACACCTTAAATTTTGTGTTGCTGCTACTTGAATGTAAAGTTGGTTTGGGTTGTCGCTCGGGTAGTTTTCATTCGCCTTAAGGTTTTTTTTTTTCGAGGTTCACAATCAATCAGTCAATATTTATTACCATTTTTCAACATGGCTTACATGTTTTGGAATTTTCAATCAGTAGGTTAGGTATTACATCAAAATAAAATTGAATACAATTTACATTACACATAGTTGTGATATACTATAAAACATTTTTTCATTAAAGAGTTCTTCAACTCGTGTTTGCATGAAGACATTCATATAATTTAATTGTTGTATCTTCTGGAAGACTGTTGAATATTCTGAGGCGAAAATAATCAGGAACATTCGAATCTATTTATTTTTGCTGAATTCTCAAGAAAACGTTGCATTATTTTTGTTTCATTATCATGAAAATCCGAATTGCGACTAACAGTTTTCTTATAAAAAAAATGGACTCACGTTTCGAAAATGAAGAGGCATGGAAGCATCAAAACCCAAAACGTTTTTAAACATTTTGTTTCTCTGATAGAAACTCTCGCTATACATCTCAAATTTCGTTTTTGTGCAATGAAAATACCTATCTTTTGCACCTGGTGCGTTGCCCCACAGGCCAATGCCATATCTGAGTTTCGATTCGATTTGGGCATTAGAAAAATTCACCATCTGTTTCACTTCTAGAACAGATCGTGAATTGATGAAGAGAAATTCCAAAGAATTCAGTTCGGATATCAGAACTGGTCACTTGGAATGCAAGTTAGATCTGAATTTTTCAACCCAAAAACCTTCAAAATGTCACAAAAATGACAAGGATTCCTACAGAAAAGTAAATAATAATCAGAGAGCGTCGAAGGTAGGGTAGTTTAGGCTAGTTTACGTTAAGATAGGTTATGTTAGGTCAGGTTAGGTTATGTTAGGGCAGGTTAGGTTATGTTAGGGCAGGTTAGGTTATGTTAGGACAGGTTAAGTTAGGTTAGGTGGAATTAGGTTAGTAGTAGTATTGTTAGTAGTAGTTGTATGTAGTTGTAGTTGTATGTTTTTGTTTTATTATCAAATATCAAATTCCAAAACCAGTGAAGTTAACAGATCGTCATTCATTCCGAAACAATTGATGAAACTCGATTTGTATATTCTTCGAATGGAATTCAACTTTCCTTATATTCACTATCGTTAATTTTTCATGTAGATTTGAATAAACGAAACTTCAAAAAATATGAAGTATGGCTTCTGACGTCAAAAAAAAATCAATGAAAAATGACAGGTTCGTAATCGAAATTTCAAAACTTCAGGGCGATATCCTGAACATGAACATATTCTAATGGTTTATCGAATCTTTCTTCGCCAATGAATCACTATATTTCCAATATTTTTGTGACTGAAGAAGTTGAAATCAAATACTGAATTTTGGGTTCTTCCCTAAGTATCCAAAACAAAGAGATTCCATTTGATGTCCTGCTGTCAGTGATACTCTAGAATGGGCAACTTTTCTCAAGTTCAATTCACTCTCTACATCTTACTGCTTACTTGATTCACATAGCCTATAAAATATCGGAGACTGATAAAACTCTGTTGTTCCAATATTCACATTTTCAAATTCAAAGTTTGGAGAATTTGAGAATATTTGTGTTATCGCTAAAAAATGAGTCGAATGGGAATCAAAATGTTTCTTTGGCTTGATGGTGTTGACGTTTCAGCAGAAGACGTTTGACGCAAAAGGTTTCAACTTGTTACAATTATTGTTTCGATTTGATCTGGTATAAAGAATATTACTGGAGTTTTTCCCAACAACAATCGTTATTTCAACACTTCGACACGTGTTTCGATCACCAAGTGATTATCTTCAAGTGGAAGATCAAAATAAATGTAGGTACTTACAATTTTATCCTTATTTATACCATAGATACATCTTCTAGGTACCTGCGTCCTGAAATAATTTCACAATATTGCCTCAATTACTAATCTTAAATTAATTTTATAATGTCTCCTTATGTATTATTCAGGTGAATCTAATAATTGGAATATGATTTCAATGAGTTATTTAGTATACTACTAGGTATTGGTCAACCATCATTGTTCATAATGTTATTATGTTTACTTATTTCTACAATCTCATAGACATCTAGAAGCCTGTTGTTATCAACTTTTCTAACTAATCTTAATGAACTGAAGTCTATGGAATGGTTTTGTTGCAAATTATGATGGGCGACTGCTGATTTTTCAGGTCTTTCATATCTCAAGTGGACTAAGTGTTCCTTATATCTCATTTCAATAGATTTTTTGTTTGTCCATAATATTTTGCATTGCAGTCCTTACATTTGATTTCGTAAATTCCAGACTTTTCTGAATTCTCGACTCTTACTTTTGGATTTCCTGAAAGGCTATGTAGTGTATGAATTGTTTAAAAACCACCTTAATACCCAGTTTATTTATTGAAAATCTTTCCAAAATTCTCCTTGTGTTGGTTGTCGTTTTTAAAAGTCGAGATTTCGTTCATTCTCAACCTAAACTTTTTCTTCCTTATTATATCATCTAAAATACCCCTCGAGAAACTGTTAGTGACTCCTATTTTTAAAACAAGTCATACACAGTCATACACAGAGCCTTTTAGAAAATTCAAAAGACAAAGTCGTGAATTCGAAAAAGTCTGGAATTTACGAAATTAAATGTGAGGACTGCGATGCAAAATATCATGGACAGACCAAAAGATCTGTTGAAATAAGATGTAAGAATAATTAGCACACATAAAATATGGAAGACCTGAAAAAAGTCAGCAGTCTCCCATCATATTTTGCAACAAAACTATCCCATAGACCTCAGTTCATCAGGATTAGTTAGAAAAGTCAACAACAACAGGCATCTAGATGCCTATGAGAGTTTAGAAATAAGTAAACATAATGATATTATTAACAACGATGGTGGACCAATACCTATTAGAATACTATATAGCTTGTTGAAATACTTGTTTGATTATTAGATTCACCTGACTATCACAAAAGAGCACATTGTAAAATTAATTTAATGCTAGTAGATAAGGTAATAATGTTAAATTAATTCAAGGAAAACTATGTGAGAATGTTTAGTTTGACCTTTCTCTTGAAGATGATCACTTGGTGATCGAAACACGTGTAGAGGTGTTAAAATAACGGTTTGGTGTTGGGAAAAAACTCCAGTTATATTCTTTACTACACCAAAGGTTCCAAACAGTGCAGTACAAGTACATATTGATCTGATGTGTGGCAAAGGTAGTTTCTTTGGGTTTTATTCATTGCAAAGAATACCAATTAGAAAACCTCTCCCTTACTAGAAATGAAACATATAACCAACTTATTGACAAACCAACTACCGCAGATTTCCCATAGTCAAAAGAAAACTTCAGGCGATAACCCAAACCAATATTTTCACATCTATATCAATCATGGTGAACGTGTAAGCTCAAACAATATGCATCTCTATAACGATTCCTGTACATGTTTGCATACATCGTCAGGCCTGGCCTGACTTTGGATGCGCACTTGACTGGCGTGGTGGAGAAAGAGCTGGTACATCCTGTCGCTTATCCCTTCCCTTTCTCCAGAGCGCATTCCGCCGGTCAGGCTAGGTCTGACGTACTGTATATAAAAGTAAGTGTAGCTACCATTTTAACTTCGGACAGGGAACTGATGCTCAACACGTACATGGTGACTCCCACGACCACGGGGGGACCTGAAACCACCGTTTTACGTGACTACCGCCATTGGGGGGCTCTTTGGAGACCGCATATTCTGATTCCGAAGACGGATGTTTGACCGAATACCCGGTGCTGGGGATATTTTACGTGACTTGTTTTTGAACAAATGTGATTTCGAATAGTGATTGGTTTTGGGTTGAATTGCGGCTAAATGGAAGTGCGCCTCAAAGTGTTCAGTGACATGTCACTACTTATTGAAATATTTCGAATAAAAATAAATTTTTATAATAAATGAAATTAATATGGAATTTTATGATTTCTGTCTGGGAATTATCAAGAGTGCATCTGAAAATATTTTTGGAAAGAAGACTTTCTTTCATCTTCATCAACGTACGGAGTAGAGTGAATCGAGTATTTTGTCAATTTTTTAACAATTGAAAAAGAAAAAACAAACTATAAAACAAATTTCTTTTAATGGAATTTTAGCTCGATGGGATGATTATTTCTGCCCATTTCTTCTGAATTTCAACAATGTGGCCAAATAAGACTCATAAGACTACATACAACTTTTTTAGTTTAAACAATACATTCCAACTCAAACATTTCAGGTATATTTGAATAAGATGGCGACCGTTGAATATGATTTTGATTGTCAAGTTGGCGGAAGTTCGGTCAAAACCAATTTCTAAATTGTCGAAGTTTCGAAAGTTTATTGTTTCATCTTCAGGACTCTGAAGTATAAGAACAAGACATACATATTAAAATGGAAATTTACAAAGCAGTTCTGTTAGAAACAAAATAAATTATGTAATATCACAATCGTTAAAAAATAATAAACGTTTCGAACACTTTACAAAAAAACAACGTTGATGAGTACAGGTTCCTGGAAGATGCTGACACAGACACGAAGAGAATTACAATCTGAACTTTCTGTAAATCGTTCAAAAAAAGCCCATTGAAGAAATGAGAATTGTATTTGGAAAAAGCAGTCGGTTAATTATTCCAAAGTTGATGGATTTACTTCGTTATGTCAAAGTAAGTTATTGTTTGAGTTTTTCTATTAGACACCTCATATTCCAATCTAATAAAAAAATCAAACAATTACTAACTTTGGAATAATTAACCGACTGCTGTTTCCAAATACAATTTTCATTTATTTAATGACCTTTTTTGAATTACAAAGAACGATTTACAGACAGTTCAGATTGTTAATTCCTTCTTGTCTGTGTCAGCGTCTTTCAGGAACCTGTGTACGTATTTATATTTCATGTCGAAATCATTCACTTCACCCTTCAACTCGGAAAGCCACCCTTAATGTAAGTACTCACTTACGTTGTTTTTTTGTAAAGTGTTAGAACGTTTATTATTTTTCAACGATTGTTATATTACATAATTCATTTTGTTTCTTACAGAACTGCTTTGTTAATTTCCATTTCAATATGTATTTCTTGTTCTTATACTTCATAGTCCTGAAAAAAAAATAATAAAATTTCGACAACAAAATTTCTACAACTTAGAAATTGGTTTTCTTCAACATTTCGACCAAATTCCCGCCAACTTGACAATCAAAATTTCAGGTATATTTACTTTCAATCAGTTCCATAATGAATGTGTGTTTTTCTACATAATCATATGTAACTTGTATCTCGCATTTGGGTTATGATTTACTTATCAGAAAACTTTCTATAATATTTACAGTTTTTCAATGAATCACTGCAAGATTCAAAAAAATATCCATTGACATATAATGCAAATCACATAACTACTACTCCTCACATTATTTTCAATATTCATGGAAGCATAATCTGTTGCCGACTCAAAATTTTGAATGAAATAATAATAGATATTCATAACAGTTGTTCATCACATCAAAAATGGGGATTGCTAATATCTATTCGAACCCAGAACCAACCGTCTGTATCTTAGAAAACATACAGTGGAAATATATGTTCCACCTAATAATAAATGATCAACATATTATCCTCATATATAAATGAAATTATGTTCATAACATCAATAAAGAATTCAATAGTATGATGCAGAATTTCCTCTTTGTATATTACTACATTTGCAGTTTGAACCTTATCATATCCATTGTACACTTTTTGATATCCACAACTCTTGGATATTATTTGATGGAAGGTTATTTTGCAGTAAATGAATTATATAACATCTACCCTTCATTACTTCGTCATCTATCTGTCTTATTTTTGTCTGTATCAGATGTTGTCTATCACTTCTGTCACCAAACAGACAGATTTATATTCACCTATAGCTATAGGAGTTCTCCGATATTTCTTATACAAAAGCACGTGCAAATTTGGGCAGGTCTATTCTGGCGATTTTTGGAACTCACGCCCAATTCACACAGACTGGAAGAGACAAAGGTCTCTTCTCTGCCAGACGTCTATTCTGTGTGAATTGGGCCTTAGACTTCCAGAGCCCACCACTCCAGTTTTGCCGTTATACAGTCGACCAATCAGAAGCTACCGTGCGAATAGCGGGAAATTCAAATCAGTAGCTGAACAAACTTTTCCTAGCTCAAAATTCCATGTATTCACTCATGTCGCTAAATTTTTTGCAATTTTCATGAAATCCGATCGGAACCTTGTGGAATAGCCAACTCGGTAGGTGTGTGGGAGTGTGATAGAGGAACGTGTGACGTAATCGATGAAGAGAAGGATAGGATGAGTATCGGAGAGATTTAAAGAGCGTAGCCCCCCTTGGGACTCCGCCTCACCCCTCGGGTCACATTGTACCAGTCACGTGGTCATCGGTAGCTGAGAGAAATTCTATTAAAAAAAGTTCATCGGTTTGAGAATCGAACCCTGGTCGTCGGCATGGTAGGATTTGTCCTCAGCTTCGACATCAACGTGGGATATTGGAAGTAATTGCGAATTTTTTGATTTCCGTAGAGTGTCATAAAACTCCTATAGCTTTATTACTCACCATATTCCTTCATGATCAAAAGTTTATTTGAATTGAGAAAAGTATAAAAAATTCAAGAAACTACAAGCTTTCTCGTGATACTTATTCCTCGATATATAGCCTTCATTTTCCTGAAAGTTGTGAACATTATCTTTCATTGTCACTCGATATATTTTTGCTTTCTTATTATCACCCCACTACTTTCGTGACTATGTGGAAGTAAGTAATGATATGGAAGAAGATTGATGATGAAAGACAAGCATGTAACAGTAGGTACTTTCCGTGTTCCAATTAATCTTTGAAAATTGCATCATTCTATATAGATGTTCCCCAACAAATGATTGAAAAATGTTTGTTTGGATTATAATCAGTACCTTGAGAACCTGTATATCCTTTGTCAAGGGGAAATTATACTCAATTTAACAAAAAATCTTTTGAAATTTTCCACGAGACGAAGAAAACAATCTCTATGTAGAACACCTACAAATGTTCTTCAAATATATATTTCCATGAAAACTGGAACAGAAAGTATGTTGGGTTCTCATTTGTACTATCACGCATATTTTCAAAACTCAGCATCGTACTATTTATTTTTTGTATTCATGTCTTTCTGTAATCACATAGAGTTGTATTAATTTGTATTTTGCCAACACATATCAAAGAAAATTGAGTAATGAGCTGAAAATCATGTTCAGGGTTCTTGAAAATGAATATGGTATCCTAATTGATGACAAATCCATTATCACTCACTTATTTTTAATTTGATTACTTCCTTCCTTTCTTTGGAAGATTCCCGCATTCCTTTTTTTTGTATCAAGATGGAGTAGTAGAAAGCCAAAAACTGTCTTTCCCAAAAATTAATCACTCCTAAAAATATAACCCTTTCAATTCAAATGACAAATCCAATTATAATCACACTTGCCTCAGTTTCAGGAAAGTATTGAACATAAATTGAGCTGAATATTTCATTATTGAGACTTTGGAGAAAAAAATAGCTGGTTGTTTTATATGGAGAAATTCAAAAGATATGACAAGTTCATTCATTGGAAGTGAATTTCCCATCCTAATCAAACTATCGGCACAAATGTATTTCCAGGCGTCACTTTTGATAGTTTGATAATCGGTCATTCTTAATAAATATGGAATGTATGATTTTCAGAATCTTGTAGTCAGCCACAGTTGTTTGTGAAGCGAGAAAAGTAATTCTTTCATTATTCACGAACCTCTTTTGCCGAATGACACATATTTCTCTTATTTAAACTGTGATGACTCTGAAATTTCGAAAAAATGAGAGAATTTTTCAGTGCCGATGCCATTGCTGTGGATACTTGCTACTCATAGAAGTTGGCAATCGAATCGAATCAACTGAAACTCAAACCCGCCGCCCTGCACTCCCAAAGAAAATAAATCAAAAACCGAAGAAGACGCAACTTCAGATCGTCTCCAATCACAATTACGACTAATAGGAAACACAGATTCCCACTGACGTAGATAACAAGTTTCAGCTCACTTGAAATGCTCTCCAAATTATCGATTACTCGTTATACCAAATCTGACACTCCGATAATGAGGTTTAAGGAGATATCTAGTGCTCCTGGCATCTTGTTATCGTAGATGGAGACTCTATTGTGATTTGAAATTGATTCTCTCTCTTATTTACCGTTTCCAGTAGCGACGATAGTAGCCTTTTTTGGGATATTCTTCAGAGAATTTGTTTGTGAGATGTTAGATGACTGAGTAGCAATAACATAGGCCAACAATGAAAAAACTTTTTTACTTGAAACACCTTATTATTCTGATTTTTAGGGTCCAAATATGACACTTATTAAGCCGTATCACCTACCATTTTTTCACATTTGCACAACAATATAATGAATTATTTAAATTATTACAGAATTTAACAGCTTTTATATACTACAAATGAAATTGTAAAATAATTTGTGCTGGATATAGAAGAGTTGGCAGCACTGCTGAAACACATTTACTGTCCAGAAAAAGGGAAATTATATTGTTTTGTTCACAGCTGATGTTTTGTTTACTGATAACCTAACCTTACTTTCTGGTTTCCAGTACATGTGCTCATTAAAATGTATAATCGCGGTTGTAAGAACTCTGATGTCAGTTTTTGTTATATTTGTGGTGACTCTGTTATTAAAAACATCAAGGAAACATTACAGACTTTGTGAAAAAGGTTTATTTCTCATATTTTGGAATTAAACTTGGTGATCAGGATGAATTTTGGGCCCCTCATGAGGTATAATGTGTATGTGTTGAAGATCTTAGAAAATGGTCAATGACCATACATGAGAAAGAAGCATGGGTACCATTCACGCAAGTTGTTACAAAATTCTTAGGAAATGCAAAAGACCCAAAATATCGTACCATTGTAGCTAACATGTTGAAGAATTTTAAGAAACTAGGATGTTTGATGAGCCTGAAAGTCCACTTCTTGAACAGTCATCTTGATTACTTCCCGGAAAATTTGGGAGATGTTAGTGAGGAGCAGGATGAACGTTTTCACCAATATATTAAATTGATGGGGAAACGTTACCAGGGCCGCTGGAACATCAACATGATGGGAGACTACTGTTGGTCACTTCACCGTGGAGCTCAACAAGCGACTCATCACAGGAAAAGATACACAAGAAACACAAGATACACAAGAAAAAAGAGAAAGGAAGTATAAACCAATTCCATCTAACCAATGAAATCTACATTACAACACTGTATCATTATTTCAAGTTACTTACTGTAAATAAAAACCATGATAGGGATTTTCATTAATTTAACCATATACCGTACAGATTTTAAATCATGTGAAAAAATCAATTTCTCAAAAACTATGGGTGATACAAAAAAACTAAGAACAGATTTGGATTCAGCACGCAAAAATCTACAAAAATCAGCTATCAAATCAGCTATCAAATAAAGAAAGTTTTCAAAAACATTTTTTTGTTGGCCTATGTAATTAATGCACATGGGTTGGACTTGGTTTTCCATTGGTTATGATGAGAAATTTGATATTTTATGACTTGACTGAGATCCCTGAATGAACATAATATTGCATATGAGAAAATATTTCTTCGAAATTTATATTTAGCAGAATTGAAAATTAACGGAGGAATGTTGGGAAAACGCAATCTATCATGATCCAAAAGTTCTGAGTAATTTCCTTGTTGATCTGTTGAATCAACTTAATCTGGTGGACTCTGTTTTTTCGTTATGCAGCTGTAACCCCCCCAATGAAGGACAACTCCCAGTAGTCGAAACCAGTGCAAGCTGAGGATTAACGAGTTCTTGCCTCTTGAAGTGCGATTCCGATTACTTCGTGACTATGGTAAAACCAAACAACTTGCGGTGACGGAACTGTGGAAGAAAAAATTTACCGGATCGGTACTTGCCTAATATAAACTATAACTATTAAGGTATCCTTCGCCATTTTATTTGATGCACGTTCACCATTTATATTATCACGCATTCGCCAATTTTTATTTGTTTAGCTTTCGCCATTTTAATGAAATTAAATTCCTAGATTAGAACAATTTGGTATCTGGATAGTGTTGGCGTAATCATATTCCTTGTCATTAGTTGCTATATGCAAGAATTGGAAGATACTTGATGAAAATCCATAACTAACGTATTCAAAAAACACTTTGATTGTGAGATTTTCACTAAACATTTTTACAAAAACGCAACACGTGTTTCTCCATACAATGGCTTCTTCGGGCGCGTCTTTACTAAGTATATTCTACATATTGAATGCTTAATGTACCTTATTTTACAATTTGAAGTATCTAAATTTCAAGTACCTGAGTTTGTTGAAAAAATATTCAGTAACGGGGAGTTATTCAATTCTAATTGATTATTCAGTAAATCATCCAAATTATTGAGTTTATTGATTTCTCAACATTCTAAAAGATTGAGTTTTAAACTTAATACTTCTATATGTAACTCGTCGTATTCATGATTGAACTCATGTCCTCATGCTAGATACTGGTTTTCAAATGTGGAATTGTTCGTTTTTTTAACAAAACTGCTTCATTCTCTTCAATTCTTCAAGAAAATGTTCTCCCTGTTTGGCCAATATACAGTTTTGGGCAAGAGTCACAAGTCAGCTTATATATTCATGATCTTTCCAACATTGGAGTTTTGTCTTTATTAATTTCAATGAATTTACTATTAGTCGTTTTGCAAGCTACGTTCTCGCATTTTTTTCCAAAAAACGGGCAATATTAATTGGTTTACCCAAATATGACAATGTCCTATAATTGACGTTATCGCATCTTGAATTAGGGTAAACCTGGTCCATGGCTTGCTTTTGTAGTTTTTTTGGAAATAATGAAGTCTGTAATATCTACCTTATTACCGTTATTGATCGCGATTTGTTTGATCAAACTCAGCTCCTTCTGGAAATCACTCTCAGACAGTGGAATATTCGATAGCTATGAAAGTAACTATTGAATGCAGCAACTTTATGCTGGTAAGAGTGTGTGAAGAAATTATGTATGAAAATATCTGTGTACGATGGTGTATGGAAAATTTCAAATTCATGCTTATTATTATTTGTCGCAACGGTTAAGTCCAGGTGCTTCATTGAATTATTTCCCCCCTCTCAGTGGTGAATTTTATTGACGGGTGGATGGAATTGACATATTCAATCAACTTGCCTAATTGCCTATCTGTACCAGTATAACAGACTAAGATTATTATGTATTTCATACTCTATGTTGCCCATAAAAATTTCAACCAGCAAAGGACTCAAAGAGTGTCCCATTGTTAGTCCTTTACTGCATGAATACACTTTTTCATCAAACTGGAAATAATTTTGAAATAGATAGTTAGCAAGTAAATCTGAAATGTTCTGTTTTATCAGTGGATTCACGTGATTTTTGTGTAAGATAAGCTCAACCAGTCAAATTGTTCCAATTGACGGAATACTGGGAAATGAATTTTGGACAACAAACGATATTGATTTTGCATTATCAGGTAAGATTGCGATTTCAATATCATTCACTAATTGATAAGAATTAATCACACTAAAACTCGGCTTGAAATTGGTATAGGTTTGTATCAATTTTCTATAACGATTTCTGAGATTACAACCGTTACAATCGTTACAAACGACACCACAGTCTAATCCGGAAATTTGTTTTGAGTCATTTGATAAGAGGATACAGTATACAGTTCTAGTGGTTATGGAATAATAATATAATCGATGCTCTTTATTTCATCTTTTCCATTCACGACCAATTCTATTGTTTTAAGGGTTTCCTTAACCTTTTCCTGGTACATTAGTTATAGAGTCATTCCTCAGAATCTCAATGCTCCCTTAATTAGGGAAATATAGAGTTTTACCTATCTATGCATTACATAAAAATGACAGGTAATTATTCATTACAAACTTAGGTACTTGAAATTTGAGTACTTTAAATTGTAAAATTAGATATATTAAGCATTGAATATGTAGATTATATTTAGTTAGGACACGCCCAAAGAAGCCATCGTATGGCGAAACATGTGTTGCGTTTTCGTATAACTATTTAGTGAGAATCTCACAAAAAAGTGCTTTTCGAATACGTTTATTAGTTGCTACTTGAGCATCGTTCAAAAATACCGGAAAAATTGTTTCAATTATTTCTTAGAGTATTTTCATTATTTGTTGGCAATATGAGAAAGGTACAAGTCAGTGAATCAAAATTGTCTAGCCAACTTGAAAAAAAATTGGTGGAACAAAATTAATTTATTAACCTAACTCAGCCAAAGCTGGTTTTACTAGTGTAACAAGTTTAAGAAATGACATCAGATCTCCGATGATTTTTTCATCAATGCTAAGTTTTCAAGTTCTTGTTGTGCTATTCTAATAGAGTTGCGGCTTAGTAACTTCAAATATTGAATATTGTGTTTATTCACGGAATTGAGTTAATTAATTGTCAACATACTTTCATTCCACAGGATTTATTGAAAGCCATAAGGTTATAAGTTACTAGCTGGAGGTGATATGTGGAAGTTGCACAGAGGATGAACTTCACATTGTAAGAGGTCGAATAATCTTGCTTCATTTGCCTCTTCCAATAAGTAGCTCATTCCATATGAAAGGCTTCAGATGGTCCGCAATGTCCCAGCACTACATTCGAAACTATTTTTGAATGTTCCACAATGATCTGAGATATTACGGGATTTTGCTGAACGTTAAGTAATATTACCGAACATTCCACAGCACTAGAAAATATTCCGGTATATTTGAATGATGTGGAATACTCTCCATATACTCTCGAATGTTCTAGAACTTTCTAAAGGGCGACACTTCCAGCTCTATTTACTTCAAAAGCCTCATGACAGTGACAGTATGACCGAGAAAAAATTAGACATATGTTTGCAACCTAAGTCGGTACTCACACAATATAAACTGAAACTATTAAGTTATCCTTCGCCATTTTATTTGATGCACATTCTTCGTTTATATTACGACGTCTTCGCCAATTTTTATTTGTATGGCCTTCACCATTTTAATGAATATAGATTCCTCAATTAGAACAATTGAAGCAATGATGTTAGTTAAATATCATTCACTTGAGTATGTGTTGGCAAAATTATATTAACTGCACATCAATCTGAGAATAATAAAAAGTAAAGTAGTTATTTATGACGGTTGAGCACATGTGAGGTATAGCAGCCACGCAAGGATATTGAATGATGATAATAAATATAACTTTTTCCATAGAAAGAAATTCGTCTGTTGTAGGGTGATGATACAAATTGTGAGTTGATATTTTCTAATCAAGGACCTGTGGGGCTCGGATAAAAGACAGGTTCAGTGTCACCTGAAAGTGAGCAAACTAGAATTGAATGCTCAAGTCATTTTTTCGTTGTTCCTAACGGAGTACTGTAGTTTCTGCATTGGCAATCACAGGAACAACAATTCGAGCACTTAGACCGTTACCTCAACGCCTTTGATCATGTCTACCGCAGTAGTAGACAAAACTTCAGGAATAAAAACCTGCAGGTCATAACTAAAAAACCTGGAAAATGGCGTTGACTCATGTTACTTTTCTCGCTTACTTTCTCCAATTTCCAACTCGAAAAATTCGTAGGTAGTTTCTGGTCAATTGAACGAATATATCACCAGAACCTACATCAACATCTAGAATTCACTTTCAAAGCGGTAAAAAACAAAAAATTGACTTTCTCTTCTCTTTCTACCACGTAGTAATGGCTACATCTGTTAATTCATCTCTCAAAATTAGTCAAGATTCTTGCATACGCACCTGTACATTTAAAAAAGCTTTTGGCAAAAATTCAAACAGTTTACTGTTGATTCTCTTATTTTCTGTTAACCAAACAATTACAATTGTACCAAAATGTTCGTCAATGTGAGATAAAATGACAGTTTTCTCGTTGTATTCGTTCTCGATCACCATATAGAAGGATTGTACATAATTAAAACTCTTCTTTAAATAGAAATCGATATTGATTTCACTGAAAATTTTTTTTATTGAGCGTGATAGTGATCACATTCCGCTTGATGGACGTATCTCTAATGGAAGTATCTCGAAAGAATTTACCAAGAAACCGAGTGTATACTTCATAATACTCGTATATCAATTGGAAATGTAAAAAATCAGTAGCATTCAATAAATTAATTCGGAAGGATTATATAGGGCGGTTTAACAAAAACTTGACCCGCCCTGTGAGTCAGAAACAGACATAAAATCAAAAATTTCAAAGAACACGTTGATTTTCATCACTAGGGGGACTGATTCTGATATGAAAATCATACCCGAAACTGCATCCCCTGCAGTCAGCAACTACCCCCCTATTTTTTTCAATAGCATGGGGGTCGAGTAATACATCATTTGAAATATCGTTTATCCCTATATTATCTCTGTGAATATTTTTTCAATTGGTTCATTCGTTATTGAGAAATTAAATATTGAACGTTTCATTTAAGAAAAAAAATTCGCTGTCGTTCATTTTAATGAGGAAATCAAAAACAAATAATATCAGAGAAAACAAAATCAACGGATAAATTGTTCAAAATGACCTCCACCTAGTTCTATACTCCCGAAAGCGTTCCGTACATTATTCAAGATGTCCGGTGTCAGAAATCGGCATTCCCGTACAATTCTCTGTCGCAGGTCTTCTAGATTTATAGGCTTAGTGAAGTACACTTTCGACTTCAGGTGTTCCCACAGAAAGAAGTCCATCGTTGTGAGATCAGGTGAACTAGCTGGCCACTCCACTGGACCCCTTTTGTCGATCCAACACATTGGAACATCAATTGGAACATCAAAATGTGAGGGTGCATCATTCTGCTGGAATGTTATTTCATTTTCTTCTGAATTGTTATCATTTTCTCGAATATGTGTTATCATACGATCCACACAGTCTTGTGATTGATTTGAGTATGTGTCTTCATTTCAAAATCCGACAAACACTAGTAGCTGATATACCAGACGCTCTAGCTACTTGTCTGATAGAATGTCGATTATCCATTTGTATATCTCCTAAAACTGCAACTTCAAGTCCGTCATTTCTAACAGGACGAGATACTTCATGTTTTCTGTTGTGAACAGAAGTTCGAATTCATCCATTAACTGTTTAACTTATTGATGGCTCACGTTGTGGTCTGGATGATTCGTATTACAAAATCTTGCAGCAGCTGTAGCACATTCATCATTTCGATAATAGATTGCAACAATTTCTATTTTTTCTTCAGTAGAATAAACCATGTTGGAATACAGTGAACAAGAATGACTGAGGAAGTGACAGTGGCCAACTATCTACTTTTTTTTCTGCGACAAGTAGATTCAACAAAAACTACCAGTGCAGAAAAAACTAATAGTGTCTCGTCCATTTCGAAAAGTTAACTAGTAATCAAATGAATTCTACAAATCTAGAGAAGACTTGCGACAGAGAATTGTTTGGTAGCGCCGATTTCTCACTCTGGACATCTTGAATAATATAAGGAACGCTTTCGAAAGAAGGCTGTATTATGGTATGGAACTAGATGGAGGTTATTTTAAACACTCCATCCGTTGATTGTATTGCTATCGATATTACTTCTGTTGATTTCCTCATTAAAATGAGCGACAGCGAATTTTCTGTTTTTTTTAATAAAACGTTCAAATAAAACATTCAACTTCTCAATAACCAATGAACCAATTTTGAAAAAAATTACAGACGTAATAGAGGACCTCTCAAATGATGTACCACTCGGCCCCCATGCCATTGAAAGAAGGGGTGTAGTTGCTGACCGCAGGAGGGCTGACCGTAGGGGCTGAAGTTTCGAGTATGATTTCCATATCAGAATCAGTCCCTCTAGAAATGAAAATTGACGTGCTCTCATTGGAACGCACTGTATTTCAAGTAGTGATCAATTTTCTGTGAAAAAAAGTTTTTGGTATCTTTCTCTCGTGTAATTCAATGTTTATATGAAAACAGCTATTTCTTGAGGGCTTTTTTCTTCCAGTAGGTATGTGTCTGAAAGTTACTTCTTTGCATAATCTACATATCTTTGTATAGAGTTAATTTTCGAAAGTGATTGTTTCCTTCGCTTCTTTGGAAAATTTCCACTTTTTGTATCAACCTAGAGCAATAGAAAGTCAAAAGCTCTCTCCTCCATTCATTTATTCATTAAATTAATTCAAAATTATACTCAAATTTTGAAAAACTTTCTGATACGTTGAAAGCATAACGATCGAATTTTACCAATTATGTTGATCATAGAAATATTTGAAAAAACAACAGTGTTTCACTATGAAGTTCAACAGTTGACAACCTCAAATATTTGACATCAAATATTCGACAATTCACTCAACGTACGTGTGTCGAGTCTTTCTCGTTTCCTACCACTGAATCCCTTTCGAGCAATATAAATATTATACCAAATCTCCTCCCATTCATATTTACCCCTTCGATTTACTCTGAGTAAATATTTTCAAACGAGGTGGAAGTTTTGAATTTCCGCATTACTCTTGGATTGAATTACACTTTTTACGCTTTCTATTTATACTTTGTATATTTATTCGGTTCACCCCTTGCGAGAGGTTAAAGTACTAAACTGTTGCGTTCCAGACTTGTTGAGGTTGATTATCCTGTGGATTGATGTATTTTGATGAATTTTCCTGAAATTGTGCGTGTGGTAGGTACAGAGTGAGTTAATAGAACTTAGATTATTCTCTTCACAGAAAAAAATTAGAAAAGATATTCTTTCCTAAAAAGCTGTGTTTTCAATTTCACTCCATCAACTCACTGTGTAGGAGTGTATAAGCGAAAAAGCTCTTCCAGTGAAAATAGTGCTAGAAAATTGGAAGTTGATTTTTTTGCAGTGTTTTTTCACGTTATTTCTTCACATCATTACTCAATTAGTTCAGTAAGGATATTTCTTGAAACTGGTAGGCCCAAAAATAGTGTAAGACTGGTCAAAAGTTTCTTATCATCATTACAATAGTAACATTTTGAATAGTTTATTTTTCTTGTATTTTCTGTCGATGAGTACTCATAGTCTCTTTTTGATAAAAACCCTGTGAGTATCTCTGAGGCAACGAGCTTAAAGAACGAATATTTTCCAAAACTTAACAAAAATTAAAGAAAAATTGCCATGATCTAACCAAATATATCGGGATCAATCAGTAATTTATAAAAAGGGTAGGTTAGGGTAGACTGGATTCTAAGTGAACTCTTGACTACAATTCGAAAGGGTTCATCGTGGCTCACACCAACTCGAATTCGACTAACTGAATCCAGTTTTTCTATAAAGACGACTATTTTATCTGATGAGTGATTTTACAGGTCAGGTAGCACGAAGTATATGCTCTTCTATTCTATCATCAATCAACAATCCTTGTTTTTGATGATTCAGATGACAGTATCCTAATAGTGGGTCTGCTAGACGGCCACCTCGGAATCGAATAATGATGGTAAATATACAACAGGAGTCTGAAACTCTTGTTGTAGTCCAGTCCAAAGTCTGGATTGATGCTAACGACAGGTTCCGACTCGATAAAACTACTTGCAGCAGAGATGTCAGCAGCGTTGTTATCACCCAGACCAGAATCGAGACCACATAAAATTTGTTAAATCTTACTATCAGAGAGCTGAAAGCCTTCAGAGCTGCTTGGATGTCAAAGGATATTTTTGAATGAATCAATAGCTGGATTTTCACTTGAAACACACTTGCATATGTCCCTATGCAGGTTAATATCTCTGTCTCTTTGGTTTGTGATTATACAGCGTGACTTACGGTCGATGGTAGGTTAGACGTTTCTGGAAAACGCAAAGCATGATTTCTCTGAAAATTTCACCTCTCACATTTTCTTACCTGTTCTATCGCTCTAAAATATTTTCAGCATTGCGGCGTTGCCACTTCTATCAAAAAGTCCTAGCAATTATATTTTTTCAAATGGAACACCCCATATATTAATACATTTTTGGAATAGCTCTAGTATTTCAATACTTTTTTGTTGATCATGTCCTATACCTATCTCTATCTGTTTTCGAGATAAAAATAAATTGTGCTGAATATGGTCTAAAACATAGCCTTAATTGAAATTAAGTACATCAGTACTCTCAGTTCATGAAAAGTTGATATTTTGATGATAGTTTGGACAAACTCGAAAAATTCAAATAACACCAAGAAATCGACTCCATATCATACAGGGCGTGCTAAAATTACTATTATTTCCATTGTGCATAAAAGTAGTCGAAAGTTCATTTTTTCAAATGAAACCCCCTGTATATTACTCGATGAATTGAAAGATGGTGAGAAATGCTTCAAGATGATACACATGTCCCTATACCTAAATCGTCAAGTTTTCTTAATAAAGCCGTTTTTGTGGAAAAATAGTTATTCACGTTTTACCTACAAGTGATGAAAGTGGCATTTTATTTTGTGAGTGGTGACTATTGCAAAACGAGCGTCAGCAAGTGGAGCAAACTCAAGAGCAAAATAAAATCACTTTTAACAAATGTATCATACAAATTTTTTTGTATAACGTTACTGTTGATAATTAAAAAAAGTATAGGGTCCATAGGATTTGAACACACGATCTTTGGATTACAAGGCATATGTTACAACTACATACGCCAACTCACGTTATTTTAAGGAGGATTATTGGTTAGTCATGAAGGACTTCCTACAGTTGGACTGAATACTATTTCGTCATCGTCAGTAACTTCACTGGGATTTAATATTACCAATAGCACGAACTGCATGTGTGAACTTTTCTAAATGATTTCTTGGTAGGTGTTCTGATTGAAGTGTTTCTATCAAAGAGATTTTCAATAAAAGTTGTACAAAAAATAATTTTTAAAGAATTTGATTTCTAGGTAGCCGTGGAAATATCAAGCTTATGACAGTTTGGTGACTTTTATAAGTAATTGATAAATGGTTATTGACGGTGTTTAAAAAAATCGCAAAAAATGAATGGAAATATTGATTATTCAAACGAAGTTCTTATGAAATTATTTATTATACACGGACAGTGTGATCAAATCAATGTCAGAACTTGTAAGGACGACTGTAACCGATTTTCTTGAAAATTTGCCTTTGAAGGAATATACGAATTCGTGGTTTCAACTGGACGGAGCGCCAGCTCATTTCACCCAGGAAGTTCCCAGGAAACTTCACGAACTCTTCGACGATCGTTGGTTTAGGCGTTTAGGGCCGTGGGATTGGCCACCGAGATCACCCGATCTCACGCCACTTGACTTTTTTTATGGGGTGTTTCAAAAGAAAAAGTATACAGTTCTCCAGTGCCTACCAAAGAAGAATTGCGACGGCGAATAGTGCGGATTATTGAAGATCTGGATCCTCAGGAAATTGAAAAAGCAACCAGAAGTCGCGTACAAAAAAACATTTTAAAGTGTTTAGAATGTAATGGACAATATTTTTAGCATTTATTGTGAAAGTGTGATATTTTGTTTAAAATTTTGTTATTTTGAATCATCCTATTCTGTTATTGTCTGTACTTTCACATGTTTCAGCACACAAAATCTTACTTTTCACCTATAAATGACTGATTCGATCACTTTGTTCATGTGTATAATAAATAATTATATGCTATAAGCTTGATAATTCCACTGCTACCTAAATCCAAATTCTAAAAAAAAAAAAAATGTTTCTTGAAGAAGCGACTTTATTGAGAAAACTTGACGATTTAGGTATAGGGACATGATATATCATCTTGAAGCATTTTCCACCATCTTTCAATTTACCGAGTGATATACAGGGGGTTTTATTTGAAAAAATGAACTTTTGACTACTTTTATGCACAATGTAAATAATAGTAATTTTAGCATGCCCTGTTTGATATGGAGTCGATTTCTTGGTGTTATTGGAATATTTCGAGTTTGTCCAAACTATCATCAAAATACCATTTTTTCATGAATTGAGAGTACTGATGTACTTAATTTCAATTAAGGCTATGTTTTGGACTCTATTTAGTACAATTTATTTTTTATCTTGAAAACAGATAGAGATAGGTATAGGACATTATTAACAAAAAAGTATTAAAATACCAGAGCGATTCCAAAAATGTATTAATATACGGGGTATTCCATTGAAAAAAATTAAGCTGCTAGGACTTTTTGATGGAAGTGGCAACGCCGCAATGCTGAAAATATTTAATTTCGATAAAACAGGTAAGGAAATGTGAGAGGTGAAATTTCCAGAAAAATCATGCTTTGCGTTTTCCAGAAACGTCTAACCTACCATCGACCGTGAGTCACGCTGTATACACCTCCACCAGTACCTGAAGGTGTTTTCAATACATTTGTGAAACGTTTTGTGACGAAAGGCCAAAATCATTCTGAATACTTCCACAGATGTAGATAAGTAATTCAGGTAAGATTCAAGTATCTTCTTGTACCTGTATAGATGTTCAGTTATAGATAGTTTCTTCTGGGCCATGTTCGCCCATATATATGTTTCGGTTTCAACAATCTAGATACTGTTCTTTCTGCTGCTACACTTTCTGGAAATCTGAAAATCTACCCACACAACCATCGAGAAATGTTTCTTACATCAAATAATCAATATTTCCAGTACACCCAATAGGATGCTGACTAAAATTTGGGTAGTATAACGAATCAGTCTTCTTAGTGTATAAACGCTACAGAAATGTGAAGGGCCAAGTTTTGAGGTAGTTCAAATTAGAATGATATTCGTTGTTCAGAGAATTATGGGGTGATAACTTCCTTCACTCTCTTGGATCCATTACTGCTGAGATGGTTAGCCCAGATGTCTTGGGATTGAATGATGATTCTGTGTCGTTTTGGTCTATGATACGTTTCTCAATTATATTATGAATGTTTGGTACATAAAATGAAGATTTTCATGGATTCCGTTATTCACGACTGAAGGTATCAGAAAACAAACTCCTCCGAATCATCTACACATTTTTGTTGAAAAGTTCATTTATCATATTTATGAATTGAGGTAGAAATCGCATGTTAGGAGATGAGACCAGGTAATTCTTCATCTCACACTGTGTGGACTTTGAAGCATTCTCAAACGTATGGGAGTAATAACTGGTTTATGAAAAATAACATTTTTCATCATTTGAGGATTGATGAAGAAGTGGAAGCCAGATGAGTTTCCAAAAATAATTTTGAAATCACTCCTTGTTCGGTGATTTTTGGTTTGAGGTCATTGATGCCAATGATACTGGAATCACACGTCAAAAGGTAAGACATCGTTGATCCTTAGCTCGTACAAGTTTCTACTTCTGAGGGTTGTCGTTCGTAGGGGTGCGATAGCTGGTTAACGGAAAAATTTTTTTTGTTTTCACCATATTTCAAACATATTTTAAACAAACTGTGTATCAGTTTGGTCCATTGCACTTATACAGCTCATATTAACGGATAATGATCAACTCAGCTCAGAAAACGATGTTCTTCTTTCAAATTATCACTTTCATCGACGTAACTTCAATTTTTTTCACATTTGACAGATACACATCGTTTCAAATAGAATTGGTCAAATAAAATTCAATGACCTTATGGGGAACAGTCTCGTACTAGTCTGGTTCGAGATGCCCCACGGATTCGTGCTACGAGTTGTATGTTACACTATCATTGTCGGTCCCAGATGTTTCCAATATTATCGAATTCGATACAATTCCATCCGTCCCACAGATCTGATATGAGTCCGGAGGGAAATATCAATGATACACTTGTTTGATTCCATCGTGACAACACCGAATGATAGTTTTGAAGGGAAATGAGATTTTCAGGACGATAAGAGTGGATAGAATTGAAAGGCAATAGCTATTCACCTGTGTACTGTACGCCCACGCGATATCCAATATATAAATTGTTATGCAATATTGTTCACGTCATTCGGGTTGTTACGAGCTGATTTACATAATAGTATGCAAGCTGTTTTTTCATAAATGACGTTGTTCCTCAAGGTTTCATTCCAGGTCCTTGGTTATTCATCATCTATACTCGAAAATTTCAAAATGTTATCAAAATTTTTTTAGATGTTGTCAATATGCTGACGACACACTGATATACAGGGTGCATGTGAAGAGTCCCCCTTTCTCAACTCTTGAACGAGCCAAGATATCAGAGTCTGACAAAACTTTCGCAAAAAGGAATCATTTTCAGTACTTTTTGATAAAAACACCAATAGTGCTACGGAGAAGACGTTATTAACTTTGTTTTTCAAATGAAATTAGTGAGTGTTGTGATTTTTCGTATGAATAGTATTTCAAATTGTATTTTCCACAATGACTCACTTTTTTTGAAATCAATAACCGTTTGCGAGTTATCGATATTTGGATTTGGGTCTGGGGATTTGTTACTTTGCTAGCTTATGTAAGATTTTTTGAATGTATATTCATTGGAAAGAGAAGTAATATCTTTTGTATTGATGAGTGTTAATTTCGAGAGAATGAAACGATAGAATTGTACCCCTCTTTCTATTGGTTAAAAGAACGAGAACACCTTTTCTGCGCTGAGTGATGTCACACTATGGTTTTTTACCGTTGTACTTATTTTTCGAAAGAAAGAATTAGTATTGCTATTCAGCGTGGCAATGCTGCTTCGGTTCTTAGAACTATTCCTCTTTCACATCATTTTGATGAGATCATGCATGGCCCTCATTTCAGTATGGAACTGAAAGCTATTCGAAACAAGCCGAGATATATGTATATTCATCAGTGTCCTGTCGAGGTTAAGTCGCAAATGATTGATCCACCTTCTTCTTTTTCAATGGACTTAGGCCATTCTTGTCCCACAATAGTTCAAATATATCACGAGGCTCTTCAACATCGCAAGGTATCAATATTAGCGGTTGTTCTGATTGTACTCTTCATAATTATGTTCATAAATAATAATTATAATAATGTAATTGACGTATATAATACATTTGTAACAGAATTCAATTGTATCTATATCTATTGTTCATAATAAAACTCTCTTGAAAATTTAATAATTATGTTTTGTTTATTGCTATTCGGTCGAAAAAAATCATGTTGAAATTATGTACTTTTAACACTAGTGTTAAAATATTTTTAACACCCTACTTTGTAAACTTTCGAATCACTACTCTTGACAACCATTAAAAATGTCTCTTTTAATGACAGTTGTACTAAAATATGTTTTTCGCGTCTTCTGACTGATTTTTTTATAATAATGTTATAATCTTACTCTAAATCTTATTTTACATACAAGATAATTGGATCATTTTTCAATTCGATATGGGTTCCACTAATTGATGAATTGAGAGTTTTACTACTCATGAATATAGGCACATATTATGACGTAAATACTGCTACATTTCCCCAAAATGAGTATTTTCATGTTCAATTTAACACCCTTATTTTGAATTATGAATCCCAGGATACCAGATTATAACAGACTGACTGTCGACAATTTTAATGAAGTCAGACCATAAAAAGAACATATTTTCGTGGGTAACCAGAATTCAAGAAATATCCTTATAATTATGGTGAAGTTGTGAGATAGTGTAGCACGAGGCAATGTGATTTATAGACCACATAAAAATGGCGTAAAAAGAATGCTTACCACCAAACACGGAGGAAGGAGATAGCGTTTTTACACCCAAAGATGTTATCATCCCGACAATATCAATTTTATTTCTTTCACAGAAATTCTCACGCTGTCATGGATCGAAGAAAAGGCAGAGCTTATTTTTTGGTTACTTCGTGGGGAAATCAAACAGACTTGGCCTACTCCGCGAAATCCGGAGTCAAAGAGTTAACGTAGACGTGATTGAAATTTCCATTTCGTGGAAGTTTGAATCAATCCGCCAGAGAAAATATTTATCTTTCGGTAAATTCTTCCAGTTTGCATAATTTGAGATCTCGAGTGGTTTTGAAAGCATTCATAAGAAGAGTTTCCTTACTTTCGATGTGTTGTGTTTTCTGAATGGAATGTTTGTGATGGATGTGGAATTTGATTTGATCTTTATGGATCCGTGAATTATTCACATGACTCAAGATGTTGGAATGAGCATTTCCAAACATTGTTTTTTAATCAACAGTTTTGTATTATATTTTCACTCTTTTCACGAGTTTCTTTAATACAAACTTATATAATCAAGAATGAACATGGTTACCAATAATTCTTGTCAGCAACTCCGAAGAATATTGAATCGTTGTGGGGAACGAGAAGTGCCGAATTTATTGAAACTAGTCGTTCCCCACCCTCAGGCTCCTATAAGCTAATACGCCTGATGTAGCCCTTCTCGACCATCAGAGCAAGACAATATTTGTCGTGGAGTTTTCAGTTCCTGGAGAGACAAATATCATCCAAAAAGAGGAGGATAAAATATCAAGATTTTCTCTTCGAACTCCGCAGACCACTCTGTCGAAATTGATATTCCGATTATTGGAGTCCTAGGTGGAATGATGCGCTCTCTACTATGGAATATTGAGATCATACCGGCTTACCGCACTCAGACAGAAATCTTGCTCAGAGCACATGATTCACGGACCCAATGATCACCTATCCCGCAGTGTGGAGAGTGGTTGTTGGTTGATAATGCTGACGCGCCCACCCGAATGTATCAGGTCTTCGAGGGATAGGGCCTGACCAGCGAATATTACGGTAAAAATAAACAATAACAATAATAATAATAACAATAATTGTTTGTAATGATATACCCTTAAATGGTTCACATTTCTTAGATCACTAGCCAATCAGAACTCGGTATTACCATTAAAATTTTGTTTTATTGAAGATACTGAATCACTCGAATCGGTCGGTAGCCAAGCGGTTCGGCGTGGGTGATTTGTTCACTCACTCGAATTGACTGCCGTGTTGGTCGGTGGTTCAAGCCTTAGTCTGAACGATCGATCTTCACTTGCTATCGTCTAACCCGTGTTAGGAATCACACGTTAGAAGGTAAGACCTCGTTAATCCTTAGCTCGCATAAGTTTCGATTTCTGAGGGTTGTCGTTTGTAGAGGTGCGACAACTGGTTAACGGAAAAACAGATTTTTAACAGAAACAGAACAAACTGTTATTCGAAATTTCACACTCATTGAGATGCAAGAAACGAAGAACAGTAGTGCGGAAATGCAGAAGGGCCACATATTTTCATTATTTGTTATTCGGAAACGACTCTGAAACTAGAAATTTTGAATTAAATTTTGAAATTGCGACTTCAAACTCGAGATTTTGATTTTGAAGTCATATTATCAAAATCACGAAATTAAAGTCAAAATTTCAACTTTGAAATCGTAATTTTGAGTTTGAGAAAGAAATTTTGACATTGAAACTGAAATATTGAGTCTCAAGTTTTGTTTTCGATTTCAAATCTGAAATTTCGAGATTTTCGAAATGGAACTCGTAATTTCTGAACTGAAGTCGAAATTTTCAAAAGAAAATCATCTGAAGGAACAGTTCGTTCAGGCCAGTCTCAACTCCCTACACTGTAGGTTAATGGACTGACACCTATTAGAAAACAACTACTCCCTGGCGTTGAACTACATCCTACAGGTGTTATTGCAGGATTTTTCACTGAAGTTACTCCTGCATATGCGGTTGGCGACACAACTGCCAAAATAGATTTTCAATTATTGGAACACACCTGCAGACCTGTTTCGGGCTGTTTGGCCACTTGTCAGTGCAAGGTAGTGTCGATGATTTCCGATAATCGAAAATAGAATTCCTTCAGAGTATCATTTCTCGAATTAGGCTGAAACGGACAACAAACAACAGGTTTGCCATCGCCCTATCTGCCTGTGAACGAAGTAACCAACCGCATATCCGAAATTTGCCCAATTCCTCGTATAAGGAAGGGAAACTTTGCCTGAACGTATTTTTCCTTTAGATGATTTGCCGGTCTTAAAGTATGCCCATTGACTATATGTGAGAAGTTTTCAAAAAAAAAAGTCAAAATTTTTAATAGGAAGTCATAATTTTGGGACTAAAGCCGAAATTTCGAAATTCAAGTTGAGATTTCGAGGTTATATTCGAAATTTCTAGTTTCAGAGTCGTAATTTTTAAGAAGTAAAAATATGCTGCCTTTCAGAGGAAGGGCTTATTCGTAGAAAAAAATCACTGTCCGTTCCGACAGGGAATAATATTCCAATTGTTAAAGCAAATTATATTTTTTTCTATTCGAAAATGAAGAAGTTATGAGGGAGTGAGAGATCCCTCTCAATATTGAGAAAATGGTGATTTATTTCTCCTAACTAATGGAAAATGCCAACGTTCATCTTTCAAAACCATTGTTCATTGAATTGTTCTTTTAGATAATTTCATTGTTGGACTCTTCGAATATAGCTTGCAATGTTTCTGTTGTCAAATATCAATTTGCGTAGCATTTCTTATGAGTTCCATTTCTCAAAAAGCTATAATGTCAATGGTAATGGGTTCGAAAAATTCAAAAGGCCATTGAAAAAGTCTAGATCTTTCATCTTTCTATCCATCAGAAGCTAAAGTGACGAACTTTCATTTTTTGGATTTAAAAACTTGCGTTTCTAACACTCAACCATGACACACAGCCCCCTACGGCGCTGAAGAATGATTCTCTACAGCTCCCTACGACTCTAAAGGATGATTCTCTATATCCCCTACGACTATGAGAAATATACCTGATAGACCAGAGCTTCGGAAAGGATACACCGAAATATGTCCTGTGGGGTCCAATAAAACGCCTTCCCACAATTATGAACATCGATTCTACCGCAGTAGGTGATTTTGAATACTTTTGAGGTCAAGTACATTCAAGAAATTGTTCAGATCGTAAAAACGAATGCTCAATGGACTGATAATGCTTCATCCAATTATTTCGCTCGCAAAAAATATTGATACTGGGATATACCGGAATGAATTAATTTTCTCAACCAGCGATGCCAGTGGCCAGCGGACCACGGAACAATAGATAAATTACTCACATTCTATCAAAACTAATGACTTGAAGAAAGTCCTCTAGACTTTCTCATGATGCTGTTCGAAATGGTAAACATTTATTTGCTTTCTTTGAGAATTCCGTGCACTTCATCATAAGATATGATGGGACAAACCAAAAGAAAGATAACAAACCTCGAACCAGCCGTATGATTTAATGAACAGAATATTTTCTAGCCAGTGGGAGCAGGCGAAGGATATTTGTGCAAGAATTTTCACAAATAAAATGCTTGCAGATATGCTTTTCACTTGAATAGCAGCAGTACCCTGCTCATTTCAATTGATTTGTCATATGATAATTGTTAACTACGTAACAGGATAATAAATGTTTCGAAATTTCCAATTGACGAGTTGAGCCTACAGTATACCATATTGGTTCTATTTGAATTTTTCTGTTAAGTAAAACATCAAACGAACGAAAAACATCAATTAGTAATATCTGCCATCATCAAGTTATGAGGAAATATCAGGAAAATTTCGAGAAATATGACGAAACAAACATCAAACCTGGTCATGAACTACATGACATCGAAGTAAACTTTCAAGCGGCTCCTACCGAGCAACGTCTAAATTGGTAGCAAATTGCCAAAAACGACTCTCCTCGATAGGAAGACAGATTGTCTCTGGTCTGGATTCCTGGCCATACTGGCCTGACTCTTTTACAAAGGAGGGTGCTGCAACCGGCTTCATCGCACCAGAAGCAGTCATTGGCATCGCTTTGGGCTTTGCCAAACAAACATTGAACACCTGGATGGCAAGAAGATTTATGGACTTTTGGCAGAATCTTCCAGTATTGGCTCACTCCAAAGCGTTTATCCTTTCGAAGCTTGATACCAAACAGTTATTGGACTAGAGTAGGGATGAACTACGATGTCTAACAGGCCTTTTTACTGGTCACTGTCATTTGAATCATCATATGTAGAGACTTGGACTATCGGAAGACAGTGTGTGTCGCCTCTGTTTGGGCAATGATGAAACAGCAGAACATATAATTTGTGCCTGCCCCACTGGGGACCGAATCAGGTTCTTAGAGTTCGGCAGATCCGTACTCTTACCATCCGACCTGAAAGACCACTCACCATACAAACTAATCGGTTTCGTCAAGAAACTGGGTTTAATTGGCCGAGTGTGAATAGGTGTGAGCCGCAATAAACCCTTGCGGGTTGCGGTGGAGGGTCGAATAGACCCACTCATTCCAGACCTAACTTAACCTAATACTTTCAATACAATCTTTGCTATTGATGTGTTGAGGCGCGAAGAGTAGAGAATGAACAGTCATCCCAAAAATATACTTTGCAGGAAAACTGGGTATACAAACAAGTGAAAAAACTGAATTGTGATGAAAGCTGGAACGTACTATGAGGGGAGAAAATTGTATCACAGCTATCCGCTCGGTTGATAGCTATTCGTCTTTTAAGTGGAGGTGTATGTAATTGAGGCCTCAACGATAGGTGGATCAGTATTTTTATAGAGATACAGGCTACATACTGAGCCCAAAAGGGACATTTGAACTAACTTGGGGTGTCAAAACTGAACAAACAGCACAATAATAGATTTACTCCATGCTGAGTGCCAGGAAACACCAGATGATGGAGGGTTCTTCAGAGTGATAGGAAATATACCTGTAGAAGTACACGGAAAAACATTAAAGAAAATGTCTGGAAAAGAAACTGAATAATCACAGGGCAACTTTCTTGCCATTGTTGATTAGAAGGCACCCGAACAAAAATGGGGCTGTACAATGGAAACTTCAGCTACGGGAAATATGAGCGAATGTGAGGCGCTAGATCACAAAAGGAAGCAATCATGGACAACCTAAATTGGGTCTCATAAAATATGGATTATCTAACAAAGGACCTGTTGACCTTATACATGAAACAATATTGTTAGTTCGGTGCCTTTTGAATTCGGAAGAAAAAAAACGCAAGAAGTGGACAAGTCAATCGCCAAGTAGCAAAACATGTTCGTCATTACCGAAGATATTCTGATCAAGACCTAATGTTCGTTCATAGCAGTTCGACATGTGATTCAGATAGACATTCTATGGAGACACAATCAATTGTTTCTTAATATACCTGGGCTAAAAAGTCTCGAGCCTGAGATAGAAAACGTTTTGTTTTTTGTTCAAAATGAGCTTTATTCTCTTAATCTCCATCAAGAGCCAGACAATCTTTTGGCTCAAAATAGGCAATAAACTTTTCATTCGAGCGAAATTTCTTATCGGTAAGCATTTTTGAGGTCTGCGAACAACCAGTAGTCGCTGGGATCCAGATCTGACGAATATGGTGTATTCGAGAGCAACTTGAAGCCCATTTCATGTAATTTTGCCATCGTTTCAATCAATTTGTAACACTGAGCATTTTCTTTTTCTTCAGAAGCGGTATTTTTTCGCAAATTCGGCGTTCAAACTATTGATGTTATTTTCCTTTTCAAGATAGCCGATGAATATTACACTACATACAGCCCAAAATACCGAGGCCATAACCTTTCCAGCCGATTGTTGTGCTTTCGGATGCTTTGGAAGAGGTTCACCAGTTGCTCTCCACTAAGATGACGATCGTTTTAATTCCGGAGTGAAGTGATAGATCCATGTTTCATCCATTGTCATATGTTGACGCGAACATTCCGGTTTATTCTGTTTAAATCTGTTTAAAATCTTTTTTCCGTTAGTCAGCTGCCGCCCCCATACAACCACTCTCAGAAGTTGAAAAACTTGTTCGAGCTAAGGACTAACGAGGTCTCACCTTTAAATGTGTGATTCCTAACACGGTTATGTCTGAACATGGCCAAACACTGCTCAGAATCATAAAGACGTTCTTGTTTTTGGTCAACAGTGAGTTCGCAGTGCACCCCCTTTTAACAGAGCTTTCTCATAGTCTAATGCTCATGTAATATAAAGCCAACACGTTCTTTCGATATCTTCACAATGCCAGCTAAGTCACGCAACTTCACTTTTCGGTCATTCAAAACGATTTTGTGGATTTTTCCAATGTTTTCTGGTGTTACTGCCTCAACTGGCCGTCAACTGCGTTCTGCATCATCGGTGTCTCCACGACCACGTTTGAAGCAGAGTCCTCATAACACTTTTCAAGGCATTGCTTTGCTTGAACGGTATTTTTCCCATCAAGGAGCAACGTAAAATTAAAATAAAAAATTGTTTTTGATTCATTGTTTTGAAAATAACAAAAGTAGTGTCACTCTCAGCACAATAGCTCACAAACTTATGAGTAGAACATCTTGAAATTTCAAACGCTATTTTTGAAGGTTAGTACTAACTGAGAAGGCGATAGATGCAATAAGACTAGTACCATCTATGTGTTAGGCCCGAGACTTTTTAGCCCATGTAGTACATTTATTTGATCTACAACTCTAATAGCTTGTTCATTCTCAACTTTGCAAAAAAAATTGTATACTGTCATAATTGGAAAATCATTATCTGTTGGAAAAAAGGATAAAGACATGAAGTGAAGAATGCGAAAATCAATAACTTTCGTTTCTCACATCTCAGGATCATAGAAATGTTAATAGTTCAATTGATTTGGTATCCTCGATGATAAAATAGTGATAAATGACGCGCATTTGATTAGGATGAGCCTGTACATGTTTTGATATATTTGCCCACTTTGACGGAGTGTTGAAATTCTCAAATCATACCGCCCCCACAACCATAACGAATCGAGCCTCCCCGTGAAAAAGCATCACCCAGCACGTGTCGGGTAGTCAAACAAATGAACTTTCCGTGAAATCCCGGCGTGCATATCTCATCACATCCGGCGGGCTGCTACACCCTCAGGGGTCCCGTAAAATTTCCCATCAGCACAGCGTCTCGGCGGTGGCGGTGGCGCCATAACAGCGCCCGGTCAGCGGCAGCTCGCGGAATGGCGGTCTGGAGCAGACAAGCGCGTCGCATGGCAACCCTCCCGAGCATCGATCTGGCCCCACCCTGCCGACGCGGACCGCGTGGGACAACGGCCGCCCGGTCGCCACGCGATATCGGCGACGCTGGCGTGAGATAGCGCGTTGCCAGGTCGCGGCGGAAATCAGGAGAATTGGGGAAATATCATGCGATGTTGTTATGTGCGCTGACTATCGCATTGTGTTAGTATGTGTCAACAGTTGAATCATAACTCGAAGGTTTGACGGAAACCATACATTAGAAAACAAATATGGGTGTTATCAAGATTGAATACCATATACCGTGTTGAATAAATCTCATATTTCAACTTTCACGCCACTGTAGATATTTGTTATACAATCATCATGCACTTACGAGGTAGAATTGAAAAAAAAAATGATTCAGTACTTTGGAAATGGTTCGTATGAAATCCCTCCATTTTTGATTGGTAATTACATTTATGCATTGAATCACTCAGTATGGAAATTGTCTATGATCTATAAACACATTTCTATAATACTCCCCAGTTACGTTGGAAATCAAAAACAAAAAAAAATGCTGAGAAAAAAACTCACCAGTGAATTTGTGATAATGGTCACTTCTCAATCAATATTATACTTGACCTAATTTGCAAAATTTCATTATTCCATATTATTTTGGCCTTCTAAGATTATTTAAGCTCCACTGACTCGGCACGGTTGAGATGTTTCATGTCATGATCTATTCCACCCCAAATAGCTTGGAATATTGTGATCTATCATGCACTACAGACTGTATATATAATGAAATGTGAATGTATATATTTATACAACTCATATACAGAGTACTTTGAGTATCAACTTGTTTATTCGTCGATTTCGATTGTGTGAATATATCTGAAAATGTAAAGGCGCGTCCACACTATGTTGAATATGCTGATCGACTGCGGTCGATCGACACAGTCGACGTAGTATGGACGTGTCAATCGACTAATTCGATCGACAAATGTCGAGTCGAATGTAACCCGAATGAAATGGATTTTTCCGACTGTCTAATGAAAATAATTGTTCATCCAACAATAAATCCTCCATAAATTCAGTTGTACTGTACTTTTTTTCCCATTTACAAGACTAGGTCGAATAAAAAACCTCCTGGAATGATGTACATGTTGGTTTATAGGCGTGGACATAAATATGGCAGTAGCAGCAGCAACAGGAGCATCTTAATCACTCATTTTGTTTTTATTTTGCTTGTTCCACTAGATATAATTCATTTAGAATATTTCTCACTCACTCTCTTCTCACTCAACTCTACTTATAGTCGACTTATAGTCAACTTTACTTTACTTATAGTCGACTGATAGAATACGTCCACATAGCAGTATTATTTGTGGACGAGACAACTGTCACCTATGTCGTTCGACATTGTCGAACGACCTTGTTGATCGGCATAGTGTGGACGCCCCTTAACAATTTGCCATCGATTTGAGAAACTAGATAGTTTCAATACTACTTATATGGTGATATAAATGTTATATATTCCATGACAAACAATAGACTGATAGAAATGAATAATGCTGTTGAAAAAAAATTTTTCGATAGAACAGACTCACGCTAGTTGAAAAAATCATCAGACTCATGTACTTTTGTTCGCTGCTTACGAATCAGATGTGAAAACTTGATACTCCATTTTGACAATTTATTCACAGTGGCAAATTAGATTTTTGGCAAATGACTAGAAAATTATTCCTTTTGTAGTTCAATACTGATGTACAAATTCCAATCTGATGAAAAATTCAAATTGTCCACATTTTTATAATTCAATTCCTATAATCTTCTCAATTTTCGATACACTCACAACTTGTCAATTTCATTTTATCCATGACACTTGAATAAAAGTTCAGTTCCTTCCAGTAGTGTTTACAGATGAGTTTTCCAATGGTTTTCTGAATTTTCTCAATTTTTACGAAACTGTTTATATTGAAATTGACTTGAAATTTTTTGAATAAAATCTACATTTTCCCTATCTTGTTAAAGAGCTTTTTGAGAATTTTTGTTCGTGGTAATCATGTATTTGCGGGAGATGACAGTTTGGCGAGAGTTGTCCAGTTTTCGCTTGATTATGGGTTTTTATATGTTGCGTATGTATTCAGCCAAGTTAGCGTAGAGATACGCAACATATGGAAACCTATAATTAAGCGGAACACAACCAACTCCCGCTAAACGGTCAGCTATCGCTTAACAGGTGAAGCGAAAAGAGACAAGAAGAGATAGATGAAAGTACTCGAATGACTTATAAATAGTCAGCTCACAGAGGAATCGGTCCAGTCATCACCCGAAGACGATTGTGTGTACTAACAATCGAAACATCGTGAATTAACTTGGTTTGGAATCTCTTAATTTTTTATTTCAATTTATTGTTTATTTGTTATATTCTTAACTTGCAATTTATTTCACTTTGATTTTTTTCAGGGTTTCTTTGCTCAATATAATTGTTACTTTCAGCTATCTTTTTGATTTCTATACTTGCATGTTGATATAAAACTCGCGAAAATTGAAATTGGATATCAGTAGGGTTTGAAAGTTTTAATGATGAGGTGTTCTCAGTTGTAACTACTCTGAACATTTTCATTGAATCAAGTTGTGCCTTTATAAACGGCAGATATATTCTTCTTTCCAACTTTCAATAAGTAGAATGCACAACAAACAAAAATATTTCAACCGTTTCCACATACTAACACAGTATTCTTTTTATCATGTAATGAATATACGAATCAACATGATATCAAAATTATATTTCTCGTGAATTCCGTTCAATCTGACAACCCTGTCCGAAACTCAAAAACAATGCAGGCCGGGCGTCCGCCGCACTCCCGAACAAAATAAATATTTTGGACTCCGTGCAACGACTCACCTCCGTAGTTCGGTCTTACTCTTTTGTCGTAGCTGACACTGAAGGAGTCCAGTATGGCGGAAACGTTGACATCCCCCAAGTAGCTTCCTCCGGCCCCGGTGATCTGAAACAAAGCGTGAACTTTTATAGACCAGTACGAAATAATGTACTATTGGGAAATGGGAGCGCATTGGCTTCTTCGCAATTTAGTGGAAAACTTTTACTCGTCGCTTTTGTTTTTTTATTTGAAAGTTGTGCCGATGGTCGAGAACAAGGAGCTTTGAAAGTATTTTCCTGTGATTGAACACATTTTTCACCCATGTTGAGAGCGTGTCAGGGTGAAGTGACAAATCCTCGAATGGATTTTTTAATAAGGATATTGTTGAAGTTTTATCTCGTCATATTATTCGAAGTACAAAAATTGCCATGGGGGGAGAAACCGATGCATTTGGGAATTGATAATGAAGGTCAGAACAAATTCTTTCAAAAGTATTTTTGCACAAGGATATCCCCGTATATTTCAGTTGAAAACTGAAACGAACATTCTATTGATAATAATAAATAATAATTATTGAAAGAAAATGAGAATAATATCAAATTAAATTTTAAATAAGTTATCAATCGAAAACATGCGATTTTGTCAACTTGAGACGCATTTCATTAGTTCGGACTTCCATTGTTTGATATGATATAAATTGATTTGAAATCCTTGAATAAATTTATAAAAAATTGAAAAGATCAGCTGAAAAATAACAATTAAATCAAGCAAAAAAAAACTGAAATCACAATGGGATAAAATACAAGCAACAATCGAAAAATCAAAAATTTGAACTATTAACACTAAATGAAAGTTAAAAATTATTAAAAAATTATTAAAAATTATCAGAAAAGAAAAATTGAAAAATTCCAAGCCGAGTTTCGATTGTTAGTATCCATAATCATCTTCGAGTAATGACTGGACTTATTTCTCCGGGATCTGACTATGTATAGGTCTATCCCGTCTTCCCTTTCACCGCTTCATCGGTATTAGCGCGAGCTGACCGTTTGGCGGGAGTTGGTTGTGTTCCGCTTGATTATAGGTTTCTATATGAATTGAAGGGGTTATATTTTTTAGGAGTGAATAATTTTTGGGAAAGAAAGTTTTTGGCTTTCTACTACTCCATCTTGATACAAAAAAAAGAAGGATAAGGAAGTCTTCCAAAGAAAGGAAGGAAGTAACTCTATACATGGATGTGTAGATCATGCAAAGAAGTAACTTTCAGACACAAACTGAAAGAAAGTCCTCCTGAAAGAGCTACTTTCATATAAACATTGAATTATACCAAAGATAAAATTCTTTCGAAACAAATACTTCTCTATGAACCCTGAATTATACAGAAGATACTTTTCTCTACTCAGTTTGTATTCCAAATATTCGTTGTGGAATAAAAAACAGATATCATTCACATGAGTTCTACTTTAAATGAATGTTAACAAATTGCACTTACATAGAACACTGCCATCCTCACTGGTATACACCGATGTTTCGCCTTAAGATACTTGCCCTAAGACTCTTCAGTACCAAATTGAATAACATTATAGAATATACACACACTTCATTCATGAATTACGATTTTTTGGAGTCACGGAATGAGCTTGATCTGCTTATTGAATCAAATAGGATTGAATCAAATAGGTGAATGAATGTCTTTACGATGTCATCGATGACATAAGCAGATCAAGCTTATTCCGTGACATTAAAAAATCGTAATTCATGAATGAAGTGTATGTATTTTCTATAATGTTATCCAATTTGGTACTGAAGAGCCTTAGGGCAAGTGTCTTAAGGCGAAACATCGGTGTATACCAGTGAGGATGGCAGTGTTCTATGTAAGTGCAATTTGTTACCATTCATTTAAAGTAGAACTCATGTAAATGATATCTGATTTTAATTCCACAACGAATGTTTGAAATACAAACTGAGTAGAGAAAAGTATCTTCTGTATAATTCAGTGTTCATAGAGAAGTATTTGTTTCGAAATAATTTTTCTTTCGTATAATTCAATGTTTATATGGAAGTAGCTGTTTCAGGAGGACTTTCTTCCAGTTTGTGTCTGAAAGTAACTTCTTTGCATGATCTACACATCCATGTATAGAGTTACTTCCTTCCTTTCTTTGGAAGACTCCCTCATCCTTCTTTTTTTTGTATCAAGATGGAGTAGTAGAAAGCCAAAAACTTTCTTTCCCAAAGGTTTCTATATGTTGTGTAGGTAAGTAGGTAGGTCTAAAGTAAGTGGGTCTATTCGACCCTCCACCGCAACCCACAAGGGTTTATTGTGGCTCACACCTATTCACACTCGGCCAAATAAACCCAGCTTCTTAAAGAAGCCGATTAGTTTGTATGGTACATGGTCTTTCAGGTCAGATGGTAAGAGTACGGATCTGCCAAACTCAAAGAACCTGATATATATGCTCTGCTGTTCTATCATTTTCCAGACAGAGGCAACACACACTGTCTTCCGACAGTCCAAGTCTCTGCATGTGATGATTCAAATGACAGTGACCTGTAAGAAGGCCTGATAGACATCGTAGTTCATCCCTACTGTAGTCCAACAACTGTTTGCAATCAAGCTTCGAAGGGTGAATAAACGTCTTGGAATGAGTCAATCCTGGAAGATCTGCCAGAAGTCCATAGCTCTTCTTGCCATCCAGGTGTTCAGTGTTTGTTTCGCAAAGCCCAAAGCGATGCCAATGACAGGTTCTGGTCCAATGAAGCCACTTGTAGCACCCTCCTTTGCAAGAGAGTCAGCAGCTTCATTGCCTTCCAGGCCAGTATGGCAGAAAATCCAGACCAGAAACGATCTGTTTAGTCTTCCCATCGATGAGAGTCTTTTTTGGCAGTTTGTTACCAATTTAGACGTAGCTTGGTGGGAGCCAAGAGCTTCCGACGCCACTTGACTGTCCGAGAATATTCTTATCGACTTGTGAGTGAGGTTGGATTTATCCAATCTCTCCGCACACAATTCGATAGCGTAAAATTCCGCTTGAAATACAGTCGCATAAGTTCCTAGGCAGGTAGATAACTCTGTCCTGGGTCTGCGACTGAAAACACCTGCACCAGAACCGAAAGGTGTTAAGATCATCTGTGAACCAACAACTATCTGCTCTTAATATTTCCTTCTCTGACAGGATCCAGTCCTCTGTACTCGGGAATAGTACTTCGTAGTTCGTAGTTGACAGTTGGATGCATAAAGTCAGAGGTCATCATGTTGCGTAACTCTAGCTTGGCTGAATGCGCTGTTAGCCAACGTATATGTACCTTCTTCGAGTTTTCTCCTGAGCCAGTGTTCCTCTTTGTGGATGATTGCAGCTTGAGACCACTTGATGTTATGTTGATGAATCCAAACATGCTCTGCTATTCCTGATTTGCTAGTTTCTCTTCGCTGTGTGTGTTTCTGGTGCTCGGCAATGCTAACTTTCAATTGCCTCACAGTTTCATTGATGCATGATTCTCCATACTCGCAGGGTATCCGGAAAATGCAATTCTTGGAATCACAGTTCGCGGTTGGTGGCCTGATTTTCATGAGGCTGCTACGAATAGTGTTTCCAGATCTGAAGCGGGTTCTGATGTTATACTTGGACAGCAGGCTCTTGCTGTTTTCTAGCCAAAGTCTGTTCCACCACCACCTTTTCGATGTTACGATTTCGTTGAAGGTCATTTTTGATGATGGCTATTTTCTTTTTGAGACATTTCTTTGAGTTACAGAGCCAGAAAGAACGGTCTACTACAGTTTTGATGATTCCTCTCTCAGTCCATTGATGGTGGTTGGATTCCTGATTCCGTGTGACTTGTTGAAGATATCATTTTCCATCTAGTGTTATTAGTTCAATTTTTTATGTTTCGATTGTTACTTGCATTTTATTTCATTGTAATTTCAGTTTTTTTCCTGATTGTTTCGGCCGTTACTTGATGAAGATCCATAGTAATTTCATAAACTACACCTTACAATTTGATATCCACAAATTTTGGATATGAAATCGTGAGGTGAATTTATGAAATTCAGGTTTTTTGCTTATTTTAATTATTATTTTTTAGCTGATCTTTTTATTTTTTTATAGATTTTTCCAGGGATTTGAAATCAATTTATATCATATTACACCATGGAAGTCCAAACTAAAGAAATTCACCACGAAACATTATCAACCACTTTCAAACAAACTCGGAACGTGTTGAATAAAAGACCGATAATCAGTTCTGATGACCGACAAGTCGCAGCTGAAAAAACTCTTTCCACATTTGGTCGAATTAATGGAGTATTTTACCCATGTGACTGATTCATGTGATTTTTTTCCATCATTTTTTGTTCATCCAAAATCAAAAATCGTTTGGAACGAGAATACAATTCCATGACTCAGGCTGAATTTGACCAATGGTATGGGTTATATTGTCTTTGAGAACCGCTGTGGTTCGTAGCTCATTCGCAACTTCTGCAACTGCAACTCAAGAAAACCTCACAAGAAAAAGTCTAATGGGTTCAAATTACACGATATATGTGGCCAGTTCACATCACCTTCACTTCCAAAGAATTTAGTAATCTTCAACCTATAGTGCTCGCCGTTGACAGTAACGGCGTGGCCAACGTCGTTCTCAAAGAAGTATGGACTGATGACGCCATCAACCCAGAATGGAAACCCGTGACTTTTTAGGGATGCATTGGACGCTCTGAGATCTAATGTGGATTGGTATCGTCCTAAATTCGACAATTCTGTTTGTTCACATACCCATTCATCCAGAAATGAGCCTCATCACTGAGGTTGATTTTTTCATGAAAATTAGGGTCAGTTGCCAAGAGCCCTTTCAGCCCACACACATCGTTGCCTGTGGTGGTTGAAATTTCTATGGGAACATGCGCAATTCACGACGCAAAATTCGCCAAGTTGTGATACACGGTAGGCGGAATTTTTGATAGCGACGCGATCGTTCACCGAATCAGTGGACTCAAATTCATCTAGCACATGGAGAATAGTCATTTAGAAGGGACGATTATGATTATTATTTGCACATATTGTTGAATGCTATATCTGTTCATAATGATTTGGCAAAATAGACTGAATGAATGACAACTAATTTGACAGAAGTGACTTCAACTAGATGGCTGTTATCAATTCTTAAAATACGGATATCTTCATACAAAAGAAGGGCTCTCCAAAAAAAATGAAATAAAGTGAATGATTCTGAAAAATACTCACAGAATAACTTCTTGCATATGAAAATTGAATTATACAAAACAAAATCTTCCTATCCAGTTCGTACTCCTAACATTCAATTCAAACAATATTCCTATAGCTGGGATTGAATCAAATGAGCGAATAATGATAATAACGAATAGTTCTTTCTTAATTTAGATTTCTTTTAATAAAATTATTATCTGATGATTAGAATTTGTACCTCTTCCATGGAACAGATCTTTTGAAAATACTCTTTTCCTTCCAGAAACGAAAATATTGGACATTATTTTTTGAATTGGTGAGGTAAAGTTATTCTCGATAGAATAAATTTTTTTCATGCAAGAAAAAATGTAATTTATAAAGATGGAGGCGTCGAAAGCCAAAACCTCCCTTACCCAAAAATCAATATTTCGTAGAAATATATCTCTTTCTATTTGAATATTTTTTGTTTTTCTCCATTGCATAAGTTTGCTGTATTCTCAAAAAATTTTCATTCTTTTTATAATCGTTTTGGTTAATGTCAGTAGATGTCATATGTTCTTCATTTTTGCTCTACACTTTCACTTGCCAATTGTAGACAGCTGTATATGGATGAAATGCCCTTCAAAAAGACAAAAGACACTACCACTCGCTGAAAATTGGGAAGCCGGTGGAACAAAAATACGAGAGGTAATTTCCCAGAAAGTTTTTGAAGTCGGCCTAATTATCTTTGAAGTTGGGTAAAAATGAATGGGACCTTTCGCTGTGTTCACACTTCGGACCAGTGATAGAGCTACAAAAGAGGGCATCCGTATGAAACGTAAATGTCAAACCTTTGAACGTTGGAAATATGTTTCAGAGCTTCCGCCCACGGGTTCCATTAAAAATTACGTCATTTCACTGCACACGATACCGAAGGAATTGAATTATCACTTTTTAGCCACCGTGGGAGTGTATAGAATGTATAAAAGAGGATGCGAAACATACTGGTGGGACTAGAGCACTTTTTGTTAGTATCGCTCACGATTCTCAATACTTTCCAAATGCCAAAATACTGCGACATTTGTTTTTTCTTATCTAGCAATATCACAGATATTTTTCCATGAACAGTAATTTTTTCAATTATAATAGTTCCCACGAAGTAATATCACAATTGTTCTCCGGATTTAGGCTTCAGGCGAGATTATTTTGAGGTGTATGAAAAAAAATTCCATGTGCCATGAACAGATACATTCTCAAAGGATGCTCGATTCCTTTATACATCCTACACAACGTTTCATCTATCATAAAGAAATTATGAGAAATACTTCATGTACGGAGAGTTTTTTCATAACTTTGATGATTCTTCAAATGAAAAAACGAGTAGAAATTGGTATTCTATATTTGGAATAACGCAATCGAGAAACAAGGAGAGTCAAGAGCTGTAGCTCTTAATATTTCTAAGGCTTTTGACCGTGTGTAGCGTGAGGATTTGCTGGTCAAACTTCGATGCTATGGATCATGTCGGATCATGCTATGGATGTCGGATCAGTTTTGTGTATGGCTCTCCAGCTTCCTGAAAGAAAGTTCCCTGCAACTGTACATCGATGGATATCTCTCGAATACTTTTACCATCAATGCTGGTGTTTCTCCGGAAGCCATATGGTCTCCGGTTCTCTTTTTATTATATATCAACGACTCATTGAAAAAAAACAAGAATCCAAAACCATAACTTTGCTAACGACATCACACTTGTTTCGTCATTACATTTGAACTCCTGGACATCAGCTGCGGATGCATATCTTTTCCGGCAGCAAGAAGTTGCATATCTTATTGAGGATCTGGAGGTGAATTCAAATTGGAATTGAAGTAACCAGGTTCAATCCAATGTCACAAAAACCTAGGGGTCGGGTTTCTCCTGAAAATAAATGTCTCTGAACCGAATATAATAGTTTCAGGACAGACAATTTCGCTTTCTGCTTCGATACGTTTGTTGGGGGTTAAAATAGACATCAATATGTCTTGGCACAATCATCTCACTGGAATTGCAAAGGCTGCTTCTCAAAAGTTTGAAGCAGTGTTCCAAATCAGAAAAGTTCACAAACTCCAGCGAATCAGACCTCAGACCTCCTTTGGAGTATTATCCAAATATACGGAGCTTCACACCCAAGCATACCCTGAAACTGCTGGATTCCATCCAGAAAGAAGCCACCTTCCTAAATGGAGACAAGAAGTTCACTTGCAACCTTGATAATCTGAAACATCAAAGAAAGCCTGCAGATTTGTCTCTCTTCCATAGATACTTTCACGGGAGATATTCAAGTGACTTGGCATATCTGATTCCACCAAGAGCGGTACATATCAGAAATACGCGACGAGCAGTAGCTGGTCATCGTTTCCAGGTACACCTTGAACTTCACTGTTTAAGAACTCTCTCATTCATTGAACTTTGTGTGTGTAGAATGAACTTCCTGAGAACGATTTTTCAAATGAATTTTATCTCCAGCGATTCAAATCCAACGTAGTGCTGTAGTGCTTGTGTTTCGTCCTTGGGAAAAATAGAATATGTTGTCACTATATTTCTATTCAATGCCATCTTCTGTCACCCGAGTAGTGGTATCGGTGTTTCTGATGAATTTAGAGTCTTCAGTGATTTGTATGCACTCAAGAGAATATTGAATGATCACCGGGAGACATATGAAGCACAAACAACTGAGAATACAAATTCAAAATAGATTAAGATACAAAATCATATGTGCGGGTGCCTGTTCAGCGATTAGAGATTGTTTCTGTAATGAATACAGTTGACTTGTTTTTATCTGAGAGTAAGCGTCGTCAAGATATTTCTATGAAAATTGTTGGGGTTGTTATGAATGGTTCGCAAGTTGACATACTCATTATCACTTGCGATATAAGCGATCATGTTGAAAAAAATTGACGGAATATGATTCTATGATTTTTGTTTAATTGAAATTTAACTCGTGATTCAAGTCAAACTCGATACTGTTCCATGTCTGGCCAATTATTTACATGTTGCTTGAGTCTATTTTCCAAGTATAGTTCAGTTTGAATCATGAATATCATATCACCATCTGAAGTGGCTATCCAATGAAGGTATGCCATTGGTGATATCTCATCTGTCAATTCATATAAAAGTATTCGTTTCAAGAAGGCTTTTTTTCAATTAGTATCTACATTTTTCTAGAGAATATATTTTCAAAGCAATTGCTTTCTATCTATCTTTGGGAGATTCCCACATTTTTTGTATATAGATGGAGAAGTAGAAAGCCAAAGCCTTCCTTGGCAGGCTGGGTGGATTGGCGCTGTGGCTGGTATGACGACATTACCGCTTGAAGTATTTATTTTCGCAAGCCCACAGGAAATTCAAAATCACTCACCTGTGAGCGGCATGAGTGATGTTCTTAGATGCAGAAGCGTGCACTCTGAATTATTGTCTGTCGCGCGGGAAGGCACTGTGCCTGTTGTGTTGACGTCGCTGCTTGAAGTATTTTTGTTCACAGAAAATTCAAAACTCCCGCCCGTGTTGCCGCGTGAGTGGTGGTCTGATTGGTTGTCTCGTTGACAGGCGAGCGGGTTGTGTGTGACTGCTCCTGGTTGTCTGGGTGGTCTGCCTGCTTGAATTATTTATGTTCACAGAAAATTCAAATCTCTCGCCTGGGTAGCCACGATGTTCTGAGATGCAGAAGTGTGCTCTCTGATTGGCTGGCGAACTGTGTGATAGTTTGAGGACACCACGTGGTAATTTGGCAAACTCTAATTGGCTGTCTCACCGCCTAGCTAGCTGAGCGACAGTTTGAAGACACCACGTGACAATTTGGTGAACTCTGGTTGGCTGGGTGGTCTGTTTGCCTTGTCTGTCGAGCTGAGAGGCAACCTGACTGGTGTGATGACGTTACTGTCTGCCTGAATTGGGGTAACTCCTACTGCCAAAAAAGTATATATGATTGTTTTTGTTTTTTCGAAGTGTACATTGGAATTTTTCAATTTTCTGTAGTTATTACCTCCTTTAGCCTATCACATGATACTGTAACATTGGCCAACTTAGAATAACGATACTTGATTGTTGTGTTTTTATCAGAATCACGCGTCAACTCCAGATTGCAGAAACATTTAATTGTAAAAGTAGTAGAACAAATTCAAATCTCAGGGCACCAGTAAATATAATGTGTTATAATTCAACATATGTGATATTGATGGAAGTTTCTTGAACTTCATCAAGGATTTTATCTTACATGAAACCTTTCGTTGAAATGCCCAAGTGACGACAAGATGTGATCCTTGAAAGGACGAGTTCTTGTGAGCGACGAAAAATTGATTTCCCCAGATTCTCCTGCAAACGCTCACAGACAGTGAGCGATTTTTTCAGCAGATTTTTCGTTTCGCTGACGTAAGGGTATTGGTCGATCTTTTACTGAATCAGTGGACTCAAATTTATCCACCACATTGCGAATAGTTCATTCGCTAGAACGAATATAGCGACCGTGAAATTGGCGAAGCACGCGATACGTTGCCCGAATAGAACACTCATTTCTAAAATACTATTTTATCATTTGTGCGTGTTGTGGACTGATTAAATTACATTTGACAGCTGTAGCTTCAACAAGATGGCCGTTATCAATCGTCAAAGTTTGGAATTGCTCCCTTGAAATTCATGATGGTTTCTACTTTCAATGAGTTGATTATTTTTCTATGTCCTGTAATATCAGATGTTGGACGATTATTATTATTACATCACCTGAATAACAAGAAAGTTCAACGAGAACATTTGTTCAGAAGTACAAGTACAATTATCAAAGACACAATGTTCGTATATACGAACACAATACGTTAATAACTGAACTGATATTTTTCAATAATAGGATTTCATTGTTGAAATTCATCGTGCCTTGACGTGACACCACAGATGAGGCACACGAGTCACCAAACTTACCAAACGCGGCTAACTACACAACTACACGTCGTGTATCCTTTTCGATTTCAATAATTTGGCTTCTATTCAGAATAATGTTTCGATTTGAATCAAAATTATCTCATTATACCAATGAGATTCGATAGAGATATTGAGATTTCAGAATATTATATGAAAATTCTTGCCATTCAAGGTGGACTATGAATCGATGGATTGTTGTCTCATTTTCATGAGGCTATTAAATCAGTATTCAGTATTTTGGTGGCCTTGCTTTTAGTTTTTTCATGATTTCATCGGTTTGAAGAAAATAATCATCAGAAATCCACATATTCCTGTTTTTTGAAAAACATCACTAGCAAGTTACCTGAATACATTGAAAAGTAGTGGTCGAATTTAATAATTTGCTTTCTAATGTAATTGATTTGAATTTTTATTCAATTCTAGGTTAGGTTGGGTCAGGTTAGGTCCAAAGTGAGTGGGTCTATTCGACCCTCTACCGCAACTCGCAAGGGTGTACTGTGGCTCACACCTATTTACACTCTCCCAAATAAACCCAGTCTCTTAGCGAAGCCGATTAGTTTGTATGGTGAGTAGTTTTTCAGGTCAAATGGCTCTGCTCTGTCAAACTCTGAAAACCTGATTCGGTCCCCAGCGGGGCAGGCACAAAGTATGTGCTCTGCTCTTTCATCAGTTTCCAAACAGAGGCGACACACACTAACTTCCAACAGTGCGAGTCTCTGCATATGATGATTCAAATGACAGTGACCTATTAGAAGGCCTGTTAGACATCGTAGTTCATTCCTACTGCAGTGCAACAGCTGTTTGGTATCAAGTTCCGAAAGGTGAATAAACGCCTTGGAAGATTCTGCCAGAAGTCCAAAAATCTTCTCAAAGCCTAAAGCGATGCCAATGATAGGTTCTGGCCCGATGAAGCTGCTTGCAGCACCCTCCTTCGCAAAGGAGTCATCAGCTTGACTGTCACTTGACTGTAAAATTGAGTAAAATTCTGCTTGAAATACAGTCGCGTAGGTTCCTAGGCAGGTTGATAACTCCTGGGTCCTGGGTACTGGGTCCGCGACTGAAAACACCTGCACCAGAAGCAGATGGTGTTTTTGATTCATCTGTGAACCCACAACTATCTTCTCTTGCTATTTCCTTCTACCGGAAGATCCATCAGTCCTCTCTGCTCGGGAGCAATACTTTATAAGGTAGTTCCTAATTGACTGTTGAAGGTATGAAGTTATAGATCATTTTTGGAATGCTGTGACTTCCAGTGTCAACCAACAGTCTGTTGCACTCTGAATTGAGGTGATTTGTGCAATTGGCAATGTGCACAAGTCTGTATGCAGTCCATCTAGCATTTCTCTTCAGAAAAATGTGGAGAGTGGGTATATCTAGAAGGATCTCCACCGCTGCTGACGATGTGGTACTGATGGCATCACTGATTGCCAGACAAGCCTGTCTCTGTAAGCCAGAGAGCTTCGCCTGAGCCGTTTTCTTTGAAGCCTTCGGCCACCAGGCAATTGCACCATAAGTTATCAATGGATTCGTTTGGAACCTAGACCTCAAGTTTTATCATAAATCCTTCGACATGTCCATAGGGACAGTCTGGCTTCGTGTACAACTTTTTCCAAGTGAGCGTTCCAGGTGAGTTTTTTATCAAGGATAATGCCGTTCCAAATGGAATCACCCCACCACAGAGGGAAAGTTGCGTTAGATCGTACAATTTTTTCTTTCTGGTGAAGGAGATTATCACAGTTTTGCTTTCGTCGTGCATTGGAGGGTATTACAAGATATGCGACGTGGACCTTGCCAAGATAACAAGATCATCTGCATGGGCTTGCAGATCTACTTTTCTTCTGTCGTGGGCATTAAGCAGACTTTCCATCAGGAGCGACCATAGAAGGGGAGATAGTATCCCACCTTGAGGGCAGCCTCTGGTGACCCTGAACCTGATGGCCTCGCCTTGAAGAGTCGTAGTTGCAGTTATTTTCACCAGCATGGCATAGATCCAGCCAGTTGTGGTCGATTATATACCTTTTCTAGCCAGAGACGAACCTATAGATTTAGGTAGTGTATTGTCAAATGCTCCTTCAATATCGAGTACTACAGCAACTGCAATTCTAGGGTAGTGAAACCCACAATTTCGGGGCATAATTTGTGTTCATACCTCCCCAAATAATATTCAGATAATATGCCTGGAAGTAGGGTATAGCCTGCAATCGAGTAACGTGACTTGAGAAAAAAACCATTTTTTTCCCAAAATTAGTTTTATTCATCAACGTAATATCCATCACGAACCACACAATCATTCCAGTGCCGCTCTAATATTTCTGTACCACTTTTGAAGAACGATTTATCTTGTGCTCCGAAATAGGTCTCGGTTTCAACAATAACCCCTTCATCCAAGCGAATTTTTAAACGTTGAGCATTTTTTGAGGTATGCGAATAGCCAGTAGTCGCTGGAAGCCAAATCTGGCGAATACGGTGGATGTGGGGGCAATTCGGAATTCAATTCATGTAGTTTTGCCATTGTTTTGATTGACGTGTGACATGGTGCGTTATCTTGATGAAACAAACTTTTTTTTTGCCATATGCGGTTGTTTCTTTGCAATTTCACCCTTAAAACGATCCAATAACGCTATATAATATTCACTGTTGATGGCATCTTTCTTCTTAAGATAGTCGATGAATATTACACCACGCATATCCCAAAATACTGAGGCCATAACTTTTCCAGCCGATTGTTGTGCTTTCGGGCGCTTTGGACGAGGTTCACTAGTTGCTCTCAACTCAGATGACGTTCGTTTTATTGATGGATCCATGTGATGGATCCATGTTTCATCAGTTGTCACATATCGCTTTGTTATGTTCAAACATGGCCAAACACTGCTCAGAATCATTATGACGTTCTTGTTTTTGGTCAACACTGAGCTCGCGCGACACCGACTTCGAACAGAGCTTTCTCATAGTCAGATGCTCATGCAATATAAAACCAACAAGTTCTTTTGATATCTACACAATGTCAGCTAACTCACGCAACTCCGTTTTTCGATCATTCAAAACTATTTGGTGGTTTTTTATGGTTCCTGGTGTACTGCTTCATTTGGACGACCACGTTTGAAGTCAGCAAACCAACGTTTAATAGTTTTTTCTGCAGGGGTGGAGTCCTTGTGACACTTTTCAAGCCATTGCTTTGCTCAAACGAACGAAAAAGAGTATAAAATCAAAATACGATTTTTTCTTTATCCATTGTTTGGAAAATAACAAAAATAGTTTCACTTTTAACACGATAACTCACAAACTCATTAGTGGAATATCATCAAACTTCAACAGTTTTCTGAAAAAGCGGTAAATGCAATAAGACTATCGCCATCTATGTGTTAGACCCGACACTTTCCAGCCGATGTAGTAGCCTGTGACGGATACAATTTTGTTTCAAATAGGGCGAAACAAGCTTTTTATGAAGTGAGATTCAATTATGAAATGTGCTACGGTTCTGTAACTTTTATCGTAATTCGTTTCACTATTTAATTAGAGATAAAATATAACATCAATTCTGTCAGAAATAATGAAGTTATATATCATTTCCAGCTGTTCTCAGACATCCCACAAAGAATTTTGTGTATTTTCCAGCATTATTTCCAACATGAGGATAAGAACAAAGTGAACTATTCCGCTTGAACTCAAAATGGAGTCTGGTCAGTACCAAACAAACCGAAACAACCTCTTTGCGTCTAAGTGGGTGCTACAACATAAGTTATTAGTGTGTCGTGCTTGAAGGAGCAGAAAGTATGGCATTAACATGAGAAGTCGTTGCCAATTCTTTGTTTTGAAATCAGAACGGCTCTCCCACCCTGACGGCGCCGCGGTGCTTTTGGAACGTGACGTCGCGGGGTATGAAGCTTATTTATACGGAGAACTGGGATTAACTCATAGAGAGGGGTGTTCCGGATGAAATATTTCTACAGGGTGGCTCGAGTTATTTCAATCGACTGTTTTGGAGTGATAGATCAACAGTGGTGAGTCATTACCAAAACCATCTTGGAATAATCAAAGTTGTGATTGAAATTTTGGTCATAACTCGTATAGTTCTGCATTAAAAAATGTGAGAAATCTCTGAAGAAAAGCAAAAATCAACTGAGTTTAAAACGATGTAAAACCAATTTTTTTTTCTTTATCCTTTAGACGAAACTGAACTTCTTGATATCATCAAGTCTATATCGTCTAAGATCTCTAATGGCAAATATGAATTACCAGGCAGAGTCTTGTTGAATGTTGCGTAATTAATCATTGAACCACTTACATACCTACTTAATGTCTCTTTCCTTGAGGGGTTCATTTTCCTCATACTCTTGTGGTTTCTGTTCTCAAGGAAAATGATAAGCACTCAACCTCCAACTATAGAGGTATTACTGCTGCCTTTATTTTTCAAAAATTTTTCAAGAATCCTATCTCAACGGACTTGTATCCTTCTATAAAAAGTATGACCTACTCGCAAAGAGCCAATATGGATGCAAATCTGGTTTATCAACCCATGATGCTACTCTTTCTTTCGTCAATCATGTTTTATTCAAATTTGAAAACGGCGAAAAATCTATCAACTTCATGACATTGGAGTTCGCGGTCAAATTCGAAAATGGATTGAGACCTATCTGACTGGCAGATCACAATCTGTTAAGGCTAGGCTCGAATAGGGAATATATCATTCTGAAAATCGAAACATTGCAACAGATGTTCCGCAAGGTAGTGTCCTGGGTCCTACCCTCTTTCTCTTATCCGTCAACGACATCTCTAATATCAATCAACGAAATTGTACTGTACTGTTTGCTGATGACACGTCCTTCTTATTGAGTTCTTTTTCTTGTGAAGGGTTATCTGACCAGGCTGATATTGCAGTTGCTGATATGCTTAATTAATGCGCCAGAAACGGCCTCGTATTGAATAGCAATAAATCAAATACCATTGTTTTCTCGCTTAGAGAAATGGACGGCGGTATATTGGTTAGAGCCAATACTAAATCTATTTTACTGAAAAACTCAGTCAAATTCGTATGGTTGAACATTAACTCCCAATTATCCTGGAATGATCATATTGACTCTACTTCTATTAAATTATCCAAGCATTATTTCGTTATTTGGAATCTCAGAAATACATTAATTATTTATTGAGCTACTACTATGCCTATGTTTACTCAAGTCTGAATTAATGCTCAGTCTGCTACGGTAACTGCAGCAGATTGAATGATCTGTTGATTGCTCAAAAAAAAATACTGGGAACCATGTGTTTTGGAAAATTTACTGAAATACAAATTCAAACTGTGATATTCATGTATATTTTGAATTGTGTCACTTACATTAAGAATAATTACCATAAGTTTCAGCAAAGGGATACTATCCGCATAGCTGCTGGTTATACTCTTAGGCAAAATTATAATCTGATAGTTCTTGTACACAAACTAACATCTGTATAAAACGGACCTCATATTATGTCTATAAAAATATTTAATAAACTTCCAACATTCATTAGGAAAATTTCCAATCCCATGAATTTCAAAAATAGCGATGAAAGTATTCTCTACAGAAATGCCTTTTATTCACTTGATGAATATTTTTAAACTGATCTGGTTACTTGACATCACTTTTGTTTGCTTGTTTATTATTCTACTGTTTTTTTATTGTTTTATATAATTATCTCCTACAACTACTATTGATTTAAATTTTTCTTATGTATACAACATATATATAATATAGTTTATCAAGTGATATTTTTCATCTCCAATCTTTACTTGTGTATGTGGCGATTTCCATGCTTGTAAAAAAGTCTCAGGGAAATAAAGTATTTTATTGTATTGTAACCTTTTGCGAAGTTTTGTATATCACTCACATGAATTTCTTGAATAAATATAAATTGAAAGAAAGAGCTTCCTCTTGACAAACATTGAATTACACGAAATAGAAAGTCTTTTTGAAACAATGACTCACATATGAACATCGAATCACGAGGAAACCATTTTTTCCATTCAGTTTATATTCCAAACATTCTTTATGGAATTGGAATAAAAGTCATTCATGAGAACTCTTCAGAAATCAATCAGAGATCTCTTTAATGAAAAAAAAAACACTTTTGTCTAATTACCACTAATTGATTTCATTTTTATCTTTGATATAAAAATATTCAATTTCATGAAATTATATCATCATTGAGGTGTTTTTCTCGGAGTAAATCTTCACACTTTCTCCGTAATTCATTCTGATTCCAATTGCTTTTTACGTTTCTTCGAAAGTTTCTCACGTGTTGTGTATGATGATGGACAAGTGAACAGCCAAAAGCCAAAAATATGATTTCTCCAAAAAATCTATCTCTCCTAAAATTATTCCCTTTCAATTCGAACGTATCGATTCGGAGAACAGAATCCCGACGGGTAGGCCTTGGTCTACATCTTGGCCAGACATCATCAGTGGTTTGTGTGTTGACTGTCGTTTCAGTAAAGGTTTCAGGTCAAGTTTGTTTATGAGGAAGAAAAGTTTTTACTTCAAACCCATCAGAAAAAACGGAATCACCACAACGCCTGAAGATACTACTGTCTAGCGAAACACGTGTTGCGGTTTTGCGAAATGTTTTTTCAATACGTTATCAGCTGTGACATATTGAGTCAAGAACGAGGAGAGAAAGTTTCACAGCTATCGGACTATCAGCTTGTGGGATAGAAAACATTTCGAGTGAAGCAACTTCTGTTAGTTTGAACAGAATGAATGAGGAAGAATTTCGTATGTTGACAAAGCATTGCTTTTTGGCGAAAAAAGTACTGTTGAAGCAAAGTCTTGACTTGATAAACATTTTTCGAACTTTGCATTGGGAAAATCAACCGTTGAGAAGTGGTTTGCCGAGTTTGAATAAGCTCCAAGGATGATTCACGCAGTGGTTTTCCCAAAGAGGCAGTCACCGATATAAACATCAATAAAGCTCACAAAATAATTTCGGATGAATGCAAAGTGATTGATCGAGCTAGCTGAGGCTCTGGAAATATTTAGGTAACGAGTAGGACATCGCACATGAAAATTCAGGTGTGCGAAAGCTCTGTTCGGTACTTTGGAATGCGTGTTTTAAAAAATCTGTTTTAAAATCTGTTTTTCCGTTAATCAGCTGCCGCCCCCATACGAACAACAACTCTCAGAAGTTGAGAAACTTGTGCGAGCTAACGACTAACGAGGTCTTACCTTTTAACGTGTGATTCCTAACACGTGTGTGGTATAATATTCATCCACTATCTTTGAAAGGAAAAATCATCAACAGCGACTATTAAACACAACCTTATTAAAGAACAAACTCGTGAAAAAACGGGCTCATCTGAAGAAAAAAAAAAGAACTATTCAAATCACCGTGTCACAAATCAATAAAGAAGATAGCAAAACTGCATGAATTGGGCTTTGAATTGCTTCCCCATCCATCATATTCCCCAGATCTGACTCCCAGTGACTTTTAATGTTCCCAGACCTCGAAAGAATGCTCACTGAAAAAAAAATCAGTTCTGAAGAAGAGGTTTTCTTCGAAGCTGAAGCTGATCCTGAGGTTAAAGACAAATCATGTTTTAAAAATGGTATCAGAAAATTGTATGACGGCTATAATTATTGAATTATTTTTGAAGGCAGCTATATTGAATAATAAAATCAAAATACAACCCTGTATTCAGATAGTGACATTTTCTCAGGTTTCTTCATATCTTTGAGTGAAAAATATGATTCCTAAAAGTGAATTTCGATAGTTCGGACTTCCATTGTCTAATATTATATCAAATGATTTGAAATCTGAACTAGACTAGACAGTATACTGAACACATCAACAGAGTAAAACCTTCTATCCCTTCCACAATGGAGAAGGAAGTCCACAACGAATTACCATTCTTAGACGTATTGGTGAAGAGGACCGACACTGAGTAGACAACATCTGTATACCGGAAACCCACTCACAAGGGATAGTATCTGAATCGACTGAAAGAGGAATCGTCAATACTCTATTAGACCGTGCCTTCGGGCTCTGTAATACGAAGGAAAGTATCGAGAAGGAACTAGACATAATCAAAAATGATCTTTAACGGAATGGCTACTCCAAAGCGATGGTGGAACAGACTTTGGCTGAAAGACAGCAGGAGCCTCGCAAGGAACAGAAGTCATCACAACCAGTGCTTGCACTTCTCTACATCAGAGGATTATCGGAAAGGATAAGAAAAATTGGGTCCAAGTACAACATCAGAACCTGCTTCAGATCCGGAAATACTATCCGTAGCAGCTTCACGAAAACCAGGCCACCAAACGCGGACTGCGATTCCAAAAATTGCATTAACCGAATACCCTCTGAGTGAGGAAAATCCTATATCGGTGAAATTGAGAGCCCATTGAATGTTCGCATTGCCGATCACAAGAAACACACAGCGAGGAGGAACCAGCAAATCAGTAATAGCAGAGCATGTTTGAACTTATCGATATAACATCGAGTGGTCCCAAAAGCTGAAATCATACACAGGGGAAAAACACTGGTTTAGGAGGAATTTCGAAGAAGTCGCATACATGTTGTCCCACAATGTATTCAGCTAAGCTAGCGTAGAGATACGCAACATGTGGAAACCTATAATCAAGCGAAGAATGGCCAACTCCCGCCAAACGGTCATCTTCCACTAAACCGGTGAAGCGGAAAAAGGAAAGCGGAGATGAGTGAAAGTACGCGAATGGCCCATGAATAATCTTCTCTTGTAAGAATAATTCCAGTCATTATCCGAAGAAGATTTTGGATATTAACAATCGAAACCTAGTGAAGTAATTTACTTGGAATCTATTAACTTTTTATTATTTATATGAAACAAGATGGCCGACAATGAAGATGTATTGTCGGACAGCTCTGAGGGAGATTGAACACTTTATGAAGTGCTGTGAGAACAAAAAATGTGAAGTTAAAGTTTGTATAAACTGTTTCGCGATTTATCATAAAAGTTGTGCGAAAAAGAACCAACAATTTGAAGGTATTATCGGAAAACAAAGTGATATGCTGTGAAAAAACCGAGAAAATACAAAATCAAAAGCGAAGCAACGAGAGTGAAAAAGAAATGCTGCTGCTAGAAATCAGGTATTTGAAAGAATTACTAGAAGAAACAGGAGACAAAAACAATATATTGAATATCAATAACAGTTTATTGCTAGATAAAATGGCGTTATTAGAAAAAATAATAGAAGAAATCATAAACCAGAGGAGAGTAATAAAGGCGCAAAAAACGTAAACATAAACAATTCGCATGCCGGACAAGGAATGTTACATGAAACTAACCCAGATACAGAAAGCTGGAATAAAATAAACTCAACATCAATACAAAGTCCTAATGTCCAACGAAGTGATTTAGTACCTCGCGAGCAGATGGCGCTCCTAAAAAAACCCACAAAAGCCAACCTAAGGACATATTGCCGCCAAAACAAGCGTAAACAATAACAATCCAAACAGTGAACCCATAACCTATAATAATCCACACGACAACAATGATAATTTCGTGGAAGTCAAATATCGAAAACGAAACAAACAAAAAAGAGTATACAAAAAGAATATCGGCACAGGTCCTAGCGATGATATTTCCGAGTTCTCAGGACCAGAGCGAAAACTATGGCTTTATTTATACAGAGTGAAGAGGGCTGCAAAAGAAGAAAAGATAAAAGACTATATTTTCAATAAACCGGGTTATAATAATAAAGTAAATGTGAAAGAGATCCCAACCACAGAAGATCGACTACGAAGATATGTAGTGACAGCACCACTATCGAAAATGGATGAAATGTAAAAGCCGGACTTCTGGCCAAGCGGAGTAGGTATTAGAAGATTTGATTCCACAAAACACAAAGATTTTCTGAACCAACTAGGTGGAGATTTTTTATAGAAAATGAAACACAGGAGGCCCGGCAGAGCAATTTTCTGTTGAATCTGGAACCGTATGATTCAAAAGAATATTTTGAAGAAAATCACTAAAATTATTGTTTTTTATTATGACGTCTTTTCTTTCAATGTTTGTATGTACCATTGTTGTATATATAAATGTTTATGTGAAATAAAGAATATATTATTATTATCTATTATTATTATTATTCTCAATTTTGTTCACTTATTCCATTTTTATCTGTATTTTATTTCATTTCAGGTTTTTTTGCTCAACATAATTGTTATTTTTAGCTATTCTTTTTCAATTCTTCTTTCCTATTGGTTTTTTCAAGGATTTCAAATCATTTTATATAATATCAGACAATGGAAGTCCAAACTACTGAAATACATCATGAAACATCGTCAATCATCTTCAAACAAACTTTGATCAAGTGTTTGGGAGTACATGGGTAAACTATCATGAACATTTTTTATTATCTATTTCATTCGATTCGATATATCCGAATACTGCTCCAACGAGAATGAGGTTTGAGAAAGCTCTTCACACAACACAGTGCGCTATGCATGTTTGCATTTATTAAGGAAAAATTCAAATTATTCAAGCCATAGAGATTTTTCTGTAACTTTACACCAAAGAACTTTTTCTATGTCCATGAATCCGATACAATAAAAGTCGATTAAATAATTCCTAAAATAAACACCAACTAACAACTCCAAACAACTTTTTACGAAGTATCTATTGTTTACTGATCGGGATCTAGATGAGTATCATCAATCTTTGTTAAGTCACTACCATTCGATATATCCGAATACTGCTCCAACGAGAATGAGGTTTGAGAAAGCTCTTCACACAACACAGTGCGCTATGCATGTTTGCATTTATTAAGGAAAAATTCAAATTATTCAAGCCATAGAGATTTTTCTGTAACTTTACACCAAAGAACTTTTTCTATGTCCATGAATCCGATACAATAAAAGTCGATTAAATAATTCCTAAAATAAACACCAACTAACAACTCCAAACAACTTTTTACGAAGTATCTATTGTTTACTGATCGGGATCTAGATGAGTATCATCAATCTTTGTTAAGTCACTACCAACACGCAAACACCATTGCTCGTAATTAATATAACGAAAATTATCGATACGTATCTGTGTTCATTGTTTCAGATGGTATTTATAGCGCTTGTGGAGCTGAATGGATCGTTTTGATTATTTTGTCACAATCCAAATGGGGCAATTGTGAATATGTGTCTTCAAATGACCAATATGTGGTTGATCAATAATGCTGCTAATACTCGATTTTATTTGATTCATTCTGAGATATCTGGCATACAGGAAATAGAATTTCCCACTTTTCTGAAAGATTTTCACCATATAAGTTTCTGATGTCAATCAATCATCAGTCGCCATTTGTTGGAAGTAATAGGTGAATAATTTCAATATACTTCAATATCATCGAATCTTATATTCCAATTTCGTATACAGTGCTTTTCTATAATGCCCCCCACCTTTTATCTTATGAACGGGTCAACTCAAAGAATTGAAATTTGGGATGATGAAATTATTGCATGAATACTTAATTTTGACTACAAAATGGCTACTACAATATTTCATGCCGAACATTTTCCAACACAGTCAATATCTCTACAAATATGTATTATTCTCTGCCGTATATCCAATATTGAAGCAGGTTCAGTTTCGTACACCTTTTGATTCAAAGAGCCCCATGAAAATGTTCAAAGGTGTCAAATCTGGCGAGCAGGCTGGCCATTACGTTCAAAGGTGTCAAATCTGGCGAGCGGGCTGGCCATTCTGTAAGACCTCGATGACCAATCCAACGACCGGAAAAAGTAGTATTCAAATAGTTTCTTACTTGTCTGGAGTGATGTGCTGGTGTTCCATCTTGTTTGAATACAATATCCATATCGAATTCATTGAAATTCTCTTCGACGATTTTTGTGATGAGAGCGTCAATATTAGTTTCCAGCATATTCAAATTCAGTTCCTTTGTTAAATTCTAATCAATGAATAGAGGTCTTACGATATGGTTTCCCAATATTGCTGCACAAACGGCAATTTTTTCTGGATATTGGGTAAGTGTTTCCCGGAAAATTTGAGGGTCGATGTCACTCCAATAACGGCAATTTTGTCTGTGAACATTGTCGTTTAAAAAAATGTACATTCGTTACTAAAACAAATATTGTGGAGATAGGTAGGATGCCTTGCATGTACTTCTTTCTCTTCAAAAGTCTCCACACAGTAGAAGGAGACACCTCACAAACATTCGCGACGGAAGAAGTAGACTGTTTAGGATTTACTACCATCTCACCAATCATTTGCATTTGCTGTTCTTCCGGAATGGACGGATGACCTGGGGGCTCTTTGTTATGTACAACATCGGTAGTTGTGAATTTGGATACAAGTTCCCTCAAATATTTTATATAGATAAGACGATTCGGAAAACGTTCATTGAAAATCCTTTCGGTCTCGTGAAAGTTACGCGTCGCACTGTAAATAAAAATCGCTTCAATTTTTTCTTTCAATGAACGAAAATTGACCAATTTAGATATTGTTGACGTGGTACCTTTCTACTAGTAAAACCGAATTCAATGAGAATATTCTAAAGAAACAATAATGTTCATTGTTGTACTAAAATTATTGTCGCTGTCATAAACAAAAAATAACAAACCTTATCGGGTTGTTGGAATTGCCATATGGCAGATAAAAAGGAATATTTCTAGAAATATCGATATTAATGTGCTTTTCTTCAGGAAATTATTCAATGTTCTGCCATTTTGTAGTAGGCGAAGATATTGACTTCATATTCTAGGATTGTGGAGCTTCAAAATGATGTGTCACAAAACTTCTCTCTTTATTAAATTTTTTTTCCCAGATGGTACCCAGTCGCCATCTTGAAAGTATCATTTGTCAATTTCACTTCAAAATAAAATATTCATGCGGAGCCATTGCATGGGGACCGAAAGTTCTACAAGCAACGGGCCATCCAGAAATTATATTAAATACAGCGACTGGCTTGTTTAAACATCACAGGAGCCATGAGAACAACACCAACCGCGGCAATGGAATTAATTACGTTACAGATACAAAAAGTATTCATGCAATAATTTCATTATCCGAAATTTCAATATTTTGAGTTGACCCGTTCAAAAAATGAAAGGAGAGGGGGGCATTAAAGAAATGCACTGTATGTAAAATTACTTTGATATCAAAAGGTTTCTGAATTGATGATATCTTAAAATTTGGTAGCAAATTTTTCCATCTACTCAAAGCGGAAAAATACCACATAAATATTGTTAAAATGGTGAATAAAGAGTAAACATATCTATAAGCGTTTCGTGATCAACTTATATTCATGTATGGCAAGAGAATAGCACGAAATTAGATAGTTAGATAGATAGATAGATATTCATTTATTTCTATAGACTCAGTCTATATATAGAGTATAGTATAGAGTATATGTGAATCTTGTTAAAAGTTAAAAGAAATACTTTGTCCGAGAAATACGTCAGTGAACAAATTTACAAAAGAGTAATAAGATACAACATTTGAATAAAATACGTCACATACACATATAAGTATAGAGTTGATGAAAAAAAATGTATAATAAACTGTTAAAATATTTATCTATAGTATAAGGCTCTATATTGCATAAAACATTTTTCACAGACTTCAGAAAACTGCTGGCCATCCCAATGTCTCTTATATCCTGTAGGAGAGAATTACAAAATTCCATCGCACTGTAGACAGTACTTCTTTCATATAGAGACTTTTTATGTATCGGATATAAAAAATCATTCCTGAATCTTGTTCCATACTTATGTGTTTTATGATGCTCTTCAAAGTAGCTTGGTTGATTTACTAAAAATGTTGATAACTCAAAAATGTAACGGTTTTTATTTTTCTGAAATGATTCGATGTATGTTTCAATTTTGTTATCTTTAGGATAGTTGTTCACATTATCTGTTAGATGAACTATCATAATTTGAAAGAAAGGATAGCTGTTTTTTCTGCAAGAGTTCGTCATAATAGAAAACAGTCACATAGATAATGATCTTATTCAAAAAACAATTCATTGTGAAGTTTTCACTGAACAATTTTACAAAAACGCAACACGTGTTTCATCATACAATGGCTTCTTTGGGCGTGTCTTTTACCAGAGAGAAAGGGCGTGTCTTTTCTATAGTAAAAGAAGAAAAAGCCATTGTATGTCGAAACACGAGTTACGTTTTTGTAAAACAGTTTAGTGAAAATCCCATAACAAAGTATTTTTGGATTGTCATCAAGTATCATTCCATAATATCATAGATGACGGCTGTAGTTGTTCGAAGAATATCACTAGAAGTATTTTGCTTCAGAAGCTGTGAAGATTTGGGATTGAGGGGATGGTTCATGAATGTATGAGTTATAATTATTCATCAAATAGGAAACAGAGAGTACGTGTGAACGGTTATTCCTCCTCGTATATAAGATATCACACAGGAGTACCACAAGGTAGTGAACTTGGTCCCCTATTATTCATTCTGTATCTGAATGATATATAAATTATTCACATACTGTGAGTTCATCAACTTATTTGCAGACGATACCTTATTGGCCTGTACTGGAGTAAATTTAGAAGAAACTGCTGGCAGAAAGAATGAAGTTTTAGAGGAAGTAGAAAAATATCTGAGAACCAGTAAAATGGAAGTTAACGTTGAAAAACCAGAAGCAATAATAATCACTACTGAATTCAAATATATTCTAATAAATACAAATAATATAAATATAGAAATGTAAGATGAACATATATAAATATTAACATCAGGGAATCTTTTGTCGTTTTCAAATCCTGAAACTTATATCACGCAGTAACTTTTCAGGTTGAACTTTTCAGTTTGCCCTTCATTACACTTTAGCAGATTTTCCATTGATTTGGGTCTGTTGATTTTTCAGATTGTGAAAAGGTTATATATCAAAAAACAGTAGAAAAAAATCAATAATTCAGTTTTCAACAGGTAACCACGACAACTTTCGCAACTACAAATGATCCAACCCAAACATCAAATCGACCACACGATTGCAAGTAACATCTCTGATCTGAAGCACTCCAGATATCATTATATTGTTCTTGATTCCGACACAGTAGGTACCTGAACTTTTATATTCAGTCGAATAATCAATTTATCAGTTGAAGAAGTGTTCAATCACAATACAGGGGCCTACATTGTAACATACTAACTCAGGTTACACGTCAGATGTACGTAACAAAGACAGACGCCAATGAACCCAACAATTAAAACTATGAGAGTCAAAAAGAACTAATTGTGAACAGAAGAATAGTACTTATGAACAGAAAAGTATGCACAAATCTCAATTGCTAGTACCATTATACTTAAAAACATGTTGGAAGCAGCTGTTTGTTTCTTTATTTTTTTTTATAGGTGAGAAGAAGTTCATTTCTGCAGAAATTCGTCAACGACTGCTTTCAGCACAAGATGATTGTTCAACTTCAAAGGAATGTAAGTTGGGTGCAGATTTGAAATTGTCGTCAAGATCATTATAGAGCCTGCCACCCATCAATCCCGGATGATTCGCTACACTGATAATCTAGTGAATGGTTGTTGTAGTTCATATCTATTTCTAGTACGATATTAATGAGAGTTCCACAAGTAGGAATATTAGTAATATTCTTCTTCCAATAGACAATGCAGTGGTATATTTATTCCTTTATTTAGCATAAGCTAATATACAATAAATTTGATCCTATTGTCATTTACGACCATCTATATAGGCTAGGTGACACTATCACCCGAAAATTGACTTTATTGGTTATATCACTTTGAATACATTTTCTTTGAATGTTAGTCCTTGGTCAATGAATACTTTTAAATACTTCATCACTGTTACATTATCAATATCCTCATTAGAAATCTTTATAATAATTCCACTATTTTTGATTTGATCATAACCTGTTTTATAACTCAGTAAGAGAAATTCCGTCTTTTCACTATTCAGTTTAAGAGTGTTGAGATCACACCATCGACTAACTCTGCAGAGCTCACTATTTAGGGTACCTACCAGCTCCTTAACGTTACAGGAACAGAAGTATATTAAGGTGTCATCTGCAAACAAACTAATTTTGCAGTCAGAGATCTCGAAAACGGAAACATTCATATACAGAATGAAGAGTAAGGGTCCAAATGTATTACCCTGAGATAGTTGATAATTCATTAATGATTTCGGAGGAGGTAATATTATTAGCCTTTGTTAATTGCTTTCTATAAACAAACATGGTAGAGTCATACCAATTTTAACGAAGAGTGGTTTACAGTGTCCTCTCAAGCGTACTGCCATTATTACTCTCTCTGCTTTCTTTAAATGACAAATTTCTTGGGCCTTGGAGGTAGCACCCCAATAAATTATTCCATAGCAGATGACATAGTGAATGAGACTAAAATATACCAGTTACAATACTTCAAGATTGCTTCAGGCGAGTTCAGAATCGATCTTATGTCACAGACTTGTCAAATTGACGTGTTGTTCAGTTTCACTGAGTAGCTGCTATCTACTAAATTAGTCGTTTGAGTTTTGGTTGTATTGGGAACTAGTTCATTCAAATCTCACCACTGGAAGAGTTGATTTGTAGCCTTCTGCGCACTACTAAGCATAATGGGAATACTAACTGCTGATATAGACAGATAAGTATCATCTACATACACAATCCATAGATAAGCATCAAGCAGTACAGTAAGTCGAAAGGTCATTGATGGAACAAATAAACAGCAGAGGCCCCAGTTTTGATCCCTGAGGTATGCCTGTCATTTCGTAATCACGTTCATAATAATAACCTGTGGTGTTTTCGAATAGAAACAATGGGCCAGATGGAATGAATTTCAATATCGAATTTTAGTAGCATTCAAGAGTTATAACTGCCAATCATGAAGAAACCAGCTCACATCTACAAAGATGAAAAGATAAGTAAACCATTTCAAGTCTGATACCTACAATATAATATAATAAAATTCATATTTCAAAGCATTGATCTCTGTCAACATAGTAAAATCTGGTAAGAGCTTTCTGAAAAACAATCACTTTCCCGGCTGATAACACGATGGACATTGTGTTGATAGATAGATTTGCTACTAGTTAACAATTGATTTTCTCTCCCAGGTTTCATAAATGTCTCATAGTGCCACATTGAGTCAATTGATCCCAAACTGCCGTTTGGGATTCAACTGACTCATCTTCTGTTGTTTGCAGAAGAACTAAATATTCGTTATCAATCGGGATTTTGAAAGTAGAATGTCCTTATTATATTGGGTTCTCAATGAAAATCTCTTGGAGGATTCCCAACTACGCGTTAAAGTATGAAACTATTCAACTATATCTCAGTTGTATCCACCCTATACAAATTTTATCCCAGATATATTCACTTTGAGCAGTGTTATAATCTGTCTCTATTAAGCGGATTTAGCGGTATTTGAGTTTTGAACAAAGTACTGCTTTTAGTTGAGGAAATTACTGGGAAAACAGGAAAGCATACTGAGAAGAAGAACGACCGGCATCGATGCCGGTCGTTCTCATGGCTGAACAAGCAGCCATGAGAAGGCATATTCAAGATTCAAGTAGTAACTTCGACAAACAAAATGCGGATGGGCTGGTATTCCTTTCAACAATCAAATTTAATTTATACAGTAGACATTGTAAACCCCACCCATTACTGATGTATGTAAAATTTCTGGAATGTTCGATAAAGCTTTGCAGAAGATGACAAATGAGTAATTTAGACTTGACTGAAGAAATTATGAAGTTTATGGAAGTGAACAGATTTTCAGATGAAATATTTGAAGAAATAGTGCCACATTATCTCTTCCTTGTCATGTATTATGTATTTCAATTCCAGTCAGTAAATTGTATCAAATTCGAACTTGTATTAAAAAATGGCGAAGGTGTCGATACTTTATAAAACATATTATCGTCACCTTCGCCAAAAATTCTGTACAATTTTCCTCGCAACAAACTTGCTCTTGGAGATTAATATTTTTCTGATTTTCGAAAACTGTGAACACATCAAGTCATCAAATTATTTTTCATTCGCACTTTAGACTTGGAGGGAGCTATTTTTTGAACTAATCATTTTGAGAGGCAGATGAAACATATATTTTTCAACGGGAACTCTACGAATCTAAAATGTCATTGGAATGATGAAAACTAGGTTGAAACTATCAGCATCATGCCCAACAACAACACTTGATTGAATCGTTTTCTGAATATTCAGAAAATACCACTGAAGAATAAGGCAAAACTTCCACCAGGATATTACAATTATTACATAGAAATTGAACTGTATGTGGGATATTACCAAGTTTGGCAAAACGTTATCGTCAAACACACCTTCAGTATCCAGTGGCTGATTTTTGGATTCTAGATGTATATGGTGGATTCTTTTTTTTTCAGATAACAATATTCATAGAATATAAGATGAAATTTATAGTTATGTTTTCATTTCTACCAATCGTTCAAATTGGAATTTTTTAATTTGAATATTATAACTAAGAAATTCAACTTCTCGAACTTGAATGTTCAGAAATATTTCGTCATCGAACAATGCCGACTCCCGAAATACACAATCTCGTGCTCTCAGACCTACTAGCTACTGATTGATTATATTCTAATAGTTTTTGGGAAAGAAAGTTTTTGGTTTTCTACTACTCCATCTCGATACAAAAAAAAAGATGAGGGAATCTTCCAAAGAAAGGAAGAAAGTAATCGATATGAAAATGAGTAACTCTATACATGTATATGTAGATCATGCAATGCATCATGCATAAGTTACTATATACATCATGTGTAGATGATCTACACATCCATGTATAGAGTTACTCATTTTCAAATCAATTACTTCCTTCCTTTCTTTGGAAGATTCCCTCATCTTTTTTTTTTGTATCGAGATGGTGTAGTAGAAAGCCAAAAACTTTCTTTCCCAAAAATTATTCACTCCTGAAAATATAACTCCTTCAATTCATTGTAATAGTAATTCATTGAATTGTTTCATGAATTGCAATTATTCTGAGAAGGCTTTTTATTCCAGCTTGTGTCTGAAAGTAACTTCTGTGCATGATCTATACATTTTTATAAAGGGTTTATTCTGAAATGAATCGCTATATTTCTCCTCATTGAAGTTTCCTACATTTTTTGTGAAAAGATAGAGAAATAGACAGTCATAAAATTGATCAAGAGCAAGTATGTCGCGGGGAAAGTTATACGAAAATTCTGGCGAAGGTGCCGATGATTCATTTTATTTGATTTGTGTACAAAGTAATTTTAACTCAACAAATAGAATTGAAATAAACGTAACACAGTAACGCACGAATAATTCTGTGTTAAAGATATGTCTAATTTTTTTCTGTTGTTAAATAGAATGAAACTTCTCACGTATACTGAATTCAAGATGAGTACTGTCATTAAACACCAGAACTGCAACACTCTATCCGACGCCGTCAGTGTACTTCATCGGATTGACCCATTGGCATTTAGATACATGATTTCTTCAACAACTATTTTGTTTCAACATTTGTCATCAGTCATCAAATTTCCCTTCTACTTCTACCTCTGAATGTAACAGGTCCTTGATAAAATTGTACGTGATCGAAAAATATCCTCGATTCATTTCTAATTATCAACAGTTTTCACACATATGTAGTGGAATTGGTCGATACTATAAGAAAATTATTCATTCGAATAACAAATTATTATTAGATCTCCACAAATAGTTTCGGAGATATCACTCCGAATTACACTTGAGTTCATATATTTTATATGTTGAAGGAATTTGGGTACCATTTTGCCAATGAATATTTCATCATTCATTATGTTCCAGTGATTTATTGATTTTTGAGGCAAAAAAATTCCATCATTGGTATTACAGCATTCAAAAATCAGTGAAATGAATAAGCCAAACGAAATAAAAATATCTATGAGAAGCGTGAAATTTATTTGAGTGAATGAAAAGTATGGCAGTGAAGAAATAAAAATAAAAATATTCTCAAATTGTATGCAAATATTGATTGTACTACATAAATCGACAAAATAATTATTCATAGAGTGAAAAGCGAACCATAATCAAAATCAAATTCAGCAAAATATTTCATAAACTCTTCTTGTATAAAAATTGAGAACCTCACTAGACTTGAAGTGGGAATAGTTGAGATTTCAATTTCCTTCTATCTTGAGATATCTAAATGCTCGTTTTTACAAAATAATTTCAAAATTCAGGAAATGTTGTATACTAATTCCTACTGCGAGTGCGAATTGATCAAGACAGAGTGGTCAGTACTCACACTTTCAGTTTACTCAATCAAAATCTGAACTAACACAAAAAAAAATACTCGTGTATCAGATTTTTTTTTGCATTTTTTCATATCCAAACACCAAAATGCAGAAATAATTGTTAAAAGAAAATAAAAACGTGGAATTTTGTAAAATTTCATAATGAGAAATGACATTTCGTCCCAAATCTGATACAATATACGTCAAAGATGAACTTCTAGTGATAATCCAAGCAGGCAATATAACCAATGTCCAACGACAAAATTACTTGTTTTCCCAGTTACATCATTTTACTTTATGACAGCACCATTCAACGTCATAATATCTTCTCCATTTTCGATAAAATGACTTGAACTAACAACGAAAACCTAATGATCGACTGGAAAATGAATTGAAAACTCCGAAGTAGAATCAATTTCAAAAGTTTTTCAATATTTTCCGGGTTCCTACCCTTATGTTCCTAAGATAACTAATTATTTTCATTGTATATATGACTATTTTAATAATATACAATTCAATTGCTACTGAAAATTCATACACTTATGCAATCTATATGGCTTGAGGAATAAAATATGGGAACATTTTTGTTTCAGTGCTTGAAAACAAAAACAATGATGATTACTCAGAAGTAATTATTTTTCTGCCCTATTGACGTATCGAGGCAGAAACATCTAGATCATCATAATGAATGAAAATCTGTTGATAATGGCACTGGGCTGAATGATTCTGATTCAATGTAGTATACGCTGCTTCCAGTATTTTTAGAAACGGAATAGAAATTTCATTATGGTTGAGCAAAAACTTCCGAGTGGAGAAAACACACATTTTTCCTATGAATGAGAAGCAACTGATGAAAAATATTTATATGTTTTCAGTTGATGAGCTGACACTTGAATAAAACAACTCTAACAGTGCTGAGACTAACATGTTTCCGATAATCTGTACAAGAATCGAATAAAAAGTAGGCATTTGTTATATTCGTTAATTTTCAACAATTTCAATGCTGTGTCAATGCTTTGATCTAAAAAAAACACTCAACACTCCCAGTGTTAGGGAGAAACACACCCATGCAAGAATCCTTCTGAAGCACATGCACAAGGAAACCCAACTCACCCAGCGGATGCCCATCGCAGGGCAAAAAGGGCCAGCAGCGCGGCTGGCCAAACACCCGGCTGTGCCCCATCCTGGGGGTTCTACACGTGTCCCCTGTTTCTCGTCATTTTTGGGCACAGAACACTCTTACAGTTGTAGTGTCACATCCGACACCGACACAAGGAGTGGTCTCCGGGTTTAGCTAGGGCTCACTCAGGGCGCATGGCGGGCAGAATTTGCGAATAATAGCAGCTCCCAGTCTCACATTCGTGCCGCTGTAGCTCCTTCTTCTTCGCTTGTAGCTCGCCGGACAGAGATGCGAGCGGGGGTAGTTTGAGGATTGAGTACGCAGCCGTGGACCTGGAAGAACCAGCACCTACCAATCAATACCGGTCCTCTCGCTCTGTGACGTAGTTTCAGTCAACACTGATACCTGTGCAACACAGTATAGTCTAGTTCACGAGGGACATTTCGCAAATTATGATTGAGGTGTCAGTCGACTCGAGATTTCAACCATAAAATATTTGAACAGAGTGGCGCTGACAATTAGTTTGGAAGTTATTATCAATATTGAACGAAAGTCATTTTTGGTGAGGAAAATACATTTTTTGTCCTTCTTTCTGTAGATTGTCACCTTCCACGATCCAAAAAATTGTAATGAAGAGCTCTGACAGGTGTCAAGAGGACAAATTCCCATATTTTACAGTGTTAATTCACTGTTTTTTTCTCAAGAAAAAAACAACTTCTCGCCTATCAAAAACACTGAGAATTGAAGAGATACTTCCCAATATTTCGGAGATAAAAATCTGTCTGCGTCCTCAGAACTTAAAAAAAATTATTATATCTAACAGTTTTTGGGAAAGAAACGTTTTGGCATTCTACTACTCTATCTTGATATAAGAAAATGTGAGGATATTTCAAAGGAAAGAAGGAAACAATCAATTTAAAAAGGGAACTATATACAAAGATGTGTAGATCATGCGGAGGAGTAACTATCAGACACAAACTGGCTACTTTCACATGAACATTCAATTACGTTGAAGAAAAATACTCTCACTATACTGAATTATACGGAAAATATAAGGAAATGAATTTTAAACGTTCAAACCAGTCTCGAATATACTTCAAATGTACCTCGTCCACTAGATGGAGTGACATTTTGCTGAAAGAATTCCGATTCTCAATTATGGAATATCATTGACTTTAGAAAGATGATGGTCACTATCTTACACTGATTAGTGGCTAATGAGCCCGAAACCGGTCTGAAAGTGTGACCGTTCCGAAATTGAAGGTTGAATTTTTCAGTTGTACTGCCAACTGCATATTCAGGAAATTTTCTGTGAAGATTCCTGCACTGACGCTTGTCGGATATAATCCAACGCCCTTCGTGGTATTAGCCAGGGGAGTAGTTGTTTTCTGATAGGCGTCAGTCTATTCAATATACGGAAAATACTTGTCTCAATTCAATTTGTATTCCAAATGTTCGTTATGGCATTGAATCTTTGGGAGATTTCCAAATTTTTTCGTATCAAGATGGAGAAGTAGGAAACGAAATCAACCTCACTGGCTGTCTACCAGTGAGGTTGATAGTGTTTCATGTGAGTGGAATTTTACCTCTTCCATTTATTGTGTAGGAATTCTGTGAGTGATATCTGATTCAATTCCATGTTCCCAATGTTTGAAATACAAACTGAATAGAGAAAAGTGTTTTTGTACAACAGTCATTGAAAGTGGCATTTTAATAGTTGTCGAGAGTATTTAAAGATGTTTACAAAGTAGCGTGCTGAAAATATTTTTAACACTAGTGTTGAAAGTAGTTTCAACACGATTTGTTTTGACCAAATAGCAATAAACAAAACATATTCATTCAATTTTCAATAAAATTTTATTACATTCTGTTACAAATGTATTATATACATTAATTACATTGTCATTATTAATAATACAGTGTGTAACAACTGAAACTTAACAGAGCCGTTTCTGAATATAAAAAGTAAGATTTTTAAAAAAAGCTCGGACACGTCGATTTCTAATTAATGGGGGACACCTTTCAGACTAATCAGATTTTTTGTATTACGCACCCCCTCGGAGGGGTGCGTCCGACGACTCTTATTTAGATGGAGAAAGTAGTCAAGTGGCACCTTGTTTTAAAGGTCTTTTAAATACCTTTACAACTCTGTTGAAAAAAAATTTTGTAACGATTAGTTTTCGAGATAATTTGAAGTTGAAATTGCATTGTTAATGATACCTTAGACAGACCACTCGGTAACTTGTATGCTTAAATAAAAAAAAATTCGAGCAGTTCTTCTTATCAGTTTTTTGTTGAATAAAATCCTTTTTTTAAAATCAATACCCACTCCTCTTCTTCCAGTTTTCATTAGTACATCGTTCGATTGTTTCGTTTAAACGGGTCGTGTATTGTTATTTGCTTAAAAATGCCTTACACTACTGCTGAAAGGGTTTCAGTTATTGCTTTATTTTTTGGCAACGACCAAAATGCTAATAGAACATCAATTTTATTCAACGTTCAAAACCCTGATAAACACCTAACAGAAATCATGTTCTGGATTTGGTCACAAAATTCAGGGAGAGAGGTTCGGTTTCAAATAAGAAAAGGAATGTTCGGAGAAGGGTAGTGAATGACGATAATGCGATTGGAGTGATTGGTTAAGTTATCACCAATCCCAGGTTAAGTACCAGAGGTTTATCAGCATGGCCGGAATAAGCCATATGAGCGCATGGAGAATCCTTAAAAACCACAAATTCCATCCTTACAAAATTTAACTTGTTCATGAACTCAATGAGGATGATTTTGACCAAATACAGGAGTTTTGTGAGGGCATGAGTGAGAGATTAATGCAAAATCCGGGCTGCTTTATAACATCTGTTTTTCGGGCGAAAGATAATTTTATTTAAATGGTTGCGTGAACCGTCACAATTGCCGTTATTGGTCGGATGAAAACCCAAGACAGTACGCAGAAATACATACCCAACATCCCCAAAAGTTGAATGTCTGGGCCGGAATATTAGGCAATCATATTATAGGTCCATATTTCATTGATGGAAATTTAACCGGTGATTCTTATTTACAATTTCTTAAAGAGGCAACCTCGTATAGTTAAAATAATTGAACAGGATCCAAGATGTCAAGGTGAATTTATCTATTTTCAACAAGACGGTGCGGCATTATGCCCAGCAGGTTCGAAATTTTTTGAATAATCATTTTGAAGGACAATGGATTGGCAGAAGAGGTCCAATTGAATGGCCAACACGATCACCAGATTTAACACCACTGGACTACTTTTTGTAGGGATATTTAAATTATAAAGTTTATGCTACACAGCCAGCCAATTTGGATGAATTACGTCGTAGAACTATTGATGAATGCCGAGCTATAACTCCTGAGATGTTAAATGATGTAAGAGAAAAATTCGAACAAAATCTTCATTGTTTCATGGCACACATTTTGAAAATTTACTCTAAATTTCCTATGTGAGTTACCCTCATTAGGTGTTACTTTTCTTGCGTGTGCTTTAAAAACAATTATTGGGATTTATTAACAGTTTTTCAAACTTTTGTATGTCATCAGCATTCAGGGAAATCAGCAGGTTGTATTCGTTGTGTAGGTAAGTTTTTAGTATGATTCACTTTCTTATCAGAAGCATAAAATATCCACGTCAAAAGGCAACCTTCATAAGGAGGTGTCACTCAATTTACCTGAAATGTCCAACCCCATCCCCCGAAAAAATCTCCTCGTGATAAACAAATAATTCTTACTTCTTCACGAGATCAAATGGACACGTATTAGCAGGTTGTCATAAATAGCAAAAATTATTTTTTTTATGAAAGTTCTGAACGTAAATTGTACCTTAAAAACAATTTGATTTATTTTAAAAAAGAGTTGAACTCAATGAAAATACCTTTAAATCTTTAAATTATCTCGGAAACTAATCGTTACAATTTTTTTTTAACAGAAATATGAAGGTATTCGAAAGACCTTCAAAACAAGGTGCTACTCGACCTACGCCCCCCTCCGAGGGGGTGCATACTACAAAAAATCTGATTAGTCTGAAAGGTGTCCCCCTTCAATTAGGAATCGAAGTGTCCGAGCTTTTTTCAAAAATCTTACTTTTTATATTCAAAAACGGCTCTGTTAAGTTTTCGTTATTACACACTGTATTTATTTTACTGTATCATGGTATATGCTAATCGATAGAAAAATCTTCACTCTATTTATTGACGCTGTTCATTTTTTCCAAATTTTTTTTGCCTCTTTCCAGCTTATTAACATGAGCCAATTTTTTGTACGAATTCGAGTTGAGCCAAAGCACCGCTAAAATAGACTGAAAAATGAACCAGGCATTTGACAATGATAGTTTTAATGAACGGACTGTTCAAAATTGGTTTGCAGAATTCAGTTCTGGAGATTTCAACCTTGAATATGAGTCTCGAAATAACAATAATTCCGGACGAGGATTTGAGGACTCCGGAGGAAACTGACTCATCACAAACGGTGCAAAAAGATGGCAAAAGAACTGGGCGTCGTCTCTTGTGTGACTATTGATGTCTGAAAACGTTATAGAAAGATAAAAACGCTCAGAAGTGGGTGCCCCAAGTCGAAAAATCGACAGAAATTATCAAGGTTTGAGGTCTGTTCTTCTTTGCATTTGCGCAACCAAAATGATCCTTTTTTGAGTAGGATCATCATGTGTGGTGAAAAGTGGATTTTCCACGACAACACGAAACGTTTGGGACAATGACTGGATACCGTTGAGCCACCCAGGCTCTTCCAAATGGCGAAACTCACCAAAAGAAAATCATGGTTCCTGTATGGTAGTCAGTAGATTGTGTCATTCACTATAACTTCCTACAACCGGGTCAAAACCGGTCAAATGGTCCGAAAATGAAACGACGTGTGCATCAAAGTTATGTCTCACCAACCATACTCCGTAGATCTTTCGCCAACTGACTACCATCTCCTCAAGCGTTTCAATAATTTTCATCTTCTCCTTCGAAACTCTGCCATTGAAAAAATAGAAAATTGAATTTCTTCAATTTTTCCAGAAATCTTTTCTTGAGCCTCCAAAAATTAGCTCCAGAAGAAAAACCAAGTTTCAATACTTGATGAAAATCCATTATAACTTATTGAAAACACACTTCATCGTGAGGTTTCAATTTGATAGTTCACAAAAATACCATGGCAGTTGACTTGTGGTTCTTGTTTCGGTTGTCATATTGGAAACTTCTTCAAAAGAGTGAAAAAAAGTATTAGTTTTCTGAAAGATAAGATCAATTCAATATTTGACAACCATCTATCAGTGAAAAGATATGAGTTCAATTATGTTTACGACGTATTAGATTTTGGAGAGAGAGGTCCAAATTTCAATCATTTGGAATATTTAGAAATCAATGTTTTCGAGATTTTGGAGTAGCTGTTGAATCTGAGAAATTCTTCAGTTGTCTATGTTTTGTAATGTAAAATTATTCACCAGAAGACTTTAATTGTGGTAAAACTAGGCTACTGATGTTCATAACCGGAATAAATTAAAAGAATCTACTCAATGTTTTTGATGGAAAACGTTTCAATTCTAACACAAAACCACTGAGCAGAAATTGGTTCACAAAAAAAGTATTGTATATTAGTTGGTGAAAATTTCTCAATTTCTGATTTATATGTTCGTAGCTACATGTTGTGTACCTGTTATTTACCTATTTTCTGTTCCTAATCGTTGTAGACCAATAGATCAGTTGATTCATTTTTTAATCAAATATAAAAGTATCTTTAAAAACAACTCGTACACTCCAACAACTAATTGGCAACTCGGAAAACAGGGTGACGCAAAGAAAAATAAGATTTGAGAATTGCGATCAGAAGTATGTTGATCAAACTGAACGAACTATAATGAAGCGTTTCAAAGAACACGTTTCAAGTATTCGGTTCCGTAGACCAGAGGAGTCTAGTGTCACTGAACATCTTTCAGAAGACGGACACAGAAAAAAAATATATTTTGAAATATTTGAGGCCGCTACATAACGGTAGACGCCTTTGGGAGTCGGGAATTGTGAGATCAACACGCATTGATAAAATACTAAAATTCAGAAATCATCAGGAGCACAACCCGTGATGATGATGAATACGAATATACCTATTTTAGACATAAAAATTTCCGTTTCTGTTATTTTCTGATGAAGCTAACTTGGTTAGTGTAACGTGCGTCGAGGGACGGGGTTCTTGTTCTGGTGTGGAAAATGTATTTTCGTCAAAAAAATTGTTCATAACGTGTTTGCGGAATTTAACTGAAATCGTGAATTCCTCTGGATGAAATGATGATGCCAATAACACCCAGATTATAATTTCCTATGAAGACGAACTCCTAAAGTTGTGAAATGGCACTTGTGAACTGGACTAATAATAGACGGGTGATATTAGGCATCACTCACTTAATGGGATGACTCGCGACAGAAAGTATGCGGGAGCAAGTTGAAAAAGTGACTGCCATGGAGTAGGCGTATCTCTCTGTTCTCGCGGCATTGTTTGCAACGAGAATGCTCTATGGATCATTGTTTCTTATGAGACCTTCGCCGGAAAGTTGCATAGAAAGATTACGCCTTTTTTTGTTTTCTATTTGAGTGTAGCTGCATATACTTCACTTCTGTATAATATAATTTCCGAAGTAATCATTGGATGGATCCACAGGAATGCTCGTGAATTCTAGTCGTCAATTTTTTGTATACACTGAATTGTGATTTTATTACTTCATCAATATTTATTGGGTCTTCCATTAAGCGCTTCCTATCTTTGAATTTGAATGAAACAAAGAATGTGTGAGACATCATCAAAATTTTTATTCGTTTGAAAGACCTGATGATGTCATTATTCGTGGAATATAACACGTACTCATTGATCCAGTAATGGACCTCATCGCTGAAGATGATTTTTCGATGAAATTCAGACTTAGTTGCCAACTGATCCAGAGCCCATTCAGCGAAAAGACGACGTTGCTATGGTCATTTACCTCCAGTTCTTGAGTCTGTGAAATTTTGTACGAGTGCAGGCCCAAATTACGACGCAGAATTCGCCAAGTAGTGGTCTGCGAAAGGCCGAGTTTTTGTGATCAACGTGAAATCGACTGCCTTGGATTTTGTTGCATACTTTCAAAGATAGCGGCGTTGCCTCTATCGAATATATCGTTTCGTCGACGTACATGCATTGGTCAACTGTTCACTGAATCACTGGATTCAAATTAATTCACCACATTGCGAGTAGTCCTCTCCGTAGATAGATAGATACCACTTTATTTCCAACAAGTGTACCCCCAATTAAAGAAAATATACTGGAAAATTACATTCAATTCAATTGAAATCACATATTACATATTTAATTGACAAATTACAAATTATATGATAAATATAAATGCAATAATATAATCAGATTCAATTGACACATTATAAATGAATCAGCCTTCACAATATTGACATGAAACAATTGAAAATTATATAAAAGAAGTATAAATGAAAGGTTCTATGTAGGATACAATCCTTGATGAATTTCAAAAAGTTTCCATTAATGTCACACATGTTATATACTAAACTAATACTATGTTGCTGTATCGCTGCTGTTCCAGTGTTTTGACAGAATCAGAATCAACAAACTTAGGCGTGATCAGGGTTATAGAACAGTGCTTTCAAAAATTGTTCTACAGTGCCATCTAGTGGCGAGTCACAGCAAAATTGATATACTTGAAACCTTCTTTATGAAAAATTACTTATACATGTCAAATTTCATCACGATCGGTTGAGCGATCTAGAAGTTTATCACTTACCAACCAACCAACAAACATCCATTTTTATATAGTACTAGTACTATGTTACTGTATCGCTGCTGTTCCAATGTTCTGACAGAATCAGAATCAACGAACTTAGGCGTGCGCAGCGTTATAGAACAATGCTTTCATAAATTGTTCTACAGCGCCATCTAGTGGCGAGTTACAGAAAAACTGATAGCGTAAAAACCTTTTCTATGAAAAAATACTTATACATGTCAAGTTTCATCACGATCGGTTGAGCGATGTAGAAGTTTATCACTTATCAACCAACCAACCAACAAACATCCATTTTTTTATATCAGACTAGAAGAAAATGCTTGAATAATAGCATCACTATCGATGACGTGTCTTCACCAATAAAAGGCGAAGATTACAATATAAAAAACTTTGGTTTGCTGATAAATCCGTCGCTAAGATTTTCATCGCATGTCTCACTGATTTTGGTATTGTAACCTCAAAACAATCTACCGTAACCGTGAACTACTGAATCGCCAATCTAAACAAATTCTCTGCGATGCACTTGTTTTATCCCATGCAAACTATGCTGATGTGGTGTACGGTCCTTATCTATTACAAACCGATAAGAGATGACTGCAAGTATTACAGAATTCATGCGTCAGATTGATCACTGGTTCGCGAATAAGGGATCATGTGACACATTACTTACCAAAACTGGGTTGGTTGAATATGGAAAATCGGCGTATTTTACATGCATGTATTTCATTTCACGAAATAATAAAACACATGAAGCCTGATTATCTCTACAACAAACTCAGGTTTCGGACCGACGTTCATAATCTCAATTTGAGATTCAAGAACTTGCTCACCACAAAACTTCCTATTATCGTGGATCGTTTTCTTATCACATAACTTGGGCTTTTTAACAAATTACCTAACGAACTAAAGAATTCAAATTGTATTATATTCAAGAAGAAAATTAAACATCTTTTGCTTATGAATGAAGTTCCTAGCCTGCTGAATTTCAAGTGCTAGTATCTATTTTCGTTTTTTTTTCTTTTTCCTGCATCGATTTCTTTTCCTTCTTTTTATTTTTAATTATAGTATTATACATGTGTTTTATGTGTCTTGCATACCGTTTTATGTAGTATATTTTTAATCGTGTTTGTTTGGTGAAATATTTGTTTGTGTGCACTTGTGTTTATGTTTACATAGGTGCACACATTTTTTGGTTGGATGGAAGAGCAAGGCCTGCTCATGTTGCGTTTTCTCCTTAGCATGGTCAGGAATTGAATCCTGCCATTTGATAGGAGGTTATATTTTTATCTATATATTTTTTTTTCTTTCTATTTTGTTTCCTATCAATGAGAGCAATTATTATTATTTTTATTATTAAGTTCTCAAATCTAAACAATACGGAAATTTTGCTCAATGCAGAAAAGGTTTACAAACTCAATTATTTAGAATCCTTGGAAATTCACAAGCATAAACATTGCGGGTGCAATCTGGTAAATGATCAAATCGCTTTACTTTACTCACCGTTTTTCAAATAAGCACATCCACATTGTAAATTGTAAATTCAGGTACTCAATCAAGCCAAGTACCTTTATTATTACATACAGGGGTGCTACATAAGGGGTAATGTAATAAACAATTGTTAGTTTAATGTATAAGTTTGAAAATGTCCTTTTACGACGAAACTGCAGAAACGTTAGTTACAAATAAATGTGATAAAAAATGTGATAAAAACATAAAAAGTTTCAATTCTCTTTTCTTCATTAAGTTCGATTTATGTTGTACTATTTGTTGCCCGCGGCTTCGCCCGCGTAGAATTTGGTAGTTGTAGTACTATTTAGTACTGTGTTGCTGTATCGCTGCGGTTCCAATGTTTTGACAGAATCAGAATCAACGAACTAGGGCGTGCGCAGCGTTATAGAACAGTGCTTTCAAAAAATTGTTCTACAGCGCCATCTAGTGACGAGTTACAAAAAAATTGATAGCCTAAAAACCTTCTCTATGAAAAATCACTTAGACATGTCAAGTTTCATCACGATCGGTTGAACGATGTAGAAGTTTATCACTTACCAACCAACCAACCAACCAACCAACAAACATCTATTTTTTATATTAGATCATGATGAAATTATAACCCAATAAATTTACTGGCGCTCTGTATCTCGTATCTTGAGTTGAGGCGTGGTACATAAAAAATTATTTTTGTAGGAGCGGAGCACAGGATATGTTTGGACAGCTCCAATTTGCTGTATGTGAGAATTATAAATGGGACACCAGATCATCGCCCCATATTCTAGTTTGGACCTCGCATAAGCATAGAAAAGCGTGATTATGGCGACCGTAAAATGGGGGAAGCGCGCGGGACGTTGCCCGAACAGAAACACCCATTTTGATGAAATAATTTTTCATTTGCACGTGTTGTTGAATACTATTTTTGTCCATGACAGATGAAGCTTCAACAAAATGGCTATTGTCAATTGTCAAATTTAGGAAGTCCTTGTTGAAATAGCCTTCATAATGAAAAAGACTCTTCTCCCATATTCAAAACAAAAAACTGATGGTATCCGTATTGCGAAGAAACGTTTTTCTAACGACTCATTGTTACATCGTTTGATGTAACATTTTCAAACGAGAAGGGCGAAAGTCACTGTAAATTTTCTTTCAACACCTTTATCCTTCATTATTTTCTATCATTATTTTCTTTTCATTGTTCCACGACAAGCATATGATTTTGTGGATTATTACTCATATGTATTCATTCATATTTCATTTCATGATATAAGTAATACTATGTGAATTATGTACAAAAATATCATCGAAACCATTTACCTACCTACTTAAATTAATTAGTGTGAAGTTACCCACAACTTCTCATCCTCAGTTCATGACGAGGAACAGTCGAACAGGGTTCAAAATGAGATTTATTACAAACAGTGTTGCCAGATTGCAAACATCAAGAATGTTACCTGTATTCCGATATTATGATATTAAAAACAGGTAAAACCCATAAAACTATTATGGGAGAACTGTACCTATACATCAAAGAACAGAATACATACAAATATAGAAACATTAATTACTCAGGTGAAATTTCAGTAAATATTCAGAATTACTTTCCAAAGTCAACATAATAACATCTTTCATAAGTAATAATAATTTAGGCAAAATCATATTTAATGCAAAACCTAGACGTGACGAAATGAAGAAATCTGACATATATAGATTAGAATATAGTGAATGCTCTGCAGTATATACAGGCCAGACTGGGAGAAATTTCGAAGTGAGGCTCCGTGAACACGTCGGTTTAGACAAAAAATCTTCTATGTACGACCATCTACAAGAAAAAAACCACGAAATAAGTAGGGAAAACCTCAAAATCTCACATACATGTAGTAAAGGAAGGAAAATGAATTTGTTGGAAGCCATGGAAATCGATAAATCAATTAAAACTCAAAATATAGAACCCTTAACGAACAAACAGATTTGTGTAGGTCTCCACTTTTGAATTTATAAAGATGACAACGCAATTAATCACAGTTTGAAGTTTATGTAGTTGGTACTAATGAATGTTGGTATATATCTTATTACCTACTTTCGGATATATATAGGTACTTCGATATTTCTCTTAAGTCAGTAGTGTTAGAATACTTGAGAATGGAATAAGAACCGAAACCTTGGTCGTATCGATATCAATACATTAAATAAGTGGAAATTAGACAAAGTATTTTATTTCTATATCTATACCATTTAATCGAAGATGAATTTTCACAAAATAAATAAGTCATCAATATCACAAAAAAAAATAGTTCCGTATATTCGAAACTGAATTAAATGGTACGAACACGTCGATGGACATACTCTCGAAGAATGTACTCAGAAATTTTTATCAACAAAACTAGTTCTGATAAGTGGGAAATTTGACTTTTTGAATACTGTTTCGTATACGAAACTATTATTTTTTCGCACCGAAGGAACGTATAGTTCGCAAATCTATTAGGATACGTCAATGGACATACTTTGGAAAAATTAACACTGAAATTTTCATCAACAAACTACTTTTGATAAGTGAGATTGACTTTTGGAGTAGTTCAGTTTCAAACTATTTTTTTTTTCGCGAAACGTATGGTAAGAAAATCTGTTCAAACACATCGATAGACATAATATCGAAAAATGTGCTTTGAAATGTTCATTAACAAACTGTTTTTGATAAGAGAGAAATTTTATTTTATTAAATGAGCCTTTCCTGGGCATTTGGTATTGTTAAACTCAGGATATCTCAAATGACATACTTTTGAGTTACAAGTCATAGAAGTTCTACCAAGAAACCAATTTTCCAACTCCCATATTCTACCTGTTTCGGTACAAATGAATTTTTCCTAAATAATATCATACTCTTATTTTACATGTTTTGTGGTATTAATGCTTGTATTGGGACAGTTGGCTGATGAGAATGAGTTTATGCAAAATGCTGACTCATTTATTCGACATGTTTCGGTAATATATCGTCTTTTAAATATGATGACATCGAAATACAGGTAAAATTCTTAATATTTGCAATCTGGCAACACTGTTGCAAATCTCATTCTAAACCCTGCTCGATTGTCCCTCGCCATAAACTGTGGATGAGAAATTGTGGGTAACTTCACACTGATCTTAAATTATTAGTAGGTATGCATTATATAATTAACTCCGTCATTTGTTCTAGTGAATAAATATATTATTATTGTATTGTCCCCCACGATAGTTCCTTTTTTTCATAATCGCCTCCATATCTGTTACGATTTGGAATGAAGCAATGTTACCATATATCATGAGAAAAGCGGCAATAATTCATAAGTAATGAATGAGTTTCACGACGATCTCAGACGAACGTAATTGTTCAACATTTTTTTGATCCATTTGCAGATGTTTCACAAAAACCATCACATAATCAATATTTCAAACATACGTTTGTATTTATACCAGGACATTTCTCTTTGATGAAAATAGTAAAGTAAGGAAGCTAGGAAAACAGAAATGAAATAGAATTTTCTCTCGTAACACGCACTAAAAGAAAAAATATTACGCATATTACAACTCATAATCATAATGACACACTGGAGACGGCGATTCTCTCTCACGGGTAGTTTCTTCCTGACATGACTGCAACGGACGAGGCTATGTGATACTGGCAGCCTGCTAATGGAAGTAATAAAACTTCCATTAGGTTCATTCGTCTAATTTATAATTATCGGTCTGAGGTCGGAGTGCTGTGGCCACTTCACTTACAATACTAGCGTTTTATTCGAATGTGTAACTGCTGGAATTTTATTGACCAATAGAATAACTCTCCAGTAAAACTGCCCTTTTCATTTTTAATGCATTGAAAAAGCACGTTGTTTGCATTCCAGAAATTTCATCAGTATTGAATTTTGGCAAACATGAAATAAATGTGTTGCAGATAGCCTTCAACTAACATTTCTGTTGATCTACAAAACACCTACCATTTTCTGATTCAAATTCATATATTTACTATTAACCCTGCGTCCGACACGTGGGGTGAGACATACCCCAGCCGTAGAAAATTCCATATAACTTTTCGAAATTGGCACCCCAGCGTCGAATATACCGGGTGTCAACGAATCTATTAGACAAGTCATAATTTCTAGACTATTAGGAGAATTGAAATGAGATTTGGAATAGTTGAATGGTATGTGGAGGGGAATGTTTTCACATATTTTTCACTTTCCGGTCACTTCCGGTTTCAGCGGAAATGGCTCCGGTTCTGAATTTTTAAATGGAACACCCTGTATATTGTAACATTTTTGGATTTCTGAGACAATTCTGGATCAGAAACTGACATTTCCGGAAGTTTTTCAGCCTACTTGATTTTTTCAGAGTCACTTTTAAAATTGCATCTAGGTGGCCATGATCGGACGTAAACTAATCTATGGACCTCAGGTGATATCAGAAAATTGCAATAGCGGAGTTTTAGTGACTAGTGTGTTGAATATGAATGAGACAAGTTTACAAAATAACATTTTCGTGTCTAACTATTATTTTTCAAATGGCGACCATTTTTTGACAAGCAATTTCCGAAAAAAGGATTTTTTGACGAATCTAACGTTACTAATTTATTTGCGATTGGATCAACAAATTTAACTAATAATTTCAGCGATGCACTTAGATTTTTTGCAATATCCTAAGTTCTTGAAAATTCCACTATAGTAAATTTTCAAAGTGCATCCCTCCTTGTTCAAGACACATTTCAGCTCGTTCAATTGTTTCTCTCAACACGTTTTGTAACATTTGAGGCGATATACTTCTAAATGCCTGTTGAATCCTTTCTTCTAAGATTTCGAGAGTGGCTGGGGCTGTTGCATAGTAGACCCTTTCTTTTACATATCCCCAAATGAAGAAATCCAACACAGTCAGATCCGGTGAGCGGGCAGGCCACCGTACTGGACCGTTGGTTGCAATAACTCTATTATTAAAATGCTCTATTAAAAAATCAAGTACGTCTCTGCTATTATGGGGTGGTGCTCCATCTTGCTGGAAGTAAATTTGCCGTAAAACTTCTAAAGGCATATCATTAAGATGATCCTCGATTTCATTTTGAAGAAAACCCAAGTATCTAACCCCTGTTAACTGACCTTGAAACAATATTGGACCAATTATTCTGTTTCCAACGATACCAGCCCAGACATTGACGCCAAACCTTTGTTGAAAATTGCCCTCTCTCATTGCATGTTGATTTTGTTGGGCCCAGTACCGACAATTCTGCTTATTAAACATGCCATTATTTGTAAACCGTGATTCGTCGGAAAATAGAATGAAGTTGATAAAATTTGGGTTAACTCTATGATTTTGAAGCAACCAATCACAAAATACTACTCTTCTATTGCCGTCGTCAGCATACAAATGTTGATGTAACTGATATTTAAATGCTCGATATCCGTGCTTTTTCAGTATTTTTCTTGCTGATTCGTGACTTATCTGCATTTCTCTACTAATTTCTCTTAAAGAAACCGTTTTGTCAACTTCTACCATAGTAAGAACGTTAATCTCAGTCTCCTCATTTATGACAAACCTCTGTTCTGCGTCTCGATTTCCCTCTTGCCTAAAACGACTCTCAACATAGGGAAAAGCTGCTGAGCATACAACTCAGCAGCTTTCCTTGAATTTCTGTGGCATTCTCCAAACAATAACAACATATCCACTTTTTCACTTTGAGTATACATTATTTCGACGAAAAATTAAACTAAAATTAACGAAAATCAAGAGAAACTTCTACTTTCTGCTCATAAAGCTTATGTCACTGTCATAACCTAGGTGAGCGTTTTGTTCTCCAAAGTGGACTTGATGGAAATAACCGCAAAATATTATGCATCATTCCTATCCATGGCACCTTGACAAAAGTAAATGAATTTGTATCGAGTATTTTCCTCAGTAATATTTAATGTATGTTCTTATTTGTAATCCAATCGCAAATAAATTAGTATCGTTAGATTTGTCAAAAAATCCTTTTTTCGGAAAGTGCTTGTCAAAAAATGGTCGCCATTTGAAAAATAATAGTTAGACACGAAAATGTTATTTTGTAAACTTGTCTCATTCATATTCAACACACTAGTCACTAAAACTCCGCTATTGCAATTTTCTGATATCACCTGAGGTCCATAGATTAGTTTACGTCCGATCATGGCCACCTAGATGCAATTTTAAAAGTGACTCTGAAAAAATCAAGTAGGCTGAAAAACTTCCGGAAATGTCAGTTTCTGATCCAGAATTGTGTCAGAAATCCAAAAATGTTACAATATACAGGGTGTTCCATTTAAAAATTCAGAACCGGAGCCATTTCCGCTGAAACCGCAAGTGACCGGAAAGTGAAAAATATGTGAAAACTCTCCTCTCCACATACCATTTACCTGTACCAAATCTCGTTTTGATACACCTAATAGTCTAGAAGTTATGACTTGTCTAATAGATTCGTTGACACCCGGTATTTAGTAGCTTCCGCATATAGTCTCCACTCTCATATTCACATCTCAAATCAGTTGTCGTTTGACGTATGTATGAATCAGACCTGTTTCAAAGCGACTGGGTTGCACTAAACCCCACATGTCTCTATACGTTCCAAAATTGTGCGCATTCAAAAAAAACCAAATCGAATAGTTTTTCAAATCATTCGATGAAAATAGGTAATTATGAGCGAGAAATGGCCCGTCTTGAGTCCTTATGGGATGAAATAGGAAGTGATGATGAAATTGACGAATCTGATGGTTATGAAACGAGCGATAATGTTATCATCGTTAGTAACTATCCAGATTTCGGAGATCAAAGACGAAACTGTGGAACCTCCATCCGAAAGACTCGAATGAAATGGTCAAGGAAGGTCTCAAGATTGCCATCGTGCCCGTGATCGAAATACAAAATACATTTGTAACAAATGCAATAAATTCATATGTCTGGACCATGCAGAAATATACTGCAAATCTTGCGTAGAAATGGCAAACGTTGATGACCTGTAACTTTTTATGATTTTCAATAATTTTTTTTAAATTTCCATTTTATGATGTTCGAGTAAATTTATATTTTTTTCCATCAAAAGAACTCATTGTTTTGGTAAAGACGGAATATAACGATTTATTGCTCGTTTTGGTAAATCAAAAATTATTTTATTGCAAAAAGAGATATTACAGTATAGAATTCTCATAACAACTATGTTGCAATTCTAAAAAATGTTAATTTCAATAGAAAAATCATATTGGGGTCTCACACACCCCATGTGTCCACAAATGTTACAAAAATCCACATGTCGGACGTAGGGTTAACAAATATGTCTTTTAGAATACTACATCGCACTTTACTCTTGAAGACTATATAAGTATTGTATATATGTACTATCAGATGACTTTAAATGTATCCCATTGATCACCAAATAAAATAAAAATCAAACCTTATTCATTCATTCCATAATTATTACTTTCATAATGTATATTGTTGTTTTCTTGTGATGCAGTGTTTGGAACCTTTGGTGTAATAATGAATATTACTGATGTTTTCTCCCAACACCAAAACGTTATTTTAAAACATCGACAGGTGTTTCGATCACCAAGTGACCATAATCAAGGGGAAGATTACACTGAATATACTAACAATGTTATTCTCATTTATACCACGGATACCTTTTATAGATACCTTCGTATTAAGTGTCTTAAATTAATTTCACAATACTGTCTTATCTTGTCTATTGAATGGGGGACGAGGGGTTACCCATAGCCGTTTCCTTCTGGAAGCGGTTTTGTTCCATACACAAATTAGTGAGAGAAACGAATTCATCAATTTAGTTATTATTAAAATTACTTGTCGTCCCACCTGGCAAATCTGTTCATGGGCAGATTCGAAATGAAAACCAATGATCGATGATGTTTTCTCGATATTCGATAACAATAAATCGAAACTTGAGGACTTGTTTGTATGACTCACAAAATAAGAGACAACTTCCATTTTTTGACGTTTTGCTAAGGAGGGGCCAATACGAGGGTTTAGAATACGATGTTTTTGAAAAAGAAACAAGCACGTTTAGGTATATTCCTGACATCACTGTGGACAGCACAAACCTGCTGGCTCAATTTTCCAGTGCATCGTGTTTTGACTTCCCCTGTCACACATATGGGGTTCACAAAAGAAAAACAGATAATATAGGAAATAGCGGTTTCTCCAGGGGTATTGAAGTTGATATTATAAGGAAGAAAAAGTTTAGGCTGAGAATGAACGAAATCTCGACTTTTCGAAACGACAAAAACAAGATGAGCAGGTGATCACTTGTATCCGGCAAACTCATCAGCCTTAGCATTGCCTATGATTCCTGTCATGTCTCGATGTCAATTTTGAATTTATCAATACCCTGAGTACAACCTGATTCACTGTAGAAATATTAATGCACTCATTTGTAATTCTACCTTGGTGTTTGTGTCAAATGTATATTTCTCATATGATCCGTACATGTTTGATGTTTTCCACATTTTACGAATTCCAAAACACGCACGATTCCGAATGAGTCAACAAATTGTTAATACAAAATGTGCAGGAAGTCTATTTGAATTTGTCTCCAATGCTATTGTTGGTGTAGGTAGTTTAAATCACATGCCCAAACAAGCAAATCTTTCTACACTGTCTAGTTAGAAAACAACAGTCGTTCATTTTATAAGTCGACCAAACCAATGGAGCACATATTTCAATGAATTGACCACAATTGAGTGTAGCTGATTTCTTTTTTCCACTGTTACTTTCCATGTCTTTGTGTAGGCGCTTCTGGTCAGCATCATTGCTACCTTTACCTGTCTGATTATTCACCTCGGATGGTGGTTCTTTTTTTTATTTCCAAAATAACCGCATCAACCGCGAAGGGTTATTAGCGGAGGAAAAATTAGGTATAATTATATTTCATGTAATAATTGAATAGATTCCAAAAAGGTTAGTAAAGAGTTCAAGTTCACTATGTGTGGGGCAGAATTGAAATCACTGGGAAGTATTGTTTCTTGACATTCATATTCAAAACTGGACACTTCATGATAATGTGTTTCACACTGTTGATTACACCACAAATATCACACTCCGCAGCATATTCTTTTTTTTTAAGGTGTTGGTGTGTTAGTCTTGTGTGTCCGATTCTGAGGCGAGTAAGAATGACTTGATGTCTTCGTTGGGCCGATTGGTTGTTCTGGAAGCGCATGTCGGAAAATGGTGATTCTTGATCAATCTGGATCCTGATATCTCTTCCAGTTATTCAAGTTTTCTCAGTAAGTTCAATTGTTTTGCTCTGGAAGAAGTCTTGATCCAGTTTATTGAATCCACTATGGTCTAAAAGAAATTGGAAGTAGTTCAACACAATGTTTCATAACGAACCAGATACAACCTTAGTGAAGCTCTAGCTACCGATGCAGCTACTGTTTTAACCATCATGGTCTTCGACACCTGAATGATTCATTCTGTATTGATTTTTTTGAGGGGGCGACTAATTTTTACATCTACAACATCAGTCAAGTTTTCACTAGAGGTATTTTACTATTCAATTTCCTTGAGTTGATGTTGCTAGCTTCCTTAAGAGTGGAAATGGTTGGACACTGAAATAGAAACGGATGAAAATTTCAAAATGAAAAAATCAAATCAAACGCGAATAAACTGCAATGTCATACTTGATAATATTCCTAATAACTGATAAAATTTGACTATTATTGATGGAAGTTACTTGGGTATTTGTTCATTATCACTCAATTCACACTTTCACTCCACAGGTATCCACTCGAATTATCCGTCATCTCCAACAACGAATCCACTCAATATCACTGAAGACATTTTAAAATTCAAATTTTGTTATAACTAATCATCCTCATCAATTGAGCACTCTTTCACATGAAGTGGCTGAGGAATATTCTCAAGCTGCTACAACGTATAAACACATTGACCCGTGAGTATTCGAGTATAGTGAAAATCACTCGGTACCGGAGCACAATCAAAGGTGAAGAGGTCCTCGATGCTCCAGTTGAACAATGACTACGTGTTGACTGTCTTTCCATCAAACCCCTCGGGGTGCATTATAATTAATGCCACGAGAAGACGCTACAGTGTAGTTATAGTCGAGTAAATGCTTGAGTAAAATTATTGAAGGAGGAAAATGAATATTACTTGATGATGAGCAATTTTTGGATACAAACGTTCAGCCAAATGAACATATAATAAACCATAATACAATGAAGCAGTGAGCCAGTTGAATACCACCATTCTCGCTGACTTCATTTCCACGAATAACATCACAAGTTACTGATCTGTCTCTATGGACATGTCGAAGTATGACCGTTTCTCCTTTATTAGCTCGCGTAAATCGATTTCTCTTTTATGGATTTCACTAATTTCAATTCCGGATTGAACCTACCTTTATGGATATTTTCAGATTTTAAAATTTCTGCAGCAATATGTTTATTGGCGTTGCAAGTCCCCATCAACGCGATATCTGTACCAATTCCCAAAACTTCTAAATTTATCGAATTTTTGTTGGTTTTGATATTGTAATCGAGACCTTCTTCTAATAGATGATTTTCCTGTTCTGTGAAACTAGTGTTCGTGAGATTGACAAATCTGTAAAAGAACCTATGATGTGAAAATAGTTCACTGTCTTTGGGCTTTTTCTTTTTCTTCGGTGGCACAGCTCCTTCAGTTAAAATATCCGAAAAACTCATTGCAATTATTGAAAACTACACCAATTTCAAATCAAAATTCACTTTGAAGAATTATACCATACGATCAATGAAATTCAAGATATCACTCTCCCGGATAATGCCAAATTGATTTCATTCGATGTAAAGAATCTGTTTCCCAGTATCCCTCCGAATGGAACGATTACTTTGGTGGAGAATCTATTTGACAAAAACTCTATCAATCCAGTAGTGAAAAATGAAATATTAGACTTGCTTACGGTATGTTTGTCACAGAATTACTTTCAATTCAATGACAAGTTTTACTCATCTTGCAAAGGTCTCATAATGGAAAACCCACTTATTCCTATTCTGGCAGAGATTTTCAAGGACGAGTAACCCACTGGTAAGAAGTTTCCTGTATTGGTATAGATATGTGAATGATATTCTGGTATGTTTCACGGGAACGAACAGACAGTTGACAAACTTTTTGAAGTTCATAAATTCTCTTCACCCATCTATCATTCACAGTGGAGATGGAACATGTTTTATATAGGTCAAACTGGAAGAACGTTCAAAACCCGCATAAAGGAAACAAATTCATTTTTCAGAACGGAAAAGTAAATTCCACATATACCAGTCATCTAATCTCAGAGGGACATGAGTTCAACCATGAATACGAACCCCTCCATTTCCAGAAGAAAGGTTTGAAACTCAACGTGTTGGAGAGTATGGAAATAAACAAATTCAAAAACTCTCACTCACCATCTTATGAACGATCAAACTGACCTGAATAATTCGCCATTATTGAATCTGTACATTCGCAGGTAATAATAGTTAGGTATATTTACAGGTAGACTTTTGAAAAATGTATCAATACCTGACTTTTTCAAGTATATTTTTTCAGGTAGATTTATTACTTAGGTAGACGAATAGGTACTAGGTTATAGTATCTAAGGTTGTAATTTAGAAGTAACTCTTAGTTATGCTTGAAGAAGCTATTGTATAGCGAAACACGTGTCGCGGTTTTTGTAAAACCCTTATAGTGGAAATCATAGAATGAACTCTATTGATTAGTGTTTTGAATATGGATTTTCATCGAGTATCGGCCAGTTCTATTCAATCCTTCTAGATATACCTCCTCCCGACGTTTTTCTGGAGAGAGAGGCCAGATGTAGTGCCAATTGCACAAATCAATCTAATGCAGAGTATAATAGACGTTAGAGGACACGGGAAATCACAGCATTCTGGAAATGACCTCTAACTGCCAACTACAAACTGCCTTATACATTACTCTGTTACCCATTAGAGAGGACTGGATCCTCCAAGAGGAAGCTATAGTTGTTGGTTTACATATGGATCAAAGAGACCTCCAGGTTCTGGTGCAGGTGTTCAGTCGCAGACCCAGGACAGAGATGTCAATTTGCTCAGTGAACTATGCGATTGTACTCCAAGCGGAAATCTGTGCTATTAAATTGTGTGTCTAGATATTGGTAGAATCCAACTTCATACACAAGTCAATAAAAATATTCTTGGAAAGTCAAGCCGCATTGGAAGCTCTTGACTTCCACCGAGCAACGTATAAATTAGTAATTTATTGTCAAAAACGACTCTCCTGAAAAGGAAGACTCAACAAATTGTCTCCGATCTGGATTCCTGGCCACATCGGCCTGGAAGCACTGAGGCTACTGACTCTCTTGCAAAGGAGGGTGCTGCAAACAGCTTCATCGGACCAGAACCTGTCATTGGCATAACTTTAGGCATTGCCAAACCACCATTGAACACCTGGATGGTAAGAAGATTCATGGACTTCTGGCAAAATCTACCATGACTGGCTCACTTCAAGGCGTTAATCCACCCTTTGAAGCTTGAGACCAAACGGTTGTTGAACTACAGTAGATATGAATTACGATGTCTAACTGGCGTTCTTACAGATCTTCTGAGTGATCATATGCATAGACTCGGGCTGTCGAAGAACAGTGTGTGTCTGTCGCCTCAGTGTTTGATATGATGAAACAGCAGAATACACACTTTGTGCCTGTCCCTTTTGCTTGTTCGACTTTTGAGAGTTGTCGTTCGTAGGGGGCCAACAACTGGTTAACATATTGGACATTTTTGTAGGATCTTTCCAAAAACCTTCGTCAGATGATTTATTGAAGATATTGGTAAGTTTCGTGACCAAACTCCTACAACAAAACCAAAGTACTGACTCTTATCGCGCGTTTTGCTAACCCAATCAGCATCATCAGGATACCTACTTCAGTTCTGCTGTGGAAGAGTATTTTCAACAGAATGTTCGTCATCTATCATTTCATAAATGAATTGTAATTCTGTAACTGTTGCTCAATCTATGTCGATTGGAAAAAAGATGTTGTAGATAGATTTTTGAAATGTGCTCAGCGGAAAATGAGAAAAATGAAACATTTCATCCAAACAATCAGTCATTATGTCATTAAATGAAGACAAGTATTCTGAAACGAACTTTGCTATCTAGTATCTCAACCAGCGTAATTGTTTTATAATTTTATGGTGCTGCAACAGTTTCATTTTGTTGGTATTTTATAGTTATTTTCAAATACTAATTGATTATATTAGACGAGCCATAAGCATAATACAGTTGTAGGCAATAAAAGTGTTTTATTTATATTTGTCATAGAAACGTAAATGAAATAAAATTAAATAGTTATTTATTATACAAGGAAAAAAAGTATTGGATTTTAACTCGAGAGAAAATCTAATATTTTCCACGTGAATAATACACAATTTTTTTTGTGACGGGAAAACGACGATTTAATATTGAGAAAAACATATTATCACAATATTTTAAAGTTAAAGTCAGAAAATTATCGATGTGAAATTTGAATTTTTAAACAGGTAGGCTGTTGTACTTATAGCGTTACTAGGAAACTAATCAATAGAGAATCAAATATCTGTCAATTTAATTCTGTGATTGTCACAGAAAATTGTTGCCAGCTAAATCGCGGAAAATTTATGAAACCGCGTATACAAGATTCATGGAATGGAAGATGAAAAAGACATGCAGTTCTTTATCGGAGACGGTGTTATTGGCTTATTTTTCGGAACTGGCACAACAACAAAAGCCATCAACAGTGTGGTCGAATTATTCAATGATTGAAAGTATGTTACAATCCAATAATAATGTAGACATTTCAAAATATTTCAAACTAATTACATTTCTGAAACAAAATGGGAACGGTTACACGCACAAGGAAGCTACGATATTTACGAGTACACATATTAGTGACTTATTGAATGATGCTCCCGATGAAGTTTATTCAATGGCCAAGGTTGTTGTTGTATTTAGGATTGCATGAGCTTGTTGAATATGTGAAATCAGCCAGGTAACATTAGATGATATTGAAGATTCGGGAACGTTATTAATTGTGGAACACAACCAAACAAATATTCATGCAAACAGGAGATTTGTAGTTACTGAAGAATATATTAAATTTACATAGCCATTCGTCCAGCAGCAGCAAAGGATCGTCGCCTGTTTTATGCATATCGCAATGGAAAATGTATCAATCAGGTTGTGAGTAGCAATCAGTTTTATAAGGTACCTGAAGCAGTTGCTAAGTTTCTTCAACTTGAAAATGCCAATTCATATACAGGTCATTCATTTCGAAGATCGTCTGCTACACTTTTAATTGAATCTGGGGGAGACTTGATGACACTAAAGAAACATGGCGGTTGGAAGTCATCAACGGTCGCTAAAGGGTATGTTGATGAATCGGTAGCTCACAAGAAATAACTAATAAAGTGTTTAGAACGTGCTGAAATAACACCCACACCCGATTTGCGACCAGGTACATCAACGGCAGTTGTGTCCATGGCAGAAAAAAAAAATTTCAACACTAGAAAATTCGACTGTTGTACCGAATAGTTCAAGGAACATATCATTCATGCATTGCACATTTAACAATTGTACTTTTGTACAATATTTTATTAGAATGATTTCAAACACAATTTTCTTTTTATTATCATATTGTCACTTTGATGATAATTCAACAACAATTTTATTGTATGGTATATTTACTACAATTCCAAAACAATGAAATAACTGTTATAAAATTGAATTGCCTTCGCTAATATATATTTGCTGTCGCCAAGAATAAAATGCAGCATTTAAGAAGAGCCAGCTGATATTTCAGAGATTTTTAGTGGTCGTGTAATGAAGTATAATTTGTCAGTCTTATTTGACCAGCGTCCCAATAACTATATACCTAACAACGTCGTGTAATATTGGGCATTGGAAAAAAATTAAGAGAAGTGGTTCGTTTGAGACGAAGGCCCACGTTACCTAGTTCCTTAATTTTGTTCTTGCTGAAAACAGAAAAAGTTTATTGATGATTGAAATCCGTCAATTCAAGTGGAGCACCATCTTTATATACACTCAAATCACTAGGTCAAAATTCCTTTGAAATGTAGCCTTTTTAATCGATGGAAGAAGCTTCTCATCCAGAACATCCCAACGGATAATATTTATCCAAACAATCCGTGAGAAATTGTTATAGAAATCTATTGCTTTAAAAGTAGTCAGACTTTGTCTAAAACTAAGTGTTTTATAATAGTTTTATAGGGGTAACATATAAGCTGAAAGATGTTAAAACTCTTGCTATTGAAAACAAATTATTTTATAGAACGACGCGATTTTAAAATGATAGCAATTCGGAATACTGACATTAGATTGTTAAAAATATGAAATACTGCACATATAGTGATATTTACAGATGAAAAGTACATAGATATTATACGAGTTGATTTACGACTAGAAAATTATTGATACCTCCACAGAGTGAATTTTTGTATAATTAATAATTTTTTCATAAAATTTAAATAACAGAGTGGAGCGCCTAAATTTTACTGAGAATAGGCTAAATATTTGTGAATAAAATTTCATTCCCAGTTGAAATATCAATCTTTGAAGAACAAACAATGTCTCTAACAGTTTTATAAGTACAAAAGTGAAATTAATAAAATGGCCCCTACCTTTTTATTTGTAAGTTTCTAGTTGGTGACATATCTATTATATTCTCCTAGCGAACACTTTTTTATTTCATCGTTATCGTTTCAGGCTGCATTATATTTTATAAGGCTTACACTTGAAATTACTAAAAAACTGTTATGAAATTGTATTTTATAAGATTCTTCACGAATTGTGTTATAAAAAATTTATAGTAACTGCAGAAATGTTTATAAAACTGTTTTGTAGTGTTTATGAAAGGCCTCACAAAATATTGATGAATACTTATAATGTTTGAATTGAAGGGGTTATATTTTTAGGAGTGATTAATTTTTGGAAAAGAAAGATGGAGTAGTAGACAGCCAAAAACTTTCTTTCCCAAAAACTTATTTTATAAAACGGTGTCGATTTTCTATTCATAGCTGTTTTATAAACATATCGAAAACATTTCTGGGAGAAGTACAGTTTAATAATTCGTTTCTCCGAAACATTTTCACAACCATTATGAAATAATTATAATTGCTATTTGTGTACAAAGTGCTAATGTTGATATTTTGATAATGATTTTATTTTTCATTCGGAATTTCGGATGATACCAAAAATACATCACATAAAAGTCTTGTTCGACCTCAAAATTTACTCTTTCCTAGCAACGAAAAGCGAATAGAGATATTATCATTATTCTCATATGAACTGATCCCGGGTACATATCGAACATGTTCTGTAGAACACTTCGACATTTTGACATCAAAGGATTCCATTAACCGCCGAAGATAGAAACCATCGCATCCCTCATCAATAAATTTCCAGATATATTTTCAGCTTTGCCAACACCAATCGGGAATATCGGTGTACGCATTGGGGGTATGAATAGCGTGTTTATTTACCACAGAGAGGCTATCATCAATATCGTAACTCACATGCTTCAAATGGTTTGAACTAGGTCAACGATATTTGTGCCACGTACCCAGATATTTGAAATACGGAGAAGCATATTTTCGACCGGTGGAAATCATGAAAAAATTATCAGAGTACTTGGATAAGTTATATACTCCTCTAGGGTTGATATATTGAATGGAAACGCTGAAGGGAACATATATATCAAAATGATTATCGGCGGCATGTGGCAAATGAACCCAAAATACGCTTTGCTTGCAGGACACCAGAACTGTAATACTTTTTTCGATGAGTGCTTCACCAAGTCGGCGTCTGTAGGAGATGAAGTAGAGTCTACTTCATATTTCGAATAATTTCTAGAAAACTAATGATAGAATTTACTAATTTCAGAGTTCGTCGAGAAAGCTAAGTTTGTTGGATATTACTGAGAAAATTTTTTGCCAAAAAAATTATCCTATCAAATTTGTCTATTTCTAGTCATGTGTGTCGAAATAACCAATGAAACCATCATTACACTGATAACTACCCATGGATATTTTTTGGGAAAGAAAGTTTTTGGCTTTCCACTACTCCATCTGATACAAAAAAATGGATGAGAGAATCTTCCAAAGAAAGGAAGGATTATTCAATTTGAAAATAAGTAACTCTATACATGGATGTGTAGATTTTCAAATTGAATAATCCTTCCTTTCTTTGGAAGATTCTCTCATCCATTTTTTTGTATCAGATGGAGTAGTAGAAAGCCAAAAACTTTCTTTCCCAAAAAATTAATCACTCCTAAAAATATAACCCTTTCAAATCATACCCATGGATAGTTTTCACGGGTAGTTATCACTTATGTCATGACATTGCTAAGCAACCAACACAATAAAGTTGTTTGACATTTCAGTAATTCAATTTATTTCGAAAATGTCACTTCCTCGCTTTGGTGTTCAAAATGATGCGGCTATTGACAAAATCATTGAAGAAAATACACCAAAAAATACTGTCAATAGTAAAAAATACACTTGGAAAATATTTATGGAGTTTTGTGACGCCAGAAAATATGAATTGGATGGAAATCGTACTCTCGAAGAGCTTGCATTAATACTCAAGGATTGGGCGATTAATATGAGAAAAAAGGATAGCACAGAGTTTAAGGAGGCTACTGTTAAAACCGTATGGAATATAACAAGCAAATTATTACAAGAAAAGTATTACAAGGAGTATAATATCATGCTAGACCCCTTTAAAAGTGTTGCATTCAAACAAGCGCGGAATGCACGCGACGCAGCACGAAGAAATTTACAAACAGATCCCACTAAACGCAAAACAAGCTCAGTACCATTAACTTCAAATGAAATGAGTAAAATTATAAACTTTTGGAATGAAAATACCCCTATAGGACTCCTACGCAAATTTTATCACATAGCAGCGGTGGAATTGGCTTGGAGAGGTGGTGAAGGTGCTGCTTGCTTAGTTGATTATTTTCATATCGAAAAGGACAACAATGGATCTCCAACTAATAGGATAGAATATAATCCATATTGTCTTCGGGCTTTTTTTATTATATATCAACGACTTATTGGAAGAAAACAAGAATCCAAAACATAACTTTGCTAACGACATACTTGTTTCGTCATTCCATTTGGATTCCTGGACATCGGCTGTGGATGCATATTTTCACCGACAGCATATCTTAATGAGGTTCTACAAGTGATTTGGAATAGGGGTGATAGTAACCAGGTTCAACTCAATGCCACAAAAACCCAGGCATCGGTTTTCCCCAAGAAGATAAATGTCTTCGAACCAGATATAATAATCAGTCTGGTTCACATGTACTCGATTCAGCTCTTTTTAGTGACATTTTTCAGCCCTGCCCAAAAATCACGACCAAGGTGTCATTCGATTCGTATTTTTCCTAGAAAGTTTAAGGAAAGGTCGGAAAACGCGCCGATAAAAATTACAAAAGTTATAAACAATTAGTGAAAAAAAATTGGGCTTTAGTTTTTTCACAATATCTCGGGAAATTTTCAAAATTTTTGAAATTAGAAAAACGATTTCAAAAATTCAATGAATTTGTGTAAAAAAAGTCTTGACTCTCGAAACTGTATCTCGATTATTTATAATTTTTACAGAGCCCTGAAAATAGAGCTTAAAGTGGGTAGTCTGGCTTCCGCGCGCCTTTCGTCACTCTGACATAAGAACAAAAAAAATATTTAAACATATCAAATGTGAATATTGAGAAATGAAAAAATTCATGTGATGTTGGGATACATCAATAAACAATAATCGGCAGTCAAAACATTTTTATCCAAATTTCAACGTTAATTATAAATTTGTTAATCAACAACTTTTTCTGAATTGAAAGTTAATATAAAAATCCCTATAATTAATAAACTAAAACCCTGGCATTTTTTTTCCTTTGGTGAAGTTATCCTCAATAGGCAAAAAAATAGATTACCGTTGCCAAAATGAAAAAATTGTTATTTTCTATTTTTTTATTGACAATTGAAAATTATAATTTTATAAAAAATACATTACAAATTTTTTTTTTCAATTTTCTATTGTTTCAATGTCTCATGGCTAAAAACTAATTATTAATTTCTTTTTTAATTTTTTACAGCTATTGTTAATAAATTTATTATAAACAAATACATTGTTTATAAGCAATTCGAACATTTTTTTTGCATTATGTTAATTGAAAAAATCATGATTTTTAGAAAAAAAAATGGTTTCTTGAAAAAAAATTTTTGTTGCTAAAAAATGTGTTTGTTAATTAACAATCGTTTTTTGCAAGTAAATATTAAAATTAAAGAACCATTTTTTTTTAATCATAAATTCAATTGTTCTTTAAGGTTTTGGAAAAACATTTTTGTATTCTTTTTTTAATTGATTATTAAAAAAAATTGTTAAAAACAATTTTTTTTTTCAATACTTCTATAATAAAAGAAACTATGTGTTTCATTTTCAAATTCATTCTATTTTTTATAACACTTAATATTGTGATACGCTTTATAATGCTTATAAACAATGTATTTGTTTATAATAAACTCATTAACAATAGCTGTAAAAAATTAAAAAAAATATCAATCAGTTTTTAGCCATGAGACATTGAAACAACGAAAAATTGAAAAAAAAAATTTGTAATGTATTTTTTATAAAATTATAATTTTCAATTGTCAATAAAAAAAATATAAAATAACATTTTTTTTATTTTGGCAACGGTAATCTATTTTTTTGCCTATTAAGGATAACTTCACCAAAGGAAAAAAATGCCAGGGTTTTAGTTTAATAATTATAGAGATTTTTATATTAACTTTCAATTCAGAAAAAGTTAACAATTAACAAATTTATAATTAACGTTAAAATTGGGATAAGAATTTTTTGACTGCGGATTATTATTTATTGATGTATCCCAACATTACATGAATTTTTTCATCCCTTAATATTTACATTTATTATGTATCAATAATTTTTTTTGTTTTTATGTCAGAGTGACGAAAGGCGCGGAAGCCCGACTACCCGCTTTTGGCTCTATTTTCAGGGTTCTGTAAAAATTATAAATAATCGAGATACAGTTTCGGGTGTCGGGACTTTTTTTACGCAAATTCATTGATCTTTTCAAATCTATTTTCAAATTTTCAAAATTTTGACAATTTTCCGAGATATTGAGAAAAAACTAAAGCCCCATTTTTTTCACTTATTTGTTCTAACTTTTGTAATTTTTATCGGCGCGATTTCGGACCTTTTCTCAAACTTTCTAGGCAAAAATACGGTCGTAATTTTTGGACAGGGCTGAAAAATGTTACAAAAAAAGTACATGTGAACTAAACTAAATTTCATGTCAGACAATTCCGTTTTCTGCTTCGATAAGTTTGTTGGGGGTCAAAATGGACACCAATATGCTATGTGAACGTTTTGCCGAATCAATTGGATCTCCAACGATTCAAATTCAATGTGAATCGCTACTTTCGCATAGGCACTGTTCTCAGAGCGCACTGAGAATTTTTCTGTAGTGCTTGTGTTTGTCTTTAAAAAACTCAACGGTCACAATCAATAAACCCAAAGCACCTTGGTTGACTGATGTGCAAATCTAGTTGAATGAAAAAATTGAAGAGTGAATGAAAGACAGGTTATCTGTCGTAAATAGAAATATCCGAGTTACATTTTATAGAAATAAAATAAATATAGTTTGAAAAACTGAAAAACACGCTTTTGAAGAACATCGAACTAAAAAGTTATAAATAAGTTTTTTTTCAAATAAGCTTGAAACAATATCTAACGAAAAATACTAGTATGTCTTATTGTGGAAAAAGCGACGGGCGCTTGATATATAAAAAATATGGCACAAAGCGCCCACGCTATTTTCACAATTATACTAGTATTTTTGTTCGTTAATGTTGCAAGTTTACTTGAAAAAACATATTTTTAAATTATCAGTTCGATGTTATTCAAAAGCGTGTTTTTTAGTTTTTTGAACTATATTTATTTTATCTAAACTTTGGGATCAATCAGCCGTATATTGTTTAGAAATCACTATTGATATTTTCCGATTTCGGAGAGGGAGCCTGTAAATCAGCTACGAAGCCCAAGGCAGCAGGCGCGCAAAGGAGGGTCACAAATAAGGCAGCGAGCGCGCGTGTTGAAAAAATACTTTTTTCAAATTGAGAAATACATGTAAAGTGAGTTCGAATTATATCAAGGAGGTTACCTACAGCGCCATCTGTTCGCGAATAGATCAAGCAATATTGTCGATATATCAAGGCGGTTACGAACAGCGCCATCTGCCCGCGAATAGATCAGGCAATAATGTCGATAATTCTGTAAAATAAAGATCCCCAGCTTGAGAGTTACAAACAAAAAAATATACATATATACATATAGGTGAAGCTAATAAAAGCGTATTAAAAAAATGATTTTTTTATGTATTCGATTTAGTGGTACAAAATGACAAGACAAATTTTCCTGAACAATTCTTTGATCCAAATATTTCAGATTTTCATCTCATTACATCTGTGAACCAAGTCGCTGTTTAGCTTCCTGAAAATATCCTTCGCTACAATGAAGATTCCCGTGTCGAAGAATATTTGCTATTTGAATTCAATCGTATTGATATGGACGAATCGAAGAAAATAATGAAATATATCAAATCAAATTCGACCATATCGTATAAAATCTCCATCAAAATGATACATCGCTCGTTACCATATCTCACCACAATTCAGTAATATATCATTGATGAATGCCTGCAGAAATATAGTTGCACCTAAAACTGAATCCTTGAATGGAAACACTGTCTAGTTACTTGATAAAAATTGATAACACCACCCACGATGATAAAGGTCGGCAGAGTGTCAGACAATATAATACACCGAATCGAAGAACACACATTAGTGTTCATAAAATCAAGTACTTTGGACTCTACGAGGATTATGATCTGGATTTTGATCACATCCATACACTCATTCAAAAATGGTTTGTTGATACACTTATATACTAAACTGAAAACTTTATTACAAGATTATTTGATGATGTCTCTATTTAACTATTGTGATATTGTATATGGTCTCTGTATCGATAAATGATCAATCAATTATGTTTTGAAGAGTAATTTCAACTTTCAGTTCATACATTTTTTTATATTTCTGTTAATCTACATCGTACGTTTTGATTTTTACAAACAATTTTCATCATTGTCATTATTAAATTCCTCCATTGTACGATTCAGTTTCCACTTCGAATCCGTTTAAATCTGTTTTTCGTTAACCAGCTGTCGTAACCCAACGAACGACAACCCTCAAAAGCCGAAATTTGTGCGAGATAAGGACTAACAAGGTCTTACCTTTCAACGTATGATTTCTAGCAAAATATATAGGATTCATTAGAATATTTTATTCTATGTTTTGTTTGATTCCACATCCTTGAAGGAAGTTGTCAACATAACACACTTAACGTTGTCATCTTGTCATAGATTTTTTTCAAGTATTGTCAACGCCATCACATAACTATCACACTAGTAGTCCGTACTACAAATGCAACATTAATGAGATTCAGATAGATAATTATGCTCGAGTTGGCAAAGCTGTTTCCATTTGCGTCAAGGCCCTCCTTGTCCCATACGTAAAAGTAAATCCTTCAAGTCGACCAAGTTTTATGTACCGATTGTGAAAAATTCAGGATATTATCTTCTCTGACGTGAACTCTGATACAACTTTAATGAGTTGGTATACCGACACACAAAGGTATCGGTTACATGCCTGAAGGATACAGATGTAAATTATCCAGAGAAGGGACAAAGTACATTTTGTGGACGTACGAGGTGTATGTGGCTTTATTTTATTGCCATCGTCTTTGTATATTTTGGGTCGAATATTTATGTTATTGAGTCAGCCTCCTTTATAACTTCTTTCGTTATATAGAGGGTGGTCCCAGAAGTGCACAGCCCAAAAAAGCAAATACAAAAATTTTGGAAAAAAATGTATTTATATCTCAACATGATCTTCTTCCAGCTCAGTATTCAATACCGTTTTTATAATAAGAACTGTTCTGATTGTTCTCTTGTCTCGACTGCTTTGTTGCTGTAAAACTTCGCTAAACATTCAACTGAAACATCTTCACGACATCTCGCACACAGCTCTCTAATGTCCAAATTTTCAGATGATAAATGATGTACTTTCCTTTTCAAAATGCCTATTGAGTCTGCTAGGTCGCACACTTCCAGTCGACGATTATTCAATACCGTTTCTTTACCGTTTACATCAGTTGATGGGTCACCGCGATGGCAACTCAAACGGCCTCGGCTACTCAAAACTTGCCCAGATTTTTACTCTCCTTAATACAACCATTACAAGGATATACATCGTCTTTTGTGAATAATTCAAGGCATTTTGTCAAACTACTAGGGTCAATTGAAGTCACACAGTCATGATATGGAACCATAGAAATACTGAACAGATGCCTTATAAAAATACATCAACAGCGTGAGACTTTTCATCACTTTCGCAATGAAGAAGGAAGTCTACAACGAATTGCAATTCTTAGACGTATTGGTGAAGAGGACCGACACCAAATGGAAAACATCTGTATACCGAAAATATACTCACACAGGATAGTATCTGAACCACCATCAATCGACTAAAAGAAAAATTATCAAGATTTTCGAGAAGGAACTAGACATCATAAAAAATGATCTTCAACAGAATGGCTACTCCAAAACGATGGTGGAACAGACTCTGGCTAGAAGACAGCAGGAGCCTCGCAAGGAAGAGAAGCCGTCACAACCAGTGCTTGCTCATCCCTACGTCAGAAGATTTTCGGAAAGAATGAAAAAAATTCTGTCCAAGTACAACATCAGAATCTGTTTTATATTCGGAAACACCATTCGTGGCAGCCTCACGAAAACCAGGCAATAACCGGATACCCTGTGAGTGCGAAAAATCCTATATCGGTGTAACTAAAAGGCCATTGAAAAAACGCATTGCCGAGCACAGGAGAAACTTACAGCAAGGGGAATCCAGCAAATCAGGAAGAGCATGTTTGGATCAACATAAAATCGAGTAATCCCAAGCTGACATCACCAGAAGGGAGAAAAAATGGTTCGAGAGGATGTTCAAAGAAGCTGCATATATGTTGTCCAACAACGTATTCAGCCAAGCTGGCGTAGACATAAGCAGCATATGGAAATCTTTTGAACGGTCAACTCCAACTACAGTGGTGAAGCGAAGAGAGGGCAGAGTCATTTCTTGAAGGAGTAGTCCTGTCATCACTCGAAGACAATTGTGGATACCAACAATCGAAACGTCAAGAAATAACTTGGTTTGAAATCATTTTAATTTTTATTTTATTTTCAGTTGTTCAATTCATAATTTTCTGTCTATTTCCATTTCATTTTATCAATTCCTCAAAATAATTGTGATTTTTAACTATTAAATTTCCAATTTTGTTTGTTCTTTCAGAGATCTCGAATCATATTATATCATATTGGACAATGGAAATCCGAATCCATGAAGCATTGTCAACCACTTTATAACGAAATTGATAAACTATGTTTCAGACTCAATCAAGAATAAGAAGTTGATAGAAAGCCACGAAAATATATCAACAAAGTCTTTATTAACAACTGATCTCTTAGGGATAACCAGCGAAGCATCGCCAGAGTGAAATATATATTATTTCCACACTTGTTCAACTCTTCCATACATAGATGAGAAGTATTGGACTCGAAATAGAACCTTGTGGGACACCTTTAGATACATCAAGTAATGAAGACTCAACGTTTCAACAAAAAGTTGTTTTAACCAATATTGATGAGACTCACATGATATTTTTTCAAGGACAAAACACAAGCACTACAGAAAAACTTCAAGGTGCTCTCAGAGCGGTGTCTGTGCGAAAGTAGCGATTCACATTATATTTGAATCGCTGGAGATCAGATCCAATTGGAAAAACGTTCTCAGGAAGTTTATTCCAAATTAACGGAGTTCTCCAGATGAAAGAGTTCTCAAACAGTATGGTTCGTGGTGTACTGAGTTGAACCTCAAAACGATGAGCAGCCACAGTCCGTCGCGTATTTCTGATTAGTACCGCTCTTGATGGAATGAAATGTGTCAAGTCACTTGAACACCTACCGTGAAAGTATGTATAGGATAGAGACAAATCTCCAACCATTCTTCGATGTCCCATGCTATCAAGGTTGCACGTGATGTTCGCGTCTCCAATCAGCAGAATGGCTCTTTTCTGGATGGAATCCAGCAATTTCAGGGTATGTTTGGGGGCAGAGGTCCATACATGAGAACACTACTCCAAACAAAGTCTGATCTGAGCTTTACAAAGCATCAAAAGTTCCTGAAGTGTGTACAGTTTTCTGGTTCGGAACAGTGTTCCAAGCTTTCGAAAAGCAGCCTTCCCAATTTCAGCGACTTGACTATACCAAGACATATTGATGTCCATTTCAATTCCCAATAGGGCATTTGTTTGTAGGCAGAGCTCCAATCATTCAAAAACGGTCTGATCTGAGCTTTATAAAGCATCAACAGTTGCTAAGGTGTACAGTTTTCTGGTTCGAAACAGTGTTCGAGCTTTTGAGAAGCAGTCTTTTCAATTCCAGCGCCATGATTGTCCCAAGACATATTGGTGTCAATGTTAACCCCCAACAAACTTATCGAAGCAGAAAGCAGAATTATCTGACCTGACATTATTATATCCGCCTCGAAAACATTATTTTCTTGAAGAAAAATGATGCTTGGGTTTTTGTGGTATTGAATCAAACCTGGTTACTGTCACTCCAATTCGAAATCACTTCTAGATCGTCATTAAGGTATATAACATTCTGCAGCCGGTGAAGATTTGCCTCCGTAACTGATGTCCTGGAATTCAAATGGAATGACGAGACAAGTGTACTGTCTTCAGCAAAGCAATATATTGGATTTCTGGTTCTTTCCAATAAGTCGTTGATATACAATTGTAAAGAGGATTGAAGACAATTTGGATCACTGGCGAACACCAGCTTTGATGGTGAATGTATTCGAGAGATATCCATCGACGACCACTTGCAGGATACTTTCTTTCAGGAAGCTAAAGAGCTATACACGAAAATGATCCAACAAACCATAGTATCGAAGTTTGGCCAGCAAACCCTCATACCACACACGGTTGAAGGCCTTAAAAATATCAAGCGCAACAGCTCTCGATTCTCCATGTTTCTCGATTGCTTCATTTCAAATATGGGTGACATACGATAGAAGGTCACCTGATGATTGCTCAAGATGTTGAAGCCTTACAAATATTTGAGGATATGGTGATTCACTTTCTCCATGACTTTTGATATCACTGATAGCGACTAGTCTGTAGTTATTTTTTTTGCTCTTTTAGGAAATAGGTTGAACGCGTGCAATTTTCCAACAAGAAGACAGGTTGGAAAGTGTGCAAAATAGTGGTGCGAGTTCATTTTCGCACTTCCTCAAGTACTTCATCAGGGCCAGACGTCTTGTTGATATTGAGCTCTTTCAAAATTTGTCCGACTAGACACTGTCGAAAAATAATATCCGGCATTGTGGATTTCATTGGAAAGAAATGATACTGTCCAACTGAGCGCAGTATCAATAATGACATAGGTTTTGATTCATTAATGAGGATTCGATGATCAACACTATCAAATATCTCGTCGAAATCTCAAAAATCTCAACATGGCACTCGCCAGTGTCGAACACCTTGATAATTTCATCATAGAATTGCAGTAATTGTGATTTTATTATCAGAATACCAATGTTGGTTCTCTGATAATACTTTATGAGTGGTCAAATGGAGTTGAAGGTGTTAGAGATAGATATTTTCCAAAAAAATTTCTCAAATATAGCAAGGGGGCTTACTTGAAAACTGACTGTTGATCAAATTATCTGAAAGAATAATTCGTTGAGGTCAGTCTCAACTCACCTACACTGTAGGTTAATGAACTAACACATATCAGAAAACAACTACTTTCCTGGCTGATACCACAAAATGCGTTGGAATATTTCACAGAAGTAATTATTGCATGTGCGATACAACTGCCGGAATTTATTTTCAATTATTGAAACGGGCATACGAGGTTTGCCTTTTATATTTCGGGATTAGAGAACAAAAACAAATATTGATAATCAAAAATCACTTTATTGTTTTTCAAAATATTCCCCATGAAGATCTATACACTTTTGCATCCGTTTGAACCAATTGTCGAAGCACTTTTGCCACCCTGATTGAGGTATCTCCAAAACATGCATTCTGAATGCAGCAACCGCTTCTTCAGGTGTCGAAAAACGTTGACCTCTCAGTTTGCTTTTTACGTGCGAGAATATAAAGAACTCATTCGGTGCCATGTCAGGACCATACGATGAATGACTCATCAAATCGATGTTTTGGGTGCTCAAAAATGCAGTAGTTTGAGCCGATATATGAGAGTTCGCATTGTCGTGGTGACGAGTGATCCGTCTTCGGCGGTTGGTTTTCCTGATGTCTTAAAAGACAACTGACAAACAAATGGTTGTGTACCACTCAGAATTGACTGTTCTGCGTTGTTCTAGTGGTGCGGTTGCGACATGTCCAGTTCTTCTAAAAAAACAGGTGACAATTTGCTTGGAATTGCTTCGTGCGCGAACAACTTTTGTTGGATTTGGCTCCTCTTTAAACACCCATACAGTCGACTGCTGTTTACTTTCGGGCTCATACGCGTAAATCTGCGATTCATCACCTGTCATGATGTCATAGACATGTTTCGAAGTACTGCGATCTTATTTTTTGAGCATTTTCTTCGACCAATCGATACGCAACTTTTTTTGAGCGATTGAGCGCGAACAAATTTTTTTGACAGTCAAATGTTTATGCAATATTGAATGTATGCTGGTCCCACTAATGCCCAAGGTTGTCTAAATTTCACCTAGGTCACATGATGATCTTGCAATATCAGTTCGCGCACAGCATCAATGGTTTTCGGAACAACAACTGATTTTGGACGACCTTCACGAAATTCGTCTTGGAGTGAATTACGACCACGATTGAATTCACCATCGACAAACACTTGTCCTTGACGGAGCTTCATCGCCAAAAAATGAATTAAGTTAATCTATGCACTGTTGCTGAGTTCATCCACGTCGAAAGTTGTAGAAAATATTTGCACGAAAATGTTTACGATTTGATTCCATTTTTGGGCCGAGATGAATCTTTTAAGTTACTGTAGCGCGCGTAGATATGTTAAAACGTTCTGCATACGTATAAGCTCAAAAATGTCAGATTTACGATAGTCAGTTGTCAGATTGCAACACTAGGGTTGCCAAATCCCAAAACATAAAAGGCAACCCTCATATTTGCAGTCCGTTATTGAGATGATTGGTCTTTGTTCAGTGCAAGATTCTCTCCATCATCAACACGAAGTTATTTTAGAAAATTTCATTCCCTGAAATTTTTGTTAATACCATCTACACAGTGACAATTAGCAAGTAAACATCCAATTGAATTCTGACTTGAGGTTTTCCTAACCGTCAAAGATACCACCGAACTTGTTAAGAAACGATTTCACCAAACTTTTCGTCCGAAGGTCGTCGTTTCCGCCATCTACAATTCACACCCTATTTCCTGCAAGTGTCCGAGTTGGGTCGACTGCGACACAAAGCCAATTCAACCCTTGCGCCGTACATTTGCATCGGCTTCGCACCTTTTGTGTTCGGCCTGAGTGTCATGTCAAACAACATACGCCAACGTTATCAGGGCATGTTTTGCGAAGTAGGCACGATAAGATTTCGTGAAAGCCGGCAAGACGGCCGTGACCACCGCGTCACGAAGTCATCATTGCGGAAAATTTATCAGAGAAGCAGTTTGTGGGTAGAATTTGAACCTTTGGTGTGAGATAACTCTATTGAAAGCACCAGAAAACTGATGTTTTGACGCCCGTTTCGCTAACCAAGTTGGCATCATCAGACGATGATAAAAATTTTCAGGTTCTGTCAATGTTTCTATGCTTTCCATTCCATTCTCTTTTGTTGGACGTTTTCCTCATCTTCTGTATGGAAATGAAGTTGTAGGTTTTGAATAGCAAACTTGTGAATATTTGTCGCAAATTTCATTTGTTTATTAAAAATAAAAACAACAATAAAAATTAATTGGCGCTCCGAGGCGACTTCATTGATTACAGTGGCGCATTTGCTTTTTCAGCTGCAGGAAAACCCGAAAAAACCTGCAGTACCACATCATCATTTATTTATATACACGGGCAGGTCCAATTAAAATGGAAGTATCACTATGCCATATAATAATCCATGTAATGTAGTGGAATGAAAGTAAATTATGAGAATGATAATTACAAAATAGTGCCAGAGCTAAAAATATCAAAAAGCTAGGTCGAGAATATTGTTTTTTAAGCGGGAAACTGAGATATTGATGTTTTAGAAACTATTCAAGGGATTGGTTAATCGAAGAGTTCTGGTGATGAAGCTGTTTAATGGGTAGTCGAATTTGTGGAAAGAAATATAAAAGGTTTGCAACTACCTAGTTGAACGACTGGGAACAAGGAGTGGACGTTGATGGGTATCTCTCGAATACTTTCACAATCAACGCTTGTGTTCCCCAGGGATCCATATTGTCTTCTTTTGATTGTATATCAATGACCCAAAATACCCAGAATCCAATATACTGCTTTGGTGACGACAACACACTTGTTTCGTCATTCCATTTGGATTCCAGGACATCGGCTACAAAGGCACATCTTCACCTGCAGCAGGAGGTTGCATATCTTAATGAGGATCTAGAAGTGATTTCGAATTAGAGTGGAAGTAACCAGGTTTAATTCAATGCCACAAAAACCCAGGCGCCATCCGCCTGATAGGCGGATGGCCCTTTGCGTGCAACTTTGATAGCCTGGGACATCGAAGAAAGGTTGGATATTTGCCTAAATTCTATACATACTTTCACGGGAAGTTTCCAAGTGACTCGGCACATTTGATTCCATTTGAAGAGCGGTACATATCAGAAATACGCGACGTACTGTGGCTGCCCATCGTTTAGAGGTTCAACTCAGTTCACCTCGAACTTCACTGTTTGAGAACTCTTTCATCTGGAGAACTGTGTTTATGTGAAATAAACTTCCTAAGAACGTTTTTCCAAATGGATTCAATCTCCAGCGGTTCAAATCCAATTTGAATCGCTACTTTCGCACAGGCACCGCTCTGAGACCGTCTTAAGCATTTTTCTGTAATGCTCATGTTTTGATCTTGGAAAAAATATAATTTGGATAAAAGCTCGGGTCTGTTGATGATTTCAAATAGAAGAATAACGCCTCTTTGTTTTCTGCATGCCCCTAGAGAAGGTTTGTTCAATATGCGTTTCAATCAATATACAAACAATATATCTCAGGAAATTGTGCTGAAGCTTCACTTTATGTGTAACTTATCTGTGGAACAATAATAGAGATGAGATTGAACCAGGAAAAAATGGAGAGATTCAATGGCAGGGTTGTTAGTAGAATCGCTGTTGGTTCTTTTCATGAAGCCGAACATCTTTATGAATATCTGAATTATAGCGTGGATGTGTTATTCACAGCTTAGTGTGGAGTCTAGGATTACACATAGAAAATATTAAACAACAGTGGTCTCATTTTTGATCCTTGTGGGGCAGCCGATGTAACTGTTACGATTCTGGAAATGATCTGGAAACAGTTATAGTGTAAAAATACCTCACCGACACTCTACCTCATTGATGTTCGCTTAAATCATTTCTTGACTAAATTAGCCTTAGAAATTACAAGAAATGCAACACTATTTTTCGAAAGTAAATAATCAGTTGTGTACAACATTTTTTAGGTAATTTAGGAAGCTCAGGCTTTCATAAAATTTCATAAATCATCTAAAAGTCATAGGAATATTTTTTAAAGTTTCATGTTGGAAACTTACTGTTTTTCTTTTCTGAATTTTCCAATTTTCATTGAAATATTTCAAAGTCATGTCAAAAACAGAGAGGTCTTGTATCATTTTAGAATGATTCATCATAGTCATATTTTTCTATCTTGAAATAAGAGACAGAAGAAATAAAAGTCGATCCAGCCAAAATTTCTCTGAAGAAATTATATATTCATGATTCAAAAACTCTGAAAAAGAACTAAAGACGTGCATTTCGCTAAGCAAGTTAGCATCATCAGCAGAGGTAAGTTATTACAATTCTGGATACATGTTGAACATGTCTTGAACAATTTTTCAAATAATGGGAATAGAAAAATATGCGTTGCGCGATAAGAGAATGGAACAATCGAAATATTATAAAAACTTTTAGGAAGTTCCATTTTGATTCTCAATTTTTTTGTTAAATTTATTCGTTCATGAAGTAAAAAATTCCATCGTTTTCATGCACTGAGGAAAATAAACATTTCTTGAAATATACATATTCCTTCTGAAGCGTCACTAGTAATTTTCAGTCTTTTTTCATCTGTAAATCAAACTGAATATATCATTGGTGAAGTTCCTGATGTTCAAACTTTTTGCATGATTTTTTTTCTCTCTTTGAATTTTTTCTTTCATGTATCGGATATTTATAATACTTCTCCAGAGATTTGTAAAATAACAAATTTGTTTTATGATTTTCTCAACTGTGCTTAACTACAATTGTTTTGCGCTAATATTCAATTTTTGGAGAAGGTGAAGGGAAAATGACTGAAAAGGAACTTATTGCTTAGAACTAGAGAATTATAGTAACCCTTGCATAACTTTCTGTCATAACTTGTCTTGAATTTCCAGAATTTTGTCAGTTCTCTGAATTTGGTTTTGAGTTCTGATCATTCGATTGTTATACAACTAGTAGTTTCCAAATCATAAAGTAAATGTTGCATATTAGAACTGCAATGGAAGATACGACTCCCTCGGTCTCAAAATAACCTCAAACAGATTCATCAGGTAGCCACTCCGCTGAATTATTGATATTTCAAGTAGGTTTATGAGGATATAATCATGGCTGTTTGTATAAAGCTACATATTCGAAAATGTACACACCACATATTTTCTCTGAAATTGGAAATTTAGTCAAGGAAATGGTCTGTATCACTTTCCATTCACCAGATGAAAGATATATTTTGATAAATTATGAAATCTGAAGAATATATTTGAAATCTATTGCCTATCAAAATTTGTGCATGTCCTCAGTTGAAAAAAAAAGATTCGACAATGCATCTAGAACTCTTATATCTATGTAAATAATGTTCGAATTATTTGAGGCGAATGAAATCAGTCGTGTGAAAAATTTCGATACAGTAATTTCAAAGTTATGAATGAAATCAACATTTTCCTATGCTCCTAGTTATTTTCTGTACTATTGAATTTATAGTAAAATATTGAGATATTCAATAAAATTTCAAAGAAACAAGAGGATGAATTCCTAATCCATAACTTGTTAACATTCAACAATATCTGCTGTAAGTATACCCACTGTGATTCTTAAGTGCATAAAGATCATAACGGCAAGAGTCACATAATTGTTCATATCTAATCCATCTCGAGGAAATTCGATGGTCACACTCAAATTGCCTGTGAATCTTTCTGTTAGAGAGAATCTTTTAAAACGAATGACTGAAATACGGGGAAATCTATTGATTGATAAAGACTTTGTGCACTTTCTTCTTTCCTTGCAACTCGAACACATGGGTTTTTCATGTCCATCCAAAGTTTCCTTTTTTGTGAAGAAATCCAAGCATTGAGATGGGGATGTGGTATGGGGAGTGACAAATCCCAAAAATAATCGAAAGTTACAGATAAGTGTCCACAGTGTGTACACTTCATCGTGGATTTTAATTGATCAACGGAACTTTCTACAATCTTAGAGTTATATGTACTCAAATGATTCTTCCTATTATTGGACCGGAATGAGGAATTTGAAGTTAAGTTGTTTGAAACTGAATTAGATTCATGGTAGTTTTCTCGAATTTGTGGGAGAATGGTAATTCCAGAATTTGTTTATTTTTCTCTGAAAAAAGCGGAAAATGATCAATAATTCAAGAGTTATGATTGTTTCAGAATGTTGTTAAGAATTAAAAATTCGGCCATGTGTGATATCGGTTTTGCTACAGACGTCAAGTGAGACGTATTTGTCATTTACGTAGATATTGAGTGCACGTTTTTGTAGGTGTTTTTGAAAGTTTCAGGATAAATGGTCAATACAAGAGACTTATATCACGAAGAGTGCGAATGAGTGTATTTTAGCTGTTAGTTGTACTTGCTATTCAACTCCAAACAATGGTTGCACCTCGTGAGTTAAATGAGAAATGCCAAGCAATTGTTATTTCTGTTGAGGCTCATCGCAATTATCATGAGGCTGTTCTACAGATGTTCAATGAACGTTTCCAGATCGCTCTATAGACAGACATTATTTCAAACAGTTAGTGAAAGAATTTCATGATAACGGCAGTGTGCAAAATAAAAAACGTTCTGGGCTATCAACTACAGGGGAAGATAGACCAGTGGACATTATAAGCGAGTTTGTGGATACGAGTAATCATTCCTTATCGAGTAGAACTTTGCCTTGAATTGTGAGGTTTTGCAGATGAAGGTATCGAAAGTTCTGAAGAAAATTAATTCCATTTCCACAAAATAAAAATGGTGCATGAACTGACGGACGATGATCCAGACCGCCGTCTAGAATACTTTCAAATTGTTTCTAGCAATATATTGCAAAATCCCAGCTATTTTAAACACATTTGTTTCAGTGATGAGGTTACTTTTTTTAACGGTCACGTGCATAGACAAAATGTGAGCTACTGGTCCGATAAAAATCCTCGACTTTTTCGCGAAATTTATACCCAGTTTCCTCAAAAAGTGTGGGCAGGAATACTAAGTGTTCACATTATAGGTCCGTTATTCATTGAGGAAAATCTGATTGGTGCCCTCTATTGAAAAGTGCTGTAAACACTAATAGATTCACTGATAGTGGCAACTGTCGAAAATAATTTGGACGAATTTGACACAGATATTATTCTGCAACAAGATGGAACTCCTTTTCATTATGCAGTTACTCTGAGGACTTTTCTGAATACTTTTTCCGCAGGACGATGGATCGGGAGCCGAAGATTTGTGGAATAGTCTCCAAGATCACCAGATCTGACTCCTTTAGATTTCTTCCTATAGAGTTACCTGAAATCTAAAGTCTAGTTGCGTGACGGAATTACGGAGTGTGTGCAACAATTACTCGCGATACTTTGCAAAGCGTCAGGACTGAAACTGAAAATAGACTCTACTTTTGCTAGGAGGTTACCAGATTTTTTTCAATATTCACCATAATGACAGAAAAAAATAGTTCTAGTTTAGTTAGCTTTCTGTTTCTTTGCACGGTTGAATAGAGAATAAAACCCCTTTCAAACGAGCTACCACTCAACACCCCAGGCTATTTAAATTTTTCGACAGGGTTACTCCCATCCAGTAAGGAATGGAATTAGGGGTGAACTGTTGTACAAAAATGTAAACTGTTGAAATCACCCAGATGCTCAACGAAGCCGATTAGTTTATATAGTGAGTGCTCTTTCAGGTCAGATGGTGGAAGTGTGGTTCCACCAAACTCTGAAAACCTGTTTTGGTCCGCAGCGGGGCAGGCACAAAGTATGTGCTCTGCTGTTCAATCATTTTCCAAACAGAGACGACACACGCTGTCTTCCGATGATTCAAATGACAGTGACCTGTAAGAAGGCCTGTTAGACATTGTAGTTCATCCGTACTGTAGTCCAACACCTTCTTGCCATCCAGGTATTTAATCTTCATTTGGCTGAGCCTGAACCGATGCCAATGACAGGTTCTGGTCCGATGAAACTGCTTAGAGCACCCTTTTTTTCAAGGGAGTCAGTAGCCTCATTGCCTTCCAGGCCAGTATGGCCAGGAATCCAGATCAGAGACAATCTGTTGAGTCTTCTTATCGAGAAAAGTCGTTTTTGGCAATTTGCTATCAATTCAGACGTTGTTGGGTAGGAGCCAAGAGCTTCCAACGCCGCTTGATTGTCCGAGATTATTTTTATTGACTTGTGTATGAGGTTGGATCGTTCCAATATATCCGCACACAATTCAATAGCGCGAATTTCCGCTTGAAATACAATCGCATAGGTTCCTAGGCAGGTGGATATCCCTGTCCTGGTTCTGCGACTGAAAACACCTGCAGCAGAACCGGAAGATGTTTTTGATCCATCTGTGAACCAACAACTATCTGCTCTTAATATTTCCTTCTGCCGGAGGATCCAGTCCACTCTATTTGGAAACAGTACTTTATAAGGCAGTTTGTAGTTGACTGTTGGAGGCATAGAGTCAGAAGTCATTTACGGATTGTGTCATTTCAGTATCAATCAACAGTCTGTTGCACTCTGCATTGAATTGATTTGTGCAACTGGCAATGTGCACAAGTCTCTATGCACTCCACCTAGCTTCTTTCTCCAGAAAAATGTGGATATGAGGTAGATCTAGAAGGATATCTATGGCCGCTGAAAGTGTGGTACTGATGGCACCACTGATGGTCAGACAAGGCTATCTCTGTAAGGCAGGTAGCTTCGTCTGGATCGTTTTCTGTCAATCTTTCAGGCAACAAGCAATTTTACCATAAGCGACCATTGGTCTGACAATCATCACATGAATCCAATGAATTTGTTTGGGACCTTAACCCCATGATTTACCACAAATCCTTCGTCATGTTCATGAGGACAGTCTGGCTTCCTGTGAAACTTTTTCCAAGTGAGCGTTCCAAGTGAGTTTTTCATCAAGGAAAATGCCAAGATATTTCACCTCCGTTCAAAATGGAATCATCTCACCATTTAGGGAAGTGGCGTTAGATCGTCCAATTTTGTCCTCCTGGTGAAGGGGATTGTCACAGTTTTGCTGGGGTTTGACAGACATCTGATTCCTCAAGTACCAACTGTGAACAACGTTCAACGTACTTTGGAGAATATTACAAGCTACTCTTCCTGACGTGGACCTTGCCAAGATGACAAGGTCATCTTCATAAGCTTGTAGATCTACTTTTCTTCTGTCGAAGGCATCAATCAGACTATCCACGAGCGACCACAGATGGAGAGATAGTACCCCTCCTTGAGGAGGGGTACTGACCCTGAACCTGATGGCCTCGCCTTGAAGAGTAGCAACACGTCATAGATCCAGCCAGTTATGGTCGATTCTATACTGTTCCTAGATAGGCAGAGGACTCAATCTTCGAATATCAAAGATAAACGAGGCTGCCCAAGGCAATGAGATTCTTCTTCTTTCTTTCAGGCAACAAGTCCAACTAGTTGCCTTCAGATGTCGTCTTGGTCTTACCAAACGTTTTAATATATTTTTTTCTTTGACCTGATCATCCTTCAACATTGTGAATTTTCCAGACTAATATAGACACTGGTCTCAGAGCATTTCAAGTGTTTGCATATCCCCCTATTGGAAATTGATGTCGCTGTGTTGTTTTGAGAAAAAAAATTCATTCGGTATGTTTCAGTTCAAATTCCATTTAATCTCGACCAATTCTGAACTAGCTTTGGATGAGTAAATATTCTTTATTTCTTGCTATGTATTGGGGTATATGAATTAATAACAGAAAAATGTACAACAAACAATCATTTATTAATATTATTATAGACTAAATCGACAAACTTTTATAACATTCATTACATCCAGGTAAAAACATTACATGTATATCGATAAAAACTGTTCAAAATTCAATATTAATGACAAGGGTGCAGTGCAGTCGAATAGAATACATGGTGAATTTTTCATGGATATGTTTGATATTTTCATTTTGATTATACGATTAAATTTTTTTGATTTATTGGTGAAACGCAATAATTCAGTCAGATATATACATATTCATCAAGACAAATCTAAACGGTACTAGCTGAACATTATTAAGTGTATCATTGTTTGACAGATCTTCTGTTGAAACATAATATTAGTTCTGTAGTTGTTGTTTGTGTTGTTCCTGATAATTCTAGAGAAGAATGATTTCTTGATTCAGGTTTATGTCGATGAATCAGAAATGTAACAAAGCTTGTTTCATTCTCTAAAAGGATAAAGTTCGAATCAAAGTTCAAACTTCAAAACAACAAATTGCTCAAATGATAGAAATACTCAAGCATGAATTCTAAATCGAAATTGATCCACTGGTTTCACTACAAGAAGCGAAATGAACCACCATTTCAAGTCAAGTTGTGGAAATTGCAAAGAATCACGTATTTGTTAATAATAGAGAAGATTCAAGGCATATCAGGAATCGTGAGAAGGATGGCGCGGTGATCAATCAAGCCGTCCGTATTGAATACCTACCAAGCGGCTCTAGTTTCGGAAAGTCAGAAGGATCAAATTATTTTTGGTGATAGCAACAATGTCCTCTGACCCAATCTGTTTTTTTTATTGATGACCACATGTTCATCTGGGTATTGACTGGGAATAAATAAACTTCAGAGCTACTGTTCATCAGCTCCCGAAATCATATGACGATACAGTAGCAAATGGAGCTGTTTGTATCGATTCAAATATTTTTTGTAACTATATTTTTATAACTGTCAATGAAGACAAACTGAAAGGTATATGTTTCATGATGAACAACTTCTGATGATCATTATGAAATGTGGTATCAGTTCATTATTACTTAATCCTCGCAGATTATACATTTGGAGCTCCTAAATGAATAGGAAGTCGAAAGGAAGAAGAAGGCAATGCAATAGAAGGTTGAGAAAAGCTTCATCATAAACGATGATGAAGAACTGAAGTTAAAAGATAATGGAAGACAATGAAAAAGTTGAGTAGGAAGAGGAAGCTCCTCTCAATAAGCCCACCATAGACTGGGCGACGTCCCAGGGGTACCTGGCCTGACCTAGAGATGGCGGTGATTGAAAAATATCAGTGTATTAGAAAGTACACGAACTATGAAGCATATGTTTCAAGTTTGAAGAGGTTGCGTTGGTTAGTATTTGTTTGACAGCCATCAATAAGGAACGTTTTTGGTGGATGTAGACATGCAGAAAATCAGTCATCGTTATGTTTGAAAAAATAAAATCTGTTTAATATCTTTCTTCCGTTAATTAATCAATATTGCGGTACAATACTTTTATTTGAAAGGCTTCAACTCAACCAATACAAAAGCTGAACTGGATTCCACTCTGGGTGAGCCTGCCTCTTCGGTAACAACAGTAAAATATTGGGTAGCAGAGTTTAAACAAGGCTTTACGAGAAGCCAATAGAGCATAGCAGTGATCGACCAAACGAGGTGACTACTCTAGACGATAATCAACAAAGCGGTACTGAATGATCGTCAACTGGAAGTGCGCGAGCTAGCAGACTTAGTGGGCACTTTAAAAAGTGCGGTACATCGTATATTATTATTGAAAATTTGGACATGAGAAAGCTGTGTGCAAGATGAGTGCCGCGTTTGCACACGCTCGAGCGAATTTTCACACCAACAAAATAGAATTCTCGAGTCGTTTCATAACCAAAGATAGAAAATGAGTCAATTACTCCATACTCGAGACAAATTAACAATCAAAATAGTGGACTCAATAGGGAAACCGGCTCCAAAGAAGGCGAAGACCGATTCATCTGAAGGCCAGGTCATGACAACGGTTTTTTGGAATGCGCGTGAAATGATTTTCATTGACTATCTCGAAAAAGATAAAACTATCAACAACGAGTATTATGAGAAATGATTGCAACGTTGGAGTGGAATTATCAAGCAAAAACGGCTGCAGTTGGCTGAGAACAAAGTGTTGTTTCATGGAAACAACGCACCAGCTCAAAAATCCATTATCTCAGTGACCAAAATTGACGAATTGAAGTTTAAATTGCTACCTCATGCACCCTATTTGCCAGATTCAGTTTCTTTGGATCATTTTCTGTCCCCAAGCTTGAGGAAGTTACTCAGCAGTCAAAGATTTTCCAACTATGAAGAAGTGTTGTCGACAGTTAATGGCTATTTTGACGACAGTTATTATAAAAACGCTATTGAACTCATTGAATTTCGCTGAGAAAAGTGTATGGAGCTGCAAGAAGAGTATGTTGAAAAATAAATGATTTTTTTTGAAAATGTTGGTATTTTCTTTGTTGGGCCGGGTATTTCTGGTACTACCCTCGTAAATGACATTTCAGTCAACAAAACCCAGCAGCAGATAATCAAGATTTCTGACATTCCTCAAGCATTTTTCCAACAGGATATCATTCTCAATCCTTCAATATTCCATCAGTTGATGATCAAATTGTGCGACATTCCTTCAGAAGTTTCCTTTGAACAGATGACATCCAAGTGACTAAAACCATCGGTGTTATCGACAGGGATGTCAACTGTGAAAAAAATGCTGAAAAACTGCCCCACAATTTGATCATCAACTGCTGGAATATTGAAGGATTTGAGAGCTGGGTGGGAAAAACTGTTCGAGAATGCAAGGAAATGAAAATCTAGACATACTCTTTATCCAGGTGACGGAGTGTATTGGAGAAAAATCACAAGACTGATTAGAAACTTTATGAGAAGTATGAAATAGATGTACCAGAAATAGATAAAGACGAACGATGCACAAGTACAGAACTCAAAAAATTGTATCTTTGTTGTATGTATGTACGGAATACTGTTGAGAAGAAATCCTTTACATAATACTTGTTGTGGAAACTTCACATCCTCTACACGATATTTCTTTAACAATGGTCGAAAATGCCAGAGGCCAGAATTGTAGCTGAAATGCGTGATAAACTGCCCAACTGATGCAAGAGATTGGTGTTATTGTGAAAACCTATATGATTCGAGACGAGTTTCTAAAATTCCCAAGATGAGCAAAATCACGCATAAGGACAACATTCAATTTTATGTTGCAAGAAATACAGTCCACATGTATTGTTTCTCAACATTACTATGAGGAAATAAAAGATAGGCTGCTATGCACAGGTCATGATACTTTAATGAACGTTGCTGTAGATGCCATTGGGAATTTCAGATGAATCAATTACTCAGATAACATCCAAACGACCGAAGATGATCGAATATTTCCAAAACACTTCGATGTTCCCGTTTGTTTCATATTTTACTCTTTCCAAACTTTTGGTTGCAAAATTTTCAATTGATTTCGAAATTCTTCAATCAACTGTCATTGTTCGTGAAAATCATCACATGCATGAAATCCCGTTATGAAGGAGTCGAATTGAAAGAGGAATTGAATGGAGAATATTGGAAAGTCATTTATGATTTTGTGAGATTTCCAAACGAGAGCAGATAACAATCTTTTGCTTCATATGTTTAAGACTTTATCCAACTCCTGTTATGATATAACGTAAACTCTCAGTTGAAACCAAATCAGTCAGTTCCCAGGATGTTTTTCGAATTGATGATTTGTTTGCCACTTGCTATTGTCTGTATCAGGCAACAGAACCTGTCCCACTTACAATACGTCATGAGATCCACTCTGAAATGAATTCTTGCATCGCGTTTTTGAACTACCGAAATACTACACTTCTCAAGTGTACTCTCACCATCGACTGCACGTACACAAAACAAAATTCATTGAATAACATACGATATTCATACTTGTGTATGGGTATTGCTGTGGGGAGGCTCTTGTTCATTTCCTCCTGCTATTTGGTTGGCTGGAGTGTAGTACTGAAACAAAAAAACATCAGAATAATATATGGAATTATCAAGATGGAATTCAGGTATACAGTAGAAAAACACCACGAGTTGGAGTGAGACTATAGAGCAGGGTCTTGTGCATGATTTGTAATCAAGTTATCAAACTGTAGTGTATAGTAGAGACCGGGTATCTTCTATGGGATCCTGTACATTGGATAGATAGATAGATAGATAATTTATTGGTGTTTTATACATTCATCAGTATTTACACAAGTCAATATGTACATATAATTAAAATTAGTATATGTCGGGCATCTATTAATATTTACATGAACAATAGATGCTTACAATTCATAGAACAAGTGTTTTTCTTTTTTTATAAAAAATATTTATATCTTATAAGTACATCTGAGTTATGACGACGAGCACATTTAAAAACGAAGCAGTAAAATTTAAAATTGGGTACTTTCAAACAACGACAAATGCCTATATGGTTAAGGAACTTATATCACACACTTTCATACTGAGATAGATTATTTTTTTTATATATATTAAATTTTCCATGATATATAGAGAAGGAAAGGTTAGTATTTTTAATGTAATGAATGAATTTCGACATTCATCTCTGTAGCCGATATTGTCTAATATTCTAATTGCTCTAATTCTTATTGATCTAAATGAGGTTGTCAAACACTTATAGCCTACATTTCAGTTTGTCGTCCTCCACGTTCAATACCAATTATGGTCCTTCTACTGACATCTGTAACTGCATTTTTGATAAATCGGGGATTTATATTTGCACAGCACTCGCGAATGTTATTTTCCAGATGTTGTATGTCAGTAAATGATCTACTTCGGTACATTTTTTATTTCAGGTAACCCCACAAAAAAAAGTCTAAAGGCGTCAAGTCGGGTGATCTAGGTGGCCAATAATGTTCCCAGTTACGTCCAATAACTTTGCCTCTGAACATTCGTTGGAGGGACTATTTTACAGCAACCGTGTGATGTATTGGTGCGTCATCAAGCTGATACCATAGGTCGTATTTAATATTTGATATTATCTAAAACTTCACCAACCTCATTATTTAAAAGGTTGAGATAACCGACGGATGATAAATTTTCCCTGAAGAAAAATGGCCCAATTATTTGGTCGTTAAGTATCCCACACCATACATTAGTTTTGAAGGAATACTGATCACCACATTCAACTGTGAAATTGGCATTTTCTTTGGCCCACCATCGGCAATTTTGAGAAATTACCGTTCCATTTGAAAAGAACGTTGCCTCATCTATCCATAAAATTTTATACGAGAACTTGCCATATTCTTCTCTCTCCCCTTGAAACCCCAAACGGACATCAAAATCTCCTTCTTTCAATGTGTTAATAAATTTTGGCTTGTAAGGCCAAAATTCATTCTTTAATAAAAATTTTCTTACACTCTCTCTCTTGTAATCGGTATTTTTTATAATATTGGTTATGCTCGTTTGCCCGTGTTCAGTAACTTTTGAATAAATGTTAAGTTGGGCCTCCTCATCATATTTACTTGGAGTGTGCTTTTTCTTAAATTGATTTGCTACGGATCCTGTTTCACTGAATTTCGACATTATCCTTGACACAGTAGTATGTTGAACATTTTTTCTTGGATGCCGTTCATTAAAAATGTTATCTACTTGCCGGTATGGTGTATTCTCACCACATATTAAAACTATTTCTATTCTTTCCTGAAAAGACAACATTATTGCAACAATAACTAACATTTTACTAATGCTTATTGCAGCTAAGTGATTGAAACTTTGCACCAGTCATGTTAAAATTTTTATAGCACATTTTTAATGTGCGTATGAGTAAAAACTCCATGATGAGTTCGTTATATATACCTGAATTGATGATAATTAACCGAACTTGTTTTTTAAAATAAAGGGGATATCTGTCAAAAATGAGTAAAACGTTAACTTTATCCTAGTTGCATAAAAATTGGCATATGGATATAAAATTGACATAGACACAACTTTTTCGAATAACTTTTTGTTAAATTCGATCTAGAAATGCATTTTTTCAATTTTTTTCAAAAAAAAAAGTTGAATTTGACAAACACTGAACATCAGTGGGTCGCAGTTGGCCGCATCATTTTGAGTTAAATTTAAAGCACAAACAAGTGCCGAAGTTAAACTTCATTGAAACTTTTCGAAAAAAAAGTTTCCCATATGGTGCGCACTTTAATGGTGACACTGTATATGGACAGTTAGTTTTTCGAATTGAAAATATATTTATGTAATAACGAAACACTATTTGAGAAGGTTGATAACTATATGTATAGACACAGAAATATTAGGAATACACTATTTAATGTATCTCTGTACGTGGCAAACTGGTAATGAAGTCATTTAATCGTTTCTTGAATCCATTTTGGTTTTTTGAACTTTTCATTCGATTGGGTAGTGAATTAAAAAATTTGAGCCTGAAGTGGCTGTAGTTTTTTGTCCTACAACTTTGTTCATAAGCGGCATTTTGAAGTTAGGTTGTTTTGTTCGAGTGTTGTATTCGCGTTCTATCCTCGGGTGTTTATGTTTTGATTTGAAGCATTCTATATTAGTAAGCAGAAAGAAGAGCTACATGGGATCAAATATATTTGTTTCGTGATAAAGAACATCTGTTGGGTGATTTCTTTCTTTTTTGAAAATCATTTTAAGGATTATTTTTTGTGTTATTATCAGTTTATTCATAGTGGACTTCCCATCTGATCCCAATACCAGTATCCCGTAAGTTATATGCGTTTGGATGAGAGCGAAATATAACGTTTTGAGTGTTTTGTTGTCTAACATGTCTCTAAGGACATTGAAACGGTGCATTAGAAATTGGAGTTTTTTTATTACATAGGTTATGTGGGATTCCCATTCGAGTTGGTCATCTATAACAATCTCGAGATATTTAAACTGTTTAACAGGTGTGATATTAAACAAGCTGGACACATTGAGGGAAGTAAAAGGTGGTGTGTAGCGCGCAGAAACATAAATTGGTAGGTTCTGCGCCCTACTCTCCATCTTTTACTTTCCTCAATGTGCCCAGCTTATTTGATATCACACCTGCTAAACAGTTTAAAACTCTCGGGATTGTTATAGATGGTCAACTCAAATGTTGATGGATATAGGCTAAGGCTTTATCATTATCATTTTCCAAAGGTTGCGTTAGTGAAAATATGTTATTACTATCAATAGGTAATGGAAAAACCCAATTACACCATAACGAATTCGCTCAACTCCAAGTAGCCCCTCATTTTTAGAAGAACGAAACTAACGTGTAATAATTATCAAAGAAGAATCAAATGATTCTTCCTCAGTGATGAAAAATGTCCAATACTACTCTCATCACAAAAGCAATCACAATATCCTCAGCTGCATATCTCCAACGAAGAAAACTTTGCGAAAAAATATGAACGTATTTTTACAACTCCCGACTTATAAGAATCGGGATTCTTTCACCACATGAATCTACACGGAGCCTTCAGTTCGGCGAGTTTTATATGTAAGGTACGATATTTAATTAAAAAGTTATGGAGCTGACGTGCCAACAAAATGTTGATGGTTATCGTGAACGTGGAACTTTTTAATATCGGACTCCTGATTTGCTACAAACGTTGTGAGATAATTTATTATCAGAATCGACAAACTTATTCGTTTTACAGGTAACTGAAATAAGGGTGATTTGGTTTAGTTTTCCATAATATTATTGGCAGATGTTATCGAAGACGATATGAAAGCTTGCAAACGGAATAGGATCAAATCAGAGCTTAAGAACTTTACTCAGAGCGTTCAAAGAGAAAAAAAATCACAAATTATTGATCATCTACTACAAATAGAATCAGATATGTTTAACGAATAGCGGTTTGAAATTTTCGTTCGGAAAAAGCAAAACATATAATTTTCACAAAAACATAAATCAGCTCCAGGATCCAACAGTTTTGATTCTCAGAAATATAACGATTGAATATAAGAATGAAATGAAATATTTGGATCTGAATCATCAACAAGGACTCGTATTAGAAACTTTATGACAGTATCGAATACGTCCTAGTAACATCCTTGAATACTATTCTGACAATACAATGGATTCTGTTACTACAACATTTGAATTATCTCTCATTACAGAGGAAGAAGTTTTGACAATTTTGAACGAAATAAAATCAAAGGCTTACGGACATGACAATTCGAATATACAACTGATATTTCTCTGTTGCCTTCATATTGTACCACATTCAACACTTATGTTGAATAAATGCATTACACATCATTATTTTTCAAAAAGTTGGAAATATGCTTTCATGTTATCACTACCGAAAAATTCCCGACCCACAGAATGGTCACACTTGGGGAGTATAAGTATATTACCTGTTTTGTCCAAGGTATTGGAAAAAATAACTGGAAAACAGAGGAGGAAGCATACAGAAATCAATAAAATATTACCACCAATTCAGTCTGGTTTCAGATCTGGTTACAGCTGTTGAATAGCTTTAGCAACTTTAACAGATGATATTTTGTATGCTTTGGATAAAAATGAGGTGAGTTTTTGGTATCGATTGACTATTCTAGGGCATTTGACACGTTAAATCATCAAATATTAACTGCAATTTTACATTTTATTGGTTTGAGTACTTCTGCTTGTTCCTTCCTCAAATAGAAAAATAAATATCAAATAGCGTAGTGGTTCACCAAGGGGTTCCACAAAGTAGTGTATTGGGACCACTTTTATATACATTGTATACCTCCAATTTTCATAATCATCTGACATATTGCAATAACCACATGTTTGCCGATGACACGCAAATTTATTGAGCATTTGAATTTCAAAATATGAGGGAAGCTAATATAAAAATCAATAATGATTTTGAAATCCTCCTTAATCTTTCTAATGATTATCTTTTATGTACGAATTGTAATAAATCTTCTGCTGTATTATTCGGTAGCGATACTCAGAAACACGAAGCTTTGAGTGAAATGCAGATAATCTTAGGGGCTGATATGCTGACTTTTAGAGACAGCTGCAAAAATTTAGGTTCACTCATAGATTCTAAATTACGTTTTGAAGCATAAGTTACGGAAAAGCATCGTAAGGCCTACGCGTCGTTGAAGTTGGTATATCAGCAGAGAATGTATTTAAGATTGGAAGTGAAGAAAATGTTTAGCGATATTGTCCCATTTCAATCACTGTGATATTGTGTATGGTTCATATATAGATTGTAGTGACATACGTCGAATCCAAAAAGTTCAAAATTATTGTCTTCGAATGATGTATCACATTAGGAGGAGACAAAGAATTTTCCATAAGCTGAATGATGCGGGATGATGGAGTTTGTTTAACAGACGCAAATTACACGCTCTCACTTTTTACTATAAAATACTGAAATTCATAAATCCTGAATATTTATATAGAAGACTTATATATAGGACAGATGTGCATAACGTCAATCTTCGGAGAAAAAATATGATCTATATTCCTGCACACAAAAATGACATTTATAAAAGGTAATTTACCTACCAGATATCTCTTCACGGCAATCACCTGGATGTTTCCGATTTCTCTACATCATTTCACACTTGAAAAAAATGGCAAAAAACATTTGTTTGAGAAGCAATGAAAAAAGTTTTTTTTTAATATTTCCTTGATTATATTTGGGTTCTATTTATATCCTGGTGTAACTATAGCTATAATGTTTATTTATTTTCGTTGTGGTTTATGTGGAAGAATTGGTTTTAAGACCTAGCATAATCCATTTATTCACCTCGTTATGTGATTTGAAGAATATTTCATGTTATGGTAAATAATAAATCATTATTATTATTAGTATGTCAAAGAAGGTTGCATCTTATGAAATGCCTGACAAATAAACAGTGACAAGCAATTGGTAGGACATTTTTGACTCTATACTGAAGATTACCAAAGCTGCAATTTTATTACAGTTGTAAATGCTGATAAGCGTCATAGAAAATTGACATACTTGGACATGGCTCAACAGACGAGTGATGATTTGAGCAAACTAACTCGAAACAATGAAGACAACACTCCAGTGTCAGATGGATCAGGAGTATATAAGTTGACTCGTGGCTCGTGTCCAAAATGTTATATTGGCCAAACGGAAAGAACTTTCTCCAACGAGGAGGAAAGAACATAGGTGTTGTTCAACCACTACCATGACGTATCATATTTGGAGAGGATTGTTTGAAACTCAGTCATTTGGAATGCACAGAAACTGATAAATTCAATAATTTCAAAAATTTACTGAATTACCAAACAGAATTGAAATTTGCTTTCCAATGTAGAAGATATGTAACTGCTTCATCACATGTCTTTTCAATGAGTTGAAAGAATTTTCGTTCATGATGTTTAACAATTTTTGATAAGTTTTGATCCAAACTGAAGTAAAATTTATAATCATTGGATAGGTAATATGTGAAAGGTCAAAAGTGGCACAAAAGTATTGTTCTCATGTATGGAGCACCGTCCCTAACAATACCCTGACGCTGCTGGATTCCATCCAGAAAAGCCATCTGCCTGATTGAAGACACGAACATCACTTGCAATGTTGATAACATGAAACATCGGAGAAAAGTTGAAGATTTGTCTCTCTTCTATAGATACTTTCGCGGGAGGTGTTCAAGTGACTTGGCACATTTGATTCCACCAAAAACGGTACATTTCAGAAATGCGTGACGGACTGTGGCTGCTCATTCTTTTGAGGTTCAACTCGGTACACCTCAAACATCAATGTTTATTAACTCTTCCATTTGGAGGACTGCGTTCATGTGAAATGAACTTTTTGAGAAAGTGAATCGCCTTAAGGATTTTCCTGTAGTGATGTGTTTTGTCCTTTGAAGAAAAGTCCATCTATCTATCTCTATCTCTGAGGGTAATACCCACCTTCACGGTAAAATTAACTCCCCGATAAGGCATCAGCCATAAAGTTTTACTCGCGTACTTTGTTCATTGTACAGGGTCGCTGATATGTATGGAAACGATCGATTATATTCTAGAGTAAGACAGCTAGCGAAACATTTTAATATACAAAAGTTGAAGGGTTTTTCAAAATCTATCACACCAATTCGATCCAAGACAGCCCAATACATGCACAGAAATGAATTGATCATTTTGGATCATTAATAACACATGTCTCAAAAAGAGTACAGTGATACCAGTCATGAACAAAACAGTAGGTCAAAAAATTATCGATACAGGCGCAAAACTTTTCAGCTCATTGCCAATAAACCTAAAATGTGGGACAAATCCAAAAATGTTCAACAAAAACCTCAAAAAATATATCAAACTTATACCTCGTGCAGAAATAGCTGTAAAAATAGAGCACCAACACGATATTTTTCAAGCTTCAATGTAGTACATCTTCCAAATGAATCTCTCTTCAACTAATAAGTATAATGAGTCAGTATCATGAATTCCAAAATGGTTGCGTCATGTATGTTCATCTTGATAATAAGACTTATGAGTTCTCTGTGTGTCAATTTTGAAAATTACAATGGGCTATATCTCACGAACGAATGCTGATATCGAAAAATGCTTGAAACTGTTTCTAGGATAGTAAGGGAAAAATAAAGTGACATGAAAGAGAACTCACCCCGATCAACCCCCTAGGCCCCACCCACCAAAACACAAAAAGTTTAAATTGCAAATCCCTACTTGTGATACATCATTGAAAATACTTAAAAAAATGATATCCAATGGTATAAATAATAATTGTACAGGGTCAAGCAATAATTGTGAAACTTTGGCTTGAATGGAATATTTATTGAGGTTTTTGTTGAACTACAAATTTATCAAAAATGTCAATACAGTAAATGTTCAAAGTGGGTTCCGTTGTTGTGTAAACAATAATACAGGCTATTGTCAAAGTCTGCACGAACTTCAATATCAGCCGGCTTACTATGAATTTTTTATTTGTAATGCTACTTTCATTTCAAATGATAAGTGTTCGTCGAAACTTTTTTTGTTAAATAATAACTTAATTTGCCGTTTTTGCAAAACAAGTTAGAAAGAATTTCACTAGTTCGGACTTCCATTGTCTACTATATAAAATGATTTGAAATTCCTGAAACAAGTAAAAAAGAATAATTAAAAAAGGATAGCTGAAAATAACAATTATATTAAGCAACAATAAACCTGAAATGAAATGATAGTGAAATAACCTACAAGTAAAAATATAATAATTGAATGAATAAAAATTAAAGGAATGAAAAAAGAAAATAATAAAAAAGTGTAGAGATTCCAAGTCACGTTAGTTCACGACGTTTCGAATGTTGGTATCGGTGATGACTGGACTGATTCCTCCGAGAGATGACTATTTATAGGTCGTTGAAATACTTTCACTTTCTCTGCTTTCCATTTTCCGCTTCACTGATTCCGTGAGAGATGACCGTTTTGGCGGGAGTTGGCCATTTTTCGTTTGATGATGGGTTTCCATATGTTTCGTATTTCTACGCTGGCCTGACTGAATACGTTTTTGGACAACATGTATGCGGCTTCCTTAAATTTTCTCCTAAACCAATGTTCCTCTCTGTGCAAAATCTCAGCTTGGGACCAATCGATTTTGTGTTGATGAGTCCAAACATGGTCTGCTATTCCTGATTTGCTGGTTTCTCCTCGCTGTGTGTGCTTCTTGTGCTCGGCAATGCGAACATTCAATGGCCTCTTAGTTTCACCAATATAGGATTTTCCGCACTCACAGGGTATCTGGTAAATGCAATTCTTGGAATCGCAGTCCGCGTTTGGGGGCCTGGTTTTCGTGAGGCTGCTACGGATAGTGTTACCGGATCTGAAACAGATTCTGATGTTGTACTTGGAACCAAGTCTTCTTATCCTCTCCGAAAATCCTCTGATGTATGGAAGTGCAAGCACTGGTTGTGACGGCTTCTCTTCCTTGCGAGGCTCCTGCTGTCTTTTAGCCAGAGTCTTTTCTACCATCGCTTTGGAGTATCCATTCCGCTGAAGATCATTTTTGATGATGTCTAGTTCCTTCTCGAGACCTTCCTTTGTATTACAGAGCCCAAAAGCACGGTCTAATAAAGTCTTGATGATTCCTCTTTTTGTCAATTGATGGTGGTTGGATTCGTGGTTCAGATACTGTCCCGTATGAGTGGGTTTTCGGTATACAGATGTTTCCCACTTAGTGTCGGTCCTCTTCACCAACACGTCTAAAAATGGCAATTCGTTGTGGATTTCCTTCTCCATTGTGAAAGTGATGGATGGTCTCACGCTGTTGATGTGTTTCAGGAAGGCGTCTAGTTCAGTATTCCCATGGTTCCATATTATGAAGGTGTAGTCAACATATCTCAACCAGACTCGAGGTTTCTTGCGGGCTTCTTCAATGGTCAGAGTTTGAAACCACTCCATATATATGTTGGCTATGACTGGTGAAAGTGGCGATCCCATTGGCAGTCCCTCATCTTGTGTAAAGAATTCGTCCTTCAGTTGGAAATAACAGTTTCGTGGATGAGGAAACAATGCCCAAATACAGACCGAAAACAGGACAACTATGAAACATTGTCAATCACCTTCAAACAAAAGTTGGAAAGATCTGTTTTTTGGGTTCCGTCAGATTCAATAATTTTTGGTTTGTTTGAGACTTTTAAATGTCATTGGTTTTCATCATTTGTACGATCTGTAGGTACTGTCATTCAGCTGTAGTTGTCACGACTGTTTACAGTATACCTGAGCGCGTGGAGATACTTTTCATATTTGTATCCCAGAACCAGTGTTATTTAAAAACAGCTCAAATATTCCATGAAAGGTATTCGAACAAAAATGTAAGTCACGTGTACGTCCGCGATTTAGTGGAAAAGTTTAGAGAAACGGGATCTGTGCAAAATAAAAAAAAGGAGTGCCCCAAGATTACTGAATGAAGCAACCCACATTGAGGTCCTTGAAAATTTTGCAATTGAGCCTACTGCATCAACACGTCAAGTATCTGCAGTGACAGGACTTTCACATGAGTCGGTTAGAAAGGTATTGAAATTACATAAGTTTCACCCGTACAAAACACAAATTTTTCAAGAACTAGGCGATGATGATCCAGACCGACGAATTGAGTTTTGTGAACTCATGACTGAAAAAATTCACGTTGAACCGAGAATAATAAAAAAAATATTTGTTTCAGTGATGAATGTACTTTTATGCTGATTGGTAATGTAAATAAACCAAACTCTCGGTACTGGAATGATGCGAACCCGCATCGATTCAGAGAAGGTCACACTCAATATCCTGAAAAACTGAATGTTTGGCAGGAATATTGGATGATAGTATATAATTGGTCCCTTGTTCATACCAGGCAATTTGAGTGGCGACATTTATCTCGATATGCTAGAAAACACCATCGAACCTTTAATTGTGCATGAATTAGAGAACCAAAGGGACAACCAAGGCAACCTAGCTGTAGACGAAGATTTGCTGCACTTCCAACGAGATGGAGCACCTCCCCACTATGCAGCTCCAGTCAGGCACTGGTTGGACACTAATTATCCGAACAAATTAATTGGAAGGATAGGTCCCATTGAGTGGCCACCGAGGTCATCAGACTTGGCGCCACCTGAGTTTCTTCTGTGGGGTCACCTCAAGTTAGTTGTTTATAAAACTCAACCTGCGTCACTTGTGGAATTGCGAGAAAGAATTACGCAAGCATTTCCACGAACGTGCAGTTTTCGCTAGCTGTCTCACTTTAAGAAATAATCAACCGTTTCCATACATATCAGCGTATATCCTGTATAAAATTCACTTCATTGAAATAAACAACAAAAACTCTCGTAATAACTCTGCCATTCCTTCATTGCTTAGCCGAATGAATCCGTATCAAAACAATGAATGATGACTGGTGTCGACTGATAATCGTTTTCTCAACACCCTGAATGGGGCGTTAATAAATGAAGCTCTAACGTCAAGGTCATGACCCATAAACATCCCTTCAAACGTACCAGTGACGTGAAACGTTTCATATTAGAGTCGTTGCATTACTGTCCCTTTTGTACACGACCGAGTGTACATAATGTTCCATAGTTTCTTTGTGGAGGTTCAGCGCTATTAAAACTCAGAAATGTGGAGCGCATGATGAAATTGCGAGTTTTGAAAGTGATTTGCTGCAGGCGAGAGGTCTGAATTTTTTTTTGTGTCATAGCCACCACGATTTCGCCACCGATAGGAAGACAGCTATAGTATAAATACTATTGATTATGTTGAAGATGATGTCCACACATACATTGAAAAAATATCTGAGACATTTTTTCAGTATTGTTTTGAATTAAAAATTCATCCAACACCCAGATAATACCATAAGGGCTCAGATGGCTATTTTAATGTAGCTTCATATCCCAATAATAATTCAATCGGTCGGTAGCCGGTCGGTTCGACGTGGATGCTTTGTTTACTCACTCAAATCGACCACCGTGTTGGTCGGTGGTTCAAACCCCAAGCTGAACGATCGATTTTCACTTGATATCGTCCAACCCGTGTTGGAATCACACGTTGAAAGGTAAGACCTCGTTAGTCCTTAGCTTGCACAAGTTTTGACTCCTGAGGGTTGTGGTTCGTAGGGGTGCGACAGCTGATTAACGGAAAAACAGATTTCACATTTCAATCTACTGCGTTGTGGTATATACTAATCGATAGAGAATTTTGCACTCTATGAATTGATGCTATTCATCTCTTTCCAAATTTCAATATTTGTATCTTTCCAGCGTCAATTTGAACAAAAGCGCTGTCGACACAGCTTCAAAAGGTAAGCAGACGTTTGGCAATGATAGTATTGATAAACATACTGTTTGATGTTACTTCGTGAAATTTCGTTCCGGAGATTTTTGCCTCGAAGATGAGCCCCGAAGTGGTCCATCTACAGTAATCCAGATTGAGGATTTGAGGACCCTGGTGGCGGCTGACCCATTACAAACGGTGGGTGGGATGGTGAAAACTCCCATCCCGTTTCTGATGGTATAAAACGTATTAGATGTCACCATTCTAAGAAATGACCTCATCAAAATGTATTTCCAGCAAGCTGAGCATGGAGGAATCAACAATGCTGTTTCCCACACTATGGGATATAGAAAAGAGGATATGCATGAACTCCCAGCCTCCAGAATTGTATGGATTATGCAAACTACACAAACAAGGACATCCAGCCAGACACGTAGTATTATTATATAGATGTCACAACCAGTAAGTTGTCTAAATTTTCAAATTCAAGATTCAGAGACGTCACAAAATTCAATCCTTCAAACACAGTTCTGAATTCAGTAGACCTAGCTGACGAATTATCAAATTTGAATAACGAAAATAATATCAAACTAGTATCACTCGACGTGAAACACTGTTTTCTATAATTCCAACAGACGAATGTCTTTTTTTCGTGAAATATACATTAGATAAGAGTAATTCAAATCCATATATAACTACCGAATTTTGCAAACTCATTGATACATGTCTTCAAATATAATAATAATTTTTATCTACAAAACTCAGGTCTCCCTAAAGGCTCACCATCAAGTCCCATTTTGGCAGACATTTTTATGAACACACCAGAAAATACCCGCATCCTTAATAAACCATTTTCTCAGAAACAGATAGTTCAAACAGACAAATTATTTAGTTTTTAAACTTTCTCAATAGTCTGCATGACAAAATCAAATTCACAGTAGAAATCGAACAGAACAATGAGCTTAAGTTCTTAGATTTGAATATTTCAAGAGTCACTAATGGTTTTCAATTCAATATCTACCGGAAAAACACGTTCACAGACTGTAGAATTCCCTTTGACTCTTTCAGTTCACTCTCACATAAGTTATCCGCGTTCAGGTATATGGTACACAGAGCTTTCGCAATCCCTTCATCTAAAAAAATTTCCAAGATGAACTAAAAATGATTAAACAAATTGTAGTTAACAACCAGGTACCAATTTCTCTAATAGAAGAGATTATAGCAAGTAAAACTCATTCATAATCATACCCGAACTGCAGAAAACGCAATATATAGTCTAATCAACAAGTTCAAAAACATGGAAAATAGAGATAAAGGTCATAAAAATATGAGCGATAGTTCATTCGATTCAGAATTACCACAAAAAAATGTTTTTGAAGGATTTTGATCCAGGTAAAAAATTGCAATTGATATTAACAAAATAAGATTAAAAACAATGGTATTTACTTTTTCGTTATTAACTCAAAAAATATTAATATTTAAGCAATTTTGAAAAAAGCTCGTTGGAGAGGAGGAAGTTTCCAATAAAAAAGTTATGACTTCTGAAACTCTATCTCCATTATTTATAATTTTAATTTGACGTTGAAATTAGGGTTCCGCGCGGCTGTTACGGTATGCGCGCGCTGCCGCTAAAGAGAGTTCATCAAAAGAAATAATTTTTTTATAGCATAAAATGTCATTTTGAAAATAATAAAAAATTCAGTATCCTCTTAACACTTGAATGAATCGAGTCCTATAGAAAAAAAAGTTTCATCGCCATTTTTCAAAAAGTTATTCAATTGTTAACTAACAAGTTTTTTTTCCAATCTCCGTTGGTATAAAAAATGTGATGAAAGGTATAAAGAATTGGTCTATAAATTTTAAACTTCGTGGAGCCCTTTTGATATATATATATACTTCATATGATCCTGCTATAAAAGTTCATAAAAATTTATTAATTTGTTACTTATGATTTTTTATAACAATTGCAAAATGAAGCATGTAAGAATTGTTGGTGAACATTTTTTGTTCAATTGATATTTTTAGCTATGCCTGTTTTCACATTGAACCATGGCAGTTATTAACATAGGATATGAATGTTTTACGTAATTTGTTCATTAAATGAACAAATAGAGAAATTCAATATTTTTGAAGAAATTTTTTCTGCTATTTTGTTGTCTAGAGATAATTATGATTTGAAAAAAAAATTTCCTAATTTTAATTTTTAGTTGTTCAAAATCGATATTTTTATATTTCGATTGTTTAAATAATTAGTTGAGAAATAATTTTGCTTTTTCAAATCATAATTAACACTTTTGAATAGTTTGAATAGAACTGGCCGATACTTGATGAAAATCCATATTTAAAAAACTAATCAATAGAGTTTATTCTATGATTTTCACTATAAGGGTTTTACAAAAAACCGCGACACGTGTTTCGCTATACAATAGCTTCTTCAAGCATAACTGAGAGTTACTTTTAAATTACAACCTTATATACTATAACCTAGTACCTATTCGTCTACCTAAGTGATACATCTACCAGAAAAATATACTTGGAAAAGTCAGGTATCAATACATTTTTCGAAAGTCTACCTGTAAATATACCTAACTATTTTTACCTGCGAATGAACAGATTCAATAATGGCGAATTATTCAATTCAGTTTGATCGTTCATAAGATGTTGAGAGTTTTTGAATTTGTTCATTTCCATACTCTCCAACAGGTTAAGTTTCAAACCTTTCTTCTGGAAATGGAGGGGTTCGTATTCATTGTTGAACTCATGTACCTCTGAGATTAGATGACTGGCATATGTGGAAATTATTTTTCCGTTCTGGAAACTATATTTGTGTTCCTTCATGCGGGATTTGAACGTTCTTCCAGTTTGACCTATATAAAACATCGGACATGACCCACACGATAATTTTATACACTCTTGATTTTTCTGAAACTGAACTTTCATCTTTGTTATTTTTAATGTGCATGCCCAAGTTGTTGTTGGTTTTGAAAGCAGTATTTACACCTTTGCTGTGCAGAAAATCTGAAATATTTGTAGTGGGTTGGCCTAAGTTTCTACTCATGTGAAATTCTCTGAGATACATACCTATAGCAGCCCACGATGCAAAATGGAGATTTACTCAAGCGTCATTAAGACACATTAGGTTGCAAAGCTTAGATGATAAGAAGAAAAAACTGTTATATAATATATACCTTTTCATCGGTGGGGGAAGCGGCTATAGATCTTCAAATATGTAAGAAAATACTGTTGCATGGACATTATAGAAAAATTAAATTTTTTTGAGCATTTAAAAAAAATATTTTCTTATAAATACAAGTATTCTACTAAAAAACATGCACTTATTTATTTGCATGCCATTTCTTGAGATTTTCAATTAATTGAGTTCAATGAATTTGAAAAAATAGTATAAAAATATTGCTTTTGTCAGATCAAGCGAATCCCAGATAATCGTCAGATTATGAGACAGCACGTCCGAAACATAGAGATGAACCATATATATCTTAATCTGACACGCTTGAGTATTTCAAAATGGCGAATTTTGTTTGGAAATTATAATAATGGCCGCGAGTTTGCGTCAGATCGAAATTGTCACATTATTGAATTAGAGCTTTTTTTTGTTGCACTTAACGCCCCCTTAGAAAATCTGACGCGCTCGAATAATTTTTTTTTACTTTTAACCCTTACGTACAACCACTCACATCATGCAAACGATCAGAATAACATACCAACATTATTAAAAATACGTAGGACATTGATGCTTTTAATATCTGACGCGCTCGAGTATGTCCATGCAACAGTTTGTTTTACATATTTAAAAATCTATAGCCGCTTCCCCCACCGATGAAGGGGTATATATTATATAACATTTTTTCCTTTTTATCATCTAAGCTTTGCAACCTAATATGTCTCAATGATGCTAGAGTACCATATTGCATCGTGGACTCCCCTGCCATTGAGAGCAGATAGTTGTTGGTTCACAGATGGATCGGAAACACCTTCCGGTTCTGGTACAGGTGTTTTCAGTCACAGACCCAGGACAGAGGTACCAACGTGCCTAGGAACCTATGCGACTGTATATCAAGCGGAAATTTATGCTATTGAATTGTGTGCGGAGAGATTGGGAGAATCCAACCTCACACACAAGTCAATAAAAATATTCTCTGACAGTCAAGCGGCGTTGGAAACTCTTGGCTCCTACCGAGCAACGTCTAAATTGGTAGCAAATTGCTGAAAAACACCTCTCCTCAATAGAAAAATTTAATATCACCTAAATTATACCCCTTCCAATGATTCTATGTTGAAACTGTCTAGCTCCTCCCTCAGGACTCATCATTTATATTAAATTAGGTGAGTTATATGTCTCCTCAGGCAAATCGGGCGCAGCTTCATTATAATCAAAGTGATTGCTTTTATAAGAAATTCTATTATGCAAAATAATTGGGGAACGCGGGATTGCATCAAGGCTGAAAAAATACCGAAACCAGACTACACGCAATAAACGTTCGTATCAATCTCGTAACTATCATTTCTACTCTGTGGAATTCTGTGAGATACAAACGTAATATTTGAGGAGAGTTACTTATGGATATTAAGTGGATGGAATTAGTTCAGTTGAATAAGTGAAAGAAATGATTACCTTAAGATCTCGATTACTTTAAAGAATCCATCACAATCTATAAACTATAGACGCTTAACAGTAATAAAAAAATTTGCAAAATATTTCAAAAATGTCCATAAACAGATTATTAAACTGCTTTGACAACAACAAAAATCATTTGCATCTCCCAATACCGTGTTAAAAATCACACGTTAAAAAGTAAGACCCGTTAGTTCTCAGCTCGCACAAGTTTATCAACTTCTGAGAGTTGTCGTTCGTATGGTGGCGATAGCTGATTAACGGAAAAACAAATGTTTTAAACAGAATATAGATTCAGGGAAAACTTATCAATAGAACAAGCTGCTTCCGAATTAACAAATGAGTTAGTTATTCAACTGGTTGCAGGATCAGAAATAATTTTTATCTCTATTTTCAGACCTGTGAAAGGCATTTGATACCATCGAAAATACCATACTCTTTTAGAGATTGAAAGACGCAGGAGTAAGAGGCGTTGCATTAGATCCATTCAAAGATGATTTATCAAACAAAATACAGAAAGTGAAAATAAATGATTCTCATAGAGATCCACTGCCTTTTGACAGGGGTGTTCCACAGGGAACTTTCATGGGCCCCATGTTATTTTTACCGTATGTCAATAATATTTTCAACGATGAAGTTTCGGAAGAAATTTAACGTCCTACACTGATGATACGGCTGAATCATTCGTAGGTGAAACATGGAACAAAGTATATGAAGAAGCAGGAATTGTCTCATAATAAATTCACTCTTGGCTGAGTACTGATTACTGAGCCTCAATCTAGACAAAATAAAATTCATAACTTCCTCCTCTACAAAAAAAAGACCAACCAAAATTTGTTCTTGCCCTGAATAAATAAAATAGAATCAACTAAGTACTTGGGTATCGTGATTGATCAATCACTACGCTGTAGTGATCATGGTTTATAACGCCTTGGGTGAGTCAATCATACGCTATTGTATTATTGTTTTAGGGGAGATTATACATGACTTCCTTACATCATCAATTGAAATGTTTAGAAAAACTCGAAGATATTCAATTTCCTTATATGAAGAAACTGCGTTATACGTCTATTAATGCTTAATATAGAAAATGAGTAAACCCATTGATATTGTTATGTTTTTCTCCGTGAGTTGACCAATAATAGGGAATGTTCCTCCTGACGAAAATCAAGTAGTTTTCACAAAAGAGCTCTAAAACAACGCATTTTGAGCTTATCATTTCAACCTTTTTCTTTAAAAAATTATTAAAATACTTAAAAAAGAGGAATGGAATAATGCATTCAACATTTAAATGGATTCGTTTCTATTTCAACATTTTGCAACAAAACTTCAACTATTATTCGCATGTCTGTCACCTTACTAGATCGCTTCGCGTACTGCACTATAACTTCCACTTGACTGTCGATATGCTCGTGGCTAGCGTTTATATATAGTAATCGAATACGCTCGGAAATTTCGCCGGAATTCCATAGAAATCGGTAGCATGATTCTCGCTACTTCTAGTGCGGTAGCGTAGGCTCTTAGCTACGTCACGATTGAATAATGGCTATCAGTGGCGACCGGCATTATTTTCTTAAGGGAATTATTGAAAACACTACCCCCTTCCCTGAAGTTGCTCGCCCCGAACAACATTCCAATAGGTGACGTCACGATCCATGTAAGGACTCAGCCTCTCTATGTGGACCAGTTTAGGCTTGTTTCTGGGTGACAATTGGATTCTGTACACCAAATCGTTTATCTTCCATGGTCTCTGTAACTTGGGACACAAACCTTTCCGACGTCACATTGCATTGCCCTACTTGAAGCTCACTGGCAGCGACTTTTTGTTGAATATTATCTCCATCCTGTCGCTGGAGAGCTATAATTTGGTCCTGGAAAATTCGTGTACAATTTCCAGTCTCTCCTTCAGATTATTCACATACTCTGAAAGAGGTAACTCTTGAGATTCATTGAAAGGACTACCACACAATATATCTATCGGAAGTTACAGTTCCCTGTCAGTTAGCAACATGGATGGTGTGTAACCTGTCGCGTCATGTTGATAGTTCCTGTATGACAACAGAAAAAGAGGAACTAATTTATCCTAGTCTCTTTGATTTTAGGAGACAAACATCGAAAGGTAGTTAGTGATGGTGCGATTATTACTCTCGACCATTCCATCGGATTGTGGGTGGAGAGCAGTTGTTCTTGTCTTCTTCATTTCCAACAGAGTCATCATTTCTTTCCGTAAATTCGATTCGAAGTTACGGCCCTGACCCGAGTGTAGTTCTTGGGAATTACGTTCTGCAACAGAGTTTCTGCCACCGTTTCAGCCTCTTGGTTGGGTAAGGCTACTTCTTCAGGCCATTTGCAAAAGTAGTCCATCACAACCAGGAGGTACTTGTTACCGGATGTGGTCATAGGGAGTCGTCCCAGAATGTCAACTGCGATTCTTTACGATGACCTCTTCCCTCATCAGAGGCTGTTAATGACTGTAACATACCATGGTCAGGTGATTCTTCAACTTGTCTGTCCGTATCTCTGGACAAGGGACCCTTACAGGTTGCTACTATCCGGGTCAGAGGAAACCCGAAACGGCTCTCTATCAGAGCTGTTCATAAAGGAGTCTCTTCCCGCTACATCATTACGTCTGGTGGGAAGTTCTTCTTCTGGTAGTTGGGTATTATCGTTCTTCTGGCGTTGGCAAAATTTTAATCCGAATGTCAGGCATGGTCTTCTTGAGAGGTTAGCTGTGTTTCCGTGACTCTTTCCTTTCCGATGTTGAATTTCGAAATCGTAAGTTTGTAACTTTTCGATTCACCTGGCTATTTTTCTTTCTAGTGTTCTGAAGTTGAAGAGCCACCAAAGTGCTGAGTCGTCTGACCTGATAAAAAATTTACGGGCATATGAGAAGGAGTAGTAGTGATCCACCGCTTTGACCACCGCGAGGAGTTTTAGTAACGCAGTGATTTTTTGGACGTTTCCTAAAATAGCTAATGACGACTTGCCAGGATCGGTGCGCTGGTCAAATGTCTCTTCAGGGTAGCAAATGCTTGCTGGCAATCTGAGGACCAAACGAAGGGTGTTCTCTTTTCAGTCAAGCTTTGCAGCAGTTTGGCGATTTATCCAAAGTCCTTCATGAAACGCCAGTAATAGCTACAGATTCCAAGGAAGCTTCTTACGTTGTGCTTGCTCTTCGATGTTGGCTATTCTTGCACTGCCTTGATTTTCTCTGAATCTGTTTCAACTTCTTCTGAAAACACAACGTGTTCCAAGGAATTCACCTTTTCCTGGAAGAGGCAGCACTTTTTGAGATTGATCTGCAAATGAGCATTCCGTCGTCTCATTAATACACAAGTTTGACAGATGTTCCTCGAAACTTTTTCCGGCAACTGTAATGTCATCAAGATAGACTAAGCATGTTTACCAACTAAGTCGTCTCAACACCAACTCCATCAAGCGCTCAAATGTTGAGGGTGTATTGCAAAATCCGAACGGCATAAACATAAACTGGTATAATCCATTACCGGTGAAAAAGGCAGTCTTCGCTCCAGATGTCCTTAACAATGAATCAAGCTTCGTCTTGCTTCGCGAAGAGAAGTCGTCTCGATGATTGACGTATGGGTTTGGCATCACCCGTATCAATGCGATGTTGAATTAAATCCGTTCGACCAATAATTTTGCCCTTAACAAACATATTGTTTTGTCCCTCCACGAATCGGGTGGCCTTGCATAGTTCTTCTTCAGACAGATGACTCCACGTCTTCTTCAAAGAGTCTATGAGTCCCTTCGTGGGTTGTTGAGCACGCTGTAGAGGAACGTTTTGTTGACTCCTTTAAGCTTTTTCTGAAGCTCCTCTTCAAATTTTTTTTCGACACCCTCAAGCTTCCCATCGACTGTTTTTTCTAATCCCTCCTCTGTTGTCTGAAACACTTTTCCAAATTCCTCCTGAATAAATTCCTGTACCTTTTCTTTACTCACTTGGGAAGATTTTAAATTTTCAAATAAATGAAGGTACATCTAATTGTCTTTTTCTTGTTTTTCTCGAATATTTACCAGTAATTTATGATCTTCTTCATTGTCTTTTCTGTTTTTTCTGAATACTTAGTAGAAATTTACGATTATCATTTCGACGTGATCGATTTTCCTGTCTCCATCGTTCATCGTTTTTATTTTGGCCTAAATGCTCTCTGCGTTTATCATTCACCACCAGGCTCGCTTGCAAACCCTGAAACATTTTCTCTTACGTCAAGCTTTTCTATTACATCGTTATCAACACTCCATATTTTCACCATAAAACAGAAAAATTTCGATCAATTATTTCATTTCCGACACCAAATGTTACGTTTTTCCCCGTGGGTTGACCAATAATTGACTACACTGAATAATCATCAAACTTCACTCTATTCCACTTTAAATACAATACACTTCAACTAAAACTTCAACTATTATTTGAATGTCTATTGCCTTACTAAATCGCTTCGCGTACCGTACTTAACTTCCACTTCAACTGTCGATATGCTCGTGGCTAGCGTTTATATATCGTAATCGAATGCGCTAGAAAATTTTGCCGGAATTCCATCGAACTTGGTAGGATTGTTCTCGCTACATCTAAAGCGGCAACAAACATCGTACATTCGCGCACTAATAGCTATGTCATGCTAGTGGCGGCCGTCGTTATTTTCTTCGGGGCATGATTCACAACAATATAATCTATCACACGCATAACACACGAATGATGGCAAGCCAAGTTATAAATATATCACGTTGCAGATTGACTCAACACCAAAAATTTACTATGGTCTCAAACTATACAATCAGCTACCTGCACATATAAAAAATATCATTCAGAGGATTCCTACACAATATAATCAATGAAAGAAGTAACATTTCACCTACATAGGTCACTGTCCTCACTCTGCAGTAGCAAATACGGATTAAATTATAACGAAAACACTTAATTCGTTCATAATTACCACTTTTCATCACGGAATGGCTTGAATAAACCCATTTCATCGATGACAGTAAGTAAATAACATTCATTCGCTTATTTGGTTGAATCCCTGCCATAGGAATCTTGTTTAAATTGAAAGGGTATATTTTTAGAAGAGATTAATTTTTAGGAAATGAAGTTTTTGGCCTTCTACTTCTCTATCTCAATACGGAAAACGTGGAAATCTTCAATATGATTTGCAATCAATAGAAGTAATATTCAAAGTAAATCAAGTTGTGTTGCCCATTTTTCAGATATCCATATAGAATGAAGAAAATAACTTTTGTCCACTTGCTAGAATATTATTTGTCACGTCCCGTTTGTCAATTCGTTCCAAATCTAAATATTGCGTTGTGCACACAAATATAAACATACGGCTTTTCGAACATTTGTCAGCGACCGGTACTGGTGAAACCATTAATATAATTCGGAAGTACAGCTCGGTTCGGAATTTCTAGACCAATACTAATCATCATTGTTCCATTATTATGGAGGAATTTAACGGTGCGGCATGAAATTCGAAATAACAATGGACAAGATTCACGTCCTCGTTAATTCAAGGACAATAATTGCACAACGAGTTGGTTCCTGCAACAGTCAACTATAATCAATCTATAGACACATCTTCCTCAAAATGATATATGGATACATCTTCTTCGAAATGCATTTATGTAGAAATGTGTTTGACTCGACATGAGTCAAAATGACAGTTTACTATCCGAATTTGGAAAGTTATTTCAACTACCAGGGGGGTCCCAAAAGTACCCGGCCGACCTAGAGATGCCAGTAGTTCAGTGTTACTATTTTTCGAGTATGATCATAATCTTTCTTATTAGTCAGTGGGCTATGCTTAAAGACTGGTAGTAAACAAATCTAAAGAAATGAACTTTAAACGTTCAAGCCAGTCTCGAATATACCTATACAGTAGGTTAAATGGACTGACGCCTATCAACTACTCCCTTGACTAATACCACGAAGGGCGTTGGATTATATCCGACAGGCGTCAGTGCAGAAATCTTCACAGAAAATTTCCTACATATGCAATTGGCAATACAATTGAAAAAGTCAACCTTCAATTGCGGAACAGGCACACTTGCAGACCGGTTTCGGGCTCATTAGCCCAGTTTCTTGTATCAAGATAGAGAAGTAGAATGCCAAAACGTTTCTTTTCCACAAACTATTAGATATTATAATTTTTTTTCAGTTCTAAGGACGCAGACAGATTTTTATCTCCGAAATGTTGGGAAGTATCTGTTCAATTCTCAGTGTTTTCGATAGGCGACAAGTTAGTTTTCCTTTGAGAAAAATACAGTGAATTGACACTGTGAATTATTGGAGTTTGCCTTTTTGACACCTGTCAGAGATCTTCATTACAGTTTTTTGGATCATGGAAGGTGATAATCTATGGAAAAAAGCGAGCGAACAACAAAAATTCATTCCAACTAACATCTAACATCTGACATGCAGTTGGTTAGTACGTCGTCCACTAGATGGAATGACATTTTGTTGTTCGCTTCATCCTGGGAAGATGAATTAAAATACTCTGAAAGAATTCTGATTTTCAATTATGGAATATCATTGACTTCAGGTCGATGATGGCTACTATCTTGCACTGATGAGTGACTAATAAGCCCGAAACCGGTCTGCAAGTGTGCCCGTTTCAAAATTGAAGGTCGACTCTTTCAGTTGTATTGCCAATTGCATATGTAGGACATTTTCTGTGAAGATTCATGCAGTGACACCTGTCGGATATAATCCAACGCCTTTCGTGGTATTAGCCAGGGGAGTAGTTGTTTTCTGATAGGCGTCAGTCCATTCAACCTACTGTGTAGGTATATTCGAGACTGTCTTGAACGTTTAAAGTTCATTTCTTTAGATTTCTTCATATAATCGTCAGATACTAGTGAACAGAATTTTTGTTATAAATCAATGGAAAGAAAGTTCTATAGAAAACCTTCAAATATAGATTCACCACCGCAAAATCATGATATTCGAATGTGAATTCGAGTATTCAAACTTTTCCACATCTCAGTACCAGTAGATCACACTTTTATAGTAAATCTGCAACAACATACCTGACATTTCATTTTTATTTTCACTTCTGCTCGATACAAAATTTCTGTTTCCAAAATCACGTAATAGTTGACGTATTACGGTTCCTCACCAAATACTGCCATCTATAAATTTTAAGTGCTCTGTTGTACATTCATTAAGGGGATTATTGAATCTACAAGACACTTAATCATATCAGAATTAAGAATTAAGAAAGACTGAAACCGCATGTTCGTGTATATAGACTGATATCGTACAAACTAAAAACAAACTCATAAAAGTCTTAGAAGAAGTTTTGCCTCATCTTTCAGCTTACAAAGTTAGGCTTCAAGTTTTGAGAATTCCATTTCCACGAGGTTATCCATTATATAATTGTATCAGAATCTAATCGAATCAAGAACTCGGTCGTGACGGATTTTCATTAACCGTAGGGATATTTCAAAACTCAATTGAATATCCAGGACAAACTTTTGCTGTACATTTTTCAATAATTGAACATTATATTACTAGGTTATGACCTCACCTCGTGAATATTCAACGACTTCTCATTTACACCCCTAATTTTAGCTGTATCAAAGCAACCACTCATTCAATATTCATCGTTCAGTTCCAACTAACTGTCACCTTCTGGTGTTTGGCGTTAACTACAGAAAATACCAGTTGATTCAACATCAGAAGAAATGGTCTATTACGTTACATGCAGAGCCTAATGAATATTGAATATATCTAATGAACAATTTTTGAAATATCAAAGACGGTTTGGAAAACAAGTAGCGGGTGATTCCGGAATATATAAGTCAAAAACCACAAATTCAGGCTTTCAATACTCATAGTTCCACTACACCGGGTGTGACACTGACTCTTGATATACCCCCTCTTTTTTCATTTCATGAGCTATTTTACGGAATTCAAAGTAATAAATATGCTCATTTTTGACGTAACTGAATATTCCCTTCATCTTTCGGTTTTTCTGCAAATGACATCAAAGTTTAATTTCTGAATGAAGCACCCTGTACACCAATACATTTTTCAAAAATCAACGTAGGTGGCCTCTAAGATCACCTGACTCAACCCCTTAGACCTCTTCCAGGTCCTCGCGGATTATCGGAAAAGTTGCTATGAAACAATAAAACAACCAAATCATCTTGAGGAACAATTTGTTTAGGCCAGTCTCAACTCCCTACACTCTAGGTTAATGGACTGACACCTATGAGAAAACAACTACTTCCCTAGATAATACCACGAAGGGCTTTGGATTATATCCGACAGGTGTCAGTGCAGGATTCTTCAGGGAAGTTATTCCTGCATATGCTGCTGGCGATACAACTGCTGCAAAAGATTTTCAATTATTGGAACACACTTGTAGACTGGTTTCGGACTATTTGGCTACTCTTCAGTGCAAGGTAGTGTCTATCATCAAAATAAAGTCGATGATTTCCGATAATTGACAAACAAAATGTTTGTCATCGCCCCATTTGTCTGTGACTGAGACTGGCGTGAACAAATTGTTCTTTTAGATGATTTGATTTTTAGGCAGTCTTCAAGTATGCCCACTGACTATATGTGGAAAAAAAATAAAACAAGATTTGGCGTTTCAATGAACTGTTGGTAATTAATTACTGAATACATTGTCGGAGATCATGTCGATGAAATAAGTTGAAAATTCTTCTTCATGAGTACATTCATTGTGCCAAATTCTGGAAAAATACTAAAGAATCAACAATCAACGAGAGACTGTACCATGACGCTTAAAGTAATTTCTCTCACGATATTGCGATTTGCCGACTTTACCAATGCATAAGCTGCATATCCATTTTTATTACACGCTTTATATTAGCTTCACCTATATGTGTGTATGTATGTATGTATGATTGTATGCATGTTTGTGTGTAATTCTCAAGATCGGGATCTGTATTGACAGAATTATTGGCATTATTGCTTGATCTATTCGCGGGCAGATGGCGCTGTTCGTAACCTTATGATTCTATAGACAATGCTTATTGATATTTCTTGATCTATTCGCGGGCAGATGGCGGTGTAGCTAACTATCAAATATTGCTTAATATATTTGCGAACAGATGGCGCTGTACGTAACTATCAATTATTGCAATCAAATCAAATCAAAATGTACTTCATTATTGAAGATGAAATCTCATTGACAAAGTGTTACTATTCTAAGAAATATAAGATACACAACTTAAAATATATTGTCGAAGATAATATTATTGTCAAAGTGTTATTATTTTAAAGAATATAAGTTATACAAATTGAAAGTAATATTTGAACATTTGGTGATTTCAGCATTTTGGGGTGAGAAAGTAGGCAGAAAGTGATAATATATATGCTACATATTGAAATAAATAATGATAATAATTATAATGAATATTCTCATGCAACACATAAATGAATATAAAAACTATAAAGCATAAAAATATAAAAGTGAATGGATAGAAAATAACAGTAAGAATCAACTTCGCTTGAGCTATTCGCGGTCAGATGGCGCTATACGTAACCTCCTTGATAGGTTGTTCAAAAGGAAATCAAAATGAAAAACATATTTTAAGAATTATAAGTGTTAGCAAAATGTTTTACTACAGATGAAATATTTGAATATTTTCAATTACCCGTGATTCAGTACAGAAAAAAATTTTGAACGAAACGGAAGATAAATTTCAAAATCTAATTCGAATATTTGATAGCAAACTAGAATATGGATTTCAACAATGAAAACTTTATCGTGAATTGTACACCTGAAAAATTCAGTTACTTGAATATTTCAAAAAATCAAATTAGAATCAAGGTGCTTGACATATATATCAAATCAAAAGATTGATTTGAAAAATAAAATTATTCACTGAAAAAGCGGAAGCGAGATATGACCCCTATGTCGTAAATGAAGGTTATGAATATCTGTCCTATATTTTATTTTATTGTAAAGATATAGGGGACACTGTTTATTGATTACTGCATGGGTTAAAATGAGAAAATGAAGTTTTCGACGATCATTTTTAACCACTTTGCGGATCTTAGCTTGTTAGATATTGGATCATATTTACGAATACCGTAGATCAATCTGAAACATGATTCCTGTATTTTTTCTATAAGATTGATATCGTTATGATCTAATCATGGTCCATACAGAATGTCACAAAAGTTACAGTGACTTAGGACAAGTGTATCACTTAACGTTTTTTTAAATGATTGTCAAAGAACATGTTTATGAGGATAAAGCATTTTCAATGAACAATAAGCCTTTTGAAGACAAGACTTAATAAGTTTTCTGAATCAAAGTTCTGTATCTAAGTGTAAACCTAAATTCCTTGCATCACTTGTAAACAGTAACTCTTCATTTTGAATTTTAATTCTCATAATAATTTCAATGTGATGTTTTTTTTCCAAATACCATTACTTCAGACTTGAGTGCATTGATTTTCAACTTATGCGCATGTGATACCTCTACTAATCGGTTTATATCTCCAGATATTACTTTTTGAGTCTCAAACCAATTTTCTGGAGCGAATAAGTGATACAGTTGTTTATCATCAGCATGAAAGTAGACTTCACAAGTTGTAATGCTCGAAATGAAATTACTTGCGTATATACTAAATAGTATGGGGCCAAGTATAGACTCTCGTGGAACTCCACAAGTAACGTTTTCTCTTGCTGACTGACCCACAGCTGTGTCCACGTATTGACTCCTGTCCTGTAGATAATTGCACATAAGACTAATAGCACTGTCCGAAAAAACTTTAAAGTGTAAAATAGAGAGTAAAATTTCGTGGTTTATCGTATCAAATAATCTAAGAGAATAAGAACAGTTGTTTTTTCTCCATCTGTCTCTAAATAATATCGTCAACAATGTTAAGTAAGGCTGTAGCACAACTATGTCCCAGTCTGAACCCTGATTGTTCAGAAGGCAATAAAGTATATTTTTCAAAACGCCTAATTCAAAACTTCATAAATGAAGAAGAAAATGGGGTTGTATAGATGGATAATGAAAAATGGATAATGAAAATAGCAAATGATTTCCACAAGGAAATGTATGAAATATTGAAAAAATTGATAATAATATAATGATTCATAACAGAAAATATCATTTTAGATTTTTTGTCATCTGGATTTTGCTGAAATTTTTCATATTTGGCAAATTATTGTTTTGTTATTTGATTGTTCATCAATATTTGATCAGATATTTGGAATCTTCAGATTTTCTGGAAGCTTCATTGGAAAGTTATATTTGTCACAATAATTTTAGAAAATCAAATTCGAGTATTCCAATTAGTTATTTGACAATTGAAGTTTGTACATCAATGATATGTCTAATATGTTTTTCGATTCGTATAAATCATTAGCTAATCCTTTATAATCAGATATGAAAAAACATTTCGAAACTTTATTCTGACATATTTGCTGCTGCTTCTCAAACTGAAACCAATTACTGTAGTTTGAAATGAACTAAAAATAATAATTACATTTTGAATATTTTTGTAGTTCTGAAAACACAAGACATATCATAAGCTTCATGACTATATAGTGGTGCATACCTGTATCCTTCTTGGGTAAAATATTCGAACAGCAAAAACGTTCGCATTACGATAAATTTCTTGTGAAATGAATAACTCTCAGATCTGTAGGTGTATAAATAATTTCTAAATTGAAAGGGAAATATTCTCAGGAGAGAATAATTATTGAGAAAGAGAGTTTCTGGCTTTCTACCCCTGGGAATGTTCCCGACAAAGTAAGAGAGTAATTGTTATGACTTCAAAATGAACTATATACAAAGATGAGTAGTTCAAGCAAAGAAGTAACTTTCAGACCCGAAGGAAAAAACACTCTCGAAACAACTACTTCCGTATAAACATCAACGCTGGTGTTACTTCGAGATTCATACTGTCTCCAACGACTTATTGGAAAAAAACAATAATCCAATATATTGCTTTGCTGACGACACATCTTCACTGCACATCCTCCTGCTCCATATCTTCACTGGCAGCAGGAGGTTGCATATCTCAATGAGAATCTAGAGGTGATTTCGGATTGGGGTTAAAGTAACCAGGTTCCTTTCAATGCCATGGAAACCCAGGCATCGGTTTTCTCCGAAAAGATAAAAGTCTCTTAACTGGATGTGATTATGTCAGAACAGACAATTCCGCTTTCTGCTCAAATGGTTGGATGGAAGAGCAATATCTGCCTCAATTCATGATGTGCAGATGTTGATTTCTGGTATTTGTTAAGTTAGGTTAGTATCTCTTGTACTTGTAACCTTTCAATAAAAACATTTATTATTATAATACTCATTATTATAAGTTTGTGGGGGGTCGAAATTGACACCAATATGTTTTGGCAAAATCATGTCGCTGAAATTGCAAAGGCTGCTCCTCAAAAGTTCGAACCAGAAAACTGTACACACTTTGGATGCTTTATATAGCTCAGATCAGATCTTCTTTGTAGTATTGCGCTCATGTATGGAGATCCGTCCCTAAGCATACCCTGAGGTTAATGGATTCCATCAAGGAAAGACATTCACCTAATTGGAGACACGAATATCACTTGCAACCTTGATAGTCTATAACAGTGGTCGCCAACCTCTTCGATGTGTTGAGCTACTTTGTTAATTTTGGAATAAACAGCGAGCTACCCACACGGAAGCCACGTAACGCAACGTAAATTAAATAATCCACAGTTAATTTATCATTATATGTATTTATTTTACTATTTAACTGGTAATACATAATACATAGGTACTGATAATAAACTAATAACAAAATAACTAATATTACTAGTACGTACTTGTTCATAACTACTTTCCTACCTATCAAACGAAGGTGTTTGAAAAATAAACACATACTTTTATCCAGCCACAACGGCATGTCACGTATGATTTAAAAATAGTTGATAATAATAACAAAAAAGTCACGCACTATCATGAACATAAACATTGAAAAATAAAAAAGCACGTTCAATGAGAAGGCTGACACTAAGACTCGTCGATAATTTTTTTAATGTTTGCAGTATAATTTGATGCAGCCATTCGAATACAATTATCCAAATGTTCATCTGTAAGTCGATTGCGATATTTGTTCTTAATAAACTTCATATTGGAAAAAGAAGATTCACACCAATAGGTTGAACTGAATAATGCTTTCACTTTCAAGGCAACACGGCATAGAACTGAATATTTGTCTTTACTTACAATAGGCCAGATACATTCAGTACTTGAGACTAACGATTTTAAGGCTAAATCATTTTGAAACTCAAAGACTTCCATTTCTGTTGCAGCGATGTCTTCGCCAAAGTTCTGCATAACACCAGTTGCAAACTGTTGGATATCAATTTCCATAAAGGGTGAAACAACAAACTGCGCTACTGAAGCCATTTCATTGAAATCCTCAAAACGATTTTTGAAGTTAATCTTCAGGGTAGAAATTATTTCTACATGATATTTGTTGTCATAGGGTTCTAATGGATTTTGAGATATTTTTTCAGTTGAAGTGAAAAATAAACACACTCATCTGAGTCAGTTCTTAACTGTGAAAAAATATCATTGCTCATTACTTTTACACGTCTCATCACTGTATTAACAGAAAGTTGCATAGATTTTATAGCTGAAACTATCTCGTCTTTGTAAAAACGTCTGTTTTATCATTTCCCCGTCTTCATAAGGTTTCTTTTTTTGTGCAATTATCTGGGACACACGGTACGATGCTTCAGTTGCAGCCTTATTTTTGTCGACTGTTCTTAAAAATATTGATTGTTGTCCAATCAACTGCTTCTTTAACTGTTTCAGTTTTTCCTTTCTGGCGGCAGAATGTAGTGGGAATGATTTTTCAAAATAAGAATGTACAGTTTTATGATGTCTCTCAATATTTCCTTTTTTAGCAACGGAGACCGAAGTATTACATAACAAACACACATTTTTATCTTTAACTTCTGTAAAAAAGTATTGTTCTTCCCATTCCGAATGAAAGTGGTATGTCTTTACCTTCTTACAACTGCTTGCCATGATATTATTTTTGTTGTTCTCTACTAACCCAACCGCTGGACGTTGATTACGCGTTCAGTTTCAAACTAAGCGCAATGTCGCCGCGCCGTGCGTATTCATCCCGTTCAAAGCAATCCAGATCGTTCTCGAACACTAACGCGCTGGTCCGGCTGGTCGGTTCTAGCCGATTCTAGCTTGATGGCGTCAGCGGCAGATCGCTCACCGCAACGTTGCCGCTGTTTATGTATAATATTATGACAATTAGATTTTTTTGTGGAATTTTCGGAAGCTTCTCTGATTTTTGCAGTTTGTATTTTTTTAAATTAAAATCGTTGTGACAGCTACCAGAATTGCCTCCGCGAGCTACCGGTAGCTCGCGATCGACAGGTTGGCGACCACTGGTCTATAAGATCGAAAAAGTTGGAGCTATTCATTGATAGGTAATACGGGTGAAAGCTAGTGCAAGATTTGACGAAATAATGAATGTGCTGGGTTATATTTGAAAAGTACCGTTTCAAAAGACTTCGTTTCGATGGGGTGAATAGTGTCGATTTGCGCGTGTGTTAATAGTAACATGGCGAGGGCATCTTTCCGTCTGAAATCAAAATCAACACATGAGAATACTACAATAAAAATACTACAAACAAAAATAATATGTCTCAATGGTGGTGACGTCACAGTCATTCATGAAACTTCGATTTTTCCCTCAAAATAGAAAAATTTCGGTGTTATTCACTGATCAGTAAAGCATTTTTCAATAGAACTAACGAAAGATATTGTTTTTTCTGGAAGTGTCAAGGTTTTTATCTCATTTTCATACATAGTTAATTTTTTCGCGAGAAATATTTGATAATAGGCAGTTGTAATAACGAAGTCATGATCAAAAATTAAGAATATTTGCCACATTATGATAACAGATCAACGAATTCAGTAAATCCCAACAAATCACGAAAAGAGCCTCTTTGAGTCAAAATTAGTCATTTATAATTTCTATAAAAATTGTAACTCACCCTTCCATTGTCGAAGTCTCTTCCTACGCCTATGGTCAGTCTTGCTTTCGCCTTCATAGCGTCACTGAGTGGTATTTTAGCTCGCTTGGCCTCGGAATGTGATTTGTAACAAAATTCCAGCATCGCTACGGCCATGGCGATAAAAAGCCCAGCAATGAGTATGTAGAATATACCAGCAACGTTGCTCAAGGACAACTCATTTCTGGAAGTATCCTGGAAAAGAAAGAAGCCATGATTGCAGGATAGACTGAATGATCAAACGTGGTCAAAATTATTATGTGAAATATATCGAAGAATTCTTTGACTATGAAGGAGTGAACATTATATTTTTGTAATCGGAAAACAACAACTGCGTCAACGTCACAAACAAATAATAGATTCAATGTGATTCGATAAAAAATTCGAGAAAACTGACAAAAATATAGAAATATTCAAAGAACTATTTTGTTATCAACCAATAACAAAAATTGTTCAGAATTGAGGAGGAGGAATTGGAAAAGTAGATGAACAAAACAGTAGGTCTTGATACCATGACTCAGTCAGAACTCTGAACAGAAATCCTTGCAAATGATATCATTCCATTTTTCATTGTTGGTGTATTGAGAAGTATGATCATCTTGAACTTCTTTATATTAATAGAGATTCAGCTGAAACAGACAGCATGGAAATCGATGATTATATTCATTTTGTAGTATAAACAAGATGGGGTATTTTGCAGCCGCAGTTAAAGATTTTTTTCAGTTATCTATCTAGGTATGTGTATAGGTAGGCACTGTTGAAGGTAATCTGATCTACAGACCTATTTCCTTTCGGCTTTCTTCATGAGCCCACTCATAGAAATGTTTACCTGATTCTTTTGATATGCATTCTCCAGAATTCAAAGTATACACTTGTATATGAATAGTCCCCCATTCCTCTCAACCTTTGAAAGAAACAAGACATCAAGGTCGGACAAAATTTACGATATTTCAATCCGTTTTGAAAATATTTAGGTTCTGAAGTTTCTGTTCCTACTAATTTTTGCAATTACCACTTACATTTTATTATCTTGAATAGATTCAATTTTTAATTATTATTTTATTTATTAACAAATATAAATTAAAACACAATACGGTTTTAGAGAGAGAAAATCTACCCGGGACGCAGTTCATTCCATTCCATTCTTCTATGAAAACTTATAGGACATAGGTATAATAGGTACATCACATACATTTTTGAAGAATCAATAGACCGTGGCAAATATCGAAATTAAAAAAAAACAAGTCGAAAAAAAATAACATGTGAAGTACCCCAAAGAACGGTACCGGGACCAGTATTATCCACAATACACTTCAACGACCAACGGTGTGTAAAAAAAATGCTAAAATCACAAGTTCTGCTCATGATACTGTACTTTTTTATACAGATGACAAGTGGTATTACCTGAAAAATAAAATTTAAACATACCTGAATAAATTTCATTCGTCACAAAATAGTCCCAATGGAAGAGCCCAGATGAGCTAATACCAAAAAAAAAGAACGCCAAGTTCGATCAAATGCCAAGGTTTCACTAACTGTTTTCATTCAATACCGTGGCATAGTGCATCAGTAGTTCTTGCCACATGGTCATACGGTCAATAAGGAGTTCATGTGCCGCTTGCGAAAAGCAATACGAAGAAAACATCCGGATTGTGGAAAACAATTCATGTCTTTTGTATCACGATAATGCACCTGCTCACTCGACATTCGAAACATCATATCGACATCAAAAACAACACTGTAATCATGCCTCAGCCACCGTTTTCACCAGAATTGGCATCTACGACTTTTTTCGATCCCAAAATTGAAAACACCTAAAGGACGGCGACGCTTGACGATTGAGGAGATGAAAACCGAATCGCTGAGGGAGCTAGCTCAAAGATATATCAAAAAGTGCATATCAGAACTGCTTTGAGTATTTGAGAAAATGCTGACACAAGTGATGGACAAAATAGAAATCGGTGAATAAAAGAATATTCTTCGAGAAAAATGAAAATTCACTTTATTTTACACGCTGTATGTATGTATGTTTGTTTGTAACTTTCAAGTTCGGGATCTGTATTGATAGAATTATCGGCATTATTGCTTGATCTATTCGCGGGCAGATGGCGTTGTACGTGAACTCCTTGATATTTTTTGATCTATTCGTGGGTAGATGGCTCTGTACGTAACTCTCGGCATTATTGCTTGATCTATTCGCGGGCAGATATCGCTGTATGTACCTCCTTGATAGATTGTTCAAAAGAAAATCAAAATAAATAAATATAGTTTAAAAAACTAAAACACGCTTCAAAGAACATTGAACTGAAAAGTTGAAAATATTTTTTTAACAAGCTTAAAAACAATAACGATCGAAAAATACTAGTATTATTGTAAAAAAAGCATGGGCGCTTTGTGCTATATTGTTTGTATTAAGGTTATTAAAAAAAATCATTTTTACCTTTTCAGTTCGATGTTCTTTAAAGCGTGCTTTTTAGCTTTTCTGAACTATATTTATTTTCAACAGAGTAGTATTCAGATATTTCATTTTGAAAACTTCTCAGTCTGGAAGTTACCTATTTCCGACGGATTTTCCGAGTTCCTTCCATATGAGTTCACCTCGATGAGTAGGATTTGGAACCTGTGGCGTAAATTGAATCTATTGAAAACACTTTTCCCGCACCAGAACGAAAATTCTGCCTCTCAATGGGTGTTTCGAACTAATTTGAGCAACTTTATTAAATATATCGAGTTCATCATTATCGTGAAAATTCCAGCAGAAATTGAGTAACTACATAATCTCGCAAATTTCAACATTCCAAACAAACTCATCAGTGTTCAGGATATAACAATGAATTCCTCTTCTCCGAACAGTCTCTGAACAGAAATTTTGTCATTTCAAAACAGGTAAATGCAACGCTGTGCTGTGTTCATCGTCTGCTAATTTTCACGCATGAATTGGATAATTCGCTATTTGACGCCAATATTCCCAATTCAATTTCGCTTTCCATAATTCCATTAGGGATGAGTGTCACGAGTAGTATATAATCATTATAAATTATATCTGGCACATTACCACTCATGCACAACTTGTTCGATTCAAACGAATATATAAATTCTAGAGCGTTTTTTCAGATGATTTTTTATTAAAACAACGATAAAAATAAAAACAACAATAAAAATAATTGGCGCCTCGAGCGACTTCATTGATTCCAGTGGCGCATTTGCTTTTTCAGCTGCAGGAAGATCTTGATCTACCGATGTCTTCTCTCTTAATAAACAAAATGTAGGGTGTCTCCAGAGGCTCCAATAGATTCAATGCATCGCCAGAACACTTCGTGACACGACTATCGTCAAACTTAAACCAGTCCGTTTCGTCTTTAACCAAGGCGTAATAATGACCAAATTCAATGCCAGAACCACAGTGAACAATGACTGCATGAATATTATAACAGTAGTCTGCTAGATCGAAATGTTCATCTATTTTGAACCTTCCAAAGAGTGCCCTGCTTCCATCAGAGGTTGAGTCTAGTTTGAAGATCATCAGTGTTATTATGAGATTGACTGGTGCCTCAGCTATACTTGTTTCCTTATAACAGTCAGTTAGTTTGGCGCATGTTCGGCAATACAGTCGATCATGAGCAGATACTATTTTTTTGTAAAAATAATTGTGAGCCGTCACGGGACGCCTGGCAAATGTGAAACACAAATGATAATAAATTGATGCATGTATCCATTACTACGTGGTAAGAACTCATAATGAAGAAAAGAGAATCGAAACTTTCTATGTTTTTTACCACTTTTATTTGTAACTAACGTTACTGCAGTTTTCAAACTTATACTTCAAAGTTCAATGTATAATGTATATGTTATACATTAATGTGGTAAACAGTGGTAAAAAAACATAGACAGTTTCAATTCTATTTTTTTCATAAATGATATTTTGTGACCCCTGTGATGACTGTTGGGTACTGAAATATTTATATATATATATATATATATATATATATATATATATTTATATATATATATATATATATATATATATATATATATATATATATGAAATCTGAAGTTTTCACGGATAGGAATATGCTGAACTGATTTTCCGGGTATTTGATCCGTGTATGTGATATTATCTCTAATTTCACCTGAAATTAGAGATAATATCACATACACGGATCAAATACCCGGAAAATCAGTTCAGCATATATATATATATATATATATATATATATATATATATATATATATATCTGAAGTTTTCACGGATAGGAATATGCTGAACTGATTTTCCGGGTATTTGATCCGTGTATGTGATATTATCTCTAATTTCACCTGAAATTAGAGATAATATCACATACACGGATCAAATACCCGGAAAATCAGTTCATATATATATATATATATATATATATATATATATATATATATATATATATATATATATATATATATATATATATATATATATATATATTTAACTTATGTTTCTATATCAAGACACTCAATAACTTTCATATTTGTATAATTTTCTGGACCCGGATGTCACGCAGGTAGCTATAGCTGCCTCCGTGGTGATTTTGATAGTTTTCTTGTGAACACGAGATCTATCAACTGAAACCACAAATGTGCGGTTGGCTCCTGTTGGTGGCTTCGTGCATTTGTATTTCTATATTTCTATCTTTTGGTAACCAAGTGTTGCCCATCCTTACACTTGGCTGCACCATACTGATGATGGCCCAAAAGCCCGAAACACGTGTCTATGGTTTGCCACTTTCATGAGTGCTATGTCCGATATTAACTTATGTTTCTATATCAAGACACTCAATAACTTTCATATTTGTATAATTTTCTGGACCCGGATGTCACGCAGGTAGCTATAGCTGCCTCCGTGGTGATTTTGATAGTTTTCTTGTGAACACGAGATCTATCAACTGAAACCACAAATGTGCGGTTGGCTCCTGTTGGTGGCTTCGTGCATTTGTATTTCTATATTTCTATCTTTTGGTAACCAAGTGTTGCCCATCCTTACACTTGGCTGCACCATACTGATGATGGCCCAAAAGCCCGAAACACGTGTCTATGGTTTGCCACTTTCATGAGTGCTATGTCCGATATTAACTTATGTTTCTATATCAAGACACTCAATAACTTTCATATTTGTATAATTTTCTGGACCCGGATGTCACGCAGGTAGCTATAGCTGCCTCCGTGGTGATTTTGATAGTTTTCTTGTGAACACGAGATCTATCAACTGAAACCACAAATGTGCGGTTGGCTCCTGTTGGTGGCTTCGTGCATTTGTATTTCTATATTTCTATCTTTTGGTAACCAAGTGTTGCCCATCCTTACACTTGGCTGCACCAACTTATGTTTCTATATATATATATATATATATATATATATATATATATAGAAGGAGGTGTTATCGAGTGTCTATGATTTAATTCAAAAAGGAAAGGATTAGTCGGAATGAGGCCAATAGCCAGAAACACGTGTCCGCGGTTTGCCAATAATTTTTCTTGAGTGCTGTTCCGACTAATCCTTTCCTTTTTTTATATATATATATATATATATATATATATATATATATATATATATATATATATATATATATATATATATATATAATATGGATAATGTTAGCGACTGGAGAAATGTATGGTAAAATGGATTAACAGGGTCTCTCAGTCAAAAAATCAAAAATCAAACTCTGCTTTACTTTGCCAAGTTTTCGCTTCTAATGGGAAGCTTCTTCAGGGCCTATAATTTAATGATTTTTGAATATTTTCGCCTTTGAATAACATTACAAATCATACAGTAAAAATGAGTGAAAAACAATAAATTGAAGATATGAATTGACGTAAAAGTTAACATGTATACGATTTTTTGTGGGTTTGACAAATGTCATACCTTCACAGAAATGTCATTTTTCAATGGGTATGATGATTTGATGATTTTTTACTGTAACGAAAGAGTTATTGATTGATACATCTTTCATTATTATTATGTTTTTGATGTAGTTCTAGTAAATTACTATACATAGTGCTGGTATTATCAATGTCAGTTTTCTTATTCATACAATCAGAAGACTTCAATTTCTACTACTCAATCTGATACAAAAAAAAGGGATGAGAGAATCTTCCAAAGAAAGGATGGAAGTAATCAATTTGAAACTCTATACATGAATGTGTATATCATGCGAAGAAGTAACTTTCAGATACAAACTGAAAGAAAGTCCTCCTGAAACAGCTACTTTCATATAAACATTGAATTATACGAAAGAAAATAATTCTTTCGAAACAAATACTTCTATATGAACACTGAATCATACAGAAGATACTTTTCTCTACTCAGTTTGTATTTCAAACATTTGTTGTGGAATAAGAATCAGATATAATTCACATGAGTTCTACTTTGAATGAATGGTAATAAATTGTACTCACATAGAACACTGTCACCCTCACTGGTATACACCGATGTTTCGCCTTGAGACACTTGCCCTAAGGCTCTTCAGTACCAAATTGGATAACATTATAGAAAATACACACACTTCATTCATGAATAACGATTTTGAATGTCACGGAATAAGCTTGATCTGCTTATGTCATCGATGACATCGTAATGACATTCATTCACCTATTTGATTTAATCCCAGCCAAGAGGAATCTTATTTGAATTGAAGGGGTTATATTTTTAGGAGTGAATAATTTTTTGGGAAAGAAAGTTTTTGGCTTTCTACTACTCCATCTGATACAAAAAAAGGGATGAGAGAATTTCCCAAAGAAAGGAAGGAAGTAATCAATTTGAAACTCTATACATGAATGTGTAGATTATGCAAAGAAGTAACTTTCAGATTCAAACTGAAAGAAAGTCCTCCTGAAACAGCTACTTCCATATAAACATTGAATTACATGAAAGAAAATAATTCTTTCGAAACAAATACTTCTATATGAACACTGAATTATACAGAAGATACTTTTCTCTACTCAGTTTGTATTTCAAACATTTGTTGTGGAATAAGAATCAGATATCATTCACATGAGTTCTACTTTGAATGAATGGTAATAAATTGTACTCACATAGAACACTGTCACCCTCACTGGTATACACCGATGTTTCGCCTTAAGACACTTGCCCCAAGGCTCTTCAGTACCAAATTGGATAGCATTATAGAAAATACACACACTTCATTCATGAATTACGATTTTGAATGTCACGGAATAAGCTTGATCTGCTTATGTCATCGATGACATCGTAATGACATTCATTCACCTATTTGATTTAATCCCAGCCAAGAGGAATCTTATTTGAATTGAAGGGGTTATATTTTTAGAAGTGATTAATTTTTTGGGAAAGAAAGTTTTTGGCTTTCTACTACTCCATCCGATACAAAAAAAGAGATGAGAGAATCTTCCAAAGAAAGGAAGGAAGTAATCAATTTGAAACTGTAAACATGAATGTGTAGATCATGCAAAGAAGTAACTTTCAGATACAAACTGAAAAAAAGTCCTTCTGAAACAGCTACTTTCAACATAAAATAAATATATAATCAACACACTGATGACTTGATAGAGTGTTGTAGTGTGATTTTGCTTTCTTTGCAGAAGGCTGCTTACTTTCACTTTCTGAATTATCACTGCCAGATATATTTCATTTTCAATTATTTTTGCAAATTATTCATTTAGTAAAACACAGGTTGTGTATACTGTAGTAAACACAACTGTGTACACTATAGGTATGAGATCTCTGTGAGAAAGAGAGCGTAACGCCGAACCATTGGGAATAGAATCGCACAGTCGCTTGCGCATGTCGACCCGTCGCCATGACATGCATCGCCAAGGCAATTCAAACTCTTGTTTTCAAATAGATATGTATATTATGAATAGAAGTTACTTTCAGATACAAACTGAAAAAAAGCCCCCCAAAACAACTAGTTTGACATAATATTGAAACATACGAAGGAAAAAATTACTTTCGGAACTGATACTTCCATATGGAACTTGAACTATACAAAAATCACTATATCTTATTCAGTTAGTTCTTTCTCCTAACATTCGTTATGGAATTGAAATAGTTTTTGAAGAAACAATGCACAATATACAATATGGAATGTACAATGGTGTACATCGATGTTTTGGAATAAGACAGAATGAGAAACAAATGAAGGAAAGGGTGAATTTTGAACTTGATTGCTTTCTTCTTTCCCCAGAAAGTTTCCCACATTTTTAGTAAGACGATGACGATGGAGAAATATCATATCAAAAAGCTATTTTCTGAAACGAAATCAATTATTTCATTTGTGAATCAACCTAACAGACCACAATCCAGATATTGTTTTGATTTTTATTGAAACATTTGAGAATATTGGAGAATATCTGCATATTGTCAAATGAAAGTTATGGGTTTTTATTCAATATTTTTACTCATCATCTGAAAAGGTAAACTTTTGCTGAGGTAGGTACCTGTATCAAGTTATCTACGCCACTGATTTCCCAAATGAAATTAGTTTTGTGAATAAGCTACTTCATGAAATTACTCAAAAATACTACTTGCTGAAGTATCTACTCATTTTATATAACTGGCTTATTTTGCTTGCTATCACTGTCTCGCCTAAACTAAACCCACTGTGATGTCGTGTGCTCAAATAAACAAGCAACATTCTTTCAATTTCAGTTCACGATCGTTTTTTGCGCCACCCGTTGCATTCAGGATGTTCAGTCATTGAATTGAAAGGGGTGTATTTCTAGGATCTTTTATGTTATCTGATTCAATTCAGTTGTTTGGAACTGAACAAAAAAGTTTTTCCCAGGATTATACGCATGACAAAAACTGAAAACTTCATTTCCTGAAGACGCCAACTTGGTTGGTGAAACGCGCATTAATAAAAGTATTGTAGTTCTGGTGACGAAAGATGGTGCTTGTTTTGGAACTACTCTGCTCCCGCTCCCGGAGGTTTAGTAAAATGAAACATATCTTTGATGGTTCGTTTCAAACTTCAAAATATAAGATGAATAAAATTGTATTATTTGAAGAAACTGAATCGAGGCTATTTTTTAATGAATATAATTGTGATTTGTGCATTTTGCATCTGAACATTGAAGAAAGATCTCAGAAACGCTACATAATAGACATAGAACAGTATGGCCAAAATTATAATAAAATTCAAAATCCGTGTCACTTTCTTTTCGGGTTTGAAGGCTATCGATTTTGGGAATTTTTTCCTGACGTTTAGCTGGCGCGAGTAACTAGCTTTTTCAGAGGTTTAAACCTCAGCAAATATCATTTCTAGATCCTCATCAAACGATGTGGTGCTGAACTAACCCATAAAGTGTACAAAAAACCCATGCACATTGATAGATACCGGCGCGCACTATATATCAAACCACCTCCCTAGTCAAAAGAGAGAAATCATCTCTATTCTAACCAAATGGGTTCGACCAGAGCATCTAGACAAAGAACTGGAACGTCTTAAGGTGACTTTGAGATCGAATGGATGAAGTGTACCCGAGATCAACAAGGTCATGACACTGAAGAATTCCACGGTTCGAAACGGGGAAGATGCTCAAATGATTGTACATGCGTATCTACCATATATTCATAGAGTTACAGACAGGGTTGGAAAACTATTGGGGAAAAACAACATTAAAACGGTTTTCAAATCCACCAAGAAGATATAACGAGTCTGAGGTCGGCTAAAGACAAGAGAGACCCACTATCAGCAACAGGAGTATATTGCATAACATGCACTTGTGGTAAGGTATACATTGGAAACATCAAAAGATTCACAGAAACAAGGCTGAAGTTACATACGGAAGAAAATGCAGATTCGGCCGAACAGACTAGTCAGCTGTGGCCAAGCACGCATCCAGTGAAGGAAACACAAAACTCCTTTCCCCCAACCAGAGATAGCCGACTGGTACGGAAGGGAATAGAGATCCACCAACACATGAATAATTTCTACAGAAAAGAAGAAGCTATGAACCCCAACCGAATATGGAATCCCAATTCAAGAATAGCAAACAACATGACGTCAGGTAGAAAAGTGTCGATAAATGACGACGATACATCTATAATAGTATCCAGCCCATATACAAATGAGCTACTCAGAAAAACGAATAACGTTATTGTCCAATTTAATAATTGGTGTAAAAAGAACCGTTCGATCATAAATTATTCCAAAACCATTGCAGTTCAATTCCAGAGATCCAAAGGAAAACTTTCCACAGAACGACTAAACATTAATAATCAGGCAATAATATTTCAAGAAAGATGCAAATTTCTAAGCACAATTGTTTATAACAATCTCAGATGGGAGGAATGCATCACTACTCGCAATAAAAATCTGATAAGTTGCCTCGATGCGGAGGGTATAATTTCTGTGTATTGGTTTACTCGACTATAAGTTATAACATTGTAGCTTATGGTTTGGCCACTGATAGTACCAGAGTCTTTTCAGCACGAAAATGGATAATCCACCTTATGTTCCATTTGGATTATCGATTCACCCATCAACTGATCGATATAGAGAATAATTTCTGAAATAATAAAATAGGACCAAAAGACTTCTACAGAGGTCTTCGTTTCCATTGTAGAGTAAGTTTTCTTCAATTTATACTATAAATCTCAAATAGCTTCATTTATATATGTGTATGTGTGTAGTATGTATGTATGTATATGTATACGGTAATTGATCTTTCGTCAACACGTATACACCTTTATCCTTTATTATTCACTATCATTATTTTCTTTCATTGTTCAACGACAAGCATATGTTTTTGCGGATTACCTCCAAATTTATTCATTTATGTTTCTTTTCACAATATGATACTATGTAAATTATGTACAAAAATATCATCAAAACCATTTACCTACCTGCTCAAATTATTATGTATCATATAATAAACTTTGTCATTTGTTCTAGTGAATGAATGTATTATTATCATTGATATCTTCAATGAGAAAAAACTTTTAACTTTCACGAGTATTTATTTATACAAACTTCTGATTCACGCCTACATTCACAAAAAGAGTCTCGTGCAAAATTAGAAATTTCACAACTACCAAACTCTCAAAAAAAAACGAATTCAGACTACAACTAGTCACATACAGCATTTACAAAAAATCCCCAAAATATGCAGGCGCGAATTTCTACAATTTATTACCCCATGAATTGAAACACCAGTCGAACCCGTTCAGATTCAAGTCTAAACTGAAATCTTTTCTGCTCCTGAATGCATTCTATGATATAAAGGAATTCAAGATGTGGTATCAGAGTCCTATTTGACGATTTCAATTTTATTGGATAGTTTTATACAAGTATTCTTATATTTTACAGACATTAATAATTTTTATAGTTTATATTAGCAATTTGCAAAATGTTACTATGGTATATTGACTTGTCAATCCAATGTTTAATTGGTGTCTAATCAATAAACTTCTGCCTATCTATTTATCTGTCTATTTATCTATTGAAAATTCACCTATTCCAGGTAACAGCACACCAAAGTATCTGTGTCAACATTAACACGCTTTACGCATCCGTAATATTCAGTCATCAAAGATTACCCTGGCCGCAAACGCCTTAACCAATTTATCTAGACAAAATCTGTTGAATATACACTGTTTCATTAGAACTTCAGCAGATTTTATAGTTCTTCATACATAATAACCATTATGATTGAATATGAATATAATATATTTTGATTACTCTTCTACCCATACACTATATTTACTTCTTGCCCTTTTGTTTTGCTTTTCTCTTTTCAGCTCTAGTGAGCTTTGTTTTTGATGTTAGATCCTCAGGAACTTCAGTTGGTTCTTCAATAACAGGTTGTTTGACTCTTCCAGCCATCAATGCACATGTATAATTTCCAGCACCTGGATCACAGAAAATCAACTCCTCGTATTTGTCTCGCCATTTCACATACTCAATTTCGAAAAGAGTCTCCATCCCTAATTTCTGTCCCATTTTTTGCAACTTGCAGCAGTCCATGATGGCCATTATGACGGGAATTTTCAGATGCCTTGCTATGTCCAAACCTGTGTCCATTAACTGCCAACCCAACGCTTTTCTCCTGTACTCTGGATTTATACAGAGTAGGTAATACCTCAGAAAAACCTCACATTGATAATGCTCAAACACATCAACTTTTCTATTTAAAAAATTCATGAAGCCAATCACACTTTGGTATATCTTTCCTTCGCTTAACTGCACTCTGCTGAACACTCTACCAAAGTCACATTTCTTTACGGCCTTAAGGAGAAGGACCCCTGCTATTTCTTCATTACTTTCATCGATAGCAATGATTGATGATTGGTCCTTCATGGTGTGCAATAACTTTTCTCTGAAGGATTTTATGGAATCGGTATCTTCAGCGAAATTTGAATTCCTCAGTACAACATCTTCGTGGATAAAATGCTCGATTATCATGTCCAGGACTTGTTCATAATATTGGGGTTTCAAGTCCTGTATTCTGAAGCCGGATGTCAACCTGCGCCATATCAGGGGACCGAATATGCGTTCTTTTTGTAGTTTCATCTTATCAATTTCGTCTTGTAGGTCATTTGTGGCTTGTTTTGCCCTTTCTTCCTCTAGTCTGTACCGGCGACTCATGATCCTGTTCGAATTTGAAATAGTTTAGACATTCACGATGTACTGTCATTGGGTATCGTCAATGCTGACATTTGAATGACAAATCGTCATCATCATGAATATACTTCAATGCCTTAGAATGCAGCCTATTGACGTAGTGAAAAACAGTGAAGTAGAGAATGAGTTATGAAACCAATGTACAAGATGATGTAGAAATTATAAAATGTACCACAAATATTTTTTTATTCAGAGTACCACAGTATTGTTTGCCATCATGCTATCATAGAATATTTGCTCGACTCAATCAACGATTACAAGAATATAGTTCATTCGACAAAAGAACGCAGGATTGTGGTCGCCATCGAGAAGTACGAACACCACAGCTTGAGGAAGCAGTACTTAATTTGATTGAAAAACAACCTACTACCAGTACTAGAAAGATTGCTTTCCAGCTGAATGTTGATCATATGACGGTATTTCGAATTTTAAAGGAACAACTCTTATAGTGCCTGCAACGAGTACAGGCACTGTTACCGCGAGACTTTCCGAACCGTCTTGAATTTTGCAATTGGATACTGGAAATGATTAGAAGAAATTGAAGACGATAGAATTCACAAACGAATGTAGTTTTTCTCGGGACAAGATCATTAATTTTCATAATTACCACATATGGGCTGATGAAAACCCTCACGTTTTTGGCAAAACTAACCATCAAGAACAGTTTTCTCTGAACGTGTGGCTCGGAGTTATTGGGGATGATTTGAATGGGCCTCATTTTCTACCTTCTCGATTAAATGGTGAGGCATACGTTCAATTTTTAAGAGAAGTGCATCCAGTACTGCTGGAGGCAGTTCCTTTGGGCGTCAGAATGGATATGTTTTTATGCATGATTGGAAGTGGAATTGGCCGCGGTGGTAGTGCGCCTGACTCACGATCGGAAGATCGTGGGTTCGATTTCCGCCTCGATATTTTTCTCGAGAGAATTTATCTGGTTGAAGCTGGAATGATTCTGCAACCGTGTTAGGAATCAAAAGTTAAAAGGTAAGACCTCGTTAGTCCTTAGCTCGCACAAGTTCTCAACTTTTGAGAGTTGTCGTTCGTATGGGGGCGACAGCTGATTAACGGAAAAACAGATTTCAAACAGATTTTTTTTTCAAACAGATGATGGGACTTCCGCCCATTTCAGTCAAGTAGCACGTCAGCATTCAACTGAGACATATGCAAATCAGTGGATAGGTCGAGGAGGACCACAGAACTGGCCTGCTCGATCCCCGGATCTCAATCTTGAAAGTTATTCTTCTAGTAGATAACCTCTCTTTGAATATCATTTTCATCAGTCTACCAGCAACCAGCTCGTCTCAGTCGGCTCAGACTTACTATCACATTTCCCAATAACATACTTGTTGAATATTCGCATACAAATACCAACTTTATGATTCAAGTAACTAATTGCAAGTGAAACGAAGATTTTATTATTGTATGAACATAATTGATTTCTCTGGTAAATCATTGGGCTGAGGTGACAATAAATTAATGCCCTATTCGTTCGTTATATTAGAAAAGTTTTCCGGTGAGAAATATGTAATTTGTATGATTCTTGGTTTGTATGTTAACGTTTTCTCCCGTGGGTTGACCAATAATTGACTACACTGAACAATAATGAAACTCAACTTCATTTCACTTCAAATATAACAAACACTCCAACTGAAACTTTACTATTATTCGAATGTCTATCGCCTCACTGTCACTCCCACTTGACTGTGTCAATAGGCGAGTGAATGGCGCTTATATTTGGCAATCGAAGGCGCTACATGTAGAACGGCAGCAAACATCGAACATTCGCGCGCTCTCATCTACGTCACAATTGGTTTATGGCTACCAGTGGCGGCCAGCGTTATTTTATTTCGGGCATGATTTACAACGGTATCAATGAACGAGATGACTTGACAATAATTTTGTCATCCTTTTGGTTGTGTCTTCAGGCATACAAATAGGTTGACCACATTGTCAAGGAATGATTCTTGGAATCAATTGAATTGAATGCGCTTACCTGTTTATCTTTTGTACACTCGGTGCGATCATACCACCATTTGTTTTTCAGTCTTGTCAACTCTCCATCTTCCTTGAGACTCAATACAGCTAAATTCACAGCATCTCTGAAAAAAAACTTTCCGTTAATAGAAATACAAAAAATCTTAATTTTTTGGCACATGTTTGCTCATTGTTCTCAACTTATCAAGGCTCTGATGGGAATAATCCAAATTAGACAGACTTGTTTTAAATTTTGAAGACTTTTTTTGTCATTCAACTGGAAAAACTGATTTCGTCATTCGACTCACCTCAGTGGTGATCCCAGCGGTGTGGCAATTCCAAAACCTTTAGCGTCCAAATTTCTTCCAACTTTCATCGTATCACATGGTTCCCTCTCATTGATATAATCGTTTTTAGGTGATTCTATGAGAAAAGCAAACTTTCCTTTTGAAGTCCTGACCCTTTTGATCCCCTCATCATAAGTTTTCACAAAAACATGTTTTTTGGAGTTCATGTATTCCCACATTTTGGAATACAGGGTGATCTGGGATCGCTGAAAAGAAAAAGTTCTTATCAAACACTCATTTGTGTCTACGAGTATATTGGTCTATTGACATTCAAGAACTGTAAATGACTACCAATCAAATCGTCACGTCGTGAATTGAATTCTTTTAGTTGACTCATATTTTGTTTTCATGCACAGGGTGTTTCAAATTTGATCCTCACCATTGGGATTTCGGAAAGATGGTTTAGTTGGGGAAAAGTTGCGCATTCACCTGACTTACAGTATGCTGTTGAGAAAGTTCTGAAGTTCCGAAAATATCCTAAAAAAACAAAAATTTCTGAAAATGATTTTAATTTTTTCTGGCTTTATTTTTCGAAGGATTCGAAAATAAATTGCACTTTCATAAACTTTTTTCCTGCTACATAATGGTGTTTTCAGATTTGCTATCCGATGTTTCGTCTTCCGGCCACCATCATCAGCTTTATATTTTTTTACATTGAATTTTTTTTGTTTTGAATAGAACCAGATTGTGGTGTATCAAAAGTTATCATTCTTTTCGAAAAATTGAAGACATTAAAAAAATTCTTATCATAATAGGCTTTGACTGTGATGTTTCTAAATTTGACTTTCGATTTGTTACACCCACATTTTGTTATTGTACAAGTCATTGAATTTTTGGCTTTCACGAATGAAGAAAAAAGAGATATGATACCCATTATTACAAATACGATAGAAACAATGTTAGGACATCAAACATGTATTTAAACTTTTATCCCGAAAGACGACAACTACATCGAACTATGTTCAAGTTATTGGATCAAAATCTCACAAAGTTTGGTTCATTTGAGAAGCCGACGAAATACGGAGACAGAGTGGACCCGGAAACTAAAGAAAAATTGATGTATGAGATAAGTTAGACATTGTGTTCTTTTAAATGAAAATTAATAATTGACAGATGAACATGCATGAACCCGGGATAATCTACACGTCAAATTCCTTCCAAAATGAATATTTGTCATACAAGTGCTTGGAGACATCTCAAAAAAGCAGTTTGAAATGTTGCAACATAAACATATCTCAAAAAATGCATCTAGGTGACCCCAAAAACCGATTAGAATTTTGTAATAGGCTAATAAGAAGACCTGATTTTCCTGTTTAATTGAAAAATGTGATTTGAACAGATGAAAGCACTTCTCCGATTTGTGGGATATTCAACCGAAATAACGAACACATTTGGAGCATTCTGAATGAAGAAACCTATCACCAGTTTTTAATGTCGATTTTCGAAGATTATTTGGATGATCTACCTTTGGCTAACTATAACAACATCTGGTTTCATCATGATGGTGCTTTACTGCACACTACCAGGTAAGTATCTAATTACTGAAAGGTTTGGTGATAAATGTATAGGGAATAATGGGCCGTTGAGGTGGCCAGCAAGGTCTCCAGACTTAAGTGTTACGGATAAATTTCTATAGGGTACACTGGAAAATAGAGTTTATGGTCAGAGAAAATATTGAAATATTGAGGACCTTAACATAGCACTGTTAGAGACAGATTGAGGAGGAGAAGGGAAATTAATCGTGCAGTGAATAATATTCGAAGAAGGGCACAGTATTGTTATCACGAACAAGGCCAGCATTTTGAGTATTTGCTGTGATTTACTTTTGTCTTTACATCAATTATTGTTATTTGTTCAAAGTTCTATTTTCATTGGAAACGTCACAATGTCTAATTTACCCCATACACACCTCATTTGATTGTTGATTCTGTCTCCGTATTTTTCCTCGGCTTTTCAAATGAACCAAACTCGGTGATATTTTGATCCAATAACATAGTTTGATGTGGTTGTCGTCTTTCGGGATACAAGTTTAAATACATTTCCGATGCCCTAACACTGTTTCTATCGTATTTGTAATAAATTTGTCTCATATCTCATTTTTCGACGAAAATTCAATGACTTGTACAATAACAAAATGTCATTGAGTGTAACAAATTGGAAGTCAAATTTGGAAACATCAAAGTCGAGGCCTATAACGATGAGAATAATTTTTTTTAATATCTCCGTCGGATGGCAAATCTGAAATCACCATTATGTAGCAGGGAAAGAGTGACAATGTGAAGTGCAATTTATTTTCGAATCCTCCATAAAATGAAGCCAGAAAAAATAAAAACCATTTTCCGAAATTTCTGTTTTTTCCGGATATCTCCGGATGTACTCGGAATTTCAGCACTTTCCCAACGACATATTGTTAGTCAGGTAAATGCGCAACTTTGCCCTAATTTAACATCGTATCTCTCATTGTTTCCAAGATCGCAATGGTGGGGATCGAATTTGAAACGTCCTGTGCATGATTGATTCAGGTTCCTTTTTCAAATTTATAAATTTTCCATAACGTCAAAAAGAAATCATTAGACTAACTCGCAGGCCTGTTATTCAATAGTAGACTTAAGGAAAACATACTATTACTGTCTACAGTGTGTGGTGGTCCTTCAGATTAGCAACAAATGGGTTTTTATTGATTACACAATCGAAATTTGTACAACACAGAACTTTTATATATGCATATTTTTTGCATAAATAATTTCTAATGTGAATCATTGTTGTTTCTTGGGAATGAATACTGACTGCATCAACACACCTGATGAAGTTATTGGATAATGAAACACGTGTTGCGCTTTCGTGAACTGTTCAGCAAATATCTAGAAATAGGTTGTTACTTGAATTCGTTATGGATTTTCATCGAGGGTCGGTCACTTTCCTCCATTCAGTATCAAAAACATACTAAAACTGATTTACCCTGAAAAAATCCCACGTAGATCCATGATACAACGTCCCATATTCGACTTCTGTTTGGGAAGCCAGATCTTCTGGTGAATTGATAGGTGCCACCATCCTCTCCACGGTTAGGAAAGCTGCCAGATTTGCAGTGTAGCTGGAAATCAGGATGAGTGTGAAAAACCACCAGCAAGCGCCTACTATTCTTCCGGACATAGATCTGGGAGACAGCTCTCCTCCTTGTTGCATGAACGCTCCCAAAGAAAACCAAAGGGAGTTCATCATTGTGAAATCATTAGCCATTGTACCACCATGATTTGTATGCTGCACAGTTGAGTCTCTGTAACAGATATTAATAGGTATAACTCTGTGCCAGATATAAAAATAGATACCGTATGCAAAAAAAAATGAAGCCGGGAAAAATTATTGGGGATTTTGATGATTCAGAAAGGAGTATTATGTACTGTGATATATGACAATGACAATTGTAATATATTTGATGATTCGAATTGGTTATTTGATCAAATGTAAATCATCCAAAGAAATGATTCGTTCAGGCCAGTCTCAACTCCCTACACTGTTGGTTAATGAACTGACACCTATCAGAAAACAACTACTTCCCTGGCTAATACCATTAATGGCGTTAGATTACATCCAACAGGTGTCAGTGTAGGATTCTTCACTGAAGTTATTCCTGCATATGCTGTTGGCGATACAACTGCCGCAATAGATTTTCAATTATTGAAACACACTTGCAGACCGGTTTCGGACTGTTTGGCCACTCGTCAGTGCAAGGTAGTGCATCAACATGAACGAGGTAATCAAGGAAGTTGAGACTGTCCTGAACGAATTGTTCCTTCAGATGATTTGATTCATAGCCAGTCTTGAAATATACCCACTGAATATGTGGAAAGTTTTTTTTCTTATACGAGGAATCGGGCAAATTTCGGATATGCGACTGAATGATAACTCATAGACCAATTTCAGTTTCACCAGTTTTATTCAAAATTTTTGAAATATCTCGTGAAATAGTGTCCGTAGTCCACAGTATTAAATGGCATAACTCAATTCCAGCTACGTTTACATTGGAACAAAAATGTGGAGTTTTTCATTAAACCTAAAGAAAGCAATAAATACTGCGTTTCTCAAAATTTTCCAGGAAATAACAATAATAATAATGAAATACAATATGGTTCTATGCATCTGATTAGTTCAGGAAATATATAATATATTAGGTGCCGAAGGGATCCATTCTGGGACCTGTTCTGTTTCTTGTATATTCGAATTCTCTGGTTGCGGTAATTTTTCTGGGTTTGCTGATGACATCATTTCAATTCACAAGAAAATAGGAAACAATTTTCATTATGGAAGACTGAAAGTCATTATGGATTCAATGCCATGAAATGGCCCTGAATTTTAAGGAATCTTCGTTTATACCAGAAAGGTCTGTATCAATTGAATCAGAAAATTCAATGGAACTGCATAATGGAAATTTAAATGATGAGGAATTTCTTGGTCTCGTCCTCAAAAAAATTTCTCGTAGACACCATATATTGAAACAATAAGAAAAAAAATTGGTTCCAATATCAGTAGGGGTAATGTGACCAAATTAATTTTCAACAATATGAAAACTTCAAAATGAAATCATGAACTGTATTGCAGAACACGAAATAAAAAATCCTAAATTTCCTAGGATTGTACATTGATCAAACTTTGATATGAATAACACACATTCAAAATCATAAAAAATTCTTTTTAAGATTATTGGCGTTATGAATAGAATGGAGGCATTTTTGTTGCTGAAAAATCTGAAAATCGTTCATTTCAGTAGTCTGATTCATTCGAAATTACAACGTTCTAATATATGTTTGCGGTATTCTAACAAAGTAACACAATCTTTTTTAAAATAATCAGGAAACATAACAAATAAAAGTATAAATAGGGCTCGAGAGCCAACAAATGAACTATATATTATAAACCTGTGAACCTATCAAATACATATTCTCGGTTCAAAACAGAAATGAGTATTCTCATCCATTCAACCAAGAATAAAAATAAATATATAAATACATCGTATATTTCCTATTTTGATAGCCATGATCAGACAATTGAATCACTGGAAAACTATACAAATGAAAAGCAATTCATGACGATCTGTCCAATTTCATCAACAATATCAATCTCATCAGAGAATTCAAGATTGAAGAATATCGTATATCTGTTGATGAATTTTAAGTGAGTTATTTATTTGAACTTTCTGAAATTATCACCTGATAAGCCATAACGTTTTAGTTTTCGCCATACTGAAGAGGTATATGTTACTTTTTTATTCCCTGTATGAACGTATGTTTCTGAAGATGTTTAAACAATTGAAAATAATTTTCAACGTTGTGTATCTCACCAACAGAAAGAATGCCTGATTTCTGTTCTTCTCCATCTATAGGAAAAATAATTGTAACAAATCACCTCTTTCTCTGAGTTGTTGATTTAATTATCAATTGGTCTGAAGATTTTCACATACACAGCAGGATAACAAGTAGAAATCCAAAGTGAATGAAAGATGTTTGTGAAATTGAAAAAGTTTGTGAAAACGAAAATGGCAATGCAGTGCAGAGTTTTTCAAAGCCCACAACAGTAGCCCAGTAGTTATGATTCCAAAAATTACACAAATGCATTTGTTGAATCATGTCTGTTTTCATTCAGTTCAAAACAATGATCGCATTAGAGAAGGAAAGAAAGAGAAAAAGAACAATTGCGGTTCCATTAGAATTTGTTCACATACCTGTGATCTCCAGTATAGTGAATCAGTCTCCACTCATATGGTGAGAATCTGGATACGACGAAAAGGACGATACTAACACCAACGTAAGCAAAAAGAACGCTAACCCAGATCTCTTTTGAAAGAGGATTGAGAAAACTGAATACTCCTGGCTTCTGCTTCATGGGTTTTTTTATCATGATCGAAATCCCAAGCGACATAAACGGCTTGCTGAAGTCGATAACTCTTTCTCTTTCCGACGTGATGGTCATAGGAGCGATGGCCATATCAGCTTCCTGAAAGTGAATGGAATGATCATTATTAGTTAGATAATAAACTTGAGTATGTTCGAATAGGAGAATGAGTGGTGAAATTGGTGAGAAACTGACTGAAAAATCGTAGTCAGCAAACAATCATAGACGAAACGTTAACCGAATTGTATCATATGGAGTCCCTCAGGGTAGTATCTGAGGTCCACTTCTATTTACAATATGAACAGTTGATTTTTCGAAATTTCTTGAGTTCTGTTAAATACATCAATATGCTAATGATTCAAAAATTGATAAACCGTTTTATCCTCTTCTTGTGACGTAATAAATTCCGATCTTGATTTTTTTCCAAACTTTCTGAAGCTCATGTCTTCTGAATGACTTAAACCGAAACTGAAATGCCCGTAACTTAATATGAAAACAGTGAAAGTAACGAAGTTCAATTCAATGCCATGAAAACCCAGGCATCGGTTTTCTCCGAAAAGATAAATGTCTCCGAACCGAGTATAATGATGTCAGAACAGGCAATGCCGCTCTCCGCTTTGATAAGTTTGTTGGGGGTTGGAATAGACACCAATATGATTTGGCACAATCATGTCGCTGGAATTGCATAGCCCACCCCCAAAACATACTCTGAAGCTGCTGGATTCCATCCAGAAAAGAGCCATCCACCTGAATGGAGACGCGAACATCAGTCCCAACCTTCATAGTCTGGAAGAAAGGTTGGAGATTTGTTTCTCTTTTACAGATACTTTCACGGAAAGTTTTCAAGTGACTTGGCACATTTGATTCCACCAAGAGCGGTACATATCAGAAATACGCGACGGACTGTGGCTGCTCATCGTTTTGAGGTTCAACTCAGTACACCTCGAACTTCACTCCTCAAAACTCTTTCATTTGGAGAACTGCGTGTATGTGGAATCAACTTCCTGAGAACGTTTTCCCAAATGAATTCAATTTCCAACGATTCACGTTCAAATCCAACGTGAATCGCTGCTTTCGCACAGGCACTGCTCTCAGAGCATCTTGAGGATTTCTCTGTAGTGCTTGTGTTCTGTCCTTGAAAAAAACTGATTTCATGTAAAGTATTGCCTTTTGAATTTCGAGTAATGATAAATCAGTCTCTGCTCCATATAATGCTTCTAATGTATGAAGAAATATTCAATTATCAATTGAAACACAAACTCTGTGATTCTCCCACTTCATTAAGTCATACAGTGAATTCTTCAATGAATCCAAATTGTTGAAACCTGAATCCAGATTTGGAATCTATATATCAAGCTTAATAAATAAAATCTATGAATATTATTTACCTATTCAACATATTCCAATTCAGAGAGTTGTACACTGTTTTCCCATATACCATTGGCATGAGTAAGAAATGTTTTTTTTTTTATATGTTGCAGTGATCACATTTGATGCCCTGCCAGAAATTGATAAATGTTCCGCTTCTTTTCAAACCTCTAGGATGAAAAATACCTATTTGATCCGAATACGGTTGAGGTGAAATAGTTTCTTGAATTATAAGCTCACCTATTAACAAACATTAACATTTAATTCACATGATCATTGATATGATTTTCATAATCATCATTTTTTTCAATTATTTATTATTAGAAAAGAATGTAGGTGAATTAGTATGATTTTATTGATGGTTCATTATACCATTACTTATGCACTATTGCCTTCACAGAAGTTCCATTTGAAATAAAGTCTATTACAAGTGATAACAGATTTGGAAAAAAACTGAAATTATGCCTAACCAATAACAATAAGTGAGATACATAAAATATTGGAACGAAACAAATGAAGTATTGATTCAGAAAGAAAAAGCACATGTTCTCACAAGTGAGAATATAAATATTTACAAGTATAAATGGAAATAATTTCACAATTCATGATCTACACCAGCTTTTCACGAATATTTGAAGTTTTATTCATATGTTTCAATTCACATCTGTCTATATTCTGTACTGTTGCAATCTTTATTAACGAAGACTTACCTTATAGAATAGACAGCAACTCTACAAATGTGCAGTCATCAAGGACCATATTAAGAACAGAACATTGAATGAAAAATATAAAACAAATGGTGTATGATTGATAACTGTTATGGCCGATCGTTTGGTTTGTAATGTTGTTTGTTCACTGGTTCATGTTCATGATAGTTTTATTTATTTTTCCATTTCAACTGACATCACACACAAAACGCCTTAACTTAGTTTATTGTTTCAGTGTTTTTGTCATACACAAGCTCTATGAGCTTCAGTGTATGACAAAAACAATTCAATTAGTATTCAATCTAATGAAATAAACATTATTGTTGTTATAATTATACATATACCACCTTGCTTTTTCAATAATGTAACACGTATATGTATTCTAATAAAGAAGAAGATACATCATCATCATTATAATTAGCATCATTATTATTCTTTCTAGACCCACCATATTCTGATCAGTTGACCGATTAGTATTCTATCAAATACAAATACCAATACGAACCTTGAAAATATCACTGAGCCTATCAAACACGAAAAAATGTGAAGTTAACTAAACATTCATCCAATACATCACTCAAATCGATGAAAAATATTTGAAAGACTTTTGCTTTCACAGTATGCTTTCACAGGACGACCACAAATCCTCTACTGAGAACATATATTGCTCACGTTGTAGTATTTAAAAAAAAACTTGAGTGTTTTTAAGTCGAACTTCACATTGACGTATATGTATAAACGATACATCGTTCCCCAAAAGAAACTGGTAATTCTGATTTTCAATTCAGTTTATGTTGCCAGATTTATAAACTTTATGCCTATTCTACTGTCTAAAAAGTATTCATTTACAATTATATCATTCTTTGATAGCCATTTTTGTGGAAGACCTAATACTTCTACAATCTGAAAAATGAAAAAAGCCAAATCAATAGAAAATCTGTTGAAGTGTAATAAGGGGCACACTGACAAGATCATCCCAAAAAGTTACTGCGTGATATAAACACCTGAAGAGTTAACTTAGTAACTTGTGCAGTACAAATTGAAAAAAATTATTGAAAACAATCGAAATTGTAAATAACTTCGACTTTGACAGAAGTCAAAAGAATTGATGATCCAGATGTTATATAATAATAATGAAAATAATAATAATGATACTGATAATGTTCATTTTAGAAAAAGAAATATAGTTTTTTTGTGAACACAAAATCTATCAACTGAAACCACAAATGTACGGCTGGCTCCTGCTGGTTGCTCCGTGCATTTGTATTTGTTTCTTTTGATAACCTAGTGTTGCCCATCCTTACAGTTGGCAGCACCAAATTGATGATGAACCAAAAGTCCAAAACACGAATCTATGGTTTGCCACTTTCTTGAGTGCTATGTCCGATTATTGACTTCCGTATCTGTATCAAGACACTAAGTAACCTTCATATTTCTATTATTTCTTGGGTCTGGATGTCACGAAGGTAGCTATAGTTGTCTCCATGGTTATTTCGATTGTTTTCTTGTAAACTCAAGATCTATTAACTGAAACCACAAATGTGCGACTGGCTCCTGCTGGTGGCTCCATGCATTTGTATTTCTTTCTTTTAGTAACCAAGTGTTTCCCAACTTTACACTTGGCTGCACCATACTGATGATGGTCCAAAATCCCGAAACACGTTTCTATGGTTTGCCACTTTCTTGAGCCTGGTCATCACATAAACATGCATGTGAAACAATAAATTGAGCCAAGAAAGTTTCTACGTGGTAACAGTTGAAATGGAAAATTAAATGAAAAATATCATGAACCAGTGAACAAACATCAATCTGAAATATCGGTCATGAAAAAAACTATCTTTCACCCACCATATACATAGATGAATTGAGTCATATGTTTTATATTCAATTCAGTGGTCTATTATTTATATTATGGTCATTGGTCATTGATGACTGCACATTTGCGGAATTGCTGTCTATTCCTTTGCTGATTGATTTGACCGTTACTTAATGAAGATCCATAGTAAATCCATCAAATTTGTTGAGGTCAACTCGTGAGATGTAGTTCATTGAGTGGGTATGATATAAATCAAAAAGGGAAAATTTGTGGACAGAACACTCAACAAATGGAGGCAAACCGCGGACACGTGTTTCTGGATAATGGCCTCATCAGCGCGGTGCAGCCAATTGCAAAGATGGACAATAACTGGTTACCAAAAATGAAAAACTTCATATATGTACGGTGTCACCAACAGGCGCTAACCGCAAATTTGTGGTTTCAATTAGAAGACCTTGCATTCCTGGACCCAGAAATCACGCAGGTAGCTATAGCTGCCTACGTGGTGATGTTAGATGATGCCTGGGAATGCTGGGTCTTCTAATTGAAACCACAAATATGCGGTTAGCTCCTGTTGGTGACACCGTGCATATGTGAAGTTTTTCATTTTTGGTAACCAGTTGTTGTAAATCTTTGCAATTGGCTGCACCGCGTTGATGAGGCCAATAGCCAGAAACACGTGTCCGCGGCTTGCCTCCATTTTTTGAGAGTTCTGTCCACAAATTTTCCCTTTTTGATATATATCAGCAGTCAAGCTGGTGGAAAATAATTCCATGAAAATCAAAAAAAGAATAGACAAGTACTCTTTGATCATTCCCATATTGATTTCAATTTAAGAGCCACCAGTATACAGCTGTTTCAGCCTATTGGGCATCGTCAGTACCGGGCAGGCGGTCCTCGATTGAAGACAAAATGAGACGTAATCCATCTTGAGTTCCTACAGGTTGAAGCCTGGCTCCCTTCCCCTTTCAACTGGTGTTTGTCAGAAAGACAAACGGGTTATGACTGGTGTTAATTGGTGGCATGAAAGTCCTGAGACATCCATACCGCCCTTCGCTGTATACCCCTACCTGGCTGGGGTGAGATGGATGAAGATATTATTCATCCATTAACGGAGGACATAGGGGCCTCATGCGACAGAGTGTCGGGGCCTTCTATATCGGGAGAGGTCGTCTACAGCGTAATCTATAGCTTCCCTGACTAAAAAGACAAAATGAGAAAAAACCAAGAAAGTACTTGATAAAAATAGGTGCGTAAACGCAAGCGAAACGTAGGTTAGAAAGGTTAATGCAGTCAAGCTGCTGGAAAATAATTCCATGAAAATCAAAAAAAGAATAGATAAGTACTCTTTGATCATTCCCATATTGATTTCAATTTAAGAGCCACCGGTATACAGCTGTTTCAGCCTATTGGGCATCGTCAGTACTTTCTTGGTTTTTTCTCATTTTGTCTTCAATAGAGGACCGCCTGCCCGGTACTGACGATGCCCAATAGGCTAAAACAGCTGTATACCGGTGGCTCTCAAATTGAAATCAATATGGGAATGATCGAAGAGTACTTATCTATTCTTTTTTTGATTTTCATGGAATTATTTTCCAGCAACTTGACTGCATTAACCTTTCTAGATTTCATATCACATCTAGAAACATGTGGATTCGTTTTCCGATGGCATTCCAGGTTAGCTTTCCAAATTTCTGCTACCGCAGTTGTCGGTTGATTGGTCAAACCACCAACACTGACATAAAAACTTGGCAAGTTGACTTGGATGTCACACCAATAGGTGGTTCCATTTCTGTTTCGCTTGCGTCTACGCAGCTATTTTTATCAAGTACTTTCTTGGTTTTTTCTCATTTTGTACTCAGGATATATATATATATATATATATATATATATATATATATATATATATATATATATATATATATATATATATATATATATATACGTGTTTCCGGCTATTGGCCTCATCAGAAACACGTGTCCGCGGTTTGCCCCACAACGACTTTTTTCTGCTTTCAAACCTCGAAATAATGCTCGCTGAAAAGAAATTCAGCTCTAATGAAGAGGTTATCGTCGAAACTGAGGTCTATTTTGAGGCTCAAGACAAATCGTACTATGAAAATGATATCCAAAAATTTTATGACCGCTATAATCGTTGTAACTCCCTCGAAGAACAATTATATTGGGCAAGAAATTTGGACAAGAAATTTTATCGAAACAAATGTTTTTTCTATGTTAGCCTAAGAACTCTTTAACCCAACTATTACGCAGCTCAAACTGTTTATTTTCATTATTTTATCATCAGAAAAATTTTTAATTACATTTATAGACAATTATTGTTTCATGAGTTGAGAGTTATATCCGTCCACTCACAGAGTTTTCAACAGCTAAAAAGTAGAAATGAAATTCAAATATTCATGAACAATTTATTAATATCGATGTTATTATGACTGAAACTGAGAATTGCCAATCCCTGTGAAATGATTGATGAGTAGAGATCTCGATATCAACCCAAAAAACAATCGTGTGTGAACAGGTCAACTCTGTGAAATGAATGAGCAGAATGGGGACTTTATTTGCCCATTTATGTTCATCACGCAACTGATAAATTATAGATCAACTTGAAAACGGTGATTAAATTTGATTACCAACATTCATATATTTCGTCACATTTTGATAGCCTTCGACTGATAAATTAAGAACATGCACTTCATGTCAATTAAGATAAATTTACGTTGTGGCAATTGAATTTTATCAACTTGGACATAGTTGTGATAATTTTTTAGATTTTGGATTACAAATCTTGCCCAAGTGATAGTATTGTTCCTCTTAGCAATTATTTTAAAAAAATCAGACCTGACATATTTATCCGAGCTTCATTTTCATAAGAAATATCTTCAGAAACCAAAACTATTGGCATGATATGTTTCTAAAGGAAATACTTCTTTCCATACACCGTCTGTCGACGACGTTTCGATAACTAACTGAGCATCACTAGGATATAATGAAGAGTGAATTTTCGTATCTGAAATAGGTCGATTTATATAGATACATCATCACCACAAGAAATTTATCAAATTAGGGGCAAATCATTTAGAGAAACAATTCTTTCAGTCCAGTCTCAACTCCCTACATTGTAGGTGAATGGACTGACACCTATTAGAAAACAACTATTTTCCTGGCTCCCTGGCTAATACCATGAAGTGCGTTGGATTATATCCGACAGGTGTCAGTGCAAGATTCTTCACTAAAGTTATTTTTGCATATGTTGTTGACGATACAACTGTCGCAATAGATTTTCGATTATTGGAACATACTTGCAGATCGGTTTTGGATTGTTTGGCCACTCGTCAGTGCAAAGTAGTGTCTGTCATTAACATAAAGTCGATGATTTCCGATAATTGAAAATATAATTCTTCCAGAGTATCATTTCCCGAACTAGGCTGAGACGGAGAATAAATAACAGGTTTGTCATTGAACCATCTGCCTGTGAACGAGGTAACCAACTGAAATTTGCCACATTTCTCGTATGAGGAAAGAAAACTTTTCACATATAGTCGGTGGGCAGTGGGCGGATTGTACCTTTAGATGATGTGATTCATAGCCAGGTTCAATGATCCCAAATCCAAATTTATAGGCGTACAATACAGACTACCTGCTATGTGCCCAATAATTTCCTGTTTTCTATTTCTAATTATCATACAACAGGGTGGATAACGGGCTTTATCGCAGTTCATGAATCCCATTTCACTTCTCTGATTCCTAAATTTTCATAAACTCATCTCAATAATTTTAAACAATTTTTCCCCACTGAATAGTCGTTCTCAAAGAGATGTCGAGCGGCATCAAACTCATCTGGTCTACGAAACAAAATATCTTGAATTCTCGAATTCTTTCGTCACACTGACTTTCGTGTTGTTCAACATTTGATATGTACGAGCAGTTCAGGAGGAAATTGCTTCCATTTCAAGAACTGTTTCACGAGCAGAGTTTAGATTGTTGTCATTTCCAAAGTTTTCGAAAATATTTCATGGCATTCACCTAATTTCTTGGACAGTCAGGTCTACTCCATCAACATGATAGATCCAAGTCTATAGAAAGTAACTGAACTACTTTCTTGTTTCCAGTTCAAAACAGCTCAATTCCCAAACAATTGGTGAACAATTTGGTAACTGTTTCTATAATCATAGTGACTACAGTTCTGACACATGTGAAATATATATTGGATTCAATTTTCGTCTTAGATTTTATTTCTACTTATCATTGATTATGATGATTTTAGTGTTCATTGGAGATTGAGTTCAAAATAGGTTCTTACAGAAATCAAGAAACTGCTTGACATTGGTTTTTAGAATACGTGAATTTTGTGGCTTTTACTGAGACTACCACAATCTGAAAAACGAAATTGGCCAGCGAAACAGTGAAACATGTGTCTCTTTTCTCCAAGTTATGATATATGACAAATTATTCATCAATAGTGCATTTCTTCAGTGAAAAATGAATTGAACTTTCGTAGAAATTCATTGGGGTGTCTTTTGTATGAGGTTCTCCATTACATTTTTTATTTTTTTATTTTCCCATATCGTGAAAGATTATAATTTCCAGAAAAATCTATAGAAACATTCTGATTTCCTTCATAGAAAATAACTTTTTTTTTAATATTACCTGTCTTACTAGTTCTCCAACCATTCCGTCCCAACCACCTTTAACGTCATGATTTTCTGATCCATAATGACCATCTTTTACTATCCGCAATTCATCTACAACAGAAATTATTTCCAATTATTCAGTCTGAATCATGAATATACTTTATGTCAAGTTAATCAGTTGTCCGTTATCGAACCCACTCGTAACATGGTCCAAGGAACGAAAATAGTAAAATAGTATATGAGTAGATTTCATTACTTTCACTTAAGCCATTTCATCAAACCCCCCATCAACTATGGAAAGTCACCACGATTTCGATATGGACTACGACATATAACTCAAGGAAAATAAAGAGAAAAAAGTAAGTCTGCTAGAATCTCTGGAAGTCAAGAAACGCAAATAATAATTATTTTTTCCAAAATCTACCTGTTTTGACAGAATCAATTATTTATCTTATAAAGTTTTGTAGCTACCCAGCATTATGTAGAAGATTCTGTGGAATACCTATCAATTCCACTGATGAAACCACTGTGTAGTGAAACGCGTCTTGAATGAAACTCATAGTGTGAAAATTGTACCATTATTATCATGGATGGGGTGTCAACAGGGCCGTCGCCATGGAGGGGATGGGGGGGAGCCTCCCCTGCTTTTTCGACTCGGGAAAAAGTTGGTAAATTTTGGGCAGTGAAGATAGAAAAAAATAATAGTAAAAAATGAATGAAAATTGAAAAAATGAAAATGAGAGAAAAGAAAGGGAGAGGAAGTAAGAAAAGGGAAAAAAAAACAGGAGGAATTCTGAGTTGTTTGAAAACTTCAAAAAAGTTTAATTTCTCCCAAGGAAGAGAACAGTCCTGAACAATCCATAAATTTTAAAGTGACAATTTTACAAAATTTCCAGCTTTTCGCTGTTTTTTCGACTTGGAAAAGTTGAGAAATTTCCGGCAGTGAAGATAGAAACAAAAATAGTAGAAAACAATAAGCATAATATCATTTGAGTGTTGCTTCCTTTCATTTGTATTGGATATTCCTATACATGGTGGAAATAGTGGAAGATCAAGGACCTTGGTCCAAATTAGAATAACAACCCTTATTATTTTTATAATAACCAAAATTTATTTTTGTTTGTGCATACCCAAACGGGCATAAGCATTCAGCCAATATTTGAATAGCTAAGTAAGGAAATTAATATATTATAGTAGTAACTGATCCCTCGGCTTTCATTTTTTCGAAAGTTGGGAAATTTTGCTGGTGGGCTTGGGAAAATTTGGATTCTCTCCCCTCCCTGGTTTTTCTTTTCGCTACGGCCCTGGGTGTCAAAACTATTCTTCTGGTTGTTTGACTGTGGTCTGCAGGATTTCACGCCAGACGTTTCGTCTATTACTGCGGTAGACATTATCAAAAGCGATAAGTGAGGTAACGGTTGAAGTGGTCGAGTTGTTCAAGTTGTTGTTCCCATTATTCCTAACCCAGGAACTATAATACTGGTTTGACTTCGGTTTTGTATCATTTTTATTGGAGGAGACAACTTGGATTCTCTCAATTGAATCATCTGACATTGTTTGTGTTCAATTAAGGACAGGTAGCCAGGTTTTATCAATGTTCATCGCCTCTTTTTTTCTATTGAAATCATCCCTGTGTTTTTGAATTTTCATTGCCTTTATACAGGATGTTTCAAATTCGATCCTCACCATTGGGATCTCGGAAACCATGAGAGATTCGAAGATGGTTGAACTCGGGCAAAGTTGCGCAAGTACCCGACCAACCATATGCCGTTGAGAAGGTTCTGAAATTCGGAGTATTTCCGGAGATATGGTTTCTATTTCTTTCTGACATTATTTTTCGAAGGATTCAAAAAATTCTTTTCAGATTTGTCACGTTTCGTCTTCCAGCCACCATCATCAACTCCATTTTTTCTTATGGGCACTATATTGGATTCTTTCTGTTTTGAATAGAACCAGATTTTACCTTCTCAATAATGTATCATAAGTTATAATTTTTTGTTGAAAAATTGGAGATATTGGAAACATTGTATTCTTATCATAATAGGCTTTGACTTTGGTGCTTCTAAATTTGACTTCCAATTTGTTATAGTCAATGACATTTTGTAATTGTATTTTTGGCGACAAACGGCTGTCACGAATGAAGAAAAAAGAGATGATACAAATTTATTACAAATATGATAGAAACAGTGTTAGGACATCCGAAATGTATTCAAATCTTTTATCCCGAAAGACGACAACGACATCGAACTATGTTCAAGTTATTGGATCAAAATCTGACCGATGTTCATTTGAAAAGCCGAGAAAAAAATACGAGGAAAGAATCAACAATCAAAATTTGATAAATGAGGTGTGTATGAGGTAAATTAAATATTGTGTCCTTTTCAATAAAAATAGAACTTTGAACAAATAACAATAATTAACTATAATGTAAAGACAAAAGTAAATCACAGTAAATGCTCAAAATGCTGGCCTTGTTTTTGATAACACAACTGTGCCCTTCTTCGAATATTATTCACTGCACGATTAATTTTCCTCCTCCTCAATCTTCCGAACTCTCTAACAATGCTGTGTTGAAGGTCCTCAATATTTTGATATTCCTTCTGACCATAAACTTTCAGTAAGCTAATTTGATACTTGTCTGGTACAACACTTGAAACACTTGAAACACTTAATGATATTGGTCTGATGAAAAAACGCATATAAAAATGGATTCTTGAACAAACTAGACAATTTGTCAAAAACATTGTAGACACAGCAAATTGATTAATTTCTTATTTTTTTAGTTTCTTTTATGCTTGATAAGTTTTGATTTCCTCTTATAAGCTATTTAGAGAATTTAAAAATTAATTATTCACGAAATAACAGGCTGTAAACTGATAAACTGATGAGTTGGAAAAATCATGATTTTCATGAGACGAAACAAAGAAAAACATGTTGTTTCCACAGACAGGTTCCATGTGAAGCTAAGTGGCAATCGTTTTTATTTGTTGACTATGTATAAATGTACTTAGGATACCTTTATGCTTTTCAATAATCGATGTAATAATTCGAAAAATATTTGGCAGATAAATTTTATTATTATTTTTTTTCACCGTAGTGTGCGCTGGTCAGGCCCTATCCCCCGAAGCCCTGATACATTCGGGAGGGCGCGCCAGCATTATCAACCAATGACCTCTCCCCACACCGTGGGGTAAGGGATCATTGCCCTGAGCAAGCGCAGTGAGCCAAGAATGACAGCCTTCTACATTCGTGCGGCTAAGATTTCTGTCTTAGTGCGGCAAGCCGGCATGATTTTAAGATTCGAGAGTAGAGAGGGCATCATTCCACCAAGGACTCCAATAATCAGAACAACCATCTTGACACAGTGATCTGTATAGAGTCTGCGGAGTTCGAATAGAAAATCTCGATATTTTATTCGTTTTTATTCCTCTTTTCTGACGATATTTGTCTCGCCAGGAGCTGAAAACTCCACTACAAATATCGTTTTGCTCTGGTGATCAAGAAGGACTACATCAGGCTTATTAGCTTGTATGAGCCTGAGAGTGGGAACGAATAGTTCTAAAAAATTCGGCACATCCCGTTCCCCACAACGGACTCAATATCCCCTGGAGCGTAGGGCAACACTGGTTGCTCATAAATACCGTAAGAGTGCCGTAGATGGTAATATAGCCCTCTCAGAGCCGCGTTATGTCGATGGATATAGGCCGAGATTGTATATGCTGGACGTGCTGTTAGCAAGTGCATTAAGTTCTAGGGCGCCTCGCGGCAGGCCCTGCACCTTGTGTTATTATTATTATTATTATAATTATTATACTCGGAGTTTCAGAACTTTCCCAACGGCATATTGTTAATGAGGTAAATGCGCAACTTCGCCCCAATTCAACCATCTTCATATCTCTTCTCATATAATGAGGCATATAGCTGAGGATGCCGTGATTTCAGAGGTTCGCAACTAACTTCAGGAAAATTCGGTTTGAGTAGGGATTCCATACTTTCCTTGGTGGTATCGGGAGCCGCTCTATAGATATGGAGATCTACAAATTCAGGCACTCCTTTTACTGCTTCAGCATTTCCAGAATTGGCATTATTGTTACCAACAATCACTTTGGCAGGTTTTCGTTAACGGGGAGTGATGGTTTTTCATGTATTGTCCCTAGATGTAGTCGATTCAATCGAAGTGGACGTTGTTTGTCGTGAATTATCCGCCAGATGGATAATATCATTCAATTTATTTCTCGCAGTCACTTCCAGTAATGTCCTTGACACGTCATTTTCTTTAATCCGTTGGGAGTTTCCTATGGAATTCCCTTTTTTTTTAAATGTGGAGATAATATCAGCTGAATCAGTTTTTATTCCTCTTTCTTCTGTTTGTAAATAGTTGATATCAGACAAAGTTTTTGTGGTGGAGCTGGCATTACTTTTTTGGCCTGCCAGATGTCCCACAATTACTTCGTTCATATTTTTTGGGCTACTACAATCGATTTGTTTTTATCTTTTGATAAATTGCAATTTTCATGTACAATGGAGTTCCTACTTTCCAGTTCTTCGATAATACGATTGAGAAGATCATTTTCTCTTTCAAGACTATACTCCTTACTTGATTTACAGGTTTGGTTCTCGTTGTCAGTAGTTGTTGTATGCTGGCAAATTACATTTTTTCCTTGAGAAGACTGTTTAAAACAACTTGGGTGGAAACTTCATTCCACTTAATACACATAACTTTATTGGTGACACTTTTTTTGCAGTATTTGCAGGAAGATAATATAAAATTGGAGACACATTCTAGCAATAAAGTTTCTACGTTGAGAATACGTAGAGTACTTCAACCGTTACCTTATGGCCTTCGATAATGCCCACCACAGTGATTGGCCGAAACGTCAGCAGTGTATTCATATATATTTTGATTTTCACATTTCAAATGATTTTGGACATTTTTTTGGATTCTTCTGTATCTTACTCTTAGGGTGAATTTGATCTTTTCTAAAATCATACTCACAGTTGATTCCGAGTTTTTTGGCTATGAGATTTGCAAGATCTTTGCAGTAACCCTCGAAGCGATTATTTCCAGACAGAATTTCTCCAGACTCGGGAATTCGCATCATAATGTAAGGTTCTTCCTAAAAAAATAACAGTATCCAACAAATCATATTCTTTGAGAGAGATAATTCTGAAATATATCTCAAAAGATGTCTGGTTGCTATGTGAATGTGTTGTTGAATGTGAATAGCGAATACTCACCACTATAGTTGTGACAATGTAAGTTTTGTTTTTCTCAATATGTGCATTTGCTTTCAATCTCGTATATTTAGCTGCGATTGGATTGAATCCAGTTACATCGCTCCATTCTGCAACTTTCACCATAGCGCTGTTGACTGTCATTTCCACAACATGCAGTGTGTAATTTTCCCTACGTCCCTCCTCACTGAAGCGGATTTCGCCTGTTAATCCTTCAAGCTCCACCTGAAATTCAGATAAACATTAGTAGCATATTGTATAAATCTTCAAATAACACCTAGCCTCGAAAATGTAATCAATATTCGCGATGAATCAATGATACCTGGTGGTTCAAAATCCTACATTTACTCAACTCAAATTGTAAAGCGTCGAAACAATCGAAACTGCTATTTCTTTAAATGAATCCAACGCCCTCACAAATGGATTTCAGACCATGAATGTATGACAAATTTTGCTTCTGGCAGCTTTTATATTTCTGTATATTCCTTGTATATGAATGTGAAATAGCATATCAATATAGAAAAGGTCTACGTCGATTGATTAAAGAAATACAGTTAAATTCCATAATGAAAATATCAAATACTTTCCTAGTGCTAAATTTCTTGGCCTTATTCTAGAGGAAAAATTATTATGAAGACAACATATTGGAATAATGAAAATTAGAATAGCTTACATGGCTGGACATTTATTCAAAATAAGAAATGTTATACACCGATACAGAAAGTTGCGTGGTCAATATAAACACAGATTTGCTCAAAACATTCCTCTACTCGGAGACTCGTGGACTGAAATAATGGATCCAAATGGAACTTTGGCCTTATGCATAGGGTCTCAAAGAAACTTTAGGTTAGGCTCATTTTCGATAACGCAGACATTGACTGGGTAGACAGTGCTAAAAATTTCGACGTAACCATAGATGCCCTTTGTCTTTCCATGAACATGAGACAAACATTTTCAAAGTATTATTCTTCAAACTCAAATCGCTATACAAATTCAAGTATCAGTTATCAGAAGAATTGAAACTCATATTAGTTGAAACTCTTATTTACCCCCATATCGATTATTGTTGTTCGGTGTATTACAATTTTTTGCCGCAATATACCAAGCAGAAGTTACAACGTATGCGATTTGTATACTGTATACCATATGGTGAACATGTCACCCCATTTTTGTTAAAAATGAAGGAGCTGAATGTGAGGTACAGAGTCCAATATTTGATAAAAATATTGCTTCAAAATGAAACACCTAGTTATTTATATAGTTTATTAAGCAGGCATTCTGACATACATATGGTCAAGTTGAGAATTAACTCATTCAATATACCTAGGCACCGTACTTCGAAATTTCAAGGATGTTCTTCTTATATAGCCCCTTCTTATCTGAATGAAATTTTACACTATTTTAGTCATAATACCATAATATTCATCAAAAAGAAATAAAATCACAGATGCTTACTGCTCAGTGCTAATTTAAAAAAATTGAAATTTAATGTATGGTAGTGAATGAAATTGTTAAATTGATCAAAAAAATGTTGAGAATATTAAGAGTTATCAGCAATTGTATGATCTATTATTTTTTCTCTTCTCTATCATTGTTATGATAGTAAATAAGTATTTTTATAACTATTTTCTTACACTCACTGTATAATTTTTTGAAGGGGTGGAAGATAGCCTCTGGCTAACCCTTTTCTTTTCATGTATAAATATATTTTTTATGCATAATAAACGATATTATTATTATTTTTATTATTTTTTTTCACCGTAGTGTGCGTTGGTCAGGACCTATGCCCCGAAGCCCCGATACATTCGGAAGGGCGCGCCAGCATCATCAACCAATGACCACTCCCCACACCGTGGGGTAAGTGATCATTGGGTCCGAGAGTCATGTGCCCTGAGCAAGCGCAGTGAGCCAAGAATGGCAGCCTTCTGCATCTGTGCGGCTAAGATTTCTGCCTTAGTGCGGCAAGCCGGTATGATTTTAAGATTCGAGAGTAGAGAGGGCATCATTCCACCAAGGACTCCAATAATCAGAACAACCATCTTGACACAGTGATCTGGATAGAGTCTGCGGAGTTCAAAGAGAAAATCTCGATATTTTATCCGTTTTTAGTCCTTTTTTCTGATGATATTTGTCTCGCCAGGAGCTGAAAACTCCACGACAAATATCGTTTTGTTCTGGTGGTCGAGAAGGACTACATCAGGCTTATTAGCTTGTATAAGTTTGAGAGTGGAAAACGAATAGTTCCAATAAATTCCATTCCCCACAACGGATTCAATATCCCCCGGAGCGTAGGGCAACACTGGTGTCTCGTCAATACCGTAAGAGTGCCGTAGATGGTAATATAGCACTCTTAGAGCCGCGTTATGTCGATGGATATAGACCGAGACCGCATATACTGGACACGCTGATAGCAAGTGCATTAGGGTCTCGGGCGCCTCGCGGCAGGCCAGGCCCTGCACCTTGTGTCAGGAACCTCTATACCCATCATGCGACTGCAGTAGACTAAGGTGTTGGATACACCATCCTGACAAGCCATGATGAACCCCTCAATTTACCAACTTCACGTCTGTTCGCAGGAAGATCTAAGAAGGATCGAGTCCCTTAGGTATCTCATTCCATTACGTATAGGACTTTTGGGTTGAGAGAGTTAAGATATGAAAGAAAATCGTTTCCTGTATCTTCACCATCTTGTCATACCACAAACATGTCATCAACATAGCGCAGCCAACAATATAAAGATTTAATCCGGTTCTAAGCCTCCCCCCACCACTATGACGTCATTAATGGCTAATTAGTGACAAATGATGTGATTAGGGTGACCTTGAAAAATATGTCTGGTGCATATTTGTGACCTAGAACGATATGTCTGGTGCATATCTGAAAATGTATGGAATACTTTCTTTCAGACATTGGTTGTGTGCTACCTTAGGGGTGAATTTTCCCTTTATGTAAATGAAACTTTCAGCAATATCAAGTATAATATCTTGATTATTAATAACAATTCGAATTTCATCTGAATTCCTAAACAGTGGTGATCCATATGATTTATATGTGTGCTCATGTAAATTTATGAGGGAATGATCGAGCACTGGTTCATCAAATATATTCAAGTTTTCATTGTTTGTTTCGAGCACAATTATTTCCTCACTTTCAATCCAATCGATTCCGAGAATTTAAGATCTTTCACAGACAGAACCTGGTGTGTAGCATACATTTTCTAGTCGAGATTTCCTTTTTAGTTGTGTAATCGTTTTGGATATGTGGTTCTCGATGATTCTGTCTATTATAACGAAAACCCGTTATTGAAAGTTATTCGATTTTCTTCAGTCTCAAAACTATGAAAATCTCTTCGTCACTTTCAAAATCGACAAGATAATTATTTTGATCTAAAATATGCACGGTGATGCTGTGAATCAACTGACGACCTTCTAGACTGACAAGCATATATACAGGGTGTCCCATATAAAACTCCGCAGGCAAATATCTGAAAAATGAAGGGGAATATCCAGATTTTGTGAAGGCAGATGATTTTGATGTGAAATGGTCCTCTTATTTACGAAGAGATCCAGCAATAGGCTTAATCCATTAGGGCGTCGCGACACGACGCCAATTTTTTTAAGTAGTAACCTAGATTTTCGGAATCTAATTCTTTGGCAGAAATTAGCTTTTTGGAAAGATTGATAAAATGAAATGATACTTGCTTGATAATGTTTTGCACAAAAGTTGTAACCAAATTTTAAATTGAATGCATTAAAGTGAATGTTGGAAATATTCAATATTTCCAATAAAATTGACATATAACAATCTTTATTATTCATAGAAAAATATTAAGTATGGAAAGTTAATTTGCTATATTTTCAGACGAACGAAAGTCTATTTTTATTACCAACAATGTTTCATGTGAAAACTTTGACATTCATTCAAATATACTCATTGAAATTTAATTCCCAAACTTACTTTTAGAAAGTGAATTTAAAGTTTCATTATAATTCAACAGTCATATAAATAACTAACATTTTATTGAAAGGTCAAAATTATATGCGGAATTGAAACGTTTGTTGAATTTACTCGAATAATACATTCCATTGACTGTTGAATAAAAATGTTTGTTCATTGAGGAGTTCAACTATATGTATACAGATTATTTTTCAGCATAATATATAGTAAATTGGCGTTCCATTTTCAATACTGTGAAACAATATTTTTCTTCGGAGCCAATAAAAGTTTCAAGTTATTTCATTAGTCTTTTTTATTATTCATATAACAATTTTATTCATGTAACATTTTAAATCAAGTCTCATTTGAAATAACAAATTTTGCGAACAATCGTTTTTTATGTGTTCAAAAATTAAATTCTAACAAATAAATTGTTAGTTGAATAAATTGAGGAATGAATATTTGTGACAATAAAAAGTAATACGGTGTTCCATACAAAACACATTGGATTTGAATCGCTGGAGATCAAATTCATTTAGAAAAACGTTCTCACATAAACGCAGTTCTCCAGATGAAGGAGTTCGAGGTGTACTGAGTTGACCCTCAAAACGATGGGCAATTACAATTCATCGCGTATTTCTGATATGTACCGCTTTTGGTGGAATCAAATGTGTCAAGTCCCTTGAACACTTTCCGTGAAAGTATCTATAGAAGAGAGACAAATCTCCAACCTTTCTTCGATGTTCCATGCTATCAAGGTTACACGTGATGTTCGCGTCTCCGATCAGGCAGATGACTCTTTTCTGGATGGAATCTAGTAACTTCAGGGTTTGCTTGGGGACAGAGCTCCATACATGAGAACACTACTCCAAAGAAGGTCTGATCTGCGTTTTATGAAGTTGCTGAGGTGTGTACAGCTTTCTCTAAGGTCCGTTTGTTCGTTCATCTCACTGGAAATAGGTTGACAAGGGGCGAAGAGGGCGGTTATATCTGTGGTTATATACGTCGCTGATTATCCGTATCGTGTCCTTGATCGGAACCATCGTGTATAAAATGACCACGTCGGAGCTCACTAGTATGTCTCCAGGACCTAACTCCATATCTCTACTCTTTTTGATGAAGTATACCGAGCTCTCAATCTATTAAATCTGTTAAAAATATGTTTTCCCGTTAATCGTTACAGAGTCAATAAATGACTCTGTAGTTCCTATAAATGGCTGCAATAGGGTTGTCAAGTATTTGGCCAGCATTTACGATAGGTCTAATTGGCACATTCTCTTTATGGATTACTTTTATTATTCCAAGCGAATTAACTTCTCTCGAGAAGAATCATAAACGTTGAATACATCAAAAACAAGAATCTTCATCTCAAGTATTCTCTTCCCATTCGCCGGATGCGCAATTATGCGGCTAGTTGCCTAATAAATTCCATTTCGTGTTCAGGTTAAAAGAACAATACAAATTGGAAATAATACCATCAAACGCTTATCTTGAACTCCACAAATTCGTGGGAACAAACAATTAAGCGTCACGCAGTGTTGGGCAAAAATCATTCGGGAAAATGAGCAATTAATTAGCAAAGAACTGCGACTCATAGTTTGGGCGTTCATTTTTGTGACAAAAACTATCGTAAAAAAGATTTATTGTTACGGACTTTCGATACGAGTTTGACGTTTATGACTTGTCGCATTAGTTTATGGGGTCAAGCTCAATTTCCATTTAATGTATAACGATTTAGACTCTTAGGACTGAACAGAAATGCACAGGAAATATAAAGTGCTAACGTTAATAGGCCTCCGTCAAATTTCTAAAGGAACTAGGGGTCAAGATCCGACAAAATATACATAAAAAGGCACAATTTTCAGTACTCTTCGTTAGGAAAGAAAGAACATAAATATATCTTCTTTCTGATATTAGATATTTCAATTATTTATCCGTAAATTGGAAATCAAATCAGCTGTTCTTGAATAACGAGCAGTTTTATCAATTTCATAAACAAACTAGAAATATCATAATTGGAGAAAAACTGTTATTAACAAAAAAAAAAACATATTTATTGAAATCGCGAGTTTCGCTTTAAATTACCTTATTCGAGCGTGTTACATCAAACTGTTGAATACTTATTTTTATGGATTTTCAACTAGTGTCGACCATTTCCATCGCATACATTCTTTCTGTTATATATTTGCTTTCGTTTGAATGTTGGAAATTGTCATTCTCTTTAAAGATAAATTGTTAATTTTTTTTTTCTATTAGTGATTTTATAAACTAGACCTTCTACTTTTCATTGCTTTCAAATAATTCGGTAACAAAAATTCATTTTCTATGCGTGAAATTTCTTCTAAAAGATTATTTGAATATGTTGAACTTGTTCTTATTTACATAGCTCATATGACGTTTCTGGACTCGATCCCTAAATGTTCTGCCAGTTTGACCAATATATACCTTAGGACACGTTCCACACTTCAATTTATATACTCCTGATTATTCGAATTTGGACGTTTCCATGTTGAATGTATTTTTAGTTAGTTAAAAATAATGAAGACAAAACATCCAAATTCAATAAATCAGGAGTATATGAATTGAAGTGTGGAACGTGTCGTAAGGTATATACTGGTCAAACTGGCAAACTATTCAGGAATCGATTCCAGGAACATCATATGAGATATGTAAATAAAAAAACAACTACAACATATTCAAATCATCTTTTAGGAGAAAATCATATCTTTAACGGAGAGTTCGAAATTTGACACAAAAACACATAAAGAAAATAAAGGTTTGGAACTAAATTATTTGACAGTAATGGAAATGAACAAACTTGATAATTCAAACATTCTAATGAATGACCAATTTGATTTAAATAGATCACTATTATTGAACTTGTTTTCGTTAAAAACTGGAAAAGTATTATTATTGATGTAGAACTGGGGCAATATGCTTCAGGTAATCATAATTGAAGAGGTTAACTCAGGTATATAAGAGGGAGGTAGTCTCAATTGTAGTTACCAATTGTGAAAAATGGATTCTGACCATACCCTTTATTATTTTTTGTGGTTACAACGAAATGAGGAAAAACTCTTTTGAAAAGTTATAAATACCTAACTTAGTGCTATCTACGTGTGAATTAACGTAAGAGATGCTGAAATTGACCTCCACTCTCTACTTGGCAGGCTCCTAGGCGATGGTAAAACCCGTCTACGGAATTCCGAATGGCCTTGGCCGGTATGTTATGTGATTCCACTCAAATTCTGAATTTCAAATCTTCAATATTATCCGGCCTATTTTGATAAACCTTGTTTTTCATATATCGCCAATAAAAATAATCAAATAGCGTTAAGTCTGGGGATCTTGACGGCCATTCAATTGTACCACGTCGTCCAATCCAGCGTCCTGCAAATATGTCATCGAGATATTCTCTGACATTGATACCAAAATGTGGGGGAGCGCCGTCCTGTTGGAACCAAAGTGTTTCAGTGTGGATATCTGGATCTGCTTCATTAGGAAATATAACAGCTAAAGCAGGGACTAATTCAAAGCGTAAAAAGTCTAAGTAGCGTGCAGCTGTAAGGTTTCCCTCAAAAAAGTATGGCCCTAATATTCTGTTGCTGATGATGCCTGCCCATACATTCACTTTCTGAGGACGCTGCGTACGAGCTTCGCATATCCAGTGTGGGAATCGATAGTTGTGCCTGTTAACTACCTGTTAACTCCATGTAAATAAAAAGTAGCTTCATCCGAAAAGAGTATGTTGAGTGGAAACCCATTATTCTCGTCACATCGCCTCATTATTTCACCACAAAATTGCAAACGCCTGTCATAGTCATCTTCCAAGAGCTCTTGGACAAGACATACCTTATATGGGTGGTATTTTTCTGTTTTCAAAAACCTCCCAATCGTACGTCTATACGCAGGATTATTTTGGGCTAATGAAACCGTTGACAAATGTGGATCTTCCTGCAGAGATACGGCAATGTACAATTTTTGATCTTCGTCTAAAACATGTGGCCGGCCACTTCTGGGCAAGTCCTTCACTGTACCATGTTCTTCAAATTTGTGTAAGTTTTTACTCACAGTAGCCTGGGAAATGTGATTTTCCGTATATTTTGCATTAAATAAAGTACACACCTCACTTTGACTCCGCATTCTATCCCTACATCCCAACAATATCAAGACTTCGATACGCTGCCTCTCTGACATTTTTGTTTAGCAAATTAAAAAAGAACACTTTGAAGGTACCCAATTAATAAAATATTCATACATATTTTCAATTTCACCCAGAAATGCCACATTTTTAAAACTGAGTCATGACAATAGTTCTTATCAGGGCATTCATTTGGTACAAAAAATGCAACAACCTTTTTGACTTTTTGAGGTACACTGGTCAACAATTTCTTGGGATGGAACTAATTTTATGTGTGAGTTTTTGGTGAAAAAATTGAATCCACAAGATGTTGACGCTACATTACGTTTTCAGTTTTACACATAAATCAATAAAATTTGTTGTGGTGCCTGGCCCGGTTGGTCTGTTCTTAAAATTTGTAAACTTTTAGAGAGTAGGTACTGGTGATCCTTAGCAATTGTTGAGCAATGTACATCATCACCACTTATTTGTTTTTTGCAACGTTAATTCACCCGTAGATAGCACCAAGTAGGTATTTCTGACTTTTTTGGTTTCTAAAGAGTTTTTTTTTCATTTCGTGGTAACCGCATTAGTAAAAAAAAAGGCTATGGTCAGATTCCTTTTTTTACGGGCTCTTCAATGAGCCCATACACGACATAAGTTTGCATTTGAGAAAAAAAGTTGGGGAGGGTTGCAGCTAAGGGTTTGAAAAAAAATATTTCATTTTATTGCCAAAAAATGCGTACAACGTGAAATCAACTGACGTGTTTTATTCTGGACTTTTGTGCACCTGTATAGATCTCTAACAGTTTCCGATTTTCTCATACTTGCGTCGTCTTCATCATGAACACAGAGTTCAACATACGTATGAATGGTTTGAGATACTCCTCCAAGAATAGTTACCTTCAGTGTTGTCTCAAACTGACCTTTCTCAAAATCCTCGATATTTTATCTCCGTGCTCCCAAGGTGTGACCCATCCTCCATTGACGTTACAATCAAGTGCTTTCGTGGTACTATTGTAGTTCAAACCTCGCCTCACATTGCTTCGAAAAATATCTGGCTTTTTTCTCATCACTTTGATAAAGGCTTCAACGAGAACTAACACTGCATCGTACATTAACGCCGCTTGAGCAGAAATGCTATCTCTTGCAGCTCCTGGTAATGCGGTCGGATCCAAACGTTTCCATCCTAGAATATAACCTTATTGTTTATCATATTTTTTAAATTACTACTAGTGAAAAAATTAACGCTTTTTTAGGGGACTTCACCTGTCACAATTTGGTTCAGTTAAAAGTTCAGTTTTCATGATGATATTTGAAACTGAAATTTTTGAAATGAATTGAATTGAATTGCCAAGTATACAGAAGACGCTCTCAACTCGTGCAATATAATTTCATTCAATCATTATCAGTTCAAATAATGTGTGACGTGTGAGGTTGAACTACTTTTTTTTAGTTACACCTCTACCGGATGGGGTATTCGCAAAAAGGTAAGAATCATTCTCAGTGACGGCCTCATCCTAAGGTCTATGACTCTGATTCCACTCAGTCACATAAACGGAACTTCCGAAACACCGGGTCATCTTTCGTGGTAGATAACTTTGTCACATCAATACGGGGTTCTGCTGTGATCGACTTTTATTTTCTAGATACTTGGAAATATAAAAAGTAATTCAACTCCAAGTCTACAGAGGAGATTAACGTTGACTGTATCACCTCAAATGTCCTCCCTGTAACATCGGGTCGAAAGCAAGCGCTTCTACTCAATACTGTTGACGAGCATAGGAGGCTAGATGGTGTAGCAAGCAAGCAATCAAGCAACTCATCGTCTTTTCGAAAGCAGAATATCCCATGAATCTGCCTTGCACCGTATTCTCGAGCAGCCAAAACGAAACCAGTGCCAGGAGAAGAAACAAACTTCCTCTGAACAGGTCAGTAAACGCTAATATATGCAAACTAGTTGCTATAAAGACCTGCAAGACTGAATCTGGTGTGTTGTCACATATGTCTTCATTTGGGAAGGTTGCTATGGTCATCGAGGTGAAAATCTTTCGCATCTTGAATATTCGACAACCTCAACATCGACCATTCAACTGAAACCTCTTCAATATGCTGTCATATAGGATATTACAAAATATTATCCACAAGTACAATTCAGCAGCTACAAACTCCAGCCACAGAACCTTCTGGGAGATTTGGAGGAGCATCTCCTAGATGGCGGATGTTGTAAGTACCTTGGAGCCATGAGAGGGCACCCCCATGGAATGCGTCACAAAAGACCTACTTTCAAAAGTAATTTGTATCGCTCAACTACCTAAGAATGAAGAAAATGTACTTTGGTGTGTCAACCATAGGTCGGACTATTTTTGACAGGAAAATTCAGGCTCTGGTAACGGAGTACAAAACTGTATCGGCCCCACCTCACAGATTTACAGCGTTTGGCAGAGTCTTATTCTTGGTAGCTGACCTCAAAGATCATCAACCTAGTAGAGTAATGGTTGCCGTTGGGAAGATTGGTTTATTTGGTCGAGTTTGAACAGCGTTGAACCGCAAAAATCTCTTGCAAGCTGCCGTGGAGTGGCAACTCATTTTGGATCTACCTACTTGAATTATTTTTATCTTTTATTTCTAGAATAACTCTATACTGTCTCATGACATCAGCAGTCGACTCAACTGAAATGAAAAATTCCAGTTTCTGCAGTAAAGTGGATGTAGAAATGCCAATTAAACGAATGTTCTGAAATTAGGCCTTTCGAAATCTTGTCATTGATTTACATTCCATTATCTTTTTTTTATCGGAAACTGCTTATATTTTTGGTAGTAATATTGATTTGATAGAATATTTTTCAATTATTTTTGCAATGAATGAATGATCTATGCCGAGTTTACCTTCAAGAAAATCCTTGACTATTGGTTTTGAGTTGTCCACTATTCGAAATCCTGTGATGTTCATTGCTCCATATTCAACTATTTCACTTTCCCATCTCTCATCCATCACCTGTAAAACGAATGAGACATTTTTGAAATTGGTAATTCATAAGAAATTCTTGATATTCATCAGCAAATATATTTGAAATGTATGAATACTCTGTTGTATCGTTTGAACAAATATGAATGCTGTTTTCCGTTACTTTTCATTCATAGATTTTCATCACGCCAACTTTGGGGAAAATAAAGATCGAGTAGCGACACGAATAGAAAGTTCAATGTAATATAAATTTCAGTAAATCATCGAATTGGCATTAGGTCGAATTTAATAACGATATGCAAAACGTGTAATTTCCTGACTAACTATATTCCCTCAGCAGAATTTCTATCAAGTGAAAAATCAAGATAAAAACCAATCATCTTGATGATAATTTGAACTGAGAATATGTAATTTCAGGTCCATTCTTGTATGCTATCTGCACTATGTAGTTTCAATTTTTTAAAGGCAATTCAACACATTTACTAATCAAATTCCCATGCAACAAACGAACGAATATATTGACACTTAGTTACTTTTGTGTTAGGTCTTCTGAATAAATGTAAACTAGGAGAATCTTGTAGATTGAGTTAGTAATCAGGCACCTCACTGGATACATGTTATCCAAGTATCTAATAATAACAGGGTAGAAGGTTAAGTGGTAGAGCAGGATCTCACTAGGTTTCACGTAATGGACTACTGAACTTTGCCTTTTAGGTCAGCCATTATGTGTAAATGAATGCAAAACTCATTTGTTTCATTTTACATGCTGTTGTGCTGAAGAAATATTATTATTATTATATGAATTATTTATGGACTTGGGTTTTTTCACCCTATACAATATGAGAATTTTAATGTGAAACTTTATACCTACAGCTGTAGAAAGGGCAAACTTCTCAATTCACAAATTTTGAGTGTCAAAAAAAAAGAAATTATACAGATAGATACTTCAATATTTTGAAAGCTAAAATATACCTCCATCTTCAGAACTAATGAATCGTCAGAGATTTTTCTCAAGTTCTTCCTCAGATAGGTGTCAAGAAATATATCGAGGACGTTTGAAAATGAAACGAACTGGGACAAATCTGCAAAATTAATTTCATTTCTATCAATTTTAAAGACGGTGACAGATTAAGCATCTAAAAGTTTAAGATAATTATTTGTATAATTTCTTAGCTTTTTCATAAACAGAAATATTGAATAGAACAGACAAGTTATAGTCCGTTCATAATTTGTTGATAGCTCACTGCAAGTTTGACCCTCATTAGAGAACTGAAATACAGAGAGGACAGCTAATATGATATAATAATAAAAACCAAACTAAAACTGGCAGTTTAAGATGTTTTCGACTAACCCACCTTGTATCTGAAGAAATACAATACAGCTATAAAACTTTTAATCCGATTATGTAGGTATTTTGAGTGGAAATAAGTGACCAGTGTCGTAGAGTATATGATTTGAACATTAGTTACTTTAAATAAATAAATATATTAATATTCTTAAACTGTAGGTACTGTAAACTGTATTTTTATTTTTAAAAAATTTCTTTATTCTATTCAAAAATAATAAGTTACTTGCAATTTGTAAAAGATACATTTATTTAATTAATACCTATTTTTAAATGATATAAACTACGATTACTTACAAAACTATTCAAATTCAAAATAAACAGGATCATCTTCGGAATCCGAGTCGTCTTGCAGGTTAATAATTAGCGGTTGTGTCTCTACAGTCGCATCAATTATATTGTCAAGATCCCACATTTTTTGTTCTTCTTCTATTGCATGTCTTACAGCATCTCGCCAATTTTGTTCTGTAATATGTTGTAAAGACTCATATAACAATTCACGTACAGCTTGTATTTTATATGACGTATTTTTTCTAGCCACATAGCTTTTCATTTGTGCCCAAATGAGTTCAATTGGATTTAATTCGCAGTGGTAGGGTGGAAGTCTAAGAACTGTGATGTTTCGTCTTTCCGCCATTTTGTCAACTACGTATTTCTTGAACTTAGATTTGTGTTGCCGGGCAATTTTTGAAAGTTCTGCTTTAACCATTCCATCTTCGTAAGGCAGGGACTTATTCCGCAGCCAGTCAATGATATCCTGTTTCTTCCACGCAGTCGTTGGAAGTCTTTCAACTAGTCGTGAATGATAAGGTGCATTATCTGATACTATAATTGAGTTTGGTGGTATATGTTCAATCATCTGCTCAAAGTACTCTTCGAAAACATCAGCTGTCATCTCCTCGTGATAGTCTTTTGTGCTTTTGGATTCAAATTCCAACAAACCATGCTTAGCAAATCCTTTTTCACTGCAAATGTGAGAAACTATTAATCTACTGCCTTAACCAGAGGGTGGGGAAATACCAGTAGACCAACCTTCCATAAAGGCTCGCCTGGAGCTTGATATACTTTTATCTGTCCAAATTTTTGTGAGAGTATGACCTGCGTTTACCCACGTTTCGTCCTGATAGTAAATTGGCCTTCCTTCAGCCCGAAATTTTCGTATAGATCTTAGATACTTTCTTCTCCAACATATTATCTCTTCCCGGTCAATCAAAAGTGATTTTCGGTCTGATTTCTCCCACCGGAAATTTAATTCTTTTAAAACTTGCCACAATTTGGTTCGTCCGACATGAGGCAAATCCGGGTCGTCTCTAACTTCTTGTAAAATTTTGTTTAAGTTGGGTATTTCTTTTTTGTAAAAAATTCGTGAATTTTCCTTCGAATACCATTTTTGGCAAATTCATCAATTTCAATAGGTTTTCTCCCCCTCTTTAAGTATTCGTTTGTATTTGGGTTAGCTATACCTTTATTTGTTTCTTTCTGATAGGAACCTATATATTGTTGACTCCCCTACGCCCGTCATGTTGGCACAACTCTTGATTATGTTCTGAACAGTGTTTGTGGGATTCTGAGAAACCAGAGCATCGTAAACGTTCAAAACAATAGTCTTCTCTCTTGGTGAATAGACAGACTTACTGACTGTACGCAACAGTACCGGTGTAAAACTTGATGATGTTGATGATGATGACGAAGCCATCGCAAGCAATCAAACAAAACAAGCAGGAACGAAAGGTACGTATATGTTTGTAGGAATATGAAAAAAAGTTACTCACGCACTGCACAAAATTCGCAAAATAAATATTAGAGACGTTAATTAGTGCCGTAGACGCCGAAACACCAACGAGCCGTAAATTAAATGCGATTAAAAAATGTACTAAACCAAAAATTATTTTCGTTCGTAACAACTTCACCCTTTCAAGGCAAGTTTCGAATATAAACTGAAGCTTTATATTTAATAAATAAACACCTCAGGAACCTCCGCCTATGATTTTACGAGTTTTACGACCGTTTTATGACTTGGGCCCTCATTTTGTGCTATCGACAAATTATGAACGGACTATAGTGTTGAATAAAACAATTTTCTTGTGGAAAAGCATTCAGAGCTTTCTGATTGAATAAAATTAATCGATGATCACCACACTACACTACAGCTTTCCTTTGTTGAATTATCACGAAATAAATCTTTTTATTTTGTATTTCAAATCTCCCTTTTCGAAATCTAGTGAAGTCACAAAAATTCTCTGAGCATCAACAAAAAAAGAAATTGGTCAAAGTGAAGCTTTTCGTGACGGTAGCTGAAGGTCATATCTAGGACATTGTCAAATGTCAAACCCAAATACACTTATGGTCATATAATGTGCACATAGTTCAAGGTCGTGTGAAGTCATTGAAGTTCAAAGTCAGGTGGAGGGGGATACCGGAAACAGGCATCACCTCACCTCTTGTCTACAGAAATCACTTCGACTAAACAACAATGATATTGTTGAACAAAATGATTTCCACTATAGGCTTCTTCAGTATGACCACCGATGGAACAAGTGATCACCAATAATAAACTAGGCGGGGGAAATAAGAGGAGCAATAAGAACTACTCCAATAGTATTTACGCAATCACTTCTCGGAGTGAACTGGAAAGTATGATCTTTCTAGTATAAAATTCCCCATTACAATTTTTTATATTTTTCAAATTGTTGAAGGTGAAAAAATAGCAGGTCATTGATTTTCATTCTCTTTTCTCCTGCGGACCGAACAAAAAGCAGTATAGCAGTTGAATTGTGTTTCATATAAAAACTTCGTTTACATTTTATATTTGAAAAATTTATTCCACAATACTTTCCTGAATATTTCAGTAACACGCGAAAGTAACTGTCAACTTTATTGGATGCGACTTGGGCCTTCATAAAGTACTGTACATTCACTTCCTTTTAGAAGGAGTCAAAAGTAACTCTCAAAAAAGTTTGTATTCTTGCAATATTTCCATAGTCGTTAAAATAGCCGGTTGTTATTTCCGTATATCACGCAATGCACAATATAATCGAGAAGGCAGTGGTGTAGTGAATGAGGAAATTGGATTACTCAAATATACAGTGTGTAAAAGCCAAATGCATTAAATTCATTATTTTGGTTACCGTACAACATAATAAAAAAAAATCCCGAATCAGGTCGAATGTTAATTATAAATTGACATTCTTCAACGTGAAAATGTTACCCCTACCTTCAATCCCCTTCGAATGACAGGTACAACCCTCAATTTTTCAAAAGGGAAGTATAGATTTGTGATACATCGTTTGAAGTTTCTTCATTCTCTATTCAAAAATGTTACCGCTTTCAAATTGCAACAATTGAGATGAAATAAATTAGAATCATGTGGTTACCGAAATTCGATGGAGTACACTCAAAAACTAAAATGTAATGCAGAACGTGATGAAATGTAGAATACGAAAAAGAACTATGGATGTTAACGGAGTAGATGTTGAAAATTTTCACCGCGAACATCTTGGCAACATCCTAATCCTAATCTCGAATAAAACTGTCTTCTGACCGACCAAATCGCATGCGTTATTCGTTTTCAAGTAATTCGAAGAACCTTCCCTGAGTTTTCGCAGAACCTAGTTGAGTTTGTCATATGCTGCCGCAGTTGCATCTATGAAAAACATTCCCACTTACAGGAATACAATAACAAATCGATTTCCAACAAGTAACTGTCGGCCAAGAACCGATCTTCCATTTCACGAGAGGATCCGACGACAAGTAAGTTCTTTACAAACGGAGTCATTTCCAACCCCGTACCCCACAAACATCAAATCTACACCACCAAACACGATACGAATAAGAACATCATCAAACAAAATTTTCGACAAATCCTGGACCAATTCGACCACCCTGAAGAAATATACACAAACTCATCAAAAACTCATTTTGGTGTAGGAGCTCCAGTAGTGACTGACTATGTTGTATTGACCTTTAAAATTCTGGAAACAGCAACAATACTAACTATTCTCCAATACGCTAAGTCAAGTGCATCGGACACAATCTCAATCATTTCAGACTCTATCAATGCTTTTCAACTCCTTCAACGAATATATATCAAACACTCCATTGGAATACTCATCAAACAACGATTTTTCGAACTCCAATCGCTCAAGAAGAAAATCATCCTACTTTGGGTTCCTTCGCATGTGGGAATTGTTGGAAACGAGAGTGCTTTTATGCTCGTGAAGCGATTGATAATCCGAACCAAGGAACAACAATGTATAGCCCTCATACCGACCTGAAACAATACTTCGAAAGCTTATTGTTGAGGAAGTGGAACATTGAATGGCAGAGTACCCCATCCAAACTGAGAGGATGGAAACCCAAAGTCGGACCATGGAACTATGGAACACTGAAAAGAAGGGAACAAGTTATAATCACACGTCTTCGATTTGGACACACCAAACTAACCCACGAATACTTGATATCTCTAGCAGATCAAACACAGTGCCACATTTGTGAAGTTGCACTAACAATACATCACATCATAGTGCAGTGTCCTATGTTTCAGTTAAAAAGGGAAATGTGCAAAATATCGAAGGAATCGCAGGAAACCATAAGGTTGATGCGGTTATATTGAAATAAAAAATCTGAAGGTTTAGTTTTGTACACATTGCTGGTCTGTTAGATATCGTAGTTCACAGTGACCTGTAAGAAGGTCTGTTAGACATGGTAGTTCATCCATATTGTAGTCCAACAACTGTTTCGTATCACGTTTCGAAGGGTGAATAAATGCCTTGGAGTGAGCCAATCCTGGAAGATTCTGCCAGAAGTCCATACATCTTCTTACCATCCAGGTGTTCAAACTTTGTTTGGCAAAGCCTAAAGCGATGCCATTGATGATGCCAATAAAGCTGTTTACAAGAGAGTCTGCGGCCTAATTGCCTTTTAGGCCAGTATGGCCAGGAATCCAGACCAGACACAATATGTTAAGTCTTTCTATCGAGGAGAGTCGTTTTTAACAATTCACTATCAATTTAGACGTTGCTTGGTAAATGCCAAGAGCTTCCAACGCCGCTTGACCGTCCGAGAATATTTTCATTTTCAATAGCATAAATTTCCGCTTCAAATACAATCGCATGGATGACCAATTTACACGTATTCCTAATTAAGCGATGACAAACACACTGAACTGAACAGTCTCACAGGAACATACTCATACTTTGTACCTTTCCCCCTGAATTCAAGATCTGATAGTCCATGGCTCAGGATAGGTCTCGACGAATATACAGAGTATTTCCTAACTACGGTACGGAATTTCAGAAGGTGACTTGTTAGTTCGTTTCGAAAGATAAAGTTCCTATGAACATATGTCTGCAGTTGATTCCTTTCTGAGATACAGGCCGTTGTAGTTTCAATAAAAGCGTTGTTTACAAAATATTATAAATTTTCTCATACCGATTTGGTTGGAATTTGCTACAGTTATTTAAAGACGCTTATTCATTCCGAACTAGATTGAAATCATTAGGTCTAGTGGCGTCTTAGTGGGCAACCCATCCAACAATATCAAGAATATAGCTTCTTCCAGTTCAGGCCTTGTTAAAGTTTCAGTTTTTTCACCACCTGCATTTTTAACAAAACCCCGAGTTCCACATAATTTTGCATGTAGCGTTGTGCATGTTTTAGCACATGTAATTACCCTGTTAATGTTACTTTTCTGGTAAATTATCCGTGCTTCTTCCACATTTCCATTTGCTAATTCATGAATGAAATGCATGTCAGCCATTTCAGCGTTAGTATAATTATCCATAATGAAATCACTGCTAATTGACTTTCACGGATATGACAACACTATCACTGTCAAGTGGTCTCAAAAGCAGGTATTCATGATATGCAAAGTGACAACAATTTTTTTTCTCGAAAACAAAGCTGGTTGTCAAGAAAACGCAGGTGATAAAAAAGTTCTATTTTCAGTTGAATAATCTGAAAAAGTGAAAAACTACAAGTCAGTGACGTAGTTTTTTTCATGGGCTGTGGTGCCTACTGAGCTAACACTGGAGCTGATAATTGCAATCAAGTTAGAGATAAATAAGCGCCTTATTACTTTGAATAATTGTAGCAAATTTCGACCAAATCGGTGTAAGGATATTTATGAAATCTTATAAATACCATTTTTATTTAAACTTCAACGCCCTGTATCTCAGAAATGGAGCAAATCCGGAGATACGTTCATAGAAACTTTTTTTCTTGAAACGAATCACCCTTTGAATTTTCGTACCGTGGTTAAGAAAAACTCTGCATAGTTTTCATTTTACTGTATTATCACCTGCTTGCGTAATTAACTTCTTCAAATCCCTCAAAAAGTTTCTGAAACGCCTACCCTGCGAAGCTATTACCGCTAAGGAAATAATATGCAGATTTAACCATATCAGCTACTAGTTAACAATGACCACAGAGCTCTGGTTTGGAATCGATAAAGATTGTGGCATTAAGTGACCAATGCAGCTTTCCGAAACGTTCATTTCAAATGGAAATGAAGATTTCCCAGAGATAATGGTTTTTATTCGTTATATCCTACGAGAATAATTGTTTTGCCGCACCTTACTTGGCTGATTGTGTTTTGAACACAAGGAAAAAATATATACCTCCAACGTCGGTGAAAAGTTTCCATAGGCGCCCAATAATTTCTATTTCTCATTGAGAAAATAGATACAAAAGAAGCTAAACTGAAGTTACTGTGTGGGGTCAACATTACTCTGGGCGAATCATCACCAAATATATTTCGAAAAAGTCGGCCGTCGAATTCAAATTGATTCAGAGCGCTGCCAAAACAGCTTGAAAAGTCAACAGGCATTTGGCAATGATAGTGTTGATGAATGAACTGTTCTACGTTGGTTTGCAGAATTTCATTCCAGAGATTTCAGCCACGGAGATGAGCTCCGAATTGGTCGACCTACAGTAATCTAAGAAGAGGATTTGGAGAGCCTGGTGGAGGCTGACCTATCACAAACGGTGCGTGGGATGGCGGAAAAACTGGACGTCAGCTCCCAAGCGGTTTTTGATGGTTTCAAACATATCAGAAGTGTCAATAAGCTATAAAAGTGAGTGTCCTATGATTTTTGCAATCAACAGAAATTGCCACGTTTCGAGGTATGTTCTTCTTTTATCACGCGCAACCAAAACGATCCTTTTTTGTATCCGATCGTGTGATGAAAAGTGAATCCACTATGACAATAGCAACCGTTCAGGATAGTGGTTCGACACCTATGAGCCACTTCATGAAGGCGAAAACTCACCAAAGAAGACAATGGTTACAATATGGTAGTCAGCTGTTGGATTACTATAACTTTCTGCAACCGGACCAAACCATGACAGCGGATTCCTTTGTGACCAAATAAACGAAATGTACCGGCACTGATCAATAGTCTAGGTCCGATCCTACTCCACGACAACAGCTGTCTGCATGTTCCACAAATCATCTTCCAAAAATTAAACGAATCGTCGAAATTCTACCTCACCCACAATACTTCCCAAACTCCTCACCCAACAGACTACCATCGTTTCAATTACTTCGATAACTTTCTCATCGGTAAAACTTTCGTCAATCACCACCAGCCAAAAATGGTCTTCGCCAACTTAATCGTATCCCGAGCAAACAATGTGTATGCTGACGAAATAAATCGACTGACTTTTGTTACGTTGGCAAACCTGCAAGGATTCAAATGGCGCCTAAATCGATTGATTCGAATGAGTATTCAGTGAGATATTACAGTTCAAAGTAGACGCATGGAAATGGACAAAACTTTTGAAACCATCTAATAGGTAAAGACATTTTTCACCATTGATCATTCAAGTCGTTAGTCAAATTTATGAATACGACAAGTTATCGACCGATTCGACTATTCAGTGCTCAAATGGACACATCATCTACTTGTAGTGAACTTTTCGGTTTGCTCTCTATTACATCTCAGCAGATTCTCTGTTGGTTCAGCTTCGTTTGTTCTTCAGGTTCTAGAAGATCAACAATCTAGAAAGGCAGCTAAAAATACTGTAATAACTGTCATTGCGATAGTAACGTAAAATATTAGTTTATTCATAGAGATCGAAGTTCTTCGGTGTCGATATTTTTCCAGATGAAAAAGCGTTTGAACTAATTTATGACTGTCGGACCTTTGAGCGTCGTTGCGGTCATGTACAAGTTGGGCTAGACTAAACAAATGTATATATTACATCCTGCCAATGATCATACACGTGGGAAAGTTAAAAACGCTGAGATGAGGTATTTGTGGCTAGCGTTGCTGACACGAGGGTTTGGGAGTTTTTGCGACAGGCACAAAAAAGTTGTTCACCAGAGCCCGTCGAAACGATATCGGGGGTCTCATCCCTCAACCTTCGATGCTAAGGAAGGTGGCCTGAATAGGTAAGTTACTTTGCTTCTAAGCGCGTGATGCGAAATTTAAGGAAAATCGATACTGAAATCGTAGGCAGGTATTGGGTACAAGGGAGTTGAAAATAAAAGTGTTGGCGTTGAAGACACAATAGGTCAAAGGAACCTATGGTTGACCATGAACCATCGAAGAGTGCTTGTTTGTTTTACTCCAATCAGTTGATATTAAGAGAGTTCACATATTATTTTGTCTGAGTTCACTTTCTTTTTGCAAAGAGGTTATATATTGTTGGGTTCCTAGTGCGGGTTTTTCAGCTAGAATTCATATCACAATTACAAAAAATGGCGCAAATTCAAAGTTATACACCACTATCCCTAAAGTAAAAGTGAAACTGAAAGTATTTTGTACTGAGTTGGTGCATTTGTAGTTGTTTAACAGCTCGAATTGATAGTAAATAGCATAGTCAAATTGGCGGCACTTCCTTTGTTCTATTTTCTATAATTTCATAGAATTTAATTTTATGTATAAGCTTTTATAGGTTTTTTATTCAATTTGTTCATGGAGTCGTTGTTTTACTCATTATACTTCATTTTTAAAACTTTGGACTTTCATTTTCTCTTGGACTGAATAAAACACCATCCGAGTAGAGTAAGATGAAATTGAGAGAACAAAAACATATCATAGACTTCTTAGTCAATCTATCGAGAAGAGGGAAAGGCATTTTATCAAAGAATGAAATTCAGTTAGAGCATATTCAGCATCATTCTGAAACAATATAATGAGAGATAATATAAGTAGGTATACCAAATGATTAGATTTCGAAAATCTAATCATTTGGCCTAACCGGCCTTCGGAATTGCCTGACATCCAAATTTTGACGTGGAGAAATATGCATCTGGTGACAGCAGCTGCCAAATTTGATTCTGATAAAACAAACACGGCAATAGCGAGAGGGTTACTAAGGATTGATAGACACTTATTTCACTGGTTACCCAACTATATGAGAACCCGTAGTTTTACAATTCCTCTGCGATGTTTCGTAAATAATATTTTTATGTTTCATCTCTTAAGCAGCTTTCACCTTGACAACTTCTATAAATGAATACGACTTGGAGAATTCCGCAGCATAAAGCCGAATGTTTGACCTAAATTCGATACTCCAAGTTCAAGTCTCTTCGATCGAATGACCCAATTTCACTGTATCATGCAGTTGGGTGATTATTCACGTTTAAGTATCATGACTTTCATATGAAAGAGCCATAAATACATTTATGGAATGAAAGTTTCAAGTACGAATAGTTTGATCCGATGTTATTTAATGCGAATTTGATATTCATGTTAGATCAATTGGGAGCTTTATGGCTTTCGAAAATATAATGAATTCGATTTATTGACTTCCATGTTGTGTTTGAATAAGTATATACATTGGGTGACATTGAAAAACAGAATTTAGAAATAGAAAATCTTCCGGAAATATTATTATAATGTGGTGGAAAATTTCAGAAATTCGAAAAAAGTCAGTTCATGAAGTTGATGTTGAATAATCATTAAAATAAAGGTATAAATTTGATAAGAACTTTCTAAAAACTGAAAGCAATGCTCTTTACACTATGAATAGATATTTTTGTTCCATCAAATCAATCATTTCCTTTAGGTGAACGATAAAAATGTGTATAGTTTGCTCATACAGAAGTAAAAATCATTTGCAACACTTAAAATGTACCGACATCAATAAATGTGTCTTTAAAATTCCGGTTGTTATGGGACATTTGAAAAATTTGGATATTGAAGATGAGACATCAAGGGTTCTATGAAGGTTGCACAAAACAGGGCCGAGAACAGTACCTTGCGGTACACTGCATTCGGTGCTAAATGAAAACCACGAATGTGAAAGCTAATTTCAACTATGTGCATGGTTGAATTCAGTTTTGTGTTAAGTTTCCTATGAAAAAACCACGAATTGCTAATGTGCTTCAATTTCGAATGTTGCAATACCGAATCACGAATGTGCTCGAGCACTAACACAACTACTCAATCTCAGAAGAGAAAAGAGAAGAAATATACTTTAGCTATAGAATATCAACCACCATCCACGACCAGCCACATTTTATTGCCACTCATCTTATAAAAAATAAAAAATAATACGACAAATTCAGAACATCCACGAAAAACATATACCAATCACTACAGTTATAACGAGATCGACCCATCACTTCGTAATATGAAACTATATTCATTTCGAAACAAAATGAGAGACAGTCTCTTGGTCAAGAATGGATAACTCAATGTTTGCACATGTAATATTTATACTTCAACATTTCTAATATTATATATATATATATATATATATATATATATATATATATATATATATATATATATATATATATATATATATATATATATATATATACCTTTTTGTCATCCCTTTTGAAATATTCACTACATTATTAACAGTATGGAAGACCTTGCTCAGACTGAAAAAGACATATAAACAAGGCCTTTCATTTCCGACGGGCTACATGAATTTTATTTGTTAATATATGTGTTAATATGAATTTCATATTATTTTCACAAAATTTAGTGAAATTTGTCGATATAGTTTACTCATACTATAGTAGCTCATAATCAAATTTACAAAGTCGAAACAGAGAGTCAAGTAGGAAGATTGATCTTAGGTATCTCAAAGTAAATCATAGGTACCCATTATATCCTTCCATGAGAAGGAAATATCAAGACTAGATAGTTGTTGGTTCACAGATGTATCAAAAAAACCTTCCGGTTCTGGTGCAGGTGTTTTCAGTCGCAGACCCAGGACAGAGATATCAACCTGCGTGAGAACCTATGCGACTGTATTTCAAGCGGAAATTTACGCTATTGAATTGTGTGCGGAGATATTGGAAGAATCCAACCTCATACACAAGTCAATAAAAATATCCTCGGACAGGTAAGCGGCATTGAAAACTCTCAGCTCCTACCGAGCAATGTCTAAACTGGTAGCAAATTGCCAAGAACGATTCTCCTTGATAGGAAGACTCAACAGATTGTCTCCGGTCTGGATTCCTTCCCATACTAGCCTTGAAGGCAATGAGGCTGCTGACGCCATTGCAAAAGAGGGTGCTGTAATCAGCTTCATCGGACCAGAATCTGCATTGGCAGCGCTTTAGGCTCTGCCAAACTAAGATTGAATACCTGAATGGCAATAAGATTTATGGATTTCTGGCAGAATCTCACAGGATTTGCTCACTTCAAGGCGTTTATCCACCCTTCGAAGCTTGATACCAAGCAGTTGTTGGAGTGCAGTAGGGATGAACTGAATCTGTCATTTGAATCATCATATGCAGAGACTCGGACTGTCGAGAGATAGTGGGTGTCGCCTCTGTTTGGAAAATAATGAAACAGCAGAGCACATACTTCGTGCCTGCCCTGCTGGGAACCGAATGAGAATTTTGGAGTTTGGCAGAGTTTGGCAGTACCATCTGACTTGAAATACCACTCACCATACAAACTGATTGGCTTCGTTAAGAAGCTGGGTTTATTTGGTCGAGTGTGAATAGGTGTGAGCCTCAATAAACCCTTGCGGGTTGCGGTAGAGGGTCGAATAGACCCACTCACTTAGGACCTAACCCAACCAAACCCATTATATCCATTGTTAGAGCCATTAAAAACTAAGGTAGCCCAAAGTTGTTCGAATGTGTATGAAAATTATATGACGAGTAGTTTTCTTCAAACTATCCGTGACTACAGAAAAAAAATAAGAATATATATAAAGAGTCTTGTTTGAAGTCATGAAACTAATGATTGCAATAATAGGGAAATCACATATTTCATGTGAAATGATCGCCCAAGGAACATACAGTGTCACCATTAAAGTGCGCACCATGTGGGAAACTTTTTTTTCGAAAAGTTTCAATGAAGTTTAACTTGTGCACTAGATTGTGCTTTAAATCTAACTCAAAATGATGCGGCCAACTGCGACCCACTGACGTTCAGTGTTTGTCAAATTCAACTTTTTTTTTTGAAAAAAAATTAAAAAAAAGGAATTTCTATATCGATTTTAACAAAAAGTTACTTGAAATAGTTGAGTCTACGGTAATTTTATATCCATATGCCAAATTTTATGCAACTAGGATGAAATTAACGTTTTGCTTATTTTTGACAGATATCCCCTTTATTTTAAAAACAAGTTCGGTTAATTGTCATCAATCCATGTATACATAACAAACTCATCATGGACTTTAACTTTTCTGATACATTTTCACTCATACGGACATTTTTAGAGAGAAATTAAAAATTTGCTATAAAAATTTTAACATGACTGGTGCAAGTTGAAGTGCGAGTTGAAGTTCTTCATACCATTTCTTGAAAAAGTAATTGTGTTAACTGAAGTGAGAGAACATATTCAAACATTTCGATGTTTCGAAACAAAATTCTGGTTGTAAACTACGATTTCTAATTCAAAACAATATATAAAAATGTACTACCACTACTGAACTCACCAGTCCCGAGAGAAGATAGTGGTAATTCCTTCTTCCTAGTGAAATATCTCTCACATGGTTGACTACTATTTCTTTGGCTACATCAGCCGTGCAATCCAGTACTACATACTTGTTGGACCAACGGGATTGCTCTTCGATACCTCTTAGGAAAGTCAAAGCTTCGCTGACATTGTTTATTCGCCTGACAGTGGAGACTTGAAAACTTTCACTTCCTGGTGTCAGTCCTTGGTATATTTGCTGGAGTCTGAGGAGTCCTTCAAGTAAATGATAAAAGTCATCGCTAATATGGAGTCAAGGTTTGCTTATTTCTTGTGTTTATTTGTATGGGGTGGATTATTTCGTTCATAGAAAATCGAAACAGCTATATTGAAATTATGACAGAACTCTACAAGGAAGAAAAAATTGTTTTAGGGACTCCACAAGTATACTTTTTTTTCGAACATAAATGACTTGCCTAACTTCACTTCCCTAAAATTTCCATGAAAACTGACAATTCTTTCGAAGATTTTGTACTTTGGTGTAATATTAATCAATTAATTGACGCAACTTTCATGAAAATGGTTGGCCAGTGAAGAAATTGCTGTCGAAATAGAAGATTTAAAACTACCAGTAAGCCTGAAATATGAATCTCTTGGCTCGATGGTTAATGGAAAATTCACTTGGTCTGTGTGTGTGTAAAAAATTGAATCAAGCAATTTTAGCTATTTACAAACTATAGTGTACCCCGAGCAAAGCATTGCTTCCAGCTGTAGCGTTTAGTTTGCCTTACTATCATTTTCTATAATTTTTTAAATAGATCCTAGAAAAGTCAGCTCATACAGGACACCATTCGAACATATCTGTCTGTGGTTGGTTGCCAGCTCCATTTGTCCAATAACTGACGTGTATTCAATTCGATTGATCAAACCAAGCACGATTCTTTTCAAGGATGAGGCTTCAGTTCGATATTTTTTTCTACGATGGCAGATGTGCCAAGGTGGTTGTGAAGGGACACAGTTTTTGGATTTGAATTCTTCTTCCTATTGAAGTCGATAATTACCCTTTTTGAATTGAGTAGAATAATATTCTAGCTATTTCGTAAACTAGCCCTGGAAACCCCAGTTTTTTGTTTATTCAAACCACGAGGCTTCCGGTTTTTGATAGATAAACTGTTGCCTACCCTCTTTAGAGGTAAGTCTTTGAGAAGCCCCAAATTGTATAATACTCTGGATACCTTTTTAGGATATCTTGTTAGGTTTGCTTTCACTAAACTTCAATTTTCGGGTTGTAGAATGACATCAGGCGAATAGGTAGGTTGAAAATTGTGAATTTATTCACTTTGCTGTTGCATATGCTATTACGTCCAACTCGGCTAGAGGCTAGAAGTACAGATATTTCTGATCTTTCCCTTTTCTTCAATTGTGAGGGAAACATCCTCGGTGGATCCAGCTAGATAGTGTACTACCTCCATTTTACTGTTATGTGAAGAGGACCAATAAGGCCAGAACTTATAATTTATTTCAACTTATAATGTTATTTAGAACATATTTCAAAGTTTCATAAAAAAACTTATAGGTGAAGTGTTACATATACATCTCAATAAAAATCACGATTAGCATATTTTCAGATTATGATGTGATATGATCTTGCAAAATTGAGTTGTTAGTCTTCTTTCTCTTTCATATACATTCCATTTCGGAATTCCAGCTTTCTGGAAAATCAGTACTATTTGCTGATGATACAACTTTGATCCATTGCAATGAAGATTCACAAATAACATACCAACAAATAGAAGTCCATTCCAAACAAATAAATATTCAACCTAATATACACAAATCAACTTTAAATTTTGAAAAATCCTCATTTATGTTCATCGATAAAAAAATTTGTTGACGTGGGAAATTGTAATTTTGTATTAATTTTCATGTAACATCATTATTTCTTTCAAATTGTCCTAACTTTCTGGCAGTGTACTTTTTGTACTTTTCATGAGAAAACCTGATTTCCACACCGTTTTTAAACAAGAAAGTTACATTTCCCCAATAAATCTGGAAGTGATCGTTTTCGAGATATTCACAATTTTCTATACCGATTTATATTACACAGCTCTTGGGGCGCTAAATGAAGTTGCTGAGAACACCACAAAAACTGAGTATATGGTGATTTTTGTCAAAATAAATAACAATTATGATTTCCCACGTCATAAAAACCCCGGGTATCAAATATTGTGCATATAACTCATTTCTTTCTGGAGTTATTTTTAAGTGTCTTTAGCCTTTAGTTACGAAAACGTATACCGCCAGATGGCAGTGCGATTTCGCCCGATGAAATAAATACAAACTCCTCCCTAATTCTAACTTGACCAAGCCGGGGCATTCCAGGGCCGAACTTTATTCGCCGACGTGTTCGTTTTTCCAAATTACATTTTAGATTAAAACATGTTCGTTTTCGTGTTGATCTCAAAGTTTGCACGAAAATTGCAGATTATTTGAAAATTATGAATCTTTTATCAAAATTGAGAAATCCAAGATGCGGACGAGATTTGTGATTAGGGCCCGATTTGACTTGCTATAAGGAAGTTTTCGGGGTCAGATATTATGAATCTTTTGTCAAACTTAACGAAGATGACGGTTCCAAGATATCGAACGAGATATGTGATTATGGTACGAATCGATTTGAAATTAGTATGTAGATTTTTTTGGGCTCGTAGAGTATAAATGTATTGTCAAAATTAATGAATTCAAGGTGACGGACAAGTTGTGTTATCCGATTCATATTTGGTACAATGGGGTTTTTGGGGTCGCACATTATGAATCTTTAGTTAAAATTAATGAATTCAAGATGGCGGCTTCAAGATGTCTGACGAGTATTGTGATTATGGACCGATTCGATTCAAAATTGGTATTTTGTAGTCTCTAGGCGTGATTTTTTTCTATTGAATTTTGGAAATTCAAGAGGGCGGACTAGTTTTGTGATATCTGGTCGGGCTTTAAGGTTCGAAGATAGTTATTTTTCTGTTGGAATTCAGAAATTCGAGATGGGAAACGAGTTTTGTTATTAATTGTCAAATTATATATAACACTGGTATTTTGAGGTTGAAGATAATGAGTTTTTCATCAAATTTCAAGAATTCAAAATAGCAGCATGAAGATGGCTATGGGTTATTTTGTGATTTATAGTCGTATTCTGTTCAAAATTTATTTTTTCGAAAACATGAGCAGGGTGTTCAGAAAATCAGATGATACTTATGAATAAAAAATTGAGAAATCAAGTATCAGAAAAAATTTTATGATTCATAGTCGGATCCTCAAAAATAATTCATCTAGGGCTCTCCGGGGTAAATTACTCATAGTTTTCCTCAAAATTAATTCATACTGGCAGATATATTTTTAAAATTGAATGATTTTAATATAATATTTTGCAGGAAAGGTCCACATTTTAAATAATATGTCTGATTCCATATAAAGGGTTAGACAATATAAGTCAATACCAATCGTGAATAATTCAATTCCGCTAATGTGTATGCAACTGTTGAAAATAAATTAAATCCAACAATGTTTTTGCTACCAATTTTGATTGTAATCAAATAAAAAATAACGAAATTCGTCCAACATTCTAGAGCCTCCATCTTAGTATTTCTTAATATGAAAATATCATGAAGTTTTGTCCCTAGTAATGAATACCTGTAAAATTTCAAGCCAATCGGAAGATATTAGACTTGCAAGATTTGATACAAACGTGTACACACGCAAACATACAGATAGGTAAGTTGAAAACTATCTGGTTATTGTAGAAATTTTAATATTTCAATCTTTTGTTCGGTCAGAATAACTTTTATCTTTTCCTATTCCCGATCCGACCCTGTGCTATATTTTACAATGGCTCTATGATACTCTCTCTCTTCCTCACCAGACGTGTGGGAGGAGCTACCTGACGGGCGTGTCATTTAAAAGAAATTCATCTTCTATTCAGACTCCAGATTCAAAAGTAATAATTAGTTTTCACTAGTCGACTGCTGAAGCAAAACTTTATTAGTTGACTTTGATAAAATTTGATATTTCCCATTTCGAAAGGCATAATGCAAGGAAATCAAATTCGTATAAATAACACATTCTTATTAAATTAATAACAAAATAAAGGAAACATTAAAAAGAAAAATGAGAAAGTCGTTTAACTGAGAAAATGATAGGCTTCAATACCGAAATGGAATAACACCAAAATATTCGTTAGTTTTGATGATGGAATTGAAGAAAAATGCCCAAAAATGAGAGAGAGAATACTTTCTATTCATCTAATATTCAAAAAATATTTTTTTTATCATTTTTCCTTCATACACTCATACAATCTTTCCTCAATCAGAATAAGAAAAATCGTTTCTGACTCCTTTTTTTTCAGGGATGAAGACCCTTAAAATACGAACAAAAAGAATCAATTTCACCCTATATCTCCGAAAGGAAACATTTCAGAACACAACTTCATATTAACTTATTTTCTTACAATTGTGTCAGGAATGCGTCACAAAGTATATTTCAACGTACTTATGTTACACCTTATTTATTCACGCATGAATATTCCTTGTAAAAATAATTTGCTGTATAAACCTTTGAGGTTTTTTGGAAATAAATTTATAATGAATGAACAGTAGAGAATTCATGTCGTGTTACCTTAGTAACAGTAATTGTCTAAGCTTGATAGCAGTCACTATTGATAATTAATGGCATGTGAATCAGTAGGCGCTGTCCGTTGAAATATTCTGCTCGTTCACTTGATTTTTCGCTTTGGATCTATATTAAATCGAAAGGTTGTATGTATAACGCGTCCTGTAATAATACAGGAACTCAGAAACATTTCAAAATGTTAGAAAATAGTTCGATAATTGGCAGGAGGTCCAAAAAGAAAGGTTGAAAGGTTGCTCGAATGATTTTTTAATATATGAGATGGAGATGTTACAAATTTATTCCTTATTCGAAAAATCTGACATATAGGGTAGCGGAATCATGGAAATAATTGCCACATTTCATTAATTTGGACTTTCATTATCTAATATGATATAAATTGATCTGAAACACCTGAAAGAATCTGTGAAAAATTAAAAAAGAGATTAGGCGAAAAATAACAATTATATTAAGCAAAAAACCGAAATAACAATTGAATAAAATACAAGCAACAACGAAAAAATTGAAAAAAATCAAACTATCAACACGAGATGAAAATTTGAAATTATTAACAAGAAATCAAAATTGAAAATTTAAAGATTCCAAACCAAGTTACTTCACGACTTTCCGTTTGTTAGTATTCACAATCGTCTTCGGGTAATAACTGGACTCATTCCTCCGAGATCTGACTATTTATAGGTCATTCGAGTGCTTTCACGTATCCCCTCTTCCCTCTCTCCGTTTGATAGGTTTTAGCGGAAGCTGACCGTTTGGCGGAAGTTGGTAGTGTTCCGCTTTATTAGAGGTTTCCATAAGTTGCGTATCTCTACGCTAGCTCGGCTTGATGCATTGTCGAACATATATGAGGACATATATGCGGCTTCTTCGAATTTTTTCCTAAACCAGTGTTCTTCCTTGTGGATGATTTCAGCTTGAGCCCACTATATGTTATGTTGATAAGTCCAAACGTGCTCTGGTATTCGTGCTGGTTCCTCCTCGCTGTGTATGTTTCTTATGCTCGGCAATGCGAACCTTCAATGGCCTCTTAGTTTCAACATTGTATGATTCTCCGCACTCGCAGTACCTTTTCGAGACCTTCTTTTGTATTACACAACCCGAAAGCACGGTCTAGTAGAATCTTGATGATTTCTCTCTTAGTCAATTGATGGTGGTTGGATTTCTAGATTAAACAATGGAGGTCCAAACTAATGAAATGCACCAAGAAACATTGTCAACTACCTTCAAACAAATAATTGTCACGTTCGGAAGAAGGAACTATTTACGTCTGAATAAAATCAAAGCTAACAAAATTTAGGGAAGATATGAGTTAGAAGCAGAATATTATTACTTCCAAACTTGATGAAAATAAATATTTCATAAGATGTGACGATTTGAAATAATTTTCCCAAATGGAATTTCGCTAAAAAATGTAGTTTCCGACTTTTCCACTACAATCAGTTTTGTTTTTTGCATCTTAATTGTATTTGAAAAATATAACGTTTCTTAGAAAAATAACATTTTTGATCAGAATTGGAATCGCACTCACCGTCATTGGAATCGTACAAGTAAATTATTCTTCTCCATCCGTAATATTTGACAGTATCAATTATGGCCTTGTGATACTCCGGCCTCATGGAAATAGCGTAGTCCATGAATCCGGAAGATGGCGCCAGTACTTTTTCGGGAAACCAAGGAGTGACGAAAGGCATCTGGAATGTATTGCTATAGGAGTGGAGAGTATCGAACGAGTCTGGAGAAACTGCTCCTAACATGGAGTAAACACCCCTTGAAAACTGGTTGCAAACTGAAAAAGATTTAGGGAAAGATCTATAATCATTATCGTTATTGTTTGATATTCTTTCACTCGGCTATAATAAAGGTACTCGAAAAGACATATTTTTTTAAACAATCTCAATTATCCATAATTTCAGTGACTACAAGTCAGCATCTGAAATCCTTTGAAAATGTTCTGCAACACGATTTATTTTGTGTAATCACTGAGTTTTGCAAAATCGTATTTTCTACTGGGTTTTGGTTACATATATTTGATTCTTACTTATGAATAAGAACAGTTAATATGAGTCTACTGACCTACTATCATATTACCCCTCACTTCACTACTTTACCTATGTTGATGATACCTACTTTACTTTATTTTGATGGCTACCTATTGAATGACTCACACTCTTATATTAACGTACAGTCCGAGCTACTGAAACTATAATCTTGAAATATACAGGTAGGTTTTTTGTATAGCTTAAATAAGCATCAAGAAAGGGGATCAGGAATTTTCACACCCAAGGGGTAGAAATATTTTGAGATTTTGACTGAGAGACTGAGATTTTTACTGTACACTTTAGAAAACCACAAAAGGTGTTTCTTTATGCAAAAGCTTTCTCGGGTGTATTGATAATGATAGTCTGTTATTGTTGAGCTTGTATCAGTTACTCCGAAACTCGTTGAAAAGGATTTTCAACTTTCACTGCTGCTTTGCTTCTGGAAATCAGTTGCCAACCCAATTTCCGTTGTTCACAACAGATGCCAGGGGAAGAATATGTTTGTGAATCCGAGCAAAACTGTGATGGTCTCCTTCAGCTTCAAAATGAATTTGAATGATTTAAATCCACCCTTTTTCAATGATGGAGTTATTTCAATGAAGTTAAAACATCTTGATGGAAAGCCGACATGTCGAAAGATTTCTGATAAATCTTGGGGTCGGTTGCAAAGTAATTCTATGTTTCTCCGCAGCTCCCACTGTAAGACAATCAGTTAGAATCAGAAACAAAAAAATAATGATCGAAACCATTATCTGATAATGTTTTCGAACTTGCAATCAGCAGCCTAGCAGTAAAAGCTGCATAAAAAGCCTGAGTCAGATCTCGTTTGGCAAACAGTGATAAAGCTTGGCTTTGCAACTCACTATCATGTCTGGTTTCGGATCGGATAGTAGACTTGCAGTTGAAGACAGAGGAAGTTTGGAGACCTATTTCATCGGCAGTCAATTTCAAGGGATGGTTCTGCAACTGTACGTCTTGGAGAGCCACTTTTACTAGTTTTCAATGAAATGACAGTCGACAATTGGAATTTACACTGATCACAAGTTATACACAATTCTCTGCTGATCATTAAAAAATGATCGATTTTATCGAAATCAAAGTGATGATGCGGATTTTTCCAAAATTGTGAATGCAATAATGGATTGATATGACATAAAAATGGAAGCATCGTGGGTATATGCTCATGGTACATAAACAACTATAACAGCTTCAGTTGAAATTTGGGGCCTTCTGAATATTAATCTACAAAAACAAAAAAAAAGATTCCAATCCAGTGTAATCCTTTCAAATCAAATCAGTCTCATCCCCCTACACTGTAGGTTAATGGACTAACACCTATCAGAACGCAACTACTATCCTGGCTGATACCACGAAGGGCATTGGATTATATCCGAAAGGTGTCAGTGCAGTGCAGTTATTCCTGCATATTCTGTTGGCGATACAACTGCCGCAATAGATTTTAAATTATTGAAACATACTTGCAGACCAGTTTCGGGATATTTGGCCACTCGTCAGTGCAAAGTAGTCTCCATCATCAACATAAAGTTGATGATTAACGATAATTGAAAATCGAATTCCTTGAGAGTATCATTCCTCGAACTAGGCTTAAGCGGACAACAAACAACAGGTTTGCCATCGCCCCATCTGCCTGTGTACGAGGTAACCAGCGGCATATCCGAAATTTGCCAATTTCTCGTATAAGGAAAGGAAACTTCTCAGTCAGTGGGCGTTCTTGAATACTGGCTATAAATCAAACCATCTAAAAGTACAATTCGTTCAGGCCAGTCGGATATAATCCAACGCCCTTCGTGGTAGTAGCCATGGGAGCAGTTGTTTTCTGATTGGTGTCAGTCCATTAACCTACATTGTAGGAAGTTGAGACTGGCGTGAACAAATTGGTCCTTCAGCTGATTTGATTTATATCCAGTCTTCAAGTGTGCCCACTGACTATATGTGAGAAATTCGTTCAAATGTTGCTCTGGAAGATGATTCATAGAAAAATTCCCTTCATTTCAATTCCTCTTTTTGAATTTTTCCCAGTATACCGCTTCATAAAAATATGTGCTTCGTAAATTAGATACTACAGAGAACACAGCTGAGAGTTTTATACACAACACTCCACAGATTCAATTAAAAATCCAATTACTTTGAAACATAAACAATGTACCTTCTCGGGCTCCATTTTGCTGGGAGCACAATAAAGAGCTGAGAAAAGTAATGAAATTAATGAGGATTACTCTTTGAGAACGTTTCTTCATTTCCGGTTTTGTGTTGAACCTTCTGAATGTAACAATGTAGCAAAAATTGAATTTTTGTTTTGAGCGAAGCACTGAGCTTTCATATAACACTGTTTTTTTGTCGATGCCAATGAATTTTGATGATTTCAAAGTTAAGTAATCCATAACTTAATTATTTTGAATTCATTTCAACCATATGAGTCGCCAGGATCATACGGTAACGCAGCGAAATGGGCCAGAACTTTTATTTCAGAACAAACTCTCGATCGTGAACTAAGCGGAGAATGTGCCTATGATATTTGAACATCATATATTCAACTGGAAGCAGTTGGTGAAATGGTACGTCTACAAACTTTCTGAAGAGGACCTCTTAAACGTGTACAGAAGAATAACTTTTCGAAATATTCAAGCTCAACCTTTTGTTTTATTGCTCGAATCTAAAATCTAGCATTCGCAGTCAAACTTGTTTCTATGAAAACCACCATGGAAGTTGATAAAAATATCCACTTAGGAGATGAATGAACATCAAACGTCGATGTATCATTGTTGACGGTTTCCTCCTCTACATCCGATTGATCCTGAGGCAGCGTTCAAATTTGATCTAATACCTGAATTCATTTCTCCCCAATGAAGCAACTTACCGAACATAATCACTTGCTAGAACAACTTCTCACACTGTGCGCCTAAGTGTCGCGAGAGCCATGAGAACGACCCCAACAACAGCACTTGAGATCCTACTAGGACTTCCACCATTGCACATCAACATACAAAGAAGGCTTGACTAGTGACACGCAGGCTAATGCAGGGGAAAACTCCAATCAGCCGGTCACATGGTGCAGAATACTTGAAACTGAACAATGAACTGGAAGCAGATCCAATACTAGGAATGCCCGTGGATAACACAGTTCCACAGTACAACTTTCAAAAAGATTTCAAAATCATCATACCAAGTAGAGAGGACTGGCCAAACGGCCCACCGGTAAAAGCGGAAGAGACTTGGTATACAGATGGCTCAAAGACCCAAGAAGGAGTGGGAGCCGGTATATACTGGGACAGCACCAAAGTTATGTTTGTAATGAATGTAATAAACTCAAATACAGAATACACCAAATACCGTCATTTACAAATTTTTCTCGTCTGGAAAAAAGAAGATTGAAGAGATATTTTTTTCACAGATTTAAATAATCACTATAATTCGATATGACAGAGCATCGTCATGTATCTTGTGTCTTTTCCTAATTTTACATTCAAATTTCATTCCCGACTTGACAAATGGTATTTGAGGATTATACTCCGATTCAATTGTATTGACCCATTTTCAAAACTATCACATGTGTTACTAAAACTCATTAAAATTTTTAGTAAATAAATACTCAAACACAGTGCATACCATTAACTGGAGTCTGTCTATCAAGATAGTGGGAAATACTAAAGGGTATTCCAACAGGGTCTTCCGAAATTTGATAATTGATACCAGCCAACGTGTTGAGGCTGCATCTATCAAATTGGTTGTCAGTTATTCGATCTGTTTTGCCAAATATGCCATGCCAATAAATGCTATAGATGGATATAGCATTCATCAACACGTGCAAATAATAAAATTGTCTCATGAAAATGGGTGTTCAGTAAACAATCGACTAACACCCGGTCGTCAACGGACACAAGATCTGCTGAAAACATCGCCGCTGCCTGTGAGAGTGTGCAGGAGAATTCGAATCATCACCCGAAAACGATTGTAGATACTAACAATCGAAACGTCGTGAACTAACGTGGCTTGGAATCTCTTAACTTTTTTATTTTCATTTTATTTCTTCAATTTTAATTTTTATTCAATCGTTCTATTTGCACTTGTATTTTATTACACTATTATTTTATTTCAGATTATTTATGCTCAATATATTTGTTATTTTCAGCTATTCATTTTTGATTCTTCTTTTTTATTTGTTTCAGGGATTTCAAATTATTTTATATAATAGACGATGGATGTCTGAACTAGTGAAAAATCTCAGACTAATCATAGAAAGCATCACCCGGGTATCTGCTGTTTTTGAAAAGTATCATTTTTAGGAATCGTTTTTGTGTTACTTCAAGTGGCTTTGAATATTTTTTAGAAACCCCTCCCTATCCGACTATTCCATATTTTAAGTGTGATTCTATCACACTTTGGTAAATACACACATCGGAAAAGTCTATGGATATTTTTAAAAATGGCAATAATTTTTTTTAGATCGCTTTAGGGAAAAAAAAGTTGACGGGTGATTATTAAACGAATGTAACTTACAACAAAATTTATTAAATGGTCAAAAATACTGAGTGCGCATATAAGCAAAACTATATGGCTCTTCTTTGGCACGCCGAAAAAAAATCATAATACAAAAAAAATTGGAATCAGTACAAAGAATGGCCTCCACGCTGGTTTATTACGGCCCTACATCTATCGTGCATAGACAAAATGAGATTGTCAATGTCTTGTTGAGGTACATTTGCCCATTCAGCGATTAAAAGCTCTCTCAATTGAAACGTTGTGTTAATGTTTCCCATATGCGAAGTAATTCTTCGTTGAAGCATGTCTTACACATGCTCGATGGGATTCAGGTCCGGTGATTGTGCTGGCCATGGCAATACATCAACTCCTTCGTTGGTGAGCCAGTCACTAGACGCGCGACATGTGGACGAGCATTATCGTGCATTAGGTGGAAGTTTTCACCAACAGCACCAGCAAACGGACGGACGATAGGTAGAAGAATGGTGTCGAGGTACTGTCGAGCTGTGAGGGAGCGATTTGGAAAAACGAGATCGGTTCTGCCACCGATCATGATTTCGCCCCATAGCATTACTGTACCACCGCTGTATGTGTGGACTTCCTTGACGTGTCTCAAACGTTCATTATTTCCAGGTCGTCCCCACAGTGTTACTCGACGAGAATCTGGATGAAATCCAAATCTGGATTCGTCTGTAAACAAAACTGTGGCTCAATCATTCGCATCCCAGTTTTGATGTTCTTGACACCTCTCTAATCTTCTACCGCGATAGCCTCTCGACAAAGGTGGACATCTAAGTGGCCTTCTGTTGTGGAGATCTGCTTCATGCAGTAGATTTCTGACAGTATCACGACCAATGGTTACCTGGTGCGTCTGCTGCAACACGTTAACCAACTCAGGTGCTGTGATTGTCGGTTGTCTTCTTGCGGTTAAGACCAAAAATCGGTCTTGAACTGCAGTTGTAGCGCGTCCTCGCCCTGGATGTTGTTCGGCTGGACTGCCAGTTTCACGGAAACGCCGCCACAATCGACTGATAACACTTTGGGAGACCCCCAAACGAAGAGCTACATCATTTTGTCGCATGCCACTTCGAAGAAGCCCTACAGCTCTATTCATCTCAGCCAATGGTAAGTGATGGCGTTTCATGTTGAAGCACAATATTTCCAGTTTAATTGCTTAGCAAGAACCGCATAGAATGTACAAACTCGACACTTTCAGATTATTCATTTTAGCCGAAAACCTACAGTTTGTAAAAAACTTGATAAAAGATTAGTTACCGTTTTTGCAGGCTTTGTTCAACCCATAGAAATCTACAGGGTGGTCGAGTGTACCAAATTAATCGAAATTAAACGACCTCATGCATTTATTTTTATGATATTTAGTATGTTATTAAAATATCCCTAGACTTTTCCGATGTGTGTAATTTTGAGTTGACTGGTTTCGAATATTTCTGCTATTCTCTTGAATCTATATGGAATACATCGTTGTGAGTTCCATTTGAAGTACTTATTAATCATTATACCAAGATACTTAGTTTTATCTACTGACATAATGGCATCAATAGGTATTTCAAACGATTGAAAAATCTCAATTAAAAGAAGTTTCAGTACCACTAAGCATTATGACATGATATGAAATATCTGAGTATGGTGATTATCATTATTTTCAATATCATATATGAACCAACTATTCTGATAATGATCTCTCATCGAATAAACCTTTGGATCCTGAAATATCACCACCTGTTCCCAACTTGAAATAATCTTCAACCCAGTTTCATGTTCAATAAAATAATTAATATTTTTTATACTCACTCAGCCTCGATAACTTGAATGCATCCGCTGTATTTATGACATCCACAAATGCTTGAAACTCAAACTTTCTGGTGGTCAGATTTTGATTGTGCAGCAACACAGCATATTTGAAGGCCGTCTGAACGTCATCAGTACCTTGCTCAAAGATGGCACCTGGAAAGTATATGATTAGTTTCATATCAGTCATGTAGGAAGCAATCATAATATTTTCATTCTAGTCAGGAATTCGCAGTTGAAAAGCAGGGAAAGCAGCCTACATGACTATCAAACAACTGGGCAGCAACACCTGAGGCAGTTAACTCAAGGACAAGTTTGTTTGAAGGTGATTGACAATGTTTCGTGATGAATTTCACTAGTTCGGACTTCCATTGTCTACTATATAAAATGATTTGAAATCCCTGAAACAAGTGAAAAAAGAATAATTAAAAAAGAATAGTTGAAAATAACAATTATATTAAGCAACAATAAACCTGAAATGAAATGATAGTGAAATAACCTACAAGTAAAAATATAATAATTGAATAAATAAAAATTAAAGGAATGAAAAAAGAAAATAATAAAAAATAAAAAAGTGTAGAGATTCCAAGTCACGTTAGTTCACGACGTTTCGATTGTTGGTATCTTCGGGTGATGACTGGACTGATTCCTCCGAGAGATGACTATTTTATAGGTCGTTGAAATACTTTCACTTTCTCTACTTTCCATTTTCCGCTTCACTGATTCCGTGAGAGATGACCGTTTTGGCGGGAGTTGGTCATTTTTCGTTTGATGATGGGTTTCCATATGTTTCGTATATCTACGCTGGCCTGGCTGAATACGTTGTTGGACAACATGTATGCGGCTTCCTTAAATTTTCTCCTGAACCAATGTTCCTCTCTGTGCAAGATCTCAGCTTGGGACCACTTGATGTTGTGTTGATGGGTCCAAACATGGTCTGCTATTCCTGATTTGCTGGTTTCTCTTCGCTGTGTGTGCTTTTTGTGCTCGGCAATGCGAACATTCAACGGCCTCTTAGTTTCACCAATATAGGATTTTCCGCACTCACAGGGTATCCGGTAAATGCAATTCTTGGAATCGCAGTCCGCGTTTGGGGGCCTGGTTTTCGTGAGGCTGCTACGGATAGTGTTACCGGATCTGAAACAGGTTCTAATGTTGTACTTGGAACCAATTCTTCTTATCCTCTCCGATAATCCTCTGATGGGATCGCCACTTTCACCAGTCATAGCCAACATATATATGGAGTGGTTTGAAACTCTGACCATTGAAGAAGCCCACAAGAAACCTCGAGTCTGGTTGAGATATGTTGACGACACCTTCATAATATGGAACCATGGGAATACTGAACTAGACGCCTTTCTGAAACACATCAACAACGTGAGACCTTCCATCACTTTCACAATGGAGAAGGAAATCCACAATGAATTGCCATTCTTAGACGTTTTGGTGAAGAGGACCGACACTAAGTGGGAAACATCTGTATACCGAAAACCCACTCATACGGGACAGTATCTGAACCACGAATCCAACCACCATCAATCGACAAAAAGAGGAATCATCAAGACTCTATTAGACCGTGCTTTTGGGCTCTGTAATACAAAGGAAGGTCTCGAGAAGGAACTAGACATCATCAAAAATGATCTTCAGCGGAATGGATACTCCAAAGCGATGGTAGAAAAGACTTTGGCTAAAAGACAGCAGGAGCCTCGCAAGGAAGAGAAGCCGTCACAACCAATGCTTGCACTTCCCTACATCAGAGGATTATCGGAGAGGATAAGAAGAATTGGTTCCAAGTACAACATTAGAACCTGTTTCAGACCCGGTAACACTATCCGTAGCAGCCTCACGAAAACCAGGCCCCCAAACGCGGACTGCGATTCCAAGAATTGCATTTACCGGATACCCTGTGAGTGCGGAAAATCCTATATTGGTGAAACTAAGAGGCCGTTGAATGTTCGCATTGCCGAGCACAAAAAGCACACACAGCGAGGAGAAACCAGCAAATCAGGAATAGCAGACCATGTTTGGACCCATCAACACAACATCGAGTGGTCCCAAGCTGAGATCTTGCACAGAGAGGAACATTGGTTCAGGAGAAAATTTAAGGAAGCCGCATACATGTTGTCCAACAACGTATTCAGCCAGGCCAGCGTAGATATACGAAACATATGGAAACCCATCATCAAACGAAAAATGACCAACTCCCGCCAAAACGGTCATCTCTCACGGAATCAGTGAAGCGGAAAATGGAAAGTAGAGAAAGTGAAAGTATTTCAACGACCTATAAAATAGTCATCTCTCGGAGGAATCAGTCCAGTCATCACCCGAAGACGATTGTAGATACCAACAATCGAAACGTCGTGAACTAACGTGACTTGGAATCTCTACACTTTTTTATTTTTTATTATTTTCTTTTTTCATTCCTTTAATTTTTATTTATTCAATTATTATATTTTTACTTGTAGGTTATTTCACTATCATTTCATTTCAGGTTTATTGTTGCTTAATATAATTGTTATTTTCAATTATTCTTTTTTAATTATTCTTTTTTTACTTCTTTCAGGGATTTCAAATCATTTTATATAGTAGACAATGGAAGTCCGAACTAGTGAAATTCAAGGACAAGTATCAGTCATGAAAAGTTTGGACGGAAATGCAATAAGTTCATAAGGCTATGTTTTCTGGTAATTTGGAAGTAACAAGCAAAAAGTCATAAGGTTATGTTTTCTGGTAACTTGGAAGTAATTAGCAAAAGTTCATGAGTATATGTTTTCAGGTAACTTGTAAAGCAACAAGCAAAAGTTCATAAGGTTACGTTTTCTGGTAACTTGGAAGTAAGAAGAAAATATTTCTGAAGCTATGTGAAAATAACAAGCGAATGTTCATGAGGCTATGTTTTCTGATAATTCGAAATTAACAAGCAAAAGATCATGAGGCTATGTTTTCTGGTAACTTGGGAGTAACGGAAGGATATGCTACCAAAAATGGTTTCTTCTGATGAGGAAAACATAACCAAATCAACCAGTGACCTGACTGTTTCAGACAATTCATCTTTGTAAAAAATGTTGAATCAACTTCCACTGTAGAACTTGAAATGGATTTAATCATTTGAAATTTCAGGTTTTTTAAGCTTGCAATATTTGAAAACATATATAATCCACGAAAGGTTTTTTCATGTCATTTTTCATTTTTTTAATAGTCTCTCAAATAATCCAAGACCAGAGGACTCAAGAAGCTTTCTCAGGATGAAATGATAAATACCTCAATAATGATCAGCCTTCATGAATATTCTGAACATATGCTCTTGAAATGAGGTGGAATGTGAAATATTTTGAATATTTTTTTGGTTCAATTTTCAAAAGAGAAGAGACTTTCTTGTCAAAAATTCAACGGTGCTTTTACAGAGAGTCACTTCCATTCATAAGTTACACATACAAGTGGATGACAAATTTCTCATCATTCTTTTTATTTCGAAAAAAAATCATTTTTATCATCGCTACAGGCTACCTTTTCAAAATCTGCATATATCTTTCAATAATTTTGATTCTTTTCAGACTGTTGGAAGACGAGGTGCCAATAACTATGAAAACCCAATGGAATTTTCTTCATGAACAACCCTCAAACCACAGCCCCCTGTATCCCAGCGCTGTCAGAGGTCGGCAATGTTATCATATATCAGTTGTAAGTATATAACCTAACATCGATTCAAGCACTTTCTTGGTCTTAGCCTTGCTGGAGTTGTCCAGTAAACTTACCCAAGGGTATTTTATCTCCGGTGGCCATGATTCCGGATGAGTAAGTGAACAAAACAACACAAATCCCCAGATTTAGGGCGCTCATGGCGGCCGACACTCGCACAGCTTCGCGAATAGTGGACCAAATCTCACAACAAAGAGATGCTGTCATCATTGCGCAGACGCTCTTATTTCTACATCCCCCTTAGCCCGATGAATTCATTAGTTTTCTTGTCTCCGAGCTTCTACGCTTTTTCACTTACGGATATTTTGTTGACTTATGATCGTGATATATCATATACCTTGCGCCAATTCCACATTTCTCGAAGACATTCTCCGTATTACTATGCTTTTTGGACTGAGATACTTGTCCGACTCAGAAAGACCCTTAAGAAGTTATGAGAGCGATATATGTCAGGTGGTGATGATTTATGTTGGAGTGCTGAATGCTACCTCTAAATGAAAGAGTTTTGGAAGGTAGTTTTGGAGAAAACAGAAAAACTGATCAAATAACCTCAGTATTTAGATACAGATAATATTTGTGAGATGAGAAAATAGAACTCTTCGAGTAGGTGATCTTGAAAACATTAAAAAAAGGGTTGAAACATATGTATAGGCCATCACCAGGCATGTAAACAGTAGATGCGATAGAAATGGTGCAGCAAATTGCTAGAGATGAGAACCAGAAATATTCTTAGACGTATTATACACTTTGCACTATCATCACTGTTGATACCGACACCTACTTTGAAAAAAGTCTAAGTAGAACAATCAGGTTATACTTTTCAGATAAAGAGATAATCCTTGAGGAAGTAGTACCGATCAGCAGAGTACCGAAAGGCCAGTTGAACATCTTGAAACCTTCTCTATGTCAAACTTCTTGAACTAGAGCAAATGTTCCAGATGATATTCGCCAAAGACGAAAGAGGCATTCACAATTCAGCATGTCCCTGACTGGTTAGGACAAAAAGGCCGATACCATTTCACTTCACAGTCCAAATTGTGAAAGTTACTCGATAAGTAGAGTCATAATCTCTGGCACTAACACCAACACTCTCTTGATGTGTGTTTTGCTTACCAAGTTACCATCATCAAAAAATTACTAAAATGAATTTAACAACTGATTTATACATCAAGACGAATAATTACTTTCAATATTGAGTGACATCGAATCAGTTTCTAGTATTAGTTGACAAATCACCCCAATAACTGTATGCGTATCAAAGGCTCCAAATTAGTTTTCAGAGCACCAAGAGCTAGTTCTATTGTTCTGGCTTTGATTAACAGAAACATAATGTAGCTTTGGATGTGGAATGTGTGTTGTAAATGATTCGTGCATGTTCTGCGCTGCTTGTTGCATTAGTCTGTACGCGGCTTTAGATGAAAGACTTACATTTGAAAATAGTGTAACTGGGAGTTTGACTGGATACAGAGATTATTCTTGCAGAAAGTGTGAATAACGTCTTTTGTGAATTCAAGGGACAGTTTATCAAGAGATTTCTACTGGACAGTTTACAAAACGTCTTTTACTATTATAAAGTTTTCTCAAGCGTGTTCATACTGACTGATATACTGCTTTGACGATTTGAATCATATGACCTCCTACCCACCTAACTCATTTGTGTCCAATTGATCTTTTTATCTAAAACACTGATATTTTCTAGTTTCATTGTTAGATTTATGTAAATTAAAACGTATTCTGGACAGAATTTTTTTTTTGACAAACATAAGAGAAAAATACGTGTACTCAAACGAGTACAATGGGAACAAGTGAGGTAAAATGTTATCTATGAAATATTTTCATTCGCTACTAACATCACCAGTGTGAAATTGTATAAAACAGTTTTTTTACAAATATAATATTATGTTACATTTTTGGCCGCTCTATCTTGCATGTTAGTGGCACTGGTTGCATCTCAACTGTTCTTCTAATTTTCTTGGGTAGTGTCCTGTCCCATCATTCACCAAACTTCTTAGAATATTTCTTGAAAAGATGTCTGTGGTTTCCTATAACTTCTTAGATACTGTCTTGTGATGGACCATGTGAAATCTAGCAGATCAAGTTTTTTTGGGTTGAAGAGAGCACATGTAATTTTCATGCGGTGACAACTGATAGATTTAGCATGTGTGTCCATGAAGGCCACTACCACTTTTTGCCTTGTACCGAGACTCTATAATTGCTAACTCCCTGGTCTGAAAGGTCAACATCTCCTATGCCAGAATTAGCAATCAGTCTTGGTTGGGGCACATCAACTTTTGCTTGTTGTTCTTCAGACCATCGTTTTACTTCAACTATAGGCTCAACGCTGTCAAAAGTAGTTCCCATCGATACCATATTATTATCTTTCCATCTGATGAATAATATCAAATTGCTGCTATCATAACGATAATCATAGTAACCATGCTTTTGTTTCTTCATTGTTTTTTCAAAAGATAAGGAGCAGTTTTTTATTCGATTACTTCTTACAGTTCCGGTAGCCCTTTATCCCAATTGTCTCAGAGTAGTTAGCAAACCATGACTCGAGAAATAGTTGTCAAAAAAAATAACATAGTCTCCAGGTTGTTCAATGGTAGAACAAGTTCTAAAACAATTTTGGATCCCAGGGGCAAATTTACACCAACCACATTTGGAGAAGTTGATTTTGCACCACAGTAAGTGTCAAATTTACAACAGTATCCTGTAAATGAACATATCATCCAATCTTCAAAACCAAAGCAATCTGGTTTTTCCCTGATGAATTGCTTTCACGAATGGTGTTCAAAATACTTCACCATAGCCTCATCAATCGAGAGCTTCTCATGAAATACACCTCAGTGCAAAGTTTTCATTCATTTTATTCATCAGGGAACGTACTTTGAACATTTTATCTGTTTCATCGAGTTCTGCATTGTTGGTCAGATGAAAATATTTTTTTATTTCATAATATTTGTTCCGACTCACTTTCAGATCAATGGGATTTGTACATCTTCATCTAGGCACCAATATAATATTTTTTTAGGTAAACGATGATACCCACTCAGTAGAAGAATACCTATGAAAGTCTTCATTTCTCCTTCAGTGACTGTAAATGCGTGGTTATTCTTGTCGCATGCATATCTGATAGTTTCCTGGATAATATATTCAATGATATTTTGATCAAATAATGTTGCAAAAATTTCAACTAGGCTTAGATCTGATAGCTCAGCTTTCACTTGAGATTCGCGAAGTAAGTGACCATTAGATTGGTTCATAGTTATGTCAACATGCATGTGACGTAGGATTTTTTTCAGGAATTTTGTTGTCTTTAGATAGTGGCTGTTGGTATAATATGGCCAAAGGAATATCATCTTCACTATCGTATCCTTTACTATAAAGCTATCAATTATCACAGATATTCACAAAGAGAACAACACTTTACTCTGTATCTCCACTAAACGAACAGTGATGCAATACTCATAATTTTCGCGGTTATTAATATGACTATTATTATTTCATTTTGGGTAATTCTAACGGAAAACTTCTGCTTTTTTGCCAATAAATGTCGCTGCAAAACATTTAATTTCAAAGTGTACTCAAATGAGTACGATGATATGAAATGAGTTAATTACTTCTCATTTTACCAGAATTCAGTTATGAACCAACCGGAAGTTGAAACATTATAAAAGAAATTTAACCAACGCTTTGAATGGACATGTATTGACATCAATCAGCATATCAGAAAACAGATTCAACAGAGAGGAAAAGTTCGATTATATTCGGTTCTTCAGTACATTTTACGAATTCTCAAGTCTATCGATTTTCAAACAATCCAAAAGATTGTGTTTCCAACACAAATGTAAAACGTCATAGCTGTGGTTAAAAGGTAGAATTTGTCTACACATTCGAGAAAATACTCATATGTTCTTTAACTCTCTAGAAAAAGATCCGTTTGGCCAATATAAAGTTTTGGGAAAGAATTACTAGTCAATTTATATATGTAGGTACTCCTTATTAATCCGAGAATTGACTTTTGTTATCATCATTTTCAAAGGATTATTGTTTTTTTGTAAGCCTGATCGAAAGCTTTCTTCCTCATAAAACCAGCGATGTTGTCAATATCCTATGCCCTTCAGTATCGTCCTTGAAGTGGGATAGATCCGGTAAATGGATCTTATTTGTGGGTTTCAGAAAAGAATAGAGTCAATATTATCAACCTCATAACCGTTGTTGATGGCAACTCATTTAATACAATCAATTTCCCCCTGAAAATTGATTTATTATAATATTTGTGACGCACTGTTTGGAACATTTGAAGTAGTAATATTACTGGAGTTTAATCCCAACACCAAACCGTTATTATTACCACCCCGATACGTGTTTCAATAACCAAGTGATCATCTTCAAGAGAAAGAACAAGCATAAAGAAACAATATACAATAAATATACCCACACACACAAATAGATACTTGCATGCACTATCGAACCACCATCCTAGCCAAAAGAGAGGAGTCATCTCAACTCTAACGGAAGGGGCTCGGAGAATATGTGAACCAGAACATCTGGACAGGGAACTCAAATACCTTGCCACACGGAGAATTTCAACAGAAAAGAAGAAGCGGTGAACCTCAATCGAATATGGTCCCCATTTTAAGGAATTCTAGAATAACGAACAGGACAACAGGCAGCAAGATTGTTAATGTTCAAGGTTCAAGTGCAGGTACGAGTTCAGGTACAAGTTCAGGTACAAGTGCAGGTACAAATGCAGGTACAAATACAGGTACAATACAGGTTGAAATACAACTAAAAATACAGGTACAACTACAGGTACTAATACAACTGATTACCTGACATGGCATAAATATGCTTTGCGAAGCCTAAATGGTAGTCATCGAACAGCAAGCCGTGATGGTTGAACCTGTGAAGAAGCTAGCCACTCGCGCCAGCGATACGTCAGGAAGAAATTCCAAAAATCCACAGCTTTCAAACTCGAAAAGCAATGACACTACAATAAATATAGTTTGAAAAACTAAAAAACACGCTTTTGAAGAACATCGAACTAAAATGATGAAAATAATTTTTTCAATAAGCTTGAAACAATAACGGAAGAAAAATACTAGTATTATTGTAGAAAAAGCGACGGGCGCTTGATATATTAAAAATATGGCAGTATTTTTCGTTCGTTATTGTTTTAAGCTTATTTAAAAAAATATTTTCAACTTTTCAGTTCGATGTTCTTTACAAGCGTGTTTTTCAGTTTTTTAAATTATATTTATTTTTAATTTTTCAGTTTCGTATGCTATAAAACTATATTTATTTTATCTAAACTTTGGGATCAATCAGCCATATATTATCTAGAAAAATGACCATTGATATTATCCGATTCCGGAAAGGGAGCCTGAAAATCAGCTTCCAAGCCCAAGGCAGCAGGCGCGCAAAAGAGGGTATTAAAAAAATACGTTTTTCCAATGAATAAATACATGTGAAGTTATATCAAGGAGGTTACATACAGCGCCATCTGCCCGCGAATAGTTCAAGAAATAATGTCGACATATCCAGGAGGTTCCATGTAGCGCCATCTGCCGGCGAATAGATCAAGCAGTAATGTCGATAATAATGTCAAATACAGATCCCGAGCTTGAGAGTTACAAGCAAACAAACATACATACATACATAAACACATATATACATACAGGTGAAGCTGATGAAAGCGTGTTAAAAAATATTGAGGTGAATGGGCGGAGTATCAGCTGTTTTAAAACTCAACCCTAATAATGGATTATTCAATAGTCTGTGAAGCATATTGTTCAAACTGCTGATTCATACTGATGGAAATGTGTAGAGAAATTATGAATAATGTCCATATAAGATGGTATGTGTAAAATTGCACGATCATGTTTATTAATGATTTTGGTATTGTCCCTGTCTAGAAAATGTATCAAATTATTTAGCTACATTACAGTGATCAATTCAGATCTGACAGTGAGTGTTTCTTGAATACGTAATGGATTTTCATCAAGTGTTGGCCAATTCCATTACTGATCGTTTGTGGAGTTGGAAAACAGGATCGTGTTTTGACATAAAATGCCAATATTTTACCTGCTCACTAGAAGTAATATTATACTTCGCCCAATTGTTTTTCAAAATATACCTGTTTGACTGGAATACTAGAATAGTGGAATAGTTGGATGAATCAGTAACTGATGAAGCTACCGTGTAGCAAAACGCGTTTTGAATTAAATTTATTGTGAGATTACTATGATTATTATCAAGAATTTGCCAAGGAAGTTTGAAAATGAAACAGATTCAAGAAAAAACTACAAGACATTTTTTCAATTCTGAAAACGGAGGGAGATTTCGCTCTCCGAAATGTTGAGATAGATATCTGTTCAATTTCTTGGCTCTTCATTTGATATGCAATATTTTTGAAAGAGATGAGTCAACGATAAACAATACATTGGTCTTTGTCGATAAATACTTTGAATTTACGCAATAATTCGTCAGGCTGAATTGAAAAGCGCCCTTTCTATACCTGTATGAAGTTCTCCATCGGCCGAAATGTTGAGATAAATATCTGTTCAATTTCTTGGTTCTTCATTTGATATGCAATATTTTTGAATGGGATGAGTCAACGATAAACAATACATTGGTCTTTGTCGATAAATACTTTGAGTTTACGCAATAATTCGTCAGGCTGGATTGAAAAGCGCCCTTTCTATACCTGTATGAAGTTCTCCATCGGCTGATTTCAGTTCACAGACGGTGGAAATCATTAATCAGATTGAAAAAAATCAGGTATCTTTCTAATTTTTTCATTTTCAATTCCATGCTTACTCAAAAACATTGATATTCGTCACATATTCAGCAAAATAAATTTTACAAATCTGGTAGAGAATAGTTATGATCAGTCTCTTTGAGTATTGAATGGTAACGTCTGTCCAATCATATGATTATCCTTTGCTATTAGCAGTAGTAACTTTGTGTACACAAATCTAGAATTCGTTACATCTGCAGCAATGGCTGGCTGTCTTCAATATTGGCCCAAACTTTGGTCTTATTGCCATTGTTTCCGCCATTACATATTCAGAGATATGAGAAAGAATAATTAGACTATATTGATTAAAAATTTTATTGACATCAATGAAATATGCAACTATTTTCATTCTACTGTGAGTAAAGTATTTTCAGAGACATACCGAATTGGCATTTTAAACCTGAACCATCAAGTACACACTCAACAGATTTTGCACACTGCTCATTCAGAAGCTAATTCCGTATGACTCTGAAAATAAGGTGTTTTAGAGATCGAATTAACATTTCACACGTGTTTGATGAAAGTATTAGGGATTGAAGTGGCATTGCCAATACCATGCATCTTGATGTGTTTACAACCTTCACCCAAAAGGTTGTACGCTATATCTCTGAAAATAAATATACACGAATACAATCTAACTACAAATATTTACATGAGAAGGCACATTGAACGTTTTTTGATCTGATCATTATTATATAAAAATTATCTAATAGTGAGCAGCAATGATTTACGATATGAACTTGTATTAGGTTTTTTTGAAATCAGACATTCATTCGAGAAATGGATATATCGCCCCTGATTTGTATATCTCATCTAAAAATATAATAAAATGCAACAAGTCGGAATAAAAATATGTTCGGATATCGAAGTGAGTTGGAATCCTGATTTGAATTGAAAGGGGTATATTTTCAGGGGAGATACATTCTTGGGAAAGGAAGGTGCTGGCTTTCTATTTCCCCATGTTCATAGAAAAAAGTGTTCCTTTCATAATTCAATGTTGAAATGGAAATTAAGTAGACATCAGACAAAAGTTATTTCCTTCTTCCTATATTCAACTATATCCACAAACTTTTTTATTAACAATTAAAAATAACAAACTCCAAACTTACTATTCTGTACATTGTGAATATTCTGCTCACTAATGAGCAAACTATACTTTACCGTACAAAACTTCAATGACACCTCCAAATTATTTATTTAATATTACAAATATATTAGATATTTAATTTAATAGTATATTAGCCAATATAAATATGAACATCTATCAAAAAAATATTTTGGACAAATTTTGCTATATTTGAGAATGAATAAACTCTTGATTATTGTGAAAAATATTTTCATACGATTTTGTTAAATTTCTCCCAATAAGAAATATCAATAAGTAATTTATCGAATGTTTCATTTAAACATGAAACGAATAATTATTCAATGCTTGAATTGAGGACAATCATAAAGTGCCTCAGTGATTATTGTGATAAATATATACTGAAAGTAGAAAACATTTTTGCACAACCATATCACACAAACATAGGCCATATTGGTTGAAAAGTAACATCAATTGCCAACAAAATATCCAAAATTTCACACAGTACACCCATCAGTCCTTCGGCAAAGCACTGTCGCTCTTCCCTCTAGCGTAGAGTCGGAGATTACTAGTTCTAGTCCCCAGCATTCTCTCCAGCAGGGAATGCTTCGATTTCCTGCGGGCCGCCAGCACCGACCTGCAGAGCTCTTGAAACACGACGGCAACTGGCGCCACCATCTCTGCTGCCGCGACTTCTGAGAAACCGCATTCGAAATGACGCGCCAAGATGGCGCCTTCCTCGGCGCTTACTTCTCGAAGGTGGACCTGAAACGAAGTTATTTGCGAGTTTTACAATTATTTTCAAATGACCTACGAGAATAATAATCAAATTCAACATATGTTTTGGGAAGAAAGTTCCTTAGCTTTCTACTTCCCCATGATCAAACGAAGGAAATCAAGGAGCTTTTTTACAAAAAACTAACCACATGTGGAAATATTCTGTTTCGTACAACATGAGTAATCATCGAACTTCAAACACTGAAGTTATTATACAGTGTGTAAAAGTCAAATGGAATAAATTAATTATTTCGGTTACGGTACATATAATAATTATAATAATTCGTCTTTATTCACCATAAAAATACAAGTGGAATAGACAAAAATAAAATAAAACAGTATACAGGAACAATAACAAAAACAAAGAAAAGAACTTCCAGTATATGGTGAATAGGCGGAGAATCAGCCAAGGCTATTTTTCAACTCAACCTGGGAGAAACTATAAATGAATAATATGAACACAAGTCGAGTTAACAATATCAAAACAGTTTAGTTATTGCTTTACTTTATAAAATTCATTTCAGAAATGCCAAGGTCGGGAACGGACAAGAGGCTAATGAGATAAATAAGTCTTCAGTCTTTTTTAAAGTTTACGATGGTGTATGATCGAAATTCGCAGGGTAGTTGATTATAATATTTGGGTGTATTATACGAGAAGCAGCGGGTGGAGATGAAAGAATTGTGTTTGGGGATGACTAGAACTGAACTGTTCCTTGTAGTAAAGCTGTTAATCGTAGAGAATGTTTCAAGCTTCTTCAGTAAGTAATCAGGTTGTCGAGTTATCAAAACTTTATGTGTGTTGGTAAGAAGGTGTAGATTTCTAAGTTTCTCAACATTTAACCATCCTGATTCTTGCATTGCTGGGGATATATGGTCATATTTCCGAATACCAAACGAGAAACGTAGACAGCTATTCTGAATGCGCTGTAGTCGGAGATCATCCGATTGTTTTAAAGCAGGTCCATAAATACTGTCGCAATAGGAAATTTTTTACATAATCAGAGACTCGCATAGTCTGAGATTTAAGTTTGTGTTGAGCAAATCACGATTAGGAAAAAGCTGTCTGAGAATGTTATAAGAAGATTGGTTCAGATAGCTGGCATGTTCAGTGAAGCGAAGATCCAGATCAAACCACAATCCTAAATTTTTTATCTCGTCCACGGAGGGAAGTATATCGTTTTCGATGCGAACTTGAAATGTAGAGTTGGTGAGCTCTCTGTTCTTCTTAGCTCCGAACATCATTATTGCGGATTTGTCAGAATTGAGCTTGAGCTTATGGGCAGTAGAAATGTCAAAGATGGCTTGGAGATCGTTATTAATATGCGACAGAGCAGATGTAAACTCGCCAGGCGAAAAAGAGAAATATAACTGCGTGTCGTCTGCATAGTGATGTAAATTGCATTTTTTCACGGACACATAAAAGTCACAAATATAAAAGCTAAAATGCAAGGGCCCAAGGATAGATCCTTTTGTCACTTCCTTTAATACCGGCAGAGCATCTGAAATAACTTCATCCACAACAACTCTCTGAGTACGATTCTTCAGATAGTTTTCTAAGAAAGACACTGCTTTCCGAGAAAAACCGAAGTGGACAAAGTTTGTCACACAATATTTCATGATCTAGAGTGTCAAATGCCTTGCTGTGATCTAGAAGTATTTAACAGGTCAAATTTTGTTCATCTGCAGCTTGAAAAATATCGTCAGTAATTGACAGAAGAGCCGTGGTGGTACTATGCTGAGGTCTAAATCCTGATTGTACAGATGTTATGTAATGATTTTCATTGACGTACTCATCAATCTGATTTTATAGAATCGATTCCAGTACTTTAGAGAGATACGGTAGAATTGTAATTGGTCTTAGGTCAGAAAGGACCTAAGACCTACACTTAGTCAGAAGGATAACCAACCCATCCTTTCAACATTTTGGAAATTGGCAACTGGTAATGACAAAATCCCGAAACACGTCAAATTTGAATTATAAGTCGACATACTTCAACGGAAAAATGCTATCCCTACCTTCAACCCTCAGGTTGTGACAGGTACAATCCCCAACTTTTTAGTTGGGAAGTATATGCTTGTGATATATTCTTAGAAAGGTATATTTTCTCTGATCAAAAATGTTATTGCTCTCAAGTGTATTGGAACAATTGAGATAAAATTAATTAAATTCATGAGGTTACCGAAATTCGATAAAATACACTCAAAACCTATTGCAAATACGCATGTTGAGGTGTTGATAATAAGAAAGTAAGCAAAAATCATAGCAATGTTCTTTTTAGATGGTTCAAAATAAATCTGTTTTTCCGTTAATCAGCTGTCGCCCCCGTACGAACGACAACTTTCAGATGTTGAGAAACTTGTGCGAGCTAAGGACTAACGAGGTCTTAGTTTTTGAGGGGTGATTCCTAACACGGTTGCAGAATCATTCCAGCTTCAACCAGATAAATTCTATCGAAAAATATCTGATCGAGGCGGGAATCGAACCTACGGTCTTCCGATCATGAGTCGGGCGCACTACCACCGCGGCCAATTCCTTTAAAAAACTGTAAATAATGTCTGTGGCAACGTTAGTTCAAAACGCCTTATCAACTTGTTTTGTATGTTACAACATTAGTTGCTCCAATGTAGACCAAAACGCAGCTTCAAGTAATACGATACTCCCCGGAAGTTGCTAAAGTTTCTCTCGGTCCGCAGCTGGCCTTAGACTTTGTCTGATCATTTTTGTTGGCTTAAATATTGATTTGACGTCGTGTTCCTCTGAGATTCTTTCAATCCGGTTTGTTACATTTTCAACAAAGAAAACGAAAGCTCTTCCTTTGACCAGCTCAGCTTGGGTTACTTTACCGTTCTTGTATGGCCACTCAAAGTCTCCTTCGCCAGGTGATTGAGATCCTCAGGAAGACTCTCAGGTTCACAACCAACCAACGTTTCGATCACCCCTCTCTTTTATTGTGGCTGATGGTTGGAGTTTTTGTTCAGGTACCTGTCTGTGTCCCTTGCGTTTTTTGTTTCATCGTGAATTGGATTTTTGGGTCGAGATAGTTCAGATATGAAAGAAATTTGCTTAGTGTCTCTTCACCATCTTGCCATTCCACAGACGTGTCATCAACAAAACGCAGCCAACGATATGGTTCCACAGCCACAGCTCGAACAACGGGCCTCAGCCAACGGGCCTTTGTTGATCTATTCTTGTTTGTTTTAAAGTATGTGGAAGGTCGAGTCGAAATCCCAGTCGTTGCTGAGACTTAAAAATAGAGCTTTCGTCCTCGCAGTGAAATCACAAATCACTGATGATTTCTGCCGCAATGACAGTCCACTAACCAGGTTATTTTCATTCAGTGCCTCAAATTCTTCAGAAAAAATACGAGTTATCCTTGCTTCTTTGTTAGAGTGTTTTCAATTGATGTATCCATTATACAGCATAATTTTGTTCTGCAATAAATGGACCGTTCCATGTTCCATTGAAGCATTTTTTCTGTGGCTTTCTCAGATGGTCCTTTCATGAAAGATTCCACGTGTGTTTTTCTACATTCAATCAATTCCTAGATTTGGACAAATGCCAAGATTTTAGTATCCCCACAGCTGGTTCAGAGCTGATATACGGAGGTAATTATCCATGACTAGCACACTCAGCAGTCGTTCCGTTATCTATGATTCGTGAGGGTGCTGATATCCGGTATAGAGTCAATCTATATATGAATTCCACAGACTATTTTCGATGTCATTCTGCAATTGATGTCATTCTCCAATTGATATCTCTTGTACATTGTCAGGTTTCATATAATTCTGCCTCCAAGACGTATGTGTAATGACCAATCGGAAAACTGTGATGCAAATCCAAACTTTGTCGATGAATCAGATGTTTCTGGCAAGCTCATCATCAGGATGACTTTAAACGTTATGTATTTGCGTGTGTATCCGATAATCCTAATGAGTAAGAGATCGCAACTTGCTTGGTTCCTTAACATAGGTCGGTAGTTTCATTTACAGTCACCAAACCGAAGATGCATATGTTATCATGGATTTCACCACTGGTGGTGTATGAAACTTCTGTCAGGTCTTAAGAGCCTAATGCATTAAAAAAATGATTCCCATTGGTAAAACTCTTATTCAGTTCAGGGGTTTTCAACAGGCTATTTGTGAGGAAATGTTTCCTTGGTCTTTTCATGCATCTTCATATGTTTATTCAAGTTTTCCAATATATCTCCTCTATTAGTATCATAGAGATTGGATATGATTCATTGTGCTCGAATTGAATAGTCTCTCAGTAATGTTTCTTCCAGACTCATCAGATTCTTTCCATTCTGGTAGATTTCATACGATGAATCTCGGTTTTCTGGTCAAATTCTTATTGATATGCTTCACCATCCCAAGTTATTTGATATCTGTAATTTATGGAATATGAATTCATCTACTCATATTCATGAAACTTTGTGAATGCTCGTCAACACTCCGAATATATGACACTGTTGGGAAGGATTCACTATAAGTTTGGGAACTCATATATGTATGAAAGAATTTCATTGTGAAACAACGATAAAAATAAAAGCAACAATGAAAATTAATTGACTCTCTGGGGCGACTTCATTGATTCCAGTGGAGCATGGCTTTTTCAGCTGCAGGAAAATCCGGAAAAACCTGCAGCACCACATCGTCTGAAGATCTTGATCTGCCAATGTCCTCTCTCTCATAAAATAGAATGTAGGGTATCTCCAAAGGCTCCAATAGATTCAATACATCGCCAAAACATTTCGTGACATGACTATCGTCAAACTCAAACCAGTCCGTTTCGTCTTTGATCAAGGCGTAATAATGATCAAATTCAACGCTAGAACCACAGTGAACAATGACTGCATGAATATTGTAATAGTGGTCTGCTAGATTGAAATGTTCATCTATTTCGAACCTTCGAAAGAGTTTCTTGCTTCCGTCAGAGGTTGAGTCCTGTTTGAAATTCATCAGTGTTATTATTAGACTGACTGGTGCCTCATCTATACTTGTTTCCTTATAACAGTTAATTAGTTTAGCGCATGTTTGGCAATACAGTGGATCATCACCTGTTCAAGATTCAATTTTCAGATGATTTAACAATAAAATTTGCACGGACTGGTTATCAGTCATATTAGGAAAGCTAGATGAAGTTCCAGAAATTCACATAAGTTTTTACTACCTCTTGAACATTTACTGCAAAGTAAACAAGTGAGGATTTTTCCAGCAAAAGATTTACAAACAAAAGACGAGATGGAGTGTACGGAATCATTGAAACCAGAGCAGTCAGGAGTATTGATTTTGCTATTGTTTTTTTCACGAAAAGTATTCAACAAGAACCCCAAGAATTCAGCACAATCCTCTTGTTGTCCTAACGAGTATCTAGTGGACTTCAAAGACTCCAGGAAATCGGTTGGAAGGAAAGATGATACATTCTTGCGAAACTGCAGCTGCATGAACAGGTGTTTGAGTTTGATGAATGAGTAGGGAACATTCCCGTTCTCGTTCATCAATTAAACCTCGTTCTTGAATCTCTTCGTGATGAACAACACTTGTAAAATGCTATTCATGTAGCAAGTATTTCCTAAATTATCCAATCCAATTTTCTTCTCTAGATTTTCAGGACAACTCCACTGATTCGTACATGATTCGAACATGTTTCACATAATCTCCATAAGAACCATTTCTCAAGCTGCAATCGATCCTTCCAAGTGAAAAAGGGTTTCGTAGAAGGATCAATTCGGCTCTTGCTTTATGAAGTTCTTCTACTGAAAGGGAACCTGAACTACGAGGACTGCAACTCATATTTGAGGAGCAAGAATGACCTAAGTCCATTGACCGCACTGAAAAAAAAGAAGGTGGATCAATCATTTGTGAATTAACCTTGACAGGGGACTGATGGATATTCACATATCTGGGCTCGTTTCGAAGATATTTCAGTTCGGTACTTAAATTAGGGCAATGCATGATCTCATCAAAATTATGTGAAGGAGGAATAGTTCCAAGGACCGAAGCAGCATTGCCACGTTGAATAGCAATACTAATTCTTTCTATTGAAAAAGAGGTAGGTGATCTTTCGTTGCTTGGCCTATTCTCCTTCAGAGTTCTTGAACGAATAACAGAGACTCCGGGCCATAAAAACCATAAGTTGCAACCGCTACCGATATACTTGATAATGGGATCAAACCCGAAACCGGTCGTAAAATAAAAATTTTCCAGTGGTATTTAGACAAAAGTGTTTTTATTCAATTTATTCAAGTCATCACTTTTTTGTAAATTTCTTACCATATCATTTTTGTTGGCAACTATATACACAGGAATGTCGAAATCGGCAATGAGTGATCCTACTCTTCTTAGATACGAAATAGAACGTCTGTCTATGATCGAGTAGACCAAAAGCAAGCCATCTGCCCAATTTATGGTTTCTGCGGGAGGGAGATCATCTTCATTCTGTAAAAAATAATAAAATATTCAAAAAATTATGAGTTCGTAGTAGACCAGATTTGAAATAAATATTTGATATTCATGTGATCTATATTTGTTGCAACAGATCAGTTTTGGAAAATTCCAACTACCTTGTGTTAGTAATTTCAAAGAACTTTCCAGATGGGAACTCTTGGTGTAGAATGACTAATTCATAATCACCTATGAAAGATCGAAATAGCATTCAGAATATAAGCAATGGCAGATGCTGAAAAAATTAATATTATCATAATTACTTATGATAGATGAAAATCACCAATCGAAGGAGGCACGTGACAAATAATCAAAGGTTATTGGGAAACAGTTAGGAAAATAGGGATTACGAAAATATGCGCGATAGATTGTAAGATACAAAATTTCTAGCCTTGTGCCTCAAAAAATTATAGGGATACTTCACTCAACTATTTTCCTGAAAGAGAAAAAGCCTCTAGAGCCATTATCCCATTGTCTAATATGAATAACATTCCAAAGACATATGGAGTTAGATATTGATATATTTTTACTAGAATCGTGTTGAGAATTCTTCAGAGAAGTGAACAAAATTGAATGAAAAGGTGAGCAACAGAAAAAGGCTTTGATGGTGGCAACATACAGAGACAGAGAATTTCTGTTTTTTTTTTTATTCAACTTATATTTACCGATCTTCCGATACAATGATAGTGATGATGAGCAATGATCAAATTTAAATTCCGTTCTGTGACCTATTTTGATACAAACAGGGTCACTGATATCTATGGAAACAGTCCATTATCTCTTGAAGTAAGCTAGAGGAATATGTTAAGATACGAATGTTTCAGGGTTTTTCATAATATATCACACAAAATACAAATTGAGTATACAGGATCACTCAAAAAGTCTGGAACAAATAAAGTTGCTTTTTCTTCAATAGAATATCCTATATATTATTTCATATTTGAATTCTGATCAAAATTTTGAACAAAATTGATATAGCACATCATTTCCTGAATTCAACTGATATTTATTATGGAAGTCACACAAGATGGAGTTTGTGGATATGATTACAATTCAATTATAATTTTTTACAGAAAATAAAAAAGCATAATCATTCAGGGTTGATAAAAATGCATGAAACGATAAAATATATTTTTATTGAATGTTCAGAATATTTAAAATTTTATAAAAACAATATTCATGCCAGGAGAAATTTAGAGAAAATAATTTTAATAATAAACAACAAATATCTCCTTTGAAATTCTATTGAATAAGGTGTTCAAAGTGTTAACCATTCACCTCCTGACAGTATTGAACTCGCTGAACAACATTTTGTGGTGAATTATGTGAGGAAGAATGGTAGAAATTGCATGCCTTATTCTTTCTTGCAATTCTTCGATATTTGGCGGCCTATTTTTGTATACTACAACCAATCCATTTATCAGGAAAAGTTTCAACTAGATATCACGACACGTACCAAAATGTGTAGGAGCCCCATCTGCCGGTAAATTGGGATTGTTATTATTCAGGAATAATCGTCTAAGCTCTGGAATTATTTTGCTGTTGTAAAAGTAATAAATATCGTTTGGTGATCAAGTTTTCGTTCATAAAATAGGGTCCTATGACGTGTCCACGAATAATGCCACACCAGACATTTTATTTTTTGTGGCCGTTGAGTGTGAACAACATGTAGATTCGTCAGAAACCAATATATGGTTAACAAAGTTTACATTTTCATTCAATTCTACGATCAAAAACATCTTCACTCATTTTTTGTACCAAATGAATTCTATCTGGATGTAATTTTTGCAGTTTGTAAACTTTTTGATTGGGATATCGATTTATGTTATGATTCAAAGCTCTCTGTTGTGCCGAATTTATTGGATTTTCCACCACATCTAACATGACTTTCAATTAATTTTCTCATTTGTAACTTGTAACGCTTACTGGTCTCCCACTTTTTGGTCAATCTTTGACACCTCCAGTTTCATAAAAACGCTGCAATGTTTTTGAAACGGTTGATTTATAAAAAGGTTTCCCATTGGGATGTTATTCATTAAAAATATCCACTACTATGTCACAACTTCGTCTTTTATCACCCTATCTAATGATCATTAAAATTTCAATGCGCTCAGTATCAGTTACACGTGTAATTTTTGCGCGAAAATTATTCACACTTAATATATTTTTGACATGTGTTGTCAACATCATCACTGTCGGACAAAAGAAATACGCGTCGTCGTTATCGAGCTGGAAACTTCCGAAGGAAATTTGATGGACTATGAACTCAATGGACTAAAACATTTTTGGACTAAAACTTTTGTATCTCAACATTTTTCGCTAGCTATCTTACATATCAGCGACCCTTTACATAATTCATACAATGAAAAGAAAAATCGGGAATACTGTTATGATATGACTTTTTTCCCAGCTGGTAGGAACGTCTGGTTGGGTATTTCGGGAAAATTTTACTTCATGGGATACTTACGGATTTTGCGATTTTTTCTGTCATGATATTACGTGATGGTAGGAATTCAGAACACTTTTTATTTTTTGTCGGAGTCGATTAGTTTTCGAGATATAGCCTGCCAAAGTTTGTATGATGTCATATATGAGCCTTTTTTACTGAGCAATAAACGATTGCAATTCACATACTTTTCATTCAACACATCTTTTTCCATATCATCGCACTTTTTTCTATCCCTTTTCATTCACTTATTGCCAAATTTCTTGAAATAAGATTGAAATTCCATAATTTGTCACATGCTAACTCAACTTAACCTAACTCGACCTAAACTAACTCAGTCTAACCTTACTTTAGAATTTTAAAAAACTCTGTATCCTCAACATCTAACCTGACCTTCAAATTCTAAAAGAAACGTATTTTCGAATATTTACTTTTGTAAAAAACTATGTTTCCTCAACATCTAACCTGACCACCGAATTCTAAAAGGAACCTATTTTCGAATAGTGATTCGTGTGCACCCACCGACATAACCTATAAGGTTATGTCGATGTGTGCACCTGACAAATTATGGAATTTTATTATAATTTCAGGAAACTCGGCAACAAGTGATTGAAACGGGATAGAAAAAGGTGCGATGATATGGAAAAAGTTGTGTTAAACAAAAAAATATGTGAAATGCAATCGTTAATTGCTTTTAAAAGAAGGTGAAATATGACGTCATACAAACTTTGACAGGCTATATCTCGAAAACTAATCAAGTCCGACGAAAAATAAAAAATGTTCTGAATTCCTACCGTCGTCTAGTATCATCCCTAAAAAAATCGCGAGAATCTGTGAGTATCCCATAAAGTATAATTCAATTGAAATTGGTTACTGATGATGAAGTAAGGAATTATTTGTATGGAGTACCTTTTTACTATCGGAAAAATCGGCTAGTGCATTTGTGATCGACTGAAATGTCTGTGTAAAGTATGCCTTTAAATAGTTCTCATCATCAATTTTCTTCCTAGTTATACCATGTTTCACTATTTCTTTCTCTTTCCACTGATAATGTAACACTTCAAGTCTCACTTTGACACCAAACTGTATATCAACTGGGCTTGTCGAATGAAGGTGGCTATCGTAGTCTAATCAACAAGTTCAAAAATATGAAAAATAGAGATGAAGGTCCCAAAAATATGAGCGATAGCTTATTCGATTCGGAATCACCTCCAGAAAAATATTTTTGAAGGATTTTGGTGCAGTTGAAAAACTGCAATTGTTATTAACAAAATAAGATGAAAAAAATGGTATTTAGTTTTTCGTTAATAACTCAAAAAATATTAATATTCAAGCAACTTTGGAAAAAGTTCGTTAAAGAGGAGGAAATTTCCGATAAAAAAGTTTCGACTCTCGCAACTCTATCTCCATTATTTATAATTTCAATTTGACGTTGAAAATAGGGTTCCGCGCGGCTGTTACGGCATGCGCGCGCTGCCGCTAAAGAGAGTTTATCAAAAAAATAATTTTTTCATGACATTAAATGTCATTTTAAAAATTCGAAAAAAATCTAGTATCTTCTCAACACTCGAATGAATCGAGTACCGTAGAAAAAAAGTTTCATCGCCATTTTTCAAAAATGTATCAATTGTCAACTAACAAATTTTTTCCCAATCTCCGTTGGCATAAATAATAGGATAAAAGATATAAATAATTGGCCTATAAATTTTTATTTTCGTGGAGCCCTTTTGATATATACTTCATACGACCCTGCGATAAAAGTTTATAAAAATTTATTAATTTGTTAATTATGATTTTTCATAACTATTTCAAAATGTAATATCTAAAAATTGTTGATAGATTTTTGTTTCTCAATTGATATTCAGCTATGTTTGTTTTCACATGAAACAATGGCATTCACTACATAGGATATGATTTGTTTACGTAATTTGTTTATTGAATTGTTTTAAACAAATAGAGAAATTCACTATTTTTAACAAATTTTTTTTTGCTATTTTGTTGTCCAGAGATAATTATGATTGAAAAAAAATTATTTTGATTTTTAATTTTTAAAATCGATTTTTTTATATTTCGATTGTTTAAATAATTAGTTGAGAAATAATTTTTCTTTAAGAAATCATGATTTACACTTTCGAATAGTTTGGCAGAAAGAAAATTTTTTATTTATATTTCAATTGTTGTATTAGTTTAACAATTTGTTATAAACGAATATTGACAATGTAAATTTTTTTCTGAAGCAGAAAAAAATTATAAAAACAGCTATATATAATGTAGTGCCATAAAAAATTATATAATTGATTGAATTATAAAATTATAATGAATAAAAAAAATGTATGGCACTTTTTTATATATAGCTGTTTTAATAATTTTTTTTGCTTCAGAAAAAAAATATAACGTTGTTCAATATTTGTTTACAACAAATTTTCATACTAATAAACAATTAAATAATCAATAAAAAAAAATGTCTGACAAACTATTCAAAAGTGTAAATTATGATTTTTAAAAGCACAATTATTGCTCAACCAAATATTTAAACAATGAAAGTATGAAAAAATCGATTTTAAACAATTGAAAACTGAAATCAGGAAAAAAAATTTTTTGTTTAAATCATAACTAGACAACTAAATTCCTAAAAATATTGAAAAATTCATATCCAATGTTAATAACTGCCATTGTTCAATGTGAAAACAGACATAGCTATATCAATTGAAAAAAAAATTATCAAAAATTCTTGGATATTTCATTTTGCAATAGTTATAAAAAATGATAATCGACAAAATAATGAATTTTTATGAAATTTTATAGCAGGATCTTATGAAGTATATATATATATATATATATATATATATTTTTTGCCTACACCAAAATCCTTCAAAAAACATTTTTCTGAGGTGATTCCGAATCGAATGAGCTATCGCTCATATTTTTAGGACCTTTATCTCTATTTCTATTGTATCTACTATTCTATTTTGAACTTGTTGATTAGACTATCGAATCACTTTCTCTTTCCATCTACATCTATGTCGTAATTGACACTGTCATTCATAACTGATGTTCAGAATGATTTTCAGAATCAGAAGCGTAAATATTCAAACATTTTGATCACCTATATTTGTGAAATACATTTTGAGGTTAAGATAATAACTGATGCAGTTATTCAACCACGAAGTCATGTTTTTTGATCGGATCAACTACTTCAGTATTAGCACAGAAATGTCAATATGATGTTACATGAATAGCATGAATAGTAAACTTCCCATTCATTTCTCGGTAATCGTCAACAAATGTGCGCGCAGAAGTTATAATTAGATTCATTCATCTACTCATATCGACATTGTGGATGAACAGAGTTTGTTCGATGATTTTGGAGTCTCAGTCTGTATCTAATGCTTTTTGAGTTCCTAGGGCCACTATTCTCAAAGATGGACTGTTCATTTTGTGATGATATAAATTCATCACAATGATACCCAACTTCACCATAATATCCATGATTTGCATGCATTTTCAGTCATACCAAACATTTCTCAGACCTGTGCCCACTTTGTTGACGCAGGTGAGTGCCTCTTCATTTGCCTCTGTTTTTCAAACGCAGTTTTCAGATGAGGAAACAAAAATATTTTCTCGGCCTAGATCTGATGAGTGAGACGGTTAGTCAAGCAGCTCAAACCGTAATTCGTGGATATTTTACATGACAACCGCTGAGGTGTGAGTTGGTACGTTGTCTTAGTGAAACAGGATTTTTTTCTGCAAATGTGGCCTTTCAAGTAATGGCCTTTCAAGTAATGATGCGTGGTATCCTCCTCGATTAAAATAGCTCCATGACTATCCCAAAACAGTCGCCATCACTTTCTCAAACAAAAAAAACAGTTTTTTGTTTTATTAGAGCTGGTTTTCCTTTGCAGTCTATTGTTTGGACTGTATTTTTGTTTCGAATGTATAATGGTGTATGCAACTTTCATCTACAGTAATTATTCTGCGCCAAAATTCGGATTTATTCCGCCTAAAATGCGCCAACAGAGCACTGGAAATGTCCATTTCAAAACGTTTTTGGTCTAACGCAAGTAATCGCCGCAATCCAGGCACGGACAGCTTTCTCATGCCTAAATGTTGATTTATATGTGACAAACACGTTCTTTTTTATTTATCTATTTATTTATTTCATACACTATTCAACAGGATGAACCCAATTACAGATTAGGGAGTAACAGTGGCATTTACAAATATGTACTTACATAATATAATTTGTGAATCTTTATAAAAAAAAATCAAAACAGAACTGTCAGCTAAGAAATATCTTTTGATTTGTGTAATCTGACAGTTGAATATATCTAGGACATGACTAACAAAATCAGAGGTATCGTACATTGTATAAATTGGAGATTTTTTCATTATATTTGTACGCGGAGTGTTGAGATAAAATGTGACACTATTCCTAGATGACCGACTAGGAACCCAAAAATTCAACATATGTAACAGTTGAGAGCAGGTGATGATATTGTTTATGACCTTGAATAAAAAAAGAAATGAATAATATTTACGCCTTACCTCGAGACTACAAAAATTTTGAGTTACAAGCAATTCATAATAGGGTATTCCTACAGTAGGATACGCGCCTTCAAGTTTAAAAGACATATATTTAAGGAAGCGCCTCTGTGGGGTTTCCAGTTGATTTATATGAACCTGATAGTAGGGACTTCACACGACAGATGCATATTCCAGGCTAGATCGAACAAAAGTGAAATAAAGTAATTCCAATGTTGAAGCTTTTTCGAAGTATTTTGTATTTCTAACTAAGAATCCATACATGCGATAAGCTGCTGTTAGAGTAGTGTCAATATGTTTATCGAAAGAGGGGGATGAATCAAAAGTAACACCTCGATCAGTGCGTGTATCAGGACGCTCCAGAACTTGATTGTTTAAGACGTAGTTGTGTAAATTCAGGTTGGTTTTCAGTGAGTAAGACATTACATTACATTTGGATATGTTGATAGATAGATTATTCTTTCGACACCATGTAGCAATGCAATTTAAATTCAGGGCGAGACGTTCGCAATCATTAGAACACGTTATATTGTGATAGATTTTCAAGTCATCTGCGTATAAAAGGAAATTGACATCAATCTCAGCTCCGACATCATTAATGAACATATTGAATAGTAGGTACACCAGATGTGGCTATATATTCGATGGACTTGAGGCCATTGAGTTGGACGTACTGCTTACGGTAATTAGTGTATTTATTTCATTGGATAACCCAAAAGTCGAAAGCTTGTTGAGCAGGATACTATGGTCAAGTCTGTCAAACGCTTTGGAAAAATCAGTTTAGATGACGTCAGTCTCATACTGACAATCAATACCATCTGCAATACATTGAGTGATTGTTACAAGATTCGTAGTGGTTGAACGTCGTTTCATGAAACCATGTTGATCAGGGCTAATAATGTTGCTGACATGACAATAGATTGTCTTCTCAAGAAGCATCTCGAACACTTTACAAAAGTTGCATATGTCTATAATTTTGTATCTCACTTTTATCTCCTTTTTTGAAAATTGAACAGACTTTCGACATTTTCCATATTGATGGTGCAGTTGATGTTTTCAGTCATATATTAATTAGAGTTGTTAGTGGTTCAGCCAGAGCTGAGGCACAATCTTCAATGATGAATGCTGAATTGATGTTGATGATGATGAATTTAGGCTTTAATTTTTTTAGGGTATGATGAACATCTTCAATACTAAAGTTATTGATTGCTAAGCTGGGAATATCACTACTGTTGTTCGCATGGTCACTTAATGTTGACACTATATAAGAACCACTGAAGAAATCTGCAAAACCATCAAGAATATCTGAGGGATTATCGAGTAGCATGCCTTCATGTAACATTTTATCTCCGATTACATTCGTATGGTTTGAGTTGTTAATGGATGACCAAAACTTATTGGGGTTATGGATAATCTCGCTCTTAGTTTCTGAATGAATTTTTTATGAGCTATTCTAATGGCTGCTTTGATTTCTGCCCGAAGACGTTTGAATTCATGAAAAGCGTGAATGTCGCCATTTCTTTTGTATTTACACCAAAATTTTGTTTTAGTTCGAATTTTCTTCATCAATGCACCATCAAAGGAGGCTGGATAATTATTTTTAGATTTTATCGAAAATTTTGGCACGCAGCGTTCAAATACACTGTATAATTTTTCATAAACGTGAAGACAGGCATCATCTGCATTGCGAAATGCATTCAGAAACGTCCAATCGAGATTGAGGATCAGCTCATACATGATCGGAAAGTTAGCTTTTTTAAAATTGTATGCATCTTGAAACATGATGCAAATTTATTCTTCGAGTTCGTTTTGCAGTTCAGTTCGCATGTTATTTCCAAAGCAGAATGATGACCGTCCTCTTTTACTAATGGATCTAGGGATTTTTCAACGAGACAGAAGTGATTGCAGAACACAGGTCTAAAAGTCTGTGCATCTCATTGAAAACAAAGTTATTTTGCGATAAGCCGAAAAACTCTGACATGTTGTTCAACAAAGTTATGCGGGCTACTACGATCTGTTTCTGAATATGACGCATATTCAGGTACGTTGAAGTCCCCAGCCATCAGAATTGCATGGTCATTCAGTGGGTCAAGCGATGCTACAGCTTCCCAAAATGTTTCAATTTCTTTTATCGTTGTTTTAGGGCAGATATAAACGCATATCAGAAAGAGACTTTTATCGGAGAAAGATAATTTCACAACTACTGTGTCAATAAAGCCAGACACTGGAAAATGATAATTTGACAAATTGACTGGTGATGAGACAATATCTTCGTGTACAGCAATTAGCACACCGCCACCTCTACTAACATCGGTAGCAGTGAAATATTCATAACCTCAGCTATCTCTCTCACTTCAATTCGGTGGTCATCTAGCAACGTCTGGTCAGTAGAACAAAAAGAGCTTATATGGCTCATGAGCAATGTCGGAGGACAGTGGGACACGCATGTGGTCTTTCACCCCGTGTAGTCACCTGGATCTACACTGCAATAATAAGGCCTATGTTAACGTACGTAGCCATTGCATGGGGATCGAAAGTTCTACAAGCAACGGCCATTCAAAAATTGTATCAAATACAGCGATTGGCTTGTTTGAACATCACAGGCGTCATGATAACATCACAAACCGCGGTAATGGAATTAATTACTGGTCTGACCACTCTGGACCTGTACGTTAAGGAAGTTGCGTTAGTGGCCATGTTACGAGTGCGCACGGCTGGTGTAAACCTCGAAGTAGGAATAGGTCAATTGAGGCTGAGCCTATGGCGAGAAGCGCTTACTACGCAGCCTCTGGTGCAGGCAGCCAGTGATGCAATTGAACCCAGGTTTGTGTTTAATGAACCCTACAAAATACAAATGAAACAGAACACAGAGTCAGATGATCCAAATGCAATACGCATATAAACAGATGGTTCAAAAACCATAGAAGGCTCAGGATGTGGAGTGTACTCCAGATCACAAAGCCTTAGGATTAAGTGGGGAATGGAAGAAATATCAGCGTGGTACAAACAGAACTGGCTGGTATCTCAATCGCCACAAAAGAAATGATCTGGAACGAAATTTTTGGCAAACAAAAAAATAACAATCTGCATTGAGAGTAGACAAGCTCTATCAGCCTTCAACAGACAACGTGTTACTTACCACAGGGCTAGTAGCTGGAGTGCCACAAAGATTTAGCCAAAGCCTTGGTAGATACTAACATTATCCTGAGGTGGGTTAAAGGATACGACAGGAGAAAAGGTAATCGTATTGCTGACTCTTCAGCGAGGAAGCGGCTGGACTGAGAATTTTAGGACCCAGTGACACCTACGGCCTGGTGACGACAATTGCGGAACCAGCCAAACGTCACACACATGCTCAATCCCTAAAGAGATAGGATTGAATCAAAGGATGCAATCTTGCCAGAATTACCCTGGGCGACCCTGTTGAACTGGCGCCTAAGAAATATCTGGCGATGACCAGGAAAAATCTACGCTAAACAGTAGGATTTCTGACTAGCCACTGTTAACTAAGAAAACACCTCCATAATATGGGGCCAGTGAACATACCTCTATGCAGGATATGTGAACAGGAAGATGAAACTGTCAGGTATATCCTATGCGAGTGTCTATCTTCAATAAGAGAGTGTGTGTTCGGCGAGTCTTGACCTACACCTGCCAATATAAAGGAGATGTCTCCTAGTGATCTGTGGCAATGGGTTACATGTGGCCTAAGTGCTGTGTGCCTAGACTCACCCTTCCTATTCTACAGAGATACAGATACCATTTGGTGATATTTTTGCCGGTTGTTGCAGTTTTTGAACGTCTCAGACGTTCATTGTCTCCCAAACTCTTACGGCCCGTTTACATTCAGCTGCCTAAAATTTCCATGTGGTAAATGATAGTGCAGAGTCCCCTTACACAGAATCCAGCTCATCTTTGATTTGCCCACTCAAATCAAAAACAGATATTTGACGACGGCTCGATACTCGATTTTGTCATATTTCGTGGAAAAACACTCACATCAACTTACTGAAACGACTGTTACATAAAAACTCCGTGTCACTTAGTGACTGAAACTTAAGTGAGTAACTGTCAACAGATGTACAACGAAATTCACTAGCTTGTATTTGCGAGTACTGCTACCTTCATGTTGCGGTCAGAAACTTTTCGGACGACCCCCTTATAACGAATTATCCAAAAACTTCAATGTGGCTTACTTCATTAAACAGTATATGCAATGAAGCATCTAGTTCAAGCAAAGCAACGAAATCTATCCCAGGAAAATAACGAAAATTTCTCATATGCATTTCAATTCTGTTTTTTTTTATGTACATGATATTCGGAAAACATCACCCAGACAGAAAAATATGAGTAATTATTTTTTGGAAAAATTTCATCAATATTAATATTTTTACCTTTTCTTGGAAAGTCTCAGTTCAAACAGGAATCAAATATCAGTTGTGAGCATTTCATCGGCATAAATATTTGTGTTAACGGAAAATTTATGATTCGATACTAATGTCGATATTTCGTTTTTATTATGGATTCCAAAGAAATTGATGGCATGTTTTCGATTACCCGGAATTGAGGAAAGATATTATTATTGATCGATGAATGTTTCGTTGAACCGGGATTTCCGAGCATTTTCTTGCATGAAAACAATCTATTTCGACGAAAAAAACAGTATCTTGAAGCAATACACAGAAGTTACGATACAAAATTTGAATTGAAGAAAGCGCCATTGAAGTGAAAAACAGTGTTGGTTTCTTTCTTTTGTATTTCAAGGATGAAAAACGGTATCAAAAACGCAAAATATATATATAGAGAAGAAACGAAGCGAAGACAAGATAATATAAGGCGAGGAGAGGAGAGGAGAGAAGAGGAGAGGAGAGGAGAGGGGAGGGGGGGGAGGGGAGGGGAGGGGAGGGGAGGGGAGAGGGAGGGGGAGGAGAGGAGAGGAGGGAGAGGAGAGGAGAGGAGAGGAGAGGAGAGGAGAGGAGAGGAGAGAGAGAGGGAGAGGAGAGGAGAGGAGAGGAGAGGAGAGGAGAGGAGAGGAGAGGAGAGGAGAGAGGAGAGGAGAGGAGAGGAGAGGAGAGGAGAGGAGAGGAGAGGAGAGGGAGAGGAGAGGAGAGGAGAGGAGAGGAGAGGAGAGGAGGAGGAGAGGAGAGGAGAGGAGAGGAGAGGAGAGGAGAGGAGAGGAGAGGAGAGGAGAGAGGAGAGGAGAGGAGGAGAGGAGAGGAGAGGAGAGGAGAGGAGAGGAGAGGAGAGGAGAGGAGAGGAGAGGAGAGGAGAGGAGAGGAGAGGAGAGGAGAGAGGAGGAGAGGAGAGGAGAGGAGAGGAGAGGAGAGGAGAGGAGAGGAGAGGAGAGGAGAGGAGAGGGGAGAGGAGAGGAGAGGAGAGGAGAGGAGAGGAGAGGAGAGGAGAGGAGAGGAGAGGAGAGGAGAGAGAGGAGAGGAGAGGAGAGGAGAGGAGAGGAGAGGAGAGGAGAGGAGAGGAGAGGAGAGGGAGAGGAGAGGAGAGGAGGTATACCAGGTGCCACTTTCCTGCCCGATAAATTGAACAATCAGAAAAAACATGAAAAAAAAATCAATTTTTCCACACCATACGACATCCATTTTCTTAACCATATAGTGAAAACGAATCGGTTTCTAGAATCGCGCGATGTGACGCTCTACAAGATGCTTAAAAATGCAAGTGCAAAAACACGGAACAAATTATTTCAACCCACTGATAACCAATAATTAAAGATGACTTTGAGTGAATACCAATTGAAAATTTGAATATCTTGAAAGAAAATTTCAACAAACTCATTGAACGGACATGTAATGAATCAATTACAAGTTCCACAAAGGAAAACCGATCTAAAGGAGCTGAAGAGTTCAGTTCTATTCGGTTATTCAATAATTTTCAAATAACTCATCTTTCATTTTCTTTCATTTTGTCGACATTCAAAAGTTTGAGTTCCAAACCGATTTCTTCAAAATGTAATATTTCATTGTCATAATTGTACCCATGCCCTCAGACAAAAAAAATGCTTTGCGAATGTAAAATTGGTTCACATTCAAAAAACTATTCATATGATCTTTTATTCTTTGGAAGGTTCTCCTTGTTTGACCAATATGAAGTTTTGAGCAAGAAAACACAAGTCACTTATAAACCTCTGATCAATTCGAAAATAAAGTTTTGATTTTATTGTTTTGATAAATTTGCTTGATTTATTATTTGTTAGATGAGCCACGCCATGTCCACATCTGTCCTTTTGAAAAAACGAGCGATGTTATTGGTGGGTTCACCAAAGTTTGTCCATATATTAAAACGCTCAATATTGTTCCTCTGAGTGGGATAGACCTGGTGAAAGAGGTTGTTATTGCAGTTTTTTTCGGAAGAATTGAGTCGATTTTATGTCTACTTTGCAAACATTGTCGCCAGCGATTTGTTTGATGAGATTCAGTTCCCACTGAAAGCTACTTACTTTGAAGCATACTATTGAACAGTGTTGATAAGTATGTGTCGAAAAATCATGTTTGTCAATGTCCTTGTATGATTTGTGGAAAGTTGCAAAATCATGTTCATTAATAATTTCAGTGATAGTCACGTCTAGAAAATTTATTGAATTATTTACCTCTACTTTAGTGGTCAATTCCATGGTTGCATGAAATCAACAAATATGGAGTACAAATGAGTGGAATTTCAGAAATAGATTAAAAAACGCTTGAGAAAGCTATGTATAGGATGAGTTTACAAGATTCCCCGGCCCATTGCTACAGGAAAAAACAGTTTTTCGAACTGCTCGATTGTTTTTGCATTATATTCATGAATACTATTTTTCGAAATCAGCATACTGGGTTACACAGCCGAGCGTGGCCAACCAAAGTTATATATTCTTTCAAATGGAACACCTAATAACAGAATACGTCATTCGACTCCATATTTTTTCAGCTCTCTAATGAATTCTCGATTTCAATTTCGATACAAATGGAAAAATAAAGGGTATTCCATTTTTAAAAGTTGAATTACGTCTGTTTCAAAATGAATGAAACTTGACCGGTTTTACGGAGCACCCTATATATTTCCGAAATTATCATAATGCTTTCGACTAACTATTCCTGAAAAAATCCACCTTATTGCTGTAGACCAGGTGGTGAATTAAAAAATATTGTCTGCAAAATAGGTTTTTCTTGAATAACTTGGCAATGCCGCAATCGAAATTCAAAAACAGAAATTCCCAGTATGCAAGAAAATGATTTTAAAAGATAGTATTTATCGATATGACTGCAAAAAAATGAGCAGTTCAAAAAATTGTATCCTCTTATAGCAATGGACCTAGGGAATCTTATTGACTCACCCTGCAAGGAAAATATCACAATGAGATAAATTAAAGCCAAGGAAAAGTTAATGGGAGAAAGAAACTTGTACTGCCCTCTTGAGAGAATTTTAAAACCTTCCAATGCTCAATGTGACAGAATTCAAAAAGTCTTTCTTTGAGTCTAGTAAATCAGGATAATAATTCAACGTGCCAGTAAACGATATATCAATTTGCAAATATGTATAACTTCTGGAAGAAATGTTTCTATTCGAAATCATCTATAATCTAAAAAAAACAGTTTTGTGAGTTCGTTTTATTGATTAGTGTTTTTTTTCACTTCATTGTGATTTTGATTCCACAGCACTAGTTTCTTGCTCAATCAGGTGAGCTTGGCTTTTAAGTTTCCGTTGTATTTTTATATTCAGGTAGCAAATGATAAAATCAGCAAGAAAAAAGTGACAGCAAACCTTGATTCTTCTCAAAAATAACCTGTATCATTCGCAGTCGTAGATAAATATTTTTCGATCTGATTAATAACCAGTTGGAAAAATCGAGTAGAAAATAACCATTGTAGTGATTTTGTTTAACGCATTCGAGGTGAAACTAATGAAAATTGAAGTTCTCATAGCTTGTTTACCGGTTTCAACTCATAAATATTTACCTGAATCTTATGAACTGTACTCTTCAAACTGTTTTCAACATCGTAAAGTATACATTCATGACTTTTTTATTTTAGAAAATTATTTCTTGGAGAGTAATTGATTTATGCATCAATGTAAACAATCGTTCAATGAAAATTGTATGCGTACTATAAGAAATTATGATTCAACTCTAAATATGATATAAAACGAAAATTAAAAACGAATGAGAACGAAATATCACTCAAATTTGTGAGCATGTTTTTATATTTTGTAATGCAATGTGATATTATTTCAGGCAATAGCAAAGAAGTGAGCTATTTCCAATGAAGGAAAATGAATATTTATGTAGTTCTACTTCTCAAATACATGTAGGTATAAAAGATATAATCAATACTAATAATAAAAATGGAGACCTTGGCTTATCAAAGCGCCTGACGTTCGCTTTTCTCAGGTTGACTGGGCTGAAGTGTCAACACCTTAGTCTACCGCAGTCGCGTGATGGGTATAGAGGTTCCTGACGCAAGGTGCAGGGCCTGCCGCGAGGCCTATGAGACCCTCATGCACTTGCTATCATGTCCAGGATATGCGGCCTATATCCATCGACATTACGTGGCCCTAAGAGTGCTATATTACCATCTACGGCACTGTTACGTATTGATGAGACACCGGTGTTGCCCTACGCTCCGGAGGATATTGAATCGGTTGTGTGGGAACGGAGAACGAGAAGTGCGAATTTATTGGAACTATTCATTCCCCACCCTCAGACTCATACAAGCTAATAAGCCTGATGTAGTCCTCGACCACCAGAGTAAAACGATATTTGTCGTGGAGTTTTCAGCTCCGGGCGAGACGATTATCGTCAGAAAAAAAGAAAGAAAAACGGATAAAATATCGAGATTTCCTCTTCGAACTCCGCAGACTCTATCCAGATCACTCTGTCAAGATGGTTGTTCTGATTATTGGAATCCTTGGTGGAATGATGTCCTCTCTACTCTCGAATCTTAACACTGCTACAGCACACTTATTTTTCAAGACACAAATTGCACATTGGGGTCTCAGAAACCCAATAGATGAAATGGAGTTTTTTTCAAGTTGGTAATATTTTTTTATTGTTTTCACACATGGAATTATTGAAGTGGTTATTTTAGAGAGTATACAACATATTGAAAAGTAGTTTAAACAAATATTCCATTCTTGATAATATCAAATTGAAAAAAAGGAAAAAAAATTGTAACAAAATGTACGATTTTTTAGAAATTCACCAAAAAAAACAAAAACTAAAATTTTCGAATTCTAAGTTTACGAAACGTTTTAACTAAATATAATTCTGTTATATTGTGCAATTGAAAAAATTATAATTCCTCAAGTTTTTCTTAGTCAGTCTAATGAATCAGGCTGATAAATCAGCCTCACAGCTCCTAAATACCATTGCCCTGTGTTCATTACAAAACGATTTATGGCACACGCTACAATGCATATTTGTTTTTCTGTCTTTTTTTCTGTCGCAAAAACTACAACGAACTTTTCGTCGCAAATTTTCGTCATCATTTGGTGGTGGATCTGGCACAGGCTCATCCAAGATTTCCATTATCTTTTGACGCAGTGATCTTCTAAGCGTTGGCAACCGTAGTCGTTCCCTGAGAAATGGTATTACCAAGGACATTCCCAGCTCTTTTAGGAAATTCCTGCGTGTCCGAGTTTTTTTTTCTGCCCAATCTTCCTTAGCAAAGGTAAGCAGAATCATCGAATTGATACCACTTCCATCAAGCATACCATAAAACACTCGCATAGGCCATCTATTTATTTTTCGTGCTGTGGTATATGAATGGCACAACTGATCGAAGGTGTCTGTACCACCTTTGGTTGCGTTGTATGTCTCAATTATCGTTGGTTTATTTGTCTCGTGATCAATGGAATCGTCATGGTGTAAGGTAGAAATTAGAATCACGTTTTTATTTTGCTTGGGTGTGAAAGAAACTAGAGTTTTGTTATTATCGAAAGCGAATAACGACGACCCTACTTTCTTTTTGCCAAGAAACTAGGCGGAATTTCTCTTTTGTTTTTTCGCAAGGTTCCTACCATTGTAAGCTTATATTGCTCAGATAGAAGGTTAGCCAATGGAATCGAAGTGAACCAATTATCAAAAGTTAGGTTGCGATTGGTATTGTGTATGGGTTCGGACAATTTTCTAACATAATAGGTTGGCACACTTTCATTATTTTTGCAGTTCACTTTGCCCACATAAGGAATAGCATTCAACATGTAATAGGTCTTAGCATCATTTAGCATTAGTATTTTCAAGCCGTATTTATCGGTTTGCTGGCCATATAGATGCGGAAGCTACAACGGCCACGAAAACTCATCAGTTGCTCGTCTATTGTGCAATATTCATGGGGTGTGTAGTATGCCTTGCAGTTGCTTATATATACATCCCATATTTGTCTAATTGGAGCAAATTTATCAGTCTGACGTCGTATATGTCTATCAGCCTTGTTATCAAAGCGTAAGTTAGTAGCTGAAACTGAAATCTCTGCTGGGACATGGTTGTCCGGAAAATTCCAATCCCAAAGCAAGGGACCATAATTCTTCTGTGCTGCAATTTGAGACACGCAAAGCTCCCGCTATATAGAGGAGACCAATGAAAGCTCTTACCTCAATAACATTTGTGGTTTTGGTGTAGCTGAGTTTGTTAGTCTCATCGTGGTTTCTCTCAATTTGTTCATTGGTGCGTATGGTAATTGTTTCAATGATAATCAAATTCCAAGTTTCTAAAGGGGTTTCTACTTTTCTAGCATCACCTTCAGCACGGGCAAATGTAAAACAATGTTGTCAGCTCTCAAACGACCTCTCCTCTGAGGAACTATAGATGACCACAAGTGGTTATTTTTACCTCTTAGGACGCTTTTATTTCTCGTTTCTCTTGGATGCCTTTCTTGTTCATTCTCACGAGCATTGTTTTGTTCACTGCTATTTCCACTAGCTTGTTCACTGTTATTCTCACCAGCTTGTTCACTTTCATTTTCACTGTATTCTTCATTTTCATTGTCACTGTTTTGTCCATTTCCACCACTCTGTTCACTTTCACAAGCACTTTGTTCATCGTCTTCCTCATCTTCCTCCATCAAATAATCGTTTTCGCTATCCGAAAATTCTCCAATTTCATATCCATTTTCATGATCTGGATTGCTCCAAAGATTATCTACAATCTCCTGCAGTTCCTCCTCTGTTAGCGGACGAGTATCGTTTCTTTTATGCCTCGACATCTTCCTTCAAAATGAAAGATAATAAAATTTCTAATAGAAAGTATGTAACTTAATCCTGCACACTGGGGTCTCAGTAACCCAGGAGCAGCTAAAATCAAAATTTACCACTTACCTAGGAGCGATAAAATATTGTGCGTCCTGCCTCACTCGTATACAACTGTTAACTGAATTTACATGGCGCTGGCCCAAGGTCACGATCGAAAGCCTGCTTACAAGGTAGAATATAAAGGGCACGTGGGTTTTCTAGACCCCAGTGTGCAGTAGCAGGGTTAAAATCATACCGGCTTGCCGTACTACGGCATAAATCTTAGCCGCACAGAGGCAGAAGGCTGTCATTCTTGGGTCACTGCGATTGCTCGGGGCACATGATTCTCGGACCCGATGATCACTTACCCAACGGTGTGGGGAGTGGGCATTGGTTGATAATGCTGGCGCGCTCTCCCAAATGTATCGGGGCTTCGGCGGCCTGACCAGCGCACACTATGATGAAAAAAAAATAATAATGATGGCTTTTATTGGTGGTTCCATACAATAACAACCAATCGAATGGCAGGATTCAATATCTGCGAGTGATAAATCATCGCAGTGATTGCTCTAATATCCAACCATGAGAACAAAAGAAAAAAAGAGAAAAACAAAAAAAACAATATGCTATCAAGAACAATGCAACAAGTATCCATATACAGTAAAATTGAAATACAAATATATATTATATATATATTTTGTTGAGCTTGGAGATAGGTTGATTGATTTCGACATAATTCGATCAGTTCCGATTCATTCTAAGAAGATATTTTTTTATCTTTCGTTTGAAGCTTCCTAACGGAAGATGTTTATATTCAATGGGTATTCGATTATATGAGTAGGCAATGCGGTAAGTCGAAGATCCGCGAAATTGAGAAGTTTTATGCTGTGGTATTGTTGAATGTGTCCTGAATCTCAAATTAAGATGTTCTAAAAGGTTCTAAAGGATATTTCTTCGAAAGGATAAGAGAACAGATGGAAAATATATTCTCGCTTCTTCGAACCCGTAATAAACCTAATGTATACCTTCTGAAGGTTTCGAATTCTAAAACAGTCACTCTTCAAAATTCCCGGGCCATACACCACGTCTGCGCACTTGGCATGTGAAAGAACTAAAGCATCGCAGAGTATAATTTTACTTCTTTCATTCAGAAATGCTCTGTTAGAATATATCATTTTCAAATTTGCGTTACTCCTTTTCAGAATTTGCGAGGAATATGTGTTTCAAAACGACGATCGTTGCCAAGATATAGGCCCAAGTTTTTTGTAACTCCTTTCAAGGGAAGTTCTGTTCCATCTATTACAATATTTATGAGGTCAGAACAACGATTTCTCGCCGCTGTTCTACCAAAGAGCATGACATTAGATTCAGATGCATTAACAGATAGGCAATATTTAGTTGACTAAGATAATAACATATCGAGATCAGAAATTTTGCGCATTTAATTGTTGTTCATGATGGAGCGGAGTCCTTATAACACTTTTATGGCCATTGCTTCACTTGAACTTTTTTTCTTATCAAGAAGCAGTGTCAAATCAAAACACGAAATTGGTTTCGATCCATTGTTTTGAAAATAATAAATGTAGTATCACTCTTAGCACAATTATTCAAAAACTCATGGGTAGAATAAAATGAAATTTCAACAACTTTCTTCTGAAGGTTGGTACTGATTGAAAAAGCGATGAATGCAGTAAGGCTAGTGCCATCTAAATATGACATCTGTTGAGTTTTATTTTGAATAAGAATCACTTTGTATTTGTTTGACATTTTGAAAAATAGTTGAATGACAGTTTTTGTAAACAAGAAGAATAAAAAACCGCTTTTGAAAGAAAAAGGAAAAAGTTTGCGTTTTACTTATAGCAGTATATTCAGAAACGATAAACATTGTGCCGGTCTTCGAGCGGATATACTAATAGTGCACATTTCTAGGTAAATATAAACATTGTGCTGGTCCTTCAGCCTAGAGAACGGCAAAATGGAAACACGTAGCAAGACTGCCAAAGCAAAAAGCGAGAGTCATAAAAAGGATGTCACCACCATTAGCGAAGTTAGAAAAGTTGACAATGCTGAACGCGATGCCACAGAAGACAAGTTATCTGTAGTCTCGTCCAGTAGAAGCAGTAGAAATGATGGTGCACAGTCTAAATCGGCTTCAGTATCTTTATCTGTGAGATCCAATGCAAGTATTTATATGAGAAAACTCATGGAAGTCCAGGTAGAAGCTGACGAAAAAATGGCTATATTGTTGTCTAAGCAGTTCGAAATGGAAAAGCAAATGATTGAAAATAGGTTGGCATTAGAAAAAGCTAGACTAAGTGAGAAATTTGATTTGGGAGTAAGTAATACATACCGTTCGGAAGGTGACAACATTTCGTTCAGAAATTCACATCATTCAAAAGATGACGAGATTTCTTCTGTTGATTCTGAAGTGAAAGTGCGTAATTGGTTGCAAAATACGGACGTCAAGAATATGACAGGTAAGAGGTCGTTCCACAAAAGTCAAATTGACAATACTCATAATAGTACAAGGGCTTCGTTCGAAAATAATACAGGGGCAAGACATACACATTATAGAAAAAATGAAGAAGCTTCAGGTGCAGAAATTAGGCAGTTGTTGGCGAGACAATCAATTGACAAAGATTTACCAATTTTTTCTGGAGAAACTATTGAATGGCCAAGTTTTTATCAACAATTTCTTTCAACAACTAACTTATTGGGTTTAACAGATGGAGAAAATATGTGTAGGTTGAGGAAAGCTTTGAAAGGGGATGCTAGACGATCAGTGGAGGGATTGTTGTTATCTATTTCATCAATCAAACCGATTATCGACATTTTGATTAGTAGATACGGTCGAGCAGATTTGATTGTGAAAAGTCTGGTCAATAAAGCCAAGAATTTTCCTATAATGAAAAATAATAACATCGAAAAGGAAGCAAACATTTGGTTTAGTTTTTCCAAGAACACTATGTGTGTTGGGTATGAAGAAAATGGAGAGCTTTCCATGAATGTGAACATCGGTGTGCCGCACGACTCTATATGGGGACCGATATTTTCCATTTTACATATCAACAATACATCGAAATATGAATCTTTCCTAATATATTCAGACGGCACAACTATTATGACTTCGGAGTTCAATGAAAAGTCACAGATAAAGTATTCAACAGTATAATCAACCCAGAAATACTCATTATCAGAGTATGTATGAAACCAAATACTCTTGTAGATGGCAGACTTTTCTATTGTAGTGACAAAAAATAAATTCTCAGAATTTTTCATAGATGAGTGCTCATTTTTCGAAGGGCATTGAGAACTACCTGTACTTGCGTAGGAGTGTGAACAAAACGCTTTTAGGAATGGGACATTTATCGCCGTTCATAGCTCTCATTCCAATTTCCTCGTTTTTTGAACTTTCGAGGGCATCTGGAAACTTATTGTTAGGTCTCAACAATTCTTATTCTGTGGCCGTTTTCGATGGGTGTTCTCTCTGGTCTATGAAACCGAATATATTGCAAGTGTTCCATGTAACGAGTTAGTATCTTCCGTTCAGTTTGACCAATATACTTTTAATTGCAATCTTCACAGTTCACTTCGTAAATCTTCATGTCGTTTTTCTTCTGGGTTGCATGACACTTGTTGTTTTTCCAGATTTGAAATTCACTTCCATATAACATTTTTCACAAACATGTTAACCAATCCGTCAGTGTATTCTGGTTACTATAGAAGGACTATGAATTATGGGTCTTCGTTTTTCTGAAAGACTGGAGTAGTACTAAGATACTCTCAAAATGTTTTCCCTACTTAAGTTATCCATTATCCCAAATATAAATCTGACTCATGAATTTGAAAATAATGAATAGTTTCAAAAACTGAATGTTCCAGTTATGGGAAATGCCGGTGAAGGTTTGAAATTTGATATAAATACTTGTATGTAGGATGAATACTAGCACTTTCAGATATATTCCTGACAGGTTTCATCATTGTCAATAACTGAATATGGCGGAATTACATTTTCTTGTCCATAGATTGTCCCCTTGAGCAAAGAAATATATTATAACAAGGAAACAGTTATGAAGGAGATGGTTGAAAGAAATGTTTTTCCTTCAGTATAGTGGATTTTTCAATAAGGAAAAAATAATTGAAGATTGTCTTCATAAATTCTCGACATTTCATAGAGACGATGGATAAAAATGCACAGCTCTTTCATTCAAACCGAAAGAGATGATCATATTAATTGATATTTTTGAAAAATTGAATGATTAGATTCCAAAACTATGCACTTTTTAACAAGTATTGGACAACCTGAAGCAAGCAGCTTCATCGAACCAGAACCTGTCAGTGGTATCGCTTTAGGCTTTGCCAAAAAAAGATTGAACACTTGGATGGCAAGAAGATTTATGGCATCATCATCCAGGATTGGCTGACACCAAGACGTTTATTCACCCTCCGAAACTTGATACCAAACAGTTGTTGAACTATAGTTGGGATGAACTACGATGTCTAACAGGCCTTCTTACAGGTAACTGTCATTTGAATCATCATATGCAGAGACTCGGACTGTCGAAAGACAGTGTGTTTGAAACGTGATGAAACAGCAGAGCACATACTTTGTGCCTGCCCCGCTGGGGCCCGAATAAGGTTATTGGAGTTCGCCAGAGCCGTTCTCTTACCACCTGACCTGAAAGACCACTCACCATACAAACTAATCGGCTTCGTTAAGAAGTTGAATTTATTTGGTCGAGTGTGAATAGGTGTGAACCACAATAAACCCTTGCGGGTTGCGGTGAAGGGTTGAATAGGCCCACTTACTTTTGACCCAACCCAAACTAACCCGAAATACGAGACGATATAGAAGATCCGGGATTTACGAAACAAGTTGAGAGGATTGCGATAAAGAGTATGTTGTTCAAACTGAGCCGGTTATGATAGATCGCTTTAAAGAACATGTTTTACAAATTTGGCTTCATGAACCAGACAAGTCTAGTGTTGCTGAATATGCTTGATATAAAGGCCACAAAACGAATGAGAAAAAACTTTGAATTGTTGAGACCTGTACATGACAACAAGTTTTAAGATGCCTTCGGAAGTTTTCAAATTGAAAAATGTGAAATTATATCTATGTTGAGGTAAACCTCAAAACGATTAGCAGCTACATATAAAAACATCAACATAGCTGTTGGAAATGATTTTATTAGTCATCGCCTGGTGATGCTAACTTGGTTAGCGAAACGCTCGAAAGAAACAGTACTTTTGTTCTGGTGTGGAAAAAATGTTTTCAATAGATACGTTAATGGATATTTTCTATGCCATATTTCCGGGTTTGTCTCTTTTCTTCTGTTTCACCAATCTCCGCCTTTTGAAGTGGGAAGAAAAACTTTCCTGAACAGGGTAGCACTAAATCAAAATTTTGGGGTATTGAAGTTCATATTGTCAAATCAATTGCAAAACTTTATGATTTGCATTCATTTGGCAAACTGAAAAAACATTTGTCCAAGTACGAAAGTCCAATTCGAAAAAGTGTGTAATACGTGTTCTGATATAAAGATTTTGTTAGTTTGGAAAATTTATCGACTTCTGGCACATCAAATGCATTAGTCAAATCCATTATTCGATATGAGATTAATAGGAATACGTAATTCCTAAATGTCATTTCAAATATTATAGAAACATGATATAACATTATTGAAACATGAGAAAAGTCATTCATAGTTACTCCTTCATTTCAGTCATTAACAAGAAATTAAATTGAAAAATTTGGAATTCGTTTCTCTTTCACTTTTAGTTATTTCAATTAGTGTTCAGTATTCTGCCATTTTTTATTCATATTTCATATATGTTCATCATGCTTTCACTCCTGTTAACTTTCCTGGTATTTTTGTTGAAAGCATCAAGTTGTAGAATAAAACAATCAATGAAAATATTTCAAAAATTCTACAGCATCCGAAGGTAACTCATAGACAAGCTCTTGAGAACTTATATAAGTTTTTATACAGATTCTCTGTGATATTTTTCATGGTATTGCTGCAATATATTTCGAGAAATTTGTCCATCAAAGAATTGTGAAATTTATTTACTTCTGTGTTTGTCTAGTTCAACCCAACAAATATTATTGCATTATATGTGATTGTTTGTGATGAACAAAAAATATTATTATTATCATTATTATTTCATATTGAATGTAGTCATCATAATCTTCCTGCACATAGCAAATAAATACATAGCATCTCTTCTTAATTTTCTGACACGGTATTCCTACTTCAGCCTGGATCATTTTGAAAAGAGGATTTTCCATTTCTGATTTCAATAAACAAACATTGATAACAAAATACAAAAAGTATAATATACTAAGTGACAAAGAAAGGTAAACAACTATTTATATTGAAAATATTTTAATAACTTTTCACTTGCATACTTGACAGATATTAGCAAACAAACGAGTAAGTTTTTAGAGAAATGATCGTGAAACCAGCGAAGTTTAGTAGTGTGTTGCAGATCCTCGATGTCTTATACACTAGTGGATACATCTGGGCATTGTCCTGATAAGGTGGTCTATATCCTGCTGGGGTATCTCATTCCACACTACTTCTAAGTCATGTCTCAGTGCTGCCAAAATCTGTGAGGGCTGTTGTGAATTTAGCAGTCTGCGACCAAGAATATCCCACACATGTTCGATCGGTGAAAGATTGGACGATCTGGGTGGCCATGGTTATCGCTCAAAGTCATGCTGATCCATGAAGTCTAGAGTTACTCTAGCCACATGCGGTCTAGCGTTGTCTTGTTGAAATATGGGATTCTCGATGGTCTAAAGACATGAAAATACATGAGGCTCCACTACTTCGTGAATGTAACGAGGAGCTGTCATGTTGCCTCTAATGAAGACTAAAAGTGTCTTGCTGCCATATGCAATAGCACCCCATACCATCAAACCAACAGTATGGTCAACATGCCTCTCCACATCAAACTGGGTATCTCGTCTTTCACCACGACGCCTTCTTACTCTTGCTCGTCCATCCTGCATACCCAAACAGAAGCGAGATTCATCGCTGAAGATTACGCGGTTCTACTGTTGATCCCAATTCATTTTGTGTCTGCACCAGTGCCATCGGTTGGGTCGATGCTCGAGAGTCAGTGGCAACACCTAATGGGGATAATAAGAAAAAAGCCCGAAACTTCTTATTCGCCGATATACAGTGCGCATTCCAGCAACCCTTACGTGTTCTTCAAACCACTGATTCGCAATCGCCCACGTAGAAATTAACCGATCCAGAAGCCAGAAGTCTCAATTGCCGATCCTTAGGCGCTGTTGTTTCCCTGCAACGACCGGTGCCCCTAGCTCTGTGTTCTTGGCCTTCTTGGGTCCATGCCTGATAACATCTTACAATAGTACGCAAAGATCGATTGGTTCTTCTTGAAATTTCTCTAACTGAAAAACCTGCTTCACGTAAGCCAACAATTCCTACTCTCTCAAAATTACTAAGTTGAGGAATATGACGCAATCTTCGCACTCCAGGCATAGTTTTAACAATACGAAACACTTCACAACAAACTTGTAACGGATCCACTCAAAGTGACTTCACGTCACCGCGCCATTTCTCAACGAATTCCTACCGCACACAACGGTAATAAGATACGTAGGGTACTGCTGAAGATCCTTTCCTATCAGTTTATAAGTACAAAGGTAGGCAGGATAAAAATGGAGGGCGCAGCGCGTTTCACTTGTTTAATATTCCTTCTCTTTGTGAGGTTAGTTTTTTCATGTGTTGAAGAAAACAAGCCGTATTTTTTCTAGGAGTGTGGTACGGAAATCTGAGAGTATCGATTGATAGAAGATTGCTTTGGGTTCTCAAAGAACTGTGCATTCCATGGGATCTTGCACCCGTATATTCTATTTTAGGTATGTAATTATGATTGAAAGGGTTATTTGCTCAGTAAATAACGTTTTTAGGCCATGTGGCCGTGAGAGGTAACCCATTGTAACAAAATGTCCGTACTGAGAAGCATATATATTTTATTCTAGATACTCCAAATCACGAAGCCATATAACTGTCATCCAGCATTACTAGTGAAATACAAATTGTCGCTAACTGGTGTTTTCAATTCCTTCTTGTCACCCTACCGACCGGCGTACCCAAACCCTGCATCCTAAGAGGCTCTTGTGCAAACTCTTTAAGAGTTAAAGCACAAATTAAGCATAAAAATTTGAGAAATGGTAAATGCTCACACAAAAAAAAACAGTTAAAAACTGGTCAGAATAGCTTCCAATACGGCTGAAATTTTAGGTACTGACTTTTTACTGGCCTCAACATAAATACACATGCAAAACATTATTGACATGTTTTCAATATAAATGAGGGTTTACCATTCTTCGTCACTTAGTATACTTTCAGCTATTCATGATTGAGGGTTGTGAAATGAGGAAAAAATAAATCATATTTGAGGTTATTATGAGACAGAGATGTGATAATGTTATTTCATAACGCAGACTACTTGGCTTGTGCTGAGTAGCACCTGATAATAGTTATATAAATATTGGACGCGTGTTTGTGTAATTTATTAAAACCAAAGAGGCGTTCTACATACCTTTGGACATGTGTCTAATATCTCGTAGAGAACGGGTTCGTTGTCCACCAGTACTTCGTGTTTATACCTAGTTTCTGAAACAAAATAAACCTAAGTGTTTACAAGAATCTAGTGATGGAATGTTATCTAAAATCAGGAAGTGAATAATTATTGGAATACGATACGACTACAATATATTCAATATAGGGTTGGTCCAAAAATAACTATTTACGGAAAAATCATTGATATCGCGAATGATAATAATTATAATAATATATTTGTGGCATTCCAGAAACTTGGAGGTATAAGGTCAATTGTGGACGATCTTGAACCTTATGCCTCTGGAGAAAAGGACCTTCTGCATCCTTGAGGGTAGTGAAAGAGTTAACGCATGCTATTGGTATGATATCCAGGATAGACGATGCAAGGATTACGAAAAAATACAGCTCCTACACGAAAGTATCTTGCACCATCTGCCGAAAAGAATTTCAATCACCTCGCGGTGGAACAACACCATTCATAAGAAATAAGTTAGGTTAGGTTAGGTATAACTAACCTGCAAGGGTTTATTGTGGCTCACACCTATTCACACTCGACCAAATAAAATCAGCTTCTTTACGAAGCCGATTAGGTTGTGAGTGGTCTTTCAGGTCAGATGGTAAGAGTATGGCTCTGCTGAACTCTGCTGTTTCATCGTATTCCAAACAGAGGCGACACACACTGCCTTCCGACAGTCCTAGTCTCTGCATATGATGATTTAAATGACCTGTAAGAAGGCCTGTTAGACATCTTAGTTCATCCCTACTGTAGTCCAACAACTGTTTGGTATCAAGCTGAATAAACGCCTTGGAGTGAGCCAATCCTGGAAGATTCTGCCAGAAATCCATACATCTTTTTGCCATCCAGGTGTTCAATGTTTGTTTGTCAAAGCCTGAAGCGATGCCAATGACAGGTTCTGGTCCGATGAAGCTGCTTGCAGCACCCTTCTTTGCAAGGGAGTCAGCAGCCTCATTGCCTGAGAAGATCTGTTGAGTCTTTCTATCGAGGAGAGTCATTTTTGATAATTTGCTACCAATTCAGACGTTGCTAAGTATGAGCCAAGAGCTTCCAAAGCCGCTTGATTGTCCGAGAATATTTTCAGTGACTTGTGTATGTGGTTGGATTCTTTCAATTTCTCTGCACACAATTCAATAGCGTAAATTTCCGCTTGAAATGCAGACGCATAGGTTCCTAGGCAGGTAGATATATCTGTTCTGGTTCTGCGACTGAAAACACCTGCACCAGAATCGTGAGGTGTTTTTGATCCATCTGTGAACCAACAAATATCTGCTTTTAATATTTTCTTCTCCCGGAGGATCCAGTCCTCTACTAGAGAACAGTACTTCATATGGCAGTTCGTAGTTGACAGGTGGAGGGATAAAGTCGGAGTGCTGTAACTTTCAGTGTCAACCAACAGTCTATTGCACTCTGCATTGAATCGATTTGTGCAATTGGCAATGTGCACAAGTGTGTATGTAGTCCATCTAGCCTCTCTCTATAGAAAAATGTGGAGTGGAAGTAGATCTGGAAGGATATCCATGGCCGCTGATGTGTATGAATGGTCACCTCGCGGTGGAACAACAACATTCATAAGAGGTAATAGCAGTAAAGAATTCTCTCCGTGGCAAATATCAGCACAAACTCCGTTTTTGGTAAACATATGTAGGTTTGTCCTACAACTACTGACTTTAGAAACATTTCATTTCTATATTGATTTTTATTTTGTATCATAAATATTTGTAAGGAAATTAAACTTTCATTACTCTATTATTGAGCAGTCGTTCAAAATATCCATCTGTTTGGGTTTTTATGTTAATTCTTTTATTTTGATTTTTACGTAGCATTTTTAAATTTTCTTATCGCATATCATTGAAATGGCCTTTTCTCTCGGAAATAAAGTTTATTGCAGAAAAAAACATGGATAATTAGAAAAAAGCCACTTGGGATGTTTAGAGTAGGTATTCATTGTTAAAACTTTTATGGATTAAGACAAGAACCAAGTGGTTGACCCTTTTCGACAAAATTTATGGATCACCCTTTTTCCAGTGAGAAAGTTATTTCAGAACACATTTCAGTCAGGACGATTATGAGAAAAAAATTATTGTGACAATCATGACTTCAAACTCGTAAACAATTACACGATAAGATAAACAATTATGTTTACTCTGTTTTTAGTAGCACCATTTTTCTGTCAAGCATTCGTTTCTCATTCAAATTTTGAATTGTTCCTAAAATATTTACTTGTGAAATTTAAAATTTCATTTCCGCGAGTTTATGAGGTGCATGAATTTTTATTATATTTTTCACTTGAATTACAATGTTTACTCTTTTGGTTCTAAATTTGTAACTCGTCAAAATTTGGAGTTTATGATATCAAGTTCAATGTCTGAGGTATGCTACAAATATCTTTATGTGATAATCGAAAACGAACTGATACGCTCGAATACATCCATTTTTCCCAAAAGCAACATACTCTTGGAAACTACATTTGCACGTTATCAAAAATACTTATTACAGGGGGAAGCATCAAAGTAATGACTCAAGTTACACTTCTTCAGTTGTACACCCTGTATATTCGAATCCTAGGTGATTACTATTTTCACTCGTAGGTATTAAATTTCTAGAGGATGGTGAAAATCAACTCAAACTCTGGTTTCAGGTCGTTATCGATTCTCTGGCAATAAATTCTAACAATTTACGAGTATATTATACATCAGTATAATGTATCATCGATAAAGATGCTCAACCACACACTGAAACTATCATCTACTTGGTTCATTCCAAATTTGTTTTCGATATTACGGTACCCATTGCAATTCTCCAATAATCTAGTATGCACAAACATTTGGAAATGTTTCATAAATATACAGTACGATTTTTTAGCTGATTCCAATATTGCTATCTCGGAAACGGTAAGACTTACAAGCTCTTGGTTTATTTGAACAAAAGTTTTCACATCTGGGAAACTGACCTCTGTTCATCTAACAATGAAAGTAACCCAAACATGCATAATTATCCGTAAAGGAATGAATACACGGCCGTTAAGTAATCTGTGTTCCAGAGACGTGTTTGACGACAGTCAAACTTAAGACGGCTGGCGGGGACGGACCTGAGGAAATCATCATTGGATCAGCATACGTCCCTTACAACAGTGCGGAACCACCACCAACCAGGGAAGTGGAAGAGTTGGTTAGAACCTGCTAAGCAGAAGGAAATCATAATTGGCTGTGCACACCACATAGCATGGGGAAGCAACAATACCAACGAAAGAGGTGAGCACTTACTACAGTTTATCATAGCAAATAATTTTGACATTTCAAACAGAGGCAATTAACCTACTTTCGTAAATGCGAGACGTAGTGAAGTGATAGACGTAACGATAGGAGTAACATTTCTAAGTAACTATGTTCGGAAATGGAATGTGTCTGATGAGGAAATTTGTTCAGACCATCGACACATGAACTTTGAAATCGGAGGGATTCAGACCTCGATCAAAATCCCCGGAAAATAAACTGGGGAGCCTATACGGTGGACCAGGAAACCTGTTTAGACGGCATGGATTTTAACATCAGAGATTCCATAGACCTAGAGTTGGCAGCAGACCAAAAATTTGGAGACTGATCAGGGCCACCTTCATTCCGAAACCTGGGAAAATCGGACAGGACTTGGCGAAGGCCTTGAGATCAATCAGTCTCATGTCATTCGCGTTGAAAACGCTAGAAAAACTACTTGACAGGCATATCAGGGATGTATCACTGGCTATCAGACCATTACATCGAGACCAATATGCATACCGTTAAGGTATATCAACCGAAACGGCTCTATGTCGGGTAACAGAAAAAGTAAAATATACTTACAAAAACAAGGAAGTACTTTTAGCTGCTTTTTTGGACATTGAGGGTGCATTTGACAATACGTCGTTAGAATCAATCATCCAGGCGACGAGAAGGAGAGGGATCGACAAGACAAGCTGTAGATAGATAGACTGCATGCTTATGAGAAGATTGATATAAACAACCATAATGAGGGAAACAGTCGTGGCACGGGTAGCAAGGGGCTGTCCTCAGGGGGGGTTTTATCTCCTCTGTTATGGAACCTTGTAATGGACGAGCTAATATGTCTCCTGGACCTCAATGGGTATGAAGCACTGAGCAATGCAGACGACTTAGTCATCTTAGTCCAGGGTAAATACAATAATGTAGTGAAGGGATGCATGCAGCAGGCCCTGAATATTTCAACAAGATAGACCAAAGAAGAAGGGCAAAAGAAGAAGGAACGTAAGCCCATCTAAATCGACCATAGTGGCATTCACCCAGAGGACTAAAACGAAGGGTTTCGGACGTCTAAAACTTCGAGGTGAAAAACTACAAGTGTCGGGCAAGGTTAAATATCTGGAAGTTATTCTAGATTCCAAACAGACCTGGAACCAACACTTGGACAGGATGAAGAGGAACGCGGAGGTAGCACTGATGCTCTGATAAAATACGTATCTCTGGTCTGGTGGCCAAAGATGAAACAGATGACTGCTATCAACCAACTAGGCAAGGTGCAAAGACTTGCATATTTGGGAATGACTGGAGCAATGAGAACTACCCCAAAAGCTGCATTGGAGACACTCCTGAATCTACCTCTTTTACACTTTGTGATAATGGGGAGGCCAGGATGGGCCAATTCAGATTGTAAAACTCACCGAACTACAAACGATCGGACCGAACAGAAATTTTGGAACATGTAGAGGAGCACATATTGAATATTTGCACGGACCACATGACACCGAAGTTCACCTTCAACACAAACTTTACGACCAAAAGCATAAGCCGTGAAGAGTGGAAGACCATTAGTCATTTCGAAAACATGGAACGGGAACATGGAACGGAAGCTCGAATATACCGAGCGGATAGAATTTTAAACTACAGTTATCCGCTAGGATAACTGTAGTTTAAAATTCCGTCTTTCAGGCGGAAGTGTATGCTATCTTGCAGTGTGCAAGGCTCATTTAATTGAGACCTCAAGGTAATGAGCGGATCGATATTTTAACAGAGAGCAAGAGCGCACTAGGGGCTCTGACAAACCCGAAGGTGACATCAAAACTGGTCTGGAAATGCCATGAAGAACTGTGAATTCGCAAACAGAAACAAATCAACTTCATACTGGGTGCCGGGGCATTCAGGAATCACAGGATCATCGACTTCATATATAGGTCCTGAACCAGCTCTGTGGGTACCAAAATCATTGGTACGGAACCAGATTAGGACATGGACCAATAAGAAGCACACAGAGTACTGGACAAAAGTCCTTGGCAACAAACACAGTAGAACCTTCATTAGGGAACCGTCCGAGAAAAAAACCGAAGAACTACTTCAATGTAGTAGGGATCGGCTTAGAATAACTACAGGGTTACTAACCGGTCATTGCCCGCTTAGAAGACACCTGAATAAAATGGGGCTTAAACAACTCCACAACTCTACACATCTTATGCGAATCTGAGGCACTGACTCACAGGAGGCAGGCAATATATGGACGTACAAAATTACGTTCAGAAGAATATGACGAACATCCAACACAGAACCTTTACAAACTAGTACAAGGAACGAGACTGATGGAATGGGTGTCATGAGAACATGAGAGAATGAACGCAATAAGTCCAAGAAGCTGCAGTGTTTTCTGGAGACTTGGACTAAATGGACGAGTCAGACAGCTCCCAAGAGACCAAAAAAACCCAAACAATGACAGATGCGTGATTACCACACACATTTGCATCTATTTGGTGGAATAAACAACACTCCTTACGCTGGCCAATCAGATTCAACTGCAATCGGCTGGCGGAATTCATTCAGGTGTATCGCTACAGATACCTATACCCAAATACTAATACGGCTGAAGAAACTGCTAATTTATGTTCCTACACTTCACTCGAAAAAAATTTAGATTCCCAGCCGCATATTATAAGAAGAATTGTGGTTCCTTGACTCTGTATAAGCAGCCTTACTTGGGAGATGTCGTGCACTAGTTATGATAATGTTTTGTCGCACTCTGTATGACTTATAAATAGTCAGATCGCGAAAGAATAAGTCTAGTTATCACCTTAAGACGATTGTGAATAGTAACAATCGGAACGTCGTGAAGTAACTTGGCTTGGAATATTTCAATTTTGAATTTTCATTACCTGTCAATGATTTTTTCAAATCTCATCTCGTTAATAGTTAATTTTTTTGATTTTTTTTGTTATTGCTTGTATTTTATTTCATTGTAAATTCAGTTTTTTTGTCTAATATAATTTTTTACAAATTTTTTTCAGGGATTCCAAATCAATTTATATCATAGTAAACAATGGAAGTCCAAACTAACGAAATGCACCACGAAACATTGTCAACCACCTTGAAACAAAAGTATGGAATATTACTTTCTTCAAATCTTAACTGAAATTTAGAAATTCCAATTTTCTGGTGGTACAAATATCTTTGCTTGTTTTCGTATGCAATTTTTTGAAGAGTAACCATCCTGAAGGACGAAAAAATTAGAATCTGTTCATGTTTTTCTTCGCAGTATTTCAGCGATATTTATAACGACGTAAAGATATTTGAATGTTGCTCTTGCTAAGTGGCCAACTCCATTTAAAATTTGAGGGATCATAATTTCTACGAAATCACCGCCGACATAATTCTAATAATACTGCAAAATTTCACAGAATATTAACTTTAACAACTTGAATACACCTACAATTCATTATGAATCATCCAAAGCAAAGTAATTTTTCAACTAATCATGATATTGAGAATATTAAAGAAAGTACTGGTGTGAAACTATTCACATCCATACCGTAGAAAAAAAAATTAATTTCCATTTTTTCTCCCATATGATATTTTTTTGATTGACTTGGTGAAATAGGTGAGATATTCTATTTTTTTCAGGTCATACGAAGAGGTGAAAATAGGGTGGACATATTTGGAAAATTTATATCATGACGAATCTTCGAAACAAAGCGCCCTGTCAAAAATCATTAGAGGAAAAAATATCCTAAGAATTGTCCTTGGAATACTCGCTTGATTTTTTGCCGCATGTTCAATAAACACCCTGTATAATCACATAATGTATATTTTTTTCATTCGTTTGAACTACATCGTTTCGATATTATGTTAGTGTTTCAATGATATTCATTCTATTCAGTTTTGGAGTACCATATACAATTTATTGTAAACACTTTCCCAATACTAGAACAAAAACTAGGGTCTCTCGACCCGCGTTTCGCTAACTAACATAGCGTCCCCAGATCGTTATGTCATAATTATCTCCTGAGGATGCTACTTGGTTAGCGGAACGCGCGTCGAGAGACCGTAATTTTTGTGTTGGAGAAGTATTTCCAAAAGATTCATTTCACTAACTATCAACCATATTGAATGTTCGTTGTTCTTACTGATTGTAGAAAATTTCAGAGTAAACAAATTTAAAAAAATGAACTTCAAATGTTCAAGCCAGTCTCCGATATACCTAAACAGTAGGTTGAATGAACTGACGCCTATCAGAAAACAACTTCTCCTCTGGCTAATGCCACGAACGGCGTTGGATTATATTCGACAGGCGTCAGTCCAGGAATTTTCACAGAACATTTCCTACATATGCAATTGGCAATACAACTGAAAGAGTCGATCTTCAATTTTCGAACGGGCACACTTGTAGACCGGTTTCGGGCTCATTAGCCGCTCATCAGTGCAAGATAGTCGCCATCATCGACCTAAAGTCAATGATATTCCATAATTAAAAATCGAAATTATTTCAGAGTATTCCATTCCTTATCCTAAGTTGAAGCGAACAACAAAATGTCACTCCATCTAGTGGACGAGGTACTAACCAAGTACATATCCGAAATTTACCCTATTCCTCTAAATAAGGAAGAAAAACTTTCTTATTGGTCAGTGGGCTATGCGTGATGACAGGGAGTAAACAAATTTAAAGAAATGAACTTTAAATGTTCAAGCCACTCTCCGATATACCTACACAGTAGGTTGAATTGATTGACGCCTATCAGAAAACAACTATTTTCCTGGCTTATACCACAAAGGGCATTGGATTATATCCGACAGGCGTCAGTGCAGGAATCTTTACGAAAATTTCCTGCATATGAAATTGGCAATAGAACAGGCACACTTGCTGACCGGTTTCGGGCTCATTAGCCACCCATCAGTGCAAGATAGTGGCCATCATCGACCTAAAGTCAATGATATTCCATAATTTGAAATAAAAATTATTTCAGAGTATTTCATTCCTTGTCCTAAGTTGGAGAGAACAACAAAATGTCACTCCATCTAGTGGACGAGGTACTAGCCAAGTACATATCCAAAATTTGCCCGATTCCTCTGAATAAGGAAGAAAAACTTTCTTATTAGTCAGTGGGCTATGCTTGATGACAGGGAGTAAAATTGAACAAAATAATGTTGAGAATATTAAGGTATATCAGCAACTATATGATCTATCATTTTTTTTCTTCTCAATCATTGTTATGATAGTAAATAAGTATTTTTATATTTATTTTCTTACACTCACTGTATAATTTTTGTATGAATGTATTTTTTCATGAATAAAAACGATATTATTTTTTTTTCACTGTAGTGTGCGCAGGTCAGGCCCTATCCCCCGAAGCCCCGATACATTCGGGAGGGCGCGCCAGCCTTATTAACCAATGACTACTCCCCACACCGTGGGGTAAGTGATCATTGGGTCCGAGAATCATGTGCCATAAGCAAGGGCAATGAACCAAGAATGACAGCCTACTGCATCTGTCTGGCTAAGATTTCTGCCTTAGTGCGGCAAGCCGGTATGATTTTAAGATTCGAGAGTAGAGAGGGTACATTCCACCAAGGACACCAATAATCAGAACATCTTGACAGAGTGATCTGGATAGAGTCTGCGGAGTTCGAAGAGAAAATCTCGATATTTCATCCGTTTTTCCTCCTACTTTCGGACGATATTATTATTATTGGAACAATTGATTGAATTTTGTACATTCAAGAATTGTAATTGATTTCTGAATTGAATAAAGTTGGGTTTCCTGCCCCGCTGGCTCGTTTCTTCGTATGGTCTACGTTATGCATCGGCTGCACGAAGAGGGGGTGAGTTCAAAGGAGTGGGGGTTCTCTTGACAGTGGTGGCGTTAGATAGAGTTAAGACGTCCAGTTATGTAGCTTACGAGCTACGGTAATAGAGGGCTATGGCATTATTCATGACCGTACGACCATGTGGCAGAAAGTCCTAATACACTACACCATGGTAATCACAGAAAACAGTGAGACGAACCTTAACAGTTGATCAAACTCAGCGTGCTTTTTCCGATCTTGACTCTCCTGGGCTCATTCATTGGGACGATTGGACTTTGAATTCGATGTCATAACCATATACCCATGATTCGTTAACAGTAATGACTCTTCAAAGCAGATCTGGATGCCGTTAACGACACTCAACAATTCCTCAGCGATGCTCATGTGACGGTTTGTAACAGCAATTTTGAAACGATTTTCGCTGCCACACGATTCATGCCGGAAATTTACAAAAAAAATGCATGGCATGAAGCAACCGATATGCCGACATCCTGAGCATCTCCTCTAATAGTGATTCGACGATTCTCCATTGGAAGTTTCTCCACTTTCTCAACATTTTCATCGGTTGTTGATGTGCTGGGGAGTCTAGGGTGAGCGTTGTCACTGTCATCTTCTCAACCTTATATAAAAAGCTTGTACCACTCGTAAACATTTTTTGATTCATAGTACAATCACCGTATGCCACTGTTAAACTTTCATGTATTTTGAGACACTTGATTCTATTTTGTTACACAAAATTCGATGCAAATTCTTCCATCCATTTTTTTCGGTAGCAAAAAATCGCTGAACCCGCAAGCATTTTAATTTTGATGCCTCACACCAACAAACTGAACATGCTAAATAGCTGAAACTGTGAATATATAACCGCGACAAGTGTATCAACATGAAAAAATTCAAAAATCGCTAATCGAATGTATGTAGCCCGCGAAATTTGAACTTTCACCTTATTTTTTACCAGCTCACGTACAACTTACACATATTCTCAGAATTGATTCAATCTATGACAACAGAACATGGTGAATAATCATGATTGTAAATATCGTACTGCGAAGAAAGTTGTCTCATTTTGATGAATTTCATTTTCATCCCAAATACATGGTCAACTTTACCAAATATAGAATATAAAATGGTGCTCAAAACAATTTGGAAAAGTTATATTCCAGTTCCAGGTGAATATAGCGTTTGGTTCTTCAAATATTCGCTCGAGAAAAATGTTATTATTTAGTCTGTTATTTCATAAAAAAATAGTTTCATATGAACAAGTTCTCTTCTTCATTTAGTTGTCATGTCCCGTATCGTCCGTGTTTCAGAAATTGTACGAAAACTGTGCATTTATTTTTCCATCGTCCACAAAAACTGATCATTTTCAACAATATTTTCACTAGTCACGTCATCATAAAAAGTTGCAAGATTAGTCAAGGAAAGAATATCAAAAATTGTTTTTCAGAAATTTAAGATAACTAAAATTAATTGGGCTGGAACAACAAAATCAAGTAAGCGAATATTGAATAAATGTGTATCTACATCATGCTTTGATCGGATTTTTTATGTGACATGCTTGTATAGTTTTCGAAGAATTATTGCCTCCGTTAAATTCTTCTCATAAAACTACTGTTGAAGGTTATTACTATAACACGCGCCAGGGAGATAAATAGCACTTGATATTGGAAATATATGATAATTTTCTTTGTGATTTATGATGAAAATTGAAGTATAATTTGTCCTCTGAATAAAGGAAAAATCCAAAACTTTATGAACATTTTCGTAGTGATTCTTCTTTGGGAATCATAAATCTTTTTTTCACGAATAAGATTCTGAATTAACTGAAAAACCTGATTTACCATGAACATTTGAATGGTATGACGAAATTTTTGTGGGAATAAATATGCTATATCATATATAGTCAGTGGACATACTTGAAGACTGTCTATAAATCAAATTATCTGAAGGAACAATTCGTTCGGGCCAGATTCAACTCCCTACACTGTAGGTTAATGGACTGAAACCTATTAAAAAACAACTACTCCCCTGGCTAATACCACGAAGAGCGTTGGATAATATCCGACAGGTGTCAGTGCAGGATTCTTAACGGAAGTGATTCCTGCTTTTGCGATATTGATACACCTTGCACTGACGACTGAAAGTGTGTTCCAATCATTGAAAATCTATTGCGGCAGTTGTATCGCGAACAGCATATGCAGGAATAATTCCAGTGAAGAATCCTGCACTGACACCTGTCGGATATAAGTCAATGCGCTTCGTGGTATTTGCCAGGGAGTAGTTATTTTCTGATAGGTATCATTAACCTACAGTGTAGGGAGTTGGGACTGGCCTGAACAAATTGTTCTTTTAGAGGATTTGATTCATAGCCGGTCTTCAAATATGCCTGCTGACAATATGTGAAGTTTTTTTTCTTTAAACGGGAAATTGGGCAAATTTCTGATATGCGGCTGGGTACCTCGTTCACAGGCAGATAGGACGATGGCAAATCTTTGCTTGTTGTCCGCTTCAGCCTAGTTCGAGGAATGATACCCTTACCTGAAGGAATTCGATTTTTTATCGGAAATGATCGACTTTATGTTGATAATAGACACTACCGTGCACTGACGAGTGGCCAAACAGCCCGAAACCGGTCGGCAACTGTGTTACAATAGTTTAAAATCTATTGCAACAGTTGTATGTCCAACATCATATGCAGGAATAACTTCAGTGAAGAATCCTGCACTAACACCTTTCGGATATAATCCAACGCCCTCCGTGGTATTAGTCAGGGGAGTAGTTTTTTTCTGATAGGTGTCAGTCCATTAACCTACAGTGTAGGGAGTTGAGACTGGCGTGAAAAAGTTGTTCCTTCAGATTATATGAAATTTGATATAGACGAATGACATTTTTCGTGAAGGAAATCAAGGTTCTTCATGGGTTTCACTAGGAATCCTTACTTTCCACAGTCTAAAAAACACTCTCCGCAGGTTGAGAAGTTATACATGCATACTAGAAAATGAATATTTCGAAAGTGAATCTTTGAATATTCATCTTTAACAATTTCCTACACCGTAAGTTCTGGTAAATGCCTGCCCGAAAAACAACTACTTCCCTGGATAATACCACGCTGGATATTGAATTAATTATACGAAGATTTCATACATGCAGTTGAGCCGCGTTGAATCAATTTTGTTTCTAATATTAGAGGGATTCAATTTGTTTGAGATGCTTGGTACATTTAAATGCCTCTTGTTAAAGTCAGAACTAGAAGGTAAAGTTTTCGTTTAGCATTAGTTGTTTTCATCGCATAATTATGAAGGATCTTGGTATATGATGGAATTGGTCGATACTTCATGAAAATCCATAACTGAAGTATTCAAAAAAACAGTTCATTGAGAGATTTCCACTAAACAATTTTACAAAAACGCAACACGTGTTTCGCCATGCAATGGCTTCTTCAGGCGTGTTTTTACTAACTTAATTCTACATATTCAATGTTTAATCTACCTAATTTTTTCAATATGAAATACCTACATTTCAAGTAGATGATTTTTTGTGTTGATCTTGGTAGTTTCGAATATGTATGTGAGTCAATTATCTATATATCCTTCAGCGACATTGGTAGACGTCCAGCCAACATGTCTCTTCAGATTTGTAATGTTTACACCAGTATTAGCAAATTACGTCGCTGAAGTTCGACGAATTTAATTTTTGTATTGGGTGAATTTAACAATTCTGCGATTCTCAATCAGATATTCTCTAAACCAGTGATTCCCATATTGGTCCAGATGAACCTCCAACGTTCCACGTGAGACTTGACAAGGCGCTACGTTGGCGTGACCCAAAAATGGGTGTTCACAATTCGTAAGCGGGTCCACGAAAATGTATCTGGTTCCGATAGTGAAGAACTAAAATGTTGGCTTGACTTCAGTTATCAATACAGGCAGATAATATTTTAGGAAGCTCAGCGACAGTTATATGCAAAAACTTGCAGATTGAATATCACAAAACAGGGAAACTTGCGGATATCATTGACAAAACTGAAGCCGAATATTTATAATTTGCTGTCAATTCATCAACAAGTATATCCCTCTCATCAAAATTATGACTTTTTGTGATTGTCATTGTCGTGTGGAAGTTACGTTTTTAATGTTCAATTTTAATTTCTTAACGACTGAATAAAAGTGTAATAATTACATTCGAATGAATGATAAGAAAATACAATATTTTTCTTTTCATTTCACCAAACCGAGTGGGTAGTTTTTCGAATGAAATAAGTTGGAAATTATTGATTTTTTGTGCTGTGAGACGATGTCAAACACGTAAAATTGGATGGAATCAATCAAATCTCACTATTTACTCGAAAACTGTCAATCAGTAGTTTGGATTGTAGCCGTAACTCAAATTTCCAAAGTGAGATCTAATTTCTAATCAGATGTTTCCCACTTATTGTTAGTCCTCTTCATCAAAACGTCTAATAATTGCAATTCGTTGTGGATTTCCTTCTTCATTGTGAAAGTGATGGAATAAGGTCTCATGCTGTTCTCTCTTTCTCGTTCTCTCTTTCAGGTTTCCATCTTGAATAGCTTTCTCTGTATGATTTGGAGTGCTTCTTCGACCGGAACGTTGGTGTAAAGGCTTTCCTCGTTGAAGCTAATTAGTTGATCTTCCTGTGTGACTTCAATTGACCGTGGTAGTTCGACAAAATGCTTCAAATTCTTCACAAAAGACGATGTTTTTCCTTGTAATGTTTGTATTATGGAAAGTGAAAATCTAGACGAGTTTTGAGTAGTCCAATATCTGAAGCTGTTGATCTGTTAAGCGGAACGTCCTTTTTTTGGATTTTAGGTAATCCATACAAGTGAGGGGCTTACTGTGGTGCGGTGTTAGCAATGATTTTTCCTTGTTCGAAAAATAGACTTGGTCTATTTGAATGTTCGCATTGCCGAGCATAAGAAACACACATAGCGAGGGGAAACTAGCCAATCAGGAATAGCAAACTATGTTTGGACCCATCAACACAACATCGAGTGGTCTCAAGCTGAGATCATACACAGAGAGGAACATTGGTTGAGGAGAAAATTCAAGGAAGTTTCATAATTGTTGTCCAACAACATATTCAGCCAAGCTAGCGTTAAGATACACAACATATGAAAACCCATCATCAAGCAAAAAATGGACAACTCCCGCCAAACAGTCATCTCCTACTGAACCAGTGAAGCGGAAAAATGGAAAACGGGGAAAAGTGAAAGTACTCTAACGACCCATAAATAGTCATCTCTCGGAGGAATCAGTCTAGTCATCACACGAAGACGATTGTTGATACTAACAATCGAAATGTCGTGAACTAACGTGGCTTGGAATTTTTCAACTTTTTATTTTATTTTCATTTTTATTTCTTTATTTTTATTCAATCGTTCTATTTTAACTTGTATTTTATTTTACTATTATTTCATTTCAGGTTGTTTTTGCTTTATATAATTGTTATTTTCAGTTTATATAATTGTTATTTTCAGCTATCCATTTTTAATTCTTCTTTTCTTTAATTGTTTCAAGGATTTCAAATCATTTTATATATTAGACAATGGAAGTCCGAACTAGTGAAATTTCCTGAAGAACGTTTTTTCAAATGCATTCAATCTTCAGCGGTTCAAATCCAATGTGAATCGCTACTTTCACACAGGCACCGCTTTCAGAGTGCGTTAAGGATTTTCCTGTAGTGCTTGTGTTTTCTCCTTGAAACAAAGGTTTTTTCCAAAGATTTTCGTTTCATAGGAAAATAAGTTCCAATGTCTGACAGCTCATATACGAAATTTGAGAACAGTTGGTCAAATGTATTGGCAACGATATCAGTTGAGAACTGGTTTCATGGAGGTAGAGATATAGTTACGTATGATGTGTGTGTATACTTCGCAGATGGTGGATGTTACAACTTCGGATGTTATTAAAACGAATGTTATATGATCTTTTGAATGTGGTCCATGTCATTTTTGAAAACATCAAACCATAAGATCACATTCAGGATGATATTTTTGTGTTTCTTCTCGTAGGGAAGCGAAGTTACTCATGATGAAGAGAATACATTCCAAGGTATATCTAAATCGGTGATTTTACCTTTAATTCTTGTGAGTGCTGTATTATACATACATCACACATAGTAGTAATTATGCCATGTTTCTCGAAAATAGCCTTTGGAATTAGTTATATTAAAATATCTGTTATGAAATTGGCCGATACTTGATGAAAATCCGTAATTCATCCAAGTTATAAGTGAGATTTTCACTAGACATCTTGTGGATATTTCCCAATGAAGTGTTATTTGAATAGAAAAATATAATTTTCTCTCATTGCAGGATATTATTTACAAAATAATAAATTAATTGCGGATGAACATCTCAAAAAAACTAAAAAATGTTACCGGTGAGAAAGTTTTCGACTTACCTGACTGATGGTCATATTCTCCTATATATCTTCTTGTTAGAAATCTCACTGACAGTGCTGAAAATAGAACAGAACTAATTTTAGTTTACATATTTCACGGACAACTTACGAAAACATTTATGTTTTGCTATTCCAATTTATTTAATGAACCATCTTTCACTTTATGTATATTTAATGAACATTGCAATTTACAAGTAGTACGATAATTTTCAAGTTCATTTCGAATAAAAATATAAGCATTCAAACACCTGATTGTGAAGGTTCCGAGTGAGTTCTACATTTTCTTGAGTGTTTCTTTCATATACTTTGACAGTGAGGGAGTCATTTGATACTGAGACTATGAAAAATTGTGAAAAACCTCAACTTCAGCTACCAGTAGAACTTGAATAACCCAGAAATCAAAAATATCAAATGAGAATCATACTAGTAGTAAAATGACAGCTTATTTCAAATGTCATTGACTAGTTCGGACTTCTATTGCCTGATATGATTCGAAATCTATGGAAGAATGAATAGAATCAGAATGAATAGTTGAAACCAATATAACGTGAAATGAAAATACAATAACATAAAATCATCAAGAGAAAATATGAAAATGACCACCAAGGATAGTCCAGTCATCATCCTTCGAGTGATGACTGGACTATTCTGTGGCCTGTGGCCCGCGGGCCGCATGCGGCCTGCCAGCCTTTTCTATGCGGCCCTCTAGCCGGTCTAGCTTTTTCTGCAGCCTGAAGGCTAATAAAATATTTTTAGATTATTCGACAATAGTCTTTTCTGATAACGACACAAAAATGTGTCTGGGTTTTTGACCCAGATCGAATACTGTGGTCGAACTCTGGAAAGCCTAGTGTTCGAATACTCGCAAACGGTGTTGGCAAGACTGAATGCCGGATTTTCGGTTTCATCAACACGTGGAAGAAAAATCATGATTCTTCTTTCTCTTCAGTTCAAGTCTTCGAGCGAGTAAAATCTCATTCTTGTGCAGAATAAAACTGTTCATTTCGAGGTTAGTTTCCCAAAGCCACGTGGTACTTGTAAATTATTGCGTTCGTTTGTTTTCTTATAATGCACTGTTTGGAACCTTTGGTGTAGTAATGACTATCACTGGAGTTTTTTCCCAACACCAAATCGTTATTTCGTGTCAGCTATTGGAGCTCCTACCTATCAAATAGCAAAGAGGCTCACTGAGGAATTTGAAACCTTGTCTATTGCGGAACCAGGTTTTAGTATAAAAAACTCTTTAGAGTTCATACAACATACAAAAAACATGGTTCTCAAGAAGGTGAGATTTTTGTTTCCTTTGATGTTAGTTCCTTATTTCCTAGCGTCCCAATTCCACAGACCTTGCAATACCTCAGGGAATTAGTAGAGAAAAATAATTTCAATAATAACGAAATCGATGAATTCGTTTCTCTTACTAATTTGTGTATGAAACAAAATCGGGTCCAGGTAGAAGGTTGCTTTTATGAACAATAGCTCATGAACAGGTCTGCCCTGCCTGGCAGACCTGTTCTTGAGCAGATTCGAAATGGAAACCAAAGAAAAATCGAAGTATTTTCCTAGGATTTGGCTGACGTATGTCGATATTTTCGCGATATTCGATACCAAAAAATCGAATTGAGGACTTTGTTTCCTTTTTAAATAATAGATGTCCATCAATAAAATTCACGTATGAGTTAGAAAATAAGGGACAACTACCATTTCTTGACGTTTTGGTAATGAGGAGCCAACATGGAGGGTTAGAATACGATATATTTAGAAAAGAAACAAGCACGTACAGGTATATTCCTGATATTTCACATCATTGTGGACAGCACTAACGTGCTGGGTTGAATTTTTTAGTGCATCGTCTTTTGACTTTCCCTCCAACACATGATAGGTTCACAAAAGAAAGACGTACAATACAGGAAATAGCAGCCACTAACGGTTTCTCAAGGGGTATTGTAGATGACATAATAAGGAAAAAGAAGTTTAGGTTAAGAATGAACGGAATTTCGACTTTCAGAAAGAACAAAAACCAAGACAAATACATCTCAGTTCCATACCACCAATATACGAAGAACTTCGGAGAGATTTTCAAGGAACTAGGTATGAAGGTGGTTTTAAAACAAGTCATACACTGCAGAGCTTTTGGGAAGTCCAAAAGACAAAGTCGAGAATTCGGAAAAATCTAATTTACGAAATTAATTGTAAGGAATGCGATCCAAAATATTATGGACAGACAAAAAGATCTGTTGAAGTGAGATACAAATGTCTGCGCGCACTGGCCTGGGGCCAGTGCGCGCAGACATACAGAAAGAAGATCCAAGCATTTATGAATACGAGCGTAAGGGCCGCCGTAAATGCACCTTACTATGTTCCAAACAGATACATATACAGGGACCTAGACCTGGACACGCAATATGTGGACGTGTATATGAGAGAACATGCAGAAAGCACGTTCGATAGAATCAGATCGCACTTAAATCCAGCGTTTCGCGATCTACACGAGGCGTTGAACATGGATGACCCCAGGTTCCGAGAAAGGGACAAACATCCAAGGCCGATTAAACAAAACCAGAGACCGCCCCCACGAGTCGCCGTCAGGCGGCTCCGGCAAGTATAACATTTTAAAGTGTAGTAACCATATATTCTCTTTCAGGAAAACCGCGACTCACTTTCAAATCACATTCTCTCAGCTTCACTGAGAAACGCCCGTCATTCACAATTCTGGCCGCCGTTAGTTTTGGGGGCCCCCATGCAAAAATTCAGTTAGGAATACCGCGACAAACAAGAGCCAAATAAAAATTTAAAACGAGAAGTTAGATAGAGAAATAAAAGCACCTAAAGGCTGGTTTCCAACCAAAAGAGGTTAGACATCAATCTTGCTGAAGTGCCTAGCAGCTGGATTGAGGACCGTTTCCTTAAGAAACGGGGGTGGAAGGAAAGGGTCGCCAGGTCCAAACCTGCGGAAGCGATTCCGTAAGGAGGGAGCTTGCGACCTGGGCACACAACCCGGGAGGGGCATGGGGGTTTAGTTTCTAGTTTGATCTTCCTCTTGAAGCTGATCACTTGGTGATCGAAACACGTGTCGAGGTGTCGTCAGTCGACTGAGTTTCTTTCCCTTGTACCGAGAATTCGTAACCATTACAATGGCTGGCGTGTCCTCAAAATCAAAACGTAAAACTTCTGACGAAAATAGATTATTTCAAGACAATTGGGAGGAAAAATATTTTGTTGTACCTAACAAGTACTTGTACTTGTTTGATTTGTCGAGAAAGTGTGATTGTTGGATTCAAAATGTATGTTTTTATCATTCCCTCTGTATATAGATTTTTTATTTATTTTATGTGATGTCTGATAATATTTTTAGTTAAATCAAGTTTGTTAGTAGAAAGATGTTGATGACAGTTGTCAAATAAATAGAATTTAAATACGTCAGTAAGAATTTATTTGATAATAAAGTTATATCCATCCCATATTCAAAATAGTGGCGACCGTGACAGGACTAAATTATTGACGATGGATATTATGCAGAAAGAAAGAGAGCAGCTGCGAAGACATTTTCGCAATACTAGCAGCGACCTAGATGTAGCCTTGAGTACGAAGCAAACTAGTAAGGCACAAATACTATCACTCTTGAGACAATTGGAAGACAAGAGTGATCGAATATTCACTATTGATGAGAACTTCAAGGAGCAGTTATTTTCCGGAAAGTTTAACGATGCCGAAGTTCAACAAGAGTTCGACGAAATGGAGTTTTATAGAGCTGAAGTAATCAAATATAAATCTGAATGCGAAATCCGATTGGCAGATAACCAAATGCGAGCAGATTGTGGAACCAGTTCACAAATTTCTTACGGTGAAAAAATCAATCGAAAATTCAGATTGCCAAAGTTAGAACTGATCAAATTCGACGGAAATGTGAAAAGCTGGATCGGGTTCTGGGGACAGTTTAAAAAGATAGATCAGGATGAAGACATCGATTTAGAAGACAAGTTTCAGTATTTGGTGCAGGCAATGGAACAAGGATCACCAGCACGGAAACTTGTGGAAAGTTTTCCTCCATCCGGCGCAAACTACAAAAAAGCACTTGACCAGTTGAAAGTACGGTTCGCTAGAGACGAATTTCTGATTGAGGTTTATGTGAGAGAGTTGCTGAACCTAGTTCTTCACCAGGTAAACAAAAATAAGTCAGGTATGTCATTATCATCTTTATACGATAGATTGGAGACTCAATTACGAGCGTTGGAGTCATTAGGTGTGACAACTGAAAAGTATGCTGCAATGCTTTTCCCATTGGTTGAATCCGCACTTCCGAGTGAGTTACTCAAGATTTGGGAAAGACATCGTAGTTCGAAGGTGAAAATACATACTAAAAATGAAAAAGATACTTTTGTTTCTGATAACTATCTCACAATGTTGTTAGATTTCTTGAGAACCGAGGTGGAATCAGAAGAAAGAATAAATTTGGCAAAAACAAGTTTTGGAATTGAAAAGGAGCAGCCGAAACATAATAGTAAGGGAAAACGTTTACTGCAAGGTGAGCCTGAACTCTATTCTGCTGCAGCATTGTATACAGTTAATACAAAAGATTCCTTCAAAGGTAAGAAACCTAACTGTATATTTTGTAATAATAGTACCCATGCAAGTCAAGATTGTTTTGCTGCACAAAAACTTTCTTTGGAAGAGAGAAAAGCAAAAGTTGTGGAAAAGAAAGGTTGCTTTTCTTGTTTGAGAACCAATCATATCAGCAAAAATTGCAAAGCGTTTATAAGATGTTTAATGTGCGCACGGAAACATTTTCCAATAATGTGTTGTGATTTAGATTCGAAGAAGGTTCAACCAGATGAAAATTCCAAACAAAAATTGGAAAATGTTTTGACAAGTAATTTTTCAACTGACACACTCTTACAAACTGTCATTGTCAGAGTGACAAATAATCATAAACATAAACTTGTCAGGGCTTTGCTGGATTCCGGTTCTCAAAGATCATATGTTTCATCGAAATGTGCAAAAGATTTGAATTTTAAGCCATCAGGAAAGGAAAATATTATACAAGGTGTTTTTGGTGGTTTTCAGTCATCTCCTAATCTCCATAATATATACGATATCGCAATAAGTAATATTAAAGATGAGTTCTCTTGCAAATTATCAGTATTGGAACAGAAAAAGATATGTAATTATATACCTAGATTGCAAGATTTAGCTGTTATAGGCTATTTGAAGAATAAAAACATTATTTTAAGTGATATTGGTATAAATAATCCTCCACAAGAAATTGAATTGTTGCTAGGGGCAGATATTTTTGGAAATTTAATAACAGGGCATATTGAAACTTTGAATAATGGACTTGTTGCCATAGAAACGTATCTTGGATGGACTATAATGGGACAACAAGTCCATAACACAAGTAACAATCCTATTTTTCCGGTTTTACTGATTTTTCTATTGCTGACTTGTGGGAATTAGATGTTTTGGGTATAAAAGAGCCCGCAAATACCACACCAAAAGAAATTATTGATTTTAAAACGGAAAAGTATTTTAAAGAAACGGTTTTGCAGACAGATGATGGTAGATATCAAGTAAATCTTCCTTGGAAAGAAGGTCATCCAAAACTTTCTAACAATAAAGAAATAGCTGAAGCAAGATTATTGTCTTCAACAAAAAAGTTAATCAGATTAGGAAAATTTGAAGACTATAGTAAGGTTTTTGCAGAATGGGAATCATTAGGTATTATAGAAGAAGTTAGGGGAGATTCAATTAATATGCCAAGTCACTATTTACCTCATCGTGCCGTTATTAAAGAAAATAGTATTACTACTAAAATTAGGCCAGTATTCGACGCATCAACAAAGGATAATAACGGAAATTCACTAAATACGTGTTTAGAAAAAGGTCCTAATCTGTTAGAATTGATCCCTTCATTGTTGATAAAATTCAGAATAGGACTAATAGGAGTTACATCTGATATAGAAAAAGCATTTTTGCAAATTGGTGTTAATCCCAATGAAAGGGACAATTTGAGGTTTCTTTGGTGGGTAGATGAATCAAAAACCGAAAAGAAAAATTTTAGGCACTGTCGAGTGGTTTTTGGTTTGCGGCCTAGCCCTTTCTTGTTAGGTGCAACTATCAGTCATCATTTAGATAGGGCACCAATTCATTTGAAAAACACTGCTGATAAATTGAAAACATCGTTTTACGTTGACAACTGTGTCACCAGTGTCAATAATATTGAAGAATTGGACACTTTTATTAGTCAATCAGAAGAGTTAATGTCGATTGGAAAATTCAACCTCACACAATGGGTATATAATTCATCGGATAATTTTGCTGGCGATTTTTCCAATGAAAGAAACGTGTCTGTTTTAGGTATTTCATGGGATTCCAAAAGAGATATTCTACATTGTGATTTATCCAGTCTCATTAATTTGAATATTACACCTAAAACGAAACGAGGTTTATTGTCAATAGCTCAAAAGATCTTTGATCCCATTGGTTTCACATGTCCAGTAACGTTGATTCCGAAACTGTTATTACAGTTAACATGGACACTAAAAATTGGTTGGGATGAAGAATTACCTAGTGACATAATCGATAAATTTGAAGAGTGGATGAAACAATTACATTTCCTTAATGTATGTAAAATCCCTAGATCGCTTAATAATTTAAATCATTTCATTCAGGAAAATGTTTCTATTCATGTATTTTGCGATGCCAGCAAAGCGGCATATGCATCTTGTGTATTTTTAAGAACAGAAACAGATAAGGAAGTCGTTCTACAACTCATTCAGGCTAAATCTAGAATAGCACCAAAAAACACCACAATACCAAGACTTGAGTTATTAAGTACAGTCATTGGAGTAAGATTATGTCAATCCATTAAGAGAGTGGAAGAGATGAAACACTTGAAAACATTTTATTGGAGTGATTCCATGGTAGCCCTAACATGGATAAAAACCAAAGGGTCCTGGAATACATTTGTGGGGAATCGCGTGAAAGAAATAAATTCGTGCAGTAGTATTGATGATTGGTATCATGTACCAGGGGACCTAAATCCAGCAGATATTGCATCACGAGGATGCACTGCGAATATACTGATTAAATTAAAGTGGTGGGAAGGTCCTCAGTGGTTAAAACAGAGTCCAGAAAATTGGCCCCATACAGAAATAATTTGTTCAACGGAGGATATAAATATTGAACAGAGAAAAACGACTTCTGTTAACTTCGCACAAAATGAAGATTTTTCCAGACATTTCGGATACTTCTCCAAATATACGAAAATTGTGAGAATGATGGGTTATATTTTGAGATTTTATAATAACTGTTCAAAGAAAAATCAAATAAGAACCGGTGAATTAACTTTCGATGAAAAGGAAATGGCAGAACTTCGTATTTTAAAACTTATACAGAGAGAAAGTTTTGGTTTGGATAAAAAGTCGATTGGAAATCTTCATTTGATGATAGACAAAAACAATATTATACGTGTACAAACTAAACTTATACTGGATGATGATAGTAATGATTTCAAGTATCCTGTTGTTTTACCATATAAACATGATATTGTTAGAAAATTGATCGAGGAACAACATAAAATACATCTTCACGCAGGGACTCAAACACTTCTTGGAATACTTCGTGAAAGATTTTGGATACTAAAAGGAAGAAAATTTGTTAAAGAAGTGATAGAAAAATGTGTTCAGTGCAAACGATTCAGAAGTAAATGCATAAATACGCCTTTTGCTCCACTACCGAAAGATAGGATAAACAATGTGTCCGCTTTTGAGATAACGGGAGTAGATTTAGCTGGACCATTGTACTTGAAAGGGGGAGACAAGTCCTGGATCGTACTGTTTACCTGTGCAGTATATCGAGCAGTGCATCTGGAACTGGTGAAATCTCTATCAACAGACGCATTTTTATCATCACTGAGGCGATTTATAGCGAGAAGAGGAAGAGTTTCAGTTATATATTCTGACAACGGAACAAATTTTATTGGAGCAAAAAACTACTTGAAGAAGATAGACTGGAATGAAGTTATGGACTACTTTACAGTTAGAAAAATCAAATGGCATCAGAATCCTCCAACAGCCGCTTGGTGGGGCGGTTGGTGGGAACGCATGGTCAGAGTAATTAAGGAATTACCAAAGAAACTTAGGGAAAGCAATTTTAACTTATGAAGAATTGATGACGAATTTATGCGATTGTGAAGCCATAATTAATGCAAGGCCTTTAACTTATATTTCGGAAGAAGATAATTTAAAACCGCTCAGCCCTTCTATGTTTATTTCGGATATATCTACCAGTGAAACTCCAGATTTCGATATCATAGACAGACATCATTTAGTGAAACGACATAGATACCTGCAAAAGATAAGAGATGGACTCCGAAGCCGATTCAGAAAGGAATATCTAGCGGAACTCGTACATACTGGTAAAAGGAAAATAGGTAGTTTAAAAATTGGAGATGTTGTTCTTGTCAGCAGCGACAATGTAAAGCGAATAAACTGGCCTATAGGAAAAGTATTGGAAATTTATCCTGGAAAAGATGACGTACCCAGGGTAGCGAAAATAAAAGTGAACAGTGGGGAACTTATTCGACCGTTTCAGCGTTTACATCCTTTAGAAGTGACGACGGAAGAGGACAGTAACAATTTTCTTCAAATTGAAAAGAAAATGAATGCAGTCAAAGGTGAAACTGATGAGGACTACATAACAGAAGAGCAAGGCATCAAAAAGAAAACTAAAGAGATAGTCACAAGAAGGGGGCGAAAAGTCAGAGCTCCGCATCGTTATGGTTTCGAGTGAAATTTATAATGTAATTTTGAAATTTCTCTTTTGTTTTTTATTTCAATTTCAAAATGGGGGAGAATGTTGGATTCAAAATGTATGTTTTTATCATTCCCTCTGTATATAGATTTTTTATTTATTTTATGTGATGTCTGATAATTTTTAGTTAAATCAAGTTTGTTAGTAGAAAGATGTTGATGACAGTTGTCAAATAAATAGAATTTAAATACGTCAGTAAGAATTTATTTGATAATAAAGTTATATCCATCCCATATTCAAAAGTGATATTAAAAAAATATAATATTATGAGACATTATAATACAAAATGATAGTTTTCCAGTCGGCTGTGCATTGCGAAAAAAAAAGCTATATGTCTTGAAAAAGTTGTTACAGCAGCAGCAAAATATTATGTCAGTTTCAATGTCACAAGATGTAACAGTGACGAGAGCGTCCTACGAAATTTGTTATTTACTAAGAAAACATATGAAATCATTTAGTGACATTGCTGAAGGAGTGTTTTATAAATGCTTCAAATGTATTATTTGAAAAGTTTAGCAACAAACCACAAATAATATCACAAATCAGGAAACTACAGCTCCCAGATTCCACCTGCGTTAGGCGAATTGAAGATATTTCGAAACATATTTTTGATCACGTCATAGACGACTTGAAGAATTGTAAATATTTCAGTTCATCATTTGATTCTAGCACTGATGTTTCATCAACATCACAATGTTCTCTGTTTGTAAGGTACTGTACTGAAGATTATACGATTCGTGAAGATTTTCTCAAATTTTTGCCAATGAAAGGACATTCCAGAGGAAGTGATTATATTGATAATATTTGTACTTTTTTGGAGAAAAATGGCATTGATATTAAAAAATTTGTATATATATGCACGGATGGCTGGCTGCCCTTCTATGACAGGAAATAAGGTTGGATTTATTTCTCTCTTCCAAAGGAAATATGACATAAATATCTTATCATTTCACTGCATCATACACCAAGAAAATCTTACGGCGCGTACCACCAAATCGAAAGTAGTTTGTTCAGTTCAGTTTTATTATTGCCGTAAGGTCTAGCAGTAGCGAATATGTGGCCCAAGGGGAAAAAGGTTGAGTACCGCTGAAGAAGAATTGAGTCCAAGTTCAACATCAGAACCTGCTTCAGATCGGGAAACACTCTCCGTAGCAGCCTCACGAAAACCAGGCCACCAGGCGGACTGCAATTCCAAGAATTGCATTTACCAGATACCCTGTGAGTGCAGCAAATTCTAATCGGTGAAACTAAGAGGCCATTGAAAGTCCACGTTGCCAAGCACTAGCAAAATACAAAGCGAGGAGAAACCACCAAATCAGAAATAGAAGAGCATGTTTGGACTCAATAACATAATATCAAGCGGTCCCAAGCTGATATCATTCACAGAAAAGAACAATGGTTCAAAAATAATTTCGAAGAAGCTGTGTATGTATTGTCCAACGACACATTCAGCCAAGCTAGAGTGGAGATACGTAACAAATGGAAACCTGTGATCAAGCGGAGAACTGTTAACTCCCGCTAAACCGGTGAAGCGGAGAGACGAGAGAGGTGAAAGCACTCGAATGACCTATAAACAGTCATCTCTCGAAGGAATAGTCCAGTCACTTCCCGACGACGATTGTGGATAGATATATAGATAGTTTAATTAACCACGTTGTGTAAAAAATACATTTGAAGCAAGTCAAAATAATGATGTTTGAGCTATACAAACTTATGAACAACCAACAAAAATCTCAAATAGATCACAGCTAAAATAAAGAAAAAACACAACTATCACCAGTGGTGTCGCAAATGTATATGAGAGATACAAACATGATGTAAATATCATGGTAATTCAAATTAAAAAAAATAATATGGTAATTAAAGGCCATAATTGAAGTGATTCAGATTCAGACATGTGAGTTGGTGTGGCCAGGTAGTCGTTGACACTATGAAAACAATGTGTTCTTAAGAAATTTTTGGTAAACCCCGTTAAACTATATATAGGTAGATCTTCAACAGTGGGTGGCGATAAATTATAAATATCAACATTGGGAGTATTGATCGAGGATTTGTGTAGTTTCAGCCTGTGAGTTTATCTCCGATGACTGGATTTTATGGCTGCGTCTTTTTGTTGACACAGATAGTTTGGTGTGGTAATACCTGCACATGGATTTGACAAATTGCGCGGCTCAAGTAGTCCTGGATCAGTTGAATTGTCAATAACATTTGTCAACCCTACCTGACGTCATGCTGTTTTCTATTCCTAAATTTCTTAAAATGAGATTTCCTATTAGGTCAAGATTCACAGCTCCTCATTTTCCGATGAAATCATCTGTGTGTTTGTGGATCTCTATTGCATTGCCCACTATGGTATCCCTGGTTGAAGACAATGAGTTTCGTGTTTCCTTCACTGCTCCGCCACAGGCGACTTGTCCGTTTGACCTAGTCCTTCATGCTTCTTCAGCCTTGTTCCCATGAATCATTTGGTGGTTCCGATGCAGGCATACCTTCCCACAAGTGCACGAATAGACCCCTGCTATTGATAGTAGGTCTCTATTGTCTTTAGTCGACCTGAGACTTTGTTGTACCTTCTAGGTGGATTTGAAAACCGTTTCGATGTTGTATTTAACAAGAGTTTTTCAATTTCAACTATGACCCTAGGTGTATATATTAGATATGCACGTGCAACCTCCTCCCCGTTTCGAACCGTGAAACTTCCCAGTTTCATAGCTTCGTTGATCTCGGATACAGTGTATCCATTCGATGTCAAGGCCTCTAGTTGCTCTGGTTCACATATTCTCCGAACCCGTTCAGTGACAGTAGAGATGACTTCTCTCTTTTGACTGAGAGGTTGGTTTGACTATGCGTGCAGAAACCTATCCATGTGCATGGGTTTTCGGTACACTTTGTGGATCAGTCTAGCGCCACATCGTACGATGAGTACATCTAGGAATGGTATCCGCTTGACCTGTTCAGTCTTCATGGTAAAGAATTATGAAAATCGACGGCCTGCGAATCCGGAAAATAGTGACACGGAACTATAATAATAATAATGATAATAATAAGCGTTACACATCGATAGATGTGTAACGCAGGACTCGATATAATATAAGCGTAATTTCTCTATGGCCTGGATCGATTACCGTGAGGCATTTGATACAGTTTCGCATGAGCTCATTTTGCATTTGCTCAGATACCTTGCGGTACCCGACAAAATATTGAGATGCATTGAACAACTGATACCACTTTGGCGAACTCGCTCCACCATAACATCTGGTCCAAACAGGGTGGGTCACTTTCAGAAGGGGTGTATTTCAGGGTGATTCCCTCGTCCCCTCATTTTCTGCCTCTCACTATTGCCATTATCCATTGCGCTCAGAAACACTCGAGGGTTTAACTTTGGCACCCCGGAAACCGGAGGCACAACGTCAACCATTTGTTTTATATGCATGATCTTAAACTTTATGCCTCTGGGGAGAAGGATCTCCATCAGTCCTTGAGGGTGGTGGAAGAGTACACGCATGCCATCGGTATGAAATTTGGGATAAACAAATTTGCAATGGTCCATCTCAAAAGAGGACGATGCGGGTACTATGGAGAGGATGTGCAGTTCGTAGATGAAAGCATCCTACACCATCTGTATGCCGGAGAGACGTATACTTACCTCGGAGTGGAACAACGCCAGTCACAAGAGGTAACAGCAGTGAAAGACTCTCTCCGCGGCAAGTATCAGCACAAACTTCGACAGATCTGGTCATCGGAACTGTCAGGGAAGAACTAAGTTGCTGCAACAAATATTTTTGCCGTTCCAATCTTACTCTAATCGGTTGGAGTAGTGAAGCGGACTCGGGACGAGCTGTACCAACTCGACGTAAAGACCCGAAAAATGATGCATCCCCATACGAATTTGCATCCCGTTCCACGGTTGTACTTCCCCCGGCAACAGGGAGGCCGTGGACTTTTGACTTTGGAGTGTCTACATGACAGAATGGCACTGGATACATCCTGTAAAGTCGCCAGGATTTCGGATCCCCTTCTCTGCATGGTCCGTGACCATGAGAGAGCAGGAATTGGAGCATTTCTCTTTAGGGTAGCTGCCCGAGCAGCTGATGAACTCGGTATAGTTTTCGACACTGGAAGAGGTGACCACAACTCTGTCACCGAGTTGGAACCCGTTCAGCAAAACGCTCAGATAAAAGCCGCAGAAATCACCTTACTTCTGCGGATAAGGATAAGCCAATGCATGGGGTCTTCTTCAATAACATTGGAGACCTTGGCTTATCAAAGAGCCTGATGTTCGCTTTTCTCAGGTCGAGTGGGCTGAAGTCGAAAAATGAGGGGTTCATCATGGCTTGCCAGGATGGTGTCTTCAACACCATAGTCTATCGCAGTCGCGTGATGTGTATAGAGGTTCTTGACACAAGGTGCAGGGCCTGTGAGACCCTAATGCACTTGCTATCAGCATGTCCAGCCTACGTGGTCTCGGCCTATATCTATCGACATTACGTGGCTCTAAGAGTGCTATATTACCATCTACGGCACTCTTATGGTATTGACGAGACATCAGTGTTGCCCTACGCTCAGGTGGATATTGAATCTGCTGTGGGGAACGAGAAGTGCCGAATTTATTGAAACATTTCGACCACCAGCGCAAAACGATATTTGTCGTGGAATTTTCAGCTCCTGGCGAGACAAATATCGTCAGAAAAGAGGAGGAAAAACGGATAAAATATCGAGATTGTCTCTTCGAACTCCGCAGACTCTATCCAGATCACTCTGTCAAGATGGTTGTTCTGATTATTGGAGTCCTTGGTGGAATGATGCCCTCTTTACCCTCAAAATTTGAAAGCATACCGGCTTGCCACACTGAGGCAGAAATCTTAGCCGCACAGATACAGAAGGCTGTCATTCTTGGTTCACTGCGCTTGCTCAGGGCACATTATTTTCGGACCCAATGATCACTTACCCACGGTGTGGGAGTGGTCATTGGTTGATAATGGTGGCGCGTGCTCCCGAATGTATTGGGGCTTCGGGGGACAGGGCCTGACCAGCGCACACTACGGTGAAAAAAAAATAATAATAATATTTATTTGACTGCGTTACATAATGAAATATGTTTGTAGCAAGTCATGTTTGGCTTTACTTTTAAAATTTACTAGTTGAAATTTACAAGCAAATAACAACAATCATATATGTAAAAATTTTGAAAATAAAAAAAAAGTAGTGACTTGTGTGTTACCACAAAAATGTGTTCTGAAGTCATCGATAGAATAGAAGCAATGCCTCAACAAATAATTTTTCAATTTTCTCTTGTAAGTATTCAGACTAAATTCTTTGAAATCTTGGGGCAAAATTGTACAGAGCGTAATCTAGGGATTTTTTTGCGATAAGTGAAGACGAAATCAATTTATCCTAATGTAGTGAGCGTTTCGTGTGTCATGTTCATGGATATGACATTGTTTCGTCAAGGATGGTTTTTTATGGATTTCAATCAGAACTCAATAGAGAAATGAAGTTGGCAATGGCATAATTCTGAGTTTTTTGAAATATTTTTAACAGTGATCCTTGTATCCAATATTAGCCAGCACTCTCAAAGCCTTTTTTGGCATCCTAAATATTTGAATGGAATGACATAAATTTCCCCAAAGTTGTACACCATAACTAATATGAGATCGAAACAGTGAAAAATATAAGGTTTTCAATATATTTGCACTAGTGATGTACTTCAATTGGCGGAGAACAAATAGAGAACCCGAGAGTTTTCTCTTCAGTTGAGAAATATGTGCAGACCAGTTGAGTCTTTCATCTAATGTAATGCCCAGTTTTGTTTACGAGAAGATAGAACAGATAAAACTTCTTGTACGTTTGGAAAGTCTTGAAACTTTTTTCAAACGAATAAAATAATATAGAAATCGTTTCTTGAATGAGAAGACCCATTCACAATATGCAAACTATTCGTGGCAGAGGGACATGAGTTCAATGGTTACATAATTTCAAAACGAATCATTCAGGAAGAGAATATATCTCTCTGAGTTCCCATTTTGTCGGAATCATGTCCTCGTAAAAGTAAAACCACATAAAGTTTATCTAAAATAGTAAACATCAAACATGCGATAAATTGTTTGGATATTCTAGGATTGCCAGGTCACAATGTCATGTGTCTCTAGATTTAGAAAGTTATGTGGTTTCTATCTCGAAAAAATGGATAATGATTTGGCACGGAGCATCTCTGTACTGTTTATTTTCAGTGCGTGTTGATAAAATGTGTGGCAGGTATTGTAAGATAATCGAAACAACGAAACGTGAAAAACTTCAGCTGTCGCGCGTGGGTTAAGAATGAAGTACGAAAAATATTTGTGTATTTGAACTTGTCGATTGATTGTAGCCTAAAAATAAAAGTATAGATTTTGATAGTGACAATAACTAGACGCTCATTTCCTCACATACTGCACATGGATTTTCATTTCAGATGGCATTATCAGGCCGGTTTAATACTTATCTTTCAAGGAAGACAACCCATGATTCAAGAACAATAATACATTTCGATAATAACATTGATAATAATAATGAGATGTTGTTATGAGTTATTCACGAACATCTTATCTTCATGAATTCTCACCGCAGTTGACCAAATATTCGAACGGATATATGAGTAGAGAGGATCATAGAGAAGAGTCACTGGGTATACAGAAGACCTGCTCAGCAATAGATGTGATACGTAGAACCACTTTATGGGCTCGATCGATTACCGCAAGACATTTTATACAAAATTTTAGGATCTCATCTTGCATTTGCTCAGATGCCTTACAATTCCTGAGATGCCTTGACCAACTGATACAACTTTTTTCACACTCGGTTCACCATATCATCTGATCAGGTGGTAAGGATAGAGTACTAACAGGCTGGCTCACATCACCGGAAGGGATGTATTTCAGGAGAATCCCCCAGTCCCTTTTTTTCTGCATCTCACTATTGTCGTTATTCGTTGCGCTCAGGAATACTCTACGGTATAACTGTGGAATCCCTGGTAACTGCAGCCATTATGTTACCCAATTCTTTCATTCAGTTGATCTTCTTATACTTCATTAGTTTGAAGAAAAATATCCCCATCAGTTCTTGAGGGTGATGGAGAAATACACGCATTCTATTGGTACGACACTCGAGACAAATGTGCAACGGTCCTTCTCAAAAGGAGATGATGCAGTAATCGCGAAAAGAATGTGCAGCTCGTAGATGGAAGCATCCTGCACCATATGGATACCGGAGAGTATACTTAACTCGTCGTGGAATAACGTCACTCATGATAGATAACAGCAGTGAAGAACTCTCCTCGCGGCTAGTATCAGCACAAACTATGACAGTTTTGATCATCGTAACTGTCTTAGGCTGAGAGCACGAAAATCGCAACGGCCAAGCGATGGCAACGGCGGGACGGCACGTCGAGGAGACGTATCTTCCGTGGGCACGAAACTTCGGTCGATCAGTCGAGCTGAGGTAGAGTTATGAGCAACATGTCACGTCATCGTAACGCAAGTTTACGAAGATAACTATTGAAGACAAGTCTAATAATGAGAACGTAGTTATTTTCACCTAGAGATGGTGTTCATACAATAAATGAAGAAATGATTTTGGCGAATTTTCCACCCTTCAGTATGAGCCAAGTTAAACATTTTCACCACCAGGTACTGAGCAGATGTTAACAAAATACACAAGATGAATTCTTCATCATCACTTTCCATTTGGTATTGATATTATAATATTCTTCCACACAATATTACTCTATTGGCGAGTGACCTAATCACACTTGTTCACGTCGCTTCCGCGCCGCTGTCGTTAACTTCCGGCCCTTACATTGCTGATCGCTCCGTCCCACCTCCGCTCGTGTCTTGCGCGTCACCTATACTGTAGATGTTGTTGTATGCACCGCCACCGTTTCACCATCACGTCTCCTCGCCATCGCTTGGCCGTCGCCATTTCCGTGCCCTCAGCCTTAGAGGAGAAGTTAACTGCCACAAATATGCTTGCCATTTCGATTTTACTTCAATCGTTTGGAGTAGTAGAATGAACTCGGGAGGAGCTCTATAAATGCATCTCTATAGATGCATCTTCATAGAAGTTCACATCCCGAATTGTCCATTCCGAGATTGTACCATCCCTGTCAACAAGTAGGCCGTGAATTTTGGAGTGTTTATGTGATTCTACCTATTTAGGAGCATACAATCGTACGTCATCATTCTGCAGCATCACAAACTAATTAAACTTTCATGTAAAAATAACTTTGTTTAGATAAGATATAGATTTGTGATAGAGTGGTACTACCATCAAATTCATTAGAGTTCAGGCTGTTTCAATCATCCTTCTCTTGATCTCATTTTAGATAATATGTGCAAGGTCACGGTGAGCCTATTTGCAAAATATACTTGACCCAGAACCATCACATTTATTTTTTCGAAGGGAACAAAACATTGCGAAACGTTTTTCATGTTTCTCATGCCAACAAATTTCTCAATCTCACAACTCTTTACGTTAATGGAAAAATAAACGGGTTCCGTTGGAGTCGGGAAAGCAAGTAGTCATTTTTCAAACAGCGAACAAAGAAAGCCTATTTTTATATTTGGGCTGCACTTTGGCGGGTATTTCTCGATGCCATTATATCTATCTAAAAAGTATGTTAGTAGGTCCTGTACAGACAGTTAAATTTAAATCAAAGTGCTCCTCTCGAAAGAAACTCTCGGTCTGCCATTAATTGATATGTTACTAGTGTTTATCCTCATTTCGGAGTTTGGAATGTTATTATTGGCAGTTCGGGTTCATGAGTCAACAGGGATTTGTTAAGATTCGAAATAAATGAGGCAATCGTTCAACGACAGGCATCGTTCAACTCCTCTGGAATACTTCACATTCCAAGTGTTTGATTTTCACTTTCCAAGCATTCCGTTCAATATCCTTCAGAACAATCCTGATGTTGTTGACAGTCAGAATCCAGTAAAAATAAATCGAAGACTAGATTAGGTTTAGAACAATGGATATAATAACGTCATTTCATATGAAATTTTCGAAATAGAAAACACTATACACCTCTACTTTGAACATAATCGCATTCATTCACCACAATTTTTCATCATTTTATTTTTCTTAACGAGTTGGTTCACTCTTAAAAATTCGAAAAAAATCATGTTATGAAATCCACACTATCGCAAACCGGTCGAGAGATAAACGAAAATGAAATCGGTGATTGAACATGGATGTTTTTGATTGAACTTCATGAAGGCTTTTAATATGCACTCATATTCTCTTTATACTACGTTTCTTTCAATTAGGTCTACCTTCATAATTTTTTATTGCGAACTTGGATTTTTTTAACAAAATATGATGCTTCTCTGAATCCTGCATTCAACTATGTACTACTTATAACTTTTTCTTGAAAGTTCCGCTCACAATTTGATCTTCACAAACTTTATCGAGTAGTCTCAATTATGGTTACCACTAATTATAAAAATTAGTGTAAAAAATAACTTGAAGTATTCAAATCACTTGACAAAGCTACTGTGCTAGCAAAACATGTTGCGATATATTTTTCAAATAAAGTTTAAGTAGATCAAATCATGAGGTGTAGTTTTGAAATTACTATGGATCTTCATCAAGTATCGGCCGAATCAATCAGATAACATTTCTTCTGCATTTGTTCTTTCATTGCTTTTGGTTGGCCAGACTGGTGCTGTTGGTATCTCGCTTTCGTTTGATGGGATTGGTACCACTTCTTCAGGGGTCCTGTCATTGTTTTGTGTTGACACCATTTTCAATGGATGCTGTCTCAGTTTCCATGTCCTCTTGTTAATCTTTTTTGGGATTTCCCGCTTTCTCGGCTTTTTCTTGTGCTTAGCGTCTAGTGCGGCGGTTTGGCTTTTCCTCCACTCTTCCGAATCTGTCTTACGAATCGGATTCTGTGCTCGCTGCTGGGCCGCGTGTCCTTTTGGAGGCTGATTCACTCGAACTCTGTTAATTTATAGGGGTGGATGCTAACATTTACCTGGGTAGCCCAATTACCTGCGCTTTCCCGCCTGCCTTCAGGCTCTGGGGTTGCTTTCAGGGTTGCTCTGACTTTTTGATTTCGTGGAGTGATAAGATGGCTCTTCATGTTGCTAGTAACCTTTGCACGCCATCCCTCTTGTTCACACTAGTAGGTGATTTGGTCACATGGACACCAAGAACTTTCAAGATTTTTCAATCGCTCGAATGGAATCCATCCACGGATCAAATTCACTAAAGAAGTTGAAGAAGGTAACCAGCTCACATTTCTCGATATGTTGATCATAAAAAAGGCAAACGGTACACTACGCCACATTAGATATTGGAAAGCAACACACACCAATAGATACCTGAACACAAATTTATAAATTCACTGGGTGGCAAAAACAATAATGACACGTTCAAGTAGGCTGGCAGACAAAGAACCACTTCACGAATGAATGAATACTCAGAAAAAATTATGGAAGCGGCTCTTAAGATCACACAGAAACAGCAGAAAACCCGAGTCATAACAACAATACTACCATATTGAAGGAACCATAGATAAAATCAGCAGAATTTTTTGCCAACACAACATAGCAACATTATTTGTACCAGAACGTACAATAAAGTCCATGCTCCGTAATCAAAACAGATCAGATACCACTGGTATTCCAAGGAGTTTACGTAGTACCATGTCAAAAACTGTGACGGAATTTACATGGGACATTCGTGGAGGGAAGTCACCACGTCTCTCTTTCAACACGTATTGGCGACAGGACACAACATCAATTTTGAGAACACAAAAATACTGGAAAGAAACCTACTTTTGAAAATCGACCTAGTGATATGAACGATAGAGATGATGAGCAGAGATTACCAACAACATGGAGGTGATCAATTCAGGTAGATAGTAGCATTCACCCCTATAAATCAAGAAATGAATCAGTCTAGTTCTAAGATTCAGACATCACCAAAAGATGACAAAATGAGACACTGCCGAAACGTTGTGGAAATAATCCTTGTGAAGATCAAAAACACAGGACATGGAGCGAAATCCAGCTGTTTCTGTCAATTCCTTCCTCAATGATGTAAAAACAATTTCGAAGAAGAAACGTCTTGACAGTGTACTCAAAGTTGTTCAACGATGAAGATATTGAGGTAGGATGAAGCTGATTACACAGATTCGAGTTTGAATCATTTACAATGGTGAACTCTTCGCTATTCTTCAAACTATCAAGCATACACTAGAACATGACATACGGAATTCTTCATTCTTCACGAATTCATTGAGCGCTATTCTAGGTATTCAAAAAAGGTATTCGAATAATCGAATTCTAATAAACATCAAGATAGCAATATATGCAATATCTAGAGAAACTAAAAACATCATGCACTACGGGACCAAAACATATATTCCAAAGTAAAGAAGTAAAATCCAGTATGAAACCGTGGAAAATTGCACCCCAAACCAGATCCCACCAAGTTTTTCTCATACGTCTTTGCACTGGCCAAAACCGCTACACTAACGGACACTTATTGAAAAAAAGAGGAATAAAAACGTGCGACAAATGTCTGAAGATTACTAATTTCAGTGACTGTGAAACACTTTCAATTTGAGTGCCCAAAATATGTAACATTCAGGGCGTTCCAACAAAAACTTAAATCCCCCCCCCCTGAAAGTCAGAACACGTCAATCTTTATTTCTAGAGAGACTAACTGTGATATAGAAATAATACCCGAAACTTCACCCCTCTCGGGTCAGCGAAAACCCCGCGCTATTTTGTCAATGGCATGGGGGTCCAGTGAAATATCACGCGAAAGGTCTTTCGTCCCTATATTACTTCTATATTTTTTCCGAAAATGGATCATTCGTTATTGAGAAATCAAATGTTGAACGTTTTATTTAAAAAAAAACAAAAAATTCACTGTCGCTCAATTTGTTGAGGAAATCAACAAAAGTAATATCGATGGAAGCACAATCAATGGATGAAGTGTTCAAAATGACTTCCATCTAGTTCCATACAATATCACAGTCTACTTCTGAAAGCGTTTCTTTCATTATTGAAGATGTCCGAAATCGGCATTTCCGAACAATTATCTGTCGCCGGTCTTTTAGATTTGTAGAATTTATTTAATTAGTGGTAAACGTTTTCAAATAAACGACACTGTTAGTTTTTTCTGTACTGGTAGATTTTGTTGAATCTAGTTGTCGCAGAACAAAAAGTATATAGTTGGCCACTGTCACTTTTTCACGATTTATTATTCAGTCATCCTTGTTCATTGTGTTCCAACATGGTTTATTCTACTGAAGAGAGAATAGGATTTTGCAACCTTTCATCGAAATAATGAATGTGCTAAAGCTGCTGCAAGAATTGATAATACGAATCATCCAGACCACAACGTGAGCCATCAATACGTTCATAACCGAAAACATGGAGTTGTAGTTGCAGTTTAAGGACATGTACAGATGATTAGTCGACAATCTATCAGACAAGTAGCTGGGGCGTCTGGGGTATCAACTACTAGTGTTTTTCGGATTTTGAAAGCCTACAAATTCCATCCTTTCAAAATAAGGCTGGTTCAGGAATTGATCGAAGATAATCCTGATCGTCGACTTCAGTTTTGTGAGGTGTTCAGCAAGAAATTGACCAATAATCTAAACCTATTATGTTGTGGAATTGGCCGCGATGGTAGTGCGCCTGACTCACGATTGGAAGACCGTGGGTTCGATTCTCGCCTCGACCTGATATTTTTCTCGAGATAATTTATCTGGTTGAAGCTGGAATGATTCTGCAACCGTGTTAGGGATCACACGTTGAAAGGTAAGACCTCGTTAGTCCTTAGCTCGCACAAGTTTCTCAACTTCTGAGAGTTGTCGTTCGTATGATGAATAAATGATGAATAATTCCCTTTATAATTTTTATAATAACCAAAATTTATTTTATTTTATTTGTGCATACCCTAACGGGCATCAGCATTCAGGCAATCTTTGGATAGCTAAGTAAGAAAATTGATATATTATAGGTTCGTTCCAACCTTGAGTCACAAACAGATTTCCAACTGTTTGTAAATCGTTGTCAACGCGCATGTCTGGTAAATATTGGTTTCTGATTAATTTGAAATTTCTGATTGGAACAGCTGATAGTTCAACTGAAGTTTGGCATGGAATTTCAACATAACCTTTAAAAATAATTTGGGAAAGAAAGTTTTTGGCTTTCTACTACTCCATCTTAATACAAAAAAGGGGATGAGGGAATCTTCCAAAGAAAGGATCTACACATGGATGTGTAGATCATGCAAAGAAGTAACTTTCAGACACAAACTGAAAGAATGTCCTCCTGACATTTGAATCTTGGATGGAACAGAAAACTGATAGTTTACTAATGGTTGGAAACTCACGATGGAACGCAATCACATTAATGCGCAGAATCCTGACTGTCAGAAACTGTTTCTGACGCTGGTTGGAACGAACCTTATAGGTAACTGATCCTTCGGCTTTCATTTTCTCGAAAGTTGGGAAATTTTGCTGGTGGGCTTTGCACTTTTTCCTTGAATAAAAAAAATTATACTGAGGTGTATGAACACGCCTAATGAACTTCTTTTTTTTGAATATGGAATCACGTATCTGAGATAGGGCCTTACGCCAGTATCTAATATCTGACTATTATCACTTATTTATTGTTCATAGTAGATAGTATCAATCTATACGTATCATGGTGTCCATGATAGTTTTACTATTTCCAGAGCTGATTTTGAAAATCCAAGGCTATTTATTTTTCCCAATTCTGTTTATGTTTTTGCTATAGAGCTGGTTGTTAAATTCAGGAAGTTGTAATGGGACGAGGAACGTTTTTATGTCTTCCGATTCTGTGTGAAAGTCATCACTCAACTACACTGTTTGAATAATCGGTGAATTATGTTTGGTATGTTTATTTACAATATCGTGAACTTGATTGCATTTCAGATTACAAGGTCATAATTAGCAGCTTTCCACGAATACTTCATTTCAATATTTGAAAAATATCTCCTGTTTACGCTTTGAAACAGGCATTGCCAAATATATCAACAATGAACAACTTGGGAAGTCGAAGCAGTGTTTTTCCTTGATTCAACTTTTTCCCCGAATTTTTTTGTGAGTGAACTTCAAAGATATTTTCAGTCATTCAGAACGTTATTTGCAATATGAGATCGAATGGAAGAATCTAGAGGAGTTAGGTGATCTAGATGGCTATCGTACTGGATCTTTATTAGCAATTTACATTTTTACTTGCAAACTATTGGGAAATTCATGCATAAACCATATCGCTGTGTGAGTGCATCATAGATTCGATTATGCTGATAATTCTGCGAATTATTCAGTGGAATATTCACGTTAAAATCTGGAAAATTTGCTCAGACACTATAGTTCGTTCACTATTGTCTGAGAGTGAAATAATTTCAAGAATGCGAACATGTCGCTTCATCAAAAAACGCAACATAGTCGTCTCAAGCAAATAGCACTGCAATTTACCCACAAAATCATTTAGATATGTCTACCCTCTAGGCGTCCTTGAGGACGCTGCCAACGAGCCATTAAACTAGAAATATGCGACAAAGAATGCGAAAATACCGACAAAGAAAGCGAAAATATCGCCAAAATAACCGCTCGATATTTTTCCTGATGATATGATATGATGAAAACTAATTTTGTTCAAATATGAAGATTCATATTCCGCATTGGATTTTGTAGTTGATTCAGAAACAATTTTATTGATTTAATGGGAATACTTACTTCGAATAAGACATTGCGATAATTTTAATCTGAAAAAGTCTACAGCGATTTGTTGAGTGATTCTTCACTGGATGAATCAGTTTTATTAGGATTGATGACAACTGGAATAATTTTTTCTGATAATGAGTCTATACGATCATCCAGATCCCACATCTCTGCTTCGATTCTGATTGTTTTGTGGATACATTTTTCCCAAGCTTTTTGGTCGACTGTTTCCAGAGCACTGTATAGTTATTTCTTTACTTCACACAGCTTGAAGGTCTTATTATTCCTTGCGATGAATCCTTTAACCCAAACCAACTCTATTGGATTCAATTCACAGTGGTGAGGCGGCAACCTTTAGTCTTCGCCATCTCATCGGTGAGATACCTGACGAATTTTGACTTATGACGTTTAGCCAAGTTGAGGAGCTCCGCTTCCAACATGGTCGAGTCAAAAGGAATAGCTTTCATTTGTAACCACTCAGTTATATCTGTTTTCTTCCAACACGACGTCGGCAGCTTCTCGACTCGTCTACTGTGATAACTTGCGTTATCCATTACTATTACAGATTCCTGCGGAAGTTTAACAAGTATGTTTTTAAACCATTCTTTGAATACTGTGGCATCCATTTCTAAATGATAATACCCATTTTTCTTCGATTCAAACACCATCAATCCATCTTTCACGAATTCTTCACTGCAGCCTATGTGAGTGATGATAAGGCGACGACCCTTTTCCAACTGGAATATTCAAACTAGTGGACCAATCTTCCATAAAGGCTTGTCTTCCACTTTTGATGTTCTGATCTTGCCAAACCTTCGAGACGGTATGACCCTCATTGACTCATGTTTCATCCAAATAAAAATTAGATTCACTTAGTGCTCTGGCTTTCTTTATTTTTCTTAAATAGTTTCTTCTCCATTCTCTGATTTTTCTATTAACATGCTCTTTCTATCTTGCTTTCAAAAAGTGAAATTCAGTTCATGTAATATCTTCCATAATCCAGTTCTTCTTATATCAGGAAAAAATCTGTCTTCACGAATGACTGACAAAACTTTATTCAATATAGGTATTTTGTTTTTATGTGAAAATAGTATACTGTTCTCCTGATAGAACTCTTGACTTCTTCATCGAAAACCACTTTCTACCAGTGGATACTTTCGGCTCGGAAAAGTTGTTGTTTTTCTTGAGTTCCTTGGGAATTCCAAAAATTGTCGATCTATTGACATCGGTCATACTCGCCCATTTTTGCACTACTTTCTCCTTACTTTTTATTTCGAGCGGATATTGTATTCTTAAAGAATTATATACATTCATAACAACTGTTTTTTTCATTTATATTTAATGGTGACAATTTCGGACGCTGGCACGATTCCCGAACAACTAGCCCCCATGTTGTATAGCTGTTCATTCAACGCGCTCTCGGAGTAAACTGAGGAATATCACAAATAACCCCGCTAAAAAGCCAAGTCGGTCTTATTGGTGGATGCGATGTGTCTGTTGACAGTATATTCCAAAGGAATATCTATTCATATCGCCTTCAAAAAATTTTGTTTTTCAATTCCCTTCAACTAAATACCTATTTGTTGGAGAATGTCTTGATTACTACTGGAGATATTTTAACATTTTTCATAGTAGATTTGTTAGTTTGTTTGTTATGAATGATATTTTTCAAGAATAAATATTGTATTAATTTGAACGCAGTACGCCTATGGCACTAAAATATATATTCCCGGAAATTTGGGGTTTTGAAATGATAGATTTGGAGGCCGTCGAAAAGAGCGGTGCAACAGTACTTCCTGTTCCAAGGGTGGTTTCTTCCCTCCAAAAAAAAATACAGCCCCATAAAAGTTAGCTTTTTTGTTCTATGGCAATCTGGGTTGGATGTTCAAATCAGGTACGTATTTTATTTCTAATTCACCCGCTGATTGAAACATGATGATATTAATATCGTCTTCGTTCTACTGAAATACAAAACAGAAACAAAACTTCATCTATTCCGAATTCCAAGTCTAGATTCTGACTTTAACGGCTTCAAAATATTTTATACTCTGTTAAATATTTATAGTGAGTTTTTCGATTTCAAGACAATACAGAGAAAATTAAATAAACAAATTTTACAGTTTGGTCGAAACAATAAACTTCCCAATTTTTTTCATTGGGAAGTCTCTTTTATTCGTTTCATGACTGCAGGCGCCCCGAACTATTTCCAATTCAGAGTTTCATGGTCGAATGAGCTATTTGGTGGTTGAGTAAACATATTTGATAGACTCATCATTGAAGTTATGATGCCGGCGTGAGTTTGAACGCCTACTTTGTTTATCGTTGAATCATTGCTAGCAGAGTTGAAGTGAAATAGAGCTTCCACAAAATTCTCAGTTCTCCTGATCTCACTTCAATTTTTAAATGAGGTGAATTTCCAAAAAGTATAATTTATATTCAGAGAAAGAAAGGAGAAGAAAATTTTTGCTTTCTAACTCTTCATTTTTATACTTCATTATTTATTGAAAATTGTTGATAACGATGAAAAAAGAAACGCACAACTGAAAACTCCATAAATATGTACGTTCTCAACCCATTAACAGCAAATTTCCATTAATGTCTTCATTTAAGTTATGGAAAACATTTTATGATTATCGTGGCATATCCTATGTGAAATAAAATCGAACTCATTTAAATTTTCTACGGTTGTCTTCAATGAATTTCTTGGAAAATCTCTGAAATTCAAGCTGTGATTTTTTATATGCATTAGATTGGATTGGTTTAATCTTCATTATTACGTACTGATGAGATATTTGGAATTCGATGGAATATTTTACCGATTTTCTGATATTAATGCGTCATATCTTGAACAAAAATAACAGTTGAATTTCGAAATTCCAAAAAGTTTTTTTCTGGAATTTAACATTGAGGATTTTTTCAGGGTTTCATTTCCCATCGAGCTCTTATTACGCACTATATCAATCTCTCCAAAATTATATCTAAGCAATTTATATGCAACCGTGGCAACAAAAGAAAGTATTATTCAACAAATTTGTCATTCCGTTTTCCTTTGCATGAGCAAAAGTTTCGTCACAGGTCTTCCGCAAACATGCATATTAATTTTTTATCACGACATAAAATGTTGACGGCATATTAATTTTCATACATCCGTCCGATCCAAACAGGTTAAACGATTTGAATGTAATTTGCGTAATAATTTCTGACAAATTGTTTTGACAGATAATCAAGAAAAGAAGACCACTGCTTTTCTTGCACTCTGAGAAAATACATTTGGCACGGCGCTTGACAAATGATATAAGAAATATTGAAAGTTGATCACCTTGCCATCAATATAAATACTTTTGATTTCATTGGTTACGATGTGTTGCATGTTTGGTGGAAATGTTTTATTAATCGTTTAGGAAATACTAATTTTTGATAGTTTCATTGATAAAAACAGGCTGTCGTTTAACATTTATCAAAGTGTCATTCAGAAACTTGGTAGCTATAATAATAATAATGATAGTAATAATGATTCATATGCGCTGAAATAGTTTTATAAAATACGCATCATATTGAATCTGACAGATAAAATATACTCAACATCGGGAATATTCAATGAAATCTGTAAATCTTATGAGGAGTTTACAATCTAAAGTCTAATGAAATCATACATATGAATGAAATCTGATATTGGAAATGTAAGTTATTGGTTTTATACTTCAACATTGAATATACCTCAATAAATAAAAATATAACAAGATGAGAGACTGCTAATGGGATCGCCACTTCCACCAGCTACAGACAACATATATATGAAGTGATTTGAAATTCTAGCATTTGAAGAAGCCCACAAGAAGCCCCAAATCTGGTTGAGATACGTTGACGATACCTTTATAGTATGGAACCATGGGATTATGAATAGGACACGAATTATCACTTCCTGAAGTAAACATCTATATACACATCAACAGCGTACAAATCTTCCATCAGCATAGCGGAACGTGCTTTCGGGGTCTGTAATACGAGAAGGAACTAGGCATCATCAGATTAGATCTTCAATGAAATGTTTAGTCCAAAGTGATGGTGTAAAAGACTTTGGCTAGATCAGAGGATTGTCGGAGAGAAAAAGAAGAATTGGGTCCAAGTACAACATCAGAACCTGCTTCAGATCCGGAAACACCATCCGTAGAAGGCCACCAAAGGCAAACTGCAATTCCAAAAATTGTAATTAACGGATACCTGTAAGTGCGGCAAATCCCATATCGGTGAAACTAAGAGGCCTTTGAAAGTCCACATTGCCAAGCACAGAAAAAACACATAGCACGGGGAAACCAACAAATCGGGAAAAGAAGAGCATGTTTGGACTCATCAACACAAAAACAAGTGGTCTCAAGCTGAGATCATCCACAGGGGAGAACACTGGTTTGAGATGAAGTTCAAAGAAGCTGCATATATGTTTCTCAACAATGTACTCAAGCAAGCTATCGTAGAGATACGCAACATATGAAAATCTGTAATTAAGCGGATAAACGGTCAACTCCCGCGAAAAGTTCAACTCCCGCTAAACTGGTGAAGCGCAGAGAGGGAAAAGGGTATAGATGAAAGCGGTCGATTGACCTATAAATAGTCACCTCTCGGAGAAATAGTTCAGTCATCACTCCAGTCATCACTGGATACTGAATTTTTTTTGAATTTTTTGCTTATTTCAATTTTTTATTTCTTTTTACTCTGTGGTTATTTCTTGTATTTTCACTCCACAAACGTATAATAAGGTTATATTGGAATATAATATGAGTTTAAATTGAAATTGTAATATTTTTATGAGTGACTAATTTTTCGGAAAGAGAGTTTTTGGCTTACTGCTACTCCATCTTGATAAAAAAAATGTGGGATTTAATGAGCTTTTTCCAAATAATCCAACATCTCGTATCTACTTAAGGGAATTTGGATGGACTGTGGTTTGAGATTCCTGCCTGAGATTTTTCAAAGTAATTCGTGACTTCGATCACACCAGTCGAAATTTCAAAAATACAAAAAGCCACGAAACTTCACCTCCATACAGCCAATCACAAAGTAATTCTCCAAAGGAAAAACTTGTTGAAGAAATTAAAAATAGAAATAGGTGCCTGCTCACTATGCCTAAACTAAAAACAGCCATTTTCGAACGGAGCTTTTTATATAATACTAAAAAATATTATAATGACCTTCCGTCTGAATTCCTGAATTCTTGGATTGTACTATTATGAACCTCAGAGACAAATTACATCTGCTTGCGTTATTGTAATTTCCGATTAGGAATTAATTTTCCCTATTTTTGATGTTTATCGACTCCACTCATTAAACTATCATACGTTAAAAGGTAAGACCTCGTTACTTCTCAGCTCGCACAAGTTTCAACTCTTGACAGTTTTCTTTATTAGAAGGGCGACAGCTGGTTACCGGAGAAACATATTTTTAAACATATTAAACAGATATACTGGACAAAGTTAAGTTGAATAAATAATAGTTTTAAAAGTTGAAAAAACACGCTTCAACTGCAACACAAACTGAAAAATTGAAAAAAAATTTAAACTGATTTGAGATTGCGTTCAACATCGATTATGAGTCTTATGAGTTGAAAAACGGCCCAGGCAAAGCGGTCTGGCTTACAGAGACACTCTTGTCTAGCCATCAGTGGTGCTATCAGTACCACAACGTCAGCGGCCATAGAGATCCTTCTAGATCTACCCCCTTTCCACATTTTTCTGGAGAGAGAGAGAGGCTAGATGGACTGCATATAGATTTGTGCACATTGCCAATTGCACAAATCAATTTAATGCAGAGTGCAACAGACTGTTGGTTGACACTGGAAGTCACAGCATTCTGGAAATTACCTCAGACTTCATGCTTCCAACTGTCAACTACGAACTGCCTTATAACGTACTCTTCCGAGTAGAGAGCACTGGATCCTCCGTGAGAACGAAACATTAAGAGCAGATAGTTGTTGGTTCACAGATGGATCAAAAACACCTTCCGTTTCCGGTGCAGGTGTTTTCAGTTGCAGACCCAGGACAGAGATATCAACCTGCCTAGGAACCTATGCGACTGTATTTCAAACGGATATTTTCGGTATTGAATTGTGTGCGTAGACATTGGAAGAATCCAATCTCATACACAAGTCAATAAACATTTTCTCAGTGGCGCGGCGTTGGAAGATCTTGTCCTCTACCAAGCAACGTCTAAATTGGTAGCAAATTGCCAAAAACAACTCTCCTCGATAGGAATATAAGAGATTGTCTCTGGATTCTTGGCCTTACTGGCCTAGAAGAATGAGGCTGCTGACTCCCTTGCAAAAGAGGGTGCTACAAGCAGCTTCATTGGATCAGAACATGTCACTGGCATCGCTTCAGGCTTTGCCAAACACCTGGATGGTAAAAAGATATATAGACTTCTGGCAGAATCTTCCAGGATTGGTCACTTCAAGGCGTTTATTCACTCTTCGAAGCTTGATACCAAACAGTTGTTGGATCACAGTAGGGAAGAACTACGATGTCTAACAGGCCTTCTTACATGCCACTGTCATTTGAATCATCATATGCAGAGACTTTGACTGTCGGAAGACAGTGTGTGTCGCCTCTGTTTGGAAAATGGTGGAACACCAGAGCACATACTTTGTGCCTGCCCCACTAGGGACCGAATCAGTTTTCTAGAGTTCGGAGAGCCCTACTCTTGCCATCTGACCTGGAAGACAACTCACAATACAAACATATCGGTTTCGTTAAGTAGCTGGGTTTATTTGGCCGAATGTGGATAGGTGTGAGCCACAATAAACCCTTGCAGGTTGCGGTGGAGGGTCGAATAGACCTACTTACTTTGGTCCTAACCTAACCCAACCTATGGCTTTATTTAACTAATGACTTTCAATGAGTCTGAAATCAGAATAAATAAATTTACAAAAAATAAATTTTATTGTAAGAAAGCGTGGGGTACTAAATATCCATTGTTATGCTGATAGTGATGCTTCATTTCCAAGAAACAATACATGTCTATAATAGAGAATTACACATGTTAACCCCAACTGGAATTTCAGGAACTATCTGGATTATAATGCTCCCAAGCGACTCCCAAGATCTTTGTTGCACCGACCTCTTACAACTATAGAATATTTCGAGGTATCCATTCAGTGAATATACATGGGTTCTACTTCGAAATTTAATAATTTGTTCACACTGAATAGTTTGTTATGCGCTGTTTGCCAGATTAGCACCCCACGCTTTTTACAAGAAAATATTTTTTTTAATAGGTTCATTCTGATTTCAGAATGTTTTCTGTTTTTTGGTTTTCCAAACTATCATTTATTTCACACTTTCCAGTTTGGCTTGCCATTCCAAGTCCATTTATTTCAATATAAAATATATATGCATGCACAGACAGTGTAGTTGTCTTACTTGCTTTCACACAGATGCTGTGTGAGGAAATTATTCAATTAAGGCGATCCTGATCTGGATAATGAGATAAACTTATGAAATTATTGTATTATCACCGATTCCTGATTAGTGTACGAATTTTAAAATACATCTGCCCGTTTGAAGTTAGTCAAAATCGAGTCCCAACGAGTCGGTTACAAACAAACATACACCAATATAATATATACAATTATTGAAAATATATAAAATTACAATAACAATTATTCAATCTAATTCAGCAAATAAATCGGTTTGTTGTTCATAAACGGTATAACCTTGTGCATGAGCAAGTTAACTAATCTATCAATGAACGTTGTGAAATTGGAGATGTAAAATGTGGAATATAAACATAAATATTTGTGAAAATATAAAATTTGAAATGAATAGAGAGAAGAGACGCATATATATAAGTTATATATAAAGTTTCAAATGTTAAACTGTAAAATATGTGTGAAATATTATAAACTGTATCCTGTTAATGGGTAAGTCCTATTGTGAAATGAATGATTATTATTATTATCGTTTTCCATATACTTGTCACTATGCTATATGAAATTTTTTCTAATCTGCTTATATATTTCAAATTTAATGTAGGCCTGGACTTTTGTGATGAACATTATTCAAAACACATCAATAAATCTAGAGTGGTTCATACACATCATAGCTCAGTATCACCTACAAAAATGTTTTGTCAATAATAATGTATCATCATCCTGAACTTACCACTTTTTCCAACCCCAGGAGCACCAATAACAGCCACTTTAACTTCAGAAAGAGAAGACTTTTTCCTCCTCATCCCTTTTCCGTTCATAGCTCGAGACGCGAAGAATAAAACTCAACAAATTTCTAGACAAGCGTCGGATGCGGCGTCCGCGTTCCAACTGTACCGACATAGCCGTCGGTCAAAAATTAGTAATCACCGATTCTAAAATTACTCTTAAGCATTGGCCGACCCGCGGTGGAGTACACGCATTAACGGCATAGTCTCAGAGACATCTCTGTTTGATCAACGTTTTGAATGGAACACGTCGACGATTGCAAGGAACAAAATAGGGTCCTAGAAATCAACTATTCTCTAGACCAAGGCTATCCAAGCTGCATGCCTTCACGGGCTAATTAAATTTACATCAGAAGCTGGAGGGCCGCAGAAAACAAAAACAGTTTTCAAAAAAAATACGTTTATTGGTTCGCTGCTCAAATTCAGAAATTACCTAGTCGATGTACTTAAGGTGGTCAGAAAAGTTGCATCCTTCAAAATTTTCCATTTCAGTATATAATGTTCTTTGCAACCCAGTAAAAAAAAATTATTCCTTCCAATGACGTTTTGAACAATCTCACTTTATTTTTGAACCCATTCACATAATAATACAAGTTGGTTAGGTGAGGGGTGGGCATACTGGCCACCCTAAGGAACATCTATTTTTTTCCACCCCTAAACTTTTTTGAAACATTTGATAAATCCCTTCAACATTCAGTATGGTTACTTAGGCCTGATCCAACAATAAAAACAACTTGATTTTTAGACTTATTTGTACAAAATTTTGACTTTACCAAAAGTTGTCAAAGTGGCCACTTCAGGCTACTAGGTAGGGCAAAGTGACCACTGCCTAAATGGATTTAGGTAGTATGGAAAAAATAAAACGCATTTAGTTTCAGAACTCAAAACGATTGTATTAGGGTTTTAAACAAAAATAGGCATTACTGAAAGTATGTGAAACTATGAAATCACTGGTATTTACATAAATCACAAATAAACTCATCGTCCTCCTCTTCGGCTCCTGTGCAGGCTTCGTGAGCCCACCAATGACTTCTGTTGAGCTACTGTTGTTGACAGTCTGAGATGAAGATGCACAAACTTGTATGATGGTGTTCTCTTCTCCTGGCGCAGGGTCTTCTTGTAGAGTTATTTCTGTTGTTTCAGCAGTTGCATAATCCAGTTCTGTGAACACATTTATGCCGATTAGGAATATTCCACATTTTCTAAAGCCTTTCATAGCGATAACTGGTGTAGCTGTCTTTAAAAACGCTTCACCTAGTAGCGGGAAACCTGGAATTGGGTCACTGTCCGTCCTGGATTATTCCTTAAGAACTTTTCAATACTTTGTACAAAATACGTATTGAAAGGTGCCATAAACGCAACGTCGAATGGCTGCATTTTATGACTGCAGTGGAGGGAAATGCACAAAACTTTTTCGATGAAGTCTAAGTTGTTCGTGTGAGTTGCATGACCGTCTAGTACCAGAAGAATCGGGTCGTCTTTTGTTGGCTTTGAAAATTTTAAAAAGTGGTCAAACCATAAGGTGAATATTACCATTTGCATCCAACCAGTAGGATGACATGCAAAAGCTGATCCAGGAGGTGCACCATCTTGCAGTTCAACTTTCATTCTACGCCTTGGTAAAATCACAAAGGGTGTTATAAATGTACCTCCAGCCGAAACACAGAAAACAAAAGTTGAAAGAACGCCTCGTTCACCAGATGTTAAAGAGCCGACCTGAGAGCAAAGACCTTGGACGACTTGGACTGGACTGTTAAGAGTGCAAGTCTTAACAGTGTACACCCTATGAAGTGGGAATATGTGATCTTTCTCAATGCCTTGGACACCATACCGTTCTTCTTCTGTGAAAAAAACACGGAATTAGAATAACTGAAGTTTGCCGTAATCTTGCTCTTGATATACTTAGTTTTGTTCGTGATGAATGCAGTTTCAAAAATCAAGTTTTATGCAACATACATTGCGGGCAAAGTGGACACATTCGCGGGCAAAGTGGCCACGGCCAATCAGGACTTTGGTCCTGATTGGCGAAGGTTCTACCGGTGAGAAAGTTATCGTAGTGCTCGGAAAAATGATAGTCAGCTAGCGAGAAGTCTGAGAAGTGTGGTGGTTGAGGCAGAACTCCAACACTCAATTCGTTCAATTTTCGGGCGGTGATTTGTGGAACGTGCGGTCGGGCATTGTCGTGTGGCAATTGGATATCTTCTGTTGACTACTGCCGGCAGCAGCTGACAATTTCTGTCGATCGTTCAGATCGTGGGGTACCACTTTTCGAGCTTCATGGCCTTCGCAATACGTTTTGAACCATCAAAGACAGCATGGGAACTGACAACCAGTTTTTTCGCCATTCCACGCTCTATTTGTGATAGATCAGTCTCCACCAAGATCCGCAAATCCTCGTCCTGAGTTACTGAAAGTTAACCACTCCAAGATCTAATGGTCCCTGTCGAAAATACCGTGAGGCTAGCGAAGTCGAATCATTATTCAACAACAATGTATTTAGAAGCCATATAAATACACAAACACCGAAAGAACTTTAACAGAAAGAAAAAGGGAACGTATAATCTACCAAAAATCTAGCACACAGTATTGACAAGCGCCAAAACGAAGCCAAGTCCTCCAAATCGCGCGGAAAGTATACCTTAATCAGCCATTAGTGAAAGTGCGTGGAAAATCAGCACTATGAATGACGCGACAGAAATGAGAGCAGCTGCAGCTGCAGTTCAAAAAAGTTTCACACTGCCATCTTATACTCCTAATTGGTCCTACATGGGAAGGTGGATTTACGGTTTGCTTCAAACGTAATATTGATTGGATCTTTTGAGTTAATTTATTGATAACTCCTTACAAAGAGTTTTTTTGGTCAGTTTGGCATTTTTGCTTCGAAGCTGAATTCGAAGTAACTTGATACAGAAACAAAGCTGTAAACAGCTATCAATTTCCTTTCTTAATTATTTTTCGGAAATGGCGAACAGTATTCTTCCTAGCAGAATGAATATGTTTAGTGATGTTCCACTTTCTACAGATAGAAGAAGTGAGGTAATGATCTCTTGATATGGAGATTGCTTCATGTAGTTCTGAAACTTCAGCAATGGCTCTCCAAATCTGGCTCTCTTAGTACGACGAATACGACTGTGATTCAGCATTATGAAACAGACTTCAAGATTCGTTCGAGTATTTATAAATATAACAAATTCTGGAATAGCACTTACTTTTTATCAGAGTGATGTTTCTATATTCAATATTGTTCGCCATAAAATATAACGAATCTGACGTTACTGCACATATATTTTCATGATTGCACTCAGAGAAAATGATATAACTAATAGGGTGGACTAAAAATATTGTTTTTTTTTCTCAATGCTATAACAAAAAACTCATCTTTATTATGGGTTATCAAAATGCAACGAAGGAAAAAATATATACCTAATCCCCAGCTAGCGCAACACACTTGAAATTTGCAAATTTCACTGAAATCACAGGATTTTACAGTTTTTTTTCAAAGTATCCAAACAGGTAGATATTGAACTGCTATAGTGACATACCAGCTCCGGCAGGACGAAGTTTCCCTTGCAGAAATATTGGTGGTATTTGTCTTTTGTTCTCGCGGATAGTTCCTAGCAAACTGAGCTTGTGATTATCACGAAGTGTGTCAGCCAATTCGACGCTAATGAACCAGTTGTCAGTTGTTACATTACGTCCACTGCCTGAAATTGGATCACATAGTCTCTGCACCAACGCAAATGGTTTATTGTCAACCTCAAAAGGACCAGGAGGCTGTCTACCTACATATACCTCCTTGTTTGCTGTGTAGAATATTTTAGCATCTACAAGAGCAAAAATCTTAATGGCATATTAATTTGGTTTAAACGGAATGTACTGGCAAAACTTGCCATTCCCTCTGAACGCTTCTAACTTTTCGTCTATTGTTACTTATTCGGACAAATAATAGGGCTGCTTACACTGAAAAACAAAGCACTTGAACAATTCCCGAATTGGTGCGAGTTTATCAATACTTTGTCTTTCTTCTCGGGTATCTTTATCGTCAAACCGAATATGGGCCAGTAGGAAACGAAACCTGTAAAGAGGCATGACCAGTCGAAAAATTTCCATAGAGGTTCTGTTTGTTTTGAATAAATCACTGGCGTTAACGTGATTGCATTTCCTTGCTGCTGAAATATACAACAAACCGAATAATGATTCATTTCTTGGATATTCGTAGACTTGCAATGTGTTTCTCTGGAATAATTATGTTTCACCTTCTTTATGTATTTGTTTGTATTATCTACTACGATACTCATACATTTTTCGGTAAAAAATAATTGCTAAATATCAAACGGTTCTTTGAAATTTCGAAAGTTTGATTTCACTCCCGGCAAGTGTATCACAAGATTTACAAACCGGGTTCGCCAATTGCTTCTCTGTGAAATATGTTTTCGCCATTTACTAACACCATCTTTCTCGAACAAAAACGGTACGTCCACCTCATTTGTTTCAGTGTCATTCTCCAAATTTTTTTCACTTTCACTGTATTCCTCCCTAATTTCTAAGTTATCCTCAGTTTCTTCAGCCTCATCGTCATATTCAACATACTCGAGCGCTTCTTCCATCAACTTCAACAACCTCTGCTGTTCTTTCTCATATTCCATTTCTAAAATGAATCAAAATTACCATGACAAACCTATAAATGAAAAAATCTTGCCGCTGGATGTTTGGTCAAACGTGATCACAAATACTGACGTCGATCTCCTGCACCGAAAATCAAAATAGATTGTAACAGGCACACGCACGAAACTTACGACACCTAAGCTGCACGATACTATCGAGAGGTACTGCGGCTTACAGATCTGCGATTGCACCCCACCCCTATTATTTGGCACCCAATCGGATGCGTAGGTCGGACAGACCGGACGTCAGTATCGAAAGGTTAACCAGTTGTTGAATTCCCATATAGGACAACTCTCAGGATTCAAAACTTGTGCAAACTGAAGATACCCAAGTTCTAACCTTCCAACGTGCAATACATAGCACGGGTTAGACGACACGTCAAAAACATTCCGAATAAGAAATACGAATGAAAGCAAACGGGCCATGATTATTACCTGGGCATCTTCTTCATTTGATTTGCTACACCAATGTAGTGGAAGAATGAAGAGACGCAGCTTGTATGTGGGCCTACTGCTGGAAAGTTTGACTGAAGTAAGAGCTGATGAAGAGCTCTTCTTCTGAGGTGTCATTTAATGAAAAGTTACAAATGAAATTCACAAACGATGCTAATAACGATTCTGAACCTCTCCCTCCACCAGACCTTGACTTTGAATATAGTCACATGACCCTGAGCGGCATGCACGTTATGACCTTGGACGATTCTATACGAACTTGAGCTAAATGCACGCCATATGACCTTGACCACTGAGTTGGATCTTGATGAACGACTCTACCCTTGATTGATTACCTAGAGCTTGGGTCATATCATATGACCTTGAAATGAACTTCGTAGATTCACCTTGGATTGGAGTGAAGGGGGATGTGCTCTTATAAGAAGTATAGTGTGAATGTTTCAGTCGCTTGAAATTCTCCTCATAATCGTCTGGTTTTATATATAAAATATATACGTGTAGTGAATGTGGTGATAGTTTCTCTCGCAGTGATAACCTGCGTCGTCTTCAGCGGGATTTCTGTACTCACGCGAATGATGAAAGATCATCAGCATCCAAGGGTCGAAGGTTAAACCCCCAATGGCTCCAGAAAGGCAGACACATTTATGCTGCAATTTGACCATTGCAAGCAATCAGATGAATGTACATCGAAGAACTACCCAGCAGAGAACAAATGCATTGTTCAATATGGAGACGGGGTTGAAATCATAAGCACAGCATTCAAGTGACGAATTGTGAGCTACAACGTCAATAGTCAAAACCATCACATGAATTACTTCACATTCTTCATTTATTTGAAAAAAAAATTATTGAAACTACTCGGAGAACTCTTTGGACGTTATAGAAATTTTTTTTTCAAATGAAGATGTTTTCCCAGTTCAGAAAGATGTCAGTGAAAACAATTTTTTGAAGCCTAAGTTGTCGTGGCATGTAATATCAACTGGTAACAGTTATCAATTCTTTGACACTGTTGGGAGTTTGCAAGAAAAAATTTTGGGTATGCGGTTAGTTACCCGTTCACAGGCAGATGGGGCGATAACAAACCTGTTCTTTGTTGTCCGCTTTAGCTTACTTTGAGGAATGATACTCTGAAGGAATTCGATTCGCAATTATCGGAAATCATCGACTCTATGTTGATGACAGACACTACTTTGCACTGACGAGTGGGCCAAACAGCACGAAACCGGTCTGCAAGTGTGTTCCAATAATTGAAAATCTATTGCGGCAGTTGTATCGCCAACAGCATATGTAGGAACAACGTCTATGAAGAATCCTGCACTGACACCTTTCGGATATAATCCAACGCCCTTCGTGGTATTAGCCAGGGGAGTAGTTGTTTTCTGATAGGTGCAGTCCATTAATCTACAGTGTAGGGAGTGGAGACTGGCCTGAACGAATTGTCTTTTAGATGATTTGAGTTATGGCCAGTCTTCAAGTATGTCCACTGACTATATGTGAAAAGTTTATTTTTTGGTACTTTCAATGTTATTTCGAAAAGTATCGTCACTCTCAACAATTGATTCAATTACGTGTTTCACAAGCGTCATTCATTGTATGAAGTTATTTTCGTTACTAAAAGTTATTTGATAGAAAATATAAAATCACTCTAAAAATAAATCGACACCCACGACTTGAAGTCGATTGAATTACATCTGAAAGAGAACTGTATTGGAAATGAATATTTTTTCCCAGTGAGATGAAGAATAATGATAGTAAATTTTTTTGAAGTGAATTTTCCAAAAAGTACATCGTTAAAAGAGATTCAAAATTTTTATTGTAGAAAAAGTTTCAGTGCTGAGTCACAACCATTTTGACAACTGGAGTCTACTACTTTTTGATTTTTTTTTAAGTAAGTATATATTTATTCAGGTGAGCATAATATACAATATGAATTCAATCTTAAAACTAGATAACTTGAGAAACTAGAAAAAAAATGTGAGAACTAAGTAAAACTGGAAATTGTGAGTCCAGGCTGAGCTACCTAAGCAATGCTTGTGTTGTAGTCATCAACCTGGATTACATTGAGCATTCATATGTTGATTGATGAGTAGAAAGATAGAAAAAATCAAAGTTAAATCAATGGTGAGGAAGAGACTATATGGTTATTTATTGCATTTTGTATTTCTTATTATTATCCGAGTTCGTATACGGTTTTCAGTTTGTTATAATTTTAGTTCACATATTCGTTCAGTTTTGATTTCATTTTACGTTCATTAGGAATGACTCTGATATCTAAAGGGACTGGGTTTAACAATTTTGGATCAAAGTATGATATGAATTTCTGTGTGTGCATTAGCCTACAGAGAGGAACATTTGTTTTCTGCTCAGATTTAGCACGCGTGTTGTGAGTATGACTTATCTGAGAAATGGAGGTATTTTGCATCCATATTAAGCATTGATAGGTATAGAGTTTTATTACATCAAATAAGGCAGTTTCATTGTGAAGGTCTTCAGTAGAGTACCTTCTATTTTTCTTAAAAATTATTTTTAATATGGTATTTCGCAAAACCTCTAGAACGTTGGAAAAAAAGTTTTTGGCTTTCTACTACTTTATCTTCCAAAGAAAGGATGAAATTAATCAATTTGAAAATAAGTAACTCTATACATGAATGTGTAGATCATGCAAAAAAGTAACTTTCAGACACAAACTGAAAGAAAGTCCTCTTGAACAGCTACTTTCATATAAACATTGAATTACACGATAGAAACAAATTCTTTCGAAACAAATACTTCTTTATGAACACTGAATTATACAGAAGATACTTTTCTCTACTCAGTTTGTATTCCAAACATTCGTTGTGAAAAGTACAAAGGCGTTTTCTGAAGTTTCCGATTAATGATTTATTATTTCCTCCAAATGTTACAATTCAACATATTTCCACAGCTCTCCATTTCCAGAACGTCGAATCAACAGAATTATCGAAAAATTTGGCAAAATTTTAAGGAAATGATGAACAAACGTACGAAACAGAAAGATAAATGTAACATTACAAATAAAAATGGTCAAAAAATTGTTACTGACAAGGAAAAATCAAACTACTTCAATACTTTCTTTGCGGGTATAGAAAAACAGATGGAAAATAAAATCGATCAACATGACATTATACCGAAAATTGAATCCAATATCACATTTGTACATTATAGAGAGAATACCAAATCAAAGTGGCATACTCTAACATGGAGCCAAATAGTATGGTTAGGGCGGTAATATTGGTGGATGATTTTGAGTTGCGATTTTAAGATGTCGCGACAGTATTGGTGTGACCAACAAATGTCAATCTGCTGTCGAACGTCACCCCTAGATCTTTGACAGCTTCTTCGCGAAGGAGTATTCCATCCTCGAAAGTATAGAAATAGTCAATAATATTGCCATGACGTGTAAAAGAGCAAACTTTGCACTTTTTAAAATTCATTGCCAATTTATTGATTTGACACCAGTTATCTATGAGGTGTAACTGAGACTGAAGGTAAGAGCAGCTCTCTAAACTTGTGATAGATGAAAAGATCTCCAAGTCGTCTGCGAAAAGTAGGTTGCCACACGAAAGCTCGGAAGTGAGATCATTTATGGAGACGAGGAGAATCAGGGTCCCAGATTGAAGTCTTGTGGCACACCGGATGGTGATAAGTATGGTGCAAACGCAAATCCATTGTGAAAAACAACATTGGTTCTCGTATCCAAATGAAAGCGTAGCGTTAGTAGGAAATTTAAACTTTCACCATCAACGGTGGTGTTCCACAGGGATCCATATTGCCTCCAAACCTCTTTCTATTGTATGTTATTGAGTCATTGGAAAAAGGCAGGACAGCACACTTGTCATTCCATGTGGATTCCAAGACGACGGAGGCACATCTTCACCGGCAGCAGTAGGTTGCATATCTTAATGGGGATTTCTTAGTTATCTTCAAGAAAATACATGTCACCGAACCGGATATAATGATGTAAGGTCTGACAATTCCGCTTTCTGCTTCAATAAGTTTGTTGGGGTTTAAAATGGCACAACCATGTCGCTGGAACTGCAAAGGCTGCTCATCAAAAGTTTGGAACACTATTTCGAACCAGGAAACTGTACACAACTCAGCAAATTTTGATTCGTGATAAAGCTCAGTATTGTTCAGTATTGTTCTCATGCATGGAGCTCTGCCGCCGAACATACCTTGAACTTGCTGAATTCCATCCAGAAAAAAAGAGTCATCCGCCTGATTGGCGACGCGAACATCCACGTGCAACTTGATAGCCTGGAACATCGAAAAAATGTTGTAGATTTTTCTCTCTTCTATAGATACTTTCACGGAAGATATTCAAGTGAGTTGGTACATTTGATTCCACCAAGAGCGTTACATACGCGACGGACTGTGGCTGCTCATATGGAATAAACTTTCCTGATGTGAATCACTTTGAGTGCGCCTCAAGAATTTTCCTGTTGAGCTTGTATTTTTTCTTAAAAAAAAACTAAAAATCGCATGTTGGAATGTAAGACCTCATTATTCGAATTTAGAGGGTTGTCTTTCGTAGGGGAGGGACACATGGTTAACGGAAAAACAGAAACTCGCCCGCCTGACAAAAGAGTTCTCACATCATTCAGTTGTATACATAGATTGACAATTGTTTCAGTTTCTGCGAAAATGATATCAGTTTGTTTATTTTGTTCGATAATGAGCCAATTCATTTGTCTTCTTTGCGTTTTTCGAGTTGAAAGAGTGAACAATTTCATGAATACCATTTCATTTATTTATATATATATATATATATATATATATATATATATATATATATATATATATATATATATATATATATATATATACATATATATATTCCTCTGAGGAAGCTAGCCACTTACGCCAGCGAAACGTCAGAAAAAAATTCCAAAAATGCAAGGCCATCATACCCGAAAAATTGTGACACTGAATACTTGAAGTATATTTCCAACGATTTTCTCCTTCTCTCATCTTCAGCTCCACCGTGAGTGCGGCATGTGATGTTCATTTTCCTAATCATTGAATATTTAGTCAACTGTGAAGAATGAAATTCATGCGGTATGGAATTTCTACGAAAAATGCAGCGCTACTTTACGGATCACAATTGAAATTAGTCAACTTCAGTATAATGGTTTATTATTTCCTGCAAGTGTTACAATTCAACATATTTTTACAGCTCTCCATTTCCAGAACGTCGGATTTGATATTGTAATCAAAAAGTAGTAGAATCCAGTTGTTAAAATGGTTGTGATTCAGCATTGAATTTTTTTCTAGAATGAAAAATTTTGAATCACTTTCAATGATGTACTGTTTGGAAAATTCACTCCAAGAAAATTTACTATCGTTATTTTTCATCTCACTGAAAAAAATATTCATTTCCAATTCAGTTCTCTTTCAGATGTATTTTAATCAACTTCAAGAGGGTACAACCAAACTACTTCAAAGATTCGGTCTGCCTTTCTTGGAGCAACGTAGAATTTCATCAAGTATTATTATGCAAAATTTTGCATTGTTTCTTTGATGGACCCTCGTTACTAGAACAAATTGACTTCAACGTACCTCAAGCTACTACACGTAGCGATATTGATTTTGACCCATCAAAGACCATATTATCAAAAATTGAACAAACCATAATCTAGCCTATTGTCTTCATTTCATGTTATTCACAAATAATAATTGATTATTATGTGATCGTTTTTCTTAATTCGATCATTTATGTGAATTTATTACTTAATTTGTCAAATCCTCAATATGTCAATCTTTTGTTATATATTTACCTTAAGTAGCATTGAGTTAATCTGCATTATTATATATATATTGTCCTGTAAATGGATTCATCTGTTGGGTAATACATTTTGTTTTCCTTCTCTTTTTCTTCTTCTCTTCAATGGTATTTTCAACACTATATTCATCTACTTTTTCCTTTTCATTTGACGTTTCTTATATCATTATTGAATGATCATTTCAAAGGAATAAAAACCTCATTACCATTATGATTATTATGTATAATGCACAGGTCGGACACTGAATTGAACAACTCACACATTACAAATATAGGCGATATTTTCAATAAATTTTTTCAAGAATTCCTATTGTAGAAAGCAACCATATGCACGGATTGTGATCTACGTTCAAGAAACTGAATTTGTCTTGATAAGTCACTACAATCATTATCGTAATTCAAATATGCAATTTCTTCTATCTGCTAGGGCTGAATGTGTTCAATACAATATTCTGGTCTGTACCCCTAGCTGGATAGAATCCACTGCACTTGAAAACAATACATTTTCACTCTGAATAAATTCTAATCGCTGAACGGAATTTTGAAATTTTGAAAATCATCTGAAAAACTATCTCGTGAACTATGCCACCATTGTCTCTTCAACTTCACCGTTACTGGAGCAGCTGACGTTAGGTGTTCTCAAGTATTGGGGCAAAACTCTTATTATTATGGAGTTGACTAGGTGTCGAATAATGACTCGTTCACTTTCAACTGTACTCCCGGTCTATAGAACAGTTACATAAAAGTAGACACTAAATTCTCAGAAATCTCATTGCATTAATACAAGAATATTGTTGTCAAGGTTGTGATTCTATATATTTTATCATCATGTTTCTCATCTATTTAGTATAATTTCCGTACGCCACTGCAAGAGACAGATCAAGGCAAAAAGTCAGTAATTTCTGATTAGAGCCTACTATTTTGGAATTATATTATAGTAGTGTTTTGTTGTTGATACAGCTGAAGTTATATAAGATACTACAATATATCGGCAAGAATCCAAAACGAATTCAGTTGAATGATGTTTTGATAGGGTTCCAAAAATTATTCAGATTTCGATATTTTTTCAATGAGCATTGGAAGTGATTGAAGATAGTTTAAATATATTGAGAGTTGTATATTAGTGGAAAAGTGGGATCTTATAAACGTTTATTACGGTCGGGCTTTAAATTGATATATTGATCCATTCAGGAATTGCACATCCTCAGATCATCTGGATATCATTTTCGACTTGAAATCTCCAAAGACATGCTCGAAGGGATACATAATATACAAATGAACACACTGAGACATTATCAAGAACATCCAAGGGAGAAAACACCTCGACACACCTGAGGAACACGATTCAGTCGCCAAGCATCTTCAAATTGCTGTTACAAAAGCATAATATGCAGCCAACTGCTTTCAAAAAATGTGGAACTGCTCGATAAGGTTGAAATTCGAGAACAAAAAAAGACTACAAAATAGGTCTGATTGAATACAACAACAAACTCTGGAGATCCCAAAAGAAATTTTGGATTCTATGTTGTGAAGGGATTTCTGAACTAGTTTCAGCAAAACGTATTGAAAATGTTCTTTCTGAAGAAAATTATGAAGTTTGCCGATTGATGAAAAAACTGATCCATGGTATGTTTTCCGTTTGACCACAAATGATCTCTTATGCGCTCCTCTAGATATATTTTCCGGAATTCGAGAAATTGCGAAAAGAAAATTGCGGAGTGCTCCACTCAAATAGCCATGAAATGTACTGAAAAATTTCGAAATGGCTAGCAAAAAAATTTTCACAGACGAATGATTGTGAGGTGAGGTTGTTTCAGATCTCATGTAAAAGACCTTGAACTGTAAATCTGATATCTTAACAGTTATATTACCATTCACCAAAATGGAACTTATATTTCCTAAGAATCTGAAATACTTTCTTGCGCGTGATCATCAACCAAGAACTGAGTTGAATCAGTAACATAAACGGAGTTGCAGCGACAACTTGCATAAGGCGTTGGAATTTAGTCATATCGAACAGTCATCACACTTATGATGACTCATCGATATGGTGACAAAAAATCGGTAAATCTACAGGAAATGCAACGATTCAGCTCTAAATGTACCCGTGTGATGAGAAAGGCATCAATAAACAATCCAGAATTCACCAGTCAGCTGATATAAAAACAGGAAATCCCATATTTCTCTCATTGAAATCCATGTTGGAACTCAGGAACTCACAAGCAGTTAGGAATGATCATAGGATGCAGTTAGAGACGATCATAAAGAGCAGCCGAATAGACGAATCAATCAGTCACAGCTAGATGGAAACTCATTGGTACGACATATGTGGATGAAAAACCCATGCAAACTTCAGATTTGCATGATAAACTGCATTCATACTACACAGAATAGCACTGACGTCTGACGTAGTCTTGTGATGGGTATATATGCTCCTGACGCAGGGTCTCCCGCGAGGCGCCTAAGACCTCAATGTACTTACTTGCTGTCAGCATGACCAGCAGTGCGTTCTCAGCTCATATTCATCGACCTGATGCAGCCCTAAGAGTGCTTTATTACCACTTGGGGTAATTTTAGGGTATTGTTTAGACACCTTATGCTCTGAGGACATTGAATCCGTTGTGGGAAATGTAGAATACCAGCTATTGATTCCTCAACCTCGGGCTCATACAAGCTGATGAACCTGACCATCAGAGCAAGACGATATTCAAAGTAAAGTTTCCAGCTCCGGTGAGATGAGTATCGCCGAGGAGTGAAGTATATTGAAATCTAAGGATGATTTTTTGATTATTGAAGTCCTTGGTAGAATGATGCCCTCTTTACTTTCGAAGTCATGCTGACTCGCCGTATTAAGGCATAAATCTTGGCTGGACAAATGCAAGAGGCTGTCATGGCTCATTGCATCTACTGGGGGCATATGATCCTCGGACCCAATGATCACTTATTCAATGGTGTGGAAATGATTTTCAACATATCTCTTGCACACCACGCGTGCCACTTTATGATTTGAAAGATATTCCTCTATAGCAAATGCTCTCGAGTATAATAATTCATGATTTATTGAAATCATTCTCACTGGGGTCATTTGTAGCATTATTTTGGAAATTATGGATTTGCAAACATTTTAATCGATTGAACTTGTGCACCCGGTATATAACTATAGTCGGGTTTCTGTATCTGTAGAGTAGGGAGGGTGAGCATAGAACCACAGTACTTAGCACACATGTGACCCATTGTACATCCTCCCGAGGAGTTGTCCTCCTAGGTCATCGTCCATTCTTTCCTTTCCAGGAAAGTGAACAGGTCACTAGGTCACTGTTCACACATTCTGCATAGAGGTGTGTCCCCTAACCCCATATTATGGAGGTGTTTTCCCAGTTGACATTGGCCAGTCAGTTATGCTACTGTTGAGCATAGGTTTTTCCTGGTCGTCGCCAGATATTTCTTATGCATCAGCTTCCCAGGGTCGCTCAGGGTAATCCTGACAGGGCTGCATCATTTGATTCCATCCTATCTCTTTAGGAATTGAGGACAGTGTGACGTTTGTCTAGTTCCGCAATTGTCGAAGTCATCAGGCTGTAGGTGCCACTGGGTCTTGAAATTCTTAGTCCAGCCACTTCCTTGGCTATAGAATCGGTAATGTGATTACCTTTACTCTCGTCGTTTCCTTCAACCCACTTTAGGATAATGTTATTATCTACCGAGGCTTTGGCTAAATTTTGGTGTCTAGTCGGGCTTTACTTGGTATTCATAAAACTCTGAGTTGAGCTTAATTCAAGGGCAAATCACCTCAAATCAAAAATCGAATCGAGTTCCAATTCTTCATCATTTGGAAGTTTTGGTGAGATGTTTCTCAACTGATACAGATTTATGGCGCTCATATCACTCATTTAACTTAATTCAGAAACAAACGTTTGTCATTTCTGATTTTCAATGTACTAATCTACCCATTCGAACTGTCACCTCTGACAATTATGACTTTTGATATCATGCATTTCGGCTTATGAGTTCCTTCAACACTTTCCTAAATTCATGTGAACATGCCAGCATTAGAAGCAAAAAGAGGTAGTAAAGAAGACGAAGCTTGGGCTGACATGTTGGATAGTTTGGTAGATTTCATTTCAGCATCAAAAACAATGATAAAAATCATAAACAAGAAAATACAAGCTTCTAGAGATGAATCTGAAACTGTGGACAGTATTTCTCCCGAGACACCAAGATCCATTATTATATCAGGTATGAGTAGAAAGTTGATAGATTTTCCTCACATGCAAATGTTGAGATCAGGACATTATCTTGAAAAGAACAAATGGGGCATCATAGAGGTAGAACACTGATACAACTCAATCAAGATATCAAACTCCTGAGTAGAATCCAAATTATTTTACTTTTCCTCTTTATTTTGTTCAGCAAGCATAAACATTGAATTAGAATTAGAGGTTATATCATCTCCTAGAAATATGACCTATTCCACAGTTGATGAAGTGAAAAAATAATTTCAGGGGTATTCCAACTACAAATAAAAATGTATTTCCACCATACTCTGTTGACCTAACCTCTTCCATATCTTCCAGCAGAAACAACACTTTCACTTCACCAAAATATCTTTTGTTCAAAGCTACGTCCTCCGACATCGACTTTCTGTAATAATGACTCCTGGGTACTTGATATACTGAAAATAATAAAATGAAAAATATCAACAATTCTTGAAAAAATCTCAGTTCATGATAGTCAAACAGTGTGTTTCAGAATTGACGTTATGAAAGGACATTTTCAAACTAGTGCAATAAGTTTGTGAAAAAAGCGATGGGCGCTTGTTATACAAAAAATATGGCACAAAGCGCCCACGCTTTTTTCACAATAATACTGATTTTGAATTTCACTAGTTCGGACTTCCATTGTCTACTATATAAAATGATTTAAAATCCCTGAAACAAGTAAAAAAGAATAATTAAAAAAGAATAGTTGAAAATAACAATTATATTAGGCAAAATAAACCTGTAATGAAATAATAGTGAAATAAAATACAAGTAAAAATAAAACAATTGAACAAAAATAAATGAAAATGAATAAATAAAAAAAAAATAGAAATAAAAAGTTGAGAGATTCCAAGTCACGTTAGTTCACGACGTTTCGATTGTTAGTATCTACAATCGTCTTCGGGTGATGACTGGACTGATTCCTCCGAGAGATGACTATTTATAGATCGTTTGAGTACTTTCACCTTCCATTTTCCGCTTCACTGGTTCCGTAGGAGATGACCGTTTGGCGGGAGTTTGCCATTTTTCGCTTGATGATGGGTTTCCATATGTTGAGTATTTCTACGCTGGCTTGGACAACATGTATGCGGCTTCATTGAATTTCCTTCTAAACCAATGTTCCTCTCTGTGCAAGATCTCAGCTTGGGACCACTCGATGATGTGTTTATGTGTCCAAACATGGTCTGCTATTCCTGATTTGCTGGTTTTCCCTCGCTGTGTGTGTTTTTCTCCTCCAAACGGTCATCTCCCACAGAACCAGTGAAGCGGAAAATGGAAAGCGAATAAGTGAAAGTACTCGAACGACCTATAAATAGTCATCTGTCGGAGGAATCAGTCCAGTCATCACCCGAAGACGATTGTAGATACTAACAATCGAAACGTCGTGAACTAACGTGACTTGGAATCTCTCAACTATTTATTTCTGGTTTCTTTTTTCATTTCTTCATTTTCATTCATTCTTGTTCAATTGTTCTATTTTTACTTGTATTTTATTTCACTATTATTTCATTCCAGGTTCATTTTGCTTAATATAATTGTTATTTTCATCTATTCATTTTTAATTCTTCTTTTTTAGTTGTTTCAGGGATTTCAAATCATTTCATATAGTAGACAATGGAAGTCCGAACTAGTGAAATTCATCATGAAACATTGTCAATCACCTTCAAAATACTAATATTCTTCGTTCGTCATAGTTTTAAGCTAATTTAACTTTTTAGTAGTTTGAAGTTCTTTAAAAGCGTGTTTTTTGTTATTTTCAAACTATATTTATTTTATCTCGACTTTGGGATCAATCAGCCGTATATTGTTTAGAAAAATGATCATTGATATATTCCGATTCCGGAGAGGGATCCTGAAAATCAGCTACCTCAAATGAAGAAATACATGTAAAGTGAGTTCTGATTATTTCAAGAAGGTTACTGTACATCGCCATCTGCCCACCAATATATCAAGGAATAAACTCGATATATCGAGGAGTTACGTACAGCGCCATCTGCCTGCCAATAGATCAAGCAATAATGTCGATATAGCAAGGAGGTTACGTACAGCGCCATCTGCACGCGAATAGATAAAGCAATAATGTTAATATATTAGAGTTACGTACAGCGCCATCTGCCTACGAATAGATCAAGCAACACTGTTGATATATCAAAGAGGTTACGTCTAGAGCCATGTGCCTGCAAATAGATCAAGCAATAATGTCGATAATTCTGTCAAATGCAGATCCCGAGTTTGAGATTTACAAGCAAACAAACAAACAAACATACATACACACATATAGGTGAAGCTAATAAAAGCGTGTTAATAAAAAACTGACATAATATGTTATTTTCCATTGTGACTTGTGACACACATAACCATCATATTATAGGTGTCATGAAAGACAAAAAATCAATTCCTCAGTGGAGAATATCTACTAGAAAAAAACATATCACAGAAAATAAATTTAATATAAACATCATGATATGATGTAATTGTTGCAACAAAATCTTTGCAAAATCAGGTTCCAAAACCATACTCAAGGGCATAAAAACATCACTCCGAAATGTTGACAAACTTTGATTTCGAACAACATTTTTATTTTTATCTCGATTATGATGATTTTAACAATAAATGGGAGTGATATTATACCAGAAAACTTCGTGATGAAAATATTTTGCAATAAAGCCCAATGTATTCCCATTATACTAGATGAAACAAATTCATTTCTTTATCATCTCGATTTAAGACAACCTGTAAGGAAATACAGCTTTTGGCTATTACTCAATACCATTTTGTTTGCCAAATTGATTCATTTCCTAAATACTTCTCCCTTTTTTATTTCGACATCACAATCTGTTTGAAATTATAGAATTATTGAATGAAGAATTGCTTTTTATTTTAAAACAACAATAAAACAATTGTTTAGTATCGGGTGTTGTTTGCTGTAGCTTCTTATTCAATTGCTCACATTCTTCTAGGCATTTCTCGAAACAGCATTAGGATGTGTGGCATTTTTGTAATATTTTTTACCTTTGAGAAAAATATATATCAAAATTTTACTTCCGATGAAGAATTGATTCACTCGAAGTATTCGCTTGGAATTATTGTTGTTTTCTAAAAAATGCTGTTTTAAATCTGATATCAAAATATTTGAAGTAGTCTATAAAATGAATGAATTGATTTTTCTGAGGTTTCAATTATATATTTCAAAAATTGTGAATTCGTTTATAATTTTATGGATCTTCAAATTCTTTATTTCCAACATTATTTTTCGATGTGGAAAATGAAGAAGTTATATCAAAGTTATTTCACCTCGGGTCATAAACTTTTTGCATTATATTTTTTCCACGCTCTATTCTATTTTATATAATTTCAGAAGATTCTATTGAGGAGATACACAGAAATCCTTCTTTCAATGTATACATTCCACAATCTTCCATGATGGCTGAAGTTTTTCAAGAAGATCTCACTTCACAACCCAATAATGTATTTCCGAAATATCACTCATCCAGTCAGTTCCTCACAGAGCAGTACCATCTGACCAAGCAAGCAATTGCTAGAAAGTATCGGCCACAGAACCGATTAACTCCTAACACTTTGAAGAAAAGTCCCATTGAAGGTAAGAAAATTCTTGTCTTTCATCAGAAAACATCTTCACCAAATGTACAACATTTAATTTCAATTTGGGGAACGGCTAATTTATCAATAATAAATCCTCTAAAGAGACTGCAAAATAAAATAATTAAAAGTATATTCAAATTACCGTTTCTTGAACCTATGACAAATGAATATATTCCACGTAATCTTTCACATATTTAGTCCATTTTTCAATTGAAAATTCGTTGTTTCATTCATTCTGTTAGAAAAAAAAAACACAAATAATCGAATTTGGATTTCAATCAAATAAATTCCATCCGCATGCTTATAATACAAGCAAAAAACTACTAGTTGAATCATATCGCTCAAAATTTGGGGAGACATCAATGTTTCATTTAGGAGTTGAAATATATAATGATCTTCCAGAGAAACTAAAAATAAATCAAAAAACAAAATTCAAATCGGAATTGAAAAAATTTCTGTTTTCTTTCTCTAATTGAAATTCTGATCTACATATTACATTTTTAGTTTTTAATTACCATTATTATTTAATTATGCATATATGTATATGTGTGTGTATGTATAAATGTATGTTCATGTGTATACATGTGTTTGTATTCATGTATATATGTGCTGTACATTTAATTGATATGTTAATATTTAAATAATTCATTTAAACATGATTTTAAATTTTATCCCTGTTATAAACATTCTTATTTCTTGGGATTAATAAAGATTATTGTTATTATATTGTTACTAGTATTTCGTGAAGTCAATATAAAGATACGCTGCCTGTTAAAAAAAGCTGAATTTATTTTTTTTAAAACATATTTATGTATCCATTAATTTTTATTCTGTATCCTCCAAAGTAGTTCACCTCAAATATGATACACTTGTGTCAACGTATTTTCCAATCCTCGACGCAGTTGTGATATACACTTTTTGGTATGTCTTCGAACCCTCTCAGCGATTTGAATTTTATCCCCACAATCGTCACAAAACGCCTTCCTTCCATAGGTCTCTCCAATCTTGGAAACAAAAAATGTAACAGGGGGCCAAATCTGGTGAATACGGTGACTGAGACAAGATTACGAAGTTGTTATTAGTCAAAAAATCACGAATCGCGGTTTCATTTGTTTCCATCATCACATCATTGAACTCCTGGGGGTCCATCTGCTCCACTTTGGAAATCGCTGTTTCAAATCAACGTAATATACCATCAGCTTATTCCGTTAGATTACTTTAATAAAGTCCTTCAGTACAGGTGAATAATACAAGCTAATAAGCCTGATATAGTTCTTCTCGAGCATCAGAGCAAGACGATATTCGTAGTGGAGTTTTCGGCTTTCGGACGAATATCATCCAAAAAAAGAGAAAAACGAATGAGGTAACAAGATTTCATCTTCGAACTCCACATACTCTATCTAGACAACTCTGTCAAGATGATTGTTTGGATCATTGGAGTCCCTGATGGAATAATACCTAATCTACTCTCGACAAATGCAGAAGGCTGTTACTCTTGGCTCACTACGCTAACTCAGGGTACATGATACTCGCACCCAATGATCACTTACCACTAGGTGTGGGGAGTGGTCGTTGGTTGATAATGCTGGCGCGCCCTTTCGAATGTATCGAGGCTTCGGGGGATAGGGCTCGACCAACGCATTTTTACTCCCGATTTCAATTTCTCTCATTCAAAATAAGAAGGATTTTTGAAAGAATTTACTTCTATAACTTTGTAATTAACATCTTCCAGAATTAAGATATCAAAACCATGTCCATTTCGATATCTAGGATATGTGAATCATTTGATCTCGAATTACTATATCAGATATTATTGTTTTCATCAATATCAATTTCAGGTCAAGTGAAAATCATTTTATCCATTTCAGATTATTTCATGAATGAAATGTTCACAGAAGGTTTGTACAGAATTTCGAATAATACATCAGAAAGCATCAAACCACCCTCCTGCCAAGAAAAGTATAAAGAAGTTCCGAGAATATATAGAAAAGCATCATATGATTCCTGAAGAACCAGAAGAACCAGAAATGGAATATTATTAAATAATTTATAAATAAACTCTTGACTCGAAATTGTACATAATTTTTGTTAGATGAATGTTCAAGACGAAATGTGTATTGTAAGTTCCTCTTCTCTCTAAAATTCCTGCTCATCAAACTACTTGATGGTATTAATATTGACTATCTCAAATGGAGTATAAATTTATCATTATTTGACTTAAATGGAGAATTTTTAGGTGAAGCTATTATGCATTGATGTTGTTCACCATTCGGATATCCTCTCATTATTGTCAGTAAGTCTCTACCAAAATTATTTTGAATTCAATGATACCACATATAACAAAGAAGGCATCATAATAGGTAATCCTTCCTAGCTGAAATTTTCATTGACAATTTCGAGAAAAACTTCAGATTAGCATGCATTTTTCCAAAAATGTATTTACTGGCTAGTATGTTGACGATAGCTTGTTTCATAGGGACACATATACAATTATAACCACTTTTCCCATACATTATTCATAGGAACATTAAATTCACAAGAGAACTCGAGAGCAATAATTGGATAAACTGTTTAGACCTCATAATTACGATAATTAATAACAAACACGACTCCACAATTCACCATGAACCAACCCATACAGACATAACTATAAACAACTAATTTAATCACCCAGCCTACCACAGTATGATGCATAGACTCATCAACATATCAATATCCACAGAGAATTTTAATAAAGAATTGAATCTTCAACCCGAATGTAATTTATCACATCATTGATAAAAAACGTTTTAAAGAAGCTATTAAGTAAGTTTACTCTCACATAAAATATATTACTGGACCTTCAAGAAACCCACATATACCGGAAAACATCAGATAAAAAGATAGTACTACTGAATGAACACAGTATACATGAACCATATAAGACTGGTAACTTCTTGGATAGACATAAAAAACAACAAGACACAGATAGACAAGGATAACAGATCAGGTGTCTATGAAGTAACATACAGATTATGACAAAAAGTGTGAGTAGGAAGGACTTCAAGAAATTATGAAACAAAAATCTCCGAAAATAAAAGAAGTTTTGCACTTGACAGGGCATCATGAAGGCGAAATTCCAAATCGTAACTCTTTCATGTACTATATTCTGTAGCTTTCGATGTTTATATTGAAGTAATTGTTTCGAACAGATTTTCTTTTCAGTTTGCATCTGAAAGTAACTTCTAACCTCTTCGTGAAGAGTTTATTTTAAAAACAATTGCTTCTTTACTTTCTTTCAAAGTTTACTACAATTTTTCACATAAAGTTCTGTTCTGTTCTGTTTTTCCGTTAACCAGCTGTTCGCACCCCTACGAACGACAACCCTCAGAAGTCGAAACTTGTGCGAGATAAGGATTAATGAGGTCTTACCTTTTAACGTGTGATTCCTAACACGGGTTGGACGATAGCAAGTGAAGATCGATCGTTCAGACTAGGGCTTGAACCACCGACCAACACGGCAGTCAATTCGAGTGAGTGAACAAAGCACCCACGCCGAACCGCTTGGCTACCAAGTTGGAGTAGTGAACCTTCTTTCCCAAAAGGAGATCATGAATTTCTACCACTCGAGTACTGTGTGGCGACTAAACATTATTTTTGTTTATTTCTATAATTTCAAAAACATCGTTAGAAACGTTTATGTTCATGTATTGAGTTCGAATCATTCACCATCTTCAATTTCAACTTTTTGGATGGATTCCAGAAATGATCCGTATTATGTTTTAAAAAATTCTAGTTTCTGTTTTGTGAAGGAAACATTCAGAGACAACTACTAATGAGTGAATCCCAAACAAAACGTTATAACTGAATTTGTTGTCACAGAGACGATATTTGAAGAACAATTTCAAGGAGTAGGACGTTGGCCGTCTAAGTAGGAAGTAAGTTTACTGATCAGGACTCAAGATTGAACTAGATGAAATAGCAAATGGAGAAAATATTCTATAGGGCTATTCTAAACTTGTTGATTAATTAATCTACCTCTATCGCCAGGGATGTGAATCTCGATTTGCCACAAGGCTCAGTTCTTGGACCATTACTCTTCCCGATATATGTTAATGAACTTCATCTTCATATGGAAGAGGGGTATGTAACAGTAATTGCAGATGAAACCATGCAGAGCAACTTACAATCAAACTTGATAGTATTTTTGAATGAATTTAGTGTCAGAGAAACAAGCTAGTATTAAATATATCTAAATCAGTATTTGTGAATTTAATCTTTCGAAAAAACAAACCAGATGAATCATGCTTAAATGATGGAATTGTGGAATTGTGTGGAATTGGCCGCGGTGGTAGTGTGTCCGACTCACGATCGGAAGGCCATGTGTTCGATTCCCGCCTCGACCAGATATTTTTCTCTAGAGAATTTATCTGGTTGAAGCTGGAATGATTCTGCAACCGTGTTAGGAATCACACGTTAAAAGGTAAGACCTCGTTAGTCCTTAGCTCACACGAGTTTCTCAACTTCTGAGAGTTGTCGTTCGTATGGGGGCGGCAGCTGATTAACGGAAAAACAGATTTTTTTTTTAAAGATGATATACAAACCTTAAATATTGTTGAATTCCTATACTAGAATTCTGAAAGAGTAAGCACTAAATTCTCAGAAATGACTTATGTTTTTGTGTCTCTTGCAGTGGCGTAAGGAAATTATACGATCTGAATAAGGCATTTTACGCCATAAAACAATTGAAGTGGAGTTTGGTTGAGGCGGCGCTGTTGTACTTATATTATGCGATGGCCTACTCCCACCTCAGTCTCAATATTATGGTTTGAATCATAAAATCCATTTTGTTTGCTAGACGTAGCTTGTGTTCGTTCTGGTCAAATGCTCCAAACTATAACTACAACACACAAAGTGGTAATTTCTTGCAAGATTATCAATTATTTCAACATACCTTGATATGTCTATACAGGGAGTTCCAACGAAAACTTGACCCCCCCCCGGAAGTCAGAAACGCACGTGTAATCGAAAATTTCAAACGACACGTCAATTTTTATTTTCAGGGGGACTCATTCTGATATGGAAATCATACCCAAAACTTAACTCCCCTGCGGTCAGCAACTACCCCTCTATTTTTTCAATGGCATAGGGGGTCGAGTGATACATCATTTGAAGGGTATTTTGTTCCTCTAATACTTTTGTATTGTTTCGAAATTGGTTTATTCGTTATTGAGAAATTAAATGTTGAACGTTTCCTTTAAGAAAAACCAAAAAATTCGCTGTTGCTCATTTTATTGAGGAAATCAATGAAACTAATATCAATGGCAACATAATCAACGGATAAAGTATTCAAAATGACCTTCATCTAGTACCATACAAAAATACAGTCCACTTTTGAAGGGGTTGCGTACATTATTCAAGACGTCTGGAGTCACCAATCAGTATTCCCGAACAATTCTCTGTCGCAGCTCTTCTAGATTTTTAGGCCTAGTAGAGTACATTTTCGACTTCAGGTGTCCCTATTAAAAATCAGGTGATTTAGCTGTCTACTCCACTAGATCCCTTCTGCAGGTCCAACGCATATCTCAATACTTTTGTTGAATGTATCTACCCTCAGTCAAACTCAAACATTCATCTGGGACATTTGAACGTGAGGTCTTTAATGGTACACTTTAATATAATAAAAGATTTCATATTGCAACAACAGTTCGAAATTTTTGTTGTTACCGAAACATGGCTCAATGACAACATATCTTCTGATGTTCTCACCAGATAAGTTTATTAGATTTGACAGAACTGATGTTGGAAAAAATCAATTCTAATATTGAACAATGTTGGATTTCAGTCACGTTATCAGGAAATAAATTCATTATAGGCGGTGTCTACAGGCCTCACACCTCCAATGTACTTGATTTTTTTCAATGAACTGGAAGATGCGTTAGCAACAACCCTAGCCTATGGTGACAAAACTGTGATTTCTACAAATCTAGAAGATCTGCGACAGAGAATTGTTCGGGAATGCCGATTTCTGACTCCAGACATCTTCAATAATGGATCGCTTCCATAAGTGAACTGTATTATTGTATGTCACTGGATACAGGTTATTTCAAACACTCTATCCGTTGATTGTGTTGCCATCGATATTACTTTTGTTGATTTCCTTAATAAAATGAGCGAAAGCAAATTTTCTGTTTCTCCTTAAATACAACGTTCAACATTCAATTTCTCAATAACAAATTATCAAATTCCGAAAAAAATCACACAAGAAATAGAGGGACAAAAGATCTTTGAAATGATGTCTCACTCGACCCCCCCATGCCATTGAAAAAAATAAGGGGATAGTTGCTGATCGCAGAGGGGTGAAGTTTCAGATATAATTTCCATATCAGAATTAGTCTCCTTAGGAAAAAAAAATGATGTTTTTTTTAATTTTTGATTACACGTCCGTTTCTGACTTACAGGAGGGGCAAGTTTTCGTTGGAACTCCCTGTATATTGCCTGAGTGACATGTTTCCTTAATACGTGACTGATTTCACCATAGTTCAGAATATTTCAAGTATAGTTTCATGAATTGTCAATGAACTTTATGTTCCAGAAGACTTATAAATAAATTGAATAATGAGTGTCCAATTCATTTAAAGAAACTATAGGCGTAATAGTACTGATAAATTAATTATTGGCGTTCACTATCAAACCCTCATTATATGATATCATTGTTAAAATATGCATGAAGGTTTTTTCCCTCCCAAAATTAACAAGTTTTCTCAGACATATTCCAGGAGTGGCGTTATTTGGAAAATCGGTATTACATTTTTGTTTCTGTGAGAGATCAGTTTCTTCAAAATCATCAGCAAAATGTAATTTAAGTCATATTCGTTATGTCATTACGACAAGTAACTTTTCATATTCAACATGTCAACAAATCAATTTTGACATGTTATAGTAAAATTTCAAGTGAGACCAAACTCCATGCCTATCCTAACCAAATGGAGCAGTCACAACAAATCCAAGAACCCAACGAGTTGGAAGCATGGAAACTCATGATGGACAGTATGATAAAGTTTATACATGCCTCGACGAAGCTGATGAACACTTTCAACATCAAAGCCAGCAATTCAGTCCTTCCGAATGATTGCGAAGTAGAATGCATTCCGTGTGCCTCGAAAACTGTCCAGAAACAGAAAAAGAAAGTTTGTGCAGCTGCTGCTTCTCAACCACAAGCTAACGAGACACAAAAAGGAGATGCTACTCTGGCCAACGCTACGAATCCAGAAGAGGATAACCAGCATGACGCAACACCGGGCGCAGATGAAACTCTCAACCAAACTGGAAATGATTTGGAAGAAACTCAACCAGGAGAGGTAGCAGCGGATGACACCCAAAATGAGGTTACGATGAATGAGACAAATAATCTCCAGAATAATACAGAAACTCATCCAAACGAGGATGTCGAAATAGTGGTTGAAAAAAAGGATGTATGTGTCTGTAAAGAAATCAGGGAAATCAAAGAAACAGCCAAGAAAGCTGGAATAGTTACTGAATGCAAAGGTGAGCAGAATGTGGAAAAAGTGATTGACAAATGGTCACCACTATTGATTCTTTGGAATTTACAGTTCTAGATCAACCTAGATTATATCCAAGTGATTTCAAATACCAATTAACGCCACTAAAAAGTATTTCATGTACTGGAAAATTTCAAAGAATCCAATTCAATATTTTCGGTGAATAATTTTATTATTCACAGAAACGATATAACAGTTTCTGTGCAATTTTTTTCAATCAGCTTGGGCCCTATACAGCTACTATTCCATAACTTTTCAGCATACGCATTTTTCGTCTGCATTTTTGATTACATAGAATATAATGAAAAATCAATAGAAATTTTCCATTTTTTTTCAGTTCAAAAATTCTTCAGGAACAGATCAAATATGAAAGCGAATTCAGTAATTTGCCCAGAAATGTCACCGTGTTTAAATAAAATTTGGATAGAGTCGTTATACCTATATTTCCAGCTCTTTATCTAAACGGACTGGCAATAATTTTATTCATTCTCATAAAATTGTATATAGCTAGTCTGGCGTGGAACTATATACCACTCAGTTGGTTGGCAGCGAAAGTGGTATATAAAGTGGGTCGGAAAGACTCACACCCTAAATCGGTACGACCAATCAGCCTTACATCCTTCCTGTTGAAAGGACTTGAGAGGTTACTGGACAGACACATCAGAGGGGTGGAATTTTATGTTTTCCCCTGAATAACCACCAGTATGCTTATCAAACCGGCAAATCGACAGATTTAGCATCAAACAACCTTGTAGAGATAATCCTACTTGAGAACAAGGAGCATAACTAGCTGAATCTATGCCATGCTGGTAAACAGAACTGCTACTACGACTCTTTAAGGCGTAGCTATTAGGTTCAGGGTCACCAGAGGTTGCCCTCAAGGTGGGATACTATCTCCCCTTCTGTGGTCGCTCCTGATGGATAGTCTGTTTGATGCTCTCGACAGAAGGAAAGTAGATCTACAAACTTATGCAGATGACCTTTTCATTTTGGCAAGGTCCACATCGAGAAGGGTAGCTTGTAATATCCTTCAAAGCAAGACGACGTTGTTCGCAGTTGGTGCCTGAGGGAGCAGATGTTTGTTAACCCCAGCAAAACTGTGATAATCCCCTTCATCAGGAGAATAAAATTAGATAATCTAACGCCACTTTCTCTCAACGGTGGGGTCGTTTCATTTGGAATGGAATTAAAGTATCTTGGCATTGTCCTTGATAAAAAACTCACCTGGAACGGTCATTTGGAAAGAGTTTCACACAAATCCCAAGTTTCACCTGTTTGTGGTGAAACTTGGGATTTATGTCCCAAGCAAATCCATTGTATTCATGTGATGATCGTCAGACCAATTGTGCAATTGCCTGGTGGCCGAAGAGTTTACAAAAAACGGCTCAGAGGAATCTCTCTCGCTCACAATGAAGTGCTTGTCTGAATATCAGTGTTACCATCAGTACCACACCATCAGCGGCCATGGAGATCCTTTTCGACCTACCTCCTCTCCACATTTTTCTAGAGAGAGAGGCTAGATGTAATGCATATAGACTTGTGTACTTTGCCAATTTCACAAATCAATTTATTGCGTAGTGCAATAGACTGTTGGTTGACATTGGAAGTCACAGCATTCTGGAAATGACCTCTGACTTCATATCTCCAACTGTCAACTACGAACTGCCTTATAAAGTACTGTTCCCGAGTATAGAGGACTGGATCCTCCATGAGAAATAAATATTAAGAGCAGATAATTGTTTATTTGGACTACAGTAGGAATGAACTACGATGTCTAACAGGCCTTCTTACAGGTCACTGTCATTTGAATCATCATATGCAGTGACTAGGACTGTCGAAATACAGTATATGTCGCCTCTGTCTGGAAAGCGATGGAATGGTAGAGCACATACTTTGTGTCTGGTCTGCTGGGGACCGAATCAGGCTTTTAGAGTTCGGCATAGCCGTACTCTTACTATCTGACCTGAAAGACCACTCACTATACAAACTAATCGGCTTCGTTAAGGAGCTGGATTTATTTGGTCGAGTGTGAATAGGTGTGGAATTCTCGAGGGTCGCGGTGGAAGGTCGAATAGACTCACTTTGGATCTAACTTAACCCAACCTATACTTCTCAAAACAATTTGATATTTCTTGATATCGACAATGAACTGAGATAGTTCTATGTGTTTGTTTTCAACGTTCCGGGGTAAATTTTGTAAACATTTTTTTGCATTCCAAAGAAGTATCAGAAATAACGTTTGTTTGTACCTCCATCAATAAGTACCATTGAAACAATGTTTTTTATCATTATTTGTCATCAGATACATAGTACATATAACGAATAGTTCAAAAATAATCCATTAAAATTCAAGTTAGTATCATGTGAATATTTTTGGGGTATATAAACTCGCAACTCATTCCGATTGCAGATCATTTTTTGAAACTCCTATAAGAAATCTTCAATCTGTATCTGATAACCATTTCTGAATTCAGGATAAATCGTTTCAGAGTTGATGACAAACGTTTACAAATCATCACTCCTCATATTGAAACTGCAGTGATGTGATGTGAGATCATTTACAATTCTTCTGAATCCTATCTGGTGAAACTCACTCAGAATTTCAAGGTCAATAAAAACATATGTTTCAGATTGCTCAAGACCTGCTTATTGGTAAAAAACGGTCTTGGAGGTGGCTATAGTAACTGTTTTGGAATTTTTGTAGGCATCCATATCGATTGTTCGTTATCAGATTGTTTTTTTTTTCAATGAGAGAATTTGTTCTTGTTTTGAAAGCTATGCCCAAACAATTGTGTCAAAACAGGTATTAGGGAAGTGAGCATATAGTTTTCCATATTTTACGGTTTTTTTTTGTATCCATCGGAATATTCTGATCATATCACGATGGAAAATATCTAATTCATTAGGAGAGTGAGAGACATACTCTTTAAAATCCTGAAAGCTCTACTCCAGCTTTTATAAATTCGATTAAAATTTTAAAAATTTTATAAAATAAATTTTATAAAATGATTGTGTATTGGAAAATGGGTGAATAGGACCCGGGTAAGATTTTTCATGGAATTTGCTAAGTTATTTAGTATAGAACTCATTGAAACAGACATTGAAATTTTGAGCAATATTGAGCTGTTTCACATTTTCATTCACCTGTTTTCATTTCCTTTCTTGAAATATTTTGTTCCGTCTATGATTCATAATATCAAATCGAAATCAAATTCCTGAATCTCAACCTATATGCTATTTTCCAAATGAATTTCAAATGTATCCTTCCCGTGTTAGGAATCACACGTTATAAGGTGAGACCTCGTTAGTCCTTAGCTCGCACAAGTTTCTCAACTTCTGAGAGTTGTCGCTCATATGGGGGCGACAGCTGATTAACGGAATGCTCACATTGCTCACTTACTCATATTCATATTCCACATAAAACCCATAGAGAATTGATCAAATCAAATTCATCAGCATTTTTTTAAAAGACTCAACTTTCTATTGCAGCAAAATGCAGTTGCAGTGGAAAGAAAACTGAGGTTCCTAATCCAGGTGAGTTTCGATCATACTTCTTGTCCATGAAGTATTTTCTCTCTAACTGACTATATTTTGTAATCTATCATCGACAGAATTATGTGCATGTCCGGTCACTTCAAAGGAAGCTGCAGATCTAGCAGAATCAATGGCTCAGAAACTAGCGATAGCGCAAAATGAAATAGACGGCTTGAAGGGAGAATTGGAGAAGCTGCAGTTTATGGAATCCACCAGAAAATCTAACACAGCAGCCCTATACAAACAAATCATGAAGGATACCTTGATTTCCATGGTAAACGGTATATTTTGAATATAATACCTATAGGTTTCTTGTAATCAAAAATTCTTCATCTCATCCACTGATACTTTGACTGAATATTCCAAAAAGAACTCCTACGTATCTTTTGGGAGCTCTTTTGGAGTCATTTGACTCCATCATTGTTTCGAAGTAAGCACCCTGGGTTTTTCTCCCCATTTTTCCAATACAACCATTACCACAATATTTTCCAATATACTAGTTTATATAGGTCTCTATATCAACGTTAATTGATACCAAGGAACAACAACATGAAGGAACAACAAAAATCAACAAATAAACAAAGATGAACACTATCAACATTGATAAAAAACAAATAGTTGAATATTTTTCATAATCTAGAACCGATTTTGATTGCCTATGAATTGATTATCTATACAGGCTGATTCACGGTGGATGGCACATCTGAATTCTGAATTCTGAATTCGTATAAATTTCTTGAGGTTCATTGGCGGTAGATTCGGATACATTTCATTGAACTTTCTACATGTTCTGCTGATAATTTTGTCACACTGTCCAAAAATAATAAACAAATTCATAAGAACTTCGTTTCAATAGTTTTGTTCCATCGTTTTGAAGGTATTTGCAACTTCTGAAGTGACGAAAATGTCGATATTATTAGGAGAATGTCACAACGCTACTGTCAAATAGTAATCATGGCCTGCTTACCAAATACCGAATGGAAATACCATTCTGAAGGGACATTTTCACAAATAAATGTTCATAAGTCCGAAACTTGACTAGTTAGGTATAGGTATGATACATAGAAAGAAAGCAAATTTCAGCAGCTTTCTGAATTTTCAATAATATACAGGGTGTTCCATTTAAAATAATCAAATTTCAGCAACTGTTTCAAGCAAACGAAAAAACTGTATTTTTTCACCACCCTGTATTGAAGTAACGGAGATTAGGCTGACGTGTGGGAAGTGTCCAAGTATCACCTAACTCCAAACCAAATTTCGATATCATAGTACTTCTTAACTAAAAGATATCGGCATTTTTAGAAGTCATGATTTTCGAAGAAAAAAATTGAAATTAATTTTTATTTCGAAAACGGTAACAGATAGGTATAGGGATATATCAAGAAAAGTTGTCGGGCAATTGTTGGAGATTCCAAAAATAATATTATATACAGAGTGTTCCATTTGAAAAATCAAAGTTGCTACTGCTTTCTAATAGAAGCGGCAACACCGCATTGTCAAAAATATTTTAGTTGGCTAGAGAATGTCCGAATATGCCCTCCATTAAATTTTCAAAGTGATCCGTTGTCTGGTTCACCAGAAACGTCTAATGTGCCATCCACCGTGAATCAGCCTGTATATTATTACCTATCGATTATTATCGCATTCGCATGGAACATGAAGGGCTAACTATATTAATTTCTTTGTCAGATTGCTTTCAGCTGAGGTCTCTGTTATAGAGCTCCATTTCGTTCTTCAGTTCCTATCTTATAATTTTACTTTTCTAAAGGTTTTTTGATGTGACTTTTCCAAATAATATCACAGCAGTTAGAAGAATGGGAAGAGGCAGGGGTCTCAATCAGGATGATTAGATGAATTTTTGCAAGAAAACTTCATTAGTATCTCACACCTGTCTCTAACAAATTGCTATAAATAATGAAGAAACTGAACTGCGGCACAATAACAGAAAAGGACAGAAGATACTGCTACAATTCAGTTGAATTTATATGAATATCAGACAATAAGTTGAAGGTTTACCCACCATTGTGTCAGTACTCATTTCTACTCACACACATAACTCCGACCCCACTTAGTTAACGTTTTTTCTTCCTTTGTTGTTATCCACAAAACCAACTCTATCATACTCGCGGAAACATGGCTTCATTCTTCTCTATCTGACTATGCTATTTCAATAAATGGATTTTCCCTCTTCAAAGCAAACAGAATAGATAGACGTGGTGGTCAGACTGCACCCATTAGCGTAAGTGATTCATTTACTCATTCGATCAATCGTTATTAGAACGCCGGTTTGATTTGAACTATGGTATTTTGATTTTCACAAGATTTCGTCTGATCCGTGCTACCACCAGTTGAGACCTCATCAATCCTCAACTAGGATAATTTCGTCTCAGTTAGACCCGGAACAGTCTTCTCCTTTTCAGTTTCATTGAATTTTCCATAATTTCTTTTACACACTTCTATTTGTTATGTCTCATCTGTTTTATTGGATACACCTTTCCTATGTCATCATCATTTGCATCCTGCAATTCATCTCTCAAAAAGAAACCTTTGCGATGACTGAATTCACAGAAGTTCACGATCTGTTTGCAAATTATAACTGGATCGTTATCCAACAGTTATCGAACAGTCATGAAGACGTCCGCGATGAAAACTGGCTTCATGATCGTATTTATCTCTTCATTCAAACATGTGGCAACGAACATAGCTAACAACCAAAAGCTATGAATAACTAGCGACATAATCGCCAGATCTCGTATCTAACCGCGATTGTGAAGGAAAGTGAAGTTTTCGCATAATCTCATTGATCCTCTCCTTCATACAATTTCCAAATGAGCTAACAGCACATATTAGACTTGCCACTTTTCACTCTACTCTTTAACTACCAGCATTCCACATTTCACTTCTCCTCTCCACTTTCCACTCTTCACTATCGACCCTCCAGTGTTCAAATTACACCCATCACTCTTCATTTTTCACTCTTCAATTTTCACATCACTGTCCACTCTTTCTACATTATTCACTATTGTTTCTTCACTTTTCACTTTTGACTCTCCACACTACACTCTCCACTTTTGAGTATCCACTCTCAACACTCTCACCCACCACTCTTTTTTTCTAATTCCACACTCTTCACCGTACACTCCTCAGAGCCCCCACTCATCAATTCTCACTCTCGACTTTCCACGCTCAACTCTTCCCTCACGACTCTTTCCTCTCCACCCTTCACACTCCACTCTTCACAATTCACAACCCATTCTTCACTCTTCTCTTTTTCATCTACACTTTTCACTTTCGACTTTCCACTCTCCAATCTTCACTTTCCCCGCCTCACTTTCCACTCTCCACTCCACACTTGACTCTTCACTCTCTCATGTCCACTTTTCATTCTCCACTTTTTAATTTCAACTCTCCACTAGTGACATTTCACTCTCCACTGTTGACTCTCGCCATTCTCACTCTAACTCCCCACTTCCTACTCTTCACACTTCCAGTGTCAAAACAATCTCGCCAGGTGTGGAGTTGAAGCACTCCTCGAACAAATCAGAAATCTGCCGAGTTGGAAAGTTTCCACACAACCAATTCGCAACTTCGCAAATGATATTTGCAGAACTAAATTGAAATCTCAGAGACATTCTTTCCTCATTTTGAATCGGTATAATCCGCTGATCCTAGTAGTCCCATTCCAATTATTCTCTGTATCAGAAATAATAGCTCCCTTGACAAGGTTCTATTCACTGAGAAAGGAGTATTATTCCAGTTTAATTCCAGTTTCAAGAAAAATTACATCTCAGCATCTGTGCTGTGTTTGCCGCTTGCAAAACTTCTCACCTGCATCATGGAAGCAACCGCTGTGGTAATGTTGAAAACATCTGGTTTATGTCCATAACTAACATGAAATATAATTCATTATAACATCAAAATTAACAGTTCAAAAATAACTTTTCAAAACGCTCAAAGGTACGAACTTGTTTCCTCCTCTCCATAAAAGAGAATGTAGGCTTCTCCACTCACAAGCGATTTTGGTGAAATTGGTGACACGTGTGAATCATTGTATTCGTGCCACATGCCAGTATAGAGGTGTCTGAAAAATGCTGTATAATGTCCGCTGTAAGACGTACCCACTGTGATTCGAAAGTGCATAAAGATTATAACGACATGGAGTCGCATTGTCTGGTGCATAATTATTCATATCCAATCCATCTAGAGGAAATTCGATTGCAACATTCAACTTGCCTCTGAATATTTCTGTTAGAGATAATATGAAATCGTAGACTTCATAATCTTGTTCTTAGACCCCAACACGACTTTATTCAGTGAGAAACTAAGAAACTGCGTTCCTGATTTTTTATTGAAACATTTTTAATCGAATTCAACTGCAATACTGAATATTGTGTTACTGTACTTATCTTGGTCTGATGTAGCACTTGATATGATGTACCTCCATTAATTTTTTTGACTGATTCATGTTTCGTTTTAAATTAATAAGGTTTATCTTCTGACTGATATGTGTTTTAAAATGTGTATTTTTTACGAACTGACCACATAAGATACGCGTTTTCAATAAAAATTTTTGTTCTTCAGGTAATGAAAAATATTTCTCTCCCTCTCTCTAATCAAATAATTTCAGTCAAACTGATCATCTTTTGGTTTTTCAACAGCCGAACTCCAGCAAAATGTACTCCTCTGGTATGTCATCCCAACCAAGATTTTACTCTGACCGTACAAGTCCAAATACAACAAATAGGACAATACCGTCAGGATCACCACCACCCCCCTCGATTCGTTCAACATTTCTGGGGGGCACTGGTATAGCAGGTGAGAAAGTTTGTTTTTATTAGGAGTATTACCTGACCCTCGCTTACTTGCCAAGTAAGAATTACTTTGTAAGATTTTTATTGCATTTCAAATCTGAATCATTGTAAATTGAATGAAATTTTAACTGTATATTTTATGTTTCTGTGAAAAAATACATTAAATAAATTGTTTTACGAATATTGTATAGCGCCGAAATGTGAAAGTACAATAAAATCAGCGACAGATATTTTTGTAAAAGGGCAAAAATGAAAATGACAGGCCGTTTCCTCATCCGGTCCACTGCTGCTAGTTGGATGAATATATTGTTGTGAAATTTCCCTTGGAACAAAAATAACACCGGCTGCCGCTGGTTGTCGTGAATCGATTGTGACTTGGCCAAGATCTCGCACAACTCGACTTGCGCTTCGCGATTGTTCTAGATTTCGCGTCGCTTCCATAGACTCCTAGCAACTTCCCTATCGGCTTCGAGAGACTTCGATTACCATATTATACAGTACATTTTTTAATGTCCCTCCTTTAATTTTTTGAACGGGTCAACTCAAAAAATTTAAATTTGGGATAATGAAATAAATGCACGAATACTTTATTTTGAAGTGTAATTGACAGATGAAACTTTCAAGACGGCGACTGGGCGCCATCTGGGAAAAAAGTTGAGTAGAAAGGGGGATTTTGTGACACACCATTTTGAAGCTCCTGACGAATACTTTGCAAACCTAGAATATAAAGTCAATATCTTCACCTACTACAAAATGGCGAAACATTCAATAATTTCTAAAAATGTTCCTATTCATCTGTCATATAGCAATTCCAACAACCCGATAAGGTTTGTTAGGTTATTTTTTGTTTATAAAAACGACAAAAAATATCAGTACGACAATGAACATAATTGTTCAGTTAGAATATTCTCATTTAGTTTTCGGTTTTACTAGTAGAAAGGTATCACGTCAACAATCTCTAAAATGGTAAGTTCTCTTCTATTGGAATAAAAAATAAAAGCGATTTTTATTTGCGGTGCGACGCGTTACTTTCACGAGACCGAAATGATTTTCAATGAACGTTTTCCGAATCGTCCTATCTGTAGAAAATATGTGAGGAAACTTGTATCCAAATTCAGAATTACCGGCAGTGTACATAAAAAAAGCCCCCAGGTCATCCGTCCATTCCGGAAGAACAGCAAGTGCAAATAATTGGTGAGATAATAATAAATCCTGAACAGTCTACTCATTCCGTCTCAAATGTTTGTGAGGTGTCTTCTTCTACTGTGTGGAGACTTTTGAAGAGAAATAGATAGCATCCATACAAAATTAAAATGATACACCAATTAACTGAAGATGACCCTGATCGAAAACGGAATTCTGCGAAATCATGACGGAAACCATTGCAAGGCATCCTACCTCTCTCCACAATATTTGTTTTAGTGACGAATGTACATTTTTTCGATGTACATTGCCGTTATTGGAGTGACACTAACCCTCACGTTTTCCGGGAAACACATACCCAATATCCAGAAAAAATTGACGTTTGGGCAGGAATATTGGGAAAGCATATTGTAGAACCTCTATTTATTGATCAAAATCTAATGGAGGAATTGTATTTGAATATGCTGGAAACTACGGTTGACCGTCTCATCACTGATATTGTTGAAGTGAATCCCAATGAATTAGATATGGATATTGTATTCCAACAAGATGGAGAACCACCACATTACTTCAGATGAGTAACAAACTATTTGGATACTACTTTTCCCAGTTGTTGGATTGGCCGTCGAGGTCCTACAGAATGGCCAGCCAGCTCGCTAGATTTGACACCTTTGGACTTTTTTTATGGGGAAGCAAAAGGTGTAAGAAACTGAACCTACTCCAATATTGGAAATACGGCAGAGAATAATAAATATTTGTAGAGCTATTGACGTTACTGTGTTCGAAAATGTTCGCCGTGAAATATCGGATAGGCTGTTCATATGTCAAGAAGGTCAAGGCAACCATTTCGAGCATCTTTTGAACTGACCTCAAGCTTATTACCTCATATTATATGGTTGAATGTCAATGTATTCAGGCAATTATTAAAATTTTTGCCATTTTGTAGTGGTTGAAGATATTGACATGATATTCTAGGATTGTGAAGCATTCATAATGAGCTTCAAAAGGATGAGTCACAATTTTACTTCAAAATGAAGTATTCATGCATTAGTTTCATTATTCTAAATTTCAATTTTTTCAGTTGACCCGTTCATAAAATAAAAGGGGGGTGCATTAAAGAAATTCACTGTATGAACAGACATCCACACGCAGATGAAGGAATTTCAGTTGAAAGTGCGTTACAAAGTGATCTATTACCGCCATAGATATTTGAGTATTAGTCTGAAGTTTCAGTTGATGTGTTTGTGTTGTATTGTCAGTGGAGCAGTGAACTAAAGTTTCAATTTCAATCTGAATTGTCTACTATCTGGAATGTGAACGTGAACAGTTTCTTTTCTCTAGAGAGCAAGCAAAGTTTTCATACCAAGATATTATTTTCAGTACACTCTAATGAGTAAATCATTCAAGTATTTATGTTATCGATACCAAAGGCATTTAAAAACAGTTTCGAAAGTGAATTTATTGGATATTTCCATAAAAGCGAAACTTGCATCGAATCGAAATTATGAAACAACAAAAATTAATTGTCGCTCCAGGGCGACTTCATTGATTCCAGAGGCGCATTTGCTTCTTCAGCTGCAGGAGAACCCGGAGAAACCTGCAACACTACATCACCTGAAGATCTTGATTTGCCAATGTTCTCTCTTTCATAAAATCAAATGTAGGGTGACACCAGAGGCTCCAATAAATCCAAGACAATGCCAGAATACGTCTTTAACCAATGCGTAATAATGACCAGATTCAATGCCAGAACCACACTGAACAATGACTGCATGAAGATCATTATAGTGGTCTGCTAGATGAAAGTGTTCATCTACTTCTAACCTTCGTCAGAGGTTGAGTCATGTTTGAAGATCGTCAGTGTTATTATTAGATTGACTGTTGCCTCAGCTATACTTGTTTTCTTATAATAGTCAGTTAGTTTGGCGCATGTTTGGCAATACAGTTAATCATCACCCGTTAAAAGTTTTATATTCAGATGATTTAACAGTAAGCTTTGCAAGGACTGCTTATCAGTCATATTAGGAAACGCTAGTTGAAGTTCCAGAAAATCACATATGTTTTCGCTATCTTTTGAACGTTTACTACAAAACAAGTGAGGATTTTTCCAGCGAAACATCTACAAACACAAAACGAGATGGACTGTATGGAATCAATCAACCCAGAGTGGTAAGAAGTAAGGATTTTGCTATTTTTCTGCTCACGAAAAATATTCAACAAGAACCCCAAGAATTCGAAGCAATCCCCTTGTTGTCCTAACGATTATCTAATGGACTTCAAAGACTCCAGGAAATCGGTTGGTGGAAAAGATGATACATTCTTACGAAACTGCAACTGCATGAACAATGGTTTGAGTTTGGTGAATAAATAAGAAACACTCTCGTTCTCGTTGATCGTTAAAAACTTGTTCTTGAAATTCTTCGTCATGAACAACACTTGTGAAATGCTATTCATGTAGCAAGTGTTTTCTAAATTATCTAATCCAATTTTCCTCTCGAAGTTTTCAGGAAAACTGTCTATTGATTCGTAAAGAAGAACATGTTCCACAGAATCTGTATCAGAACCATTTCTCAAGCTGCAATCTATCCTTCCAAATGATGAAGGGTTTCGTAGAGGGATCGATTCGGCTCTTGCTTCATGAAGTTTTTCTACTGAAAGGTAACCGAAACCACACGGATTGCCGCTCATATTTGGAGGACAAGAATGACCTAAGTCTATTGACCGCACTGAAAAAGAAGAAGGTGGCACAATCACTTGCGAATTAACCTTGATAGGACATATAAGATATAAGTTGTGAAATCAGAATAGAAATTATAAAGCTTCCACATATTTTAAACAAACAACAGAAACAGTGGCCTCATTTATGAATAAACAAAATATTCAAGTTGCATATAGAACAGGTATTACGTCGGTAAAGTTAGTCAGAAATAATCAAGACAAAACATTCAAATCTGAGAAATCAGCAGTATACGAATTAAATTGTGAAACTAGCCCTAAAGTTTATATTGGTCATACCAGCAGAATATTCAGGAATCGCATCCAGGAACATCATATGAGGTTTAAAGCTGAATCATATGGAAACGTTGGAGATCAATAAACTCTAAAATTCAAACATTTAACTGAATGACCATCAGTAGATCCCCATTGCTGGATTTGTTTTTTTTTAGAAACCGATGTTATCCTAATCTTTGTAGTCATATTATTGATGTAGAAGTAATTTATGATTTGCGTAATTATAATTGAGTATGTACCTGAGCAGATAGTTCTCACTGGCGATTACGTGGGGAATATGAAAGTTAAAGAAAAAAATTAGTACTCAGTATGTTATTTACTACGAAAATGCTACTGTGATGGCGTTATATTTTTCTAATTAAAGTTTGTGAAGATCAAATCGTTTGCGGTGTAGTTTGTAAAATAACTATGGATCTTCATCAATTAATGGCCAAGTCAACCAGAAGAAGATGTTGAATCTGTAACAACAATAAAATGAGAGGGTATTACTATTGATTGTACAATTATCAGATCACACAGTAGACCGTTGACTTGTGATGAACGCTTTGTATGGTATTTTTATCATCTAAACTTTTTCACTTCAACTATAACTATTGTTTCTAAGTCAATTCAGTTTATTGTACTCCTTATTTTTCAGTTCAATCGCCGAGATTTCCCCCATCTCATCCAGTGCCTTGTGAATGTGATCCTCAACAAAAAGGTAACTTTTTTCATTGAGCTCCAGTTATAAAGGGTGTTTAAAATTCAGCCCTATTAGGCTAGCAAGGCGAATCCAGCAAATTTGCAAAAAAAAAACATCAATTTGTAGCTAATTAGTTGCCAAAACAACGATTTTGTTGCTCGTGCCGATCCCTAGAAATCGCAAATAATGCTATCGTGATATCAAGATAGCAAGGTAACTCAATAAATTATATACTTTCCCTTCGATCTTCACAGAATATTTAGTTGCTAAACCTTGGATATAGCGAAAAAATTTTGAATATTTTTTTTTGAATGTTTTATAATCTTGCTATCTTGAAACTGTTTTTTCCTGGAATTAAAGATGTTCTAAATTTGTTGCTCACCAAGAGTGAACCTGAATATATCTTGAGTATTAGCAACAAAATAGTTGAAACCGATCGGCCGATTTTCAATTTTTTTTTTTCATTTTCCTCGTTCTTGCTATCTTGTAACTGGTTTTCCTTAGAATGAAAAGTGTTTCATATTTGTTGCTCGCCGGGAGTATACTCAAATATATCTTGAGTATCAGCAACAAAATAGTTGAAACCGATCAGAGGTATTTCAAGTATTTCGAAAGGAATTGATTGTTAGCCGACATAAAAAAATTGTTTAGTGCTGGCACATAAGTGTTTTGTCACTACTGAGTTCATACTGTATGTTATGTGATAACAGGAAGTGAAAATAGTATTACTTCATAGTTATTCTGAAAGAAAACACATTCTTCTCAATCCTAAATCTATTTATTTTTTTCTGACCCTATTCATAATTTTTTTTCACAAACACAACTTCAATAATTTTCTTTAGTTTTTTCAGTTGATCATAATTTGTTTTCAATATTATGAGATTCTTTTAAAAATCCAAAATCTAGTTGATGTTGAATTTTTTAGTAGCTCGTTCACCACTAATTACAATAATTTTTCATATGATGGTTTTGTATTATTCTGTCGAAATTCTATCGTGTTAGGTTTCTTTTTGTTGAAAGTATCAATTTCCAGAAGGCAGATGATTTATCACTCCGATGACTGTTATTATTTCAGTTGAGAAAATTAACGAATGATAGTTTCAAAATAGTAGTGGTGATTTTATTAATATCAGATTTTCCATTTTCCACTTCTTTCGTAATTTTCGAAGCAAGTAAGTCGGTCATTTTGGAACCATTGAACTTTGTATGGTCAGTATTATCTAAGATATGAAATCTTATCGCAATTGTATCTGGCATTCTGTCAGTAGATAATTATCAAACAATTCAAATTGCTTCTACTTTTGCAGAACGATTTATCTTTTGCCTTAAAAAGACCTCAGTTTCAGTAGTAACATCTTCATTCGAGCAAAATTTTTTACCGTTGAGCATTTTCTTGAGGTTTGTAAACAGCCAGTAGTCGCTGGGAGCCAAATCTGACAAATAAAGTGGATGTGGATATAATATTCACTGTTGACGGTTTTCCTTCTGAAGATAGTCGATGAATATTACAGCACGCGCATCCCAGAATACCAAGGCGTCAACCTTTTCAGCCGATGGTTGATCGTCGATTGATACATCGTCATAAATGCGAAAATACGAAACTAATCTATTTAGTAGGTCGCTATTAGCGATAGTGAAAATTAAGTTGGTATGACGCAGTCAGTTTCTGAATTTTCGAAATTGAATTAATACCAATTGTGTGTTGTTATTCTGTTCTCAATTTGTTACTTCAATAATTCACATTATATTGAAATGGCATACACAAATGAGGAAATGGCTGATATGCATTACGTTTACGATCTGTCGCAGGGGAACGGGTTAGATGCTTTTAGAAGATATGCTGAAATGTATCCTCAACGGCAGCATCCTCTACATAGAATATTTGCTCGACTTCATCAACGATTACGAGAATATGGTTCATTCGATAAAAGAACGCAGGATTGTGGTCGCCATCGAGAAGTACGAACACCACAGCTTGAGGAAGCAGTACTTAATTTGATTGAAGAACAACCTACTACCAGTACTAGAAAGATTGCTTTCCAGCTAAATTTTGATCATATGACGGTATTTCGAATTTTAAAGGAACAACTCTTATACCCTTACCATCTGCAACAAGTACAGGTACTGTTACCGCGAGACTTCCCGAACCGTCATGAATTTTGCAATTGGATGCTGGAAATAATTAGAAGAAATTGTGACTTTCTGAAGACGATAGGATTCACAGACGAATGTAGTTTTTCTCGGGACAAAATTATTAATTTTCATAATTACCACATATGGGCTGATGAAAACCCTCACGCTATTGTCGAAACTAATCATCAAGAACAGTTTTCTCTTGAAGTGTGGCTCGGAGTTATTGGTGATGATTCAATCGAGCCTCATTTTCTACCTCCTCGATTAAATGGTGAGGCATACGTTCAATGTTTAAGAGAAGTGCATCCAGTACTGCTGGAGGAAGTTCCTTTGGGCGTCAGAAGGGATATGTTTTTTATGCATGATGGGGCTTCCATCATGGTCGAGGAGGACCACAGAACTGGCACGCTCGATCCCCAGATCTCAATCCTCTCGATTTCTCTATTTGGGGCCATTTACAGCATTTGGTTTATCGTACTCCTGTTCGCGATGTAGAGGACTTGAGAAACCGCATCATCGATGCGTGCAGGGTAATCAGAGAGACTCCAGAAATATTTGAGCGAATACGTGGCTCAATGCGCCGACGTCTAGACGCATGCGTAATGTCTGAAGGTAGACATATTGAACATTCACTATGATTTCTACATGTTGTGTGTTTTGTTAAAATGAATTAGGTAGGTACTAGCTACAAAATAACAATAAATCCATTTCGCATTTATGACGATGTATCTCTGTAGTTGTTCGTTGTAGTTGTAGTTGCTGCGAGCTGGTTTATTTTAGGCAAAAAACCCTAGAGACATTTTTTATTTAGAATGAAACAGGCTATCGGAAATGAATTCTTAAATGGTAAACAAATAATAAGACAAAAAGTTACATTGGAAATAAATTTTAGGGGTTGCGTTTTCCACCCCTAACAACCATGGGATAAACCAAATAAATTTCTGGCTGAGTGTCTTTTTGGTAGTACAAAACGTCAGGTTAATTTCAATATTGTAACTTTTTCAGTGCTTGTGAAAAAAATTGTTATACAAATTTTATGTACCCCCTTCAAGGGGCTGTATCTCAACAAGGGATGCTCCAATGAAATATCTCTATATGAAAGATCCTTTTTTTTTCGATGAGGAATCACCTCTTTGAATGTTTTACACTTACTCAGTTACACCCTGTATAATAATATATGCAGTATAAATAAAGTCTACTTGAACTAAATATATAACAAAAGATTAACATATTGGGGATTTGACAAATTTAGAAATAAATTCACGTATATGATCGAATTGAGAAAAAAGGATGACATATTAATTAATTATTATTTGTAAATAACAAGAAAGGAAGAAAGTGAGCTAGATGATGGTTTGTTTAATTTTGGATAATATGGTGTTCAGTGGATCTAAATCAATAATAGACAGTGATCTGTCTACGTGTAGTAGCTTAAGGTACGTTGAAGTTAATTTGTTCTAGTAACGAGGGTGCATCTATGGAACAATGAAAAATTTTGTATAATATAACAATACTTGATGAAACTATACGTTGTTCCAAGTAAGGCAGACCGAATCTTTGAAGTAGTGTGGAGTGGTCAGTTCCTCTAGCAGGGTACAGGCCATCAGTTCTAAATGCAAGAAATTTCAGAAAACGCCTTTGCACATTTTCCTAGGTTTCCTTATGTACATTATAGGGAAGATAATAAATCAAAGTAGCATACTCTAACTTGGAGCATATGAGAGATGTATGAAGTATGGTTGAGGCGATAATATTGGTCAATGATATACAGTTGCGCAAAACGAAGCCAAGCCTTTTTTTAGACGATGCCACGACAGTATTTGTGTGGCCAACAAATGTCAACCTACTGTCGAACGTCACCCCCAGATCTTTGACAGCTCTTCGCGATGGAGTATTTCATCCTCAGACGTATAAAAATACTCAATAATATTCGCATCACATGTAAAGCAGCCAACATTGCAATTTTTAACATTCATTGCAAATTTATTGACTTGATACCATTTATCTATCAGATCTAATTGAGACTGAAGATGAAAGCAGCTCTGTAAACTTACGATAGATGAAAATATCTTCAAGTCGTCTGCGAAAAGTAAGTTGCCACACGAAAGCTCGGAGATGAGATCATTCATGGAGATAATGAAAGGCAGGGGTCCCAAATTGGAGAGCCTTATGACACATCGGATGGTGATAAGTATGATGCAGACGCAAATCCATTCTAAAAAATAACATTGGTTCTCTGATCTAAATAAGAGCGTAGAAGTTGAGTAAGTAGAAGTTGAGTTAGTGTTTATAACGTCAACTCGTTCTTTTCTGTCCACTACTTCTATCAAAAACTGCTTGATACTGCAGAGATTCGATACAGTGGACATATTTGCTATAAAGATACGCTGGTTTGCAGAGATCAGGGGTTTAACTTGCGGCATCAGTTGGCCATACGCAGATATCTAAAAGGCCTTCACGAAGTGATTTGAGAATAGGGAGACTTTTGATTGATCCCATCGTTCAGGAAAATGAGATTTGCTTAGGATTGTGTTGTATATTTTTTACAATGGACAAGCAGAAACCTGAGCACAGTCTCTCACTAGGAAGCTAGAAATAAGATCATATCCAGAAGTCATTTCATTGGGTAATTTCAACAGTTTTCTTTCTTTTGGAGACTAGCACTAACTGAAAAAACGGTGAATGCAATACGACTAGCGTCATTTATATGCTAGGTTCGAGATTTTTCAGACCATGTAGTAGATGATATACAGTACATTTCTGTAATGTCCCCTCCTTTTATTTTTTGAACGGGTCAACTCAAAAAAATTGAAATTTGAGATAATGAAATTAATGCATGAATACTTCATTTTGCAGTGAAATTGGCAGATGAAACTTTCAAGATGGCGACTGAGCGTCATCTGAGAAAAAATTCAATGAAAAGGGGGGGTCTTGTGATACATCTTTTTGAAGCTCCTGACAAATGCTTCACAATCCCAGAATATAATGTCAATATGTCCATCTACTACAAAATGGTGGAACTTTTAATAATTGCCAAAATACATTGACATTCAACTTCATAATATGAGGTAATAAGCTTGAGGTCAGTTCAGAAGATGCTCAAAATGATTGCCTTGAACTTCTTGACATATGAACAGCCTGTCCGATATTTCACGCCGAACATTTTCGAACACAGTAACGTAAATATGTCTACAAATATTAATTATTGTCTGCCGTATATCCAATATTGAATCAGATTCAGTTTCGTACACCTTTTACTTCCAATAGCCCCATAGAAAAGTTCAAAGGTATCAAATTTGGCGAGCGAGCTGGCCATTCTGTAGGACCTCGAAGGTCAATCCAATGACCGGGAAAAATAGTATCTAAATTGTCTCACTATTGATTCTACTCAATAACTTTATCTGACTGTAATTTGTGAAATTATTTTCTATACAAAGCGATCTGTGTCCACATATTCGCGTAAACTGTTCCATTTAAAATTCTTATAAATTTGTCTCCTTCTCTGATAAAAATCAAAATACCCTTTGTATGTCTATTTGAGGAATAACAAATTCAATATGCGAATCCTTGAATTTGGCATATTTGGATATCTATTGCAATATAATATTATTATTAATTATTCACCACAAATCTACAAACAACCTTCAGTATTATTTCTAAAGAACTAGGTGAATAAAAGGTGAGAGTTCAATTTTCTTTCAACACTGGGAAAAGAGAAACTGGGGTTCCACTCAAGCCTTTACTACAACCTAAAATAAGTTTCAGAATTTCATGTGAATCACCGAAGTTGCGTTTCATGATGAAGTGAACTCTGAATATTTAGAAATGTTATATAATTTGTTTTTTATTGTCAATATAGTGTTCACTTGGTGCAACGTGGTCAAAAGATATACCTACAATTTTTATTTTCTTTTTGGTATTTTCACAATTTACATAGGCTTTGATAGCTACGTCACATTTTTTTCCTGTGGTACAATTAGAACAAACTTAAGAATATCGACATATTTCAGAAATGTAGTCCAATTTGAAGAATTTGAAATTTTGAATGATATCACAATCGATTATTCTACAAGTTTTCCATCCAGTATTTAAGAATTCCTTAGATTTTAGAGAAATTGTTAGCTCCAAATTTACCACGTACGAAAATTATACTAATTTTCAAATATTTGCCTGCAGGTTAGTTTCTTGTAATTATTATATTTTTTCGAATAGATTCTCATGTGAATCGTTCTTGAGTATTGATTTTCATTGCCGTCACTTCATAATCTGCTGCCATCAAATTCTAGGTTCATTTTGAAATATTTGCATTTATTCAACTACAACTCACAACCAAACTTGCAATCAAAACAAATTTTATTTTTGTGACTCCTACTCCCTTGGAACAGATATCAACTTTTCCTTCCAATGCTTTTTGAAATTCTATTTTTAACTGTTTCCCACATTTTCAGCCACAATTCCTTTTTTTGTCACAATTTTTGATAGTTTCGGCATGAGTGGTTCTATTCATTGTACTACTTATATATTTTCACATAACATAAGAGAATATCGAAACATACAGGTTTAGAATGTATGCTGAATTAGTTCTCTATTTTTTAAAGAATTATTCTATACTTTCAATGAAAGCGATTTGTTTTTCAGTATGATTCAAGCTACATCTTTATATTTCAGTACCATTCCAAATATTTTCTTCGTCCCGTGGACCAATGCAGAGTTTGAATCAAAGTGGGCCGCCAGGATCAGGTAAATTCTCATTTATTGAAAAACTTTATAATTTTATTTTCACTCTCAAGTCTGATCATGCCTATTATCTGTAATAATATTCATTGTCTATGTGATAGTTCTGAATTATGATTCCTCCATAAGAAACATGTAGTTTATGATAAACTACCATTTTAAAAAATATTAGAAAAATAAATATAGCAGTCTCCATGACGTGATGCACCATTGTTTGTGTCAATCAAGACATTGTTCAAACTACTCAAAGAAATCAGGCAATAAAATCCATAGAATAATTTCAATAATTGATTCCTAAGCCTCATTTCAATTTGATTGGTGAATGGAATCCCTGAAAAAATCTGTAAAATATTTAAAAAATATATTTTTCAATTTTTACTTTTTTTTGTAATTTTTTAATTTTATAATTTTTTATTTTTTTTTATTTTTCATTTTTCTACATATCTTTTCGGGGATTTCAAATAAATTTATATAATATCAGACAATGGAAGTCCGAACTAATGAAATGCACCACGAAACATTGTCAACTACCTTCAAACAAAGATCCTAAACGGTGATACCAAAACTATCGCAAAATATCCAATAACCATGAAATATATAGGGTCTTCCATTGAGCGTTCCCTATCTCTGAGTTCGAATGAAAAGTGTGAGATATCATCGAAACATCGTTCAAATGTCTGCTACAGCTTCTCTGGGTGGAGCGTATATTGAACGTCCAATTTTTCATGACTCTGAGGCATAAATCAGGCTAAATTTGACCAATGACATATGTTATATTAGCTTTGAGGGCCGCTATGGTTTGTGGCTCATTCGCATACATCTGTGACTTAAGAAAACCCCACAAGAAAAAGTCTAACGGAGTCAAATCGTACGATCTCGGCAGCCAATTCACATCACCACCAGGTTAGATGACCATGCTTTTGAATCGCTCGTGCAAAATCCAATGTGGTATGAGCTGTGTTACACGTAGCGCCATCCTGTTTGAACCACATGTTGTTGGTGTTCAAACCATCCAATTCAGGCCAAACAAAGTTGGTAATTATTGAACTATAGTGACAGTGATGGCCTGGTCAACGTTGTTCTCAACTGGCCCAAAATCTACACCAAACAGTGACTTTTTCGAAATGCATTGGATGCTCTTATATCTCATGTGAATTGTTATCTTCCCAAATTCGATAATTTTGTTTGTTCACGTACCCATTTATCCAGCCTCATCGCTGAACATGAGTTTTCAATGAAAGTTAGGGTCAGTTGCCAACTGCTCCAGAGCCTATTCAGAAGAAAAAGAAAAAATAAAATAATATTTTTATTGAAATAGGTTATCCCAATACACAATATTATATAAAACATATCACTAACATAGAAATTGAAAATAATTATATAAAAAAATCTTAAAATGTAGAAATTGAAAATAAAAATTTTTATTTTGAAAAATAACGACATATATTATTAAAAGTACATTGCAATATACAGCTCTGATACAATAATAAAAAGCAAAAAACACCATACAGATACTATATTTAATAATATTATCTTACCAAGTATTATTCTATCTAGCATTATGAATGGATTTCAATAACTCTTTTTTACAAATACTCAATGATGGACTAGATTCAATTTCATTTGGTAATTTATTGTATACATCAAACCCTTTGATAAATAAAAAATTCATGGCACTTCTCCTATTTGTTCTGCATAAATGCGAATCAGTATCATTTCTTGTGGCATATTTGTGCACTCCTAAATCTGAACTAACAAATTCAGAAAAATATGAAGGTGATACGTTATTCAGAATTTTATATAAATGTCATAGTTGAGTAATACAATCGTAAAGTAACTGGTAGCCACCGATTTCAGTAAATCTATTCACTTTTAAAACAATTCGCATTCCGCGATTTTGAAGTTTTTGTAATTGAGATGTTTGATTTAAATTAAACAAGAAAATAATAGAAGCACAGTAATCAAAATATGGTTGGATGATCGCATTGTACACAGTAATTTTAGACTGAGTGGTAAATTACCAGAAATTCTTGCAAAAAAATATAGTTTTTAGATATTTTTCTACATATATAATCGAGTTGATTGCCAAAAAGTAATAAATTATCTAACTGGAATCCAAGATATTTAATACATAATACAAATTCAATGTTTTCATTATTAATTTGTAGATTTATTTCATTTAAATCAAGGTTGTTCCATTTATGTTTTTTTGTGATAATGATTCCTTTAGGTTTCATTTTATTCAGTTTTAATTTATTTGCCATAAGGTACCCATTTACATCCTTCAATTCGGCATTCATTTTATCAATAGCTTTATCTAAGCTTGTATCGTAGCATGCCAATAGTGTATCATCTGTAAATGAATTTATAAAATCAACATTTATAAACAAGTTCATGTCATTCAAGTATGAAATAAAAAGCAGAGGTCCTAAAACGCTACTCTGAGGCACACCTATATGTATATCCAATTCCTGTGAGATATTTTCTTGAACTCTGACTTTTTGCTTTCTATGGGTTAAATAGTTAGGTAACCATTGGTAAACATCACCATCAATGCCATAACCTCTTAATTTTATTAGAAGAATATTAGGATCAATTGTTTCAAATAATAGGGGAGCCCAAACGGGGATTTCGGGATTCACTAAAGCGCAACAGAATAATATACAGGGGGATACCTTGTACCCGGTTAAGTACCTCCACCAAATATGAACCCCATATATAAGGCCGCCTTTCAGGGATAAAGGATCAGATTAGTAAAAAAAATTGATCATCAGAAATTTTCGAGCGCGTCAGATTAAGGTAGGGTGAGTTAATTACCTGCTAAAAGTGTATATTCCAGTAATCTGACAATTTGAGAGTGACGTAAAGAAAGGGGAGGGTAGCAAAGTTGTAATAAAATAGCGTCATTCCGACATTCTCGAGCGTGGCGAATTTTTTTTTTATTTTGAAAGAAATAATTCAAGGATAACGAAAAATATATAATCTGACGATTTCCGCAAGCCGAAATAACAAAAATTCGTCGATAAAGTTTAATGCCTGCAACTGTGTGATACCTATATTTCCCTCTCCAAGTTTCTATTCCTTTATTCTCTATTCACTTTTTCCCTATCTGTTACTCTCTCACTCCGTCCCCACTCTGAATTATGTTGCCATGACGCCATCACAGCTGATCACAGAGACTCGTTCGTGATGAAGATGATGATTGAATAATCAATTAATTGATGGATGTTGCCGTTACTACGTGGTAGAAAATCATAATGAAGAAAAGAAAAATTAAACTTTCTATGTTTTTTACCACTTGTATTTGTAACTAACGTTTCGTCCTATAAGGACATTTTCTAACTTATACAATATATAAAGACATTTTCAAACTTATACAATATATAAGTTTGAAAATGTCCTTATAGGACGAAACTGCAGTAACGTTAGTTACAAATAAAAGTGGTAAGAAACATAGAAAGTGTCACTTCTTCATTAATTAATAAATTGATTATGAAAAATAAAATTTTTTTGAGCATTTTTTTAAAACTATTTTCTTATAAATACAAGTATTCTACTTAAAAAACATACACTTATTCATTTGCATGCTATTTCCTGAGCTTTCCAATGAATTTTTTTCAATGAATTAATTTTTTTTTTAATATTGTTTTTGTCAGATTAAGCGAATCCCTCTAGATAATCGGGATTATGAGACAGCACGTCTAAAACATAAAGATGAACCATATATATCTCAATCTGACGCGCTTGAGTATTTCAAAATAGTGAATTTTTTTTGCACATTATAATAATGGCCAAGAATTTGCGTCAGATCAAAATCGTCATATTATTGAATGAGCGCTTTTTTTTGTTGCAGTTAACACCCCCTTAGAAAATCTGACGCGCTCGATTAAATTGTTTTTCTTTTCACTTCTAACCCTTACGTACAACCACCCACATCATGCAAACAATCAGATTAACATACCAACATTATTAAAAATACGTCGGACATTGATGCTATTAATATCTGACGCGCTCGAGTATATCCATGCAACAGTATTGTTTTACATATTTAAAAATCTATACCCGCTTCTCCTACCGATGAAAAAGTATATATTATATAACATGTTTTTCTTCTTATCATCTGAGCTTTGCGACCTAGTATGTCCCAATGACGCTCGAGTAAATCCCCATTTTGCATCGTGGGCTCCCCTGCTAAAAAACCCTCTTCAGATCAAGAAAAACAGCTACTACAAATTTATTGTTATCAACTTCTTTTTCGAATTTAGATAAAGTGAGTTGTAATGCGGATTCGCATGAATATTTTTCACGAAATCCAGATTGATTATTTAATAAAATCTCATTTTTTTCAACAAGCACAAGTCGTTATCTATGGTCGTTTACCTTCAGTTCCTGGATCAGCTGAATTTTGTAAGGTGCAGGCTCAAGTCGAGACACAAAATTCGCCAAGTTGTGGTCTGCGAAAGGCCGAGCTCTTGTGAGCGACGCGAAATAAACTGACTCGGATTCTTCTGCACAATCTCACAGACATCGGCGATGTTTTTGGCAGATTTTGCGTTGACGTACGTCTGGTCGATCGTTCACCAAACCAGTGTACTCAAGCTCACCCACCCCATTGCAAATAGTCCACTCGCTAGGACGATTATGGCCATCGGAAAACGGGCGAAGCGCGCGGTACGTTGTCCAAACAGAACACCCATTTTGATGAAACTTCATCAGTTGTACGTGTTGTTGAATGCTTTATCCATCTATGGTGATTTGCCGAAACAGACTGAATGAATGACAACTAATTTGCAGACGTAGTTTTAACAAGATGGCCGTTATCAATTGTCAATGTTCGGAAGTCGCTGTTGGAAGACCCTACATACATTTGTAAGTGAATGTTTCGCCGGTAATAATCCTTCGAGGTTGGTGTGGTTTTATATTGAAGAAAGGAAGAGTTAAAATGTGAGTCATGTTACGAAGAAGAATCAATTCACCTTCAACCAAATAAATTTCCGCAAAAAATATCTGGTCAAAGGAGAATTGGAACTCACGATCGTTGGATTGCACACGTCTATACACAACTCAACCTCAAGCACTTATTGAATTACACAAAATGTGTTTAGGTAACAACACGTCGACTACCAGAGTCATCAACCTCAAATAACGATTTGTTTTCAAGAAATATGGTGTTTTTCAGCGAAGATAAAAAAACAATTTTGAAAAAAATAAACTATGTTTGGTGAATTATTGCGAAATTCTATAAATTAAATGTTCTCCAATTATCGATTTGATATTCCAAGTCACTAAATTATTCGAATACCTAACTCTTGTTAAACGATTGTGTTGGTTACTGTTTATTTTGAAAACTCAAGTTGAGTGTTAAACACTTTTTCCAAATGTATGAAGGTGCAAAGTTTCAGTTTGTATAACGTTGACGTGTCTGAAACAATTTTGTAGTTTTAAAAATAAATAATCGATTTTTCAAAATCTGATTTGGAAATAAATGATCGCTAATTCATTATTTGAATATGTCATTCCTTCATAAATTGATTCATTTCTCATTTTTATTATCTGTTATTCGCTTCATATTGAAGTGTAAATTGAATATTTTAATTTTCAGTTCGTGGCCAAAAAAATAGAACTATCATGCAGAATCAGAATGAGAGTTTGTTTCTTCGCACAGGTAAGTACGAGCACTCATTCAAAAGTTATAGCCAAAGTGTATCGAGTTCAACTGGTCAAAGTGTATGCACAAGCATCATTTTCAAAATTTTGTTAAAAAAAATCGTTTGATAAAATTTCAAGACCACAAATCGAGGACCAATGAACATTTTTGAAAATCATTAAAGTGCACTCATTTTGACACGGAAGTGTACGAGGGATATATTTTTTTTATTTAGTTAAAATAATTTCAATTGGGTACATACAGGAGGATGGTCTGAGAAGTTTTCGACTTAATAAAGATACAAGACATTTTTTCAGGAAATGTATTTCTTTATTTCTTAAGATGGTCTTTTTTCCAGCCTTGTCTTGCCATCAGCATTGCCATCAGTACCACACAGTCAGCGACCATGGAGATCCTTCTAGATCTCCCCCTCTCCACATTTTCTTGGAGAGAGAGTCTAGACTGCCAATTGCACAAATCAATTCAATGCAGAGTGCAACAGACTGTTAGTTTACACTGGAAGTCAGAGCATTCTGGATATGACCTCCGACTTTATGCTTCCAACTGTCAACTACGAACTGCCTTATAAAGTAATTGTTCGGACTAGTCAGTCCTACTGTGATTTCGTCTGATTTAAAGTCAAATAAATCAGGAATCAAACTTTAACTATTTTTAATCTTCAATTTCAAAATTATATTGTATATTATTATACTGTAGTGATGGAATCACTACAGTATTGAATTCGTTCTTCAAATATTTGTATCGTTTTCTCCAATTAATTTGCATATTTTGGCAACAGGTCGTTTATAGATTCCTGTTTGGGTTTTCACTTCGACAACTCGAATTTTTCCGTCCTTCCCTTCATAAACCTTCTGTATTTTTCCGATTGGCCACATATTTCTGGGAAGTGTGTCGTCCACAACAACTACAATGTCATCCAGGGAAATATTTTCTTTCTTAGAGTACCATTTGGTATTTTTGTTCAAATTGACCAAATATTCTTTTTGCCATCGCCTCCAAAACATATCCGCTAGCGCTTGGGTGACTCTCCGATGTTTTCTGCAGTTTGCGTCGCTTATCTCAAATTCTCCTGTAGGTGGTGCAGATCCATCAGAACATTGAAGTAGGAAATGATTGGGGGTTAGGCTCTCAGGATCCAGAGCATCGTTCGAAACGTAAGTCAGTGGTCTGCTGTTCACCATGTTCTCAACTTCAGCAATAAGTGTTTGAAGTGCCTCTTCTTTGGGATGTCTCTCTTTCAATGTAACTTTCAGCACATTTTTAACCGATCTTACAAGTCTTTCCCAACTTCCGCCAATGTGAGGTAAAGATGGCGGTATAAATTTCCACGTTATAGATTTAAAGCATGAAAATTCCGAAATTTTTGTTGAGTCAAAGTTTTTTATTGCTTCTATCAGTTCTCGATCAGCAGATTGTAGATTGGTGCCATTGTCGGAATGTATTTCTCTTGGATATCCCCGTCGACTAATGAATCTTCTGATGGTCATGATGGCACTATCAGTATCGAGCGAATGTGCAATTTCCAAGTGGACTGCTTGAATACTCATGCAGGTCAAAAGCACGATATATCGTTTTTCAGTTCTCTTTCCAACAGTTACTACCATTGGACCAAAATAGTCAATCCCTGTAATAGTGAAGGGTCTTGTGAAACTTTGTAGTCTGCTTTCAGGTAATTGCCCCATTTCAGGTACTTGAGGTTGGACTCTCATTTTCCTGCAGAAGGAACATTCGGTTTTGCATTTGCGAACTGCACTTCTCATTTTCAAAATCCAAAGTTTCTGGCGGATTTCATTCATAATGAGTTCTTGTCCTTGGTGGTTAAGTTAATATGATAGTGCTCAATTAGCAATTTCGTGAAACGATGTTTTTGATCAAGTATTGCTGGATGTTTCTGGAAATAGGTGAGATCTTTGGCTTGCTCAAGTCGTCCTCCTATCCTTAGTATTCCTTCATCATCAAGTAATGGCGTCAGGGTATATATACGGCTTGATTTATTGATAGTCCTTTTGTTTTGTAAATCTGCAATTTCTTGATGGAAACATTCGTTCTGTACATATTTTATATACATTCCTGAAGAGATTCCAGCTGATTGGCCGTTAATGAGGTAGTCGAATAATCAAGATGCAAAATTCCCACCTTGATATCCGCGACAAACTTCCCATTAGTGTCTTTCAGCATGCAGATACATCTGATGATGTCTCAAATTCAGCCGTGCAGGGCTTTTTCGCCTCCGATTTCGGTGAATCATCAATTGAGCGCAAACGTTCGCTAACCTATTCATGTGTCTGTCGTATGTTCCTTCACCTGAGATATATTTTGTATACACCGCTCAAGAATTTGGTGCAAGGCGGTTTCATAAGGTACTCCCCCCTTGCGGAGGCGACTCAGTCGTTTCCTGGCTGCATCACCAAACCTTTTTTTCAGGTTCAGTTATTGGATCCGTAGTTGGAGCATTGAGAAGTTCTCGCTCCTGAACCAAATTTACAGGGAGGTCTATTGGAGTCGTAAACTCAACATTCATCTCCTCTGTAGACTCATCGTCAATAATGCGTCTTTCCAACTGAGACTTTCTAAATTCCAACAAAATTCACTGTTGAAACCAATAAAAAAAGTACCAATTGAAAAAAAACAGCAGATTCAAGAAATGGTTATGATAAAAAAAATACATATCATTAGAACGAATCAAATTATTTTTTTTTTTCAGATCCATATCAAGAACAAGGCTCACGAAACGGTACACAAATGCAGAGTAACAACGAAAGTAGTTTTCTTCGTACATCAGGTATTGATTCGTTGAATAATATACACGCATCAGGATTCGCTAATGAAAGAAATGTAGAGTTTTTGGTAGCACAAAATTATCATTGATTATCAAGTCGAATAGAACAAATTCATAATTCACACTGTATCAAAACCATTTTTCCGGATTCATTGTCGGTGGTCTACAAGTTTTCTGCCTAGTGTTTCGTCTACTACTGCGGTAGAAACCATAAAAAGCATTAAGAGCTTGAGTTATACTCATGGCAGACACTACATTATTGAAACGTGTGTAGGGTTTTATTTCATGAAGGATGATTAATATACAATAACTATTAGCTAGTCAAATTCCATCCAAATATCAAATCTCTCTTCTTTTCCATTAAAATTGTCTCTGAGTTTATGAATGTATTTCGCCTCGCTATACCGGGTGACATTGAAATCATTGTTTGTTGTTTGTCAGACAAAAAATTCAAAACAGGAGTTCAGGTCATTGGAGCTCATATTTCTACAAAAAATCAATTCAAAATCTTTTGCGGTTCAACCAGAAATGGTGCCAAGTCAAAAATTCTTAACGAATCCCTGTATATTTTCCAAACTTTCGATAGAATGTGAAAATAGCTTTCAAATTATAGAAATAAGTGGTCATTTATATTCAAAATGGCGACGAAGCAGCCTACGATATCAGGTTATCAGCCGGGGTTATCAAAAAAATGTGTAGTTCACTTATACTATGCATATATCTTCTTCATGAAAAATATTTTTGCAATAGCTATTCGACGATTTTACAAAAACCCTCATAGTGGAAACATAGAAAATCTATTGATTAGTTTTTTTAACTCCAGTAATATTCATTACTACACCAAAGGTTCCAAACAGTGCATCACAAGCTATTCGACATTGAAACTTTGTTTCAAAAATACCCCTTTCTGAATTCCAACAAAATTCACTCTTGAAAACAATATCGTAGTACAAACCTACTATTTCACTAGTTTGGACTTCCATTGTCTAATATGATTTGAAATCTGTGGGGGAAACAAATGAAATTAATAAATTAAAACGATCAGCTGGAACTAACAATTATATTGAGCAGTAAAAAGTGAAATAAAATCACGATTACAATAAAATAAAAATTTTCAAAAAAAAAATCAAGAATTGAACAATTGAAAATGTATCCACAATCGTCTTCGGGTGATAACTATTCATTTTAATTTTTTAACTTCATTAGTTTCTTTCAGAGATTTCTAATCATATTATATCGATTAGACAAGGGAAGTCAGAACTGGTTGAATCCACCATGAAACATTGTCAACCTCTTCCAAACCAAGTTCTAATTGAAATACAAAGAACAAATTTATGAAATGGTTACAGCTGCCGTAGTACGTAAAATTGCAAACAAAAGTTTCCATTCCTTTTTTCCTAAAACTTTCTTTATCATATGGAATGAATCAAATGAGATTTTCTTTTCCAGACCCATATCAAGAACAAAGCTCAAGAAACGGTACACAAATGCAGAGTCTCAATGAAAGTAGTTTTCTTCGTACAACAGGTATTCATTCGCTAGACAATATACACGCATCAGGATTTGCTAATGAAAGAAATTATTTTTTCCTCGCACAAAATTATCATCCATTATCAATTCAAATAGAACATATTCATTATTCGCACTGTGCTAAAGCTATTTTTCCGGATTTATTGGCGATGATCTGCAGCTTTTTATGCTTGACATTTCAACTCCTACTGTGGTAGAAAGTATCAAAGCCGATAAGGCAATGAACGAAGAGCTTGCTTGTACTATTTCACTAGTTTGGACTTCCATTGTCTAATATGATTTGAAATCTGTGGGGGAAACAAATGAAATCAATAAATTAAAATGATCAGCTGGAACTAACAATTATATTGAGCAGTAAAAAGTGAAATGAAATCACGATTACAATAAAATAAAAATTATCAAAAAAAAATAAAGAATTGAACAATTGAAAATGTATCCACAATCGTCTTCGGGTGATGACTATTCATTTTAATTTTTTAACTTCATTAGTTTCTTTCAGAGATTTCTAATCATATTATATCGATTAGACAAGGGAAGTCAAACTGGTTGAATCCACCATGAAACATTGTCAACCTCTTCCAAACCAAGTTCTAATTGAAATACAAAGAACAAATTTATGAAATGGTTACAGCTGCCGTAGTACGTAAAATTGCAAACGAAAGTTTCTATTCCATTTTTCCTAATACTTTCTTTATCATATGGAACGAATCAAATGAGATTTTCTTTTCCAGACCCATATCAAGAACAAAGCTCAAGAAACGGTACACAAATGCAGAGTCTCAATGAAAGTAGTTTTCTTCGTACAACAGGTATTCATTCGCTAGACAATATACACGCATCAGGATTTGCTAATGAAAGAAATTATTTTTTTCTCGCACGAAATTATCATCCATTATCAATTCAAATAGAACATATTCATTATTCGCACTGTGCTAAAGCTATTTTTCCGGATTTATTGGCGATGATCTGCAGCTTTTTATGCTTGACATTTCAACTCCTACTGTGGTAGAAAGTATCAAAGCCGATAAGGCAATGAACGAAGAGCTTGCTTGTACTCACAGCGGATACTACAAAACGTATCCAGCAGACATCATCAGTGCGAAGATAAAGCTATTATGATGGTCTTATCTAGAAGTTTCATCTACGACCGAATTCAATCAAATTTGTATCTCTCGAGGTTTTCGATTTTCCTCACTATCCTCGTCTTGAACAGACAGTATAAGTTAAAACATATTTGAATGTAAACCACAAAAAAACGAATTACTGAATAAAAACAAGCAACGTACTTTTTGTGAATAAATCCTAATGAATAGGAACGTTAACTATAGTGAAATAAAATTATTTTGCGCGGAACAATAATATCATAAATAAATAGTATCAAAAATAATTCATATATTTTGAACCCTGTTTAATTCCCTGACAGTAAAAATTGAGAAATGAATATAAATTACCATATCTCGAAGATTCAACTTTGGTTGTTCATTCCTAAGATGTCTTTATAGAAACTAAACGGCTTTTTTGGTAACTTGTGTTATTTTTTCATTTCGATATGAAAACTTCATTATTAGGCTTTATTATTTTTGAATTCATTCAAAGCTTCCGAAGTAATATCGCATTGTTTCAAAAGGTTTGTCCGTTTCAATGAGTCATCTTCAAACTTTAATAATTCAGTGAATACTACTTCAGTCCATTCGAAATGATCTCCATTTGAATCAGTACACATTGGTCAACGTAGTCAATTAATTCCGTAGGCATGAAAATTGTTGTGCTCGGGATTCGATGGAGTCGACAAAGACCGTTTTTCCCTAGTCTTGATAAGCGAAAATTTTAACACTGACAAAGCTTTCGGAGTATTCGAAAAGATGGTGGTCGGTTGACGAGAGGTCTGAGGAGTATGGTGGGTAGAACAGAGCTTCGACACTCAACTCGTTGAATATCCTCACGATGAATTGGAACACCTCAGGAAGACAGCGAGAAGACTCGAAGAGGACTGGGGTATATATCAAGCCAACCTCAGAGAATTCAAAAAAGTCTGCAGACGAAAACAAAGAGAAGCCACCATAAGAGTATCGGCATCTTGACGAGGGAAAATGGCGACACAGCCGCCAACCTCCAGGAGAGTGCTGAGATTCTTATGGAAACTCAATTCCCAGGTTCTGTCTTTCCTGGAACGGCGAACTGGACGGATGTACAAACAACACCCTCACAATACGACTGGCTATCTGCTAGTGCAGTAATTGATGAGGACAAAATAAGATGAGCTATATTGGGCTTTTCCCCCTTCAAGTCACCAGGACCTGACGGTATAAGACCAGCAGTACCTCAGTGAGGACTGGCCACTCTTATGCCGCACCTGGTTGGAATATTCAGAACCTCTCTAGCTCTGAGGTATATTCCCAGTAAGTGGAGAGAAGTAAGAGTAGTATTCTTTACCAAAAGCATTCCGACCAATTAGTCTCACATCATTTTTCTTAAAAACCATGGAGAGGCTATGTGAGCGGTACATAAGAGATGAAGTACTAGTTCACAACCCACTTCATCCAAATCAGCATGCATATACTCCGGGAAGATCTACTGATTCTGCCCTTCACCATGTGGTTGGCAGCATCGAGAGATCATTGGACAATAAAGAATCCACCCTGGGTATATCCATAGATATCGAGGAAGCATTTGATAGAACAACCTTTCCAACAAATACCCAGAAACTACCCTCCAGGAATGTACCCCTGGTAGTAGGAGAATAGATATTCGAGATGCTCTCTAGTAGAGCAATAAGTATTAATGTAGAAGACATCACAGTTGAAGGACTGGTCATGAGGGGATGTCCACAGGGAGGGGTCTTATCACCCCTTCTCTGGAACATAGTTCCGGATACCCTGATTAATCACCTTAACAAAAATGGATTCGGCACAATTGCATACGCAGATGACATAGTTATCTTGCAGACCGGCAAATTTGTAAACACACTGTGCGATAGAACGCAGGATGGACTCAAATTGATATAAACATGGTGAAAGGAACACTCACTGTCGATCAATCCCAAGAAGACTGAGATGGTCCTTTTCACCGGAAAAAGAAATTTAACGGGCTTAAAACCTCCCGAAATCTTCAAAGGCAAACCAAACTTCTCTGAAGAGGTAAAATACCTTGGTACTATCCTCGACAGGAAGCTAACATGGAACTCTTATCTACAGAGTAGAGCAAAAAGAGCATACGTGGCTTATGAGCAATATCGGAGGACAGTGGGAAGCGCATGGGTTCTTTCACCCCGTGTGGTCATCTGGATCTACACTGCAATAATAAGATCTATGTTAACGTATGGAGCCATTGCTTGGGGACCGAAAGTTCTACAAGCAACAGTCATCCAAAAATTATATCAAATACAGCGGATGGCTTGATTAAACATCACAGGAGCTATGAGAACAACACCAACCGCGACATTGGAATTAATCACGGGTCTGACCCCTCTTGATATGTACGTTAATGAGGTTGCGTTGATGACCATAGTAGGATTGCGCACGGCTGGTGTGAACCTCAAAGTAGGAATGGGTCAATTGAGGCTGGGCCTGTGGCGGGAAGCGCTTACTGCGCAACCTCTGCTGCAGGCAACAAGCGATGCAATTGAACCCAGGTTTGTGTTTATTAAACCCTACAAAATACAAATAAAGCAGAACATAGAGTCAGATGATACAAATGCAATAAGGATTTACACAGACGGCTCGAAAACCAAAGAAGGCTCAGGATGTGGAGTGTACTCCAGATCACAAAGCCTAAGAATTGAGTGGGGAATGGGAAGAAATACCAGCGTGGTCCAAACAGAACTGGCTGGTATCTTAATCGCCACAAAAGGATTAACCAAGAAAGGAATTTCTGGCAAAAACATAACAATCTGCACTGACAGCAGACAAGTCCTATTAGCCTTGAACAGACAACGTATAACCTCAGGGCTAGTAGTAGAGTGTCACCAAGATTTGGTCAAAGCCTCGGTAGATTATAACATTATCCTGAGGTGGGTTAAAGGGCACGACAGAAGTAAAGGTAATCGCATTGCTGACTTTTAAGCCAAGGAAGCGGCTGGACTAAGAATTTTAGGACCCAGTGGCACCTACGGCCTGATGACTTCGACAATTGCGGAACTAGTCAAGTGTTACACCCATGCTCAATCCTTAAAGAAATATTTGACAATAACCAGGAAAAATGTACGCCTAACAGTAGGATTTCTGACTGGTCACTGTCAACTAAGGAAACATCTCCATAATATGGGGCTGGTGGACACACCTCTATGCAGGATGTGTGAACAGGAAGATGAGACTGTCAGGCATGTCCTGTGTGAGTGCCCGGAGTTATCGTCAATAAGAGAGTGTGTGTTCGGCGAGTCTTGGCCTACACCTGCCTATATGAAGGATATGTCTCCCAGTAACCTGTCCACCTTCCTGGAAAGGACAGGATGGACAATGACCTAGGAGGAAAACTCCTCGGGGAGTACTGTGGGCTTACACTCACCCTCCCTACTCTACAGATACAGATACAGAGATCCTCACGATGATTTCTGAAACGTGCAGACGAGCGTTGTCATAGAGCAGGATCGAATTTCCACCGTTGACGAGTGCCGGCTGCTGCTGACGCAATTTTCGGGACAATTCGTCAATTTCCTCACAACAGAACTCTGCTGCGATGGTTTGGCCTGGTTGCAGAAAGTAATAGTGAATCACACCAGCCCCTGACCACCATACAGCAACCATGGTCTATTTTTGTTGAGTTTTCGACTTTGAGTAGAGCCTGGGTGGCTCAACGGTGTCATCACACGTGACTATCCGATCCAAATGAAGGGCGTTTTGGTTGCCCAAAAGCAAAGAAGAACAAACTATCGCTCGTTCATATCATGGGGGACCCACTTCTTGAGCTTTTTCACCTTTCCAATACATTTCAAACCATCAAAAACCGCATGGGAGCTGAAGCCCAGTTCTCCCGCTATCCCACGCTATTTCATTAGGTTCCTCCAATCCTCGTCCTGGATTACTGTAGGTCAACCACTTCGGGATTTATGTTCGAAGCTGAAATCTCCAAAAAGAAATTTCATAAAAAAACGTCAAATAGTGCGTTCAATAACTCTATAATTAGCAAGTGCCTGGTTAATTTTTTGTGTTGTTTTGATAGCTCTCAGGTTCACTTGTAATTCGTAGAAAAAAGTGGTTGAAAATCGCTCAACGACAACATATAGTAATGAGCTGAGAAGAGGCAAAAAATTAAAATTTGAAAAAAAGAACAGTATACAGGGTGTTTCAAATTCGATCCTCACCATTGGGATCTTGAAAACTATGAGAAATACGAAGATGGTTAAATTGGGGCAAAGTTGCGCATTTACCCGACTACCAATATGCCGTTGAGGAAGTTCTGAAATTCCGAGTATATCCGGAGATATCCGGAAAAAACAGACATTTTGGAAAATGGTTTTCATTTTTTTCTGGCTTCATTTCTCGAAGGATTCGAAAATAAATTGCACTTCCACGTTGTCACTTTTTCCCTGCTACATAATGGTGTTTCCAGATTTGCTATCCAATGTTTCGTCTTCCGGCCACAATCATCAACTTTATTTTTTTTTAATGGCGCTACATTGGATTCTTTCAGTTTTGTATGGAACCATATTTTACCTTTTCAATGATGTATCATAAGTCATCATTCTTTTTAGAAAATTATTCTTATCATAATTCTCTTTGACTTTTATGTTTCTAACCTTGACTTTCGATTTTTTACACTCAATAACATTATGTTATTGTACAGAGTCAATGATCAAAATTTGGTAAATGAGGTGTGTATGAGGTAAATTAGACATTGTGTCCTTCTCAATGAAAATAAAACCCTGAACAAATAGCAATAATTAACCAAAATGTGGAGACAAAAGTAAATCACAGCAAATGCTCAAAATGCTGGCCTTGTTCATGATAACACAACTCTGTCCTTCTTGGAATATTATTCACTGCATGATTAATTTCCCTTCTCCTTAATCTTCTGAACTCTCTGACAGTGCTGTGTTGTAGATCCTCAATATTTCAATATTTTCTCTCATCATTGACTCTATTTTCCAATTACCCCATAAAAATGTATCCATAACACTTAATTTTGGAGACCGTGCTGGCCACCTCACCGGCTCATTATTTTCTATCCATTTATCACCAAACCTTCCAGTCAGGTAATTAGATACTAGTCTGTTAGTGTACGGTGGAGCACCATCATGTTGAAACTAGATGTTGTTATAGTTAGCCGAAGGTAGATCATCCAAATAGATAGGTTTCACCATTCAAAATTCCGTAAAAAAAATGAGGACCCAAAATTCAATTTATGTAGATTCCTGCCCATACGTTAATACTAAATCGCACTTGGGGTCGAATTTCTGAACTGCCTGAGGTTGTTTATACTCCGAATGTGTTCGTTATTTCGGTTGAATATCCCACAATTCGTAAAAGTGCTTTCATCTCTCCAAATTACCATTTTCCAGGAAAACAGAAAAATCAGGTCTTCTTATTAGCCAATTACAAAATTCTAATCGCCTTTCGGGATTACATGGATGCACTTTTTTAGATATGTGTATTTTGTTACATTTTAATCTGCTTTTTTTGGGATGTCTCTAATCACTTGTATGAAAAATTTCCATTTCTGAGGAAATTTGCCGTGTAGATTTCCCCATGTTTATCTGCAAATTATTAATTTTTATTGAAAAGGACACAGTGTCTAACTTACCACATACATACCTCATTTATCAAATTTTCTTCAGTTTCCTGGTCCATTCTGTCTTCGTATTTTTTCGACTTTCCAAATGAACTAAACTTGGTGAAATTTTTATTCGATAACTTGAACATAGTTCGATGTGATTTGCCTTTCGGGATTCAAGTTTAAAAACATTTCTGATGTCCTAACACTGTTTCTGTCGTATTTTGTAATAAATTAGTATCATATATCATTTTTCTTTATTCGCCAAAAATTCGTACAATAACAAAATGTCATTGAATGTAACAAATTGAAAGTCAAATTCATAAACATCAAAGTGAAAGCCTATTGTGATAAGAATTATTTTTTCAATATCTCCAATTTTTCGAAAAAGAATAATAACTTATGATACATCATTGAAAAGGTAAAATCTGTTTATATTCAAAACAAAAAGAATGCAATGTAGCGCCCATGAGAAAAAATAAAGTTGATGATGGTGGCCTGAAGACGAAACGTTGGCTAGCAAAATCTGAATACACCGTTATGTAGTAGGAAAAAAGTGGCAACATGGAAGTGTAATTTATTTTCCAAAATTTCTGTTTTTTCCGAATATTTCCGGATATACTCGAAATTTCAAAACTCTCTCAACGGCATATTATTAGTCAGGTAGATGCACAACTTTGCCCCAATTCAATCATCTTCGTATCTCTCATAGTTTCCGACATCCCAATGGTGAGGATTGAATTTGAAACACCCTTATAGAGTTCAAAATTCTCTATCTTCTCAGTAGAATACATATTTGTTGAAATTTGGAGCTACAAAACATAAATCCAACATAAATTCGTGGCGGTATATAATCCGAACAACCTTATTAGAAATCGTTCAAATTCAAGTAAATTCGAGTATTTTCAGTTTTGATATTCGTAATATCAATGATACTGTTGTGAGCAAAATGTCTAATTTTTCTATAAAGTTCAGTTTTTCTTTGAAATCATTCTTGTCATCACTTGAAATATTCATTGAACAGTATTGCATGTTATATTATTTCTAGCGAACCAAGGACCCGAATCCATCAAAGAGGTTAGTTGATAGTTTCAAACGAACCTTTCATTTCTAGGTCCATACCAAGAGCAAACGTCATCCAGGGGAGTTCCGATGCAGAGTTTTAATAAAAGTGATCGTCGTTCCTCAGGTAAATTTCATTCTATTCGAACAAGCAATGCGAATGATTGCTTTATTTTGGGCTTTTCCAATTTTTTTGTCCAAATTGGGAAGTGAGTAGGTATTTATTTTTACAAAAACTATGTTCCATTTGTGTTACCCCAACCCAAAATATAATTTTGATAACACTATAAAATGAATGGAAACAAAAATTGGAGCTTAGTTTTGTGATTATCTGAAGAATAGAAAACAATACTTTTTATAGCTGGTGGTAGACGATTTCTTTCATAGTAGCACAAGGTTGGCTTCTTAGGTATTCTGTCTTGAATACCTCATCAAAATCAATTATGTTCCTAACTTTAGTATGAGAAATAGTAACCAATCATAGTAATTCAATTTCCTTCCTAATTTGTGAAATTTTATTTTCAGGTCAACAAAAGGCATTCATGCCGTCTTCCTTCCAACCTCCGTATACCAGTAGCTTATCTGAGTAAGTACAATAGCATTCGACAATGTAATACCTAATCTGATTTTAATTTTTCATGTCATACCAGTTCATTATTGTGATTTTTTTGCTCAGTTACCTACTACGTAATTGTGAACTCTGTGCCCCCACAGACATTAAGGTAAAAAGGGGTTTTTGAACAACTTTACTTTTCAATGATGAAGTTGGAATTGAAAGGGGTATAGTTTTTGCGATAATAGAAAATCGCCGAACATTATCAATAATAATAATAGCTTTCATTATGCAACAGTTGAAAACCCTTTACAGGGTTAACTAAGTACGTTTAAAAAGTATTATAGGTTCTTATAGCTACAAAGTTAAGTTTTGAGAAAATGAATAACAAAAATATTTTAATAATTTTAGGTTTTTCCGGGTTTTCCTGCAGCTGAAAAAGCAAATGCGCCACTGGAATCAATGAAGTCGCCCCGGAGCGCCAATTAATTTCTATTGTTGTTTTTATTTTATTTTTATCGTTGTTTCAATAAAATTTTAAAATACAAATTATGAAATTATAAGATAACAACAAGAATTGATTGGCGCTCCGAGGTGACTTCATTGATTCCAGTGGCGCATTTGCTTTTTCAGCTACAGAAAAACTCGGAAAAACCTGCAGCACCACATCATCTGAAGATCTTAACCTGCCAATATCCTCTCTCTTATAAAAACAAAATTTAGGGTGACTCCAGAGGCTCCACTCAATTCAATGCATCGCCAGAACACTTAGTGACACGACTAGCGTCAAACTTAAACGTTTCTTCTGTCACCAAGACGTAATAATGACCAGATTCAACGCCAGAACCACAGTGAACAATGACTACATCAAGATTATAATAGTGGTCTGCTAGATTGAAGTGTTCATTTATTTCGAACCTTCGTAAGAGTTTGGTGCTTCCGTCAGAGGTTAAGTCATGTTTGAAGATCATCCGTGTTATTATTAGATTGACTAGTGTCTCAGCTATACTTGTTTTCTTATAACAGTCAGTTACTTTGGCGCATGTTTGGCAATACAGTCGATCATCACCTGTTGAAAGTTTCATTTTCAGATGATTTAACAAAAAATATGATATAATAAAATAAAATAAAAAGCTATTCCGGAAAATTTAAAATTCTTCATGAAAAACTGAGATGCAGTTTCATCAATATATTCTAGGAAATCAAAATTGATATCACACAAATTTGAAATGGAATTGAAATTATTGCAAATGCTACAAATAGGTGCCTTGAGGTACAAATTGGTTCTGGTCAGTCGGCTGTAAAAAGTTCTATACTTCTAGTTCTAAAATAAGGCACACAGAACATATCCATAGCATCCACATTGTTATGCAGTAATTTATATAAAAAGCTTATTCCAGCAAGTTTTCTGCATAATTCAAGACTTTCAATATTGAATGGTATAGAAAGAGATTCATATGGAATACCTCTGTCAGGATAGATATCATGATATTTGAAGTCAATAAACTTTAGGAAACGGCGTTGATGTATTATAGCAATTTTGGAATGAATACCATAGAACAGAGCCATATTCTGATTTTTTCCTTACTTAGGCTACATGAAGAGTAATTAGAGCAGATATGCTTGAAAAATTTCTACAATTGCGAACTATAAAACCATAAACTCACAATGCTTCGATTATTCTCGATCTTCAGTGACAGTGGCAGTGACAGTGACAGTGACAGTGACAGTGACAGTGACAGTGACAGTGACAGTGACAGTGACAGTGACAGTGACAGTAACAGTGACAGTGACAGTGACAGTGACAGTGACAGTGACAGTGACAGTGACAGTGACAGTGACAGTGACAGTGACAGTGACAGTGACAGTGACAGTGACAGTGATAGTGACAGTGACAGTGACAGTGACAGTGACAGTGACAGGGACAGTGACAGTGACAGTGACAGTGACAGTGACAGTGACAGTGACAGTGACAGTGACAGTGACAGTGACAGTGACAGTGACAGTGACAGTGACAGTGACAGTCACAGTGACAGTGACAGTCACAGTGACAGTGACAGTGACAGTGACAGTGACAGTGACAGTGACAGTGACAGTGACATTGACAGTGACAGTAATATTGACAGTGACAGTGACAGTAACATTGATAGTGACAGTGACAATGACAGTGAAATAATATATATTCGATAATTGTACTCGATGACTGACATTTTTCTACTATTACTATTCCACATTTGGATGCATAAATGTGTTAATTTCACACCAAATCTGTATATTTTCCAACTGTCATTGCATTGTATCACAAGTCGATAAATGCTTTAGAAAATCAGTATATATTCCGAATATCAGATGGATCTTCAAACTTGAAAATGGGATATTAGAAGAGAGACAAATCTCCAACGACATAATTGTGTCAAGACATATTGGTGTCCATTTAAACACCCAACAAAACATATCGAAGCAGGAAATGGAATTGTCTGGCCTAACATTATCATATACGATTCGGATATATTCATCTTTTTGGAGAAAACCGATGCCTGGATTTTTGTGGCATTAAAGTGAACCGGATTACGTCCACCTCAATTCGAAATTACCCCTAGATTCTTATTATTATATGCAACCTCCTGCTGCCGGTAAAGATGTGCATCTGCAGCTGATGTTCTGAAATGACGAGATAACTGTGCTGTCGCCAACAAAGCATAAACTATTGAGAATATCTCCCAACAAATCAATTAGAAATACGGTGTTAGCAACTTTTTCAATAAACACATGGAAAATTCTCATTTTTTACATTCCTGAATGCATTCGGAAATCATTAAGTTATTTTTTTTCTCTTAGGTTTCCTCAAGCAGATCAATCTCAGTTATATGGAGCTCCAAAAGGTGAGTAACCATCAGGAATACTACAGTATTCCATTCCATTATTATTTATCATGAACTAGCTTGTGTTTCAGTTAAATGGTGAAACTTCAATAACAAGCTTGATCATTTGGGGGGACAGTGAAAATCCGTTTTCAGATTGCAACTGTCAATGATATATTTTGTTGGTTGAATCTCTAACATCCATTTAAAATAATATGAAAGTGAGGCAGGAATATTTTTTGTAATGTTTCATGTTTGTTATGATATGTTACGAAGAAATTTTCCATACGACGTTTTGTTCATTGGATTCCATCATCAACATTTTTTTCAGTACGAAAAGTTGGTTTTCCTATCAATTTTAATAGTCACCATCATAACAAGTTCAGGCTTGTATCACAATACGTGTATATCCCGACGTTCCTTCTGAGAAACAACACAGAGTCAGAACCATCCAATTCTGTGTCAGAGATACCTCAAACAAGAAGAGACCAGTATTTTCCGTACTGTGAACTCGAAGATTTACATTAACTCCAAATGTCTTGACAATTTGGAGAGAGACGTGAATACCCACACACTTATTAATGTTTCTGTAAAACTATTCAAATGTTCAAAAATCCAGATAGTTCTTGACGTTCTTTATTTGACGACTGAATTGCTTCATTTCATGGCTTACTGTCTCAGCATTTCAATTTGCCGAAAAACATCTGAAATAAGCATTCATAATCCACAAAAATTAGTTTTTGAAAAATACTTGCATTTTATAACAGAAACTTGGAGAAATACCTGAACACTTTCAAGACATTCAAATTGTGGTTGGAAAAATATTGGTCTCTACTTCTCTATCTGTATCTGTAGAGTAGGGAGAGTGAGTATAGGCCCACAGCACTTAGGACACATGTGACCCATTTTACATCCTCCCAAGGAGTTGTCCTCCTAGGTGATCGTCCATCCTGTTCTTTCCAGGAAGGTGGACAGGTCACTAGGAGACATCTCCTTTATATCAGCAGATATAGACCAAGACTCGCCAAACACACACTCTCTTTGTCAACCTTGAGGTGTCTCACGGCGGCCTCCGTGAAGGTTTTGGAAGATTCATTTCGGTCATTGCGCGGCTTCTTCAACCTTCTGAGGGTTCCCTACGTGGCAGCCGGTTCCTTGCCTTTATTCGAGGCGGAGCTCTTGGCGCCCGCCGCAGGAAGTGCCCATGCTGTTGGAGATGGAGTGGAGGAGAAGGGGGTGCACTTATATTTACTGCCACTCCTGCTTCTTTCGCTCTCTTTCTCCTTTTAGCCCCGGCGCCGCAATTCCGCTTACGCCTTGGCCTTTGTATTGCTGCACGAGGTGATCTGCTATGTCCAGCCTCATTCCGAGCGGTAGATTAGGGTGGACATTGATGTTCATCCCCAGCCACCACCTTAGATTGAGATGAGCACTTCTGTCCAGTCTCGGGATCGGTTTTTGTTTTTGTGGTGTTTGTTTTTATGTTTGTTTCATTCATGTGTGTCCCCACAAGTATCAAGGGAAGAGTTGGTCACTTTTGGCATAGCCCCGCATTACCAGAGGTGAGCTGATTACATTCAGCTGTCGGCACGATTCCTTACACTTTAGCTTGGGTAGCCTGGTCCACGGCGGTATGTTTCGCGAAGGCTTTTGGGGAGTTTTGATTCCTCTCACCCTACTTATTTCTGCCACTGACCAGGACCGCCAGTCCTCTGGCCGTTCTCCTATCGGCCAGCTGGGGACGCGCACGATAGGTAGTCCCACCCACGGGTGATCTCTACTTTTTTGAGACATGTCGTATGATGTGACTCTGATGTTTCATCGAAGAGAATTTTTTTTGATACGTGGTATGGTGACGTTGGTATCCAATGGTCGAAAGATCGGATTGAATCACCACAAAAAGCCAACGTTTCGACAACATCTCAGTTGATATTCGGATGTCTTAAGATGTTTTCCTACGTCGTCTATTTCTTAGGCGACAAGTTTCCTGATTGGCCAATCCTGTTACCTCAACAGTAGGATGACTTCTCCTCTCTTCTTCACCTCTCTTCGGACTCGATACTTCAAGAGGTATCTGAAGAGAAATTTCGTCTTTTGGCCTCGGTAAAAATTAGTTAAAATGAGAATATTGTTGTTTTAATTTTGTAAACTGTATGCATAATTTTTTCTCTCGATACTTTTCCTTTGTCTGACCCCATGGAAAAAAAAACTTAACAACATCGTGAGATTCCTGAACTCTTTATACCCTCGCATTCAATTCACTATCAAAATGAAAGAAAACAGAAAACTGCCCTTCCTCAATTTACTCATCAAAAGGAACCCCATACACTGAAACCCTAAATTCAATATGTTTTCTTCATCATGTGGGACCTAAAGAAGCAGTTCTACAAGAAATATAAAGTACACTTTCGATGATTTTTGATTAGATCATGTAATGCCGTTGTAGCTTCAGAAAATATTTTTCACCGAGTTACTCGTCTTCATACTGGCTGCAATACTTTTCCAGATACCAACCCAGTTGTCGTTATTAGAAAATTTACTGTTCTGTTCATATCCGAATGATACTACCGTTTGGCCAATGAGAATTCGTGAAAGGTGTTGCAGTTCTGGTCTGAAAGCAGTATTTGTATTAGATTCGTCCTACGTGAGAGGTTCTAGTTCTACCTGTAAATGGCCGACTATCAAATACTTCTTTCATACATTAACAGGACTTTTATAGAAAATTAACAAGTATCTTCAAAGCAGTTCCATTTGACTCACTATTATTTCAACAGATTTTTCTCAAATGAGACCAATAGAAGTGGAGTGTGTGTATAAAAAACTCAAAAAGAAGCAGACATCACCAAGTACCAATCAATCTCAGTACTCACACAGAGGCTCCTCACAACTCAATGACAGTGGTCGTACTATGGCAAGTCAACAACCGTTCAGATCCATCCAAGTCGTGCAACAAAGAGCAGGTAAGTCTATTGTGTAGTGAATTCAGGGCCCCCATATTACGTATAGGACTAACATTGGACAGGCGAGAGTGGTTGGGCGGCGTAAAATTCCCCACTTCCCAACCGATTTTCACTTGCCAACGGAATGAGGAATCATAATCAGTGAATTCATAATAAATAGGAACACCTCTCGTTCCTTGTAGATTTACATTCACACTTTTTTGTAGTTTCTTCCTTTTGAAAGTGTGTAAATCGATGAGAAGAAGAATTAATTCTTGATTTGCAAGTCTAGGTTTCCATTTTGAGCATCTGCTTTTATTTTTATTGATGTTTCGGAAAAAAATAATGCATTGCCGTGATTCTTCAAAGTATATTTTTGCATAAACTTAAAATATCCGAAAGATAGTCATAGAGATTTACTTCACCTAACCTTTTAACTTTCATGTAATTACCGTCGACTCGAAAAAATTTTGTGGTGTACAATAAATAATTTTCACCATAAATATAAATTGGTAACACATATTTATGTGGCAAAAAGTAACATTCATAGAAAATTATAATGAACATTACATGGAATACAATAGAGATAGATATAAACATCACAAAACCGGCACATGAAATTATATGTTCTTTGACCACCACAAAACTACAGAATATGTCATAAAAGGACACAGAACAGAAACAATGACCTTTTTTGATAGACGGCAATTTTGAAGATGATTATTATCAAATAAAAAAGTTTATGGAGTTGTTAATGGACATGAACATGATGAAATAAAGATTGTTTGAATAAAATATTGGCCTAACAACCTATCGAGATGAAATTGTTGTAATTGCTCAATCGAAATCAAATTATATATAAGATACGTTTCAAATAATTTAAGTTTAGCGCGAAAAGTGACATTCATCACCACCAACACAAAATATAAGCCACAGAAACTTGTCCCTCGAAATCAAAGTGATGGCAAATGGAAGTATCTTTCCTGAAGTATTCATCTATGATTCTGTCGTGACAGAACCAAGATAAAATACTGTGATGAAAATTTATATTTCCACCGAAAAATTATAAAATTGAAGAGCAGGAATGTCTTCAGAAGATAACAAAATGAAGAAAAAAGTAATTCAGCAACATGATTGGCCGATAAGTAACATTTTGTTACTGAAGTAACATTAGAATAACAATGCTAAGAACGCATATGCTAGTAAATCTCAAGGTCTCTTCATTTTTGTATGACAGTTTTCCACACTCCACGTTGAAACATATACTTGGTGTCAAAAATTTCACATCATCACTGTTCAAATTTAGATGTTTCAAAAAATAGTTTTCATGAAGAAAATCAACTTTGAGTTTACATTCATTTTTAAATACTTATCGAACTGGTTGAAACGTTCGATCTTTCACAACCTAACAATCAGATTGAATCAATGAAATCAAATTGAATAATAATGACTCAAGGCATATTTCTTTTGTAGTTACTGTTTGTAAACCTCCTAGAGCTCTTGAAGACGTCCTGATGTTTGATGATCCGTCCGGCTACGAAGACCAATGTGAAAACTACAACTGTCATAACGATATTTGTGAGAATCAGTAAAGTTATTTTATACCTAATAAAATGTAATTGTCTTCTTGGATCCATTTTTTTATTATCGATGATATGTGAATGATGAGAAATGTTTTGCTATTTCGGAATAAATTACATAATTTTTTATATAGCTGCCTTTTCATGAGTAAGAGAGTTCTTACTACACCTGCGCAAACTCACATCGAGAGTTAACGCAGGTGCCACATAAATTTTACTGCTCATGAAAAGGTTTAAAGCCGTGGATCTCAACTGCAGCAAAGTATGTCATTTCCCATTTATTGTTATATATTTTATTGAATATTCAATGAGTTTTCGGACCAAACTGAAATTTGGTGGAAGCTTAAAAAAATTAAATGTCTGAAGAAATTAATTTCTTCGGTACTGGTCGTTTTTAAATTTCAGTAGAATATCAAATAGAAATGATTTAAAAAAAAATGAAAAAATGCTCTGCTACTGACAAAAACATAATTTGTGATGGACCACAACATATTTTTCTGTTTTTGCAGACTAGACTAGGCAATTTTTCGATATTTATAAGTCATTCAAAAAAAGGTTCACAGTTTGGTACAATAATTTCCAACTAGGAACTGTTTGTACTTATGAATTTATGAAAAAATATGTGAACCTAATAACTGACTTCTGAGTTACTGAATAGCAGTTGCTGCTAGAACCGTAATATCTGTCAAATTTTACAGCTTTTATAGTTGCTACTCATGCAAATATGACTCAACTGCTTTGTGGAAACCATGGATATAGATTCTAGACAGGGCTCGAACAAACCTTGGATTTTTAGACGCATTTGATCACTCAATGGGTTTTTCAACAGAAAATGTTTAATTCTTGTTCTGTGTCACATATCACGTAGGTACTTTTTGTGGCACAGAAGAGTCAGTGATTCGATATATTCATTGAAACTATTTGATTCTCTGAATCCGACTTGTCCATTTGAAAACGATAACACTCTTTTCTTACAAAATGGTGGAGATATCCGACTCCACGTGACATTCTAATGAAAGTTCTTGATTATTTCATCCCGTGTATCAAGTAAACCAAAATAAATATTCAGAGAATAAGATAAAGGTACCAAAAAAGTAGGGAATATCCAAAGTATACGTCTACGGTAATGGATAATGTTCATCACTCTTGAATACCAAGTTATTCATTTTATGTGAGAATAAAAATTTCAAAACAATTTTACCGATTTCATTTTCACGATCAAGTTAATTATATGTGTGAGACTTTAATTGTTCCAATATTTTTTTTCAATCACAAAGGATTCTGTTAAACAAATCATACGTTCAAAGTCATAAAATGAGATTTCGACAATTTAACTAAAAAAAAGCACTCCAAATCATACGACAGAGGAAGCTATCTGAAGACGGGGACCTGGAAAAGAGAGCGAACTTACCTATAGAAGTGATCATGGAATGATATGTACGAAACTGTTATTTCCAACTGAAGGACGTATTTTTTACACAAGATGAGGGACTGCCGATGGGATCGCCACTTTCACCAGTTATGGTCAACATATAAATGGAGTGGTTTGAAACTCTGGCCATTGAAGAAGCCCACAAAAACCCCGAGTCTGGTTGAGATACATTGACCACACCTTTATAATATGGAACCATGGGAATACTGAACTAGACGCCTTCCTAAAACACATCAACAGCGTGAGACCTTTCATCGTTTTCACAGTGGAGAAGGAAGTCCACAACAAATTGCCATCCTCAGACGTATTGGTAAAGAGGACCGACACTTCTGTGGGAAATATCTGTTTACCGAAAACCCACTCATACGGGACAATATCTGAACCACGAATCCAACCACCATCAATCAACTAAAAGAGGAATCATCAAGACTCTATTAAACCGTGCCTTCGGGCTCTGTAATACAAAGGAAGGTCTCGAGAAGGAACTGGACATCAAAAATGATCTTCAACGAAATGGCTACTTCAAAGCAATGGTGGAACAGACTTTGTCTAAAAGACAGAAAAATCCTCGCAAAGAATAAGAGAAGCCGTCACAACGAGTACTTGTACTTCCCTACATCAGATGATTATCGAAAAGAATAAGAAGAATTTGGTTCAAGTACGCCATCAGAACCTGCTTGAGATCCAGAATCACTATCCGTAGCAGCCTCACGAAAACCAGGCCACCAAACGCGAACTGCGATTCCAATAATTGCATTTACCGCCGGATACCATGTGAGTGCGGAAAATCCTATATCGGAGAAACTAAGAGGCCATTGAAAGTTCGCATTGCCAAGCACAAACACACAGCTAGGGGAAACCAGAAAATCAAGAATAGCAGAGTATGCTCGGACCCATCAACATCGAGTGGTCCCAAGCTGAGATCATACAAAGGGAGGAACACTGGTTTAGGAGAAAATTCAAAGAAACCTTATACATCTTGTCCAACAATGTTATCAGCCAAGCTAGCCTATAGATACGCAACATATGAAAACCGGTTTTCAAATTAGCACATCCGCATTGTATATTCAGGTACTCAATCAAGCCAAGTACCTCTATTATCACCTACAGGGGTGCTATATAAGGGCTAGTGTTATAAACCATTGTTAGTTTAATATGTATAAGGTTGTTTCAAAAGTTTGTCCATTTCAATGTCATATGTTCAAATCACAAATCACCAAACAAAAATCAAACAAATTGAGAGTCAAAGTTCTGACTCATCCATCTTACTCCCCAGATCTTTCGCCAACCGACTATCATCTTTTCAACCACTTCGATAACTTTCTCACCGGTAGAACCTTCGCCAATCAAGACGAGGCACAAACGGCCTTCGTTGACTTCATCGAATCCCAAGTAAATGATTTCAATGCTGACGGAATTGATCGAACTGTGTTACGTTTGCAAAAGATCACCGATTCAAATGACTATTTTGAATGAATTGAATAAGTATTCACTGAGATATTACAGTTTAAAGTAGACTCATTGAAAGCAACAAAACTTTTGAAACTACCTAATACATCTAGAAGTTAGTGATCTAAGTCTGAGATGACTTTAAAAAAAGATTTGATATTTTTTAAACGGCTTCACTTTCAAAATGCAGTCGTTCTCTCCTAATTACATATACCTGTTCTCTCACTCTATCCATTGCTGAAATATTAGCTTTGCTGAATTGACGACACTGGAATATTGAATTAGATATTTTATAACATGAATCAATGTAATAATTTTCTAATTCTTGGTATTCAATTCCGCTCATCACTTTCCTTTCTGATGTGAAAGATGTATAGCCGCACGTAAAACCGATTGCTGGCGTGACAATGTATGCCGTGGCGACAGATCGCCATACGCAAGCGACTGTGCGATTCTCTTCTTACTGTTTCTTCGTTACACTATCTCTCTTGTCTCATTGAGTACGAATACCTATAGTATATTCAATTGTGTTTACTACAGTATACATAACCTGTATTTCTGAATGAATAATTTTTAAAAATAATTGAAAATAAAATGTATCCGATAGTGATGATTAGGAAAGTGAAAGTGAGCAGCATCCTGCAAATGAAGCAAAATCGCCTTGCGGCGTACTATCACGTCATCTGTCACAGTTAGTTTATTATATTATTATATTTTATAATTGAATTGTGCATTTATCTGTGCATTTAGCCCATGTATATTTAGTATGTCTCAAGGGTCAAGGGTCAGTAAATATATAAAATTCTCTCCTGTTAGATTTAAATTTACACAATGTTCATGACATTTAATCTCAATTAATAATTTTAATTTCTTTCTTATTGAAAATACTGTAGTAAAACACTTGCTTGAAGAATAAATATCATGAAAACTGACAAAATTGTATTTCAAAATCAGCTGTCAGCGAGTAGCGCACCAATGTTTTTCTCATTTGTTATTGAAAGAAACATCCAAAAATGAATGAATTAATTGATATGATATCGATGATGGAGTTTATATACCTATAGGTACCTATTGACAGATTTATTATTGACATTTTTAATTTATGGTCCTTAGCAATATATTGTAACAACAAGCTAGTTTACTAGTTACTATTATATGAAAGTCATATTAACATTTTTTCATGTAGGTATATTTGAAATACATATTTTTTATAAATATTTCAGTACCCAACAATCATCACAGGGCTCACTAAATTTTTTTCACTACATTATTGGTGATAATGACAATTGGCAGCACTGATACATTATGTATTTATGGTTGTGTGTTGTGTATATAAATTAAAAATGAAATGTTTTATTTGAAAAGTTAAAAATGAATGTTGCATTTTGCAAGAAATCTTGGAAGATGTTCCGATTACTTTTGTCTTCAAGTCGTTTTTCACGAAGAAATATCCCTATTTCCAATGTATCTCAAAGAGGATATATCGTGCTGTAAGTATTTTGAGGTTATGTAAGTATCTCTTTGTGAATTTATATATTTCTCAGTATCCCAGAAATTGGAGAGGAGGCACCTGATAGTAATATTTTCATCTCGAGTGACGGCTTACCAGAGTTCAAAAATATTTTGATCGAAAATTGTATGGCAGCAATTGCAAAGCAGACCTTAGAGTTTGAGGAAGGAGTCAAAAAGTTAGATGAATCTCTGAATGCTAATCTATCTCAAGACATATTCAAAGAGATGTTCCAGCCCTTGGAACGTCTTACTGCTCCTTTAGATTTCACTTGGGGTCTGTCTAAAACTTTATACTTTGGCAACAATACTTTGATGCCCACTTCCAGCTACCTGGCAATTCATGAAAGGGCAAGAAAAGCGAGGGCTTCTAAGTATACTCAGAGTGGTATTTACAATGCTGTGAAGTTTGCTAAAGAAAATGGCAAAAAGTACAGTAGCGAAGAAGTTAGACTTTTACAAAAATTTGCCATTGAAGGTAAACTGAACGGTTTAGAACTTGATGCTCGAGGGAAAACTATCCTGACTGAGTATACCAATACTTTCAACAAACTTAAAGAAGAGTTTAGGCGTAAAACGGAAATATCCACCAAGATGTTTTCCCATATGGTGACGGACGGAACGATAACTCGGGACTTTCCTGTGGATTTACTGAAAGTGACGTCTACTGATCCCTGTTATCCTATGAAAGGACCTTGGAAACTGACACTACAGCCTCACGTCTACATGCCGGCCATGGAATATTGCTCTGATCGTCAGGTACTGTTGAGAATACTTCTGTTCGAATATCAGAAAAAAATATAGAGTTGCCCTCCCTATTTCATGCTCCAAACAACCATAATGTCTATCAACTCCACTCACAAGGTATTATCACATCAAACACAAGTAAATGCAAAACCAAGTCTAGTAAAATTATGTAAGAAATTCAAAATTTGAATGAATAAAACAGTATACAAAATAATGTAATAGATGTAAACATAAATACGAACAATATTATAATAGAATCAATCATATGTCTGAAAGAGTGATACAATCAAACTGAAAAGTTCACCCAAAAAATTTCTGCGTAATATAAACCAGTGAAAAGTTCAATTAGTCAGTAACTTGTGTGATAGAGGTTTGTGTGCTAATAAACTCGCTAGAATTGTGACTACTCAAAAAAAATAGAAGGGTATCTCTGTATTTTTTGGAGGTTTGAATGTTGCATTGTTTTTATGCTACTTCGAAACTGTTTGACTTGTTCATTTATTCCAAGTCTTCAGCCTCATTTCATAGGCTTATTACATTATTCCTCCTATTTTTTCATTAATTCTAACTGTCCTGTTCCCTTTATTAGTTTGTTAAGTGTCTCACCTAGTTTTCTTGAGTGTATTTGCAGGTGTATTCACCCAGTATTTTTTTTTTGTTTTTCATCAACCCATTTTCTGATTTGGTTCCATACCGTAGATTTTAGTAGTGCCCACAATATTGAAAAAAATAATGTCACTAACTTTTTTGTAGTTTTCATTTTTTTTAGATTAAGCAAGTAAAATAACAACTTTTTCTTCATATCAAGTTTTGTTTTCCCGAAAAAAAATCACTTATAAAAACAATCATTGATTGTCTGACACTAAAATATCTAGAGTATTTCTTATGACGTTGCAATTGTCAATTATTCGATTACTCAAGTCATTCACATCTAGTACAGAAATTTTATAAACAAGAGCCTTCAGATGAACCCTCAAATAGAGATCTAGAGGATTCAGCCAGCTGGGAGCTGCAGCCAGTTGGGAGCTCTATATGGGTGTAGGAGGTCTATACAGTTTTTGGGTTGACTTCCAGCTGCAGTGCAATTTTCCTGGTACTATTTGAAGGATCTTCTATCGCATCAAGTATAGCTTCTAGTTCAGGCGTTGTTATAGTTTCTAGTCTTCCACTACCTGCATTTTTATTGAAACTCCCAGTTTCACATAATCTTGCATGTAGCGTTCTAAATGTTTAGCACATGGTATTACTCTGTTAAGATTTCTATCCTGCTAAATTCTCCATGCTTCCTCCGTATTTTCATTTGCCATTACATAAATGAAGTGCATGTCAGCCATTTCAGCGTTAGTAAATATAATGTCATAATGGAATCACTGCTAATTGACAACTATGACTTTCACTGATATGTCAACACTATCACTGTCAGCTGGTCTCTAAAGCAGGTATTCATGATATGCAAAGTGGCTTTAATTTTTTTGAAAATGAAGCTAGATATGAAGAAAACACAGGCGACGAAGAAGTTGTATTTTTGGTTGATTATTCTAAAAAAATGAAAAACTACAAGTCAGTGGTGTACTTTTTTTCCAATATTGTTGGCTGTGGTAGCCACTGAGACTCCACCGAACCTTATAATTTCAATCTAGTTAGGGCTAAATAAGCGCCTTATTACTTCAAATAACCGTAGCAAATTTCAACTATATCCCTATTTCCTGAATCCTAAATTTCAATTATATGCCCACATAGTAACGGCTAAATCCAACAATTTATGATAACTTATGTATAAGTTATCTGAGGGACCAGTTTGCAGTATATATCAATAAATCACTAGGTTTACTAGCTATTAATTTCATTCAACAGGGTACTTTTCTACATCTTTCATGATACATAATACATTATACTTCCCAAAAAGAATTAGTAGTTTAACAATTAAAGCAATTATTATTTAACTTACGATTGTCTACAATTCAAACAGGTTCTGAAAAAAAATTTCAATACGGATTTTATTTCACATTTTGACTTCTTTGTCATTTATCATTTTTTTCCACTATATAACATTTTCAACATACTGGATAATACTAAAATTCTTACTTTACATTTAACAAGTAATTTCAAAGATATATAATATACATTGTGTATGAGTCAAGTGAAATACATTCAATAATATATTATGGCAGAGTATTCGACAAAATGTCTGAAGACTGGTATTTTTATACATGTTATGTCATGTAATTTTTTATTCAAAATGTATATTTTTGAATTTTTGAATTTTTTCGAATGATCTAGACATACTTGCATGTCTTATAATCTGTCTCTCCACATTCAACAAAAATATTTTTTGAACACACATTTGCTGCAACACACTCAAAAACTATTAAGTAATGTTGTATTAATGTATAATATCAATAATAATAATAATACTTTATTTGCCCAAAGACTGTATAAAGTTGTATAGGCAACTGTTGACAATAAAATAGAGATACTGAAACTTAAATGAGGCGATAGTGAAAGAAGACAAGACATTAGAATTTTGAAAAAATTCTAGTACTTATATAATAACATCTTTCTAACAGATATGGTTTCAGTATTTGTTTGAAATTATTATACAGTTGCTTGCAGTCTTCACATACTCAGCAAGATTATTTTGAATTTTAGGACCAATGTAATCTGGCCCAGAATGAGTCACTTTTAATTTCGCAATTGGTACATGGAACTGGTTTTGGTTCTAGTATCTTGATGGTGAATATTCTTATTCATTGTGAAATAAGACATAATTGTAGAGTTTTTAATATCTCCAATTCTAGAGTCAATGCTATTTACATAGAGAATAAACAAGATAAGACCTAATGTGGAGTTCCTACGTTCAGAGTTAAATTTGAAAGTACTATTATTTTCATCTGTTACAATGACAGAAACTGATCCTGTTTCTGGAGAAATTAATATATTCAACTGAGTTAAACACCCCTTATACCATAATATCCCAAATTTGAAGCCAGTTTTTCATAAGTGACAGTTGCACGGCTCAAATCACATAGGAGTACTGCCGGACAATCACCTGTATTCAATTCAGCAACGAAGAATTGGACGTAGCCTATACAACAAATAATAAACAAATAAAAATGAAACTTTAGTGATTGATAAATTGGAAATATACAAGTTGACTTGTGGTTCTTGTCCAACATTTTATATCAGACAAACTGGTGGAACCTTTTCCAAAAGAATAAAAGAACATATAAGTAGTTTTTTGAATGGGAACATATGCGAACCATCTTTTGATAGAGGGGCACAAGTTTAATTACGATTAGGTCATGTTGCATTTGGAAGACAAAGGCTCAAAAGTCAACCTTTTGGAATGTTTAGAAATCAATAGATTTAAAAATTCAGTATTATTGCTTAATGATCAAATAGCTTTGAATTGTTCTCCTTTGTTGAATTTAGTTTGCAATGAGGAAATTGGTAATTAGGATAGATCTTAAAAGTAGGTAAAATGATGGCCCAGGTAAAAATTCTTCAATTTTATGAGTTGTTCTTATGAAGGTACACAGGTTAGGCAATGAATCCATCATTTCGACCTTTGTCGGGTGGAATTAGTCATAGTGATTCAAATTACTGTAAAAGCATGACAAAGAATTTATTTAAACAATATTGTGACGTCTGAAGCGGCTTTTGTATAGCGAAACACTTGTCGGGTTTTGTAAACTTTCAAGTGTGTTTTACTAATATGTGGAAAATAAGTATCAAGTGTGTTTTAGTAACTTTATGTAATGTAATAAATTTCTGCAATGACTCTGAAAATACTTGATATTTTCAAAATTAATGGAAGATAGCTATAGGACATGTACATGATATTCATTGATTAATATACATGGTATGGTACTTGAAATAAAGTTAATATTGTCCACTTACAAGTCAAAAAAAATTTTTACAGAAATGTTCAACCAAAAAATACCAGTCGATGTGTCTGCACACATTCATTAATTAATGAATTTATTCCATTTGATTGTTGATTATGAATGAACAAAAGCTAATAGTCATTTCTAACAGGTTGCGATGGAATATGTGGCAAGCTTTGGTCGGAAGAGGATCCAACTATGGAGAGAGAGAATTAAGGACTGGTTTGAATTTGGACGAGATAAGGTACATAAAGCGTGATATTGCCAACATATTAGGGTATGAAACTTATGCTGATATGTCGATGGAAACAAAGATGGCTGGTAAGGTGTCGGAGGTGAAAAATGTAATCTCGGGTTGTTGGAAAGAGCAAGGCCTGCTCAGGAAGAGGAGTTGAAGAATTTACATGAATTCGCTGCACAAAGAGGGTTTCAACATGAGAAGTTAGAACTGTGGGATGTGCCTTACTGGAGAGAGAAAGCAACAAAAGAGTGAGTTCGGTTACAGCGATGATGAATTGAAGAAGTATTTTCAGCTCAACGTTGTATTGGAAGGTTTGTTCAAGTTGTGCGAAAAGCTGTTCGATTAACCATAAAGCAGAGGCCAGGCATTTCGAAGTGGCATAAGGATGTGAAGTTCTATGATATTTTCGAGCCCCACAAGCGCTCCAGTAGCTGGATTCTACTTTGATCCTTACGATAGGAGTGAGCAGAGAATGAAGATAGAAAACAATGGTTTTATGATTGGCGTTCAAATAGAAGCATTTTAACTGAAAGAAACCCACTAGCTGCTCTCATATTCAATTTCGACTGTCCTGTGGACAACAAGACACCATGTTTATCGTTTAAGGAAGTCAAGGCTTTGTTCAGCAAGTTCGGACATGCTTTGCAGCATTTATTAACACGTACGAATTATTTAGAAGTTTCCGGATTATCAAACATCGAATGGGATGCTGTAGAGGTAAGTGGACACGTATTGTCCCACTGGCTGTTCGACAAAGACGTGATGGATAGCATAACCTCTCATCATGAACTGGGGAAAAGTTGCCAGAGAAGATGTATCAGTCGGTATTGAACGTGAACAAACACATGGCTGGTACTGATTTATCACGTGAACTGTACTTGTCATCGTTAGACTTGGAACTACACTCTACAAAAGACTTTTGGTTAGACATAGTGAAAAAATTGTGGCCCCAATACAGGTGTTTCCCATTACACAAAATAGACTCACATCCCTATCGTTTTCTCAGATAGTTTGTGATGAATGGGGCGCAGCGTATTATTCTCATTTTTGGTCAAGGATGATAGCCGCCGATGTATATAGTGCCTTCCATGAAGTTAAAGGTGATGAGAAAAAAATTGTGGAAGTAGGTAAAAGGTATCGAAACTCTTTCTTAGCGTTAGGAGGAAGTGTTCATCAGGACAAATATTCAGAGAGTTTCGCGGTCGAGATCCTTCGCCGAAGGCTCTGCTCAGTTCCTTAGGTTTGAAAAAAATCGCACCAGCCAAAAGTAAATAAAATAATGCAAGTTGAGTGTTTAATATTAAGATGTTAATTAATAAATAGTTTAAGTTGTACATGATTCTTTTCCAAAACATTCTGAAAGTGATCATTTTTCATTAGTTTCAAGCTGAATTTCAACTCGTCTGTGCCTTGTTTTTTCATCCCAAGCTTGCACAATGCTTCACCTCTTCTTCCTATGCACTGTGCCCTCTCTTTCAAATTTGAAGCACATTCAGGCTTCAGAAGGTCTATAGCAGAGCTGCAGTCTTGGAGAACTTTGTGAAAGTTGCCTTGAAAGGAATACAATCAGTGGAGTTAGTAGGTAAAACATTTTCCAATAAAAAATGGCAATATTTCAATTTTGATTGTTGACCATCTCATTATTGTTCATTATTGACCCATTTGAAACATTTTTATAGTGGTTGACTAGGCATTAGATATTGCTGGATGTATTTACTGACCCACTTGGTCTGATATTTTGGTGTCGGTCAATATTACATATGAGAGAAATTTTGTAAAATGAAATATTGCAATTATTATTTCATCAGTTGAATGGAACTCTCTGATTATTGATGGAATTCCACACCAAAACGTACTATTAGGGTTTATTGTGATCTTCACTTTCACAAGCAGTCCTAAAAATCGCAATAAATTGGATTATGAATAATTAAAATAGATAATTCCAAAATAGTAGGTGCTAAATTCTCAGAAATGACTGACGTTGCAGTGGCGTACGCAAATTATACTAAACAGAAGGGGGAAATAATTTAATTTAATTTTATTCATTATTTATTTATGGGTGAACCCCAATATTTGTTTACAATAAACTGTGTAACAATAAAAGCTTATACTATACTATACTAATTATTATAAATACCTTTATGTGTGTAACAAAAGACAATAAAAACAGACAGTATTAACTAATAAAATACATTTATATGACTAATGAGCGAGAGACTTGTTTTTTAAAAGTATTTTGATTATCACAGAAAAATTGACTTTGTCACAGTAGTTTTTTCCCAGTCTCAACATTTCAGATAAAGGAGAATGATAACCATAGTTGGTTGAGTGATACGGTGTAAAAAATAACTTTTTTGTCTAGTGGACCTCTGGAACGTTGAAGTTGATAAGAGATAGAATTTCCGGACAATCAATGAGACCAGATATAATTTTGAATAGATAAACCAATGTCGCAGTTGTTCTTCTATCCTCAAGACTCGACAGAGATAATATACTCATCACTTCACTGTAACTGTATTCACCTATAACCAACCCTAGTTGTATGCCATGGTCCTTAGAAATTTATTTTGCACATTTTCTAATTGTTGTTTATACTTATGTAGTAGTAGGGACTCCAGATGATGGTGTTATACTCTATGATAGGGCGTACTAAAGACCAATATAATACTTTGGTTGTGAATGGAGAAAGATTGGTTGATGATCTCACAATAAAGCCGAGCATGATAAAATATATAGAATCACAACCTTGACAAAAATGTTTCCGTTTTAATGTAATTATATTTCTGAGAATTTAGTGTCTACTATTATGGAATTGTACTTTTTATAGTGAGTTTTTATTGTTTCATCTTTTTCTGAAATTGAAAAAAAAAATTCATTTGTTGCATACTTTTTCAACTTTAATTTCATCTTCCAAAAATAGAAAAATATATTCAAGATAGAAGAGATATTCATTTACAATAGCAATAACAAAAATTTAAAATGCAATAAAAGTGCAATAATGAATCACAGAAAAAGTAGAAAATAGTGATCAGTGAAAATAAAAATACTATTTATTTATGAAGATGAGCAACTCACTTAGGTATTTTTCTTATTGAATTGGTAAGACATGTTTAATGAGAAAAGAAGTATATTTGTTGTCATTATTCAAATACAGGTTTCTGGTTTCTTTGTCAGATTCTATATGCATACACTTTGCATACTAATTACCTTTGTCAGAAGTTAGAATTCAGGTTTCTACACTCAGGTGCATCAAAAATTGCCACATTGAAATGTTTAAAAAAGTTGATCCCGACTAGATTTTAGTTTTTTAGCCCGATTTTCAAATTTTTATTTAATATACGAAAGGAAATTCATCAAACAAATTCACTAATAAGGCCCGATTTATACATACAAGAGGAAAAACATAGTTAGGTTTCTATCATCTAGGTTTAAAATACTCTGAAATGAAATACCAAGTTTTGAATGACACTCAAAACCATCCTGTACCTAAGTTTGGTTCATTATCTATACATGATTTCTTCATTCAATTTGATATCAAGCTTTCTTTCAAATTTATAGATATAAGGAAGGTTTATCAAAACGAGGAAACATAGGTATTGATGATTCAATTAAGTTTTTGGAAAACTTGTCTGTGAAACATCAATATCGAAATTCTTTCCTTTGCAGATGGTCAAGGTTTAATGTATTTTGAGTTACTCGGGCAAAACATTTTAGTGCTTGTATTTGTAAATAGTATTGTAAATATTATCTTGTCCTAAAAATTAGTGAAATATATTCTTAGTATACTACAAAAAGACACATTGAATATAGAATCATGTCTAAACGTGTACATAATGTAAAAACACATAAAACGTAAAAATTTAATTAAAAACGTTTAAAAAAATGAATGTTACAATATAAAATACAAACTCGTTTTAAATTGAAAGTATTCAAAATGCTAGGGAGGGATGAAAAATATATATGAAAATTGAGACATTAATTTAGTAGAATTTGTTTATAGTAATGTTATATTTTCATTTTTGAGCCATTTGATCACTGAAATTTGAATAACTTGAACACATATTCCGTTTTCATATAATCTGGAGCAAGATTGAATAATTTAGGTCCAATGTATGTGATTGATCTTTGTCCAATAGCTTTGTTCATTTTCGGTATATTTAGGTTATTCGCTTTGAGTCAGGTTTCATATCCATGTTGATGATTATTGAACTTATTTCTGTTGTGAAATATAAATAATAATAATTGTTTAAAATAAAGATATCTCAAACTCATCAGATCACAATATTGGATATTTGTGCCGATGGGAAACGAAAGTTTAAATTATAGATAATTTTGAAAAATCGTTTCTGTAGTACCATAAGCGGTTGTACAGTTATACTATAGACCCCACCCCATCCTAGATTTCCATACATTAAGAGAGACTGAACTAACGAAAAATATATACTGCGCAAATCATTGATACTCAGTATATTTTCAAGTGTACGAAAAACATACAAAAGGGCTCTGAGTATTTAAAAAGATAGTCTATATGTATTTTCCAATAAGATTATGGTCAATGTGTATTTCAAGATATTTTATTGAACTGGATTTTTTCAAAGTTATGTTCTTATTTCTGCTAGTTAAATGAATATTGATGTTTTGTGCATTGGGAAAACCATGACTGTTACTACAAAATGAAATGTAGGATATTTTATCAATATTTATTGTCAGTAAACTATCATCAAGCCAATTTACTATAGTGTCAATATCGTTTCTTGTATGAGATATTACATCTTCCTAGGGTTGCTCCATCAATTATTAGTGCTGTATCATCAGCATATGAGACCTCTTTTCCAGAAATATCAATGGATAACTATTCAAATATAATATAAGTAGGATTGGCCCTGAAACTGTGCCCTGGGGAACTCCGTATTTAGTTTCTAATGAGTCGCTCAGTACACCGTCTATTTTAATCATTTGTACTCTTTCATTGAGGTAGTTTTGATTAGATCATTTGCCAGACCTGTGATACCAAGATTATTCAATTTCGAGAATATTCGATTATAATTTAATAATAATATAAACGTATCTGGGGCTACCAGCTGTCATGTCTTGCATTGAGTGGACAGATTTAGCAGAAGGTTTTGGCTCTGGTGAACTCCCAAATGAAATTTCATCTGTCAAAAAAATTAACTATAAACGTAAACAAGTCGAACTACATGATGATAACGAGAAACAGTTCGTGGATTTATATGACTGGTAAAATTGTCACAAGTTACCTATCCAAAACAAATTGCATCATATATCTTAGCCTCTGCATTGATGAAGTGGGAAAAGAATATACAAAAAATGTGAAAAAATAGCACAAGCTTTTATGTCTTGGGACGAATCTCAAAATCCACTACATTTGCCAAAGGAATTCACTGAGTTTCTTTATTTTTTTGCATAGTTGCATTACATATCAATACTTACTTGGAGTTGGTCCGCATAAAACCGAATCATGTCCGTTAACCAGCTGTTGCCGCCCTACGAATGACAACTCTCAGAAATCGAAACTTGGCGAGCTGAAGACTAACGAGGTCTAACCTTTTAACGTGCGATTTCTATCACATACTATGAGACTTGTACGTACACACATAAAACCCAGCTTAATAATATTAATTTATACATCTACCCCACATTGAATGTACAAATGGAAAGATTGGTCATGTATTTTGCTGTTGGAAGAAAAAACAGGATGCAATATAGCGTCTGAGTTTGGATGGGTATTCGACTGTTGCCTAGGTTAATTTAGAAATTATTTGATGTATATCAGTCTAATAGCAAAAACATGGAAAAATGCACTTTCCCAACTTTTCTGATGATATCTATCTTCCCAAGTTTAACGTTTTCTTTCTTGGTTCTAATTAATTTATTCGAAATCATATTGCGCAATATATCATATGAAGCTTCAGTGGGCAAACCTCTAAAGGTTTCCTGGAAAAAAATAGTTGTGTAATTTTTGCCCATCTAGTGTTTCGTGGACTGGAATAATTTTAGCAGTTTTCAAGGTATGTGGAAATGTCCGGTTTTAAGGAACATGTTTACAAAAAAGTGACTGGTTTATTGATATAGTTGATTGATTTTTTCAAAGGAATGGAAAATTCCATCGATACCAAATGAATATTTATTTTTTTGTTTGAGGAGTGTCAGCAGTCCATTTTCTACGAATCACACGTAAAAAAGTAAGGCCCCGTTAATCCTTAGCTCGCATAAGTTTCGACTTTTGAGGGTTGTCGTTCGTAGGGGTGCGACAGCTGGTTGACGGGAAAAACAGATTTTTTAAAAACAGGTGGACAAAAAAAATGTTACACATATTTGAGTTCTCTGTAGGTTCTGTAGTTATTCGAACTCGACCAAAGTGAAACTTTTTTGTTGTTTTTGTTTTTTCGATAACTCCCATGTAGCCTTACAGGGATCTGGGAAAATGAATATTTTACTATGGAAATATAATTTTTTTTGTAGTTCTTACTAGTTATTTATGTTTCTGTTATGAAATCTATATTTTTTTCAGAGATTTGCTGACAGCGCTTCAGAATGAATAAGTCTTGGAGTTTATTGCTTGGAATTCGAATTTCATCTGATATAATTTTTTTCTAATTTTTCGATTGCTTGTGGTATTTTTTGAAAGGGAAATATTTATTGAAATAGTGCATGAGTGTATCGTGAAAACTGTTGAAAGCTCCTTCAGGGTAATTAAAATTCGACCCCCACAATTGTGTAATAACTGGCATTGTGATAATTAACGTAAAATGTCATTATTAATAAAGATCGAGGCCGATTCCGTTTCTTCAGTATCGATATTTTTCCAGTTGAAAAGCGCTGAACTACTTTATGACTGTCGGACCTTTGAGCGTCGTTGTGGTCATATACAAGTTTGGCTAGACTAAACAAATGTATATATTACATCCTGACGAAGATCATACGCTTGGGAAAGTAAAAAATGCTGAGATGAGGTTTTTGTGGCTAGCATTGTTGACGCCAGGGCTTAGGAGTTTTTGCGAGAACACAAAAAAGTCGGTCTCGTCGAGACGAGATTGGAGGTCTCATCCCTCAGTCTTCGAGGCTGAGGAACGTGGCCTAAATAGGGGAGTTATTTTGTTTGTAAGTGCGTGGTACGGAATTTAAGAAAAATCGTTAGTGAACTCATAAACCGGTATTGGGTACAGGGGAGTTTGAAATTAAAGTGTTGTTGTTGAAGACACACCGGGTCAACGGAACCTATGGTTGACCATGAACCACCCAAAGAGTCGTTATGTGAGTGTTAGTGTTTTTTTACTAACCAGTTGATATTGAGAGAGAGTTCACATATTATTCAGTCTGAGTCCACTTCCTATTTGCAAAGAGGTTATATATGTTGGGTTCCTAGTGCTGATAGTTTAGCTAGAGTTCATAATACAGTTACAGAAAAAGAGCGTAAATTTAAAGTTATACATCACTCTCTCTGAAGAAAAAGTAAAACAAAGTATTTTGTACCGAGTTGGTACGTTTGTAGTTGTATAAGATTTTAAATTAAATAGTAAACAGCACAGTCAAATTTGCGGCGAATTATTTGTTCAATTTCTTTTTTATTTAATTTAATTTAACATTTTTTTATGAGATTTTACACGTTGTTTTTTATTATGTTGTCCATGGAGTCGTTTTTCTACTTATATACTTTATATTTGAAACCTTGGACTTTAATTTCCTTTTGACTGAGAAAAACAACATCCTCGTATCTGTAGAGTAAGATGAAGTTAAGAGAGTTAACTAAGATTAAAATTCAATTCTGGAACCACATAATGAGAGAGAATATAAGTAGGTATACTAAATGATCAGATTTCAAAAAGACCGGCCTTCGTGCGATCGGCATAAACCCTACAGCCTGTTCGGAATTGCCTGACATCCAAATTTTGATTGATGTGGAGAAATCTGCTTCTGATGAAAGCAGCTGCCAAAAAAAAATTGATTTGAAAAGAATAAATAAATCAGATAGGAACATTTGTAACAAATGGAATCTCCCAAAATACAGAAGATACTTCTTCAAATATGAAAAGAACAATTATTTTACCCCGGATATTATTTCTAATATTTTCTATTCTGCTTCCATACTTCATTTTTGGTTTTTGAAACGCAACGTGCAAAATTCCAAATAATGTTCAATCCGGCTGTTGTCTTTCCGGATATAATTCAAAATAAATTTGTGCTGTTTTCGTACTATTCCTATCAAATTTATAATGAAGTTTCAACATATCTCGTTTTTCTTCATTTGAGAATGAGGATATTTCGGAGTATTTAACTTATGATGTTTGATGAGTTTTGACAACAAGACCATCTCATATGAAGTTGTTTTTTTAATACATGTGGTTTCAGAAGAGCAAATCACAACAAATTATACATCAATGAAATCAGAATGAGAATCATTATTTCACTGTATGAAAAAACAATATGGCACCCATAATAGAAAGAAAAAAGTTGATGATTGCCAGAAGACGAAACGTCGGATAGTAAATTTGAACATGAAAACGTGTAGCTGAAAAAGAGTATCAATGAAAATGTGTTTTTGGTTTTGAGCTGTGTTGTCCATATACGCTAGGAAGAAATAAAACGAAAATACCGATTTTCAGTGTTTTCCGAATATTTCCGAAAATACTTGGAATTTTACAAGTTTCAAAACGGTATTTTGTTGAGCACAAAAAACGCAACTTTGCCCTAATTTAAGCTTCGACGTATCTCCTGTAGTTTAGGAAATCTCAATATGGTGCAGGTCGAATTTGAATTACCTGTATAGACGAAAAAACAATGATTGGGAATGCTCATTGAAACTTCCTCTGATTTGAGAGAGTTTCCGACTTTTGGTATTGAAAAACATTTTGGATCATGGTGCTGTTGAAATTGAACTTTGCAAACCAAACCACCTTACCTCGACTAAAACAAATGAAAATTTAGATTAAGGCATTGCTGAACGAAAATGAGCGAAAAATTATATCACAATTTTTTCTTAAACAATCCCCCCGTACTACTCACCCACTGCAAAATGTGCTTCAGCTCTGGAAATATAGAAGTCGACGAAATTTTTGCTGATTTTTATTCCAAAGCTGTACGCGCTAATTGCCCCCAAATAATTCTTGTTCTTCAAAAACTCGTCCCCCTTAGCTTTGATGAACTGAGGGTTCCTCTCTTCTGGCCTAATGTCTTCGCTAACGAACCCAGCTGATCTGCGGGCTTCGGCTTGCTTCGTCAACCACTCGTTTTCCTCCTCTAGACGCGACTCCCTGCTGGGAGTTGGAAACTCTCGTGGGGTGAATTCTATTTGAAGAGTTTTGGCGGTTCTTGGTTGTATGGGTTCGGAAGTTTCGACCCTTTCAGATTTCTGTTTAATTGCTTTTCTCCGCAGGTGTGGCAATTTTGCGTTTCTCGAAATGCTTTTCTCCCATTCTGCGATGTCTCCTAGAGCTGTAGCTTCCTCGTGCTTTCTGATATTTTCTATAGTATTTCTAGTTAAGGTATCCGTTTCTATTTGCTTTCTGACCGCCACTCGTTTCAGCTCAGCGTTTTTCCCCAGCTTTCCTCGCACTCCTTTTGGGTTTCCTGGTAAAATTCCTCGAGAAGTTCCTTTTTCAACTGTAGTCTTTCTGCTTTCGGTATATCTGGTTCCAAAGTGTTCCACTCCTCATCTGCAGTTTTCTTCAATTCGAAAATTATTTCTGTGGGAGTGATTGTACATTTACTAGCAGCTCGTTCGATAGGTTCAAGTAGGATTGCTTCGAAATACGTTTGTTCGTAAGAAGCTTTGATGTATCTCGACGCAATAATGATGTCAACGTTGGGGGAGTTTCTGCTCCTCAGTGGAACTTGTATTGTTATACTGTCAGATGTTTGTTTCCACGTGTAATCTTTGATTATTATGGGCATTCTTGAATCAGAGTATATCCTAATTCACTGACGGTTCAGACAGTGTGTCAACTTCCGTCGGACTTTGTTTCATCAATATTCAGTTTCTATGGTGATGTAGTTTTGTCGTGTTATGTGAGAATAAGTATACAGCGCCGCGTTTTTTTCAAGGCCAAAACACAAGCACTACAGGAAAATATTTGAGGCGATATCAGAGCGGTACCTGTGCGAAAGTAGCGATTCACATTGGATTTGAATCGCTGGAGATTAAATCGATTTGGAAAAATGTTCTCAGCAAGTTTACTTCACATGAACGCAGTTCTCCAGATGAGAGAGTTCCTAAACAGTGAAGTTCGAGGTGTACTGAGTTGAACCTCAAAACGATGAGCAGCCACAGTCCGTCGCGTATTCCTGATATGTAACGCTCTTGGTGGAATCAAATGTGCCAAGTCAGTTGGACGCTTCCTGTGAAAGTATCAATAAAAGAGAGACAAATCTCCAACTCTTCTTCGATGTTCCAGGCTATCAAGGTTGCACGTGATGATCGCGTCTCCAATCAGGCGGATGGTTCTTTTCTGGACGGAATCCAGCAGAACAATACTCCAAAGAAGGTCTGATCTGAGCTTAATAAAGCACCAAAAGTTGCTAAGATATGTACAGTTTTCTGGTTCGGAACAGTGTTCCAAGCTTTTGAGAAGTAGCCTTTGTAATTCCAGATACTCATTGTTCCAAGACATATTGGAGTACATTCCAGTTCCCAACAAACTCATCGAAGCATAAAGCGGAATTGTCTGACCTAACATTATTATATCCGGTTCGGAGACATTAATTTATCAACTTGGAGAAAACCGATGCCTGGGTTTTTGTGGCATTGAATTGAGCGTGGTTACTTTCACCCCAATTCGAAATAACGCCTAGAACCTCATTAAGATATGTAACCTCCAGCTGCCGGTAAAGATGCCCTGTAACTGTTACGTCACGAGACCACGTGACGTGTCTAACGAAATCGCAAAAGTAAGCAATCCTGTATGTCTATAATCGTTGAGCGGGCTCCATATATTTCGAAAGTAGTAGCAACTTTTATCATTTTTTTTTCATCTGGCGCTTCATTTATATGAACCTCTGAACTTGTTTGAACGTAAGGGTTTTTGATTTTTTGAGCCTATAACTTAAGAATGCTATGACCTTGAACTATTTGCTTGTATATTAACACCATTTTTTAGCGAGCGCAATCGAATTTATCATTGAAAACTTGATTCACAAAGTTGACGAGTTCCATATTTTTGAGTTCTCTTCTACAGTATTTTTTTCGTCAAAAAGCAATGCTTTATCAACACACGAGATTCCTTTATATCCATTTTCTTCAAACTAACAAAAGTTCCTTCACTCAACATATTCTCTCCCGCAAACTAATAGTCCGACAGCTGTGAAATTTGTAGACGTGTCTTTTGAAGGTTAGACCAGTATCTGTGTCCAATTTCTATACGCCAGTAACGGAAAGTTAATGAAATCTGATAGAAAAATCATTTATATCGTGAAAAATTTTTTTAGACCCTTTGCTCCATATTGTAACATTATTTATTTTCACTGAAAATTCAGTTGTTGGTTACCTACCATTTGAAAACAAAAATCAAGTAAAAAAAAAGTATGTCAGGTGTGGGGTTCGAACCCACGCTCCCTTTCGGGAACCAGAACTTAAGTCTGGCGCCTTAGACCGCTCGGCCAACCTGACTTGAAAGCAACAGTGATTTAAAATGTTATTGCACAATGTTGTGCAACAATATGATAATCATTCAGTGGAAACGATCTAGAATAGAAAACACTTCAGCATTTTCATATACCTTCAATATTGAAATAGGAAATCGTTTCAGTTGAATCTTTTCATGAACTTTTTGCAGATATAGTCCAGTCATCTTAGTAAGTGCAACTCGGAATTTGAGATACCCAACTATAAACTCGTATAACCTTGTATTTTGACATCACGAAAGTTTTTTCAAAACGTAGGTACTTATGGTATGTTGTACGCGACTATCAAAATCTAATCTTGTAATATTCATTTCCACTGGGAAGTCAGTCGTTGGTTACCTACTATTCACAAAAAAATCAAATGAAAAAAATATCAGTTGTGGGGTTTGAATCCAAGCTACCTTTCGGGAACCAGAACTTAAGTCTTAGCGCCTTAGACCGCTCGGCCAACCTGACTTGAACCTGAAGTTGGCAAATACAGTTAATTCGAAATGTTGTTGCACAATATTGTGAAATGAAGTATCTGCAATCTGGCAAACAGCCCCTAACCAAGTATTTATAACAACGAATATTTAGCACCTTACGCTTGTTACAACAAAATAATTTTTTTTGTAAATATACAGTGTGTCCACTAAATGTGCATCAAATGGGAAACTTTTTTATTATCGATTTCTCAGAAAATTTTATTCTTGACAAAAGTTGGTGCATGTTCCAAAACTATACCAAGTGTACCTGAAATGGCTTTATGACGAATACCATACAGGATAGGCCAAAAGATATAAAGTTTGTTCAAGAGTAAAGTACCCTTATTTCAAAAAATATAGAAATATGTTGAAGAGAAAAGTTATGTTCAGATACGAAGTCGTGGCCTGCTATTCGAATTTATTTTTGAAAAATTTTGAATTACCCCCGTATGATACATATTTTTACTATTTTGATTTAGGTAATATGTATTTGAAGTAGTGACAATCAAATCAGTTTGGAGTTATTCTTATCAAATTAAAGTGTATTTGTAAAATTTACTCGGATTTTTATTTTCAGGTGACCGTCAACTTCATGTGTGTTGCAACGATATTTAACAGAACTCTAGAATAAAACAAATATTCTTTTTAACGAGGCAAATACTTTACCAAGTATAATGTTCATATGAATAAACTGTCAAAAGCTATCGCGGATAGTCACGAACAAAAAAGAACCAATAAGCGATAGTACAGAAAAATACCTACAGTAGGTAACTTAACAACTTAACAGGCGCTAACAATGAAAATTATCGAAGCGTCTCTGTATGTCCACCTTCTCTTTCGATGCATCTAATTGTTCGCTCATGAAATTCGTTTAATGTAGATCGCAACACACTAGAGGGAATATTTCTGCAATGAACTCGTATTGAAGTTTCTAGCTCATCAACATTATTAAAGGGGCGATCTCTGTAGACTTTTTGTTTTAAGTATCTCCATAAGAAATAATCTAGAGGTGTAAGGTCTGGAGAACGAGGAGGCCATCGAGGATCGGTATTTTGTCCTAACCATTTATGTCCTATTCAGTCACTGAGAAACATTTCTAGTAGAATGAGCAGGACATCCGTCATGTTGGAACCATAACTTTTGTCGTTCTACTAATACCATATCATCCAAAAACTCTCCTATTTCAGTTTCCAAAAAGTTTAAGTACCTGTAACCATTCAAATTCTCGCGAAAAAAAACGGACATAGTAATTTATCATTTAATATACCACACCAAACGTTTGTTTTCTGATAGTATTGATTTTTGTTGTCAATAATAAAATTTGGGTTGACATCTGACCACCATCTGCCATTTTGTGATGATTGAACCCCTTTTTTTGTAGAAGTAGATTCATCTCCAAACATAATACATCGATGAAAATCTCATTGTTCTTTTATTTCACTCTGAATCCACATGGAAAAATCATATCTCAAATCATAGTCTCTTTCTTGAGACTATCTTGTTTTTTAACCATCACCACAGATGGAAACTAATTCTGCCTTTTCAGTTAACGTTAATAATACTGGGCGAAGCATGTTTAGTTAATGACAAATATGAAAACGTTTTACAGGCAAGTTTTAAGAAGTCACACTATCAAACTACAGTATTGTTTTAGGGCGTATATGTTTTTTGTTCATGGATATCCGCGATAGATTTTGGATTGTTTTTTAATATCTTTTCTAGTTGAGGCATTGTTGTCAGAATAAAAGAAATTTTATACTTTTATTGACAGTTTATTTATATGAACATTTAGTTAGTAAAGTATTTGCCTCGTTAAAAAGATTATTTGTTTTTCTAGAGTTCTGTTAAATATCGTTGCAACAAACATGAAGTTAACGGTCACCTAAAAAAATACAAATCCAAGTAAATTTTACAAATACACTTTAATGATAGTTTGTAAAAATCAATTATAATATTCCATTTCACTCTGCTTTCAATGAAAATATTTATTCACAGTGAACCAATGAAAATGAAACAAGTTCGTTTATATAGTAAGCGTTTATAAAAATAATCGGTCAGACACGTCGATTTCTTGTATTTTGAGGGGTTGAAGCATATTTCCAAGTCACAATCACTCGTAGTCGAGAGGACGTTTCCACCTTTTTTTTTTAAAGAAAGTATGATCTGATACTTGTTTGATATATATTTCAATTCTCTAGCCAACATTTTAAATTTTTGAAAATCAAATTAGCCGTTCCTGAGTAATTAGCAGTTTTATATTTGTTTTGAAGATTGACAAACAAACGATAACTCTCATGATTTTAAGAAAAACATCACTTACTCACTTTGAATTGGTCACCATTCAACTCTTGACAAAAATGAAGTTTGTTTGCAAATAGATTAAGGAATGTTTCCGGCTTACTTTTGTTAAGATCACCTCTTATTATAAACACGAGCTATGGAGTAGACCGCGGTTGTGTAACGGAAACTTTAGATTCCACTAATTTCCACAAAAATCTGAAGGTGTCAAATCAGGTAATGAAGCGGGCCAGTGTAAGGGACCAAACCGGCTCGTCGTGAAAAAGAGGTACCTCATCTTGCTGAAACCTTATATCAGTTAAAAAACTCATTCGGGATTGATAATTTTCCAAATCTATAGATGGGCGAATGTGATTTCTAAGAGAGCCCACTGTTAAGATGTCTCTATAAGGTTTTTGAGGGAATATCCGAAGTGTACAAATACATTCGTAATTCATTTCAGAAATTGCGGGTAAAAGAAAAGTCGCTTGCAACGTATTACCTCAGGAAAATTTCGTAATGTGTGGAAATATTGTAAACAGGCTTTCTTATTGCAAAGGATGATACATTTTTTTTCTTAAAATCATGATATATATAGTTTGTTTGCAGATTATCAAAATGAATATAAAATTGCTAATAACTCGGGAATGGTTTATTTGATTTCCAACAATAAAAAAGCATTGAATTCAGAAATAAAATACCTATCATACGAGTTATCACAAAACTCCACATTCAATTTGAAAAAAACCAAAGTTCAGTCTCACCATATTGTAATGGATTTCAAAAATTTATACTCCAAAACATTTCTTGTTACATAATTTTTGGAAAATACTGAATATCCACTTCGGCAGTGTGCGTTTGTTTGGCCTGAAAAATAAAAAATAATCATGTAATTGAAATAAAAATATGTGTAGTATAATCAGTAGGTTGGGTAAGATTGGGTCCGAAGTCAATGAGTCTATTCGATCCTCCACCGCAATCCGCAAGGGTTTATTGTGGCTTACACCTATTCACACTCGAACAAATAAATCCAGCTTTTTAACGAATCCGATTAGCTTGTATGATGAGTGGTCTTTCAGGTCAAACGGTAAGGGTACGGCTCTGTCCAACTCTATAGAAACCTGATTCGGTCCCCAAAGTATGTGCTCTGCTATTTCATCAATTTCCAAACAGAATCGACAGACATTGTCTTCCGAGAGTCCGAGTCCCTGCATATGACAGTGACCTGTCAGAAGGCCTGTTCATCCCTACTGTAGTCCAACAACAGTTTGGTATCAAGCTTCGAGAGGTGAATAAACGTCTTAAAGTGAGCCAATCCCGGAAGATTCTGCCAGATGTACATAATTATTCTTGCTGTCCAGGTGTTCAATCTTTCTTTGGCAAAGCCTTAAGCCATGCCAATGACAGGTTCTGGTCCGATGGAGCTGCTTGCAGCACCCTTCTTTGCAAGGGAGTCAGCAGCTTCATTGCCTTCCAGGCCAGTATGGCCAGGAATCCAGACCAGATACAATCTGTTGAGTCTTTCTATTGAGGAGAGTCGTTTTTGGCAATTTCCTACCAATTAAGACGTTGCTCGGTAGGAGCCAAGAGCTCCCAACGGTGTTTGAGGTTGGATTCTTCCAATCTCTCAGCACACAATTCAATAGCGTAAATTTCCGCTTGAAATATAGTAGCATAGGTTCCTAGGCAGGTTGCTTGTCCGGGGTCTGCGATTGAAAACACCTGCACCAGAACCGGAAAGTGTTTTTGATCCATCTGTGTACCAACAATTATCTGCTCTTAATATTTCCTTCTTCCAAAGGATTCAGTCCTCTCTACTTAAAAACAGTCCTTAATAATGCAGTTCGTAGTTGTTACTTGGAGGCATAAAGACAGAGATCATTTCCAGAATTCTGCATGTCTCTGTTAGCCAGAGAGCTTTGCCTGGGTCGTATTCTGTAAAGCCTTCGGCTACCAGGCAATTGCCCCTTGAGTGATCATTGGTCTGATAATCATCACATAAATCCAATGAATTTGTTTGGGACCTAAACTTCAAGTTTCACCACAAATCCTCCGAGAGGACTGGCTCCGAGAGGAGCCAGTCCTCTCTACTCGGCAACAGTACTTTGTCATATGCTAATAGTCTGTTGTACTCTACATTGAATTGATTTGTGCAATTGGCAGTGTGCATAAGTCTACATGAAACCCATCTAGCCCCTCTCTCCAGAAAAATGTGGAGAGGAGGTAGATCTAGAAGGATCTCCATGGCCGCTGACGATGTAGTACTGATGGCACCACTGATAGCCAGACAAGCCTGTCTCTGTAAGCCAGAGAGCTTCACCTGGGCCGTTTACCGATTGCCGATTGCCTTCGGCAATCGGGCAATCGCACCATAAGACTGTTCCAAATGGAATGACCTTACCATTGAGGGAAAGTGACGGTAGATCGCCAATATTCTCTTCCTGGTGAAGGGAATTATCACAGTTTTCCTGGGGAAGTATATTCAGTGTTACTCAGAACTGGACAGCAGGTGGAAGTATCGACACAAGTTGAACTGAAAACCAAAAACTCAAACCAAAAAATCAATGAACGAAAAGGTGTACTTTCTAAAAACTCAAATCGTCTTTTCCATATATATTTATTATTATTATTATTATCACATTGTATCAAAGTCACTGAAGTTTGAATTTGTTTACAATAAGAAAACTAAAAAAGGAACTCAAGAAAGAAGTGTAGTTTATTTTGTGATGTTTTATTGTCGAGTGTATTTAATAATAATTTAATGAAACGTTTATATTCAGGTTTTATTTACTGAAATATATACTGATTACATAGTTAACATTCATTTTGTTCTCTAGATTATTGACTGGTTTAAACAAAAATTTTATTGCAACCTTATTTACATTCGTTTGTTTACTTATATTATTGTTTAAATAAAACAAATAACATCGATATGAAGTACATACATTTGGACATATACGATATTCTTTCATAAATGAAGCATATACTCTTGACAGCCTTATTAATTTCAAATCAGAAGAAGAATGACGAAAAATAAAAAAAAAATGGGTTGAATTGAATGTCATAATATTTTATACATCGTTATGTGAGATCTCACTTAATGTGTGGATTTAGTGTGCTCAATAACAAAAAATAATTATTTCTAACTGTTTTACAATTGCTAGAGGCAAATAAAACTTATTATTACAACAAAAGTATCCCAGCAGAAATGTTTGATTTTAAATATATAATATACTATAATATAATATAACATAATATAATGTAATGTAATGTAATGTAATGTAATGTAATATAATATAATATAATATAATATAATATAATATAATATAATATAATGTAATGTAATGTAATGTAATGTAATGTAATGTAATGTAATGTAATGTAATGTAATGTAATGTAATGTAATGTAATGTAATGTAATGTAATGTAATGTAATGTAATGTAATGTAATGTAATGTAATGTAATGTAATGTAATGTAATGTAATGTAATGTAATGTAATGTAATGTAATGTAATGTAATGTAATGTAATGTAATGTATGTAATATAATGTAATGTAATGTAATGTAATGTAATATAATATAATATAATATAATATAATATAATATAATATAATATAATATAATATATATAATATAATATAATATAATATAATATAATATAATATAATATAATATAATATAATATAATATAATATAATATAATATAATATAATATAATATAATATAATATAATATAATATAATATAATATAATATAATATGATATAATACAATACAATATAATTTTATATTATGTAAACTACACTTTGAAAAAATTGTAATTGTTTTCTATCCAACATTTTCAGTAAATAGTTCCCAAGTGGCGGTCGTGGTGATGAAATCAAGGTATGTTGCTCATTCTGCAGATCCAAGAATAATATTTCAATTGAATAAATCATGCAATGATCAAACATGTTTTGGTTTTTGATTTTTTCAGTATTCTCTATAACATATAATGAATTATCAAACAATTGTTTCTGTCACTTACATTATCACCTACCTGCCTACCATTGAGAAAACATGAAAATATCAATTTCAGATGATAAGCCTCTGATTTGCTGTACATTTGAAGTTCGTTCATTGACTTTGAGAGTATCTATCACTCGAATGAAACTATAACGTTCCTGATCGCCGCGGATAATGCTTCTTCACGTTCTGTATTATCATTATCAATTTCAGGTTGGGTCGCTCCACGATTGTTGAATGAAAAAACATACAATGTCGAGTACCTTTCTCTTCCTCTTTTCCAAAGTCAATATTGTGCCTGCAAAACCTTTTCACAAGATCAAGTAGTAGAATAGAATCTATTGACTACTTTGAGAAAGTCAAAAATCTGTGGAAAAGGACATATTAGCCAATAAAATTGCCTGGTCATACCAAAAGCACATTTATGCTGGTCCAACTGCATGGAATGTACTTTGGCATCAACAGAATGACACGAGTAGGCAGGGGTTATACGGGGTCAACTATCGCCATGACTTGAAAGTAACGCTGTGAAAGTCTTACAACGAATGAGCCGAAGAGAGCAGAGAACGAATCCGTAAGTTCACGAGAAAAATTCTACGGATTACCAGCGACCGGGGAAAGGAGCGGTTAGGAAAAGCAGTAGTGAAAACTTCAAATGAGGAGAAGCTGTTTGACAATACCAACCCCAACGGACAAAATTATGTGTTCCATGTCACAGGAAAGGTCTGAAGACACCAACGTTGTGACCAAAAGACTGTTGCACCCCGTTAATTAACTAAGGCAAACCGCTTTATCGTGACGTAAATATTCGCCACCGTATCATTATACAATGAACGCGAAGAACGTCAAGAATGTTCAAATGAAATAAATATACAGTGTGTCGGGACTTATCAGATAAGGTCAGTTCAGAATGCAGAATAGTTCGGACAGGCAAAGAGCGACAGTAAAAAAGTGAAATAAGTGTGATAATCATCCTTGGTTTGTAATATTTCTTTTCAAATTATCCTGACTTTTTTCAGTCACGATATATTCTACGAAATCTTTTGATTGTAGCTTGAGAAATGGTTCTTATGCAGATTCTGTGAAACATGTTCTTCCTTACGAATCAGTAGAGAGTTGTCCTGAAAATCTCCGGAAGAAAATTAGATTAGATAATTTAGGAAACACTTGCTACATGAATAGCATTTTACAAGTGTTGTTCATGACGAAGAATTTCATTTCAAGAACAAGGTTTCAATGATGAACGAGAACGAGAATGTTTCCTACTTATTCACCGAACTTAAACACCTTTTCATGCAGCTGCAGTTTCGTACGAATGTATCATCTTTCCCTCCAACCGATTTCCTGGAGCCTTTGAAGTCCACTAGATACTCGTTAGGACAACAAGAGGATTGTTCCGAATTCTTGCGGTTCTTGTTGAATACTCTTCGTGAGCAAAATAATAGCATAAAATACTCCTGACCGCTCTGGATTGAATGCTTCCGTATAGTATATCTTGTTTTGTGAATCTTTTGCTGGAAAAATCCTCACTTCGCTTTGTAGTACATGTTCAAGAGGTAGTAAAAATGTATGTGAATTTGTGGAACTTCAACTAGCGGTTCCTAATACGACTAATAACCAGTCCGTGCAAAGCTTATTGTTGAATCGTCTGAAAATGGAACTTTTAACAGGTGATGATCGACTGTATTGCCAAACATGTGCCAAAAGAACTGACTGTTATAAGAAAACAAGTATACAGTCAATCTAATAATAACTCTGATGATCCTCAAACATGACTCAACTTCTGACGGAAGCACCAAACTCTTACGAAGGTTCGAAATAGATGAACACTTCAATCTAGCAGACCACTATTATAATCTTCATGCAGTCATTGTTCACTGTGGTTCTGGCGTTGAATCCGGTCATTATTCCGCCTTGATCAAAGACGAAACGGACTGGTTTGAGTTTGACGGTAATCGGGGCACTAAGTGTTTTGGCGATGTATTGAATTTATTGAAGCCTCTGGAGATACCCTACATTGTGTTTCATAAGAGAGAGGATATTGGCAGATCAAGATCTTCAGATGATGTGGTGCTGCAGGTTTTTCCGGGTTTTCCTGCAGCTGAAAAAGCAAATGCGCCACTGGAGTCAGTGAAGTCGCTCCGTGGCTCCAATTAATTTTTGTTGTTGGTTTATAATTTCATGATTTGTATTTTGGAAGTGTTATTTCATATTCATCGAACCAAATAATTATCATATATTCTTCATTTCTGTATTTTATTGAATATACGTGATATTAATATTCCATGTGTGACGTCAAAGAAAGTTTTTGTCAAAAATGAAATCATTAAATCAACTGCAACTTCATAATATCAAATGGAAACGATCAAATCTATACACAGGAAAATGTAGCAATTGAGTTCAAAAACGAGTTAAGTCACAATAATGTTGATATTGATATAAAGCATATTTTATTTTTTATAATTCCTTTATAGAAAACTGAAAATCATTTACAATACTCCTATATCTTTCAGAGGTTTCTAAAAATTTTTGATTTCATTGAGAAACATCCATTTTTTTAGTTTTTTGCATCTGCAAAATTTGTTGTTCATAATGGTCTTTTTATGTAATTTTATTTTTTTGTTTCTGTGAAGAGAAAAGAAATGAAAACCTCCACTACATGAACTATTTCTTCACACAAAACATGTTAGATAAACGACAACCAAAAAAAAATAGAATTCATCATCATTATCAACCATTTGCCTCCAGCTGAAATAAAGTACTCTTTTTGGAGCAGTGAGAAAACATCAACAATAACAGCAACAACATGTTATAGCAACAACAATGTAAATCATAAGAAAGTTATACAGACAATGATTCATTATCTGTGAGGTAAAAGTAAAGCTTTATTTATTTCTTCTGAACACAGTCTGTGTAACTTTCACGTTTTACGTATATAACTTTATCGAATATCTTCTATCTACAACGCATACATCGTTTATATATGCTAATTCGATTCCAATCAAAAGTTCATCATTGGCAAAATATGAAAGTCAGATTCAGCAAATGGCGGTTAAGATCATAACTGTTTTCAGATGTTATAACCGAGATTTTTCAACATGATTTTCATTCAGTTTACCAGTAAAATTTCAAGACGTTTTATTCAACGATATTTCAACTGATTGACTGAATAATTCAAGTCGACTCGATAAACTGAATTGAGTGAAGTTTCCTGATTATGTCGACATTGATACAACCTATTTGAAACAAAACCCAACAGAATCATAAATAACAGATTCTTCAGTGACAGATCATGATCATTCGAAATGAAGCGATTTCGTGGCATTATTGACTAACAATATTGTGACAGTTTTCTGGTAGTTCAATATATGTTTAGAATGTTACAAGTTGTTCAATGAGGAAAAAAATTTCGAATTTCTTTAAGAATGTCGTTTCTCACCGTTGTATTCAAACAATAAACATTCGGAATTCCAAATTCAAATATGGACTGTTGAAATATGCGTTTGTTACATTTTTCCTGTTTTACTCTTCTGTTGTTTCTATACTTTTAGTACTTTTTGGAATTTGCCTTAGCTTTACTTGATATTTGTTTGTCCTTCTGAAAATATGTTTGCAGTCTATTCTTATTTCATTGTGTAAGTGTTTTAAATACGAAACTGGTTGAAAAATTATTGACTGACTGATTGAAAAGAACTAGTTTCGGAATACCAATTTAATTTTCGAATTAACGGAAATTTTCAAAATTTTGAGTTTAAAAATTTACAAAAATATTGATGTTGACAGAATTTCGATGGTAATATATACTCCCTTCAAACTCCTTGTCCTACAACTTTTTCATCGTATTTTCATTGAAGAAAACAATTTATGATAATAAAAATAACTTTCAATACAAAGTTATCTGTTATATGTACCGAAATCTCATCAAGTCATCATACTTGTTATTGTTATTTTTTTTTTGGTACCCACCTTTATTTGTGAAGGTCAAGAATGCAAGGAGAAAAATGAGGGAGTGAGGAGAGGAAGAGAGAGATAGGGAGAAAGGGAGATCTTTCCGAATTTGACTTTCTTTACTCATTTTTCTTTCTCACTTCTTGTTGCCAATTGACCAGAATGTCCATTTGAGTAGTTAACTTTTGACTACCCAAATGAAAAATTCCCCAACTTATGTTTTAGAATTTATGGATTTTCATCAAGTGCCAATTCCATCATATACGAGTTCCGGCTATTAAATAACGAGGCTGGTTAAGAAAAAGGGTTTCACTATAAAAATTGTTATATATTCGAGTGCTCCCTTTCAATATACCCCCCTATCCTTGTCACACACCTTTCCGTACGTTTTATCCATTGCTTTAAGCAGTGCTGGAAGTATTTTTTAGTGAGGCACTTTAGGAGCTCTGCCGTTTTTTGCTTTACCGCTTCCATCGACTCAAATCGAGTCCTTTTCAAAGCAGATCTTATCTTCTGAAACAAAAAAAGTCGCACGGTGCCAAATCTGGCGAGTACTGCGCATGTTCAAGCACTGGAGTGCCTTTATCGGCCAAATACAGCTTCACAGATAGCGCGTTATGGGCAGGTTATTCTTCCAGACCTAGGGCCGTTTCTTACCAACTCGTTCTGGCAGTGTAGTCAAAACTGACAAATAGTGAGTCTGGTTGACAGGCTGACCCTTTGAAACCCATTCAGTCATCACGATACCGTTAACGTCGAAAAAAACACATGGTTTTCGGCACGAGAAAGAAACACGTTTGTTTCAAACCGCTACTGCATAAATAATATAATAGTGACGAAAACGTGTTTTTGTATGTGAATATAGAAGATTTTCAGATACCCAAAGCACTACTCGTTTTTTCCCCACCCTTCTAGAGCGCCCTAGGCGCGCAGTCTCGTTATTTATAAGCTGGACTTCGTATGTTGCAGAATTATATTGTTATTACAATTAAATTATTAAAAAAACAATTCGAGAGAAAGAGGTGAGATATATTGCATAGAAAATGTATCTAATCATAGTCATATGGTGATAAAAAAATGTACAAATGTCAATCAAGACGTGAGGAAATTCGATAATCCAATATCTATGTTTTTGAATCTACTAACAAATGAAAAAATTGAATAAATTACAGACAATCTTAACTTCAAGAAAGCAACAGGCTTTGATGAAATTCCTATATAAATTCTTAGAATAGAATATATTTGAAAAAGGATGAATTCATGAAAGATATCAATACTAGTATTTCTTGTATGAAGGGTGCTTTAATAAAATCGTTTGCAGAAGTCATCAAGAAGTTGTGGTCAGAAGATTCATTTGATAAAGTAGTAAATACAGCCTCCTTAAAAAATCAGATTCAAAGTTTTGCTCCTCGATTCATGGGTAATTCCCATCAAGACGCCCAGGAGTTTCTCCATTATCTTTTAGAAGAGGTTAATATAATTAATGAGATACCTAAACCAATTTTAACGGAGATTGACGAAAAATTGAGCGACAGCGGAAATGCACAAGAGTCATGGCTCACATATTTGAGGATGCATAACTCTAAGATTGTAGATAATTTCGTTGGCCAATTGAAATTCACGATGAAATGCACACACTGTGGATACTCTTCAGTAACATTTGATCCTTTCTGGGATTTGTCTCTCTCCATACCACAAAGAACCGACCAATTGAGTTTGTGGCAATGCTTAGATTATTTTACAAGAGAAGAAACTTTGGATGGAATTGAAAAACCGACGTGTTCGAAATGCAAGGAAAGAAGAAAATGCATAAAGTCCCTATCAATCCACAAGTTTCCCTATATTTTAGTAATACATTTAAAAAGATTCTCTCCAACGGAAAGTAGAGGCAAATTGAATGATGTCATCGAATTTCCTCTAGAAGGATTGGATATGGACAATTTTGCAGGAGAAAATGTGGCTACTTGTTATAATCTATATGCACTTTTAAATCAGAGTGGGACTACTAACAGAGGACATTATACAGCATACTGCAGACACCCGTATACTAGCGCGTGGCACAAATACAACGATTCACACGTGTCACCAATTTCACCAAAGTCGCTTGTGAGTGGAGAAACATACGTCCTTTTTTATGTAAAGGAGGGAACAAAATCGCGCCTTTAAGATAACCGAGGGAAAGTTTCTTTGTGCAATTATTATTTATTTTTTGTTAATTTCTTACATAGTAGAACTTAATATTGTGATTTTTTAATAAGTCAGTATGAGTCGAGAACAGTTGCAATAAATATATCTCTTAGAATAGTTGAATCTGATGAATCATCAATTTAGAACGTTTTGTGGAAAACTTGAAAATCAAAATTTTGAATGTAAATATCTGAGGATCTTTTGTTTGAAGGTGGTTGACAATGTTTCGTGGTGTATTTCATCAGTTCGGGTTTCCATATAATATAAATTGATTTGATAACCCTGAAAAAATCAAAAAGATTAACCGAAAATAAATATTTTATTAATCAAAAAACTGAAATTACAAAGAAATAACATACAACAACAACTGATATCACCCAAAGACGAATGTGGATACTAACAATCGAAACGTTGTGACATAACTTGGTGAAAAATCTTTTAATTTTTATTTTTCCATTTTTTGTAAATAATATTTTTGATTTTTTCCATTTTTTCAGCTTTTATTAATATTTCAATTTTTATTTGTTTGGTTGTTGTTGTATGTTATTTCTTTGTAATTTCAGTTTTTTGTTTAATAAAATTGTTATTTTCGGTTAATCTTTTTTATTTTTTCAGGGTTATCAAATCAATTTATATTATATCAGACAAAGGAAGTCCGAACTGAAGAAATATCTGGTGATCTGTGCTATCTGTGGATTTTGACTAGGCTTTCGACATAGTCAATCACCAAAATGTCTCAAGTGATCTCCACAATAAAGGAATGGGAGGTAACAGATACTATGTTCACTTCTAATGAAAATTATTTTAAAATAAAAAGACAGTTTGATTGAGAGACGAGAGTTTCATTAATTGCATTTTTGTGGTGTTCAACAGAGTTCTGTTTCCAGAATTACGTATTGTTTACAATTTAAGAAACCTGAAACTACACTTTGTTTTTTCTACGTACTTCAGATTACCAGATGAAACAACTGAATATATGAATATTTCTTTAAAATAATGAAAAAATTATATTTCAACATAATTTATTTTATTAGATCTATCTTCTCGATGTTGTTGTTTCCTGTAAGCGCTTGATGAAAATGTTACTTTGGAAAGTGTTAGAAGTGTGCTCTTCCATATATAAATTACGTAAATGACTGAAAAAATCGTTATGAATAACTTTGTAGCCTCCCATAGTACATAAATTTTAAAAAAAACACTTTTTCCTATTGAGTTCGTTAATAATTTCCTCAACTGGATACTAGGTCGTTCAAGGTCAGGAAAATTCATACTACCTTCAAGATATATTTTCATTAACTTAAAAGAGGTATTCAGATTCATGTTATTTGTGGCAAACAATGTCAACTTTTCGAGAATTTGAGAACCTTTCCAGTTTCTGAGTTTCAACATACACAATGTCAAACTGATATTTCACACCAATTTTAATAAATCGAATTTCTGAAATATCTGAAACTACCACGTCAAGAGCTTTGGACTCAGTTCAGGATTTTGCCGATGATAAAGACCTTTTGTTTGAAATTTTCCCCTTTCATGAAGTCTATAATGGTATTGAGTAGTCACTGAAACTAATCAACAATGCACCACAATCATAAGAGTTCATTTTATTATCAGGCAATACAAAATTATACGGATATACTGAGCGAGTTTTTCATAAAAGTTGTTCTCAGTACTTGGTGTTGTTAATTTGTGCAAATTTTACTTCGATCACAGCACAGTTTCCATTTCTGCTATTTCCGTTCGGCGACTGAAACAAAAAGAATTGTTTGAGCTGAAATGAGTTTGACAGAACAGTATTCACGATATGATCATTTCTGAATTTTTGGGACACACAAGAAACATCAGAGACAATTATCGCTGAAGAAGCACAAACAGTTTCAATTTACTTTTTCAGGAACTCTTATCTTTCATAATCTAAAAAAAATAAATGTTTGTTGAAGGGGAACTTCAGGTTCAGTTATTGCGTGATATCGAAGAGAAATGCTAAACCTTTAATGAGGGAAAATTTTGGAAAAAAAAACGTATTTGTTATTTAAAATAATTTCCTTGCAGCTCTATACACTTTTCCCAGCGATGTTTAATAAGTTTGATACCGTTTTCATAATAAGAACTGTCTTGCGGTTAAATCTGTTCCATTTGCTTTTCCATTAACCAGCTTTCGCCCCTCTACGAACGACAACTCTCAAAAGTCGAATCTTGTGCGAGCTAAGGACTAACGGGGTCTTACCTTTTAACGTGTGATTCCTAACACGGTTTGAACGATAGAAAGTGAAAGTCGATCGTCCGGCCTTGCGGTTCGAACCACCGGTTCGCACAACGTTCGATTGACTGAGTAGAGCTGACTACCCACGTCAACCTGTCAGGCTATTGTCCCCTTAAAAATATCTATCAACTGCTGATATCATTTTCTCATCATTGGAAAATCTGTGACCAATGTGTCATTTTTTCAAGTTAGGGAACAGAAAATAATTCGAAGGGGTTAAATCTGACGAATAGGTTGCATGAGGTAGCAATTCAAACTTCAATTCGTTAATTTTGGTCATTGCGACAATGTGATTTCTTCTTAGCTAAATGTAGCCGTTTTTGCTTGATTACTTCAATCAAACATTGCAATAAGTTCGCATAATATCCGCCGTTGACAGTTTAACCTTTTTTAAAATAAAAATGTAAATCATTTCACGCGCATCCCAAAAAACCGATGTCATAGCCTTGCCTGCATAGGAAAAGGTATTGGCCTTTTTCGGAGCCGGTTCTCTCTGTTGAGTTCACTGTTTTCATTGTTCTTTTGTCTGGACCCATGTTTCTGCTTCGTTGCTATGAACCTTCACTAAACACTGTATTGGAACAATTTCACGACACTGTTTTCGCCCGAGTGTCAACAAACGCGGCAGCCATCGTGCATAGGAAACCTGTTGTACTTAGGACGGTTTTTTTTAAAAAATTTATTTAAATTCAATATTGTGTACACAAACGATTTTTCCATATTTTAGGAGGTCACTTATTCGAGTATCCTCCAACAAAAAATTAGAAATGTTATGTTACATATTCACATGTATTTAAGACGTTTGAAAAAATGGCAAAGATGGCCAAAGTACAACACACCCTATGTACCTTGGTCACTATCAGGGTGTACCTAGGACAGATCAAGAAATTGGGGGTAAAACATGGACAATTAAGGAGACTATTGACTTTTATATACTACAGTCGTTTTATTCAGATCTAATCTAATCTAGATCTAATTATATCAGGTATCCGTGTTAGGAATCTACCTATCGTACCTGACAAATCTTGGGAAATGAAATATTTAAACAATCATCTTTATAAACGATAATTAAGTACTTCTTTTTTAACTTCATACTCAGTCATAAGGACTAGCGTTTATTAGAATATTATCAATATCTAGGTATATTATTAGGTGTGAAGCGTTTAGCAGAAATCCTAGTACTTCTTTATCTCCGGAACATAAGCAACTTCTCTGTTTTTGTTAATTCTTTGACGTGCTTACATTTTTTCTTTAATGTTATTGGTTGGGTACAGATTCCCTCTTTTTCTGACCATTTCCAGTTCTTAGGTGATTTTTGCATGGATTTTAACAAAACACCATCTTCAGACATTGACTCAATCTTCCCAACGAAATAGGAACCTTCTTATATGAATATAACATAGTCTCCAATATTGTAATCAACTTTATTCATACTTTCGGTCTGTAAGGTTTCAGTTTCACTGTCATTATTAGAGACATCTTCAGATGTCTCACTCAGCAAATAATTGACACAATCTTCACTGGTTTCTGAAGGTCTTCTCTTCTCTATCTCTAATTTTAGATATGTTTTTAGTCACAAATTTTTTACTCGTATTTGCAAACAGATTTATGGACGTTGATTTAGTTGCGACACGTTTTTTAGCCTTCATATTTTCAATTTCTTGCTTTTCAGGTGTATCAGTTAGTATACTGGATCGTCCTTTTTGTCTTCCCTTTCGTATTCCTTTATGAGGATCGGCTTTTGGGTGAGGACGAATCATAACTGGCGATATCAACGTTAGTGATTTCGGGCTTAAACCTTCCTGACCTGAAGTGGTCGACTGATCAAAAAGCTCCTCATCAATTCTGGTAGGTGATGTTTCGACTGGTGGACGATCAGAAAAGGAAGCGCGCACAAAATCAGCATCTGTAAAGATGTTTTCATTCAAAGGATGAAAACCAGTCGAACTAAGACCTTTAGAAATATTGTTTGATGTGAAGGCAAGAGGAAAACTTTTTCCACGAAGCCAGCAATATTATAAATAGTTAATGGGTTTCTCACAGGGCCTGGAGTCATGAGTAACTCGTTCGTCGCTGTATTAAAATAGGTCTTAAATGGCCCTAAAACAGACTTGTCCAATGGTTGCTAGTATGTGGATGGAGAGTCATACGCGTTACACCATTATATTTTGCCATTTGTAAAGCTGGTACTGAAATGTGACTTTCATGATTGTCTAATAACATAATGTTAGGACGTTCCTTGGTAGGCTTTGTATATTTGATAACATGTTGAAGAAATTTCACAAACATAGATTCGTTCGACCAACCAGATGGATTAGCACCTCCAATATTGCCTTCAGGAGCTCCAGTTAACATAAAATCCTTAAAGTTTACACGAGGGATATCAGCATAGGTAGGACAAAACTGTCACCTGCATTAACAGCTGCTGTCATTGTTACTGTCGTTCCTCTTTCAGCACTAGTCACTGACCCAACTTGCTTTTCGCCCAGAGGTGCTAATGTCTTGGGAGAAACATGGACAGTTGACAACCCAGTTTCGTCTTAATTCCAGATATCTATCGCTGTTATGTCAGGAGAACAATTAGAAAGGGCTTTCTTGAAATTATCAAATGTTATGCTCATTGTATGTTTATTAAACGCCGAAGCGAGCCAAACTCGTGGCTTCAGGCTTTCTCAAGGATAGTTCGTTCTAGTATCGCTTCCTAAATAACCGGAGCCAATAATCTCCGGCCATTTTATTAGTGTCCCAGCTTTTAGGGTACGTTTTTTCATGGGTATCCCATCATTGGACCAACGGAATGAGGAATTTGAAGTTAATTGCTTGAAACTGAGTTAGATAGATTTATGGTAGCCTTCTCGAGTTTGTAAGAGAATGATAATTCTAGAAGTTGTTCATTTTTCTCTGCATCTTCTGGGAAAATCTGGAAATGGTTTATCTGCTCACTCCATTTTGGGTTTTTCATAGAAAATTTTGAATTGATTTGTGGGTTCAGGAATATTTCATCTTGAAGAAAAAAAGAGAATTGAAACTTTCTATGTTTTATACCACTTTTATTTGTAACTGAAGTTACTGCAGTAATGTGGTAAGAAACAAAGTTTTAATTCCCTTTTCTTCATTATTATTTCCTACCACGTAGTAATGGCTACATCCATCAATTTAATATTGCATCTAATTTTTGAGTAAACGGAAGAGCACCCAATATCGATGTGGCAGCCAGGAAACGACTCACCAACTAATCGGCTTCGTTAAGAAGCTGAGTTTATTTGGTCGAGTGTGAATAGGTTTGAGCCACAATAACCCCTTGCGGGTTTCGGTGGAGGGTCGTCGAATAGGCCCACTTACTTTGGACCTAACCTAACTTAACCCCTTTGAATGGCGATACTGATTCTTTGAATTATAAATGAATAGGCTCGGTTGTCACTGGTAGAGTTCGTCATTCTTCCACCAATTTCTTTCAACAATTCAGAAGCATGAGACCCAAAAACACCAAAGGCTACGATTGCAAAAGAAAAAAAAACAATTGAAGTACTGTATGACCTCATAGAGATTTAGAGATTTAGTAGAGATTTAAATTTCTGTGAAACTGAAAAGTGTGAAAAATTCTTAAAACTTTCATACTTACCCAAATAAATCAACGTCGCTACCCCTATCCGGATTTAGCGTTCGTAATCTAGCTCGTGCTTGTTCGCCGGAAACGATGACACTAAAAAAGTGTATATCATTAGTACCTTTCAGTTCTAAACCAAGCAATAAAGTAAGAGAGGAGATTGATGGCGGAATAAAGTTGTCTGGATGTTTTCCATTTCTTTATTTCTTTATATGCTTTTGACGAATAGGCACGGAAAGCCTTTTCAGTGCTGACAGTGGCGTAGAACAGGGAGTGACTCCACGATTATTTCTATTTTTTATTTTATTTCATTTTGTTCATTTATCTAACGGACAGCACCCAATATACAAACATATTTTCACAAAAGCTCTACATGAATACTTATAATTATGATCAATCAAGATCAATTGAGATCAATCGAATCAATATAAGTTAATATTGATGAATTTGTGAGTCTTTTAAATGCCATATTCATTTTCTAACAGAAATCGAAGAATATTTCGATCAGAAATGTATATGACATTCCTTTCGGGGGATTAGCGAAAAAAACAAATAGTCTGGTGATTCAGGATCTTGAAAAGTATCATAAACTAGCAAGCATTTTTGAATTTTTCAATAAACACAGAAAAATATCCATAAAATTTGTTTCGGTTTTTTGAAAATCACTATTTTCATAGTTCCACATTATATTTCAATTTCAATTTATGAAATTCGTTAAAAATAATTGAAATTTTATGATGCTATTGAATGAAGCATTGGGAAACATAAACATTGAGAAACATGAAACATAAAGTTCTGAACTCATATGAAATCAAGGCCTGCCTAATTTACTACGCGAATAAAGGTTGTTTTAATAGTTTTTCCGTTTCAACTTCATTTGTTTTTGTAGATCCAAGTCTCAATAAATATTTATTCTGATCTGTCATGGTACCTACTATTCGATAGAGAGTTTTTCCTCTATACATTGATGCTAACCAGATCGATTTTTGGCCAACTTTTCTCGATGAATTCAAATTGAACCAAAACGCTACCGAAACCGCTCGAAAAATTAACCAGGCATTTGAAAATTAACTGTTCGATGTTGATTTGCATAATTTCATTCCGGAGAATTTAGCTTCGAAGATGAGCCCCAAAGTGGTCAAACTACAGTAACCCAGGACAAGTGAGAACTCTGACGAAGACAGACCCATCACAAACAGTGTATGGGGTGGCGAAAGAACGGGGCATCAGCGCAGATGTATTTTTTATGGTTGAAAACGTATTAGAAAGAAGTCCGATCCTGCTCCATGACGGCGGTCTCCACACGTTTCACAAATCACCCTCCGAAAATCAACCGAATTACCTCACCCACCATACTTCCCAGACCTCTCGCCAATAGACTACCATCTTTCCAGGCGGGTTGGCTGTTCTTGTTCATCTTTCACTGCCTGAACCACTGTGCATGCTGTTTTTGGCGAGTGCATTGGCTTGGGATGTGGGGGTTGAGCAAACCGGCCATCAGATGCCTGCTTCCACGTAGCTCCGCTGGATACGGAAATGATTGAATCACTTGTGGTTCTGTTATTCCTTTACTGAATGGCATCCCAATGATGCCGATGGCTTGATACTAAGTTGTGTGTATCCGTGCCGAGAGGATGAATGACACTGAGCCTATCAGCTGTATCAGCGGAACCTTCGAGATACCGGGCGCCTTCTCGTCGTAGCATCGCCTCGTCACGGTAATGCGGGTCTCTGCCATGATTGACTTTCTTTCCCGACGACTGAGTCGTGTCCTCAAGAACGGGGTACCTCATGAAACCGCCTTGCACCAGGTGGAGGAACAAATCACCCATGAGCAGATTAACAAACGTTTGCGCTCAAGTGATGATTTACCAAAACCAGAGGCAAAAAAAGCCCTGCACGGCATCATCGGGTATAGCTGATGTGCAAAAACCGTCATTTGAGAAGGTTGTCGCGGGTATTAAGGTGGGAATCTTGCATCTTGACTATCCGACTACCTCATTAACGATAGAACAGCAGAGCATATACTTTGTGCCTGCCTCGTTGGAGACCGAATCAGTTTTTTGGAGTTTGGCAGAGCCGTACTCTTACCATCTGATCTGAAAGACCACTCACCATACAAACTAATCGGCTTCGTTAAAAAGCTGGGCTTATTTGGTCGGGTGTGAATAGGTGTGAGCCACAATGAACTCTTGCGTGTTGCGGTGGAGGGGCGAATAGACCCACTCACTTTAAACCTAATCGAACCTAATTATCTTTCCAAGAACTTCGATAACTTTCTCATTGGTAGAACCTTCACCAATCAGAACCAGCAATGACGGTCTTCGTTGACTTCATCAAGCCCCAGCTCGTTTTTATGCTGAAGACTTATTCAAATGTCATTTATGTGAATGAGTATACAACGAGATATTAAAGTTTGATGTAGACTCATAAAAATGGACAAAACTTTTTGAACAACAAATCAATCATGGAGTTTGAATAATACTTCAAATCAAATATCAAAACAATTTGTTACGGAACATGACTCCCACGAAATTTTCTGTATCCTCTCCTGATTGCTGACTGATGAATAAACGAACCTTTTTCGATGATTTCAATTTTTGTAGTTCAGTGAAGATACTACGGAATATGTTAAATTCTATAAGTCAAATGCCATGAAAATATTGCCACATAGTTTCACTGCAACATTTCCTCGAACTACGCTCATTTGAGGTTTGAAATGTCTCATTGTGAAAACCATTTTGGTATGTTGTTTTTTTTTATTTCATGATATTGGAAATATCCAATTTCAGAAGTCAGTGTCATCAAATTTACAACAGAATGCTTTTCACAAATAACTACAGATCAGTCGCTTTGCTATCAGTAATATCAAAAATCATGAAGAAAGTTTTGAAGCACCATATCCTCGCATATTTGGAAGGCTTCAACATCTTGAGCAATCATAAATATGGCTTTCGGAAACAAAGATCAACATGCGAACTTCTATCGTATGTCACCCCTATTTGGAATAACGAAATCAAGAAACATGGAGAGTCAAGAGTTGTTGCGCTTGATATTTCTAAGGCCTTTGACCGTGTGTGGCATGAGGGTTTGCTGGCCAAACTTCGATGATATGGTTTGTCGGATCATTTCACCATCAACGCTGGTGATCCTCAGGGATCCATAATGTCTCCAAACCTCTTTTTATTGGATATTAATGACTTATTGAAAAAAAAACAAGAATTCAAAATATTCCTTTGCTGACGACAGCACACTTGTCTTGTATTCCATTTGGATTCCAGGACATCAGTTACGAAGGCACAGGATGCAACAGGAGGTTGCATATCTTAATGGGGATCTAGAAGTAATTTCAAATTGGGGTGAAAGTAACTGGGTTCATTTCAATGCCACAAAACCCAGGCAACGATTTTTTCCAAAAAGATGAATGTTTACGAACCAAATATAATAATGTTAGGTCAGACAATTCCTTTTTCTGCTTCAATAAGTTTGTTGGGGCTTATAATGGACACCAAAAAGCATTGGCACAATTATGTCGTTGGAACTGCAAAGTCTGCTTCTCAAAAGCTTGGAACACTGTTCTGACCCAGAAAACTGTACACACCTCAGCAACTTTTGATGCTTTATAAAGCTCAGATCAGACCTTCTTTGGAGTATTGTTCTCATGTATGGAGCTCTGCCCCCAAACATACTCTGAAGTTGCTGGATTCTATTCAGAGCCATTCGTCTAATTGGAGACGCGAACTTCACTTGCAACCTCAATAGCCTGGAACATCTAAGAATGGTTGGAGATTTGTCTCTCTTTCATAGAGTTTTCACGGAAAGTGTTCAAGTGACTTGGCACATTTGATTCCACCAAAAGCGGTACAGAAATACTGCTCATCGTTTTGAGATTCAACTCAGTACACCTCGAACTTCATCGTTCAAGAACTCTTTCGTCTGAAGAACTGCGTTTATATGGAATAAACTTCCTGAGAACGTTTTTCCAAATTGATTCAATCTCCAGCGATTCAAATACAATGTGAATCGCTACTTTCGCACAGGCACCGATCTGAGAGCGCCTTAAAGATTTTCCTGTAGTGCTTGTATTTTTTCTTGAAAAAAAAACACATTGCGAATCATTTCTGTGGATCACTACATTTTTCCAAAAGCCATACAAAAAATTAAAATTTACTAAAAAAAATATTCCGAGATTACGTTGAAAAAATTGTTTATACATCTGAAAAAATCATCTCTAGCATTCGACAGCTGCTTGTATACGTAAAAAACCTCCAATTAGAATAAAATGAAGTTTCATTTAGAAATTTCCAAATGGAAATGACGATTGTGATGAATCCGTCGGAATTTGTATCTGATGATGACAAAGAATGAACCAATATTGATGAATATAATGATGAATCATGAAATTTTCAGTCGGATACGATAGTTGGCAAAAAAAAACTAGTAGGTATATTATTATTGTGAATTTGGGTGATGATTTTCTCATTTTCCAAACCAAATTTTAGTATGAATTGAATGAATGAAGTTTATTTTCGAGAGTAGGAAGCCAGAATGTATTTTTGCCAAACATTTCAGTTATTATTATCATTATTTATTTTGAATTAATTGAATACGTATTCATCGGGATATGACATTTGAAGTAGACGCATAGAAACGGACTAAATACTTGAAACAACATAATAATACATAAAGAGTTCCAGGTACTTGGTCACCATGTTCGACAATAGTTGAACGCTATTTATACCTTTTTATTTATTTATTTAATGGTCATAAAAATTTAAAACAGAAACCAGGTCCACTAGAGTATCTATATTATAACAAAATTCGTATATCTTCACAGTAGTAGCTATAACACTATTACATAATAATAAGTTGTAAATCTCCTGACATGATAGTAACAATTCAACTTTTGACTCGAACAGTTTACCTGTTCTATTTGTATGAATCGAAAAAAAGAATGAAAAGGATGTCAAGCCTTCTTCACTTTCAGGGTTTCATGGTTTCACACAGTGTCTAGCATTCAAGATGGAAACTATTGGAAAAAAAAAAAACAATATTTGTTGTGGAAATATACAGGTTCACATGGGCTATTTTTAAGGGTATTCAACAGGATCTGACTGCAATATTTTCCATATTCCTTCAAGGAGGCCATGGTCATCCTAATCTCCAAACCTAACAAAAACACCACGTTTCCCATACCCATCGGCCGATAAGCTTGACTCTATTGATGAGCAAAGTAGCAGAACCCGTCACCCTGAAAAACCTTGAGGGCTAGACCGATTACTGAACATCCTACTACACAAGAAGTTTGAATTCAGGCCCAAACATTCAACGTAACTCCAAGTTCTGGGGGTGGATAACTTCGCGACTGAAGATTTCAACCTGGCCAAAAGTCTAGCCGGAACGATATATTCAAGAACAGTTTTAGCTATACGAGAACAATAAAGAGACTATTCGATTTTTTAGCTAACTAACGTTGCCAATGCTTAGTAGTCCCTCGAGTAGTCCCTCAAGGCGCAATTCTTTTTTGAAACATTTTTTTGCTATATATGGCAGACGTATTCAATAGGGTGGCTCTCTACGTGGAAAACATAGCTCTGTCAGCCAGATTCACTAGTCACCAGCTAGTCATAGAATACCTGCAACAACAAGCAGACAGTTCAGAAGTCTGGACCAATCTGTGGAAGATTATCAGTAACCATGACAACAGCCAGATGATACTATTCACCTAAAGGAGGGCACAACCGAAAGGATACGTCGTCTTCAACGGATTTCAGACGAATGAACCTGGGGTTCACCTATGATAGAAAACTAACAGTCAGATATATCACTACCTCCACTGATTACGGCTAGTATGCAGAAACATAAAGTATCCAGATCCAAACATTCATACCTACGAATGATCGTAAATGCTTATAGATACATACCCCTCTAATACATCAACTGGGTTTTGGATCTTAGCACCTAATATGTAGATGTTCTCCTGAGAAAAAACGCCCAGAGTATTTTCGAGTGAATTCATCCAGCGATGCGCAATCTCGAAGACGCACTGAACATCCGATTCATTGCATACAGTTAGGTTTGTTCTGGTTCTAACATCCGAATTTGTTTGGAAACAGCGCAAGACATGATGCGTACCAACAAGTGTTCGAAATAGTCTCGGACACTTGTTCAAAGCAGAACGCATTTTGAGGAGACCACTGTGCCTCCTATCATATATATGAAGTGATGAAGACGAGAAAATACTATTATTCATGTTCATTTTGTTATGTAGCGTATCCTTATAGTCAGTTGGAATGTTATCTAACCAAAATCATCAATTATTTGAATCAAATAAATAAAAAAAAATTCTAGCAAATAGCCCAAAGAAATTTCCACATGAATGCGCCTGAGTAACGGGAACAGTTCAGCCACGAGAGCAAGAACGATTCGGTACGGTTCAAGATGGTTTAGGATCATTTCGCAGTCGAAACCAGAACGCTTTATATCAACTGCGCATGATCGTGACGTCCTAGAACCTGAATCTCGTAGAACCAGAACCAAACCTAGTAGTCTGCGATACACACACTCGTCACCAGTAAGGCACAGGGGACCACCTTGCAAATATTACATATAGTAGAGTCAACAAACACAAATGGATGAAGGAAAAACAAAGCACCAACCTTCCAACCAAAAACGGTTATATATCTATCTCGCTGAAGTACCAAGCGGCGAGTTCAGAACCGCTTGGAAGTAAATGCCGATGGACCACAGAGATTTTAGCTTCTACATACATTGACAGTGTTGGGAAACTTCTCAAAGCACTCAACACCGGAGGGGCATGATGGCTCATGAATCAGTTGTTGTTGAGACTTCGTAATTTTACCTTCATCAACACATAAACTACTATTGGTATCTGCTGCAGTAGTGGATGATACAGATATCACAAGTTCCTTTTGGCCAGCCCTAATTTTGTTCTTTATGATCATGACTCTGGCCATGAGATACTTTTTCTTATATTATCACCAATTTGTCATTGCCAGACGAATGTGGAATGATGACTAATAAGCTAGCAATTTCAATAAGCAACTCTGAAATCTATCATGCAACTCACCGCCTATACTTCTGTATGCAGTGAACGATTCAGAGAAACTGCCTCTGGAAATTGCCAAATTTTCTTTGATGTATAACACTTTCAACTTATATTTCATTAGGCATATTTAATAAGCAAATTCATCTAACAAACTTTATATCTATTAGGATTCAATCAATAACTGAATTGAAGACAACCCTTGAGGCGATGTTCCTTCATGAAGACCAATATTCAGGATCAAACAAATGATTTGAATTAATACCCAGATCACGTAGATAAACATGGAGCAGGAAGAACAACGGAGGATAATCCCAAATATGCAGTTATGTCTACAATCAGCAGCTTGCAATAATCGAGACCCTCTTTAATGATATTTATCAGCTGTAATATCCCGAAGACATTAACGATGAAATTTAATACAATATCCAAGGAGTTATGGAACATAATTAGAATTTGAGATTTTCAGTTTCAATAAGTATATTTTTTGAACTCAAGAATAAGCAAATAATCAATATTGGAGAGATTGAGCAGGGTATAGAAATGAGATATTATGGCACAATTTTAAAAGATATGAGTTGAGACTAGGCAAATAATCAATATTGAAGAGATTAAGCAGCGTATAAAAATTGGATATTATATCAGAATTTTGAAACAAATAGGTTGGAACTAGGCAATATTGTAGAGAATGAGCAGGATATTGAAATGAGATATAACAGAATTTTGAAAGAAATGAGTTGAGCCTAGGCAAATAATTAATATTAAAGAGATAGATTGCATATAGACTTGAACACATTGCCAATTGCACAAATCAATTTAATGCAGACTGCAACAGACTGTTGGTTTACACTGGGAGTTACATGCCTTCAACAGTCAACTACGAACTGCCTCATAAAGTACTGTTCCCGAGTAGAGAGGACTGGATTTTCCGGGAGAAGAAAATATTGAGGGCTGATAATTGTTGGTTCATAGATGATTTGAAAACACCTTACGGTTCAGGTGCAGGTGTTTTCAGTCGCAGACCCAGGATAGAGATATCAACCTGCCTAGGAACATATGCGACTGTATTTCAAGCGGAAATACAAGTCGCATACAAGTCAATAAAAATATTCTCGGACAATCAATCGGCGTTGGAAGCTCTTGGCTCCTACCGAGCAACGTCTAAGTTGGTAACAAATTGCCAAAAACGACTCTTCTCGATAGGAAGACTTAACAGATTGTCTCTGGTCTGGATGAATAAATAACGATGGTTATTTTCTTCATTCGATATTCACTACAAATATCATTTTTCTTTCGTAATACTTGCTGATAATAACTTTCATTTTGAATTTTTGATTGTTTGGTTCACTTGACAACCAGGAAACACACATTTATGCAGTGAATTTGATTGAGCTATTGAATCTATGGAGAAAAAACTGAAAAGTTTTGAGAATTTGGTGAAGTGGAATAGAAAAAGTATATTGCAGCTAATAATAAGGTAGTACCCACTGCAAGAAAACAATTCAATATTTTTGTCAGTGTAGTTGATTCCAGTGAATGTGATTACAGTTCATGTCTATCAACAATATTGATTTGCGAAACTCTCTGGTACTTCAATTCAAGAGTGTACTGAATAGAATTTGAATTTTTTGACTTCTTCTGCACGCCATAGAATAAAATGTGAAATTGTACTTTTGCATTTCGATTTATAGTCTATGCACCAGTTTGTGTGAATGCTGCTTTCCGATTTTTGGCAGTGGTCTACAGGTTTTTAATGCCCAAAATAATCTCAGCTAGGCTAGAGAAAAATCTTCCCTTCCCCATGTTGGAAGTGTTACATGCCGACGTGAAACCAATATTTAGGGCAACAAAAACCATCAGAGAAACTCTTGGGTCAGCAAAGGACCCCAGAAAACGTTCAGCAAAATCCGGGGAATACCGGATTCCTTGTAGCTGCGAAAAGGAGTATAGGAACACAAGCGATATTGTCGCCTCGAACAAACCGACAGATCAGCTGTAGCTCACAACAAAGAAGACACTCACATTATCGCATTCGAAGACATAGTATGACTCGATAGAACTCAAAATCGCTCTTCAAGGGTATATAGAAAAGCAATAGGAATTCAAAAACACAGGAATGATTCGAAAGAAGAGAGGAGGCGAAAAACATTATCAAAATCTGGCTACCTCTCTTCAATCGTACACAAACAAGATTAGGTAATTCAAAATCTGTTTTAAAATCTGTTTTTTCCGTTAACCAGCTGTCGCACCCATACGAACGACAACCCTTAGAAGTCGAAACTTGTGCGAGCTAAGGATTAACGAGGTCTTACCTTTTAACGTGTGATTCCTAACACGGGTTGGACGATAGCAAGTGAAGATCGATCGTTCAGACTAGGGCTTGAATCATCGACCAACACGGTAGTCAATTCGGGTGAGTGAACAAATCACCCACGCCGAACCGCTTGGCTACCGACCGACCAATTAAGAGAATACCAATAATGATATAAAACCAGATTCGAATACCAGTATTGTAGTTTCTGCGCTGGAAACAATGGTAACAACAACTTTAGCACCAACTCGAGCCCTCCACCCGATACCGCAATAGTAGACGAAATGTCAGGCATAAAAACCTGCAGATCGCGTTGAAAAATTCCGTTCAAAAATCATACAGCTATACAGTTATAGCTTGTTAAATCTAGGAAGAGACTTGATAATTCTTTCTCTTTCACTCTCTCTCTCTCTCTCGCTCTCACAGTCTTCTAATGAACGCACATGTAGTGGGCGGGACCATAACGGAATTCAGAAAGCTTTGCCTATATTTGACAAGCTGTATCTACTGCCGTGAAAGTTTACATTCGCTGTCCGGTTTGTCTCACTGTTAAATAATTATTTGAGCAACTGTCATCAAAAGTGACATTTTTAATGGTTGTTGAAAGTATGAAAAGATGATGTTTACCAGGTAGCTCGTTGAAATTATTTTTTATTTTCAACCCTAGCCTTGAAAAGTATTTTTAACACGATTTTTTTCGACCAAATAGCAATAAACAAAATATAATTACTCAATTTTCAAAAAAGTTGTACAATTAACAATAGATATAGATACAATTGAATTCTGTTACAAATGTATTATTTGCATTAATTATATTATTATTATTATTATTTATGAACATCAATATGAAAATTACAATTGAAACAACTGCTGATAATAATACTATATTGAAGAGGCTTGTAATATATTTGAACTAGTGACAATTTCATAGGCATTAACATTTAATTGTTGAAGTGAAGAGGAAAATACTGTAACTAACGCTGGAGCTAGCTGTTGGGATTATTCTTTCAGAAATAGTCTTTTAATGAAAAATAGATTGATCCATGCTACTGTTGTAGACTTCCATTCTCCGTGCTTCTTAATATCCGTTATATTTGCTCCTGCTTCTGCTAGCAAAGAAACAGAAGACCTTCAGAAACAGTGACCTGTATATTTCTTTGGTTCCGGAAGGTTCAGAAACTCAGCAATGATAGAGGGCATTTTCTCGAACGGGTTTATACCAACTGGGTAGACACTGCATTTATAATCTGAGTATTTCGGAAGAAAACGTTGATAACTGATGACAGAAGGGCATAATGCAACGGATTCATTAAAATACTTATGATGCACTGTTTGGAACCTTTGGTGTAGTAATTAATATTACTGGAGTTTTTTCCCAACACCAAACCGTTATTTCAACAACTCGACACGTGTGTTTCAATCACCAAGTGATCATCTTCAAGGGAAAGATCGAATAAGTTTGAGGTGATAAAATAACTGTTTGGTAACTATTAATATAGTCAATGTTTTTTCCAAAAACAACGAACTATTTTTGTTTTTGTATTTGGAATTTGGAATCCATCAATTTAATGTAGTCTATTGATAAATAGTACAGCTCATCATGCCCACAGGCTCTATATATTCCGAAAATAGTAGCAGCTTTTATCATCAATTTTTTTTCATCTGACGCCTCATTTATAAATCTCCGGACTTGTTCATACGTAGGAGTTTGTGATTTTTTGTGCTGAAAACTTTCATTTTTCAGCTTTACTTTGAAATATTTGTTTATGTTAACACCATTTTTAACGAGCGCACTCGACTATCATTGAAAACTTGCTCCAAAGTTGACGAGTTCCATATTTTTTATTTCTCTTATAATTAGACTGAGGAGACGGTTCTTCTGAAATTTCCTTCGACGTTTTTAAGTCTACACCAGTTAAGAAAATTAGAATATGCGATGTCGTACTGCGGAGCCGATATTTTTGGTAACAATTCAAATGAAAATATTTTTGCAGCCATCATCAAGAACTTCAAATATGACTTTGAATAAAACGCGTGAGCTGTAAGTAATACTGTTTGTTGGTAACTAGGTGATTTGGCGTCACCTGATACGGCAACTTCACAGGAAATGCGATAAAATGAAAATAGTTAATTGACAAGAGATGTCAGAATGAGTTTTTATAGGAATATTGAATTTATCTATTTCATTATGAAAACAGGACAGTTGTAGAAAAACCTTTGTATGATATTTGTGTTACAAGAAAGTTTTATAATGTTCAACTCGCTACGCTTGATTCGCAAACTTTTTCACCCACAAAATTTGTTTAATCTGTTTAAAATCTGATTTTCCATTAACCAGCTGTCGTACCCCATCGAATGACAACCCTCATAAGTCGAAACTTATGCGAGCTAAGGATTAACGAGGTCTCACCTTTTACCGTGTGATTCCTAACACGAGTTGGACGATAGCAAGTGAAAATCCATCGTTAAGACTAGGGCTTGAACCACCGACCAATACGGCAGTCAATTCCAGTGAGTGAACAAAGCACCCACATCGAACCGCCTTTACTTTTAACACTCATATTGATAGCAATATTCAACTTCATTCAAAGCTGAATATGTGGAAAATTATCAAAATTTCTTCATCGAGTTTAGTTCCTATCTTAATCCAATCTGTGCTCTTGTACAATGCAATATGTTTTCCTTGACCTTCACTGATTTCATTCCCTTAAGAAAGGGCAATAAAAGAGCTAGCTCAATAGTGAAGTAATATATTGGGACAAAGCTCGAAGTTCAGGCGATTTCTCGGTAGCAAACTAACTTAATAGAGTCAGACTTCCGTTCATATAAGAACGACTCGATTGTTTCAATATTAGATTATGTTACAAAGGAAACGTCTTCAGCTTACTGAGTTACGAATTAACTTTGACAACGTTGAAATGGTCGATTTTATATAGAATTTTCGACGCAATATGTTTTAGAATTGAATAAAAAGAACGATATAGTGGGCTGTTGAAAAAATAAGGTGTTTTTTTTAATTGGTACACTCTTCCTGAACTAATGTTTACAGTTTGAGCTGTTTAGCATGTTGAGTTTGTTGGTGAGAAGCATAAAAGTTTTTCGTGTACGGTGATTTTCTGCTACCGATCAGAGAATTTTCATCAAATTTTTTTTGAAAAATGGAAGTAGGTGATCAGAAACATTCAAAATGTTGACAGTGGCATACGTTAATTGTACTCCGAGTCAGAAAAAATATTCACATATTATACAAGCTTTTCACAGAGGGTTGAGAAGACGTGAATGACGCTCACCTTGGTACCCCAGCACATCAACAACCGATGAAAATTTTGAGAAAGTGGAAACAATAGTCATGGAGAATCATTGATTCACTATTGGAGAAGCTGGTGAAAATATCTGCATATCGGTCAGCTCATGCGATACAATCTTTTCGGAAATTTTGGGCATGAATCATGTGGCAGCAAAGTTCGTTCCAAAATTACTGAATTTTGACCAAAAAACCGACGCATGACTAAATGCTGGATGACCTCAACCGTGATCCAGATTTGCTTGGAGGGGTCATAACTGGTGATGGATCATGGGTATATGGTAATGATATCGATGATGAACTCTGGAAAGCCAAGACAAAACAAGCACGCCAAATTCTATCAAATGTCGAAATTTTGCTCACTGTTTTATTCAACTACCGTGTCGTTGTGCATCAGAAGTCGAACGGTCAATAAGGAGTACCAGTATAGTGGAAAAGCAATTCATTTTTTCGAAGACAAAACACAAGCACTAAAGGAAAAATTCTTGAGGCGCCCTGAAAGCGGTGGATTTGAACTGCTGGAAATCCATTTGGAAAAACTTTCTCAGAGAGGTTATTCCACATAAACGCAGTTCTCCAAATGGAAGAGTTCTCAAATAGTGAAATTCGAGGTATGCTGTGAGCAGCCATATTTCTTCGCGTATTTTCTATATGTATCGCTCTTCGACGTTCCAGACTATCGAAGTTGCAAGTGATGTTCACGTCTTCAATCAGGCGAATGGCTCTTTCCTAGATGGAATCCAACAGCTTTGGGGTATGCCTAGGGACGGAGCTCCATACATGGGAACAAAACTCCAGAAAGTATCTAAGAAAGAGAGACAATTCTCCAACCTTTCTTCGATGTTCCAGACTATCAAGGCTGCAAATGATGTTCGTGATTCCAATCAGGCAGATGACTCTATTTTGGATGGAATCAAGGTGCTTCACGATATGCTTAGGAGCGGAGCTCCATATATGTGAACAATACTGCAAAGAATGTTTGATCTGATCTTTATAAAGCATCAAAATTTTCTGACGTGTGTACAATTTTCGAAGCAGAAATCGGAATGGTCTGTTCTGACATTATTATATCCGGTTCGGAGACGTTCACCTTTTTGGACGAAACCAATGTCTGGATTTTCGTTGCAATGAATTGAACCTGATTACTTCCACTACAATTCAAAATCACTTCTAGATCCATATCAAGATATGCAATCTCCAGGTACCGGTGAAGATGTGCATCCGCAGCCAATGTCCTAGAATCGAAATGAAATGACGAGATAAATGTACTGTCGTCAGCAGAACAGTATATCAGATTCCTTTGTTTACCAATAAATTGTTGATATACAATAAAAAGAGAATGAGAGATAAAATAGATCCCTGGAGAACACCAGAATTGACGGTAAAAGTACTGCCACTTGCAGGGAAAATTTTTTCAGGAAGCTGGAGAGCCATCACAAAAATGATCCAACAAGCCATAGCATTGAAGTTTGGTGAGCAAACCCTCATGCCAAACATGGTTAAAAGTCTTAGAAATACCAAGAGCAGAAGCTTTTCACACTTCATGTTTCTCGATTGCGTTATCTGAAATATGGGTGACTTACGATATAATATCGCCTGTTGGTCTTCGTTTTCGAAAGCCATCTTGTTGGTGTTCGCTCAAGATGTCGAAGCCTTCCAAATATTCAAGGATATAGTGGTTTACGACTTTCTCCATGATTCTTGATATCACTGATAGCAAAGCGACTGGTCTATAGTTATTTGGAAGGTTGTCCTTGCCATTCTTGGGAATGGGTTGAATGTGAGCAATCTTCCAACAAGAAGGAGAACACCTTCCTCATAAGACAGGTTGAAAAGTGCAAAATACTGGTTCGAATTCATTTGCGTACTTCCTAAGTATGATGACGGGTACTTCATCAGAACCAGACGCCTTGTTGATATTGAGCTGATTTAAAAGTCGCCTGACTAGACGTCATTAAGTTACTTCCGGTATTGTGGATTTTAGTGGCTGGTGCCTTTCCTAGAAAATCGACTGTCGAGTGAAGGCAAATTGTTCAGCTGATAGATTTTTCTACGGCTCTTGCAGTTGAACCATCAGCCCGTCTTTGTGTTGGAGTTGTGGATTCCGTAAAGTTTCGATTAACAGCTTTGGTTGCCGACCAGAAGGATCTAGGCCCGTTGAGATTGGCAAGCAGTTTATCCCTAATTATCTGATTGTGGAGTTCTTTGCCTCCATTTCATGACAACACTGTAATCATGTCTCAGATATCGTATCCACCAGATTTGCCCCCCTGAGCCTATTTTCTGCTTCCAAGATTGAAGAGACCCATGAAAAGACAGCGTTTTGCGACGATTGAGGAGATAAAAAACCAAAAAGTGGGTATCGTCACTACTTCTAGGCACAAATCTGTTTAAAAATCTGTTTAAAATCTGTTTTTCCGTTAACCAGCTGTCGCACCCCTACGAACGGCAACCCTCAGAAGTCGAAACTTGTGCGAGCTAAGGATTAACGAGGTCTTACCTTTTAACGTGTGATTCCTAACACGGGTTGGACGGTAGTAAGTGAAGATCGATCGTTCAGACTAGGGCTTGAACCATCGACCAACACGGCAGTCAATTCGAGTGAGTGAACAAAGCACCCACGCCGAACCGCTTGGCTACCGACTGACCATGCTGGCATAAATGAATTATATCTGGTAAGAACGACTTCGAATGGGACATAATAGAAATTTATGAATAAATAGATGTTATTTGAGGAGAATGAGAATTCCCCTTTTTTTTCAACAGAGTGGTATACAGCGTGGGAGTATTTTCATATCATACTATGACAAGAAAATACAATGGAGCTAATTGGTTTTGGAGGTGATCTTTCAGCAAATTTGAATAAGGAAACATTCAATTGACCGTTTCAGGTATGAAAAATAAATATCTCCAAATGCATCGTTTCTTCTTCCGTCTTTTCAACATTTTTTTTATGCACAGAGAGCAACAACACAATGCTGCATATCCTCTCAAATGCATGATGATGATGTGGAGACAATTAATTCGACCGACGAACATGATCAGTACTGATCATCGCTTTGAAACTGTTCTCAGTTGAACCCGGAGAATGATGATTTGAAATTGAGATGAAAAAGTTATTATTATTTTTTTCCTCGGAAATTAAAAAAATTCGTACTTTTATATCTAATTTTCCTTATCTCTAATAAAACCTATTCTACTTCATTCATAATGCAAGTTGTGAGTCGAGAGATCATGCAAACACAATACAGAACAATAAGCACATGGTTATACTCCTCCTAACACTAACAGCAAACACGTAAGTCTCTGACTTACTCAGGTGATTCGGAAGTATCCAGACAGGATGTGAGACAGTTGCAGGTGCTAGGACGATGACGCTTACCATTACTTACAACAAAGATAAAGAAGAGTAAAAATGGGATCAAGTGTGAGAATAATAACAGGCTTTGTCAAATGAGGAGTTCAAAAATAAAACAATCACAGATAAACTAAATGTGACTTTAAGGTTTATAGAAAAACTCAATATTGATATAGACTACATTATGAACTGACAATGAATGGTCAGAATTCTGAAGTTTGGAACCTTTGGTGTAGTAATGAATAAATCTGGAGTTCTATACGTACGCTAAACGGTTATTTTACACACATCGACACGTATTTCAATCACCAAGTGATCAATTTCAAGAGGAAGATTAAACCAAATCTATAAAAAATGTTGTTTTCATTCATATCATAGATACATCTGCTAGGTAACTGCGTCTTATTGTCTTGAAATTAATTTCACATTGTTACCTAATCCACTGGTCAGGTAAATCTGATAACTAAAAATATTATTTCAACAAGCTATAAAGTAAACTATTAGCTATTGGTCCGCCATCGTTTATACATAATATTATATCATCAGTTCGGACATCTATTGTCTAATATGAAGAATCTGTAAGAAAATTAAATAAAAAAAAATTAAAAGATTATCGGACAAAAAAATGTATCAAGCAAAAACTAAAATCACAATGAAATGATATACAAGCAACAAAAAAAAATAAATATTATCACAAGCTGAAAAAAAATAAGAAATCATTAACAAGAAATGAAAATCAAAAATATAAAATCAAAACATTCCAAACCAAGTTACTTCATGACGTTTTGATTGTTAGTATCTACAATCGTCTTATGGTGATAACTGGACTCATTCCTTCGAGTATTTCATCAGTTCAGACTTCCATTGTCTAATATAATATAAATTGATTTGATATCAAAAAAATTAACCAAAAATAACAATTTTATTAAAAAAAACTGCAATTACAAAGAAATAACACAATAACAAACAAACAAATAAAAATAGAAATATTAATAAAAGCTGATAAAATTGAAAAATTAAAAAATTTAAATTATTATCAACAAAAAATGAAAAAATAATAAAAATTGAAAGATTTCAAACCAAGTTATGTCATAACGTTTCGATTGTCAGTATGCACAATCGTCTTCGTGTGATAACTGGACTTATTCCTCCGAGATCTGACTATTTATAGGTCATTCGAGTGCTTTCACCTATCCCCTCTTCCCTCTTTCCGCTTCATTGGTTTTGGCGCTAGCTTGACCAAATGCGTTGTTGGACAACATATACGCAACCAGTGTTCCTTTTTGTGGATGATTTCAGCTTGAGCCCACTTGATGTTGTGTTGATGAGTCCAAACATGCTCTGATATTCCGGATTTGCTGGTTTCTCCTCGCTGTGTGTGTTTCTTGTGCTCAGCAATGCGAACGTTCAATGGTCTCTTAGTTTCACCGATGTATGATTCTCCGCACTCGCAGGGTATCCGGTGAATGCAATTCTTGGAATCCTCCTTGTGGATGATTTCAGCTTGAGCCCACTTGATATAAAGTTGAGCCAAACATGCTCTGCTCTTCCGGATTTGCTGGTTTTTCCTTGCTGTGTGTGTTTTTTGTGCTCGGCAATGCGAACTTCAGATGACCTCTTAGTTTCAGCGATGTATGATTCTCCGCACTCGCAGGGTATCCGGTAAGTGCATTTCTTGGAATCGCATTCCGCATTTGGTGGCCTGATTTTCGTGAGACTGCCACGGATAGTGTTCCCAGATCTGAAGCAGGTTCTGATGTTATACTTGGACCCAATCCTTCTTATCCTATCCGACAATCCTCTGATGTAGGGAAATACAAGTATTGGCTGTGGCGGCTTCTCGTCCTTGTGGAGCTCTTGCTGTCTTCCAGCTAAAGCCTGTTCCACCATCACTTTGAAGTAACCATTCCGTTGAAGGTCATTTTTGATGATGCCTAGTTCCTTTTCGAGACCTTCCTTTGTATTTTAGAACGCGAAAGCATGATCTAGTAGATTCTTGATGAATCCTCTCTTAGTCGATTGATGGTGGTTGGATTTCTGATTCAGATACTGTCCCTTGTGAGTGGGTTTTCGATATGAAGATGTTTCCCATTTGGTCTCGGTCCTCTTCACCAATACGTCTAAGAATGGCAATTCGTTGTGTACTTCCTTCTCCATTGTGAAAGTGATGGAAGGACTTACGTTGTTGATGTGCTTCAGGAAAGTGTATAGTTCTGCATTTCCATGGTTCCATATCATGAAGGTGGCGTCCACGTATCTTAACCAGATTCGGGGCTTCTTGTGGGCTTGTTCAATGGCCAGAGTTTCAAACCACTTCATAATATTATTATGTCGACTCATTTCTGAGTTTTCATAGCCGTCTAAATGCCTGTTGTTGTTATCTTGTCTAAATAATCTTAATGAACTGAAATCTGTGGAATGGTTTTGTTGCAAAACCGTATGCGAAATTATCCAGGAACCTGTTACCAAAGATGATTGCCCAAGTAAAAGACACCTTCAAGAAATGCGACAACTTACTCACCCCTCAACTGGAACGGAACTTACAAGTTTCCAACCAGGTTTTAGTATCAAAAACTCCTTAGAGTTCATACAACATACGAAAAACATCGTTCTGCAAGAAGGTGGGATTTCAATTTCATTTGATGTGAGTTCTTTATTTTCTGGTACCCAATTCCACAGACCTGACAATACCTCAGAAAATTAGTGGAGAAAAATAATTTCAGTGATAACAAAATTGATGAATTCGTTTCTCCCACTAATGTGTGTATAAAACAAAACCGTTTCTAGGTAGTAGGTTGCTTTTATGAAAAACAGGAGGCTATGGGTAAACCCCTGGCCCCTACCTGGCTAACCATTTCATGAGCTGATTCAAAATGGAAACCAAAGAAACGTCAAAGAATTTCGTGAGGATATGACTGAGGTATGTGAATGATGTTTTTGCGATATTCTATAACAAAAAATCTGATATTGAGAACTTTACATATCGGATATTTACACGTCGGATATAATTCAACGCCCTTCGTGGTATTAGCCACGGGAGTAGTTGTTTTCTGATAAGTGTCAGCCCATTAACCTACAGTGTATCTGAAGAAACAAATTGTTCCTTTAGATAATTTGATTTATAGCCAGTCTTCAAGTTTGCACACTGACTATATGTGAAGTTTTTTCCTTATACGTGCAATTGGGAAAATTTCGGATATGCGGATGTGTACCTCGTTCACATGCAGATAGGGCGATAACAAATATGTTGTTTGTTGTCCGCTTCAGCCTAGTTCAAGAAATAATACTCTGAAGGAATTCGATTTTTTTCAATTATCGGAAATCATCGACTTTATGTTGATGATAGACATCACCTTTCACTGACGAGTGGCCAAACAGCCCGAAACCAGTGCAAGTATGTTTCAATGAGTGAAAATCTATTGCGGCAGTTGTATCGCCAACAACATATGCAGAAATAACTTCAGTAAATAATCCTGCACTGACACCTGTCGGATATAATCCAACGCCCTTCGTGGTATCAGCCAGAGGAGTAGTTATTTACTGATAGGTGTCACTCCATTAACCTACAATGTAGGGACTTGAGACTGGCCTGAACAAAATATTCCTTTAGATAATTTTATTGAGGAATTTGTTTCAATTGAAGGGGTTATATTTTTAGGAGTGAATAATTTTTGGGGAAGAAAGTTTTTCGCTTTCTACTACTCCATCTTGATACAAAAAAAAAGATGAGGGAATCTTCCAAAGAAAGGAAGGAAGTAATCAATTTGAAAATAAGTAACTCTATACATGGATGTGTAGATCATGCAAAGTAACTTTCAGGCACAAACTGAAAGAAAGTCCTCCTGAAACAGCTACTTTCATATAAACATTAAATTACACGAAAGAAAAAAAATCTTTCGAAACAAATACTTCCACATGAACACTGAATTATACAGAAGATACTTTTCTCTACTCAGTTTGTATTTCAAACATTCGTTATGGAATAGAAATCAGATATCATTCACATGAGTTCTACTTTAAATGAATGGTAACAAATTGCACTTACATGTAACATTGTCATCCTCACCGGTTTACATCGATGTTTCGCCGTAAGACACTTCAGTACCAAATTGGATAACATTATAGGAAATACACACATTTTGTGTCTGAAAGTTACTTCTTTGCATGATCTACACATACACGTATAGAGTTACTTATTTTCAAATTGGTTACTTCCTTCCTTTCTTTAGAAGATTCCCTCATCTTTTTTTGTATCAAGATGGAGTAGTAGAAAGCCAAAAACGAATTTGTTTCCTTTTCAAATAACAGACTTCCATCAATAATATTCAAGCATGAGTCAGAAAATGAAACTTTCATTTCTTGACGTTTTGGTAATGAGGAGTCAATGTGAAAAGCTAGAATAGGATGTATTTAGAAAAAAAACAGGCACTTACTGGTATTCCTAACAGTACACATCACTGTGGACAGCACAAACGTGCTGCCTAGGTCTTTGGGTAGACCGCCGACTCACCTGGGCAAATCACATTGATTATATCAAGTGCAAAGTGCAGATAAAGATAGCTAAACTCTATCCTCTGGTCAATAGAAATTCAAAACTCGATCTTAAAAATAAGATTTTACTATACAACACGATGTTCAAGCCTGTCATCATGTATACTTCAGGTGCTTGGGGACAAACCGCCCCGTCAAACCTCTCCATTTTGGAAAGGTTGCAAAACAAACTTCTCAGGATGCTGGTGAATGTTCCATGGCTCGTGCGAAATGAAGCCATCCGCAGAGATTTGAAGCTCTCAACTATACGGCAGTCCATTCAGTCGAGGAATCAGAGAGTTTTCGAGTCAGCGGAAACTCGTGATAACCCATTAGTTAGGGAAGCTGTAGATTATACTATAGACGACCCCACTCGATTCAGAAGGCCCCGTCGCTTGGTTGATTAAGGCCCCAAGACGTCTGTTAAAATGAACAGTTTGTTCATCAAATACCCCAGTCAGGAAGGGGTACACAAGGCCAGAGCGGCATAGAGGTCATTGATCTTTATGTCGCCACCAAAATACCTTACGTTATGAACCATTCGTTCTCCTGACGAATCTCAGTTGAAAGGGTAAGGGAAAACATTTCCAACCTGGAGAAAATGAAGATGACTATGATAAGCACAAACGTGCTGGGTTGAATTTTCTAGTTCATCGTGATTGGACGTTTCCTCTCACATATGAGAGGTTTAAAAAAAAGTGACAATACAGGAAATAACAGACAGTAATGGTTTCTTGAGGGGTATTGTGGATGTTATTATGAGGAAGAAAGAGTTTGGGTTAAGAATGAACGAAATCTGGACTTTTTGAAAGGGCGAAAACCAAGATGAATATTATGAACAGAATAAAAGATTTATCAAAATAAGACTTAGCACAACTAAAATTTTATGAATGAGTATGGTGGGCCAATACTTAATAGTTTGAAAAAAATCTGTTCAAAATATGTTTTTCCGGTAAGCAGCTATCGCACCTCTACGAACGATAACCCTCATAAGTCGAAACTTGTGCGAGCTAAGGATTAACGAGGTCTTACCTTTCAACGAGTGATTCCTAACATGTTGTTGAAATAATATTTTTAGTTATCAGATCCACATGACAGTAGAAAAGGCAATATTTTTAAATTCTTCAAGACAATCAAGATGCAGGTACCTAGCAGAGGTATCTATGGTATGAATAAAACAACATTGTATGTAGATTTAGTTTGATCTTGCACTTGAGAATGACTACTTGCTGATTGAATCACGTGTCGAGGTGTTAAAAATAACGGTTTGGTGTTGGGATAGAAATCCAGTAGTAGCCAATGAAGTGTTCATTGAAAATTTCGAAATCAAGTTCTCATCCATTCAAAATATAGTAGGCATGGTTTATTGTTTTCATTAATATTTTGAACCAACTGATCATCTTCAAAAGGAAGATTGAACTGTTTGATCTTTCTCTTGAAGATGAACACTTGGTGATCGAAACTCGTGTTGAAGTGTTAAAATAATGGTTTGGTGTTGAGAAAAAATTCCATTGATATTCATTACTACACCAAAGGTTCCAAACAGTACATCAAAACTATTTTTAACATTTATTGTGAAACCAACGGGATGATTGAAATGATATAGTTAGCAACCTCCTTTAAATATCGTTATTGGGACTTGCGCTAGTTTTGAAACGTTTCAAATCAGACATGTATTCACTGATCACTAACCTGAGGCCGAAACTTGGTGCTCCGGCCTACTTTCAGAGATGTGACCACTCAAAAAGCTCGTGAAATGATATATTTTCAAGATAAAATGCTGTGGATTTTTTTCCTGTATATTTCAACGCAATGAAAACATTTATATTTCAGAATAATCCTTCTTGGAATTATGTTCCGAATGCTATTATCGCTTCACTAGAGTTTTATTATTCATTGGAAATTGCACGAAAGGGCGAATATACAGACTGACGAATATACAGATCTAGAAGTGATTTCGAATTGGGGTGGAAGTAACTAGGTTCAATTCAATGCCACAAAACCCCAGGCATCAATTTTCTTCTACAAGATAAATGTCTCCGAACCGGATATAATAATGTCAGAGACAATTTGTTGGGGGTTAAAATGGACACCAATATGTCTTGGCACAATCATGTCGCTGGAATTGCAAAGGCTGCTTCTCAAAAGCTTGGAACACTGTTCTGAACCGAACCAGAAAACTGTACACAACGCAGCAACTTTTGATGCTTTGTAAAGCTCAGATCAGATCTTTTATGGAGTATTGTTCTCATATATAGAGCTCTGCCCCCAAACATACCCTGAAGTTGCTGGATTCCATCCAGAAAAGAGTCATCTGCCTTATTGGAGAAGCGAACGTGCAACTTTGATAGCCTGGAATATCGAAGAAAGGTTGGAGATTTATCTCTCTTCTATAGATACTTTCACGAAAATTGTTCAAGTGACTTGGCACATTTGATTCCATCAAGAGCAGTATACAGTGTGTCCAAGATAAGGATCCTAAGCATGGGAATCTCAGTACCTGTTGGAGATACAGCTTAGGTTAAATTAGGAAAAAGTTGTGTTCTTTGAAGCTTATTTACATGCCGTTTAGAAACTTGAAGAATTTTCATGGCCTGCTGAGATATTTGGGAAAAACGAGAATTTGACAATATCAATTTTATTTTTTTCTGACTTTATTTGAAAAGATATCAAAAAACAAATAACACTTTTCAATTGGCACTTTCAAGGTGCTACACGATGGTATTTTTAGATTTTATATCCGACGTTTCGTTTTCAAGAAACCATCATCAACTTTATTTTTTTATATGACCCGAAACAAAAGTACACCCTGTATCTGATTCCATCTTTTATTACAAATTCAACGATGTATCACATGCAATTGTTTTCGTTTTAGTTTGAAGGAAAATTACATTTTTTCTATTTTAAAAAAATCTTTAAGTAGGCGTTGCAAACAAATGCTTTGACGTAAATACCTGTCACCGAGCCTGTCAAATATTATTTAATTACACGATAAAATAGTAATTGTCGTTGTTGTTAGCCTGTTTGTCGAGTTGTTGTTTTTAGAGTTATTGTTACTGTTGTCGTTATTATTGTTTATTGTTGAATAGATAATATTGTGTTATTATCGTCGAATATGCCGGGTGAGCATTATAGCCATGAAAAAAAGTTTGACATGCTAACGTGCTACATTTTGTGCCACAAAAATACTGTAAATACAGCAGCAATGTATCTTAATACATATCCAGAAAGAAAACAGCCATGTAAGTCCATTTTCTTAGAGCTGGCTCGAAATTTAAAAGAATATGGTTCATTTAAAAAGCCTGTTTTATCTCGAAGAAAGGAATCTTCAGAAGCCCTAAATAATGTTTTACAAGCAGTTGTTGAGAACCCTGAAATATCAACTAGGCAAATCGAAAATAATGTAGGAGTAGCCAAATCCACAGCTCAATTTATTTTGCGTAAAAATAGATATCACCCCTATAAATTTAGAATTTGCCAAGGACTTAAGCCAGGGGATTTCGAACGGCGCCGAAATTTTTGCGAATGGTATACACGCGCGTGTAAAGAAGATTATAATTTCCCTTCAAAAATAATATGGTCCGACGAAAGTATGGTCACTAATAATGGTATCTTCAACCGCCGCAATACGCATTACTGGCCTCAGCAAAATCCGCGTGTTAAGAAAATATCAAGACATCAAGAACGTTTTGGGTTTAATATGTGGTGTGCAATTTTAGGAACTAAAATACTAGGTCCGTTTTTTTACTATAATTCTTTGACCGCCGAACGATACCATCATTTATTGCAAAACTATGTAGAAGACTGTTTAGATAATTTACCTCTGGCACAGGTCAATAACTGTTGGTTTCAACAAGACGGTGCTCCTGCACATAATTCTAGACAAGTTTGAGAGTATCTTTCGCAGCGATTTCCTGGAAGGTGGATTGGAACCTTTAGTGAAGTGTCTTGGCCAGCGCGATCCCCTGACATAACTCCTCTGGACTTCTTCATATGGGGTTTTGTTAAAAACCGGGTTTACCAACATTCTTTTGAAACTGAACAGCAGTTACGAGAATGTGTAACTGTCGCATTTAACAGTATTACACCAGAGATGTTACGTGATGTTTTAAGTTCTACAGTTAGAAGATCATACTTATGTTTGGAAAATAACGGAAACCTGTTTGAACACCTCCTTTGAATTAAATAAAAAATGCGTTAATTTCTTTGTTGTTTTCATTACTTTAAAAAAATCATTATTAACCTACTTAAAAATACATTTTAAAAATAGAAAAAATGCAATTTTCCCTTAAACTAAAAAGAAAACAATGGCATGTGTTACATCGTTGAATTCGTAATAAAAAATGGAATCAGATACAGGGTGTACTTTTTTTTCGGGCTATTTAAAAAAATTAAGTTGATGATGGTTTTTTGAAAACGAAACGTCGGATATAAAAACTAAAAATACCATCGTGTAGTACCTTGGAAGTGCCAATGAAAAAGTGTTATTCGTTTTTTGATATCTTCTCAAATAAAGTCAGAAAAAAATAAAATTGATATTGTCAAATTCTCGTTTTTCCCAAATATCTCAGCAGGCCATGAAAATTCTTCAAGTTTCTAAACGGCATGTAAATAAGCTTTAAAGAACACAACTTTTTCCTAATTTAACCTGAGCTGTATCTCCAACAGGTACTGAGATTCCCACTGTATATCAGAAATACGCGACGGACTGTAACTGCTCATCGTTTTGAGGTTCAACTCAGTACATCTCGAACTTCACTGTTTGAAAACTCTTTCATCCGTGGAATTTCGTTTATGTGGGAAAACTTCCTGAGAACATTTTTCCGAATGGATTTAACCTCCAGTGATTCAAATTCAATGTCAATCGCTACTATCGCACAGGCACCGCTCTGAGAGTGCCTTAAGAATTCTTCTGTAGTGCTTGTGTTTTGTCCTTGAGAAAATATCTCCACAAAACATTCATTTTAGCGGCAGTGATATTGATACTTGAATTTCATCAACAAAAATAACGAAAGAATGTTGTACTTGTATTTGAGACTACTAAATTCCAATTGGAAAATATTTGGGAATACTATGAATTCTAACTCACATTGATTCATGAAAGTAATTTTCAGATAGTATGTTAAGAAGTATATAACTCTTCATTTGAATTCATTTTCATTCAGTCTGAAAAAAATTAAATTACGTGATAATTTCAATGGTATGAAAAACGACATTTTTCAGAAATGTACATTTTTCTGAAGAAATATCTTTCACTTTTTCCCTAACATACAAAAAATTCAATTATTCCTGTCCTCCATTAGAATTACGTTTTGAATGAAGAGGATTAGGAATCTACATAAACACTTTCATTCAGTTCCATGTTTTAACTAATTGTAGAGGAAGTATTTGGCAACACGCAAATCATAATTATTTGTTTATTTACTGCACAACACATTCTATACACGATATATTCGTTATTTACTGTCAACACCTCATTTGACAAGCCTGCACAAGGTCTATTCTACATCATCTGGATTATACGTTACTTGTCATGGTAATTTGTCATCGAGCCTAGTTTTTACTGTTCGAGTGGTTTTCAAAAAAGTTCATTCGATTCATACATTTACATTTCCTTTGAGAATAAAGCTAGGAGAAAATAAAAACGAAATTCTCAAATTTCGGTTTTTCTCGGATGTCTCCGAAACTACTCGGAAAATCAAAACCTTCTGATTGGCATATTATTAGGCAAATGAATGCGCTACTTTTCTTTAATTCAATCTACCCCGTATCACTTACCGTTTTCGATATTCACATGCCGTTCAGTGCTGCCGTTAAGGTACTACTGTACCGCATTCGGTACTATTCCATGATTTTGATACGAAGATACTACCCGGATCAATATGTAGACTATTCGGTACTATTTACTATAATCCCAATTTTTTACATTTTCACGTTGACTCCCATCGAGTACAGTAAAAAATAACAATAATATGTGTGGCAACAATGCAATTCCGTGTTTCAAGTTCCAGATCAGCAAATACCGTACTTGTGTTAAAATTGTGAGCTATCATCATAACTCTGCATTGTTTAATCCTGTGTTCTGTATTGTGCCTGTGAACTGTGGTTCTGTCATCTGTCAGTCAGTCAGCAGAACAGCAGTTTCAACTTCTAACCTCACACTTCACCTTGAGAAATTGGTTTTATTGTTTTGTCAAAATAAAAAGGAATATGGACAAATAAAAATAAATTCTCGAATCTAGCTACTTGAAAACGTCTTTAGTATTGTTCATTCTATTGTGACAGAAACCTAATTAAAACAAAACACATTTGCAATCGTGAAAGAGCAATTTGAAGAAGGAAAAAGACACCTTTTTATCAAATGTTCTGATTATGATCTTTCTCTTAAGGAATATTTCTTAATTTCCAGCAAATTTTTTACTCCATATATTTTCCGAATTTAAATGAATAACATTATTACACGTTTGGCATTACTGGCATTTGGTCTGAAATGACTTATGCGCATGTGCCATGCCTAGTCTTGCGCAGTACATTTTGGGTACTATTTTATTGTACATTTCGGTACTTTTTGAATTGACGTTGCGGCAGCACTGATGCCGTTCATTCTTATCTTGGACACAGTGTATTCAACATCAGAAATAACTCTTATCATACACAGAAATGCATCTAATCCTGGGCTGCGAAGTCCCGGGACTCCATTAAAAGCCACAAAATCATTCCAGCGCCGCTGTGCCATTACAGTGCCACTTTTGTAGAACGATTTACCTTTTGCCTCAAAATAGGCTCAGTTTCAGCAATAACCTTTTCATTCGGGAAAATTTTCTTAACGGAGAGCTGGTCTGCGACCAGCTAGTAGTCGCCGGGATAGAAATCTGGCGAATACGGTGGATGTGTCAACAATTATGAATTCAATTCATATACCTAGTTTTGCCATTGTTCTGATTGACATGTGACACGATGCGTTGTCTTGATAAAACATTTTTATTTCTTTGCCATATGCGTTAATTTCATTGCAATTTTGTTACATAATATTCATTGTTGATGGTATTTACCTTCTCAAGATAGTCGATTGATATTACACCACGCACAATCCAAAATATTGAGGCCAGTACCCTTGCAGCCGATTGTTGTGTTTCCGGGCGATTCGGACGCGAGGTTCACCAGTTGCTATCCACTCAGATGTCGATCGTTTTGATTACGAAGTCAAGAGATGGATCCATGTTTCAGTCATTGTCACATATCGGCGCAAAAATTACGGTTTGTTATGTTCAAAACATGGCCAAACACTGCTCAGAATCATCAAGACGTTCCTGTTTTTGGTCAACAGTGAGCACTACAATTAACAAAAGTAGTGCCACTCTCAGGACAATAACTCACAAACTTATGAGTTGCTTGCTTGCTTGTATTCCTCGCCAACATGATGATGATGTTGACGAGGAATTGTATTCCATTCGCCACAGAAATTTGAAATGGGCATACACTGCCCTATATTATATTTTTAATTTACATTTTTTCATTGATTTAATAATAGCAACGTAATTTTTTTTTTCTAGTGATAGTAAGTTCACGATATCTATGGGAAATTGTATGTTCAGTGAAATTAACTCTCTGAGAAACTCCGCTGTGTTTCTATCACATGAACATTTATCAGTAACGCCTATTTTGACTAGGTGTGAAGGAAATCAACTATGATTCAATTTCAATCTACTGATGGTAGAAGAGTAGGATTTAGGTATCCTGAATTTTGAAATGTGAGGTAGTGAGGGATGTAGGAGTGTATACTGGTTGCTGCTCGAATAAACAAAAGTCAGCCATCTTTTTTTCCACTGTTCTTTTTGTAAAGTTTTCACATAACTGATTTGATCTTCAATTGCTAAGACATAGTTGACATCATTGAGAGAGGTTGCACCTTTAGCTGCTTTATCAGCTATTTAATTACCTTTAATGTCTGCATGTCCTTTGGTCCAGATGAAGGTAATATTGACATGGTGATTCGAAAATCTTCTTAAAGTTTTCCTAATGATGCATATCAGTTCGTGTTCAAGATTTATCTGAAAGTCATTCAATAATGAGCAAAGAACCGATTTTGAGTCCGTTATCATTACGTCATTTTTGATATTTTCCTCAGCGGTCCACAGCAAAGTTCTCTCCATAGCTATAGCTTCTGCTGTATAGACAGCGCAATTATTCTGAATCCGAATTTTGTGCGTTTCTTTGGTGTTTCTTTGGTGAGATGAAGCATGCACAACCTGTACCACTAGTACTTATTTTAGAACCTTCTATGTAGATAATTGTATCATTTGTGTGATTGCTCAGTACTGAATTCAAATGCATTTTATTGTTTATGGAATTATCACTGTAACTAGGGAATATGATTGTCGGTCTGAATATAAAAGTATCAAAGTGACAATCAAATAGGTGAATGTTTAATGAACTTGTTGCAAAAAATGTAGAACGCTTCACGACTTTGCGTGTCATCCTTGCGCAGAGGCCATGGTAGTCTTCTCTGTATCGTTCCAATTTTAGTGCCCATATGTAGCGCCGAACATATAAGTAGAATATCATGAAATTTCAAAAGCTTTTTTTGAAAGTACTGAAGTACTGACTGAAAAAGTGGTAAATGCAGTAATACTAGCGTCATCTACCGTGTTAGACTCGAGACTCGTCAGCCCAGGTCATATGGAGAGACTCGGACTGTCGGAAGGCAGTGTGTGTCGCCTCTGTTTGGAAAATGATGAAATAGCAGAGCACATACTTTGTACCTGCCCCGCTGGGCAAGTTTTTAGAGTTCGGCAGAGCCGTACTCTTACCGTCTGACCTGAAAGATCACTCACCATACAAAATAATCGGCTTCCTTAATAAGCTGGGTTCATGTGGTGGAGTGTGAATAGATGTGAGCTACAATAAACCCTTGCGGGTTGCGGTGGAGGGTGGAATAGACCCACTCACATCCATCGTTTTCGCCAGATTTCGCTCCCAGCGACTAGTGGCTGTTCGCAGACCTCAAGAAAATGCTAACCGGTAAGAAATTTTGCTCGACAGAGAAGGTTATTGCTGAAACCTATTTTTAGGCAAAAAAATGAATCGTTCTACAAAAGTGGTATTGCAGCGCTGAAATGATGGAGAATACGTTGATGAATGAAGTCAGTCACTAGTACTTATTTTAGAACCTTCTATGTAGATAATTGTATCATTTGTGTGATTGCTCAGTACTGAATTCAAATGCATTTTATTGTTTATGGGATTATCGCTGTAACTAGGGAATATGATTGTCGGTCTGAATATAAAAGTATTAAAGTCACAATCAAATAGGTGAATGTCTAATGAACTTGTTGAAGAAAATGTGGAACGCTTCACGACTTTGCGTGTCATCCTTGCGCAGGGGCCATGATAGACTTCTCTGTATCGTTCCAATTTTAGTGCCCATATGTAGCGCCGAACATATAAGTAGAATATCATGAAATTTCAAAAGCTTTCTTTTGAAAGTACTGAAGTACTGACTGAAAAAGTGGTGAATGCAGTAATACTAGCGTCATCTACCGTGTTACACTCGAGACTTGTCAGCCCAGGTAGTATATTTCAAGGTAAGTAATGTGTTGATCAAAGGTTAAACTGGAATTCCTGGCTTGAAATGAATCCAAATTGTCACCAATTATAAGACGGTTCGAAGTTCGACGGATCAGCTAGATTACAATGGATTTTCGTTAGAAAATGCCTTATGATCCAAACTTTCACTAAATGATTACATGAATAGTCATTTTTGTAGAAATTTGTATTCGTATATTTGAATTTCGAACTCATAAATTCAATATGGTTCTTAAATTTGTCCCAAGCTCATACAAAAATTAAATATTCTATTCATTTTTTGATTGGTGTTGATTTTCTTCGCATTCAGACTTTTCCCGACTCGGTCAGCGATACCTTATATGTATGGCAGATAGACAGTGCCTTGGGGTTGCTCTTCACTGGTGTTCTTCCCCTTCTTCCTTAGACGCGTAACGCGGATTATGTCTTTTCTGTCATAGGGTTTTTCATTCTGTCATCGACGTACCTTTCTTCACATATTCTTAAAGCTTTGTTCACTAGGGTGCTAATGACAGTTCGTTTCTGTTTTGGATGACGGTTGGATCCATTATGTGGATATCTATCTGTGGGTGTATCCTTCCTGTACATCTCATGACCAAGTTGATTATCTTCCTTGATGACTAAAACATCAAGGAATGTAATTTGGAGCTCTTTTTCTATACATGTCGAACTGAATTTTTGGATGAAAGCTATTCAGATGATTTAGGAAGTTCTGAAGTTCTTCTTTCACATGGCTTCAAACAACGGACCTGTCACCTACATACCTCAACCAGTGCTTCAGTTGTTTTCCTGAAGTTTGTATGGCTGTGTCTTTGAATTGAATGTTTCCATGTAGAAATTCGCCACTACTGGGCTGAGTGGCAGTCCACTCAGTACGGTTTCAGTTGATACGTTAAGAAGAGTACTTCAACTTCGGTACTAAAGATGACTGCCGCAGTTGTAGTTGAAACGTTTGTAGATTGAAACCACGACAAAACTCGGAAACCAACCAAAACATTGACGCCAGTCTCAAAGCCTACATTCCTATATTTCATTCATTCATATAATATTCGAAATCATATTTTTTCAGACGATGGATCCCCTAATATTCAATAGAAAACATCGTCAGACACATTGAAACAAACGTGCATTTCTTAAAACACCCAAATATGCATTCTTATGTGAATATAATCCCTCCGTAAATGTGAATGATTCATAATTAACATATTTCCTTATAAGAAGAGATTATGGTGAATATTTCACAGCCTCTCGTTAGAAGAAACTGTTTTCCCGAAACTACTTCTGGTTGCGAAGTTGTAATCCTTTAATTACTTCAGGCAACTTTGCATTGATGAATAGGATCAAAAGGAATGAGCTTAAAATTCAGTCGAAAGTTTTCTTGCCGTTCCATCTTGTTTGGGTTACTGAAACTACCAGCTTTCTTATGAATTGAAATTCTTCCAGGAAACTTGATCAAAATAATGAATAGAAAATACATAGTTTTTATGCGATGTGTACCGATGTGTACGAGTACCGTAATCGAGTACATTGTTAGAGATACTATCTGACCTGGAAAGTCTCGAGCCTAACACATTGCGCTAGTTTTGTTGCATTCATCGCTTTTTCAGTTAGTACTAACCTTCAAAAGAAAGCTGTTGAAATTTCAAAATATACTCATCAGTTTGTGAGTTATTCTGCTAAAAGTTTGTTATTTTCAAAACAATGGATCAAAAACAATTTCGTGTTTCAATTTTACACTGCTTCTTGATAAGAAAAAATACCGTTCAAGCAAAGCAATGGTTTGAACATTGTTAAAAGGACTCCTCTCAATCAAAAAACAACAATTAAACGTTGATTTGTCGTAGAAACACCGATGATGCGGAACGCAGTGGACGTTCAAATGAGGCAGTAATCGAAAAGTGAAGTTGCGTAAGTTAGGTGACCAATGATCGCTTATGTGTACCAGTACCACACCGTCAGCAAATCCTTCAGGACTACCTTCTTTCCACATTTTTCTGGAAAGAGAGAAGCTAGATGGACTGCGGTAGAAGGAAATACTAAGAGCAGATAGTTGTTGCTTCACAGATGGATCATAAACGTCTTCAGGTTCTGGTGCAGGTGTTTTCAGTCGCAGACCCAGGACAGAGATATCAACCTGTCTAGGAATATATGCGACTGTATTTCAAGCGGAAATTTACGCTACTGAATTGTGTGCGTAGAGATTGTTAGAATCCAACCTCAATGAAAATATTCTCGGACAGTCAAGCGGCGTTGGAAGCTCTTGGCTCCTACGGAGCAACGTCTAAATTGGTAGCAAATTGCCAAAAACGACTATCCTCGATAGGGATACTTCATAGGTCGTCTCTGGTCTTGATTGCTGGCCATACTGGCCTAGAAGGCAATGAGGCTGCTGACTTCATTGCGAAGGTTGGTGTTGCAAGCAGCTCCATCGGACCAGAACTGTCATTGGCATCGCTTTATGCTTTGCCAAATAAAGACTGAATACCTTGATGGCAAGAAGATTTATGGACTTCTGGCAGAATCTTCCAGGATTGGCTCACTTCAAGGCGTTTATTTACCCTTCGAAACTCGATACCAAATAGTTGTTGGACTACAGTAGGGATGAACTACGATGTCTAACAGGCCTACTTACAGGCCACTGTCATTTGAATCACCATATGGAGAGACTCGGACTGTCGGAAGGCAGTGTGTGTCGCCTCTGTTTGGAAAATGATGAAATAGCAGAGCACATACTGTGTACCTGCCGCTGGGAAATGAATCAAGTTTTTAGAGTTCGGCAGAGCCGTACTCTTACCGTCTGACCTGAAAGATCACTCACCATACAAAATAATCGGCTTCCTTAATAAGCTGGGTTCATGTGGTCGAGTGTGAATAGATGTGAGCTACAATAAACCCTTGCGGGTTGCGGTGGAGGGTGGAATAGACCCACTCACATCCATCGTTTTCGCCAGATTTCGCTCCCAGCGACTAGTGGCTGTTCGCAGACCTCAAAAAAATGCTAACCGGTAAGAAATTTTGCTCGACAGAGAAGGTTATTGCTGAAACCTATTTTTAGGCAAAAAAATAAATCGTTTTACAAAAGTGGTATTGCAGCGCTGAAATGATGGAGAATACGTTGATGAATGAAGTCAGTCCCGGGACTTTTCCATCACAACAAGATTATGCCATTAGAAAAATTGCAGTTAAAACTGAGATATTTGTCAAAAATCATAGATATCATAGTCGGACGAAATTTTCTAAAAAAAATCGTTTTCAGTACTTTATGATGAAAAAGCCAATTGTGTGACATCACCTGCTATCAAGTTAGCTCTATCAGTCTTTTTTTTCAAATCGAAAATAGCATCTTGTGACATATGAAAGGTATCCCAATTCTCTATACAACGACATGTTTGAACTCATTTCTATCTAGCTAGCAGAAGCTTCGTTAATCCCATCTCTAAGTTCCTGTATTGTCCTAGGTCGCATAACAAACACTTTCAATTTGATAAAGAAAAAAATCGAGGGCAGTGAAATCCGGTGAAAGAGCAGGCCAACGAGCGCGCCTATCAATTTACATGCCTGGGTATATCTGATCCATCCAATCCCTAACAGGGATGTGGGGTGTACCATCTTGATGGGAAACAACTGAGTTTTTTAATTCACCCCGATTGCTGGCTACAATTTTTGAAAACCGTGGGTGATTGAGGTTTTGAAGAATTTGCAAATATAAATATTCAGTCAGATTTTTCCCCAGACATATGGGACTAACAATATGATTTTTCAATATTTCTGCCCAGACATTTATTTCTCAGGAGTTTGAGTGTGATGTTCTCGAAAAGTATATGGTTTAAGCCCGACCAGTATTGCACATTACGTTAGCGAATATTTCCGTTTGAGAAAAAATAGCATTCGTCACCGAAACAAATACTCCTTATGCAGCTCAGATTTGCAATCAAACGTTCGGGCTTCAACTCACAAAACTGCGTGCTTCGATTAGGGTTATCTTCATTCAATTCATGTAATATCAAAGAGTTTATAGGTGGTCTTCTGAGAATTGTGGAATTGACCGCGGTGGTAGTGCGTCCGACTCACGATCGGAAGGTCGTGTGTTCGATTCCCGCTTCGACCAGATATTTTTCTCGAGAGAATTCATCTGGTTGAAGCTGGAATGATTCTGCAACCGTGTTAGGAATCACACGTTGGAACGTAAGACCTCGTTAGTCCTTAGCTCGCGCAAATTTCTTAACTTCTAAGAGTTGTCGTTCGTATGGGGGCGGCAGCTGTTTAACGGAAAAACAGATTTTTTAAACAGATTTATTGACGCTGGTTGTTGAGACAACATTCTCACGAGAAATTTTCGTGAACTGATGTTATCCAGTAAGGGCGGAATTATTTCTCGTTCGATATATACTTTCTTCTAGCTCCTCTTTACTCTGGCTACCTCTCCATTCCCAATGTTTTCCAACCAATTCCCTGAGATATTTTCGGCAGATCAGATTATTGAAAAATCTAGCATTGGACACCCTTACTGTATCATGAAAATTACGGCCGGCCTCGACGTGAATAGGGATTGTTCCTGTTTTTTCCATGAAGAGAATTCTCAATATCAATGGTGAGAGCTGTCGAGTTGAGACAATACTTTCTTGTTATAGTAACACAGTGTGAATTTTCATCTACATAGTCAATCACAGAAAAATCCTGAATTGGATTCAAAACAGAAAAGAACCAAATACTTTGGTTCAATTTCAATCACAATATGATCCACCTCCATAAACAGTTTTCTTTGTTTCAAATGTCACAAAATTTGCTTAACTCATTATAACTAACTTTGGAGCTGGTCCAATCCTCTTTTAGTTTGTCCCTCTATAGTTGGTCAGGAGGGACTTCACCACCAAGGCTGCCTAGCCTGGTAACAAGGTTGGTCATCGCCTTCTTTTGAAGGGTTGCGGACATAAACGCATCGTCCAGCCGTTTGAGGAGGGATATGAGTCCTCTGGCAAACATACCCGGGATATAATGCCTCAACTCCATCAGACCCAGACTCCAATCGCGATTTTTTGCATAAAGAGCTGGATGTGGCATGTGGTTGTTCAAGTGGAGGCATGTTTTCATACTCATTTCAATCAGGCGGCACGCCGCCCTCAGAATCCTCACCGCGACTCTGGGGGTTTTGGAGCCCATAGACAGTCGTGGTAGGATACAATTCTTCAGGACAGACAACTTCTGGTCTGTCTTGAGGTTGCTCAACCAGACCGGTTAGTTGACCAAGGACGGTTTCAGTAGCCCGCTTCCGCCGACCTGAGCAATGTTTAAATTGGTAGCAAATTGCCAAAAACGACTCATCGATAGAAAGACTAAACAGATCGTCTCTGGTCTCGATTCATGGACATACTGGCCTGGAAGGCAATGAGGCTGCTGACTCCCTTGCAAAGGAGGGGTCTGCAAGCAGATTCATCGGACCAGAACCAGTCATTGGCATCGCTTTGGGCTTTGCCAAGATGGCAAAAAGATTTATGGACTTCTGGCAGAATCTTTCAGGATTGGCTCACTCCAAAGCGTTTATTCACCCTTCGAAGCTTGATACCAAACATTTGTTGAACTCGGATACCATTGGTTGCAAGGTACGGATTATCATTTTTTTAGTCTTCAAATCATACACTAAAGACTCCTCAAAAATCACCTTTTTATCTGAAATTTAAAAGATATTAGCGTCCTCTTCGCAACGAATAATGTCACATATTTGGCTTTTCATCATAAAGTACTATAAATGGTTGCTTTCATAGAAATCTGATATCTTGTGCCTCTGAGCAGTTGAAATGGATGACTATTTATATTCGAACTGTATAGATAAACTTCCTAAAAATGAAATGAATTACAGAAAGGGCTTGTGAAAATTTAAAGCGCAAAGTATAGGATTTTGAAAAAAAAAATTGGTTTGGTTCAATTCAAGAAAATCATAGGTTTCGAAAAAGTAAATGGTTATGTTCCTTCCTCAGTTGAGGTGAATGTTATGCATGGATCATCAAGTCTTTGCCTGGAATATAGTCAAAATCTTCGATAATGAATCAGAAAATGAAAAATGTAGACAATTCTAGAAGAATGAGCTTTTGACACACAGAAAAACGTGAATATTTGTTATCGTCACTTATCCAACAGAAAATCTACCTCTCACACACCAGAACTACTTCACTCTTCTTCATGCGTATTCCACCAACCAGAAAAATTTTCCGTTATTTTATATGTGAATTTGAACTATAGGTTTTTAGATAAAATCGATTAAAATTTTGTCTTTTTCGGATACGTAATGTTCGTATTTGAAACTTCATATTTGAAGAAGAAAAGTGGAGAAAAAAACTAGAAACTAGATGAAGAGTTATGAAATATATGGTTTGCTGATAACATTTTTTCACAAACATTTTCAAAATTTAAAGGTTTTTATGATGAAGTTTTGTAGAATGTTTCTCGAAAACTTCTGTTTCGAATCTAGGTGACGTTAGAACACTTTTGTACCTAATAGTCATATGAAGCATATTTGTTTTTGTTGAAGGAATTTGTAATATATTCAAATGAATCAGCCTGATAGATGAATATGCTCGCTGCTTAAGTTTTTCAGGTGATTTTCAGATCACAAACTATCATCGATCAATTTTCTTAGATGTTCAGCAACCTTCGTCGTGTTAAATTCGAAGTTCCTTGCCCAAAAATTAAATTCCAAAGAATGAATTATCAGGTAAATTTCACAAATTAATATAGTTCACTATCGATCAGGTCATAGGCATTTACAGATGTTCGCATTTGAAATCTGTTTATGTGCATCATCGGCCCAAAAATGTACATCACTCACAAATTCGAATGAGTAAACACTGAACAGTAGCGGACCCAAAATGGAGCCTTGAGTCATTTCCGATTTGAGACTCAAATATTGAGAAACTTTCTGTCAACATACGAGTATACTCTCTGCCTTACATTCTGTGAGTAACACATTTAAATGTACGTACAGAGGGGATGAAGGTTTGCCAATGGTTTTTATGTCAAAACTTGTTCCCCATATGAGTCAACTTGATTTGTTTTTAAATTTTTGCGAATGAAGAATTCTGAATTCAATGTGACACAATGTGTACTCTTATAATTAATTGCTGCATTCCTTTCTTTGAAAGATTTCCACATTTTCTTATATAAAGATGGTGAAGTAGAAAGTCACAACCATTTTTTTCAATATACTTGTGAATTCCTCCTATCACTCATATATTCAATATTGTTGCAACTTTCAGTCTATTCAGTCTATTTATAAATCGTTCTATGTTCAGGTGAGATTTTCATAGTATTTATTTTTTGTGAATGAAACATTATATCATTACAAAATTCTCTTGGAAACGTCCCAACTTTGAATGAGAAATGAATGAAATATGGAATTTGTAACTGCCTTTTCTCTTCTCTATAACTTCCTCTTGTATAGTGCTGAATTGCAAAAAATACCTCGTTCAATGGGTCAAAACGATAACAGTTCTTGTTTGTTTCCATTGCCATATCACTCCATTATTTTCGCCTCTTCGCTTTCCTCGTCACAACCATTTACAAAATAAATATTTAGTTTTCCGACATTTCGCGAAAAAACCCATTTATCATCATAAACTGGCTAAATAACCAGAACTTTATTCAATTCTCCCGCTACGCAACACAAAATTTACCCGAAAACATGCTCATATGACAAATGTACCGTGACAAGTTTTGTGATGCAGCATACTACATGCTCCGTGCTATTATAGATCCAAAAGTGAAGGGAAAATCAACGCCAAGGAAAATACACTTGGTGCAATGGAACGTTACACATGCGTCATCAATGCCTGGCACGATGAAAAACACTTTTATATCATCTCTTCTTCAACAAATAAAAAACTAAAACAAAATGGTCAACTTTGCGTTTAGTGAAAGAGGGATCTTATTTGAATGGTAGCTTGCACTTGGGCAAAGAGAGAAAGCTATACAACCATGAGTCGGAGTCTTATTTCGCCAGTTGATGACATATCACTATCGATTGAAGGTATAATATTGTTTATTGTGAATTTTCTATGATTTGAAATATTCTGTTCTGAACAAACAGTCATTTTGTCAACTGATCAGTTACATGAGTTCCTCATTACATAAAAAGTAATTTTTTTCCGTAACTACAATATCGATATATAGGAGTTGAAATCTACAGGGTGACTCGAAAGAAGATGTGCCAAAGTTTTGGACATTTCAAGATCTTTCAGATATGTGCTATGCATTCCATTATTGTTTTTGAGTTATGAATTTTTCAATGTTCCTATGAGAATTTTCGTCCTCACTGACCAAAATCCTTTTTGGAATTTCCGATGGTTTTTTGTTACATGATTTTTATGAATTTTTCTTTCATGTATGAAATACTTAGCTCTCTGAAATCAATGTTCTAACGAATTGAAACTTTTCGAAAAATGGTACTTAGTTTACGTAGAAAATGATAATTTTGGCTTCAATAACCCCAAGGAACATAAATTTACTGAGGATATATGGCAGGAAAACACATATTGTGAAACAATAATAATCAAAAATATAATCAATACTTATTAGAACCAGTTGAAATCAAGAAGTGTTTGATATTCATCCTATTAATTATTTCCTATGAAAACTATAGAAAGTAATAATTATCTTACTCGTTATTTCATCAGTTCGGACTTCTATTGTCTGATATAATATAAATTGATTTGAAATTCCTGAAAAAACATTAAAAAGATTAACCGAAAATAACAATTTTATTCGAACAAAAAAACTGAAATTACAAAGAAATAACATAAAACCAAACAACAACCAAAAAATAAGAATTGAAATATTATTAAAAGCTGGAAATTAAAAATTATTATTAACGAAAAATGAAAAATAAAAATTAAGATTTCAAACCAAGTTATGTCACGACGTTTCGATTGTTAATATCCACAATCGTCTTCGGGTGATACGAAGAATCGAAACGTCGTGACATAACTTGGTTTGAAATCTTTCAATTTTTATTTTTATTTTTCATTTTTGTTAATAATGATTTTTAATTTTCAGCTTTTACTATTATTTCAACTTTTATTTTTTGGTTGTTATTTGGTTTTATGTCATCTCTTTGTAATTTCAGTTTTTTTTGTTAAAATAAAATTGTTATTTTCGGTTAATTCTTTAAATATTTTTTCAGGAATTTCAAATCAATTTATATTATATTAGACAATAAAAATCCGAACTGTTGAAATACACTACGAAACATTGTCAACCACCTCCAAACATCTTACTCGTAAGTTCAAGAGTCAACTTCTGTAAAATTATTATCAGGAATCCTTTAGGAAAGCATCTCAGGGCTACTTTTATTCACACTATATACTTCAATGTTAATGCTATGGAATATTATATCTATCATCTTCATATGAACGGTCCTCTATCTATCTATCTGAAGATCTGAAGATATATGTAGAACATCAGGAATGTAAGAAAGAACTGGAACCCTTTGGGAAGAACAAATCCAAAATAAGCTTATTTGCGAATCACCAGAACGTTATCACTTTTCTCTTAGCGTTCCACCAACCAAGTTAACATCTTCAGTAAATGAAGTGAACTGTTTATGGCATTTCCTGAAGAGAAAGTGAACTAATTACTTACTCTCCTGAATATATCAACGTGATTGGTGAAACGCGCGTCAAAAAAATGTGATGCAGTTCTTATGATTGGGAAAATGCTTGTTTCGAGCTTATCAATGATGATCTTAGTTCATTGAATTGTCGCAAGTCAGTACTCGCTTTGTCTATCACGACAGGATTTTTTGCTGTTTCACCCGACCCTTATTCATCCAAATGATGAAAAAACTTATTTAAAGACTCAATAAAATATTTATTTGAAAAAATTAGAAAAATCCCCTAGGAATGGATTACCATTGAATAGTTGAGGGAAAAAAATAAAAAGAATCACCAAAAACTTACATTGTACTGCTACCCAGCAGGATCGACGAAAAGCAGATGCATTTTAAGAAATGCTCTGGAACCGGTTGTGAGAAGTGATCAATGAATACTAAATGATTTTTTTCAACTTTCTGTTTGTGATATTGACTTCCCTTAATATTTATAACGATTCCTATGCTGAGGTTTGCTCCGGTCACCGTATGGGGGAAAATGCTCAATGCGCATTCGTCCAAGTTTGCGTATCTGGAGATTGTTTTATATTTCTATATCTTGTTATCGTATCAATTCTGATGTCTATGAACTTGAAATATTGAAAGATGGAATTATGAATACTGAGTGTTTCTGTTTTGAAATATTGAAGTTGAGGTTGAAACATTTTTTTATTGATGTATTTGCTTGAAATGTTTTGAAATATTTCATGAAGATTTTCCATATTTGATTCCAATTCCAACTGATTATGCCTAAGCGAATTTAATAATCAGCGATGCAAAAATACTCATCGAATCATCACATACACCTTTAGGATTGGCGATCGTTGCAGAGAACATGTTACTGACATAATATAATGAAAAATGTTTTTTCTTCTTCAGAATCAAATCCACTCTCAAAGTCAGTATTCATCAGTTGATATTAGAGAAAATGTCGTGGGACTCTTAGTAATATTGCATTTTCAATCAAAGGGCTCAAAATATGTGTCATGTATTATACCTCATATTGTGTTTTAAGGAACAACATTTCTGCAGAAGTTGTATTTCGTAGTAAACAGTAAACAACGAATTGTTACTTTTTTCCTCCAAAGATTACGCTGGTCGTGCCCTGTCCCCGAAGCTCCGACACAGTATAGAGGGCGCGCCAGCATTATCAACCAATAAACACTTTCCACACCGTGGGGTAAGTGATCATTGGGTCCGACAAGCATATACCCTAAGCAGACGCAATGAGCCAAGAATGACAGCCTTTCGCATTCGTCTGGCCAAATTTTCTGCCATCGTACAGCAAGCCGCCATGATCTTGAAAGTCGAGAGCAGAAAGGGCATAATTTCACCAAGGACTCCTATAGTCAGGAAAATAATCCCAAGAGAGTGAGGAATGAATAACCATAATGCAAAAATATTTTGTCGTTTCATTTTGCAACGCTCTCATAAGTTTCAAAGTCGCTTTTGTAGCGGTGCACCAAATAGAAATCAAATATCGAAGTTCTGAAAAAATAAAAAAATTATTATTTTTTGATATCTTGATTATAGGAATGATCAAAACTGAAACTGAAATTTCATTGACTGGTGGTATATATTTTGTCTTGATCAATGTCTATTAGATGATTTGAAAACTCCACGGAGTATTCAAAATAGCGTGAATGATAATTCAGAGAAAACAAAAATTGGTGTTGACCAACATAATGCAACTTCTCATCTGAGTTATCGACAAACTGTAAATTTTGAATTTTAGTTTCAGTAAAAGATGAAATAATGAATACAAATTCAATTTGTTTATTTCATATAAAATTTCTTCAGTTTTTCCTCAATCTTTATTGTATCCCGGTTCAAAAAACTGGGGTTTTTTTTCATGGATAAATAAGGAATCACAATAATACTTCATTGATCGTGATATATCATTATCTTGAGAGATTTCAAAAATAAGATCCCCTTTCCTATATAACATTAGACAACTTTTTTCGTGAAATTTTCTAACTTCATCGCTAAATACTGTCAGTTCTTTTCAGATGAAACTATGCAGTTTTTCCATCACCTCTGTTAAAAACTAATATATATATATAGTCAAGTATTTTCATTATTTATGTTTGTTTATGGTTCATTTCTCATGGTTTTTTTTCACAACTCCAATTACCACTATTTTTATGTTATTCTGATCAAGGACATTTTTTTAATTTTTCAACTCTTAGTTGAAAATATAACCGCTCTGCCGTGGACTTATCATTATTAATAGAACTTCTTACAGTTTACTGTGCTGGAGAGATACTCATTTCATGCATGACAAAATAAATCATAAGGATCGTGTAAAAAATACCTATAAAGACTGCTTTTTGAGGTAAAATCTAAAAAATATCCAGCCAATCCGGACACCTGAACTTCCTCTCATAGAAAAGTTGTAATACATAACAGATTCTGACAGATCTTGAAGCACCATATCAAAAAAAATGGGCAGCGTTTGAATCACCATGTAAAGTATAATGTATTGAGTAAATAAATAAATATTTTTGGACGCTTCCTATGGAATTATATCAAAATTATAACACCGATTTACTTTTCTAGTGAATTTCAAACAAAAAAATCATTAAAAGGTCAGATTGTTTCCTACGTTGTTTCCTTTTCATTACTTCACCGACTCATTTCGACCGTGAAACTTGAAGACGCATGTGTAAAGATACATTGACCGTACTGTACGAAATGAAGAAAACTCACCGTTTACAAGGAGGAGGGTTTGATACCGTGCACCTCCATCTCTTTCTCGAGCTGTTTTATTCTCAGCTGTGCCACATCCAACTCTCGCTTGACTTTCCAGAGGTGAGTGTCGCAAATCGGGTCCTTACATCGATGATTCTTGAGTATATCCTGCGCTTCGTACACTGCCCCGCGGAAGGTGAGGCTCTTTCCCATTGAGAGGCTTATCAGAGCGCAACATCCTCCTCTGTCGGTTTTCGCGAGGTGTTTCCGCACGTATTTGAAGTAGAGGTATTCCAGGAAGAGCAGGAGAGCAGCCAGTAGGATTCCTGACATCAAAAGCAGGAAGGCGGACAAGAACTGCTCCAGAGCGAGGGGATCTGAACTTTTGACCTATGAGAGAAAGCGATGTGGGATGAATTTCAAGAAATGGTTGCTGTGTTTAATTATGAAGCGACAAAGAAGCTTACGCATACTGAAGCAATTTATATCTCAACGTGTCATTACATTTCCAGCATAGAGATGTAATGAGGTGGATGTATGGTAACGCTGCAGTGAACAGCATTCTCCGTACGGGATGATGATATATCAGAAAACTTGAGAAGTTTATAGACTAACACACAGATGGAACCACTAGTATTGAATCCGTATGATTGTTAGTTGAATATACTCCCCAAAAGACACGAGTACAAATTTCACAGAAGTCGGTCTATAGAAATTGAGTCTTGGGATGAAATGTAGATTACACTATAATGATACCAACCTCCTGTTTTCCAGGCTTGCACACCCCGGTCATCCAGTATCGGCGAAGCCTCTCCAAGTCACCGTTTTCCCGAAAGTCTAGCAGCCTCTTGTTGAACATCTTAAGGTATTTTGAATTCCTTGGGAAGGCCATACCATACCCCGTCATAGCATACCAGGATCCTACCGTGAGGAGTCTACAGTCTTCGTCCTGTGACGTCAGGTAGTCTAAAACGGTCCCATCATAGATGAAGGCGTCCATGTCCCCGCTGAGGACGTCAGCTACTCCTTGCAGAACTGTGGATCTATTGTACGGACGCATGTACGAGTGCATTTCTTTAAAGTATTTGGCTAGTGTTGAGTCCGTATGCGACCAGGGTATTGTACCGAATTTGATGGTTGGTTTGTGCGAAGTCGGACGACATAAACGATGATCGTCGACACCTGAAATATTCATGAGTAAATCACTAAATGATCAGTATTTGATCGCAGAGAGAACGCAGATGTTTCGACTCCAATGAGGATGTCATCCTCAAGGGGGCCATCGATGTTTCGGAATGAGATACTTGTCTTATCACTTCTTCATCACCAATCTGAATAACACTACAAGATGGAGCACTAGATTCTTTCATGAAATTACGACCTTATGTAATGAATGAGGTAAAGCTACTCATATCATCGATGACAGTACGTAACGACATTCATTCGCTTATTTGATTGGATCTCAGCCATAGGAGTCTTGTTCAAATTGGCGAGATATATTTTTAGGAGAGATCCATTTTTGGGGAAGAAAGGTTTTGGATTTATATTTCTCCATCTTCATGATTTTTTATGAAGGTGGGGAAGTAGTAATGCCAAAACCTTTCTTACACGAAATCGTAATGCGTATTGTTGACTTTACTTTCATTGTAACGAAACAATTGTTCTTGCGAGTAGAAACCTTCAATATCATAACCTCAATCATGACAACTGTCTCAATCGAAAAAATCAAATGTCGTCAATTTGTTTATTCTGCATTTTTTCCTACTTTCCCAATTGTTTCAAGAGTTTCTTATAGAGACAAATCTATCAAATCAAAAGTCATGAGAATTGGTCAAGACTTTCTTGAGTTTTTGATATAATTTTTATTCTTCACAAATGATGGTCATTCATTAATTACGTCACATATTAAGGGGATGGGAGGAGATCGACGAACTGTGACATTATGTGACAAGGGTGTGGGAGGAGTCCTTAATTTCTTGACGTCACATTCCAATTTCAATTGTGATCTGAGTGTTGAAACACGAACATTACACGGTAATTGAGGACACCTAACGATTTAAAAAAAATGTTTGCGTGTACTTACGTATTTCGATGCGTAGATTACGATCCAAAAGGAAAAAGCGGCGCTCTCCCTTATTTACAAAGTTACGGCCCTGAAAAGGGCAACTTTTCAGCCATCTTTTTCACAAAATAAACTATTTAAAAACACAAGCATTTATTCACTAGGTCATCTTAACACTTTTCACTTCAATAATCAACATTTTTCCAATAAAAATGTTAAAAAAATGTACGGAGCTGCTTTTTGGTTACATATCTCTGTATTTTACGTTTTTAAGGTTGATTGCATGGTTGGTACGACTGATACAGTCCATATCCCTGAAGTAATTCAAATGTTCTTCACCTTAATTTTTCAGATCGTAAATTGGTTTTTGGTGGTGTATTACGAATTTGAAATAGTAGGCGGCGGCAAATACTAACCGCTTTTTTCTGAAATGTCACTAGTAAGTAACCTAAAAATAGAAGAATGTCACCAGGAGAAGCATTCGTTTTTAAATTAAGGTTTTTATAAGAAAAATTTTCATTATTGAAATGAAAAGTTTCAAAGAAGGAGGAATAAGGTGTAAAGGTGACCTAGGGAATAGATGCTTGTGTTTTTAAATAGTTTATTTTGTGCAAAAGAAGGCTGAAAAATTGCCCTTTTCAGAACTTTGAAGGGCCGTAACTTTGTAAATGAGGGAGAGCGCCGCTTTTTTCTTTCGTATTCATAATCTACGCATCAAAAGACGTAAGTACACGCAAAAATTTTTTCAAAATCGCCGGGTGTCCTCAAAACGAAAATTTACCCTTTACACAACTGAAACAGCTGATTTAGAGTTACAAAAACGGGCCAACATATACTACACTAAACATTCAAGAGGCTAGGGAATTGTAAGATGATGCGACTTGGTACGCAAATCTCTCCGATACTCATCCCATCCTTCTCTGCATCGATTATGTCACACGTGTTTCTCTTCCACTCCCACTGAAATATCTCTGAAATACTTACCAACGACGCGCGACCTTGAAGTGAGCCAGAACGGTCTTGTTCATCTACTTACCTGAATCACAATATTTATTACCAATAGTAAAATACGAGGCTCTCTCATGTTGTGGTGTGCGACGATCAAGCCACTATAGCAATATGGATTTTTACCACCACATGTTTTAATTTATCAGTCGTCAAGCGGGTATTTGACCATAGAAAAAGATGATTCCTAAGGTGAATTATCATGGCTTTGGATCTCCGAGCGGCATTACATTTCAAGCAAGTTCCGTATTATAGGTATTGCCCCAGTGTCGAAGCTTACTTGTTGAGGCGATCATGTAGCATCTGTTTATATTTTGCATCATATAAAACCACTAATCAACATAGGCAATTATCGCGAAGATTCGTCCTGGAAAAATTGCTAGTAGACATGCCAGAAAAATTCTTTGCTCGGATGATGACGATGATGCTGTATGGTTGGATAAAGAAAGGTTGATGCATCAGATGTTCCTGAGGCTAACAGCCCAAATGTGAACGATGTGTCCGCTTCACCAGTTATGAATAATTTAAAGAAGTAGATTCAGAGTCCATGAAGCCAAGATTATCAAGTTTGATATTTAATATTTGACTCGATGTTGATTAAAAAAAAAATTAAATTGAAATGAAACTGCTGTTTCAGTTCAAGGGGGGGTTCTGACAAATATGACCGCTGGGACAAGGACGTGGGGAAACGGGGGGTCAAAAATCATGAAGTTCGTTTGATGTACTTTATGGATGGCCAAAGGCCCGAGAAACGATTATTTCTTTCCTTACTCTGTTCAGACTATCTGACATTTTTTAGGTATTTCTCTGAAGTATAGAAGGTTATGGTAAATATCTGGTAGGTCATAGATTGATCATCACCAAAAGATATTAGTCCTGTATTATCTACACAAAACATCAAACAACAAAAATACATCACCTGAAAATTCGAAAAACTCCTCTCTGGTGATCATGAAGGCGGCGAGATTGGCAGTGTAAATGGCGAGGAAGACGACGGCGAACATCGCCCAAACATTGGTCATAAATCTGGCCGTGAATCCTCGAGGGGAATCGACATGCACGGCCGCTTGGAACAGAACGGCCCAAACCAACCAATACGTCCGGAATAAGCTGAATCTGTGCGACGCCGACGGATTCTGTGGGGACAAACAAGAATACAACTTTTGAGTTATGGCTGAAACTCAAATAACTCCGTTTCATTCCGCGGTCTGGCCGGGATGTCACTGCTAATATTTTTGAAGGAAGATTTTTGGGGTCACTTGTTCTCTACGAATTAGTAGAATGGTAACACCGTTAAGTTTTCGACTTCAAATACAGTATTTTGGCAAAATTCTGGGATTGAATTCGGAATTTCCAGTTCGAAGAATTTCACTAGTTCGGACTTCCATTGTCTACTATATAAAATGATTTGAAATCTCTGAAACAACTAAAGAAGAAGAATTAAAAATGAATAGCTGAAAATAACAATTATATTAAGCAACAATAAACCTGAAATGAAATAAAAGTGAAATAAAATACGAGTAAAAATAGAACAATTGAATAAATAGAAATGAAGAAATGAAAAAAGAAAATAAAAAAAGTGGAGAGATTCCAAGTCACGTTAGTTCACGACGTTTCGATTGTTAGTATCTACAATCGTCTTCGGGTGATGACTGGACTGATTCCTCCAAGAGATGACTATTTATAGGTCGTTCGAGTACTTTTACTTATCCCCGCTTTCCATTTTCCGCTTCACTGGTTCCGTGGGAGATGACCGTTTGACGGGAGTTGGCCATTTTTCGCTTGATGATGGGTTTCCATATGTTGCGTATTTCTACGCTGGCTTGACTGAATACGTTGTTGGACAACATGTATGCGGCTTCCTTGAATTTTCCCCTAAACCAGTATTCCTCTCTGTGCAAGATCTCGGCTTGGGACCACTCGATGTTGTGTTGATGGGTCCAAACATGGTTAGCTATTACTGATTTGCTGGTTTCCCCTCGCTGTGTGTGTTTCTTGTGCTCAGCAATGCGAACATTCAATGGCCTCTTAGTTTCACCAATATAGGATTTTCCGCACTCACAGGGTATCCGGTAAATGCAATTCTTGGAATCGCAGTCCGCGTTTGGTGGCCTGGTTTTCGTGAGGCTGCTACGGATAGTATCACCGGATCTGAAGCAGGTTCTGATGTTGTACTTGGAACCAATTCTTCTTATCCTCTCCGATAATCCTCTGATATAGAGAAGTTCAAGTACTGTTGTGACGGCTTCTCTTCCTTGCGAGGCTCCTGCAGTCTTTTTTTATTAGATCGTGCTTTCGGGCTCTGTAATACGAAGCAAGGTCTCGAGAAGAAACTAGACATCATCAAAAATGATCTTCAACGGAATGGCTACTCCAAAGCGATGGTAGAAAAGACTTTGGATAAAAGACAGCAGGAGCCGCGCAAGAAAGAGAAACCGTCACAACCAGTGCTTGAACTTCTCTATATCAGACGATTATCGGAGAGGATAAGAAGAATTGGTGATACTATTCGTAGCAGCCTCACGAAAACCAGGCCACAAAACGCGGACTGCGATTCCAAGAATTGCATTTACCGAATGCCCTGTGAGTGCGGAAAATCCTATATTGGTGAAACTAAGAGGCCATTGAATGTTCGCATTGCGGAACACAAGAAACACACACAGCGAGGGGAAACCAGCAAATCAGGAATAGCAGACCATGTTGAGACCCATCAACACAACATCGAGTGGTCCCAAGCTGAGATCTTGCACAGAGAGGAACATTGGTTTAGGAGAAAATTCAAGGAAGCCGCATACATGTTGTCCAACAACGTATTCAGCCAAGCCAGCGTAGAAATACGCAACATATGGAAACCCATCATCCCGCCAAACGGTCATCTCCCATGGAACCAGTGAAGCGGAAAATGGAAAGCGGGGATAAGTGAAAGTACTCGAACGACCTATAAATAGTCATTTCTCGGAGGAATCAGTCCAGTCATCACCCTAAGACGATTGTAGATACTAACAATCGAAACGTCGTGAACTAACGTGACTTGGAATCTCTACACTTTTTTTTTATTTTCTTTTTTCATTTCTTCATTTTTATTTATTCAATTGTTCTATTTTTACTTGTATTTTATTTCACTATTATACCATTTCAGGTTTATTTCGCTTAATATAATTGTCATTTTCAGCTATTCATTTTTAATTCTTCTTTTTCAGTTGTTTCAGGGATTTCAAATCATTCTATTTAGTAGACAATGGAAGTTCGAACTAGTGAAATTCATCATGAAACATTGTCAATCACCTTCAAACACCAGTTCGAAGTCAAAATTTTCCGTTTGAGTAATCGGAGTTTGAATTCGAAATTATTTTTGAGACGGATAAGAATACGATTGGGTTGGATTGGGTTGTGTGAAATACCGTTTAAATTTCAAATTTGAATTTAAATTGCCAGTTCAAAGTCAAAATTTTGAGTTTGAATTCAGAATTCACCGTTTGATAGGTCGAAATTTCGAGTTTGAACTTCAAATAAATTGAGATCGATATGAATACGATGAGGTTGAGTTGGCCGATCAAATTGGATCGAGTTATGGAAAATGACATTCAAATTTCGAGTTAAAATCAGAATTCAGTGTCCAAAGTCGAAATTATAAGTTCAAAAAGTGAGAATTTTGAGTTTGAAATAATTTGAGATCGATATAAAAACTATAAGATTAGGTTAGGCAATTAGGCAAGGTTATAAAAAATGACAGTTTAATTTCGAGTATAAATCGAAACTCCGTGTTCAAACAATAAATTCTGAGTTCATGAAGTCGAAATCCAGAGTTTGAAATCAAAATTCTGAGGTAAGGAATCGAAATTTTGACTTAGTACTTGAAAGGATTTGAGATAGATATAAATACGATCAGTTTAGATTAGGCGATCAGGTTGGGGTGGGTTACGAAGAAAAACATTGGAATTTCGAGTCAAAATCGAAAATCTGCGTTCAAACTCGATATTCTGAGTTAGAATTCGAAATTCTAAGTTTGAAAAGTCAAAATTCCGAGTTTGAACTTCAGATAGTTTGAGATCGATATGAATACGCTAAGGTTAGATAAGGCGATCAGGATGAATCGAGTCATGAAAAATTGCATCCACATTTGGAGTTGGAATAATAATTCCCAGTTCAAATTCGAAATCCTCAGTTCAAGAAGTGAGAATTCCGAATTTGAACTCGAAATAATTTGAGATCGGTTTGAAAAGGCGATCAAGCGAGTTTATTAAAAATAACATTCAGATTTAGAATTTAAATCGAAATTTCTAATACAAACTCGAAATTCTGTGTTTGAAAAGTCGGAATCCCTAGTTTGAATTCAAAAGAATTTGAGATCGATATGATTACGTTCAGGTTAGGTTGGGTGATACGGTTGATTTCGGAATACGATCAGGTTAGGTTAGGTTGGGTTGGTTTATGAAAAATAATATATGAATTCTGAGTTTGAATCGATATTTCCAGTTCTAAGTAGATAGATAAATATAGATAAATATACTTTATTGTCCAAGAATAAATTCTCATTGACAAAGTGTGATGAATATATAAATATATGTGTATATATATATACATATAAAAATATAAATAAATAAAACAGCAAATTAAAAAGTATGTAAAATATATTTGTCAAAACAAAACAAACCTTGCATTTTCATTATAAATGCAATTGTATCACAATTCAATTTACACATACACATATTGATGTGGAATAAAACAAGACTATATGTATAATAGTAATAATGATAATGATAAAAACGTGATCGTTAATACATAATATTGTTTAGCTTATCTTGGCAGAACACTGAGAATATTTACAATTTGTCATCATAATATTCCTGCAGGCTATAATAAGCTTTCATGAGCAGTATATTTTTGACCGACTCCCTGAAACGTCTCTGCTCTACTATATCCCTAACTACCTGTGGTAAATGTTTGAACATTTTTTTCCCTTCGTACATGTTAGAGTGTTTTGTTAGAGTCAATCTGGGTATTGGCAGATGTAAATTATTACTACTGTTCTGTCTTGTGTTGTGGATTCTATGTGTATCTGGAGAATCAGTGTTATATCTTTTATGATCAAAAACTTGAAATTTCGAGTTTGAAAATAGTTTGAGATCGATATGAATACGATGAGGTTAGGTTAGGCGATCAGGTTGAATCGGGTTTTGGAAAGTAACATTCAAATTTCAAGTTAAAATCAAAATTCAGTGCTTAAAATCGAAATTCCAAAATCAAATTTAAAATTCTGAGTTGAAAAATCGAAATTCTGAGTTGGAACTCGCGAGAATTTGAGATCGATATGAATACAATCAGGTTAGGTTGGGCAATCAGGTTGGGTTGGTTTATGAACTCCCAAAACTTTGAGATCGATATGAATACGATCAGGATCGGTTAGACAATCAGTTCGACAATAACACGATAAGGTTAGGTTTGGTGCTATATTCGAGTCGGGTTATGAAGAATAACATACAATCTTTAAGTTTGAATCAAAATTTTCAGTTCGAAAGAAAACTTTTGTGAACAAAAACTAGAAATTCCGACTCTGAAAATAGTTAGAGATCGATATGGATACGATGAGGTTAGGTTAGGCGGTCAGGTTGGATTGAGTTATGGAAAATAACATTCGATTTTCGAGTTAGAATCGAAACTCCTAGTTGAAAGTGGAAATGATAATTTCAAAAAGTGGGAATTCAGAGTTTGAACTCGAAATAATTTGAAATCGATATGAAAACTATTAGGTTAGGTCATCAGTTGAGGTTACCCTCTAGTGAATAATTTTGAGAATGATTGCAATTTTTCATCATAAGATTGGGTTGATCGAAACCGTAACTAGTATTTTCGTGTTCGTTACGTTCTTGATTCATTCCGGATGCACACATTGATGACGGATATATGAAGATCCATCAATTGGTGTCATAGGAAAAGATTAGAAAATATGTGTTTTTTGTTGATTAACAGTGCAAACACAATAAAAACATCTGTGAAATTGTCTAGAATTCCCTTTCCATTTTACAACTTGTTGAGATTTTCATCTATTTGTTAGTATGCAGAACGTCACGATAAACATTAGTTACCACATTTTTGAGTTTTTCATGCACCATAACAAAAATAAACGCTTACATGTCATATTGGAACATCTCATACTCTTCATAGAATGAGCTTCTAACCAACGAAAAGCGCGTTGAATCTCACTACTTTATGTTTTCTTTCATTCAGCACATTTTCACTTGTTATCAGATTATGTGAATGGAGTATTTCAACAAATCTAACCTAACCTATTTCATACGTTCAAAATGAGCTGAATCTACTAGATGCCGACGTATCCTGTGGGGACAAACTAGAATACAACTTTTGACTAATGGCCAAACTTTGCTAACTTCCTTTCATGGGGTGGTCTGGGAGAAATGTCGCTGTTAATCTTTCTAATAGAAGGTTTCTAAAGTAGAGTGTTTTTTCATTATTTTTAAGTTATTGAATGTGAATAGGCACGTGGCATGGCTCTTCGGAAAGTCTGAAAAATCTGATTTTTCCAGTAAAAGATATTCAGCAATAGACTGAAGAGGACTTGCACTCAACAGTAGACAGTAAGGCGAGGTATCTTGCGAGATGACGACCGTGATTGCTTTTGTTTGTAGACTGAAAGTTGAACTGAAAAGTTCATAACCTAACAAAGAAATTCAAAAAAAATATTCACTTGACTATTTCGTTCAATATATTGCCTTTGGGGGCAATACAATAATAATAGAGGTCTTACAAATTTTCAATACTACTTTAAACGCTTTTTATTAGCTTCACCTGTATGTAAGTTTGTTTGTTTGTAACCCCCAAGCTCGGCATCTGTATTTGATAGAATTATTGACATTATTGCTTGATCTATTCGCGGGCAGATGGCGCTGTATGTAAACTCCTTTATATGATTCGAACTCACTTTAATTGTATTTCTTCATTCAACAAAAGTATTTTTTCCTCTCTGGAATCGGAAAATATCAATGGGCAATTTTCTAAACAATATACGGCTGATTGATCCCCAAGTTCAGATAAAATGAATATAGTTCAATAAGACTAAAAAACATGCTTTTATACCATACGAAACTGAAAAATTAAAAATAAATATAGTTTAAAAAACTGAAAAACATGCTTTCAAAAAACATCAAACAAAAAAGTTAATAATATGTTTTTTTCAAATGAGCTCAAAACAATAACGAACGAAAAATACTTGTATTATTGTGAAAAAAGCGTGGACGCTTTGTGCCATATTTTTTGTATATCAAGCGCCCGTCTCTTTCTCACAATAATACTAGTATTTTTCGTTCGTTATTGTTTGAAGCTTATTTAAAAAAAATATCTATAGTATGATTTGCCTTTAGCCTCAAAATAGGCCTCAGTTTTGTGGATTACCTCTTTATTGGCTCTAAATTTCTTTCCAGCAAGCATTTTCCTGAGGTCTGAGAACAGGACAAAGTCGCTGAGGCCATATCTGGAGAATATGGTGGATGCGAAAACAACTCGAGGTTCAGTTCATGCAAATGAAGCCATTTTTTTGTGATGTCTTCCTTTCTGCCACTTAGAAAAGTGTTCTCAGAAAGTTTATTGCATATGAACGCAGTTCTTCAAATGGAAGAGTTCTTTAACAGTGAAGTTCGATGTGTACTGAGTTGAACCTCAAAACGATGAGCAGCCACAGTCCGTCGTGTATTTCTGATATGTAACGCTCTTGGTGAAATCAAATGTGGCAAATCACTTGAACATTTCCCGTGAAAGTATCTATAGAGAGACGAATCCCCAACCTTTTTTGGATGTTTCAAACAATCAAGGTTGCAAGTGATGTTCGTGTCTCCAATCAGGAGGATGATTTTTTCTGGATGGAATCCAGCAGCTTCAGGGTATGCTCAGTGGCCAAGCTCCATGCATGAGAACAATATTCGAAAACAGGTCTGATCTGAGATTTATAAAGCATCAAAAGTTGCTGAGCTGTGTACAGTTTTCTGGTTCGGAGCAGTGTTTCAAGCTTTCGAGAAGCAGCCTTTGCAATTCCAGAGACATGATTGTGCCAAGACATATAGATGTCCATTGTAACGCCCAACAGACTCATCCAAGCAGAAAGCGGAATTGTTTGTCCCGACATTATCACATTTGGTTCGGAGACATTTATCTTTCTGAAAAAAATCAATGCCTCGGTTTTTGTGGCATTGAATTGAATCAGGTTAGTTCCACCCCAATTCGAAATCACCTACAGATGATCATCAAGATATGCAACCTGCTGCTGTCGATGGAGATGTGCATTCGCAGCTGATGTCCTAGAATCCAAATGGAATGCGAGACGAGCAGCAAAGCAATATATTGGATCACTCATTTTTTCAAATGAGTTTTTGATATATAATGAAAATAGGGTTAAAGACAATATAGATCTCCGGGGAAGTCAGCGATGATGGTAAAAGTATCCCAGAGTTATCCATCGACGGCCACTTGCAGGGAAGGTTTCTTCAGGAAGCTGGATAGCCATACACACAAATGATACGACAAGCCATAGCTCTTAGTAATATGAAGCGCAACAGCTTTTGACTGTCTATGTTTCTCGATGGGGTTATTCCAAATATGGGTGACATACGGTTGGAGGTCACCTGTTGATGTTTGTTTCCGGAAGTTATATGATTGATGATCACTCAAGATGTTGAAGCTTTCCAAATACTTGAGGATATGGTAGTTTACAGCTTTCTCCATGACTCTTACCTTTTTTGGGAATAGATTGAACACGAGCAAATTTCCAACAAGAAGGAAAAACTTCTTCTTTGTAAGATACGTTGGAGAATGTCTGCAAAATACTGGTGCGAGTTAATTTGCGCACTTTTCAAGTACTATGACGGGTACTTTATTAGGCCCAAACGCTTCGTTGATATTGAAGTATTTCAAAATTCGCCTGACTAAACGTTATCTAAAAATTATTTTCTTCATTGTGGATTTTAGAATGGGGATAGTGGGTGGCTAGTAGATTTGATTTTTCTATAGCTGATGTTGCAATTGACCCATCCGCTTGTGTTAGTTATGGAATGGGGAATGTTCCTCCTAACGAAAATCAAGAAGTTTTCATAAAAGAGCTATAAAACAACGCATTTTAAACCTTTTTCTTTAAAAAATTATTCAAATACTTCAAAAAGAGGAATGAAATAATGCATTCAACATTTAGAGGGATTCGTTTCTATTTCACCATTTGGCAACATCGGTTATAGCTAATAAACAATGAATCTGTTACCTGTATGAGACAAACAAAGATGACATATTTCAGAGGCGTGCTGTTCTGTTTACTTATGTACCGAGTTCAGAGACATATTACATTTTGTGCACCTAACCTATCTTCCTCTATATAAATAAATAACAAAACAACTGTTGTTTATGTGGAGATGGTATTGAACTATAATTCATATTTTGCTTCAATTGTTGATTTATAAAGATAATTTTTCTTTTTTAAAGTAGAATATCTAGGTACGTATAAATTATTTCAACTTGGTATAGGCGCTGTTGCCAATATGTGAATTAGAAACAAATCCCTTTAAAAATCAAAACCCAACATTTGAAACATCAATTTGAATACTTTTCGAAGTGAATTTGAAAACCTCATGAATTAAACTCAACTTTATTTTGGTCAAACTTACATTTGCTGTAATAACCCAATTTGAGGAACATTCCCCATTGTGGATTTTGTGAAATTTCAACTAACAGCTTCAGCTACCTACCAGCAGGATCTAGATCCTTTTGGTCCAACAGGTTCGTGTGATATCTTTAGAGCCCATCTCAATCAACTTCTGTTTGCGGTCATCCAAAATCTTTTTTTTTAAGTTTTCGTCGGTAACCGTCTGCGAAAATTACGATCAAGGTGTTATGCGATTCGTATAGTCACGTAGAACGTTTAAGGAAAAGTACGAAAGGGCGCTGAAAAAATCACAAAAATTGAAAACAAATTACTAAAAAAAAATTAAGGTGTTTTTTCTTAATATCCCGAAAAATATTCAAAATTTTCGAACTTTCCTGAAACGGGTAGTCTTGCTTTCGTGCGCGGTGACACAGCAACAAAAATAATATTTGAAAATATTGAATATGAATATTGAGGAATGAAAAAAATCAAGTTGATTTAGAATACATCAATGAACAATAATCCGCGGTCGAAAAATGTTTATCCTATTTTTCCATAAATTATGCATTTGTTAATTATTAATTTTTTATAAACTGAAAGTCAACATAAAAACTCTGATAATTAACAAACTAAGATACTCTGCATATAAACTGGAATATCATATTGGTGAATATGACTATGAAGTATTACAATACATAATGAAATTTGGAACAATCATGAAATACAAATCAATTCAGAGAACTAAGATTATTAAATGAAGGAGAGAAGGAAAAAAAAATCACCTCAAAGGAACTGCTTCTTCCCTCCTGTTCATAAAAGAGGACATATGCCTCATCGCTCACAAGTGATTTTGGCGAAATTGGGAACACATGTAAATCGTTATATTCATGCCACGTGCCAGTATATAGGTGTCTGCAATATGCTGTGTAATGCCCGTTGTAAGTAGTCCCACTGTGATTTGAAAGTGCATATAGATTATAACGACAAAGAGCCACATTGTCTGCTGCATAATTGTTCATATCTGAGTCAATGGGAACATTCAATTTGCCTCTGAATCTCTCCGTTGGATATAATATTCTCAATTGAAATACTAAAATACGGAAAAACTCATAGATTGATAGGGACTTTGTACATTTTCTTCTTTGCTGGTACCTCGAACACATTGGTTTTTCATCTCCATCCAGAGTTTTCTCTCTTGTGAAGGAATCCAAGCAATGTGTCAAACTCAATTGGCCAGTTCTTTGTGGTATGGGAAGAGACAAATTCCAGAAAGGATCGAAGGTTACTGATGAGTGTCCACCGTGTGCACTTCATGGTAGATTTTAATTGACCAACGAAATAGTCTACAATTTTAGAGTTGTTCATATTCAAATATCTCAGCCAGGACTCTTGTGCTTTTCTGCTGTGGCATTCTTAACTTGAATAGTCTGGCTCATAGAAGATTGGAATCAGATCTTACACTTATTCATAAAATAATCAATGGTAGCATCAATTCCCCGGAACTTGTCGAACTTATAACTTTAAATGTGAATCCAAGGAGAACAATAAACTCGGAAATCTTCAAAGAACCCTTTTGTCGCACCAACTAGGACTGTAATGAATCTATAGGTAGAATTTTAAGACTTGCAAATAGATACAATGTAGATTTAGAATTATTTTGAAAACATTTAAAAATACTGTGAAAAAATTGTAATTCATTTACTTATTTTTACTTCCTTTTTTATTTTATTCTATATAATTTTTCCTTTAACCTAGCTCAGATTACTGTTAAATACATATGTGTGAACTTGTTGATTATTTTGTAAAAAATATGCATTGCGGAAAAAAATAAATAAATAAAACCCTAGAATTTTTTTCACTTCGTGAAGTTATTACCAATAGGCTAATGAATATTTCACCGTTGCAAAAATAACAAAATTTCGATCTTCCACTTTTTTTATCAACAATATAAAATTGAATTAAAAATTGAAAAAAAATAGATAATTTTGTTTTCCTGAATCTCGATCGTTTCGATGTCTAACGGTTGAAAGCTACCTAAAAATTATTTATTTTTATATTTTACTGTTATTGTTTAAAAATTGTCATGAAAAAATACATTGTTTATGAGTAAATATGAACTTTTATTTCGTAATATACTCTTTGATAAAAATTATTATTTTTAGAGAAAAAACGGTTTCTTAATAAAATTTATTTGTTGTTAAGAAATGCGTTTAGTTATTAACAATCGTGTTTTGCGATCAAATATTGGAATGAAGGAACCATTGTTTTCTTAAAATCATAAATGCTATTGTTCTTTGAAACTTGAAAAAAAATTCTTCCGTTTTTTATTTGTTTTTAAGAAAACGATTTGTATTGAATAAATTTTTTTTTCCATTTTATCAAAAGTGTTTTATGTAATAACTAACTAACCATATTGGATTTTTCTCGAAAAATTGTTTTTTCTATTTTTTATATAGCTTTCAATATTATTATGCCTTGAAACTGTTTCTAAAAATGAAACTTCAACAAAGCTTTGCAAATACGTTTGTGAAGACGAGAGTTCGTTTGATGATATTGTGTTTGATATGAGGATCATTTTAACATACATACAGAACATTGATTCCAAAATAAGTTCATTTATAAACAGGGGTGGATAAAACTTCATTTACTACCGAAACATCACAATTTACTCTCTACACTTTTATTAGCAACACAAATTTGTGTTTGAATAATTGAATATCAGTTTGATAAAAAAAATTAGTCCTTATCATTATTGAAATATTTCGTGGCCAAACTGTGCAATATCAATTGTGTCTGCTTTGATAAATCTTTTTCAAACTGAAAAGATCATCAATTTGAACCACAACCATTGAATGACTTGTTTTAGAATAGTTCAGATGTGATTCAGGTGCTCTACCGACAGTAGCACATATCCTGTGACATCACACTATCTCTCGACAAATGCGCATATTTAAAGTCGCGTATTTCTATAACGGTAAAAACTATAGTTTGATATAATCATCTGGAGCACTATCAAAATATTGGGAAATACGCTTCCATATCGTCAGCAGTTAGACAGGACTAAATTTGTAGTTGAATGAAACTCACAGAAGCAAACCTTTCGTCGGCTACTGCAGCAGAAATCTTCTATAGTGCATGCTAAGACGAAGATGAAATCTGTCAGATGAAGTCTCAGCAACGTTGTTACACATAAAACATTTCCACGGATGTCAAATTCTACAAATAGTCTATAGTTTTACACATAGAAAAAGAACTTTGACTTCATAGAGGCCCCCTGTGTTTTTAGATTTCCAACGCTATAATTCATTCATAAACAGTTATGAAATTCATCCTGTGGATCATTGAAAAGTTCCTCATAGTGGTTTAAAAAAATGAAATCCTCTATTCACGCATTTAGGAAATATTCGTATTCAATTCCATGAATACATCGTTATTATACTGTTGAAGAAAGACATCTATTCAAGTGGACCAGAAAACTTCAACTCATTATCCAAAACTACGGAGTAACATTTATCATACATCTGAGTTAAGTTGCATTTCAGCATTTTCATTTACTATTGAAATGGGGCTTCCGTTGAAAAAAACTCCATTAGTATACAACTACGCAAATTCTTTTCAAGATAAGCAATGAAATCTGTTCTTTCATGAATATTTTTATCCTTTCATTACTTGGAAAACTTGAAATTCATGCAGATACAAGATTTTAAAAGGAGCACTGACAAAACCCATTACACAGATTCGTTATTCAAAATATGGATTTTCATTTGGCGCTGAATAAGGAAAATTTTGAGTTCACATTGAATGAGGATCTGAACAAGTAAAATCTGCAATAAAGTTGATAACATTCAAAAAGTTGGAGTGGGTTTTCATGGCTGAAACATTTTTAGTGATGGTAGTTTGAACTAGACCCCAAATCCTGATGTTTTTTTTTCTACTTTCATTTACTCTAAAAGTAACTCTTCGGTTTTTTCACTTCGTGATTGTTATTTGTAATAGTACCAATACATTTTTTCTCTTCAAACTGCTGGGACATTTTTTCCATACAGGTTGTTTCCTGAAGAAAAAAATCTCCATTGAAAGAATGACCTAACTGATTTCTTACTTTTTCTGCTGATATTTTTTATGTGGGGCACTAAAGATTATTCAATCCTAATCGATCATACCGAACGTTTAGAAACACAAAAAAAATCATGTAATACTGAAACCAAAGAATCAATATATTCGACTACTTATTCAGTTGTATCACTAGAAATTTGGCAATCACAGTCAAAATATGGTCGTGGATGGAAATCGACGATAATATCACATTTTATGTTTATGTTTCATTTTATGTCAGAAGTTGAAGTGCATGCCAACTATGAAAAATTATGCGAGCAAAACCTTTTCTTACTGAAATGGCACCATTACCTTCATGTAGGTTGAGAAGTCAGACCTTCTTCCTAAACAGGTGGAAGGTCTGACAGGAAAAGAAAGGATTATGACGTTTTTCCACATACCTCAGCACCAGACCAGTTCGATTCGAGTTGCTAAACTCCTTGAAAGCCGACTCCGCCATTATGGCAATTTCAAGGTTAGCTGGCAGAAGATGGTGTCCCGAAGAAGTCTGGTATAATGCAACTAATTTTCTTGGCGATGAGGAAACAATTTGGACTGCATTGAAGATACTCAACCAAGATGAAATTCTCAAAGTATTTTTATTTATTTTTTCTGATTGATTCGGCCGTTACTTGATGAAGATCCATAGTAATTTCACAAACTACACCTAAACGATTTGAACTCCACCAACAAAGTTTGTGGAGGTGTAGTTCAGGTGTAGTTTGTGAAAAAATTCTCAAAGTTTTTTCTGCTCACAGTATATCTTTCAGATTTGTCTGTCCTGCTGTACCCCACATAGATGTTAGTTGGGAACAATTTTGAAATGATGTCTTCTGGAGAAGATAAATCAAAGAATAGTTGCTGACCCTAACAAGACGAAGCAAATGGTTTGCTAGGGACCCGAAAGGAGTTTGAATCGAAGATATCTTTTGTCGAGAAGAAAAGAAAGGGGGTGGTGTTGCAATTCTGACGAGAAGTAACATGACAGTGATGTGTTTGAATCTCAAGAATGATTGTGTTGAACAAGACTTTGAAATATGTGGAATTTCATGTAAGTCAGATCAAGGTCAAATGATTGTTCTATGCTGTTACAGAGCACCAACTGAAAATTTTAACAAATTTTTTCGTAAAACTGTATGATGTTCTTACCCGCACGTACAAACCTAACTGTAATATGATAGTTTGTGGTGATTTCAATAATTCAATATATAAGGGTTATAATAATAATTTTAAAAAATTATGTGATATTTTTAACTGTTTTAATATGCTCCCAGAAGAGGGTTGGCCAACAAGAGTTACAACTAGTGCAGTGTCAACAATTGATAATATATTTTCCGATTTCAGAAATGGATCATGCTGTGTAATAGACAACACTATATCTGATCACAGAACGTTGGTATTTGACTGCAGAATGAGAGCATTTGAAGCGGGAAATTCGTGGGAATTGAGAAGATCATTTAATAATGATGTTATCAATTCTTCTGTTGAAGGTCTGCAGAGTGAAGACTGGTCAGACTCAATGAGCACATGTTACATGAATTATGCTTTTTCTAAATTTTCATTGAAATTCTCATACCATTTTGAGATAAATTTCTTAAAACGTAAAAAATACTTGAATAATAATAAAAACAAGGGTTGGGTCAATACCGAAATTGTAAAATCAAGCCACAATTCAAAAGATCTTTTTAAGTTGAAACACATTTTCCCGAGTTAATAACTTTTTACAATAAGGAGAAACTAAAACATTTAAAACTGATCAATTTGACTAAAAAACGATACTACCAGAGTAAAATAGAAAACGCGGACAATATTCATAAAGCAGCGTGGGAAATTGTATCTCATTTAACTAATAAGTCAAATAGTAAGCCAAAAAATATAATAATAAAAGACAATAACCGTATGGTAGAATCACCAAATTTGATTGCCAATATGTTCAATCATTATTTCAGACACATTGCTGTAGATATAATAAATAAGATAGATAAAAACAATGTAGGGTATGAGGAATATTGTATCGCCTACGAACTCATTATACCTTAGTCCCTATACGGAGACTGAACTATATGGCCGTTTACAAAAAAAATTGAAAAATAAATATTCTTCCGGCTTTGATGAGGTCCCAATGTTTGTTTTGAGAAAATGTCTACCACTCTTGATGAGGCCATTGGTCTATTTGGTGAATTTATCCTTTACCACTGGATCATTTCCCGACCCTGTTAAAATGAGAAAAATTATTCCAATCCATAAAAAAATTGTTGCCAATCCTTGGAAAATTACAGACCCGTGACAATCCCATTTTGCTTTTCAAAGATTTTTGTATTCGCCTTCTTCAGTCGAATGATACCGTTCTCTAATAATAATAACGTCTTTGCCAGAAATCAACATGGATTTTTAAATAAGAAATCAACCATAACAGCAATACATTCATCCTATAACGAAATAATCGAATGCCTCGATGCAGAAGAGTGCCCTGTTGGGATATTTTGTGATCTCAGCAGAGCATTCGACTGTGTAGATCATCAAATTCTAAAAGATAAACCGTACAAGTATGGCATACGTGGTCTTCCGCTGTCTTGGTTATCGGATTACCTCTCTCATAGAAAACAGTTTGTAGAAGTTAATAAAATGAGATCTGATATAATTTCTACGGACCTTGGGGTGCCACAAGGATCCATATTAGGCCCAATACTGTATCTGTTTTATATAAATGATTTGGCAAACTCAATAACGGAAGAAACAGTAATAATGCACGCTGATGACACTTCTATTAATCGTCTCGGATAGGTCTGATTCTGAACTGGAAGAGAAATGTGCTGAAGTTTTTCGAAACTTAAATTCATGGTTTGCGGCAAATAAGTTATTCATGAATGTTGATAAAACTGTTCTGATCCGTTTCCATAACAGACAGAAATATTATACACCAATCAGTTTCAAGATTAATCAGAGGGGAGATTCTGTAACGACAGGCACCGAAATTATCAAATTCCTGGGACTTCATATCGAACAATGTTTAGGCTGGCATAATCATTGTGGATTTCCAATGAAGAAGTTGAATTCGATAACATTTCAGCTCAGAAATTTAAGACAAGTGTTAAATATTAGTCAGTTGCTGACGCTCTATTATGCTCAAGTTGAGTCCAGACTCAGATATGGCCTATGTTTCTGGGGATTATCGTCACGTTGGAATGAGGTATTCCTAGTGCAAAAAAGAATACTGAGAACCATAACTAGGGATTCCTGCAAAAATGTGTTCGTTAATTTTAATATTCTAACATTGCCTTGTTTGTTTATATTTGAACTGTGTTTACATGTTTTTAAAAATGACAATGAAATCTTTCTGATGAATAGATGTATCCGCAATGTGAATACTCGTCAAAATAATAATTTGTTTGTACCATATGCCAGAACAAATCTGGCTTATAACTCACCAAATCTGATGGCTTCCCGAATATTCAACCATTTGCCAATGAATATAAGGGAGAGCAGGTCTCAAGCCGAATTCAAATATCGCTTGAAATATTTTTTATGTTCTCATAGTTTTTATACTATTGAAGAGTACATGTCTCATCAGTTTGTAAGTAGTACCTAAGATTTTATCACTGACGGCTCGTACACAATGTATATTTGTCAACAGGAAAATAAATTAAAAAAAAAATATAGACAGCAGTCTTTCACGTAGCTGTTGGTTGAAGAGAGTAGTTCTTGCTGTTTATCTTGGGTCTGATGTATATATTAAGGTATATTATGTGAAAACTCAGTTTGTTCTGGCTTATAGTTCCGATGTGTTTGGTTCTTGTTTCCATTGATACACAATGTTACGAAAATATTGGAAATTATTGTTTTTTTTTTCGGGAGACTGTATCTATAAAGTTCAATGCAGAAGACCGATATAGGAACGGTTCAGGAACTAACTTCAACGACGACGACAGACTCACCTGAGATTTCCACATGAACATATTTTTTCAGGTCACTGTCATTTGAATCAACATATGCAGAGACTCGGACTGTCGAAAGACAGTATGTGTCGCCTCTGTTTGGAAAATGATGAAACAACACAGCACATACTTTGTGCCTGCCGAATCAGGTTTTCAAAGTTTGGCAGAGCCGTAATCTTACCATCTGACCTGAAAGATCACCCACCATACAAATTAACCGGCTTCGTTAAGAAGCTGAGTTTATTCGGTCGAGTGTGAATAGGAGTGAGCCACAATAAACCCTTGTGGGTTGCGGTGGAGGGTCGAATAGACTCACTCACTTTGGACCTAACCCAACCCAACCTATCTGCAGATTATTAAATTTCATCTGAGCCGTGATATATTCAATAATTACATTTTGAAAGAGCAAGGAATGTCTTCACAATCTTTGTTCAGTAGAAACGAATCGTGGGAAAAATTTCAGAAATTCCGATGAAAGTGATGACTTGAACCATTGGCTCAATTATAAAAAAAACTGCTTTCAACACATGGTGTCACAGGGATCGGTTTTAGGACCACTTGTTTTTGGTCTCTATATAAATCATTTATCCTAGTTTATCGAAGCTGCTCACATCACAATGTATGCTAACGACACGACTGTCATAATATTGAGAGAAAACGGATGACACAAAGGATAAAATGGATCGCACAATAAAGAAGTTCAGTTCTTGGTGTCAGCAAGATTCGTTGATACTCGATGTTACGAAGACAATTGAAAAAATTGTGTTTTTTTTCGGTAGAGGGTCTCTATTTGGTTTAATGCAGAAGAGCGATGAAGGAACGTTTCAGGAACTAACTTGAACTACAAACTCATCTGGGATTTCCACGGAGATATATTGTTCCAGCAGAATTGAGCACGGTCTAGTTCACCACGAAATGAATGAACAACTACATGATGTCTGCAGAATCATTAAATACTCACTACGTCGTGGTGTATCAACATGTTTCATTGGGAAAGAGCAAGGAACGTCTTCAGATTATTTGTTCCGTAGAAATGAATCATGAGAAAGATTTTTTTAAATAGATTACCAATAAAGTTGGGCACAACATTTTAACATTTCGGCTGAAAAGTCCCGAGCATAACAAAGAAAACGCGTATTTTTTTTTTCAAAATTGGCAATATTCATCAACGTAAACTCCATCAAGAGCCACACAATCATTTCTGCGCCGCTCTAACATTTCAATACCACTTTTCTACAAAGATTTACCTTTTGCTTTAAAACAAGCCTGAGTTCCAGCAATAACCTTTTCCTCCGAGCAAAATCTTACCAGTGAGTATTTTTTTGAGGTCTGCGAACAGCCAGTAGTCGCTGGGAGCTGAATCTGGTGAATATGGTGAATGGGGGAGCAATTTGATGGAACAAAATTTGCTGGAATAAAATTTTTTTCTTTGCCACATGCGGTCGTTTCTTTAAAAATTTCGAGCTTCTAACGCTCAAATAACACTATATAATATTTACTGTTAATGGTAGTTTCCTTATCGAAATAGTTAATGAATATTAAACCACGCACATCCCAAAATACCGAAGCCATAACCTTTCCAGCCGATTGTTGTGCTATCGGGCGCTTTGGACAAGGTTCACCAGTTACCTTCCACTCAGATGACGATCGTTTTGATCCATATTTCACCCTCTGTCATATATAGATGGTAAAATTTCTGTTTATTGTGTTTAAACATGACCAAACGCCGCTCAGAAGCATCAATTCGTTGTTGTTTTTGATTGTGAGCTCATGCGGCCCCCCGTTTGAACAGATCTTTTTCATAGTCAAATACTCATACAATATAAAGCCAACACATTTTTTTGATATCTTTTCAATGTCAGCTTACTCAAGCTACTTCACATTTTGATCATTTACAACGATTTTGTGGATCTTTTTTATGTTTGGACGTCAACTGCGTTCTGCATCATCGGTGTCTCTACAACCACGTTTCAAGTCAGCAAACCAACATTTAATTGTTGCTTCTGATGGAGCGGAGTTCTTATAATACTTTTCAAGCCATTGCTTTGAGTGATCGGTATTTTTTAACACGCTTTTATCAGCTTCCCTTGTTTGTTTGTTCATAACCGACTCCATTGGACTCAATTTTGACTAACTTTGAACAGACATATTCATTTCAAACTTTGTACACTTATCAAGAATCGGTGATGATACAATAATTTCATAAGTTCAACTCATTATTCTTAGCATAATTAAATAATTTCCTAATACAGTCTTTATGTGAGAGCAAATGAGACAACCACACTGTCTGCCCGTGCGTATGTATTTTATATTAAAACAAATGAGATTGAAATAGTAAGCCAAACTAAAAAGTTAAAATGAATAATAGTTTAAAAAAAGTGAAAAAAACATGCTTCAACAGCAACACAAACTAAAAATGATTCAAAACTAATTTGAAATTGGGTTCAACATTGATAATATAACTTGGATGTAACTAATGTCTTTCAATAAGTCTAAAATACGAATAAATCTGTTTACAAAAAAATAATTTTGTGAAAAAAAGCGTGGAGTTCTAAATATCCATTGTTATAAATACTTGGTGAGGAGCTGTTTGCCAAACTGGAGCCATAATAAAAATAGTTTCCATTTATTTTTTACTTTTTAGTTTATGTTGCTATCGATGCTTTTTTTTCTAAATTTTCCTAACTATCATTCATTACTATCAAGAATCAATGTGAAATTGAAATACAAAATTGTTTTTGATCCATTGTTTTCAATATAGCAAATGTAATGTCACGTTTAGCACGATAACTAACAAATTTATGAGTAGAATATCATAAAACTTCAACAGCTTTCTATTGAAGATTAGTACTAACTGAAAAGTGGCAATGAGACTAGCGACATATATGTGTTAGGCTCGAGACTTTCGAATCCATGTAGTATTCAATTTAAAATTATACTCTCGAATGTGTCATGTTTGTTAGAAAAAAAAACCCTGTTTTGAATCTAATTCTAGCTCATATATTCATGACTCCAGTCATGGAAATCTTCTATGAATCAAAAACTATAAAAATATGCACTTTGAACGTCACCAAAATATAAGTAAAATCATTTCAGATGCTGAAATATTCAGAAATGAAGTGAACACTTAGAAAAATGTCATCAATCTCTGCAGAAAGAGTTGAGTGACAATCAGTTGTAGTATTATAGATTGAATATGCAGTATTTGCTTCAATTAAGGCACTGCAAATATTGGTATCTCAAATCAACACCTCAATCTACAATGGATTTATTCCTGATTTTCTGAAAACATCCGTTGTCCTTCCATTATATAAAGGTGGAGATTCAGATGATCCCGCGAATCTTCGCTCGATCTTGTGAAAATACTATCTCAAGTGAAAGCCAGTTTGGTTTTCAAAGCAATAAAAATACGCACAATGTCATCTGTTCCTTTCTTCATGATATTTATTCAAAGTTTAATTCTAGTAATGTAGCAGCTGCGGTCTTTTGTGATCTTTCTAAGGCGTTTGATTGTATTGATCATGAGATTTTCCTAAGAAAAATTCACCAATACGGCTGCAGAGAAATGGCGCTCAAATGGTTTGAATTTTACCTTTCAGGAAGGAATCAAATGGTAAGAATAACAGGACTGTCAGAAAAAAACGATATTTCGTGTGGTCTTCCACACGGATCAGTTTTAGGACACATCTTTTTCTCTTTTTCTTTGAGCATTTCTGGAAATTCCACTCTTTACGCTGATGACACGACGATATTGTGGAAGAACAAAAACTCAAATGATTTACAAAATACAATATATCTACTGATATGAAAAAAATCAAGGAGTGGGGTGATGTTAATGTTCTATCTTTCAATATCACTGAAACAAACATTTTATCATTCAGATGTGCTCTTGATGACCTGTCATTTGGTGATAACTTAGTGATCAAGAACAAGACTCAGTCTGAATTTCTAGGTATTCACATTGACAATAAGCTCAAATTTGTTGAACATATCAAACAACTTAAAAGTAAAATTTGTTCTGGATGTTATGCAGTGAGAGTAACTTCAATAAATTTTGGAATCAAAACTGTCAGAACGGTGTATTACGCCCTCGTTGAATACTGTTTTGTGGAGTATGCAATTCATCAGCACTTCTGTCTGTATCAGTACTGCAGAAACTGGCTATATGTATATGTGGTATATGTATAAGATTAAACCTTGAGATTCATGCAGATACAAATTCCTTGAGCAAAAGATTTCAACAAATCATTTTGGAATCGGTTTGCCTCATTTACAAAAATATGTCCCTATTTGGGGCTTCATGCAATTCTTATAGCACATGTTAATCATTTGTCCTCAGATATAAGATGCAAATTTGAGCAACAGAGTGTTCAGAATAAGAGTAAAAATTTTTCTGGCTGATAGACCCCATTATAATTTGCAAGAGTTCTAAAATGATAAATTTACGTGACAAAATGTGCTTATTTTAATAAAGGTTATATACGATTTTTGTTTATATTTTTGTTTGGATATGAATTATTGATTGTCTGGTGTAATGGGTGTGTTCATTTATGTAATATTATATACAACTATATATGTTTATATGTGTAATATATAAGTGTTGAAAATATTTTTTAACAAATCTGCACACAACCATGTTATACAAAATTTTGACGTTGAACTATTGTGTATGATCCAATTTTACTTTTTTTGTAGGTGTTTTTTTATTTCCATTTTATATTTCTATACTTAGATTCATATTTTTTTTCACAAGCTTTGTTCACAAGATGTATTCTTAATGACAATAAGGTATATCATAATTATTTCATTATTACTTATTTAGAATTCAAATAACAATTCTTGAAATTCTTGTGAATTCATTCATGTTATCATTATTATCAATCTCGTTAGCATGTTCAGCATGACATACCAAAATTGACGATCCACAATGAACGTGACAATCCCCTGCTGTTATACATACCTGATTGAACGACACCTTCATATTGAAACCGCTGGGAGACAGCCATTCGAAAAGGAATATGGTGAATGTGGCAGCTTGAATAGCGACTATTCCCACTAACATCCAGGAAGCTGTGTCGAACGGTTCCAGGAATGCAGTCGGGGAAATAATTCCGGTTCGTTTCGCTACCACAATCGCTATGCCCGTTTCCATAAACGGTACACTGAAATCCACCTGGAACCAAAACAATTTGGAGGATTGAAATGGGTAGGTTGACAAATTTCCCAAAACCAATTTTTTTGAAAATGTTTGTATATTCAGTTTCATATAATATGCGGTAAATTTTACTTCCGCCGATTGCAAGTTAGTTTCATGCGATTTCTATGGTGACCAACGAGCACTGCAAGTGCACCCATGGAGGTGGGAGACCTCATTGATGAAGCTGTAATGGGATTTGATACCAATAATTGAAATCACTCGTAGTTTTGAATAGGTGTTTATTCTCCATCGACTACATACATACTGCCCATACATGCTCGTTTTTTATCTCTTCCTAAAAACTAACGCCATCCGATATGAACTACTATACTGGGTGGTACAATAAATCAATACACTACAATAATTCTTTCCTACAAAAAACCTCTAAAAAAAAATTGAAATTTTCCATACTCTTACCGATTTACCGATTTACAGGTTTTATTTGACGTCTTAGTCTTACATTGGCCAAAGTACGCTGAGGTGAATGGAAGGTATCTAATATTGCATTGTGATTACCCCCACTGTCTAAATTTTTCCTTGTTCCTTGTCCAAGTTGCGTGGAAACGTCGTTTGAATCATTTGTCTGATTATATACTTGAGTAAGTAGAGAAGCTTCTTTGAAAGTATACTTTTTTATTTGATAGTGCTGCTTAGTTGATTAATTGGCTTGTAAATGGTCTTATTGTTTAGACTTCAAAACCATTTTCCAATGCAGCTAGACTGTGTCCGGCACCGATTATAGTTGAAGGTGTATTTCATCTGGGAGTGAGGCCTCATTTGATTTCTTGTGCTGCAAACTCACTGATCTGTAGAGCTTGGACAGTTAACGAAGTTGCTTTTCAAGAAGGGTTTTCATCATAGCATGTTTTTGTCTCAGATGGTGGTTTGAGCTCCCTTGAGATACCAATCAGAAACAGTAGGTTTGCAATAAAGTATGTGACATAGTTTTCCGTCAGTTGACCGTCTGACCAGCACATTGCGAAAGGGTATTTTTCCTCGATTTTTTTTGCGAACTGAATTGAATGCGAGCGTGAAAGAATTCGATGTGTTGGAGAAACTGTTTGAATGCTCGCTCCCCATAGCCTCCAATAACAGAAGTGTTATTACCATAACGAATCCAACAAATAGGTTTTGATGGGTGATGCTGAGCTATTTCTTCCCGAAAACTTCATTGAAGGAATTTGCAACCATTCGTTCGTATGAACAGTCATTCATTCAATTAGCACACTGTGAAAGACTGAAATATTCTCTTAGCGTAATCAATGGAGTCAGACAGCTTTACCCAAGCAATTTATTGCCTGTTTGGGTTGAGAAAAGGTTGATCAAGCTTATGCAGAATCGAAAATGTATTAAGCTATTCTGGAAACCTTCTCATACTGGAATCAGAGGCAATGAGAAAGACGATGCAGTCTTTCGCAATATTACTGTACCTATGTTTGAATAAATTACACACACATACTACTTCAATACAATAAGAAAACTACTAACAAACACTTGGAAACAAATAAAATACGAGGAATAAATCCCGACATGCACTTCCAGCACTACCAATCGACCCAAAGAAGATATCAAGTCATTCTTACTCATCTCAAAATTGGAAACACAAGACTAACCCACCAACACCTTATGGAGAAAATTATGCTGTGGAATGATATCAATAGTATGAAGCCCATAATCGTGAAGTGCCCAGTTTTTGAATATGACTTCCCAGTGATCTCAATTCTGCATTAGAAGTAATGAACTTGAACTCTCTATCAACTTTCTTGAAGTATATTCATATATTGGGTAAATATAATTATATGCGATTGTTGCTCCGCTAATAACCCCTCGTGATTGGTGCGGCTATTTTGAAATTAAAAAATCAATTGAGTGATGGAAACATGGTCGAATTGATGTGTGGTGCCTCTGAGAAAATTCGTTTGATCTGTTATCATGGTGAAGATAGAAACGACATCGAAGCTGACCAGAGTACCATTCGGCTGCAGGTTCAAAGAAATTCAATCGCCTCTCTTTTTCGGCTTCACCACCATCTTCGCAGAATTATGACTATAGTCAATCAATCGGTTAATATTTAACTGAAAATGATAATATCGTTTTTGTTGAAGGAGAAAGTTTCGTCGTGGTACCTTTAAACTTCCTGTCGAAGACGTATGGCCAATATCGGGTCATCCATCAGGATATTGCCACAAGAGGTAGCGGAGAAGATGAAAAAGGAATCAGTGGGCAGTTCTTGAACAGTTGAATGCTGACAAGAAGAATACCGTACTATCTGCAGATAATGGTAATATTACAGAAGTTCTGAACACTCAGTTGTATCAACGGTGCAACTCCAGTAAAAAAAAAACAACCAACTCATCGAAAACATTTCAATTCCATCTGAAGACAATCATCAACTACAAAAGTCTTGAATCTCACCACCTAGCAATTTCAGAGAGGTATCTCTTCATCACCACAAGTTCGTTAAAAAGTGGCTGGTTACATGACAAATATCTAAAGCAGAGGAAAGGTGACAGTGCTCCCTTAGAATGACCCACTAGTTTACCTGAAGTGAATCGTTCAGTTTTTTTTGTGCAAAAACACAAGCACTATATGAGAATTCTTGAGACGCTCTAATAGCGCTGCCTGTGGTAAAGTAGTGATTCACATTACATTTGAATCGCTGACGACTAAATCCATTTGGAAAAACATTCTCAGGAAGTTTATTTCACATAAACGCAGATCTCCAAATGAAAGAGTTCTTGAATAGTGGAGTTCAAGGTATACTGAGTTGAACCTCAAAACGATGAGCAGCCACAGTCCATCACGTATTTCTGATATGTTCCGCTTTCGATGGAGTCAAATGTATCAAGTCACTTGAACACATTCTTGAATGAAAGGTGCTACCCCAAGTCACTTGAATACATTATTGAATGAAAGGTGATACCAATTAAATCACCTCAAAAATATTAGATAACTTAATGATAAATGAGTTTGTTAACAGATTTCATCATTGTTAGAAAAGGAATGGTGAACATTTTTTGGAATGAATTAGAATGAGTTATGCGTGCATTTTGATCGAAATTATGATATTAATATATAATCGCAAATCAATAAAATGAATGTAAAGCTGGTAATTACTCTAGCAGGGCTGATTCGATTTCTAGAAATGAAAAAGTATTAGATAGATAACTGAAATATCTATTGGGGAATTATCAGAAGACCATCCGTTCTTAGAATATAAGTTGGTAGCGCTCTTTCGAAAACGAATAGAGTAACGTTATAGTATTCTGACTGACTATAATATTTTGTGTGACTGAAAAGGCCTCCCCGTATTTCCAATAATGGAGATTTTTTGCTCACAATCATAATCTATGTCTCTCTCCACCCAATAGTTTTTGATAAATTTGTTGGCAGACTGAATAACTTCAATAATGATAAAAGTTGAAATAAGTGAATAACAAATATGTGTGGAATTTAGCCACTCTTCAATTATTTTCGAGTCCAAATTGAATAATTTTCTATATATCTGCCAATTAATAATGAAATAAAACGGTTTTGATTTCCTCCCAAACTGTCTGGCGATGGATAAAACATTCATCATATTCAAAACCAAAACTTGTCGACCAGTTCGTGATTATTCTTCATTTCAAGGATTGTACCAATTTTCCGAATCCACTTAATAGTTTGGAAATATCCAATCTTATCGATTCATGAAGGAGATAATATTTCCTGATAAATTATATAATAATCGATTACATTAGATACGCTAGGAATCGTACGTTAAACAGTGAAAACCCGTTGATCCTCGACTCGTACACGTTTCAACTTCTGAGAGTTGTCGTTCCTTGAAGGGGGGGGTTACTGAAAAAATAGACAGATTTATTTGAATTGATTTCGTGAGAAAATAACACTTGCGAGTTTCTCCTGAAGCAAACTCAAAACACTCCAGTGTATTGAAAAATTACTGGCACACTTTTCCGTGAAACTCGCGACCGAAATTACATCTTCTCACCAATAGTACAGAATCCCGCCGCAAAATCACTACGTTCATAGCGTAGTTAATCAAACTCAAATTTTCACATACATTTATGAATAGGAAAATACATTTATGACAGGTTGACAGTCAAAAAGGGGCCGCCAATATTTTTATTTGGGAAAATCAAGCTACTGAATAGTTCATGGAGTAAGAGCCGGGTCAACCCTCTACGAAACCCTTCATCACTTGGAAGGATGGAAAATACTCATGAAATAATTCAAATTCATTCAAGCAAATACATGAATTGAAAAATGTTTCAACACCACACAAAAACACTCAGTATTCACAATTCCATCTTTTGAAATTCCAAGTTCATAGACATCAAAATTAATACGATTACAGGATATGGAAATATAAAACAATCTCCAAATACGCAAAGTTGTACGGATGCGTATCAAGCATTTTACCTTAGTAAGGTAACTAGAGGAAAGTTGCAACCTTGCAATCTTTATAAATATTGAGGGAGGTCAAGATCAACAGAAAGTATTGAGAATTAATTCAGAATTAATTGATCACTCTTCAGAAACGTTTCCAGAGCATTTTAAGAATGCAGCACATCTCCTTTTGATCGTTCCTGCAAAGTAGCAGTATAATGTGAGTTTTTTGGTGATTCTTTGTATCTTTCATTCAGTTTTACATGAGTTTTTTTATTATTTGGATGAAATAGGGTTGGTTGAAACAGCGATAAATCCTCTCGTGATAAGCAAAGCAAGTACTGAGTTCCGACAATACAATAAAACTCTTACATTCATTCTTCAAACTGCAATTTGTTATGTTATTAATATCCTTTCGCTGATATGTGCAGTTTCGCACTGTTTGGACTGATTTGAAGAGTTTAAAATCATCAGCAAAAAGAAGACAATCTAGATTCGATCCTTGTGATACACCTGACCTAGCTGAAAATTTATCTGAAATGTTTCAGTTATGTTTTCCAATGAAAAACCGATTTTGAAGATAATTCTTCATTAATTCGAATTGTTTTTTTTTCATATTTATTCAATTATTATGAATTTTGTTTTCAGATTTCTCATACTTCATTTGGTTTCCACGATATAGCCATTGTGAGTACATACATACATATAGATGAAGCTGAAGAAGTTTTACTTCAATCGTGGGGTTCGAAACACACTCCCTTTTTTTAATTAAAAATATTTGCGGCCACATTTTGACTGGCACCCTGTCGTGAATGTATTCTTCTATTCACAAATGTATGTAAAAATCTGTGTTTGGTTAATCATGCTATGGACGTAGTGATTCTGCAGCGGGATCCTAGACAACAAGGTCTACAAATATTCTTAAATCTGGAGCTGATTTTCCAACGCAAACCTCTTCATAAACGGAGCTTTCATCATTTTCTCAATTATTTTCTATTGTTCCCCAATCCAAACAAAACTTTTCAACAAGCCTTGAATGAAATCTAATTGACTTCAGCATTCAATGCGGAGAGACTGCAGGATACTTTTTATATGTCTGGGGGTTCGACCTCGGATAGAATAAATGGAATTTTTGCTGATTCTCCGCATGAACTTGCACCTAGAATAATATTAGTTGAGATATTCATAAAATATGTTATCGTTTTCTCATCTTTCTCACCTACAAAAACATATGAGTTTCTTAACCAATCCCGAACAGAAATGAATTGAGTGTATCGCTTCGATTGAAAAACACTGGAGACTTTTTTTGTCCGTCTGGGATTTGGAATTTCACCCAGACCGACCTCCATTTGTCGATTTGCCTTCGGAACTTCAAGAAATATTTTTTGATATTTCTCTCTGTCGGTGGCCCCAACACGAATAGAATATCGAGAATACCAAGTGAATCAACATCATGACAAATATTCCATTAAAATTTTTGTAGTAAGTTTTCCAAATAACAATTTTCTGGTTATCATAACGTGCCCCAATCTAAAAATATTGTATTATTCAAAGAGCGAGAAATATGGTTATCACTCGTGAGAATGAAGTTCCTCGTAAATCATTCTAACGAGTAATGACACTTTTTCTCGAGTAGAATACTTTTTTCTATGACTCATAACAGAATATTCAAAAATGAGATTCATTGGTGAGGAATATTGCGAATAAGAGTGGTATTCTCTTTATCTGGGTGTCTTTGAAGACACCCAAAAATATTTCCTTTCATTGTCATTTCAAACCATTGCATAGTTTGAAGTTTGGATGGTTGAAAAAAAATTAAAGAACTGCGGATTACACAGGTCTGCGACCAAAAAACTGCATAGGATTTTTTTACATTTTCTTACAGATTTTGACCTCCCAAAAACAGAAAAAATATTCAAATCATTATATCACATCAGTTTTTATGTATATTGCAGTATCTATGTTCATTGGTAATAAACCTATATGATTTTTATTTGATGATGGAGAAAAACAACCTGAGCTGTTGGTGAGACAGGGAATGTTTGAACATGTTGAGACAAGTCAAATGACGTACACTTTTACACAATTATATGCAAACTAAAATTTAAGCACATAATTTAAAAAAAAGAGCGGTAATCATTTCTTCTTTGATTTGATTTCTCATTTTTTATTCTCTGCTACAATCTTTTCCCGTTATTTTGGCGCAAAATAAGTTCTAGCATATTAAGTTGCATTTATACCTTCAATTGACGCCTAGTGTATATCGCTTGAAACAAAGAAAAGCTCTCAGTAGACATACTGATATTCAAGTGAACAGTGCTGTTGTCTGTTAATCATGGCTACAAGGGATTGTGTTATTTCTCCAAACAGTTTTTGTTATATCTGTGGAGAATTCGCTATTAAAAGTAAACAGAGAAATATAAGTGATTTTGCAAGGAAAGTTTATTTTGCCTACTTTAAATTAAAAATTGGTGATCAAGATGAACCATGGGCCCCGCATAAGGTGTGTAGAAGATGCGAAAAAGATCTTCGTTTGTGGTTTAAGGGAAAGAAAAATGCATTTGGATTTGGAATTCCTATGATATGGCGTGAGCAGAAAAATCACACCACTGACTGCTACTTCTGCTCAGTTGACGTAAAGGGATTCAATTCAAAAAACAAAAGAAACACAAGTTATCCTAATCTTGACTCAGCTATACGTCCAGTGCCCCATAGCTTCGAGATATCTATCCCGCAGCCACCTTCCTGTTTGGATGAATACCCTAGTGAGTTGGAGGACGAAGCTATATTGCCTCCTCCGGGTGAATCAAGCTCAGATTTATCTTTTGACGAAGATGAAAGGCCTCAACTATTTTGTCAAGGTGAGCTCAATGATTTAGTAAGAGACTTATGTCTTTCAAAAGATGCAGCCGAACTGTTAGGTTCTAGATTGAAAAATAAAAACCTTTTATCAGCTGGCACTTCTTTCTACTGGTACAGACATCGAGAAAAAGAATTTACCCAGTTTTTCTCGAAAGAAGGAAATTTAGTTTTCTGCAATAATGTGGAAGAACTCATACATCGCTATGATATAAAATATGACTCATCTGAATGGCGCCTATTCATTGACTCATCTAAGACTAGCCTTAAAGCAGTATTATTAAACAATGGAAATGAATTTGCCTCGATTCCGATTGGACATTCTGTGCATATGAAAGAAGATTATAACGATTTGGCTATTATCTTGGAAAAAATCAAGTATCAAGACCATCAATGGATGATTTGTGGGGACTTCAAAATACACAATGCTTTTGGGTCAGCAGGCAGGTTACAACAAATATCCATGCTTCTTATGCTTGTGGGATAGCAGAGCCAGAGAACAGCACTGGAAAAAAAGTGATTGGCCATCCCGAGAAACTTTAAAACCTGGAGAGAAAAATGTTGAAAACATTACCTTGGTAACACCAGAAAAGGTTTTGTTGCCCCCTCTCCATATCAAATTGGGGTTGATGAAACAATTAGTAAAATCGCTGCAGAAGGATGGAGACTGTTTCAAATATTTATGCACAAAATTCCCGAAGCTATCAGAAGCAAAGTTGAAAGAGGGAGTTTTCACCGGCCCCGACATAAGAAAACTTTGAACGGACCCTTCATTTGTGGAAACTATGAATGAGAAGGAAAAAGAAGCTTGGGTATCGTTCAAGGACGTAGTACGAAAGTTTTTGGGAAATACTAAGGATCCTAACTATAAAACCATTGTGCAACGGATGCTAGCAGCATATGAAGCTCAAGGCTGCAAGATGAGCTTGGAGGTCCATTTTTTACACTCTCACATAGACTATTTTCCTGAAAACCTGGGAGCTCACAGTGAAGAGCAGGGGGAGCGATTTCACCAGGATATCCGTGATATTGAGAGAAGGTACCATGGGCGATGGGATCTCACTATGCTTGCTGACTACTGTTGGCTGCTCAAGCGAGAAACTGAAGATGGAAATCGGAAAATTACTCGTCAAAGTATCAAGGAAAAGAAGAAGAGGTTTCATAAAGAACATGAATAAGTATATGTATCAAAATAATGTTTCATTTGCTTTAAAAAAATATTTATTGTTTGAAAATTTTGAATAAAGGAGTGTTTTAATCAATTTTTTTTGTTTGAATTTGCAAAAAATCCTTATGAGATAGAAAAAAAATGGCCATCACTTTCAAAATCAGCGCACTTTAAAACATATAATTAAGTAAAAATATCTCATGCAGCTAACAATAAATTTTTTTTCGCAAACCTGTGTTATCTGTGGTATTCGAACCCTGTACTCCAATTGGTAACTTCCGCGTTCTACCAACTGCTTCACAGAAAATTATACAGAAAACTACTATTTGATTTTCAAATTGCTCTCACTTCAATTTGTAGAATTGTTACCTCTGAAGTGAAATTAATGTAATGAATAACTTTTCACGATTCAGAAAGATGCGTTTCGCTAATCAAATCAGCATCATCAGGTGCTGACTAGAACCATAGTTCTAGTTTCAACAGATTTAATAATTTTATTGAGTGATCAATAAGTGATCAAGTTATAAATTTCTGAAGGAGTACACTCACTTTCCACAGTCCAAATTTTTATTCTTGTTTATCATTGTAACTATGTATTTTTGAACAAACTCTCGATTCAGTGGTTACGTTTGAATTTTGAGAACACAAATAATATAATTATATGCATCCCCCCTGAATAACCACCAGTATGCTTATCAAATTAGCAAATCGACAGATTTAGCATTGAACAACTTTGAGGAGAAAATCTCCCAAACCCTTGACAACAAGGAGATTGCGGTTGCTGTATTTCTCGATATTGAAGTAGCATTTGACAATTCACTGCCTAAATCTATAGGGTCGTCTCTATCTAGGAAAGGTATAGAATCGACCATAACTGGCTGGATCTATGCCATGCTGGTAAACAGAACTGCAATTACGACAAGACGAGGCCATTAGGTTCAGGGTCAGATCTGCAAGCTTATGCAGATGATCATGTCATCTTAGCAAGGTCCACGTTGGAAAGGGTAGCTTGTAACATCCTCCGAAGCACGATGGACGTTGTTCACATTTGGTGTCTGAGAGGAAGCAGATGTCTGTCAACTCCAGCAAAACTGTGACAATCCCCTTCACCAGGAGAAGAAAATTGGACAATCTAACGCCACTTTCCTTCAATGGAAGACAAAGTTTTACAGAAAGTCAGACTGTCTCTATGGACATGTCAAAGGATTTGTGTTGAAACTTGGGGTTGGATTTGTGTGATGATTGTCAGACCAATGATCACTTATGATGCAATTGCCTGGTGGCCGAAGACTCAGCGGAAAACGGTCCAGGCGTAGCTCTTTGTCTCACAGAGACAGACTTATCTGGCCATCAGTAACACACCGTCAGCGGCCATGGACAACCATCTAGACCTACCTCCTCTCAATATTTCTAGATGGACTGCATATATGCAGTACACATTGTTAATTGCACAAATCAATTCAATGCAGAGTGCAACAGACCTTTGGTTGACACTGGAAGTCACAGCATTCTAGAAATAACCTCTGACTTCACGACCCCAACTGTCAACTACGAACTGCCTTATAAAGTACTACGAGTAAAGAGGACTGGATCCTCTGGGAGAAGGAAATATTGAGAGCAAATAGTTGTTGGTTCACAGATGGATCAAAAACACGTACCGGTCCCGGTGCAGATGTTTTCAGTCGCAGACCCAGGACAGAGATATCAACCTAGGAACATATGCAACTATATTTCAAACGCTGTTGAATTGAGTGCGGAGACATGGAAGAATCCAACCTAAAACACAAGTTAATACAAATTGCGTTGAAAGCTATTGGCTCCTACCGAGCAACGTCTAAATTGGTAGCAGATTGCCAAAAACGACTTTCCTCAATAGGAAGACTCAACAAATTGTTTCTGATCTGGATTTCTGGCCATACTGGCCTGAAAGGCAAAAAGGCTGCTGACTCTTTTGCAAAGAAGGGTGCTGCAAGTAGCTTCATCGGACTAGACCCTGTCATTGGCATAGCTTCGGGCTCTGCCAAACAAATATTGAACACCTGGATGGCAAGAAGATTCATGAACTTGTGGCAAAAACTTCCAGAATTGGCTCACTCCAAGGTGTTTATTCATCCTTCAAAGCTCAATAGCAAATATTTGTTAGACTACAGAAGGGATGAACTACGATGTCTTACAGGCATTCTTACAGGTCACTGTCACTGTCGAAAGACAGTGTATGTCGCCTCAGTTTGGAAAATGATGAAACAGCAGAGCACATACTTTATGCCTGCCCCGCTGGGGACTGAATCAGGTTTTTAGAGTTCAGCAGAGCTGTACTCCTACCATGTGACCTGAAAGATCACTCATCATACAAAATAATCAGCTTCGTTAAGAAGGTGGGTTTGGTCGAGTGTGAGTAGGTGTGAGCCACAATAAACCCCTGCGGATTGCAGCAGAGTGTCGAATAGATCCACTTACTTCGGACCTAACCTAACCCCAACACAAATAAATCATCCCGAAACTCAAACTGGCAATTGGAACTGTGAATTTACGAAAATGAAGGAATCAAAAAAATGTATATCGTCACAGACTTCTGGTGAAGCCCTGTGAAAATGTGTTTCAGTTCAGTACTAAAACTAGCATTGGTCTTCTTCTTATAGGAGGCTGGAATGAGCCACAATTCTACTATAGAGAATAACGTAAAAAATATCGTTTTAACGGTATGAATTGTAGGTTGAACTTAAATCTTCAACTCTAGTTGCAAAGAAATACCAACAGTAGTGAACAGTTTGTATTGCATTGTACATATTTGATTCCGCAGACAATAATTGTACCGTAGCAGTAGTTGCTGCATTGGAATTCCGTAAGGCATATTTAAACTCACTCTTGCTGTTATTCTATCCCTGTAGTCTCTCCGAAAGGTGAATATTTCCCACAAACTTTATGACAACGTAGTGATGAATTCAATCACCATATTCGAATCTTCAACCTCAGTAGTGGAAATACGTTTCGTAAAAGCCGTCGAATCGTTTGTCCAATTCAGTTGGAATATCTAGTCTCGAGTTACATGGATGTGTTGGCCATGAAAGAACCCGCTTGACGAACATATCGAACTTTCAATAAACGCTACTGCTGGACGAAATCGAAAAAGTTTGTACATGAGATATGGAGTTCCGGATTTGGTGATGGAAACTGCATAGGAGGGATCAGAAAAGGTAGGACACAAGTAATAAATTCACAGACAACCATCCAGGAACAGCTCTGGAATTCAAAATAAAAGTTTTGGGGCTTTTCTAGAGATTGGCAAGTTTTTGTCCCGGGTGTGAACTTTATCAGAATAGTGAATAGTAGATGAGTTTGTGATAGCTATTTCACGAAAGGGAGTGTAATTTTTCAACTAGATAGAAATAGCTATTTATGATATGAGTGTTGAAAGTAAGGTTTTATTTTGTGAGTGAAAACGGAACGAGCGTAGCGAGTTGAGCAATTTCACGAATTTTTGTACAACTGTTCTGTTTTCATGTCTTGCATAATGAAAAAAAATATTGAGGAATTGTGTGTTTCCGATGATATTGAAGAGACTGCAAAAAGGGCTTCCATTGCATTGTTACCACAAACAATCGGCTCAACAGTATGAATTTTGCATATTCTAGTAGAGGTATCAAAATCTATCAAACTTGAACAGATCAGGAAATTATTCAATGAAATACATAAGAATTTCTGGGAAAATATACTGAGGAACTCAAACGGGATGAAATTCATGGATGAACTTTCTAGAAGATCTCACGAACTGCTGCATCGAAGAGTCATCAGTTTGAAGTGATTACTCATTGTATTATATTTTCATTTTTGAGATTGAGTGTGAAAATATTCACTTGGGGATAGTGATCTGATATGGGTAGACTCTCTATATTTCAAAAACATTTCAGTCACCTCTTCTTCTGAATCATGCAAGGAAGTTTTCAAGAAACATAAACATCTTCCATTCACTGATATTTTTGTGTATAATACATTGTTGCACACACTCCCAGATTGGAGTTGAATATCAGTTTAGTGACATATATCGTAACATTTTCAATACCTAGGCATCGAAAATGATTTTCCAAGACATAGACAATTTAAAAAAAAATTGATCTGCGTAAGCACTTAAACAAAAAAGACTCTAATGAATTACTGTGAGTATATTTTTATGGAAAATATGATTGAAGGATTGATAGGATTGTTTCAAAATACCTATTTTATTTTGATGTTTTGTGATTTGATATCATAAAAATATTAGGTTCTTGTTACAATACTACATGATTTTGAGTAACTTTCGGTGGTAACAAAAAATAAACAGTTTTTTTCATTAAATATCCAAACTGTTGTTGATGATGCAAATTTGAAAATCAGGAATATTGTTGCTAGATGGCCTGGATCATCTCATGACTCGCACATTTTCAAAAATTCTAGATTATACCAATCATTTGAGAATGGATTATATGGTGATTCTGTTATATTGGGGGATATTGCTTATGCTTTGAAGCCGTTCCTTATAATCCCCCTTCAAGAAATGAGAACCAAAGCAGAGGCCTTATTCAACGAATCCCAGATAAGAAAGCGCAATGTTGTAGAGAGACAAATTGGGGCTTGGGAGCGTAGATTCCCAGCACTTTCTATGGGAATGAGAGTATCTTCAGAAACAGTTCAAGCCATAATAGTTGCTACAGCTATACTTCATAACATTGCATGCGACGAAAATGAACCAGTGCCTGAAATGAATGCTGAACAAGAGGCATTTATTAATCTAGCCAATATCAATGAGCCACCAAATATGCAACATGTGCATGTTAATAATAATAATAATATAGTTTGGAATACTTTGATCAATTATTTTGTTAACTTGTAATGTTCTGTAAATAAACTTCAAACATTGTTGAGTATTTTAGTTCTCTCTGAACCCCTTCAAATCCCTAACTTTGTGTTGAAAAATATTTCTCATACTGAATGTTACACACAATGTGTACATTCAAAATAACTAAGAATAACTGTCTGTAACCCTCAGAATTCTTCATGAGACTTTTAGCCAACGATCTCAAGTAGTGATGGGCATAATCGAAATAATTGTCGATAGTTAACCAAAATGGAGATGTAAAGAACACTAATGAGCAGTACTACAGATGTATTCAAATGTAGGTATGACGTTCAAATGATCTTCAAACATGTCTTCTTCAGTATGACCTAAATCATTCATTGAATTATATCGAGTTATGATAATAATTGAATGGTCGATTACTTTCATTTCGAATTATCCAATCAATAATCGATTAAGTTCGCACAAGTTTCGACTCCTGAGAGTTATCTTTCCTAGAGGGACGATAGCTGGTTAACTGAAAAACACATTTCAACATTTTTAATACTATTTCTGTGTTACTTGGACTGTATTATTTCTAGTAATAAACTCAAATAAAAGGAAATAATGTAATATATTTTTTAAACCACATACTTTATTCTTCAAAATGTTAAAATTAAAATAATTCTGCACAATATTTTTACGACATTGATTCCAGTTTTTTATCCACAAGTTCCTTTTTTTATTGAGAAGAGTCATTCTCAAAGAATGCTCTTCTAAAAATTTTTCTTTTTGTAACCTGACAAACGCTAATTTTTCCTCAATCAGCTCATTACGTGGATTCGTTATTACTCTCTTGAAACTGGTTTTCTTTATTTGTCTCACATTTCTTTCCTTCGTCAACTTCTGAATTACTGGTAATTTCAGATCTCTACTTTAGTGAGACGACCAATCTTGTTTCTTTGATGACGAGCTAGCCTCAGAAATTGGGTTTACATAGTTATGGTTCATTATCGGAAGATCAAGAACTACCTCTGTCACTTCGACATTTTCGATGTCAGGTTAAGTGGGTTCAGCCAAATTGCCACAGTCATCATTTATCAGCCCTGACGGCTGGTCTTCAACAATATTTTTCACTGCTGTGACAGGTACAGTGAGCTGTGGCAGTCTGTCAGAATCATAACTATTTTATATCCCTGTCAGTTGCTCCCTGAGAATATGTTTCATCGCAATGTCTACAGATGATTCTGGTTGTGGTTTATAACTTCCCCCACCAGTTTGTAACATTAATTTTTTTTTCTGTCCCTTTATGTTTTGTTCTCTTTTTAATATTATTATATTTCTCCTTCAAATTCTTTTGGGATCTGAAAGAGTTTTTTCCATTACAACTATTAAACTCTTTTTCAATTGTCACAGTGTTACTTTTTTGCATTCTATTATTGCCTTATATTTATCCACCAGATTTATAAGTAGTTGTTCTTCTTCATAGGTGAAGTTTGAACACCTAGTGTTTTTGTTGTATCCATTGAAGTTAAATTGGTATCGAAAAATAAGTTCACTCAACTCTGTAAAATCTGAGAAAATATAATAACTCAACACTCACAAAGACTAACTCACTATGATTATAATGATAATAATAATAACTTTATTCACAACGTATACAGATTAGAGTACAATTAAAACAAAATATGTGAACAAAGTGGTTTGGCGATAAGTGCAGAGCTCTTACTTCGCAAGAAGTTATAAAGAATATGTAAGTACATAAATATTTATATAAAAATATGTATGGCCTTCATGGAGTAGAAACTACAAAACATTTTATTGAATTTTGTGAATTTGGTGTTATAGTTGAGCAAATTATATTTTAGCTTGAGATGAAATAGGCCAATTAAATATTAGACAAACAAAAAGTAAGAAAAATAGATAAAACCTTAGACAAATATTACACGTTCAATAAAAATAAAATATTAATGCACAAATAGATGAAATCTTAGGCAATATGGATAAAATTATGCTACTTACAATACAGTATGATACAACTTTGGGATAAATTTGACTGTGACTAATTTATTTTACTCCAACAGATTTTTATAAAAGTGTCTATCTCTTTCGAGAATGTGTTTTCTAATTTGTTTTTTGAATATTGGTTTGAAATAAGAATTTTTTATTTTGTGAGGTACGGTGTAATATAATTTAGTTGCCATGAAAGAATATGCTCTTCGGGAAATTGACTTTTCAACAGTAGGATAGGTCAGTTGGTCGCGAAGTCGTGTGTTATAGTCGTGGTTTCGTGATGATGCTTTATTTTTGCTGAAATGATACTTCACGTTTGTACAATAGTAATATAGTTGTCTCATATCCATAACTTCACACTCTTTATACAGGAGATCTGACGAGAAACGTGAACTTTTAAACATGATCAACTTCATGAATCTCCTTTGTAATATCTCTAACGGATTGAGGTGTACACGCAGAGCTGATCCCCGTGCTGTCGTACCATATCTCAAATGGCTCTCTACTAGGGAACTATTCTTTATGAGGTAAGTTATTTTTCAAGGAACGGAAGTTGTGAAGCATCGTTTGCAGTTTTTATTGTATATTTTATATGAGAGTCCCACCTTAAGTTTCTGTCTATGTAGACGCCCAAGTATTTGATTCCTTTCAGGGAATCTATTTTTATTGTTTTTCCTTGTTCGCCGACATCAATAGATTCAAATGGACAATCATTGGATAGATTTCAGCTAAAAGGAAGAAAATTAGTTTTTTTCCAGATTTTCTGTCAGGAGCCTTTGGTCAAACCTTCTCCTTCTCATCATTATTCACTTATTTATATCAAATAAATGTTAGGTATATTTGGGTTTGTTCTTACCAAATTGTATTGCCAACCTTATAGAAGTCCATACCAACCAATAGTCACTTGACCACCACTATTATAAATCTTGTGAAACGATTTAGGCAGCAATGGTCACTTAACCAGAGAAACTCTGGTTAAGTGACTGGAAAGATCACCATACATTGTGAAACCGGCCATAAAAGAATGTACTTTTGCTCATGTGAATGAAGTTATTATCATTATCGTTATCATAACACTGTGGACACTGATAATCTCTCCAAAGTCCGTTTGAAATAAAAATAGTACTCTACATAACCCACTCCTTCGCTAAATCCACTATGTTATCCTCTGTAGAGAACACCTCTTTCTCCAGCAAACAGTAACGAACGTTGAAAGCGGAAATAATTAGATTCTACTCACCACCGCCTCTCTCTCAGCGTTGATCATGAGCGAAGTCAGGACCATATCAGTCTTGCGATTGACAAGGTCCGCAATTAGGCCATTCCATTTGCCGTTTTCGTTGGTACCCCATTTCCCGTCTTCTACCCTGACGAGCTCGTACGTGAAGCCCAATTCCTCACTGAATTTCTGGAGCAAATCGATGCAAAAGCCCGAGCAGCACTGGTAGTAGCTGCCGTTCCTGTGGGCCTGCGACATGTCCACCCTGCAACAAATGAGAATATCAACGAGCTGGACAGGTTGGCGGGATGTTGCATGATTGCGATTCGGTTTGTGTATCTTAGGATCAAGTTTGTCCAGAATCTTTCGACTGAGATTCTATGACATAATGTCCGAGGATGAAGTTTATTGGATGTTTCGTGGATTACATTATCAGAATGAAATCCTTGAGGGACATGTCTTTTTCCTAAGTTGTTGAAAATTTGTGAAACGAATGTTTTAAATTTGAATCGAAACCCCTGAAATAATATTTCGATAAGTTAATATTCCACTTTTGACAGTTTACTGGTAATAGATAGACCCAGAAATTGCTTGACCGAATTTAAAAATTCTGCCAGCTATACACTACTATCGAATCCGCTAGATTTTTAACAAAAAATTGGAAATACACAACAATAGAGGTAGGTAGGAAGGTTCAAAGTGGGTTGGTCTACTCGACTCATCGTTGAAATGCGCGTCGAAAAGAGTATTACATTTCTAGCGATTGTAAAAAGTGCTTTTTCTACTCGTCTACAGGGTTTTCAAAAGAGTCTTTATTAGATATCATTTCAGTTTTTGTTTTGGCATTTGATTTTGATTACAATAATTAAGATCATTATTATTCACAACTTACTCTGTTTTCGTCTGAAAATCATAAAAAATAATTGAGAAAATCATGTCTAGCGTACTTTTCGTATTTAAATAAGAGATGGAGTATGCGATAAGTTTTACGAACCGAGGGGTTCACGTTTAATTATCTGGGAAGTCTAGATAGATAGGTACTTCTAAAGTGAGTGGGTCTGTTCGACCCTTCACCGCAACCCACAAGGGTTTATTGTGGCTAACACCTATTCACACTTGGCCAAATAAACCCAGCTTCTTAACAAAGCCGATTAGTTTGTATGGTGAGTGGTCTTTCAGGTCAGATGGTAAGAGTGAGGATCTCAAAGAACCTGATTCGGTCCCCAGCGGGGCAGGCACAAAGTATATGCTCTGCTGTTTCATCATTTTCCAGACAGAGGTGACGCACACTGTCTTCCGATAGTCCAAGTCTCTGCATATAATGATTCAAATGACAGTGACCTGTAAGAAGGCGTGTTAGACATCGTAGTTCATCCCTACTGTAGTCCAACAACAGTTTGGTATCAAGCTTCGAAGGGTAAATGAACGCCAATCCTGGAAGATTCTGCCAGAAGTCCATAAATCTTCTTGCCATCCAGGTGTTCAGTGTTTGTTTGGCAAAGCCCAAAACGATGCCAGTGACAGGTTCTGGTCCAATGAAACCGCTTGCAGCCCCCTCCTTTGCAAGAGAGTCAGCAGCTCCACTGCCTTCCAGGCCAGTATAGCCAGGAATTCAGACCAGAGACAATCTGTTAAGTCTTCCTATCGAGGAGAATCGTTTTTGGCAGTTTTTGACTTGTGTACGAGGTTAGATTTATCCAATCTATCCGCACACAATTCAATAGCATACATTTCCGCTTGAAATACAGTTGCAAAATTTCCTAGGCAGGTAGATAACTCTGTCCTGGGTCTGCGACTGAAAATACCTACACCAGAACCTTAAGATGTATTTGATCCATCTGTGAAGTGTTGATACATTTGAAATTCATAAGAGGGAAATGAAAAGTTTCTCATTGAAGTGCATCAAGATGAGAGAAGAAGGAGAGATAAGCACATTACTGACCTATTAATACTGTCAAAGTATCAGAAGTAGACCAGTTATCACTAAAAACCGATTATTAATATTACCAGTTGGAACATTTCGAAGTAACACGATTTCAATGTTTCCTCATTTTCCATTGTTTGCTGTGTTCACAGTATTATATTCATTTATTTTTCATTTCATCAAGCAATTGGTTAAATTGCAACAACAGCCTTAAAAAAAGCAAATCTACTAGCTGAACAATTTGCGTCCCACTCCACAGTTGATTTTCTGGGAAAAACACCACCCACTATTTACACACTAGAATCCACAATGCCAAAAATTTACTTTTCGACAGCGTCTAGTCAGACAAATTTTGAAAGAGCTCAATATCAACAAGGCGTCTGGCCCTGATGAAGTGCCCGTCATCGTACTCAAAAAGTGCGCCATTGAACTGGCACTAGTATTTTGTGGACTTTTCAGCCTGTCTTACAAAAAAGGGGTTTTCCCTTCTTGTTGAAAGATTGCTCACGTTAAGCTTATTCCAAAAAGAACAAGAGAAATCTTCCGAATGAGTATAGACCAGTCGTTCTGCTATCAGTGATTTCAAAAATCATGGAGAAAGTCGTAAACCACCATATCCTCAAATATTTGGAAGGCTTCAACATCTTGAGTGATCATCAATATGGCTTTCGGAAACAAAGATCAACAGGCGACCTTCTATCGCATGTCACTCATATTTGAAATACCGCAATCGAGAAACATGGAAAATCAAGAGCTGTTGAGCTTGGTATTTCTAAGGCCTTGGGCCGTGTGTTACATGAGGGTTTGCTGGCCAAACTTCGATGCTATGGCTTGTCAGATAATGTTTATGTATGGCTCTTCAACTTCCTGGAAGAGCGTTCCCTGCAAGTGGCCATCGATGGATATCTCTCGAATTCATCGTCAATGCTGGTGTTCTCCAGGGATCCATATTGTCACCAACCCTCCTCTCATTGTATATCAACGACTCAATAAAGAAAACAATATTTTGCTTTGCTGGCAAAGCACACTCATTCCATAAGGATCCCAGGACATCGGCTACGGAGGCACATCTTCACCGGCAGCAGGAGGTTGCATATCTTAATGAGGATCTAAAAGTGGTCTCCAGTTGGGGTGGAGTAACCAGGTCCTCTTCAATGCTACAAAAGCCCAGACATCGGTATTCTTCAAGAAAATTAATGTCTCCGAACCGGATATGATAATGTCGCTTCCTGCTTCGATAATTTTGTTGGGGGTTGAAATGAACACCAATATGTCTTGGCACAATCATGTCGCTGGAATTGCAAAGGCTGCTTCCCAAAAGCATGAAACACTGTTCTGAACCAGAAAACTGTACACACCTCAGCAACTTTTGATGTTTCATGAAGCTCAGACCAGATCTTCTTTGGAGTATTGTTCTCATTATGAAGCTCTGCCCACAAAAATACCTTGAAGTTGGCACATTTTTTTCCACCAAGAGCGGTACATATCAGAAATACGCGAAGTACTGTGGCTACTCATCGTTTTGAGGTTCACCTCAGTATACTTTGAACTTCATTGTTTTAAAACTCTATCATCTGGAGAACTGTGTTTTTATGGAACGTTTTTCCAAATGGATTCAATCCCCAGCGATTCATATCCAATGTAAATCGCTACTTTGGCACAGGCACCGCTCTGAGAGAGCCTCAAGGGTCTTCCTGTAGTGCTTGTGTTCCATCCAGAAAAACAACCCATACTGTTGACACTTCGCTTATATTTCGACAAATTTCGGAATTCTTCTCCACGTCAGGTCACAAAAATGATTTTTGTTCACAAATTGACTTACTCATATTTTTAAATTTCATGTTTCGATTTGTTCAAATTTTTTCCAACTCACGTATTGAAAAAAACACTTCATTGTGAGTTTTTCACTAAACAGTGAAAACAGTTCTTTGACTACGTTAGTTATGGATTTTCATCAAGTATCGGCCATTTCCATTATATTTTTTCGACCCATCAATCCGACTATTTCGCTCCTGTTGTTTTTAGTATCTTCATCAGTTTTCAATATTCTATTCATGGATATTTTTTACATTTCAAATCTGTTAGTACCTTTCTGAACAACGATAAATTGAAATTATCTCAATGAGTTTCTAAATTTACATCCAAAAACTTTTTCATTTCTAACATTATATGATTTTCAAACCCTTTTTAAATTCGTTTTTATTTCTATCGCTACTCTGTATATTGTATTATTTCAGGAAAGACATGGTGAGAGTTACGAAATTGCCAACGTGTGGTTGCACACGGTTGACAAACTTCCGTTACTTCAAAGGGACGAAAACCAACATATTTCGTATATAACCTCGGGTTAGGAAAAGGGTGAGAGATAAAATTGAACTGACCATCAGCCGCTACGGAAACAGCAGCAAGTTAGTCCATTTTGAACTCGTTCTTTGTTTTCAGAGTATAATTTGATGAATTGTTACAACCGGAAAAGATCCGTTTCGAACTAGTTTATTTTCGCTGAAGTATAATTCAATGAATGGGCTTGTTTCATGATTTTTGGTTTATAGTTCACTTGATAGAAATTTAAAATTGAAAAACAGTGCACTTCGTTTCATCTCTCTAAGTAACGTAGTTTTCCCGTAATTAATTATTAAAAATCGGATGTGGTAGAGTGGTGACGTCACGCCCCTACGCTTCTTGTTCGATTGATCAATAGGAACAATAGAAATAATCAACATTGCCAAATCCTGAAATTTACGAAGCCTATAATTATCAATTTAATTATTTGTATATCAACCAGTTAACGTTTCAAATAATGAAATAGTTTCCACATGGAATGAAATATACACGAAAAATCATGTTTGCAAATAAGTTCTATATCTAAAATCAGTACACAAAGTCGATAGATCACAAAATATTCACCTAAATTATTCATTTAATAATATACAGTTATGAAAATCAAAAAATATAGCAAAGTGGATTAAAGAATCATTTCAAATATTCAATTTATTCTACAATCCTCAATCTGTACAACCGAAATTTATCATAAAAAAGTTGAGAAACTTGTGCGAGCTAAGGACTAACGAGGTCTTACCTTTTAACGTGTGATTCCTAACACGGGGAAGAATAAAAGGATACTTCCACCCATTTTTTTTCTCATCATTTTATCCTTTGGGAACCTAAACTCGTTATATGAAATAACCCACTAATGCGCTTTCTGTTTTCTTGTGACTTTCCTCACAATTGAAAAATCAGCACAAGAATTGTCCCTACGCGAGCTGTCAGCTTAGAAAAAGTTGAAACTCAATGTTGCAAAAACAAGCAGAATGGATCCGATATGACATACATTCTGTAACTAATTAATTTTCTGTAATTATTCATTCATTTTTGTTGAGAATAAAGCCAGCAAACAAATAAATATACAACAATAAGATCGCTCGAATCCACGAATTAAGCATAAAAATGGACAATAATATTTGCCTTGATAACTGATATTGTACAAGTTATATCTGAATATAATTAAACGAGCTGTATTTTCAAATGGTTTTCGAATGTTCATGAACCCTAATAAAATAAATCTATTATGCATTCATGCCACCCACCAAAAAATAAGAAATTCAAAGTTACTGGTATATGAGCCATATTGTCATCCAGTGAGCTAGCGCCCTCCGTAGTGTATGCGACAATGTGCTCTTTCTAATGTCAATGGTTTCCACAAACTTCGTATTTTTCTTAAAATTATTTCAAAATGAATGTTGAGCCTAGTTTTGTTGAAGCTGACTCCCTAAAACTTACCAGGAGTCGATTCTGAAATGATCGATGAATTTTACTTGAAAAATTGGCAATACCGAAATGTAGAATGATAAATTGAAATGGTAGGTGGTATATTTAAAAGGCCCCTTTCATTTACATGACATTCATTTCAGACTTTGTCTTTTATCGAAGGATGGAAAGTTTTGATTTAATTTCTCATCTCGGCCAAGGAGCAGTATGGTGACTGAAAAGAGAAGCAAAAATATGTATAGTGAAATGGACAATTACTCCAGAACATATCAATAAAAAAATAACTTAAAAAAATGTTTTTTGAATGACACGGAATATGCAGCAAAATAGGTACCCGCCTAGACCTACCTTTTACAAAAAAACGTTCTTTAATTATATAATTGTAACAGTTGTAGTCACACCGAGTTGACAACAACAACAAAAATGGCGTCTGTTAAATTGGATCATCAGATATGTGATTGGATATTGAAAACCAATACACTTTGCAACTCCGCTCTAGACAAGATCAATTTTATTGGTCAACAGACACGCGGCCAATTTGAATTCTTGCTTTTCGAATTATTATTTTTTCTGCAAATATAAAGAGATTTTGGGACCAATTAGTCTTAATAAGTATAATATACCCCTAACTCGATCAGTCTATAATCAAACCAGTATCATTTTCCATAACATGAAACAAGCCCATTGTTTGTGGAGTGACAAGCGGCTTTTACAATAAGACTGTACGGGTATCTCCCAAATTGAAGAAGTACATGGTTTATAACACCAGGGCTGGAAAGTTCTGATTCTTAGAGAGAAAACGCGTTTTCATCAAGAGTTACACAAAAATTCCAGTCACGCTCAAAATCGGCCTCAGTTTCAGTTTCAATTCACCACGGCTGTGCAACGGCACGCGATAAGTCATACGTTGTCGAAGCCAGCACACGATGTGTTTCATACAGACATCATTGAGGGACTGATATTACTTCTGAGTGGCAGAACAACGTTTGCCAGATCAGCTACTGTTATCATATTATCATTGTTGTGGAATTGGCCGCGGTGGTAGTGCGTCCGACTCACGATCGGAAGATCGTGGGTTCGATTCCCGCCTCAAGCAGATATTTTCTCGAGATAATTTATCTGGTTGAAGCTGGGATGATTCTGCAACCGTGTTAGGAATCACACGTTAAAAGGTAAGACCTCGTCAGTCCTTAGATCGCACAAGTTCTCAACTTCTGAGAGTTGTCGTTCGTATGGAAGCGACAGCTGATTAACGGAAAAACAGATTTTGAACAGATTATTTTCATCCTAATTTTCTGGAATTTATCCAAAAAGTTCATTACAGAAAAATGCAAATAGCTTCGAGACCATTTCGATATTGCAACTTTGGATAGTTTGCAGAAGAATTTTTTTCTTTCCTTGTCTACCCGCGTCGCATCTGACAAACTCTTTCAATTCCACTTTGCGAATTGGATTTTGTCCTTTGTTCCACTTGCCACGTTGCTTTTGTAATGCTGAAGTTTAAATTGGTTACATTGTTGAGATATGTACGATGTCAAGGATAAGGACGAAACTTATTTGGCACAGAAACGCATTACCGTTTCTGCAAATATTGGGCTTTGATACTGAAGTGGTTTGAAACGTCTGATGCAGATGGTTGAAAACCTCACACGAGAAGATTTTATTAACAGACTGGCAGAAGAGAGGATTTGACATTTTCTGTATGACATTCATAATTATACTAGGTGACTATTATTACCTGAAATATTGAAACGTATTGAGTCAGTTTAGAATATTACATTGTTCATTGCAATTTCAGATTTTATGCCTATGAACTCTTTTTTATAATTACACACGATTTTGAAATCCATTGAAACATGTTGGAAAAAACGTTTTTCTACGGATGCTATACAATGTGTCACTTCTCTCATACGTGTCTCTCATACGTGTCTCATCGCTTTCATACGTTCAAAACGAAAGATTTATCACGCAGTGGGAAATATCCGACATTACAATGAGAAATAATTTCTCACTATTATCACGATAACCCAAGTCAGTCATGAATTATTACATGTCAGATTGATATGACACGTTCTCCGTGTTGACAACACTACGCCGACGATTGGCGTGCTAATCCAAGTAGCCCATTGTCGGTGTTTTCATAACAACAAAACCAAAGCACTGCATAATTATTGCTGTCAACTTACCTAACGGAAATGGTTTTATTGTTGATTGTTATAGTATAAACAGTTCAGATTCATTTAATATTGAATATAATGGAATACGAAGATTTTGAGTTGGAAAATACAGAAAGCAATAGATGTTTGCGATAATTTGCTACCAAGCACATCGAGAGATAAATATCACTTACAGAAACTTCATGGACTGGAAAATGAAAGCCAAGGTGTATTCTCGTTCCGAAAATACCTTGTTAGTTTATTTTGAAGAGTTGTCAAGAAGATTCAAATCATCAACATTATGGTCTCAGTACTCGATGCGGAGGAATACCTTAATTATTGAAAACTGTATTGATATATCAAAATAGGTGAAACTAGGTGCATTTTTTAAGCATAAATATGAATTGATAATAAACTTACCTGGAGGTTTCATGTTGATAGTGTCAAACTGAAGCTCAGTAAACATATATATTTACCTACTTCGTCGGTTAAAACAAACAGTCTCTCTTGATGTTCTCAAGCTTTTATACCACAGTTTAATTCAGTCAGTAATTTCTTATGGTCTTGAACAGTGGGGCTTATCAGCTCTAGCTGAAGAAGTGTTTTTTATTCAGAAAAAGGTAATCAGAATTCTGGCTGGGGCATCTTCAAGTGCAAACTGCAGGCCATTATTCATTCGTTATAGTGTATTAACAATGCCTAGTTTGTGTATCTACCAAACTCTGATGTATATAAGAAACAATAATTCAATTATTCCTAGAAATGAGCAAATTCATGAGCATTTCACCAGAAATAACCTCAACTTTATCAGCCTTATAGTAGATTGACAGTATCGAAGAATCATCCCATGTGCTGTGGTATTAAACTATATAATAAGCTTATAATAAGCTTAAGTCCTCAAACATCAATGTCTTCAAAAGGCAGCTTTTTCTATTGCAGAAAGCATACTGCTCTGTGGATGAGTTTCTCCTTGAATCATAAGTTGATTATAGCTCAGTAATTTTATTTTTATTCAAGTTATGCTTCGTATTTGATTTTTTATAATAGTTCGACCTGTTGTATCAGCCAGTATTTTTGATGATGTTTGCCTAATGTGATTGTAAATGAAAACTGATTCAATAAATGTTTGATTGATTGATTGAAAAATATGTTCCAAAACAGTCAGAAACATTAACTTCTGGAGAAATTCAACACTTTTTGAAAGATGAACCTGATGAAAAGTATTTGCTGATAAAGGTATGAATTGAAAATGTTCAAATTATTATCGAAAAATGAATGTTTGGTTTTGATTTCAGGATGCTTTACCTATTGGCCTTATAGGGGCATGCCATTGTGATGAACTTCGAAATTTGAAAATTGATGAAATGGAAGATTTTAATTCGGCCCTTTTAATGAAATTACCCTATACTGAAACCAAGGTTCCTATAAATTTCATACTCACAGGAGAATTCCACCAAATTTACAAAAATGCACAAATGAAACAACGTTTTTTTTTAATTACAAAAATAGCAAATGTACGAAAGAGCCTGTGAGGATAAATAAATTTGGCACCATGGCGAAAAACAAAGCTAAATTTTTGCAACTGGCCACTGTTATAGAAGGTCATCTGCGACTATTTTAGTTAATGCAGGGGCAGATCTTTCAACTTTAGAACGCCATGGGGGTTGGAAATCCAGCAATGTTGCTGAATGTTATATCGACAACTCCATAGCTAACAAAATGGAAATTTAAAAAAAGTATAGTAGAATCCATTCAGCCTCCAGCGCCATTAGAACCTGAACACAACAATGCTGTGGAAGCATCAACTTCAACTTTGACCGCAGCTGATATTTCAATTACCGAAAATATGTTGAAATAAAACCAGGAAATACTTTACAAAATTGTTCAAATATAACTGTTAATTACTTTTTTTAATGAAATATAAAAATGATTTAATGACATACAAGTATTATTATAGTGTACAGTGTACAATGCGTGAGAAAATGACTTATTTTCCACTCGCTTGATTTTGGCACTCTCCTTTTGCTCGTGCCAACTTCTGCGCCCGTGAGAAATATGCCATTTTTCTCACTTGTTGAACAATATACTATTACTCAGAATGCAAATTTGAAAAAATGTCTGTCAAATATAAAACTGTGGTACGACAGCACCAACACTGAAAATTTCAGGCCCTAATTCATTTCGTCTCTACTTCCAATTTCGTGAACATATGAACATATCATTCCATACTTCTGAGTTGATTTTTTTCCAGGTTTTCCACTTCCCTTCTCCTCATCAATAGTATCAAAATACGTTTCAAAAATCATTTCATCAGAAACAGCCTATTTGAATTTCGAAAATGTATTTATCTGTTCTCTTGAAACAAATTTGATCTCAGCGAAATAACTTCATTCATTCAGTTTCTTTCAGTGAATTATCAAGTCAAAACTCGAAGAGCAGATACACCCAATCCATTCTTATCCGTCTGGACGAAGAATCAAACGAATCGTTCTCAAACAGGCAGCAAACTCCTGCAGTGGGAAGAAAACAAAAACAATTCGGAAGAATTACCTCCGAAATCCAATTACACCCTCCGTTTTCAGTCTCCTTCGTGTTTCCAACCGATCTGATTTCAATGTTTATAAATTTATTCGTTGGTAGTAAGATAGACCTCGATTTACTGCCGAATTCGTCTATGCAAGCGATCTGTTTCAGCTCCCACTGATTTTATCACCTACGCTTCTGACGGGTCTTTATACCCACTCATTTACATCAAAATTATGAAACGATACATGAAAACGACTCATAATAAGAGATATCTGAACTAAATTGAATTAATATCAACACTATGGTAGTAATTAAGAATGAGATTAAAGAACAAACTTTTAGTGTTATAATCATCTATGTGTGGACTTCTGAAATTTTTAATTAGTTTAACATGTTCAAGAACTGTTGTTTTGATTTTCCTACCACGTTGTCCGACATACTGAGTGGAATAATTTGGTTCCGAACACGAAATTCTGTAAATGCTTGATTCATGGGAGACTGGTTTTTATTTCTAGTATTGACTAACAATTCGGAAAAAGGATTCAGAGTATAAAACGAAACATTAATATCATTACAGTGCCGTCTGAGAATATTTGAAATATCTTGTGAAACTTTACCTAAATAGGAAATAAAACAATATTTATTGGAGTTGTTAGAAGAGATTAAACTACGATTGAGAATTTTAGTTTTGTGTTTGTTATAGATTCTGTTGATTAGATAAGCAGGGAAACTATTATTATGACCTATTCGTCTAATAATATTCAACTCTATATCGAAATTTTCAGGTGACAACATTGATGATATCAATTTAAAAATATTCCGCAAACAACATCTACAAAAGTTCAAAATTATCAATTATTTTCAAACATTCAAGAATCTCAGAGCAAACATTAAACGTAAGATGACAATCGCATATGCCTCTTATGTGCTAGAAATGGAAAGACAATTCTAATAGATTTTGGAATTTTATCAACTGTAAGGAAAAGACATCAAGAATTTCCGGTTGTATGCAATATAATGATTCTACTCTTGATTCTTCTCAGTCAATTGTGGATTGGTTTGCGGAGTTTTTCTCTAGTGTATATTTGAATTCTAACGATAATAATTCCGAGACGAGATTTGATCCGATGAATAACCTTAATACCTTGATTTAGCACATTTCTGAAGGATATATGATAATAGCTTCAAAAAACCACAAAGATAAACTTACCATTGGAGTGGATTACCTGCCAAGTTTTATTATTGAAAATTGTATTTTTGTGTTGATAAAACCACTTTCCCATATCTTCAACTCAATTGTTACTTCTGAAAGCTATCCAGAGATATGGAAAAAAACAAAAATATTTCCCGTATTCAAGTCTGGCTATACTAATCATTCGTATTAAACTACAGGTCAGTAGCTATATTATGCAATTTTGGAAAAATTTCTGAAAACAATATTCATCATCAAATATATAAAGATATTACGATGATAATAACATCAAATCAGCAAGAATTCATCTCCAAAAGATCTACCACAACAAACCTGACGAGTATAAATGAATATACTTCTTATAATCTCGATTCAACAGAACATGTTGATGTCAACTATAGTGATATAAAAAAAATCCTCGATCATATTGACCATTTTCTACTTTTGATTAAAACTTCGAAGAATCGGACTATCCACTTTTTCAATAGGATTGCTTGAATCTTATCTTCGAATCGTATTACTATTTTTTTAATACCGAAGTATGCGCTGGTCAGGCCCTATCCCTCGAAGCCCCGATACATTCAGGAGGCCGCGCCAGCATTATCAACCAATGACCACTCCCCACACCGTGGGGTCAGTGATCATTGGGTCCGAGAATCATGTGCCCTGAGCTGGAACAGCGACAGCCTTCTGCATCTGTTTGGCTAAGATTTCTGCCTTAGTGCGGCAGACCGGTATGATTTTAAGATTCGAGAGTAGAGATGGCATCATTCCATCAAGGACTCCAATAATCAGAACTACCATCTTGGCAGAGTTGTCTGGATAAAGTTTGCAGAGTCAGAAAGGAAAATCTCGCTAAATTATCCGTTTTTCCTTCTTTTTTCGGACGATATTTGTCTCGCCAGGAGCTCAAAGCTCCACGACAAATATCGTCTTGAATAGTTTCAATAAATTCGGCACTTCCCGTTCCCCACAACGGATTCAATATACTCCGGAGCGCAAGGCAATACGGGTGTCTCGTCAATACCGTAAGATTGCCGTATATGGTGATATAGCACTCTTAGGATCGCGTTATGTCGAAGGATATAGGCCGAGACCGCATATGCTGTACATGTTGATAGCAAGTGTATTAGGGTCTCGGGCGCTTCGCTCTGCACCTTGTAACAGGAACCTCTATACCCATCACGCGACTGTGGCAGACTGAGATGTTGAAGACACCATTCTGGCAAGCCATGATGGACCCCTCAGTTTCCGACTTCAGCCCACTCGACTTGAGGAAAGCGAAAGTCAGGCGCTTTGATACGCCAAGGTCTTCAATGTTATTGAAGCAGACTCCATGCATTGGCTTATCCTTGTGTTTCCGCAGAAGTGAGGTGATCTCTGCGTCTTTTATATGAGCTTTTTGCTGAACGGGTTTCAACTCGGTGACAGAGTTGTGGTCACCTCATTCTATGTCGAAAACTAAACTGAGTATCAGCTGCTCGGGCAGCTGCCCTGAAATGAAATGTTCCAATTCCTGCTCTCTCATGGTCACGGACTATGCAGAGAAGGGGATCCGGCTTTACAAGGTATATCCAGTACCATTTTGTCATGTAGACATTCCAAACTCAAAAGTCCACGGCCTTCCTGTAGTTGGGGAACGTAGAACTGTTGAACAGACGATTTGGGCTGCAAACTTCTATAGAGATGCATCCCTTTTTGGGGTCTTTACGTCGAGTTGATACAGCTCCTCCCGAGTCCACTTCACTACTCCAAACGAGTAGAGTAAGTTTGAAAGAGCAAGTATATTTGTTGCAGCAACTTTGTTCCTCTCCAACAGTTCCGATGACCAGATCTGTCGAAGTTCGTGCTGATACTTGCCGCGGAGAGAGTTCTTCACTGCTGTTAACTCTGGTGGTTGGCGTTGTTCCACTTCGAGGTGAGTATACTTCTCTCCGGCATCCAAATGGTGTAGGATGCTTCCATCTACGAACTGCACATCCTCTCCGTAGTCCCCGTATCGTCCCCTTTTGAGATGGACCAATGCACATTTGTCTATCCTGAATTTCATACCGATAGCATACTTGTAGTCTTCCATCCTCCTCAAGAAATGATGGAAATCTTTCTCTCCAGAGGAGTAAAGTTTGAGATCATCTATATAAAACAATTGGGTGACCTTGTGCCTCCGGTTTCTGGGGGTGCCACAGTTATACCCTCGAGTATTTCTGAGCGCAACGGATAATGGCAATAATGAGATGTGGAAGAGAAGGGAACTGAGGAAATCGCCCTGAAATACACCCCTTCTCAGAGTGACCCACAGTGTTTGGATTCTGGCTTGACCAGATGTTATGGTGAAGCGAGTTTGCCAAAGTGGTATCAGTAGTGCATTTCATTTCATGTCGGGTATCGCAAGGCATCTGAACAAATGCAAGATGAGCTGTTATTATTATCATTATTATTATTCAGTTTGTAGAATATGGGGGAGATACAGTCGAACCATTATATTTCTACTTCAGGGGTACCCCCAGGGGTCTATTCTGGAGCCACTTTTATTCCTAATTTTTATAAAAGACATTTCAATAAGGATCACATGCCCCTATTCACTTTTTGCAGATAACTTGAAGATTCATTCAGTAATTAAGTCCATAGACGACTGGCTATCATTTACAGGGCTCGCCTTATGAAGTTTAAAACTAGTGTAGTGAGAACAGACTCAAACTCAATGGAGGTAAATGCAAAGTAATGTTTTTTGATAATTGAATTATCACTTCTTCCAAATTGGGAGAATTCATTTACTATGATCGATTCAACAGGATGGAGTCCCGCTCTGAGAATCACAGACCATCAGAGAAGTTGAAAGTGGAAGAAAAACTTTCATAATATTTATCATTGTCGACTTTGTACACCTCCATTATTGAGATATATTGACAAGAGGGGTGCCCACCTAAAAAATTTAGAAGTGAAATTCATTTCGATTGATCGCTTCAAATGAAATAAAAGTGTATAATAAACATATATTATTATTATTATTATTATTATTATTATTACAATTTTCAACGATACGTTTTTTGAATTCTGGCCCTATTTGACCCTTTCAGATTACCTGAAAAACTTGATCATCATGCTCATCTTGTTGAATAGACCTTCATAAATAATAAGTGAATTGCAATCTGCTGTACAAAATCTCATGCACACATAACTTAAAATTGAATGAAAAAAAATCATTATGTATGTTATTTGGATCCAAATATAAAAGGAGACTTACTTCTAACCTCATCAAAATCTACATGAATTATGTTGCCTTGCCCTTCACTTCTGGAAGTGGAAACTTGGATTTGCATGATCTACAAATCTATGAATAGAGTTACTCCTTTTGGAATTGATTGCTTTCTTTCTTTTTTTGAAAGATTTCCACATTTTTTTGTATCTAGATGAAGAGGTAAAAGTCCAAAATCTTTCTGTTTTGAAAATTATTCACTCCTAAAAATATAACCCTTTCAATTTAAACAAGAATCCTTTGGCTGGGATTTATTCAAATGAGCGAATAAATGTCATTACAATGTCATGGATGACATGAATAGATCAAATCCATTCCGTGACATGAAGTCGTGATTTATTAATGAATTGTGTATTTTTCCAAAGGCAAGTGTCTTACGGCGAATCATCAATTTCTACCAGTAAGAATGACAGTGTTCCATCTAAGTGACATTTTCACGTTTCATCCAGTATATTGTGTAGGAATCCTGTGAATGATATCTGATTCAATTCCACAACTAATGTTTGGAAGTTTTTTTTGTATCAAGTGAAAAGCCTAAATCTGTCTTTTCACTCCTTAAAATATAACCCATTCACATTTTGTATCGAAAACTACATCGGACGATTACCGGTCAGAAATAATACGTTTACTATTGAAAAATGTGTTTTTCATTTGAAGTTCGAGAACTTTCATTCAATAACTTCATATTGAATCCTTACTATACACTCGTTTGAAAATTCAATAGTCAACGTCAATAACACTTTTTTTTCTATTCAAAAGTACGAATTGAAGTATTATCAATGATTCACAATACAAACCTGAATGAATAAGTTTTTTCATATTGAAAAGCTTTCTCTCAGTGTGCTGATTCACTTGCAACAGGGATCATCAACAGGGTTACACTACAACACATACAACAAATGGAAAGTGGTAGGTATACAAAGGTGTTGAAGAAAAAATAATAGTTTGAATTTTTTTCTCAGTGTACCTCTTATAGATGTGGACTACTTCGCACCCGTACGCTCCCGGGTAATCTAATCTACGCCCCTGGGCAATCTTTTTTCTGCGAAGAAGACCCGAAACGTGAGAGAATCGCTGAATTACACGGCTGATAACTGATTCAACGTGTGTCGAATTGTTTGTAGAGGGGTAACGAACTGCATAGAGAATTCTCCCGTTGGGTGAACCGTCTTCATGTCGACGCTTTAGAACTGTTGGAGTGAAATGACCTGTTATCTCCAAATTGACTGTTTCATATATTTTGAATGTATATGTCTTCATCGGTTATGAATATGAAATATAGAGTTCTGCAATATTGACAATAGCATTTAAATGTCGGCGCCTTCGCCATAACGACGTAATGACTTTGTACCAATTTCTTCGAATATTTCTGACTCTCCAATAGATTTCTGAAGTTTATCGTCACGGAACAGTATATTTCGGTTCAGCAGATTGATCTCGCCAATTTGATCCAAGTTATTCGACATATATACAAGTTATACATTTCATTGTATAAAAACTGTTAACTACCTAATATTGGAAATAATAAATACGAATTATTATTATTATTATTAAGTTATGGTATATTCTATTGGTTCCGTGATTCACCTTAAAGGCATAACAGGAAAACAAATCCCTGTTGTCTCCGTTGGTTCCTCCTCATTATTATAACATACTTCTTTTTGATTGATGAATTGAATGAATTGAATTGAATTGAATCAAAGCTGTTGAGGCTCCACTTCTGGATTGTTTGACCCAAATATTTTCATAACTAATACTTGTCACTTCTAGTCGTTGTAATGAATGTATGTATATTGATATTGGAGCTTTCTTTAGTTGTAAGGATGCATTTGTGAGAATGTTGACATGTATGTTTTGCTTTAGTACGTAGAATGGATGGATGTATTTTGGTATGTTGGTAGGATAATGCATGTAACATGAATAAATTTCACCAATAATAATTATTCGAATAAATAATTGCCACTGACATCAACCTCCCAATCTCTTGACAACAAGGAGATTGCAGTAGCTGTTTTTCTCAATATTGAATGAGCATTTGACAATGCACTACCTAAATCTATAGGATCATTTCTGGCTAAGAAAGGTATGGAATCGACCATAGCTGGCTGGGTCTATGTTATGGTGATAAATAGGCTCTTCAAGGCGAAGCCATCAGGTTCAGGATCACCAAAGGCTAACCTCAAGGTGGGGTGCTATCTCCTCTCCTGCAGTCGCTCCTGATGGATAGTCTGCTTGATGCCCTAGACAGAAGAAAAGTAGATCTGTAAGCTCATGCAGATGATCTTGTCATCTTAGCAAGGTACACATCGGAAAGGGTAGCTTGTGATATCCTCCAAAGCACTATGGACGTTGTTCACAGTTGGTGACTGAGGGAGCAGATCAACCCCAGCAACACTGTGTTAATCCCCTTCACCAAGGAGAGAAAATTGGACTATCTAACGCCACTTTCCCTTAATGGTGAGGTCATTTCATTTGAAACGGAGGTGATATATCTTGGCATTGTCCTTGATAAAAAACTCGCCTGGAACGTTCACGTGTAAGAAGTTTCACACAATTATGGTTCAAATACCTGGTGGCCCAAGGCTTTACAGAAAACGACCCAGGCGAAGCTTTCTGGCTCACAGAGACAGACTTGTCTGGCCATTAGAGTTGTCATCATACCACATCATCAGCGGCCACGGAGATCCTTCTAGATCCACCTCCTCTCCACATTTTTCTGGAGAGAGAAAGGCTTATTGGATTGCATATAGACTCGTACACATTGTCGATTGCACAAATCAATATAATGCAGAGTGCAACAGATTGTTGGTTGACACTAGAAGTCACAGCATTCTGGAAATAATCTCTGACTGTATGCCTCCAACTATCAACTACGAACTGCCTTATAAAGTAATGTTTCCGAGTAGAGAGGACTGAATCCTCAGGAAGAAGGGAATATTAAGAACAGATAGTTGCTGGTTCACAGATGGATCAAAAACACCTTCCGGATCTGGTGCAGGTGTTTTCAGTCGCAGACCCAGTGCAGAGATATCAACCTGCCCAGGAACCTATGCGACTTCACTTCAAGTGGAAATGTATGCTATTGAATTGTATGCTGAGAGATTGAAAGAGTCCAACCTCATCCACAAGTCAATGGAAATATTCTCGGACAGACAAGCGGCGTTGGAAGCTATTGGTTTCTACCGAACAACGTCTAAATTGGTAGCAAATTGCCAAAAACGACTCTCTTCGATAGAAATACTTAAACATATTGTATCTGGTCTGGATTCCTGGCCATAACGGCCTGGAAGACAATGACTCTTCTGACTCACTTGCGGAAGAGGATGCTATAAGCAGCTTCATCGGACCAGAACCTGTCATTGGCATCGCTTTAGGCTTTGCCAAACAAAGATTGAACACCTGGATAGCAAGTAGATTAATGGACTTCTGGCAGAATCTTCCAGGATTGGATCCGAAGCTTGATAACAAACAGTTATTGGACTACACTAGGGATGAATTACAATGAATAACAGGCCTTTTTACAAGTTACAGTCATCTGAATCATTATCAGCCTGTTGGAAGACAGTGTGTGTCACATCTGTTCGGAAAATGATGGAATAGCAGAGCACATACTTTATGTCTGACCCGCTGGGAACCAAATCAGGTTTTTAAAGTTTGGCAGAGCCGTACTCCTACCATTCGACCTGAAAGACCACATACACACAAACAAATCGGCTTCGTTGAGGAGCTAGGTTTGGTCGAGTGTGAATAGGTGTGAGCCATAATAAACCCTTGCGGGTTGCGGTGGAGGGCCTAACCTAACATCAACGTTGAAAGTCGGACAAATCGAGACCAACTATTGGCTGGAGTCGAAATATTTGGTGTCAAAACATTAGTTCTCTCCCTTCTTTATACTGAATAATATATTCCGAATTATTACTTACATTCAAGGATTTAGCGTAAAATAAAACTTGCTTCAAGTCAATGCAATACTGAAGCTCTTGTGAAATTTTCAGATCGATACAAAAGGATAATCGTTGTTGGTGATTTAGAAATTGACATGAATAAAATGAATTATATTTCTAGAGCTTGGCAAAACATTCTAGATTCTTTTGGTCTGAAACCACACCCCACGTATAATGTCGAGATTGAATGGTACAGACAAATAAACCAAGCGGGTTCAGATGGTATGAAACAAGCTCTTCAACTCATTAACTGGCATATTTTCTATGATTTTAAAAGTACATTAAAAGTATTAGCAGAAACTCTCAATAATAATTTTCAATGATGATTTGCGCCAAATGAGATATACATTGAATACACTCCAAACAGTCAGCATCTCTTCAAAAAATCCTAAAGATGAAGCTATTTTCGTAGATTACAAATGAAGATACCAAAGTGGAATAAATTTGGATAAAAAAACTCCTACGCCCATTTCATTCAAATGTCAAATAACAAAGTCGAAGATACGTGGAGACTGATCAATTTTGAATGAAACTCTTTGAATATGGTCAATAAAAATACTACTACTATCAATCCAAATGATTTAATATATTTTTTTTCAAATATAGCCGAAATTAGAAATAAATCTCTTCCAGCATGTAATACCAGTACATCAAACTATTTAAGCAGTTTATCCAATCAGTGTGATTCTTTTTTCATGCTTCCTGTGTTTCATGAAGATGTAGTGGACGCAATTCAATAAACTAGAAAATACAAATTGTTATTACATTTATCATTTTATCGAATCCTCAAAGAAACTATGAACATTTTTGTGAAGGCCATTTTCCGGATGTATTTAAAATCAGCAAGGTAATATCCACCCATAAAAAAGGAGACCCGAATTCTTCTGATGATTACCGACTATTTCAATTAATTATACCTTTTTTGGAAAAAATCGTTGAAATTATCATGAAAGAGCGACTAATGCTATTAGGTGTTCGAGATGCAAGAAAATATACGAAGTCCTCATCAATCTATAAGTTTTCTCGTATTTTATTAATTCATTTGGAAATATTATCTCCAACGGAACGATTCAGAGGCAAATTGAATGTTTCCATTGACTTTTTTTTAGATGAATTATATATGAGCAGTTATGCAGCAGACAATGTGGCTCCTTGTCGTTATAATCTATATGCACTTTCAAATCACAGTGAGACTACTTACAACGGACATTACACAGCATATTGCAGACACCCATATAGTGGCACGTGGCATGAATACAACGATTCACACGTGTTTCCAATTTCGCCAAAATCACTTGTGAGTGATGAGGCATAATTCCTCTTTTATGAACAGGAGGGAACGAAGCAGCACCTTTGATGTGATTTTTTTCTTCTTTCCTTTTTTTTTATAATCTTGATTTGTATTTCAGTTAAGAGTATATCACATTTTGAGTAAAAAACATAAATAAACATTAAGGATGGGAAAAAAATGCTATTTCTGAATTAAATATAATCTTCTACATAAACATCAATTTGGATTCATCAAAAATAGATCCACCACCGACGCAGTACTTGAAGTCATCCAATAGGTGATTAGAAACGTGGAGATCCTACGGTTCTAACATTGTGGGATCTGAGCAAAGCTTTTGACTGTGTAAACTATAATTTACTACTAGAGAAACTTGAAATTTCGGTCCATCCCTTTTTATTATCTATATAAGTGATATATTCTATTACCTTTTACAAAATACAGTAATCTGATTCGCCGACGACACCACAATGTTACATTCAAATTCTGATTCCTCAAATTTACTTGTAAATGCCAAAGAAACCGAAGACAAAGCAGAATACTGGTTTACATCCAACAAATTGAAACGAAACAGGGAAAAATCTCAGAAAATAACTATATCTTTTAATATCAGTAATAATCAAAGCTCAAGTCAAATTATTAGGTATAATTATAGATGAGTAGTTTCGATGGTAATCACATATAGACCATCACTGTAAAAAACTTTCGACACAGTTGTTTCTACTTCGCCAGTTGAAAAAAGCATTGAGCCATAAAACACTTCTCATTTCGTATCCATTCCCTTTTCCACTTACACCTTTCATATTAGATACTCCATTGGGGTAGATCTACTTACGCGATCAGAGCTTTTCGGATGCAGAAAAAAGCCATCAGAATTATAACTGGAGCTCCATTCGACTCACACTGTCGACCACTTTTTAGAAAATTGGGAATAATGTCTTTGCCCTGTATGTTGATTTTCTACTCACTCTTAGAAATACATAAAAACAAAATACTACCCTCCAAACACTCAGATCATCATGATTATGAAACTAGAGATGCGGGACAACTCAGACAGCCAAGATTTAGACTTGAAATGTCATTACGAAATTCTCTGGACGTTGAATTATTTAACAAACTTCCATATAATGTGACTGAATTGAATTTTAATTTGTTCAAAAGGAAAATCAAAGAGTACCTAATAGAAAATTGTTTTTATTCTGTACTTGATTTCATGCAAAGTACATATTCAGACTGAATAGCCTTGATTTTTTTACATTACTATTTATATATTGAAGATTTTTAAAATGTATGTTTACTGCTGCTTTCATATTGTTCTCTCTATTTGCCCACTAATTTGTGCCAACTGTCTATGACTAGTCAAAAATGTATATTCATAACGTGATCAAATGAAAATCTATCTATCTATAATAACGAACTGATCTTTTTTGACAGTTTGAAATGGGTTTTGGCAATTTTCTAATACCTCATTGAGTAGCTGTCACATGAAATTACATTGTTTACATTTTGAACAGTATCGTAAAACTTTTTTCTCAACAAAATTAAAATGATATCGATAAAATCATTCAGTTGTAACGATTGAAAAAAAATAGTTGCTAGTTCACTATCTCCGAATGAGTCTATTATTTCTTTTACCGGACCCAACTTTTATTATTTCAGCTCGGAGGAAAGCTTCACGGAGTTTAAAAATGGTGCGGACAAATCCACAGCAAATCTCACCCGGAGTTGGAAATCTCTCGGGGGATTACCTCCGGCGTTGAAAGTGACAACCATTTAGATAGTGCAGACAAATGTCATTTTTAAGTCACATCTTCCAGCGAGACGACAAAAATGTGGTATTTCGTGTTGAAAATGATAACAAGTTAGTTTTCGTATGGAGTTGAGACTGAGTATGAGAACTGGGAGTCGAGCAGATTAGATGAATGGTAATTGCAACATGAGTTTAAAGACTTTATAGAGAATGAGTTTTTACTGAAAGGTGGAACTGGAACTGTTTTGACGTTTTTTTTTTCAAGACAAAACATATGCACCACAGGAAACTTCTTAAGGCGCTCTTAGATCGGTGCCTGTGCGAAAATTGTGAGTTACATTGGATTTAAATCGCTGGAAAAACTTTCCCAGAGTTCATTCCATATGAACGCCGTTCTCCAAATGGGAGAGTTTTAAACAGTGAAGTTTGAGGTGCCACAGTAAAAATAAAAATCTCAAAGTGAAGAACATTATCTCGATTTAAAGAAATTTTGCTCTCCTATATTCATGAAGAAATATTTTTTTAAACTGAGAAACATATTCACTGAAGTTGAATTTGAATCATTATTTCAAATGGACTGAATAAACGCTTCTTTCAAGTAAAAAAAAATATTCCACCAAGATTGTGCATATAATTCAATAGAAATGATCACATTAGCTCAAGGGAAGTAAGTATGCATTCTCTAGTCTGAGCAAAATTAATCTCGAAGCAAAACTGTTTTGGGTTTTGAAAGAATGATGTGTTTACTTGGAACATCATTTAAATGTTTCCGTATGAGAAATTAATTTTTTTCCTTTGAAAAGAAGCATTTTTCATTGAAACGCTTCTATTTGTATAAATCAAATAAACTCATTTACTTCATCAAAGATGAACTTATGCTTCTGTTTACAAACTGTCCCTCTCATTTGGATGTATTTAATTACTTGAATCCAAAGTATCTCATCTGTAATACGAACAGCTATAAGTGGTAAGGAAAGAAACTGAATAATACATCACATATTATGATTGATTTATTTGAAGCAATTGCAAATCATGAATATTATCCCGAAAGAGCATGTGATAAAAAACAAAACGTAATACAGAACTAAATTTTCTTTGCTTATCTTTGCTTAAATATCATATTCCAAAAAAACATATATAAAAAAGGGACATATTCTTGACAAAATGCAAATCAACAAATCAAATGAAGTCGAAGCCTATAAACAACATTACAACTCAGACAAGAAAATTAATTGATTTATTAGTAATTTTACACAAATGAAGTTTTTAAAACTATATGCCATTCTGATAAATAACATTAAAAAAATCACTATCATCGATCAAGTTCTGCATTCTGCTTTTGTTTATCCACAATTGCCGGAACATCACTTAGATTCTGAAACGGAAGAAGAAATTAGCACATCATACTTAGCCACTATTTCAAATATATAGAAAGGTGAAAATATGAAAACAGCAGCCACGTAATCAAAAAAAAAAATGTTTTTTCGATGAAACACTGTTTAAGTGGGTTTATCCCGTTAACCAACCCAATTGTTGTTCGCATGCGAATGACAACTCTCAAAATTTTAAACTTGTCTGAGGTCTTATTATTTAACATACGATTCCTAGCAAGTTAAAAGGTGCTTAATCATTATTTGATCAGAAATAAATAATCAATTCAAAAGACGTACCTCAAATCCCTTTATAGTGGACAGAAGTCTATACAGAAAAACTGCCTTTCAAAATAATAATTTTGAAACCGTTATAGGAATTCAAAGTGTCGTGTGAGTATTATTAGAGGATCAATGAAAAATATAAAATGTTTCATTAAAAAAATGTAACTCATGATCATACAAACATACTTAAAGGAATATGATTCGCTATTTAAATAACAGCATTCACTGTTTTCACGTTTTTGGAAATTCATTCATTTCATCTCTAGTGAGTTTGGTAATATTTCTACCTATTGCTTACATTCCTACAGGAAATCTATCAAATAATTTCAAACTGAGTAGGGTATATTTAATTTGTTCCCAATGAATAACATGAAAACATTTCTGAAGTGAATACAGAAAGCAAAGACGTTTCGGAATTCAACAAACATTTACATGTTGAAGTCAGAAAGTGGCTGTCACATATAGAAGCTTTTTATACCTACTGGTGCCTATTTTGGTATTTTTTGTATTATAATTTATTGTCAGAACTATAAGTACCTCTTTCAATAAAAAATGAATTCGCTCTAAGAGAAAATAAAATTTTATTTCGAGAAAATGCTCTTATTCAAAACAAGATAAAATGTATGTTCGAAACAAGAGTTTGGCAAATTTGAATCAACGTGAAGGATTTTTCAGTTCAAATTAATATACACTAGCAGAGCTCAGCAAATGTAATAATGCATGTGTGAAAAATTACGGAGTATTGGTATAATTTTCGCAAAATGAAGGCAAAATTAAGAGTTTCCGTCAAAGTTTACCACTTTCTCTTCGGTACTAGGTATACAACGTGGTACTTACTGATATAGCGGAGTTTTATCCAATTATAATACTTACCCATGAAAATATCTTTCGACTGTGCAACACCCCAGTCTTGTAAAATCTGTTCCATTATGATAGATACAAAATAATCGGAAAGAAATTACACTGCCTACAGACACATAAAACACTTCCTCCTCAAAATCGCAAGACACCAACATCACTTTCCAAAACATACTGGCGCGTACGCGATGCTTACAACGGAATTCCCCGCTCCCCTCTCACTTAAGAGGGTCATAGAAAGACCAGAGCTCCACAGGTTTTTCCAAACTAACATGAATGAAATATACTTCTTTGAAAGAAACCCTGTTCATTCTATACAAAATTCCTGTTATTTTCAGTCAATCATAATATAGTTTTGTATGTAGATTCACAAAACTCTTGTTATAAACGAATAGAGTTATTTGAAGGGATACATTATTAAATTCAAACAGTGTTTGTTTGAATTAAATTGAAACACTTTATTTTTTCCTTCAAATAGGTGGTGGATTTTGAGATGATATCATATTTCCTTGATTCAAAATAGTTCATCTTCGCAATGATATAATCAAACGAATGATGTCGTTGAAATGCCAAGAAATTTGATTTCTTTTTTGAAAAAAGTGTGATTTTCTGGTGGAACATGGCGATGTTGGCATGAAGTAATAGTTTTTCCAATAGATATAAAAATTTCAAAGCAACCTATGATTTTATTTTGAAGAAATACTTTTTACTGTGATGAACTGAGTTGAACCTCAAAACGATGAGCAGCCACAGTCCGTCGCGTATTTCTGATATGTATCGCTTTTGGTGGAATCAAATGTGCCAAGTCACTTGAACACTTCCCGTGAAAGTATCTATAGAAGAGAGACAAATCTCCAACCTTTATTCGTTGCTCCAGAATATTACGGTTGCAAGTGAGGTTCGCGTCTCCAATCAAGCGAATACCTTTTTTCTGTATGGAATCCAGCAGCTAAGGGTATGCTTGAAGGCGGAGCTCCATACATGAGAGCAATACTCTAAAGAAGGTGTGATCTCCTCTTCATGAAGTATAAAAAATTGCTGAGGTGTGCACAGTTTTCTGGTTCGAAACAGTGTTCCAAGATTTGAAAGGGTTATATTTTTAGGAGTGATTAATTTTTTGGGAAAGAAAGTTTTTGGCTTTCTACTACTCCATCTGATACAAAAAAATGGATGAGAGAATCTTCCAAAGAAAAGAAGGATTAATCAATTTGAAAATAAGTAACTCTATACATGGATGTGTAGATCATGCAAAGAAGTAACTTTCAGACACAAACTGAAAGAAAGTCCTCCTGAAACAGCTACTTTCATATAAACATAAAAGGAGGACTTTCTTTCAGTTTGTGTCTGAAAGTTACTTCTTTGCATGATCTACACATCCATGTATAGAGTTACTTATTTTCAAATTGATTAATCCTTCCTTTCTTTGGAAGATTCTCTCATCCATTTTTTTTGTATCAGATGGAGTAGTAGAAAGCCAAAAACTTTCTTTCCCAAAAAATTAATCACTCCTAAAAATATAACCCTTTCAAATCAAATAAGATTCCTCATGGCTGGGATTAAATCAAATAGGTGAATGAATGTCATTACGATGTCATCGATGACATAAGCAGATCAAGCTTATTCCGTGACATTCAAAATCGTAATTCATGAATGAAGTGTGTGTATTTTCTATAATGTTATCCAATTTGGTACTGAAGAGCCTTAAGGCAAGTGTCTTAAGGCGAAACACGTGTATACCAGTTAGGGTGACAGTGTTTCATGTGAGTACAATTTATTACCATTCATTCAAAGTAGAACTCATGTGAATGATATCTGATTCTTATTCCTCCACGAATGTTTAATATACAAACTGAATAGAGAAAAGTATCTTCTGTATAATTCAGTGTTCATATAGAAGTATTTGTTTCGAAAGAATTTTTTCTTTCGTGTAATTCAATGTTTATATGAAAGTAGCTGTTTCAGGAGGACTTTCTTTCAGTTTGTGTCTGAAAGTTACTTCTTTGCATGATCTACACATCCATGTATAGAGTTACTTATTTTCAAATTGATTAATCCTTCCTTTCTTTGGAAGATTCTCTCATCCATATTTTTTGTATCAGATGGAGTAGTAGAAAGCCAAAAACTTTCTTTCCCAAAAGAAAAAAAAAAAAGTGTTCCAAGCTTTTGAGAAACAGCCTTTGCAGTTCCAGCGACATGATTGTGCCAATGCTCCTTGGTGTTCATTATAACCCCAACAAACTCATCGAAGCAGAAAGAGAACCTAACAATATTATATTCGGTTCGTAAACATTTATCTTTTTGGAAAAAACCGTTGCCTGGGTTACCGTTGCCGGTTACTTTCACCCCAATTTGAAATTACTTCTAGATCCTCATTAAGATATTCAACCTCCTGCTGCCAGTGAAGATGTGCTTACGCAGCCGACGCTCTAGAGTCCAAATGAAATTACGAGACAAGTGTGCTGTCGTCAGCAAAGCAATATATTGGATTCTGGGTTTTTTTCAAGAAGTCATTGGAATGCAATAAAAAGACGGTTAGAGAAATTATGGATTCCTGTGGAACACCAGCGTTGATGGTGGAAGTATTTGAGAGATATCCATCAACGGTCACTTGCAAGGAACATTCTTTCAGGAAGCTGAAGATCCATACACAAAAACGAATCGACATGCCATAGCATCGAAATTTGGCCAGCAAACTCTCATGCCAAAGACGGTCAAAGACCTTAGAAGTATCAAGCGCAACAGCTCTTGACTCTCCATGTTTCTCGATTGCGTTATTTCAAATATAGGTGATATACGATAGAAGGTCGCCTGTTGATCTTTGTTTCCGAAAGCCACATTGGAATAAATCCAAAACAAGCACTGTTTCCAATCACAACAAATAACGCGAGACCAACCAAACATCTTTAGGAGATGAAGAAACGCGTATCAAGAAAAGTATTGTAGTTCTAATGTTAACCAGGTATCATCTAAAGTACCCTCAATAGTCCAAAACTTCCAATTGAAAGATTTGGAATTGGCCTATTTTCAAAGGAATATGTGATGAGAAAACTGGTACTTCATCTAATACGAAATGTAAATGAGTTTCATTTCATTAAATAAAACCAGTTTTATATCTGGTGGTAGAAAATATTGGGTTCTGATAAATTGATGGTTTCAAATAGAATATCAATTTGTTCAGTTCTTTGTTTTGCACACAAACCAAATGTAATTGTTTCGATATCCACGAAGAAAGCATCAAATTTCTGAAAATTATATTGAAAAAATACCAAGTGATCTCCTGATCATTTTTCAATGTCCATAAACTTTTAATTCAATCACAAATCATGACTACATGACTTCGTGATTCAATTTATTTTGATTGCGAACAGAAGAGTATGACAGACTCCAAATGGAATTGAATAGAAAGTTTGGATGTTTTCAAAGTTTTGTGCATTTTAATGTAATATGTATTTGTAGCTCCACTTTTCAATGAATATTTATTCTACAGTATCATGGTGTATACTGATCGATAGATAATTATTATATCTATACATTGTTGCTCTTCATTTCTTCCCGAATTCTAATTTTTCTTTTCAGTTAATCACTATAGTTTGTTGTTAGGAGATTTTCGAATGATTTTTCTTTACGAATTTAAAGTGAACAAAAGCGCAGCCGAAACAGCCCACAAAATTGACCAGGCATTTGGAAATTACAGTGTTAGTGAACGAACTGATCAACGTTGGTTTGCGAAATTCCGTTTCGGAGATTAGGGCCTCGAAGATGAGTACCAACGTGGATATTAATCTAGGACGAGAATTTGAGGACACTGGTTGTGACTGACCCATCACAAATAGTGAGTGGGATGAGGAAAGAACTGACCGTTAGCTCCCATACAGTTCAAAACATATTACAAAGGACATAAATATAGTTTAAAAAACTTAAAAACACGCTTTTAAAAAACATCGAACTAAAAAGAATTTTTTTTCAAATAAGGTTAAAACAATAACGAACTAAAAATACTAGTATCAATGTGAAAAAAGCGACGGACGCTTGATATACAAAAAATATGGCACAAAGCGCCTATGCTTTCTTTACAATAACACTAGTATTTTTCGTTCGTTATAGTTCTATGCTTATTTAAAAAAATTATTGTTAACTTTTCAGTTTTAAAACTATTTATTTTTCATTTTTCAGTTTCGTATGCTATAAAAGCGGTTTTCTAGTCTTTTCAAACTATATTTATTTTATCTAAACTTTGGGATCAATCAGCCGTATATTGTTTATAAAACTGAGCATTAATGTTTTCTGATTCCGAAGAGAGAACCCAAGGCAGCAGGCGCGCAAAAGAGGTTTACAATTGAGGCAGCAGGCGCGCGTGTTAGCAGCGTCATCTAACCGCGAATAGATCAAGCAATAATGTCCATATATCACGGAGGTTTCGTACAGCGCCATCTGCCCGCGAATAGATCAAGCAATGATGCCGATATATCAAGGAGGTTATGTACAGTGTCATCTGCCCGCGAAAAGATCAAGCAATAATGTCGATAATTCTGTCAAATACAATTCCCGGTATTGAAATGAACTTGTACCGGTCGTTGTCATTCTATCACCCTAATTTGGAATCCATCCTGGGGTGTATTCTCTTCCAGGATCATAATACCCCAATACTAATATCAATTAAGCTACATCTGAAATACATTTCCATTGAAACCTGATTTTCCTGAACATGTTCAATTATCCCCAGCATCACAGCCTCCGTTGTTACAACTCCACGAAATATTGCCATCATCCCCGTACAGCGTCTAAACTTTGATTAGGTTGGCGTCGCTGAATAAAGATTCTCGCACTTAATTTCCCCCAGATATTCGAGGGTGTGGATTTAGAGTTCTCGGAAGATATATAACTAATTCAAAATGTTGACTTGCTCCGCTCAGCAAACCTTTCGCCGAACTTGATTCACATTGAAGTGAATAATTATCTCCAGATTTCCAAACGAGCAACTCCAAATTGATTATCTTTTCAATTAATATCGTATAAATGGAACAGAGCGTCTGCCCAAATAGATCGGTTGAAAGTATTGTTCTTTTACTTACTCTATGAAGGAGCTCTTCTATAGGTTGTTTTAGAAGTTTTGTTTGTTTCGATGTCTAATATTTCGAGAGTTAATGATGGTTTTCAATTTAATATCTACGAGAGCCACACCTTCACAGATTGTACAATTCCCTTTGATTCTTTCAATCAAATCTCACATAAATTATCCGCCTGTAGGTCAATGATACACAAAGCTTTATCAATGTCTTTGTCTGGAAAGAACTTCCAGGATGAACTTGAAATAATTAATGAAATTTCGGTGTGAAATCAGATAATAGTTTTTTCAATAGAAAAGATAATATCAGATGAAACCCATAAAACGCTTACAAGTGAATTATCCCCATATATCAGAGAAAACAATACATGTGAATGTAGTAGCATTGATTACTGAGGTGAACTTTCGGCAAATCCCACACATATATTCATGGAATATTCCCTCTATATCATAAAACGAACGTTTTTATTCCAAATATTCATAGTATATTCTTGGAATATATACATGCCTTTGAAATATTCATAGAATATGCTTAATTGAATATGGCAAGATTACTTCTGAAATAATATGCAAAGAATGTCTATAAATGGATTATTCTCCCGTGAATATTATAAGAATATTGTCGATGGAATATACCATATGGTATATTTTTAGAATATATCCCCAGAGTATATTTCAAAATATTACTGGAATTTTGAATTATCTCGTAACGTATTCAAATAATTCGATATTATTAAAATCAAAAATATTTGAAGATTTTAATCGAATGCATAACCTAATGTATAATATAACCCTTATAGTGTTAACCAGTTTTTCAACTCATTGCGAAGATTCTGATGAATTGCTCCAACTATTGGAAACGACAAAAAAATTCGAATGGTCCAATAAATGAATCAATTGCATTAACAAATCGATTTATTCTCATCCTATTTTCCTTTTTGTGTTTGAAATTATTCAGTTTCAGTCATCACCCGAAGACGATTGTAGATACTAACAATCGAAACGTCGTGAACTAACGTGACTTGGAATCTCTCCACTTTATATTTTTTTCTTTTTTCATTTCTTTATTTTTATTTATTCAATTGTTATATTTTTACTTGTATTTTATTTCACTATTATTTCATTTCAGGTTCATTTTGGTTAATATAATTGGTATTTTCAGCTATTCATTTTCAATTCTTCTTTTTTAGTTGTTTCAGGAATTTCAAATCATTTTATATAGTAGACAATGGAAGTCCGAACTAGTGAAATTCATTATGAAAAATTGTCAATCACCTTCAAACAAACGTTGAAATTATTCAATTACAAAGCGACAAATCCTGGCAACAGAAAAATGGGGTAGTGAAGTATTGGAGTAAACGTTTCTCATTGGTCAATGGAAGTGTAGCTTGCAACAGTCGAAGCTCTGTGAAAGCGGCTGCTCCTTAACACTTCAATAGCTTTGCTTTGAAATCGACAATAAGTCTTTTTCCTGCGAATAGTACAGCGAACGTGTCACGAGAGGCAGCACTAGTAGTAGGGACAAACATGAACTATTCACATGTTGAACAGTGTTATTTACGAAATATAAATTTATTATTTAAAAATATAAAGTTACGATTTCACAAATTTTATAACGACGCTGCGAATATGCCATGAGGTGATATTGTTGATTTACAAAACATGAACACTAAAGTAAACTTTTTAAATGATTCTATAATACATCTATTTGATAAACATGCTCCTATCCGCGGGTTGAGTTGTAAAAAGAAATTTCTGCCATACGTCACATACAACCTCAAGCCTATAATGCAAACCAGGGATAAGGTTCATAAAACATATTTGACTTTGAGAACATCGGCTTCAAGGAAGTATTATGTAACTCTACGGAATTACGTTAATGACGCTCTGAAACGCGAAAAAAAACAGCATATATGCAATATATTCAAAACAAAAATAAAAAAAATTCTAAAGCGATTTGGGAAAATATGTCATATTGGGGCGTGAATACAAAGCGTTCTTCAGAAATCAACAGTCTTCCGCAAGAACTGCGTAATCCAGAAGAAATTAATAATTTTTTTCTTAATGTTACTGAAAATTCTACAATTAACAGTGATACCTTATCATTTTGTAGTAATAACAGATTCAATGTCAATGCAAGTTTCTCGTTTATGTAAATACCCAATAAGGATATCTTTGAAGCTATCAATAAAATAAAATCAAATGCTTTCGGTATCGATAATATCAATATTGAAATGATTTCATTTATCATTCCACATTGCATAGATGAGGTAAAACGTATTTTTAATGAGTTTCTGAGGCAAGGCATTTTTCCTGATCTTTAAAAATTGCTAATATTTTACCCACTCCGAAAATACCTATACCCACCTGTTTCAACGTGTTACGTCCAATAAGTATTTCTCAAACATTTTTGGAAAAATAATAACACAACAAATCAAAGAATATTTGGATACAGCTAACATACTTCCAGAAGTGCAATCTGGATTCCGACAGAAACACGGTACCAGCACTGCTCTGTTGAAGGTTATCAATGATATCACTACTTCTCAGGACAAATCGATGGTCTCATTTTTTGTTCGATCAAAGCGAAGCATTCGATCTGGTAAACTTCAAACAATTGCTGAGTAAACTGAAATACATTGGGTTTGAATGCAGTTCTTTAGATTGGGTGAGAAGCTATCTCACAGGAAGGGCTCAACGGGTTATACTGGATAATGATCAATTATGCTCATCTCTTTAGGAAACTTCTTCTGGTGTACCACAAGGTAGCATTCTAGGTCCATTAATGTTCTCTCTTTTCATTTTTGACTTTTCTGCCACGTTATCCCAGTGCGACATACATTTATATGCTGATGATTTTCAATTATATCTGTCAAGTCAATCTAATAATATTTACCAAGCTATCACCAGAATGAACTTAGATTTAGAAAATACACTTCAATTTTCAAAAAATCATGGCCTTCGAATGAATCCAAATAAAACAGTAGCCCTATGTTTGGGATCTGACCTACAAAGAAATGAAGTTGAAACAAATTTCCATCTTTTTCTTGACAATGAACCGATTGACTGGGTGAATTCAGCAAAAAATTTAGGTGTTTATATCGATAACACTCTCTCGTTCAACGAGCACGTTGAACACATTTACAAAACTTGCTTTTTCAAACTGAAATCCTTATATAAGTTCAAGTTCCAGCTTTCTCAAGGAACAAAACTGAAATGAGTTCAATCATTGATTTATCCCCATATTGAGTATTGCTGCTCAGTGTATTACAACTTCTTGCCAGACTATAATAAACACAAACTTCAACGCATACAAAATGCTTGTATGAGATTTGTGTGCTGCATAAACTACCGTGATCATGTAACCCCATATTTATTGAAATTAGATCAGCTGAATATTGAGTTTAGAATTCGTTATCTCATATATCTATTCTCATATAAACTATTGGAAAACAATATTGTAAACAAATTACTTGTTCAGATTAATTAGTAAGCGATCTGATAACCATTCTATCAATTCAAGAAAAGATACATTTACCATTCCATATCATGTTACCACCAAATTTGAGGGATATTTTTCTTACTGTGGACCGAAGTATCCAAATAATTTATTACCGTATATTCATTTGTCTATACAGTGTCACCGATAAAGTCCGCATCAAATGGGAAACTTTTTTATTTATCGTTTTATGTGAAATTTGATTTCGGCAGTAGATTTTGCTTGAGAAATGATGTCAAATGGCGTCTACAAAATAGGTCACGTGATTTCCTTAACCTGTCAAAATTGACATTTAAAAAAAGAAACATCGAAAAATTACATTATTCTTCAAAATATCCAAAAATATCAAAGGATAAAAACATTTTCTTTTGTAATTTTATACCCACACACCATGTTTCAAACCCATAATAAGTATTTTATATTTTCACTCTTTTTCCGCACTCCTGCTTTTTCTACTTATCAAAATTTAAGCACACCTGTACTAAATCATTTATTTTAACTAAACTCGTCACCGAATTTCTTTTTTTGTAATATAATAATATTTTAAGAGCCTCTTTGATGTTAAAAACAAATTTTGAAAAATAAAAGTTGTCAAACTTGATGCAAAGTTCATCTAGTTTCAACGGGGCTTTCAAAACTATACAGTACTTGAGTTTTTTAATGAGCAAATGGCCTCACAATATGAATTAGAACAAAACGGAACATTAGGAAACATCATTTCGTGATTCTTGAAGCCCATTCAATAAAAGAAAAAAACTCATAGTATTTACATTTACCTACTCTGCTAACAACACTAATTTAAAAAAACTGGGTAGGCTGTGAAAAAATATGAAACTACATAATGTGTTTTAGAAAACGTCACTGTCACTGAATAAATGAATGCCCGTTACTTCAATGTAATGTATGAAAATTAAAATAATATGTTATCTATACAAGAAAAAATTGAAATTGTGCTAATTTGTGGTGAAAACACATTGCATCGACAAGTGGCTGATATTTTTAACGCAAGACATCCTGGTAGACATGTTCAGCAATCCACTGTAAGTAGGATTTCAAAAAAAATTAAACTGACTGGTTCAGTTGAAAATACTTTTAAAAAACGTCATAATCCATCACGCAATAATGATGAGGTTCAGTTGGCTGTCTGCCTGGATGTTATCGAACAGGGAAAATCAAGTATTACCAATATTGTAGATAGAACTGGCGTTAAAAGAGAAAGCGTAAGAGCAATTTTACATAAAAATAAATTCAAACCCTACAAACCCAAATTTATAAATACCTTAAAGGAAAGAGATTTCGATGTTCGACTAGATTTCTCTTTTTGGTACCAAGGAGAAGTAGAATTAAACAGAAAATTTCCTTACAAAATCCTATGGACCGACGAAGCTACCTTCACATCGAACGGCGTAGTCAGTTCCCAGAATTGTAGGTAGTGGGCTCAGGAAAATCCTCATTTTGTGATAGAATGTCGGGACCAATATTCATTTAAAACAAATGTGTGGTGCGGTGTTTCAAATAATCAGGTAATGGGACCATTCTTTTTTAGACACAATTTAACTTCTCAGGATTATTTGCAATTTCTAAATACTGAGATCAGTGATATAGTGGACAATATGCCGGTTGAAATAAGACACAGTCTGTGGTATCAATGTGACGGGGCTCCTATTCATAGTTCAAGACAAGTCAAAGAGAAAATATTTGAAATGTTTAGGGGCAAAGTTATTGGGCGAAATATGGAGCAAATATGACCGCCTAGGTCGCCAGATTTAACCCCACTAGATTTTTTCTTGTGGGGTTACTTAAAACGAATCGTTTATAAACAAAGACCTTTTCGTGACGTGAATCACATATAAACTGTTATTAGAAACTCTATTTTAAACATAAACCCTGTGAGTATCAGCAACTCAATAAAAGATGTATCAAGAAGGACAATTATCTGCATAGAACGCGATGGAAGACATACAGAAATGTAGTGTATTTAATGTCGTGAGTCTTTTTTTCGTGTTTTTTTGCTATTAGGTATAGGTACATGTTTATTTTCAGTTCCTTTTAATTAAGATTAAATTCCACTGTATTTTTTGTTAAAAAAACAATAAACACTCTAAGATATTGTTTCCTAATGTTCCGTTTTGTTCTAATTCATATTGTGAGGCCATTTGCTCATTAAAAAACTCAAGTACTGTATAGTTTGGAAAGCCCCGTTGAAACTAGATGAACTTTGCATCAAGTTTGACAACTTTTATTTTTCAAAATTTGTTTTTAACATCAAAGAGGCTCTTAAAATATTATTATATTACAAAAAAAAAATTCGGTGACGAGTTTAGTTAAAATAAATGATTTAGTACAGGTGTGCTTAAATTTTGATAAGTAGAAAAAGCAGGAATGCGGAAAAATAGTGAAAATATAAAATACTTATTACGGGTTTGAAACTTGGTGTGGGGGTATAAAATTACAAAAGAAAATGTTTTTATCCGTTGATATTTTTGGATATTTTGAAGAATAATGTCATTTTTCGAGGTTTCTTTTTTTAAATGTCAATTTTGACAGGTTAAGGAAATCACGTGACCTATTTTGTAGACGCCATTTGACATCATTTCTTAAGCAAAATCTACTGCCAAAATCAAATTTCACATAAAACGATAAATAAAAAAGTTTCCCCTTTGATGCGGACTTTATCGGTGACACTGTACCTATATCAATTCAAAAAAAACTTTCTTAGATGTTCAAAAATGATTGTAATCTTTTATATTATCTCCATAATAGTTTTTTTATATTATTTTTGTGTTTGTGCTACTATAATGCCAACAAAGCATTGCTGTTTTGCGAATTGTTCGTCGGATAATCGATATCCGGAAGAAAACCATTTTTAAAACCTCATATTAATGAGGTAAGATGTAAGAAATGGATACATGCTTCCAGGAGAGTGGATTTAATAATGCAAAAAATAAATAAATATTCACATGTATGCTCTAAACATGAAATGAATAGTAAATTTTCTATAGTTAATTACCATTGATTAGAATGAGATATAACCTCAATCGTTTATAAAATTATATTCATTTATTATATTTAATCAAATTCATTTCATTAATATCTATATTTGATTCATATTTCACTCGGAAATGAATCTGAAATTCATAATTATTTTAAATTTATTTTAGTACGATTTGAATCTACCGCTACTCTTTTACTACAGTATGTATACTAACCTGTCTATTAATTTAGTTTTATTCTAGTTACTTTTAAATTACGGCATGAAAGCCGTCGTTTTAATATTACAACATTGTTATCCTTTACAGTTGTAAATTTTGGTTTTGATTCAGGAACATTTTCTTCTGTTAAAAACATTCTTTTTCGATTGTACTTTACCATATGTTTACATTAGGATTAGGCAGTGTTTGTCCCTACCGAACTACTAGCGCAGGTAGTGAGTGATTTTTCGTACTTCAAGAAAAAGGTTCATTGGTTCAACATGGCGGTTGGCATTGGTGTTATTATCAAAGTCTGTGTCAAAGTATCATTTTCTCATATTTAGTGTACCATTTATAGTTTGAGGCTGTCCAATTTGCAGTACTTACAGTGAATAGTTTGCTTTTGCATCTTCAAACAGTAGAGTTACATTTACAGTCTTTGAGAAAAGTGAGAGAAAGGCAATATTATCGATAATGAAAGTGCTTAACCTACAGTACCTCATTTTAGGCCCGAGAAGAGTTGGTGTGTAGGATTTGTTGGTTTGACTAAGTACATGTTTAAACGAGAGTAATTTCAGTTGTGTATCTTCAGTAGAGAAAAGTAAGTGAATGACACATTCTTTTGTATCATTTGTTTTCATAATTTTCATCATAGTATAAATATACCATAGTATCAATATGCCCAAAAGGAAAAGGAGTGGTACCTGGCCAAGAAACTGAAAACGTAATGAATACTTTTCAAGAATGCAAGTTCCTCTCCAGGTCATAAAAAGTTGTGAATGTTCATGAGGAACCTATGAGAAAAATATCTATTTGATTTTTATTCCAATTTTGTTTTGCCACTTTCAAATAGAGATAATGCCTTCCAGGTATCAATAATGAAAGACTGGGTGATGCATTGTTGGACAAAAATCAGGAAAACTCTTCTGGTGAGCAAAGTTTGGATACCTTCAAGTAAGTGAAATTCATTGAAGAACCCATCATACCACTCATTAAAAATACTTCATTTGTGGGTTTATTTGTTGAAGTGAGAAACCTATATCTCGCTCATTTATTTGTGTAATACATTTTTTCTTTTTCAATCGAATGTTATACTCATTATTTTAACGATAGTCGTGTCACGAAGTGTTCTGGCGATGTATTGAATCTATTGGAGCCTCTAAAGACACCCTACATTTTGTTTTGTGAGAGAGAGAGGACATTGGCAGATCAAGTTCTTCAGATAATGTGGGGCTGCAGGTTTTTCCGGGTTTTTCTGCAGCTAAAAAAGCAAATGTGCCATTTGAATCAATGAAGTCGCCTCGGAGCGCCAATTGATTTTTATTGTTGTTTTTATTTTTTCGTTGTTTTATAATTTCACAAATTAAAAAATTTATTATTGTACAATCAATGCTGATGAATTCACAGAATTGTTATTTCAGTATACATTTTTTGACAGTAGGAACATCCAAATTTAAACACATTTCTAATATTTGTAACATGAAAATATTCAGGAATATTTTATTCAGTGAATAAATATTCCGAATTAGATTTTTTTATCATTGGTAGTGGTTCTAGTTGAATATTTCAGTGTGTATTGTTTTTGGAATATATTTGTTCATGAATATTATGTGTCTTATTACTTGTGTGGGAGAGTCTCCGTAAATTTTTTTCGACCATTGTATTTTTACCCATGACATTCACGGTTCAGAAAATAGCAATGTTACCACATGATGCACGAAACGGCCTTTATATAGGCCAAACTGGTGGACATTTTGACGTAAGGCTCATTGAACACGTCTGTTTGGACAAAAAATCTACAATGTATGAACATCTATAAGAATCAAAACACAAGATAGGTGAAGATGATCTCAAAATCCTACACACCTGTAATGAAGGGAAGAAAATGAATTTGTTGGAAGCCATGGAAATCAAAGAATCAATCAAAAGCCCAAAAGTGTGACAACCCCGGTAATTTCTATAATCTCTGGTGCTGAATCTTTATAGTTAGCACCCCTGTTCATTTATTTACCTTCTCTTACCTACAGCTTACCTACAAACTACCTATATAAACACAATCCTAGATTTCAAATGTGGTTAGTTTTTATACTTGATAATGGGATAAAAGATGAAATCGGTTGTGAAAATGAAATATTTACAGGAAATTAGACGAAAGTCTATTCATTCATTTCAGTGATCCTGAATTTTCACTAAATAAACAAGTCATCAATTACATAAAAATGTACTCAATACATTGATACTTTCAACTTTTTTTATTTAGATTTTTTTTTATCTCTTCGGTTTATTCCAATTCTACTATGTTTCTCAAATATTCGTTTTTTAGGATGACATCAACTTTGTTCATTTTGTACTGTTCAAAAAGCTCATTTTGTAAATTATACTCCTAATAAAACCTTTTGTCATCCAATTTTTTTTTTAATTTCATTGTGCTTCATTTTATATGTTTTAGAATAGTTTTCAATTTTATTTGTCAAAAGAGATATTACATAATTCTTTCAATAAAAGAGGTTCCAATCATGATTTTTCAATTCTTCTCTTAATTTATCATATTGGACAGTACTGATTGTATCAACTGAATTTGTCTCCATTTCGAATACTGACAGGTGTAGAAGGATTTTTTTCATCGCCAGAAAAAAATGTCCATCGAGAGGAATCGTTACCCCCAGCGAAAAAAAGAAAAAAGTGTTATATTTCTTCACTCAACTGCGTTACAACTGATTCTGACAGGTTTGAGGAACAGAAAGTGGCCAGCAACTTTCGTTCCAAATTATAAGTTATTGACAAAAATCGAATCAAAATTGCCTTCGACCCGAAAAGTTTACGTATCGTGAATCGGGGGAATGCGATTATCTTCAGATGTGAAAAGTTATCTTTCTCAGACGTGCTAGAAATTCACTTGAAAACTGTACAAGCATGATCCGAATAAAGTAATCATCCTGAACAATTATATTATTCAAATCAGTTGAAAGTTTCGAGAGCGGTTTCATTTAAGAGGATAGGTCGTGCTAAAGCAACTTATAGTTCTCTCAGAAGAGAAGGATGAGTCCTACAGGGTAGTTAAGGTAAAATAGACTTGGGATCTGTGATTTTGGCAATAGCGCTGTGTGATGAAGTTGTAGCATTTCCAAAAGGCTACATTTGATTTGTATCACTCTATATTCACATCAAGTACTTCTAGTGAGAACGTCGGTAGTACCTTACGATAGGCAATCAAGAAACGAACGACAACTTTCAGGAGTTGAGAAACTTGTGCGAGCTGAGGACTAACGAGGTCTTACCTTTCAACGTGTGATTCCGAACACGGTTGCAGAATCATCCCAGCTTCAACCAGATAAATCCTTTCGAGAAAAATATCCGGTCGAGGCGGGAATCGAACCCACGGCCTTCCGATCGTGAGTCGGGCGCACTACCACCGCGGCCACTTCCACAACGAAAACGAAGATCAACAGGCGACCTTCTATTGTATGTCACCCATATTTGGAATAACGTCATCGAGAAACATGGAGAATCAAGAGCTGTTGCGCATGAGGGATTGCTGGCCAAACTTCGATGCTATAGCTTGTCGGATCATTTTTGTGTATGGCTCTTCGGCTTACTAGAAGAACGTTCTCTGCGAGTGACCGTAGATGGATATCTCCCGACTTATTGGTAAAAACCTAGGATCCAATATATTACTTTGCTGACGACATCACACTTCTTATCTTGTCATTCCATTTGGATTCCAGGACATCGGCTGTAGATGCACATTTTCACCGGCAGCAGAAGGTTGCATATCTTATTGAGAATCCACTGGTGATTTTGCATTGGGGTGGAGGTAACCAGGTTCAATTCAATACCACGAAAACCCAGAAATCAGTTTTCTCCGAACCGGATATAATAATTTCAGAACAGACAATTCCGCTTTCTGCTTCGATAAGTTTAGTGGCAGCTAAAATGGACATTAATATGTCTTGGTACAAGCATGTCACTTAAAACACTGTCCTAAACCAGAAAACTGTACATACCTCAGCAAGTTTTGGTGCTTCATAAAGCTCAGATCAGACCTTCTTTGAAGTATTGTAGCAACTCAGTACTCGCTTGGCTTATTAACAAGAGGATTTTATTCGCTGTTTCATCCATTCATCATTCATTCAAATAAGGAAATAACTCATCTGAAAACTTGAATAAATATTTTTCGAAACGAAAAGGGAAAATTATTCAGGAATAAAATTACAACAGAATGTTAATCAAAAATACAATGAATCATCACGAACAAGCTATAGATTTATATGGTTTCTGTGATTATTTGGTTTATTTTCGATAGCACATCATTTAATTTATATCAGTGTACAAGGAAATGAACATATTATTATATTATTATCATCACCAAAAACTAACATTATACTGCCCATTATACTGCCCAGCAGGATCGAAGAAAAGGAGATGTGTTGCAATGCTGGAACCTTTCGTGAAGATCGATAGATACTGAATGAATTTCTCAATACCGTCTCTTTATGATCTTGACGTCCCTCAATATTTAAAAAGATTTGTACGCTGACATTGCAACTTTGATCTGCAATCTGTGCAAAGTTTGCGTATTTGGATATTGTTTTATATTTCTATGTCTTGTGATCCTATCAATTTTGATGTCTATGAACTTGGAATATCAAAAGATGGAATTCTGAATACTGAGTGTTTTTGTTTCAGAATATTGAAATTAAAGTTGCAACATCTTTCAAATCATGTATCCGCTTGAATGAATTCGAATTATTTCATGATTATTTTCCATATTTGACAGTATTATTCTCACTTATGGAGTTCCGCTCTCAAGCATACCCCGAAGCTGCTGAATTCCATTCAGAAAAAATCCATTCGCCTGATTGGAGACTCGAATATCACTTGCAATTTTGATAGTCTAGATTGTCTGGAACATCGAAGAAAAGTTGGACATTTGTATCTTTTTTTTAGATACTTTCACGGCAGATGTTCGAGTGACTCACACATTTGATTCCGCCAAGACCGGCAAATATCAGAAATACGCGACGAACTGTGGCTAAAAACTGGTCTGGTGTTAGATCCTGTTTCACTTCAAATATCCTGCACCGTCTACCATTACGCTCATGACTCATTATTAGTCTGCTCGCTGAAAACATCTTTCTCATTTTTAAATAAAAATAATTAATCATTGTTCAGTGAACTCTGACCCATTGATCGATTCTTTACTATATTCATAACTTTGGTAATGCATTAATTGCAGATTTTGTTCAATGTTTATAAATTGTTAACAATAACCAGACAATGGATATATCACTTATACTGTAGTTTCCATGGATTAAGTCACCATAGTATAACTGTTACCAAAACGGAATAGTGGTTTTCTGCTTTTCTTTTCATGACTGATAAAATTTTGTAATAAACAGAGAGATTGTAAAGAACCCATTTTCTCGTAATCTAACTACGAGCGAGAAATGTGTTGAACTCCTTAGTATACTTGTTGATGAATGTCTAACCTGGAAAACTCAATATGAATATCTGATTTTCCAGTTGAGCATTAAATCTCTCCTTTCAGCTGAGGAATCCCAGATATACCCCCTATACTGATATGCCACAGCAACTTTATTAGGCACAACATATTTCATTATGAAATCTGTTTCTGGAGTTTATACCTTTTGGCAAACGATATATTCACTGCTCAGAAAAAAGTTGAAAAAAGTATGACAGGTCTGGAAAAAAGAGAATCCTGCTGATGAGTTTTCAGAAATAAGAGGATCCCAATAATGTTGCTCAAATTTATATTTGAAACTTTTCCGTACATTTTTGGAAACAGATTCAAATTTATTGGAATCTAAAATTCATCATCCCAGTACCAGGCAAAAAAAATATTGATGTTTCATATAGCACGTGTTGAAAGTCACCAAGTGTAATGGGACTCAAAGTGTTCAATTATTAACGAATTAGATCTGAAATTGGGTATTTGCACTTTCATTAAAATCCCGCTTGAAATAGTACCTGATTGAAAGATTTTTATTTTTATGACGTATATTCGTTTTTATCTAAAAGATAATATTATAGTCTATTTTTAAGGTAAATCTAACCCAGTTGATATGAATTTGTTTTCGTACTTTTTTTGGTTCCCAAAAATTCATTTCATTAATCTCATATTCGTTTATGTTTTTTCAATTTACTTTCGACTCAGTTTCTTGAGTTTCATGACAGGACAATTCCTATACAATTGATTATTTATTATTATTGTTCAAACAATTACCATTACTACAATGCCTTTTCACACTGAAATTCTTGACAACTAGAATCAGTAAACCATATTTTGGAAAAGTAATTTGGCATTACTTGTTGAATATAATATACAGGCCTTTTTTTTTATCATGTGGAAACTTTGCTATATTCTATTAAACCGTAACAGATACGAAGACGATCAAATGGGAAAAAAGGGGACTGTCATTGAGAACAATCCAATGGCCGAAGAAAATTTACGGGAACTCTTGCTATTTTCGAGTGATACGGGGAAATCCAAAAATGCTGTTTTTCGTCTTTTTTTTTAATGGAATTGTTATTTCGGAGAATATGAAAATTGGAAAGAAAAAATGTCAGTGTATTTGAAGTGTACTATGACGATGTAATGATAAATATTCGATAAAACGTTTCGTGTCAACATGGCAATCATTCCCTTTTTTAAATCTGTCTTTTTCATTACAAATATTGATAAAGCAATGAATTCACAATCCAAGGGGTCATCACATTCGATATTTTTATAGCGTTTCATTTGAAATAACTGCCATCATCAGTGACAACAATTTTAAATTACGGTCCTATCGTTACTTCTTTTGTGAATTATTTTCATTTTTCCAAAAAATAATTCAGACAACCCAATAAATTCGACAGGTAGGTACCCTAACACAATGAAAATTCGTCCTTTTTCGTTTTTGAAATTTTTGTATTGCCGTAATCCTTCTTCCAAGGCTTATTTCTCCCTAACCAATAATAATCAATGCTGGAGGTAACGGAAATATCAGTTTTCGGTCAAAATTTCGATATGATCAAATAACATCTCAATTTATTTACCATCTCAAACGCGTAGGCTTTGTTTGGTTTCTATGGCAGGAAAATGAATGCATTGTTGAGAACTGTCAGACGTTTATGAACATATCAAGATGTTTTCAAATGATGAAAAGACTGATATGCTCTTTAGTTATGCAAAATCAAATAGACTTTTTTTTGGCAGGGAATATGTATGTTGAGCTATACCCGAATAGTCGTATTCCGAACATCCAAATGTTTGGATGATTAGTAATATGGTGCATTTGACAGAAAAAAAATGAAGAAATGTGTGGTTTCTGGAAGTGTGAGGAATCAAATAAATGTTATGGGTAAGCAAATATCATCACATAAAAATTTACATAGTGAAAACATCTTTTTTTTATTTAGGATTGACCAGTTACAAAAATTATGCTAATCAAGATTGTTCTTTACGAGAAACTGCTCACGAAATAGGCACCTGAACTATTTTCAAAAACAACAAATATGAATGCTACAGGTAACTCAAAGTTCATCACCTCAATGAAAGGGATTACGGAAAAAGAGTACGATTTACGAAACAGTTGAGACGTAGAGGAAAGTTGGAGTATTACTCCTTTAGTTTTTTGTCTGGGGATACATAAAGGATAAAGTTTTTTCAACACTAAGTACAGATATCGACCATCTCAAACAAAAAATAAGAGATACACCAGTTATGCTGGAAAATTGTCACAGACATTGTCTGGACCGACAACTCATGTGCTTTCAAAAAAGAGATTGTCAATTCGGGCATTTATTGTAGATTTCCATATAGCTTTGATTTTCCGTATTGGTATCACTTTTTCCAAAAGTTCATGATAAAATAAATTGTTCTTCTGTTTGATTGTTGCCACTGATGATGGTGGTTATGTCAAATGAAAACTATAAAAATATTAAATGTGATATACCCTTGGATTGTGAATTTATTGCGTTACCAATATCTGTAATACAAAAGACAGATCCAAATTTAAAAAAAATGATGGTGGCCATGTTTGACACGAAACGTTTCATCTAATATTCATTATTACATCGTCATAGTACACTACGAATACAATAACATTTTTTTCTATGTTTTGATATTCTCCTAAATAACAATTCCATTCGAAAAAACGAAAACTCCGTATAACTCGCAGATGGTGCTGTATGTTCAATTATTGCTTGAACTATTCGCAGGCAGATGGCGCTATACGTAACCTCCTTGATAGGTTGTTCAAAAGAAAATCAAAATAAAAAACATATTTTAAGAATTATAAGTGTTAGCGAAATTTTGTATTACAGATGAAATATTTGCAGAAAAATGTTTTGAACGAAATGGAATATACATTTTGATATCTAATTCGATTATTTGAAAGCAAACCAATGTGGATTTCAACAATGAAAACTTTATCGTAAATTGTACACCTAAAAAATTAAGTTACTTGAATATTTCAAAAAATCGAGAAATTAGAATCAAGGTGCTTGACATACACATCAAATCAAAATATTGATTCGAAAAATAAAATTATTCACTGAAAAACTATTTTTAGTCCATTGATATTTTGAATGAAACTTCAAATCAAAACATCAAGACTGAATTGTTTTTTGAAATTATTACTTGAAATTTTCTCTTCACTTCGAAACAATTTTTACAACTGTCCGCCCTCTGTTGAAGCCTTACTGCATCTCACTATTACTATAGAATTCAATACCTCAAACTTCATTATGTTGTTTGAGAGAATTTTACATTCATGCGCCGTCTGTTAAATATTTATGATACTAGTGACTAGAACTTAAAATAAAATTATTTTTGACAATGAATCGGACTAAAATGAGAAAAACAAATATAGTTTAAAAAAACTAAAAAACACTCTTTTGTAAATAATGTTTTTCAAATGAGCTTAAAACAATTACAACGAAAAATACTAGTATTATTGTGGAAAAAGCCTGGGCGCTTTGTTCCATATTTTTGTATATCAAGCGCCCATCGCTTTTTCAACAATAATACTAGCGTTTTTCGTTCGTTATTGTGAAATTAACTATTCAGTTCGATGTTCTTTAAAAGTGTATTTTTTAGTTTTTCTAAACTATATTTATTCCTATTTGATCGTATCTGTTACGGTTCAGAATATAAGAATGTAACCACATGATAAAAGAAACGCCCTGTATTTATATGTGACTGAAATGTGTTATTCACTACAAATGATCTGTATCAGGAAACAGATTTCATTTACGGTAAATGAAAAATTCACTCGACCTCTATTTTGTAATACTTTTCATAAGAAATTCATATTATTCTTGTGATGAAAATCATCTCATCTGCTCACTCACTCAGTAATATCGGCATCGCTGGCCACCCTGCAGAGCACGCCCCTGTCCATGGAACATTTTCCGGTGATGGGGTCCGGAGGGGCCAAGTTGATGTACGGAGGCTCTTCCAAATACGTTATTTTCAAGTGGAACTTCTCGGGCACTCCCTGGGGTGGTGTGTGGCTATTTCCCGGCCACACGATGTCCTTTATATCCAAACCCTCTTTCTGCCACGATTTCCATACGCCGATCTGCGGATGGAAACAGAGTTATGGAATTGCGTTTCTGGATTAACATGTTAACGAGATAACTAGATTAATATAGTTAACAATGTTTTTTGATTAATTTTCAGGTACGGATTTTTTCTGTTGAAGAAAAAATCCAAAAGCAGAAAGTAGAGATAATATAGGAGAAAATCATTATATTAAAATATTGTGTGTTTAGTGCAAGTTATTTTAAAAAAGATATCTGTGAAATTGAAAAGTACTCTGTAAGTCTCGTATTTTCCACTAAACCTTCATTTTTCAGTGAGGAATATGCTCTGAAAAATTCGAACAAATACAAGCAACGATGTATCTATCAAATATCACTGGAGAATCTAAAAAACGTGACATTTCCTACAAAATTTTGTATATTAGTTCCTCACTATCTTAGTCACACCCTCTTAATAATAATAGTAATAATAATAACGAGAAGTGCCGAATTTATTGGAACTATTCATTCCCCACCCTCAGGCTCATTCAAGCCAATAAGCCTGATGTGGTCCTTCTCGACCACCAGAGCAAGACGATATTTGTCGTGCAGTTTTCAGCTCCTGGCTAAACGAGTATCGTCAGAAAGGAGGAGGAAAAACGAAAAAAATATCGAGATTTTCTCTTCGAACTCCGCAGACTCTATCCAGATCACTCTGCCAAGATGGTTGTTCTGATTATTGGATTCCTTGGTGGAATGATGTCCTCTCTACTCTCGAATCTTAAAATCATACCGGCTTGCCGCACTAAGGCAGAAATCTTAGCCGCACAGGTGCAGAAGGCTGTCATTCTTGGCTCACTGCGCTTGCACAGGGCACATTATTCTCGGACCCAATGATCACTTACCCCACGGTGTGGGGAGTGGTTATTGGTTGATAATGCTGTCGCGCCCTCCCGAATGTGTCGGGGCTTCGGAGTATAGGGCCTGACCAGTGCACACTACGGTGAAAAAAAAAATGAGCAGAGAGGATCGAAGAGAGGAGTCGCTGGATGTGAGGAAAAACTGCTCATCGATAGATATGTAACGCAGGACTCGATACAGGGTTAAGTGTAAGAACAACAGAGTAGTTCTCTCCGTTGCCGAGTTGAACTTCGCCCTTTATTTTCTTAAATATATTATGAAGGATTTTTTTATGTATTAAAAGAGGAAATAATAAAAACGTTATTATCATTATTATTATTATGGCCTGGATCGATTACCGTAATGCATTTGATACAATTTTGCATGAGCTCATCTTGCATTTGCTCAGATGCCTTGTGATACCCGACAACATAGTGAGATGCATTGAACAACTGATACCACTTTGGCGAACTCGCTTCACCATAACATCTGGTCAAGCAAGAGTCCAAACAGGGTGGGTCCCTTCCAGAAGGGGTGTATTTCAGGGTGATTCCCTCAGTCCCCTTCTCTTCTGCATCTCACTATTGCCATTATCCGTTGCGCTCAGAAATAATCGAGGGTAAAACTGTGGCACCCCTGGAAACCGGAGGCACAAGGTCACCCATCTGTTTTGTATGGATGATCTTGAAATGTATGCCTCTGGAGAAAAGGATCTCCATCAGTCCTTGAGGGTGGTGGAAGCGTACATGCATGGTATCGGTATGAAGTTCGGAATAGACAAATGTGCAATGATACATTCCAAAAGAGGACGATGCGGGGACTACGGGGAAGATGTGCAGCTCGTAGATGGAAGCATCCTACACCATCTAGATGCCGGAGAGACGTATACCCACCTCGAGGTGAAACAACGCCACTCACAAGAGGTAACAGCAGTGAAAAATTGACTCCGCGGCGAGTATCAGCACAAACTTCGACAGATCTGATCATCGGAACATCGGGCGGGGTCCCCCTTGGGACCCCGCCTCGTCCTTCGGGTCTTGACCCCTGAGCTCCCTTGTCGCATATCAGTCACGCGGTCATAGACAGCTGAGGGAAATTGAATTGAACAAATTTACCGGTATGAGAATTGAACTCAGGTTGTCGGCGTGGTAGACGTTGTCCAACGTGAGATCTTGGAAGTAATTGCGAACTGTTGATACTTATGGCGCGTCATTTTCGATAACAAACCGCATTTCTTGATCTCCGTAGAACTTTAGGAAAATTGTGACGTCATTTTCATGAGGAAGATAGGGAAATACCCTCAAATTTGGCGAAGAATTGTTGTTTCATAAGACGTGTGAGTAAGGGTGAGAGACACGTGTGACGTTATCGATGAAGAGAGAGATGGAGATGGTATGAAGTGATACGTTGCCAGCGCAAGAGTGACAGGATCCGTGTTGTCGGTTGTAAAATGAATCGTTGTTTATGGGGCGATGAAGCGTTGCCAGTTTCAGAATAATGCATGAAGGGTTAGGAATACGACTCGATGAAAATGAGACGGCAACCACTAGGAGGGTCTAACGTCTCCACGTGTGTTCCAACATGTCACAAAGAGACTTTCTTTTCTGCATCAATTACTCCATACGTTCCCCCCCCCCTCTCACTGTCACACACACATACCAACGTCGCGTGACTTCAAAGTGTTCCAGAACCGGCCTTGCTCATCTACATTATAGTTACTTCTTGGTGGTCAGCGGCTGGTGTAATTCACCACGATTTTATACAACCCGAATCACCGTCCAAAAATGTGAGCCCCAAATTAATGTATTTACGGCGTTTTTCTATGGTAATTTCGAAAAAATGATTTATATGAAACAGTCGGACGAATATAATGACGATACAAACAGGTATAAGAAGCGTATATGGTTTGAAGCAAGCTCCGAGATGTTGAATCAGGCTTTCAAGTAAATTTTTGTAGAATTCAGGATTCATACTCAGCGAAGCTGATTTGTATACATTCAGCAGGAAAAGACATAGCGGGAAAATTCTCATATGTTGACGATGGTTTGATACCCACAGATCCCAGAAATCTAGATGAATTCATGAGATGAAATGAAATTTCAATTCAATACCGAATTCAGTGAGGAACGGCCAGAAATTGATCTGAATAGAGGATGGTGGTATCGAAATTGGAATCTCTATATTATTCATGAAAATTTCTGCAAGTAAGGGGCTTGATGGATTTCCCATAATTAAACCTCAATTATGGTGAATCCATTGAGCTCCTTACTTGCAGAAATGTTCATGTCGATCTTTAAACATTCTTTGATTAAGAATTTCTTGTATTGGCATAGATATGTGGATGACATTTTGGTATGTTTTATAAGTACTAAGAGGCAATTAGATACTTTTCAAATGGATATTAACAATATTCATGAGAACAATAAATTCACTATTGAAATAGAAGCAGACAACTCAAATAATTTCTTGGGCAATTAGTAGAAGGAACAACAAACACGATTTTTCAATTTATCACAAACCATTCTATACGAATATTACTATACATTACGATTTTACCCATCCTCATCAACACAAAGTAACAGCTTATGATAGCATGATTCACAGATTAGTCGATGTTCCTCTCTCAATATATAATTTAAAAAAAGAACTCAATATCATCAAGCAAATTGCGGTAAACAATGGGTTTGAAGCCGAATTAATTAACAAAATACTTTCCAAAAAAGTTTACGCAAAAGCGATTCGAGACGTTTCTCCTATTGATAAGGGAGATATTAAAAATTATAGAGCTTTAACGTATTTTGGACAACCAATGGAAAAAGTGGTTTAATTTTTGAGGAAACGAGATATTAAAATTGCATATAGACCAAGTAATACGTTGGGAAAGTTAGTTAAAAATAATGAAGACGAGACATCCGAATTCGAGAAATCAGGAGTATATAAATTAAAGTGTGGAACGTGCTCTGAAGTATATATTGGTTAAACTGGCAGAACATTTTGGAATAGAATGCAGGAACATCATACGAGCTATGTAAATATGAAAAACAAATTCAACATATTCAAATCATCTTCTAACAGAAAATCATATCTACAATGGTGAGTTCGAAATTTTGCAGATAGAAAATTAAGGTTTGAAACTAAATCATTTGGAAGCAATGGAAATTAATGAACTCAATGATTCAAATATTCTAATGAATGACCAGCTAGATTTGAATAGATCACCATAATTGAATTTGTTTTTTTAAAATCCAAGAAAGTGTAAATGTGACGTAATAATATGCTTTAGGTAATCATAATTCAACAGGTACCTTAGGTAGAGGTTCAGGTAATTTTTCGAGGTAGTGTAAATTATGGTTACCTGTAGCATATGAATATTAATGTAGAACAATTTGAAGTATTCATACACTTGAGAAAGCTACTGTGCTAGCGAAACATGTTGTGATTATATTTCTCAAATGGAGGTTGTGGAAATCAAATCGTGAGGTGTAGTTTTTGAAATTACTATGGATCTTCATCAATTAACGGCCGAATCAATCAGAAAATCAAATAACTTTCTATATTTATAGAAAATTTGTGCATTGTCGTTCCTAACCAGACGTAACCTACTATTTAAAAATTTCATCACAAAGCTCGAGGTTCGTTAAATCAGATTCGACACCACAATTAAAATCTATCCTTTGAAGAAATATCAATTGAACCAGTTATTTTCGATAGAGTATTGGGTAGTTTATTTCCCCTTCACAATCAGATGAAAACTTCCTAACGAAGTGAAATAGAAACAGTCTATCCAACAACTTCGTAGAAAAATATTATTCCTTCTCTTGAATTTCTCTGATTCATCGCGAAGTAATAATACAAGCTCAATGAACTCTTCCTTTACGAGTCACTGAAGGAAACGAGAATCGTTGAATTACTATCGGAACACTTCCGCAACAAAATCATAAATAATTCATACAAGTATGAAGCAGAGTCGTTATTCCATTCAACGACTATCGGATTTTCGATTGCGGAGTTGTCAGTGAGGTCGATGGGAAACTATAAAGAAAACGAAAACTCCGAATTCGAACAACAACACGAAATAAAGTTTCATAAATAGAAAAGTATTTTATTTTGCTTCCTCTCGTAGATGTCAATACAGAACATTCGTTTTATTTTCGAATGTATAAATAAAAAGATTTGATATTTATACAGCAGTACTTATGAATCGCTGTATTTTTGACATGACGAATCTGAATGAAATGGAAATGGAAAAAAGGAAGTTACCCTGTGTATGAAATTATCTATAGAATATTTTATGGGTATTTGAAGGTCAAGATGGCGGAGGCCAAAGATAACCTGTACCCTGTAAAAGATGTCAAAGAGTGACGCAAAGTGGTTCAAAATCTGTTGAATGTTGTATTCTGTCACACTGTGGTTGTCTTAAGCTGATGAAAAGTGTTAAATACCTTGATGATAATAATATCTTGTGTTGTGAGGAACTTCATACCGATTTAATGAATGAACCGGACCAATTCCTCGATAATGCCAGTGATCTATCAACTGAAAGCTCCAAAACCATAGAAAAAGGTATTTGAAAATGAATATTGACAAAAATGAGCAGCTAATAGCTAATCAACAATTGGCTATAGTTGCTCGACAAGAACAAATGTAATTATTGCAAATTCTAAACATCTATCAACTCGCGCCATCTGGCTTTCAAAGAACAAACGATGCGAATAGTGAAGGTATATAGATCTCCAGGCCAAAATAATTCAACTTCGAAGCTAAACCAAAGCCTTGCAAATCTCGAGCATATATGAAAAACGGTGTCCTTTTCTGAGAAATGAAAAAAAGGTGAAACAAGAAATTACCAAATGGAGAGCAAATAAAAACAAAAACAATAACTACAAATCAAGGGAATTCCCATGTGATAAAAACTTCAGAGGTCGCAGCTGGTATTCTACATGGATCATTTAATTCATTTAACTGACGATACACCGACAGATGATAAAAATGGAATGGTGTCAACAGTACAAAATAATAATTGGACTCCGGTTTCGCCCAGGAGTAACAGAAATAGAAAACCACAAATCATCATGGACAACAATAAAAACGATGAATTTGAAAAATTTGTCTCAAAATTTGTTGACCTACATGTTACGGGACCGCATACTGATACAACAGAAATATCTCTTTCAAATCTACTGAAGGATACCTTCCCAGAGATAACTTGTGAAGTAATCTGCTCCAAATATCCATCAATATACTCTTCTTTTAGAGTAAAAATTTTAGCCGACGATTTCAAAAAGGCCATGAATCACCATTTTGCATCGTGTGCACCTCTGCTATATTGGCCACACAGTTTTCCTAAGTTGTTATAGATCACCTTCGGGTAACCTCAATGTTTTCCTCGAAAGAATTTATGATGTTTTAGTTGAAGTATTCAAACCAGGTGTTGATTTTTTTCTATGCGACGATTTCAATGCCACTGTTACGGTGAGCCTAGCAGATATTTTATGAAGATATCTGATCTTCTAAATTGTTTGCTATTTTTTTGTTGATGGTATATCCCTTTGTAAGAAACCCTTTCTTTGACTTTTTCCATACAGCCTGTACTGTCTCAAGGATATAAAATCATATTATTATTATTATTATAAGACAGACACTGCCTGTTCTCGCTGCTGCTGAGTAAATGACTTGTCCATTTATTAAGCCTCATGAGCGGATTCCTTTTTTTATACATTTTTCTATGACAGTCATTGCAACAATTCGTTTCTGGTACTGATTAATATAATATAGCAATGCTGATACTATATACAAATTCTCCCACCGGATTTAAGGGCATGGAGAAACAATGATGAAAGATAATTTTGTTTTTGGGCGCGACTTTTTCCTCGGCGGCTAGCTTCCCGGTTGAAATATTTAAAAATCTTTCATTATTGCACATCTACAATAAAAAACGAACCTATTTACGAAAATATAGCGGTACGGAGAAACTGTCATGAGAAGTATTTTTCATATGTAAACTCGTTTCTTTTATCTCCAGCGGATGCCTCATTTAGAATATTTGAAAATCCTTTCTTATTGCACATCTATATGATAAAACAAATGTACATGCAAAATGTCAGCCTCCGAAAGTATACCTGTATGGAGAAACAGTGAAGAAAAGTTTCAACTTTCTGAACGCGCCGTGTTTCTCCTTTCTTATTGCACATCTGCCACATGAAACCAACCTACATAGAAATATATCGGTGGGGTACAATGATGAAAATGTAATTTTTATATGTAAACGCGTTCCTATTATCCCCATGGGGAGTGCCTCAGTTGGAATATTTAAAAATCCTCCATTGCTGAATATCTTCAACACAAAGCGAACATACATACAAAATTTCATACTCCGAAAATGTTGCGGTACGGAAAACAGTGATGAAAAAGTAATTTTCATATGTAAACGCGCCCCTTGGCCCACATGGGGGGTGCCCCAGTTGGAATATCAGAAAATACTTTCTTATTTCATATCTACAACATAAATCGAACCTACATACGAAATGCGAAAATATGTATATCGGTACAGAGAAACAGTAATGAAAAAGTCATTTTCATATGTAACCGCGGTCATTTATCTCCAGAGGAGAGCCCCAGTTGGAATATTCAAAAATAATTTCTTGTTGCACATATGTAACATAAAACAAACCTATAGTCCGTTCATAATTTGTTGATAGCTCACTGCAAGTTTGACCCTCATTAGAGAACTAAAATACAGAGAGGACAGCTAATATGATATAATAACAAAAACCAAACTAAAACTGGCAGTTTAAGATGTTTTCGACTAACCCACCTTGTATCTGAAGAAATACAATACAGCTATAAAACTTTTAATCCGATTATGTAGGTATTTTGAGTGGAAATGAGTGACCAGTGTCGTAGAGTATATGATTAAAACATTAGTTACTTTAAATAAATAAATATATTAATATTCTTAAACTGTAGGTACTGCAAACTGTATTTTTATTTTGAAAAAATTTTTTTATTTTATTCAAAAATAATAAGTTACTTGCAATTTGTAAAAGATACATTTATTTAATTAATACCTATTTTTAAATGATATAAACTACGATTACTTACAAAACTATTCAAATTCAAATAAACAGGATCATCTTCGGAATCCGAGTCGTCTTGCAGGTTAATAATTAGCGGTTGTGTCTCTACAGTCGCATCAATTATATTGTCAAGATCCCACATTTTTTGTTCTTCTTCTATTGCATGTCTTACTGCATCTCGCCAATTTTGTTCTGTAATATGTTGTAAAGACTCATATAACAATTCACGTACAACTTGTATTTTATATGACGTATTTTTTCTAGCCACATAGATTTTCATTCCACCCTACCACGCAGTGGTAGGGTGGAAGTCTAAGGACTGTGATGTTTCGTCTTTCCGCCATTTTGTCAACTACGTAAGTAGGAGATTTGAGCCGGTCTAAGCCTCCCCCCACCACTATGACGTATTAATTGCTTTTTTATTGGTTGTTGTTTGGTGAAGTCAAGGTGATGTGACCTTGAAGGGTGTGGTGTATGGATCGTTCAGAAATTTTTTTTCCGGTTCTAATCCTCCCCCCACCAATATGACGTGTTATTTGCTTTTTTTTGTTGTGCAGTGAAGTCAAGGCGTTGTGACCTTGAAGTGTCTGGTGCAAGGATCGTTCAGATTTTTTTTTTCATATGAGATTTTGTGTGTGTATGTGTGTGTGTGTGTGTTAGAAATGCACGGTACAGGGTTTCATCATGTGCTTGTTTGTCTATGTACGAACATACGTCTGCATACTTCGAAGATCCTCCAAGTAATGAATGCTCCATCGGTGTGAGGGCACCAAGTTAGTAGTGGAGTGACGTCACAGCAATAACCGTTCAACGGCTAGAGAGCGACATGTTCACTCCACGACGTGTGGCAGAGTAATGCGTATTCATCGGTCTGCTCTCACCTCCCTCGATGTAGTGAAGGATGTGACGTAACGCCCAGACTCGCCATCAATGGTGACACGCAGGCGGGCGAGGACTGCGCTAACGTCTGTCTTCTCCGAGAGCGCAACGACAATTGCTTGTTCGGCTATCGCTCTCGAAGCAGTGAATGATGTGACGTAACGCATCACCCTACCCTCGCTATTGATGGTGACACGCAGGCGGGCGAGGACTGTGCAAACGTCTGCCCTCTCCGAGAGCGCAACGATCACTGCTTGCTCGTGCCGGCAACTCGCATCAAATTGGGAGATGGGCTTGGCTGTGACGTCAGGCATCTCTAGCGGATGCATCGATGTGTCCTTACCTACCCTCACTCTCTACGGTGATGCGCAGGCGACGTGGATTATGGTATTTAAGAAGCGGGCGAGTGTTGGTTATGTCAGTTTCCATCGAGTGAGTTAGTGAGAACATATCATAGAAAATGTATTCTTGTGAATGTGGTAAATCTTTTACCCGTAGTGACAACCTTCGTCGTCATCAGCTCCAGAGTTGCCAAGGAGGGCCATCAGTGAAACGAGTGAGATTAGATGACGCTGCAGCACCTATGTACACATGTAATTGTTGTAATGTGATGATTCCATTGACTCAAGTGAATTCTCACAATAGAACTCTACAACATAAGAATAATACATGTGTTCAATTCAGTGATGGTGTTCAAATTATAAAGAGCGCCTTCAAACGTCGGATTGCGACATACAGGGTGCAGAGTTCCATTGTTTCCACCGATTACATGTTATTCTTTAATGAAATCAGGCAGAAAGTTATAGAATTATTGGAATCGGCCATCAGGGTTCACAAAATCATCAAAGTGAATATGGAAGTATTTGGGAGTTATATTCTACAAACACAAGACCTGAAGGAAACCAAATCATTTAATTCACAGAATAGAACAGTTGATCAATCTACTGATTTGAATTCCTTATTTGATGGATTTCGAAATGGGATTATCGCTCAAACTACAGAATTCCAGGAACGTGATTCAGGTAAACATTTCTACCAAGTTTTAATTGGATGGATTAGTAATATTGTTCTGTATTTAAGGTTGGACTTGTGAAAAAATCATGTTTCTGGAGTTGAACATTAATAAATACAGCCCGCTCAGTGGATGTTCATATGTGAAGCTGCCTGAATGTATTGAGCGTAGGAAGGCCGTGGTTAATGTCCGTAATGAAGATCAGCATTGTTTTGCATGGGCTATCACTTCAGCACTACATCCTGCAATCGATAGAACATCAGAAGTTTCATCGTATCCACATTTCAGTACAGTCATAGATGTAACAGGTATGAATTTTCCGGTAAAGTTGAAAGATATTGTGAAATTTGAAGACAAGAATGATATTTCAGTTAATGTGTACGGTTTAGAAAGTAAATTCGAGAAGGGTAAAATAATGTATGAAATAATTGGACCATTACGTTACTCTCAGAGAAGACTTAGAAGACATGTCAATTTGTTACTTATCACAGATGATTTCGGTAATAATCATTATTGTTGGATCAAAGATCTTTCAAGATTAGTTTCAAGCCAATTATCGGCTCATGAACATAAGAAATATTTTTGTGATGGCTGTTTATTATATTTTTCTAATGAACAATTACTATTACGTCATAAGATAAATGATTGTAATCACTTGAGTACTACAACACCATCAACCAATTTCAAAGTCAATAAATATGGGAAAACGGTACCTGAAAATATACTAACTTTTGAAAACTTTGAGAAACAAATGAAGGTACCATTTGTAGTGTATGCAGATTTTGAATCAGTACTGAAGCCGATTCAAACCACTAAACCAAATCCTGAATACTCGTATTCAATCAAGACATTCAAACATGAGCCTTATTCATTTGCTTATTTGATTAAATGTTCATACAATGATGATTTATCAAAATTTGTTTCGTATAGGGGTGTGGATGCAGCCCAAAAATTCGTTAGCAAAATCGAAGATGATTTGAAAATATTTATGAAAATCATCTCAGGTTTCCTATTCCTATGGATGTACAAACTCCTGAGGAAGAGGAACAGTTTGCTTCTGCCACAAATTGTGGCATTTGTTCCAAACAATTTAATGATGGCGAAGTCAAAGTGAGGGATCATTGTCACCTCACAGGAAAAAAAAGGTCCCCTGCTGCTCATTCATCTTGTAATTTGAATTTTAAATTGCCAAATTTCATTCCTATAATTTTTCACAATCTCAGTGGATATGATTGTCATTTATTCATAAAGGAATTGTATAAAAACAAAGATAAAGTGGATGTCATCCCACAAACTAATGAAAAATATATATCTTTCACAAAACATCTCTTTACACACTCCTATACGGATAAAGATGGTAGGGTGAAGAAGAATTATTTGAAAATGAGATTCATTGATAGTTTCAGATTCATGCCTAGTTCTTTGGAGAATTTAGGTGCAAATTTAACATCTGATCAGTGTATCGAGATGCGCAAACATTTCCCACAAATTGAAAATTTCAATTTGATGAGAAAGAAAGGTGTATTTCCCTATAGTTTTGTTGATGACATCGAAAAACTGAATCATCCAAGACTTCCAACCAAAAATCAATTTTATGATAAACTCAATTGTGAACATATATCAGATAATGATTATGGGAGAGCTCAACTTGTTTGGAATTTATTCGAATGTCAGGATTTGGGTGAATACTCTGATTTATATTTAAAGTCAGATGTGTTACTATTATGTGACATTTTTGAAAACTTTAGAAATATATCTGTTGATAAATATAAATTGGATCCGGCACAATACTTCACTGCACCCGGATTATCGTGGGATGCCATGTTGAAATATACTAATATTGAATTGGAATTACTAACTGATATTGATATGGTTCACTTCTTTCAAAAAGGTATTCGTGGTGGAATAAGTCAATGTAGTGAAAGGAAACATAAAGCAAACAATACATTTTTACCGGATTATAATCCAAATGAACCATCTTCATTCATTTCATATTTGGATGCAACAAATCTATATGGTCACAGCATGTCGCAACCATTACCAACAGGTGAATTTTCATGGTTAGCACCTCATGAAATTCTCAATCTTGATATAATGAATGTGGATATCGATAGTCCTTATGGATATGTATTGGAAGTGGATATACATTATCCCAAGAACTTCATGATAAACATTCCGATTTACCATTCTTAGTTGAACGTTTGATACCTCCATATGCAAAATCGAAAGTTCCCAAATTAATTCCAAATTTAAACGACAAGAGAAAATATATTGTTCACTATAGAAACTTACAGCAAGCTGTCAATCATGGTTTGATAGTGATGAACACACATAGAGTATTGAGGTTTAAGCAATCATGTTGGATGAAGCCTTATATAGATTTGAATACTGAAATGCGTAATAGGTCTAATAACAAATCTGAAAAAGATTTCTACAAACTAATGAATAATGCAGTCTATGGAAAAACAATGGAAAACGTAGACAATAGAATTGATGTTAGACTCATTACACATTGGGAAAATATAAAAAGAACTATAGGTGCTAGTTGTCTCATATCTCGACCAAATTTTAAAAAATGCTCTATTTTTACAGAAAATTTTGTTGCCATTCAATTGGCTAGAGTAAAAGTTCATTATGATAAATCACTATATTTAGGATTTTCCATTCTAGAATTATCTAAAACAGTTATGTATGATTTTTTCTATGGATGTATCAAACAAGAGTTTGGAGAAGATGCGTCCTTACTCTACACTGATACCGACTCCCTTATTCTCAAAGTAAATACAGACAATTTCTATGAATTTATCAAAATAATATAAATAAGTTCGATACATCTAATTATAAAATAGGAAACCAATTCAATATTCCAGTGACAAAGTCAGTTCTGGGTAATTTCAAAGATGAATTCCCAAATGATCCAATAATCAGCTTTTACGGTACAGTGCTAAAGCGTATTACGTGAAATCTGTTGATGGTGAACTGAAGAAGGCCAAAGGTGTGAAACGATCTGTTATAAAGAATGAATTGACATGTGAAGACTATGAAAAAATCATTGAAGAGGGAGGTATGATATTCAGGAAGATGAACTCGTTCAGAAGCGTATTGCATGATATTTACACTGAATTGAAAAATAAAGTCGCTTTATCGTATCATGACGACAAGAGATTCATCATTCCGAATACCACTCGAACTCTTCCATGGGGTCATAGCGATATAGAATTTTATCGAAATGATCCTAATGATAACATTCGTTGGGTGTCTGAAATCGTTCATTCTTTTTCTCAAGAGAGCGCCTTAGACCAACTAATCAATTTGTTGACTGTAGAGATGAATAATTGAATTATAATTCGAAGTATTATTGCTTATTCCTTCAAACCGGAACATTCTTATTTGTGATTATTTGTGATTATTGTATTATGTATTGTATATGTATCACTTTTACCAAGTTGCTTAGATGAATAAAAAATGATAAAAATATTATTTGTTTCATTTCTATTTTCCTAACCAATTACTGTAAAGTATATAGCATAATGTAAATGAAAGAAATATCAGTTTGAAAAGAATCATCGTAGAGTGCACAATGTCTAAAACAATCGATAAGTTTGGTAGAAAAAGAAAATTGGGTGGTAATGTCATTCGAGGTCCTCCCGGGATTGGTTTTAAATTAACAAAAGATGGTCATTATGACATGCAAAGAAAAATATTGAAAAATATAAGCGAACCAATTGACAAGAGTGATTGTGTAACTGTATCATATCTTGAGGGGGAAATTAACGGAACAAAGGAGGTTATACTTCTAGCCCTACAAGCTGCAATACAATCCACAATAGGTAATATTGCTCGCGATGCCCGTCAAGCATTTGACGATAAAATTGCAGAGGCTCGGATAACTTTCACTCGTAAATTTGACAAACTTACAAATGATGTGGACATAAAAATGTCTGACATAACAGCGTCTACAAATAAAAAATTTGATGCTATGTCAAACATAACAGGGACTACAATGAAAAAGTATGATGTACTAGAAGAGAGAGTTGAAGTTTTGGAGAAAAGCCATAAAGTCAGGCCATCAGGTGGACTGGGATATCCAGGACTGGACATTGATCCAAATGTTAGAATAAAGAACCAAAACCAAAACCAACAGATGACGTATTAATTGAACCAACATGGTGAATTTACTCCCGCGTTAGGTTAGATTAGATTAATACATACAGTAGGTTAGGGTCATAGGTGTTAGGTTAGGTTAGGTTTCACGGCGCGCGAAGCGCGCGGGTGGGGGTGGGGGGCGGCGGGCCGCGCGTAGCGCGGCCCCGCGCCCCCCACCCCCCACCCCCCCCTCCTCCCCCCGGGGAGGAGATGCGTCCTCCCCCCGGGGAGGAGCGCGAAGCGCGCCGGCGCGGTGGCCCCATTACGCTCGCGCCGGCGCGCGAAGCGCGCCGGCGCGAGCGTAGCGAATTGGGGCGTAAGCCGCGCGGAGCGCGGCCCGCTTTCTTCCCACCATTGCTCACCCCGCCACTTCCTACCACCGCGCGCGGCGCGCGAAGCGCGCCGGCGCGGTGCCCCATTACGCTCGCGCCGGCGCGCGAAGCGCGCCGGCGCGAGCGTAGCGAATTGGGGCGTAAGCCGCGCGGAGCGCGACCCGCTTTCTTCCCACCATTGCTCACCCCGCCCACTTCCTACCATTTCTCGCCCCACCATATTCCAACCATTGCGCATGCACGCCCCCACCTCATTCCCTCCACTCCCAATGATGTTGATACCCCGAGGAGCACGTTCTTCTACATTCAGTACGACAACTCCAGTCATCCAGAGCAGTCCAGCCATACTCAACCAGAAGCAGTGTACTATACGACGAGGAGCTAAGTTTGAGTAAGTTAACAATGTACTTTAATTTTTTACATCTACTAACTTTGTATTATTTTACATTTTTAGAATGGCATCCAACACTCAGGAATTAAATAACGCTGTGGCATCCATCATGCCTATGACAGAGCAGGAGAAGGCATCCACTTCGCGAGTTAGGTGCAGATCCACCAGCCCTGACTTATTCGAGGAGGAGGAGGAAGTCAGGCCTGTAAAGAAGGTTTGCCAACGACCTGCAGCGAAGGTTGGTCCTATTTCTAAGTACCGAGCTACTTGCAATAGGACTAATCCTTATGCAGGTAGTTGGTCGACCGCTCCAAACAGCTTAAGGCCCTCCACACCACCCGCAGCAGTAGTGGAACAACCTAGGGCGCCTTCTCCGGAGGAGCCACCAGTTGTATTGTCCCCATCGGAGGAGGCTCCCATCGTATTCACTCCGTCGGTGGTGCCGCTTTCGCCGATGCTGGCATCACCGGTGACGAATCCTGAAGTGTTAGTGCCACAAGTGCGACAGCCTATCGGAGAGGTTAGTGAAATGTTGGACAGTTTTCTACAGAGATGTAAGGAAGCAGAACATGCTTCTCGAGCTAGTGAGGCCGCGTTGGTTAAAAGGAAGCGCGAAATGGCTGAAATTGTTAACCGACGGAGGGAAGCAGAAAAAGTAATAGCCGAACTAGATCGGAAGTATGCATCTCTGGAGAAAAAGTGTGAAGCAGATACCTCTTCGATAGAGACTTATAAAAAGTTAGTGACTTTTATAAAAACTTTCCCATAGATTAAGTGTAAGTGTAGTAAGATTAGTTTTAGGTTTGTTAGGAATATTTAATTAAGATAGTTTTAAGTTTATGTTTGTAATTTTAGGAAATAAAAATAAAATAAAAAAAAAGAAGTGAAATTAAGGGTGTACATTGTTTTGGTTTGGTACACATTGAACAATGCGATGGTTGGAGCATTTTTCTTCACTTCGTCTCATTATTATTTCCTTTTTTTATTTCAATTACAAGTTCTTCTATGCAAATACCTCACATCAATTTTTGTGTTCTCTAATCTATTGTAAATAATCTCTTGGGAAGAAAATATGTTTCATAATGAAATCAATAAGTATATTTCATATAATTCATATAGTATTTTCAATTTTCTCTTTCATGGAATATAGCTCATGTCATTTTTGAAATTCATTCCCACTTAATCCCCTCTCCTCCCCACTCCTCCCCCACCCCCTTTCGAAAGTATAAAAGTAGGAATTATCTGTTGGAATATTCAGTTGATCAGCCACCTTCAACATGGAACCTGATTCAACTACTGAGCCGTACAGTGACCCAGCGCATCAACATCCTTACTGGGCTTCTATCCATGAAGGTTTCGTTACCTCCACGACGGCACCTCACTCGATGGATTATGATGACATAATTTATGATGATCGGATACAAGTGCTTCACGTTACTGGAACCGATCAAGCGGACCTGTCTGATGGGGATTATCCAGATCCCTATGATTGGCGGAATGATTACGAATGGGATACACAGTCCGGAAACACAGACGACGACGACAGCGATGACGATGATGACGGTGACGCTGACAATGAGTCCGATGATAGTCCTCCACCATCCCCTATCCTGATTGATGAAGTCCTGAATTCAGACGATGATATGTAATCGTTTCCTCATTTCTCCCATCCTTTCTATTCCTTTCCTTTCCTTCCACGGAGTACACACTTTTTGGTTGGTGTACACGAGGCACTGCGAGGTTGGGGCAGTGTCTTTTTCCTCTCCCTTATTAGTTTTTTTTATAATAATCACTCAGAGTTTCTCATAATAATAATCACTTAGAATTTCAAGAAAATTGTCATTCTTATTGCTTTCGAATTTCAAACACTGAATTGTTCTACATTTACACTTCACCCCCTCCTTTTTTTTCCAATATAAATAAAGCATCAATCCCAGTTCTATATCATTCTTCCACAATGTCGAGTGCTGATTCCACCACCGAACCGATGAGTGTACCAGAGTGTTCTATGACGAGTACAGGCCCCATCCAGGTACATGGAATAGATTCAACGTTCGATCATTTCAGTACAAATTTTGCACAAATGCTGCAACGTATCTATGATCTACCTGATGATTTCCCGGCACGTATGGAAGAAGGTATGCAAGAGGAAGTAGAGGCAGAGTTAGAGATGGATGTCAATGAGTTAGACGATCTAGAGGATAACGAGCTAGATAATTATGCTAATGATGATTCCATTAGTATATCGTCTGATTCAGATGATTATGAGGATGACATCATCAGTATATCATCAGATACAGATGATGATACAATCATCATTGTTTCTGATGATGATGAGGAGCGTTAGTCCATACCATTGCATGGATTAATAAAAAAAACAGCCCTTTTCAGGGCTACAATTGAAGACTGAAACAATAAAAAAAAATAGCTCTTTTCAGAGCTATCATTATACTTTCAAACAGAAACAGGTTCATACCATTGTTAACATTATAGTCTCAAACAAAATGTATGTATGTAAAAGTATTCATCATTATATGCATACAATGATTGACAAAATGCCAACTTCAACTTTCATTTAAAGTAGTACTCATCATATGCATAGATATTCAATGACTATCAAATTCCAAATATCGACTTTTCAGTCAAAGTAGTAATTTATTTGTCATATAATGTATAGATATTCAAAGACTAACAAATTACTTAGACTTTTATTAGTCAAAGTATTCATTTGTCATATAATCTATGAATACTAATACAACTAACTACTGTTTGTGTGAATAATGTAGCCCTGAAAAGGGCTGTTGTTTTTTTTGACCAGTAGGTCCACGGTTATTGTGCCACAGGTTGGACATTATTACATATAATACATGTAGATACTCGGGTGAAGTTTGTTAGTGGCCTCTCGCAAGCTTCACACCAATTCTGTCCCATTTCCATAATTGAGACAGTGTTGTGGGTGTTGACATGGGCATACCACCCTCCATTATTGTTTCTATGCGAATAAAACCGAAAGCAGCACCAACATAGTTTTTTGTTCTCTCCATCTATTGTGCTGATCAATACGTATGCATCCATTGCACAATACAAATCCAAGGGATCTTCCAGTGTCTCACTGACATTGAGCGTTCGCATACCGATCCTCAAAGCACCATCGCCTTCAGTTGTGTCAGCTTCTATCCCTTCATCATCTCCTTCTTCATCCATGACCCTCTCAAACTCCATCACGTCATCATCTTCGTCGCTTTGGTTGGCCTCGTTTTCAACTTCGTCTATCTCATCTTCATCGACTCCAACATCTTCTGCTTCAACTATCACTTCCTCTAGCGGAACATTGACATCCTCATCATCTGATTCGTCTATCCAATTGTTTTCATCAACAGCAGATATTCTATTTAATGCAGCATTTATTTTTGCAGAATTCATCTTGTTGTTGTTTGCTCACAGTTGTAGAGAGTGAATGAATGAACTCTAGGTTTGCAAGTCGACTTATATAGGAGGTGATGCGACTCCCACTTGACTCGTTTAGAGTGGAATAGTAGGAGAAGTTATCCCACTATACTTTCACATGATGTTGATTTGTATAAATAGAGATCGTAGGTGTAGGAGAGAGCATTCAGAGTTTCTGTAAGTCATCTCTTAATATTTCTAATCGAATTAGTAAAATGCCGTTTCCAAAAGAGTGGAATGAAAAACCAAAAGTGTGTGTCTACCCAATGATGATTGCAGGAGCTATTGTGTGCTACTTTTGTCAAATAAGTAGACCTAAGGATTCAATCAATCCATGTACTGGTATGTGTAGTGATTGCGTGTTGCGGATTCAACTATCGCCTCCTTCTCATCCACCGAAGCGAACAAAATCGGATTATCGTCAACAACAGTTACAGTGTCTGAAGTGTTCCGAACCTATAATATTTAACAATATAGGTATCTGTAGAAATATTTGCGGTACCTGTGCTGCCGTTCCAACTCCACTGCAACGTTGTTTGTGTTGTGATACATATTCCATGAATTGTTGGAATCATGTATGCAATGCATGTAGAAGTACTTGGGATCTGTGTGAGAAGGTTGGTCAACTCTACCCCAATAGGAGAATCCATTTTTTTCAATGTTGGTGTTTGACGCACGAGCAACAACTATTGAGGAATAGAGTCAAAGAACGTTCCACATCCACAGAGACATATTAACATTTTTCATTTTATATTTTTTATTATCGTTATTGTCCTCTATTATTAATAAATATATATATATATATATATATTTTGAATTTATTTGTATTATTTTCTAACATTTAAAAATACATGCATGCAACACAAAGTTTTCCTCTTGAATGACAAAGATTGTTACATGCGTGAATAGTTTAGTGAGAGAGCGCATGTGCCAGTTGATGAAAGAGCGCATGCGCTAGTTTATTTTCTTCTATAAATGGTGAGGTCTCAGTAACATCATCACCTTTCCTATCCACATTCTATTGCTATCACATATCATTCCTCAGACCTTAATAATCATGAGCTCTATGCCGCTATTGATTGCTGAAGATGGTTCACCACTTATTGATATCGATCAGACTGATTTTGAAAATATTCCAGTATTACATTTATCCAGTCAAGATTCGATAAATGATTTTGATATTAACGACTTCGTTAACTTTGCAGATGTGCCAGAACCAAATGAGCAAATTATTATTGAAAATCCGATCGTTTCGCAATTATCATCACTCAAACACTCTTCATCTACCCTTCCTCTTGGTGTTGATAAGAAATCTAGAACAATCAAGAGGAAGGTTACTAGGGCATCTTCATCGATTGTCACTGACTTTAAAGAAAAGAAAGAATCCAAAAGTGTTGTGCGGCAGAAAAAACCCGCAACGAAAAGTGACAGATCGAAGAGGAAGCCAAAAGGTACTCCTAAAGAAATGAAGAGTGATTTGAAAGCTGAACCGCTATCTTCTTTCAGTCCCCTCCATCGGTTTGGGGAAATGAAAAGGAAAGCAAAATACCGTCTTGTAAAGGCACAGATGACTATTGCTGAACTTGAAAAGAGTGAGCGAGCTATTAATGCTAATAATGAAACTCTTGAAGCATTAGATGCCAAGATTGCATTAGCGAAGGTTGAATTGGCTAGAATGTCTAAAGATGCTGATGAACTCCGTTCAAAAATAGGTAAAGATAAGCAATTCCATCAACGTTCGAGAATGCAAGCTCAGGCTGAGCTTGAGCAGTCGACTAAGCTTTATGAGACGGCATTATCAGTGAGAGATAATTGGCAAAAGGAGTTGGATACTGCATTTCAAAGTGACGGCGATTAGTTTTGGGAATGATAATGTGTTTTCAATATCGTGAGTTGAAAAATATAAGCGGGAATGGAGTATACAATTAATTTGGTTTGGTATACACAGAACATTGCGAATGGCTGGGGCAATGTTTACCGCTGCAATATTTTTCAATTCACATACTTATAATTGAAATGAAAACAATAATGAACTTTAATATTACTTTATTCATAAAAGTCACTATTAGATACATTTAAACCATATTTGATTCATCAATCCAAGAATTTTGTTCGCTAGGAAGACCTAACCACTTTACATATACTTTATTTTTTCTTCTCTTCAACACCTTCTCAATCAGATATACGTCAGGATTCTCGGTTCGTAATAACTCTTCTTCGTAAAAACATCCTCTAATCGGCTGTTCATTCATATCTTCAAGATTATAAGTCGTTGGGATGGTTTTATTAATTTTAACAATCTTGAATAGCTCCGTGGTAAAATTCGCAGTGTAAGACTTTTCAAAAATATTTTTGTATTTACTTATACGTACAATATCATTCAATTGGAATTTGGGTTTACTTTGTCTTCCTCCAATTCCATTGATACCCTTGAATTTCAATTTTGTTGTTGAATCAACATTGATGGGTGCCATACCTATTGTACGATGAACTTTATTATTATATCTACTAGTTATAATTGGAAGAATATCAAGCCATTTGTGGTGACCTCTCATCGAAAATTCCTTGTAGAGCCATGCCTTTATTGTACGAATCACTCTTTCTGCTATAGCTGCCTTCTTTGTGCTGAATGTTGAATAATGATTGATATTATATTCTCGCATGAGAGATGAGAAGCTTCTATTAAAAAATTCTTTCCCTTGATCGCTTTGTATATGTTTAGGGGAAAATTTGGCTTTCTTCAGTACATATTTCATTGCATTAGTTATTGTACTACCTGTTTTATCTTTAACTGGCACAGTCCATAGATATTTTGAGTAACAATCAATTACTACAAGTATATATCGGTATCCTTCATTACTTTTTGCATAAGGTTGTAGTTCAGCTAGATCTATTTGCCATAGATCTGCAAAACCTTTGATGGTAGTTATTCTTCTACGAAAATTACGTCTTGCAGGTCTATGTAATTCATTAACAACTTGTCGTTTGATATCACTTACTTCATTAGTCATTCTATTTCAATATGATTAAAGAGAAAAAAAGTGATAATGTTACTGCATTGAATGATGATGTGACAGTGATCATTACTTGTGGATATATATTAATATATTATACCTTCTTCACGTAATTCTTCAATTATTGAAATTATTTCATTATCATGTCCGGTATGTCCAGCTGACTTTGATGCTACCAATAGTCGTAGGCGAGCAACTAACTCTTTCGGTGAATTCCAGTACACATAATTCGCAGGTTTAGAATTATATGTTTTCTCCATTTTCACTCGTTTGAGTGCTCCACCAATTTTACTTCTACTCCTAATTGGATATTGTCGTGAGTCTAATAGTGGTTTGATGACTTCACGAAATTTTTTAGAATTTGTATTTTTAAAACCATTCTTCAGATGATATTGTTTATATGGAGCATTCGTTATTTTCAATATTTTGGAATATACTTGACGAGTTTCTTCATTATCAACATCTTGTGGATTCTTCAAAAAGATCATATCATATAATTCTGGACTACCTGCGCATTCATATTTTTTCACTTTATTAGCATCCCAAAATGAAATGTTTCCATCTTTGAAATGTACCACTAGACTTCCCATTTTCAGCTTTTGTGTAATTGGATCCATACGTACGCCAAATGTTCCATCATATGCTGGATTTCTAGATTTTACATTATTCAAATGTTTCATCAAAACATCTTCACCACTTTCATTCATAACAGGTGAGATGTCAGGATCCGAGGAATCGATGTGGGACGATGATGGTGTTTCGAATAGAGTTGTTCTCATATCGTCTTGAAGTGTGCTCGTGTCACTATTCACAGATGATACACCATCAAAAGATTGTTTTCTTCCTATTGGAGTACTCATGGGATAATTTGAAGTAGATTGAACAGATCCACGATTTGGTGATAACACTGCTGATTTAGAAGTAGCGTTTGATGATAAAACATTCAATGGTTTCATTATGGGCTCATACAATCTTTCAAGTGTCGAACGATTTTCAATATTATCATTCTTGATAGAGTTGAATTTCTGTCTGACAGCTTCTGTTGTCTCTACTAGTTGACGTTTCAAATTCATTTCATTGTTTTTATGTTCAGAATCGTTTTTTGTATTCATAATGCCCTTTTTAAATTATAGCTCAATTCGTTGATGAAGTGACCTCTACAATATTCAGTGATCGAATAAGTTTCAAAAACAAGATCATGGGTATATAAAACTATCGAATCCTTTGCGATATCTACCTTCATCTATTTTTCTATCCTTATCAATTACTAGAAATCCATATTGATCCTTCCAGCATTTAACACACATCAATTGGAATTGTTTGAATGTTACATCGGGTGAAACATGATCTGAATAAATGTGATGTAAATTCGTCTCATCTTGTTTGAACATTATAATGAAATTGGTATTGTCACGCACTAACTGTTTGGGTACCCGTGAATATGTCTGTGCTAGATAAAAACAATCAACATCCTTATGACGTCCCATACAGAAATATGATCTAATAATATCTTGCTTTTCACATATCACATCATCGAAAATGAAAACAGAATTAGGCTTAGCGTCGGAGGGTTCCACTATTTCTGCATTATTGCTGAATGTATAAAAACCTAATCCTTTTATAGGTTCCAAAACACTTCGCAAGTACTGATATTTAGGTTGATTGAGTGACTTCGAATAGAGATACACATTTCTAAATCTCAATCCTTGTGGATGTGTTAATAGTGATATCATTGCATTCGTCTTTCCACAATTTGAAGGTCCTATAATGAGTCCTCGAACTGATGATGGAAGTAGTGGACCATGTCTGAATACTCTTTGTCCATTCAATCCACACCCAAATTTCTCATCTAGATTATCTACAGCAAACTTTTCTTTCTGTTTTACAATGCGCATCGTGCCGTGGTTGGAGACTATATAAATGTTATTAGCTTATTCATTTCAATGTGTACCATCAAACGATACGGACGTATTGAAAGTGATCGTAAAATTAAAAGAGGTTGTGGTTTTGTTAATGATTTAATAAACAAACTTCCTTTCGAATTACATCTACCTGGAGGATATCAATACTGTGGACCGGGTACAAAATTGAAACAACGTTTAGCTCGTAACGATCCTGGAATCAATAAATTAGATATTGAATGCAAAAAACACGATATTCAATATTCTAAGCATCCATCTGATCTTGCAGCAAGACATTTAGCCGACAAAGAACTTGAATACAGCGCTTGGGATAGGGTTAAATCAAAGGACGCGAGTATTGGGGAAAGAGCAGCTGCATTACTTGTCACCAACATTATGAAAGCGAAAAGACATATGGGCATGGGTTGTAGTACCAATAAGAAAAAATGTAAGAGGAAACAATCGAAGAAAAATAATATTAAAAAAGTTGCATTTGGTGCTGGATAGTCCATAAAGTGCGAAATGTATTGAAGAAAGTTGGTGGGAATCAATTTGTGACGAATAATAGCAAAAAAGCTATCACTGTGGCATTGCAGGCGGCACGTAAATACCTTAAAGCTGCCGGTGGAAAGAAGAAAATCCGCACACCACGCATAATTCCTGTTCCCAAGATCGGTGGACTTTTACCATTGATACCAATTTTTGCTGGACTATCCGCACTAGGAAGTTTGGCGGGAGCCGCTGCTGGTATTACCAAGGCCGTGAATTCGGCAAAAGCCAGCAGAGCGGCTTTAATGGAAGCCAATCGTCACAATAAAACCATGGAGGCTGTAGCATTAGGCAAACGCGGAAGTGGAATATATCTCAAACCATACCGTAAAGGTTTAGGACTATATTTAAAACCATACAAAGCCACAAACAAAACAAAAAACTGATTGAACCCCTACCTCAGAGGCCTCTTACTGATCTCGATCTCAGTTATTATGCACAAAAAATGAAAATTCCACATTTTCGTGGTGTTTTTATGCGTGATAGATTACCATCTTCAGGTCCAAAACAAAACGAGACAGCTATTGTTAATTTAGATGGAATAAGTGGACCAGGAACACATTGGGTGGCATATAAAAAATGTGGGAAAGAAGTCACATATTTCGATAGTTTTGGAGATCTACCCCCACCATTGGAATTGACTCGATTCTTTCGAAAATGTTCGAATGTAAAAATCAAATATAACTATGATCGACAACAGAAATTTAATACAGTTCTCTGTGGTCACTTGTGCTTGCAGTTTCTCTCTAAATAATTTTCCAAATAAAAATGGATTCAACACCAAAACTGGATCGGGAGGCTATCAAGGGAATGGGGTTTTCACTTAGAATGTTTTCAAAATATGGTACCTTGAAAAAAATGGATAAAGTGATGCTTGCAAATATGCCTAAGGAAGTGATACTTGCATGTGTTGCACATGAGATTGCATATGTTTGGGAAAAGTTGCCTAAGCATCTGCAAGATGACATCGATATAATGAAACATAGATATTGTTATGAGCACCACCACGATCAAAATTCAGATTCGGATGTTAATGATGGTCCTATACCTCGAAAATCAATGTGTTGTATTTGTAATATAGAGGATGTGAATATTGGTATCAATAAAAATGATACTTATTACAATACAACACCTTCCAAAAAGTGTAAATTGTCTCAAATGTGCTGTTGCTGTGTACAATAATAAATTGAAATGTGTTTCAAAATATTCATCAGTCATGTCACGAAAGTTCGAGCTACAAGTTGTCGGGACAAGTGTCTTGAGTGCGGATTTTTTTCCACCAATTGAATTGGATAGGAACAGTCGTTATGGATTAGGACTTTTGGGATTCTATGGATGCAATACAATCAATAATATAACTGAAGCTAATAACTTAGTTAGTTTTAGAATCAGTAATGACAACTCATCGATATCCCAAAAGTTGACAATTGAAATTCCATGTGGTGCTTACGAAATAGAAGAGATCAATGCCGTCATACAGAAACATATCATGTTCAGATTGTTTCATGATAAAAAACCAAATGATGTCGTTGCAGATGATATTTTCTATCTACACGCCAATAATAATACATTCAAATGTGAAATGCGATCCAAATATGAAATTGATCTGACACATCCAAATTCTATAGCAGAAATGATGGGGTTCGCTCATGGAATATTTCCACCAAATCAGATACATGAATCATCATTACCAATAAACATTACAACTGTGAGACTTATCCGCTTAGATTGCAATATAATATCTGGTTCATATATAAATGGTGAAGAATCTCACATTCTTTTCTCATTCGATATTGATGTTGAACCTGGCTACAATCTTACTAAAGAACCACACAGTATTATATATATGCCTGTCAGTCCAGAAGGTCGTCAATTGATTCACAACATTACAGTGCGTATTTTGGATGAAAAAAATAACCTTATCGATTTTGGAAGTGAAGAAGAGATTTTCATTATTTTGGAATTGAAGAAAATCGAATAACTGTTGTTATGGGTTTCATTTACAATAGACAAAATCGCATTGAACAATCCCAAACGAGTTGTACTATTAAAAAGAAAGGTGTGCATAAAAAGAAAAGTGTGCATAAAAAGAAGCTCATTCCACAAGTGTATGCTAAACAGTTAGCACATAACGCTCTGTCTGTGAGTGATCTTAAATTTTTGAAATCGATTGGATTGAAAGTGAGAAAATAACAATGGTGCTCGAAACAAACAGTGAAAAGTTGAATATATTCAATGAACCAGTGCTCGATCATTCTCTCATAAGTTTACATGAGCACACATATAAGCCCTATGGATCACCGCTATTCAGGAATTCGGATGAAATCAGAATTGCAATCAATAATCAAGATGTTATACTAGATATTGCCGACAGCTTCATTTACATAGAAGGTAAATTCACCCCCAAAGATGTAGCGAAAACATGCTATCTCTCGAATAATGCAATTGCATTTCTCTTTGACGAAATTCGTTATGAAATGGGTGGTGAACAAGTGGCTGTTGTTGGAAAACCTGGGATAACATCTACAATAAAAACCATGATATCATTTGGACAATCTCATGCTAACACATTATTGACATCTGGTTGGGGACTTTCACAATTGAAGCAAGATATCTTGGATACAAGCAGTCATGTTTTTAGTGGAAAACTACCACTGAAATATTTGATGGGTTTTGCTGAAGATTACAACAAAAGTATCTTGAATGCCAAACAGGAATTGATTTTGATTATCGCTCGATCATTCAAAAACTCGTATATAGGTGAGGTTGATGCTGATTTGGAAATAAATAAAATCGAATGGAAAATAAGACATATTGTACCAGATGATAAACACAAGCTCAAACTTTTGAGTAGAATAAACAAAAGCGGTCTGAATGCCAAAATCAAATTGGCATATCGTATGTGGGACCTCTATGAACTACCATCATTACGTGGGACTTCTTCAGACATATGGGCCATCAAAACAACTAATGCATTGGAAACTCCTCGTTTTGTCATCATCGCATTCCAAAGTACTACCACATCTGAAGATAGAACACAGGATATTACAAAATTCACAACTGCTGATATCAATAGTATTCGAGTATACTTGAATTCTGAAGTTTATCCATATGAGCGTTGGAATTTGAATTTCGATAAAAAACTTGATGCTCCTGCTTATTATGCTTTTGAGAGTTTCCAGCGAAGTTATTATGATAAAGATATGAGTGAACCTCTGATGGACATTGGGCAATTTAGAGAGAATCCACTATTCGTCATCGATTGTTCCCATCAACCGAATGCAACAAAATCATCAACTATTGATATAAAGATTGAGTTTGAGACGAGGAAGACCAAGTTTCCAGACAACACTAAAGTATATGCATTAATTTTGCATGATACAGTTTTAACATACAATGCATTGGATGGTTCAGTTCATAGCAGATATTGACACTTTTTTTCACTCTATCATATACTGTTTTATGATCTTTTTTTTATTTGTAACTGACTTATATCACGTATTGTATTTTATATCATATTTATTGTTTTGTAATCATTTTCTATTGTATTTCATGAGATTTAAATAAATAAAACATGAAAATAATACAAAGTTTTTTATTTGACATTATTTATGATTTACAGGAACATACAGACTATCTAAAATAACTTCTTCCTCATAATCATCATTTTCGCGACCATCTTCAATTTCCTCTCGATTTTCATCATTCAATTCAAAGTGATGAATAATCCATTCTGGCAAGTATGGTTGGAGGCTATACAGGAATCTTCTTAGGTTCAGTTCAATCATAACCTCACAAAGTTGCCACAATTCCAATTCATTATCCAAAAATTTGTTACAAACTTCTGCACCACTCCAATAGTTCTCAGCATCACGAAGGCATAATTCGATTTGTTTTTCATCATAGCATACACTCATATCATAATTGCTTGCATGTTCGGCTCCATCACCCAACACCTTCAATTTAGACGACAAATGTTGAACCGATGATTTGAGATCTACAACATCGACCCAATCTTGACTTGCGTACTGCATCCACATCTTTAAATGGTGGAACTGAAATCGAATAAAAAAAAACAATAAGCAACCTCCAATTTTTCAGTGATATAATACTCACATTCCCATTTTACTTGTAGTTACAAAGTGGGTGTATTCAACTAAGTTAGTAATGTTTATATTTTCATATAATTATCATCTAATATATGAATATTAATGAAACAATAAGAAATTCATTATAATTACTATTATTATTCAATCATATTGAATTTGACTAGAGTTAGCGTTTTCACACCAAAAAACTTTGTAAGCTATGACCTAAAGAAATTCGCTATAAATTATTACAATTATTATTCAATCATATTGAATTTAACTAGAGATCGCGTTTTCATGCCAGCAAAACTTTGTTGGCTCTGTCCTAAATACACCATCGTATATTTACCACCTGATGAGTTGATACAAGATATATCGTCATCACTGAATTGCAACGAAATACGTTTTGGTAGCCATGTTTTAAATAATTTATCATTGCTCACATCTTGCAAAGTTAATAAAATTGATTTACCAAATCGTGTAGAATAAGTTGACATATTTTTAATTATGTACACTTCATCAATTGGCAATGATGATAAGGCCTTTTGCTCTAGTATTTCAACCTCCTGTACAATCAAATTATTAATTTTATTCAAGTCTACTTTTGAAACGGACATGATGATAATATATATGAAAATATAAACAATTTCCAACAGACAAATACACTCACCGTCTTCCTTCAATTACGAACTGAATAACACTCTACCAATTGCTAACTGCTGCAGATATATTCGTCTACTGATTTCATAGTGTGCCAGCATTTCTTTTATATTAAACAGTGCGAGTCACCCCCACCATGAAACCGTGAAAGGTTCACATTGCTAGTTGCTATCCACTAGAGATGCCTGACGTCACAGCCAAGCCCATCTCCCAATTTGATGCGATAACAGTTGCCGGCACGAGCAAGCAGTGATCGTTGCGCTCTCGGAGAGGGCAGACGTTTGCACAGTCCTCGCCCGCCTGCGTGTCACCATCAATAGCGAGGGTAGGGTGATGCGTTACGTCACATCATTCACTGCTTCGAGAGCGATAGCCGAACAAGCAATTGTCGTTGCGCTCTCGGAGAAGACAGACGTTAGCACAGTCCTCGCCCGCCTGCGTGTCACCATTGATGGCGAGTCTGGGGCGTTACGTCACATCCTTCACTACATCGAGGGAGGTGAGAGCAGACCGATGAATACGCATTACTCTGCCACACGTCGTGGAGTGAACATGTCGCTCTCTAGCCGTTGAACGGTTATTGCTGTGACGTCACTCCACTACTAACTTGGTGCCCTCACACCGATGGAGCATTCATTACTTGGAGGATCTTCGAAGTATGCAGACGTATGTTTGTACATAGACAAACAAGCACATGATGAAACCCTGTACCGTGCATTCTCTTACACACACACACACACACACACATACACACACAAAATCTCATATGAAAAAAAAAAAATCTGAACGATCCATGCACCAGACACTTCAAGGTCACAACGCCTTGACTTCACTGCACAACAAAAAAAAGCAAATAACACGTCATATTGGTGGGGGGAGTATTAGAACCGGGAAAAAATTTCTGAACGATCCATACACCACACCCTTCAAGGTCACATCACATTGACTTCACCAAACAACAACCAATAAAAAAGCAATTAATACGTCATAGTGGTGGGGGGAGGCTTAGAACCGGCTCAAATCTCCTACTTACGTATTTCTTGAACTTAGATTTGTGTTGCCGGGAAATTTTTAAAAGTTCTGCTTTAACCATTCCATCTTCATAAGGCAGGGACTTATTCCGCAGCCAGTCAATGATATCCTGTTTCTTCCACGCAGTCGTTGGAAGTCTTTCAACTAGTCGTGAATGATAAGGTGCATTATCTAATACTATAATTGAGTTTGGTGGTATATGTTCAATCATCTGCTCAAAATACTCTTTGAAAACATCAGCTGTCATCTCCTCGTGATAGTATTTTGTGCTTTTGGATTCAAATTCCAACAAACCATGCTTAGCAAATCCTTTTTCACTGCCAATGTGAGAAACTATTAATCTACTGCCTTTACCAGAGGGTGGGGAAATACCAGTAGACCAACCTTCCATAAAGGCTTGCCTGGAGCTTGATATATTTTTATCTGTCCAAATTTTTGTGAGAGTATGACCTGCGTTTACCCACGTTTCTTCCTGATAGTAAATTGGCCTTCCTTCAGCCCGAAATTTTCGTATAGATCTTAGATACTTTCTTCTCCAACATATTATCTCTTCCCGGTCAATCAAAAGTGATTTTTGGTCTGATTTCTCCCACCGGAAATTTAATTCTTTTAAAACTTGCCACAATTTGGTTCGTCCGACATGAGGCAAATCCGGGTCGTCTCTAACTTCTTGTAAAATTTTGTTTAAGTTAGGTAATTCTTTTTTGTAAAAAAATTCGTGAATTTTCCTTCGAATACCATTTTTGGCAAATTCATCAATTTCATCAATTTCAATTAAGTATTCGGTTGTATTTGGGTTAGCTATACCTTTTTTTTTCTTTCTGATAGGAACCTATATATTGTTGACTCCCCTACGCCCGTCATGTTGGCACAACTCTTGATTATGTTCTGAACAGTGTTTGTGGGATTCTGAGAAACCAGAGCATCGTGAACGTTCAAAACAATAGTCTTCTCTCTTAGTGAATAGACAGACTTACTGACTGTACGCAACAGTACCGGTGTAAAACTTGATGATGTTGATGAAGATGATGAAGCCATCGCAAGCAATCAAACAAAACAAGCAGGAACGAAAGGTACGTATATGTTTGTAGGAATATGAAAAAAAGTTACTCACGCACTGCACAAAATTCGCAAAATAAATATTAGAGACGTTAATGACTGCCGTAGACGCCGAAACACCAACGAGCCGTAAATTAAATGCGATTAAAAAATGTACTAAACCAAAAATTATTTTCGTTCGTAACAACTTCACCCTTCCAAGGCAAGTTTCGAATATAAACTGAAGCTTTATATTTAATGAATAAACACCTCAGGAACCTCCGCCTATGATTTTACGAGTTTTACGACCGTTTTATGACTTGGGCCCTCATTTTGTGCTATCGACAAATTATGAACGGACTATACATATAAAATTTCAGCCTCCGAAATATACCTGTATGGATAAATAGTGATGAAAAGGTGACTTCATTTTATGAAAGCCCCCTTTTTCACGCGATTGGCGACACTGTTGAAATATTCAAAAATCCTTTACTACTGCACATCCACAATATAAAAAGAACCTATATACAAAATTTTCAGCCTCCGAAAATATTGTGATACGGAGAAACAGTGATGAAAAGGTCATTTTCATTTGTAAACGCGCTTCTTGTGCCCGCCCCAGTTGGACGCCACCCGTGCGCACATTTTCAACATAAAAAGAACCAACATACAAAATATCAGCCTCCAAAAATATAGCGGCACTGAGAAACAGTGATGAAAAGTAATTTTCATATGTAATCGCGCCCCTTGTACCCGCACGGGTGAAATATTAGTTGAAATCAGTTGAAATATTAGAAAATCTTTCTTATTGCACATATATAACATAAATTGAATTCACATATAACCAAGATCGGACCAAGAAGGTCTGATCTGAGGTTTATAAAGCATCAGAATTTGCTGAGGTGTATACAGTTTTTTGGTTCTGGTTCTGGACCATTTTAACCCCAACAAACTATCGAAGCAGAAAGCGGAATTGTCTGTCCTGACATTATTACATCCGGTTGGGAATCATTTATCTTTTGGAAGGATACCAATGCCTGGGTTTCTGTGGCATTGAGTTGAACCTGATTACCCTCATCCCAATTCAAATCACTCTAGTCTGGTTGCCAAAGATAAAGCAGGCAACCGCCATCAACAAACTAGGCAAAGTGCAAAGACTTGAATGTTTGGGAATGACGGGAGCAATGAGAACTACACCAACAGCTGCATTGGAGGCAGTGCTACCTCCTTTACACTTTGTGATAATGGGGGAGGCCAGGATGGCCAATTCAGACTGGAAAACTCACCGAACTACAAAAGATCGGACCGAACAGAAATTTCGAAACAAGTGGAGGAGCACGGACCACATAATACCGAAGTACACCTTTAACACAAACTTCACATCCCAAATCATTAGCCGTGAAGAGTGAAAGACCATTAGTCATTCCGAAAACCTGTTTGGAAAAAATACCTGGTATACAGATGGATCGAAGACCAAACATGGAACGGGAGCTGGAATATACCGAGCGGATAGAAATTTAAATTACAGTTATCCGCTAGGACTATACACATCCGTCGTTCAGGCGGAAGTTCATGCTATCTTGCAGTGTGCAAGGCTTATCGAATTGAGACCTCAAAGAAGAAATGAGCGGATCAATATTTTAACAGACAGCAAGAGCGCACTAGGGGCTCTGGCAAACCCGAAGGTGACATCAAAACTGGTCTGGTAATGCCATGAAGAACTGAATGAATTTGAAAACAGAAACAAATTAACTTTGTACAGGGTGCCAGGGCATTCAGGAATCACAGATAATGATAAAGCTGATGAATGCGCTAGACGCGGATCATCAACTTCATATATATGTCCTGAACCAGCTCTAGGGGTACCAAAATCATTGGTACGAAACCAGATTAGGACATGGACCAATAAGAAGCACTACGTGGCAACAAACACAGTAGAACCTTCATTAGGGAACCGTCCGAGAAAGAACCGAATAACTACTTCAATATAGTAGGGATTGGCTCAGAATAATTACAGGGTTACTAAACGGTCATTGTCCGCTTGGAGGACACCTGAATAAAATGCGAATGTTAGGGACTGAATCAGAGAAGGTAGGCAATATATGGACGTACGAAATTACATCCATAAATATATGACGAACATCCAATACGGAACCCGTACAAACTAGTACAGGGAACGAAACTCATGGAATGGGTGTCATGAGAAGGTGAAAGAATAAACGCAACAAGCCCAAGAGGCTGCAGTGTTTTCTGGAGACTTGAACTAAATGGACAAGTCAGACAGCTCCCAAGGTACAAAAAAAAATCACTCCTAGATTCTCATCAAGATATGCAACGTTCTACTGCCTTTGAAGATGTGCATCCATAGCCGATGTCCTGGAATCCAAATGAAATGACGAGACAAGTGTGCTGTCGTCAGCAACGAAATATATTGGATTTTTGTTTTTTTTTCAATAAGTAGTTGATATACAATAAAAAAAAGGTGGAGACAATATGGATCCCTGAGGAACATCAGCGTTGATGGTGAAAATATTCAATAGATATCCATCGACGAACACTTGCAGGAAACGTTCTTTCAGGAATATGGAGAGTCATAGACAAAAATGATCTTACACGCAATAGCATCCTCATGCCACACACCTCATCCTCAATCCTCATGCCACACACGGCCAAAGGCCTGAGAAATATCAAGCGCAACGGCTTTTGACGCTCTATGTTTCTCGATTGCGTTATTCCAAATAAGGGTGACATACGATAGAAGGTCGCCTGTTGATCTTTGTTTCCGCAAGCCATATTGTTGATCGTCCAAGATGTTGAGGCCTTCCAATATTCAAGAATATGGTAGTTTACGGCTTCCTCCATGAATTTTGATATCACTTATAGCAAAGCGACTGATCTATAGTTATTTGGAAGATTTTTTTGCCGTTTTGAGGAATAGACTGAACGCGAGCAATCTTCAAACAAGAAGTAAACACCCCTTTCTTGTAAGACAGGTTGAAAAGTCTGCAAAATACTGGTGCGAGTTCATTTGCGCAATTTTTAAGTACGGTGACAAGCACTTCATCAAGACCAGGTGCCTTGTTGATATTGAGTTGTTTCGAAATTCGCCTGACTAGACGTTGTCGAAAAGTAATTTCCGACATTGCGGAGTTCAGTATGGGATAGTGGGTGGTGCTTCTTCCAGAAAATCGACTGTGGAGTGTGACGCAAGTTCGTCATATGACAATAATAATTCACTTTGATTAATTCCCACCGAAAATTTATTTTTCAAAGTATTGAGAAGTCACCCTGATTTTCTTAGATTTTTAAATAGATACTGAATTGTTGAAAAAATTATTTTTCGCAACGTACTCGCTCTAGATGTCGCCTCCACAACTCCAAATCCATCCGCGAAAGCCTATTTTTAGCGTTAAATCAAAATTATGAATAATAAAGATAGGAGTTCAAAAAGCAGGATTGTTTTTCGTGAATTTTTCCCATTTTGAAGATTTTTTCGAGTTACTCAATTCTTTATAGTTTTTGAAATATTCGCGAAAACCTACATCTAAATTTGTTCATAACTTTTGCAATTTTTCATGTTGTCAAAAACGCACGTATTTTTTAGACCATTACCTCTATTTTTCACTATTTTCAACTTGAGAAGTATCAAGAAACCAACAGGACGAATCACACTTCTATTCTAATCAATTTTTATTTTGTTAACGAATATCTGCACGTGAAATCTCCGGATTTGAGACTACCAATAGTTGCGACTACACTCCAAACTCTCACCTCTTCCCAAACGAGCTGTTTGCTGAGCCCTGGCCTGAGATTCATGATTTTCAGTTCTGCGGCGCGCAGCACACCGTCTGGAGTGAATTCCAGGTTGGGCCGACCCTGATCCGCTTCGACGCTGACATTCCTGAGATAGCGGAAGAAGCGGTCGCCTGTGTCCCATCGCGCTGCTCCTGCTCCCTCGCAGGAGAGTTGCGTGTTCAGGGAGCGTCTGGAATTCGTCGGATCGTTGGTGAAGTCTTCTACGCCGTACGCGTACACTTTGATGGCGGTTGTGATTTCGTTCACCAGGCTTGAGCTCGATGTATCAAAGTGAACACCTGGAAATAAAGAGAGGAATTTAGTCGATGTTATTTGCATATTGTTAGGATCATTTACAAGAGGCATATTTGTGTGTTTACAGAAGTCAGATGCACTACAGAGAGTCTAAAATGAGGGATACGTTTCCTGGTGTCGATGTCGTTAACTAGAGACAAGGATATCTTGGTAGTCATGAATGAGTGTTTATTTTTCTGGAGTTATAATGATTTTTCTAGTGAATAAGTATGGAAACGTGCTGTAGTCAGGCCTTTAGCTAAAATCGCCAATCCTGCAGATTTTAATGATTTGAGATTCATTAATATTTTGCACTTTATCAAAGTGCTTGGAAAAAAATCCTAAATGAACAATTACTTGTACATATCACTGATTTTAACATTCTCCCGGAACATCAATCAAGTTTTCGGCAAGCACATAGTTGCACAACCGCGATGCTGAGAGCGACATATGATATTTTTCATTCAATTGATAACAACAACAACAACAATTTTTTCACTTCATTATATTGAATTCGCTAACAACTCCATAAGCCTCATAGCAAATTACCTGTCATATCGGTTTCAAGTTGTAATGATAGATAATGAGACTTCATTACCAACTCCAATCGATACAGGGGTCCCACAAGGATCTATACTAGGACCGCTACTTTTCACGGTCTATACGTAACAGTTTCATATTCTGAAAGTGATTCCGCTGATAACACCCAATTATATTGGAGTAATTTCAGACACACATATGAGATTTGACATATACATCTCTGAACGTATGAGAAATGCCTTTTGCAGTTTGAAGATGCTTTATACCAATAGAAATAGATCAAGCAAAAAAAAACAAAATCACCTTATGCGAGTCACTAGTCTTTTCAAAATTAAATTTTGCTGACTGTATTTATGGTCCTTCTATCCTTAATTCTGACAGTCGACGTATTCAATTAATTTAAAACTCGTATGTGCGTTTGATATGTGGGTTAAGAAAATGGGAACATGTGTCAACTCATCTTCCGAAACTTGGTTGGCTACCAATGGATAAACGCAGGACTCTACATTGCTGCAGCCTTCATCATAAAATCCTTACAATGAAGAAACTTTCATATTTGCATAATGAGGTGAAATTGAGACATGATCAGCACAATATCAATGTTCGTTATAAAACTAATATTTAAATCCCGATACATAAAACCTCGATGTTCAAATCATCATTATCGTATAATCTAGCCATGTTTCACAATGCTATCCCCATTGGCTGATGGTTGGAACCTTTAATTTTTTTGAATAATTTATTAGTGTGCTGATATCATCAATGTAATTCTGAACAATATAATTATTATTACCTTTCTGCCTCTAAATGTATTCGCAGGTGCCACATGAAACTTAAATATTTCTATTAGGAAAGTTTATTTATTTTTCATCGTAACATTTGTTTCTTCTTTTTTTTATTATGCAACTGTCAAGGGATTTATTTCTTTACAGCTTTTCAACCTGAAGTAGAAGATTTAAGATGTGCTTATCAAAACCATGTTTTGGAGTTAATTTGTAGGTTGAATGGAAGAGCGCTGCTTCTCAACTCCTGCTGAGGAAGCTGTCTTTTGTCAGATATATATATTTTGTTTTTTTTCTTTCCCACCTTCTTATGTATATGTATTTATATGTATGTTTGTGATTTTCCTGCAATAAAATCGACTATTATTATTATATTCTGTCGAATATTACATTTTACCGATTCAGACGATTCAGAATCACAATAAAACTGAAAGGAGAAAATAATATTTGGTAAAGAAGGGTTTTGGTTTTTACTCCTCCAACTTGATAGAAAAAATGTGGAAATCTTTCAAAGAAAGGAAGGGAGCAACCAATTTCAAAAATTAACTCCATACAAAGAAGTGACTTTCAGACACCAACTGGAAGAAGAAGCCCTCTCGCAACAGTGATTTTCATATGGACATTGATTTACACGGAAGAAAACTACTTCAGTAGTGAAACTTTTATATGAACGCTGGATTATACGAAAAACACTTTTCTCTATTCCGTTTGTATTCTAAACGTATGTTCGGAATACAATACACTGCCCTTCCAATACGGTGTCCTTCCTTAGAGAAATGTTCACTCAAAGCAAACTTCTCCAGGTGCAACCGACTAACACTCTTGTGTGCTGTGAGTCGATCCTTCAGGACAAACAAACATATTGCTCATGGATCGAATCACAGCAATCTGTGTCACAGAGTGACAGTAGATTGCACCTGGACAGGTGTGCATTAACTGAACATGTCTCTAAGGAAGGACACTGCATGGATAATAACTGAATGAAAATTTTATCTAAAGAAAAAACACCACCAAGAGGATTTTCTTAGAAATCGTACATATAGCGTATTTGAGTAATTTCTCAAATTGAAAAACCGATTTGAATCACTCAAATGAAATTTACTCTCATTTAATTTGTATGGATACTCATGAAAAGATGATCAGATTTCCCCCCCTAGTATTTATATCATTGATTGAACCTTTCAGATATCTAAATACATCATCAGTAGTTTGATAAATCTGTTACACATGAAATTCATCATGATAATTCACCCCACAATTTTCTCTACTCTATATAATTTGAACTATCATTCAGATGTTACATTAGTGTGACAACTGACCTCCCTGTGAATTCAGATCAGGAGAGAGCTTCTCAACTCTCTAACTCCTTAAAATGACTGACTGAACCTGGAAAAAAAGCTTTGGTGGTACGGAAACGACCGAGTCGTCTTCTCAAGAGCGGGGTACCTTATGAAGCCGCCTTACACCAAATTCTTGAGCGGCGTACGCAGAATCTGTCTCCCCTCACGAGAAGGTTAGCAAACGTTTGCGCTCAAGTGATGATTCACCAGAACCAGAGGCCAGAGTATACTTCCGTTCTGTCTGTCCGTGTATATATATATATATATATATATATATATATATATATATATATATATATATATATATGTGAAGTTTTTCATTTTTGGTAACCAGTTGTTGTACATCTTTGCAATTGGCTGCACCGCGCTGATGAGGCCAATAGCCAGAAACACGTGTCCGCGGTTTGCCTCCATTTTTTGAGTATCTGTCCCTTTTGATCTATATAAATGTGTATATATATATATATATATATATATATATATATATATATATATATATATATATATACTTTTTGATAATTCCCATATTGATTTCAATTCAAGAGCCACCGGTAGACAGCTGTTTGAGCCTATTGGGCATCGTCAGTACCGGACAGGCGGTCCTCGATTGAAGACAAAATGAGAAAAAACCAAGAAAGTACTTGATAAAAATATCTGCGTTGACGCAAGCGAAACATAAGTGAAACCACCTATTGGTGTGACATCCAAGTCAAATTGACAAGTTTTTATGTCATTGTTGGTGGTTTGACCAATCAACCGACAAATGCGGTAGCAAAAATTTGGAAAGATAACCTGAAATGCCATCGGAAAACGAATCCACATGTTTCTAGAAATAATATGAAATCTAGAAAGGTTAATGCAGTCAAGCTGCTGGAAAATAATTCCATGAAAAGCAAAAAATAAATAGATAAGTACTCTTTGATCATTCCCATATTGATTTCAATTTAAGAGCTGTTTCAGCCTATTGGGCATCGTCAGTACCGGGCAGGTGGTCCTCGATTGATGACAAAATGAGAAAAAACCAAGAAAGTACTTGACAAAAATAGCTGCGTTAACGCAAGCGAAACATAAGTGGAAATACCTATTGGTGTGACACCCAAGTCAACTTACCAACTTGCCAAGTATATATATATATATATATATATATATATTATATATATATATATATATATATATATATATATATATAAATATATATATATATATATATATATATATATATATATATATATATATATATATATATATATATATATATATATATATAGTATAACTTAGGCGTGCGCAGCGTTATAGAACAGTGCTTTCAAAAAATTGTTCTACAGCGCCATCTAGTGGTGAGTTACAGAAAAATAGATAGCCTAAAAACCTTCTCTATGAAAAATTACTTATACATGTCAAGTTTCATCACGATCGGTTGAGCGATGTAGAAATTTATCACTTACCAACCAACCAACAAACAACCATTTTTATATATTAGATACGAGTATATAAATTTGTGTGTTCAGAGAGCGTGTGGAATTCGTGTGAAGTTGGTAAACTTTCATGGCGTTTGTAATTTCGTTCACCAGACGCGAACTCGATGTATCAAAGTGAACACCTGAAAATAAAGAGAGGAATTCAGCCAGGGTATTTTGCATGTTGGGGAATAATTTGCATGAGGCGGGGTAGTGTTTTCGCGAAACTCGGAGAAAACCTCAAGCTTTGTATGTCTTCTTCGCAGAAAGGCGAAGATTTTCAGCTATTCAAGTATTGTAATTTTCAAATATAGTCTAAGCAGAATGGATATTTCGATAGAAAGTATTCTGCATACAGCTGAAGTTTGGCACAAATCTCAAATATCTACACTCATTTATGAAATATCAACAGTCGCCATCGATCCAATCTATGCTGAACAAACTATTGAATGGCAAAAGTTGAGAATATAGTTTTTCGCATCTTCTAATCAACGGTGGGTATTATCTTAAAATGAATCGGATGATAGTTGTATATTGCACGTTTGTCTACAAAATAAAATGAAAACAACAATAAAAACTAATTGGCGCTCCGGGGCGACTTCATTGATTCCAGTGGCGCATTTGCTTTTTCAGCTGCAGGAAAACCCGGAAAAACCTGCAGCACCACATCATCTGAAAATCTCGATCCAACAATGTCCTCTCTCTTATAAAACAAAATGAAGGGGGTCTCCAGAGGCTCCAATAGATTCAATCATCGCCAGAACACTTCGTGACACGATTATCGTCAAACTTAAACAAGTCCGTTTCTTCTTTGACCAAGGCGTAATAATGACCAGATTCAACGCCAGAACCACAGTGAACAATGACTGCATGAATATTATAAGAATGGTCTGCTAGGTTGAAATGTTCATCTATTTCGAACCTTCCAAAAAGTTTTTTGCTTCCGTTAGAGGTTGAGTCTTGTTTGAAAATCATCAGTGTTATTATTAGATTGACTGGTGCCTCAGCTATACTTGTTTCCTTATAACAGTCAGTTAGTTTGGCGCATGTTTGACGATACAGTCAATCATTACCTTGTTTTTATAGTTTAACATTTATGAGACACACATACTTTTGACCTAACCTAGGTATACGTTATGATCTATTTCATTACAGTTTCATAAAACAATATTATATCATTAATATTAATAATCAATCAATGAAAAAAAAAACATTTTTTGAGGGAAAAGTTTTTGGTTCTGTACTTTTACATTAATTTCATTCATGGAAACCAAAAAAAAAAACTGTTTAAAATCTGTTTTTCCGTTAACCAGCTGTCGCACCCCTACGAACGACAACCTTCAGAAGTCGAAACTTGTGCGAGGATTAACAAGGTCTCATCTTTTAACGTATGATTCCTAACATCCATGTATACTGAATTGAGTGAATCGTGTTTCAATATAATCTAAAGAGGTTGTGATGATCACTTGAATATAAACATTTTCATTCGAAACCTCCAAGTATACTGGTGATCGAAAGTTTTACATTACAAAAGTAGATTGATATAGTGCTTGGGAAAGCTATTGTTTAGCGAAACACGTGTCGCGGTTTTTGTAAAACCCTTTATAGTGAAAATCATACAATAAACTGTAATAATGAGTTTCAATATGTATTTTTATTGAGTATCGGCCAGTTATATTCAATTATGTATACAGTTCTTCTCAACTATTTCCGATTTTCCCGTTGCTGTTTCATCATGCATCAACATTTCGTTGGATTTCGAAGTATTTTGTGAAAAAATTAAATTTACGCTTCGCGCTGTATTACACAAAAATGAAAGAATATCCAATAAAAATTTTAAAAACAAGAGAGAAGGTTCATCGTTGGTAATTTAATAATGGAAGAGATGATTTGCGATATGCAGATATGAATGAAAGAACAACTGAATTGAAAAATGGTACTAGATCTTCGTACTCACACCACGAAATACTGAATTGAAGATGTTATTCGACGGTCATCCTACTTAGTGGCTCCGTTGGCGCAGTTGGTTAATGTGCATATTCAGCGAACAGAAGATACAAATTCAAATCCTGCTCAGTTCACATTTATCCATTTCAGTTTTTATTGTCTGCATACCACAAATCCACTCTGTCAGAAATCCTAAAGTTCTAGTCGCCTATCTTTACTGATCATTCTGCAACTATCGATCGTCAAGTTTCTTCCACTTCTCGAAGTACATATGATTTATCAAACTCTTGTCGAGCAATCTACATTTATGAATACTTGTGTTCGGTTTGCCATATTTACCGAATAGCTTGTTACTAACTGTTTACCCGCTTCAGGAACACTTCGAAATAATTTCGAACTCAATTGCAGAAACGAATGGCATCCACTGGCAGAATCATCAAATCAACTAAAACTTCTCCGTACACTAAATGGATACCGCATGAATACTAACTTCATACTTATGCTCTGCACTATATTGCTTTCCTGTTTGTGAACAAAACATAACATCTTCTTGATGGTAATGTTTGCTAGCTGAATGCAAATTGACATTTGCCTATTCACCTCCACAAAATGGTTTCTCGAATGAAAGTTTCGGTGAAAGTGGTCGATGGAATATGAGCAGTTGAACTTTGTATTGAAAAGTCGCGGAAAGTTTCCATGTTTTGGCGTCATGGGCCTCAGTTTCTATAAACAAACGGTATTTCTTTAAACGTAGAGGTTTTCATGTAGTTGAATTTTTGAAAACTGCCACTTCCACTTCGAGTGATGATGATGAAATAATCATAACTGAATTGATTACTATAATCGATCATGTTTGTGAAGTTGTTTCCAGTTTGCTGTTTTGACAAGCAGCATGTTGTTTTCTTTCATGGTAGATTTCATGTGGAAGAAAAAATGAAACAATACGTCGATGAAACATATGAAATTCAAAATAACGAAGAGCTACCTTCCTTAGATATTCTAGTCGCCGACAAGGCAGATCCCTGACAGCTCTCCCACAGTAAAAAATGGTGGGACTACATATCCTTGTTCATAAGCTGATCACTTTCCTCTTGAGCAAAGAAAAATATAATATGAAGGAAAAAACTATCAAGAAGACAGCTGAGAGTAATGGGTATTTTTCAAACATAGTAGATATTATTGAAAGGGTTATATTTTTGGGAATGACTAATTTTTGGGAATGAAATTTTTTGGCTTTCTCATAATATCATCCAGTTTGGTACTGAAGAGCCCTAAGGCAAGTGTCTTACAGCGAAACATCGACGTGAGGATGGCAGTGTTCGATGTAAGTGAAATTTTTACCTTTCATTTAGTATTTTGTGTAGAAATCCTATGAATGATATCTGGTTCAATTCCATAGCGAATCTTTGGAATACAAACTGAGTAGATGAAAGTGTTTTTTGTATACTTCAGTGTTCATATGAAAGTATTTGTTTCGAAAGAATTTTTTTTCGTGTAATTCAATATTTATATGAATGGAGCTGTTTCATAAGGGCTTTTTCTTCCAGTACATGTCTGAAAGTTACTTCTTTGCATGATCTACATATCTATGCATAGAGTAACTACTTTCAAAATTGATTGCTTCCTTCCTTTCTTTGGAAGATTCTCATATTTTTTTGTATCAAGATGGAGTTGTAGAAAGTCAAAAACTATCTTTTCCAAAAAATAGTGAATAAGTTTATTCATAAGAGAAGAGATAGTCTTCATGAATCCTAGAACTTTCAAGAAGACAATAACGCAAAATTCATAGTTCTCCCAAACGAACAAAAAACACGAACAGATTGTAAAATTTTTGTAAAATGTGAAAATGTGGCTTTCAAAACTTATAGTACACTCAAACAAATATTGGATAATCGAAAAGACAGGACAAAGGATAGAAAATACTCCGACTTCCAAAATTAGCTTTGAGGAAGCGATAAAAATATGTTGTTCAAACTAAACGGACTACATTAGCTTGCCACATGTTTATAACAACAACTTTTTAGATGCCTTTGGAAATTTAGAAATAGAAAAATATGAAATGCGATTAATGACACCTGATGAAGGTACCATTTCTTTAAGCCCATTTTTCGCAATCTCACATATTCACAGGTACAAACAGGTGAAGACCAGACACATTTTATGTCGCTCATGTTTGTGATTCAAATTGTGATTCAAATACATCCATTCTGGCCTTGAAACTGTGGCGTCACATCAACTATGATTTGAAACGTATTTATCATGATTTAAAACTTTCGGGAGGTTCGTTTTGAAACGGAATTTGACGATACGTCAGATGTCAGATTTTGCTTCATTTTCATCGTTGAAGAATTAATAGTATTTAGACTAATATAGTAATAATAATAATAATGTTTATTTGCATAATAAAATTAAATATTACTAAACCAATATAACACATGCAGAAAAACAAATAGACAGAAAAAGCACAGAAGCAGTTCAAACTGCTTGTACGTGATATAATGACACATCCGGGTGAAGTCATATTTGGGTTTTTTGATAGGTCACATGTTGGGTAAATTTCACACTTCGGTAAATGACATAATCAGAAGGTACTCTTTTTTCATTTTTCATACTCATTTGGAATTTATGATATTACTGAAAATATTACGTTCCGTCTTGAAAATCCACTCATTTGAAAAAAATTTGAATTTTCAAAATTTTTCAATATTCTGAATCTCATGAGGTATTTGCTTGTATATTCTAGGTACCAAGTAATTGACACTTTGTTGTCCGATCGTTCTGTCACATCGGGGTAAAAATAAAGAACAATTACTTCGTGTATAATGAGCATGTTAATTACCATTCATTCAAAGTAGAATTCATGTGAATGATATCTGATTTTTATTCCACAACGAATGTTGGAAATACAAACTGAGTAGAGAAAAGTATCTTCTGTATAATTCAGTGTTAATATAGAAGTATTTGTTTCGAAAGATTTTTTTTCTTTCGTGTAATTCAATGTTTATATGGAAGTAGCTGTTTCAGGAGGACTTTCTTTCAGTTTGTGTCTGAAAGTTACTTCTTTGCATGATCTACACATCCATGTATAGAGTTACTTATTTTCAAATTGATTACTTCCTTCCTTTTTCTGAAAGATTCTCTCATCCCCTTTTTTTGTATCAAGATTGAGTAGTAGAAAGCCAAAAACTTTCCCAAAAATTCATAAACATGTAATGTAATTTTTTTTATTTTCAATGAATGATATTTTCATACTGAAAAGTTGTCTGATATCCATGATTTGAGCTTCTTTATATAAAAGAATCCATTTCTGAACCACATTTACGTTTTCTGCAAAACAGTCACACTGTTTATGTAAGTTGTGACTGTATTACTGAAAAATAAATCATTTTTAATTGTTCGATGTCCATAAATTCTTTAAGATATCTAAATTTCGGAAGAAATTTAATTTTTTTAGGAGTTGTTTCATATGTAAATCCCACTTCATATGTCGATCTATCGTGACACCAAGGTATTTCACCGATGTTGCTGATGGGATTTGTTTGTTCAAATCTACTTTGAGAGGACCCAAGTTCGATAATTCACTAATATAAGATGTGAATGGTAAGTACCAAGTTTTTTTCTAGTTAACAGTCAATTTATTGAATTGAAACCATTCCGAAATTTTTGGAAAATCCTCTTCAACGGTTTGTTTCATATTTTGCCAAGTTGAAGAAGTGTACAAAATGGCAGTATCATCAGCGAAACTGACAGTTCGACCAGTGGTATTCAAAGAAAACAGACTATTCATATAGATAGTGAAAAGAAGTGGGCCCAGTACAGTGCCTTGAGAAATACTCAGGACATCATCAATTTCAACACTCTGTTCACGATCTGTTGAATAACTGGACAAACGATCGTATGTATTCTCATAGTCCTTCAGCTTTCCTGAAAGGTTTTTGTGACATACAGTGTCAAAAGCCCTAGAGAGGTCTATGAATATTCCAAGTATGGGTATTGTTTTATCTATAGTCCGTTCATAATTTGTTGATAGCTCACTGCAAGTTTGACCCTCATTAGAGAACTGAAATACAGAGAGGACAGCTAATATGATATAATAACAAAAACCAAACTAAAACTGGCAGTTTAAGATGTTTTCGACTAACCCACCTTGTATCTGAAGAAATACAATACAGCTATAAAACTTTTAATCCGATTATGTAGGTATTTTGGGTGGAAATGAGTGACCAGTGTCATAGAGTATATGATTAAAACATTAGTTACTTTAAATAAATAAATATATTAATATTCTTAAACTGTAGGTACTGTAAACTGTATTTTTATTTTAAAAAAATTTCTTTATTTTATTCAAAAATAATAAGTTACTTGCAATTTGTAAAAGATACATTTATTTAATTAATACCTATTTTTAAATTATATAAACTACGATTACTTACAAAACTATTCAAATTCAAAATAAACAGGATCATCTTCGGAATCCGAGTGGTCTTGCAGGTTAATAATTAACGGTTGTGTCTCTACAGTCGCATCAATTATATTGTCAAGATCCCACGTTTTTTGTTCTTCTTCTATTGCATGTCTTACTGTATCTCGCCAATTTTGTTCTGTAATATGTTGTAAAGACTCATATAACAATTCACGTACAGCTTGTATTTTATATGACGTATTTTTTCTAGCCACATAGCTTTTCATTTGTGCCCAAATGAGTTCAATTGGATTTAATTCGCAGTGGTAGGGTGGAAGTCTAAGGACTGTGATGTTTCGTCTTTCCGCCATTTTGTCAACTACGTATTTCTTGAACTTAGATTTGTGTTGCCGGGCAATTTTTAAAAGTTCTGCTTTAACCATTCCATCTTCGTAAGGCAGGGACTTATTCCGCAGCCAGTCAATGATATCCTGTTTCTTCCACGCAGTCGTTGGAAGTCTTTCAACTAGTCGTGAATGATAAGGTGCATTATCTAATACTATAATTGAGTTTGGTGGTATATGTTCAATCATCTGCTCAAAATACTCTTCGAAAACATCAGCTGTCATCTCCTCGTGATAGTCTTTTGTGCTTTTGGATTCAAATTCCAACAAACCATGCTTAGCAAATCCTTTTTCACTGCCAATGTGAGAAACTATTAATCTACTGCCTTTACCAGAGGGTGGGGAAATACCAGTAGACCAACCTTCCATAAAGGCTTGCCTGGAGCTTGATATATTTTTATCTGTCCAAATGTTTGTGAGAGTATGACCTGCGTTTACCCACGTTTCATCCTGATAGTAAATTGGCCTTCCTTCAGCCCGAAATTTTCGTATAGATCTTAGATACTTTCTTCTCCAACATATTATCTCTTCCCGGTCAATCAAAAGTGATTTTCGGTCTGATTTCTCCCACCGGAAATTTAATTCTTTTGAAACTTGCCACAATTTGGTTCGTCCGACATGAGGCAAATCCGGGTCGTCTCCAACTTCTTGTAAAATTTTGTTTAAGTTGGGTATTTCTTTTTTGTAAAAAAATTCGTGAATTTTCCTTCGAATACCATTTTTGGCAAATTCATCAATTTCAATAGGTTTTCTCCCCCTCTTTAAGTATTCGTTTGTATTTGGGTTAGCTATACCTTTTTTTTTCTTTCTGATAGGAACCTATATATTGTTGACTCCCCTACGCCCGTCATGTTGGCACAACTCTTGATTATGTTCTGAACAGTGTTTGTGGGATTCTGAGAAACCAGAGCATCGTGAACGTTCTCTCTTGGTGAATAGACAGACTTACTGACTGTACGCAACAGTACCGGTGTAAAACTTGATGGTGTTGATGATGATGACGAAGCCATCGCAAGCAATCAAACAAAACAAGCAGGAACGAAAGGTACGTATATGTTTGTAGGAATATGAAAAAAAGTTACTCACGCACTGCACAAAATTCGCAAAATAAATATTAGAGACGTTAATTACTGCCGTAGACGCCGAAACACCAACGAGCCGTAAATTAAATGCAATTAAAAAATGTACTAAACCAAAAATTATTTTCGTTCGTAACAACTTCACCCTTTCAAGGCAAGTTTCGAATATAAACTGAAGCTTTATATTTAATGAATAAACACCTCAGGAACCTCCGCCTATGATTTTACGAGTTTTACGACCGTTTTATGACTTGGGCCCTCATTTTGTGCTATCGACAAATTATGAACGGACTATAGAGCATTATACACAATTGTAGTTAGTTAATAAATTGATCTGCCTTCTCTAAAACCGTACTGAAATTCCGACAATAAGTTAAATTTCTTCAAAAACTTAGTAAGTCTAATTTTTATTATTCGTTTTAAAATTTTAGAAACATTAGACAGTAAAGAAATTGGTCTATGATCACTGATTTTTAATTTTTTTCCATTTTTATATAAAGGTTATATCAATCCATATTTCAAAACATCTGGAAAATACCCAGAGTCGAAACATTTGTTACATAAAAATTTTAGCTGAGAGCATATCTCGCCACTTCTTCGCCACTTCTTTCAAAGTTTCTGATCGTTTCATATCCGGACGAATTTCTTGGTTTTAATTTTTTTATTGTTTCCATAATTTCTATCTCATTCGTGGGGTATAGGTACATTGTATGTTCCAGATTGACAGATTCAACTCTACAATTTTGTAAGTCTCGTATATCGTTTGCTAAGTTTTTTCCCAATTCGCCATAATGCTTGTTGAAATTATCGGCAATCTCCATTTTCTCTGTGATGATAGACCCATCATCAAATTCTATTTTGTCAATAACTTTTTTTGTTCATTTTCTCCACACACGTTCTTAATGAACTGCCAAATAGCTTTGGAATTATTTTTACTTTTGGAATTTGTTGTAAATAGAATATTTTCTTAGCTACCTTGACGATTTTGTTAAGCTTATATGTTATATGCTACATATGTTTCTTTCAATTCGTTGTTATTTGGATCTTTCAATGACATTCGATATAATTTTTGTTTCACATTTATGGATTTAAGTATTGCCGGAGTGAGCCAAATTTTCTTATGTACATTTTTTCTATATAATATTTCAATTTTTCGATTAATATTAAATCCATTTGGTCTACATGATTTTTTGGTCTACATGATGATGTATGTTTTATAGAACTCACTTCGACATACAATAGGTGAACATAGAGATTTTTTTGGTAAAAACAATGGGATAGTGGTCCGTTAAATTAATGATAGTAATGATTGAGTAATGTCGTTCATGGGCCAATCAGTTTGTCATCAGTTCATTCGTGATTAAGATCATGGACAAAACTGATGCCAAACTGAGCGTGTACCATCCGTCTTACAATATCAACGTACTGTCGTGATTTTTAGAATGTCTACGGTTGTCAAGGTTCACAAAAATATGTCGTACAAAAATTAAAAAGACATAACAAATATAGTCACTCAAAGCCACAAACTGATTTGAATTCTAAAGGAAAGAAAGAGTGGTTTAAATAGACTTTTCATCAAAAAGTTAGTAAATATAGAGTATTAACCGACCTACTGAATAATCAGGAAGCGTGTCAAATTAATTTCACGCTGCCGTCTCAAGAAATTCATTAATTAGGCAAGGCACGATCACAATGAATGGAACGTAGCTCTAAAAATTGAAGAGGAGCTATGATGATGAAATAACTGGGATTCTGAAAGGACGTGCAATCGACGGTCTTTCCTATTTCAGTTTCAATCTCGGTTGGCAAGTCAAAACTCCGGGAAATGATTATTGGAATTTCTGCCCCAGAATGGCAAAAATCGACCGGGTAAACTTCCGGAGCGGATTGCGCTCTAATCATTTCCGACTGGATTTGGGACATTATTACTCCGGAACATTCAACCTGGGGTCTATTTGAATGTGAAAATGATGATGTAGATAATCACGGAAATAAAATGTGAAAGACGTGATTTTGAAGGCTTGAGAGAAATTTTGTGATTGATTATAAAACAAAGCAACTGTGAAGAGAATCAATATTTTTTCTACTGTGATTTTCTCATCCTTTGATATTGATTTCATCAAATTTTAATTGATTATTTCCAGTTATTGGGGTATGAAAGTTAGAAAAAAGAATCTATGTGGAAAAAACAGCAAAGGAGTGTTGTGAAATAATTAAAACATCCCTGTTTCTTGTGAGAACATCATTATTATTATGAATGACCTTAGTGCCAATCTCGATTACTTTTCTCTTGATCGAAAATACGGTACTCTCATAACAGGACTTGTAAATTGGTCCCAAGATGACTTCAGTAGATGATTTATACCGATCCTAGGACCTTTTCCCGCCACTCGACCTCAACCTTGAATGACGTAATATGACCTTGAGATATGTACACGTCATATGACCTTGAACATGAAGTTTGACTTTGAGACTGGGTTCGACATTGAGTCGAAGTAGAGAGGTGAATGCTTTTAATAAGAAATTTGGTCTATCCCTCGAATATCATCTGAAAATCAAGACATTCTGCCACTCACGTAGCGTTCAGCAGTTTACACCTGCTCGCTCAGCAAACGGTTGCTGTGATTCGTTCACTCAGAATGAGGATCCAGTGGTGCAAGGATGTATTGCAGTGTTGACACTTTGACAGCAAGGTGTGCGGTACAGGTACAGCCCGGTCAGAACAAAATCACCGCTGAGTGACAACAAAAACAAAGACAGTTCGAGACTTATGAACTTTGAAGAAAATTAATATCAATCTGGTTTGATCTGTTCGCCATTCCGCGTTAATGTCACATCATCAGATGTAGTTTTTCTTTAGAATCGATTGTCTTGAAATCCTTATCTACTTGTGGAGATTTGAACGCCATCTTCAGAAATTCAAATTGTTGTGGCATATACTTGATCAATAATGAAATTGTTGGATTCATTTTCAATACATGCAAAGTTGGAGACACTTTCTGTGACAAATTCAAAATCAGCAAAGTAATTTCAGTCTTCAAGAAAAGGAATACATTCTTAGAAAATCACCTTCCATTTTTCTAGTTCCCATATTCGAACAACCTTCCACACGTGGATCAATATGGTTCCGAAAATTGATGCAGTGTTGAGTGCAGTGGGGAAAATAATGGATACATTTGAGAATGTTTAGCACAGTACCGCCAAACTGTTTGACCTGAGAAAAGCATTCGATTGTGAATCCCATTATATTCTACGTTTTCCCCACATTTAGACAGCGTCTTGCTTATGACCATGAAATATGAGATATCTTGCCTCTAAGTAACGAGATTCCACAAAGTTTAGTTCTTGGGTATTTCAGTTCATCATTTATATAAATGACGGATTCTTTATATTTATTCATATAAATATGTGATACAGGTTGATGATGAATCCCTATCATGCTTTCACCAATGGTCAGTGACCATTGGTTACAAAAAAAAAAGAAATTTTGAAATGTATTCTGAGCTCTTTCGATATCTCATATAAACATTCATCCAATATATAAAAAATTCCGTCATGAAAACCTCACCAAGTTCCTGATACTATCGATCTTTTTCAGTTTTATTGTCATTGATTACACTGATTGTATTTTTGATTAGATAACAATATTTCACATCTGATTATATTCGAATGATGACAGTTACTTATTTTGATTATAATCAAATTTTAGGGACGATCAATCAAGAAGACCTTTGGTGACGAATACAAGAAAGGTAAAAGATAGGATACCACAAATTATACACAGAAAAGATAGAGAACTGTTTCTGCTCAGAGCAGTTTCCCAAATTCTGAGTTCATACGTAAAATTCAAAACAAAGAGGAGCTACGTCTCAGATATCTCATCCGCAAGGCTCCAATTCTGAACCTGCTGTGAGTAGGAACAACATCAGCATTTTAGTACACCTTCGACATTTTATGAGGAAGAAATTAAACATCGTATCTCTTCAACCAGATTGGGCAGCCTGAGAAGGAAGATAATGACGAGTCGAATGCCTGGGTTTGGTCAGATTTAAAAAACTTTTGAAACTCGTTTTGAAGAATAGGAAAGTTAGTGGCGCTCAACATACTTTGGAGAATGGCTGAACAATAAATGATCATGACTTGAAAATATTGAGGCCGGAATCTAATAGACCTTTGGATGTTCCTGAATGTCTGAAAAGAATAAAGTGTGGTATGAGAACAATGAACAGGGACGAATATTGCATTTTAAATGTCCCATTGCGAATTCTAGGAATCACAATTTTCCGCAAATTCATACTAATGTGATTGATGACATGTATTGTTATATAGGGTATTCCATTAAGCGTTTTTTATCTTTCATTTGAAATAAAATAGAGTGTGTGTGAGATCTCGATTTTTTTTGTTTGGGAGAATTGTCGATGCCATTATGTGTGGAAAATAACATCATTCAAAAGTCCGCCACGGCTTCTCTGGGTAGAGTGCATCCGAAACGTCCAATTTGACATGACTGTGGCGCATAAATCGGGCTGAATTTGACCGATGTTTTGATTCATGTTGGCTTCGAGGACCGCTGTAGTTTACGGCTCATTTGCATACACCTGTAACTTCAAAAAAAAACACAAAAAAGTCTGAAGGGGCCAAATCGCACGATCTCGGTGGTCATTTCACATCACCTCGACGTGAGATGACCATGCCCTCAAATCCCTTGTGCAGAATATCCAATTTATTCATTTACTTATTCATAATCAAATATTTCACTTGTTGAAAGGCACAATGGAAAACAAGATGAAGAAACATATCTTTCAATATACAATATCAAGGAAAACGTCAGCTTGAAAAAAGAAAAAACAAAAGGTATTTACAAATGAGTTGCCAAATGAACAATACACACAAATAACATGGAGAGGGATAAACTCATCGATAACATTCCTTCAAGGAGTAGCAGTTTTTTCAATTGAAAAAGTTTTCAATCTTGATTCAAAAATATTTATATTAGGGGCTGCCTTCATATTCACGTCTAATTCGTTGAAAATTTTCGGTCCGAGATAAAGATGGCTTTTCTGGTAGAGGGCTGTTCGATGTGATCTAGGTACTAGCAAATTTCCAGAGCGAGTTGGATAATCATGAGTTTGCTTGTTCGATAAAAAACTTAATTTGTTATTATAAACAAAAATACATGATTCATAAACATATATCCCAACACAACAGGTTTTTGAAAGAGCTCCTGCATGACTCTCTTCATCCAAGTTTAGCAATTATTTGAACTGCCGACTTTTGTAATATGAAAATCCTTTCCACGGACGATCCCGTACCCCAATTCAAAATCCCGTATCGCAAATGACAATGGATAGTGGCATAGTACACACTCAACAAGATTTCAGCATTACAGTAGTTAGACAAGAATTTCAACGCAAAAGTGAGTCGATATGTGATGTCCAGGTGAGTCTTTAATCAACTGTGATGCCTAATAATTTAGTTTCTTTAAAGGATTCTACATGAAAATCATCATCCTCATATATACTGAAAATCTCGGACTCATTTATAACCATAGTAAATTTCATCAGCACAGTTTTAGTTATGTTGAATTTCAGGTGATTTTCACTTGCCCATGTCATAATTTGCTGGTATATCTTTCCAGTATTATCTGATAGAGTTGCCCAGTCTTTCCCTGCTGGAAGAAAATTTGTATCAACCGCATGAAAGTTGTTGAAAATAGTGAAACAAGTCATTCGCAAAACTGATGAAGAAGAGTGGTCCAAGTATAGATCCTTGAGGGACACCTTGCTCTATTTTCCGTGGTTCACTCACAGTGACGTCAACAATAACTTGTTGAATTCTGCCTTGCAGATATGATTTAATTAACTTGTGAGCAGTCCCTCTCACGCCATATCGTTTCAATTTCTGTAGCAGTAGTTCATGGTTCACGGTGTCGAAAGCTCTTGAAAAATCCATAAATAAACCACAAATGTGTAACTTGCAATCAAGAGCATTTATAATGTGTTCACTGGAATCACATAGAGCTGTTTCTGTACTCTTATCCCTTGTGAATCCAAGTTGGTTTGATGAGAGAATGTTATTCATAGAAAGGAAGAAAATTAATTGATTGTTGATATTCAACTCAAATATTTTTGATAAACTAGAAAGCAAACTAATGCCCCTATAGTTTTCATATAATTTTATCACCCTTTTTATAAATTGGTACAACATAAGCAATTTTCAGTTTGTCAGGAAACATTCCATATTCTAGTGATAGGTTAATGATGTGATGCAGCGGATATGATAACTCATGAGCACATTTTTTAGGGGCTTGTTTGAAATCTCATCATAACCACTTGCACCTGAGTTTTTTAGTGTTTTTTATTAAGTCAGTTATGCCATATTCACTAATGGGATGCATAAAAAAGGAGTTTTGGCAGATGGGAACATTATTTTCCATAAATTCAATGTCTATCTCATCATGACACTTCATGGGTGAAAAAAGGGAATTAGAATCATCTGACACATTGTTTTCGACTCATTATTGGATTTTGCTTTCATATGATCAACATGGCGTTTATTATTTTCCTTCAATTCTTCCCTATATATTGTGCAAGATGCTTGCTCAATTTTTATAGCGATCATCTTCCCTGGCACACTCTGAATAGAGCGAAACCAAGCCTTTGAGTTCCTGCGTGATAATATTAGATTTTTTTTTCTATCCACGAAAACGAATTGATGGAAAAGCCACTTCAAAGTAATAATGAATTATATTATGGAATATATCATACGCAAGATTTGGGCAGGTAATGCCATCAAGATCTTCCCAGGACTCTCTACCCAGTAGATCTTTGAACAATTCTATATTTTCCTCTGAGAACACTCTACCAAAATCACAGGATTTTACATCTCGTATACCATTTTGTTCAGTGGAGAACATAATCACTTGAGCAAAGTGATCTGAGATGTGCAAGTCTCTCACAAAGACTTCGTAAGCATTTTCATTTTCAATAATGAAATTATCAAGGCAAGTATTAGTGTTTGCTGTTGTACGTGTTGGAACAGATATTGTATGTTACATGTCGAAACATGCCAGCTGGTCTTGAAATTCATACTATCCACCATGAAATTTAAATTGAAATCCCCGCCTATAATTACATTATTATTATTTCCATTTTCGGATAATAGGGTGAGTAATCCATTGAACAAGTTCAAGAAAGTGATGAAATTACCTGATGGAGGCCTATAGATACATACAAGACATGTACCTGATTTTGCCAGCTTGATACCACAGCATTCAAAGGTTCCCTCTACACAGATGCCAGACAAATCAAGCAAAGATATTTTTAGCAATAGGTCATCATGTTTGTAAATTGCTACTCCTCCGTTCATCTTTATATTTCTACAGAAGGAAGAATGTGGCATGACTGTCTGGCACGTAGCGGCGTTCTGTAGAAACTACATGTCGTTTGTTTCTAGATCATCCAATTCAGGAAAAAAAGTTGGTAATCTTTGACCTGAAGTGCTCGTCGTTGACAGTGAAAACCTAGCCATCATTGTTCTCAAAACATTGGGAACGTAATATCCTAAACGAAGCATTTTCGGACATGAGTTCATATAAAATTTTTTTCTTAAAATTGTCTCGGGAATACATTACTTGAATATTTCAACGTACTTTTATGTTACACCCTGTATAAATGGCAACTGAGTTGACAGATGTCGCTTCAACAAGTTAGCTGTTATCAATATCAATGTTTCGGAAGTTCCTGTTGGAAGACGCTATAGTTCTATGTATATGTAGAATGTATTTGTGATGTGTTCATTCCTCGTCGGAATCATTCACATTTTCCACGGTAATATAAATGGAAATGAATGAACATTGAATCCGTGCACTTGCTCCTGGGACAATTATTATTGATAAACGTCGCTGGAAATCTGCACCACAACAAACCGTATGCTGTTGACAGAAATCATGCCGTTTATTTTTCCGGAAATAGAATATAAACGCGGCGATTTGAATAAATGCATAATACCTAGATAGGAGTTCCTGCTATATTCAGAGTTGTTCGCAATGAGGCGCTTTTGCATACAAGAAATTGCTCGAATAATTGTTCGTGATCACGTTCATTTTGGCTTTATTGGCCTTTTTGAGATCACTTTCATGAATATTCAACATCTGAATGTTCGATTATGCATTGAATATTGGAGGAATTTATATGGAACTGCTCAAACTTTTGCAGAAAATGTTTTTTTATGTTTATAGTAACAGACGTTTCCTCTTCTTTATTTTTTTGTTGTTTTTTCAACATCTGGAGTTCCATTTGGAAAGATTGGACTTCTTGCTAGTAACAGATCCCTTCTTCGGATTCACTTCTTTGACTGAAGTCCCAGGAACATCTTTAGCCAACAAATGAGAAAAAAATCGACTAATATCATAATGGTTATACATGAGAGTTTGAAGCATCCTGACTGCGGCTTCAACATACAAAATTTTCCATCACGTAAAGATTATTTTTATTTTAGACAAAATGTTCCTTTATTTTAGGGAAATATACGATCAACACAAGAACCGTCCAACCGGTCGGTAGCCGGGCGGTTCGACGTGTTTGCTTTGTTCACTCAGTCAATCGGCTGCATGTTCGACTTTCACTTGGTATCGTCCAACCTGTGTTAGGAATCACACGTTGAAAGGTAAGACCTTGTTAGTCCTTAGCTCGCACAAATTTCGACTTCTGTGGGTTGTTGTTCGTAGGGGTGCGATAGCTGGTTAACGGGAGACACATATTTTGAACATATTTCCAATACACATGAAAAAACATTCAAATGAAATCTTTTATGCATAACCTTTTTGCAAATGTTGACTTTCGTTTATATGTTTCATTGTTTTGCCTCATAAAAAATCAACAAAAATCCCCCATCATTGCTATATCCCATCTGCCTTGGTAACGTTGCTTCATTGTCGATATGTTTTGGTGGAACCTTTCCCTTAGTTCGTCACTGACAGCACCAAAATGCACCCACGGGGGAATGCAAGAAATGGACTTTGAGAGACATGCGACATCCCATTCTGCAGTAGTTTTCAAGTAGTTCTTCTACAAGTGTTTCTTAATTTTCTACTTTCTCATTTTCTAAAAACTCCGAAACAATTCTTTTGAAAGAACTCCACGCAGCTAATTTAACATACTCAATTTTTGTTCAAACTGTTGATCACTTAGTAGTTTTCTAATTTGTGGTCCAACAAATATACCTTCCTTGAGCTTTGCATTACTTAATTTTTGGAAAAACGAGTTTAAGATATTCAAACGCATCACCTTCTTTGTCTAATGTTTTCACAAAATTTTTCATTTCAGTTTAATGTATAATGGAGGTGAAAAAATGTTTTTGGGATCAAAAACAGGCATATTCTTCACGTTTGCTTGACCTGGAATATATTTATCTCTCGGAGGCCCTTTTTTATTTGATAATGACTCTGTGTTGCCCTACTGTTCCAAAGGCAAAAAAAAACAGCAGAACTTCGTAAATCCGCCTTGAAGACCTAGTAATAGTCCTATGACTTTTAAGTCACCACATATTTGCCATTTATACGTATTGTAATTTATACCATTTAGAATAAGTGCATTCTTTAGTGTGTTTTCTTCATGGTAACTGCATGTGCAAGACGAATAGAGGGTCTTTTGTTACCATTATAGAGCAAAACAGCTTTTCAATTTGTTTTAGAAGAATCTAGAAATAAACGCCATTCGTCCGAGTTATGTGCATATCCAAATTTTTTCATTACACCATTTGGATTTATACAAACACACATTTTATCCTGCAAATCCTGAAAAACGAGAATAGCTCATGGTTACGGTTCCTAAATATTGTAACTTTGCTTTTAGGGCTGGTAAATTCCTTTGTTGTATTCTAGACCTTAAAAGTTCAGCATTCTCTTTGGACAAGTGAAGGTCCCGAACTAGGTCATTTGGTTCAGGTTGTTCGATTAAATGGGGTATTCTTTCAGCACTTTCGGAAAAATAAGGGCGGAAACCTGCCTGGTCATCATACATTTCTACATATTCCTGCCAATTTGCTGGGGATGTTGAAACTGGTAAACCTCCTCCATGAAGAACCGGCCTTCTTGTAGAAGGACGAAAATACAATTTTGTGTTTGCTCTTTCTTGAAAAACCAGACACGTTTGTCATGCAACATGTCATGTATGTCATGTTGTTTCTCGCCAAATTGGAACTGCCTTTGGCAGTTCCAATGATTTGGCCATTCAACCAGTTACTTAGAATTGCTGCACAGGTTTGGCACAGGAGCGCAATCCCGATCTTGATCACCAACAGCACATCCAAAATACATACTTATGGTAAGCTACTTTGGTCATTTGATTTGGGTGCGAACTGACCACATATAAAGTGATAACTTTCTGCGGGATAAACGCAGCCACGTTTCTGCACTTTGGACATTTTTGTACTGTTGCGTACGTCGAGTTCAAATATGTGATACTGCGTTTACAGGGGTCAACTCATTTTATTCACAAAGATAACACTAATATAATAATCTCAATATTCGCGTGTTTGCTCACCTTGCTTCTCTAGTACTAACTCACTACTACTCGTGTTAAACCAATATTGATTGTCAACCTGCTACTTTTATGGCGGTTCCGTATTTCTGTTATTTTCTGGAAACTCCGAGTATCGGAAGTTCGAGAAGCGGCGTTACAAGTCTCATACACAGTGGAAGCAGATTCGAATACTGGACAGAGCCGCTATGTTGCCAAATTTTAAACAATTCTCTCAATTTAGAGAAAAAGCAAATTTGGAATGTCGTGTTCATTAACTCAAAAATCTTACGTGTTAAGTAATCTTTACTATTATTTTCGCATTTAGGGACCAAAAATTAACAAAGAACTACCCTTGGCATTACAGTCGTAAAACTAGTGATAATCAGTATTGACAACTTTTTCAGAAACATTGTAGTCAAAATCAGCGAAAACAATTTTTTGTCATCTAGATTTGAAAAATATGTTAGATGCACAAGGCACAATTGAACATAATTCAACAGTATCCATTTCTGATCGTGAATATTTTTTTGGAGGGTTGCCTTTATTGCACTTTCTGCTTCTACGCAGACCAATTTTATAAGGAGCATTCTCTTGCACTTATTTAGATTCCATAGCATGTTAGGGAACCAATGTGAAATTTCAGATGGAACTGCTCAAATTCAAAATTCTCTATCGATACAGTACAGTACGATACAGTAGAATAAATATTCATTAATAAATGGAGCTACATGAACTCAAGACATCAAAACGGACAAATCATTTGAAACTGGGTATTGTAAAGGAAGTGAAGGTGAACGTTCCACATTCAAAAAGAGGTTATTTTTAAATTGAAGGGAATAAGTTTGATCTACTTATGTAATCGATGACATCGTAATGACATTCATTCACCTGTTTGATTAAATCCCAGCCAAGAGGAATCTTATTGGAATTGAAGGGGTTATATTTTTAGGAGTGATTAAGTTTTGGGAAAGAACGTTTTTGGATTTCTACTACTTCATCTTGATACAAAAAAATGTGGTAATCTCCCAAAGAAAGAAAGAGAGTAATTAATTGTCTAATTGATTACGAGATTATTTTGTCTTTTGAGAATTTATAAATGTATACAGAGTTCTGCAATGAATCATCTTTTACAGGAATGGCCATTTTTCATGCATAATCTCCTTAGGTTATGAACAGCGCGATAAAGACAAAACTTTTCTAGTTCAGACGACACCTGTGCGTCCGGAGACATAATAAAACTTCAAACAGATTGTACCTCAAGAATAACTCATATAGTGCACTTCTATATTCGCGATTATAAAATTCAGTCTTCTGTAATCTTCTTTGAGGGATCGCAGGCTGGAGAGAAAGTAGCACGCAACTTAGCCAAAAACTATATGAAAACATTGAAGTAGGTAAGTACCTACTTCAATGGAATTGGGCAAGTTTCGGATATGCAGTTGGTTACCTCGTTCACAGGCAGATGGGGCGACGACAAACCTGTTGTTTGTTGTAGTCTTCAGCTTAGTTCGAGGAATGATACTCTGACGGAATTAGATTTTCAATTATCGGAAATCATCGACTGTATGTTGATGATATACACTACCTTGCACTGACGAGTGGCCAAACAGCTCGAAACCGGTCTGCAAGTGTGTTCCAATAATTGAAAATCTATTGCGGCAGTTGTATCGCCAACAGCATATGCAGGAATAACTTCAGTGAAGAATCCTGCACTGGCACCTGTCGGATATATTCCAACGCCCTTCGTGGTATTAGCCAAGGAAGTAGTTGTTTTATGATAGGCGTCAGTCCATTAACCTACTGTGTAGGGTGTTGAGACTGGACAGAACGAATTGTTCTTTTAGATGATTTGTTTTACTTCAATTTTCATTCAATTTGATGATATGGTATTCATATAAACAGCTTTTCAATTAGCATAATATACGCGACATTTGTTTTTTGAATCAAAATCGATACCAGTGAGCCATTTAGAAAAATAGTCATAGTCCTGTAAACTCATGAAAGAAAAATAAGGTTTATTCAGATTAGATTACTTTACTTGACGCTTCTACAACCTCATATCAATTATGGAACCATTGTTTGGGGAGCAATAACTGATGACTATCTCAGCACATAACTCAAAAATGGCTCATTGAAATCATTCACTATACAAAATACACGTACTCGTCTGAAAATTGTTATGCAGAAACATGATTTTTAAAAGTTTTTATTAAACTTGACTTGTATGTATGTTATCATATCTTGCAAGTTCAATTCGACCCACTTCCCGGTATCCGGGAAGTTTATTCTAATAATAGTTTTTCTCGTTCCTAAATTTTTTCTGTCGAAGGACTCTCCGTTTTATAGATGGGCTATCGATTGAAACTAAAAAATATAAAATAAAATAATGATAAAAAAACTTTTAAAACAAGCTTTGATAATAATAATAATAAATCTTTATTTTTCAGTTAAAAAGCATAAATGTATGAATACATTCCAGCAGTAACTGACAAAAACGTTATAATTGATGAAGAAATGAATTTAAATGATATGAACACAGTCATAAGTTATTAATATAAAAGAAGTAAATCATATAATTATATAGAAATTTAAAAAATTCATAGAACCCATTGACTTAATTAAAAAAGACACAACAAGAACATATTAGCAAAAGGTTAAAAGTGTCATAGTACAAATGGCATGTGTCAGTTGAAAAACAACAGCACAAATATAATATTTGAATTGTCAACAAGAAAACATCTTTTTCTACCCCGTACTCTAACAATACACTTATATGACCATAATCCATTTCATAATGATATCCATTATGATACAGATTTTTCATAACGATACAGATTATCAACCAATAGAAACCCATAATTTTTCAATCAAGAATCCTGTTCCTTTGTTTGTCCTAGATTCTAACCTAAGTAAATAATTGCTTTACTTGTCAAAATCAGTTTTCATATTACCTACCTACCTACCTATATTATCAAAATGTCTGAAAACAGCGATATAGAAGGAATACCATCGACTCCAATATTTTTAAAAGATCAGATTGATTACAGTTGTTATATTCAATATAAATATAATTAGAATCTTTATAGTTTTCATATATCCATGATAATACCATTAAGTTTGTGTTTTTTTAAAAAATATGAGTTAATTACTGTAAATGTGTTCAATACAAATATAATATTTATAGTTTTTCATTATTTATCGGGTTTAGAAAAAATAGCGTATGCAACTCTCATGTAATGGTTATCAATACACTCGCATATACCATACAAAACTCGCCTTCGGCTCGTTTCGTATTCCGGTTAATGCTCGTGTCTTAATAACCATCATTACATGATCGTTGCATAATATGCTATTATAAAATATACTATTCACTACGTCATTCATATATGTCATAAATTCACTAATACTGTAACAGTTCTCCTCAATAAGAAATGCTTCAAGTCTGGATTTAAAAATATTAATATTTGGAGATATTTGGATAGAGATTAAAAACTTTGCATCCCAAATATAAGTGACTTTTTTGGTATAGGTTAGTTCTGTGCACAGCAGGCACAAGAAAATTTCTGGATCTAGTGTCATATTGATGATCTGTTCTATTGAAGAATTTACCTTTATGTTTGTATACATATACACTGTGTCCGTAAAGTATGGAACAAATTCATTTTTAGCTAAACAGGTCATTTTAAGAAATAATCCTGAAACACGTCGATTTTTTATATTAATTTACCGTATTTTGAAATAATAATCTAATATACAGGGTGAATTACGTTCAAGTAATGACGCCACCGTCATTTTTTTAATGGAACACCCCCATTTTGTCTCAATTTTCGGATTACTCTAGCTGAGCTGATTCCAAAAATGTATCACATGTTGATTCCAATTGGTACAGGGTGGACAAAAATACAGTAGTTGTGTGTGTGCTAATAAAGTAACGCGTAACATTATTTATTAGGTAAATTAACAATATCATCAAAAATACTTGTCTAGCGTCAGAATATGCTGGAATACATGACTTTATATTAAATGTTCGAACTGCAGCCCTTGCTGTATTTGACAGTAACCCAAACGGTGTACAAATTCTTGTTGAACCTTGTGTATGGTTTCTTGCGTAATATTGTTTATTTCTGTTCGAAGGATTTGAATCTGGTGACCTCGCTGGCCATTCAGTGGATCCACGTCTACCAATCCACCTGTTCGGAAAAATTTCATCTACGTACCTTCTAACATCTACATCCATCCTGTTGAAACCATAAACTTTCATGAAAACCTCCAGGATTACGTCTGCTGGGAAATAAATTACGTAAAGTAGGTACTTGATACCCCCTTAAAAACTCAAGGTACTTTGCCCCGTTTGAATTACCTTCGAAAAAGTAGGGTCCAATGATTCGATTTCGTACAATTCCAGCCCAAACATTCACCTTTTGAAGGTATTGTGTATGATGCTCACGCATCCAGTGGGGGTTTTCTTTTGCCCAGTATCTACAATTCTGACGGTTAACCTCAACATCTAACGTGGAAGTGGACTCATCAGAAAAAATAATGTTTTGTATCAAGAGAGGGTCTCGTTGACATTTATCCATCATTTCTTCGCAAAGTTGGAGTCGTCTATCGGGATCATCTTCGTTTAATTCTTGCACAAGTTTGATTTTATAAGGATGCCATTTTTCAAGCTTCAATAGTCTGTGTATCGTTGTTTTGCCAACACCGATTTCGCGACTAACATTACGAACAGAAGTGTGCGCATCTTCTTCAAAACTCAGTAAAACATCTAATGCTGTATCAGCATTTGCAGGGGGACGACCTGATTTGCGTACATTTGCAACCGTACCAGTTTCTCGAAATTTCGTTTCTAGCTTACTGACTGTTGAACGCGTTATAGGTCTTTCTAGATATTTATCATTAAACAAATTGTACACTTCCATCTGAGTTCGCGATCTGTCTCCATACCCAATCATCATAAGTATTTCAATTCTTTGTTTTACATTTAACTCCATTTCTACTTTCAATTAAATCTAAGCAATCATTCGAATATTCACGAATACCAAAAATATTGTAGTACTAAACTGTCACTGAACATCAATAAATTACTAAACAAATAATGATATTTCACAAAAAACTAGACGACTATGTTTTTTATAGATGTATATAAAAAATAATTTCTTTCATATTCTGTCTGCTAGACCACAAGTACCAAACATGTTTGGAAACAGCTCATTTTTATTACTCTAAACATGTAGCAAACTACGGGGTGTTACATTTAAACAATAAGTATTTTTGATAATATTGTTAATTTACCTAATAAAGAATGTTAAGCGTTACTTTAAAATGACCTGTTTAGCTTGAAATGAATTTGTTCCATACTTTACGGACACAGTGTATACACAGTTCATACAGATACAAGCCTGTCAAAGTTAATATCTTTAGTCGTTCAAAAGCCTCTCTACATGACTGCCTACAATTTAGTCCTGCAACAATTCTCACAGCAAATTTTTGCAGAGCGAAAACACGTGACCAAGAGGTACATGTACTCCAGTCAAGAATACCATATCGCAGATGACAGTTGATGTTTGCATAATAAACGATTAGTAGTATGTTTTCGTGACAATGATTTGATAAGAACTTTAACGCATAACAATTTTTTTCTTAACTTTTTACAAAGTATATCGACGTGTGGTTCCCAGCACAATTTATAGTCGATTGTTAGTCCAAGCAACTTAGTCGTTTCACTAGCATATACATTCATGTCATTGTCTTTAGAAATTTTAAACTATTCCATAGTTCCCCTCAAAGTAAATTTCATCAAAGAGGTTTTAGATACATTTACCGTTAGATGATTTATTTCGGACCACTGCATTACTTTATTATATACCATTTCTGATGTTATCACAAGTTCAGTAGTATCTTCGCCAGTTATGGCGTGCCCTAAAAGATCAAAATGAAATTTTGAATCACATCAAACACATTCATTTATGACCTTACAGAATTGAAATTATAATAAAAGCTTTTCGCGATTATTTCAATTTGTAATTGAAATTTTGTAATTAGGTATGCACCTACTAAACTTGTAAGCAACTCATAATGTTTGTTATTAGATAAAAGTGCCGTGAATGCTTAAAATGTGGAACTTTAACCTTGAATAACTTTTGTGCACACATAGGATTTATCGGGTTCGAAATTTATTGCAGTACCTAGTTGATCTGTCAGAATGTTTTTAATTTAAATTTCATCTGACTGAATATGTAGAAATTTCTTCTAGGTATCGCGACAAGCTTTTATAATAATTTCAATATTGTAAAGTCATAAATGAATGTGGTTAATGTGATTTAGAATTTTATTTTGATCTTTTTAGTGCACCTGAATAAAAGCTTGTTTTAAAAGTTTTTTATCATTATTTTTCAACCTGTAAGCAACTGTATATCTAAAAAGTCTTTTGATATTTCATTTCGACGGCCACTCACACAATACAAGATTCCGTTATAAATCCTCTAAAATACCTAAGGTCAATACGGCCAAAAATCAAAGATTCTATGTCTACCTCTGCATGTCTAATAGTATATGCCCAACTTCTCCAAGAAATGAAGGTTTACCAACATATAAATTCAAGAGAGATTTGACAACTTGGTTCTTAACCATTTCAACCGATGATGTGAAAAAATTGTTAGAAGGAAGAAATCATAGACGATTGTACTTTTTTAAAAAAATCTTACATTAATTAATACATATACGTTTGAAATATATTTTTCCGTTAACCAGCTATCGCACCCCTACGAACGACAACCCTCAGAAGTCGAAACTTGTGCGAGCTAAGGACTAACGAGGTATTACCTTTCAACGTGTTGGACGATAGCAAATGAAAATCGAGCGTTCACCCTGGGGCTTGAACCATCGACTCACAGATCGGCCGATTGACTGAGTGAACAAAACACCCACGTCGAACCGCCCGGCTACCGACCTTCCGACCATTACTTGGTTTTTCATGATTTCTAATGGCAACTGAGCTATTTTCCATATAAATATGATGTTATTTTGTTCCCGTAGATTGAAATTATATGTAGTTGGTAATCTGTTTTACAATATTTGTGTATCAATTTACTCCAGTTTGTGCTGTGTTGTTTTGAGATCCGAATTAGATATGGCTCCACAAACAGCAATAGTATAAGAATGTAGTTTTTTCCTGCACAAGGTCCAACCTTGATAAAAACGAAGCTGCATCTTCAGTATTATTTGTTGTTTCTTTTTTGGGTACTGTGTTCAACCTACTCCTATCTCCGCCTGTGGATTTATACTTACATCCTGTGATTTTGAGTTCAAAATTTTTTCCTTATGCAGAAGATCTTTACTTACAGGAGCCCAAAATTTTCACTTGACTGATATATTAGAATATAGTATCATCTTACTTTCATAATAGAGAGAGAGAATAAACTGTATTGTCATGAAAGTAATCTTGTGTACAAAGTTTCACTCAATCTATAATACAGTTTATATGTGAAAACAAAGTGCAGGCTTCTGTTGAATAATAAACAAATAAGATATTTTCAATGTTTTTAACCAATACCAAAAATAAAAATCTGCTAAGAGAACAAAGACGTCGTCTAAGCAAGTCAGCCAGAAAATCTGTTGATATTAGGATATATAACAAATTACCTGACGAACACAACACAAAGCAGAAGTCAAGAAAATATGCATGGTTGTAAGGGGTGGAAAACGCAACCCCCAAAATTAATTTTCAATGTAGCTTTTTGTCTTATTATTTGTTTACTATTTGAAAATATGTTTTCGATAGATTGAAATTATATGTAGTTGGTAATCTGTTTTACAATATTTACGTATCAGTTTACTTCAGTTTGTGCTATGTTATTTTGAGATCTGAATTAGATATAGTTCCACAAACAGCAATAATATAAGAATGTAGTTTTTTCCTGGACAAGGTCTAACCTTAATAAAAACGAAGCTGCATCTTCGGTATTATTTGTTGTTTTTTTTTGGGTACTGTGTTCAACCTCCTCCTATCTCCGCCTGTGGATTCCTACTTATATCCTGTGATTTTGAGTTCAAAATTTTTCCCTTATGCTGAAGATCTTTACTTACAGGAGCCAAAATTTTCACTTGACTGATACATTAGAATATAGTGTATCTTACTTTCATAATAGAGAGAGAGATAATATACTGTATTGTCATGAGAGTAATCTTGTGTTGACTCAATCTATAATACAGTTTCTATGTAAAAACAAAGTGCAGGCTTCTGTTGAATAATAAACAAATAAGATATTTTCTATGTTTTTAACCACTTTCAATTGTAACTCCTATATGGACATTCTCAAACTAATATCATTTGTATTGTATTAGTTTGAGAATGTCCATATAGGACGAAACTGCAAGATTATCATCATAAAATTTTTGTATATTATAATATAATCTATCGCTTAAAAAACCTTTCACAGCCTTCCTGAAGCATTGTAGAGACTTTATTTCTGTTACATTCTTTGGCAAGTGGTTGAACATTTCACAATCATTGTAGACAAAGGAATCCTTTATGACTGATGTCATTGGTATTGGCAACTTAATATTGTTGAACTGTTATGTCACATAATGGGTTGGTGAGGATTGAAATTTCTTCAAATATTCCTTGATTAAACACAACGTTTCCATTATAAAGAAAGAAATCACTGTTAAAATTTTGTGAATGGTAAAGAGTAATCTACAAGAGTCTGTACTTTTTGATTTGCTCATATATCATAAGACTCGTTTTTGCAAAATTGAAATATTTTGTAATAGATAACCACTACCTACGCCCCAAAATGGAATCCCATATCTCAGATGAGATTCCACTAGAGAAAAATAAACAGTCTTAGCTGCTGTTGAACCAAGTTTATTTGCAACTACTCTGACTGCATAACAACCAGACGACACTTTATTACACAAGGCATAAATATGGTCTTTAGTTTTCTATCGATATGTACTCCTAAAAATGTTAAGCTACTTGCGTTCTCAGTGATGGCATTCCAATGGGTGTATTGTCAAATTCACATCTGAAAGTTACTATGTTAGTTTTCGAAATATTCAGAGACAGCCGATTTGAATCACACCAACTCTTTACTTTCATCATATCGATGGATATGATTTTAATTGAATCATTTGCATTGTCCGATTGCCAAAATATGGTAGCATCGTCTACAAATAGTGTGAATTTTCTTGAGATATTTATATTTGTCAAATCGTTGAGATAGATGAGAAACAATGTTGTCCGTAGTTTTGAACCTTAGGCACACAATTACGTTTTCTACCAATAGATAATTGTAATGGTTAGAATCAGATATATCTTCAATATCACATAATTTATATTTATATACGCTCCGTGGGATGCTCCATTTTTATTTGTATTTATTTTTGTTGGATAATTATAAGCAATAAAATATATTATTATTATGTATTCAAGAGTATATCCTGATATCTCGATTTTTGAAATATTGAAGCAATCCATTAGAGAAGAGGATCTTTGTCATCAATTTCTCTTTACTGTCCTAGCAGTCCCCATCGCGGAAGTTAAACGGATAATCGACGAGAAATCCTCTTAAAATTGAACGTTTCCTACCCCTTATTCAATATGGATGGTCGCTTTGTACCTTTTAACTTTTATTATGCTGGTAACATATTGGATGCACCCTCTCTTGTTCCCTAAGGAAATTTTGTTCTTCATTTCGTTATTGCAAAATACTCTACGAAATATTAAAATATGAATGGCTGTCGAAGGTTCCAGAGCTATGGATAGAAAGTCTCGGAAGAGACCGATTCGACTTTCATCCTGATTCCTTCCTACAAGTTGAATAGTTTCGGAAATTCAATTCAGAATTTGCGAACGTTGTTCCAACGAAATTCAGTGGTCCCCATCAATAAATATTTCTTATTAAAATATCACTTCATTTGGTAGATCATAGTCCCCGCTGTATCTGTCTTTCTGTCTGAATGTGAAAACGGTATACGATTATAATTCATTGATTTTTCGTCTAAGTTGGTTGAACTATGATGATAAGCAATTGGAAGAGGTTACCATTGCAGCCTGATTTCTTGGAGTTTCAACAAAACAACATATTAACAGGGCTTTCCAAAATACTTTGGTTGTTTCTTCACCCTGAATTTCAAGTGAGCTTTTCTTCCACCTTCCATTGCTACTCCGTAGCTCTTTATAGTACGTTCAGAACATTTCTATATGTTGAAAGAGCTTCGTCTCTCAGCTTCATCATAAGTTTTGAATTATCACGTAGGCATTGGGCCATTACTAGTTTCTCTCTACATTTCAAATTTCTACCAGTATTTTTTCTGAGGACAGAACACAAGCACTACAGGAAAATCCGTAAGGTGATTTAAGTGCGGTACTTGTGCAAAAGTAACGATTCATGTTATATTTCAATCGCTGGAAATCAAATTCATTTGGAAAAACGTTCTTAGTAGAACTTCAAAACAACAACAAAACAACCAAAGTCCGTCGCGTATTTCTGATATGTACAGCTCTTGGTTGAATCAAACGTGCCAAGTCACTTGAATAACTTGCGTGTAAGTATCTATACAGGGTGTAACTGAATAAGTGTAAAACATTCAAGGAGGTGATTTCTCTTCGAAAAAAAGATAGGATCTTCCATATAAAGAAATTTCATTGGAGCATCCCTTGTTAACATACTGCCCCTTAAAGGAGGTACATAAAATTTGTATAACAATTTTTGTCACAAGCACTGAGAAAATTACAATATTGAAATCAACCTGACGTTTTGTACTACCAAAAAGACACTTATCCAGTAATTTATTTGGTTTACCCCATGGTTGTAAGGGGTGGAAAACGCAACCCCTAAAATTTATTTCCAATGTAACTTTTTGTCTTATTATTTGTTTACCATTTAAGAATATATTTTCGATAGCCTGTTTCATTCTAAACAAAAAATGTCTCTTGGGTTTTTTGCCCAAAATAAACCAGTTCGCAGCAAAAAATTATTTTACGAACAACTATTTTATTATTGTTATTTTGTAGTTAGTACCTGCATTAAACGATTAAAGGTTAATAAACAAAACTTATTTATTAATGAAAAACACACAACATGTAGAAATCATTGTGAATGTTCAATATGCCTACCTTCAGACATTACGCATGCGTCTAGACGTCGGCGCATTGAGCCACGTATTCGCTCAAATATTCCTGGAGTCTCTCTGATCACCCTGCACGCATCGATGATGCGGTTTCTTAAGTCTTCTACATCTCGAACAGGAGTACGAATGCAATACTGGATACTGGATGCAATACAAATGCAATACTGGATGCACTTCTCTTAAAAATTGAACATATGCTTCACCATTTGATCAAGGAGGTAGAAAATGAAGACCAATTAAATCATCCCCAATAACTCCGAGCCACACTTAATGAGGAAACTATTCTTGATGGTTAATTTCGACAATAGCGTGAGGGTTTTTATCAGCCCATATGTGGTAATTATGAAAATTAATAATCTTGTCCCGAGAAAAACTACATTCGTCTGTGAATTTTATCGTCTTCAGAAAGTCACAATTTCTTCTAATCATTTCCAGCATCCAATTGCAAAATTCAAAACGGTTCGAAAAGTCTCGCGGTAACAGTGCCTGTACTCGTTACAGATGGTGAGGGTATAAGAGTTGTTCCTTTAAAATTCGAAATATCGTCATATGATCAACATTTAGTGGAAAGTAATCTTTCTATCACTGGTAGTAGGTTGTTCTTCAATCAAATTAAGTACTGCTTCCTCAAGCTGTGATATTCGTACTTCTCGATGGCGACCACAATCCTGCATTCTTTTATCAAATGAACCATATTTTCGTAATCGTTGATGAAGTCGAGCAAATATTCTATGTGAAGGATGCTGCCGTTGAGGATACATTTCAGCATATCTTCTAGAAGCTGCTAACCCATTCCCCTGAACAGACCGTAAACGTAATGCATATCGGCTATTTCCTCATTAGTGTATGCCATTTTAATAACAAGTGAATTATTAAAGTAACAAATTAAGAACAGAATAACAACACACAATTAGTATTAATTCAATTTTGAAAATTCACAAACTGACTGCGTCATACCAATTTAATTGTCACTATCGCTAATAGCGACCTACCAGATAGATAGTAGAAGTCATCTGGATTACAAATATTGGTGAATATATCTGATTGGAGAAACCGATAGCAAATGAGAAATACAGCCTCTCAACTCAATTCCGAGAGAATTGATGGCCTTTTTTCTCTGAAACTCAATTCACTTATCCATCAAAATATGGTCGATCTTCCCCTATATATAAACGACATATCTCCATATACGCCGTTTTTATTTCAAAGACTATTAATCCTCATAACTGCCAGCGATATATGCTCCAACGGACATAACATTTTATATATGGTGATTGATAAGACGATGAATTGATTTCTCATTTTTCGTATGCACCGCTATTAAATTCGTAATTTATGATTCGAAGTGAAAAATTGTTTTTTTACTTTCAGAAATCGAGATGCATGAAATATATAAGTGTTTATTTTCGTTACTTTCCAATTGTAAGATTTTGTTAGTTTTGTTTCAATTTTTCCTTTCCCGAATTCAGAACTACTTATCATTTTCACACTTTTATATTGCACATATTTTTTCAGCTGACGGATTTTCAACCAAAAGTTTAATAATGAAAACAGTATTTCCCAAAATAAACAATACTGAATGATACTTTGCTTTCAAATGGTTTTCCAAGGAACAAAGTACTTTAGTGAAAACTCTCCAGAAAATTATACAGAAGATTATTTTGAATATGAATTGGAAGACAAAGTTCAACCGAAACAAACTACCCCCAAGGATATGTACATAAAAGTGATTCCTTTCATCCCTGCAGTGATAAATTAACAGCCTACAATTCAATGTTACGGAGCTTTCTCGTTACCTTCGTCTGCTAACAATCTGGAAATTAAAACAGTTATGCAGATAGTACAGAATAATGATTTCAACGCAGACACAATCCAGAAGTTAGTGAGAAAACTAAGCCTCAAATTTACGTATAGATTAATATACCCTCAGATCAAACAATCAGAAATCAAAACTTAGAAACTTTAACATATGTAGGCAAAAGAACAGTGACGATTGTTGGATTTTTCAGAAAGAACGATGTGGAGATGGGGTTCAGGCTGAAATGTTATCTAATTACCTTTTTGATGCCAAAGATAAAATGAACCAGATGGACTAATCTGGAGTTTGTTAGCTTAAGTTTCCGGAGTGTAATAGTGTTTGTGTTGGACAGTGTGGTTGAAGTTTCTCAAAACAGTATGATGAATATGGAAGGTCCTTCATGGAAGGTAAAAATGATTCGACTTTATCAAACCATTCCTTGGAATACAATTAGAAGTTCCCGAATCTGAAAGATACAAAAAGTTTGCACTATGCAAGCAAGGGTAGGAAAGTCAATTATTTGAAATCCTTGGAAATTCATAAGCATGAGCATGACGGATGTCACTTACTAAATAACCAAATTGACCTGGTCTACTTGCCGGTTTTCACAATACCTCACCCACATTGCCACAGGTGAACAAAATTCAGGTCTCACCCACATTGCCACAGGTGAACAAAATTCAGGTAATGAAGTCATTGAAGACTGTCTGTTATAACCTACTGTAGTTATATAAGTATATAAGGATGTAAGTTGTAAATTATTTCATCTTTTCTCATCAACCAATTCACCCCGAAAAGATGAATAGAAACAACGAAAAACCTAGACTATCGAGATGGCGCAGCTTTCTGGCACAAATTCAAAATCATCACAGGACAAAAACGGAAATCCATCAGTCACCTCGAGATTGACGGCAACATCATTTCCAATCCACCAGAAAAAGCAGAAGCCTTTCGAGAAAATCTAGAACGCACATTCCAACTCCCAAGAGATATCCATTTTGACAACCAACACTTCAACCTCATTCAACGTCAAGTATCCGCCCATCTAGGCAGATATCCAGGTCAGATTCCCCTCGACCCAAACTGTCCCCTAAGAGCCCCTTCAGTGAGGAAGATATCCTCCAAGCCATCCACCACGGAAAAAATACAGCTCCTGGACCCGACTCTATAAAACGAAAAATTCTGAAAACCTCCCGATACCGCCCTAACACATCTAAAACACGTCCTGGATGCATGTCTGGAACATGCATACTCTCCACTCTCCTGGAAACTGGCAAATACTGTCCTGATCCCGAAACCCCACAAAGACCAAACCAATCCAGACTCTTATAGACCCATTAGTCTCCTCAATGTTCTCGGCAAACTCCTAGAACGATTAATCACAAACAGACTAAATCTCTTCAAACATGAAAACAACATCGTCCCTCCTCACCAACCAGAACATTCTATCCAAAACACGCTAGTCGAATTAAGTACACACATCACCCAGAACATCAATTCTTCCTTTGGTACTGTCGCCAACCTCCTAGACATAGAAAAAGTATTCGACAAGGTCTGACACGCGGGCCTGATCTGGAAACTAATTCAAATCCAACTTCCACCACACTTTATCAAACTAGTCGCCTTCTATCTCACCAACTGACAAATCTGCGTAAAAGTCGGCGAATCCCTACCCAAAGCCGGAGTCGGCGAATCACCCCCAAAGCCGGAGTCCCCCAAGGCTCTATCCTTGCACCCACCTTATTCTTAATCTATGTGAACGACACTCCCACCTCCCAAAAAATCCTGCAATATGCGGATGACACTATCCTATACGCATCTGCAACCAGCACTCGCATCCTACAAACAAAAACCCAGACAATGATTGGCTACTTCTAGCAATGGTGCAATAAGTGGCGAATCAAAATAAATCCCGTCAAAACCCAAACAATTCTCTTCAGACACCCAAACACCACTACCCGTCCTAAACGTAACACTAACGACTTGAACCTCAGACTGGTAGGAGAAAACCTCCACCTCCAAAACTCGGTGTCCTACTTGGGGGTTACCTTCACAAGTACCCTCAACTGGGAGACCGACCTCTCAGAAACTCTGGACAAAGTCCGGAAAAGAACAAACCTCCTAAAGGCTCTGAGAGGCAAGCTCGTAGAAGCAGCAGTAAGACCCTCTTACACGCATACAAAACCTGTATAAGACCTGTCGTGGACCACGAAGCCACGATCTACAGCACCCTATCCCAAAGACAAGTCCACCGAATAGTAAGAACCGAGAGAAAATTCCTAAGAAATATTCACAACCCACCCTTCAGATATCCCTCAAACATTTATACAACTAAATAGATATCACCCCAATCAAGTTGAGATTTTAGGAACTCCAAGGCAGATACGCTACGAGAACTATGAGAAGCCAAAACACCGCGGCCATCAGCATCATTACCTCCCCATGGAGGCCCCGCGGAGGCGCCAAAAGGATACCACGGAGAAAGTTACCTATTCCCCCAGTCAGACTCCTGGGATTGATGGAAGACCCTACGGAGCAGATCCAGAATATCCTTGAGGAATATCCATTAGCCATCAGATAGCGGAAAATCACAGCCCGAAACACCCTGAGAGCTCAAATGAAATCATCAACACTCCAGACTCAACATAATCCGCACTCTCATGAATAACAGCAAAGAACCAGGACAACCGAATTTACTACCTATACTTATCATTCATAAACCATAACCTTTAACTTATAATTTATAATTCATATTTCAACCACATACTAACACTGATACGAAAAATTGTAAACCCTGAAGAGGTATAAAACTATAGCAGGGTCCCAACAAACATCCAAATAATTTGTAAACTACTAACCCCTTAATAATGAATAGACGTAATCATACATCATACAAATTATTTCAGTTCATTGTACTCGTTTGAAAATGTCTTTGTAGGAAATTACAGTAACGTCAGTTACAAATAAAAGTGGTATAATAAGCTACACCCATCAATCTGAAAATTATGCCTTTCTACATTACGATTCAACGCCATGAATACATTGATGTTACTGTTGATATTTCATTATCTTCATTTCGTGATTTTATATATCAATGAATATTCCATTCATGGCGTTTTATATTTGTTTTCGTATTCAGTTTAGCATATTTATGTTTGATAGAAACGAGTGTAAGCTCAATTATAGAGCATATCCTGCATCTAAACAAACTATAATGAAAATAATTTGTAATTTGAGTCGTAATCTGAATTTGTGAATATATTTATTGTACCATTATATTCGACTTTGATGTACAGTCTTCTTCCACAAGGAAAAACAGATTTTAAGACAGATTTTTAAAACAAGGCTTTCCAGATACTGTTCCTCGTTTGATTTTTGACTCGTCTCTGTTCCATGCACACGCGTTTTTCTGTCAAGCAGGATCAATATTCATTCATCATACATTTTCACAGCTTGTGATTTGATTTCAACCGTGAAGTTAACCCGTGTCGAATAAATATCCCCTACAGAGGTGGTTCTCCCGACGTATGAAAATATGATACGGTTATAAATAACTGCCTGACAAAAGTTCGAGCAGCAATATCCGATACTTTCCGAGTCACATACTTCTACGGAGCTGAGCTGGAGCTGGAAGATAAAAGGTCTTTTGACAGCGTATTTATGGCATCCACATGAGAGACCTCAACTGTCAGAGCGTCATTCGAATTAACCATTTTTACTATATGATAATAATAATAATAATAACTGTGGTGAACACACTCGTGACTGAGTAAAGAAGAGGATACGTATCGATTCTATTTGTATTATGAACATCAATGATGCTGAATAGCAATAAATTCAGTTTGAAAAAACTAAAAAACACGCTTTTATAGCATATGAAACTAAAAAGTAAAAAATAATTATAGTTTCAAAAAACTAAAAAACACGCTTTTGGAGAACATCGAACTAAAAAGTTGAAAATATTTTTTTAAATAAGCATAAAACAATAACGAACGAAAAATACTGGTATTATTGTGAAAAAAGCGACGGACGCTTGATATACAAAAAAATATGGCACAAAGCGCCCACGCTTTTTCCACAATAATATTAGTATTTTTCGTTCGTTATTGTTTTAGGCTTATTAAAAAAATATTTTTAACTTTTTAGTTCGACGTTCTTTGAAAGCATATTTTTTAGTTTTTTAAAACTATATTTATTTTTTACTTTTCACTTTCATATGCTATAAGAGCATGTTTTTTTAGTTTTCTTGAACTATATTTATTTTCCACTTTTTAGTACGATTCATTGTCGAAAATATTTCTAGTCACTAGTATTATTAATCTCCTCTCGAACAACATGATAAAATTTGAGGTCTTGAATTCTATAGTAATACTGAGATGCTGTAAGTCTCCAACAGATGGCGGATAGTTGTGAAATTTGTTTCGAAGTGGAGAGAAAATTTGCAGTAATAATTTCAAAAAACAATTCAGTCTTGATGTTTAGATGTTCCATTCAAAATATTAATAAACTAAAAATATTTTATTTTTCAAATCAATCTTTTGATTTGATATGTATGTCAAGTACTCCAATTTTTCGATTTTTTGAAATATTTCAGTAACCGAATTTTTAGGTTTACAATTTACGATAGGTTTTCATTCTTGAAATCCATATTCTAGTTTGCTTTCAAATAATCGAATTAGATTTCAAAATGTGTCTTCCGTTTCGTTCAAAATTTTTTCTGTACTAAATCACGGGTAATTGAAAATATTCGAATATCTAAATATTTCATGTGTTGTACAACATTTCGCTGACACTTATAATTCTTAAAATATGTTTTTTATTCTGATTTTCTTTCGAACAACCGATCAAGGAGGCTACGTACAGCGCCATCTGCCCGCAAATAGATCAGGAAATATCAAGGAGGTTCCGTACAGCGCCATCTGCCCGCGAATAGATCAATCAATAATTGATACTTACGTACAGCGTCATCTACCCGCAAATAGATCAAGAAATATCAAGGAGGTCACGTACAGCGTCATCTGCCCGCCAATAGATCAAGCAATATGGCCGATAATTCTGTCGATACAGATCCCGAGCTTGAGAGTTACAAGTGAACAATCATATATACAAACACACATATATTCATACATACATACATACATTCGTATATACATACATACATACATACAAGTGAAGCTAATATAAAGCGTGTAAAAAAAGTATCGAATTACATTGCTCGAATTACATTTTAATGTGAGGTTTTCACTAGACAGTTCACAAACCATAACACTTGTTTTGTTATAAAATAACTTTCTCAAGAGTTTCCATATTGAATATATATCTCCTGATCAGTGTTTCTAAACATAGGCTGAAAATTCCTGGGCCTAAGAAATCGGCTTAATCATCAACCTAATCTCCATTAAGACCCACACAATCATTTCAGAGCCGCTCCAACATTTGAATACCACTTTTGTATAACGATTTATCTTTTGCCCCAAAATAGACCTTCATTCGAGCTAAATTTTTTACCGAATAGCTTTTTTTGAGATCTGCGAACAGCCAGTAGTCGCTGGGAGCCAAATCTGGCGAAAATGGTATATTTACTCACGCATATACCATTTCATCCAATTTCGCTATGATTTTCATTGATTTGTGTCACTGATGAAGCAGCACTTTTTTTCAAATGGGGTCGGTTTTCCGGCGTTCAACCTCACCAATAATGCTATACGATTGCTATACGATGACGATTGTTTGATTACGGAGTGGAGTGACGTATGTTTCATCCATTGTCACCTATCGACGTAAAAATTCCGGTTTGTTATGTTTGAACGTGGTCAAACACTGCTCTGAATCATCAGGACGTTCTTGTTTTTAGTCAATAGTGAGCTCGCGTGGCACCCACTTGGAACAGAACTTTGTCATAGTCGAAAGCTCATGGAATATAAAGCCAACACGTTCTTTTGAATTCTTCATAATGTCAGCTAACACACGTAACTTCACATCATTCAAAACGATTATGTAGATTTCTTATGTTTTCTGGTGTTACTGCCTCATTTGGACGTCCACTGCGTTCTGCATCGTTGATGTTTCTACGACCATGTTTTAAGTCAGCAAACCAACGTTCAATCATGAAACGGAATCCTTATAACACTTTTCAAGCCTTCGCTTTGCTTGAATTGTATTTTTTCCTATCAGAAAGCATTATCTTCATACTAAAACACAGAACTGTTTTTGATCCATTGTTTTGAAAATATCAAGATTGGTATCACTTTTAGCACAATAACTCACTTACTTATGGGTAGAATATCATAAAATTTCAAGAGCTCCTTTTTGAAGGTTGACTTACGTTAGGTCTAAGGTGAGTGAGTCTATCCGACCCTTCACCCTAACCCGCAAGGGTTTATTGTGGCTCACACCTATTCACACTCGACCGAATGAACCTAGATTCTTAATGAAGCCGATTAGTTTGTATGGTGAGTGGTCTTTCAGGTCAGATGGTAAGAGTACGGCTCTGCCGAACTCTTAAAACCTGATTCGATCCCCAGTGGGGCAGGCACAAAGTATATGCTCTGCTGTTTCACACACTGTCTTCCGACAGTCCGAGTCTCTGTATATGATGATTCAAATGACAGTGACCTGTAAGAATGCCTGTTAGACATCGTAGTTCATCCCTACTGTAGTCCAATAACTGTTTGGTATCAAGCTTCGAAGGGTGAAAAACGCCTTGGAGTGAGCCAATCCTGAAAGATTCTGCCGGAAGTCCATAAATCTTCTGCCATCCAGCTGTTCAATGTTTATTTGGCAAAGCCTAAAGCGATGCCAATGACAGGTTCTGGTCCGATGAAGCTACTTGCAGCACCCTCCTTTGTAAGGAAGTCAGCAGCCTCATTGCCTTCCAGACCAGTATGACCAGGTATCCAGACCAGAGACAAGACTCGAAGAGAGTCGTTTTTGGCAATTTGCTACCAATTTAGACGTTGCTCGGTAGGAGCCAAGAGCTTCCAACGCCGCATGTCTGTTCGAGAATATTTTTATTGACATGTGTATGCAGTTGTATTCTTCAAATCTCTCCGCACACAATTCAATAGTGTGAATTTCCGCTTGAAATAAAGTCGCACAGGTTCCTAAGCAGGTACATATCTCTGTCTTGAGTCTGCGACTAAAAACATCTGCACCAGAACCGGAAGGTGTTTTTGATCCATCTGTGAACCAACAAATATCTGCTCCTAATATATTTCTGAAGGTTAGTACTAACTGAAAAAACGGTGAATTCAATAAGTTTAAGCGCCATCTATGTGATAGGCCCGAAACTTTCCAACACTGGTAGTATAATGACAATCCGAATCATATAACTTTCTACCAATTATTTTACGTGGGCTGATAGGCTGCGTCTTACCTGATTCAGAAGTTTTGATGAGACTGTGAATAAATATCTAAATATCTGAAGTTCCTGAGATGAACATTCAACACTCAAGAAGTGAGACAGTATGGACTCTTCGAGCAGAAGCAAGAACAACTTTGCTAATTCTCATGAACTCTGCTCTAACAAGATATATGTCATTGAATGTAAATAATAAAAAAAACTGAAGGATCCTAAGTATTTCCATATTTTGGCGAACTGGGTCTTAAATAGAATACACCTTAAAACCGTTTGATTTGAAAAATCTTCCGCTAACGGGCTTGGAATATGGCTTATGTCGGACGGATAATAGAAATCGAGTGTACTTGTGCAGAGTGGACCGAATTTGACACTTTCAAAGAAAAACTAGATAGATGAAAACTGATGACTGTGACTGAGGGTCAAATTTTATTACTGTGAAAACCGCATATCGATATTTATGTATGTGCGTTTTGGAAAAGTTGTTATAACGTTGTCTGTGGAAATATTTCCAAAGCACTTGCTTACATGGAATTCAATGGTGTAAGAGACTTATTTTTTCAAATGAGTTATCAATAGTTATTGATGGAAAAAGATGTTTTCCTGCATATCCCTCCATGTTTCAATAGAGTTCGAAATTACCTTTCCAAAATGTAACACACTTGATGTTTGGATAGAGTCATCTTTGAAGTACAGGGCTTTTAGATGTTTTTCATGTAGACTTTGAAACTCACACTTTGATTAAGTATGCTTTGGACAACGCGGCGATAAAACAGAAAGAAATTGTTCAATAGTAGCTGTCAAATGTTGAGAAAGCTTCTCACAGAAGTAATAATAATAATCTTTATTTGAAATAGGTAATCCTAATCTACATTCACAAAGTATAATCTTATATATAGTAATTAGCAGCTCCTTCGATAGTATTAATATATTTGTTTTGTTTTAAATTCAAACGTACACACTAGGTATTTACATTTCGAGTTATATTTTCCATTGTTTTGCTAAAAGAAAACCATTCAAGTATAGCCAAATACCATAATAATCATATACAATCCTACCTATGAACCAATAAGAATGCTATCCCAATATACACTTATAGCCCAAAAGAAAATACATATATTGATACCATTCACGTACAGCCAAATACCACAATAATCATATACAAACATACATATGAAACCAATAAGTTATGCTATCCCACTACCCACTATACACTCATATCCCGTAAGAAGATACATATATTAATACTCGTATTGATACTAAAAATTATTAATCCTGATAGATATACAATATCTATCTGTACTGTACATTTACTTTTGCTGTAAATGGTTTATCATTTTTATTTTAAACTGTTGCAGAGTTTCTGATTTCTTTATATCATCTGGCAAACTGTTGTAAGCAATGAATCCCTTGAACACCAAAGTTTTAATATTGTAAGCTTTTGTTTGCCTAGTCACATGTAAGTTATGTTTACTTCTCGTATCATGCTGGTGAACTTGCGTATTTATAGTTATATATTTGTGAAAATATGATGGAAGAAGATTATGCAACATTTTGAAGATATAACTCATAGTTAAATAAATAAGTCTATTTTCTATTGACAGCCATTGTAATGTTCCCAACATCAATGATATTGGTGTATATCTGTTACATCTCAAAGTGATTCTCATTGCACGATTTTGAAGTTTTTGTAGTGATCTCATTTTATTGAGGTCAAAACCATACAATAAGGTCGGGCAATATTCGAAGTGAGGTTTGATAATTGTATTATATACGGTAATTCTTGAGCTCATACTCAAATGCTGAGATACCCTCGAAAAAAAATATAGTTTTTTGAGTATTTTTTTCTGAATATAATTGAAATGACCATTCAACGTTAAGTGGTTGTCAAGCATAAACCCTAAATATTTAAACTCTTGAACTAATTCAATTGTATTATTTTCTATTTTGATGTGAATTTCATTTATATCAAATTGTCTGTATTTAAATGGTGTGGCAATTATCATCCCCTTTGTTTTGTCTACATTCAGTTTCAATTTATTCATTTTGAGGTATTCTGTTATTCTATTTAAAGAATTATTCATCTTTTGTACGGCATTATTCAAATCTCCATCAGTTACTGATATTAACGTGTCATCTGCGAACAAGTGTATATAGTCACATTCATTGTAATGCTTTATGTCATTTATGTATAGAAGAAACAATAGCGGACCCAAAATGCTTCCTTGTGGAACTCCATGTTGCACTTCCAATGGAGCTGACAATGAATTACCAACTTTTGTTTGTTGTTGTCTACCTGTTAAATAGTTGTTAATCCATTCAAGTACTTTTCCCCTTATGCCGTAGAGTTTCAGTTTTTTTAGGAGTATATTATGGTTAATGGTTTCAAATGCTCGCCTCAAATCCAAAAACACAACCACAGTGAACATATTTTTACTCATACTACTTTTCCATTCATTAACAGTTAACTGAATGGCTGACTCACATGAATGATTGGATCTAAAACCAGATTGATTCATAAAAAGTATACTCTTTTCATTACAATATTGCAACAGTTGTTTATAAACTACTAGCTCTAACAGTTTTTCAGCACAAGGTAAAGTGTTGATAGGGCGGAATTCACTACATTTATTTGTATTAGTCACTTTTTCAGTTGGAGTAACAGTACTAATCTTCAATTCTGTAGGAACCATACCTTTTTCTAATGATGTATTTATAAAATAACACCATACATGACCAATTACCTGAAAACTGTTTTTTATAATTTTACTATACATTTCATCAATAGGTGAACCTTTATTAGCATCAATTTCCGATATTACTATTTTCAGCTGTTTTAGGTCTATTAGTTCGAAGGCACTAAAGCTATCTTCATAATTTTCAATATAGCAAACTAACTCACACTCTTCAATACTTTGGATAATATCGTTGATACTACTTAGAAAGTATTTATTAAAACAATCTGCTATGTCATTACTGTCTTTTATCAATATATTTCGTCCATTCCGTTCAAAGTATACACCATTAAAATAGTAATTGTGGTTTTTTTTCGGATTTATTAAGTTTTTCAACGTTTTCCACATTAAACGTGGATTATGTACATTTCTATCAATTTGGTTGAAGTAAAAGTGATCTTTCTTTTTTTTAATGATATTTACAACAGCATTTCGTTTAAGCTTAAAATTTTCCCAATTCACATCACTTGAATTCAGTTTAAAACACTTATATGCCATGTCTCTATCTCTACTTAGTTTTCTGACTTCGTTGTCGTACCAGGGTAATTCATTTTCATAATGAGTAATTGTTTTTAAGGGAGCTATCTCATTTACAACTTGGTTGAAGTGTTCTTTTATATTAATGAAAATATCATCTATATTGGTACTATTTAGCATAAAAGTGCAGTTAATCAAGTTTAAATTGATATCATCGAGATTTTTATCAGTTAATCGTCTTACAGTTTTCATACATTTGTTGCTAAAATTAATTTTTTCAGAATAGAAACATTTGATTGAAATTACAGAATGATCAGTAATTTTTGGTTCGTCTAGTACATTCACTTGACTATTTTCGAAATTCGTTAGTACATAATCAATTAGTGTTTTACTTGTATTCGTCACTCTGGTGAACGTTTTGACCTCTTGAGTTATGCCGTATGTATTAAATATATCCTTGATTTTGTTTGTATAAAAGTCACCTGAAAAGAAATTCAAATTAAAGTCTCCAACCAAGATTGTACGACAGTTGTTACAGAATATTTCTTCACATATATTTTCCAAATGCTCCAAAAAAGTTGCATGACTTTCGTTTGGAGAATGATACAAACAACCAATTACCCATTTTGTACCAGCATATGTGGTTGTGATAAATTTACACCACTAATTACGGTTATGGACAAATGTTTTATATACTGTATATTGAATTTCTTTTCTTACAAAGATAGTAACACCCCCTGTATGTCTAGAATCTGAGTCGCATCTGATTAAGGAGTAATTTTTTATATCTAGTTCATGATTATTCATTTCCACTGTAGTTCTTGATTCACTGAGCAATGTAAATGATGGATTGTAGTAGGATATCTCAGCTAAGAGTTGAGGTTTATGAGCTAATAAACTTTCAATATTTAAGTAAACTATATCTGAAACACATAGTTTCAATTCAACTATATTCACTACTGATGAATGACACTCCAACAAAAATAATAATAAAGATGAAGAACAAACAATATTTCTTCAGAGAATGTGTTCGAGATGTCTACCAGCTTTTCCTACACACAAGCGACCCTTTTCTTAACGTTTTTTGCCGGAATAAATAATTCAATAGGAGTGAGAGAATCAACACTTACCATCACTGCTGCTTCCAATTCGTATGTCGAATTGATCGGCTATTCAAAAATAAGATATTTCAACCTTCCACAGAGGTAAACGTCCATAGCCTACTTGATCAAAGTCTACATGAAGAAACCTAAAAGCTCTGTATTTCAAAGATGACTCTAGCAAAACAGCAAGTGTGCTACATTTCTGTGAAGGTAAGTTTAAGCTCCATTGAAATATGCAAAAATATACAGGATGTCTCATTGAAAAAATAGTTTTTCATCGATGACTATTGAAATCTCATAGAAAAAAATAAGTTGAATTCTACGTATAAAATTGCCATGGAAATGTTTCCATAGAAACAAGAAATTTTTGACAGGAAAACTTTTCTGAAATGTAAATTTTAAAAAAACATGCTGTAACTCAGAAACTAAGTTAGATATTGGTATGCGGTTTCTATCATTGAGTTCGCCATAAAATTTGACACAGCCATCAGTTTTAATCTATTCAGTTTGAAAACAGGAGTTTTCATTCAAATTGTCGACTTTGGCCCACTCTGTACAACTTGAAGGATTACTGACAAAAGAAGGAAAAACATCAAATCTAAGACCAAGGCTAATTGACGTTCATCACGCTGTACCCTGTATATATTCGTCTATAACCACAAAATTCCGTTGTGAATTATTCTGGTAGTTTCAACTTTGAAATCGGTCTACACTTCGACCACATCCGCTGTCAGAACAAGTGACATAGGTACAAATAAACTTACCGAGCATGCCGACAGGAAATTGATAAGGCGCTTGAAGAGGGTTCTCGATGACGCTTTGCGTCACAACCCAAACATAGTTCTCTCCTGTCAGGTGTAGATCTCTGGCAGCGGTAAGGATGTCGATGGCTTCCTCCCTGGTGCAATACAAAACCATCACCCGCGCTTCTGAGTCGACGAGGGCCGCGAGGTCTCCTTTATTAGCTACGAGAACGGCGTTCAATATCGTGAACTTAAATCGGTCCTGAAACAAAGGAAACCATTTTAGAGTTGGATATTTTAGACGGGTGGAGCTTAAAAGCGTCTGATTTTTTAAAAATTAGCTTTTATAGTAAGACAAAAGAAACAAATTGATTGAAAAGGGGATACTTTTGGACGAGGTTATTATTTAGGAAAAAAGCTCTGAACTTTTCCATCATTAAACGGAAAATGTAGAAAAGTTCCAGAGTAACAAGAAAAGAAAATAACTACAATGAAGAGTCTCCATGAAAAGCTTCCGAGCACATACAGAAGTTTCTCTCAGATACAAACTGGAAGAAAAAAATGTATTCTAAACTACTATTTTCACATGAACATTGAATAACACGACAAGGAAAGTCCAATTTGAATATACAGTGTGTACAATCTAAAGTCAACTTCATTATTATTGAAGATACGAGGTCATTCGAATCACAAAACTAGTAGTTAGTTTTTTCCACTGATTGACGTGGTACTAACAGGAAAACAATTGAACATCGCGTATTGGATTTATTATAGACGATGTGTTTTTTTTATGAGATACCCTGTATATTTTCACCTCATCCGATTGGCACCTCTTTATCCTGAAATCATTTTTCACTTTTCGTCTTACTGAAAACGATTGATCTACAATCTACGGGTTTATTCGATGGTAGTCGGTTGGCGAAAAGTTTGGGAAGTATATTGGGTGAGGCAGAACTTCGAACGCTCAATTCGTTCGATTGTCTGACGGAGGTTGTCCTGGAGCAGAATCAGGCCTCCTCTTCTGACCAGTTCCGGCTGCTGATGACACAATTTTCGGAACATTTCGTCGATTTAACCACAATGGAACTTTACCTTGATGTTTCGACCCGATTACAGAAATTTATAGTGAATCATACCATCGTACACTGAGCATGTTTTTTTCGTTAGGTTTTTGCTTTCGCCTGGTGGCTCATCGATGTCCAACCGTAAAGATTATAGGAGATGTTCAGTGGTTGGACGTTCAGGTAACAAACAAGTGATATATTTCATCAGTTCGGACTTTCATTGTCTAATATAATATAAACTGATTGAAAATCCCTGAAAAACATTATTAACATTACAAGTCAAGTCAACATTATAAGTCCAGTTATCACCCGTCTTCGGGTGATAACTGGACTTATACCTCCGAGATCTGATTATTTATAGGTCATTCGAGTGCTTTCACCTATCCCCTTTTCCCTCTCTCAGCTTCATTGGTTTTAGTGGGAGATGACCGTTTGGCTGGAGTTGGCCGTTTTTCGCTTGATTAGAAGTTTCCATATGTTACGTATCTTTACGCTAGCTTGAATAAATGCGTTATTCGACAACATATACGCGGCTTCTTTGAATTTTCTCCCACCCAGTGTTCCTCTTTGTGGATGATTTCAGCTTGAGCCCACTTGATATCATGATATCATGTTGAGTCCAAACGTGCTCTGCTATTCCGGTAAATGCAATTCTTGGAATCGCGGTCTGCGTTTGGTGGCCTGGTTTTCGTGGCCTATTCCATTGAAGGTCATTTTTGGTGATGCCTAGTTCCTTTCCGAGACCTTTCTTTGTATTTTAGAACCCGAAAGCACGATCAAGTAGAGTCTTGATGATTCCTCTCTTAGTCGATTGATGGTGGTTGGATTTCTGATTCAGTGTGAGAGGGTTTTCGATATACAGATATTTACCATTTAGTGTCGGTCCTCTATATCAATACGTCTAAGAAAAGCAATCTGTTGTGGACTTCCTTCTCCATTATGAAAGTGATGGAAACTTACGTTGTTGATGTGCTTCAGGAAAGTGTCCAGTTCTGCATTCCCATGGTTCCATATTATGAAGGTGTCGTCTACGTATCTCAACCAGACTCGGGGCTTCTTGTGGGCTTCTTCAATGGCCAGAGTTTCAAACCACTCCGTAAGGAGTGCGTAAGGAATTCGTCCTTCAGTTGGAAGTAGCAGTTTCGTACACAGTATGCTAGTAATTTCATGATTACTTGTATTGGTAAGTTTGTTCTATCTTTCAAGTCCCCATCTTCGGATAGCTTTTTCTGTATGATTTGAAGTGCTTCTTTGACAGGAACGTTAGTGTAGAGGCTTTCCACGTCGAAACTGATCAGTTGATCCTGCTCTTTGACTTCGATTTTCCCAAGTAGTTCAACGAAATGCCTCGAATTTTCCGCGAAAGATGATGTTTTACCTTGCAATGGTTCAATTATTGGTAGTAAAAATCTGGACAAGTTCTGAGAGGCTGAATCTCTGGAGCCACCTTCAAACAAACACACGTGATGATCCGATTGTGTGGTTGCACAAAAGCAAAGAAGAGCAGACTTTGAAACGTCGATCGTTCAAATCGTGGAGCATGTTCGGACCCCTCCTGCTGACCAGTGCCGGTTGACGCAACTTTTGCTAAATTTCATCGATTACGTTACAATGATGATTCGGCTTGTTTGCAGAAAGTTATAGTGAATCACATAAACCGCTGACCACCATACAGTAACCATGATCTATTTTGGTGGGTTTTTGCCTTTGGGTAGTGCTTGGGTGGCTCATTGGTGTCCAACTACTGGTTAGGTTAGGTAAGGTTAGGTCAAAAGTAAGTGGGTCTATTCGTCTCTCCACCGCAACCCGCAGGAATTTATTGTGGCTCATACCTATTTACACGCGACCAAATAAACCCAGTTTCTTAACGAAGCTGATTAGTTTGTATGGTGAGTGGTCTTTCAGGTCAGATGGTAAGAGTACGGCTCTGCGAACTCTAAAAACCTGATTCGGTCCCCAGCAGGGCAGAAACAAGGTATATGCTCTGCTGTTCCATAATTTTCCAAACAACGGCAACACACTATCTTCCGACAGTCTAAGTCTCTGTATATGATGATTCAAATGACAGTGACCTCTAAAAAGGCCTGTTAAACATCGTAGTTCATCCCTACTATAGTCCAACAACCGTTTGGTATCATGCTTCGAAGGGTGAATAAACGCCTTGGAGTGAGTCAATCCTGGAAGATTCTGCCAGAAGTCAATAAATCTTCTTGCCATCCCGGTGTTCAATGTTTGTTTGGCAAAGCCTAAAGCGATGCGAATGACAGGTTCTGGTCCGATGAAGCTGCTTGCAGCACTCTCCTTTGCAAGGGAGTCAGCAGCCTCATTACCTTCCAGGCCAGTATAGCCAGAAATCCAGACCAGAGACAATATGTTAAGTCTTCCTATCAGGGAGAGTCGGTCCAACTACTGACCTGAATGTTTGTTGTCATAGAGAATCAAATTGTTGGGTGCCCACTTTTCGAGCTTTCTGACCTTTCCAATACGTTTTATACCATCAAAAACTGTATGAGAGCTGACGCCCAGTACTTACGCGCCTCCCACGAACCGTTTATAATAGGTCACTCTCATCCAGGGTCCTCAAATCATCATCCGTTGAGGCTCATCTTCAAGACTGAAATCTCCGGAACGAAAATTCGCAAACCAACGTCGAACAATGCGTTCATTAACACTATTATTGCCAAATGTTTGGTCGCTTTTTCAGGTTGTTTCGTCAGCGCTTTGCTTCAATTTGAATTCTTACGGAAAAATCAGCCAAAAGTCGCTCAACGACATCATATAGTCATAAGCTGGAAAGGGGCAAGAAACTTAAATTCGGAAAAAATATACAGCATCAATTCAAAGAAGACAACATTCTTCATCGATCAGTATAGAGAATTTCTGTTTTTTAGGTTTAGAGGCTGTCGATTTTTGGAATTTCTTCCTGACGTTGCGCTTGCGCGAGTGGCTAAATTCTACCTGAAGAAAATGGAAAAACCTCTGAAAAAGCTAGCCACTTGGGCCAGCGAAACGTCAGGAAGAAATTACAAGAATGGAAGGTCTTCAAATCCGAAATATAGTGACATTGAAACCCTCGGCCGCGAAAGACTAAACTATTTTGACCAGTGTATACCACGGCACACTAGAATGAATGACCATTGAAATATGGAGCTACAGAAAAATGACATCAAAACTGAAAAACCTCATGGAATAACCTGATGGAATAACCTCATGGAAGTAAAGCAAAGCAAAGCAAAACAAAGCAAAAATCTTGTTATTGAAATGAACTATTTACATGCCTACATTACATGAGTACCTCTATCTTGAAGATAGAGTAGCAAAGTGACTTCTATTTCAGTTAGGCGCGTCCTCGCGTCACCGCCGAGAGGAGGAACGCCCCCCGTGATGTTAGCGGGTTGACGCTCACCCAGAAACATAGACTTTATTGAAAACGACTAAATAATGTGCCTCCTGCCGCCAAGGCTTATGCACACCATTACATGGTTTTGATATTCAGATCACTCAAATGAAAACACAGCTATCGATGTGTTGTTTAGCTTGATACTTCTGGAAAAAGTTCATGAAAAAACCAGGACAGAATGTCTCCTCATGGAAGGACTTGCTTCAAGTATTTTGTTTGTATTTTGGATGAAACGAATGCTAGGCAAATACTCCTTTATTTTACTTCCTCTAGAACATTTAAAGTATATTTATTTCAAATAAATATACCGGGTGATCCTCTACATCTTCCCTTTTTTGAAAATTATACACCAATAATAATTTACAACAAATTAACGTATACTATTGTGAGACTAAAACTCAACCAAATGATTCTACCTGATTGATTTTGAATACATCATGGGGTTATATCTATGAACTGGTTTTATTATTCTTCCGCTTCTACTTTGATTTTCTACAAATATAACATCATCATTCCTACCTTCTAAAACTTTCGGTTCTTCAACTACAGAACTATCATTTGTTTTTTCTTCTAGAATGATAGCGAGAAACCTCCTGTTTCTTTATATAACTCATCCATTATCTAACCTAACTTCAAATGACCTATGTCTAACTTTATCTATAACTTCTCCCGGTTGCCATTTAGAATTAGTACCCTGAACCATCATTTTTGTATCCTTTTTTACCTCTGGTAAACTTTTTTGGGTTGTTTCATTATAATAGTACCTTTGTACTTCCTGACGGTTATTTCATTTTTTTCTAATTTGTTCTATGTTTTTTAAACTTGGGTTCAACATATTATCTTCCATAGGAATTATTCCTCTTAATCTTCCCAAGTATGCATGCTGAAGATACAAAACAATTTCCAGTCTGAGTTTGTGAAAGATTTTTATTTACAAAATGAGTGGCCACAAAATATCAATGAATATAATGATTACATCAAATGTTTTTTTCGGAATAAAAATGATCTGCTAGAATTCATCGATATGCTTTATGTTGGGAAAAGAATTGTTATTCTTAAAAAATTAGTGAATGCAACTTTGCATAAATTGTCCCATACGGGACAGTATCTGAACCACGAATCCAACCACCATCAATCGACAAAAAGAGGAATCATCAAGACTCTATTAGACCGTGCTTTTGGGCTTTGTAATACAAAGGAAGGTCTCGAGAAGGAACTAGACATCATCAAAAGTGATCTTCAGCGGAATGGATACTCCAAAGCGATGATAGAAAAGACTTTGGCCAAAAGACAGCAGGAGCCTCGCAAGGAAGAGAAGCCGTCACAACCAGTGCTTGCACTTCCCTACATCAGAGGATTATCGGAGAGGATAAGAAGAATTGGTTCCAAGTACAACATTAGAACCTGTTTTAGATCCGGTAACACTATCCGTAGCAGCCTCACGAAAACCAGGCCCCCAAACGCGGACTGCGATTCCAAGAATTGCATTTACCGGATACCCTGTGAGTGCGGAAAATCCTATATTGGTGAAACTAAGAGGCCATTGAATATTCGCATTGCCGAGCACAAGAAGCACACACAGCGAGGAGAAACCAGCAAATCAGGAATAGCAGACCATGTTTGGACCCATCAACACAACATCGAGTGGTCCCAAGCTGAGATCTTGCACAGAGAGGAACATTGGTTCAGGAGAAAATTTAAGGAAGCCGCATACATGTTGTCCAACAACGTATTCAGCCAGGCCAGCGTAGATATACGAAACATATGGAAACCCATCATCAAACGAGAAATGACCAACTCCCGCCAAATTGGTCATCTCTCACGGAATCAGTGAAGCGGAAAATGGAAAGTAGAGAAAGTGAAAGTATTTCAACGACCTATAAAATAGTCATCTCTCGGAGGAATCAGTCCAGTCATCACCCGAAGACGATTGTAGATACCAACAATCGAAACGTCGTGAACTAACGTGACTTGGAATCTCTACACTTTTTTATTTTTATTATTTTCTTTTTGCATTCCTTTAATTTTTATTTATTCAATTATTATATTTTTACTTGTAGGTTATTTTACTATCATTTCATTTCAGGTTTATTGTTGCTTAATATAATTGTTATTTTCAACTATTCTTTTTTAATTATTCTTTTTTACTTGTTTCAGGGATTTCAAATCATTTCATATAATAGACAATGGAAGTCCGAACTAGTGAAATTCATTTAGTTTTTTGTCTCGTTTTTTACAACTTTTTTACCGACTGCGCCATGTGAATAAAACGAATTTTAGGCAAATACTCCTTTGTTTTACTTCCTCTAAAACATTTAAAGTACATTTATTTCAAATAAATATACCGGGTGATCCTCTACAGTGTGAAACACTCTCTTCTTATTATTGCATCCCTCAGGAATATGGAACAAAATGAAGATGTTGGTAGGGGGAATGAATAGCAGAAAGTTCGGAATAAGCTCATTTGATTTTTTCAATTCGTTCGTGTCTCTAAACGGGTTTGGACAATTTCTCAAGTGAATCTATTTTTTCCTCTAAATTTGGCTCAATGTATTTTTCTTTCATACATACCAGATGGGCTGAAAAGTTTTTAGGCTAACACAGAGATAATAATAATAATAAATCGGCTTTATTGATAATACAAAAAAACTATACAAAGATACATTCGAAAATGAAAAAAGGTTACAGGAGATTCTGGTACTTCTTGGCGAAGTTCAGTTCAAAGCTAGTCTAACTCAACCAACAAGCACCACTCCATAATGCATGCGAATATACAAAAATAAAAGCAACTAACAGTGATGGTACCACGAAATGAGAAACGTAAATAAAATAATAATTTGTGATTACCTCCTAAAGAGAGTTGATAAATGATTAAATTCAATTGATCTGTTGTCCAATGAGCAAAAGTTGACATTAGTGATTATGAGAGATATAATTTTTATATTTGTATTTGAATTTCCTGATATTGAATCTCTTCAATTGCTTGGGCAATGAATTACAGAGTTTTACAGCACCAAAAATAAATGATATCTTAAACTGTGCAGTGCGATGTTGTGGCATAGTTAATTTGTTTTTATGTCTAATATTTCTTGAGTGAATATTTTCATGCAGAATTAATTTTTGTATTGAAAGGGGAGAATGGGAAAGGGTAATCAATTCATGAAAAAAGCAACCCAAATGATGAATCATACGATTTTTCATATCGAACCAGCGGTAGTTTTCAAAGACTTCAGAAATTGAATCATACTTACGAAGTCCATAAATAAGGCGGCAACAAGAATTTTGCACTTTTTGTATTATTTTTTCATCTAAATCATATAAATATGACCCATAATATATGAAGTCACACTAATTGAAATGGCTTAGCACCAAACTATCACAGAGCATTCTTTTTAGAGGTTGGCTCAGAATGAAACGATTACAGTATAACAGTTTCAATCCCATATAAGCTTTTTTCATTAAATTTTCAACATGACTTGTGAATCTGAGATCAGTGTCAAGCATCACCCCTAAGTTTTCAGCTGTACTGACAGGAATCAAGATGGTATGACCTAGTTCTAAATAGAAATTGTTTTCTGCAAATTTAAGATTTTTCTGCGATCCAAAATGCATCATCATTGTTTCATCAGGATTAATTTTCGAATCATATTCACTTGATAGCCCATTGATCAAATCAAGATATGTTGAAGAGATTTTGTGCCTCAGCACACTTATCGATTTCAAAGTGCATGTATAATTGTATGTCATCAGCATACGCCTGTATTTTACATTTCTTGATGGACGAGATAAAGTCAGTAGTATAAATGATGAACAATGAAGGTCCCAAAATGAAACCCTGTGGTACATCTGATGGAATATCAAGAGGTGAGGAGTGATGACCATCAACAACAACTTTTTGAGATTGACCAGGTGAATAAGACCATATGAGAAATAAGGCAGCACTATCAAAACCATAATATTTGAGTTTCATGCAAATCAGCTCATGATTGATGGTATCGAATTCTTTCGCAAAATGTAGCAGTGCCAAATTGATAATCATTCAATTATCAAATCCCTCAACAGTGTCTTGTGTAACAGTAGCAAGAGCTGTAGCCGTGCTAAAACCCTGCCTAAAACCACATTGCGATGGTGATAACACATTATTGGTATTGACATATTCATTAATTTGTAAGTAAATAACTCTTTCAAAAATCTTACTCATGTTTGGGAGTATACTGATAATTCTGAGATCAGAATAACTAGCTATTAGAATTGAATCCATATGATTTTCAGTTAACCCTAACCTTCAAAAGACACGTGTGAAAAAATATGAAAAGGATATAAGGGGAAAGAGTTTTTGGGTTTCTACTACACCACCTTGATATAAAAATTTTGGGGATCTTCCAAAGATAGGAAGAAAGCAATTTATTTCAAGAGATGTAACTCTATACATAGATGTGTAGATCATGCAAAAGAAGTAACTTTCAGTTCACTGAATTATACAAAAAAAATTCTCTACTCAGTTTGTATTCCAAACATTTGTTATGGAATTGAATCAGATATCAATCACAGGATTTCTACACAGTATACTGAATGTATAGAGTTACTTCTTTTGAAATTGATTGCTTCTCTCCTTTCTTTGGAAGATTCCCACATTTTTTTTTATCAAAATAGAGTAGTAGAAAGCCAAAAACTGTTTTCCTCAAAAATTAGTCACTTTTAAAAATATAACACCTTCAATTCAGATAAAGAAGAATTCCGTGTATTGACGAAGCATTCCTTTTTGACGGCTTGGTTTGATGAACGTTATTCGAACTTTCAGGACAATGAACTGTTGAGAAGTGGTTTACTAGATTTAAACGAAGTGAAATGTGCACGGAGGACGAAGCACGCAGTAAAGTGAAGCTGATGGACATAGCTGAGTCTCTTACGATATCAAAGGAACTTGTTGAACATATGGTGCATGAATATTTGAGTATGCGAAAGCTCTGCTTGAAGAGGGAGTAGAAATGATGATTCTGAGCAATATTTGAAGCTGTCCTACTAAAAAAATCCTGAATATGTGCTCCATGGCTCCATCATTTCACACCAGAATGAAAACGATCGTCATCTTAGTGGACTGTAACGTGGTGAACGGTGCAGTTCACTCACACTGCAAAGCATTATTTATCGTTCATCGACTATCTTATTATAAGTTGTTCATTACAGTATTTTTTTTATATTAATGTTAATAATAATAATAATGTTTATTCAGATTCAAATTACAAAAATATATAACTAAAGTGATACATACAGTTGAATAAACATCATAGAAACCACAAAAGTATCAGATATTGCTTGTATGTGGTGAAAAGGATATCCAAAGGAAAAAAATTAATATATGATAAATATTGAAGTACGAAAATGAATTATATAAAAGGGATTTGCATATGAGAATAAACTACTTAATATATGAAATTGAAAACACATAAGGTAACATAAAATCACAAATATAAGTATAAATATAAAAAGTTGTCAGTTTTGACATATAATATTATTTAAATGTGAAATCATACAAACATAAAACTAAATTGACAATTAAGTATAAAATCCCAATTGTAAAATACGCGTACCAGTAATAATATATAAAAACATGTTGATGCTATTGAAAATGGATGTGATATATATTAACAAAACGATAGTGCCCATATATACACATATATACATACATATATGAACACATATGTACTACAGAATTGTAGGTGGACAATATAGCAAAGGTACGTTTGGTTTTTTCCCATCTACTCAAATAGACGTAGAAGTGCAAGTCTCTGACTTTGAAGAATATGTTCTTTCAACTCTTTTTTGACGCGATTGCTATTTAACGTAGATTTTATATTTTCAGGAATTCGGTTGTAGAGTTTAGGTGCAAAGTAAGTAAATGATCTTTGAGTAACGACCCTGACCATTAGGGATGTAGTATACTGATCTTCTTGGCGAGTGTGGTACTGATGTGAAGAAAGCGATGCCGTATGTCTATTTGTATGTATGTATGTATGTATTTGTATGATATTTAATGCTAGAGCATTAAATATCATACTGTCGTATGTCTGTTAGACATACGACAGTTGTATAATCTATCAGAGGGATGCCCACCATTTTCAGAGGATAGATATCAATTTAAGAAAACTTTGCATTATTTCAATTTGAGAAATATGAATATTTAATGCCCCTCCCCAAACTACTATTCCATAGCGGATATGACTTTCTACAAGCGAGTAGTATAAAGTTTTGAGATATTTTAAAGGTAGGAGTTCTTTAAGTTTCCTAAATTTGAATAGAATGGTCCTAAATTTGTTGACGGTAAATTTAATATGGAGGTCCCATTTCAAATTGGTGTCTAGAATTATTCCTGAGTATTTTATTTTCTCTTCAGGAAAGATGTATAAGTTTTTATTGCTAATTGATCGAACGGGGGTGCTCCAGCTGCTTTGCAACAGAATGGTAGGTAATGCGTTTTGTCAATATTCACCGTCAGTAGTTTCTTATCTAGCCAATATTTTATGAGGGAGAATTCTGATTCAACTTTTATTTTTGAGGAATTCCAGTTATCTGCTTTGTAAAAGATATCAGTGTCATCTGCGAATCCGACTATGTCTCCGTTGCCTAATGCGAAAATTTATACTCACACTTCCATCTGAAATTTTCTGGCTGTTCCACGACAATCCCAAAATTTGATCACCATCGTGAAAGCTCTTTCTGGATCGCATCACAAATCATTGAGACATGACGCGTAAACATATCTGTGCCAGACACTTTAATCGGGTTATAAGTTCGAACAACGCTATTTCGACGATTCCAAGTTCTCGGTTTTCATGAAAAATCCAACCTTTATCGGTGAAAACATCTGGGGTTTCTCTATTTGGTGTGAGATGATATCGAATAATAGAAATATGACTCTACCTGCTTAGAAAGATAAAGAATTCGTAGGACAAAAAATGTCGGGAATTCGCGAAGGAGAGATTATATTTGAACAGAAGAGAATGAAAAGAAGTGAGTGAGAAATACTGGTTTAATTGGATTTTCTTTGAATGCCATGACTGGAATAGAAATAACGGCACTAATCGAATAGTTATTCATTGTTCGGAACGTTACTTATCCCTTCTTTGATATATTGATATAATTATTTACCAGAAATAAACACCACTGGTGCGACAAAAAATTAAATTGATAGCTGCTTGCATTATACATGTGCATTTCTTTAAGGTACCACCCCTTTTATTTTTTGAACGAGACAACTCAAAAAAATAGAAATTTGGGATAATGAAATTAATGCATGAATACTTTATTTTGAAGTGAAATAGACAGATAAAACTTCCAAGATGGCGACTAGGCGCCGGGAAAAATAAATGGAAAGGGGGTTTTGTGGCACATCATTTTGAAGCTCCTGACAAATATTTCACAACCCTAGAATATAAAGTCAATATCTCCAACTACTACAAAATGAGGGAACTTTCAATAACTTCCTGAAGGCAAACACGTTAATATCGATATTTCTAGAAATATTCCTTATTATTTGCCATATGGCAATTCCAACAACACGACAAGGTGAATTTAGTTATTTTTTGTTTATAAAAACGTCAAAAATGTCAGTACGACAATGAACATCATTGTTCAGTCAGAATATTCTCATTTAGTTTTCGGTTTTACCAGCAGAATGGTCAACAATCTCTAAAATGGTCAATTCTCGTCCATTGAAAGAAAAAATTGAAGCGATTTTCATTTACGGTGCAACCCGTAACTTTCACGAGACCGAAAGGATTTTCATTGAACGTTTTCCGAATTGTCCTATCTGTAGAAAATATTTGAAGGGACTTGTATCCAAATTCACAACTACCGGTAGTGAACATAACAAAAAGCCCCCAGATCATCCGTCCATTCCGGAAGAACAACAAATGCAAATAATTGGCGTGATGGTAGTAAATCCTGATCAGTCTACTTATTCCGTTGCGAATGTTTGTGAGGTGTTTTCTTCTACAAAATTAACTGAAGATGATCCTGATCGAAGAACGGAATTCTGCGAAATCATGACGGAAACCATTGCAAGGCATCCTACCTATCTCCACAATAGTTGTGTGCAGTGACACCAACCCTCACGTTTTCCGGGAATCACATACCCAATATTCAGAAAAAATTAAAGTTTGGGCAGGAATATTGAGAAATCATATTGTAGGACCTTTATTTATTGATCGAAATTCAACAGCGGAACTGTATTTGAATATGCTGTAAACTACTGTTAACCCTCTCATCACTGAAATCGTCGAAGCGAATCCTAATGAATTCCATATGTATATAGTATACCAACAAGATGGAGTACCACCACACTACTCAAACAAGTAAGAAACTATTTGGATACTACTTTTTCCGGTCGTTGAGTGGGCCGTCGAGGTCCAGATTTGATACCTTTTGACTTCTTTAATGGGGCTTTTTGAAGCAAAAGGTGTACAGAACTGAACCTGCTTCAATATTGGATAAACGGCAGAGAATAATAAATATTTGTAGAGATATTGACGTTACTGTGTTGGAAAATGTTCGGCGTAAAATATCGGATAGGCTGTTCATATGTTCAAGGCAACTATTTCGAGTATCTTCTGCACTGACCTCAAGCTTATTACCTCATATTATGTAGTTATATGTCAATGTATTCAGGCAATTATTAAAAGTTTCGCCATTTTGTAGTAGTTGAAGATATTTATATTATATTCTAGGGTTGTGGAGCACTTGTCAGGAACTTCAAAATGATGTGTCACAAAACCCCCTTCTACATTTAATTTTTGAAAGTTTCATTTGTCAATTTCACTGCCAAATGAAGTATTCATATATTGATTTCATTATCCCAAATTTCAATTTTTTGAGTTGACCCGTTCGAAAAATAAAAGGGGAGGGGACATGTAAAGCTTCGTTCGGAACTGGTTGTTTTGTGTTTAGTTATGGTAAGCAGGTGCCTATTTTTCGTAAGAATATCAATGATGTTCTGAAATATTTTAGTTTTTTCAAAAATTTTAAATACTCAGTTTGGAGTTTTCTGGCTTGAAATAAAATTAGTTTCTTGTTTTCGAAAGCTGGACTAATACGATAAAATTTGAAAACTTCCGTGACGAATGACATGCTGATTTTTAAATTCGTTTGTTCGCTGGTCAAGAAGGATTGTCCACAAACATAATCAATGGTTACTCCAAATGATATATCTATGACCACTGGTTGCATGCATATATTCCGGGAAGATCTACTGATTCGGCCCTCCACCATGTGGTTGTCAGAATCGAGAGATCATTGGACAACGAAGAATCCACCCTGGGTATATTCATAGACATCGAGGGAGCGTTTGATGAAACAACCTTTCCAACAATTACCCAGCAACTACACTCCAGGAATGTAAGATTGTACCCCTGATAGTAGGAGAATGGATACTCAAGATGCTCTCTAGTAGAGCAATAAGTATAGATGTAGAAGACATCACAGTGAAAGGACTGGTCATGCGGATATGTCCACAGGGAAGGGTCTTATCACCCCTTCTCTGGAACATAGTTCTGGATACCCTGATTAATCACCTTAACAAAAATGGATTCTACACAATCGCATACGCAGATGACATACTGACATACTCATTTTGCAGACTGGCAAGTTTGTAAACACACTGTGCGATAGCGCGCAGGATGGGTTCAAATTAATAGAAACATGCTGTAAGGAGCACTCACTGTCGATCAATCCCAAGAAGACTGAAATGGTCCTTTTCACCAGGAAAAGACGTTTAACGGACTTAAAACCTCCCGAAATCTTCCAAAGCAAACTAAACTTCTCTGAAAAGGTGTAATACCTTGTTAGCTTCCTAGACAGGAAGCTAACATGGAACTCTCACCTACAGAGTTGAACAAAAAGAGCATATGTGGCTTATGAGCAATGTCGGAGGACAATGGGACGCGCATGGGGTATTTTACCCCGTGTGGTCACCTGGATCTACACAACGATAATAAGACCTATGTTAACGTATGGAGCCATTGCATGGGGATCGAAAGTTCTACAAGCAACGGCCATCCAAAAATTATATCAAATACAGCGACTGGCTTGTTTGAACATCACAGGAGCCATCAGAACAACACCAACCGTGGCAATAGAATAAATCACGGGTCTGACCCCTCTGGATCTGTACGTTAAGGAGGTTGCGTTAATGGCCATGGTACGATTGCGCACAGCTGGTGTAAACCTCGAAGTAGGAATGGGTCAATTGAGGCTGGGTAAGCGCTTACTGCGCAACCTCTGCTGCAGACAACAAGCGATACAATTGAATCCAGTTTTGTGTTTAATAAACACTACAAAATACAAATTCAGCAGAACATAGAGTCAGATGATACAAATGCAACACGGATTTATACAGATGGCCCAAAAACCAAAGAAGGCTCAGGGTGTGGAGTGTACTCCCAAGAATTAAGTGGGGAATGGGAAGAAATACCAGTGTGGTCCAAACAGAACTGGCTGGTATCTCAATCGCCACAAAAGAAATAACCAGGAAAGGAATTTCTGGCAAAAACATAACAATCTGCACTAACAGCAGACAAGCTCTAGTAGCCTTGAACAGACAACATATAACCTCAGGGCTGGTACTAGAGTATCACCAAGATGTAGCCAAAGCCTCGTTAGATAATAACATCATCATGAAATGGGTTAAAGGGCACGACAGGAGTAAAGGTAATCGAATTGCCGACTCTTCAGCCAAGGAAGCGGCTGGACTAAGAATTTTAGGACCCAGTGACACCTACGGCCTGATGACTTCAACAATTGCGGAACCAGTCAAATTTTACAACCATGCTCAATCCTTAAAGAGATGTGATGGAATCAAAGGATGTAATCTTGCCAGGATCACCTTGGGCGACCCTGGGAAACTGGCGCCGGAGAAATATCTGGCAATAACCAGGAAATATCTACGCCTCACAGTAGGATTTCTGACTGGCCACTGTCAACTAAGGAAACACCTCCATAATATGGGGCTAGTGGACACACCTCTATGCAGGATGTGTGAACAGGAAGATGAGACTGCCAGGCATGTCCTATGCGAGTGACCGGAGTTATCGTCAATGTGTTTGTTCGGCGAGTCTTGACCTACACCTGCCGATATAAAGGAGATGTCTCCCAGTGACCTGTTCACCTTCCTGGAAATGACAGGATGGACGATGACCTAGGAGGACAACTCCTTGGGTGGATGTACAATGGGTCACATATGGCCTAAGTGGTGTGGGCCTACACTCACCCTCCCTACTCTACAGATACAGCATATCATAATTGATGTCAACAAATTTTTGTAACTATCTTTTGAATTTGAGTTTGTTTTCCATGCCTTTCAAATATTCAGGTAGAGTGTTGTAAATTTTAGTTCCAGGATATGTTGTTAATTTCTGATTATGCATGATGTCTGGAACATCCATGGTCTTAACTAAACTATCACGAGTGTTGAGAGCATGCTGTACAAATTCAATTGAAAAACTAGGAGTACATAATAAACTCTGGAAGTGGAAGTTTCACTAACTCCGAATAATCTCCTCATCATTCAACAACTGAGTAAAATGCCTCTGATCTTTCTGATTAATTAATTTTGAATCACGTTCAAATTATCTAGCGATGTCTTGAAGGTACCACCCCATACTATTTATTATACAGTAAACCTTTTTCTGTAATCTAACCGCAGAAGACAATATATTTCACCAGTATATGTTGCTGTCGATGAATCTTTGATTATTTTCACTAAAGCCATTGTGATAAATAATACTAATAATGATAATATGCTTTATTGCCCAAAGAACATTAGGTCTTATTGACAAAGATGCAAATTTTCATCAGTCATCATAAACATAAGCATATAATATGAGCATATAATGATTTTAAAATACTCAAACACATAAAATTGATTGAAGATATCATGCAATGAAAAATGCAGTTGACAAAATGAATTAGAGAAAGCTGTCCTCATAGAACTTTTGTACACTATAATAGGGTCTACCACATAATGAGTCTTTTACCAATTTTTGAAATTCACAGTTATCCTCTAAAATTTTAATATGGTCAGGTAAATGATTAAACAACTTGAGACTATTATAATATATAGTCTTTGACTAGAGTAGAGGTCGGTATGGGTAATCTTAGGTCGTTATATTGACGAAGGGCATAATAATTGGAGTAAACACTAAATATCAATTTATATTTGTTAATTAAACATACTGTTTCTGAAATAAAGTTTCCTAAAACTGTTAAGATTTTATGTAATTCAAATAGGGGTTTGCAGGAGTCTCGACTTTTGGCATTACTCATGAATCTTATAGCCCTTTTCTGAATAATGAACACCGTCTGCATTTGAGTTTTGCAACATACTCCCCAGAAAGGAATTCCATACCACAAATGTGACTCAACCCGTGAGAAATAAGGCGATTTAGCGACAAACAAACCAAGATCCTTATAAGTTATTCTCACTGCAAACCACCCTGAAGCCTTTTTATTGGGGGTTACAATGTGATCGGCGAATTTGAGTTTATTGGCAATTATCACCCCTAAAAATTTAGTACTAGGGCTGTTTTCAATTATCCTGTCCACGCCAAGTGTTGGTGAAGGAATGCTGTCAATAAAGCAGCGGAATGGTATTGAATATGTTTTGGAAACTTCGAAAGACAGCAGATTAGAGTCGCACCACATTTTTATTTTTTTTATGTCTGCACTTATAATCTCGTAGAGATTACATAAAGTTTTATCATGTCATCAGCGAATAGAGTAAACTTTCCATCTATATCGATAGATGGTAAATCGTATATGTATAGCAGGAAAAGTATCGGTTCCAGTGTTAAACCTTGTGGTACGCTGCTTTCTATAAGCTGATTCCGAATCTGGAATGACTCCACAAGAAAATAAATCATGTGAAATATGTAAATTCATAACCTCTCATAGAAGTTTTGACAAAGTAGGCGGTAAGCCAAACGGTTCGATATTTGATGACTCAGAAACACTGGTTATTTTAGGTGTATATGAATACCTAATGTTAATTCTACAAAGACGAGATTGAAAATTAAATTTCAACGTGGTCTTTTAAGGCCTTCGCAAAATAATGATCAGACTGATTTTATTTTTGTTATTGAGAAACCCATAAATATTACTGGAGTTTCATCTCAACACCAAACCGTTATTTTTATCACTTCGACAAGTGTTTCAACCACCAAATAATCATCTTCAAGAGGAATAGTTTTATCTTCCTCTTCGAAATGATCACTTGTTGATTGAAACATGTGTCGAAGTGTTAAAAATAACAGTTTGATGTTGGGATTGAACTCCAATAATATTCATTACTACACCAAAGGTTTCAAACAGTGCATCACGAGTATACGAACCCATATTACATTCATGCAGTTGGGCAAACTACATCTATACAGCGTGACTCACGGTCGATGGTAGGTTAGACATTTCTGGAAAACGCAAAGCATGACTTTTCTAAAAATTTCACCTCTCACATTTCCCTACCTGTTCTATTGATCTAAAATATTTTCAGCATTGCAGCGTTGCCAATTCCATTAAAAAGGCCTAGCAACTTTATTTTAGTTGAATGGAACACCCCATATATTAATACATTTTTGGAATCGCTCTGGTATTTTAATACTTTTTTGTCGATAATGTCCTATACCTATCTCTGTTTTCGAGATAAAAAATAAATTGTGCGAAATATGGTCCAAAACATAGCATCAATTGAAATTAAGTACTCTCAATTCATGAAAAGTTGATATTTTGATGATAGTTTGGACAAACTTGGAATATTCAAATAACACCAAGAAATCGACTCCATATCATACAGGGCGTGCTAAAATTACTATTATTTCCATTGTGCATAAAAGTAGTCGAAAGTTCATTTGAAAAATGCTTCAAGATGATATATCATGTCCCTATACCTAAATCGTCAATTTTTCTCAATAAAGTCGCTTCTTCTAGAAACATTATTTTTTTTTAGAATTTGGAATTAGGAAGCAGTGGAATTATCAAGCTTATAGCAGTTCGGTTACTTTTATATGTAATTTACGGTGTTTCGAATCATCTTTCAGAATGAATGCAAATATCGATTATTCAAACGAAGTTCTTATGAAATTATTTATCATACACGGACAGTGTGATCAAATCATTGCCAGAACTTGTAGAAAATTCAACCAAATGTATCCTGAATTAACACCAATGAACGAGAGGAAGTTTGTAAGATTACATAATTTCCTTAACTATGGCTCCATGTTAAAAACGCCTTCAACATTACCAAAACCTGTTACTTCAAATGAGGACAATACTGTTAACGTTTTGGCATATTTTTATGCATATCCAGAAGCTTCCATTCGCAGTGCAGAAAAAGATTCAGGTGTATCACATGCTTCAGTACAACGAATTTTGAAAAATCACGGAATGCATCCGTATAAATTTACCAAAGTTCAAGCTCTAAAAGCAAAAGACTTCGAACGTAGAATGCATTTTTGTGAATCCCTTTTGATTCATACACAGGAAGATTGGGAATTTTTGTCAAAAATAATTTGGAGCGACGAATCAAAATTTACGAGGGATGGTATTTTCAATAGAAGGAATAAACATTTTTGGGCTGATCATAATCCTTATGTTACAAAAGAAATGGGTTTTCAAGAAAAATTTGACCTGAATGTTTTCTGTATTCTGAAGAACAATACAATTAGCTTTTTTATTTATGAAGACACACTGAATGCAGAGAGATATCTCCAAATATTAAGGACAACTGTAACCGATTTTCTTGAAAATTTGCCTTTAGAGGAATATGGGAATTCATGGTTTCAACTGAAAGGAGCGCCAGCTCATTCCATCCAGGAAGTTTCCAGGAAACTTGACGAACTCTTCGACGATCGTTGGTTTAGGCGTTTAGGGCCGTGGGATTGGCCACCGAGATCACCCGATCTCACGCTACTTGACTTTTTTTATTGGGTGTTTTGAAAGAAAGGGTATACAGTACTCCAGTGCCTACCAAAGAAGAATTGCGACGGCGAATAGTGCGGAGTATTGAAGATCTGGATCCCCAGGAAATTGAAAAAGCAACCACAAGTCGCGTACAAAAAAACATTTTAAAGTGTTTAGAATGTAATGGACAACATTTTCAGCATTTATTGTGAAAATGTGATATTTTGTTTACAATTTTGTTATTTTGAATCATCCTATTCTATTACTGTCTGTACTTTCACATGATTTAGCCCACAAAATCTTACTTTTTACCTAGAAATCACTGATTTTTGGTACAGTTGTTCCCTGGAAACTTTGAGCCATAGTTAAGCAAATTATGTTGTAACCTTACAAACTTTCTCTCGTTCATTGGTGTTAATTCAGGATACATTTGGTTGAATTTTTTACACGTTCGACAATGATTTGATCACTTTGTTCATGTGTATAATAAATAATTTCATAAGAACTTCGTTTGAATAATCGATATTTGCATTCATTTTGGAAGATGATTCGAAACACCGTCGATAACTCTTTGTAAATTACTTATAAAAGTAACCGAACTGCTACAAGCTTGATAATTCCACTGCTACCTATATCCAAATTATAAAAAAAAATGTTTCTAGAAAAAGCGACTTTATTGAGAAAACTTGACGATTTAGGTATAGGGACATGATGTATCATCTTGAAGCATTTTTCACCATCTTTAAATTTACCGTGTAATATACACGGGATTTCATTTGAAAAAATGAACTTTTGACTACTTTTATGCACAATGGAAATAATAGTAATTTCAGCACGCCCTGTATGATATGGAGTCGATTTTTTGGTGTTATTTGAATATTCAGAGTTTGTCCAAACTATCATCAAAATATCAACTTTTCATGAATTGAGAGTACTGATGTACTCAATTTCAATTAAGGCTTTGTTTTGAACTATATTTAGCACAATTTATTTTTTATCTCGAAAACTGATAGATATAGGTATAGGACATTATCAACAAAAAAGTATTAAAATACCAGAGCAATTCCAAAAATGTATTAATATACGGGGTGTTCCATTTGAAAAAATAAAGTTGCTAGGACTTTTTGATGGAAGTGGCAACGCCGTAATGCTGAAAATATTTCAGATCGATAGAACAGGTAAGGAAATGTGAGAGGTGGAATTTTCAGAAAAATCATGTTTTGCGTTTTCCAGAAACGTCTAACCAACCATCGACCGTGAGTCACGCTGTATAGGATGAACATATACAACAGTTAAACTCTTCTTTCTTTTCATATCATGATGAGAATGTTATTCAACAACTCTGAAAACAAAACATGCATGCCACCGTTGCTTATTATAATTCCGGATTTTCGGTATAAATGTTGGAGAAACTGATGCTGGTGTCCTTTTATTAATGATTCACCAACAAGATACCCCACAATTACGGGCTTCTGAATAACTCGGGAAGATTAGCTTGTGTGTTGATGGAGTGGCGTAAGCTGAGATTTGGGCATGATTATTTGTGGATATTACTTTCAACTTGAACCACACTTCACCGAAATCAGTCTTGTCGCTGTCTCGTCAGTGAAATGTTAGGGCTGTGGATTTCATTATGCCGGAACAGAGAAAGTTGGGGTGTTACCGTTAATTGCAGAAAGTACTACACACATGAACTTCAACCGTGCTTGATTGAAACCGTGTAGAGTATGAATTATCCATCATTTCAAGGATTGAAATATTGTGCGGAAAATGAAACCATTTTCAGCCTTGAATCTACCGAAAGGAGCGTCTTGGGAATTAGCTAACCTCTGTTTCTCATTGGCTTAAGACACTCTGACACTCTGTAGATAAAGATGTTATGTAATGAATGAGTTAGTTCCTTATGAACTATATGATTAACAAATATTCACTTTTATATATTGGTTTTATCAGTAAAAATATACGTTTCAAGATTTTTCAGCGTGTTGAATAAAATACCGTTCATTCCGAGTTTTGTTTTCAAAATAAAGTAATATTGAATTATTATACAGTGTGATACACTACATACCGAATTTTAATCCAAAATTCGAATTTTGAATTAATTTTTGTAATTTTCATATTCAAGTCCGATTTCCAATTAATGATTCTGAATTATCAGCTATCGAAATGATGAATTCGTTATAATGTAGGAATGAGGATCAAAAACCTAATGCTCATTATAAAAAGCTACATAGACATCGGTCGAAATCAAATGACAAATAATGAAGCTTATTCAACAGGAAAAGAAATAAACAGTTAAACAGTTCCAAATATCGTCTCTCAACTGACCCAACCTCAATTTTGATACACTTTCCAATTATTTTCCTATCATTATTGACCACTTCCCTAAGTTCTGGAATAATTATTTCATGGGAGGCTTGCCAGTAGATACACTATGGGGATCCAGGGGCGGAAGTGGCAACCATGTTTGTTTTATTGAACGCTGCATCTTGGAGCAGAAGTAGCTTGTCGTCCAATCAACCAATCAGAAGCTACCGCGCGCATAGATGGAAATTAAGTTCCATAAGAGGTGTGTGTGTTAAAATGTGAAGGGACGGTTTGACGTATAAGAGATAGAGATTGTATGTAGGTGATCCGTTTCAAAGATAACGGCTAGTGAGGTTAGCGCAACCATCACATGTTCGGTGTTGTCGGTTTATGAGGCAATGTAGCGTATGAAGCGTTATCGATTTCAAAATCAAGACCGCGTCTTTTGGAGTTATGTCAAGAGAGCGAGGAGACCATTGTTCATATGGGTGAACATAACGGTGAATATTCGTTTAACCACCATCAGACCATCCAAGAAATATGAATGGAAGTTCCGTCTACCTCTCGTTGTACATTGTCCGGTATATTTTCATTGCTTTACCATGATCAAAAAAATTCAATGGTCGTTCTGCGTTAATCATATTACTGAATGAAAACGGTCCAATTATTCTGTCACCTAAAATACCACACCATATATTAACCTTTTGAGAGAATTGTTCCTTACAGTTTATAGTCCAGTGGGGATTAACAGTAGACCAGTATCTGCAATTTCAAGCAAATAATATTCCATTGGTAGTGAATGCATCCTCATCAGTGAACAAAATTTCTCTCGTAAGATTTCTACCATTTGAAATTTTCATTGGGCCCGATAGCAGTAATCTAATCGTTTATATTCGTTACCTTCTTTCAATGTGTACAAAAGGTTCAGATTTGGGGATTGGTACGAATTGAAGTCAGAACATTGTCATCATCATGGTACCTTCGATTTCGATGTGGATTGTCAATAGCTGGACTGGATTCTTTAATAAACTTTCGATTTGAGTGGAAAGTTTCACGGAGGTTGCCGTTCCATGTCGAATACGATTTTATTGCGGATGTCTTCTGTTGAATTCTTGAACAACTTGTCTGTTACTTCAAGCACCATCATCAAATAACCTCGTCATTCCAAATTCTTTCCGTAAATTAGCACGTTTAACGGGCATTTTGTTACTGTTTTTGACGCATTAACATTCAAACTGACATTTGGGGTATGAATAGTTCATTTATTTTCATGACAGGCTAGCCTTAATTGAAAACTGTTGAAACATGAAATATGAAACCGCTTTGAAATATTGAGAATGACGGTTTTTCATCCAAAATTGGGCAAATTTACAACCAATCTTAGTCAACTGGATTCGCAGGATTGCAGTAAACTGAGATTGGAGCACTCGGAATAAGTATTGCGAACATTTCGGCCCATAAAGGTCTACGCCTGTACCATAAATCAAATATTTGCTTCCAAAAATAACTTAAATGAAGGGAAGTGTTCATCTTGAGTGTATCACACTGTAGGTATATGAAAAGTAGATAAATTGTAAACTTGGGGCGTAGAATCGCTCAAAATGCCCTCAGAGTCAGTTCTAGAGTTCGTGTATGAATGAATTCTTCAAGAGTGTATTTTTGCAGCAAAAGGGAGCGGTGCGGTATTTGTGCCAAGTAAATAGGCTGATTTCCTGCAAACCTCTTTTCCTGAAACACGGAATACTGACACTAACCTGAATCTACGTTTTAGAAGCTACTTATCTCATTTGAAAGAAAAAGTCTTTATATGAAAATAATAATCATACTGCACGGAATGCAATGAATGTATCATGAATCATCCCTAAATCCACACTGATCAAAGACTCAATGATTTACGTCGAAGTCAAACTGTATAATAAACTTCCTGAAGATATAAAGAACATGGATTCTCTTGAAACTTTTAGAAAAAAGTTATAAGAAAGACTGGCTTCTAAAGCCTATTACAATCTTAAAAAATATTTTAATGACGAAATGAAATGAAATTGACGGTGCTAAGATGTAATAATATATGTGTACTTTTACTTAGATGTGATTGTTTATATGTTTTCATGTAATTATGTAATTGTATATTTATATGGATGTAGTTATTTACATGTTCTCTTTTTAACAATGTTTGTAAATATGGTCCTGTATTTCGGATAATGAAATTGAATGAAATCTTTGATTAAGTGTTTCACTTATTTGTAAAATTCATAGGCGTTATACTTATGATTGCATCCACTATGATATTCAAATAATTTTCACAAACATTTTTTTTTTTCATTTCTAGACGCATTTCTCTAACACCGTAGCTTCCTCGGTAGAAAATATAATTCGATTCCTCTCCTTGAAAAACACAAATCAAACGCTACTACAATATCATATAGTATAACCACTGAATGTGAAAATGACTGTATATTATAAACTGCATACACTATAATTTCGCCAAACATCTTGAGCAACCATCAATATGGTTCACGGAAGCAAAACTTAACAGGCGATATACGTACATGTGTCCAGCAGTTTTGAAATAATGCAATAAAGAAATATAGGCAGTACCGAGTTATTGCTCTCATAATTAAACCTTCGATTCTGTCTGGCATTAGGACTTACTGATTGAATTATTTTGTTATGGCTACCCCGAAGATCGTAACCAATAGCCATCGATAGTTTTCCCTCAGTAACTTTATCACCAAAAGACGGGATAGTCGTTTTGGTGAAGGGCGGCTGTGAGTTCGTATAGTTCCCTGGATCTATTGTGGTTATTAGTAAGTCTTATAGAACGATGTATGAGGGAATCCAGAACGGAATTCAGCTGGGCAGGATAATGATGGGTCTTGGCATTGAGGTAGCGGTTAGTATAGGTAAGTTTTCGGTAGACCGTGTGTAAAAAGGAGTTGTTGGACTTTGTGATGAGAACGGATCCATGGGGACTCACTCCCTTTCCATCACAAAGTCCAACAACTCCTTCTTACACACGGTCTACCAAAAACCTACCCATACTAACCGCTACCTCACTGCCAAGTCCCATCATCATCCTGTCCAGCTGAATTCCGTCATACATCGTTCTATAAGACTCACTGACAACCACAATAGATTCAGGGAACTATACAAACTCACAGCCGCCCTTCACCAAAACGACTATCCTGTCTCCCAAATACAAAGATCCATCCAACGACAACAAAAAGAAACCCTACCCCACGAGTACCTGAGTAACAGACCAACCAGACATAAGAGTTTCTCCCCTACATCCATGAAGTAACTGACAAAGTGAGACGAATTCTGAAGAAACATAACGTAGAGATAGTAATCACAGCCAACAACCAAATATCCACTATGTTAAGAACACCCAAGGACACGATACGCAATGAAGCACAGGGCATATACGAAATACCATGTTCAAACTGTCCCAGAACTTCCATCGGCCAGACCAATAGAAAAATTACCAGCAGAGCCTATGAACATTAACTAGCTGTTCGCAAATCAGATCCAGCATCATCTCTCCTCAAACACCACCAGAAAACAGGCCACACAGTAAGCTTCGAAAACACCAAGACCATTGCTACGGGGAAAAATCTTCAGGCCAGGATAGTTCGGAAAGCAATTGAAATTGAAAAACTTCCCAACTGCCTTAATAAGCGAGATGATTCGCAGAGACTACCACCAATATGGAGGACATTGTTGTCACGCACGATTCCTGAAAATAACTCAGGTATTCGGTCAGGCAGACCGGATACCTGCCACAACAATATAAATATGGGCCCCGAACAACAGAGTGTCCAGTGCGAACTCAAAGTGGAACACAGCAAGCATAGAGATAGTAACGAGACTTGGGAACAAGGGAGATTACGACCTCATCCTCGAGTCATGTAAGTACAAATCTACGTGACTCGTATATATATATATATATATATATATATATATATATATATATATATATATATATATATATATATATATATTGGATGATGCAACTAATTTTCCTTTATTTTCAGTATTTTACTATTATAACTATAACTTCTATTCAATTATCTGCGAGCGCTTTCGACAGCTGGTCGTGCTGTCATCCTCTAGGCCCTACTCTATCTGACAGGTTGAATACCTATTCAATGATGTGAAGAAATCGAATATAGCTCTTTTGGTTCTGGATATATACAGGAAAAACCAAAAAATCTCAAATTATATTTTTGGCCATATCTTCTTTATTCGCAGACATATTGAAAATCTGTCTAAATTTTGCTAGTGGCACTTGATGTGGGCTCTCAGAATATATCCATGAATCTTTTATACAGGATGTCATCTGACTTGGGCCACCCCCATCTTTGAATTTTTAAATACGGACCTGTATTTTTTGTTGTAGTTTTTGGATCGTAGACGTTCACTTAATACTGAGAATTTAAATTCAATTCTATATTTCGGGATTTTTCGGTAATATTCGATTATAATTGTGTGAATTATTCCCTTTTAAATTACGGCCCTGGAAATTGGTTGACTGAGTTGAATAAAAACACAATAGCATCTTTCACGTTTCCCTATGTACCGTAGAGTTTTTCGAGATTTTTGTTCATTTTTAGGTACCTATTCATATTTTTCCATTGCTCTGAGCGTTTTCTACAATGAACTTCGAATAAGAAAACCTTTTATGATTATCTGAAACATATGTACAACAAAAATATATTATATGTGTTTTGATGAGCAGAAAAAAAATGGTAGCAATAATAACATCCGAAACGAGCACTATAATTATAATGAAAATTGAAATGAAGTAAGTACTTTATATACACAAAAAAATTAATTGTGCAATAAATATTGGAATTGAAGTCCTTCCATTTCGAGACAAATAATGGGACAATAAAATAGTCTGCAAGATCACCAGATCTTACTATCTTGAACTATTTTCTATGGGGGACATTGAAAAATAGGATTTACGCTGGCAGAGAGATAAAAAATGTGAAAGACTCGAGATTGAGGATTTTAAATGATTTCGTAACAATGCAGCAAATAAGTGTATTAAGTGCAATAAATAATATGAAAAACCGAGTTTAAAAATGTTTCGAAATGGAAGGACTCCAATTCGAACATTTATTGCGCCAATAATTTTTGGGTATCTACATAAATTACTTCATTTCAATTTTCATCAGAATTATAGTGTTCGTTTTGGATGTTATTATTGCTATTCATTCTTTTTCTGCTTACTAAAACATAATATATTTTTGATGTATTTTTGATATGTCTCAAATATTCATAAAAGGTTTTCTTATTCGAAGTTCATTGTAGAAAACGCTCAGAGCAATGGAAAAAATATGAATAGGTACCTAAAAATGAGAAAAAAACTGTCGAAAAACTCTATGATACATAGCGAGACGGGAAAATTATATTATATTTTTATTCAACTCAGTCAACCAATTTCCAGTGTTGTAATTTGAAAGTTAAAAGGGAATAATGCACACAATTATAATCGAATAATACCGAAACATCCCGAAATATAAAATTGAATTTAATTTCTCAGTATGAAGTGAACATCTACGATCCAAAAACTACAACAAAACATTCAGGTTCGTATTTAAAAATTCAAGGATGGGGGTGGCCCAAGTCAGACGACACCCTGTATGAAAGATTCATGGATATATCCTGAGAGCCCACATCAAGTGCCAATACAAACTATGGACAGATGTTCAATATGTCTGCGAGTAAAGAAGGTATAGGCAAAAAAATAATTTGGGATTTTTTGGTTTTTCCTGTATATCTCCAGAATAGAAGAGCTATATTCGATTTCTTCACATCATTGAATAGGTCTCTGAAATACACAACTTTGCCAAACTTTAACCGACACGAGATCCCCATGTACAGAAACGAATTGGAATAGCCCTGTATATATATATACATATAAATATATATATATATATATATATATATATATATATATATATATATATATATACATATATATATATCGAAAAGGATTTGAAGCTTCAATAACAGGCGATAGCAGGCTGTGCTATCACCTTCATGACTCTACTCAAACTGAACGTTTTATCTTCTTGTTTGTTCTTTCATACGGTTAGAACGTGCAGGTATTTATCCTCTACTTTTATCCCGATATCTTTAAATTTGCTTCTACTTAGGTTACATCAGGTAATATCACTTGTGTTGGTGTTTCTCTAGGTTCATTGTTTTTAGGAATATGTATTGTATCGTGTAGTATATTGAATGTTTGGACTTGTTGTATAATGATTTGAATTTTTTTCTTAATAAGTGGATTATGACTTTTGAATTTATGGATGTTTAGGTTTTTTCCAGATGTCCATAGGGTTTTATGTTTTCTGGCGAGGTAAAGTTATGTTTGTTTTGTATGACGTGTGTTGCGATGTTATTGGGTTAATGTATGCTTTTTTGTGCTCGTCGTACCTTTGGATTAGTTTTTTCTTGATTTAACCAATATAGAATTTGTTGCAGTCCGAGCATTGTATCCTATACACTCCGTTTGCGGTTTTTTCTTCTTCTTTTCCATAGCTGTTTATTTTTCGTGTTCCAAAATGAATTCTTCGAACTTAAATCTAAATAATAAAATCCGTCAAACCCAAGAAGTCCTAACTTTAATCAGTTCAAAATCAGAATGGAACAATATTTCAAATACAGATGTTATATAATGCAGAAGAGTATTTACAAAATAATTTTTGGTAATATCATAGTTATATATAATTATATCATACAAGAAAGAATCTTAGTTGTTAACTTGCTATTTAATATATTATTCTTGTTGCAGGTATACGATATATTGTGGACCACTTTGTGGAATGATCTGTTTGTGCTTTATTTATTACTAGTAATATGTTGCTGTATCGCTGCTGTTTCAATGTTTTGACAGAATCAGAATCAACGAACTTAGGCGTGCACAGCTTTAAAGAACAGTGCTTTCAAAAAATTGTTCTACAGCTCCATCTAATGGCGACTTACATAAAAATTGATAGCCTAAAAACCTTTTCTATGAAAAATTACTTTTTTAGTCAAGTTTTATCACGATCGGTTGAGCGATGTAGAAGTTTATCACTTACCAACAAACCAACCAACCAACTAACCAACCAACAAACATCCATTTTTATTTATTAGATTATTTCACTATTTTCTTTTATAATTGCCTGAGTGTTTGTTTATCCATGAGTATGTGTTGATATTCAAAACCTAGTGTTGGAAATAAGACCTGTTACAAACATTATGTATCGTCTTTAAATGAATTATTCCTCCATTTAAATACACATCTATTTATAAAATCAACGTATTTCTCAAATTCATCCACAATACTAAACTAATTTATTATTTCTGATGATGTGGTTGGAAACTGAATACTTATTTCCCTATTTCCCATCATTCGTGAACATCGAAATAGACTGTTGAACAGGAAATATCACAAACTGCACTACACAAGTAATCTCTTCGTCTCAACATGTCGACCTTACTTCCACCGCACAGCTGAGAAACTTTGGAGACACATCCCATTATTATTAGAGCCCACTGTAATGGGTCTGGTTCACATGAACTTCATTAAAGTCCTCTCCTTGATCCTAGCAGCACAATGTCCGGAATGTGATTCGGTCATGAAGACGGAAGTTTTGAGTTTGCACCTTGGAAGAGCGGGGCTATTGAGGGTTGACAAGTTGACTCACTTGGGATAGTTGTTTCATGTAAATGCATCAGAGCTGTATGGAGGCAGTTCGGAGTTTGAAGACAACTACTGCGATTGTTTTGGCCGTGTGATGGATGAGTTGGAGTTGAGATTTTCATTGTACTTTTATCGAAAGAAATATCACAAAAAGTCAGAATTTCATCGATACATTTCCCTCTTTTGAAGAGAGTCTTCTTTACGTTTGAAAAAATGAACATTTATTCATCGAACGGTATTCGAAGAAATTATTTCCTGAAACATTCTCAACTGAATCCATCGGTATAAGGACAAATTATCAATTCTCAACCTGAATCAATTTTATTACATGAATAACTAGAAATTTCAACAAGAACAAGAAAAATTCCACTAGTTCGGACTTCCATTGTTTACTATATGAAATTATTTGAAATCCCTGAAACAACTAAAAAAGAAGAATTAAAAATGAATAGCTGAAAATAACAATTATATTGAGCAAAATAAACCTGAAATGAAATAATAGTGAAATAAAATACAAGTAAAATAGAACAATTGAACAAAAATAAATAAAAATAAAGAAATGAAAAAAGAAAATGAAAATTAAAAGTTGAGAGATTCCAAGTCACGTTAGTACACGACGTTTCGATTGTTAGTATCGACAATCGTCTTCGGGTGATGACTGGTGATGACAGTCATCACCAGTTGAGAGATTCCAAGTCACGTTAGTTCACGACGTTTCGATTGTTAGTATCTAAAATCGTCTTCGGGTGATGACTGGTGATGACAGTCATCACCCGAAGACGATTGTAGATACTAACAATCGAAACGTCGTGAACTAACGTGACTTGGATCTCTCAACTTTTTTTTCTCTTCATTTCTTTATTTTTATTTATTTTTGTTCAATTGTTCTATTTTACTTGTATTTATTTCACTTTTATTTCATTTCAGGTTTATTTTGCTTGATATAATTGTTATTTTTCAGCTATTTATTTTTATTTCTTCTTTTTAGTTGTTTCAGGGATTTCATATCATTTTATATAGTAGACAATGGAAGTCCGAACTGGTGAAATTCATCATGAAACATTGTCAATCACCTTCAAACAAACGAAGAACAAGAAAGGTTACTTTTATGAACAACAGGAATGAACGGCCATGGGTAACCCCATGTTGGTATATTAGTATATCCGCTCGAAGACCGGCACAATGTTTATCGTTTCTGAATATACTGCTATAAATAAAACGCAAACTTTTTCCTTTTTCTTCAAAAGCGGTTTTTTATTCTTCTTGTTTACAAAAACTGTTATTCAACTATTTTTTCACATGTCAAAACAAATACAAAGTGATTCTTATTTAAAATAAAACTCAACATTCTCCCCCTGTATTCAAACAATGAACTAGTTTTGAATACTTCCTTCTAATAACTGAATTGGACACAGCTTGGCAACAGGGCGGCGATAAATATTGTCTTGAATCTAGATATCTACGACTCTTACTCTTCCATCTTTACCGGGGTGTACGTCAACAATTTTTCCTAATGGCCAATTGTTTCTTGGTAGCTTATTATCCATGACTATGACAATATCACCCTTCGCTACATTTTTCTTTTCTTGAAACCATTTGCATCTCTTTGTGAGTGTGGGTATGTATTCCCTTATCCAACGATTCCAGAAATGTTCTGCAAATTGTTGTGAAAACTGCCAACGTTTTTTCAAATCGTAGTTGATTTCATTTGCATCAAAAGTTATAGGTGGCTTTGCTATGCTAGATGTACCTATGAGGAAATGATTTGGTGTAAGACTTTCGAAATCCTCTCCATCGGAAGATACATATGTCAGAGGTCTACTGTTTACTATATGTTCCACTTCTGCTAGCAAAGTTAAAAGAACTTCTTGTTTAGGTGCTTTTTCGTTCAGAATCTTTTTCAGTCCATCTTTCACCGATCGTACCATGCGCTCCCATATTCCATCCATATGTGGGCTTGCTGGTGGAATAAACTTCCAATCAATTTCGTTAGATACCATCTTCCTCTTAATCAAATCTTCGTCTAAATTTCTGATTATCTCCTTCAATTCTCGGTTTGCTGAAGTAAGATTTGAACCATTGTCGCTCCAAATTGATAAAGGCTGTCCCCTCCTAGAAATGAATCTCCTTATTGCTAAAATCGCTGAATCTGTGGTGAGAGATTCTGCGATCTCTATATGGATAGCTCTAATTGAAAGACATGTGAAGATTACCCCATATCTTTTTTCTTTTCTTCGTCCAATAGAAACTTCCATGGGTCCAAAATAATCCATTCCAGTATAGGTGAATGCTCTAGGTGGTTTCTGCAGTCGTTGCTCTGGAAGTTGTCCCATTGCAGGAACCTGAGGTTTTGTTCTTCTTATGCTACAGAAATTGCAAAACCTTATTGTTTTAGTTACCAGTTTTCTGGCCTGCAATATCCAAAATATTTGCCTTATTTCATTTAGAGTTTGTTGTAGACCTGCATGATTATTTTTTGAATGATAAAATTGAACAAGTGATCTAGTGAATGTGTGTTTATTGTCTAGTATGACTGGCCTCTTTGCTTGAGGAGAGAGCTCTGTAGAGTTATCTGTTCTTCCTCCCAAACAAATAATATCATCTTCCATATATGGTGACAATTGATAAAGTTTGCTTGATTTTTGTATAGGTCTATTTTTCATAAGAAGATGGTATTCTTGTGAAAAACAATCCTCTTGCACTTTCCTATTCCAAATTCTTTCTGCTCTCTTCAATTCTTCAATTGTCAACTCTTGTTTTTGGAGATTTTTGCCAACTTGTTTGATATTATGTTGAAATCTGAAAACATAGGCTGTGCTTCTTATCAATTTCATGTAGTCAGAAAATCTTGTGATGTCTGGTAAATATTCAATTCTATGTGAAACTGTCAATAATATGAATTCATGTTTAAGTTCGAAGGTTTCTGGATTTTCTTGAATTTCTTCGTCCTTGTCTATTCTTTTTTGTTCCATTGGCCAAAATTCTTGTTTTAGACTAAGAATCAACAAAATCTCGACTTTCAGAAAGGAAGGTGGTTTTTAAAACAAGTCATACACTACAGAGCCTTTTGGGAAGTCCAAAAGACAAAGTCGAGAATTCGAAAAAGTCTGGAATTTACGAAATTGATTGTTAGCACTGCGATGTAAAATATTATGTACAGACAAAAAGATCTATCTGAGTAAGATATAAGAAACACTTAGGACACTTAAAATATGGAAGAGCTGAAAAATCAGAGTTGCCCATCAAGTTCATTAAGATTAGTTAGACAAGTTAACATCAACAGACAACTGGATACCTATGAAAGTGTAGAAATAAGTAAACATAATAATATTATGAATAGCGATGACGAACCGATACCAAATAGGATACTATATAGCACTTAGGACACTTAAAATATGGAAGACCTGAAAAATCAGCAGTCGCCCATCATATTTTGCAACAAAACCATTCCATAGACTTCAGTTCATTAAGATTAGTTAGACAAGTTAACATCAACAGGCAACTGGATACCTATGAAAGTGTAGAAATAAGTAAACCTAATAATATTATGAATAGCGATGACGGACCAATACCAAATAGCATACTATATAGCTTGTTGAAATAATATTATTAGAATTATTACATAAGGACACATTGTGAAAATGAATTTAGGACAAGTAAATAGGCAATATTGTGAAAATAACTTTTATATAGCCTGAAAATGGGACATATTGTAAAATCAATAGATAAGGCAAATTGTAAAATTTATTTAAGACACCAAAGGTGTGGTATATCTGTATGTGTGGTATACCTGAAGGGTATACCTGTATGGTACACCTGTCTAGATAAATAGGGTTAGCCTTGCAAGTTTTTCCAGTGTAATATTTCTGGTGAAGATGATCGTGATCGAAACACGTGTCGAGGAGTTGAAAATAACGATTTGGTGTTGGAAAAAACTCCAGTAATATTATTCAAGAACATTTGTTCGAAAGTACAATTACTAGGGACACAATTTTTGAATATATCAACAGAGTAAGCGAATGAATAAACTCGTATTTTTCAACAAAAGATTTCATTGTTAAAATCAATCGTGCCTTGGCATGATACTGCATGATACTGACTTGGGTTGGCTTTATACAATTATAGCCCATTCTTTTCGATTTCACTGAAATTGCTATCATTCAGTATAATGTTTCGATTTGAATCCAAAATTCCTTATTATAACCATAAGTTTCATTGAAGATATAGAGATATCAGAATGAAATAGTGGTATTCGAAGTGAAGTTCGAATTCGATTTTTGTCGTATTTTGAAAAATCGTACATCCCAAAATTGTAGGAATGATATTTATAATTTTCCCAAAGAGTTGAAAATGCTTCCTGGAACGAGTAATCTGGCTTGCGCAAGACCCGCCAACTTTGGACGTTTAATGAAAAAATATCATTTCAACTATCAAATGACATAATTAGGAAATGGAAAAATTTTGGGTATCTAATGGATAAATGAATAAAAAATAATACGGGGTCAAAAAATGTTTATCTTGATTTTTCAGTTATTCATTTAACAAGTTTTTTACCTAAACAGGAACGAGTGCGATAATTGTTAAATTACAAACCTGAGATTTTTTCCTTTATTTTATAGCTATTTTTAGAAGCTCCGGATAATATATACCTATATATACGAAGGTAATCATTCAGAATTGTATAATTTTCCAAATTCATTTTCTAGTAAACATTCTTGGCATAACAGGAGATGTGAAAGTGATAAGCTATACCGAAAGAAAAAAGATTGGAATGGGAAAAATGTATTATTACTGACACGAAGTCAAAAAAATTATGCTGATTCATTGTAGTGAAACATTCAAACTTCCACAGGTTGATTTTTTTTCAAATACATATAAACAACGTCTTGTTCGTTCGGTAATTCGGCATCGTTTTCGCAGAAGTTCTGCTACATTGTTAATGGACTCTGGGGTATCTACCTTCTATTATATTTTCCACAAGAATATACCTAAAAAAACTTTGTTTTTAGTTGATTTATTAGAGTATTTTTTTGGTCGGGTACTCAAAGACAACAACAGCCAAACAAGCACGTCTGTTGTGAAGGGCTGCTTTTTTGAACATTCATATACCCTTTGGTAGCGAACCCAATTTATGGACGCAAGAGATAGTTATTTTTTCTGTTTTTCGTTAGAAATTATATATGTTAGAACAAAATGACAGTTCGATGACGTTTCAGAACATTTTGAAGTAGAAAATTCTCAGGGCTCACTGGTGACTGAAAACAATTTCAATACAACTGTAAAATCATGAATTTGCTCATCTGTGATTGGTCTCGAAGGTACTGAGTTATGGATTATTTTGTCTAGTTACTCGACAGAAAGCAGTCTCATAATTAACTGTTTTCAATAGTCACGGAAAAATTTATTTCATATTGTGCAGATTGATGATTTCTTCAATGTGGAAAATGGGATGAATTGAGAATGAATTTAATAATTACTAGAAATTTGTTAAAGTTCATATAATTTTTTTGTAAATAAATTGAGTCAAAGAATAACCTCCAGCAGTTGATTTTGCACAATCTTCAACATCTTCATTGAATATTGTGAAAAGTATTTATCAAAATCCAATGGTTGTCAGTATATTTCTACTGTTGTACTGAAATAATGGTCAAAATTACATCGGATCCGAGTTTCCAAAATTGGATGGAAATGTAATGAACGTAATTTTGAGAATTGCCGCTAGCAAATTGGATTCAATCACGAGTTACAGTGGGCTTAAGCCATAATGAGAGATTGAGATAAAATTCAGTTCGATGTTGTGTCACCGGATTATTCAGTTAATGAGATTTTCAGGTTTTCGAAAAGTGACTCCCATGACCTGGTTGTGAGTTTTATTGAATCTGGAAATGGAACACGGGAATGTGGGATAACACAGGAGATTTCTCTAAATCTTCTACAGAATAGGTAAGTTTCGGTATACTGAAAATGTTATAATCAATAACGAAAAAAGGAATTGAGAGAAGTAATAATAATTCAAATATATCGCCTAATTTCTAACCATACCAAGATTGGTATGATTGGTAGTGCCTGAATCTGTAAGATGTATCAAATCAAATCAAATCAAAATATACTTTATTGTTCGAAGATTTGCATCTTATTGACAAAGTCCAAGGAATACAATGTTGATATAAAAAAAGTACTAAAAAAGTATAAATGTAAATATAAAAAAGTTCCAAAAATGTATAAATGTAAATATAAAAAAAAGTTCTAAAAATGTATAGATAAAATACCACCATGTATAAAGTGATGGTACAATAGTAGTAAAAATATTAGTAATATTTTATTAAAAGGATTCGCTAAAATACTCTTCCAAACTATAATAGGGTCTATCCACAAGGAGGTTCTTCACCGCCTTTTTGAAATGAACGTTGCTTAAATTTGCAGATCTCATTTCTAATGGTAAATGATTGAACAATTCACCACCATTGTAGTATATGGAATCCTTGATTAAATTCGAAGTTGGGATGGGAAGTCTAAAGATATAATTGCTATTGCGAGTAGCATAAGGAGTAGAAGCAAAGTTGAACTTCGATTTATGTTTATAAATAAGGCAAACTGTCTCTAAGATAAAAAGTGCGATGACTGTTAACATTTTATTGGCAGTGAACAAATTCCTGCACGATTCTTTGGGTTCAACTTTACAGAGACATCTTAGTGCCCTCTTCTGTAATATTAATACAGAAGAGAGGAGGGATGAGTTGCATGCTCCCCAAAAAGGTATTCCATAACGTAGTCGAGATTCAACAAGTGCATGGTAAACGGTCTTTGCGACATGGAAACCCAACTCATTTGAAACCACTCTAACTGCATAACATCCTGAGGAGATCTTACTCTTCAGTTATTTAAGGTGCTCATCAAATTTCAGCCTATTATCAATGAATACACCGAGAAACTTTGTGTTTAATTTATTTTGTAATACGTCAGCGTCTATTGAAATGTCATCAAGCGAACATTTGAATGATATTATATTCGTTTTGGATGCATTTAGAGAGAGTAAATTTGCATCGCACCAGCTCTTCACGTTCTTCAAGTCGGATGATATTATTTTAATTAGCTCCATTGAGTTTTTTTCTTTCCACAATATTGTAGTATCATCCGCGAATAGAGTGAAACTACCAGATATTTTAATCATAGATATGACATTCATATGACATATCAAATCATTGCATTGTTGATTCGGAAATTTCAACCGGTTTATTGTTTTATGTGTTTCGAAGCTCCATATCTCAATAAATATTTATTTCACTGTGTCGTGGTATATACTAATATATAGATACTGTTAATTTTTTTTGGTATTTTCAGTTTATTACTATAATACAATACCGTTAAGTGACTTGTGGTCCATTTTTTTCCAAGACCAGACATTTATAGTTTGTTCAGTATTGTCTGAGAGTAAAAGAATTTCAAGAATGCAAACATGTCGCTACATCAAAGAAAGTGACATAGTCGTCTCAAACAAATAGCACTGCAATTCACCCACAAAATCATTGAGATATGTCTACCCTGTATATCCCTTGAGGACGCCGCTAACGAGTCATTAAAATAGGGATATGCGACACAGAATGCGAAAACACCGACAAAGAATGCGAAAATACCGACAAAAGAACCGCTCGATGTTTTTTCAGATATTACGTTCAAGATAATATTAATAGGCGTTGGACTGGGGGTATTGATATAAATTTTCCATTGATATATTCTGTTTGATGAGAAGATAATTAAAATATGGTGAAAACTAATTTTGTTTAAATATTTTATTTTGGGAAGGACAATTTATATTTGAAATAGTTTTTTATTATTTAGAATTGTTACCTTCTAGAGATCTATAAAATAATCAGAATATTAAAATTACAAATGAATACAAATGTAGAAAGGGCAAAAAGTTACTGAATTCGATAAATTAGCTTTTTGGAAATCAAATTCGTCATTAGCTTTAATTTAAAAAAATTTGCATATCAAAAGCAATATGTATCATCTGGTGACGTTTTAAAGACTCTATCCATTTTCTTTATTCAACTTATTTGAATCAAAACATAATAATTTGTAGTTATGATTCGTCTTTTGATGTAAATAAATTTGATATTGTTATTATAATTGACACTGATAATATCAAATTGATGGTCGGTATGATAATGAAAATGGATAAAGTATCCGAAACATCACCAGATAAGTATACAAATAGAATAGATTTCCGCGGTTAGAAATTTGAACACCTGATTTTGAGTTGAACCGTGTTCAAAAATTTTGCCCTATTCGACGTTTCGACTTCGACTTTGACATTTTCAGGAAGTAGAAAAGTGTGACTGCACTGAGAGATACACTTTATATATTCTTTTTGGTTTGGAATTGAATATTCATATTCCTTATTGTATTTTATAATTGATTCAGAAATAATTTTATAGATTTAATGGGAATACTTACTTCGAATGAGACGTTGCCATAATTTTAATCTGAAAAAAGTCTATAGGGATTCGTTGAGTGATTTTTCACTAGATGAATTAGTTTCATTAGGATTGATGACAACTGGAATAATTTTTTCTGATAATAAATCTATGCAATCATCCAGATTCCACATCTCTGCTTCTATTCTGATTGTTTTGTGGATACATTTTCCCAAGCTTTTTGGTCGACTGTTTCCAGAGCACTGTATAGGTATTTCTTCACTCCACACAGCTTGAAAGAGGTCTTTTTATTCCTTGCGATGAATCCTTTAACTTGATCCCAAACCAACTCTATTGGATTCAATTTACAGTAATTAGACGGCAAACGAAGAACCAACATTCCTTCAGTCTTCGTCATCTCATTGGTGACATACCTGACGAATATTGACTTATGACATTTAGCCAAGTTGAGAAGCTCCACTTTTAACATGGCTTTCATTTGTAACCTCTCAGTAATATCTGCTTCCTTCCAACACGACGTCGGCAGCTTCTCGACTGGTCTACTGTGGTAACTTGTGTTAACCATTACTATTACGGATCCCTGTGGAAGTTTCACAAGTATGTTTTCAAACCATTCTTCGAATACTGTGGCATCCATCCTCATTTTTCTTCGATTCAAACACCATCAATCCATCTTTCACGAATCCTTCACTGCTGCCTATGTGAGTGATGATAAGACGACGACCTTTCCAACTGGAATTTTCAAACCAGTGGACCAACCTTCCAACCTTCAAACCTTCGAGACGGTATGACCCTCATCCAAATAAAAAATAGATTCACCTAGTGCTCTGATTTTCTTCATTTCTCTTGAATAGTTTCTTTTCCATTCTACAATCTCTGATTTTTTTATCAACATGCTCTTTCTATCTTGCTTTCCGAAAGTGAAATTCAGCTCATATAATATCTTCCATAATCGTGTTCTTCTTATATCAGGAAAAACACTGTCTTCACGAATAACTGACAAAACTTTATTTAATGTAGGTATTTCGTTTTTTATGTGAAAAGAGTGTACTGTTCTCCTTATAGAATTATTCACTTCTTTATCGATAACCAAACACTTTCTACCAGTGGATACTTTCGGCTCGAAAAAGTTGTTGTTTTCCTTGAGTTCTGAAAATTGTCGATCTATTGACACCGGTCATACTCGTGCATTTTTGCACTACATCCTCCTTACTTTTTATTTCGGGCGGATATTGTATTCTTAATGAATTATATACACTCATAACAACTGTTTTTTCATTTATATTCAATGGTGATGATTTTGGAAGCTTCACGATTCCCGAACAACTAGCTTCCATGTTGTATAGCTGTCTATTCAACGCGCTCTCGAAGTTAACTGAAGAATATCACGAATAACCCTGCTTGAAAGCCAAGTTTTTCTTATTGATGGATGCGATGTATCTGTTGACAGTATAATTCAAAGGTATATCTATTTATACCGCCTTCAAAAAAACAATGGTTTTTCAATCCCCTTTAACTAAACACCTATTTGTTGGTTACTACTGGACATATTTCAACATTTCTCATAGTAGATTTGTTATTTTTGTTGTTATGAATTATATTTTTCAAGAATAAATATTGTATTTTCGTTGTATGAATTAATTTATTCAATTCGTTGAGAATGAATAATTTGAATGCGATTGCGAACTTTCGATCCGGAGATTTCACCCTCAAAGATGAGTCACAGAGTGGTCGAACTATAATCCAGGACGAGGATTCGGGGATCCTGGTGGAGACTGACCTATCACAAACAGTACGTGAGACCAATTGAAGAAGTCTGAAAGCTCGAAAAGTAAGTACCACACAATTCAACCAGCACAGCTCTAAAAATCTATCCACTTGTACTTCTGAAGTCACGGAAGTTATTCTATTATCCATGGATGCATATATTCCTTTTTCAATGAGAAGACATTCTAATGACAAACTTTGGTTCAGCAAAAATTGCGAGCAAGCTGTTGCCTCCAAAAATCTTGCTTACGTGGCGCGAAAATATCAGTGGCGAAAACCGAACAAGGTTTGTTGATGCTCGCAACAGCTGCAAATTCAAAATAAATGAAAACAAACAACTTCACAATCAGATAATTAGGGATGAAGTGCTTGCCAATCCAAACGGGTCTAGATCCTTATGGTCGGTAGCTAAAGATGTTAATCAAAACTTCACTGAATTCACAATTCCACCACAAACACAAGCGGTTGATTCAATGGCAACAATAGCCATAGAAGAAGCAAATGAACAAGCTGAATAATTTTCGTCCCACTCCACGGTCGATTTACTGGGAAAGGCTCCACTCAGTATTTCTACACTAAAATTGACAATGCCGGAAATTACTTTTCGACAACGTCTAGTCAGACGAATTTTGAAACAGCTCAATATCAACAAGGCGTCTGGCCCTGATGAATGCTCGTCATCGTACTTAAAAGGTGCGCATGTAGACTCACACCAGTATTTTGCAGACTTTCCAACCTGTCTTATAAGAAAGAGGTTTTTTCTTCTTGTTGGAAGATTGATCGCGTTCAGCCTATTCCCAAAAAGGGCAGGAAAAGTCTTCCAAATAATTATAGACGAGTCGCTTTGCTATCAGTAATATCAAAAATCATGGAGAAACTCATGAACTACCATATCCGCAAATATTTTACAGGCTTCAAAATCTTGAGCGACCATCAATACGGTTTTCGGAAACAAATATTAACAGGCGATCTTGCATCGTATGTCACCCATATTGGGAATAACGCAATCGAGAAACATGGAGATTCAAGCTGTTGCGCTTGATATTTCTAAGGACTTTGACCGTGTATGGCATGATATTGTCCATATTGTCTTCAACCCTCTTTTTATTGTGTATCAACGACTTATTGGAAAAAATACAAGAATCCAATATATTGCTTTGCTGACGACAGCCGACTTCTGTCGTCGTTCCATTTGGATTCCAGGACATCGGCCACGGAGGCACATCTTCACCGACAGCAGGAGGTTGCAATTAGGATCTAGAAGTGATTTTGAATTGGCGTGAAAGTAACCAGGTTCAATTTAATTTCACAAAAACCCATGCATCGGTTTTCTCCAAAAAGATAAATGTCTCCGATTTAATTCCGTTGACAATTCCGCTTTCTGCTTCGATAAGTTTGTTAAGGGTTGAAATGGATACCAATATGTTCTGGCACAATCATGCCGCTAGAATTGCAAAGGCTGCTTCTTCCCAAAAAACTGTACACACGTCAGCGAGTTTTATTCCTTTATAAAGCTCAGATCAGACCTCTTTTGAAGTATTGTTCTCATGTATGGAGCTCTGCTCCCAAACATACCCTCAAGTTGCTGGATTCCATCCAGAAAAGAGCCATCAGCCTAATTGAAAACGCGAACATCAGTGCAACCTTTATAGCCTGGAACATCGAAGAAAGGTTGAAGATTTGTATCTCTTCCATAGATACTTTCACGGAAAATGTTCAAGTGACTTGGCACATTCTATTCCACCAAGAGCTATACATATCAAAAATACGCAACGAACTGTGGCTGTTTATCGTTTTGAGCAGACACAGTTCAACCCAACTCAATACACCTCGAACTTCACTGTTCATGAACTCTTTCATCTGCAGAACTGCGTTTATGTGAAATAGGCTTTCTGAGAACGTTTTTTCAATTGGATTTCATCTCCAGCGATTCAAATCCTGTGTGAATCGCTACTTTCGCACAGGCACCGCTTGAGAGTGCCTTGAGGATTTTCCTGTTGGCTTGTATTTTGTCCTTGAAATAAATATTGACAGAAATTGTCACGTTTCGAGATCTATTGTTCTTCGCTTTTGCTCAACCAAAATGATTCTTCTTTGGATCGAGTCGTCATGTGTGATATAAAGTGGATCCTCTACGATAACAGGAGACATTCAGAACAGTGGTTGGACACCGATGAGCTGACCATCCACTTCCTTAAGGCGAAAATTAACCAAACTAAGACCATGATTACTATATGGTGGTCAGCGGCTGGTGTGATTCAGTATAACTTTCTGCAACTAGGCTGAACCATCACAGCAGTGTCCTATGGTGAAGAAATCGATGAAAAGTACAAAAAATTGCGTCAGCAGCAGCCGGAACTGGTCAGCAGAAGAGGTCCAATCGTGCGCCGCGACAAAGACGTCCGCACATTCCACAATCGCAACAGGTTAACTTCACGAAAATCACCATTAGATAATGACTTGTACCGTTTAGGTGACTGGGCAATACTTAAACAGAGATGCAAGTGGGTCAATATTCCTCAACCAGGAATCAAAATTGAAATAAGAGCTCCTACTTGTAGGTTTCAGGAAATATTCTGAATAATTCGCTGTGTACACATACAGAAAAATCAAGTGACAACAAGTCTGGCAATCGTGTAGGCCACTCAATGCTCTCCAGGGTCTTTCAAAATGTTGGGCTGAACGGACGATATATTCGATTACATTATTACATTATTTCTTGTTGTATTCCAGGCGCTGCTTGATAAGTATCTGAGATGTTATAGCTGAACTTTCTCTGAAATGAATTGAAAGTTATACTGTTGGTAAAGTTTCCCAAAGTATTTAATAATGCTATGCCTGATAACAGAATTTGGTCTCAGCAATGGATTGATAGCCGAAGACTTGGTTGATGGCCAATGCGATGGCTAAATTCTACACAACTGGATTATTTTATTTTTCCTAATGTTATTAGTGGAATGAAATTTATATCTATGACTATGAAAACATAGAAATATGAAAGGAAGTGATTTGTTGAAAGTTCAATCAATTATTAAAAATGGTACCCGTTGTTCATGTAATTTCCATTAAAATTTGTTTGATCTTTGTTGATGCCACATTTAGAAATATATTCAAATTCGTTGTTTATTCAATGCCACATTTGGTCGATATTTATTAACTGATTATACGGTAAATTGAAAATGTCTATTTGAAAAAAAACTTATATAGAATTTTTTGTTGCTGCAACAAGTTTCTGTCATCTCACTCTGCTGAAATATTATTTCTGGTTGGAGATTGGTTTGACAAAGAGAGATTTATTTTTGCTTTCATAATATTTCTGAAGGAGAAAAGGAGTTTTTTTTTACTCTCCCAACACCAGTGTTTCAGTCGTATCGCTAATCGATCCAGCTCTTGCAAAACTTTGTAGAAAACGGTGTTTCAGTCAGAAAGTTGGATATCTAATGAATCACTGGAATTGAAAAAGTTGCTGTAACTAACATAATTCGAGTTTCTGGAAAGTTTGTGACCTGTTCGACTTATCCGGCTTGCTAATTTCATCACAAATGTCTCGGGAATTTAATAATAAAGTTCACAAATTTCTTTGAGCAAAATCTCAAAAAAAGAACTAGCTGCTGAAATCAATTATTCCTCGTCATTGATTACAATTATACTGTTCAGTGAAGCAAAGTTAGAGATGAACTGGAGTGATAGATTATTTGCTGTTCATTAATTACCATATCTATTGAAAAAATAAAAGTACTTTTTGCAACGGTTACAAAAATTGAAAATTGAAATTGTTAAGCTGAGTTCTACATCATCGTAACCTAACATAAAGGTAATTCATCAGGCATAAAATTTTCTTCTACCTGAAAGTTACTGAGGCAGCTTAATTCCTTGCTCTAATTTCATAAAGGTACGATTTTTTCAACAGAATAAAGGGGTATAAAGATTCAAATATTCCCTTCAGGCCCGAAAACACTGTAATCGCATATTTGTTTCTCTCAATGTTGTTTTTCTATACAGTATTGTGATCCAAGAGTGTTTGGACCTGCATCCAGATTGATTACAAAATAATATATAATTTCTAATAAAGTTACCCATTCCAAATCGATGCAAATGACAGGTTTCGCTCCTGTGGAACTGGTTGCAGCACCCTCTATTGCAAAAGACTCAAGTTTCAGGTACCCTGTATGGACAGGAACCTTGACCAGAGATATGAGGGATAAATATACAGGGTGCTGATTAAGTATGTACCATAAATTTAACAGACGATTCTTTAGGTAATTTCAAGACGAAATGTTCATATAAACATCCCACACAGCACCGGATATTCATGGAATATTCCCTGTATATCATAAAACGAACGTATATATTCCAAATATTCATAGAATATTCTTGGAATATATACATGCCTTTAGAATATTCATAGAATATGCTTGAATGAATATGGCAGGATCATTTCCGAAAGAATGTGCATAGAATGTCTATAAATGGATTATTCTCCCTTGAATATTCTAAGAATATTGTCGATCGAATATACCATATGGTATATTCTTAGAATATATCCCCACGGTATATTTTGGACTATTCTATACAATGGAATTTTGAATTATCTTATAATAACGTATTCAAATAATTCAATATTATTAAAAACAAAAATATTTGAAGATCTTAATCGAATGCATAACCTAATGTATTTAACCCTGATAGTGTTAACCAGTTTTTGAACTCAACGCGAAGATTCTAGATGAATTGCTCCAACAGCAACTGTTGGAAACGACAAAAAAATTTGAATGGGCCAATAAATGAACCAATTGCATCAATAAATTGGTTAATTCTCATCCTATTTGTCTTTTTGTATTTGAAATTATTTAATTACAAACCGAAAAATCCTGGAAACAGAGAAATGGGGAAGTGAAGAATTGGAGTAAACGTTTCTCATTGGTCAATTGAAGTGTAGCGCGCGACAGTCGAATAAGCTCTGTGAAAGTGGCTGTCCCTTAATGCTTGGTACCTTTGCGTTAAATTCGACATTTGATTCAACATGGCGGTTGACGTGGTAGGTTTGCGTGTGTAATGCATGGTGTGTTGGTGTTATTATCAAAGTATAATTCTGTCACGTTCAGTGTACCATTTATAATTTGTGGTTGTCCAATTTGTATGACAGCGAATAGTTTGATTTTGCATCTTCAAACAGGAGAGTTGCATATATTCAGTCTTTAAGAAAAGTAAGTAAAATGCAATAGTATCGATAGTAAAGTCATGGTGATTAACCTACTATACCTCATTTAAAGTTCGAGGAGAGTTGGTGTGTGGGATTTGTTGGTTTGACTAAGTACATGTTTGAACTAGAATGATTTCAGTTGTCTATCTTCAATAGAGAAAAGTAAGTGAATGACACATTCTTTTGTATAATTTGTTTTCATAATTTTTGTCACACGTTTTCAAGATAGTATCAATTTGCCCAAAAAGAAACAGAGTGGTACCTGGTACAGGCAGGTGCGCCAAGGAACTGAAAACGTAATGAGTACTTTTCAACAAGACAATGCAAGTTACTCTCCAAGTCATAAAATGTTGTAAATGTTCATGAGTAACCTATGTGAAAAATATCTATTTGATTTTTATTTCAGTTTTATTGTGCCACTTTCAAATAGTGATAATGAACGTTAATGTACATTTTGTTCCAGGTATGAGTATTGAAACACTGGCTAATGCATTGTTGGACAGATATAAGGAAAACTATTCTGGTGAGCAAAGTTTGGGTAACTTTGAGTAAGTGATATTCATTGAAGAACCCATCATACCACTCATTTTAAATACTTCATTTGTGGGTTTATTTTTGTAAGTGAGAAATCTAACCTAACCTATTTCTTGCTGTAATACATTTTTTCTTTTTCAATGAAATGATATATTTATTATTTTTTAATTAGTGCTGATGAATTCACAGAGTTGTTATTTCAGTATATTTTTTAGTATACATTTGTTTGAGAGTAGGAACATCCTAATTTGAATACATTTCTAATATTTGTAATATGACAGTATTCAGGAATATTCTATTCAGTGAATAAATAGTTTGAATTAGATTTTTTATTTTTAATATTGGTTGAAACGTCAAATATTTCAGTGTATATTGTTTTTAAAATATATTTGTTTATGAATATTATGTGTTTTATTACTTGTGTGAATCTTGCATCAAAATGCAATAAATACATGCCTAATAGCGTTTACTCGTCACATTCTTGGAATATTCCAAATATTCCTAGAATATTCATAAAATATATTTAAAGAATATTCTATGGTGTTTCCCTATTGTATATTCCTACAATAAACTAAGAATATCCTGAATATTTTATGAATATTCCTCGGGTTCTATTCCTGGAATATTCTTAAAAGAATATACCTTACATATTCTAAGAATATTATAAGATATTCCAAGAATATTCCCAAGGAATATTCTTAAAATATATCAAAGGTTCGCCAGGAACACTTCCAGGGAATATTCTCCAGAAGATATATATATATTCATGGCATATTCATAGCATAATACAATATCCTTAAATGTATATTCATGAAATATACCTGGAATATCTATTGCTATGTGGGATGGACACCAATATGTCTTGGCACAATCATGTCGCTGGAATTGCAAAGGCTGCTCCTCAAAAGCTTGGAACACTGTTCCAAACCAGAAAACTGTACACATCTCAGCAACTTTTGATGCTTTATAAAGCTCAGATCAGACCTTCTTTGAAGTATTGTTCTCATGTATGGAGCTCTACCTCCAAACACACCCTAAAGCTGCTGGATTCCTTCCAGAAAAGAGCTTTCCGCTTGATTGGAGACGCGAACATTACTTGCCACCTTGATAGTCTGGAACATTGAAGAAAGGTTGAAGATTTGTCTCTCTTCTATAGATACCTTCACAGGAAGTGTTCAAGTGACTTGGCACATTTGATTTTACCAAGAGCGAAACATATCAGAAATACGTGACGAACTGTGGCTGCTCATCGCTTCGAGGTTCAACTCAGTACACGTCGAACTTCATTGTTTAAGAAGTCTTCCATTTGGTGAACGGAGTTCATATGGAATAAATTTCTTGAGAACGTTTTTCCAAATAGATTTAATCTTTAGTCATTCAAATCCAATATGTTTCACCACTTTCGCACAGGCACCGCTCTAAGAGCGCCTCAAGGATTTTCCTGTAGTTCTTGTGTTTTGTCCTTGAAAAAAGTCTATTCAACTTTCACCAGAATACAGGATATTCAAGATGTTCCTTGAATTACCGGAACAATTTTGAATTGAATAGATTGACAATTTTCAACATTCACAATATACTTCAAATCAGGGGTAGAAGAAAAAATTTAATAATGCAATATGAATAAGTTTTACGCTGTTGCCAAATTTATATTGAATGTTAGTGACGTCGCGACTATCTTGTTTACTCGATTTTAAAGAACTACCGACAATAAAATACATGTCGTAGTTTTCATCTATGCCTTTATACAAATATCAGTCTAAAGTTCCATTGATCTGAATTGCTAAAATTCAATACAGCAATAATTTCACTCACTAAAATTCAATATCAGGTATAGTACAACAGAAAGACAAAACATTGCATCCTATGACAAAGAGGTTACGGTGAGGTAGGAACCAGATAAGATAACTCTAATGAAAACAAACCGGAGCAGAGTTGACCAAATGGAAGCTACGTGTGGTTATCGATTCGTATATTTTATTCTAGAATGGGGGAAAGAGCATGCCGATAGGATATACATTATTGAAACTCAAAACAATATAAAGCTTTGTTCTCGATCCAATATTTTGCTTATCGGGTTATGAAACCTGATATATTACACTACCACTCAATGTATGCGCATATTTTGAGCTCCGAAATTTGGATGGAATATTTGAAAAATGCGTCATTCTTTATGTTATTCGTTCACAATGATAACCTTGTGAGACGGTGCAGTATTTTGGTGCAATATCTATGGTTTTTTTTTTCACATATCTGATCTTTCTCGAACATCTTGTTCTCCCAAATTCTGGCGAAAATACCGAATGTAAGACAACCGTGGTTATCGAGAGAAAAACGGTTCTCCAGCAACCTTTACAGGATTGAGTTTTTGTAGAAAATTAAGGTCCTTTGGCACTAGTCGAGAGGCAACACATTTATTTTTTTGAAAATAATGTAAAGAATAATTAATGAGACGTAGAAATTTCAGCGGCTATCTCTCTCAGACCGCGATATTGAGTTCAGTTGGGAATATTGTTGGCCGACCGGAGCGAGGCAAATATTTCACCACATTTTGACCGCTTCCAAAAACGATACCACGTTTTTTATAAAGTCGATTGACTGTGGGTCTTATGTAATATTTTCAACGTTTCGGCACACAAATTCTTTGTTCGATATCTCAATCTATTGTAAATATCGGAAAACACTCCAGAGGAGGGTTAACAAATCGAGTACTTGTTGTGTTTTGATTTGAACTCGATAAGTGATGTACACTTGATGTACACTCGATAAGTGATTTTGGACTGTTAAATTTATGGATGTTTAAGCCAAGTTATTATGTCAGTGTTGGTGGTTTGACCAATCAACCGACTTGGGTGTCACACCAATAGGTGGTTCCACTCATGTTCCACTCATGTTTGTCTTCAATTGAGGACCGCCTGCCTGGTACTGACGATGCCCAATAGGCTGAAACAGCTGTATATCGGCGGCTCTTGAATTGAAATCAATATGGGAATGATCAAAGAGTACTTATCTATTTATTTTTTGATTTTCATGGAATTATTTTCCAGCAGCTTGACTCCATTAACCTTATATTTACATAGCATGGTCGAGCTTATTTGAATTTTTGAATCATGAGTAATCAAGGATTTGAAGCTTTATAACTTCTATTTAATTATCTGCGAAAGCTTTCGACAGCTGGTCGTACTGTCATCATCTAGGCACTACACAAACTGAACGTATCATCCTGTTGTATGTCTTTTTATACGGTTCGAACGCCTCAATTCAGGTACTCCAGGTATTTTAGGTAAATTTGCCTGTATTTGGGTTACATCAGGCACTATTCTCTTTGTGTTGGATCTTCTCTAGGTATACTATTTCTAGGAGTCTATATTGAGTTGTTTAATATATTGAATGTTAGGTCTTGTTGTGTTTTGATTTGAACTCGATAAGTGATGTACACTTGATGTACACTCGATAAGTGATTTTGGACTGTTAAATTTATGGATGTTTAAGCCAAGTTATTATGTCAGTGTTGGTGGTTTGACCAATCAACCGACTTGGGTGTCACACCAATAGGTGGTTCCACTCATGTTCCACTCATGTTTGTCTTCAATTGAGGACCGCCTGCCTGGTACTGACGATGCCCAATAGGCTGAAACAGCTGTATATCGGCGGCTCTTGAATTGAAATCAATATGGGAATGATCAAAGAGTACTTATCTATTTATTTTTTGATTTTCATGGAATTATTTTCCAGCAGCTTGACTGCATTAACCTTTCTGGGTTTCATATATATATATAAATATATATATATATATATATATATATATATATATATATATATATATATATATATATATATATATATATATATATATACACATATTTATCTTCTGCGATGTCTCATATGTATGTACAAAAATGTAAAACAAGATCAGAATAAATTACCTATTATCATATTATTTTTATTATTGATTCACTTCTTATTTATCATTGGATAAATTCTGTATGTGATATTATTGCATGATCTGTCCGTGCTGCTTTATACGAGCACTACCAAACTATCTCTCATTTTGACAATGCCTTCACGCAGACTAATTGAATGATGTATTCCCGGTACTTTCTTGACAGAACTGAAGTGCAGAATTTACTTCAGAATTCAGTTTTTATTTGTTTTGCCCCTACTTAGATTCTTTCGTTCTGCTTCAGTATACAAGAAACGAGATTCTTAGTTGCCTCTCTCCAGTTAATACCGAATATAAATCACCGTCGCATATTCATCCCTGTGCTTCTTTGTTTTGATACCTACCGCGGAGTAATTGAAGCTGATTCCACGTGCAATCCATCACGAGAGAGGACGGGTCCTACGTCATGTGAAATAATGGTTTTGCGCAGGCATATTTTCAGCATATGTTTCATCAGCCCAATTAACCATCCCTCTCTATGTTCAGATACGAGTTTTTTGGGGGCTGAATATATGGCTCATGAGTGGAGTGTCAGATTAAGTTGATAGTCTCATGAATGTAGGCTTTGAACAAAAAATGGTTTCAAGTACAGAAAGTAGAGCAAGGCATTGTGCAAAGTGAGTTGTGTGGATGATAACAAAGAATCTGTTACCTGTATGAGACAAACAGAGGCGTGCTGTTCTGTTTACTTATGTTCCGAGTTCCCAGACATTCTGTGACATATGACATTTTGTGCACCTAACCTATCTTCCTCTATATAAATAAATAACAAAACAACTTTTGTTTATGTGGCTTGTGGAGGTGGTATTGAACTATAATTTATATTTTGCCTTAATTGTTGATTTATAAAAATGATTTTCCTTTTTCAAAGTAGAATATCTAGGTACGAATAAATTATTTCAACTTGATATAGGCGCTGTTGCCAATATGTGAATTAGACACAAATCCCTTCAAAAATTAAAACCCAACATTTGAAACATCAATTTGAATACTTTTCGAAGTGAATTTGAAAAACTCATGAATCAAACTCAACTTTATTTTGTTCAAACTTGCATTTTCTGTAATAGCCCAAATTGAGGAACATTTCCCATTCGTATGGACTTGTTCTAGAGTATTCCCACTTTCCATAAACTTCATACACTTGTAGAAAGGGCAATCTTTCCAATCGTCAGAATTAATGAATACGCTAAGTTGTTGATGAATAAATTTTTTCTCTGTGAGAAATTCTTCGAATTCACGCGACCGAACTGAAAAGTTTGCCTTTGCTACATCTGCGAGAATTTCTTCATTCCAATGTTCATATTTCTTCAGATTGTGGAAGATGAAAATACCCAAAAATTAACGTTAAAATACTTCATCGACGAGAAATAAAATTTTTTCAGTGTTTCTCAAGTATATGAAAAATCTTCAGTTTAGATACTAGATCAAATTTTGTTATCGATTGGAAGGTTAGAAAAAAAATTGATAAACTGTACGAGATGGAACTTTCACATACCTGGTTGCATCCCGCTTCAGTATCCGAATATCAACGACGAACAATGTCGCAAAGCTGAGGCTTTTGCAATAAGCAGCGGACTTACTCAGATCATAAGTGAGCCAACAAGGAATCCTGACTATGATGGAGAATATGCTAGTCGTCTGTATCTACGCCTAACAACCAATCCAGAAATCTACACAGTCACCGTGAGGTGACTGTCACCACAAACTCATTTCAGTGTTGAGTGAATTTCCGAAGAATGTAGAGGAACAATCTAAGCCGCGTAAAGTTTGGCATTACTGATCAGCTGAATGGGAGGATCCTCACGACCATTTCCGAAATTTTTCCTGGTTAGATGTTTGTTTCAGCTCTAATGATCCACCAACGTGTGCTCATGAAGTCATGGAAGTTATTTTATCATACATGTATGGATATCTTCCTTTTCCAATGAAACGACGGCAAACTTTGGTTCAACAAAAATTGCGAGCAAGCTCTCGCCTTCAAAAATCTCTCCTACCGGCAGTGGTGCAAAAATCCCAGTGCCGACAAACGAACTAACTTTGTTAATGCTCGCAACAGCCACAAAACTTAGGATAAATGAAAGAAAAGAACTTCACAATCAGAGAATTAGGGATAAATTGCTTGCTAATAACAACGGATCCAGATTCTTCTGGTCGGTAGCTGAAGCTGTTATTTAGAACTCAACAAAATCCACAATTCCACCACTAACACAAGCGGATGGTTCAATTGCAACAACAGCCATAGAAAAAGGAAATCTACTAGCTGAACAATTTGCGTCCGACTCCACAGTAGATTTTCTGGAAAAGGCACCGCTTACTATTCCCACACTAGAAACCACAATGCCGGAAATTACTTCTAGACAGGGTCTAGTCAGGCGAATTTTGAAACAGCTAAATATCACCAAAGCCCTAATGAAATGCCCATCATCGTACTTGAAAAGTGCGCAAATGAACTCGCACCAGTATTTTGCAGACTTTCCGACCTGTCTTATAAGAAACGGGTTTTTCCTTCTTGTTGAGAGATTGCCCGCGTTCAGTCTATTCCCAAGAAGGACAAGAAAAATCTTACAAATAACTAGAGACTTATTGGAAGAAACCAAGAATCCAATATATTGCTTTGCTATCGACAGCACACTCGTCTCGTCATTCCATTTGGATTTCAGGATATCGGCTAAGGAGGCACATTTTCACCGACAGCAGGAGGTTGCATATCATAACGAGGATCTAGAAGTGATTTCGAATTGGGGTAAAAGTAATCAGGTTCATCTCCAAGAAGATAAATGTCTCCGAACCGGATACAATAATGTCAGACAATTCCGCTTTCTGGTTCGATAAGTTTGTTGGGGTTAAAATGGACACCTACATGTCCAATTCCAGGGCAATCATGTCGCTGGAATTGAAAATGCTGCCTCTCAAATGCTTAGAACGCTGTTTCGACCCGAAAAACTGTATACACCTCAGCAACTGTTGATGCTTCATAAAGCTCATCCGCCTGATTGGAGACGCGAACTTCGAAAAAGTGAAGACACGGGAAGTGTGTGATTCTACCAAAAACGGTACATAATATCAGAAATACACGATGAACTGTGGCTGCTCATAGTTTTTAGGTTCAACTCAGTACACCTCGAACTTCACTGCTTGAGCACTCTTCAATCTGGAGAACTGCGTTTATGTGGAATAAACTACCTGAGAACATTATGCCTGGAAGGGTTATATCTAAAAAAATATCAGGCAATCACACCAGAAAAAAAAGAAAATATAGAAGCCGATCCTGTCGAGAATTTTTACAAGAAAAAACATTGGAAATATGCATGGAGTATATTTGGAAAGCACTTCGAATTTGTATGGTATATATTTATTTTATTAACATCATGCTGTGGTTCAACTCGAATCAATTGAACTGATAACTCTCAATGGTGATATCGAAAAAGCTCTTTCTAAAAACAACATTTCCATTACTAGATGTCAATTGATTATTTTGTGTTCCTCTCAGAAAGAATCATATGTATCATTCACTTTATTCCGATCAATTTTTCCATGAAAATAAAGAAAACGACTTGGCTCAACTACAATGAAATTTACAAACATTCATTTATTCCAAAGTGGTGAACGTATACATTCAACAATATTCACGTTTTCGAATATATAGAAAATTTTAAAAGAAGTGGAAGAAGAAAAATCGAATTTTTTACCATACCTTTCTGTTTCGCAGAAAAAAAATACTGACAAAAAATGTCGAATCATGTACCTCAAATAAAGTGACACAAATTCGATGAGTAGCTTTCAGTCAACCTTAATCTCCCTCTCATCTAACAAAGAGTTTGGGTAAATGTTGACAGGATTAATGAAACTGCAAAAGAGCTGATGAAGTGGAATGTGGAATAATTTCGTGAGAGATACTATTATTTCGAGTTGGAGTTGTATCGATCGTTGACGATATACTTTCAGATAATTCTAATGATGTAATAAACTCACTTCAGGTTCATTTATAAGGAACGGAATGAAACGACTTCGTAGAAAAACTTCCTCTATTCAGAATAACTCAAATTGATCTACCTTGTTTCAATTACATGATCCTCGTCGTAATCCTTCCCTATCTCAATGTTACATAATGTTTTAATAACATAAGATCGGCATACATCGAAAAGAGCTGTCCTGGCACGTATTAGGTGTTCTAATTAGAATATTGTTTATTTCTCAGTTTGTTATTGTTCCACATTATTTGCTATACCAGTACATCTCCCCCCGATGACGAAAAAAAAAAAATTTAAACAATATTTTTTTTTCATTCAATAAACAATTTTGTCCTATTTTTGTGTATTTCTACCAGCTTATTATCTATTCTAACTACAACATTTGGATCTTTATCTTCTACTATAATATAAGGACCTTTGAAGATAGGATCATACTTATTTGAAGATGTGTTCCTTACTAATATCTTATCACCTATCCTAACATTAACAGGATTAATTTTAATATCTAGTTTTTGTTTTCGTAACGATTTTGATACCATTAAATTATTTCTCGCGTCATTCCAAGCTGTTTGCAATCTAAATTTTAACTGAATTGGGTAATCATCGAAATTATATACAGGGTCGACTTGTGTAGCAATGCTCATTATATTATATGCAAAACACCAATATGGTATCCATGAGCTCCAGGTGTCTGGATGCTCTGATGCATGTATGCGTAAATAATCACCTAGATTTTTATGTGTGTTTTCCAATGCTCCAATGGTTTCGTGATGATACGCCGTTGAATTCAGCTGTTCGATTTTTAGCAGTTTGCACGACTCTTTGAAGGTCGACGCTAGAAATTCAGTGCCTCTGTCTGTCACAACTTGTTCTGGAATACCAAATCGTAAAATAAAATTTTCTACGAATGATTTCGCGACTGTTACTGCCTCTTTATTTTCTAATGGATACCCTTCTACGAATTTTGTTAACTCACATTGCAACGTCAAAATGTATCGGTTATTTTCCCTGTCTTGGTCTAAAGGGCCCACCAAGTCAAGAAAAACTTTCTGAAACGCTGAGGTAGCCGTTGTGGTTATTTTCATTGGTTGCCGATGCGGTCTTGAGTACTTATATCTCTGACAGTCATCACAACGTTTTACAAAATTTTCGATATCCTTTCGGAGACCAGACCAAAAGTAAAGTTTTCTAATATTGTTATACATGCGATTAATTCCAGCATGCCCTCCCGTTGGTAACATGTGGTAATCGTTCAAAATTAATTGCTGGGTTTCCTTCCTAGTTATGTGTTGCTGAGCTTTTATTATATTTATTTTTATACCTGCCTTTCGAATTTCATTGGGAATTTCCAAAATGTTTTTTAATAACGATGCGCATCTATCTTCTTTTACTATAACTAATTCTGGAATTCCATATTCTTGGCAAATTTCCTTCAGGTCTCTCAACGATGCACCGAATGCAGTCGCTGATCGAGATTCATCCTGATTCATATAAATAGTATTTGCCTTTTCATCATATAATATATTCCCTTTTATTTTACACTCAGAACGTTTTTTTCTTTGAAACTCAACTTTCGACAAAAGATACAACTGAACAAATTCTTTAGGTGGTTTCAATAATTCTACGACACCAGGATGATCAGGCCTGTTATCGAAAGAGATATTGGACTTTTCCCGTGAATTGTTGCCCAATTTCTTCGTTTGTGCCCTTGTCACGACATTCATGACTTGACAGGAATTAACTGACATTTCTTTCAGTTCGTCGGAGTCAATTTTTATACGACTTAATGCATCAGCCGTTACATTATCTTTTCCTTTAACATAACTTATTGTAAAATCATATTCTTCTAGTGTTAACCTAAATTTCGTTAGTCTACTTGAAGGATTCGTCATACCGAAAAGATATAATAATGGTTTATGGTCTGTAAGGATAATGAACTTTTTCCCGTAAAGATAAGGACGAAATTTTTTCACACTCCAACAAATAGCAAGTAATTCTTTCTCTATCACACAATAGTTGACTTCAGCTTTATTCAGCGATCTGCTGGCGAACGCCACCGGCTTATCATCTGAATTTGACAGAACTGCTCCGATAGCCAAATTTGAGGCATCGGTACGTAATTTAAAAACGTTTGATTCCGAAAAATCAGGATATGCGAGAATTGGTGGTTGTACCAGCGCCTGCTTTAGCGTTTCGAATGCTTTTTGACATTCTTCGCTCCAAGCGAATACTACACCCTTTTTTGACAATCTGTTAAGCGGTGCTGCGATATCCGCGAAATTCTGAATGAACTTCCTATAATAGTTCGCAAATGCTACAAACCGTTTAGTTTCATTCGAGTCTTTTGGAACCGGAAATTGCTGTATAACACGTATTTTTTCAAAATCTGGAGATATTCCTTCAGATGAAATCACGTGACCCAGATACAATATCTGTTTTTTCAAGAATTCGCATTTGTAAGGATTTAGTTTTAAATTGACCTGTCTCAATCGCTGCAAAGTTTTTACCAAATTCCGATTATGAACTTCCAAATTATTCCCGAAAACTATCAAATCGTCCAAATAAATGAAACATCTCTCATAATTTAACCCTGACATTGCTATGGTCATCGCTCGAGAGAAAGCACTTGGACTCAGTTTCAACCCCATCGGTAATCTCGTCATTTGATACTGACCTTTATCGGTTGTGAAACTTGTGTAAGCTCTAGATGTTGCATCCAATTCAACCTGATAATAGCCCTGAGATAAGTCAAGATGTGAGAAGTACATCGCTCCGGAGAGTGAGTCTAAAATTTCATCTATGCAAGGTAATGGAAATTTGTCATCCTCAATGCGTTTATTCAACAGACGGTAATCGATAACTATCCTCCATTGTTTATTACCCTTACTATCCTCTTTTTTCGGTACTATTAACAATGGTGCCGACCATTCGGACCTTGTTTCCTCTATAATTCCTTCTGACAGCATGTTGTCAATTTGTTTATTTATTTCCGCTTTCTGCGAATGCGGTAACCGGTATGGTTTTACGTATACCGGAATGGCATCCTTTTTTAAATGTATGGTCTGTTTACAGACATTTGTCACCGTCAGTGGGTCATTTTCAAAGCGAAATACGTCCGCATATTTTGCACAGATTTTATCAATAGCTATTTTTTCCTGCTTATTAAGACCTTTGGTATTTATGGAGTTGAGTAACTTATCTATACGCTCAACTGAAAAGTGTGTGTTTCAAAAGTATGAACATCAAATTCTGAAATATTTTCAGTTTTGGGCCTAAAATTTTTCAAGTGTACCTCTTTATCCGTAATATTCAGAATTTTAACAGGTATAATGTGGTTGTGAGGCTTTGCAATAATTCCCGCAGTATAAACACCTTCTGAAATTTCTTCTGGTATGATAATACAATCATCTGAGTTATGTACTTGCAAATATTTAATAATTTCGCACCTTGGTGGAATCGTTATATAATTTTCATACTTGGATTGCAGTGGAATCGACAGTTTCCGATTGTTTATATATATAGAGAATGTGCATAATTCGTAGTTTAATATTGCAGAGTGCTTGACAAAGAAATCTGACCCAATAACACCATTCATATCACTACCAAAGTCATTCACCACATGAAATTCGTGACCTATCTTAACGTCAGATAGTTCTAATGTAATATTAGCCGAGCCTTGCGTGAAGACAAAACCCGCTATGCCGTTTATTTTGATTCTATTTGTCGTATCAACAAACTGATTTTTATTTATACATGATGTAAAAATTACGCTTACCGAAGCACCCGTATCCAATAAAAATTTCAACTCACTTTTTCCGTTTTTCATACATACATAATTAAGACCATTCATACTTAAAACCTTATAATCACCTACATTCTCACTGACTCGACCGAAAAAACTGATTAGCTTGCGGGGAAGGGTTGTTTAATTCAGCATCCTGAGCGTTTTCCATAAAAAACCCTCTTCGAGATGGACTGAAAGTTTGGTTGTTGTGATTATTCCAACGCCCTCTAAAATTTCCGCGAAAATGTCCCTGGTTTCGACCCCTTAAATTATTTTTACTATGCAAACTACTTCCTCTGATCTTATTCGATTGTGAGTTATTGAATTGTCCGTACTGAAATTTGGTCTTCCCCTATTATTCTGCTGAAATCCTCGACTCGTACGGTTGAAATTATTAAGTTTTGAGTTCCCTCGCATGTGAAACACCTGCGAAGAAGAGGTTGCACCTCCCGTACATTCCTCATCTACAGCTCCCGTTATAGCATCTTTCAAAGCGCTATAGTTCCTAGCTTTTATGACAGTTCCCAGATCGTGACTTCGCAGTCCGTTCGCGAAAGCATGAATTGCCAGTTTTTCGTTCGCAACTTTAAGAATTTTCATTGCCTCGACATTTCCATCGGCTTGCGCTATTGTCAAATCGACCAGTAATTCCTCGATTGATTTACCAAATTCATTCACTGATTTATGTTTTTGTTTTGCGTTATGTAATTCAACTGATAAACTTGCGGCAGAATGCTTTGTCAACAAGTGTGTTTTGATGTCTTTAATTAAATCAGTATTAGACGGATATGACGACTCTAATCTCATCTTTGCACTTTGTGACAATCTAGTTTTAAGGACATAGTTTGTTAGTGTTATTTTTCCATTATCGTTTAAAAGACTATCGTATAATTCAATGGCATCTATTAACTGTTTTACAGATTCCTCCGAATTGTCGGTTATAGGCAATAAGCTTGACGCTATTCTGAGATCAAATTTTTCACCCATTATTGTAAAACTTCTAGTAATTTCTGTAATATTAGCTAATCTAGTCTCTAAGGTATTTCGAATATCGACTAATAATTTGTTTGAAGATTCAACATATAACTTAACTTTTTGAATTATATCTGCATCTTTAGGGCCCGCATTGAATTTATTTTTCACTTCATTTAACTCTGATTCAATCCTATTTAATTCTTCAAACTTGCGATTTATAGCTTTTAGATCGACTCGCCTCTCTTTGCTATCTTTATTTAAATTCCTATTAAAAACTTTGAGTTCTTCAAACGAGTATCTAAATAAGTCTATGATGCTCATTTGCTACGCTAAAGACGAAAATAAATCGATATATTGATACACAAACTTATACTAAATAAATACGACCTTAAAATGTCTTTCCATGTGTCATCCAATTTCCACTCTACTTGTTGTTGGTTTTCACTTTGGAATGCGTGAACCACCCATGAAATTCGTTTTCTTCTCACTCCTTACGCCTATACCAACTCCTGACTCCTCGTTATCTCTCTTCTTATCTTCTTTTCTAATGATTTCTGGCACCTCTTTATTAGAAATGCGCCGAGTGCCAAAATGAAACAGGCGAAAGCTACTATGCCTAGTACTTCGGAAACGGAGAACCCATTGCTAGCTGAAACTCCACCACTGTTCCCGGCTTGGCTTATGATTACTTCTTCTTTACTCTCTGTGGATCCCATGTTGGAAGATGTCAAATGCAACTCGTCTCTATTTCTCAGTATCTACCCGTTAATAACATACGTGGTAATCCTGGAATCATCCTGGCAGGATCGCCATGTAATAAACTCACTTCAGGTTCATTTATAAGGAACGGAATGAAACGACTTCGTAGAAAAACTTCCTCTATTCAGAATAACTCAAATTGATCTACCTTGTTTCAATTACATGATCCTCGTCGTAATCCTTCCCTATCTCAATGTTACATAATGTTTTAATAACATAAGATCGGCATACATCGAAAAGAGCTGTCCTGGCACGTATTAGGTGTTCTAATTAGAATATTGTTTATTTCTCAGTTTGTTATTGTTCCACATTATTTGCTATACCAGTACAATTGGTAATGTATATAATATATTCCACCTTGAATTATGTCTCATTTAGAATTATGATTGGATATTTATCGACCGAAAAGTTTTACAGATATGAGAGTTTGCATTTATAATTTAACAAACGATCGTTAGATAACCTTACTTACATTGGGAATCACAATATCTATATTATTATTATTATTATTTAATAACTTCAGGTACAATATAAAATATAGTCATAGTAAAAATAAGTTAGGTTAATAAACGAGGAAGTCACATAAACTGTTTCCAGTTTGTGTGTGACTGTGAGAATTACAATCAGAAAGTTAAAAATCACAATATAATATAAAATATAGACATAGTGAAATAAGATAAGTTAATAAACTAGAAACAGTAGAGAGCAAAAAATTAACTTTCAACCTGCCAAATCCATATGAACAATGTACCAATCTGTATGAAAGCTATTTTCCAGGTTTTTGACCGTGGTCTGCAGGTTTTCATGCCTAACGTTTCGTCTACTACTGCGGTAGAAATTTTCAAAGGCGATGTGGTAACGGTCGCAATACTCGAGCTGTTGCTCTGTTTCTTGTTCCTGTTGTATTCAATGCATTATCTACTGTTTCCGTACTGGGCGCTGTATTTTCATTGTTCTGAATTGTATAACTTTTTTTTTGAAGACAAAACATGAACACTACAGGAAAATCCTTGAGGCGCTCTCAGAGCGGTGCCTTTGCAAAAGTAGCGATTCACATTGGATTCGAATCGCTGGAGAATAAATCTCAATTGAAGTGAATCATTAGCAACGTTGCACTTGAACTGACCAACGGATAATCCTTTTACCAACTCAACAGAGGCGTACCAAAATATGTTTTTATTTATTTGAACACATAGGTAATTACGTAAGAATCGTTATAGTAGGTGGCGCTACCTGGTGTCAATGGTAAAACTGATTACATTTTTCTTATTTTGCCTAATACAGTACTTCAAAAAAACAGAATAATTCACAAAATGATTATTATGTTCCTTTTATATAGAAAGAGAACTACAAAGCAAAGAAATAATTACCTATGTTATGCTTACGAAGTTTCAGTATCCATTGACTCATCCGAAGAGGAATCCCCAGTCACACTTGATTTTATTATTTTTTTGGTCGAAAACAGTGTCTACCATCCCGTCCAATCTCCACATTTCCTCTTCGTCCTTGATCACATGGGCTACAGCATTAGCCCAATCTTCTTTCCGTATCCGTTTCATTGCGAGTTCTAATAAACGTTGGACATCAGAAATTTTATATGTCACGTTTTCACGAGCTACCTAACCTCGGAAAATGGAAGTCCTTTTTGTCCTAGCCAACTCTACATGTCTGCTTTTCTGATGGTCATAGTTGGCAGGCTGTTCTACTAGTCGGCTGTGATAAGAAGCGTTATCCATCACTATTACGAATTTCGCTCGGCTCGTGAAAGAAGGGATTCAAACCATCCTTCAAAGCATTAGGCGTCCATATCTTCATGATAATCCCCCGTATTTTTTAATAAAAAAATTAGTGCACTATCGTCTAAAAAGCCACTCTCGCTACCTATAAGAGCGACAGTTAGTCGTTGCCCTTTACTGAGACTATATCTTCTCTTTCTATTAAGACAGATTCACGGGATCGTTTGGCATATATGAATTTTAAACCTTCTTTTATTATTTCCCTCAACTTCTCTTTGCTTATTTTTTGAATGAGCTCATTATCCTTTACCTTTGTCCTAATGGATTCGAGGGTTGGCGCTTTATTCTCAAAAAAAAAGAATGAATGGTATAGCGTACAAAATTTTTCTGGTACTCGTCCAATTAAATTTGTTTTCTACCAAGACAATGTACCTTTGGAGCTTGCACAATCTCAATCACCTTTTTTTCACGTACAATGCGTTCAATTGTCGACACGGATATTCGCGTTGAAAATGAACACTACAGCTACAGCTTCCACTGTACGGAGTGTATTTTCTAAATTTCCGTACACTCTACCGACAATCTGTTTTTCTTCTAATAACATGAACTTTCGCTTTCTTTGTACATTACTTGGACCTGCTACGGCATCCATCTTAACACTATAAAAATAATAAAATTCAATCATATCATTCAGCTATTCGTCAGTTGTTTACTTACCTCAAAAACTATTTTAAAGTTGATGTATTTTGAAAAACACTTTATTCGCTGCACAGTATCTTTTTCAAGCGTGTTCACTAACAAACTGAATTCTACATATATTGTGATTTATATATACTTTTTGAAATATTACTATCTACCTAGAAACTAATAATATTCTAGGAACTAATTGATGACAGTTATACCTGACTTTAATGACTAGGTCAATTAATTATTTCACAATAAAGTGTGAATGTGATGAAAATCAATGATAATGTATTTTGAAAAACAAGTATCTGCCAGCTCTATCTTATATTTTAAAGTTAATAAATATAACAGTCTATTTAATAAATATAATAAAATATATTTATTGAATACAAAACAAAGTCACCTTCACAAGAAACAGAACGCACAGATAAGGACGCTTGATAATGAAGAAACTATATATATATGGCATTTTAAGGACGCAAATATAATAAACCTACGAAGTGTTGATCAGTTTACCGATGTTTCAAAGTATTTAAGGAACTGGTCCACCTATTCGCTCGTAAATCCTATCGAAATTCAGAAGCTATCTTGTTACGGGGGGCAAATTCTATGGAATCATCTTACTTTTCAATTATTCACAATGGCGATGCATAGACAATAGAAATGTTGCCGTTAGCTCTCAGTTCAATTTGTATATGAGTTACCTTCAACTGAAAATTGTTATACTATAGTGTAGGGTGAATTTTCACCCCACCCATTCAGTCAAAATTAATTTACACATATCAGAAGCCGAAACTGTGAAATAAGTAGGAAATTTTGATGAGATTATCAAAGGTGAGAACTGGAAAAATTCTGGGTCTGAGTATTGAAGATTTGAACGCGATATTGGGGCTCCTCTGATAATAGTAACCACTGAATATTGCCGATAGACCGATGAAAACAATTGCTTCGCGAATACCAAGCACAGCTTGAAGAAAGTTTTGTGACCAAATTAGGAATTGTCACTCTGTACAAAATCAATGGTGAGGTCATTCCTCGATATGAACTTAACCTGGAACGCTCACTTGGAATACATTTTACACAAATCCAGACTGTCCATATGGACATGTCGAATGATTTGTTGTAAAACTTGGGGTTTAGGCCCCAAACAAATCCATTGGGTTCATGTGATGATCACAGACCAATGATCACTTATGGCCGACGGCTTCACAGAAAATGGCGCAGGCGAAGATCTACCTCCTCTCCATATTTTTCTGGAGAGGCTAGGTGGACTGCATATAGACCTATGCACATTACCAATTGTACAAATCAATTTAATGCAGAGTAAAACAGACTGTTGGTTGACTCTGGAAGTCACAGCATTCTGGAAATGACCTCTGACTTCATGCCTCCAACTATCAAGTACAAACTGTCTTATAAAGTACTGTTCCCAGGTAGAGAGGACTGAATCCCCCGGGAGAAGGAAATATTAAGAGCAGACAGCTGTTGGTTCACAGATGGATCAAAAACACCTTCCAGTTCTGGTGCAGGTGTTTTCAGTCGCAAACCCAGGAGAGACATATTAACCTGCCTAGGAACCTATGCGACTGTAGTTCCAGCGCTATTGAATCGTGTGCGGAGAGATTGGAAGAATCCAACCGAGCAACGTCTAAATTGGTAGCAAATTGCTGAAAACGAGTTTTCTCGATAGGAAGACTCAACAGGTTGTCTCTGGTCTGGATTCCTAGCTATACTGGCCTGAAAGGCGATGAGGCTGCTATCTCTTTTACAAAGGAAGGTTCTGCAAACAGCTTCATCGGACCAGAACCTGTCAATGGCATCGCTTTAGGATTTGCCAAACAAAGATTGAACACCTGGATGGCTAGAAGATTTATAGAATGCTGGCAGAATCTTCTAGGATTGGCTCACTTCAAGGCGTGTATTCATCCTTCGAAGCTTGATACCAAACAGTTGTTGGACTACCATAGGGATGAACTACGATGTCTAACAGGCCTTCTTAGTGATCATTTGAATCATTATATGCAGAGACTCAAGCTGTCGGAAGACAGTGTGTGTCGCCTCTGTTTGGAGAATTATGAAACAGCAGAGCACATAGTTTGTTCCTGCCCCGCTGAGGACCATCTGACCTAAAAGGCCACTCACCATACAAACTTATCGGCTTCGTTGAGAAGCTGGGTTTATTTGGTCGAGTGTGAATAGGTGTGTGCCACAATAGACCTTGTGGGTTGCGGTGGAGGGTCAAATAGACCCACTCATTTTGGACCTTACCTAACCTGTACAGAATTTCAAAAATATAAAACACAAGTGCCTTTCCAACTTTTATCTCAGACACCAACTTGAGAAATTGATGTTGACTTTACAATAGTTCCCGGAGTAAAACCTCTGTGCAATCCACTATTCTATTTCGACAACTTGAATTACGTTCCACCACCAACCCGTACATTTAATCAAAGAGCTACGTTCGAACGACGAAATAACTCAATTAAAGCATGCAGTGAATTTGTTCCTGCATCAAAGTTTCATCAGAGTTTAAGTTGAAAGAGATATTCCCTGGCTCGTTCAGGAATTTCCTTTTGTTAGGACAGTATGACGGTAATCTGAATTTCAAGCGTATCAAAGTGAGAATCGCAAAACAGAGAATCTGGAAAGAGTTGAGATAGTTGCTCGGGTCTGGAAGTTCAAATGAATTGTTTTTGTGAAGATAAGGGTGGAAACAACTTGGAGAATGGAATTTTCTGATGTCTGTAATCCGGAAATTTCCTATAGAAGTGATACAGATAACTTGATGAATGATATACAACTAGTAGTGAAGAACTTCACTCAATTGTGTGAGAGAAATTACTTCATTAATAATATGGAAAAAATGGTACTTATCCAGTTCAGTAGTCCTCAAAAACACTTCAACAACATGAAATTCAACTTAGGCCACACTGATATCTTAGTACCAAAAAGCACGAAATTCCTTGGTATGGAGCTGGATTACAAATTAACCTTCAACAATCAAATTAATAACATATTTAAAAAACTGAATAAACTGTATTATACTTTTACTAGTCTCAAATCGAACTTTCACAGAAACCACTTGATTAACATGTATTACGCTCTTGTCTACATTGCAATCAGCTGTAATATCATTATATGGGGTAGGTCAACTGAAGTAACACGAATTTTCATTTTACAAAAACGATTTATGACTCATTTTTAGCATGTATTATAACGAATCTTGTAGAAATACTTTCAAACAGAAAAATATATTAACGTTTCCGTGTGTTTACCTATATAAGTTATTAATTTATACATTTAATAATGAAGATAAATTATTAAAAAATAGCGATTTTCACGAGCACGATAATAGATATAAAAACAACATACACCTAAATTAATTCAACAAAACATGGTACACAAAATCTCCCCTGTATGCTGGATGCTACTTTTATAATCTGCTTCCTGAATGCATGAAATTATCAAAAAATTTTCAAATCCGACCTAAAGAATGTTTTGCTTCATCACTCCTTTTATTCACTAGCTGAATACATTGAGTTGAATATTAGAACTGCATCCAGTAACCGATAGACGCATTTTGAACACTTTTAATATGTTTTATATGTACATTTTATTTTATATTTTCAACAAGTTTTGTAAATAGTTGGCATCCAACTCTAGACTTATATTTGTATATTGTATGCTCCATCAATTACTTGATGTTGTGACGTGTAAATACCTGACTACTCAAACTATTATATTTATTTTATCTTTATGACTACCATTGGACTTATGTCATGTCATGTAAATGATTTATGGAAATTAATAGAATTATCTATCTATCTTTCTATCTAATGCAATATCTAGATGTCATATTCCACAATCTACATGACTATACACAAAAATGTTTTCAACCTACGCCTTAACAATTTAATTTGATTCAATTTTTTTTCACATAAAATATATGTTGGGCTCGTCAATACATAAATATATACATATATACACATATATATATATATATATATATATATATATATATATATATATATATATATATATATATATATAATATATATATATATATACACGAATGTACATCAAGTTTTAACCAAATAGAAAAATTCATTGATTGCATATATATGACTATTGGCCAAGATAGTTTCCGAACTTGTTGATAGAAGTTTCTCTCATATTTCTTAGCAGCAAGTTGAAATAGGAACTTCCAGTATATTCTGGCGACCGCTCATGAGATACATTTCGAAAACTTCTCAAGTGTACGTTGTTATGATTTCTTATCGAAGGATCATGAATATCCGCATTTTTTAGATATTTTTGATGTTACTATGAACGAACAATAATATTTTCAATAAATGTATTCACAGTACAGTAAGGATTTTATTCTCTTCAACGACTGATCTAAACAATTTTCGATATTCTAGATCGAAAATCAGTGATATAAATATTTTCTGAAAAATAAATACCCAAAAACATTTCATTTCTTGCTTGCATGTGACAATGTTATAACTAATTGCTGAATGAGCGTAGTAAACATTGATTAGCAATAATTTGCTCAGGGTAAACTTAGTATGTAGCAAAAAATTATTGGTTCAGATTTTTGCCCACATAGTTGATTTGTTCAGACATCAAATTTTTCATCAATCATAATGCCAAGAAATTTATAGCTCAGGCTTATAGATACTCTTGGGTTTTTACCCGTGAGTTTACTAAATATAGACTGCACTGATCAATTATCAAACTCAAATTTATTTCACTTCAAATGTAACAAACACTTCAACTAAAACTTCCACGATTATTCGGGTGTTTGTCGCTTAACTAGCTAGCTCCGCGTATCGCACTGTAACTTCCACTTGACTATCTCGATGGGCGAGTGAATGACGTTTATATTGGGCTAACGAAGGCACTGGAAGATTCTTCGGAATTCCATCGAAGTCGGTAGCATTATTCGCCGGGATTCCATCGAAACCGGTGCGTATACTAGAGTAATCGAGGCGGCGCGCGGCGTTGACCACGTCATAGTTGGTTTATGGCTACCAGTGGCGGCCGGAGTTATTTTATTCAGGGCATGGTTTACACCACTACTTCAAAATTTTCTATTCAGACAGTAATGTCTCAACTGGCCAACCATTTCAATAAAAATTCCTTGTATTTTGTTTTGTCTTGATCAAAAATTGATTGATTGATATCATACCATGGTGAAGAATCTGCAAAAACATTGTCAGTTTTTATGGAAACTTCTTGGGAATTATCCCCTGTAATAACTATACAAGTGGCATCTGCCTACATGGACAACCTACCTACTTTGATGATGTTAGGCAAGTCATTCATGTACAAGAGAAAAAGAAGAGGTCCAAGTATACTTCCTTGTGGGATCCCTAAATCAATATTTTCGCATTCGGAAATTTCCGCTTCGAATACCCATTGCATCCAATTTCTTTCACAAAATGTGTGGATTAGGAACGTCAAAGGCAGGAAATGAGTCAAATATTTCTATCACAAAATTATTCCGTTAAATGTTATATATCTATATATGCTTGACTGCATTAACCTTTCTCGATTCCATATCATTTCTGGAAACATGTGGATTTGTTTCCCGATGACATTCCTGGTTAGCTTCCCAAATTTCTGCTACCGAAGTTGTGGTTAAACCACCAACGCCGACATTAAACTTGATAAGTTGACTTGGGTGTCACACCAATAGGTGCTACCACTTATGTCTCGCTTGCGTTGACACAGTTATTTTTATCGAGTACTTTTCTTGGTTATTCACATTTTGTCTTCAATCGAGGACCGCCTGCCCGGTACTGACGATGCCCAATAGGCTGAAACAGCTGTCTATACCGGTGGCTTTTAAATTGAAATCAATGTGGGAATGATCAGAAATTCTATAAATGTTAAGCCAATGAAATATTTCGATATATAGTAACGGATCTTTTCTGAAAGTTTTTTTAGCGAATACCACTCATAATATTATCTTGAAAATCTTAGGTATTCAGTTTTTCACAGAATGTATATTCTCAATCAGGTAAACTGTCTGAACCCCTCGTTTTCTCTCCGACCCGATCAATTCCTCCCACATATTCTTGTTTGGCATCATCATTATCGCAAAAAGGCAGTCTTCTACGCCTTACATAAAAAGCCAGAGGTCTTGAGAAAATGGAATCTTTTTCACAGAAGCGGCTCCATCACCTACACCCTTTGTGACCGCCTATCTCTTCTTTCCTTTTGTACGCAGGAAGCGAATTATTGCGGTTCTTGAAAAGAGGCCGGGGTTTGAAATTGACACGAATTATTGAACGGTCTGTTCTCAAAGGTTTCACCAGTAATTACAATTTTGTGAGATCCGATTTGTAACCCAATTATACTGTTTGGGCAAAGCGCATGATTAAAAAAAATTAAATTTATATTAGCATGACAATAGTTATCAGGGAAGATACGATTGCGCTTATCACAGGAATGATAAATTTAACTCGATACAAACTGTTGGGAAATATTATGATTGTATTGGGAAAAAGCAAAATGGTGTTTCACCTTCCACCGAAATGAGACGTTCAACTGAAAAAATGTGAATACCAAAGTTGTGAGTAGGTACTATCTTTCATACAACGAATACATTTTGCGGACAATAAATGTTTATATTTTTTTCCGAAAACAAAATTCTTTCCCGAAAAATTCCGTGGAAAAAATCCTGCTTACACCTGGAAGGCATACTTTTGAAGTTATAGGGGAACTTCCTGTTAGAAATACCAAAAGTTTTCTTTGCCCTCTGGGGCGACATCTCGTTGGTAGCACTGCCGTGCTTCTTGTTTTCTATTAATTAGTTAGTTCACATAGTTGATTAAAATTCTTTTACATAGTGACAACGGCGTTTTTTTTTTCCTTAGAATCTGGAGTAGTCTGCTGTTAAAAATAACACTTCCAACGTTTAGGAAGTTGTTGTATGATCCAGAACATTCGAAAGTGAGATTAAATGTTTGGTTATAATCTGGAAGGTTTGAAAACGTTTTGCAACTTTCCATATTATTCAGATTTTTTGCAATGAAAAAAATGAAATTGTTTGTAGATACACAGAGCATCTTAACCATATACTTTGCAATAACATATCCATATTTCTCTACATATTATTTCATGGGAATGTGGTAGAAATTTCAATAGAATACTTGTTGCCAAAAACAAAATCATAAGAATAATTTTCGATATGGACTATCGTGATAGCTGCATTGCTATTGGGGAAAACAATTTTTTGAATTGATCAGTTTTTTTCGCAGTCATATCAATAAATACTATCTATCAAAATTATTTTCTCGCATACTGGGTGATTCAGCTAAGCGTGGACAATCAAAGGTATATTTTTTTGAATGGAACTCTCAATATACAGGGTGTAACTGAATAAGTGTAAAATCTTTAAGGAGGTGATTCCTCATCGAAAAAAGGATAGGATCCTTAATATCAATAAACTGTTAAGATACAGCCCCTTAAAGGGGGTACATAAAATGTGTATAACAATTTTTTTCACAAGCACTGAAAAAGTTACAATATTGAAATTAACCTGATGTTTTGTACTACCAAAAAGACACTTAGCCAGTAATTTATTTGGTTTACCCCATGGTTGTAAGGGGTGGAAAACGCAACCCCTAAAATTTATTTCCAATGTAAATTTTTGTCTTATTATTTGTTTACCATTTGAAAATTGATTTCCGATAGCCTGTTTCATTCTGAACGAAAAATGTTTCTTGGGATTTTTGCCCAAAATAAACCAGTTCGCAGCAAAAAATTATTTTACGAACAACTACAGAGATACATCGTAATAAATGCGAACTGGATTTATTGTTATTTTGTAGTTAGTGCCTGCATTAAACGATTAAAAGGTAATAAACAAAACTAATTCATTAATAACAAAACACGTAACATGTAGAAATCATAGTAAATGTTCAATATGTTTACCTTCAGACATTATGCATGCGTCTAGACGTCGGTGCATTGAGCCACGTATTCGCTCAAATATTCCTGGAGTCCCTCTAATTACCCTGTACGCATCGATGATGCAGTTTCTTGAGTCCTCTACATCGCGAACAGGAGTACGATAAACCAAATGCTGTAAATGGCCCACAAATAGAGAAATCGAGAGGATTGAGATACGGGGATCGAGCGGGTCAGTTCTGTAGTCCTCCTCGATCTATCCACTGATTTGCATATGTTTCAGTTAAATGCTGACGTGCTACTCGACTAAAATGGGCGGGAGCCCCATCATGCACTTCTCTTAAAAATTGAACGTATGCCTCATCATTTAATCGAGTAGGTAGAAAATAACTCCGAGCCACACGTTAAGAGAAAACTGTTCTTGATGGTTAGTTTCGACAATAGCGTGAGGGTTTTCATCAGCCCATATGTGGTAATTATGAAAATTAATAATCTTGTCCCGAGAAAAACTACATTCGTCTGTGAATTCTATCGTCTTCAGAAAGTCACAATTTTTTCTAATAATTTCCAACATCCAATTACAAAGTTCAAGACGGTTCGGAAAGTCTCGCGGTAACAGTGCCTGTACTCGTTGCAGATGGTAAGGGTATGAGAGTTGTTCCTTTAAAATTCGAAATACCGTCATATGATCAACATTTAGCTGGAAAGCAATCTTTCTAGTACTGGTACTAGGTTGTTCTCCATTCAAATCAAGTACTGCTTTCTCAAGCTGTGATGTTTGTACTTCTCGATGGCGACCACACTCCTGCATTCTTTTGTCGAATGAACCATATTTTTGTAATCTTTGATGACGTCGAGCAAATATTCTATGTGAAGGATTCTGCCGTTGAGGATACATTTCAGCATATCTTCTAGAAGCTTCTAACCCATTCCCCTGCGACAGACTGCAAACGTAATGCATATCAGCCATTCCCCATTCGTGTATGCCATTTTATTAACTAGTGAATTATTAAAGTAACAAATTCAGAACAATTAGTATTAATTCAATTTCGAAAATTCACAAACTGACAGTGTCATACCAATTTAATTGGCACTATCGCTAATAGCGATCTACTAGATAGATTAGTTTCGTATTTTCGCATTTATGACGATGTATCTCTGTAGTTGTTCCTAAAATAATTTTTTGCTGCGAACTGGTTGATTTTGGGCAAAAAACCCAGAAGACATTTTTTTGTTTAGAATAAAACAGGCTATCGGAAATGAATTTTTAAATGGTAAACAAATAATAAGACAAAAAGTTACATCGGAAATGAATTTTAGGGGTCACATTTTCCACTCCTTACAACCATGGGGTAAATCAAATAAATGTCTGCCTAAGTATCTTTTTGATAGTACAAAGTGCTTGTGAAAAAAATTGTTATACAAATTTTATATACCCCCTTCAAGGGGCTGTATCTTAACAAGGGATGCTCCAATGACATTTCTTTATATGAAAGATCCTATCTTTTTTTCAATGAGGAATCACCTCCTTAAATGTTTTACACTTATTTAGTTATACCCTGTATGAAAATGTCCTTCGATTCCATATTTTTTAGTTTCCTAAGGAGTTTTTGTTTTCAAATTTCCATTGCGATATTGCCAAGTTATTCTTGAACAACCTATTTTGCACCCAAACCATTAGACCATATCCTAAAGCTCCATCTCGAAAATCTATTGGAAGGAATGTGAAGGTAAAACCACAATTATAACTGAAACTCCTGAAAAAGATAGATTGCTTTTAGAAAATATATTGGATGTTTCAAAAGAAAAAACGGCGAAAGCTGACAAACAGAAGTTAAAACATGTTAAACAAATTTTCAAATGGAAATTAAACAGAAGCAGTGTGTCCAAGATTGAGAAATCGCAGCCTAACAAATGATTAAACAGGAGATGATAACCAGTGTAACGTCTGTAAGAAAAAGTATGCAGAAAGTATTAAAGACTGTGATCAATGTAAAATATGCACGAAACAGGCACTCGAAACCTGTGGGATTAAAGGAATTTTCATTTTTTTTTATTCACTTAGTCACTAAGAATCTTTCATTTTTTATCTTGATTACTTTTTAGATTATACCCAAACCAAACTTCAAAATCAATAATGATTGTTAAAATTATTTTTAAGATAGTTTTAACCTAATTTTTTTAGATACCTATTATGTACTGTCCCTTTCATAAATAACCACGTCCCTTTCAATATGGGCCATTCATGAAAGGGACAAAACACACATTTCTGAAGACTGCAAAAATAAATGACTTACAACCAAGAATGAATAATTACTGTATTTTATTTCAATAGTAAACTAATGGAGGCTTCCTATTTAACTCCAACCTGTTCAAAAAATATGTCACTTATTTATTAGAGGCTCCACAACAAATATAACCCTTTCATGCAACCCCTCTTATATTTTTTAACGCATTTCACCAGATGATATGAAAAATGCTAATATACTAGCGATTAGTTTGGATATTCCAAAAACAAATTTGAGCAATTGAACGTAAGAAAATGAATTTTTTTGTGCTCACAACAATTACTAAAACTTTCTTATTATTTGTAAAGTATCAGTTTTTCGTATAGTATACCTCCAATAAAAATGAAAGAATATTGGGTGTTCCATTTGAAAAAGTTGAATTATCTTTTCGAAAGAGAATGAAACTTGATCGCTTTCACCGAGCAACCTATATATTGTTTCCGAAAGTTGAGATTCCAGGAATTATCACAGTGATGTTGACTATTCCTAGAAAAATCCATTTAATTGCTGTATAAATACGGGTGGTAAATTAAAAAATATTATCTGCAAAAAAGGTTTTCTAGAATAACTTGGCAATGCCGCAATGGAAATTCGAAAACAAAATTCCTTAGGGAGCTACAAGAATATGGAATCGAATGAAGTATTCAAATACTGGGTGTTCTATTAAAAAAAAATAACTATGGTTGGCCACCTTCGGGTGAATCACCCAGTATGCAAAAAAATGATTTTGAAAGATAGTATTTATCGATATGACTGCAAAAAAATTGAACAGTTCAAAAAATTGTTTCCTCTGATAGTAATGGACCGAAGGAATCATGTTGACTCACTTTGTGTATTCTGGAATGTGTGAACTATATAAGAAACAAACTTGAATTTCTGAAATGAATGTAGCTACTCATAATTGAAGCACACATCATGGTGATGAATATCCTCTCACGAAGCAAAAAAATTCTCTACTATAACACTGAAAAAATCCTAATTGAAAATAGTTGCCAAAGCTTACAGGATTATTTAGGGAAATAATTCCAATTTTGAGATACTCATTATGACTTGTCCCTTCTTTAACTGTGGTAGTCATATAGCATGTGCTGTTTTGATATTTATGTTTTTAGTTTTATTCATCTATGACAAATTATTATGTCATTTGTGTACATTTTATGTAGTACTTTATTGACTTGAGTATTCGTACGTTAAGTACCAAATTGGTTAATAAAGATTGATTGATTGATCTATAGTGTATTTCTTCAAGCAGCCAAGTAATGAATCATTTTCAGGGGACTGTTCCACAGACGTATATAATTGAATTTATTTAGAAGGGAAAAATTTAGTATTCATTTTGAACATGCAGTTCTATGTATATGGTGCGTAACAAAAGCATGAGAAACACTCGCAATAATAATGAATGAATTGTTTTTCATTCAAACACCCAAAAATATTATTCAATAATGAAAAAACCACATTTTTGAAAAATATTCATGTTCACTTCAAATGAGTTGAAAAAGTGGATTGCTGAATAGATCAATATTTTGACGTTATTTTTCGGAAAAACTTCTGAATTGCTTAGTGTATATAAATACACTCCTATTTTTTTTTATGATTCTTATATGGAAAGTAATATATGTCATCTGATTCCAAAAACTTCAATTTCAATACGCTGGGTAGGTACCCTGCATATTGGAAAATATTTAAAAAAAGCCCAGTGAGTTACTCCACTTCTTTATCTGAAACTTCTTATGGAAGCTGAATGTGAGACACTCTGTAGATACGTCAAGTATTTCACAGGACGAAAGTTGAATGTGGGGATCATATTGTTCAATTCGCCTCGTGATAAACTTTTATAGAACAGTAATATATCTCTTGAGGAATCCCGCAAGTTGTGTAACGATAAGATACTTTTATCTCATCCTTCCCTGCATAAACCGGAATAACTCTCTTCATTTCCTGAATACCTTCCCTTGCTTTTAGGTCGTATTCCGGTCACACGTTCGCTCCGTCATTTCATAATTCATGTTTTATACCTTCTGAAACTCGTACTTGCCATTCAGATGTAACAGAAAATTATTACTTTTAATAACAACTTTTTTATGGCAATACAACTTTTCATTAGAAGCGTCAGAACTTTGAAAACTAGCCTGCATTGCGGACAAAAACCTACTTTTCAAGCCATGAATATTCAATGTTCCAAGTTTTGTCTCAACATCAAAACAGTTGGATAGTGCTATGAAGTATATGAAGGAATTTAAATATGGAGGTTGACCATCTATGATCAACATATTCAAAAAACACTTCATTTTGCTACTTTCACTGAAGAGTTTGAGAATCCACAACACGTCGTGTTGCTATACAATAGCTGCATCAAGAATGTTTAAATGATTTTTTACCTATCAAATGGCAATGATTTGACCTAAGTTCAGCTGTAAATTAATCAAAAAATCAAACAAAACAAAGAAAATCGCTGACTCATTGAATGGACACGTTTAAACTAATCACCAATTTCCACATCAGATAACAGATTCAACATATAGGAAGAATTGGGTTCTTTTCGGTTATTCAATACATTTTGAGAATCTATCAATTTTCAAGCATGACAGAAGATTGAGTTTGAAATTTTCCGAATGAATTACGCCATAGTCATAGTAGAACTAATGTCACTCTGCCGACAGATTGTTTGCGAGTGTAGAATTGGTCTTCGAATTCAATAAACTAGTCCTATGTGCTTTTACTCTGCGGAAAACGATTCTCCCGGTTTGACCAATATTTAGTTTTTGGGCAAGAACCACAAGAATTATCATTTATTCTGTGAGTCACACCCAAATTTGATTTTCATCATCGATAGTGTTGATAATGTTCATCAAGTAACGGTTTAGAGTTTTCATAATTCAATACTTTGCTATAAATAACCCCTTATTTGATTGGATACGGTTTGATTGATGTTAAATATGCATTCGTTCATCCGATCATAAGATTTAAAATTAATTGTCGAAAAAAAAACAACATTCCTAACCATTGAACCAGACAACCACAAAATAATTAATTATTAAGATTAAAAAAACTTAAATGAATTCCATAAAAATCTTTCAGTTATATGAGAGTCAAAACGGTAAGATTCGAAAGAAAATTAAAACTCAGTTTATTCTCGGACATTCGTCCACATTTCGAAATATTCCAGGATGTTCTGGAATGTTGTGGAATACGCTGGAGCACTATTGAATGTTCCGGACTGTTTTAAACATTCTAAAGGACCACTCTCATATCCATAATGGAGATCGAACAAATTTAAAAAAAAAATCATTCTAGACGCGTTTCGCTAACAATGCAGCTTCATCGGTATCTTCAACACCAGCGATGAAGCTACGCTGGCGAAATGCATCTAGCTTGAAATATTTTTGTGAACATTGTTCAAATATTATCATGGATAGTGTTATTGATTTCATCAAGGAACGGATCAGTCCATTCATAACTACTCTTATATCTACAGGAATCCTTCATGTCAAAATGGGAACTTTCATTCATGGACAAACTGACATGACACTATGACAGAAAAAAAATCAGACATATATGTTATATTGTCAGGTTTCAAGCGGTAATTTACGCTTTTGAATTGTGTGTGGAGAGATTGGAGAGATTGCAAGAATCAAATCTCATACACAAGTCAATAAAAATATTCTCGGTCAGTCAAGCGGCGATGGAAGCTCTTGGCTCCTACTGAGCAACGTCTAAATTGGTAGCAACGACTCTCCTCAATAGGAAGACTAAACAGATTGTCTCTGGTCTGGATTCCTGGCCATCCTGGCCTGGAAGGCAATGAGGCTGCTGACTCCATTGCAAAGGACGGTGCTGCAAGCAGCTTCATCGAACCAGAATCTGTTATTGGCGTCGCTTTAGGCTTTGCCGAACAAATATTGAACACCTGGATGGCGGGAATATTTATGGACTTCTACTTCGTTGTTGGAGTACAGTAGGGATGAACTACGATGTCTAACAGGCCTTCGGGTCGCTGTCATTTGAATCATCACATGCAGAGACTCGAACTGTCGCAAGACAGTGTGTGTCACCTCTGTTCAGAAAGTGATGACACAGCAAAGCACATACTTTGTTCCTGCCCCCGAATCAGAGTTCAGCAGAGCCTCAAAGACCACTCACCATACAAACTAATCGGCTTCGTTTAAGAAGCTTGATTTATTTGGTCGAGTGTAAATGAGTGTGAGCCGCAATGAACTTTTACGGGTTGCGGTGGAGGGTCCAATAGACCCACTCACTTTGGACCTAACCTGACCTAACCTATGTTGTCAGGTGACTTCTATCCGATTTCAGATGTAATGCATAACATCTATGTGCACTACTAGGTTTTTCTGTGACTTGCTCATCAAATGTCAATTGGTTTTTATCATTTAAACAAATGTATAACTACCTATGAGAAAACCTTTGAATTTCCGCTGATATCTATTTACCACTCCAGAAAAAAAATATGCTCGAAACTCACCTGCATAGCAGATACTCTCTCCTCTCCCTAACAGCTTGTATGAAGTCATCGTGTCCCGCAATGAGACTAGTCACGACCGAAAACTGGTGCCACTTGTACCGCTCCAATGCTCAACATGGCGGCTGTTTGGTGTTCCAGAGACGGAGCTAGCTGGAGCTGCAGTGATGACTGCGACGCTCTGCGTTCAAGGCCAGAGTTGTCGGCATTCCAGGCAATGACAGGAATTCCCAGGTAACCGGCGAGTTGGAGGAAATACTGCGCAGATGCAGTACTCCTACCGTACTGCTCGTAGTTCATCAGGTACAGGATAGCAGAGACGTTGTAGGAGAGGAATTCCTTACAGAGTGATTTGAGAATAGCTGTAACAAAAGAGTTCATCCTATTAGAATGTGCATTATCATAATTTCAATTGGATATATTCTCAAAACGAGAGTTTTGGCGTAACTCAAAGGCTAAAGGCGAGAATCTATCCAAGTTGATACCAGAAATAGATGAGTGTGATTCAGTAAAGGAGTGGTTTATATCCTGAGCCAATACTGCGCCTCCTTATTGCAAAATGTGTGATATGCCCAACACGGAGGCAAATCTTATCACCACCTGCATGTTCTACGAAAACTGCAGGACGAGGTTGAGAGCAATGACCATCAACTGCCTCAGGGAACATATTATCCAGGATTTGCTTGTCATAGTAGAAAAAGATGTAAGCCCATTTGAGGGCTGTATTTGAGATAAATAACATGAAATACATTGATTTGTCTAAGAGTCTGACCCTTTGTTACAATAGAGAAATGTGAATCTGAAACTATTCACTGAGTGAATACAGATATTCATCTAACAGAAAGTTAATGAATATCACTGGTTTTTTTCCCAACACCAAACCGTTATTTTAACACCTCGACACGTGTTGAGACCACCAAGTGAGCATTTTCAAGAGGAAGATCTTCATCTTGAACTTGGTGATCGAAACACGTGTCGAGGTGTTAAAATTACGCTTTGGTGTTGGGAGTCCAAACTGGAAAAAAGTGATAGAAAAGGTAATTTCTGATAAGAACGTTGATATGAGTCTGATTTCTCACATTTTCAGTGACTCTCATAAAAAACCTTGTATATATTACAAACATTTCGAAAACATTTTCGAAGATTTTTTTAGGAGTAAGTAGCCGTATTGTTGGTCTTTCTCAGTCAGACCAACAGTCATTAAATATAGAATTTGTGATATATTTCAGTCTTTCACGTTGAAGTTTCAGATCAATTTTCAGATTCAGGTCATGAACCTACAGAAACTATTAGCTGTTACTAATATATCTAACATTTTACTCTGTGCCTTCACCAAGTGTAAACCACTTGCTACTCGTATATGTATGCCACTAGAACCGTTCACGATTTCGTAATACGCTGACGCTGACCAGCTGCAGGAAATTCAATTTCATTTTATATCCCCAGTCACGTTAAACAATCGTAAAACGTTCACAATGTGAGAACAGGGCTGAAAACAATTGAAGTTAATTTCCAGACATACATTATAGGGTCAGCGTTTCCGGACCCATTATCCAAAAGAATATTTACCTAGGATTCCGGCAATGTCGGGAGGGAAATACCAAAATACGGACAAACGAATGCGGTTAGAAGGGTTGTTTGTGGTTCTGGGATTTGAACATTTGCGGTCCTCCACCATCTGTATACTATATGAATAAGTTCAAATGTGAAAATCTTCTCTATAGAAAGCGTCCAGCACATCATCCTAAAATATTGTAGAAATTGGGATGTGGGATAAGGTTGATGTCTCCTATCTTTTCAGTTTGGATTCCGACGAAGAAAGTCTACAATTTGTGCAATCCAACATTTTTATGGAAAAGAAAAAGGTGGGTGGTGTGATTCATGCCCAAAAACAGGTTCTGTGTATTTCAAAATTGATCATTTCCACCAAATATCCTAAAAAAAATGCATTTTCATTCTCTATATGATTTTCATTTATTGACCTATCTCCTTCACAAATCAAAACCCGAGAGCACTGTTTTATCCAATACTTTAATGGAACACTCTGTGAATGGTACTACATCTAGGAAATCATTTCGATGAGCTTTCAGAAAATGTAGGGTTTGACTACTTTCTTATCATACGAAATGTATCTAATTTCAGAGGAAATTATGAATAATAACTAACATTCGTTATTCAATGCTCATCTGATATGTGAAAATGTGAACTCAAACAATTTTGAGGAAGACTAAAATCCATAGAAATGTTTCGAAGAATGTCAACCGAAAGATTCCAGACGATTTAGGGGTTTGCTGGAGTGTTTCCTACGTAAAAGTATTTGATTATGAAACGAACTATGTAAAAACAATACAATACAATAAAGACAGTTGACAATCATCTGAAAATATAACCTCAATTCAAAAATGTTCAACCAATATTCCGTTTAGTGCCATGAATTCAAGCTGAGATGTCTATTCGAAAGTAGTTGACAATGTTTCATGGTGATTCTATCATGATCATCAGCCGAAGACGATTGTGGATACTTAGAGAGAGAGAGAGAGAATATACTTTGTTGTCATAAGAAAATATCTTGTTAACCAAGTTTCATTTGACCTATGAAGTCACTTTTTATGTATGAAAAAAAAAGTGTAAGTCGTAAAGAGTACATTTGAATTGCACAATATCACTTAATAATTGAAGTTAGTTCGTATATATATATATATATATATATATATATATATATATATATATATATATATATATATATATATATATGTATATATATATATATATATATATATATATATATATATATATATAATATATATATATATAATAATAATATATTATATAATATAATAATTAATAATAATTTTGAAATAAATTACGATTTTTAGTGAATTTCAATTCAATAATCTTCTTTATAGTCAATGAGTAATCAACCTCTTTCAATGTAGTGATTATTTTTATTGTTTTGGCATGTTTCAATTGTTCAAATGTTACATTTTTTCAGATGATAATGAATTTTATTGAAATTTTGGAATAACTTGTGTTATGAGAGTACACTTCCGTTTTGCTGATTACCCAAAGATATTTTCCAAGTTTTGTTTTATACAGGGCTATTCAAATTCGTTTCTGTACATGGGGATCTTGTAAACGATAAGAGATAGAGGATCGGTTGAATTACAGCAAAGTTGCGTATTTCATAGACCTATTCAATGATGTGAAGGAATCGAATATAGCTCTTTTGGTTTTGGTGATATAAGGGAAAAACCAAAAATCCAAAATTATTTGTTTGCCTAATCTTATATTCATTCGCAGAATATATATATTGAAAAACTGTACACATTTTGCTATTGGCACTTGATGATGGCTCTCAGAATTATCCATGAATCTTTTATACAGGGTGTCATCTGACCTGGGCCACCCATCTTTGAATTTTTAAATACGGAACTGTATTTTCTGTTGTAGTTTTTGGATCGTAGACATTTACTCCTTTTTGGTAATATTCGAATATAATTGTTGTGAATTATTCCCTTTTAAATTACGGCCCTGAAAATTGGTTGACTGAGTTGAATGAAAACACAATAGCAACTTTCACGTCTCCCTATATACTGTAGAGTTTTTCGAGAGTTTTTTTTTCCATTGCTCTGAGCGTTTTCTACAATGAACTTCGAATAAGAAAACCTTTTATGATTATCTGAAACATATCTACAACAAAAATATATTTTGTTTTGATGAGCAGAGAAAAATTGTAGCAATAATAACATCCGAAACGAACACTATGATTATAATGAAGTGAGTAATTTATACACACAAAAAAATTAATTGTGCAATAAATGTTCGAATTGGAGTCCTTCCATTTTGAGACAAATAATGGGACAATAAGATGGTCTGCAAGATCACCAGATCTTACTATTTTGGACTATTTTCTATGAGGGACATTGAAAAATAGAATTCACGCTGGCGGAGAGATACAAAATGTGGAAGACTCGAGATTGAGGATTTCGAATGATTTCGCAACAATACAGCAAATAAGTGTATTAAGGGCAATAAGTAATATGAATAACCGAGTTTAAAAATGTCTCGAAATGGAATGACTCCCATTCGAACATTTATTGTGCCAATAATTTTTTTGGGTACCTATATAAATTATAACATCGTACCGTATAATATATATATATATATATATATATATATATATATATATATATATATATATATATATATATATATTTAAATCAAGAATGAAATAATTCGTGGACACAACACTCAAAAAATAGGGGCAAACCGCGAACACGTGTTTCTGGCTATTGGCCTCATCAGCGCGGTGCAGCCAAGTGTAAAGATGGGCAACACATGTTTGCCGAAAGCAGGAAACAACACATACGCACGGAGTCAACAACAGAAGCCAACCGCACATTTGTGGTTCCAGTTAGAAGACCTAGAATTCCTAGGCTACATCTAACATGACCACGTAGGCAGCTATAGCTACCTGCGTGACATCGGGTCCAGGATATAAATACAGATAGATTTTATCGAGTGTGTATGATACAAATCAAGAATGAATTAATTCGTGGACACAACACTCAAAAAATAGGAGCAAACGGGAACACGTGTTTCTGGCTTTTGGACAGGTTCAGTCTGCTCACAAGATCTCAATGCTGAAGGCTTAACTGAAAATGAAAATTATGATTTTTCGAATAACTTCAATTTCTAAAGTGCAAATGTCGCCTACTTCATAGATCCTTCATTAAATCTCGATGACTCATCTCAAACCATTTTTTGAGTACTTCATTTTCTGGATCCTTTCCTTGAGAATATTATATATTCCTTTGGAGTTTTGATGCTGAAAAACTCTTTGAAGGAGTTTGTGATCTGTATAATAAGGCTGACGTACCCATTTGAAATATTTCCTCAACTTCTTACCACAACCTGTCGAATTGTACAACTGGAATCCTTTGAGTCCCAATTCCGAGATTGATGGATAGAAATATCTCATAGGAACTTCATTCTAATAGATGTGATAATGATGAGATGTCTTGGGACTTTTTCACAAAGCCGCCATTTGTAGTCTCATGAGTGCGATCTGTCATATTTGTGGGTAGATAAATAGCTCCTTGGTGCATTACTGGCGTGTTAAGATTACTCTTTAACCAGTAGCACTAAAGTTTCACCATTTCCTCCTCGGAAACTCGAGTTATTGAACTTCCAACTGACGTTATTTGTAATTATACATGGTTTCTAAGAACAGAGTACTGGAACTGTTTATTGAAAAATCTATTTAAAACAAGAATGGTGACCATTTCTGCTACTACATAGATTCTATAACTTTGAAAATGGTGGATTGTGGAGTTCAGAGAAAGTCTAGAGAAATTAAACTTGTTGGGAAAATATTTGCGAAAACTACATTGTATCAGTTGTTGTTCCATTTTCGAATATTTGGAATATTTTCTGTTAGTAATGAAATGAAATATCATCTTTCTGACGATATTAATATATTTATAGGAATACATTCCATACATTGATTGAAAAAATACGCATTCTATATGTATAAGACTCATTCATGATGTAAAAACTTCCATCAGACATTTCAAGCATAGAAAAATTTTCATATGACATTTCAAATGACGGTCACGAATATACAATTTATAAAATGTTTCGAAATGTTAGAAATAATGAGTCTCTTTTGCATTCTCGAAATGACCTCTTCAATAGAGATTTGAAATAACATTAGTTTGATTCAATGAAAAACTTCAACTCCAAATATTTCTTCAATTTTTTTAAACGTTTTTTGTTCAAAAGAAGAAATAAAGTTTTTCATCGAATATAAGAATATTTATTCTCATCAGCCCACAGAAAATGATCGTATATGCTATATATTATCTTCAATTAGGAATAAAATGTATATATGATATTCCACTAATGTGAACCATCATACCTATATAAATCATTTATAAATTATTTCTGTGATCATTCCATCGTGAACGTTATCGATTAAAACTATTCCTCTCTATCTACAGATCTCTTCCTGAAACCATCATTTGACTGTTGTTTTTCAAAAACAATCTCAACCGGAACTTATTGTTTTTCTATTCCACTATTAAAAATTCAAAGAGATAACGTTTTTCAAAATTCAGCCACCTAGAATGATTGGTAATAATCTCTAGGACATTACTTCATAAACATAGTTTGTCATTTATTCATCTAATACCGGTAATTAATTGACTGGTCCCGCCTTTCAGCTTGATGACGGTCGGTGTTCGGATCTGAATTAATTGAATATGTAACGAGCAATCTCCAATACTAGTAAATTGGCTGGACTGATTTAATACATGCGATGTGAACGATAGATTAATGTGCAACTTCATTCAATGAGGTGATTTGTGTCCTTTTTTAGTCTTCGAGTGAATTATTTTGGCTGATTTGCATGAAAAGGTATCAAAAAAATAGTATCATCTATCTATCATCTACTACCATCAACTAATGGGTGATTTATTCATTCGGAGTATACGAATAACAATTGTTATTCGAAAACAACTACTTCCCTGGCCAATACCACGAAGGGCGTTGGATTATATCCGACAGATGTCAGTGCAGGATCATTCACTGAAGTTATTCCTGCATTTGCTTTTGGCGATACAACTGCCAGAATCGATTTTCAAATATTGAAACACACTTGCAGACCGGTTTCAGGCTTTTTGGCCACTACTCAGTGCAAGGTAGTGATTTCCGATAATCCCTACAGTGTAGGGAGTTGAGATTGGCCTGAACGAATTCTGTAACGGATCTTCAAAGTACAAATTAAAAAGAAAAAAGTGATTTCCGTCTGCGGAAAGTGTAGTGGAAGTAGTTATTCCGACGGGATTTTTCGCTTTCTTGTTATCCAATGTTCTTGTGAAACTAGTTATTTGAAAATAGTCTTTTTTCCAGTTTCTATCTGAAAGCAACCTTAGTGAATGCACTTGATTTATAAGATACTTATTGTTCTGTGAATTCATTTATTGAAAATATTATTGTACGTTCATAATAACATTAAAAGTATCGAAAAAAATTGGAATATCCACAGTTATTCGACAAGAAATTACAATAACAAACACCTAAAAAGTTTCAAAAATATATTGATTGTATATGATTGTTGAATTTCTACATTTGGATGAACCTTGATGTACATTTGAGATTGTGTATACAAAAGAAATGCCCGACTCCGTACGGGTGCAATGCTGATACTAAATATAAAGTCACCCACTGGAAATTCATATGCATTTAGAAACAGTAATGGAAGCGACTTTTTTCCCTGCGGTTAGCGCCCCAGTTGGAATATTCAAAAATCCTTTCTTATTGCACATCTATAATATAAAACGAACTTATATACAAAATTTTAGCCTCGTAAAATATACCGGTATGGAAAAACAATGATGAAAAGTTTACTTTATTTCATGAACACGCCTTTTTTCGCCACGGCTGGAGCCCCAGTTGCAATGAATATTTGTAAATCCTTTCTTATTGAACATATCTAATATATAAAAATAGATTTTTTGGGAAAGAAAGTTTTTGGCTTTCTACTACTCCATCTGATACAAAAAAATGGATGAGAGAATCTTCCAAAGAAAGGAAGGATTAATCAATTTGAAAATAAGTAACTCTATACATGGATGTGTAGATCATGCAAAGAAGTAACTTTCAGACACAAACTGAAAGGAAGTCCTCCTGAAACAGCTACTTTCATATAAACATTGAATTACACGAAAGAAAAAATTCTTTCGAAACAAATACTTCTATATGAACACTGAATTATACAGAAGATACTTTTCTCTATTCAGTTTGTATATCGAACATTCGTGGAGGAATAAGAATCAGATATCATTCACATGAGTTCTACTTTGAATAAATGGTAATAAATTGTACTCACATGGAACACTGTCACCCTAACTGGTATACACGTGTTTCGCCTTAAGACACTTGCCCTAAGGCTCTTCAGTACCAAATTGGATAACATTATAGAAAATACACACACTTCATTCATGAATTACGATTTTGAATGTCACGGAATAAGCTTGATCTGCTTATGTCATCGATGACATCGTAATGACATTCATTCACCTATTTGATTTAATCCCAGCCATGAGGAATCTTATATCCTAAAAATATAACCCTTTCAAATAAAAATAGATGTTTGTTAATGGTTGGTTGGTTGGTAAGTGATAAACTTCTACATCGCTTAACCGATCGTGATGAAACTTGACATGTATAAGTAATTTTTCATAGAGAAGGTTCTTAGGCTTTCAATTTTTCTGTTACTCGTCACTAGATGGCGTTGCAGAACAATTTTTTGAAAGCACTGTTCTATAACGCTGCGCACGCCTGAGTTCGTTGACTCTGATTCTGTCAAAGCATTGGAACAGCAGCGATACAGCAACATAGTACTAATTAGTACTACAACTACCAAATTCTACGCGAGCGAAGCCGCGGGCAACAACTAGTACAACATAAATCGAACCAAATGAAGAAAAGAGAATTGAAACTTTCTATGTTTTTTTACCACGTTAACGTTACTGCAGTTTCGTCCTATAAGGACATTTTCAAACTAATACATCAAACTAACAATGGTTTACTACATTACCCCTTATGTAGCACCCCTGTAGGTAATAATAGAGGTACTTGGCTTGATTGAGTACCTGAATTTACAATTTACAATGCGGTACCTGCCCGGTACTGACGATGCCGGTGGCTCTTAAATTGAAATCAATATGGGAATAATCAAAAAGTACTATTTATTTTTTGATTTCTATGTATATATATATATATATATATATTATATATATATATATATATATATATATATATATATATATATATATATATATATATATGGTAAAATGGGTCTCTCAGTCAAAAAATCAAAAATCAAACTCCGCTTTACTTTGCCAAGCTTTCGCTTCTGATGAGAAGCTTCTTCATGGCAGTAAAAATGAGTGAAAAACAATAAATTGAAGATATAAATTATTTTATAATTATGAGTATAGTGTGTATATTGTGATTTTATAGTATTTTATATAGTAGTGTCTAAAAATCACTGATGACATAATTGATGCTACTGATGGGGAAAAAGTATCTATTTTGATATTACTAGATCATTCTAAGGCATTTGATACTCTAAATCACTAAATATTATAAGCCAATTTCAATCTTGTAGGGATGAGCAGAAAAGCTACCAAACTTTTATCCTGCTATTCAAGCGATAGAACTCAGGCAGTACTATATGGTGTAAAAGTTTCTGAAGTTTTAAGAATTGATAAAGGAGTACCACAAGGGTTAGTATTGGGGCCCCTACTCTTCAGTCTCTATTCTTGCAATTTTTGTAAGTCGTCTCCATATCATGCACGCAGCATTATTATGCTGATAATACCCAAATATAATTGTCATTCAAACCTGAATAATATTTATTCACAGGCTATGAGTGCTTTGAATTTTGATCTATATAGTTCTGAGCAATTTTCCAATAATCATCCTCTAAAACTGAATTCAAATAAAACTGTTGCAATCGTTTTTATTAGAAAGAATGCAAGAAAAGAATTTATTGCAAACTACTTTGCTAGCATTCAGATTGGAGGAGGTCCTTTAACACTTTTTAATAAATTTTGTGGATTGAAGAAGATATAAGATTTTCTATCATAACGGCAGAAGTATATAAAAAGCAAACTGTAATCTGAAACTGAATTATCAAAATAGACATTTTGAAAAAAATCTGTTTAAAATCTGTTTTTCCGTTAACCAGCTGTCACACGCCTACGAACGACGACCATCAGAAGTCGAAACTTGTGCGAGCTAAGGATCAACGAGGTCTTACCTTTCAACGTGTGGAACCTAAAAGAATGTAAAGTTTACTTAGTGACTCTTTAGTGTTATCCAGGTTGAATTACAGCGATGTTCTTTACGCTCCTTGTATAATCTCTATTGATATCGAATGAATTCAAAAGCTCCAGAATAGTAGCTTGAGGTTAATCTATGGCATAAAAAAATATGATGGGATTTCATACACATTGAAAACAAACAAAAGGCTTGATATGAGTGAATGAAGGTTCCTTCATTCTTACTGCTTCTTTAACAAAGTTTCAATATACCAAAACCCGCCTATTTGTACAATAAGATAACATTTCGCTCTGAAGTACATAATATTAACATTAGACGAAAAAGTTTGCTTACTTCCCCCAAATAACTCAAAAATTTTTACAGACGTTGATTTTTCTATCACATCATCAAATGTATTAATAATATACCACCAGAGTTGAAAGAACTCTCGTTATCGATTTTCCGGACGCGTATCATCAGATTTCTCGATAGAAGTTACTATCTATCGGATTTTCTCTTTCACTTTATATCTGAAAATAACTTATGTGAACGCACTACCTATCTTCATAAACAGTTTCCATTGTGATTGCATTTTTTTCATGATGGAAAAGCAGAGAGTCACGAAGCTTCTTTCCAATGGATATTCTAGTTTGTAGAAAGCTGAAGATATAATAACTGAATACCGAAATGACAAAATCTCCAACGAATAACGACAACGTTCCCAATTTCAATTTTTGCATTACTACATGAAAATATGAAATTCCCATTCTCAGTGCTAATCGAAATTCCAATTTCCATCTAGCAGCTTCACTTTGCAATTCGATTACTTTACATCACAACTTCCTGTTGTAACAAAAGCGAATATTTGAATTAAGTGGTGCTCAGAATATCTGAACTCAGTTTAATAAACGGTCAATAAACTATATCGAATTCCTTATCTCGAAGGCAATCAGTTCGGTTCAGAAGGTCCATTTAATGATGTCATCGGGTCAGTGTCAAATCCGTTATTAATCATCAGAACCAGACATTGTTGAGAGAAGGCGATTAGGGAGACATACATACACCACAGGAGAATATAGTAACTGGACGTTCAGGATCGGATGAAGATCTTTGAGATGATAGTAGTGAACTTCTATGATTCTCTAAGGGGCAGAAAAGCCAATTATGCAAATTTTGAAAGTTTTTTGTATGATGTATGACGTGAAATGTATGATTTTTTCAGTCCTGAAGTAAACAAGTACGAGTGAAATAATTATATTCTAAGTTGAAGGTAATTTTCCAGAAGTAATTGTGCGTTTACCGAATTCAAAAAAAAATTTGTGAGATTTTCACAAAGCAGGTTTACAAAAGCAGGAGTAAATATGATGGGTTTTTTGTCTATTTTTTTAAAGCATTTGGTTAGCTTCCTTAAGCGTAAACTGTTTACGCTAGAGGAAGCTATTGTATAGTAAAAACGTGTCGCGGTTTTTGTAAAACCCTTTATAGTGAAAATCATACAATAAACTGTAATAATTAGTTATTTTTCACTGATATCTGAGTTCAGGTATGAACTAAATGAAAATCCAAACATCATAAAAGAAATTTTCTAAATTGTTTTAATGGACATATAACAAGGGCAAGATTTTAATTCTTCCTATTGAAGATGATCAGTTGGTGATTGAAACACGTGTCGAGGTGTTAAAATATTACTTTGGTGTTGGGATAAAACTCCAGTAATATTCATCAGCACACACAAAGGTTTCAAACAATGCATCACAAGTATATAATAAGCTGATTATTAACTTCCAGGTTGGGAAACAGATTTATAAGCGGAAAAATGCAATTCTGTTAGGTCTTTTGGGTAATTTTTGAAATAATTGATTTCCGAACATTCCAAAAGATTCAGTTTCCAACTTTTCCTAATGTGATACGTTGTAGTCGTGGTGGACTTCATACCCCTCTGCCAGTAGATGATTTGGTGGCCACATTCAGAAAAATACACCTATGTTCTTTTATTTTTCGGAAAATAAATTTTCCTGTTTGGACAATATAAAATGTTCCTTTTTTTAAGACAGAACACAAACACTACAGATGATTAGAAAACCCTTCCGGTTCTGGCGCAGGTGTTTTTAGTCGCAGACCCAAGACAAAGATATCTACCTACCTAGGAACTTATGCGACTGTGTTTCAAGTGAAAATTTACGCTATTGCGATGTATGCGGAGAAATTGGATGAATTCAACCTCACACATCAGTCAACAGAAATATTCTCGGACAGTCAAGCGACATTGGTAGCTCTTGACCTACCGAGCAACGTCTAAATTTATAGCAAATCACACAAAAACGATTCTCATTGATAGAAAGACTTAACAGATTGTCTTTTGTTTGGATTCCTGGCCATACTGGCCTGGAAGGCAACGAAGCTGCTGACTTCCTCGCAAAGGAAGGTGCTGCAAGCAGCTTCGTTGGACCAGAACCTGTCATTGGCATCGCTTCAGGCTTTGCCAAACAAACTTTGAACATCTGGATGGCAAGAACATTTATGGACTTTTGGCAGAATCTTCCGGGATTGGCTCATTCTAAGGCGTTTATTCACCCTTCGAAGCTTGATACCAAACAGATGTTGGACTACAGTAGGAATGAACTACGATGTCTAACAGGCCTTCTTACAGGTCACTGTCATTCAAATCATCATATGCAGAGACTTGGAATGTCGGAAGACAGTGTGTGTCGCTTCTGTTTGGAAAATGATGAAACAGCAGAGCACATACTTTGTGCCTGCCCCGCTGGGGACCGAATCAGGTTCTTAGAGTTCGGCAGAGCCGTACTTTCACCATATAATCGGCTTCGTTGAGAAGCTGGCTTTATTTAGTCGAGTGTGAATAGGTGTGAGCCACAATAAACCCTTGCGGGTTGCGGTGGAGGGTCGACTAGACCCACTCACTTTGGATCTGACCTAACCTAGCATAATTACGGAAAAATCTTCAAGATGTTCTTGGAGCACCATGCGACATGATGGTGCCAAGACACATTGTTGTCCATTTCAACCCCCAACAAACTTATCGAAGCAGAAAGTCGAATTGTCCGACCTGACATTATTATATCAGGTTCGGAGACATTTATCTTTTTGGAGAAAACCGATGCCTGGATTTTCCTAGCGATGAATTGAACCTGGTTACTTTCACCCTGATTCAAAATCACTTCTATATCCTAATTAAGATATTCAACCTCCTGCTGCCTGTGAAGATGTGCATTCGCAACCGATGTCCTGGAATCCAAATGTAATGATGAGATAAGTATGCTGTCGTTAGCAAAGCAATATATTGAATTCTTGTTATTTTCAATGAGTCTTCAATATACAATTAAAGGGGTTGGAGACAATATGGATCCCTGGGGAACACCAGCGTTGATGGTGAAAGTATTCGAGAGATATCTACTATCATCGGCCACTCGTAGGCAACATTCTTTTAGGGAGCTGAAGAGCCATACACAAAAATTATACGACAAGCGATAGTATCAAAGTTTGGCTTTCATGCCACGGTCAAAGGTCTTAGAAATATCAAGCGCAACAGCTCTTGACTCTCTATGTTTCTCGATAGCGTTACTCCAAATATTGGTGACATAAGATAGAAGGTCGCTGTTGATCTTTGTTTTCGAAAGCCATATTGATGATCGATCAAGATGTTGAAGCCTTCCAAATATTCGGTGATGTAGTGGTTTACGGCTCTCTTCATGATTTTCGATATCACTGATAGCAAAGCGACTGGTCTATAGTCATTTGGAAGAATTTTCTTGCCCATTTTGGAAATAGGCTGAACGCGAGCAATCTTCCAACAAGAGGAAAAACCCTTTCCTGTTAGACTCGTTGAACAGTCTGCGTACTTTTTGAGTACAATGACGGCTAAAAATCACGAATCAATTCATTTACCCTGATCTATTCGACACTGAGGTTTCATCTTCATAATAATCAATGATTTCGCCTAAATTGTTATTTATTTTAAGATTCAATATGCTCAATGCACAAAATTGCTTTTTCTGTCATTGTAATTTCTATCTTTCTACTGATTTTTGCCTCTAAAGCCTATTTTTTATCAGGATACAACTGGAATCTCAAAAAACGTCTGCCTATAGAAAAAAATTCGGCCTTCAGTTCATAAAAGTCATAATAAATTCATTTCAAAAATAATTCCGAAGCGTCCATCAATTTCTTCTACAATGGACTCTCTAGAATATAATAGTGAGTTGATCGTATCACACAAAATCACAAAAGACTCGAAACTTAATTGTGCGAGCTTTATCCATCATCCGCCTGTGAGCTCACACTTATCCCTATAATCAACCAACTGAATAGTGCCACTTGATAAAAAACTGCCTCAGAACCTCAACATGAAAAATGAAAAATGAAAACTTATATTTCTTGACTGCAATGAAAACTTCGGTAATTAACAATCATGTCGACATCGCACTTTTGCGTAGGAAACGGCTATGAAAAGGAATTTGCCAATTTACCCAAGAGTGATAAATTACCTTTCTCTCCAAACGACAGATGCATTCCATTCTGATCCTGATGGATGAGTCACATCTAACAAGAGAAGGAGCTGTTGAACAAAAAGCCGCGGTCTTTATACTGATAAACTATTTCTGATATGGGTCGGTACACCAAAATGTGGTTTTCAAGACATTTACGAAACGCTCACGACCCAGAAGTTCACTGACAGAATTGAATTGGCTGGAAATTCGTCCGAAAATATCACATGCTTGAGGAAATTCAAACAATGTCCTAACATAGTTAATACTTTATTTTTCGTACAACTGTCATTAAAAGTGATATTTTTAATGGTTGTCAAGAGTATTAGAAGATGATGTTCACAAAGAAGCATGCAAAAATATTTTTAACACTAGTGTTGAAAGTATTTTTAACATGATTTTTTTTCGACCAAATAGCAATAAACGAAACATAATTGTTTCAGCATTTACTTTTATAACATTCAATTGAATATAATGAACAACGATAAAAATAAAAACAACAATAAAAATTAATTGGCGCTCCGGGGCGACTTCATTGATTCCAGTGGCGCATTTGCTTTTTCAGCTGCAGGAAAACCCGGAAAAACCTGCAGTAACACATCGTCTGAAGATCTTGATCTACCAATGTCCTCTCTCTTATAAAACAAAATGTAGGGTGTCTCCAGAGACTCCAATAGATTAAATGCATCGCCAGAACACTTCGTGACACGACTATCGTCAAACTTAAACCAGTCCGTTTCGTCTTTAACCAAGGCGTAATAATGACCAAATTCAATGCCAGAACCACAGTGAACAATTACTGCATGGATATTATAATAGTGATTTGCTAGATTGAAATTTTCATTTATTCCAAAGAGTTTCTTGCTTCCGTCAGAGGTTGAGTCTTGTTTGAAGATCATCAGTGTATCATCATTTTGTATTCAAAAGTGGAAACAGAAATGATATTCAGAATTACAGGGGTATCTCGAAAATTTCTTGTATTCCCAAAGTATTTGAATCTTTAATTACGGATGAAATATTCAATAATTTCAAACACGTCATAATAGATGAACAACATGGATTCTACAAGGGAAGGTCTACTGCCACCAATTTGGCTGTCTATCAAAACTTCATCACAAATAAGCTTGAGCAAGGGTTCCAAGTTGATGTTATCTACACGGACCTTGCTAAAGCCTTCGATTCAGTTTGTCATGAACTATTAATTTTAAAACTTAATAATCTTGGAATAACGGGCAGATACTTGAAATTTATTGAATCCTACTTTTCCGGTAGATCTCAGAATGTGAGGATAGCTGACAGTGTGTCAGAAACAATTCATGTAACTTCAGGGGTTCCGCAAGGTTCGCACAGTTTGTTTGGCGCATGTTTGGCAATACAGTCGATCATCACCTGTTAAAAATTCCATTTCCATAATTATTCAATTATCGAACAAGTTTTATTATGAACAATAGATATAGATACAATTAAATTCTGCTACATATGTATTATATACAATAATTACAATATTATCATTATTTATGAACATTTTTACGAAAAGTACAATTAGAACATTCACTGATATTGATAACTTGCAATATTAAAGACCCTTTTAATATACTTATTTGAACCAGCTGAGGGGACAATTTCATGAGCATTACCATTTAATTCTTGAAGTGAAGTGAAGAGGACGATGCTGTAACGCTGTACCTAGCTGTTGTGATTCTTTCAGCAAATGCCTTTTTACAAGAAATAGATTGATCAATGTAACCCTCAGCTACTGTTGTAGACTTCCATCCTCCGTGCTCCTTAATATCCGTTATATTTGCTCCTGATTCTGCCAGCAAAGAAGCAGAAGACCTTCTGAAAGAGTGACCTGTATAATACTTTGGTGCCGGGAGGTTCAGAAACTCAGCAATGATAGAGGGCATTTTATCAAACTTGTTTATACCAACTATGTTGTCACTGAATTTAAAATTTGAGTAATTCAGAAAAAAACGTTGATGATTGCTAAACAAAGGGCGTAATGCGACGTATTTATTAAAATAGTCAATGTTTTTTCAGCAACGCAGAAAGAACGCCCTATTTTCGTTTTTGTATTGGAATTAGAACAATCAATGAATAATTAATAAAAGATGATTAATAAATGACACAGTTCTTCACGCCGGCAGGCTCCATATATTTCGAAAATAGTAGCAACTTTTACCATCAAATATTTTTCATCTGGCGCCTCATTTATAAACATCCGGACTTGTTCAAACGTAAGAGTTTTTGAATTTTTGGGCCTATAACTTTCATTTTTTCGCTTTGAGAATGCTATTATCTCGAAATATTTGCTTGTATTAACACCATTCACTCGCTCTCGACTTTATCATTGAAAACTTGCTCCATGAAGTTGACGAGATCCATATTTTTCATTTTTTTTAATAGACTAGAAGACGATGGTGTACTGCTGAGCCGATTTTTTGTGGTGGCATTTCGATTGAAGCTCTTTTTGCAGCTTCTTCAATATCGTCAGTAACACACAATTCCTCACTATTGTTCTTTATTATGAAAGACATCAAAAACCAGCAACAACTTCAAATGTGACTCAAAATAAAACGCGTGAGCTGTAAATAATTCTGTTTGTTGGTAACCAGGTGATTCGGCGTCCCCTGATACGGCCACTTCACAGCAAATGAGATAACTTGAAAATAGTTAACTGACAAGAGATGCCAAAATGTGTTTTTATAGAAATATTAAATGTATCCATTTTATTATGAAAACGTGACATTTGTACAAAAAATTTTGTATTATATTTGCGTTAAAGTAAGTTTCATTTTGTTCGCGAATTTTCTCAAGTCGCTCTGCTCGTTCCACAAACTTTTTCACTCACAAAATAAAACCTAAAATATAAAATAAAAGCTATCTTCCAAAAATCAACACTGTCTCCAAAAAACCGCCAAAGCGATCACGGGTACCCCGTCATAAGTTTTTTAGAATCCTCCCTCGATCAATCGGAAGAGGTTATTCTTTCTCCAAGTTGATCTCGATTCGCCGAATTTGTAATAAATGAGCCTATGGCCTCAGTAAGATGGTTGCTAATTATCATGCTGTTCTCAGAAACCATGGTTTACGCGCGACGAAGTTCAACCGAAAAGCCAAATTACTTTTAGCTGAGCTATCTATAGATTTCAGGGTTTGAGAACTTGATATATTTCCGACCAATCTCACCGATAGGTGATTATTTTTCCTGACGATTGCGTCTAATGAAGAGCACTCAGATGTATTTTTTATAAACAGTTCTCATGGCTTGAGGATGGCGTTAAATTTCATGAGACACAGAACCGTCGTTTCAAATAAAACTGAATTTGTTTATTCACGAAGCTAGTATATATGTTAGGTTGTGTGAGGTCTAAAGTGAGTAGGTCTATTCAACCCTCCACCGCAACCCGCAAGGGTTCATTATGGCTCACAGCCACATACACATACATAGCTTTTGCTAGGTATCACGCCTTATTCACTTTTTATTGGAATGTCTCCTGCCTAAGTGCAAATGAATTAACCTTCAGTTACGAGTATTAAAAATAAATAACAATACCAGTTGATTTGAAGACCCATTTTCAATACTTCAAATTGAATTCCTATTAGAATCAGAAGTTAAACTGCGCCCTTGCGTCCACAAACTCAAAATCTTGTCATTTCTACCTGACTGATATTAATACTACTTCTTACTGAAATAATAAAGTATTAAAATTACCTTGTGTAATAACTGCCATTGCGATGGTTAACGTACAATATCATTTCATTCATAAAGATTGAGGTCAGTCTCCCGGTTTTTCGATATCGATATTTTTTCAATAGAGTAAGCGTTGAATTTAATTTATGTTTCGTTCAGGCTAGACTAAGCAAACATATCCTGTTGATGAGTGATAATACTGGGAACGCGAAAATGCCAGCAACGAGTTTGCATTCCAGCTTCGTGAACAGGAAGTACAGCCATATCTGAATTGGTGGGCCCAAAAATTTATTTTAAATAAAAAGTGACCAATGACTTCGATGAAAAGAAGATATAGGTCTTGAGTAGGAAGGGTTATGGAAAAATTTCGGGAATATTAAACAGAGATCAGACCAATCAGGGGACGGTACAAAGGAGGAGTGTTAAGGACAGTTTTACGGACTTAGGCAGACTAATTAGGCAGTTAATTGGGGTGTCGATCGGACAGTTGTGGAGAAGGGTAGCGAAACGGTCGCGAAAGTCAGTTGCGGAAGAGGGTTGCGAAAAGAGATTTTGCGAAAGGGGATTTTGCGATAGAGGAGTTGCGAAAGTCAGTTGAAAAGTCAGCTGCGATAGTGGAATTACGGTAAATTGCTGTCAGTGATTTAATTGTTGTTTCTTTCGGTGGCACTTAGAACGGATTTGTATTTTACACGAATACCGTGGCAGAGAGAGATCAGAACCCAGTATCGTGAGTCAATTCGCATTTTTACTAACCCCCATGTCGTTTCAGAGAGGGAGTTGATGTTATTTCAATATTGTAATAATTGTCTTATTGTTTTTGCGTTTTGGGGACAATATAAGAAGGGCAATAAATTACACTACACCCCTTTCATATGTGTAAATATCATAGCAATTAGTACACACGGGTTTGAAGCTGAAAAATAGTACGGCAGCCAGGCAAGTTCAAATACTCACTTCAGATTTCCCGCCTAATTCGAATAAGGTAATTTAGGTTTTTGATTTGTTTGAAAGTCTATCATTTCAGATGTGCTTTCTTATTAGATGTCTTACCTTTCGAACATTTTTGCTTATTGTTTTTGTTTTACTTTCATGTTATATTTTCACATGGTGATTTGTTATGATCTATGAACATACCCGTTTATTCGCTTCATTTGTTTTGTAATATAAGCCTAATCTGAAGCTTCTTGTTGTTTTTTAATGGCTCACTATTCGAGCAAGTCCCGCACCATTTCAGGATAGTTGAAAGGCCTTTAGCCGAAAGTATTAGCCTCCTGCCTCGTTTCGGAATAGAACTTAAAAGGAAAAACAATCTCAAAAATGTACACGGTGTAGTTAGGTTTCAAAAATGCCGGCCTTCGTGCGATGGACACGAACCCTACAGAAATCTGCATCTATCTGGTGACAGCCCCTGCCAAATTGATATCAGAAAATAAATGAATCAGAAACGAACATTTATTACACTGAAAACGATCGGTATATTCAATGATAATAATAGACAAAACTATATATATATATATATATATATATATATATATATATATATATATATATATATATATATATATAAATAAATAGATAAGTACTCTTTGATCATTCCCATATTGATTTCAATTTAAGAGCCACCGGTATACAGCTGTTTCAGCCTATTGGGCATCGTCAGTACCGGGCAGGCGGTCCTCGATTGAAGACAAAATGAGAAAAAACCAAGAAAGTACTTGATAAAAATAGCTGCGTAAACGCAAGCGAAACATAAGTGGAACCACCTATTGGTGTGACACCCAAGTCAACTTGCCAAGTTTTTATGTCAGTGTTGGTGTTTTGACCAATCAACCGACAACTGCGGTAGCAGAAATTTGGGAAGCTAACCTGAAATGCCATCGGAAAACGAATCCACATGTTTCTAGAAATGATATGAAATCTAGAAAGGTTAATGCAGTCAAGCTGCTGGAAAATAATTCCATGAAAATCAAAAAATAAATAGATAAGTACTCTTTGATCATTCCCATATTGATTTCAATTTAAGAGCCACCGGTATACAGCTGTTTCAGCCTATTGGGCATCGTCAGTACCGGCAGGCGGTCCTCGATTGAAGACAAAATGAGAAAAAACCAAGAAAGTACTTGATAAAAATAGCTGCGTAAACGCAAGCGAAACATAAGTGGAACCACCTATTGGTGTGACACCCAAGTCAACTTGCCAAGTTTTTATGTCAGTGTTGGTGTTTTGACCAATCAACCGACAACTGCGGTAGCAGAAATTTGGGAAGCTAACCTGAAATGCCATCGGAAAACGAATCCACATGTTTCTAGAAATGATATGAAATCTAGAAAGGTTAATGCAGTCAAGCTGCTGGAAAATAATTCCATAAAAAATAAAAAATAAATAGATAAGTACTCTTTGATCATTCCCATATTGATTTCAATTTAAGAGCCACCGGTATACAGCTGTTTCAGCCTATTGGGCATCGTCAGTACCGGGCAGGCGGCCCTCGATTGAAGACAAAATGAGAAAAAACCAAGAAAGTACTTGATAAAAATAGCTGCGTAAACGCAAGCGAAACATAAGTGGAACCACCTATTGGTGTGACACCCAAGTCAACTTGCCAAGTTTTTTATGTCAGTGTTGGTGTTTCGACCAATCAACCGACAACTGCGGTAGCAGTTGACTTGGGTATCACACCAATAGGTGGTTCCACTTATGTTTCGCTTGCGTTTACGCAGCTATTTTTATCAAGTACTTTCTTGGTTTTTTCTCATTTTGTCTTCAATCGAGGACCGCCTGCCCGGTACTGACGATGCCCAATAGGCTGAAACAGCTGTATACCGGTGGCTCTTAAATTGAAATCAATATGGGAATGATCAAAGAGTACTTATCTATTTATTTTTTGATTTTCATGGAATTATTTTCCAGCAGCTTGACTGCATTAACCTTTCTAGATTTCATATCATTTCTAGAAACATGTGGATTCGTTTTCCGATGGCATTTCAGGTTAGCTTCCCAAATTTCTGCTACCGCAGTTGTCGGTTGATTGGTCAAAACACCACACTGACATAAAAACTTGGCAAGTTGACTTGGGTGTCACACCAATAGGTGGTTCCACTTATGTTTCGCTTGCGTTTACGCAGCTATTTTTATCAAGTACTTTCTTGGTTTTTCTCATTTTGTCTTCAATCGAGGACCGCCTGCCGGTACTGACGATGCCCAATAGGCTGAAACAGCTGTATACCGGTGGCTCTTAAATTGAAATCAATATGGGAATGATCAAAGAGTACTTATCTATTTATTTTTTGATTTTCATGGAATTATTTTCCAGCAGCTTGACTGCATTAACCTTTCTAGATTTCATATCATTTCTAGAAACATGTGGATTCGTTTTCCGATGGCATTTCAGGTTAGCTTCCCAAATTTCTGCTACCGCAGTTGTCGGTTGATTGGTCAAAACACCAACACTGACATAAAAACTTGGCAAGTTGACTTGGGTGTCACACCAATAGGTGGTTCCACTTATGTTTCGCTTGCGTTTACGCAGCTATTTTTATCAAGTACTTTCTTGGTTTTTTCTCATTTTGTCTTCAATCGAGGACCGCCTGCCCGGTACTGACGATGCCCAATAGGCTGAAACAGCTGTATACGGTGGCTCTTAAATTGAAATCAATATGGGAATGATCAAAGAGTACTTATCTATTTTTTTTGATTTTCATGGAATTATTTTCCAGCAGCTTGACTGCATTAACCTTTCTAGATTTCATATCATTTCTAGAAACATGTGGATTCGTTTTCCGATGGCATTTCAGGTTAGCTTCCCAAATTTCTGCTACCGCAGTTGTCGGTTGATTGGTCAAAACACCAACACTGACATAAAAACTTGGCAAGTTGACTTGGGTGTCACACCAATAGGTGGTTCCACTTATGTTTCGCTTGCGTTTACGCAGCTATTTTTATCAAGTACTTTCTTGGTTTTTTCTCATTTTGTCTTCAATCGAGGACCGCCTGCCCGGTACTGACGATGCCCAATAGGCTGAAACAGCTGTATACCGGTGGCTCTTAAATTGAAATCAATATGGGAATGATCAAAGAGTACTTATCTATTTATTTTTTGATTTTCATGGAATTATTTTCCAGCAGCTTGACTGCATTAACCTTTCTAGATTTCATATCATTTCTAGAAACATGTGGATTCGTTTTCCGATGGCATTTCAGGTTAGCTTCCCAAATTTCTGCTACCGCAGTTGTCGGTTGATTGGTCAAAACACCAACACTGACATAAAAACTTGGCAAGTTGACTTGGGTGTCACACCAATAGGTGGTTCCACTTATGTTTCGCTTGCGTTTACGCAGCTATTTTTATCAAGTACTTTCTTGGTTTTTTCTCATTTTGTCTTCAATCGAGGACCGCCTGCCCGGTACTGACGATGCCCAATAGGCTGAAACAGCTGTATACCGGTGGCTCTTAAATTGAAATCAATATGGGAATGATCAAAGAGTACTTATCTATTTATTTTTTGATTTTCATGGAATTATTTTCCAGCAGCTTGACTGCATTAACCTTTCTAGATTTTATATATATATATATATATATATATATATATATATATATATATATATATATATATATATATATATATATATATATATTCAAAAGTACTTTGAATATATGAATTGTCCAAATGAATAAATGTTCGGAAACGCTTCGTTTCCAAGATACAGGATGTTGAAGTTTTATTTTTATTTTCGTTTTTTCAAATAACTTTTGAAATACTGAACTCAATTGAACGAAACTTGGTTATAGGAGGTTTCTGAGGTGTCGAATTCGAACCTGATGTTCTTAGTGCTCTTACTCGTAGGGGGCGCACCTACACGTCTTTTTCTTTCTTAAAGATTCATAACTTTTTTGGGCGTACTTCTAGCACATTTTTCAGTAAAAAAATCGATTCCTCTATCATATCTACGTAAATAAGCTTGCTATAAGCTAGTCGCTATAAGCAACCGTTTTCTGAATATTTGGACTTGAAAACTTCAAATCGATTATTTGATAATCGATGCATGTTGAAGTTATTACGAATATTTTGCTTTTTTCACAAGAATGCTTTGGAAATGAATTTGACGTTTTACTCGTTTGAAGAGGTCATTACTGTTGGGTACGTTCCTTTATGACATCCTTAAGCGAAATAGTTATTTTTGTATCAAGGGTGCATAATCAGTATTTGTTTCAATAAAATTTGCAAGAAATGTCAACATTTTATTTCAGGAAATTTTGAATATGTAGAATAAACTAAAATAAACGAAACTAAATTGTATTCAAATAAATTGTTGGAAGTGTCCACCTTCAGCGAAGATACAGGCAGTCAGTCGTCTGGTCATTGAATCTCGTACCCGCTCAAAAATCATTGGTGGGCTTCTTATCATTTCACAGGCGTCTACTATTCGGTTCCTTAGATGTTCCTGGTTCACTACTGGAGTCTTATGAACTAGTGACTTCAAATGTCCCCAAAAATAAAAATCTGTCGGGTTTAGATCCGGAAACCTTGGTGCTCACGCCTGGTTAGGTTCTTCTACACCCCTACCGATCCATCGATTTGGATAGACTGTGTTAAGGAATTCCCTAGCTACAACGCTAAAATGGGCCGGAGTTCCATCATGCATAAACCACATGCGGATACGAATTTCTAATGGTACATTCTGAAGTAGTCCCAGCAATTCATTTTCTAAAAAGTGTCTGTAAGTTGCGCCATTCAGTCGGAGCGGAAAAAAGAGAGGACCTATCAAGTAATTATCAATTATTGCCGCCCATACATTTACAGAAAATTGATACTGATAATGCCTTTCACTAACTGCGTGCGGATTTTCGAGAGTCCAAACATGTTTGTTATGAAAGTTTGTGATAGCATTTCGGAAAAAGTTTGCCTCGTCCGTGAAGAGTACATAATATCTTAAATATTGAGAATTTCCAGCCAATTTTCTCAAAAACCATTGAAACATAGTAATGCGTTGGGGAAAGTCTCGTGGCAAAAGAGCTTGTACCCTTTGAATATAGTATGGATAAAACTGTTGATCGTGGATAATTCTCCAAACTGTGGACTGAGTAGAATTGACAGCTTCAGCAATTACTTTTACTTGAAAAAAGAAAAAGACGTGTAGGTGGCGCCCCCTACGAGTAAGAGCAAGAAGAACATCAGGTTCGAATTCGACACCTTAAAAACCTCCTATTACCAATATATATATATATATATATATATATATATATATATATATATATATATATATATATATAAACGGTTATATTACACTCGTAGCAGCACACAGACATTCATTTCCTGAAAGGGTAATGCAAGTAAGTCATTTCTCAACTTGTCATTCCCCGCCCTCATATAAATGAGACTTTTCGATAGCAATATTTCATAATTTATTCATCTGTAACTTCAAATAAAAAACCCCGTTACTGAGGAACGTGCAAACGCAAATTCCATGCAGATTTCGTCGTTTCGTAACGTGAACAAATCTATCCTGTCGCAAAGGGGAAACCCCTCATAACTCATACAAATTGCCATTTTATTCCGTGAATATTTGTTTTTAACTTATTGAACGAAGAGGATTTGGTGCGGCATTTTTACCAGAATCTATGCTATGAATTCGGTTGGATTTGAAATGGTCAATAAATTTATGATCCGTTTTTTCAATGTTTTCATTCACCATTAGAAACAATATACATTACATTTATATCAGTGAACTGATATTCTAAGAAGTTACATATTACACAAATTATAAGACATTTCTGAAAGATAAGGACAGTGGACTTCACCTAACAGAATTTTTGAATGAATGTCATATCATGATGAAAGCGCCGTGTGATAAGTTCAGTTAAGTTAAGATCATTTGAAGTATTTTGACGAATGATAAGTTGGAATATGTCTTCAGTTTGAAGAATATTTACTTTAGAAATCGCATTTCGACATTTTCAATGTTTTCAATGTCACATTTGTAGTATGGAAACCATGCAACTGAGACATATTCCAGTGCTGATCTAACTAAAGAACAATACAAAGTTACATGAAAACTCTTTACCGTTTCTCATTATGAATCCTAACATTCTACTCCCCTTTGCAGAAACATTATTGAAGTGTCTTTTGAAATTTAGTTGTTGATCAAAAGTGATCCTAAGGTCTTCTCAGGAAATTAACTTTCCATAACTCTATTATCGAGCATTCGTCCAAAATATCCATCTGCTCGGGTTTTTTATGATTTTTTATTTTGATTTTCATTTATCATTTTATCATCGCATATCACTGAAATGCTCTCTTCTCTCGAAACGAAAGTTTATTGCCGAAAAAACAGATGAATATTCAGAACGCCAGACACCACTTGAGATGTTTCGCCACTAGGTTACACTGTCATTTTCTGTTTTTCGTTTTGTTGGTGTTATTGATAGATATTATTATTTAAAAATGAATTTTCCGTCTGATCAGTATAATTCACCAGTCCTGACGACTCTGTCAAATACTTCTCCATCAATAATATAGTCATAATGAAGGATATTTTTTGATATGGAAAAAGTGATGGCGTACAAGTTGTTAAGGACCAATCATATATAATATTTATGTCGTTCTGAAGAATCTTACTAACTGATAAATATAATTTCAAATCATCTGCAAATAGTGAAAATTTTGCATACTGTATAAAATGTCAAATATCATTAACAAACCGATTGTCATTAACAAATAGTTTTTGATATCCACTCATACCGATTCATGTGAATTTATGATTTGGATTGTTAATTTTCAAAGTAATACTATAATCTTTCCGAAATGCTTCAATGACAACCATAAATATTGAAGACTGAGATATAAAAGAGTTCACCAATTCAGTTTCATGGTAGAATATCATTTTTGGCACCAGTCAATAGAGGAGCACTATTATCTATTTCAACACAGTAGTTTCTCAGGCTCGATGAGTTTAGTTTAAAGAGTGAATTTTGTTTGTGTCTATTTCCTATCATTCTTCAATTCGATCTTCGTCTAAACATGAACTTGAAACTCTCATAACTTTGCAACTTTGGCGCTATGAACTGGTTTGAGAGAGTGGATGCCTGTGTATCGATTTTCACAATAACTTCTATTTCTTTCTTCCGGAGCTCATAGCAAAATAAGTGTCTCATAAGATAAAATAAGTTTGAATAGATATAGAGTTATGACTATGAAATGACCATTGGAAGTTGAGAGTAAGCAAACAATGCAGAAACATTTGAGTAACACAAATTGAAAATTTGAAGATTTTTGTTTTTGTGTATATACATACCCACACACACACACACACACACACACACACATATACGAGTACGTTGACTATTCAGAAAATAAGATGAATGTTCAGATTTGAGATATATGAGATACGTACTTTCGATTCTCGTTCTTTTCATTCTTCGATAGTGGTACACTTGTCTTGAACATATGTATACAGTTTCAGCTGTTCAGCATGTTCAATTTTTTGATGAGAGGTATGAAAGTTAGAAGTGTTCTGCGTGTTCGGCGATTTTCTGCTGTTGAGAAAATAGATCGAGTTATTTGCATGAAATTTTGTGTGAAAAATGAAATTGAACGTCTGGTATTGAGTAATAACAATTCTTCGCTTTGCTCTTCATTCTTCATTGTTCACTTTCCACCTTCCACTGTCCACTCTGCACTATTCATTTTTTTCTCTACATTATTCACTATCTACTCTTCACACTACACTGCCCATCCTCCACTCTTCACTTTCTTCTCTCCACTATTTTCTCTACTCTCACCCTTCACTCTCTTCTCTTCACTCTTCATTCTCTACACCTCACTCTTCACTATCCACTCTCCACTGTCAACTCTCTATCTCCACCCATCACCCTTCACTATTCACTCTCCACTCTTCACACTCCAGTCTTCATTCTCCACTTTCCACTATCTACTATTCTTTTCCACTTTCCAACTTTCACACTCCATGTTCCACTCTCGATATCCGACTCTTTAGTAGAAATTGAACAAAAGTTGTTCTCTTTATTCTATATTCAATATTAATTTTACAATATGAATAGGTCATCAATCGAACAAATTCAACTTGAATCGTCAATCGAAGAACCCCAGAATGCCACTTTCTGAAGACTAACATGACAAGCACTAATTCAGTTGAACTACTAGAACTAGTACTAGAAGAAATCGAAGTCAAAGAGTAAGATCAACTGATCAGTTTCGACGTGAAAAGCCTCTTCACCAACGTTCCTGTCGAAGAAGCACTTCAAATCATACAGAAGAAGCTATCTGAAGATGGGGACCTGAAAGATAGAACAAACTCACCAATACAAGTAATCATGGAATTACTAGGATGCTGTGTACGAAACTGCTACTCCCAACTGAAGTACGAATTCTTTACGCAAGATGAGGGACTGCCAATAGGATCGCCACTTTCGTCGGGTATACCCAATAATATATATGAAGTGGTTTGAAACTTCAGCCATTGAACAAGCCCACAAGAAGCAACCATGGAAATGCAGAACTAGACACTTTCCTGAAGCACATCAACAACGTAAGTCCTTCCATCACTTTCACAATGGAGAAGAAAGTCCACTACGAATTGCCATTCTCAGACCTATTGGTGAAAAGGACCGACACTAAATGGGAAACATCTCTATATAGGAAACCCTCTCACATGGGACAGTATCTGAACCAGGAATACAACCACCATCAATCGACCAAGAGAGGAATCATCAAGACTCAACTAGGGCTCTGCAATACAAAGGAAGGTCTCGAAAAGGAACTAAGCATCATCAAAAATGACATTCAATGGAATGGTTACTCCAAAGTGATAGTGAAACAGACTTTGGCTAGAAGACAGTAAGAGCTCCACAAGGAAGAGAAGCCGCGACAAACAGTACTTGTACTTCCCTACATCAGAGGATTGTCGGAAGAATGAGAAGGATTGAGTCTAAGTATAACATCAGAACTTGCTTCAGATCTGGGAACACTATTCGTAGCAGTCTCATGAAAACCAGGCCACCAAACGCGGACTGCGATTCCAATAATTGCATTTACCGGATACCCTGCGAGTGCGCAGGGTTCGCAGAGTTCGCATTGCTGAGTACAAAAAATACATACATCGAAACCAGCAAATCCGGAATAGCATAGCATGTTTGGACTCATCAACATAACATCAAGTGGGCTCAAGCTGAAATCATCCACAAGGAGGAACACTGCTTCAGAAGAAAATTCAAAAAAGCCGAATATATGTTGTCCAACAACGCATTTACCCAAGCTTGCGTAGAGATACGTAACATATGGAAACCTTATTCAAGCGAAACACGACCAACTACCGCCAAACGGTCAGCTCCCGCTAAAACCAATGAAGCGGAGAGAGGGAAGAGGGGATAGGTGAATGCAGTCGAATGACCTATAAATAGTCAGATCTCGAAGGAATAAGTCCAGTTATCACCTGAAGACGATTGTGGATACTAACAATCGAAACGTCGTGAAGTAAATTTATTTGGAATCTTTCAATTCTATGTTCAAATTTCATTTCATTTCTTTTTGATAATTTTTTAATTTGTCAGCTCGTGTTGATAGTTCTTTTTTTTTTGTTTTTTTGGTTGTTGCTTTTCATAGTAATTTCAGTTTTTTGCTTAACAAAATTGTTCTTTCAGCCAATCTTCTCAATTTGTTTTACAGATTCTTCCAGGAATTTTAAAACAATTTATATCATATTAGACAATGGAAGTCCGAACTGATGAAATGCACCATTAAACATTGTCAACTACCTTCAAACAAACACTAATTCAGACATAGGGTAAACTCAACCAACCAATTTTTATAATCCAACATTTTCTTAGTGTTCACTGACATTACGATGCTCTCAACGTTAGAGTATCTCTACATCTGAAAATGAAACTTTCAGAGCTCATATACCATTAGAAATTTTCCAGTATTTAAATTATGACTCGCTGGAAAGTGTTCTATGAAAGCATGTGCTCTGCTAGTAACCAACCAGAAAATGTGAAAGAGGTAAAATATTCAGTGCATCGCGAATTTGCTGAAGGTACATTTTAATTTATCTAATGACTTTATGCAATTTACCACATGCAGTTAGTTATGCATTAGGTATGGTTGAAATTTGACCAAAATGAAGGAGGCTGGGTTTCTTTTTATACTGTTATGCAGAAATTTGATAGGAAATGCGGTCCAACAGTAACTGATTTTCTGCGTTGATTCTTTATGGTGGAATGAAATTTTCCATTTCAATCTCCACGAAATTATAGTACGTCATTCTGAATTCTCGAATGTAATGAGAACTTCAATTTCTGTTGTACATAGAGTCAATTTCAAGCTCGGTATCTGTATTTGACAGAAATTGCGACATTATTGCTCGATCTATTCGCGGGCAGATGGCGCTGTACGTAACCCCCTTGATATATCGACATTATTGCTTGATCTATTCGTGGGTAGATGGCGCTGTAAGAAACCTCCTTGATATATCGATATTATTGGGCTCCCTCTCCGGAATCGGAAAATATCAATGGTCATTTTTCCAAACAATATACGGCTGCAGGGCCGTAGCGAAAAGAAATACCGGGGGGAGGGAATCCAAATTTTCTCAACCCCACCAGCAAAATTTCCCAACTTTCGAAAAAATTAAAGCCGAGTTACTACTATAATATATTAAATTTCTTGGCTATCCAAAGATTGGCTGAATGCTTATGCCCGTTAGGTTATGCACAAACAAAAATAAATTTTGGTAATTATAAAAATAATAATGGGAAGTATTCTACTTTGGACCAAGGTCCTTGGTCTTCCACCATATCCACCATGTAAAGCAATATTCAATACAAATGAAAGGAAACAGCACTTACATAATATTGTGCTTATTGTTTTCTACTATTATTTTTTCTATCTTCACGGCCCGAAATTTCCCAACTTTTTCAAGTCGAGAAAACAGCGAAAAGTTGGGAATTTTGTAAAATTGTCAATTCAAAATTTGTGGACTGTTCAGGACTGTTCTCTTACTCGGGAGAAACTGAACTTTTTTGAAGTTTTCAAACAACTCAGAACTTCAAAGTATGGGATCTCCAAGTTATGCATGTTGGGAAATCCCAACCTTCTCCTGGTTCTTTCCCTTTTCTTATTACCTCTTCCTTCCTATTTTTATTTTTTCAATCTTCATTCATTTTTTAACTATTATCTTTATCTTCACGGCCCAAAATTTCCCAACTTTTCCAAACTTTTTCCCAGGTCGAAAAAGCAGGGGGGATCCCCCCCTTCCCCCCATGGCAACGGCCCTGAACGGCTGTATTTCATCAGTTTTGGACCTCCATTGTCTAATATAATATAAATTGATTTGAAATCCCCAAACATTAAAAAAAAAAGATTAACTGATAATAAACAATTTTATTAAACAAAACACTGAAATTACAAAGAAATAACATACAAGCAACAACCAAAGAAAATAAAAAATAAAAATATTAATAAAAGCTGAAAATTAAAAAATTAAAAAATATTATTAACAGAAAATAAAAAATGAAAATGAAAAGATTCCAAACCAAGTTCCGTCACGACGTGACGTTTCGATTGTTAGTATACACCATAGTCTTTGAGTGTTTCTTGTATGTTATTTCTTTTTAATTTCAGTTTTTTGTTTAATGAAATTATTTTCAGTTAATTTTTTTTATTGTTTTTCAGGGGTTTCAGATCAATCTATTCTATATTAGACAATGGAAGTCCGAACTGATGAAATACACCACGAAACATTGTCAACCACCTTCAAACAAATATACAGCTGATTGATCCCAAAGTTCAAAAAAAAATAAATATAAAATAAATATATTGTTTAATAAAATCATTTTCAGTTGATCTTTTTTATTATTTTTCAGGGATTTCAAATCAATTTATTCTATATAAGACAATGGAAGTCCGAACTGATGAAATACACCACGAAACATTGTCAACCACCTTCAAACAAATTAACAGCTGATTGATCCCAAAGTTTAGATAAAATAAATATAGTTTTTAAAAAGACTAAAAAAACGCTTTTATAGCATACGAAACTAAAAAATTAAAAATTCAGTTTGAAAAACTGAAAAACACGCTTTTAACGAACATCGAACTGAAAAGTTAAAAATATTTTTTTTATGAGCTTGAAACAATAGCGAACAAAAAACTTTAGTATTATTGTGAAAGAAGCGTGGGCGCTTTGTGCTATATTTTTGTATATCAAGCGCCCGTCGCTTTTTTCACAATAATACTAGAATTCTTCGTTTGTTATTGTTTTAAGCTTATTTTTTTTAAATTATTCAATTTGGTTAGCTGATTACAAAATACGTGAATTGATAGAATGGCATTTGCTATGAAACCATTACACTGATTCCAAAAACTTTGTTGAACTCATGCCAATTTTAATAGGAATATTGTCAAACTCTATCTCATACTTTTTTGAAAGACCAGTGATTTGTCATATTCTCTATCTCCTTTTCAATATATTTCAGACTTACCAAAGTCAAGCTTCAATTTTTCAGTGTTGCATCGTCACCATAAATCATAATTTGGTGGTGAAAGATATCATAGATACGAAAAATGAACGAAAATGATCGCGAAACAGAGCCTTGGGGCAAACCAGATTCAATCAAACGTAGATCGGATTTAGTTTCATATCCTTTACACTAGTTGACATTTTCTGATATCGTCCTTTTCATTCCCGATTATTTTTTCCACTTGTCTAATAGCGAAAAGGTATCCGCCTTTTTTGCTGTTCATGTATTTTTCATATCATCCCCATCAACTTTCCGTTTACGGTAATGCAAAAGATCGAGCGAAATTTAACATACAAAAATGGAAGCGTTCATTAGGCGTCTTCTATTTTTAAATTGAAATGAAACAAAGTATATGTGAGATATTATCGAAAGAGAGGAAGAGAGGAACGTGTGACGTAAAGGATGCAGGACGGAATGGGTATCAGTGAGATTCAAAGCGCGTCACGGACTCCCTTGTCACGTACCAGTCAAGTGGTCCTAATTGAAAAAAGTTTATCGGTATGAGATTTGAACGCGAGCCGTCGGCGTAGTGGACGTTGTCCTTAGCCTCGACACCAACGTGGAATATTGGAAGTTATTGCGAATTGTTGATATTCATAGAGGTTGTTTTGACGGGACCGAAATTAACCCATTTTCAATACCTAACCTCATTTTTTGCCATTATGATGCCATTTTGTGTGGAATACAACATCGTTCCAATGTCCGTCATGACTTCTCTGGGTGAAACATATCCAAAATGTCCATTTCTATGACTATGGAGCATAACTCAGGCTGAACTTGTCCGATGGCATGGTTTGTGGCTCAGTTTCACATACCTGCGACTTAGGAAAACCCTAGAAAAAAAGTCTAACGGGGTCAAATCGTACGATCTCGGTGGCCAGTTCACATCACCTCCACGTAAGATGACCCTGCCTTCAAATCGCTCCTGTAGAATATTCAATTTGGCATGAGCTTTGTGGCACGTAGCGTCGTTCTATTGAAACCACATGTCGTTGGAGTCCAGATCATCTAATTCAGGCCATAAGAAGTTGGTCATCATCGACCTACAGTGCTTGCCGTTGACAGTGATAGCATGTCCAAAATCGTTCTCGAATAAATATGGACCGATGACGCCGTCAGCCCAAAATCTACACCAAACAGAGACTTTTTCGGGATGCTTTGTTTGTTTACGTACTCATTCATCCAGAAATGGGCCTCGCTGAAGATGACTTTTTTTAAAGAAAATTAGGGTCAGTTGCCAACTGCTCCAGAGCTCATTCACCGAACACACGTCGTTATCTATGGCCATTCACTTCAATTTCTGAGTCTGTTGGATTTTCTTGGGTGTAGGCCCAAGTCACGTTGCAAAACTCGTCGTCTGCGACAAATATAGTATGAATATCTGTCAAAAATAGTCTTTGAGGAGATTTGAGTGAGATATTTTAGTGCTGTTATGACGAGTGTCATTCATGTAGGGTCTTCCGTTTAGGGATTCCCGTACTTTGACAATTGATAACGACCAACTTGTTGAAGCTACATCTATCAAATTAGTTGTAATTCATTCAGTCTGTTTCGGCAAATCATCATGAACGGATATAGCATTCAACAACACGTGCAAATTATTAAATTGTTGTATCAAAATGATTGTTCTGTTCAGGCAACGTACCGAGTCCATTCTATGGTCGCCATAATCGTCCTATTGAGAGGACTATTCGCAATGTGGTGGATGAATTTGAAACCTCTGGTACAGTAGACGATCAATCAATACCCGTACGTCAAAGAAACACAAGATCTGCTGAAAATACTGCCATTATCTGTGAGAGTGTGCAGGAGAATTCGAAGCAGTCGAAAGGAACACATAGCACACTTGAAATATGGAAGACCTGAAAAATCAGCAGTCGCCCATCATATTTTGCAACAAAACCATTCTATAGACTTCAGTTCATCAAGATTAGTTAGACAAGTTAGCAACAACAGGCAACTAGATGCCTACGAGAGTGTAGAAATAAGTAAACACAATAATATTATGAATAACGATGACGGACCTATACCAAAGAGTATACTATATGGCTTGTTAAAATAAAATAATGTTGTTGGTTATACTGATTACTACATAGGGACACATTGCAAAAATAAATTTGTATAGACAATATTGTGAAATTGATTATTATATAGCTGAAAATTGTTTTATATAAACATATATTGTAAAATAATAGATAAGGCAAAATTGTAAAATCAATTTAGGTTGGTATACCTGAATGGGTGGTACGCCTGGATGGTTTACCTGTATGGGAGACCTATATGGCATAAGAAGGGTTAGCTCTCATTAGTTTCTAGTTTTAATCTTCCTCTTTGAAGATGATCATTTGGTGATCGAAACACGTATCGAGGTTTAAAAATAACGATTTGGTGTTTGGAAAAACTCCAGTAATATTCATTACTACACCAAAGGTTCCAAACAGTGCATCATAAGCCTCTATTATTTGTGTACTTTTTATCGAAATTGGTTCATTCGTTATTGAGAAAAAATAAATGTTGAATGTTTTATTTGAGAAAAAACAGAAAATTCGCTGTCGGTTATTTTATTGACGAAGTCAACAAAAGTAATATCAACGGCAACACAATCAACGAAAAAAGTGTTCAGAATGACCTCCATCTAGTACCATGCAATAATACAGTCTACTTTCGAAAGAGTTCTTTACATTATTGAAGACGTCCGGAGTCAGAAATCGGCATTCCCGAACAATTCTCTGTCGCAGGTCACCTAGATTTGTAAAATTTATTTAATTAGTAGTAAACGTTTTGAAATGGACGACACTGTTATTTTTTCCTGCACTGGTAGTTTTGTTCTGCGAGTTGTCGCAGAACAAAAAGTAGAGAGTTAGCCACTGTCACTTCTTCACGAATTATTATTCAGTCATCCTGGTTCACTGTCTTCCAACATGGTTTATTCTACTGAAGAAAGAATAGAAATTTTTGCAACCTATTAAAGAAATAATTAATGTGCGAAAGCTGTTGCAAGAATTTGTAATACGAATCGTCCAGACCACAACGTGAGCCATCAATACGTTAAACAGTTAATGGATAAGTTTCGAACTTCAGTTTCTGGTCACAACACAAAACATGAATTATCCCGTCCTGTCAGAAATGACTGAGTTGAAGTTGAAGTTTTAGGACATGTACAAATGAATAATCGACAATCTCTCAGTTGAGTAGCTAGAGCGTCTGGTGTATCAGATACTGGTGTTTTTCGGATTTTCAAAGCCTACAAATTCTATCATTTCATAATAAGGCTAGTTCAGGAAATAAACAGAGATGATCCTGATCGTCGACTTCAGTTTTGTGAAGTGTTGAGTTAGAAATTGACCAATAACCCAAACCTATTATACAATACATGTTTTTCAGACGAAAGTTCTTTCATGTTGAACGACATAATTGTCGTTACTAAAGCGATGTGAATCCTCAATTGGTGATGGAAGCACATTCACAAACTCCACAAAAATTTAATGTCTAGACCGGCATTCTTGGTAATCATATTGTTGGACCATTCTTCATTGAAGGTAATCCCAATGGAGACACATACTTAAATACACACATCGGAAAAGTCTAGGGATATTTTTAAAAATGGCAATAATTTTTTTTAGATCGTTTTAGGGAAAAAAAAAGACGGGTGATTATTGAACGAATGTAACTTACAACAAAAATCATTGAATGGTCAAAAATACTGAGTGCGCATATAAGCAAAACTAAAAAAAAATATGGCTCTTCTTTGGCACCCCGAAAAAAAATCATAATAAAAAAAAATTGGAATCAGTACAAAGTATGGCCTCCACGCTGGTTCATTACGGCCCTACATCTATCGTGCATCGACAAAATGAGATTGTCAATGTCTTGTTGAGGTACATTTGCCCATTCAGCGATTAAAAGCTCTCTCAATTGAAACTTTGTGTGAATGTTTCCCATATGCGGAGTAATTCTTCGTTGAAGCATGTCCCACACAAGCACGATGGGATTCAGGTCCGGTGATTGTGCTGGCCATGGCAATACAATCAACTCCTTCGTTGGTGAGCCAGTCAGTCACTAGACGCGCGACATGCGGACGAGCATTATCATGCATTAGGTGGAAGTTTTCACCAACAGCACCAGCAAACGGACGGACGATAGGTAGAAGAATGGTGTCGAGGTACTGTCGAGCTGTGAGGGAGCGATTTGGAAAAACGAGATCGGTTCTGCCGCCGATCATGATTCCGCCCCATAGCATTACTGTACCACCTCTGTACGTGTGGACTTCCTGGACGTGTCTCAAACGTTCATTATTTCCAGGTCGTCTCCACAGTCTTACTCGACGAGAATCTGGATGAAATCCAAATCTGGATTCGTTTGTAAACAAAACTGTGGCCCAATCATTTGCATCCCAGTTTTGATGTTCTTGACACCAGTCTAATCTTCTACCGCGATTGCCTCTCGACAAAGGTGGACATCTAAGTGGAGATCTGCTTCATGCAGTCGATTTCTGATAGTATAACGAGTTACAGCAGACCTGGTGCTTCTGCTGCAACACGTTAACCAACTCAGGTGCTGTGATTGTCGGTTGTCTTCTTGCGGTTAAGACCAAAAATCGGTCTTGAACTGCAGTTGTAGCGCGTCCTCGCCCTAGATGTTGTTCGGCTGGACTGCCAGTTTCACGGAAACGCCGCCACAATCGACTGATTACACTTTGGGAGACCCCCAAACGAAGAGCTACATCATTTTGTCTCATGCCACCTTGAAGAAGCCCTACAGCTCTATTCATCTCAGCCAATGGTAAGTGATGGCGTTCCATCACTTCCACACAATATTTCCACAATATTTCCAGTTTAATTGCTGAGCAAGAACTGCATAGAATGTACAAACTCGACACTTTCAGATTATTCATTTTAGCCGAAAATCTACAGTTTGTGAAAAACTTGATAAAAGATCAGTTACCGTTTTTGCAGGCTTTGTTCAACCCATGGAAATCTACAGGGTGGTCGAGTGTACCAATTTAATCGAAATTAAACGACCTCATGCATTTATTTTTATGATATTCAGTATGGTATAAAAATATCCTAGACTTTTCCGATGTGTGTATATTACGACACTGTGTAGATCCCATGATTACACAAATTTTAGAAAATGATGACAATTCAGTAGAAAATGAAATAACATTCCAGCAAGATGGTGCGCTCCCACATTTTTATGTTCGGGTGAGACAGTTTATGAACGAAAGTTTTCTTTGGGCCGGCAGAAGGGGTCCAGTGGAATGGCCAGCTAGATCACCTGATCTCACACCGATGGACTTCTCTCTGTGGAGACACCTGAAGTCGAAAGTGTCCTCTACTAAGCCTACAAATCTAGAAGACCTCCGATCTCATTCAAATGAACGACATCGAATTTTCTGTTTTTTCTCAAATGAAACGCTCAACATTTGATTTCGCAATAACGAACGAACCAATTTCGAAAAAAATATCAGAAGTAACGTATTCCAAAAACACTTGGCGTGTCTTTCAAAGACACGCCAGATGAAGCCATTGTATGGCGAAACACGTGTTGCGTTTTTGTAAAACAATATAGTGAAAATCTCACAATAAAGCGTTTTGGAATACGTTAGTTATGGATTTTCATCAAGTATCGGCCGATTCCATCATATATCAAATATAAGAAGTCATAGAGGAATGAAAGACCATTCAAATAATGTATCACTCGACCCCATGCCATAGAAAAAAATAGGGGGGTAGTTGCTGACTGGAGGGGGTGAATGAAGTTCCGGGTATGATTTCCATATCAGAATTAGTCCCCCTTGAGACAGAAATTGAAGTTTTTTTGAAATTTTCGAATTCACTCCCATTTCTGACTTAAAGAGAGGGGTGTCGAATTTTCGTTGGAACAACGCCCTGTATAGAAAAAAAAACTAGTTACACAGTATATCAATAGTGCACACCAAGTACTACATTCGCAAAGGTGTTGTGTTGTTGACAAGACATCAATGTTGCTTAATGCCTCCTTTAGATTATTTACTTCTCCACCAATTTGTTGAAGCAGAGTTGTATCTTCCAGTTAGATAGAATCGTAAACTTTGAGCTTTTCTTTTAATAAACCTTCATTTCGATATACTATGTAGGGCAGTTTTTTTGTATGACATATCTTTCATTTCTGTCTGTTGTTTTTCGTTAACCTGCTGTCTCTCACTCAAGAACGAAAACCCTCAGAGATCTTCCTCACTAAAATGCGATTTCTAATTCCATTATGGATTTTTGGGGTGCACACTTATTGTTTGCAATCTAATGTTTATGATCGAATACAGTTCCTTTTGTATTTGAAAGAGGTTTCTGTGCATAATCTTTCCATCTAACCATCCATCTATACATTTTATATGGATGAAAGAGAACCAATTAAGAAGTATATAAGTGAACATTCATCTTCATATCTAATATACTTCATAATTCTAATATACACCGAAACTTCTGGAAAGTTATGAAACTCTTGTATTAGGAAGAGTTTCTATTCGGTAAGCTCTCGGGAGCTGATGTGTTTTATGTTCAACTACGAGGATATGCTCCATAAATTTATCATCATTTCATTGACTTAATGGTCCGAAACGATGTGAGATCGTAAAAATATTAAGTACCTCAATATCGAGCTATATATCTATCAGTAATGTTACCTGTTGCTTTTTTGGGATTTCGCGATGATTTGGCCACAGGAGGAAAATATTAAAGGTCCAAGTGTGTAATTGAAGTTATTAGGGATACCATGAAAGGGTTTTATACTATTTTTCATTACTTTGTTACATTCTCGAGAGTACACAAAAAGTGATACAATAGTACTTGCATCACCATTCCATGCTTTGCAGTAACTATACTAGGCTGCTGAGTAGACGAAATTATTACGTTGTTCCGAAAGTTTCGTCCGTTCCAATATCATGTTCCGTATCTCAATAAATATTCAATCAACAGAGTCGTGGTATACAGGCCGTTCCTTTCATTATGTGATAACATAGCTCTATTCTAAGCCGTAATAGTTGCGAAATGGGATAAAGTTAACTGTTATCGAGAACAATACAATGTACTTGTGATGCACTTTTTGTAACCTTTAGTGTAGTAATGAATATCACAGAAAGATCAAACTGTTTGATCTTGCCCTTGAAGATGATCACTTAGTGATCGAAACACGTGCCGAGGTGTTAAAATAACGGATTGGTGTGTTGGAAAAAAACTCCAGTAATACTTTTTAACAATACAGTGGTCGAAGAAAATTTACGGAGACTCTTGCCCTTCTTGAGTTATACGGGAAAAACCAAAAATGCTGTTTTTCGTTTTTTTCGAATGGAATTGTTATTTAGGAGGATTTCAAAAAAATGTAAAAGGAAAATGTTATTGTATTCGAAGTGTACTATGACGATGTAATGATAAATATTCGATAAAACGTTTCGTGTCAACATGGCCACCATCAACTTTTTTTGAAATATGGACTGTCTTTTTTATTACAGATATTGGAAAAACGATAAATTCACAATCCAAGGGTATATCACATTTGATATTTTTATAGCGTTTCATTTGAAACAACCACCATCATCGGAAAATCAAAGCTACATGGCAACATTGAATGCTCGAATTGATGACCTCTTTGTTGAATGCACATAAGTTGTCGATCCAGACAATTCCTAATACTAATACATGCATCTTTTATTTTCTGTTTGAGATGTTCGATATCTGCACTTGGTGTTGAATAAATTCTATCTTTTATGTATCCCAGACAAAAATCTAAAGAAGTAAGATATGGGGGTCGAGCTGGTCCATCGTTTCCAATCCATTCTTTTGGGAATATTGCATCTGAATACAATACAATACTTTATTTTTCCTGAGACTTTTTTACAAGCATGGAAATCGTCATATACACAGTGAAGATTGGAGTTGAAAAATATCAAGTGATAAAATATGGAACATACTTAAAAAAATTAAATTAATAGCAGATGTAGGAGATAATTATATAAAACAATTGAAAAAAAATACATAGTGTAAACAGTAGAATATTAGCAAGCAAACAATGGTGATGTCAAGCAGCCAGATCAGTTTGAAAATATCCATCAAGTGAATAGAAGGCATTTTTGTGGAAAATATTTTTAACGCTATTTTTGAAATTGATGGGATTTGAAATATTCTTGATGAACGTTGGAAGTTTATTAAATATTTTTATTGACATAACATGAGGTCCGTTTGATACAGATGTTGATTTGTGTACAGGAACTATCAGATTATAATTTTGCCTGTGAGTATAACCAGCAATTATGAGGATAGTATCCCTTTGCTGAAACTCATTGTAATGATTCTTAATGTAAGTGACACAATTAAAAATATACATGGATATCACAGTTAAAATTTGTAACTCAGTAAATAACTGTTTACACGAATCATCATATTTTTCAAAACACATGGTTCTTAGTATCTTTTTTGAGCAATCAACAGATCATTCAATTTGCTGCTGTTACCGTAGCAGACTGAGCAATAATTTAGACTTGAGTGAACATAGGCATAGTAGTAACTCAATAAAATATTTATAGGGGACAGAATTTCTGAGATTCCAAATGACGAAACAATGCTTGGATAATTTTATAGAAATAGAGTCAATATGATCATTCCAGGATAATTGGGAGTCAATGTTCAACCCTAAGAATTTGACTGATTTTTTCTGCACAATAAATTTAGTATTAGCTCCATTTCTGCAGTCCATTTCTCTAAGCGAGAAAACAATGGTATTAGATTTATTGCTATTTAGTACGAGGCCGTTTCAGGCGCAGTAATCAAGCATTTAGCAACTGCAACATCAGTCTGGTCAGATAACCCTTCACAAGGAGAAGAATCAATAAGAAGGACGTATCATCAGCAAACTGTTCAGTACAATGTTGTTGATTAATATTAGAGATGTTGTTGACGAATAAGAGAAAGAGAGTAGGACCCAGGACACTACCTGGGGAACACCTGTTAATATGTAACGATTTTCAGAATGATATATTCCAGATTCGAGCCTAACCTTAACAGATTGTGATCTGCCAGTCAGATAAGTCTCAATCCATTTTAGACTTTGGCCTCGAATTCCAGTATCATAAGGTTTATCGAGGAGAAGTTGATGGTTGATGGTATCAAATGCACGTGACAAATCAAATAGAATACTAATCGATTTTCGCCATTTTCAAATTTGGATAAAACATGATTGACTAGAGAAAGAGTAGCATCTTGGGTGGATAAACCAGAATGTACCCTTAACTATTGCTGCATTGTGGGGAGGAGTACCGTCCTGTTGACAAAATTGTATTTCATGGCGGATATTCAGTAGCAAGTCATCTAAGTAGCCATTGTATCCATTTAATGAAAAATGAAGATACATTTCACTATTCAAATGACCATCGTAAAATAAATGGCTAAGGATGTTTGTTCACACAATTCCCATCGAAACGTTCATTCCGAACTTTTCTTGGAAATTGGTTTCTCTATATAAAACGTTCATTTGTATTAATCTACTTTCAATGGATATTTCTGTTAGACCAACTATTGTTGGTGAATTTCAATTAATCTGTCAATATTATTTTTTACAAATATTCCAACTTATCTGAAGAAATGAACTTCAAATGTTCAAAGCCAGTCTCGGATATACTTACAGAGTAGGTAACTACTCTCCTAGCTAATACCACAAAAGGCGTTGAATTATATCCAACAGGCGTCAGTGCAGGAATCTCACCAGAAAATTTCCTGCATATACAATTGACTAATCAACTGAAAGAGTTGACCTTCAATTTTGGAACGGGCACACTTGCAGACCGGTATTGGGCTCATTAGCCAATGGCTAATGAGTTGTCGAAACAATTTACAATTGAAGTAACGACAGGGCCGTAATTTAAAATTGTTGTCACTGATGATGATACAACATTCAAAACGAGGATTCGAGGACCCTAGTGGAGACACCTATCACAAACATAACGTGGGATGGTGAAAGAACTGGACATTGGAGAAGTCAGAAAGCTCAAAAAGTAGGCGCCCTACGATTTGAATGATCGACACAAATTCTTCTTTGTTTGGCGTCAAAGTTCTGCCTCAGCCAACATACTCCCCAGATGTTTCGCTAACCGACTACCATCTTCTCAATCACTTTCGACTTTCTAATCGGTAAAACCTTCGCCAATCAGGACCAGGCATAAATAACCTCCGTCGACTTTATCGAATCCCAAGCACACAAATGACGCTCATTCTGATTGAAATTAAATAAGTATCCACTGTAATATTACACTACAGAGTAGACTCATGAAAATACCTGATAATACTACAAGACCTCAAAAGTTCATCAAAAGAATTTAATTTTTCAACTGAAAATTTGTTATTTAGCAATGCGATGGGAACAAAATAACATAGTAGAAGTCCAACCCTCACAAATTAAGGATTGACGAGGGTGTATTGCTGTTTCGAGACAGGCTTAGTGGTATTCCTAGCCTCGCTTAGTGAATGGCTATACAAGCATTCCGTGGAGTCCTAAAGCAGGGATCGAACCAGCATCAAATGACGTTATCGAAACTACGGTGACGTTCACAAGATACTATAAAACTTCAATGGATGTATCAATATCGTTTCGTTACAGTTTGCGAATGAGCAATAGCGTTGATAGCTTTGAAATGTCAAGCGAAAGATTCTTATAAGTGGCTTCACATGAAAAACAAATCTGGAATATAACCTTGAAAGATATAAAGGAGACGCTTCCACACAAGTCACCCCTTCATTTCGTCATTATACTCCACGAAATAATTATTGTTTACGAACTAGGCAAAATCGTACATAATTATAGCAAGGAACCAGACGAAAGTATGATCAAAGTAATCATTCACCCTTTGGAGTTGCTGCAAATTATTAATTTATAACACAACAGGTTCTGATTTCTAATTGCATCTCGACATAGATCAAATCATTGTGTCGACAGAATTATAAACGTCTCTTAATTACTTTCGGTATGGATAGTGTTGCAGTAGGGGATAATTACAATTGAGTTCGCTCTGAACCCGAGTCAGACAAAGGGCGTTTCAACTTGGTTGAGTTTCTGTTGCTGGTAGCTCAGACTTACATTTTGATTCTTTATATTGTCCTGGAAATTCAAATAAACCATGGAAGCAGCGATAAAAAAGGGTACTTTGTTCCTAAAAGTATTTTATTCAGCACTGATAATTCGACTGATGACTCCATGTGTATTGATGATTTTAATGTAATGGAACCTCACCCATTCAGGCAGGATAAAAACACAACAATGTTGTCTTCTAAAATGTAAACCATTCAACTAGATATCACTCAAAAATACTTGTTTTTTACTTCAATAGTGATAATCACTTTGCTGTTTCGATTAGATTCTCCCTGATGAAGCATATTAAGACTGAAGAACGCATATTACATTTGCCACTGCAACACCTGTTTTCTGAATCCTGTGATCTTCTACCTAGTTGAAGACTGATGATTTTTGAAATTGATGGATGTAGCCGTTACTACGTGGTGAGAGATCATAATGAAGGAAAGAGAATTGAAACTTTCTATGTTTTTTACCACTTTTATTTGTAATTAACGTTACTGCAGTTTCGTCCTATAAGGATATTTTCAAACTTATACATTAAACTAACAATGGTTGATTCAATTAGCCCTTATGTAGCACCCCTGTAGGTAATAATAGAGGTACTTGGCTTGATTGAGTACCTGTCTTTTGTTTACTAGTTACAATGCGGTTATGCTGGTTTGAAAACCGGTGAGTAAACTAAATCGATTTTATCATTTAACAGGTTACACCTGCAATTTTTATAGTTGTGAATTTCCAAGGATTCTGAATAATTGAGTTTGCAACCCTTCTTCCTTGCATAGTGCAAAATTTTCATAGATTCGGGAATTTGTGGTTGCATGCCAAGGAATGAATTGAAAACATCGAATCATTTCTTGTCAGTCTGAAGGACCTTTCATATTCAGCATACCATTTTTGAATATTTCGACCACATTGTCCCACTCCAAATTTCTTCAACTTGTCCACCTTATCTTCGGCATTGAAAAGAAAATCAGATAACCTGGCATGTGGTCTGAATGCCACTTCCACATTGTTTTTACTGATTCTACCTGAGTTTAGGTAGAAACTAATTGAAAATTCGAACATTTTGAAAGGAATTTCAACAACTCATTGAATGGAACATATGACTAATCAACTACCAATTTCCAGATCGAAAAACAGATTCAACAAGGAGAAAGAATTCTCTCAATTTTCAGAGTTTTTTCATCTGTTTCAGGTATTCCAAAAGATTCAGTTTCGAACCATGTCATTATTTGGGAGAAGGTTCTCCCTGTTTGACAAATATGAAGTTTTGGACAAGAACCATCACAAAGGTAGGGCTACTGGTATTACATCCATATAATTTTTAGTTAACTCTAACCTTCAAAAGACACGTATACAAATTTCACAGCTTTCGGACTATTAGTTTGTAGGATATAACATTTTGAGTGGAGCGCCTTCTGTTAGTTTGAAGAAAATGGATCATAAGTAATATCGTGTGTGTTGATACAGCATTGCTTTTTGGTGAAAAAAAATACTGTTGAAGCCAAGACTTGGCTAGATAAATATCATTCGGACTTTGTACCAGGAAAATCAACAGTTGAGAAGTCCTGCTAGTTTGAACGAGGGCGATAGACCGAATGGATGCCCCAAAGTGACTATTGCCAAGGATAACATCGAAAAAATCCACGAAATAAATTTAAATGACCGCAAAGTGGAGTTGATCAAGATAGCTGAGGCTCTGAAGATATCAAAGGAATGTGTAGGACATATCGTACATGGATATGTTCAAAGTGGGTGCCGCGCGATGTCACTGTCGACCGAAAATAACAAATGATTGATGATTCTGAGCAATGTTTAAAGCTGATTCATCATGAAAAAACCTGAATTTATGCGTCGATATGTGACAATGGATCGAACATGATTCAAAACGATGATCTTTTGAAAGGATTCCACGTAGTGAACCGATTCCAAATTGTGCGAAGACGCAACAGTTGGCTAACAAACTTGTGATATCAGTATTATGGGATGCGCATAGTATAATATAATAATAATAATACTGAGAAGGGGACTGAGGTGATTACCTCAGAGATTTTATTATATTCTCACACTTCAAGAGGATTCTCGCTGAAAATGACTTCAGGTTATCGTCGAAACAATGAACAGGTTATCGTCGAAACTGGGGCCTATTTTGGGGCTTAAAACAAATCGTACTATAAAATAGTATAGAAAAGTTGTATGACTTGTTTCGTAGTTATTCGAAATGAATGAAATCGATAATGTTCACCTTGTATCCATTGTTGACAGCAATTTGTTCAAGTTTGATAAAAATCAGATAGAAAATTTATTGAATTATTAGAATCAACCCTAGCAAAACATTCAACAAGTTTTCCATTATCAGCTCATCGCTACATGAATTGAACGTTCTGTTGAATTGGAAATGATTTTGAGACAGACAAATAGTTTAATTGTTTCAATTGGAAATGAGTTTTGGGCATCAAACGATATAAATTTAACGATATCAGAAAGAGTTATGTTCTCAATGATATCCACTAATTGATATATGTTGATTATACTCAATCACGGTCCGAAATCAGTATGAGTTCCAATCAATTGTATGAGCATTCCTGAGAATTCTACAGATGAAGCCGTTACACACGACATCAAAGGTCTAAATGAAAAACTGGTGGGTGGTTGTGGATTCACCATTCATTTCCGACTTCAAAAGGTTTATATGAATAATAAAAGTGATGATGAAAATATCTGGAATTTGCTTTCCTGAGGTCAGCAGTAGTGTCCCATATAAGAGAACTCGGCACTGTTTGGGGCTATCGTGATAACGTGGCACTAAAAGTGCTTTATTACCCTCACAGCAAGATATTGATACGGTACGATTTTAATGACATATCGGAGATTCTTTATACTCCGGAGAATTGTCTTGGGAGATCAATTCACTTGTGTGCTTCGAAAAATTACAACCCTGACAAAAATATTCAATTTGTCACCTGAAATAAAAGTTCTGGCCTAACTTGCAATCATATTATAATCAGAGATAATTTAATCTTATTATAATAATAACGACCGCGTATCATCCACCACTTTTCAAATACAAAGCTTCATTTATTTAAATAATAAACAACAAAAATAAAAATTAATTGGAACTCCGAGGCAACTTCATTGATTCCAGTGGTGCAATTCCTTTTTCAGCTGCAGGAAAACCCGAAAAAACCTGCAGCACCTCATCATCTGAAGATCTTGATCTGCCAATGTCCTTTCTCTCATAAAACAAAATGAAGGGTGTCTCCAAAAATCCAATACGTCGTGCGTCGCCAGAACACTTCGTAACACGACTATCGTCAAACTTAAACCAGTCCGTTTCGTCTTTGACCAATGCGTAATAATGACCAAAATCAAAGCCAGAACCACAGTGAACAATGACTACATGAAGATTATAATAGTGGTCTGCTAGATTGAAGTGTTCATCTATTTCGAACCTTCGAAAGAGTTTGGTGCTTCCGTCAGAGGTTGACTCATGTTTGAAGGTCATCAGGGTTATTATTAGATTGACCGTTGCCTCAGCTATACTTGTTTCCTTATAACAGTCAGTTAGTTGTTTGGCGCATGTTTGGTAATACAGTCGATCATCACCTGTTAAAAATTCCATTTTCAGATGATTTAACAATAACTTCGAGCGGACTGATTATTAGTCTTATTAGGAAACGCTAGCTGAAGTTCCATAAATTCACATACGTTCTTGCTAACTCTTGAACATTTTCTACAAATTGAACAAGTGAGAATTTTTCCAGCAAAAGATTTACAAACACAAGACAAGATAGACTGTATGGAATCATTCAATCCAGAGCGATCAGGAGTATTGATTCTGCTATTGTTTTGCCCATGAAGAGTATTCAACAAGAACCCAAAGAATTCAGAACAATCCTCTTGTTGTTCTAATGAGTATTTAGTGGACTTCAGAGACTCCAGGAAATCGGTAGAAGATGAAAATAAATATTGATTTGTCGTGGAAAGAAACTTTTCAATCCATAATTTTTCCACAACTTCGGGGTAACTGATTATTATCGAATGTTTTATCATCCAATGTAACTTTTTCAACATAGTACCTCTCTGTTCAAAAAATAAATGAATTTTATTTTTCTCAAAAAACATTTATTATGAAAAGAGAAATGAAAATTTCTATGTTTTTTACCACTTCTATTTGTAACTAACGTTACTGCAGTTTCGTCCTATAAGGATATTTTCAAACTTGTACAATAAACTAATACTGATTCATTACATTCGCCATTATCCTACCACCCCTATTGGTACTAATAGGTACTAAATAATTGAGTTTGCAAGTTTTTCTTGCATAGTGCAGAATTTCCGTATTTTTCTTTCCTAGTCTGAAGAATCTTTCATGTTAAGCATAACGTTTTTGGAAATTTCGGCCACATTGTCCCACATAAACACTATTACACTCCGGACACTTGAGCTTATAAACTCCAGATTTTTCCAACTTGTCGACCTCATCTTTGGCATTGAAAAGGATATGAGATAACCTGGCATGTGGTCTAAATGCTACTTCCACATTGTTTTTTCTGAATAAACCTGCTATTATTTCTGTTCTTTTTCCAAAATATGTTAGCGTTACCCATTTCTTGATTTTCTGGTTGTTTGACCTGGGGTATAAATCTGAGTGAATGTCCGGCTTTGTTTTCCTGACTAACTTCTGGATGGAATCTGCTGCGTTGAAATCATTTTATGACTATCCTATGAATTTTATCAATTTCCTTGCTAGATTGTCTGAAGACAAAGGCAGTAAGAATGCTCTGTGCAACATTGAATTGTAGGTTGCTAAATTTATGACTGTCTGGATGGAAAGAATCGCTTGGGATAGTGATGTCTTCACAGCTGGGTTTTATGAAAACATTGAACTCTCAAATTTTTTCCTGATTGTGTGTATTAATGGCCAGGTTCCTCAGAAACTCCATCTGTTTCTCTATCTTATTTCGAGTAGTGTGAACTGATTGTTGTTTTTTTTTTCCAAAAGCTTACGAACAAGCTATGACGAGTGAGCAGGTTCATTAGCGTATTGCAAAACTCATGAGTTGTTTTTCCACAATACCGAAAGTTTTTTCGTATTGCTTTCGACAAGCGATGCATAACTTCAAAATGATACTCCTTATCGACCGTACGATCATGTGTCAAGGACTCCTGATGCACTACGCCATGGTAATAGAAGGAAACAGTGTACAAAACCTTGACCTTTGATCGAACTTAACGTGCTGTGTAGGTTTTGCCCTCTTGGGCTCTTCTATTGGGACGATTGAACATTGGTTTCGATGTCATAACCGTATACCCATGATTCGTAACCAGTTATAATCCTTTACAGCAAATCTGGATCGCTGTTGACAGCAACTTCTCCGGTAGTGGTTCAACGATTCTCCATGAAAATTTTCTTCACCTCATCAAAATTTGTATCGGTTGTTTGGAGGTTCAGTGCAAGCGCCGTCATTTACATTTTCTTGACATCACTTCCAAAATGGAGAAGAAAATCCACAACGAATTGCCATTCTTAGACGTTTCGGTAAAGAGGACCGACACTAAGTGGAAAACATCTGTATACCGAAAACCCACTCACACGGAACAGTATCTGAACCACGAATCCAACCACCATCAATCGACCAAAAGAGGAATCATCAAGACTCTACTATATTAACCGTGCTTTCGGGATCTGTAATACGAAGGAACTAGACATCAACAAAAATGATCTTCAACGGAATGGCTACTCCAAAGCGATTGTGAAAATACTTTGGCTAGAAGATAGCAGGAGCCTCGCAAGGAAGAGAAGCCATCTCAACAATGCTTGCACTTCCCTGCATTAGAGGATTATCGGAGAGGATAAGAAGAATTGGTTCCAAGTACAACATCAGAACCTGCTTCAGATCCGGTAACACTATCCGTAGCAGCTTAGAGGATACCGAGATGGATGTTCGCATTGCCGAGCATAAGAAACACACACAGCGAAGGGAAACCAGCAAATCAGGAATAGCAGACCATGTTTGGACCCATCAACACAACATCGAGTGGTCCCAAGCTTAGATCATACACAGAGAGGAACATTGGTTCAGGAGGAAATTCAAGGAAGCCCCATACATGTTGTCCAACAACGTATTCAGCCAAGTTAGCGTAGAGATACGCAACATATGGAATCCCATCATCAAGCGAAAAATGGCCAACACCCGCCAGACGATTATCTCCCACTGAACCAGTGAAGCGGAGAAAATTGAAAGCGGGGATAAGTGAAAGTACTCGAACGACCCATAAATAGTCATCTCTCGGAGGAATCAGTCCAGTCATCACCCAAAGACCATTGTAGATACTAACAATCGAAACGTCGTGAACTAATCGTGGCTTAGAATCTCTTAACTTTTTATTTTCATTTCTGTTTTATTTCTTTATATATTTTTATACTTTATTTTAATTTTTTTTTAATTGTTCTATTGTTACTTGTATTTTATCTCACTATTCTTTCATTTCAGGTTAATATAATTGTTATTTTCAGCTATTCATTTTTAATTCTCGTTTTTTAGTTGTTTCAGGGATTTCGAATCATTGTTGTATATTAGACAATGGAAGTCCGAACTAGTGAAATTCATTCTGTGAGAAACTTGTACCACTTGTAAACATTTTTATGACTCAGAGTACAATCACCGTATGATCCTGTCAAGTGCAACACTCAATTCCATTGTTTACTCATAATTCGGTGCAAATTCTTCAATACATGGTTTCGATGGCGGAAAATCACCGAACACGCAAAACACTTCTAACTTTTATGCCTCTCAGCAACAAAATCAACAGCTGTAACTGTGAACATATGTTGGAGATGTGTGTACGAACATGAGGAAATAAAAAAACCAATGGAACGTACGTACCCCGCAAAATTTGGAAATTCACTTTATTTTTCCAACACCCACGTATATTGATTTTTCGATGGGATCTGTAACATTTTTGGTTTTTTCATTAATTCCATTGATTCAAGGACTAGTGGTACAGGTGGAAATATCACAATTTAGGGGACACCTTGCTCGATTTCAGTATGTATTTCATTTCTACCGATTATAGAGGAAAAATTAGACAAGTTATTTAATTTTCATCTCGTCCAACCGCCACTGGAGTCAAATGATATGAAATGTCTTGCCATAAATCACAGTCAAATGGATGCCTATTCGTTTTACTAGCTCATAAAATAAACAGGCAACTTTAATAGAACTTCCTAACGACGAAATTAAATTTGTGAGGAATTTGTTGGCACAATATAAATGATAAATTTACACAACAATGCGTTTCAATTTGCAGTTCCGCCGCCCATTAATAATGACAAAGACGTTTTTATTCGTGAAAGATTATTCTGTTCTCCAGAGGCAGTGCGACGAGTATAGGCGGTTACATGTGACACATATGAATGTATTCGATAATAATAGTGACATGATGCGAGTCTCCTCTCCACCCGTTGACACGGTTGGTGAGAAGACTCGCATCATGCCACCAATGGAGTCAATCAGAACACGCAGGGTGCTCCACAGAATTAGGCCCTGAAGCCGCAAGGACTGGCTTGTTTGGATGCGTAGGATTATAGTGTTATAACAGAAGATACACCGCCGTGTATAGCGTCGTCCAATCGCTTTCCGAATCGGAAGGACGAAATCTCGGCCTTGCAGGTTGGAAGATTGAACGGCGTGTACACAAGATGGAAGCTAAGATCACGTCGGCGAGACAACACGCGTCTCGTATACAATGTGTGATGGATTACAGGGCGGCCAACAGGTTCTTCACGGCTGCAGTGCGGCGAATAGCCGCCAATCTACGGCGTATCTATCACATTTTAAGTTGAGGCGTGCTGCTGATCAACAAACAGCACTGCCTTGATAAGATACGAATGTTAGGAGCTGCTAAGAAGTCACTAGTGAGGCGGGCGAGAAGTATCGCGGAAACCCCTAGGTTCCGCGAGAAACCTTCTCGCTTATTCCAAGAGCCTTCACGTGTTGTGGATAATCAGCCGACCGCTGATCAGTTGGAATCCTTCTGACAGGATACCTATGAACACCCGCAGCCACTCAACTTAGACACTCCAGCCCTAGCGCAGTTCGAAGCTTCCAACAGAGAGCTTCGACAGCCTGAGCTCAATGAACTGCGCAACCCGATAACCCGGATAACGTTCAAAGAGCCCTTGTGGATTCCAAGAACTTTGCTGCTCCAGGCCCAGATTGACTGAAAACCTATTGGTGGAAAAAACTACCAAGCACCCGCCGCCATCTGGCCAAAGTTTCCAACACAGCAGCCGATTCCGGATTGGTTTCTCGAGAGGCAGACCAATCTTATCCCCAAAAGCAGAGCCTAAGAATTACACATCGATAACGTACTTGAATTCGTGTTATAAGTTGTTTACGAGCACTTGTTTATCGGTCGGTTGGTAGCCAAGCGGTTCGGCGTGGGTGCTTTGTTCACTCACTCGAATTGACTGCCGTGTTGGTCGGTGCTTCAAGTCCTAGTCTGAACGATCGATCTTCACTTGCTACCGTCCAAACAGTGTTAGGAAACACACGTTGAATGGTAAGACCTCGTTGATCCTTAGCTCGCACAAGTTTCGATTTCTGAGGGTTGTCGTTCGTAGGGGTGCGACAGCTGTTTAACGGAAAAAAACACATTTTTTTAAAACAAATCTTATACACACGAATACTCACCGCAGTTAACCGAGTGTTCGATCGGATATATGAGCAGAGACGGTCGAAGAGAGGAGTCGCTGGATGTAAAGAGAACCTGCCCATCTATAGATGTGTAACGCAGGACTCGATACAATATAAGCGTAACGTCTCTATGGCCTGGATCGATTACCGTAAGGCATTTGATACAATTTTGCATGAGCTCATCTTGCATTTGCTCAGATCCCTTGCAGTACCCGACAAAATAGTGAGAAGCATTGAACAACTGATACCACTCTGGCGAACTCGCTTCACCATAACATCTGGTCAAGCAAGAGTGAAAACAAAGTGGGTCACTTTCAGAAGGGGTGATTCCCTCAGTCCCCTTCTCTTCTGCATTTCTAGATGCCGGAGAGACGTATACTTACCTCGGGGTGGAACAATATCACTCACAAGAGGTACCAGCAGTGAAAAACTCTCTCCGCGGCAAGTATCAGCACAAACTTCGAAAGATCTCGTCATCGGAACTGTCGTGGAAGAACAAAGTTGCTGCAACAAATATGTTTGCCGTGTCTCCGTATCACGGTTGTACTTCCACAGACAACAGGGAGACCGTGGACTTTTGAGTTTGGAGTGTCTACATGACAGAATGGTACTGGACACAGCCTGTAAAGTCGTCATGAGTTCGCATCCCCTTCTCTGCAGAAATTGTAGCATTTATCTTCAGGGCAGCTGCCCGAGCAGCTGATGAACTCGATATAGTTTTCGACTATGAACGAGGTGACCACTACTCTGTCACCTTGCTATCAGCATGTCCAGTATATGCGGTCTCGGCCTATATCCATCGACATAACGAGGCCCTAAGAGAGCTATATTAGCATATACGGCACTCTTACGGTATTGACGAGACACCGGTATTGCCCTACACTCCAGGGGATATTGAATCCATTGTGTTGAACGAGAAGTGCCAAATTTATTGGAACTACTCATTCTCCACCCTCAGGCTCATACAATTTAATAAGCAAGACGAGTATCGTCAGAGAAGAGGAGAAAAAACGGATAAAATATCGAAATTTTCTCTTCGAACTCCGCAAACTTTATCCAGATCACTCTGTCAAGATGGTTGTTCTGATTATTGGAGTCGTTGGTGGAATGATGTCCTCCCTACTCTCGAATCTTAAAATCATACCGGCTTACCGCACTAAGGCCAAAATCTTAGCCGCAAAGATGCACAAGGCTGTCATTCTTGGCTCACTGTTCTACTGTTTCCTCATTTCCAAAACAGAGGCGACACACACTGTCAGAAGACAGTCCGAGTCTCTACATATGATGATTCAATTGACAGTGACCTGTAAGAAGGCCTGTTAGATATCATAGTTCTGTTATATCTGCCATTACGATGATAAACGTAAAGTATTATTTCATACATAGATATTGAGGTCATTCACCCGTTTCTTTGGTGTCGATATTTTTTCAGTTAAAAAATCGCTGAACTGCTATATGACGGTCGGACCTTCGAGCGTCGTTGTGGTCATGTTCAAGTCAGGCTAGACTAAACAAATGAATATATTACATCCTGCCGATGATCATCCTCTTGGGAAAGTTAAAAAACGCTGAGATGTGGTTTTTGTAGTTAGCGTTGCTGACGCAAGGGCTCAGGAGTCTTGCGAAAGATACAGAAAGTCGGTCACCAGAGCCCATCGAGACGAAATCGGGAATCTCATCCCTCAGCCTTCGAAGCTGAGGAAGGTAGCCTATTGGGGAGTTAGTTTTTCGAAGCACGTAGTGCGAAAATAAAGGAGAATCAGTAGTGGAATCGAAAGCCGGAATTGGGTACAGGGGAGTTTTAAATAAAAGTGTTGGTGTGGAAGACACACCGGGTCAACGGAACCTATGGTTGACCATGAACCACCCATGTGATTGTTTGTTTTTTTTTCACTAACCAGTTGATATTGCTAGAGAGTTCACATATTATTTTGTCTGAGCCCACTTTTTATTTGCAAAGAGGTTATATATTGTTGGATCCTAGTGCTGATAGTTTAGCTAGAGTTCATCTTACATTTATGAATAATGGCAAAAATTTGAAGTTATCACTCTTCCTGAAGTAAAATTGAAACTGAAGGTATTTTTGTACACAGTTGATACGTTTGTAGTTGTTCAACAGGTTGAATCAAATAATAGATATCATAGTCAAATTGGCGGCAAATTATTTGTTTTATTTTTATATTATATTATATTCTATTATTATAGAAATCAACATTTTTTTCATATAAGATTTCACACGTTGTTTTGTTTCAATTTTATCTATGGAGTCGGTGCTTTATTATACTGTATATCTGAAACCTTGGACTTCAATTTTCTTTTGGACTGAGAAAAATGCCATCATCGTAGAGTAATGAAGTTGAGAAAACAAAAACAAATGAGATAATTTTTGTCAATCTATCGATAAGAGAATAGTGAGGGGAAAGCATTTCAACTGGAACCATAGAGTGAGAGAGAAAACCGACCTTCGTGCGATCGGCACGAAACCTAAAGCCTTTTAGAATTGCCTAACATCCAAATTTTAATGTGATGACATCTGATGACAGCCGCTGCCAAATTTTATTCAAATAAAACAAACCCAACAATAGCGAGAGGGTTACCAAATATATATATATATATATAATATATATATATATATATATATATATATATATATATATATATATATATATATATATATATATATATATATATATATATAAAAACCCATATATGTTATTGTGATGACACCTTAGTGGGATTTCACGAGGATTTCTCGGTTGAGAAATCTAATTCCACAATTCAGAACTTTTTAATTTTTTACCGTAGTTATTACAGTACATTCCTACTGTAGTCCAACAACTGTTTGGCATCAAGCTTCCAAGGGTGAACAAACGCCTTGGAGTGAGCCAATTCTGGAAGATTCTGCCAGATGTCCATGAATCTTAATGCCAAATAGGTCTTTAATCGTTATTTTTCAAAATCTGAAGCGAATGCCAATGACAGGTTCTGGTCCGATGAAGCTGCTTGCAACACCCTCCTTTGCAAGGGAGTCGGCAGTTTCATTGCCTTCCAGACCAGTATGGCCAGCAATGGTATGGTAGCAAATCGTTACCACTTTAGACGTTGCTCTGTAGAAGCCAACAGCTTCTAACACCGTATGAGTCGCATAGGTTCCTAGGCAGGCTGATATCTCTGTCCTAGGTTTGCGACTGAAAACACCTGCACCAGAACCAGAAGGTGTTTTTGATCCATCTGTGAACCAACAACTATCTCATCTCAATATTTCCTTCTCCCTGTTACTAGTTAACAATCATCCTCTTAAAAAAAGGTTTCATGCATGCAGTTGAGCCGCGTTGAAATTAACTGAGGGCCAGATACTTTGCTGTTCAGGTCGGATATTTCCTGCACTGATGAGTAACAAGTCTGTATATGAAACAGGTCTGTATATGATTTCCAAAAATAATTCCAGCATAGTCATGCTGCTGGATGAACGAGAAATATTCACAAGATCAACCTCTGTGGGGTATCTTGCATAGATATATGTCGAATAGAATTCAATATCCAACGTGATATCAGCCGAGGAAGTAGTTGTTTTCTGGCAGGAGAATATTTTTAAATTTTTTCTTCAGACTAATAACTTTCTGGTATTTTGTGAATCCAAGTTCACCAGGTGTGATTTATTTTTATTAAAACTCACTATTTGAATCCGTGTTCAGTAATTGAAAACTATTACTGTTTACGTCAATCTCTGATTGATGTTTGAATTGAATCCACTCTCACCGACTCTCTCATTACGATAAGCTCCACTGGAACTCTGTTAGCCAATTCATTACATTCTGAATTCCTATTGAGGTAGCTAATTAGAGAATGTGGTTGGAATTCGACGAACATGAATAACACAGGTATACTGCTTTAGGCAACATGTAGTATATTTGATGGTCAGTGGAGTTCGAAGGTGAGTTACAAAAATAGAAAAAAGAAATTGAAATACCATTTTATTGTGAGATTTTTACACAACACATGTTTCGCTATACAATTATTTCTGTTAGAAATTCAATTGTGATTTCAACCTCAATGTTTGCATCATCTATATACAGTTTTGTATAACGTTAGTTTTTTGAAACTAATTGCTTCCTTCCTTTCTTTGGAAGACTCTTACATTTTTTGTTCATCTTCATACAAATACTATGGTTCCAGAACTGAATTTTAATCTTAGTTAAAATGCTTTTCACTCACTATTCTCTTCTCGCTAAATTGACAGAAAGGCTCTTATTTGTTTTAGTTTTAGGTAAACTGTCAGCACTTGAAACCTAACAATATATAACCTCTTCGCAAATGAAAAGTGGACTCAGACAAAATATATATGTGAACTCTCTAGCAATATCAACTGGTAAGTAAAAAAACAAACACTCACATAACGGCTCTTTGGGTGGTTTATGGTCAACCATAGGTTCCGTTGACCCGGTGTGTCTTCCACGCCAACACTTTTATTTAAAACTCCCTGTACCCGATTCCGGCTTCCGATTCCACTACCGACTTTCCTCAATTTTCGCACTACGCGCTTAGACAAACTAACTCCCCTATTTAGGCCAACTTCCTCAGCTTCGAAGGCTGAGGGATGAGATCCCCGATCTCATTTCGACGGGCTCTGGTGACCAAGTTTCTGTATCTCTCGCAAGACTCCTAAGCCCTCGCGTCAGCAACGCTAACCACAAAAACCTCATCTCAGCGTTTTTAACTTTTTCAAGCGTATGATCATTAGCAGGATGTAATATATTCATTTGTTTAGTCTAGCCCAACTTGAACATGACCACAACGACGCTCGAAGGTCCGACAGTCACGAAGTATTTCAGCGCTTTCTCAACTGGAAAAATATCGACACCGAAGAAACGGGTGATCAATCTCGATCTCTATGGATGAAATAATACTTTACTTCAACCATCGTAATGGCAGTTATAACAGAACTACGATATCTAACAAGCCTTCGTACAGGTAGGTCACTGTCACTTGAATCATCATATGTAGAGACTCGGACTGTCGGAAGACAGTGTGTGTCGCTTCTGTTTTTAAATTGAGGAAACAGCAGAGCGCATACTTTGTGCCTGCCCCGCTGGGTACCGAATTAGGTTTTTACAGTTCGGCAGAGCCGTACTCTCACCATCTGACCTGAAAGACCACTCACCATGTAAACTAATCGGCTTCGTTAAGAAGCTGGGTTTATTTGGTCAAGTGTGAATAGGTGTGAGCCACAATAAACCCTTGCGGGTTGTGGTGGAAAGTTCAAAAGACCCACTTAGTTTGGACCTAACCTAACCTAACCTTACCTAACTAGTTACAGCTTCATTTTGTGAACAAAGCTTCAAGCGGGGAAGGAACGTCCCATGTACCACAGAGATCAAACCGTGTCTGAAGACTGTATCCAGAAGAAGATGATCATTTTGGAATAAAATCTCGAAATATTCATCTCTCCCAACCATCTATGTATAGAGTAACACATAAATTTCGCGGGATATGAAAGTTTCTTTGAGTAATAGATCTACTGAAAATAGCCTCTTTTCTTTCACCATGTGCTCCTCTAAACCTGTCAAATTTGGAATTTTTCTTTGGAAATTTCAGAAAATGCCAAGAAAAAACTTGCTCAGTTTCCAATTTTATACCTTTGCTCGAAATTTGGACTCTGTACTGTCATTTCGACTTCTTTCCAATTTTTTCAATTTCTCGCTCTATCCATTCTAACAAAATATCATTCAAATTTCATAATTTTGATGAATACGGAACTTCGATATCATATCTTGCCTATAAAATATATGCATTGGCCTGTTACCAGAAAAATAAATAGAAACACCTTCAAAAATACGTCCTTTTTGTTGTAAAGTTCATCTAGTTTTTTCATTTCATCGTTAAATTGATTCGGATTTTCAATGTATGGACGTTAATATGTCAGTAATCGAATAAACTTATTCCTTTTCATTCTTATCACACTCATATTCCGTAGAAAGCGATAAATTTTTGTAGAAAAATATTCCAGATGAATTTGGCTATTTTTATATTGGTTTCATTCATGAAAAAACTCTTTGTTTGCTTTGAGCCGACTAGGGGATTGGATTTGTATTCTTCGCAATATATATATATATATATATATATATATATATATATATATATATATATATTTATATATATTATATATATTATATATATATATATATATATATATATATATATATATAATATATATATATATATAATTGATAGTGTAACGACATTATGTATATATAGAATAGTAGTTTTTCGGGGATTCGGTCTGATTAGAATAAATATTTACTCTTTTCAGCTGCCCTAGCTTTCGCAAATGTTTATTAGCTTTATCGAGGGCTGTAATATAAAAAGCTCAAACTCAAAAAAAACAAAAACTATGTCAACTCATACAACAAACCTGGTTGATATGAGGTTTCTATGTTTATAGTATCTGAACTGTAATGTTTCTTCACTTTCCTCATAATAAACATATATTGAAACAATAATAAAAATTATAACAACAATAAAAAATAATTGGCGTTCCAGGGCGTCTTTATTGATTCTAGTGGCGGATTTGGTTTTTCACCTGCAGGAAAACCCGAAAAACCTGCAGCACCACATCATCTGAATATCTTGATCTACCAATGTCCTCTCTCTTATAAAACAAAATGTAGGGTGTTTTCAGAGGATCCAATAAATTCAATGCATCGCCAGAACACTTCGTGACACGAGTATCGTCTAACTCAACCAGTCCGTTTCGTCTTTGACCAAGGCGTAATAATGACCAAATTCAACGCCAGAACCACAGTGAACAATGACTGTATGAATATTATAATAGTGGTCTGCTAGATTGAAATGTTCATCTATTTCGAACCTTCCAAAGAGTTTCTTACTTTTCTGTTTCTAAAAAAGAATCATCGTGAATGACAGTAAAATTTTCATTATTGTTATCTGACTTTGCTTGACTAGAAAGAGCAATATGAGTACATTCAAGATGTAGGAAGTCCAAACCTTCTTTCTACCATATATTTTTCAATTGAATTATATTTACTTCCACAAATCTCCTCTTTCGAGTTACCTGTAACTGTATAGACTAAATGTTCTAGTGACCTAGGCCAAGCGGACCTCTTCTTCCAATATTTAAATTGCAAGCGCCGGTTCCTTCGCCATAAATGTCAATGAGCATTTATAAAATGCTCATTGAATGAATTTTATACAACATGTGACTATTTCGAATTGAGGATATTACGGAGATTCATCTATGTCAGGTAAATAATTGTGAACTATACTTAGATTTTCAATGTCTTTTTTTTATTCATGTTATCAAAATTTTTGTTAGGAACATTTCGTGAAAAAGCATTTCAGAAATATTATTTTCTGAATGCTTGATCAAATTTAATTTTGTATCCTATTTCAAGACAATTTTGAGCTAGTGCACATGAAAGTCTCGTTAAACCCTACCTTTCATATCCTACCACCGGTACTGAAAATGCCCAATAGGCTGAAACAGCTGTCTACCGGTGGCAATATGGAAATGATAAGAATATACAGTAATATACGAAACAGAACTCTCTCTCCTTTCATCTCCACTAACTTTTACCTCCCTCTCAACTCTCGTTCGCCTCACCCAATCACATTTTTCATAAAGCTCTCTTCACGCATTCATCAGTTTACTCCCAAGTTAAGCGCGTGTGAAGGCCCAAGTTATTCGCGTGTAAATCAGTTTAACTCAAAAATAGATTGAGGATTTCAAATCTGAGTGGACGATTTGAAATCACACGAAGAATTTGAAAACTCTTTCGAATGTGGTCATCGTAACAGATTGGAAATTTTATATTCGACTAGAGCAGGGGTCTCCAAACTACGACCCGCGGGCGAAATCCGGCCCGCCAGTGTCATCAATCCGGCCCGCGACAGCCAATGATTACCTAATTGTTGTTACTATTGCTGTGATAAATTGAGGAAGAAAACACAGAATGATATTTACTCGGTTTTATTTACTTGAAAGGTGAAACTTAACAACAGAAATGATGACAAAGAAAAATTAACTTGAGTATCTAAGTTTGAGCATATCAATAACTAACAAATAATTGAAATGAATCACAGTAAAAACAAAAACACTAATGACATTTATGTAATTGTGATTTTCCACCGACAATACTTTGTAGATTTGGATCAATTTTACTTGAACCAATTATCAAAAGAAACTTAAGATGCTCATCGGTTAATTGAGATCTGTGAACATTCTTTGTGTACTCCATCTTGTAAAACGTTTTCTCACACAAATGAGTATTACCAAAATCAGAAAACAACTCACGAGCAAATTTATGCAAATTATCAAATTGCTCCACTGAAAGACTCTTATAAAATTCCAACAAAGATGAATTTTGATATTTGTTCTTAAGCATATCACTGCACCGTAAATCAATAATTTACATTTGGACTTCCGGAGCCAGGGTTTCAATGTCAGAATCAAAAGGATTTTGAAAAAGCTTAATTTCTTTCGCAATGACATCAAAATCTGAACAACGAGTATCAAAATTTATCTTCAAAGCACTCAAAGTTTCGATTGCAAAATTGACGGGAAATTCAGACTCAGTAGTGTGGCTGAATAGAAACATTTTTTACGTAATTGCAATTGAAATAGTATTATTTTTTGCCTGAAGGATTTGATATTGGTGTATAAATCAGGGAGAAGCTGATTTTCTCCTTGCAATCTCAAATTCAGTTCGTTCATATGATTTGTCAAATCGACATAGAAGGCTAACTTCCACATCCATTCACTATTTTCTAAATCGGCAAAAGGGCGCTGCTTCTCATTTTGAAAAATTTCGATCTCTGCTCGAAGTTCAATAAAGCGCTTAAGGACTTTTCCGCAACTAAGCCAGCGTACGGCAGTATGATATGGTAAATCATTTTCTTCAATCTGTTGAATGAACTCGCGGAATTGTCGGTGATTCAGCCCAGTAGATCTGATGAAGTTAACAACTGATATGACTGGTTTTAGAACTTCAGACATATCCAAACATTTTCCGCACAAGGACTGTTGATGAATGATACAATGTGAGACCAATGGTTTTGAACCACCATCATTTTCTAGAGCCTTTGACACAATTGCAACCACTCCTTCATTTTTACCATACATATTTTTGCCTCCATCAGTTGTTATGGATTTCAAATTTCTCCATCGGAGGTTCTTTTTATTAATGGCATTTTCAACGCCCTTAAAAATATCTGCCCCAATTGTCGTGCCGTGAATACTATCAATATCAAGAAGTTCTTCATACAATTCATAGCTTTTATCCACTTCGCGAAAAAAAAATCAACACCTGAGCATCATCTGACACATCCGTTGACTCATCCAATGCTAGAGAAAACCACTCATAATGTCCATTTTTGTCAGACAGTTGAGATGATATATTTTCTGCGATGTCTTGCACCCTCCGAGCCACGGTGTTTGCTGACAAACTGACACTTTTAAATAAGTTCACCTTTTCGGGGCATATTTGTTCGGCTACTACAATCAAGCATTCTTTTATCATTTCTCCATCGGTGAATAGTTTGCCACGTTTTCCGATTTCAAGAGCCACACGAAAGCTGGCGCGAGTTGCAGACTCTTGTTCAGTATTCGCTTTGGTAAACAAAGATTGCTGCAATTTGAGTCCGCGTTTCAAAGCTTCAAATTTTTCCTTCCGCAAACTTCCTGTATACTTGAAGTAACTCTGAAGATGTTTCGATTCATAGTGTCGTTTAATGTTATATTCTTTGAGAACAGCTATGGTTTCATTACAAATTAAACATAGCGCCTTATTACTGGACTCAATCACAAAATACTGAAAGTTCCATTTTTCTAAGGAACGTTCTACATTCGCTGTCGATTTTTCGCTTCTTTTCCATGCTAAGAAATCACACATAAGGTGATCGGAATACACTAGCTAGAACCATAATTTTCTCGAACCAACACGGTAATTCCGAATATTTAATTACGCCTAATGCCACCTAGCGGGTAGCTGAAAAAGATAGTACATAGTACCACTACTCGCCACTAGATGTCGTTAAGTGTCACAATACACAATAAAAATTGAAATGCAAAAAAAGCGTAAGTTTGCTCAGGTCACACACTTTGCGACTATCCTTGTCTAGAAATATATTTAAGGGCAAAAATTGGCCCTTGGAACAAACTGAAAAAATCAGTATGGCCCGAAGGCTTCAAACTTTGGAGACCCCTCGACTGGAGGATTGGAAATATTGAGTCAATAACTCTCAAATTCCGAATGACACTATAACAATCCAGCAAGTTCATGTCAGTAAGTAGTTCCATGTTGGAATTTCACCGACACTCGTACAAAACTTCCCAACGTCTGAGTTTCATCCGATGCATATCAGGTATTAATCGTCGGCGTGAATCCGAACCGATCTTATTAACACCGCAGCTCATCGGAAATTTCATAGCTCCAATTTCCTGGCGGGAATTAGATTCGGAAAATTATGTACTTATTCGAGAACAGTCGAACAAGGGATAAAGCTCATAACGAAACTATTGCTGCAGATAACTTGAGAATTAGCATCATCGGCGTTTTCCTCCGGTTCATTCATTTCATGAGAAGTTAATGGAAGATTATTGTCTGATCTAGATTGAAACAATGTTATTTTATCTGTTAATATGGTCTGAAATGATAAAATTGCATTGTTAGTTTCAGGTTACTGTAATGAACAAGTGAAAGATGTATTCTGAGAAGATATCACATCTTCCACAGAGTAAACTATACCGCGATTTCATTTCACGTAGATACTTCTTTGCGGTACATTACTTCGAACTTAGTATAGAGATTATATTGCATTGTCATCCACTTCAGAGCTACGTATGAAGTTTGTTTAATATCGATTGCAAAATTTGTATTAAACATACGAACATTATTATTATTTTCATCATGTTATCATTGATAACATAGTAGGTAATGATCATATTGTATTGTCATACGGTTCTGAGGTAGGTATAAAGAAAGTTTTTTTTCTATTTTCCCCAGCAGCTAGGTAATGGCTCATTCAGAATACACGTGTATTCCAAATTAAAGGCGGCCCCTTCCGTTAGAAATTTGAAAAGATTATGAGATATGACATTCACTCTGATGAATGTTCGCGTCTACAATCAAGCGGATGGCTCTTTTCTGGATGGAATCCAACAATACAGGGTATGTTTTGGGGCAGAGCTCCATACATGAGAACAATAATCCAAAGAAGGTCTGATCTGAGATTCATTAAGCATCAAAAGTTGCTGAGATGAAAACTTGGCGAATTTTGTTACGTGAGTTGGGCCTGCACCAGTACAAAATTCAAATTACACAAGAACTGTCAGGTGAATGGATACGTGAACAAACAAAATTGTCGAATTTGGGACGACATCCATCCACATGAGATCCAAGAGCGTCCAATGCATCCCAAAAAAGTTACTGTTTGGTGTGGATTTTGAATGGTATCATCGTTAAATATTTTTTTGAGAACGATGGTGATTATCCCATATGGGATGATGATGTGAACTGGCCACTGAGATCGTGCGATTTGACCCTAATTGACTTTTTCTTGTGGGCTTTTCGAAAGTCGCAGGTACAGACAAATAAGCTACAAACTACAGTGGTCCTCGAAGCCAACATAACCGAAGCCATCGGTCAAATCCAGTCTGGTTTATGCGCTAGTCACGGAAAATTGGACGTTGCAGATGCGCTCCACCCATTGAAACCTTGGCGGACATTTGAACTATGTTATATTATACACATAATGAGATCAATAGATATTTAACGTGAATAAGAAATTTCGATGATATTCCACACAAACTCTGTTTCAGGTAAATTCAAACACAGAAAGTGCTTAATGTAAATCCTTATATTGTTCTTTTTATCTTACTTGTAGTAGAACGTGAATTTCGAAGAGCGATACTATGTCTGCATTATATTCATTCCCTCCTTTGGATCTTTTTTTCACCACATACAAGCAACATCTATTTGCTTTTGTGTTTTCCAGTGTTCATTCAACTGTATGTATTACTTTAATTATTTCTTTTTGTGATTTGAATCTCAATAAACATTATAATTATTATTGTTATTATCATTTAATAATTTGGTACCGATATCAAATTCTTCTAACGAATTCATATGATTTCATATGCTTTTGAGAGCATCTGAATAGAATTCATTCGAATGGAGTGTTTTGTAATATCTTTAATGTTATATTTGAAAAGTCGAAAGACACTAATGGGTTGTATTGGATTGTCGGAAAAACCGAAGAAAATATATTTCAAAGATGTTGGCCACTCCCACAAATAGCTTATTATTCACATTATCAACTGTCAGGTTCTTGTAATACTGAGAAGATTGTGGAAACTGAAAAAGTTATCGAAACTAGTTTCAAATTATACTTGAGGAATCACTGACACACTACTAGAACCTTGGAAATTGAAAAGATATTCATGCAAAATAGCAACGCGACGTTTCTCTCCGCCCTTTGAGAACAGAAGAACTGAACTTGAAAATTATCATTGTCTGATTTACCATTCGCCTTCTCATCCTCTGCAAATTTGCTTGAATCGAATTCAATCACTGAAGCGTTCACTTGCCTTTCTTCATAAAATACAGAATTAGTGAAGCGAGATTCATTCGAAAGAATGATAGATTCAATTCAGAAATACAATTTCAAATTATATCGATTCTGTCGGGGATTTGTGAATGTTTCGCGAACGATAAAAATCTTTCTGAAGTCTAATAGACTGGCAAAAACCTTTCTCGAGCAATATTCGTCAATTCGAGTCTGCAAATTGACAGGAATAACAACGAAAAGATCCAATTTTTTTTAAAGATGTGGTGGGTTTTAGAGGAAATAGATATTTGATGGAAACTATGATATAAACAAACTCTAACTGAGAATACAATCCTCATTACCAAGATTGTTGACATTTGAAGAGTGTGGCTGAAAAAAATATAGAATGTAATCGATTTTTGTGGAAGAAACATGTAATTTGGGCCCAAAAATTCAGCAGAGGATAACGAAAGTGATGATGATAAAGGATTACCTTCCAATAACATTTTTTTATCGGAACTGGAAATAAATATTTTCATAATATAGTCGGTGCATAGAATGAGCGATATAATATTTTCGAAAGGTGATTGTAATTTGTGAATCTTAATAATTTCGATTCCGTACAGTCTTGTGTTAGTAAATCTTTTGCTGGAAAAATTCTCACTTGTTCACTTTGTAGTAAATGCTTAAGAAGTAGCGAAAACTTATTTGAATTTCTGGAACTAGCGTTTCCTAATATGACTAATAACCAGTCCGTGCGAAGGTTATTGATAAATCATCTGAAAATGGAATTTTTAACAGATGATGATCGACTGTATTGCCAAACATGCACCAAACTAACTGATGATCTCCAAACAAGACTCAACCTGTGACGGAAGCAGGAAACTCTTTCGAACTCGTTCACTGTGGTTCTGACATTGAATTTGGTCATTATTACGCCTTGGTCGAAGACGAAACGGACTGGTTTAAGTTTGACGATAGTCGTGTCACGAAGGGTTCTGGCGATGTATTGAATCTATTGGAGACTCTGGAGATACCCTACATTTTGTTTTATGAGAGAAAGGACATTGGCAGTTCAAGATCTTCAGATGATGTGGTGCGGCAGTTTTTTTCGGGTTTTCCTGCAGCTGAAAAAGCAAATGCGCCTCTGGAATCAATGAAGTCGCCCCGGAGCGCCAATTGATTTTCATTGTTGTTTTTATTTTTATCGTTGTTTTTATAACGATTCAGTATTTTGAGACACTCCACATAAAATCCAAATGTGTGCAATTCAATAATCGTAAACATTTTCCCAAATGAATGAAATGTGTGATTGATGACTTGTTTATTTTGTGGAAATTCATAATCACTTTAATGAAATGAATAAAAACACTTCGATCTGATTTCCACTGTTTTTTTTTATTATCACGGCCGGTGTCGGGTTTTACTTCATCATCAAGTATGAAACTAACATGTGAAATCTAACAACTTGGTTATATCGAGAGTTTTTAGGTAAGCTAGTAGGAGACGTAGTTGAATGAGTGTGGCAAATGCTCTGCAATATACAGGGTGATTCGAAAGTACTTTGACAAACTTCAGGAGGTGATTCCTCACAATATTCTAATATGAATTGTCCAAATGAATAAATGTCCGGAAACGCTTCGTTTCCAAATACTGAACTTAGTTAAACGAAACTTGGTAATAGGAGGTTTTTGAGGTGTCGAACTCGAACCTGATGTTCTTATTGCTCTTACTCGTAGGGAGCGGCACCTACACGTCTTTTTATTTTTTAAAGATTCATAACTTTTTTGGGCGTACTTCTAGCACATTTTTCAGTTAAAAAATCGATTTCTCTATCATATCTACGTAAATAAGCTACCCTTGTTACTAGTCGCTGTAAGCAACCGTTTTCTAAATATTTGGACTTGAAAACTTCAAGTCAATTATTTGATAATCGATGCATGTTGAAGTTATTACGAATATTTTGATTTTTTCACAAGAATGCTTTGGAAATGAATTTGACGTTTTACTCGTTTGAAGAGGTCATTACTGTTGGGTACGTTCCTTTATGACATCCTTAAGCAAAATAGTTATTTTTTGTATCAAGGGTGCATAATCAGTATTTATTTTAATAAAATTTGCAAGAAATGTCAACATTTTATTTCAGGAAATTTTGAATATGTAGAATAAACTAAAATGAACGAAACTAAATTGTATTCAAATACATTGTTGGAAGTGTCCACCTTCAGCGAAGATACAGGCAGTCAGTCGTCTAGTCATTGAATCTCGTACCCGCTCAAAAATTATTGGTGTGTTTATTATTGTTTCACAGGCGTCTACTATTCGGTTTCTTATATCTTCCTCGTTCACTACTGGAGTCTTATAAACTAGTGACTTCAAATGTCCCTAAAAATAAAAATCTATCGGGTTTAGATCTGGGGACCTTGGTGCCCACGCCTGGTTGTTATGAAAGTTTGTGATAGCATTTCGGGACAAGTTTGCCTCGTCCGTGAAGAGTACATATCTTGAATATTGAGGATTGAGAAACCATTGACACATAGTAATGCGTTAGGGAAAGTCTCGTGGCAAAAGAGCCTGTACCCTGGATATGGTATGGATGAAACTGTTGATCGTGGATAATTCTCCAAACTGTGGATTGAGTAGAATTGACAGCTTCAGCAATTACTCTTGTGCTTGTTTCTGGATTCTCGTCGAGAGCGACGAGATCTGGGGACCTTGGTGCCCACGCCTGGTTAGGTTCTTCTACACCCCTACCGATCCTTTCACTAACTGCGTGCGGATTTTCGAGAGCCCAAACATGGTTGTTATGAAAGTTTGTGATAGCATTTCGGGACAAGTTTGCCTCGTCCGTGAAGAGTACATATCTTGAATATTGAGGATTGAGGAACCATTGACACATAGTAATGCGTTAGGGAAAGTCTCGTGGCAAAAGAGCCTGTACCCTTTGGATATGGTATGGATGAAAGTGTTGATCGTGGATAATTCTCCAAACTGTGGATTGAGTAGAATTGACAGCTTCAGCAATTACTCTTGTGCTTGTTTCTGGATTCTCGTCGAGAGCGTTCAAAACAGCTTCTTCCAATTCTGGGGTTATCAGCTGCTCTCTCGAAGCTACCTGTTTCTGCCAAACGACGGTGGAGACTAGCAAATGTTGGAGCTGAAGGCAGTACTCGATTAGGAAATCGCTCCTGTAAATACGTCTTGCTTCGCGCGCATTGCCATCCGCAAGGCCATAAACAAAATGCATTTCGGCTAAATCACCTATTTTTTCAAAATAAGTGTTTTCTAATTCTACTTACGGAAACTTCAACAAAACGTCTAACTGTCACAAAATATGTAATTACCAAAACTACTCACAAACTTCAAATTTATTTCCAAAGCATTCTTCTGAAAAATGCAAAATATTCGTAATAACTTCACCATGCATCGATTATCAAATAATCGACTTGAAGTTTTCAAGTCCAAATAGTTAGAAAACGGTTGCTTACAGAGACGAGTAACAAGGGTAGCTTATTTACGTAGATATGATAGAGGAATCGATTTTTTTACTGAAAAATGTGCTAGAAGTACGCCAAAAAAGTTATGAATCTTTAAAAAGAAAAAGACGTGTAGGTGGCGCCTCCTACGGCTAAGAGCAATAAGAACATCAGGTTCGAATTCGACAATTCAAAAACCTCCTATTACCAAGTTTCGTTTAATCAAGTTCAGTATTTCAAAAGTTATTTGAAAAAAAACGAAAATAAAAATAAAACTTCAACATCCTGTTTCTTGGAAACGAAGCGTTTCCGGACATTTATTCATTTGGACAATTCATATTAGAATATTGTGAGGAATCACCTCCTGAAGTTTGTCAAAGTACTTTCGAATCACCCTGTATAAAGGCCAAACCGGTAGAAATTTTGACGTGAGGCTCCGTGAACACGTCTGTTTATACAAAAAATTCACAATGTATGAACATCTACAAGAATAAAAACACAAGATAACTAAAGATAACCTCAAAATCCTACACATATGCAATAGAGGAAAAAAAATTAATCCAGTGGAAGCCATGGAAATTACCAAATCAATTGAGAACTCGAAATATATAACCGTAAACGAGCAACTCGATTTATGTAATCTTTCGAATTTATAAGTTTAATAACCCCTATAATCTTCTGTGTTGAATTTTACGGTTGACACCCTTGTTCATTCAACTACCTATCCTTCTAGCTCACCTAAAAACTCCCGATATAACCGAGTTTTCAGATTTTACATACTTGATAATAGGGTAAAACCCGAAACCGGTGGTAAAAATAAATAGTGGAAATTTGACAAAAGTGTTTTTATTAACTTCGTTAAAACAAGTAAATAAATTGATGATTAGTACATTTGTTGTAATTACATGACAAGGTCTAGGTAATTCATCTCACTTTGAGGTTGCCACTACGAGAGGTTTACAAAAACCTCGACACGTTTTTCACTATACAACAGCGATTTGCACTGATTTCAACAGAATAAACTTATTTCTTTGGGTTTATACCGAATCCTTAACGAAACAACATAAAGCGCAACTCAGCTGGTATGGACAATAATTATTATAGAATTATTATTGAAATTCGTTAGAACTTGTAGTATATCAGTGTGTCAGTACTGATGAAATTGGAAAACCACTGTAAGGAACGGAATATTGATATTTTCTCTTTCAATCTTCCACCCGTTCGATTAGCGATATTTCACCAAAGAAAGACTCTCCTGATAACCCTCAATGAAAGCAGACCGAACGCGGCCATTAATCAACAATTGTATCCGGATGGCAGAACGTAGGAGATGGAATTGGATGGTTAACAAAAAGCCAACGGTTTTGTCATTCTGAAATATGGCTGAAACTTTTTAAAGCTCTACAGGAGGGAAAATAACGACCGGAGCGAGATATGAGTTTCCTAAAAAAATTATTAAGATGCTGAGGGACAACTGGAACATTCCTGGGTTTCATTATTTCGGACTTCCATTGTCCGATGTTATATAAAATGATTTGAAATCTCTGACAAAACCAATACAAATGAAGAATTGAAAACAATAGCTGAAAATAACAATAATATTAAACAAAAACCCTGAAATGAAATTACAGTGAAATAAAATACAGATAATAAATGTCAAAATTGAACAAAAAATAAAAAACCAAAAACAATATTAAGAAATTCTAAGCCGAGTTACTTCTCGATATTCCGATTTTAGTATCCACAATCGTCTTTGGGTGATGACTGGACTAATTCCTTCGAAATATGACAATTTATGGGTCATTAAACTACTTTCACTTATCTTCTTTTTTCCCTCCATTGGTTTCGCGAGATTTGGCATTTTCCCCTTGATTATGAGTTTCCATATATTGCGCTACCTTGGCTAAATACATTGTTGGACAACATGTTTGCGGTTTCTTTGAATTTCCTCCCTGGGCATGCTCTCAGCTGGGAACCACACGATGTTATGTTGATGGGTCCAAACATGCTATGCTATTTCTGATTTGCTAATTTTCCCTCGGTGTGTGTGTTTCTCATGCTCGGCAATGCGAACTTTCAATGGCCTCTTAGTTTGACCGCTATAGGATTTTCCGCAAAGTCTGTTTCACCATCGCTTTGAAGTAACTATTTCATTGAAGATCCTCTTTGATGATGTCTAGTTCTTTCTCGAGACCTCCACTCGTATTACAGAGCCTTCAAACACGGTACAATAAAGTCTTGATGGTTCCTCTTTCTGTAGATTGATGGTGGTTGGAATCGTGATTTATGTAATACCCCGTTTGAGTGGGTTTTCGGTATACAGATGTTTCTCACTCAGTGTCGGTCCTCTTCACCAATACGTCTGAGAATGGCAATTCGTTGTGGACTTTCTTCTCTATTGTGAAAGTGGTGGAAGGTCTCACGCTGTTGATGTGTTTCAGAAAGGCGTCTAGTTCACTATTCCCATGGTTCCATATTATGTATGTATCTCAACCAGAGTCGGGGTTTCTTGTGGGCTTCTTCAATGGTCAGAGTTTCAAACCACTCCATATATATGTTGGTTATAACTGGTGAATGTGGTTATCCCATTGGCAGTCCCTCATCGTGTGTTTCGCACACAGAATTCTAGTGATTCCATAATTTCTTCTATAGGTAAGTTCATTCTATTATCCAGGTCCCCGTCTTCGGATAGCTTCCTCTGTATGATTTGTAGTGCTTCTTCAATTGGAACATTGGTGTGAAGGCTTTTCACTTCGAAACTTCATGAAAAATTGTCAATTACCTTCAAACAAACATTCCTGGTTTGTTGAGAGGATTTTTTGGTGGAGAATTTCAGGAAAAAACATAAGGTAAGCAAAATATTCATACCACTGGGTGTTATGAATCTCTCGACAGGTGATAAATAACATCCAAATTCATGGAGAACATGTCATTTGGTTTCAAAAAAGTTTTCCAGATTTGGATAAGTTTTTATGGTAATTTTTCATATGTCCATATATTTATACAAGAGTAGGGGATAATAGTTCATAAGAAAGTTGACACAGTAGTATTGTACTTATAAACTTATAAGTTTAAGTGTCTGGAGTGTAATAGTGTTTATGTGGGACAATGTGGGACCGAAATTTTTCAAAACGGTATGCTGAATGTGAAAGATGTTAAATTGAATACAATTCTGCACATCTATGATCTTCCTTAAAAGGCTGTTCTAGGCTGGAATCAAAACCTCAGGAACCTCAGGAATCAAAACGCGAAAAAGGGGATAATTCTGTTAATGTATGTGGAAGAGCCCAAGAACATATTCAAATGCTGTGCAAAGAAAACATCAACAGTTATAATTTGTATAAAGTGCTTCTCGGTCTACCATGAAAGTTGCATAGCTCGAATTAAACCTGTCGAAATAGATGAAAGCAAAATAATCTGCTGTGACAGCTCAGGTATCTATGATCCATCGATGGAAAAATTTCAAAATGAAACAGAATGCCTGCAAAGAATTATTATGTAAATTGAAGATGAACATCAAGAATTGCGCAGCTGGAGGAAAAAACTAGCCAAAAAAAACCTCCAAAAGAAAACAACTCAAGTCCGACGAAAAAAAAATTACCAAATCGGTCTTGTTTAGTCACCAGTTTCAGATTAGCATACCCACATTCTCACAGGCAAACAAAATTCAAGTACTTGATTGAGTCAAGTGCCCTGTTATCACCTACAGTGATCACGGGGGTCACAAAATATTATTTTTATTGTTTCACATCTGCCAGGCGTCCCGTATCGGCTCACAATTTTTTTTCTTGTGGTTACGCATTTTTATATCTCCCTGTTGCGGAAGATAATTCAGCATCCCACTCTTTTTTCCTTCTCCAATTGCTTCTATTCCTTCTGTTGTTCAAGTGTCCGGAGTGTAATAGTCTTCATGTGGGACAATATGGGACCAAAATTTTTCAAAACGGTATGCTGAATGTGAAAGATGTTAAATTGAATACAATTCTGCACATACTCTATGATCTTCCTTAAAAGGCTGTTCTGTTGTTCCTTATCTTTGAGTGTGGATTTTGTTAACGGTCGTTTATGTTGACTAATCCCTGTACATTTTCCTCATTAAACTATTACAATAAGTTGCTTCATCATTAAATTAGCTGTGCTACAACAGGTTGAGGGTTCAGTAACTTATTCTGAAAGAAGGCGTGAATAATGGCGGCGGCTCAGAAGAAATTGATCCAGACTATGATGATTTCTGCAAAAAGGACGCCATTGCTCGTGATATTATAGTTCAGTGTGTTGCTGACAATATATTGGAAACAATCATGGTTAAAGACACTGCTGAGGCGATGGTGAATTCGCTCAAATCTACATTTGTCAAGTCGGGGATATCAAGCTAGGTTCAGTTGCAGAAAAAGTTGAGGAACATGCATTTTGATGAAAAAACCTCTCTTGGTGATTTTTTGATCGAGTTCGAGAGAACGTATCGTGATTTGAAAAATGCTGGAGGTAAAATGGACGACCAAAAAGTTATAGTTCATCTTCTGTCAGCGATGCCTGAAGAATGTCAAGCAGTTGTGACGTCAATGCCTGTCTTATTTAATGCTGATCCATCCAATGTCGAGCTTGATTTTTGTGGCTGTGAAAGCTGTCACGAATACTATGTTGGTCAAACTGGACGGTATCTCAAAACACGAATTTCAGAACACATGGGAATATAAACACTCCCACAGCTCTCGTTGAACATGAAAAAGAATATGGACACACTTTTTATTTTGATCATTCAACTATTCTAGATGTTCAACCATATTTATCCAAAAGATTTTGAGCGAAATGATACATAACCTCAAATGCGATAACGTTAACACTAGAAGAGATATCGATGGCCTAATACTGCATACTTCAATTTGATAAGTAAAATACCGGAATACCCTTTTTTCATTCTTTTTCTTTCTGTCATTGATTAAAAAACAGACACCACCTCATCAGACTCACACCACACACACCACAATATTTTAAGTGAAATCCAGTTTGGTTGTCAAAGCAATAAAAACACGCACGATGCTATCTTTTCGTTTCTTTATGATATTTACTACAAGTTTAATTCTGGTAGTGCAGCAGCTGCGGTCTTTTGTTATCTTTCTAAGGCATTTGATTGCGTTGATGATAAGATCTCGCTAAGAAAAATTCACCAATAGGTATGGCTGCAGAGAAATGACGCTCAAATGGTTTGAATCCTACCTTTCAGGAAGGAGTCAAATGGTAAGAGCAACAGGACTTTCAGAAAAAAAAAAGGGAAATTTTGTGTGGTGTTCCACAAGGATCAGTTTTGGGCCCCATCTTATTCTTATTTATGTCAATGACATTGCAAATTTGAGTATTTCAAGGAAATTTCACTCTCTTTCGCTGATGACACGACGATATTGTGGAACAACAAAAACTCAAATGATTCACACAATGCAATATCTACTGATATGAAAACAATCAAGGAGTGGTGTGATGCTAATTTGCTATCCTTCAATATCACTAAAACAAACATTTTATCATTTAGATGTGCTCTTGATGACCTGTCATTCGGTGATGATAAATTTACGAGACAAAATGTGCATATTTGAATTCAGCTCATTATTATTATTATTATTATCATTATTATTATTATTATTATAAAGCCATTCGTTTGTTTATTGTCGTTTTGTGTTGGTGTAGTCTCGGAAGTTTTGGTTGTTTGCAATGTTTTGTATTTTTTTCAAATATGTATATATGTATCTAATATGTCAGATGGTTTTTGAAATAGTAATATTATCAACACGAAAAAACTACTTTTCGATGAGTAATTTAATTAAGAACTCATTATTTATTGTGAAATCGAAACCTTGTGAAAGGTACGTTTATGATAATTAATTGGTACAGAGCCCTGAAGAAGAATTTGAATAAATTCGAAATCTCGGCAGAAAAACAATTGTTATTTTGAAAAAAAAATTGATCCTGTTATCCAACCAACCTTTTTTCAGAATTATTATTGATGTTTCATATCTGCCAGGTGTCCCCTGAAGTCTCACACATTTTTTTCCTCTTAGTCACGTATTTTTATATATCTTTGCTGCGAAATATTTTTCAGCATCTCACTCTCTGTTCTTCAATTGTTCGAGGAAAATCATTTGTTCTTCTTTCCTTCTCTTTCATGTTCTTTGCGTTCATCTTTTTGTTTTCTCTTCCATTCCAGTCTCTTTTATTCTCTAGATCTATCGTCACCATTCTCTAAAATTGAAATATCTCGAATGGTAGTTTCATAGATCGTCATCTCCAGTACATTTTCAAAATACGACAAACAAGCCATTCGTCAATCGTCAGGAATGAAGTCACAATGATACCATTGAAATTGCCTTTCAATTATTTACAAAAATTCCTGGTGAAACAAAATATAAATTCTATACTGAAGTGGCACTCCAAGAATATTCTCGAAAAGCTTCTTCCTCACAGCGCTAAATAGTTTGCAAACAAAACTCATACCATAACAGTGAGTAAAAGTATCCCAAACAACCTCTGCTCTCAAAGTTTCGAGCTATGCCATCCGATCTTTTGTCAACTCCCTGCATTACTTTATGTGAACTTTCTGATTATCACCAATAGTTCTCATATGTCGAGTCCTAACTTTCAACTAAAATAAAAATAATTCAGGGTCCAGTTGCCAGGATTCCAGCATGTTTATATGGACTCGGGAGTAACTTTAGCTGGCTTTCCGATGTTTATTTGAGCTTTTTCAGGTTTGTTGAAAGTTCGTTTAACTTCTGTAATTGGAGTGGACATTCTCTCGTTCTTTATCTATCTACAGAGAGAGTTTTTTCTAATACTACTTGAAAATTAATGGAACATATTCTCTTTGGAGTGTTAGATATCGTCTATACTCCGAGGAAAAAACGGTGGATCCAATTCAATTTCCTGGATGAAATAAGGAGCAAGAATGTGAAATGGCATATGTTTGTATGCTCCAAAGAGGCATTTTTGCAGTTCATTTGTGATTGATACTCGATACTTCATCAGAGCAGCACGAGATGCATCTCCAAGATATCTCTTAAAAGACCGAAGGAAATTTTTAACTTCAACAGTACAGGAGTAAATGCAGAAAATAAAAATGTTCTTCTACTTGCTGAAGGATGAAAAAATGTTCAGTGTAATGTCATCACTGCAACTTTAAGAACTTTTTACGCTTTCCAGTCCCTTTTTTATGACACCCACTTGAACATCATCATTTCATGTGCCACTTTGCTGAATGTTCTTGGCTTCAACTTTCTCATATTAATGCAAATTTCATTCAGGCTGTGATTTTCGTGATAAAGTGCCTCAAACCAGCATAAAAATATAATTCTATTTTGTTCAATTGTTTCCTCAATAGACCTCGTTCAATGAGTTATTTTGTAGATATTTCTTCATTTTATTTCTTAGGTGACCTCTTTAACAAGGTTTTCTCCAGTCGTCCAGTCATTTTAGGTCGATTTAGGCCTGTATTTCGAAAAGTTGACGTACCCAGCTGTAAATTTGTATAAACTTTGTATTTTGGCATCATAAAAGTATTCTTAAAATTCACATATAATTCGACGGCCACAACTTCAAAAATTGAGGAGTCAAATGTCAAAAAAAAACGACTTTTTGCAAGTTTTTTGCCAATATCTCGTTTCGAATGGGTTTTATGCTAATTGTTGTAGAGAATTAAATTTTCTACAACTTTTGTTTCAAACATTTCTGAAATAGATTAAATAGATTAAATATTATTTGAAATCAACTGGTTGTCCCGATCGAAATCAGCTCATTTGAGGTTTATAAATCATTACTCAATAAATAATTTTCATTTTTTATCAACAAATACATTATATTTGAATATTTCTTTCATTATTGAACCGATCTATGAATTCAATAATGCAATTTATTCCTGTATTTTAAAAGTCATTGAGGGATATATTTTAATTACATTTTAATTGTATTTTCCTTTACGGTAATTGCATTTTGAGAAAAAAATGATTTAGTAAATCTTGTTTAAAACTTCTAAACTCTGAAATTCTTTTATAACTTCAAAATTTATACCTGGCATCCTATTCTCTTGAACAAGAAATTTTCATTAAACGCCCCTGATTTTTACAGCTGCAAGAAGGCGACGACGATGAAAAAGAAGAAAATTGAAATTAAAACTCATTATTTTTTAAATTATTTTATCTGTTTTTTTAATTTTGACATTCACAAATGTATCAAATGAGATTTTTTAATAAAAATATCATTTGAAATTCTATTTCTTTTCTATTCATTTTTATTTATATGAAAATAATTACTTCAGATAAAATTTGAATTATAATGTATTATAACTACACGGGCAGGTAAGTGTTAATTAATAAATTAACAAATAGTCCATAAATTTATGACATTAAAAATAAAATAAATACAACAAATATTAATAAATTGATACTTATTCGAAAATAAATAATTAATGAAGAAAATATTTAAATATAATGTATTTGTCATTGAGTTATCATTCATAAACCTTGAATTAGCTGATTTCGATCGGGACAACCAGTTGATTTCAAATACTATTCAATCTGCGCTCGCGCTGCCCTCTATCCCAAAAACGATTCAACGTATGAACAAATATTGAAACAAAAGTTGTAGAGACTTTTATTCTCTACAATATTGATTATCAATACAATTAGCATAAAAACTCATTGGATATTGGCAAAAAACGTGCAAAAAGACGTGCAAAAATTGGGGCTCGTTTTGAACCCCAATTTTTGAAGTTGCGGCTGTCGAATCATATGTGAATTTTGAGAATACTTTTATGATGCCAAAATACAAAGTTTATACGAATTTACAGCTGGGTATGTCCACTTTCCTAGGCAAACCCCTAAAATGACTGGCCTACAGGAATATTTTACTAGTATTGTTTATGTTTCATTTCATGGTCACTTAAGTGAGTTGATAACCTTATCAGTTTTGTCGTTGCGTGTGATTTGTTAAGGGACACAACACAAGCTCTACAGGAAAGTCCTAAAGGAACTCCAAGAGCGTTGAAATTGAACTTGAATCGCTGGGGATTAATTTATACAGAAAAAAGTTCTCTGGAAGTTTACTCCACATTAACGCAGTTCTCCAAATGTGAGAGTTTTTGAACAGTAAAGTTCAAAGTGTACTGAGTTGAACTCAAAACTATGAGCAGCTGTAGCTCTTGATGGAATCAAATGTGCCAAGTCACTTGAACACCTTCCGTGGAAGTATCTTTGAAATAGTGACAATCTCCATTTTCCTATGTTTCAGACTACCAGGGTTGCAAGCGATATTCCAAAGAAGATCTGATCTGAGCTTTACGAAGCAACAAAAGTTGCTGAAGTGTGTACAGTATTCTGATTCGGAACAGTGTTCTAAGCTTTTGAGAAGAAGCCTTTGCAATTCCAACTTCATGATTGTGCAAGACATATTGGTGTCCATTTTAACCTTCAGTAAAATCATCGAAGCAGAAAGCGGAATTGTCTGTCCTGACATTGTGACCCTATTTATATTCACCAGTTTTGATGTCCTCCCAGATCCATCTATGATATTAGGCTTTCTGAAAATTCAATCATTTTTGAGGCCCCAAATCAATTTCTTTTTGCTAGATTGAATATACTAACACCAGGAATACTGACCAAAGCATTATGTTCATGCTCTAGTCACATGTTCAGTTTTTTGATGTCTGTATATTAAGTGTTCCATACTATGGATTAAGGCTTGTAATTGAATCAACAAAGTATCTTTCTTTCGATTCTTTGAAGCTTGGAAGAAAATTAGGCCGCTGTTGCCTCCCCATTGTTGAGAAATGTGAAAGGGATGAATTAAATAGTGATTCAATGTTTAGAGTTTGGAGAATGTAATATTCAATACCAACATCTTTGTAAAATACCTCCCTAATCTGTTAGTCAGGTGTTAGAAGTAGCTTGTTTCATTTTTGGTCACCAAATCAAAGATGGATATGTTTTCATATCGACAAAATGGTTTAGACTTTCACGGTTGAGGTTTTCAGTGTCGTTGCTTTTCAAGTTTGAAAGCCGTGGATTTTTGGAATTTCTTCCTAACGTTTCGCTGGGGCGAGTGGCTAGCTTCTTCAGAATTTTAACCATCATGACTTGCTGTCCGATGAGTCATTGATCACGGCTCTCTCCACGGCTTTCAAATTCGAAAGCAATTCATCATAAAACATTGTCAATCACCTTCAAACAAAACATAAAAAAATAATATTTGGACACTGCTCTTCATTATAACGTTAAAACTGATACAGGCTCAGATACATTATTGAAAGGCCTTTCAAATTGAATATCACTGCACTGATATTCTTGATTGGGAATCCTTAAATATTATTTTTGGGGGGGAGCTGTCTGACTTGTCCACTTAGTACAAGTCTCCAGAAAACACTGCAGCCTCTTGGGCTTATTGCGTTTATTCTTCCATCTTCTCATGACATCCGTTCCATCAGTCTCGTTCCCTGTACTAGTTTGTACAGGTTCCGTGTTGGATGTTCGTCATATTCTTCTGGGCGTAGTTTTGTACGTCCATATATAGTCTGCCTCCTGTAATTCAGTGCCTCATATTCACATAAGATCTGTAGAGCTGTTTCTGTCCCTTCGTTGCATAATCTGCAGCTTAGGTCTCCGTTGTACAGCCCCATTTTATTCAGGTATTCTCTAAGCGGTTAGTAATCCTGTAATTATTCTGAGCCAATCCCTACTATATTGAAGTAGTTTTTCAGTTCTTTTCTCGGACGGTTCCCTAATGAAGGTTCTACTGTGTTTGTTGCTAGGTACTTTTTTCCAGTACTCTGTGTGCTTTTTATTGGTCCATGTCCTAATCTGGTTTCGTACCAATGATTTTGGTACCCCCAGAGCTGGTTCAGGACCTATATATGAAGTTGATGATCCGCGTCTAGCGCATTCATCAGCTTTATCATTACCTGTGATTCCTGAATACCCTGGCACCCGGTACAAAGTTCATTTGTTTCTGTTTGCAAGTTCATTCAGTTCTTCATGGCATTTCCAGATCAGTTTTGATGTAACCTTCGGGTTTGTCAGAGCCCCTAGTGCGCTCTTGTTGGCTGTGAAAATATTGATCCGCTCATTTCTTTGAGGTCTCAATTTAATAAGCCTTGCACACTGTAAGATAGCATACACTTCCGCTGAAAGACGGATGTGTATAGTCCTAGCGGATAGCTGTGGTTTAGATTTCTATCCTCTCGGTATATTCCAGCTCCCGTTCCATGTTTGGTCTTCGATCCATCTGTATACCAGGTGTTTCTTCCAAACATGTTTTCGGGATGACTAATGGTCTTCCACTCTCCACGGCTTATGATTTTGGCCGTGAAGTTTGTGTTAAAGTTGTACTTCAGTGTCATGTGGTCCGTGCACATATTCAATATGTGCTCCTCCACTTGTTCCGAAATTTCTGTTCGCTCCGTTCTTTTATAGTTCGGTGAGTTTTCCAGTCTGAATTGGCCCAGCCTGGCCTCCTGGTTACTTATAGGGAGAGGGTGACGAAGTCAGCCACCCTCTCTTACGTAGAACTCTTATCCACCAAAAACTCAATCTGAAGTGTTCTGCGGTATTTTTACAATATCAACATCAAATGATTCATTCATCCTAGCTCTTTCAACTGGAATGCACTTAATGCTTCGACATGTTCTGAAAGTAAATTTCTCTTTGTTAGTGAACTGTTAGATTCAACTAACTGATCTTCGAATGACCATATTTTTTGAGTCAACACAGTGATTACGAAGTATACAAAATAGTTTTCTGAAAACTTGAGGAATGAGATAAAAAAAATTCACAACATTCAGTAGAAATATATCCGAAACGAAAGGGGTATAAAAAGGTTTTCACGAATAACGATGCCTAAAAGTCCTATATCCTTCTCATCCCTACATTTAAAATAGCGATCGTAAAATGTTACGACTACCATCCGTAGGTTGGAAATTGCATCAACAATATTACCCACCTCCAAATCGATCTCTGTATGAGAGGTATTGGAGACGATTGGATTGCCAACAGTAAATTGGATAGTACGCGACACATATTCACGGAATTCTGCAGACCTGGAATATGGAGTCGACTCAACTAGACACTCCATACTGTTCGTACAAATGTATGCAAATGCAGTAGTTGCATCTGAGATAAAACGTGTGTGTGCATAAAAATACATTCCAAGAGTTTAAAAGCTTCTCAGATGTACAACTGCCACAGTAAAATGGATGGATCCGGATATTTGAAGTTATCCAATAGAGTACATCTCACATTACAACCACTATACTATGATTGAATATTATGAAACATGACTACATAATTACGGAAGCGCAGAAGGGGCAACATATTTTTATTATTTGTTTCTTGAAAATTACGACTTTGAATCTCGAAATTTCGACTTTTATCTCGAAATTACGAGTTTGAATCTCGAAATTTCGAAATTACGACTTCAAACTCGAAATTTTGACTTTGATCTCGAAATTACGATTTTTTTCTCGAAATTACGATTTTTTTCTCGAAATTTCGACTTTTAATTTGAAGTTTGAAGTTGCAATTTCGAAATTACGAGATTAAAGTTGAATTTCGAGACGGAGTGATTCAAGATTAGAGCATTCTAGGAGCGGTGCCTGTGCAAAAGAAGCTATCCACGTTGGATTTGAATCGCTGGAAATTAAATCCATTTGGGAAACTTTTTCAGGAAGCTTCTTCCACATAAACGCAGTTCTCCAAATGAAAGAGTTTTCAAACAGTGAAGTTTGAGGTGTAGTGAGTTGAACCACAAAACGATGAGCAGTCACAGTCTGTCGTGTATTTCTGATATGTCCGCTATTGATAGAATCAAATGTGCCAAATTACTTGAAATATTTCCATGAAAGTATATATTAGAAGAGAGATAAATCCCCAACTTTTCTTCGATCTTCCAGACTATCAAGGTTGCAGGTGTCTCCAATCAGGCTCGTCTGGATGGAATTCAGTAGCTTCAGGGTATGCTCAGAGGGGAAACTCCAAAAGTTGCAGAGGTGTGTACAATTTTCTGGTTTGGAAGTACCTTGTGCAATTCTAGCAACATGATTGTGCCAAGACATATGGATGTCCATTTTAACCCTCAACAAACTTATCGAAACAATAAGCGAAATTGTCTGTCCCGACATAATTATATTTGGTTCCGAAACATTTATCTTTCTGAAGAAAACCGATGCCTGGGTTTTTGTGGCGTTGAATTGAACCTGGTTAGTTTCACCCCAATTTGAAATCACTTCCTCCTCCTCCTCATTAAGATATGCAACCTTCTGCTGTCGATGAAGATGTGCATCCGCAGCTGATGACCTGTTATCCAAATGGAATGACGAGACAAGTGAATTATTTGACGTGTGAGGTATAACAAAACAAATCACTATATATTGTTTTTTTTTTTTCATTGGTCTACAGAAAATCCGCGAGAGCATCTGTCTATCTTTCAAGGACAGATATTCGAAGTAATGGTCACAGATAATGTGGAAATTGGACAACTGTGTAAAATAATTCGATATTCATTATATTGAATTCGTGACTTGCGATAAGCATGTCATGCAAATCATAATCGTTAATTATACCATACAATTTTGATTGACAGGAATATATTTTAGGTGCAACTGAGGAGCAATCAAGCTCGAAATAAAATATTCACAAGTATGTGAAGATCATGCGTAGACGTTATTTCCAAATACAATCCGGAAGAAGAAGCCATACCGAAACTTCTACTTCTACAACGAATTACACGAAGAAAAAGTATTTTCGAAACAGAAACTTCCATATGAACATTGAATTATACGATAAACACTTTTTCCTATTTATTTTGTACTCCAAACATTTGTTATGGGATCGAATCAGATAGTATCCATAGGAATGCTACACAATATAATATATGAAAGAGATGACGATATAAAAATTCCCAAGAGGGGACCACGCTCTTTGAATCTCTCCGATACTCATTCCGTTTTTCTCTGCAGCGATTACCTCACACGTGTCTCTCTCCCACTCACTGAAGTTTCACAAGGTTCCGTACGGATGTTATGAAAGTTGCAAATAATTTAGCGACATGAGGAAACATATGGGATTTTGTACACGGAGTCGCTTTGTTCATCGACTGATTTGGATTTTCCGCTGTACGCGCGGTAGCTACTGATTGGTCGACTGTATGTCGGCAAAAGTGGAGGAGTGGGCTCTGAAGGTCTAAGGCCCAATTCACACAGAGTGGAAGGCTGGCAGAGACGAGGCGCAGACCTTCGTCCCTTCCAATCTGTTTGAACTGGGCCTGAGGTCCAAAAATCGCCAAAATGGACCTGAACAAACTTGCATGTGTTTTTCCATAAGGAATGTCGTAGAACTCCTATAGCTATATTACTCACTCACATGGATCACTATGTTGCTAAATGGTATACTTCGAAGCTTCAGAATAAGACACACCTCATTACCTCATTAGCAACTTATATCTGAATAATATCACAAGATATCTGAATAATATCACAAGATATTATTCAGATATAAGATGAAGCACCCAATTCATTCCTAACATTACAAGTTTATCAAAGAGTGTAATTCTCACGGCCTCAGATATTTATGTCAAAGATATTTCCCAGGCTACAAGTCTACAGGTTTTCATGCCTGAAGTTCGTCTACCACTGCGGTGGACTTCTCAAAGGCGATGAGGTAATGGACGAAGTGCTCGAGTTTTTCTCGAGCACTATTCTTTGCCTCTTCCTTTTTGTTGGAATGGTCCGTGTGCTTCTGAATTTCTATTGCCTCTCTATATATTCTTGGATAGACAATCAATCAATCAATTTATTCAATTCAGATACATATTCTTGTCTATAATGGATATTAGCATATCTTTAATGATAATTACAGTGATTTGAAACAATAAATAAATAACAATAAATAAGTGGGTGGTTTCAGTTCTTGGGAAACGCCTAAGCAAAGCTTGTGTTGTATATTTTCCCAGATCTGAACACAACTATGAATGTGAGAAAACACTATTAATTCCTTTCAGTAAGAAATAAAACTGTATATTAAAAAAAACAATAGAAAGCAATGATCAACCCGAAAAAGGATTGAATCAGATAATCAGGCGAAGCGAAGGCAGGTCTGAGTGAGATAAAAAAAAATTCAGATATGATTCAGTGAATTGATTCAAATATTTCTTTCAAAAAATCAAAGTTGTGATCAACGAATAATCTAATTGTTTTCTTGCGTTCATTATTCTTTTTCATATTTCTTAGTTCAATGGAAACTTGATTGATAAGTTTCGGTCCAAAGTAATTAACAAATCTTTGGGTATATACGTTTTTATAAAAAAGAACAAAAATTGTTCTCTCGGATTTGGCTCGAGTGTCGTGTATCTGTGTCAAATATGAGAGAGGCGAGTTCAACGTCCATTGTACACAATTATAGGTGTATAATTTTCTGATATTGAATAAAAGAGCCTCCTTATATGAGCTATCAGTTGGATGTTTTCTATCTTTTTTTAATACTATTTCAAGCAATGTATTTTGTATCACTTGAAGATTATGTAAGTGTGTTTTATTGAAACCACCCCAAACAATAATACAATACCTTATAACTGATTCAGACAATGCATCATATGTCACCAGTAATGAATGTTTATTTAGTTTGTTTCTGAAGAATTTAAAAATAAGTTTTCTGAGTATTTTCACGAGAAAATCTACATGTTTGTCCCAGCGTACATGTTAGTCAAGCATCACTTCCAGACATTTCATTGTATCCGTTTTCTTTATACGTGAACAAGAACAAAGTAAAGGATTGTTGACGAAAAGGTTAGAAATTTTGTTTTGTTGATGATAAGACTCAGGAGACCGAATGTTGAATCCAATTTGTGCTTTTGCATAAGTAGAGACCCATGTGTTACCATAGAAAATCAGTGCCGTATAATCGGCAAATAAAACAATATCACCATCAAAGTCCTTCAGGTTGTAAATGCTGTTAATATATATAAGAAATAAATTTGGTCCCATGACAGTGCCCTGGGGAACACCCATGGCGACTGGTTGTGTCTGGCTATAAGTGTCGTTTATTTTGACCCTTTGGGCTCGATCTTCTGAATAATCAGTTAAAAGTTCTAGAGACTGACCCCTCACTCCCACATTTCCTAACCTCTGTAACAAAATATCATGATTGAAGGTGTCGAAGGCTTTGGCCAAATCTAAGTATACCGCTAGACATTTTTTTCTCTTCGTTAGCTTCATTCAGTATTTTATTCACTGAGTGAAAAAACGACGTTTTCGATTGACATATTTTCTCTGAATCCATATTGGCAAGGTGATAGAATTTCATGCATTTTTCAAAAAGTTTCGCAAAGTTATTAATTACCGATATAGGTCTATAGTTTGTTACAAGTTTTTCGTTTCCGGATTTGAAAATAAGCATTGTGATGGCATCTTCGAAATTATTTGGAATCAAGCAATTTACAAAACATTGGTTGAATATATGACATGTGGGATCAAGAAAGTATTGGTGACATTTTTTTCATCAAATAAACAGGTTCTCTATCAGAGCCAATAGTTTTGAGTTTTATCGATTATTTGTGTATCTTCGAATGAAATAATGTGAGTGCCTTCTTTGATTTGTATGCCCACAGGTGATTCATCGCTTTGCCTGAGGCGACAATTTCTCTTGTGTTCAGAGAAACGAATCCCTATACTTGTTCTGTGGTTCCAATGTAGATCAATTGGCAGCTATACGGGATCCGGTTCACTATTAGCAACACCCTGTAGAACATGAACTCTCCTATTGTTTCTCACAAGTAAATGCATTATTTCATCCTCGAATCGAATATAAATGAGTTGTGATTAATTTTCAATATCTGTTTCCTTCGTATGAATAGAAATTCTTAATTTCCTTCTACACGTCGAAAGAGAATGGTCCACAACACACCAATGATGTTCTACGAGTGAAGCACACAAACTACACTCTCAGCACTGAAATTTACCCCAAAAATTCATCTTCAAATCGAGACGACTTTCGGAAAAGTCACATGTGACTATTTAATTGGCATAGTTCATCAATGGAAATCAAGTGACCAAAGATATGAACAAACTTTCATGAAAAAACTATGATTGAAGAGATTTATTAGGGTAGAGTGATACTGTACCACAATATATGTTTTGAATGTTCGTCATCATGGACAGTAACAAAAGAAAAATATTGAAGATTTCTTTGCTGAGAAAAAAGCTCAGCTTACGGTCATGAAAAGTGTGTAACTCCAACTCCTAATGCAAATAAGCAATGAATATTTTTAGTGATTGTTTTCCCACATTAACATTCAGAAAGGCAAAGTGATTTCATATTTATACATTGATAGATTCATCCGTTAATATATGGAAGAAAATCATAATGGAGAAAAGAAAATGGATTGTTTCCATCCAGACAGTCACAAATTAGCAGCCTACAATTCAATGTTGCATAGAACATTCTCACTGCCCTTGTCTGCTAACAATCTAGCTAGAGAAATTGATATAATTACACGATAGGTCATAATAATGGTTTCAACGCAGATACTATCCAGAAGTTAGCCAGAATACAAAGCCGTAAATTCACTTACAGATTTATAAACCCTCAGGTCAAACAACCAGAAATCTAGAAATCGGTAACTCTAACATATTTTGGAAAAAGAACAGAGATAACTGCGGGTTTCTTCAGATAAAACAATGTGGAAGTTGCTTCCAGACCACATGTCAGGTTATCTGATTTCCTTCACAATGCCAAAGATACGGTAGACAAGTTGGAGAAATCTGGAGTTTATAAGCTCAAGTATCCAGATTGTAATAGTGTTTATGTGGGACAACGTGGCCGAAATGAACAAAAACGGTATGCTGAACATGAAAGGTCCTTCAGAAAAAAAAAAAATGAATGGACGTTTTCAAACCATTTCTTGGCATGCGGTCACAAGTTCCCGAATCTAAACGATACGGAAATTTTGCACTATGCAAGGAAGGGTTGCAAACTCTATCATGAGAATCCTTGGAAATTCACAAGCATAAACATTGCGGTGCAACCTGTTGAATGATCAGATCGATTTAGTTTATTAACCGGTTTTCAAATTAGCAAATCCGCATTGTCGCTAGTAAACAAAATTCAGGTACTCAATTAAGCCAAGTACCTCTGTCATTACCTACAGTGGTGCTATATGAGGGCTAATGTAATCAATCATTATTACTCTGAAGTATGAGTTTGAAAATGTCCTTTTAGGACGAAACTGCAGTAACGTTAGTTACAAATAAAAGTGGTTGAAAACATAAAAAGTTTCAATTCTATTTTCTCCATTATGATTTCATATTGGTGCTTTACATTTCTGAACACATAACAAATCACCGCTGTTTTTGCTGCAGCTCTTTCGGTGACGATATAATAACCAGACAAGTCTTGAAAAGGTACACAATTCATGTAGCTTCTACAAGCGACTAACGAAAGTCATCGAAAATATCATGAAGACAAGGAAAGTTCGATCGAACGTCAACTAGAGTGAAAACCACACTTCATCGATAAAAGTTCGATTGAAGTAGCCTGATCGATTGTCACACGGCAATAGTGGTGGTCGTTAAAGAGTCGACATCTGCGTAAGTATTCATTTATCAACTTCTTCACGCCATTGTCGAATTCTTATCTACTGTCCAAGCTCAGCAGGTTCTTGCTCCTGATCTTAATAGATATATCTCGAACTAAACACTGCTCTAATTGAGTTTGTTGAAAATGGAAGGTTGGAATGGAAACTATATTACCACTCTATTTCTAACGAAATGTTGATTTGGAAATAGTGTTATTTATGCTGGAAAATATGGAAAATCGTAAACACAATAACTTAAAAACGAAATAAACATATGGAAGTTACGATTCCTTCATGGAACATATTTTTACGGGCGACACTCTCACATATGCATGGAAAACGGTTTGTTGAATATTCAAGGAAATAACACATTAGAGTGATGTATCTTTTATCTGTCTCCATTTCCATAATGGAAACCATTACTCGCGCAGAGCATAAAGGCTGTGAGACCAACATAATTTCTTCCACTACTTGATTCCATTCCATTCAGAGCTCGTTCATTGAATTCGTGACGTGATTCTCCGTTCAGCACACATATCAAGAAATGAATTATCAAGGCGTCAGTTCATGTCTGGGATGCTGAAGAGCGCAAAAAATAATTGTTTCGTTAATCTCAAATGTAGAAGGTGTCCCCTTCTAACTTCTGAACAGTGTAACATTTCATGTTTCCACTTATCAATTCATACTGTTTGCGAGGCAACCCGAATGTAAAGAAACCCCATTTCAACAGAGTTGACTTTTGTAAGAAAAATAGATTTTTGAAATAAAAAAAAAATTATTAGAATAGTGTGAAATATTTATTGAGAAAAGTTGCGTGTAGTAATGATTACGCATTTGATACAATAAAACAATAAAGGTTAGGTTAGATCGGAAGTGAGTGAGTCTATTCGACCCTCCACCGCAATCCGCAAGAGTTTATTGTGGCTCACACATATTCACACTAGTTTCTTAACGAAGCCGATTAGTTTGCCGATGCGAGGGGTCTTTCAGGTCAGATGGTAAGAGTACGGCTCTGCGAACTCTAAAAACCTGATTCGGTCCCAGCAGGGCAGAAACAAGGTATATGCTCTGCTGTTCCATAATTTTCCAAACAACGGCAACACACTATCTTCCGACAGTCTAAGTCTCTGTATATGATGATTCAAATGACAGTGACCTGTCAGAAGGCCTGTTAAACGTAGTTCATCCCTACTATTGTCCAACAACTGTTCGGTACCAAGCTTCGAAGGGTGAATAATCGCTTTGAAGTGAGCCAATCCTGGAAGATTCTGCCCGAATTCCATAAATCTTCTTGCCATCCAGGTATTCATTATTTGTTTAGCAAATCCTGAAACGATACCAATGACAGGTTCTGGTACAATGAAGCTGCTTGCAGCACCCTCCTTTGCAAGGGAGTCAGAAGCCTCATTGTCTTCCAGGCTAGTATGGCCAGGAGTTCAGACCAGAGACAATCTTTTAAGGATTCCTATCAAGGAAAGTCGAGGAGAGCTTTCCAACGACGCTTGACTGTTCGAGAATATTTTTATTGACTTGTGTATGAGTTTAGATTCTTCCAGTCTCTCCGTACACGATTCAATAGCGTAAATTTCCGCTTGGAATACAGTCGCATAGGTTCCTAGACAGGTTGATCTCTCTGTCTTGGGTCTGCGACTGAAAACAACAGTACAGAACCGGAAGGTGTTTTATCCATCTGGGAACCAATAAGTTCTTCCGGAAAATCCAGTCTTCTCTACTCGGGAATAGTATTCTATAAGGCAGTTCGTAGTTGACAGTTGGAGGCATAAAGTCAGAGGTCATTTCCAGAATGCTGTCACTTCCACTGTCAACCATCAGTCTGTTGCACTCTGCATTGAATTGATTTGTGCAATTGACAATGTGCACAAGTATATATTTGCAGTCCATCTAGCCTCTCCCTTCAGAAAAATGTGGAGAGGAGGTAGATCTAGTAGGATCTTCATGGCCGCTGATGGTGTGGTACTGATGGCACCACTGCTGACCAGACAAGCCTGTCTCTGTGAGCCAAAGAGCTTTGCCTGGGCTGTTTTCTGTAACGCCTTGGGCAATCAGCTAATCGCACCATAAGTGATCATTGGTCTGACATTCATCGCATAAATCCAATGGATTTGTTTGGGACTTAAACCCAAGTTTCACCACATATCCTGTCCATAGGGACATTATGCTTTTTTCTAAGTAAGCGTTCCAGGTGAGTTTTTCATCAAGAATAATGCCAAGATATTTCACTTCCATTCCAAATGGAATGACCTCACCGTTGAGGGAAAATGGCCGTAGATCGTCCAATTTTTTCCTCCTGGTGAAGAGAATTATCACAGTTTTGCTGGGGTTGATAGACATTAGCTTGCGGATCTACTTTTCTCCTGTCGAGGGCATCAAGTAGACTATATATCAGGAGCGACCACAGAACGAGAGATAGTAGTCCACCTTGAGGGCAGCTACTGGTGACCCTGAACCTGGGGGCCTCGGCTTGATGAGTCGTAGTTGTAGTTCTGTTCATCAGCATGGCAAAGATCTAGCCAGTTATGGTCGATTATATACCTTTCCTAGCAAGAGATGATCCTATAGATTCATGTACTGCATTATCGAATGCTGCTTCAATATCGAGAAATATAGCAACCGTGAACTCCTTGTTGTCAAGGGATTGGTAATTTTTCTCTACAAGGTTGTTAAATGCTAAATCTGTCGATTTGGCGGTTACATAAGCATACTGATAGTTATTCAGGGGGATGCATATAATGCCACCCGCCTGATGTGTCCGTCCAGTATTCTCGCAAGTCCTTTCAACAGAAAGGATGTAAGGCTGATTGGTCGTACGATTTAGAGTGTGGGTCTTTCCGACCCACTTTAGGTATATATATCACCTTTGCTGCCAAACCAACTGAGTGGTATATAATTCACGCCAGACTAGCTCTATACAATTTTATGAGAATAGGTAAAATTATTTCCAGTCCGTTTTGAAGAAGAGCTGGAAATATACCATTCTCTCCAGGAGATTCGAAGGGATCAAACGACTTGATAGCCCATTCAACTGCCGGTGCTGTGACAACCTCCTTGACGACCTCCCTATTGTTTTTTTGGGCGTTTAGTACCCTCGAAGATGGAAAGTTGTTGTTATCTGGTACGCAAATACATATTCGAATATAAATATCAAATCTTTTGGTACATGAGCATGAAGAAACATCCTCTCAGTTATCTCAAAGGTGCGATATCGTTTCATCCTTTTTTTGAAAGGGACGTATGCCTCTCCACTCACAAGCGTTTTTGGTGAAATTGATGACAAGTTGAATTCTTTCCATGTGCCAGTATAGGGGTGTCTGCAGTATGCTGTGTGATGTCCAGTCTAAACATTTCACTGTTATTCGGATGTGCACATAGATTATAATGACAATTAGTCACATTGTCTACTGCTCATATATCATCCTTCTAGAGGAAGTTTAATGACAACATTCAGTTTGTCTCTAAATCTTTTCTTTCCGGTGGAAAGAATCTCTTCAAATGAATTACTGAAATACGAGGAACATTATGGATTGCATTTTCTGCTTTCCTCTCAACTCGAACACGTCGATTTTTCATCTCCATCTGAAGTTTTCTCTCTTGTGAAAGAATTCGAGCATTGCGACAAACTCAGTTGGTCCACTTCATCGTGGATTTTATATGACCAAGAAAATCATCTACAATTTTGGAGTTTTACATCCTCAAATATCTGAGTCATGACTCTAGTAAACTTCCGCGGTTGCTCAATTTCACGTCAATCTTCGTTAGGATTGGTTTAGGTTTCCCATTAATTGTATTAATGTCCTCATGTAAACTTTATAGAAGATAACAAAGGAACTCCTGAAACGAGGGGCGAAACTTTTAATCCGACTTCTTGAATTTACTGTATTTCTACTCTGTGAATCTTCTGATCGAAATTCTTTGATGACTACGAACGCTTTGATTAGAAATACTAGTATCCATATCTTTCATGTATTCATTATTTTTCAAATATGCCAATGAACGTCTTGTGTTGAATTACACTGTTCATGAAACAGGTGTTGCCAATATTTCTCAACCCATTAAGCCCAAGGGTTTTGACTGAAGATTGTATGACTGAATAATTCAAAAATTATCTGAAAACAATTTCGTAATTTTGCTGAAATAAAGTAATTTTTTCATTTGATTTTGTTTCGATTCCATGAACTTCGTTATCACCTTCCTTTCATTTATGAAGTTGGTATTCACGAAACATGATACAATGAAGTTTTTAAAATAAGGAAGAGTATCTAAAAACGAAGCCGCATTTCTTCTTTGGATGGATATAATAATTTTTTGAATGGGAAAAGAGGTAGCTCGGTTTCATTGTTTATCTTTTTCCAATTTCACCGATGAAAGATAATGATTCAGAGCTAAAAATAATAAAAGTTTCAACAGCTATTGAGCGAAAGATCGATAGAAGCCAAGACTTCCAACGCCGCTTGACTGCCCGAGAATATTCTCATCGACTTGTAATTATAGATTAAAAAATTTCAAGAATGTTTGCTGAAGTTAATGCTCCTTTGATGAGATCATTTATGGCACAATACGAGAATCCCAAATGATGCTAGAGAAATAACATTAATCCAAGCACACCAGATTCTTTCACAGTAACTGCAAGAAGACGAGCCTTATTTTTTATTAAATTAAATTCTATTTGACAGGCCAAATACGACGATAGGCCAAGACAAATATTATGTTAACGGAAAGAAATAATCAACAGTTTGAAAAAAGTTCTGAGGGAAAAATGATTCAATACGAGGAAATTGAATGAAAATCGGTGAAACAGAAGCATGCATCTGCAAACATTTTGCGTTGGAATGGTTAGTGTTGAATATTTACTTTTCGGTTTTTCCTTCAATACATTTTATTTGTTGCATTTCCGGAATTGATTAGAAAGTTAACACTTCATGTCCTTCTATGTTGCATTTCTCCTTGAATCAAAACATTCTTCTTCAATTAAATTTTGCTTATCAGCCGAAAGCGATATTTTCAAAATTAACAGGGGTCTTCTTGAAAAATACAATTCTCATAAAATATCATGATGAACGGATGATTTTTGTAGGGAAAATAAAATCAAGAATGAACAAAAATATTTGATTATTTTGAAAATGATTTGAAAACTCATATTAATATATACAGGGTGTAACTGAATAAGTGTGAAACATTCAAGGAGGTGATTCCTCATCGAAAAAAAGATAGGATCTTTCATATAAAGAAACTTCATTGGAGAATCTCTTGTTGACATACAGCCCCTTAAAGGGGTACATAAAATTTGTATAACAATTTTTTTCACAAGCACTAGAGATGTTACAATATTGAAATTACCCTGACGTCTTGTACTACCAAAAAGACACACAGCCAGTAATTTATTTGGTTTACACCATGGTTGCAAAGGGTGGAGAACGCAACCCCTAAAATTTATTTCCAATGTAACTTTCTGTCTTATCATTTGTTTACCATTTGAAAATTCATTTCCGATAGCCTGTTTCATTCTGAACAAAAAATGTCTTCTGGGTTTTTTCCAAAATGAACCAGTTCGCAGCAAAACATTATTTAACGAATAACTACAGAGATACATCGTTATAAATGCGAACTGGATTTATTGTTATTTCGTAGTTAGTACCTGCATTAAACGATTGAAGGGTAATAAACAAAACTAATTTATTAATAACAAAACACACAACATGTAGAAATCATAGTAAATGTTCAATATGTCTACCTTCAGACATTACGCATGCGTCCAGACGTCGGCGCATTGAGGCACGTATTCGCTCAAATATTCCTGGAGTCTCTCTGATTACCCTACTCATCTTTGATGCGATTTCTTAAGTCTTCTACATCGCAAACAGAAGTGCGATAAACCAAATGCTGTAAATGGCCCCAAATAGAGAAATCGAGAGGATTGAGATCCGGGGATCGAGCGGACCAGTTCTGTGATCCTCCTCGACCTATCCACTGATTTGAATATATTTCAGTTAGATGCTGACGTGCTACTTGACTAAAATGGGCGGGAGCCCATCATGCATAAAAAACATATCCCTTCTGACGCTCAAAGGAACTACCTCCAGCAGCAGCACTTCTCTTAAAAATTGAAAGTATGCCTCACCATCCAATAGGTAGAAAATGAGGCCCAATTGAATCATTCCCAATGACTCCGAGCCACACGTTAGGAGAAAACTGTTCTTGATGGTTAGTTTCGACAATAGCGTGAGGGTTTTCATCAGCCCATATGTGGTAATTATGAAAATTAATATCTTGTCCCGAGAAAAACTACATTCGTCTGTGAATTCTATCGTCTTCAGAAAGTTACAATTTCTTCTAATCATTTCCAGCATCCAATTGCAAAATTCAAGACGGTTCGGAAAGTCTCGCGGTAACAGTGCCTGTACTCGTTGCAGATGGTAAGGGTATAAGAGTTGTTCCTTTAAAATTCGAAATACCATCATATGATCAACATTCAACTGGAAAGCAATCTTTCTAGTACTGGTAGTAGGTTGTTCTTCAATCAAATTAAGTACTGCTTACTCAAGCTGTGGTGTTCGTACTTCTCGATGACAACAATCCTGCGTTCTTTTTTCGAATATATTCTCGTAATCGTTGATGAAGTCGAGCAAATATTCTATGTGAAGGATGCTGCCGTTGAGGATACATTTCAGCATATCTCCTAGAAGCTTCTAACTCTGCGACAGACCGTAAACGTAATGCATATTAGCCATTTCCTCATTTGTATATGCCATTTTAATAACAAGTGAATTATTAAAGTATCAAATTAGGAACAGGACAACAACACACAATTAGTATTAATTCAATTTCAAAAATTCACAAACTGACAGCGTCATACCACATATTCTCGCATTTATGACGATGCATCTCTGTAGTTGTTCCTAAAATAATTTTTGCTGCGAACTGGTTTCTTTTGGGAAAAAACCCAACAGACTTTTTGTTTAGAATGAAACAGGCTATCGGAAATTGATTTTTAAATGGTAAACAAATAATAAGACAAAAAGTTACATTGGAAATAAATTTTAGGGGTTGTGGTTTCCACCCCTCACAACCATGGTGTAAACCAAATACATTCTTGGCTAAGTGTCTTTTTGCTAGTACAAACGTCAGGTTAATTCCGATATCGTAACTTTCTTAGTGCTTCTGAAAAAAAATTGTTATACAAATTGTATGTACCCCTTTAAGGGGATGTATCTTAACAAGGTATGCTCCAATGAAATTTCTTTATATGAAAGATCCTATCTTTTTTTTGGTGAGAAATCACATCGTAAATGTTCTACAATTATTTAGTTACACCCTGTATATGCCATTTTAATAACAAGTGAATTATTAAAGTATCAAATTAGGAACAGGACAACAACACACAATTAGTATTAATTCAATTTCAAAAATTCACAAACTGACAGCGTCATACCACATATTCTCGCATTTATGACGATGCATCTCTGTAGTTGTTCCTAAAATAATTTTTTGCTGCGAACTGGTTTCTTTTGGGAAAAAACCCAACAGACTTTTTTGTTTAGAATGAAACAGGCTATCGGAAATTGATTTTTGAACGGTAAACAAATAATAAGACAAAAAGTTACATTGGAAATAAATTTTAGGGGTTGCGGTTTCCACCCCTCACAACCATGGGGTAAACCAAATACATTCTTGGCTAAGTGTCTTTTTGCTAGTACAAACGTCAGGTTAATTCCGATATCGTAACTTTCTTAGTGCTTCTGAAAAAAATTGTTATACAAATTGTATGTACCCCTTTAAGGGGATGTATCTTAACAAGGTATGCTCCAATGAAATTTCTTTATATGAAAGATCCTATCTTTTTTTTGGTGAGAAATCACATCGTAAATGTTCTACAATTATTTAGTTACACCCTGTATAAAAATATCCACAACCTTTATAAAAAATCTCATTCCATATATTTCATCACTTTTTGATGTTATTTTCAATTCTGCAAATAACAAATTGATGTTTCATTTTGAGAAATAGTGGCTCAAAGGAAGCTCTTATTATTCTGGAAAACCTGGAGTATCTGAGTCTTTTGAAAAGTGTCAGGAACGTGTAAATCTCGAAACAATTTGTACCCGACCAGATATTCATATAAAAAACACATCTCACTCAGTTTCTAATGGCCAGCTTCTCTCCCTATAAACATCAAATTAAGTATCCCAACACATGCTAAAGTGCTCAGAAAGTGCATCCTTGGCAATTTTCCGAGAGGTCACGTAGTTCTAAAGGAAGCAGGATTGGCGTTGAGTGTGATAAAATTGAATGCTCTCTTTACGGTCACTATTTATGGATATTGATGACTCTTTCGAGACTTAATCAGTGTGCTATCGTTATACACTCGGCAAGTGATATAAAGAGGGTTCAATCGGATAATCAGGACAAAATGATGATCAGAAAGATGATTACATTTATCGATATAATAGTAATATCTAAAGAAATTAACTTTGAACGTTCAAGCCAGTTTCGAATATACCTACACAGTAGATTGAATGGACTGACGCCTATCCTAAAACAACTACTTCCCTGGCTATTACCACGAAGGGCATTGAATTATATCCGACAGGCGTCAGTGCAGGAATCTTCACAGAAAATGTCCTGCATATGCGATTGGCAATACAACAACTGAAAGAGTCGACCTTCAATTTTGGAACGGGCACACCTGCAGACTGGTTTCGGGCTCATTAGCCACTCATCAGTGCAAGATAGTGGCAGTCATCGACCTGAAGTCAATGATATTCCATAATTAAAAATCGGAATTCTTTCAGAGTAATTCATACCTTTTCTCAAGTTGGAACAAAAAACAAAATGTCACTCATCTAGTGGACTGCTAACCAACTAACCAACTGCATATCCAAAATTTGCCTGATTCCTCTGAATAAAGAAGAAAAACAACTTTCTTATTAGTCAGTGGGCTATGCCCCTGTGGCATGACTTGGCCCCTGTGGATGGGCATGAAATGACAGATGTGATTCGTTCTTTAAAGAACGTTACATCTATAGGCATTGACTGTTTCTCAAAAAAAAATATAAAAACTATAGGACTCATTATTGCAAGTCCTCTTTCAAATTTGAATAACATGAGTATTGAAAATAGCGAATTTCCTAGGGAATCAAAGACTGGTATTATCACTTCATTATATAAAAAACGCAGACGAACATTGTTAGAAAATTTTAGGTCAATTACTGTACCAACCGTCATATGTAAGATTTTTGAGAGATGCATACATACCAGGATGCTTGGTTTTATTGATAAACATAATGTTGTAAGCAGGCATCAACATGGATTTCGCCCTGGAAGATCGACGGAGAGTGCCTCGGTGGCTTTTCTCGATTAGGTCAATACCGCATTGGATCGCGGAAAGTTTGTTGGGGTACTCTTCTTTGACCTCTCTAAGGCATTTGATTCTATCAATATCAATGTTGCTCTGGGAAAATTATCTGGACTGGGATTTTGTGGAATTTTTTTGTCGTGGCTCGCATCATATCTTGAGTATCGGAAAATGTGCATACAAGTAGATGATTGTGGATCTCAACTTTTTTATGTTGATTTAGGGGTTCCTTAAGGATCAGTTTTAGGTCCCTTGATTTTTTTCCTGTACGTCAATGATTTACCAAATTATCTGAGCACTGAACACATTTTTTGTATGCAGATGATGCGACAATTGCCACTGATGCTGAAACCCCAGAAGAACTTGTGCAGAAAATGAATAATTAGTAAAAAGAATTTACTGATTGGTGTAGAGACAATTCCTTAATTGTCAACCCTGACAAAACAGTATATCTACAGTTTTATTCTCGTACAAAAATCTCAAATGACTATTTTGTTCGCGTAAACAATAAAAATATGTATTTTTTGGGAAAGAAAGTTTTTGGCTTTCTACTACTCCATCTGATACAAAAAAAAAAATGGATGAGAGAATCTTCCAAAGAAAGGAAGGATTAATCAATTTGAAAATAAGTAACTCTATACATGGATGTGTAGATCATGCAAAGAAGTAACTTTCAGACACAAACTGAAAAAAAGTCCTCCTGAAACAGCTACTTTCATATAAACATTGAATTACACGAAAGAAAAAATTCTTTCGAAACAAATACTTCTATATGAACACTGAATTATACAGAAGATACTTTTCTCTATTCAGTTTGTATATCGAACATTCGTGGAGGAATAAGAATCAGATATCATTCACATGAGTTCTACTTTGAATGAATGGTAATAAATTGTACTCACATGGAACACTGTCACCCTCACAGGAGGACTTTCTTTCAGTTTGTGTCTGAAAGTTACTTCTTTGCATGATCTACACATCCATGTATAGAGTTACTTATTTTCAAATTGATTAATCCTTCCTTTCTTTGGAAGATTCTCTCATCCATTTTTTTTGTATCAGATGGAGTAGTAGAAAGCCAAAAACTTTCTTTCCCAAAAAATTAATCACTCCTAAAAATATAACCCTTTCAAATCAAAAATATGTATATTTTTCGGATTCAATAAAATTTCTGATGTAAATTTGAAGTGGAATACACATGTTGATCAGGTGTTTAAGATGCTCAATAGTAGTTATTATGCAATGTGAAAAATATATTCACACTAGAGCAATTAATAAATGTGTACTATGCTCTCTCATATTCACATATTTCTTATAATATTGTCCTTTGGGGAAGTACGGCCAATGCTCGCAGAGTTTTCATTAGTCAAAAAAGACGCATTCGTCTAATCTTTGGCTCAGATTACCGAATGACTTGTGAGAATATTTTTAAAAAGTTCAAATTACTAACGGCAACATCGATCTACATTTATAAAACTGTAACATATGTTAAACTCAACATTAAGAGCTTCTCAAGAAATTCTGACTCTCATGACCATGCTACGAGGAATGGTGACTTATTAAGAAGTATAAAGCACCGTACATCACTTTACGAAAGCAGACCTGAATATAATGGAATACGATTTTTCAATCATCTCCCAAGTGATATCAAAAACGAAAAAAATATTGATAAATTCAAAACAAGATTGAAGAAATATTTAGTGGGGTCCTGCTTTTATGACATGAGTGAATATTTTGCTAATTTATAGTTTTTTTGATTTGTTGTTTGCTTATTTGTATGGACAATATGTTTGAAGTAACATAGTTATGTGTACCTATATATGTCTGTGTATATCCATCTTATGACTTGTCCTATATCATGTGTATGATTTCAAAGGATGAATGAAGTTATTATTATCATTATTATTATGCTTGAAGACTGGCAGTGAACAAATCTCGAATATACCTACACAGTAGGTTGAATGGAATGACGCTTATCAGAAAACTACTACTTCACTGGCTAATACCACGAAGGGCGTTGGGTTATATCCAATGCATAATCTGATTCATTTCTTATGAAAGTACAATAAAACAATTTGAGCGTGTTAACATTTGGAGAGTTTTCTCAGGTTCTGGAAAAATATCCCAATAGCTTCAACGCTGATGATACAATTATATGATTGTCAAATGTAAGCCTTCGATAAAACACGACCCCTTGAACTTCAAACGTGTCACCATTTTCGAGACCCGTATTAATTATGGAATATTCGAAAATCATTGGATGATTTTTTTCTGTAGAGTGACTACTCTTTGCAGTCACAATCATTGGCTTGAAGTATCTTCTCACTACATCAGATTTGAACCTCATTAATTGTATTTCACTGGTTCGGACTTCCATTGTCTACTATGTAAAATACTACTAAAAAAAATTAAAAATGAATAGCTGAAAATAACAATTATATTGAGCAAAAATAATAGTGAAATAAACTACAAGTGAAAATATAACAATTGAATAAATAAAATTAGGGAATGAAAAAAAAATAAAAAGTGTAGAGATTTCAAGTCACGTTAGTTCACGACGTTTCGATTGTTAGTATCTACAATCGTCTTCGGGTGATGACTGGACTGATTCCTCCGAGAGATAACTATTTATAGGTCGTTCACTTTCACTTATCCCTGCTTTCCATTTTCCGCTTTACTGGTTCCGTGGGAGATGACCGTTTTGGCGAGAGTTGGCCATTTTTCGCTTGATGATGGGTTTCCATGTGTTGCGTATTTCTACGCTGGCCTGGCTGAATACGTTGTTGGAAAACATGTATGCGGCTTCCTTGAATTTTCTCCTAAACCAATGTTCCTCTTTGTGCAAGATCTCAGCTTGGGACTACTCGATGTTGTGTTGATGGGTCCAAACATGGTCTGCTATTCCTGATTTGCTGGTTTCCCCCGCTGTGTTTGCTTCTTGTGCTCGGCAATGCGAACATTCAATGGCCTCTTAGTTTCACCAATATAGGATTTTCCGCACTCACAGGGTGTCCAGTAAATGCAATTCTTGGAATCGCAGTCCGCGTTTGGGGGGCCTGGTTTTCGTGAGGTTGCTACGGATAGTGTTACAGGATATGAAACAGGTTCTGATGTTGTACTTTTTTTTTTAGTTGTTTCAGGGATTTCAAATCTTTTTATATAGTTGACAATGGAAGTCCGAACCAGTGAAATTCATCATGAAACATTGTCAGTCACCTTCAAACAAACCTCATTAATTGTGTCCCTAAAATGATAGCAGCCGTCTATGGACTTAATTACTGAATAAATCTCCGAGTCATTTGAGGAAAGTAAATAAGAGCATGTGATCCTCACCAAAATATCATTCATGAATATCAAGAATGAGAGAGAACCCAGATTAGATCCCTGGGGCACCCCTGAAGTAGAAATGTGATGGTTTGACTGTACTTCCTATATTTGACGAACTGAATGCGATCTGACAGATAATATTCGAGTGATCCTATTACACAAAGAGTTTTCATTGAATGGAGAATAATTCTTCGGAAGGGTATATTCAAATTTGGTTATCATATGATGTATAGCTCAGTTATATGAGTATATAAATTTAATATGGAATCTCTCCATACCATCCTGTAAGATTTGGCTTTCAAGTTCACCTAATACTTCACGCTTGTTTATATACAACGTCTGAACTGTGAAAGAAATGTAATCAATTCAACCAATCGACCATTCGAAACGACCAGGAGTAATGTTTCTCAAATATCGTTTGGAAACACCCATCCAATCGTGGGAATGAAGAGATAACAGTAAACATCAATCTCACTAAACATTTAAGGAATCTTGTATTCTAGTTGATAACCCCAATATAAATCAGGTAAACTATTTTCTTGCTCGTGTTGAAATTTATATTGTGGAAATGATAATATATAGTCTGCAATTTATATCCTCTTGTATTCAGATCTGAAATATCGATGATATTCTTCACCTTAGCGTTTCTGGAGATTACTGGTTCGGAAAATCAGATTCTGATGAAACTATAGCATTATAAAATCGAATAATGGATGATGCAGATCGATAATTTTTTTAAGGACAAAACACAAATACTACAGAAAAATCCTCAAGGCACTCTAAGAGCGGTGCCTGTGCGAAAGTAGTGAATCACATTGGATTTGAATCTTTGGAGATTGAATCCATTTGGAAAAACGTTATCAGGAACGACACAATTAGTGCACGCACTCGTCCTTTGGCAACATATGTTAATTTCTACTCAACCTTATGTCTCTCTTTCAATTGCTCAGGTTGCAATCAATAATAGCGAAACTGTTTGCTAAAATTTCTTCTTTCTTTATTCGTTCCCCACCCTCAGGCTCATACAAGCTAATAAGCCTGATGTAGTCCTTCTCGACCACCAGACCAAAACGATATTTGTCGTGGAGTTTTCAGCTCCTGGCGAGACGAATATCGTCAGAAACTTTATGCCTCTGGAGAGAAGGATCTCCATCAGTCCTTGAGGGTGGTGGAAGAGTACACGCATGCTATCGGTATGAAATTCGACATAGACAAATGTTCAATGGACCATCTCAAAAGAGGACGATGCGGGGACTACAGAGAGGATGTGCTGCTCGTAGATGGAATCATCCTACACCATTTTGATGCCGGAGAGACGTATACTTACCTCAGGGTGGAACAACATCACTCACAAGATCTGGTCATCGGAACTGTCGGGGAAGAACACAGTTGCTGCAACAAATATGCTTGTTGACAGCTGACAGCTGCCCGAGCAGCTGATGAACTCGGTATACTTTTCGACACTGAACGAGTTGGAACTTGCAGAGATCACCTCACTTCTGCGGAAACACAATGATAAGCCAATGCATGGGGTCTTCTTCAATAACATTGGAAACCTTGACTTAAAGCGCCTGATGTTCGCTTTTTGCAGGTTGAGTGGGCTGAAATCGAAAACTGAAGGGTTCATCATGGCTTGCCAGAATGCTGTCTTCAACACCTTAGTCTATAGCAATCGCGTCATGGGTATAGAGGTTTCTGACACAAGGTGCAGGGCCTGCCGCGAGGCGCCCAAGACCCTAATGCACTTGCTATTAGCATGTCCAGCATATGCTTTCTCGACCTCTATCCATTGACATAACGCAGCTCTAAGAGTGCTATATTACCATCTATGGTACTCTTACGGTATTGACGAGACACCGATGTTGTCCTATGCTCCCGGTGATATTGAATTCGTTGTGGGAAACGAGAAGTACTGAAGTTTTTGGAACTATTTGTACCTAGTCCTTCTCGACCACCAGAGCAAAACGATATTTGTTGTAGAGTTTTTCAGCTCCTGGCGAGACGAAATCGTCACCAATGATCACTTACCCCACGGTGTGGGGATAGGGAATGACCTGCGCATACTTCGGTAAAAAAATAATAATAATATACTTCATTGTCATCAATAATGACTCTTGTGGACAAAGCTTGTGAAAAATGAATATAAATGTAAGTATAGAAATATAAGATGTGGATATAAAAACCTACAAAAACGTAAAGTTAGAACATACACTATAGTTTAACGTCGAAATTTTGTATCAACACGGTTGTGTACAGATTCGTATAAAAATATTATCAACACTTATATAATAGATATATAAACATATATACTTATATTATATATACATTATACTGGTATTATACATTTTACATCAATGAGGTTAGAATTTTATTTTTGTTGAGATTCTATATTGATGGTGTTTCGTTTAATGAGAAAACGTTATGTTTCATTATGTTATATTGAGTTGTCATTATACTTTCGAATTAAATGAAATATTTTTATATTTTTATATATTTATATGTTATACTTACTTAGCTCTTCGACTGTATAATCTTATTCCAGCACATATCAAAACTATCTTCGGCATTAATATGTTCAAAAATAAGCTTTAAGCTTGGATCTCAGGTTTGCCTATAGCACAGATACACCAATATGTTGATGTGAAAAATACATATTACTGCAATGTTTAAATGTCTGTAGAAGATGTATGTGGTTAGAGTTATGTAATCTGTAGGTTAACTTCTCCATGGTTTGTTTGTTTTTTTTAATTAAAAAAAAAATAGGGTATTTGTTTGATTGATGTGTGAGTGATGTTCGATGTAATTTACCTATTGCGATTGTTTCATTATAGGTATAACCTAAATGATTTATTTATATTAACTATATGTCATTTTGATGTGATATCTGTACATAATTTTTCTAATGCAATTTTTGTTCATGATAAATGTTTCTATTTATGACAAAATGGTTCAGACTTTCACGGCTGAGGTTGTCATTGTCTTTGTTTCTCGAGTTTGAAAGCCGTGGGTTTTTGGAATTTCTTCCTGACGTTTCGCTGGCGCGAGTTGCTAGCTTCTTCAGAGGTTCAACCATCATGGCTTGCTGTCCGATGGCTACCCTTTTAGGCTTTGTAAAGCGTATTTATGCCTTGTCATGTAATCAGTTGTATTCGTACCTGAATTTGTACCTGTATTCGTACCTGGACTTGAACCTGGAACATTAACAATCTTGCTGCCTGTTATCCTGTCCGTTATTTTTGTATTATTTAAAATGGGGTTCCATATTTGATTGAGCTTCACCGCTTCTTCTTTTCTGTTAAATTTATTCGTGTGTTTGTAGATCTCTATTACCTCCCGTACCAGTCGGCTATGGTATCCCTGGTTGGGGGCAATTAGTTCTGTGTTCTCAAACAAAAATTCTGTGTTCTCCTTCACTCAGTGCGTGTTCTGCCACAGCTGACTTGTCTGTTTGGCCTAGTCTGTAGTTCTTTTCATGATTATATTGACTATATATGATTTTAATGTAATATATGTATACAATTTTCCTAGTATTTTTTTTGTTTATACAGAAAGAAACTTCATTTTTTATATTTCATTCATTATAATCCATTGTATATTTAAATGATAAAGCCCACGCAGAGGTTTATCCTTCTGTGGGAACTATATTTATTTGTCGTTAACTAAGATTATTGTGTATTTCAAATTGAATGGCAAATTAATATAATTATTATTATTTATTCAATAAATATTGTGAAATGTTTTATGTTTTCTTTTATGTAACATGTGACTTGTGTTATGTTTTTTATTACGATCGTCAAATTTATCATAGAACAGAGAACAACAATCATAGGTGTACGTCAATGCCTCACTGTGATTGGTGTCATCATGTGAATGCGGATCCACGCTTGTGGCAACACTGACTCTGTGTGAGTCTGTTCTTTCGTTTGAAATGTAAAATATCAGGTAGCAGAGTTTTAATGAGGCCGTACGAACTTCCAAGATGAGCATCGCAGTGGTCAACCAAATTAGGTGACGACTTCAGAAACGGTGATGAAAATCCACAAAGCGGTATTGAATGATCGTCGACTGAAAATACGCGCTAGTAGACACAGTAGGCAATTCAAAAAGTGCAATACATCGTACATTATCTGGAAATTTGGTCATGAGGAAGCTATGTGCAAGATGGGTGCCGCGGTTGCTCGCACTTGAGCAGAAACAGTCCCGTGTTTTGCGAAGTTTCACAGCAATAAAGCAGAATTATAGCGTCGTTTCATAATCATGGATGAAATGTGGGTCCATCACTTTACATTCGAGACAAAAGAACAATCAGAACAGTGGGCTAAACAGGAACAATCGGCTTCATCTGCAGGCAAAGTCATGGTTTCAGTGTTTTGGGATGCACGTGGGATAAAAAAATCTGAAACTATGAACGACGAATATTATACGAACTTATTGCAACGTTTGAGTAAAGAAATGGTGCAAAACGGCCGCATTCGGCTGAAAAAAATGTTTCAAGACAAATCGGTTCACAAATCCATTATGGCAATGACCAAAATTAACGAATTAAAGTTCAAATTGCTATCTGATACACCCTATTCATCAGATTTAGCCCCCTCGGATTATTTTCTGTGCCCAAACTTAAAAAAATGGCTCAGTGGTCAAAGATTTTCCAACGATGAAGACCTGATGTCCGCAGTTAATGGCTATTTTGTTATGAAAACGGTATTAAACTTATTGAATTTCGTTGGGAAAAGTGCATAAAGCTGCAAGGAGATTATGACAAAGTTATTTCATAAAGACAATAAGTTATTATGAACTCAAATGGAAATGTATAAATTTGAATTTCATTTTCAGTGACTTAAAAATGACAAAAAACTAAAACTAGGAACAATGGTGTAAAAATATGAAAAAGGCAAGTTAACTCACGACGTTTCGATTGTTGATAATCCATAATCATAATTGGGTGATAACTTAAACTGAAGTTCTATACACCTTCAATATCGAATATAAATTATCAAATATTTCTCAACAAAAAGCCGACCTAACCCGAATATCTCTGCTTTCTTTGAGTCAAGTCTCCGCTTCTTTATTCAAACAGTATCATCAAATTTTTCTATTTTTATGAAAGAATTTATTCAGCAATACATATGTACGAACCATATTGAGAGAAATAATATATTTCATTTTGAATATATATACAACAAATTGTATTCACAGGAAAGTTTCAACGGGGGATATTTCTTCCTGTCCCTATATCGCAAAAAAACATCAAGGACTCTTTATTGTGAGGGATAGTCTGTTGAAGGAACACACATGCATAATCAAATCAACCTTCGTAAACAATTTCCGTCATGCGGAAATCCTTATCTGAAATTGTTTGCCAGCACTTTCAGCATCTGCCACCCACGTTATTTAGAATACGAGATTTCTTTAGATCAGATGAAATTGAAAGATGCTGCTATACGGGTCCTTTTCCCACTCCAGGAATTTTATGCTGTACGATTTTCACTGCGTTGAAATGTAAAAATACAGGATGAGTTTGTTGCCCGTTTTACTGAAGGTAGTGTCAAATATATGGTTGAAAATATAACAGATATTTTTCATTGAGATTGTATTTGAATGAATTTTATTTTGGTTAGTGAGGTCATTATATACTTTTTGCTTCATAGACTTGAAACAAGAATTTCACAACGTTTTACAGATCGGATATCACTTATAGAAAAGAGAAACCAATTATGATTTTTCAAGTACAAAACACAAACATTACAGAAAAATTATTGAGGCGCTCTGAGATCGGTGCCTGTGCGAAAGTAGCGATTCACATTGACATATTGAATAAAGATGTTTTTGGAGAGAAACTGAGCAGTATCATCAGTGCGGAACTATAGTTTCAAATCATTAAATTATGAAAATGATTTGCTACAAATCAATATCTTCTAGTATATTGTAGGTTATGTAAAAAAATTACATTTGCAGCAAGTCAAAACAATGATGTTTGAGCTATCCAAACATATGAACAACGAACAAACATTTCAAATAGGTTACAAGTAAAATAAAAAAACACCATCAGTGGTGACGCAAATGTATATGAGAGATATAAACATAATGCAAGTACAAGGGATTACTAACCTCACTTTCGTAAGTGTCACACGTTTCACAATTTGTCATATAAATATTAAAATCAATTATCAATTCTTTGTAGAGTTCCTGATGAAGAGCCAATAAAGACTCGAAAGCAAGAACAGAAAAAAGAGTTCATTTATTTTACCATCCCCTCATTGACTGCATAGCCCAAAATTATAAAAAAAATATAGGTAGATATTCAACAGTGGGTGGCAATATATTATAGACATTCAGTGTATTGATCAAGGATTTGTATTGTTTCAGCCTGCGTGGTCTCAAGAGATTAGCACTTCTAGTGTTGCATTCATGAACCTGTGATGTTCGTTTTTGTGGTTATCAATTTCCAATAGAGATTGATAAATAAAGACAGAGAGTACCATCATTATGTATAGTTTTTTGAAAATTGACTGAGTAAAAAGAGATATTTGGAAAGTTGCGATCCTGATAGTGTTCTTCACATGCCAATGGAAGAGAGAACTGCTAGCGAAAGCTAATTCACTGTTTTTATTCACACACCATGAAGTCAAGAGCATGATAGATATTGGGGTTTTGGCTTTTTACTTCTTTATCTTCATACAAAAAATGTGTAAGTGTCCCGAAGAAAGGGAGAAAACTATCAATTTCAAAATGAACTATATACAAAGATGTGAAGTTCATGAAAAGAAGTAACTTTCAGATGCAAACTGGAATAAAAAGACCTCTCGAAACAACTACTTTCATATCAACATTGAATCTCACGAATTCGTTATGGAATTTAATCAGTTATCATTCACAGGATTTCTACACGGTATATTATAGTATATGAAAGAGGTAAAATTTCGCTTACATGATCATCCTCAATGGTGTACATATATATCGTATAATGTTCATCTTCCGCTCCTGAATATGTCGAAATTCTACTGAATCACAGTATATGAAAAATTATTGAATCATATTGTAGTCATATGTAGAGTCCAAGCCTCATCGATTTCTCTCAGAGGAAAAAAATGGTTGTCAATATAAGCATTGAATGGAACTCCAACTGGAATTCTGATGTTCTGGTTTACTCACTAATTTGTTCGTATTCCGAAATATTAAGAGAACATACTTTTTTTAGCATGTATTTCTCTCACACATGTGGTAGAGGCATATTTACTCTTTCAGTTGGATAGCCTCAAAAGAAGAAGAAGATAATTGCATAAGTATCACTATGGGTACGGATTGTACCCAGAGTGGTAGTTTTTTTCTGAGAGGGCTGTCCCCCACTGCTGGAGATCTTTGAAATGGAGTCTTCTAGACTATAATGAACACGAAACATTAAACTATGTCAAAGCCACATCCAAACCTTTACAAATCGATCATTATGTAGCATTTATCAAACATAACAAGATTCAGATAGAGTTATTGGAATTTTGTGAATTGAAAGTAGTACAATATCTAAAAGTGGCTTCAGATCCCTGACTGATCTTAAACTTCAGAAAAAATTTAAAAATTGAGGTAGCTCTGATCCTGACTGAAGGCATCTGTGGAGAGACACAGAGTCCGAAACCAAATGTCGTGTATTGGCGACACCTACATGGTATATCATGATACTTAAGTGAATGGTAATTAGGTACGGCGAAAGACGTGATCAACAAGAACGACACCAATAACAATAACGAAAGTTTTATTTTTTCATTATAAGTCTATGGGAAGTGCGAAAAAGGACATATAAGAAAACCTTACCTTTTTAAACTATAAGCCACAGTAACAAAGAACACCAGATATCGTTACTCACAGCCAACATCAACCTAACCTAACCAAGCTGACCTTACCCAACCTATCCTAACCCAACTCATCCATATAGAATCATCCAGTTCATTGTGTGATTTTTACTATACAGGGTTTAACAAAGACCGCGACACATGTTTCGCTGTGAAATAGCTTTCTCAAGAGTAAAATTTTACGCTTGAGAAAGCTATTGTATACCGAAACACATGTCGTGGTTTTTGTAAAACCCTTTATAGTGAAAATCTTGCAATAAACTGTATTAATGAGTTATAGCCTAACTAAACCTATATAATTAATATTCTTCTAGGTGCAATGTGTATGAGTCTGGTCCATGTTAGATGCTTCTCCGTAGACTAATAATGGGAATTCCAAAGTTTCATAACTTTTTTGTTCTGCGCATGCTCCTCACGATAAGGGTCATAGGGCTCAGTTTATCAAATAGAGTCCAATGATATGTCGGATGATGTCCTAGGACTAATCTGCTAAAGTATAGCCTGTCCCTATTCTGATAAAGAAGACAGGGATAAATCAATTCACATTGGAAAATTCATCAAGCTACAGGAGCGTATACTTCCTCAGAATCATTCATCCAAGCATCAGGGGAGAGAGACAGAGCTATCAGATAGGTTGACGTTGCAAGGATCAGAGAGAGATTGCTGAGTATGGCTACAATGGGGGAAATAGCAGCACTGTTATGGAAAATTGTAATAGGGAAGTTACTACCTCTTTCAGAACTATGAAGTAGTAGACTATGCAAACAATTCAATCATCCTAGTTCATAAACTGGCCTCCAAGGTGAAGAGGTACGAATGTCAGACGATGTTGAACACCTTGGGCTGATACTAGAACTCACACTGTCCTGGAAGCAACATTTAGACGGTATAAAAAAAGACGTGGAGACAGCACACATGGTTACCAGATGCAATCACGAGGTGACATGGGAAATAAAGCCTGATATCACCTGAAAGATATAGTCAATGGTGTTTAAACTCATGATAACATCTGCTCTTGGTGTCGAATCTTCATTTGTATCGTGCACTATTGGAAATGGGCGAGTTGAGAATCGATCAATTCAAAATGGACCAAGCTTTATGAGATCGGACAAAACTGAAATTTTGGTAAGTATTGAGGAAGAATATCAAACATATTTATGAACCACATGAACCACAACCACACACATATTTACGGTTGAAGTCATGAAATGAGGAAAGTAGATGATGAAGGATAATGCCAAAACATGCTTGGCTTAAATACCTGATATGAAGGCAGATCCAATATCTGAGAAAAAAAAATGCGTGCGTCAGAACTGTATGCAATGTACAAGGTCAATTCGTGACATTGAAGGAATAAGCTCGTCAATAGTCTCACAGATAGTCAGACTTCCCTCGGAGCGTTGAGGAGCCCAAGAACGACAAAGAAAACAGACTAAAGATGACTTGGAGAACTGAAGAAGTTGAAGGACCATAATATATTGATTCTGACTTGGTTGCATGTATTCTCAGGAATCATGAACAAAAAGGTGATGAGTGTACTAGATTTGCATCAGCTCCATATATTGATCCTGAACCAGCTGTGGAAGTCCAAAACCAGGAAAAAGGTCAATGCACATGAAAAACGTCTGCATGATGTCAAGTTTTTCATGGATTATGATGTGAGGTATTCATTGATTTCGAAATAACCCAACTAGCAATACTCTGAGACACTCCAGAAGATGGAAATGTACGATATTTTGTGAGTTAGTGTTCTTAGAGTGACACTACTTTTGTTATTTTCAAAACAATGGATCAAAAGCAATTTCGTGTTTTAATTTAACACTGCTTCTTGATGGGAAAAAAAGCCGTTGAAGCGAAACAATGGCTTGAAAAGTATTAGAAGGACTCCGCTCCAGCAGAAACAAAAATTAAACGTTGATTTGCTGCATTAATTGCTACCGCATATCACATATTCACCAGATTGGTTCTAAGCGCCCAATGGCTGTTCGCAGACCTCAAAAAATGCTCACCGGTAAGAAATTCCGCTCAGTTGGAGAGGTTGTTGCTAAAACTGTTGAAATTGCTATTCTGAGACAAAGAATAGATCGTTTTACAAAAGTGGTATTGAATCGGTAAAACGGCTCTGGAATGATTGGAGATTACGTTGATGAATGAAGCTAATTTCGTACAAAAGAAAAAGCGTTTTCTTTCTTGGACCCGGAACTTTTCCCAGGTTAGGTGTGTTTATTTAATTCTAATGCATATTTGAAGAAGCCAGAAGATTTTGTTGAATAATAATACATTGGAAATTCGTTGGAGACATTAGAATAAGAGAAGTATTGACATAAAAATAAATCTGCAGGAATTTCGATTTGTTTTCCAGACCCAGCTAGTGACTGTTATTGTTTACAAATGCCATGCTGACACATTCACTTGTTACTAACCTGTAGGACTAGGAGTGAGCGTCATTAAAAAATAATGAACGTTCTTGTTGTTGAAGTTGTACCTCTTCAGGAAACCCAAACCCCTCGTCATGCCCCTGGAGCGATGCAGTCCTGCCACGGCATTGTTGATCGCTTTGATGTACTCCCGAACTCCGAAATTCGTGTGAGGCAGTATCAATCCGATATTCAGCGATTCATTATGAGGGTTGTGGTTGAAGGAATGCGTATAAAAACAAGAAACGCCCGCAACAGATCCCAAAACGAGCAATATGGCGCGTAGCATTTTCAACTTCTCCAGCCCGGACTGTCGAACAACACATTATCGAAAAAAACACGGGAACTTAGCGATTTTTCGACACATCACTCGGAAAATTAGAGAAAATGCGGTGGAAATGCTGGTGCAGTGTGCACGCGAGCCACCCGGAGCCACGGGGTTAGAAAGCTGCTGAGCGGTGTTGCCAGATCATGCAAAGAGCGAAACGTAAATAATGGGATGTTTTCTGCAGAACGGAAACTTCGGGATGGAGGACAGTGAAGTACGTTCTCGTGATAATGTTCTCGTTCGAAATAGATTTCCGTTTGGCCATTGAATGAATTCATTAGAAGAATGATTAAAGCATTACTAATGTATTTGGAATAATTACCGGTTTTATTGAATGAAGCTAGATTAATTCTTCATTTAGATTTGCTTGTAGAAAGAAATGAATGAAAAATGAATATTCTGAAATAAATTTTTGCTGAATGCCTGGAATTTTACTTCACGCTCTAGGGAATTCGTTGGACATTTTTCGTCAGAAGTATTGTTTTTTTTTAGGCGTTCAACCTTCCACAATCTGAAAATGGACAGAGAGTTGGTCGGAGTATATCAGAGGGAAAACTGAAGATTTACTGCATGATATAAGTCATGCAGTATCCTATTGTTCAACAGGTTGGGTTAGGTCTTAAGTGAGTGGGTCTATTCGACCCTCCACCGCAACCCATAAGGATTTATTGTGGCTCACACCTATTCACACTCGGCCAAATAAACCCAGCGTCTTAACGAAGGCCATAAGTTTGTATGGTGAGTGGTCTTTCAGGTAAGATGGTAAGAGTACGGCTCTACCGAACTCTAAGAAGTTGATTCAGACCCCAGCGGGCAGGCACAAAGTATATGCTCTGCTGTTTCATCATTTTCCAAACAAAGGCAATACACACTGTCTTCCGACAGTCCAAGTCTCTGCATATGATGATTCAAATGACAGTGACCCGTAAGAAGGCCTGTTAGACATCGTAGTATATTCTTACTGTAGTTTAACAAATGTTTGGTATCAAGCTTCGAAAGGTTAATAAACGCCTTGGAGTGCGCCAATACTGGAAGATACTGTCAGAAGTCCATAAATCTTCTTACCATCCAGGTGTTCAATGTTTGTTTAGCAAAGCCTAAGGCCATGCCAACGACAGGTTCTGGTCCGATGAAGCTGCTTGCAGCACCCTTCTTTGCAAAAGGAATCAGCAGCTTCATTGCCTTCCAGGCCAGTGTGGCCAGGAATTCAGACCAGAGACAATCTGTTAAGTCTCCCTATCGAGGAGAGTCGTTTTTACTAATTTGCTACCAATTTAGACGTTGCTCGGTAGGAGCCAAGAGTTACCAACGCCGCTTGACTGTTCGAAAATATTTTTACTGACTTGTGTGTGGGGTTGGATTTATCCAACACACACTTCAATACAGTGAATTTCCTCTTGAAATACAGTCGCATACGTTCCTAGGCAGGTAGATATCTCTGTTCTGGTTCTACGACCAAAAACACCTGCACCAGAACCGGAAGGTGTTTTTGATCCATCTGTGAACCAACAACTATCTGCTCTTACAATTTCCTTTTCCCGGAGGATCCAGTCCTCTCTACACGGGAACAGGCAGTTCGTAGTTGACAGTTGGAGGCATAAGGTCAGAGGTGATTTTCAGAATGCTGTGACTTCCAATGTCAACCAACAGTCTGTTGCACTTTGCATAAAATTGATTTGTGCAATTGGCAATGTGCACAAGTCTGTATGCAGTCCATCTAGCCTCTCTCTCCAGAAAAATGTGTAGATCTAGAAGAATCTCCATGGCCACTGACGGTGGGGTACTGATGGTACCACTAATAGCCAGCAAGCATGTCTCTGTAAGCTAGAGAGCTCCGCTCGGCCAGTTTTCTGTGAAGATTTACCACAAATCCTCCGACATATCCATAGAGAAAGTTTGGCTTTGTGTAAAACTTTTCCCAAGTGAGCGTTCCAGGTGAGTTTTTTATCAAGGACAATGCCAAGATATTTCACCTTCGTTCCAAATGGAATGACCTTACCATTGAGGGAAAGTGGCGTTAGATCGCCCAATGTTCTCCTCTTGGTGAAGGGAATTACCACAGTTTTGCTGGGGTTGACACACAACTCTTCCCTCAGGCATCAAGTGTGAACAACGTCCATCGTGCTTTGGAGCTACAAGCTATCCTTCCCGACGTGGACCTTGACAGGTTGACAAGGTCATCTGCATAAGCTTGCAGATAATTTTTTTTTGTCGTGGGCATCAATCAGACTATCCATCAGGAGCGACCACAGAAGGGAAGATAGTACCCCAACTTGAGGCAGTCCCTGGTGCCCCTAAACCGAATGGCCTCGCCTTGAAGAGTCGTAGTTGCAGTTCTGTTTGCTAGCATGGCATAGATCCAGCCAGTTATGGTCGATTCTATAACCAGAGACAATCCTATAGATTTAGGTAGTGCATTGTCAAATGCTCCTTTGATATCAAGAAATACAGAAACCGCTATCTCCTTGTTGTCAAGGGATTGGGAGATTTTCTCAACGAGGTTGTTTAATGCCAAATCTGTCGATTTGCCGGTTTGATAGGCATACTGGTGGTTATTCAGAGGGGACGCATATAATGCTACCCTCCTGATATGTCCATCCAGTATTCTCTCAAGTCCTTTCAACAGGAAGGATGTAAGGCTGAATGGTCGTACCGATTTTGTTTAGTAACTTGTATTCATAAATTTCGTTTTTAATTTTTCAGTCAATGGTTTTTGGTCAATGGTAGATGGTAGACGTTTCGAAAAATGATTCTTTTCCATTTTCGGAAACCGAAAAGTTTCACATATGAAGAATCGATTTGTTACAGCAAAAAGAGTTTTATTTCCTTTGACAATCGTCAAAAAAATGAAATATTCAGATGTCACATTCTATAGTATTTATGAATACATACAGAATGTGAATGAAACATTCATTACGAACATTATGGAATACATTTTTATATCTTGGAACAATAAACTGTGAAAAAATGTTTCAAACTTTTTATGTGTTTTTACGTCGAAAAAAAAGTCCTGTATGGAAAATGAAAGTCAATCGTATTCTTATTCAAATTCCACACACAATTTTATACTGTTCTTAACGTAAACATGTCTTTAGATTTATTGTGAAAGAAAACTATCAATATGAGAGATATACACCGCTATTATAATAATCCAGCAATATTTTATTCATCACACTAGGAAGAGCGTTTGATGGTACTGTTTTATCTCTGAAATTAATTTTAGCGTACTTAAAGAAAGTTATGAATTCGTTAAAAATTAGTTATTTCCTTCGTCTGACGCAATAAGAGAAATCTTCAATTGGAGATTCAATTCCAATCATGCAAAATACATGGACTGTTCAAAGAATAAATAAACCTGATTGCCCAAATCTACAGTGCCAATGCCCTGAAATAACAAAGACATCGTTGAATACTTGGGAATGTTTCTCAACCAGCACATGAGGTGGGACGAACATGGTAATCACTTGGTCAGTAAGTAAGTAATAAGTTAGTAATTTTATTCATTCAATAACACACTTGTACAAAAATATTTCAAATAATATATATATATAAGAATTATCTCGCGAAATGTATAGGTTACACCTAGGTATGAAAAATATCTGTATTGTGCTTTCCCATCTATTCAGCAGGGTTATAAATCATGTAGGTACATCTCAAATACATAAAATGGATATTCTTAATGAAAACAATGAGTGAAATCGGAGAGCAGTACAATTCTAATGGATTTAGTTGAGTTGTTGGCCGGAGAGCTAGGAAGAGCTGTATTTCAAATTTAAAATATAGTGTTAGATGAATGATAGTAATGGTGAACAGTATTTATTTCACAAACGGATTGGGTTTCTTTGTATATAACTTTCCAAGGCAGTTTTGAATTTTCTTATACCATTTATAGTTTTCAGGTTTTCAGGGAGAAGGTTGACAAATTTTGGGCCATAATGAAAGAGACTTCTTTGGGAATGGGTTTTCCTGAAAAGTGGAATTTGTAATGTTGTGATTATACTTGACCTTGTTATATCATTTTCAATATTTTTGAATTTACCGATGTTCAAATAGATCCAGATAATGCTTCTGTAAATATATAAAGAATTCATATTCATCATAGGTGTATTGTTGTAGAGTAACGTGGTTGAAAATGGTTTTTCTTTTTTGTAAATAATTTTTAGTAAAGAATTTTGAGCAATTTTTAGATGGTCGAGAATATTATTAAAGGCGCTGCCACATGCTGTAATGCATTAACTTAGGACAGATTCAGCTAAACTGTTATATAGAGTTATTAGATTATTTTTGGATACGATGTCCCTCAGATTATAAAATTTATTCATTAGCAATCGCATTTTTCTGATCAAGTGATTAACATGTTCGTCTCACCTCATGTGTTGGTCGACGATGTCTTTGTTATTTAGAGGCATTGGCACTGTAGACTTGAGCAATCTGGTTTATGAATTTTAATTGTTTCTTTGTTGGGTTGATCGCTGCACTTAAGGGAAAAGGTAATAAATTTTGTTTTTTGTATATTGATACTCAATTTGTTATTATGTAGCCATAATCCAATTTTCCTCAAATCTTGCTCAGCTGTGCAAATAGTGTCATTCCAGGTGTTGCCTTTGAATATCAATGCAGTATCATCGGCATAACATATGATGTGACCTAGAAAATTATTAATGCAGCAAATATTGTTAATATATACAAGAAACAGTATTAGACCCAATACTGTACCTTGAGGTACACCAATAGATAGGATTGAGGGTGAACTTTGGTTTTTACCGATTTCAACTTGTTGGGTTCTACTACTGAGATAGTTTTGAAGAAGTTGTGATATTCCCCTTATACCATATCTTTCAAGTTTTTTCAATAGTGTATCATGGTCAGAAGAACATATATTTTTAAATATTCTCCCGAAAATTGATCTCGTCTAGAAATACACCCTTCCAATTCAAAACAAGATTCCCATGGCTTGGATTCAATCAAATGAGCGAATGAACGTTATTTACGTACTGTAATTGATGATATGGGTAGATTCAACCTATTCCGTGATAAAAAGTCGTGATTTTATGAACAAACTGAGTGTTTGTTCTCATAATGTTATCATTTTTTGCTACTGATGAGCCGATAAGGCAAGTTTCTTACGGCAAAACATTGGATGCCTAGCAGTGAGGATTATAGTAGTAGTGGTAGTAGTTTATTAATCACTAAACTACATGTATTTATGAAAGCATACAATAAAAAAATGGGCGATTAATATAGATATAAGGAAAGGTTTGTCAAAACGAGTCTTATTATTGAATTTTTATCACAGGAAACATAGGTATTGATGATTCACTTAAGTTTTTGGAAAAATTGTCTGCGAAACATCAATATCGAAATTCTTTCCTTTGAAGATGGTCAAGATATAATTTATTTTGAGTTACTCGGGCAAAACATTTGAGTACTATCGATATCATCTTTCCCTAAAAAGTTGTGAATAATATTCATAGTATACTACAAAAAAGACACATTGAATATATAATCTGAAAGTATGAAATCTCTGAACGTGTACATAATGTGAAACATATAAAACGTAAAAATTGAAATGTGTAAACGTATCAAAATATGAATGTTACAATATAAAATACAAACTCAAAAAGTATTCAAAATGCTAGGTAGGGATGAAAAATATACATGAGAATTGAGACAATGATCAAGTAGAATTCGTTTATAGTATTGTTATATTTTATTTTTGAGCCATTTGATCACTGAAATTTTGAATAACTTGAACACATATTCCGTTTTTGTATGATCTGGAGCAAGATTGAATGATTTGGGTCCAATGTATGTAATTGATCTTTGTCCAATTGCTTTATTCATTTTCGGTATATCTAGGTTACTCGCTTTGAGTCGGTTTTCATATCCACGTTGATGATTTTTTAAATTATTTTTATTGTGAAATATAAATGAAATATAATATGAATAAATATAATAAATATAATATAAATAAAAATATAAATATAAATTGTATCAAGATGGAGTAGTAGAAAGCCAAAAACTTTCTTTCCCAGAAAATGATAATAATTGTTCAAAATAAAGATATCTCAAACTCATCAGATCAAAATATTGGAATATTTGTGCCGATTAGAAACAAAAATTTAAATTATAGATTATTTTAAGAAATCGTTCCTGTAGTACCATAAGCGGTTGTACAGTTGTACCCCATTCTTGATTTCCATACATCAAAAGTACTGAACTACTGAAAAATATATACTGCGCAAATCATTGATATTCAGTACATTTTTAAGTTTTCGGAAAACATACAAAAGGGCTCTGAGTCTTTTATAAAGATGATCTATATGTATTTTCCAATTGAGATTATGATCAATGTGTATTCCGAGATATTCAACTGAGCTGTATTTTTTCAAAGTTATGTTCTTATTTCTGCTAGTTAAATGAATATTGATGTTTTGTGCATTAGGAAAATAATGACTGTTACTACGAAGTGAAATGTAAGATTTTCCATCAATATGTATTGCCAGTAAACTATCATCAGGCCAATTCACTAAATTGTCAATATCGTTTCTTGTATGAGATATTACTTCTTCCCAGGTTGCTCCATCAATTATTAATACTGTATCTTCAGCATATGAGACCACTTTTCTAGAAATATCAATGAATAACATGTCATTCAAATATGATATAAATTGAATTGGCCCTAAAACAGCGCCCTGGAGAACTCCGTATTTAATTCCTAATGAGTCGCTCTGTACACCGTCTATTTTAACCATTTGAACTCTTTCATTGAGGTAGTTTCTGATTAGATCAGTTGCCAGATCTCTGATACCAAGATTATTAAATTTCGACAGCAATTTTTCATGACTAATGGTATCGAAGGCCATGGCCTTCGTGTTCCGTGTGATTAAAATTTTACTTATTCCATTTATTATATTGTGTAGGAATCCTGTGAATGATATATGATACGATTTTTTTGTTCATATAGAAGAATTTGTTTTGAAAGTATTTTCCTTTTTTGTAATTCAATGTGTTCATGAAAATAGTTGTTTCGAGATAACTTTTTCTTCCAGTCTGTGACTGAAGATACAGAGTTATTTTTTGAAATTGATTGCTTCCTTTCTTTCTTTGGAGGATCCCACATTGTTTATGGAGGAGGGGTAGAAGGCCAAAAACTTCCGCGCCCAAAAATCAGTCTCTCCTAAAAAACCTTCTTCTTCAAGAATGAAAACTATAAATGGTATGAGGAAATTCAAAACTGCCTTGAAAAGTAAAAAAACCCAATACGTTTCTGGAATGAATACTATTCACCCTTGCTATCATTCGCCAATCAATATATTTTGAATTTGAAAGACAAATTTTCCCAGCCAACTCACTAAACGCACTAGAATTATATGGCCCTCTTATTCCACTCATTGTTTTTATTACGCATATACATTTCCTGTATTTGAGATGTACATGATTTATAATCCTGCTGAATAGATGGGAAAGCACAATACAGGTATATTTCATACCTAGGTGTAACCCACACATTCAGCGAAATAACTCTGATGTCATATATCATCTGAAATATTGATGTACAAATATGAATTGTTTGAATGAATGAATAAAATGGAAAGGAATCTGACGCGGACGTCACCCAAAAACCCGATACTCACTGAATGGCAAACACTACGAATTTTTCCAGAAGAATGTATCTTCTACATTTAGATTAATATTACAGGTTTTTATGCAGAATCAATTTGTTCGTTGAATTTTGAATCAAAAAAAGAGTTCAATATGCCATTTTATCGACAACTACAATGTGTTTCAACAAATAATTGAGCCTGAACATTTTTCAATGTTGTTCAATCAAATATTTCTGAACTTACGTTTGAATTGTCAAAAATGCTTCTGAAATTTTTTTTCAGTTGAATTTTTTGATAAATGAACAACGCTGCTTCATAACTTTGACAATATTACGCTTGTTTTTTGCTTATTCATTGAAATTGAAGTAACAATACGTGACTTCATTTTATATTTGAATTATGTTTTTAATTTTCATATTACTTTCTGAAACTTCATGATTTCAATATTGGTGCCTATTCTATACCACTTCAGTGAAGTAGATCCAAGAATTGAAAGAATATTGGAATGATTGGTAAGGTTTTCAATAGAAGATAGGTCTCTCTGTATTATCTCACGAGATCTTATCAAAAAATCAACCAAAAACCTAAGTGGTCCCAAAAATTGGCAAACGTTTTCTTCGTTCATAGATATATCCTTCAATCTAACCCAAAAAGTACCTATCTGATTAATAGATACAAAGCTATGGGATATCAACATTTGTTACAGATTTTCAAAAAACTCTAAATTTTCAACTGAAATAATCAAACCTTTCTATGAAATACACCTTGAATGAGGTTGAACCAACAGCCTCACAAATTACTCAACACCAAACCGTTATTTTTCAACACCTCGATACGTATTTCGATCACCAAGTGATCATCTTCAAGTGGAAGAATAATCTTTCTCTGTAATATTCATCAGTACATCAAAGGTTCCAAACAGTGCACACCAGTACGCATTTTTCTGTTGGAATAATTCCCCTCTTCTCTTCCAGGTTGTTCAATGAATGTGAACATAGAGACTATTTTTCACTTTTTTCCATATGAAACAGGAATCGCATTGCTACGTCTTCTGAAAGGACGAGATCCTTCACCCTCGATTACTTTGAAAAGTCACTTCATACTCCAGCAACTCATGTTCAGGGATTCTTGTATCGTTATTCCATAATTCTTTTCATCTCCACAAGGCATTTCCATTCATTTCGGGTGAAATTGCCACTTCAAAATAATTTTATACAGCAGTCACTAACGGTGAATGAAGATGTGGGGTCGATAATTTTAATTGGGGTAGGATTAAAAAGAGTTTTTGTCGTTATGCGAGCAGAAATATTTGATGGCTTATTTTTCAATCAAACATGAGTTTTGTTGGGAATAATTGGGAATATGAGTGAGAAAGTATGTGACTTTCGTGAGAGAATAAAAGTGAAATTTTGTTTTGTTCAACACCAGTTTGTAATAATAATTTTCAGCAGTGTATAATCAGGACGAACTAAGTTTTCACCGAATTCATATTGGGTATCCAGTACTGAAATATATCATTGTGAGCCAAAATATACAGAGTGGCCCAAAGAATGGGTAACAAGGCCGATTGGAACTCATCTCAGTTGGACTCATCAAATTTATTTTGATGAGATCTTCTGAGTACATTTCTAACCTTGTCATTTCCGGAGTAGTGGAATTCAACCATCTTATCGTAAACAGTAATGAGGATTGAAATGTCATCAATCTGCCTATCCAAAGATTCCTACTGCCACCAAGGAAAACCTCATATGACAGTCATCAGCCAAACTGATAGTGAAACTCTTGTATACTGCCATCTTTATAAAAAAAATGCCATTCTTTCTGGAAACAGCGACATGAATGAATGAAATGATAAATAACATTGACAATTTGCCTGAATTTGAAGAAATGTTCAAAATGATGTTATTTTGTCCCCATTAGTTAGAAATTTCGTTTGATGACAAATGTCGCCAGTAAAATGACAAAAAAATATTGGCCCACTCAAATGTATCAATTCTTCTAGGTGTGTAGTATCAATTCAACTTCTGTTAGTTATAACCGTAAGTACAAGCAAATTTAATGAGACATCCAGATGAAAGAGTAGGACGAAGACCTGCCCAAACCCCAATCAATGAAGCACCAAAAAAATTCATAAAACGATATAACCATATAAAAAACAAACAAGAGGGTAAAACGTTCAGTTTGAGTATTCGAAGACGGCTCCTGGGATGAAGTCTATGAGAAAGCTGAAATATGGCTCAGATATGTACTCTTTTGTTTGAATGTGAGCCTCCTGAGTCTGAATGTGGTAAAAACTAAGTTCATTGCATTCACCACAACAAAAAAAGATCAACCCTTGAATAATACTCCCACTGTTCATAAGTATATCTGCCAAACCCCAACGCAGTGTCCAATAATTAAAAAGTTGACAACCTGAAGTATTTGGGTGTATATGTCGTGGACCAACACCTGCGATAGGAAGAAAATATTGAAAACACAGTTAAGAGACTCAATGAGTTAGTTTATAAATTCTAACAAATCAGAAATCTGAAGCTTTTACTTATGATTCACAACTCACTCGCTGAATCTTTATTGAGGTACTGTATCATTATACAGGGTGAGGCACCGAAAACGAAACAGATCGAATATCTTCAAAACACATGTGTTCTGAAAAAAAAAAATGCAAAAACACGTCGATTTGTAATCCAAAGGGGAGATCTTCCAATCATAACCTCAAGTGTCATACCTCTTCTCCCACCCCTCGGTGACTATTACCCAAACAATTTGATTACGGAAAGTTCTAAGTGTGACACATCCTTGAAAAGGGAATTTTATGAGGAATTCAGCCATGTCAATTTCAGCTACCCAGCTTTCGATTTTGGCGCCTTTTTGCGGCAAAAAAAACTGTTCCGTATTCTAAATTATGATACTTCATTCGCAAGCTAATTTGACATAAATTCGGTGACAATACATTATGGAGTTTTTCTAGGGGAAAACAAGATGGCGGCTTCACAATGGCGGACAAGATTTGCAATTATGGTCCGATTTGATTAAAAATTTATAAGTGGTGGTTTTCAGGGTCGGAAATTATGAATTGGTTTTCAATGTAAAAAATCAAGATGGTGGCTCCAAAATGGCGGACAGAATTTGTAATTATGGTTCGATTTAACCCGACACCAAAAACGAATTCTTCAAAACACATGTGTTTTTTATTATACCAATACATAGGCGTAGTAAGTCAATTGTTATTCCAAAGGTACGAATGTCATTGAATAACTTCAGAAATGCTCAAAAACGTCAGACGGCGTTTCGAAAATAACTTATACTCATTTATGGCAGTTTATGGCGAACACTTCGAGCATCTACTGTGAACTAAAGTAGTTTTCGATGATTGGATTATTCAATTTTTTCAATTGTTGTTCTTTTTTCGTGAATTGTTCACATTATCTTTCAAATAAAATGTGAATTGAAAAACGAAATAGTTGTTTTTCCTGCAATAGAACGTCAGAATGAAAAGTTGAGTAGCGAACACTCACATGTCTGAATTCCTCATGGAATTAACTTTTCAATGCTGTGTCACACTCAGTACTTTCCCTAATCAAATTGTATAAGTGACCAAGGGGTGGGGAAAGAAGTATGACAGTTAAGGTAACGATAGGATTTGTCCTCCTTGGGTTTGAAATTGACGTGTTTTGCATTCCGACCCTGAAAACCACCACTTACAATTTTGAATGAAATCAGATCATAATTGCAAATCTTGTCCGCCATTTTGAAGCCACCATCGTTTTTTTCCCCTAGCAAAACTCCATAATGCATTGTCACCAAATTTATGTCAAATTAGCTTGCGAATGAAATATCATAATTTGGAATACAGAACAGTTTTTTTCCCGCGAGAACGCGCCAAAATCTGAAGTTAGGCAGCTAAAATTGACATGGCTGAATTTCTTATGAAATTACCTTTTTGACGATGTATCACACTTACTACTTTCCCTATTCAAATTGTTTGGATGATAGTCACCGAGGAGTGGGGGAAGAGGTATGACAGTTGAGGTTATGATAGGAAGATGTCCCCTTGGATTAAAAATTGATGTGTTTCTGCATTTTTTTCAGAATACATGTGTTTTGAAGATATTCGATCTGTTTCGTTTTCAGTGCCCCACCCTGTATGTGGTGGTCTCAGTAAAATATTATACACATTCTAGAGATCATGCAAAATACCAAATTCAAAATCATTTATGAGAAAAATGTTAGGTACTCAACTGAAGATCTTTACAAAAAAACTGGCTCATTTGATGTAGGAAATGCTCAATATGCATGCAAAATACCTCCATCTCTCAGATAAGTTATACTCACAACACACGTACTAAATCTAAGCAGAAAACAAATGTTTCCTTCTGTAGACTAACACACACACAGATATTTATATCATACTTTGGTCCAAAATTGTTGAACCCAGTCCTTATAGAAATCAGAGTCATTCCTAATGAGTAAAATGAAATCAAAACTGAAAGAATATGTGAAACAAACTCAAAACCGTATACAAACTCGAATAATAATAATAAGAAATATAATATACAATGAATAACCATATTCTCTCTCCCTCACAATGGATTTCACTTGGTTTTTTATTACTTTTTACTCCCATTCAGTATGTAAATAAACAATGCAATCCAGGTTGATAACTACAACACAAGCATTGATTAGGTAGCTCAGCCTATACTAACAATCTATACTTTTAGATAGTTCTTTTATTTTTATTTTTCTAGTTTCTTGAGTTATCTGGTTTTCATTTTGAATTCATATTGTAAATTATGCTTACCTGAATGAAATTTACTCTTCAAAGTGAATCTACTCGAATATATTCATCATAGCTTTCTATAGCTCATACACGAATTGATATGAGTCAATGTTCTGTAACTTGACGACAAACATGTTCGGTTCGTTACGGGGTGTCATAGTTCGCTTACAGGAGCGTTCTGAGTTTTGTGCGTATCAATTATTTTGTAGCATAGTCTAACGAAATACGATACGATGCAGCATTCAACAGGCAAAGATACACAATACCTACAATTCCGTCCCAACTGGTCGAAGTGCGTAACGTCGATGCTTGTAACGGTGTTTGTAGCGGTTACGCGTGTACTGATTGTAACATTGTGACTCACCTGTTACGTTACGTATCATTTAATGGGAAGAGGAGCGCCTTTGAAGCTCGTATCCGTATGAAGCAATGACCTTCAACATTGCCAAGTACATGTACGGCTCGTTGTGAGATGATGCAGTATACTTACGAAATCATTTTTGATTTCAGGCAAATCAATTGTTCCGTAGCGTAACCAATACGAGGTACGAGACAACAACACGTGCAACAGGTTGAAACACGCAACGAATACATAATATTCGTTTCAACTTATTGTCTTGCGTAACGTTACAGTCCTTTCATAACTGTTACGCGTATTAAAGTGGTTATCGGTAGTCGTAATGTAACATATATATGTTTACGTTACGAGTGATTTGTTACAAATGGATGTACATTAGTCAATTGAAATTGATTGTTCTTCTCGACTAGTACTTAGCATTTTTGGTTGTTTACTTTCTCTTCTCGTGAATGAAAATATGTTCATAGAATTAGGAATCACACGTTGAAAGGTAAGACCTCCTTAGTCCTCAGCTCGCACAAGTTTCTCAACTTCTGAGAGTTGTCGTTCGTATGGGGGCGGCAGCTCATTAACGGAAAAACAGATTTTAAATAGATTTTAATTATTGAGGTAGATATATAGGCAACAATGATAAATGGCTGATTGGGTAACAGTATCAACTTTTTCATAAAAAAAAGTGTTTTCTTGCCAACGTTCCGACTTTAATCAAATTCTTCTTTAGGGCTCAAACAGTAGTTTCTTCGTTTCATGTTTCATGTCGTTTTGTGTTGGTGTTGTCTCGAAAATTTGATTGCTGCCAAGTTTTGTTTTGAATGTATCTAATGTGTCTAATGGTTTTCAAAATAGTAATATTAACACGAAGAAACTACTTTTTGAGCCCTGAAGAAAAATTTATTTAAATTCGGATGTCGGCAAGAAAACATTTGTTTTTTTCAATGGATACTGTTACCCAACCAGCCTTTTTTTAGAAAAATAATACTAATATTCATGAATGGAAAACTGCCCAACAGTTTTCCATTTATGGAGCAAAATAAACAACCCAATTATACAAGCACTATATCATTCATATGCAAAAGAAATGAATTTCATATTGAACAAAAAATATGATGATGATTAAATATAAATCATTATTAATCTTCCATATCTCACAAATATGCCTGATACTACAATAAAAGATATCACAATAAATTGGTTTGAGCTTTTTCACACAAAAAAGTAATATTTTTTCTAGATTTTGATCTTGGTACAAGAAATTCTATTGCAGAAAGTGATTCAAGAGAATCAATTCTCCCATTCGACAACTTATGTAAAAAAACACATGCTCAGTTTTCTTTTTTTATATTGAAAAACAACTGTTCGCATTCGTTTAATTTGATTTTAATTTTGAGGGTACACCAGTAGTTTTGAAACTCAAGTATTTCAAAAACTTCTTTTGCGCTCATATTGTAACTTTGACCTTACTAGGCTTAAATTTAGGGAAATTGGAGATGACATATCATTGAAATTTCCACAAAAGCGATAGGCAGAGTTAACAATAAAATTAATATGATCAATCAAAGTAAGTTGTAGGCATTTTCTTGCGGTAGCAGTCGTTTGAAGTGTTCAACTTCTGTTGCAATCTAGTACACTCATCTATATCAATAACTTCAAATCATCTGAAAACATCAATTTACTTCAGTATGATGTATTGCGTGAATCATTCAAGGAAAGTATTGAAAGTAATGGTCCAAGATCAGATCCTTGAACGACTCCACCAGTGGTATTAGAAATATTTGAAGAGAAACTGTTACGGTTGACATACTGCTTTCTATGATAAAGATAAGATTCTGAAAGATTGATATAGATTTCATTTTCATACCGGAAATATATTAGTATTTCACAGAAATACTACAATAATGGAATAGATGACCAAGAAATGTATGAATTATATTACCGAATGAAATATTTTCGATTGAATAAATCATCTATTCCAATCATATTTCATCCACAGGCAGAACCAACATTCTATTTCAGTTTCTATATATGAATTGAATAGTGGAGAACTGAATTCATATAACTAATGAGACATTGCACCCCCATCAAAAGCATGAAAAGGAAAAAGACGCTCTGAACTCCACGAACTGATTCAAAGGCTCTTGCGGCATTATTCTTCCTACGTTTTCAGACAGTTTCCGGTCAATTTGAGGAAAGTTACAAACTTGAAACTGATTTTTACAGTGCTCCAGGCGGATGAATAGCTATTCAGGGTCGATAATTTCCATTAGGAGAGGCTCCAAGTGTTTTGTTGCTTCTGAAACTGCGAATATTCTTTCACCAAAAATAATAATCGCACTAGAGAAAATTTTGTTATAGAATTAACAATAAATAAATGATGTATATGTATTTTCGAGTCCTGAGAAATAACTGGCTTTTTCGTACAGTTTCAAGTTGTCTTTGACTGTTTTCATCAAAAATATATTTTTTTAAATCTTCACTGGAAGATTTTTCACTCAGTATTTCAACGGATATAAGCGAAAAGTGGCTAACAGCAAGAGAACTCAGCTTGGGTATATGTATGAGTTAGTATAAACCTAACCTTTCAATGACTTGCATTGATTAATTCGAGTAACACTTTATAATGAGATTCTCACCAAATAGTTCACAAAACCGCAACGCATGTTTCATCAAACAAGATCTTCCACAGACGTATTCATACACATCTGTAACAAATGACTCGTAACGTAACAGCAAACTTGTTAAGTTACTGAATAAGCAATATCGGAAAGTTCATTAACAGATCAATCTTTAGAGTACTATTTCCATAAATAATAACTGAGTGAACAGAACCACTTTCAAGGACTTGGGATCCAACATAAGACACACCAAAGTCCCATCATTGGTGCTAGCCTGAATCACTCAACTGCCTGGAAGTGAATATCTGGTGTCATCTGCCCCTACGAACGAATACGCCTATAGGATCAAAAGAAAACTTCGAAGATAAAAGCCTTCCCAAGGCGGTTGATTGCAAAAAGTTTTGATATCGTCCGAATGAGATTCGTCTTCTATCTTTCACTGCAGCTTTCAAGGAAGGCAACTAGGTGAACTTGTGATCCAACAGTGAAAGCTGCAGTCAAAAACAATTGACTGATTTAATTAGGCTGTCGATGTTGAAACTTTGCAACTAACAGCTTTGCAACTAATTGCCTTGGGAAGTCTGGTTCAATATTCATGGATTGAGTATAGTACCAATCCCGTAGATGGCGTTTTCGTAGCAAGAGATATCATCACTTTGATTCTCAGGCTTGTCCGCAGTAGCAGACGGAACGTCGGGTACAAAAACCTGCAGATCACGGCTAATAAACCCGGAAAATGGGACGATTTGAACGGTTTATATTGTTTACATAGTGTCTAATCACGTTCACGAATGTTTATACCGTTTTCAAACGGTTTTATTCAGTTGGTCTTGTTTGGTTGGGTCGATTCCAGTAATTAATTTTGACCCCCGATTTGATATTTGGTACATACATTGAGTTTTGATGAAAATACACTTCAATAATTTCTCTATCATTGTTAATCCAAGATGGCTGCAGCTACAAAATGTCGGATTACATATTTGCTCACAATTACCTCAATATGGGTATCAAATGACAGTGATTGACTAGTACTATAGTGAATGAATATTACTGGAGTTTTTCACCAACACCAAACCGTTATTGTGACACCTCGATACGTGTTTTCATCACCAAGTGATCATCTTCAAGAGGAAGATCAAACTGATTGGTCTCTTTCAAGAGGAAGATCAAACTGATTGATCTTCCTCTTGAAGATGATCATTTTGTGATCGAAACACGTGTCGAGGTGTTGAAATAACGTTTGGTGTTGGGAAAAAAGTCCAGTAATATTCATTACTACACGAAAGGTTCCAAACAGTGCATCACTAGTACTATAGTAGTACACTATCGAAAGGATGCAAATCCAATATAATCTATACAAAGAACCTTGTCAACTCAGCATTGGGATACAAGCATGGATCTTCCACCCAAGTCAAGATTTTGTATATCTTATCCACCCTAAAGCCATACAGTTTCCAGCAAAATTCAATAATGGGACGCCTGAAAGGAGGATGTTACCTTGATTTTGTCTTGGGCTTCCACTGCCCACAAAATGCAAGGCAGCACTGCTGTCCTATGAATGACAATCCACCAGAGTTGAATGTAGTCAAGCTAAGGATTATCAAGGTCTTACCTTTCAACGTGCACGGAAAAATGAGAGCTTCCAAAAACTTGTTGCTTGCGTTTGAAACAACTACATCAGACAATCATTTGTTTCCTTTTCTCAAAGTTGGTAAAAAATAAGTGAAGAGGAAATTCCGTTGATTTGGCATTTCTGGATACGTTTCCAGGAATTTTTCGGACTAAGTTTTGGCGAAGGTGTCCTTCGCCAAAATAGTCAATTCTATTTGAAAATCACTGATAAAACTGTACAAGAACTGCATTTCTCCAAACTAAAATGATCAAATTTCTAATAAAAAAGTATTTTAGAAAATTGTAAACATCTGCAACTAATTTTTTCCTGTTATCAGGTTGAAAGCTAAACGGGTTTTTGCAAGTTAAGGTTTGTGTTTTTTAAATGAACATATTTTTAGAGAATTTACCGAGAGTTCTGACACGGTTATTTCAACACGCAAAAATTGCAATATTCTCGATTCTCGTTTTACCAATTACGCTGGCTGTCAAAACTAATTTTTTTTGACAGATTGATGGGAGCCTTCAAAAATTTGTTTCCTGTGTTTGCAGGGTGTTTTGAGCTCTGCCTCCTACTCTCAAAGTAGTAAAAAAACTGAAATCACGGTGAAGAGGAAATGCTGTTGATGATTCGGCATTTCTTGAATTTTCAGGATTTTTCAGACGGAGTTTTAGCGACGGTCTTGCCGGTTTTTGGCGAAGGTTTTAAGCTCATTCGCCAAAATAGTGAATTCCGGCGAAGCTAAAGCTAACCGGAATTCATTCTCCAAAGTGAAATGATCAAATTTTAATTTGGAATGTTTTGTCACGATTTTAGGAAAATGAGACAAATTCGAATGTCCTTCCAAATCAAAAAGTATTTATGAAAAATGTAAACATCTACAACTTTTTATTCCTGCTATTACACTAAGAAGTGGAAGAATTTCGGCCAGTTGAAGTTTGTGACTATTCAATGAACATATTATCACATAATTCACTGGAAGTTCTGACGTGGTTGATTCAACACGCCAAAATTGCCATACTCTTGTCGATGCTCGTTTTATCAACTACGCCAGCTGTCAAAACTTTGTTTCCATTCAGTTGACTTGCAGTGTAAGACAGGACAATTTTCAAGTTTGGTTTCTTTAATATTCGTGGACTGAGTTTCCTGTCGTTCCAATAGATAGCGTCCGTGTGAGTTTCATAGTCAGACTTGTCTTCAAAGGACAATTAAGTACAACAATGCATCCGTAGCTCAGCGGAGCACCACTGGTGGAACCTTGGCGAGTCGAAACTGCTCTGCCTGGTGTTAGATCATGAATACTGTGTTTTTTTGCCTCTGTTTTTCCGCTAAAAATATACAACTAGTCCTGTATATTCTTTCATTTTCCATTTCATTAGATTTCCACCTTTCATAATGTGATTCATGTTGTAGACATGAATTCATTTATCGAACAAAATACACATTGAAAACTCCATAACACAATTTATATTTCCACTACATTCTCATTAACTGAATTCAATTTTTAATTCACCACTGAAATCCAAGATTTTCTTAGGAGAATGGAACGTTGCCAGAAGTCTGTTTATATTGAAGAAAAGTGATGATTATGAAATCACAGCTTGAGAGCAATCTCCATAAATTTTCATTTAAAATTTTCCTCATACTGCTTCATAACTATTACAGAGAGTAAATTACAAAACTTATTTCATGAGATACATCTACGATGGTACGTAAAATATGTACCTAATTGAATAGAACTGGCCGATACTTGATGAAAATCCATTTTTCACTATAAACGGTTTTACAAAAACCGCGACACGTGTTTCGCTACACCAGTAGCTTTCTCGACTGTAAAAAAGACACGTGTCGCGGTTTTCGTAAAACCACTCATAGTGAAAATCATTAAATGAGTTGTATTATTTACTTTTGAATTGAAATGAAAGTATTATTGAGAAACATACTGTTTAAAGTGCATTTCAAATTATTGACAGATATTTCAACATACTGTTTTACTTAGCATTCTACTTTTCAATAATGACGGTAATGAAAGGTAAGACCTCGTTAGTCCTTAGCTCGCACAAGTTTCTCAACTTCTGAGAGTTGTCGTTCGTCAGGGGGCGACAGCTGATTAACGAAAAAACGCATTTTTAACAGATTTCAAACAGATAATAATAATGAAATCAACAGATCTTTATTCATCATAATGAGAAATGAACAACTAAAAGATATAATAACACAGAGTGTGATGAATAGGCAAGTTTCAGCTATTATAACTACTTCCAATCCTCACCTTTCATAAATAAATAATGAATTATTATAAAAATAATACAAAATAATGTTCAACGAACATTGGAGGAAAATCAGTTTTTTATCGACCATTTTTTGGGTATTTGTTACCTTCCACAATCTGAAAAATATAAAAATTATAATGGAGAACTTTATACAAGTGTAGAAGGGCAAACTTTTCAGTTTACTTCGATAAGTTACTGCGTAAAAAATCAAAGCATTTTCCACAAAGAAAATTCTTCTATTTATCTATTGTTGTATCTAACAATTGTTTAATAAATAGAAGATTTTTTTTTAGTGGAAAATACTTTGATTTTTCACGCAATAACTTATCGGGGTGAACTAAAAAGTTTGCCCTTCTACACTCTTATAAAGTTCTCCATTATAATTTTTATATTTATCAGATTATGGAAGGTAGCAAATACCCAAAAAAAGGTCGATGAAAATAATGGTAATAAGTCCTACAATCGCGGTATGGAAAAACAAGATCTGGGAAATGGCAACCTTCATGAAAGCCTGAGAAAAGCAATATAATGTTAAATTACGGCCTACTTGACATTGAATCACTACAGGAAAATTCCCAAGACGCTTTCAGAGCGGTTCCTTCGCGAAAGTAGCGATTCACGTTGGGATTGAATCGCTTGAGCTTAAGTTCATTTGGAAAAACGTCCTCAGGAAGTTTATTCCACACATACGCAACACTCCAAATGAAATAGTTTTCAAGCAGTGAAGTTCCAGGTTTATTGATTTCAATCTCAAGACGATGAGCAGCCACAGTCTGTCGCGTATTTCTTATAAGTACCGCTATTGGTGAAATCAAATGTGCCAAATCACCTCCTGTGAAAGTATCTATAAAAGAGAGACAATTCTCCAACCTTTCTTCGATGTTGCAGACTATCAAGAGTGATGTTCGAGTCTCCAATTAGGCGGATTGCTCTTTCCTGGATGGAATGCAGTTCAGGGAATGTTTGGGGGCAGAGCTCCGTACATGGGAACAATACTCCAAAGAAGGTCTGATCTGAGCTTTATAAAGCACCTTAAGTTGCTGAGATGCAGTTTTCTAGTTCGGAACAGTGTTCCAAGCTTTTGAGAAACAGCCTTTACAATTCCAGTGATATGATTTTGACTGTCCGATTTAACCCCCAACAAACTTACCGAAGCAGAAAGCGGAATTGTCTGACCTGACATTATTATATCCGGTTTAGAGACAGTTACTTTCTTGGAGAAAACCGATGCCTGGGTTTTCATGGCATTGCATTGAACTTTGTTACTTTCACTCTGATTTACTGCTGCCGGTGAAGATGTGCATCTGGGTATTTTTTTGAGATTCTGAGAGGTAGCTGTTTAAAATCTATCTTTAAGGTGTTATACAATTCAGCTGCCATATATGAGAAACCACATGCATAAAAAGCCAAATTAGGATTTGATACGAACGGGAGGTGTTTATTGCGACTAGTATTATTGAGATAAGGTGGAGTTCCGGTTTGCAAAATGTTAAAAATAAGAAGGTGCAGTTGTATAAGAGCATTCACTTTCAGTCAACTGAAATTCTCAAAGGATGAGATTCTGTAATCGTAGTCACGGATTCCATATGGGAATCGAATACAACTATTTCGTATTTTCTGAAGACGCCAAGCATCAGTTTGTTGTAAAGCTGATCCTCAAATGCAAACTAGGCTAGTTTTGAGAGAATCAGAGACTCGCAAAGGATGAGTTTCAAGTTTTCAGGTAATAAAAGTCTCTTAGGATATAACTATCTCAAAATATTGAAAAAAGTCTTACTTGTGTGATTGATATGTTTTGTGAATCTGAGGTGAATCTACGAATTCATCACTATTCATTACAATTCAATTTTTTTTTGTCAAATTCAATTCCAAAACTCATTACGCTCACCAACAATTAATTCAAATAACTCTCCACGCACAAGTATATATTCTTCTGTGGGTTAACTGTCATATTCACCATACATTCGTTCATTTATTTATTCATCCATTCATTGTAACACAAAATCATGCTTATGAAAATATATGTTATTATTATCATCATCAATTACATTTATTTGTTTGCCTCTTGTATTCGATTCCATAAAAAAAATAATCTGCATATCATACCATTTTTCATTGTATGTTTTTCTCTGGATAGCCAGCATTGAACTAAAGGAAGTTTTCATAGTAAAGTATAATTTTGATCATAATTTGGACAAGACTTAAAATGAAATTATGTTCGAAGCAGTGATGGTGTAGTGTTATTGTGTGTTCTATATTCCAGAAAAACGGCAAATCAAAATGGGAACTGGGAAAATTTCTCGTTACAAATTGTCATTTATTGACATGTGGAAGCAATAAAACGGAATAAACCGGTTTTATTGTATTTGTCAGGAAGCCAACTAGTTGGCTTCACTTCCGCATTTAGAAATTGGACGAATATAAGAGATTCTTCGAAACTGTGTATCAGGTATTACGATGATAATGTTGTTGATGTAATATCTGGTATACAAATTGTATGAAAAAATTCAATTCAATGATTTCGGATATACACAGTAAGATCTGAGTAACTTTTTGCAAACGATATGATTTTGATATGAAAATCAAAGAATATGCATTAAATTTTGAAACGTGATTCAAAAAAGCAAATTGACCACTCAAAAGTTGAAATGAGATCCATATGTATACACATATGTATACATAGATTCAGAAAATGACACGGCAGGGGCCAATAAGGCGATGCATTTTTTTTTTATTTTTCTATATGCTATCACAAACTCCAAAAAATGTATGCCTCTAATCTATCAGGTATGCACATTCCACAGCATGATTTCGTGTGTTCTGTATGACAATCGGCAGAATATCATCTGTCCTTCCACCTAACCCAATACAGACTACTAAATGTCAAGACAAAACCAACACAAAGTGAATTTCAATTATATCACCTTAAGTGTTGATAATTTCACTAATCTTATATGGACAGCTATTTGATATATTGCAGTTGAAAGGCAAAAAGTTAAATTTTATTTCGAATGACTGTAAGAAGACGGTGGTCAAACCATTTTTCCAAAAATTTAAAGTCTTTTTCAACCTTGTTTTAAGCAAACTCCTGGTTTCTGCCTCATTTAATATTGCCTTGTCATCATCATAACCAATAATCTTTCCCTCACTGTACAATTTGAATGAATAATCAATATGAATGTCGAACAATAAAAGTCCCAATACTGTGCTTTGGGGAACATCAAAATCAACTTGCTCTTGATCACTTGTGGTATCGTTCACTCTCACAGCTTTCTTTCGAAGTAACATTTGAAAAATTAAATCTGTTTTAAATCTGTTTTTAAATCTGTTTTTTCCGTTAACCAGCTGTCGCACCCCAACCAACGACAACCTTCAGAAGTCGAAACTTGTGCGAGCTAAGGGTTAACGAGGTCTTACCTTTCAACGTGTGATTCCTAACACGAGTTGGACGATAGCAAGTGAAGATCGATCGTTCAGACTAGGGCTTGAACCACCGACCAACACGGCAGTCAATTCGAGTGAGTGAACAAAGCACCCACGCCGAACCGCTTGGCTGCCGACCGACCGAATGCCTTTGTTTTCTAGTGTTTGTAAGAGCAGACGATGATCAACAGTACCAAATGCCTCAGTTAAATCTAAGAAGAAGCAAAGAGAGGGTTCACCTCGTTCTGAAGATTTGTGTATCAGTTCCGATAATTCAAGTATTGCGTCTTCTGTAGATGTTTTTCCTTCAAACCCAAATTGTCCAGCTGAAATGAAATTATATTCATTCACGAAAAAATTTTGCTTGTGTTACAATAATTTCAGAAAGATGTGTGATGAGAGAAATTGTCTAGCTGAAATGAAATTATATCCATTCACAAAAAAATTTAGCTTGTGTTTCAATAATTTTAGAAAGATGTGTGATGAGAGAAATATGTCTATATTCATTTATTTGTGTTTTGTTTGAGTTTCTACTGAAAGCATATCAATAATGATATTTTATTCATTAAAATAGTAAATTGATGTTTGTAGCCGTTACTACGTGGTAGGAAATTACAATGAACAAAAGAGAATTGGAACTCTATGTTTTTTAGCACTTTCATTTGTAACTAACGTTACAGCAGTTTCGTCCTTGAAGTCAAGAGTTCAATGTATAAGTTTTCAATCTCATACGTTAGTTACAAGTGAGAGTGCTAAAAACATAGAAAGTTTCAATTCTCGTTTCGTCATTGAAATAGATTTAAATCATTCATTCACAAATGGTGCATCCATTGTTATAGATCATCATGAATTCATCCATTCATGAAGTGAACAAAGACAAATATTTTCTTCAGATGGCACTTACTGATGGAAAATGAACACAAATCCACGGAGGAAATATCAAGACGAAAACACAGCTATGAGTATTAAAATCAATGACGAACATTCCATTCCACTTCAGTAAGCATATGAGAGCAAAGTTCCTTAATACGAATCCTTGTGGAGTCTGGGGTTGCAGATTACTTCACTGAAGAATTCATTGAACGTGACGCGTTTCGGAATATGGTGATGAAAGCAAATTAATGCGAAGCTGTTATGAAATGATTCCAGGTTCAGATGTTCTTGAAGGGAGACAATTCATATAATAAATTCAGGAACGGTACTTGTATTATGAAAGACTCTGAATGATTATAATTCAAAACTAGCCGGCCCAAATAGCTTTTGAGTTAGTGAGAGTTTGAAATGAATAATGAACGTTGAATGACACATCAATAGTTTCACCCACTATTGGGACTTTATAAAATAATAGTGAGATTGGGTGGGCCAAAAAATCAACTATTTTTCTTCACTACATACTCTGAAAAATAGGTTGATACACACCTCATAAAAATCACTTCAAGTATGAGCTCTCAATTCCAATAGGAATGTCCTCCACAAATCAGTTTTCAATTTTTTCCCTATTATTAGAAAGAATAATCCATATCTTGGTATTCACTGTTTGGAAAAAAAATCCATCTCATATCTATAGAAAATTGAATTTTCTGAAAAAAAGTCCTTCTACAATTGTTTTGTAAACCTAGCCGTTCAAAAGTTATAAAAGATTTGACTTACATTATTTTCAGGCAGATTTTTTTCTACTGAGTTTTATAACTCTTCACCAAAAATTCATTATGATACGTGCACCTCATGGTTTCACAGGAAATTTACTGGTTTCTTATGATTAGTCGATTGAATCAACCGTTTGAAAGATATTTGTCATCAAACTTCAATGCATATTGATTTTAATAGTTTTTCATTAGACCAATTCCAGTTGAAATCATGAGTTCCGGGAAGAACCGTACAAACTTGACTTTCTATGAACATAGGAATGTTTTGAACTGCTTTCCAGTTTTTGTTTAGTCCTAAGCACGTGTGGGTACATTGGAACAAAAATTATTGCATTTTTTCCAACTGAGAGAGACATTCAAAACCACTTAAAATGCAGTAAGAAAAGGGTAGATACTAAAGGTTAATTGAGAATAGAAAACATAGGTCGCTTAAGTTTCAGACAAACGATAGAAGCCATGTGATTCAAAACAAAACTCCCCTCGAACAACAAAATTTATGTATTTTTGAGGGTAATTTTTTTGATTATGTTTAGAACAAATGCCATGGAAATAAATAACAACACGATCGAGATTCCTGAATGTGAAAGATAAAATTTATGGGAATATTATGAGAATAATACATTTCAAATGAATTTTCGAAAACAGAAATTCTATAGCATTAACTTTCACGACAGAAACTCAAACACATGCTCAAGACTGAAAATAAAACTGATGAGAAAGTTCGAAACATTTCATTGTTCATAGACATATTTACGATTTTTTCCGAAGCTAATAAATTGAATTCGAAACTGTTCGAGTTATTAATGAAAAACTGTTGAAATTATTGTGTATTGAAGTTTGACGATAAATATCTTTCAAATGGTTGATTTAAGCGATTATTCATAAAAAATCATTTTTGTAGAACAGTGAATTTTCTACACAAATATGAGGTGCGCGTATCACAAAGAATTTTTTTTTAACGAGTTATAAAATCCATATAAAAAAGAAATCTGTCTAAAAAAAATTAAACTTCAACATTTAAGCCATTAGTGCTCATTGGCAATATGAGTTACCACTGTTTTCAAATCAACGGCATGTCAAATTTTGTTAAGTTATGTCTGAAATTTCATCATGAACGTGTTGTACAAGTCTTACTCCGACATTTTGTGAAGAAAAATATTGTATATTCCATCTGAGATTTTTTAAAGTTTACTTTGATTTTTGTGAATTTCAGAGCTCACGAACATTCCTATAAAAATGTAAGTATAATTTGTTGTTCTCACTAAAATATTCTTATGCATCTGTTAGAATCAGTTACTAAGATATATATATATATATATATATATATATATATATATATATATATATATATATATATATATATTTGTGAGGTTTTGTGGCAAGTAGATGAATTTTGTTCTCGGTATTGTTGTATCAAGTATGTAAATTCAGATGGCAACTATAGTTGCCACCGAGCTGTTGGGTAGCCATGTAAAGATGGCACGTTAACAGTTGATGAAATGCTGAATACCTACGAAGAGTATTACGGTGAACGAATTCCTTGTATCAGATCTATTAGTATCATTCCTCCGCATGAGCTTCCGAATGATAAAGATGAAGACTCTGATTTGTCTGATGATGAAGTGGACGGAAAGCCAGCACATTTGCCTGGCCGTATACTTCGAAGTAAGGCTGTGGTTACTTTTGAAGAATCACAGGAGGAGCAGAATGAATATACTCAATCTGAGTAAAATCTATATACTCAAATGGAAGATATTGTGAATTCTCAACTGAGCAGAATGATGACATTCATATGGAAGAGAATGAGGATCCCAAACCTTCTACTTCAAAGCGCGTTCGTCTGCAGAAGAAGAAAAAAGTCCTGCCATCAAAATCAACTCGGTCTTCACACAAACAACATGCCTGGAAACTGCCATCTATAGAGAAACCTTGTGAACCACTCACTATAGACTTTCTGAAGAACACTGTTGCTTTGCCTTTAGATGCCTTCAAGTGTTTTTTCACTGACCAATTGGTGAACCATATCGTTACACAAAGTAATCTTTATGCCGGCCAAAAAGGAGAGCATCACGTGCATTATGTTGTTGAATGGATATCATAAGTTACCTAACAAGCGTATGTACTGGCAAGAAAATCCGGACTGCAACGTGACCATCGTTTCGGAGACAATGCGCAGACGCAGGTTCGAAGAAATCTTACGGTATATTCACCTGAATGATAACACAAATATTGACACGGATAGTTTTTATAAAGTAAGACCTCTTTTTGATTATTTGAATGAGTCATTCAAGCAAGTTCCATGTGAAGGTTCTCTTTCAATTGACGAAAGTATCATACCATATTATGGCCGTCATCACGCGAAACAGTTTATTCGCGGAAAACCTATAAGGTTTGGGTTCAAGATGTGAGTGATAGCTAAGTCGAATGGATATATAATGCATGTAGAACCTAACTGTGGATCAAACACCAAATTGCCTGATACTGGTCTTGGTCAGGGAGGTGATGTGGTAATTGGTTTGGTGGATCACTGCAATGTTCCCAAAGGAACGAAACTATATTTCGACAATTTGTTCACTTCAGTTTCTCTTCTGGAAGAGTTATGTAAAAGGAAATTGGGAGGAACCGGTACTCTACGAGAAAACAGAATAGGCAAAGCTATGAATTTCCCACCCAAGAAAGAATTCAAGAAGGTTGAAAGAGGAAAATTTGTAACTGTTGGAAATGGAAAACTGATCGCAGTTTCCTGGAATGACAATTCTGTGGTTACCGTTCTGTCAAACTGTGATGAAGTAAATCCACTCAGGAGTATTCAGAGATATAGTCGTACAAAAAAAAGATAACTGTGAAAATACCTAACCCAATATCTCAATACAATTCAAATATGGGAGGGGTTGATCTCAATGATCAATCCACAAGTACCTACAGGACAAGAATAAGAATCAAGAAATGGTGGTGGCCTATGTTTGCTTGGAGTGTGGATGAATGTTGCGTACAGGTATGGCTCTTCTATAGACAGCTAGGACACGATATGCCACTTTTGCAGTTCAGAAGACAGGTTGTTCTGCAATTATTGAATTTATATGGTAATCCTGCTATCAGACCTGGACCATCATCGTCTTATTCAAGATCTGTTTCCCTTCATGACAAAAGAAGAGATGGAAGGAATCACCTTATTGTGAAAGGAGAGTCAAAGTACACGCGGTGTAAGATGTATCACAACCGTCCTGTATACCTCTGCTCAAAATGCAAAGTGCCACTTCATTCCGAATATTTTGAACCATTCCATAATATGTAATATGCTAGAGTGTAGTTTTGTATAATAAATAAAATGAATGATCAAACTTTTTGTTTATATGAATCTTCAAATGATATTCTTTATAATATCATCACCTGTTGACATACTTTAAATGCCCTAAAGGCTCAGTGGCAACTCAGGTTGCCAAGCGTTTCTGGAGTCCTTGAAAAGGAAATATTTTTTTATACATTTTTCAATTGCTCGAGTGATTATATAGTAGCAGAAAAGACTTTGCACTATCAATGAATTCAACATTTTTAGTTCTGAGCACTAATGGGTTAATAACTTTTGAACGGTGAGGTGCACAAAAAAATTGTAGGAATCTGTTTTGTAGAAGATTCATTTTTTAGGGATACATGAGATGTAATATTTTTCCAAGGAGTAAATACTGAGGTATGAATTTTTCTTTCTAATAATAAGAAAATAATGAATAATTGACAGGCGGAGGACTTTTCTTCCAAAATTAAGAGCTCATACTTGGAGAGAATTTGATGAAGTGTCTACCAACCTATTTTTCAGAGTATAAAGTGAAAAAAAAATTGTGGATATTTTTGGCCTACCCTAAGTGAGATATCTCAAGAGACAGATACTCTGACGGACTCGCTTCACCATATATCTTATCAACACAGAACAGATCATCTTAAGGAATAGAGTGGTCTAACAACTTATTTTTTACGATCTTGAATGCAATTCCGTGTTGTTGGACCTTGCACGTGGTAGTATAGATTGTTTATTTCGTGAAAATTCCGATATCATTTATTATTGATACCTTTCATCTTCTGAGGAGAATGAGGTACAACATGGCTCGTGACAGGTTTTTGGTAGTTATTGTCATCTGATTACATGACACTTCATTTTATATTCTATTGATTGCATAATCTACGAAGGAGTCTGAATATGAATTCAATTTCAAATCAGATTTTATCAATAAAACTTTTTCGTTGAACTTTTCACGAAATTTTCCATCTTATTCAACATAGAGACAGTTTTTTCTACACTCTTCAATATCTGCATGATGATTTGATGACAACTTTTTTGAGATTATCTCAAAAAAACATTGATCTTTTGATTTTTATCTGATTTTTATTCTATTCAAAAAAGGACCCCTACATGATTTTTAAGTTCAATATCCAACCAATTCGAAAAAATTGATCAACAAAATCGTTTCTGAAATATGAATTTCAACATCGAAGCTTGCCACAATATCGCAATCGTGTTAGGTTAGGTTAGGTCCATAGTGAGTGGGTCCATTCGACACTCTACCACAAACCGCAAGGTTTAATTGTGGCTCACACCTATTCACACTCGACCAAATAGACCCAGTTTCTTAACGAAGCCGATTAGTTTGTATGGTGAGTGGTTTGTATGGTGGTGGTTTGTATCATGTTTGTGACCTGAAGTGTCAACGCAAACACTGAGATTTCCCTATATCCAAAAAGAATGTGATGAGTTGTTATTCCAATCAAATGAATCGAGTCCATCGATCTCAACTAGTTCGGATCAAACAATTTTCTTAGGATTACGAATAGATAAAAATCTCAATTGGAAGGATCACTTCCATTACCTAATCTCCAAGTTGAATTCGATTGCCTTTCAATTTAGAAATTTGCTGCATATACTCAATACTGATCAATTGATACAGCTGTACACAAGTTGAAAGTAGGCTACGATACGGTGTGGTATTTTGGGGTTTATCTATCTTAGCAAAAAATATCTTCGTGGCACAAATACGAGTTTTACGATCAATGTCGGGGATTTCACAGACTGATTCATGCAAAGATATATTCAAGAGACTGAAAATATTAACATTACCATGTCTCGTCATATCAGAGTTAAGTATGCTAGTATTCGACAATAATGATGAAGTTTATATGACGGACAAACAAAATCATTGTTTCAATACAAGGCAAAAGATTCATTTTTCAATTCCATTCGGAAATTACAAAATAACTCACCAATCTCCCAGTCATATAGCTCCTAGAATATACAATGCTCTTCCTTCAAATGTGAGACACTGCATGACAGAACAATCATTCGAATATAATTTGAAATCCTTCTTGACAGAACAGTGTTTTTATAAACTGGATGAATATTTGTCGTGGCAATTTACGGTGGAATCAATTTTTCAGTATTAGTATCAGTATTATTATATTTTAAATGTAAACAAGTGACTTTTTACATATGGTTTGTAACTGTCTTGAGGAAATAAATGACTATTATTATTACTATTATATGCTTTGATAAACCATAAAAATGCGAAAATCTACTGAAAGGGTTGCGGAAAAAATGACATATGTGTCCATATTCTTTTATGGAATACATGAAATGAAAAATTGATGTATTTGATATCTGTGTCAACAACTCAGGTTATATTTCTTATATTCGAGAAATTGAAAATTTCTTCGACAGACCAAGAGTCCATTCTTTGATTGGAAAACTCGTAAAGTTCGGAATTATGATTCTCGGATATCATGCACAGTAGGATATGTGGAAAATATTTGTTTTCCTGGAACATTTGACAGAAATTGTTCAATATTCTTGGACAATCCACCCTTCCAATCAAATATTTAAAAAATAATCATATTCAAATCAAGCACTACTCTGAAAACATATCACTTCCACCTCCACGATGAGGTGATATGAAATGCAAAACTCAGATCAGGAGTCAGGTGATTTCTCCTTTAGAAGATAATTATTTTTTTTTCAACGCTCTGAAAACCAATAAGTTTTCTTCTAGAAAATGTTTCTTTTTCAATTGAGAGTTTTTTTCAGATTCATAACTTACTTTCCGTTGAGCATATAGCACAAATAAGCCTCACTTGTTTGTTCACGGTTCACCATTCAGAATTTGATATGTTTAAAAAAATCTGTTTTTCCGCAAATCAGCTGTAATAAATGAATATTGTATGAAACTGCAGTAACGCAATTACTAATAAAAGTAGCATAGACATTTATATATCTCATTTTCTCGAAGTATGTTAGAGTTGAACATGTATGAACAAAAATTTTATGAAGATACATACTTTGGATTAGTTATAGAAAATATATATGGACAAAAATTACAAGAAAAAATATACTTTGAATCACAACCGAATATAATAATGAGAGATGAATATTTTTGGTTTTTGAATACTTAAAAATTATTCAAATAATCTGTCTACATTATTGAGCTAATTCTTCCATGCGATTAAGTGCACTTCTGGCTTTGAACCAACCTATTTGATGATCGTTCAATGTATGATTCAGCAAAATTTTCTCAACTTCACCGTCGGCATGTTTGATTTTACATTCAATGGTTTTTCTGGAGTAAGATTACTTAGATTTTTTAGTGAAATTTTGTCTGAAGGTTGGATTTTTATCATAGTCGCTAGTATTGGAGAAAGTGGGAGGCAAAAGTCCTTGTTTTTTTCAGGTTAGTTTCATGGATGCGAGCAAAATATTTCACAATGATAGCACGAGCTCCTAGATATCTACGTTCAAGAGGGGTATGTTCGCGAGAACTACCTTTTCCATAGTTTTCATCATCAACGAGCTATGTCAGGTACTGCTCTCCATTCACCCATGAGTTGATTTTTTACCTTGTTAAGTTTGTTATTTTCAGCATTTGTGGCAGCTATGAACAAGTTGTTCGAAATGTAGTCCAAATGACCACGGTACTTTAACCAAAGTCCGGCAGCAGAAATATGATATGTGGTACATTTTCCTTTCACTTCGATAAGAATAGCCATATCTTTCAAGTCTTTCCCGTCCCATTTGTCGAAAGGTTTCAATAATTGGACACGCTGTGATTTTGGATCTACATCAACGGTCGAATTCGAACCATCTTCAACATATGCAACATATGTGTTCTGGCCGGGGTCAAACCCTTTGTTGGGGAGTTCATCTCCGTACGGAGGACTCAGCTTGAACTTCTTACCATCCGCTCCTTCGATTTGGTCTGTTAGAGGATTAAAGTCCAGTCTTCCTGCGATACTTAGTGCGGTTACAAGTTCTGAAGAGGTAACAAATGCGTGAGTGGCCGGATTGGCATAATCACGCCCAGTGAAGTCACGATTATGTGATGTAACGATAGTGTTTTTCTCTCCTTCCTTAACGTCTCTTTTGTCCTATTGACCGATGCAAGGCCCGCAAGCATTGGCTAATATCGTTCCTCCCAATTATGTAAAAGTTTGAGAAATACCATCTCTTTCAATTGTAGCACGGATCTGTTTTGATCCAGGTGTGACATTGAAAGGAATTTTTTATTTAACACCGTGTTTCATTGCTTCTTTAGCGATATTAGCACAATGTCCCATATCCCCATAGGAACTGTTGGTGCAACAGGCCAACAGTTCTTTTTGTCATTTTCACCCAATTTGCTGATTGGACTAGCCAGATCAGGGGTGAATGGCCCATTCACATGTGGTTCTAGGGTGTCCAGGTTGATTTCAATAATTTGATCATACTTCGCACCTTCATCTGGGCTGAGGAGAACACTCTTGTACTTGTCAGCTTCACTTGCAATGTCAGCTCGACTGGTGGCTTTTGAATAGTCAGACATACGACTGTTGTAAGGGAACACTAACGTAGTTGCACCGATTTCAGCACCCATGGTAAAAATAGTTGCCATACCCGTGCATGATACAGAAACGCAACCTGGTCCATGGTATTCGATAATAGAACCGGTACGTCCTTTCACAGTCAATATGCCTGCTAACTTGAGAATGACGTCTTTGGTGATGTCCATCCCGATAGTTTTCTTGTTAGTCGAACACCAATGACTTTGAGACATTCCAATTCCCAGGTAATATTATCCATTACATCTACAGCGTCAGCACTCCTCACTCCAATACAGAGCCCACCAAGACCTCCCCCATTTGATGTGTGGGAATCAGTTCTGTTCATCAAAAGACCAGGGAATGCATAGTTTTCCAATATAATTTGATGAATACCTGATCCAGCTGTCAAAAATCCAACGCCATATTTGTTACAGGCAGATCCTAAGAAATTATATACTTCTTTGTTAACTTCTATGCCTCGAGCAAGATCTTTCGCTCCTCCTTCATGAGCTACAATTAAACGGTCTAAATGTATGGTGCTTGGTGCAGCTATCCGCTTCAGACCACTAGAAATAAATTGCAACATTGCCATTTGTGCCAAGACATCTTGCATAGCCACTCGATCAGGGCGTAATCTCAAATAAGATTTTCCTCTTTCAATATCCCGTGTTGAAGGCTGATCAATATGAGAGTACAAAACTTTTTCAGATAAGGTTAGAGGCCTTCCCAATCTTTTCTTCACAACTTCAAAATTTTTCGTGAGTTTTTCATACGGCAATAGGTTTTTATCAAATTTGCTCATAGCAACTTTGGCCGCAGCTGCGGTTAGGGGTGAAATGTGGAAGCATCTTGACTGTATCTCAAAGAAAAAAAGGCTGCTGGCTTTACCTCCCTGGCGATGCAAAACTCGCATACAGTACTCCATGGTTGCAAAACTATTAAAAGCAAGACTGAATTAAGAAAACTTGGAAAACACGATTCCTAAGTCAATTTTCAAATCGGAATGATCAGCACGAAAGGACAGTAAAAAATTATTCCGTTTTTGTGAATTATTTTCATTAAATTGAGAAGGCATATTCTCAGAAGTGACTGATTTTTGGGAAAGAAAGGTTGTGGCTTTCTACTTCCCCATCTTCATACATACAAGGAATGTGGGAATATTTCAAAAGGAAGAAGAGGATATTTAATTTCAGTATAAACTATTCACAAAGATGTGTAAATCATGCATAAATGTTACGTACATAGCCTAACTTAAAGAAAAATCCCTCTGTTATTTGTTCGTAAATTCGGAAGGAGATTAGGCCAAGCAACGGAATATTACCGTTATACCACTTTTTGATTACTACTGCTATTCAACGTGGTAATTTCTTTAGAACAAACCGAGATATGTGTATATTCATCAGTCCCCTATCAAGGTTAATCCGCAAGTGATTGATCCACCTTCATCTTTTTCAGTGCGATTAATGGATAAAGGTCATTCTTGCCCTCCAAATATGAGCTGCAATCCTCGTGGTTCTGGTTTCTTTTCCGTGAAGGAGCATGAGCCGAATCGATTCTTCTACGGAACCCTTCATCACTTGGAAGGATCGATTGCAGCTTGAGAAATGGTTCTCATGCAGATTCTGTGGAACATGCTCTTCCTTACGAATTAGTAGACAGTTATCCTAAAAATCTTGCGAAGGAAATTAGATAGGATAATTTAGGAAACACTTGTTATATGAATAGCATTTTACAAGTTAATAATTTCAAGAACGAGGTTTCAACAATGAACGAGAACGAGAATATTTTCTACTCATTAACCAAAATCAAACACCTGTTCATGCAGCTGCAGTTTCGTAGTCTTTGAAGTTGACTAGATACTAGTTAAGACAAGAAAAAGATTGTTACGAATTCTTGGGGTTCTTGTTGAATGCTCCTCGTGAGCAGGAAAATAGCAAAATCAATACTCCTGACCGCTCTAGATGGTATGATTCCATGCAGTCTATCACGTCTTGTGTATGTAGATTTTTTTTTTGAAAAAATCCTTACTTGTTTACTCTGTAGCAAAAACGTATGTGGCTTCCTGAAACTTCAACTAGCGTTTCCTAATATGCAATGAGTATAAATTACAAATTCACTGCCAGAATACTATTCTAAAATTTCGTCCGGAATTTTTTTCGCAGAGATTCGTTGTTTCAAAATGATCAAATATAAATGAATCCACGGTTTCATGCAACAATTGGCCTACAAGAAAATGATGATAATAAACGAGCCATAAAATAGCTATGAAATCCAACATTAAAAGTCGAACGTGAATCATGGGAAACGCGATGAACACAAAGGAAAAACGAAATATATGGGGCAAGATTCAAAATGCATCGATATTACTCGATATTCTATGGTATTCACAAAGCTCAACAAACAATATTAGTTCGATACTGCAAACAAAGGATGATATTGCGTTGTGAAGAATTCAATAAAAAGACCCGTGAAATACTTCAGACGTTTATCGATCTGGAACGAACGAGAAATAATGAACCGATGAAAAGACGCTTACTGGTAACGATGACAAAAAATATTCTGATTAGTAAACGGAATAAATTCATAACAATCATAACAATCATAACAATTCTTCCTTGTTCGATGCTTTAGAGTTGAAGAAAAATATCAGAGGATACTTGCTACACAATCGGCGTTGAGTTAACAGTTCCACGAATTGTTCAAAAGCAAATACACAAAATAATTCACCATTTGAGACTGCGATTGGATACTGGAGATGGCCATTGATCCCCTAAAATAATAACACTGACCGCCGCTGCTCTGCATATATTGATTGTGACTTAGTCAAGGTCGCACTCAACTTGACTTGCGCGTTTCAATCGTTCTAGACATCGAGTCGCTTCTAGAGACTTCCAGAAACTTGCTTATCGGCTTCCAGGAACTTCCATTACGATATCAAATCAAAAGATTCCAAACCAAGTTACTTCACGACATTTAGATTGTCAGTATCCAGAATCGTATTCAAGTGATAACTAGACTTATTGGAGTCATTCGAGTGGTTTCACCTATTTTCTCTTCTCTCTCTTCGCTTCACCAAGGAAAAGCTACAAAAAGCAACAAAAGTAAATAATATAAATTTGTTACAAAAGGCTCAACTTACTGTTGGTGAGGATGGCCGTGTCGAAAAGAATGTTACATTTGAACAGTTGAAACATGTCAATAAAATAAAGTTACCATAATAAAAAAAGTTTTGACTCCTCACTGATACAAGGAAGATTATTTGAATTTACATAATAAAATCGTTATATGGTTTGAAATCATAATTTACTGGTAAAAGCCATGTGGCTGCAGACCACAGAGAGAGATAAAAAACAATTGACACTGACACAAAAGAGAACAGTTATGGTGTAAGTGTGATCAGAGTCATCTGCTGTTTTTTGAGATTATTAATGAGAAAACCCAATGTCAAATTCATGAAAAATTATTATCGAAATAAAGTAAAGCCCTGCCTTGGGGAGGTTGTATATTCGTTATTTTCTTTTTTTTTAATAATAATTTTCATATTTTGAACATTGGGTTTTCTCATTATTAATCTTACAAAACAGCAGATGTGCCATTTTGTGTGATGGTGGATGGTTTGAACTTGCGGGTATGGTGGAGCTTGTTTGTATAGGTTTCCTGTATATTGCCATTTGAAATTGTGTTTTGTTGTGGGTATATCCTATGGTTATGTCCAGGTAGTTAAGTTTTGAGTTGTGTTCTTCCTCAATGCTGAAACATAGTTTTTGATTTATTTCGCATTGTTCAGCATTGAGGAAGAACACAACTCAAAACTTAACTACCTGGACATAACCATAGGATATAACCACAACAAAACACAATTTCAAATGACAGGAAACCTACACGAACAAGCTCCACCATACCCGCAAGTTCAAACCATCCACCATCACATAAAATGGCTGCCTATAACGCATTCATATATAGAATGTTAAGGATACCACTCAGCAATGAAGCCCGAAACAAAAAACGGAAAGTCATATACCAAATAGCGAACGAAAACGGATACACCCAAAAGACAATAGATAAACTAGAAAACAGAATCAAACAAAAAATACAGAACAAGGATCAAGCCACCCCAACAGACAAAACAACACAACGATAGACAGCATTCACGTACGTAGGACACCAAACCAAAAAACTAACAAACGTCTTCAAACTACTGAACATCAACATCACATACAAGTCAAACACGAAGATAACACAAAAATAAACAACTATGGAAAAGAAGAAGACAAAGACCAAAACGGGATATACAGTATACAATGCTCGGACTGCAACAAATTCTATATCGGCCAAACCAAGAAAAAACTGATCCAAAGGTACAATCAGCACAAAAAGGCATACATAAATCCAATAGTATATAAATCAAACCTCGCAACACACGCCATACAGAACAAACATAAATTTCCCCCCACCAGAGAACATAAAACAAGTCAACAAGGGAAACCGCATGGACATTTGGGTAAACTTGAACATCCATAAATTTAACACTCATCGAAGAACAAGTACAAATCAAAACACAAGACCTCACATTCAATATATTAAACAAAACCATACACATTCCTAAAGAAGATCTAACACAAAGAATAGTACCTGATGCAGTACAAATACAGGCAAATTTACCTAAAGTACCTGAAATACCTGAGTTGAGACGTTCGGACCGTATAAAGAGGCAGACGACAGGATGACAAGTTCAGTCTGAGGAGTGTCAAGAAGATGACAGTACGACCAGCTGTCGAAAGCGCTCGCAGATAATTAATAGAAGATATAAAGCTTCAAATCCTTTTTGTTAAATTTAATATTTAAATACTGAAAATAAAGGAAAATTAGTCGCATCATTCAAATATATACATATATATGCGGACACCGCACTGTATATATATATATATATATTGGATAATGTTAGCGACTGGAGAAATGTATGGTAAAATGGATTAACAGGGTCTCTCAGTCAAAAAATCAAAAATCAAACTCTGCTTTACTTTGCCAAGCTTTCGCTTCTAATGGGAAGCTTCTTCAGGGCAGTAAAAATGAGTGAAAAACAATAAATTGAAGATAGAATTGACATAAAAGTTAACATATATACGATTTTTTTTGTATATATATATGTATATACATGTTAACTTTTATGTCAATTCTATCTTCAATTTATTGTTTTTCACTCATTTTTACTGCCCTGAAGAAGCTTCCCATTAGAAGCGAAAGCTTGGCAAAGTAAAGCAGAGTTTGATTTTTGATTTTTTGACTGAGAGACCCTGTTAATCCATTTTACCATATATATATATATATATATATATATATATATATATATATATATATATATATATATATATATATATATATATATATATATATTCAATTTGATTTGAATCCTCATCTCGTACAAGTTTCCACTTTCGAGGGTTATCAAAAAAAACAAATCTCAAACACGTGTACGTTTTACTCGTTAATGAAAAAATGAACTTGAGAAATCATTGATGTATGAATGGAAATAATAGTGGTTGTTGATCGTGTTGGTTATAAAAAAGTTGATACGGTTTTCTATATCCTTTCCTGATGACGCCAACTCGGTTAAGAGTATAGCAGATCTGGTGTGCGAAAGTAATATTTCTGTTGGGCCATACAACAATCCCACAGAAAATCCCCAATTCCAATACTTGTGATCAATCTGGCAACACGCAGCCCACAATCCAGCCACCGCCCCAGCTGACTGCTCGTGTTTTCGAACGGGAAAAGGGCGCACTGGATGATGAAGATAAGGACGCAGGACAGAGCAGGCATGAGCGCAAGCGTCGTTTCCCAGACGACACGGCAAGCAACATCAGCAGCTTCCTTCGGTGACCGAGATCGTCGGAGCGCGTAATAGGGTAATGAGAAAGAACGCGATGCAGTTCAAATGGTACAGGTGGTTGCTGTTATCCGATTATCATTCAGCCACTCAGTGGTGGTAGATGTCGATTAAACGGACACCGACCGAAAGAAGTTTGCACATCACTGCCTTATCTGGTTGGAACGACTAATTACACAGACGCGCACAAGGGAACATTTTTACCTTTCCAGCCATTAATCGTATCAACAAAGTTTTTTTTTGAGTTTCCCAAAAGGAGCTACAATGTTGATGAGTTTTTTTTCAATATTCCTTCAATCAATCAATATAATTCATTGTTCAAGAATAGAAATTCTTATTAACGAAGCTTTCTATAGTCTAAATGAGTGCATAAATAAATTTGACAAATAGTATTTATTTAACACAGGTCGACAAATACAAACGTTTTCACAACACAAAAAGTGAGCATCATCCTGAAATATTCTTATTCACATAGCTTATATTATAATGTATTATATAATGAATGTATGTATAATTAAATATGTAAATAGTATTCTAGGACATAAAACAAGTTGACGAAGGCGAAACATTCATCACAATATATTGAAAGTGAGGATAATCTTGGGGATTTCTCTCAAACAGGGTGGCAAATGGTTATATATCTATTTGCTCTCATACTTTATTGATTTTTTTGTTAATTATGAGTGGCAGATGAGAAGAAGTAAGTTTTTTCTCGTTATTTGGCGAGTATTTTGGTTTGTACAAGTGCGCCCAGTATCGGAGACGTTGGACTTGTGCTTATATGCTTCAAACATAGAGTTTCAAGTATAAAAATGGAAGTTAAGTGTCAAAATTTTGTGTTTTATAAATAATATGAATAACGGTTCACAATGATCGATATATTCAGCTCTGGACATGAATCTGACTTACAATGTGCAGTTCACTCATTTTCTGTTTACGTACCATGGCAGGTGTTGGAAGATTCCTTCCTGACAATGATGACACTAGGGCTGTCACATCGATTGAAGGTGGTGTTTTCCATCGTCAGGTTGGTCAAAAGTTATATGTAGGTAGGTAGGTATGAAGTGAGTGGGTCTATTTGACCCTCCACCGCAACCCATAAGTGTTTATTGTGGCTCACACCTATTCACACTCGGCCAAATAAACCCAGCTTCTTGACGAAGCCGATTAGTTTGTATGGTGAGTGGTCTTTCAGGTCAGATGGTGAGAGTACGAATCTGCCGAACTCAAAGAACCTGATTCGGTCCCCAGCGGGGCAGGCACAAAGTATATGCTCTACAGTTTCATCACTTTCCAGACAGAGGCGACACACACTGTCTTCCGACAGTCCAAGTCTCTGCATGTGATGATTCAAATGACAGTGACCTGTAAGAAGGCCTGTTAGACATCGTAGTTCATCCCTACTGTAGTCCAACAACTGTTTGGAATCAAGTTTCGAAGGGTGAATGAACGCCTTGGAGTGAGCCAATCCAGGAAGATTCTGCCAGAAGTCCATAACTCTTCTTGCCATCCAGGTGTTAAGTGTCTGTTTGGCAAAGCCCAAAGCGATGTCAATGAGACAGATTCTGGTCCAATGAAGCCCCTTGCAGCACCCTCCTTTGCAAGAGAGTTAGCAGCTTCATTGCCTTCCAGGCCAGTATGGCCAGGAATCGAGACCAGAGACAATATGTTTAGTCTTTCTATCAAGGAGAGTCTTTTTTGGCAGTTTGCTACCAATTTAGACGTTGCTTGGTACGAGCCGAGAGCTTCCAACTCCGCTTGACTGTCCGAGAATATTTTTATTGACTTGTAAGTGAGTTTGGATTTATCCAATCACTCCGCACACAATTCAATAGCGTAAATTTCCGCTTGAAATACAGTCGCATAAGTTCCTAGGCAGGTAGATAACTCTGTCCTGGGTCTGCGACTGAAAACACCTGCACCAGAACCGGAAGGTGTTTTTGATCCATCTATGAACCAACAACTATCTGCTCTCAATATTTCCTTCTCTCGCAGGATCCAGTCCTCTCTTCTCGGGAATAGTACTTCATAAGGTAGTTCGTAGTTGACAGTTGGAGGCATAAAGTCAGATGTCATCCCCAGAATGCTGTGACTTCCAATGTCAACCAACTGGCTGTTGCACTCTGAATTGAATTGATTTGTGCAATTGGCAATATGCACAAGTCTGTATGCAGTCCATCTTGCCTCTCTTTCCAGAAAAATGTGGAGAGGAGGTGGATCTAGAAGGATATCCATGGCCGTTGACGGTGTGATACTGATGGCACAACTGATAGCCAGACAAGCTTGTCTCTGTAAGCCAGAGAGCTTCGCTTGGGCCGTTTTCTGTATAGCCTTCGGCCACCAAGCAATTGCACCATACGTGATAATTGGTCTGACAATCTTCACATAAATCTAATGGATTTGTTTGGGACCTAAACCTCAAGTTTCACCACAAATCCTTCGACATGTCCATAGAGACAGTCTGACGTTGTGTAAAACTTTTTCCAAGTGAGCGTTCCAGGTGAGTCTTTTATCAAGGACAATGCCAAGATATTTCACATCCGTTCCAAATGGAATGACCACACGATTGAGGGAAAGTGGCGTTAGATCGTCCAATTTCCTTCTCTCGGTGAAGAGATTAACACAGTTTTGCTTGGGTTGACAGACATCTGCTCCCTCAGGCACCAACTGTGAACAACGTCCAACGCGCTTTCGAGGATATTACAAGCTACCCTTCCCGACGTGGCCTTGCCACGATAACAAGGTCATCTGCATAAGCTTGCAGATCAACTTTTCTTCTGTCGAGGGCATCAAGCAGACTTTCCACCAGAAGTGACCACAGAAGGGGAGATAGTACCCCGCCTTGAGGGCAACCCTGGTGACCCTGAACCTGATAGCCTCGCCTTGAAAAGTCGTAGTTGCAGTTCTGTTTACTAGCATGGAATAGATCCAGCCAGTTAGATGTAAGTCGAATATTGGTTTCAAGACTTTGGAATCCCTACCAACGACTAGAGACTGTCCATAGGAGGCCAGGTAAAGTGCAACGGAGGTCCATTTCAGCCCAAAAGGACAGGTATCTAAGTCCTAATGCCATTAGATACAGATTTTCAACAGACATGGAGCTAAAAAATGAACTAACTCGAGCAACGGGGACCTGAATTTCCGATCAGACTGTGCGAAATCGACTTTGGGAAAGTGGATTGGGATCTAGGTGACCAGTCCAGGTATCTTGGCTCACATCAAGTCACAAAAAGATAATGCAGTTAGCTTCAACATACAGACGTTGTTGTGGTTGGCAGCCAAGACGTTGGCGTGAAGTACTCTTTTCTGATGAGTCTTATTTTACTTTTCAGTCAGAATGATAGTCGGACCAGAGTATACAGAAGGAATGTACGTTTTATTCCCGGCTGTTTATTTTCAAGGGTTCCATTTGGAGGTGGATCAATGATAGTGTGAGGTGAAATAACACTCAATGATTATACAGATCATGTAGTCATCCGATTTCTGCCACCTGAAGGTACGTTGATGAAATACGCCATAGATCAGGAACAGGAGGGCAGAATTTCATTCTCATGTACGATCGGGCCCGTCTCCACGCTGCAGAGATCGTGCGTCAGTACTACAAACCCACAATATCACCACTTTGGGGTGACCCGCTTACAACCAGGATCTGAATCCCATCGAACATGTCTGGGATCAACTGAGAAGAAGCATCCGAAGCCGTCTAAACCAACCCACCACTTTGTATGAGCTGGAAATCGCTCTTCGAAAAGAGTGGGAGGGTTGGCCTCAAGAATACTCAGGAGGTTCATAAGAACCATGCTCTGGCAAACCCGGGCTGTAATTTCTCTCCGAGGAGGAAACACAAGATACTGAGTCATTAATTGTAACACAAAAATAACTTTTTGTTTTACTTTCGACTCAAATTATTGAAGGGTTTTCGTTTTGAATTTGGTAGTTCTTTAATTTCATCACGTATACCCAATACACAACAAAAAATTATTCAATAATTCTGCATGAATTTGCTAGTCATTTGCATACAGGGTGTTTCGAATTCGATCCTCACCATTGGGGTCTCAGAAAATATGAGAGATAGGAAGATAGTTAAATGGGGACAAAGTTGCGCATTTACCTGACTAACAATATGCCGTTGAGAAAGTTCTGAAATTCCAAGTAAATCCGGAGATATCCGGAAACAACTGAAATTTCGGAAAATGGTTTTTAATTTTTTCTGGCTTTATTTTTCGAAGGATTCGAAAATGATCTGCACTTCCACATTGCCACTTTTTTTTATTCAATTCAATACCTGCTACATAATTGTATTTTTTTCATTGGCTCTCAAACGAACCAAACTCGGTGAGATTTTGATCCAATAACTTGTACATAGTTTGATGTGATTGTCGCCTTTCGGAACATAAGTTTGAATACTTTTCCGATGTCCTTACACTGTTTTTATCGTAATGATAATAAATTTGTATCATATATCTTTTTTCTTCATTCATGAAAGCCATTTTTCGCCACAAATTCTATGACTTGTACAACAACAAAATGTCTATGAGTATAACAAATTGATAGTCAAATTTAGAAATATCAAAGTCAAAGCCTTCTATAAGAATTATTTTTTTTCAATGTCTCCAATTTTTCAAAAAAAAAATAATAACTTATAATATATCATTGGAAAGGTAAAATCTGGTTCTATTCAAAACAGAAAAAATCCAATTGTTTTAAAGAGTGCATAATGAAAATTACATCTGCTCAAAATATACCATTGCTCTATCCCTTTCTCAAATGGTTTGGAACGATCGAAGTGTGGAATATAGCAAATATTCGATTAAAATATCATTTTATTTCAGAAACCAGAAGATTTTGAAAATTTTATGTTGTATATCTGAAAGTTGTACAAAATTGATTGAAGACTGAAACCAGGTAGGGTGCCACAAATTTTTAATTTACAAAAGACTGGTATTCATTTACAAAGCGTCCAACCAAGAACTTTAATTCGAAAGAAGTTTTGCAATTATTTTTCAATTCACTGCCATAAAATTCAAAACTTTTATGAGCTCGTTTTCAGCTCGTTGTTAGGTCAAAAAAAACAAAAATTAATTTTGAGAATGTGAATAATTTCAAATTTCATTTTGATTCTCATGTCCATTGTGTATTTTTCCAAATTATTCGATGAAAATATTCCAAACGACTCCAAAACAATTTGGTTCGGTGAAGCAAACAAAAAATATTTGGCATTTGCATAGGGATTCCATTTGGTTCTGAAGCTATTACTCTGCTGGAAAATTTCACCATCCCTGGTGAAAAAATGTAACAAACATCAGAATTTCGCATTCAGGCAAAACCTCCATTAATGTTTATTTGTACTCTGTCTGAGTGTCTTCTCTGTGTTTTTCATCACATACAGGTGGTGTTTATTCGAAATCGTCAACGTTTCGTCTCTGCTTAAAGGTCTAGTTATTTGAAGTTGAATATATTTGATATATGATATACATTGTGACCCATTGTTAATGGAAACACCCCCTAAAATTTGGAGTTGTAAATCGATTTCAATGATTTTTTTTTAAAGATCAAGTACTGAAAAGTCTACCTTGGGACAAAATTTGAAATGTTTATTGATATTTCAGGGCATACTACGATATTTTTTCTTAGTCGAAAATTGGGATTTTTCATTAGCGATTTCTTTACTGAAAAAATCACTACGCCACTGGATTCAGAGTGCCTCTAAATAGGTGTGACCAAAATTTCATGAAAAAATATTCATTATTGACAAAGTTATGACAACTCAAAAATTCGAAAACTCACACAGCTAACAGTCACAATATATAATTTTTTTATGATTTCAACAATAAAGTGCCGCCAGATGAAAAACAAACTAATAGCGTGAATATTTTTAATGAAAATAAACGGAATTACATTCACACAATTCAACTAACAATGAAGCAAAAAATTTTAATAAACGTAACTAATAACTAATTTATTGAAATGTTTCGATTCAGTGCAAAAATCAATTCTGACTCATATTCTAGTAGCCTCTACTAATCCACCATGTATTTCGATACATGTGTCGTAGCGCTTACGAATGTTTCTGATTACGTTCCTTAGTTCTTGAAGGCTAATATCTGCACATACCTGTCGAACTCTTGCACAAAGTTCATTTCTCTTGAGCGGTTTTTGTAAACCTTTTGTGTGAGAAGTCCCCAGAGACAATAGTCCAAAACTGTGAGGTCTTGAGATCTGGGTGGCCACTCTATAAACGGACTACCACGGCCTATCCATCGGTTTGGAAAATGTTCGTTAAGCCATTGCCTCACAGCTCTGGCATAATGAACTGAACACCCATCTAACTGGACAATTAAATTTGATCATTCATTGATTGGCAACTCGTGAATAGTATCCCAAAACTCTGTGTTCAAACATTCTAGAAACCTGCGCAATAATATTTTCCTCCAAAAAGAAACGACCAATAATTCGTTCGTTCAATATCCGACACCAGACGTTGATTTTTTTGGAATACTGACTTTTACAGTTTATTACCCAGTTAGGATTATCCGCTGCCCAATAGCGACAATTCTGTGATGACACTACTCCATTTGTAGTGAAAGTGGCTTCGTCGGTATATAAAATATTTTTTAGGAAATTTCTATTGTTTAAATATTCCCCTTGGGCCCATAAACAATATTCCAGGCGTCTTGCTTCGTCGCCTTTTTGAAGTGTGTGTAAAAATTTTGGCTTTAAAGGTTAATATTCTTCGCCTTGAGACATATCCGAATAGTTTCTCGTGGAATATTCAAATCTAAAGTGGCATTCCTTATACTAGCATCAGGATTATTTCCGAAATAGTCTTAAATGATTTGATCATTCCTGTCATTCCTGTTTCATCTTTGTACAGGATTACTTTCTAACATCATTTTTGATACTGCACCAGTTTCATTGAATATTTTATTTATTTTATTTACCGTACCGCAGCTAATACGAGGACAATTGAAATATTAGGTCTTAGTTTTAGTTAATTTGCGTGAAAACTTGAATGTAATTCCGTTATTTTCATTAAAAATATTCACGCTTCTTTTTTTTTTTCATCTGGCGGCACTTTATTGCTGTAATCATAAAAAAATATTCTCATGGCTATATCTGTTGATATAGGGTGTTTTTTGTAACTGTTAGCTGTGTGAGTTTTCGAATTTTTGAGTTAGCATAACTTTCTTAATAATGAATATTTTTTTATAAAATTTGGGTCACACCTGTTCAGAGGCACTCTGAATCCAGTGGCGTAGTGATTTTTCCAATAAAAAAATCGCTAATAAAAAACCCCGATTTTCAACTAAGAAAAAATATCGTAGTATGCCCTGAAACTTCAATAAACATTTCAAATTTTGCCCCAAGGTAGATCTTCCAATACTTGACATTTCAAAAAATAAATTATTAAAATCGGTTCACAACTTCAAATTTTAGGGGGTTTTTCCATTAAAAATGGGTCACACTGTATGATATATTTGATATATGTTTGAAGTTAGATATTCAGTGTTTGTTTTGCAAAAGCGAGCGGTTAGATACTTATGCAAGGTGGGAGTGCGTGAGTCATGTAGACCATTATTTTTGAGAGAAAAAATTCTCACTGTTACTTGTATTTTCATACTGGAAACTGTTTGCCTTATTTACAAAAAACATAATATGGTTGGAACTCCGGAACCTACAAATTACATAACCCGGCAAGTAACTGAAAATAAAATACATTTTCCTGTTCCAAAAACAAGCCAGACAAAGTATTATTTGATTTATGGAAGTATAAAATATAGGTGTTTTTTTGTTGTTTATATTGACACCTATACTTTAAATTATATTTTATACTGGGATAGATCTTATTTTATGGCCATGGCATGTGAACTTATGTTCAAATTGTATATATTTGGTATTTACATCTTTTGAAAGGGACTATACAAACTATTTTATCTACATTTTGTTAAATTTTGTTTTCTATTGTTATATATTATCTATTAGATATGTGAACTTAGTTTTGCTCAAATTGTGTTTCTATGTATTTTTGTTTTTGAATGGTTTCTTTTCTTTTATTCTTTGAAGTGCTATATAAACCAGATTATTTAACAAGCTTTGTCAATAAGATTGTATTTTCTTGGACAATAAAGTATATGTCTATCTATCTATCTATACTCGTATAACATTAGAAGTAGGAATTGTTGGCATGGGTAATCATTCATTGAAAAATTATTGTATTCAAGAACATGTTAATTTCCATTGTGGACAAATGTAGGTTAGGTTACGTCCAAAGTGAGTGGGTCAACCCGCAAGGGTTGGTTTCTTAACGAAGCCGATTAGTTTGTATGGTGAGTGGTCCTTCAGATCAGATGGTGAGAGTACGGCTCTGCCGAACTCTAAAAACCTAATTAGGTCCCCAGCGGGGCAGGCACAAAGTATATGCTCTGCTGTTTCATTATTTTCCAGACAGAGGCGACTCACACTGTCTTCCGACAGTCCGAGTCTCTGCATATGATGATTCAAATGACAGTGACGTAGAAAGCCTGTTAGATATCGTAGTTCATCCCTACTGTGGTCCAACCACTGTTTGGTATCAAGCCTTGAAGGGTAAATAAACGCCTTGTGGTGAGCCAATCCTGGAATATTCTGCCAGAAGTCTATAAATCTTCTTGCCATACAGGTGTTCAATCTTTGTTTGGCAAAACCTAAAGCGATGCCAATGACAGATTCTGGTCCGATGAAGCTGCTTGCAGCACACTCCTTTGCAAGGGAGTCAGCAGACTCATTGCCTTACAGGCCGGTATGGCCAGGAATCCAGACCAGAGCCAATCTGTTGAGTCTTCCTTATAAGGAGAGTCGTTTTTGGCAATTTGCTCTCAATTTAGACGTTGCTCGGTAGAAACCAAGAGCTTCCAATGCCGATTGACTCTCTTAAAATATTATTATTGGCTTGTGTATGACTTCTCCGCACACAATTCAATAGCGTAAATTTCAGCTTGAAATACAGTCGCATAGGATCCTAGACAGGTTGACATCTCTGTCCTGGGTCTGCGACTGAAAATACCTGCACCAGAACCTGAAGGTATTTTTGATCCATCTGTGAACCAACAACTATCTGCTCTTAATATTTCCTTCTCCCGGAAGATCCAGTTCTCCGACAAATGTAACTGCACATGTGATTAAAATTGACACAAATAGACTTGGGTATCTCTTGGACATGTAAATTTTATTAAAACAAGATGAAAATAAAAACAACAATAAAAATTAATTGGCGCTCCGGGGCGACTTCATTGATTCCAGTGGCGTATTTGCTTTTTCAGCTGCAGGAAAACCCGAAAAAACCTGCAGCACCACATCATCTGAAGATCTTGATCTACCAATGTCCTCTCTCTTATAAAACAAAATGTAGGGTGTCTCCAAAGGCTCCAATAGATTCAATACATCGCCAGAATACTTCGTGGCGCGACTATCGTCAAACTTAAACCAGTCCGTTTCGTCTTTGCCAAGGCGTAATAATGACCAAATTCAACGCCAGAACCACAGTGAACAATGACTGCATGAATATTATAATAGTGGTCTGCGAGATTGAAATGTTCATCTATTTTGAACCTTCCAAAGAGTTTCTTGCTTGTGTCAGAGGTTGAGTCGTATTTTAAGATCATCAGTCTTATTATTAGATTGACTGGTGCCTCAGCTATACTTTTGGTGCATGTTTGGCAATACAGTCGATCATCGTCTGTCAGTGATAATAAATATTTTGCCTATGAAGGATTACAGTGAATGAATACGACTAACCTTTATGTTTAATTCTGGATGAAAAATAGTAACTGTGTGATTTGGGTTGGAATTGGAGAATTGTATAATTCTGCTAATTTATTAATGTAGAGAACACTTTCATATCCTACATACTCGAGCCCAGGAGCCTTTTTAGCTGAAGGAGTTCAAAAGCATACTCGATAGTTTGCTTCATAACTTATGTCTGAAAATACTACAATTTCTGAGAAACGGACTGTTTTTGTTTGTCTTAAAAAGTAACTATCCATGTATTGCTCTGAAGCCGATCGATATATACAAATGGAGTGTGATGGGTTTTAAAAGGTAGTTATTGGGCATTTGTTGACATTCAATTAGGAAAGAATGATCTAAATCAACAGAAACGCGAAAAGAATGAGTAAAAAACAGATATTGAAGATCTGGGTGATATTTTTAGTTATTAACTAGAAATGGATCAATTTCGTTGACATACCAAATTCAAAATGAATTAAACGCTGTATGAATATTTCATTAGAATATTTCGAGATACAAATATTTCACAATAATAATCTCACTCTTGTCATTACGTTCAGCTTGTAACGTTACATTACCATTTTTTTTAAGTACAAAACCCAAGCACTACAGGTGAGATTTCCCTGAAAGAAATTCAATATTTCTCACTGTTTTTTTTGTTTTTCCACAATCTGGAAAATAAACAAAGCAAAATCATTAGAGGATCTGAAATTTAATATTTATACCTAGTTAGCTTCCTTCCCAACCAGAAAAATTGTTTTATAATTTCATGATGCAGCAATAGCTTTATTTTGTTGGTATTTCATGCTTACTTCCAGATACCTAACTAATTATATAAGACGAGCCTTGTACACGATACAGTTGTAGGCAATAAAAGTGTTTTATACATTTGTCATAGAAACTTTTATAAAATGAAATTAAAAAACCGTTACGAAATAGTCACAAAATCAGCACAGGAACGTTTTTACAACTAACTTATGAAACAGATTTTCCTACAAAAGTAAATTATTCTGTGGCAGTTTGATAGCACTTATCTGCGAGGTTTGTATGAACTGTATAAAACTATTTCACTGCTTCCTGTAGCTTTAATAAAATCATTTTATTGGAATGCTTTCAAACACATTTTCGTTTCAATTACCATTTGTCACTTTAATGATAATTTACCAAATATTTTATGAAAAAAAACTAATCAACACAGTTTATTGTATGATTTTCACTATAAAAGGGTTTTACAAAAACCGCGACACGTGTTTGGCTATACAATAGCTTCTTTAAGCATAAACTGAGAGTTACTTCTAAATTGCAACCATTTTATACTTCAATCTAATACCTACTCGCCTACTTAAATAATGAATCTATCTGAAAAGGTCACGAATGAATGCATTAACAATGTCAATACATTTTTCGAAAGTATACCTGTAAATATACTTAACTATTTTTACCTACAAATGAAAAATTCAATTCAGTTCGATCGTTCATAAGATGTTGAGAATTTTTGAATTTGTTAATTTTCATAATCTCCAACAGGTTAAGTTTCAAACCTTTCTTCTGGAAATGGAGGGGTTCGTATTCATGGTTGAACTCATGTACCTCTGAGATTAAATGAGTGGCATATGTGGAATTTATTTTTTCATTCTGAACACTATATTTGTGTTACTTTATGCGGGCTTTGAACGTTCTTCCAATTTGACCTATATAAAATATCGGACATGACCCAAACGATAATTTATACACTCCTGATTTTTCTGAAACTGAACTTTCATCTTTGTTATTCTTATTGTGCATATTTGTACAAATATTTCAGATTTTCTGCACAGCAAAGGTGTAAATGTTTCAATGTAAATGTTTCAAAATGTTTCAAAACCAACAACAACTTAGGCATGCATTCATTTTGACTTATCCATGGCCCTCTTTATAATATGCAATAAAATTGCATTTTTTCATCAGTATTCAAGGAAAACTGCAAGTGTGCTGAATGGCTCAATTCAGAATTCAATTCAGAATCCAAAAACGAATCGGAAAATCTAGGTTACCATTTAAAAAAATTGGCCTCGGTGTCGCGACGCCCTAACGGATGACGCCTAGTGATGGATCTCTTCGCAAATAAGAGGACCATTTGACATCAAAATCATCTGCTTTGACGAAATATGGATATTCTTTCTCATTTTTCAGATATTTGTCCACGGAGTTTTATATGGGACACACAGTATATACTTTCAAATCACTAGCTCGGAACTTCTTCGAAATTCAGCCTTTTTAATCAATGGGACAAGCTTCTCAGCCAAAAATCCAAAAAAATAATACTTATTCAAACTATATGTGAGAATATTACTGAAGTTTTTTTGAAGGTAGTTTTTAAAACAAGTCATACACTGCAGAGCCTTTTGGGAAGCCCAAAAGACAAAGTCGAGAATTCGGAAAAGTCTGGAATTTACGAAATTGAATGTAAGGACTGCGATGAAAAATATTATGGACAGACAAAAAGAACTATTGAAGTGAGATATAAGGAACACATAGCACACTTAAATTATGGAAGACCTGAAAAATCAGCAGTCGCCCATCATATTTTGCAACAAAACCATTCCATAGACTTCAGTTCTTCAAGATTAGTTAGACAAGTTAACAACAACAGGCAACTAGATGCCTATGAGAGTGTAGAAATAAGTAAACATGATGATATTATGAATAACAATAACGGACCAATACCAAATAACATACTATATAGCTTGTTGAAATAATATAGTTGGGTTTACTGATTACTACAAAAAGACACATTGCAAATATATTTAGATAGACAATATTGTGAAACTAACTTTATGTAGCTAAAAATTTTTCTATATATAGCTGAAACATTTGAACATACATAACGACATATTGTGAAATAATATAAAGGCCAATTGTAAAATTAATTTAGGGTGGTATTCTTGTATGGGTGGTATTACTGATTACCTACCTGTATGATGTACCTGAATAGCGTAAATAGCTTTAGTTTTGAGAAGTTTCTAGTTTTATCTTCCTCTTGAAGATGATCACTCGGTGATCGAAACACGTGTCGAGGTGTAAAAATAACGATTTGGTGTTGGGAAAAAACTCCAGTAATATACAATACTACACCAAAGGTTCCAAACAGTACATCATAAGTATATGTTAGAAATCATATTTTTATATAAGCACTTTTATAGGAATCTGAAGCTTTTAAAGTAATCTGACTATGCCGCAATACCATCACTCCTAGAACTGTTTCTTAACAGTTTAAGAGGAGTAACAGGGTGGCTAAAATACGTTGAATGCCTGCTATTGATAGTAAATTATTTCATAAAACGACAGAGTGAATTTTTGTATAATTGTTATTTTTTTCCAAAAACAATGAAACAGTGCTGACAATAGGCTATATATTTGTCAATAAAATTGGATTCCTAGTTTCTGTTCAAAACTCTGAAATCTGTTTTTTCCGTTAATTAGCTGTCGCTTCCAAAATATAAATTATGGAATTATAGAACAACAAAAAAATTAATTGGCACTCTGGGGCGAGTTCATTGATCCCAGTGGCGTATTTGCTTTTTCAGCTGCAGGAAAACCCGGAATCTGAAGATCTTGATCTGCTAATGTCCTCTTTCTCGTAAAACAAAATGTAGGGTGTCTCAGGAGGCTTCAATAAATTCAATACATCGCCAGAACACTTAGTGACACGACTATCGTCAAACTTTAACCAGTTCGTTTCGTCATTGATCAAGGCGTAATAATGACCAACGCCAGAACCACAGTGAACAATGACTGCATGAAGATTATAATAGTGGTCTGCTAGATTGAATTGTTCATCTATTTCCAACCTTTGTAAGAGTTTGGTGCTTACGTCAGAGGTTGAGTCATGTTTGAAGATCATCAGGGTTATTACTAGATTGACTGTTGCCTCAGCTTCACTTATTTTCTTATGCCAGTCAGTTAGTTTGGCGCATGTTTGCCAATGCAGTCGATCATCACCTCTTAAAATTTTCATTTTCAAATGATTCAACAATAAGCTTTGCACGGACTGGTCATATTAGAAAACGCTAGTTGAAGTTCCAGAAATTCACATACGTTTTTGCTACCTCTTGAACATTTACTACAAAGTAAACAAGTGAGGATTTTTCCAGCAAAATATTTACAAATACAAGACGAGATAGACTGTATGGAATTATTCAATCCAGAGCGGTCAGGAGTAATGATTTTGCTATTGTTTTCCTCCCGAAGAGTATTAAACAAGAACCCCAAGAATTCGGAACAAACCTAACGAGTATCTAGTGGACTCCAAACACTCCAGGAAATCGGTTGGAGGGAAAGGTGATACATTCTTACGAAACTGCAGCTGCATGAACAGGTGTTTGAATTTGGTGAATAAGGAGGAAACATTCTCGTTCTCGTTCATCATTAACACCTCGTTCTTGGAGTATTATTATTCTTTGAAGCTCAAACAATGTCTTTAACGGTGAAATTATTTAAATGGCTTCAACAGTTTCATTAGTTAGTTTTCAATTGGTGACATATCCATTATATTTCCTTAGTGTCCAATAGAAAATTACGTCTTGCGCCTTCAAAAAAACATTTTGAACACTTTTTCACTTCATCGTTATCGTTTCAGGCTGCATTATATTTTATAACGCTTACTTGAAAATACTTTATAAAACTGTATTTCGATTACTTCATAAGTATATTCACAAAACTAATTTTTTAGAATGTTAGAAAAGTTTTATAGTACTACCGAAATGTTTATGAAACTGTTTTGTAGTGTTCGTAAAAGGCCCCTACAAAATAATAATAAAGACTATAATGTTTTATGAAACGGCGCCAACTGCCTTCTTAGAGCTGTTTTATGAACACATTGAAGGGAGACTTTTTTTGGGTATTTGTTACCTTACACAATATTTCGGAGGCCAGAATCTGGACAAAAAATTCTAATATATTGGCAGTTATTTCTTTTTTATTGTTTATTTCTTTACTTCTTCGACAGATGTAGAAGGAATTTTGGAATATGAAATTATGTCAATCAAAAAGGAATAACTGCCAATATATTAGAATTTTTTTGTCCATTTCTGAAGACGGAGGCAGATTTTGGCCTCCGAAGCATTGTGGAAGGTAACAAATACCCAAAAAAAGTCAATAAAAAACTGATTTTTCTCTACAAAAAAATACTTTTGTTGAATAGAGTAACTCTGTTTTTTTTAAAAGTGTATTCGACTAAAAATATAGTTTCTTTATAAATGAATGAATCATAGGTAGACTCTTCCGGTAAATTACCATTAATCAGTATCTCTAATAGAATATTGCACCTGATAGCGGATAAAGATCACTCATCCATCTAAATCCAAACATCATAAACTGAATTTCCTCTCATAATCCCTATTTGAAATTTTCATGCTTTCAGAACAGTTTCGAGGGATCAGCAACTTTCAAAAGAACGAGAATAAAATTATCTTTGGTGTTAGTTCCAGCTCAAATCTCAGTAACTTCAATTAGGGCTTTGAGATCGATTCAGCAGTCTGGTCAAAATTTTACAGATATTTTACATTGGAGCAATTCAAATTATTTGTAGTCCAATTATTTCATTTTCGACCATTAGGTTGAAGTCATGATTTTTGAAAATATAAAATCGGAAATATATGAAAACATTTTTTTTTTGGGAAAGAAAGTTTTTGGCTTTTTTTTGAACTGTAATGTAAACAACTGCATATTTTAGATATATTTTATATGTTTGCCGCTAATAGCTACGGCTGATGCGGTTTTTTCTGGATAAAAAAAAAATGATAACAATCATGATTTGACAGAAAAGTTTTTGTGCTGACTCAGGTGAGGACTGTCATCATTTTCACATTCTACTCATCACGATTCGTCGCTTTGATATATCAATCAATAATTTTTGAGGTTATGCTATTTTTATTCGTGTCAATGGAATCGACTACTTTTGTCATGAACACCGTGATCTGGGTAATAAATGTTAATAACTTCTCGAAACACCTAGAGAGAGCTTTAAGATGGAATCGGATAGCAATTACATACTAATTTTCAACATCATAGTGCCAATTCCATTGTTTTTTTAAAAAATGAAGTCAAAGCTCTGGCTCAACGTCATAACACTATTTAGGCCTATTAGTAGAAGCAACTGAGTTATTTGGGGCATATTTAAACGGTAACAACAGGTTTGTATTGACAACAACTCTGAACTTCAAAGTCGCTGTCCCACAAGGTTCTATATTAGGACCTCAACAACCCTAAAATCTCTTGAATATTGCATTGCTCTGCCAACGATACAAATATTTATCCCAGTTTTTATGCAGGAGATGTGGACTCAGCCTGTAATTTCATTAATAAAAATCTTGAACTTTTTCAGATATCTTATCGATTCCTGAAAACATTTTATGGACGGATATAAAACCACTTCTGTGTGAATCGTCAGTATTGTTTATTTTGCCGACTACGTTTACGGCTCTAATATATTACGGAAGTCGTGTTCAAACGTTCAAAACTCTTGCCGGAGACTCATATATGGTGTTCGTGGACGCGAAAGAATTTCAAATAAACTAATTACTGCTGGATGGTTGAATATAGAGAAGAGAAGACTTTTTCATGCTGCTTGTTCGTTCCATAAAATTATAATCACCGAAAAACCCTTCTATTTGCATCATGAGATAACATTTTGCTCTGATATTCATGTGAGATTCAGAGGTTCACTAATGGCAACAGAAATCAAAACTGATGTTTTCAAACGTTATTTTTCACATCAAATATGCACCATATACTCTTTACCGCTGGAACTTAAATGTTTATCGGTAGCAAAATTTAAATTCGAATACAAGAAAAATGTTTTTGGCCAATCCTATATAATGTATATGTAATGATGCTAATACTTTCATAAGGTTCTTAGAGTTAGGGTAGCATTTTTGGGGATGAGCGAAAGAACATTTCAGTGGAGATCTTATCCCGAAATGAAATAAACTCGGTCTCTTTCTGCTGTTCATCAGTTCATGATCACAAAGTGAAGTGTATAATCTATGTGAGAAATAAAGGCGATTATAATTATCATTATAGTCTGGTTCACATGTACTCGATTCACCTCTTTTTGGTGACATTTTTCAGCCCTGTCCAAAAATTACGACCATTCGATTCGTATTTTTGCCTAGGAAGTTTAAAGAAAGGTCCGAAAACGCGCCGATAAAAATTACAAAAGTTATAAACAATTAAGTGAAAAAAAATGGGGCTTTAGATTTTTTTAATGTCTCGGAAAATTTTCAAAATTTTGAAAATTTGATAAAAGATTTGAAAAGATCAATGAATTTGCGTAAAAAAAGTCCCGACTCCCGAAACTGTATCTCGATTATTTATAATTTTTACAGAGTCCTGAAAATAGAGCCAAAAGCGGGTAGTCTGGCTTCCGCGCGCCTTTCGTCACTCTGACATAAAAACAAAAAAAATTATTTAAACATATTAAATGTGAATATTAAGGAATGAAAAAATTCATGTGATGTTGGGATACATCAATGAACAATAATTTGCAGTCAAAAAATGTTTATCCCAATTTTAATGTTAATTATAAATTTGTTGTTAAAAAATGCGTTTGTTAATTAAAAATCGTTTTTTGCAACTAAATATTGAAATTAAGGAACGGATTTTTTCAATCATGAATTCTATTGTTCTTTAAGGTTTTGAAAAAACATTTTTTTCTTTTTTTATTGTTTATTTAAAAAAAATTGTTTTAAACAATTTTTTTTCTTTCAATACTTTGTTCTATAATAAAAGTAACTATGTGTTTTTTTTAATTTATTCTATTTTTTATAAAACTTTTGATATTGTGATACCTTGATACTTGTCTTTTTCATTCGCTCCTTCGCTTTTATAACTATATAATTATAATAACTTTTAAACTATTGCAGTTATGACAAAAGTCTTTTTTGTTCATTATGAATTTATTAACAATTTGAGCCTTTTACTAAAGTTGTGAGCATCGGAAATTTAAAGAAGGTTAATGAGTGAACTCATTAAAATTAAATTAACAGAATGACTGATTACTTCATTTAATTTTCTTAAACTCCATACAAATATGACAATAAGTGAATGTTATTGATCCTGCAACTACAAAAAGTGCAAGTAATAAAATCCTTATGATTTATTGTTACATAACACGAAGTTTATGTTGAAAAGGCTTAAATTTTTTTTTAATAAATAACGATCAATAATCAAATAAATAATAGGACTACAACTTTAGTGAAAGGCTTGAATTGTTAATAAATTCATAATGAACAAAAAAGACTTGAAGCATATTTATGACAACTGCAATAGTTTGAAAGTTATTATAATTATAAAAGCGAAGGAGCGAATGAAAAAGACAAGTATCAAGGTATCACAATATTAAAAGTTTTATGAAAAATAGAATAAATTGAAAAAAAAACACATAGTTACTTTTATTATAGAACAATGATAATTTGTTTATAACAATTTTTTTTAAATAAACAATTGAAAAAGAATAGAAGAAAAGTTTTTCCAAAACCCTGAAGAACAATAGAATTTATGATTTAAAAAAAAAATGGTTCCTTAATTTCAATATTTAGTTGCAAAAAACGATTGCTGATTAACAAACGTATTTTTTAGTAACAAAGAAATTTTTTTAGAAACATTTTTCTTTAAATCATGATTTTTTTTCCATTAACATAATGCAAAAAAAAATTCGAATTGCTTATAAACAATGTATTTGTTTATAATAAATTTATTAACAATAGCTGTAAGAAATTAAAAAAAAATATTATTAATTAGTTTTTAGCCATGAGACATTGTAACAATAATTATAGGGATTTTTATATTAACTTCCAATTCAGAAAAAGTTATTAATTAACAAATTTATAATTAACGTTAAAATTAGGATAAAGATTTTTTGACTGCGGATTATTGTTTATTGATGTATCCTAACTTAAAATGAATTTTTTCATTCCTTAATATTTACATTTAATATGTTTACATATTATTTTTTTGTTTTTATGTCGGAGTGACGAAAGGCGCGCGGAAGCCAGACTACCCGCTTTTGGCTCTATTTTTAGGGCTCTGTGAAAATTATAAATAATCGAGATACAGTTTCGGGAGTCGGGACTTTTTTTACGCAAATTCATTGATCTTTCCAAATCTTTTTTCGAATTTCCAAAATTTCCAAATTTCCAAGTTTGTGTTCAATGAATCCTACAAAATACAAATAAAGCAGAACATAGAAACAGATGATACAAATGCAATACGGATTCACACAGACGGCTCAAAAACCAAAGAAGGTTCAGGGAGTGGAGTGTACTCCAGATCACTAAGCCTAAACATTAAGAGGGGAATGGGAAGACTGGCTGGTATCTCAATCGCCACAAAAGAATTAACCAAGAAAGGAATTTCTGGCAAAAACATAACAATCTGCACTGACAGCAGACAAGACCTATTAGCCTTGAACAGATAACGTATAACCTCAGGGCTAGTACTAGTACTACCAAGATTTAGCCAAAGCCTTGGTAGATAATAACATTATCCTGAGGTGGGTTAAAGGGCACGACAGGAGTAAAGGTAATCGCATTGCCAACTTCTTAGCCATGGAAGTGGCTGGACTAACAATTTTAGGACCCAGTGGCACCTACGGCCTGATGACTTCGACAATTACGGAACTAGTCAAGCGTTACACCCATGCTCAATCCTTAAAGAGATGGGACGAAACTAAAGAATGTAATCTTGCTAGGATCACCTTGGGTGACCCTGGGAAGCTGGCGCCTAAGAAATATTGGGCAATGACCAGGAAAAATCTACGCCTAACAGTAGGATTTCTGATTGGTCACTGTCAACTAAGGAAACACTTCCATAATATGGGGCTGGTGGACACACCTCTATACAGGATGTGTGAACAGGAAGATGAGACTGTCAGGCATGTCCTGTGCAAGTGCCCGGAGTTATCGTCAATGAGAGAGTGTGTGTTGTGACGATGACCTAGGAAGACAACTCCTCGGGAGAATGTACAATGGATTACATGTGGCCTAAGTACTGTGGGCTTACACTCACCCTCCCTACTATACAGATATAGAAACAGTATTATCATTATGCTGATCAGGGGTTTTGCGCGCAATCAAGGAGGGGTACTTATGATCGGTAGTTAGTGTAAGCCGATTTTAGAACCTCTCTCCACCACTTCCTGATGATATCTACTTGCGTCGAACGACGTATCTAAGGTGACATTGGGGAATTGTTTTGAGTTTGACCTTGAACGAACTACGTCATACGTCGCAGGTAAGGTGAACTTGAGGTAGTGTTCTGGATTTGACCTTGAACGACCTTCATTCATTCACGCGGCTCTTTTGAAGACTTCGAACGACTTTCAACTGCATGGACGATGAGGCTTTTGAAGTACGTTTTCAGTTTGACTTTGACGACCTTTTGCCTTTGCAGGCGCGATTTTGAGGGACCTAGTATATGTTCTCCTCCTAACAGGAGGAGACTCCTAACAGGAGTCAGTCAGTTTGCTATCGCGTATACTGAAAATCCCTACTTAGCTACCTATGAACAGGCACTTCAGTCTGAGCGTTTCAAGAATTTTCTTGAAGTGCTTCAACATTTTTTTTTGAATTGAGTATTCAGGACATGACACAGATATAGACAGAAAATAGATGAGCATTGAGAAATAGTCATAAAATAGTCGTTAATTACAGACACTGTGAACGGAAATATATACTATATGATCTGCCTAATATTCATCGTTGTTTAGCTGAAATACAAATTGAACAAAAAGTCGAAGGGAAATTCAATTATACAGAGCATGAAACTCATTTCTGAATAACTTCCATGCTTTCCGAATGCACTGAACCGTATCATCTACCGTCGGAGCGAATGAAATAGATTCTAATATTATGCTTTTCGATAACGCAGCAGAGGAGTGCAACTGACTGGTACAACACATTCATCATAATGTTTCAGAGGAGTTAATTTATGTTCAAAGGATTGAATCATTAATTCAATTCAACTGAACGTATTGGTTGATTACTTTCTATCAAGTTCAATTCCAGAAAGAAGATCTGTGTCAAAAGTTCGTATATGGCATACGAGTCAGTTGGTTTATAGGGCGATAAATGTACCCGTACAAGAGTAATTGACTTCAAACACTAGTTTTAGAGTATGGGGTTGGTCCAACGTATACCGTTATATTACCTTCATGTATAATAATATCATTATTATATGTTGATTCATTGATGAATACAATATTATTTCAGAAAACATAGCTCATCATGAAAAAACTAAGTGTTATGAAATTACTTGATAAGTGATTTGATATACATATTCGTACAAACTAGAAACCTTTGAAATTCTGGAATCAATTGAGAGATTTTGTGTTTATTTAATGGGAATACATTTCACAATTGTAACTGATTGTGCTGCTCTACGTTCTACTTTTACAAAACGTGATTCTGTACCTCGCGTTGCAAGATGGTGGCTTGCAATTAAAGATTTTGATTTTGGAATTAAGTGCAGAACGGGAGACAAAATGAAACACGTAGACACCCTTAGCAGAAATGCACCCTCTTATACTGTTTCAAAAATTATTAATTTTGATCACTGAATATAAAGCATTCAACTTCAAGATCATAACTTTTGACAAAATACATATTTTTTTAAAGACAAAAGATTATACAGGAAAACCGCCGACAACAAGGATAAATTAGTTATACCTAAATTTGCAAGTTTAATATTTTACAAAAGTATCACAATGGAATTGGTCACATTAGTCACTTAGAGCCTTGAAGAGAGTGAAACAATATTTGTCGATCATTTGAATCGTTAGGCACTCACTTTTTGAGCTTTTTGACCAGGTTCCTCAAATCCTCGTCATAGGTTACTTTAGGTCGAACACTTCGAGGCTCATCTTCGAAATTTTCCAAACCAACGTCAAACACCACGTTCATTAACATCATAATCGCCAAACGCCTAGTTGATTTTTTGAGCTATTTCGGCAGCGCTTTGAATAATCTATTTTTTGTGAACATTAAACTTTTCAGGTAATGAATGATTTTTTTCACACGCTATTTTTCATATCTCACACATTGCGCATGTTTTAAGTAAATAAAACATCAAACCCTTCGTTGTCATACACCATCTTCACATCATCAAGTTAACAAGTAATTTGACTGAATAAAATGTTCATAGATTCAAAGTTATGCTACTGAAATTCCTACTATTATTTCTGTTTTCTTCAGAGCCGAAACACAAGCGGTAAATTTCGGTCAAATCAAACATGAAGTGAAACGTTTCAACAGTGAAATGAGTATATACTTGACCACATTGTTATTGAGTGAAACTATGAAAATGTAGTATCATTATGTTAGTATCAATCATTGCATTTTTCTACGTGTGGCAATATCTATTTTCGAAATAATTGTTATTATCACAAATAACCTCAAAATGATTTATTCAAGGACACTTCTCATACTACAGTATTCTATAACCGAAATCCATTTTCTACTTCAAGACTATAAAAATCCTACCATCTTGCAAGCCCATGCACCTTCATGCATGGGCTTGCGATCTATTATGCTTTGTGGCACGTTTTTAATAGCACATTCTGTATATCAAACTGCTTCAATGAAATTTCCCACCGAATAAGATGATATGTGCGTCATACATGGAAACAGAATACGAACCCGCTGAAGTAATTCTCTACTCTCCATTTTCCAAAGCGTACTTGTTTTCGATGAAAAAAGGACTTTCATTCGAGAGTCTGGCTCGTTTATAATTCAATAACGTTGTTACATTTCCGTCAAACCGGAATTTTTTGAGCTTATACATTATTCATATTCACGTTCAGAATACTGTTAGGTAATCATCCGTTCAGACAAGTGTTTCATCATAATTTTCGATATTTCATTGGAATTATTCCGGCTGTTTCTCAATGATCACAGGGTTTTCACAAAATTAAAATATTCAATATATGATATGAAATAAATAGTTTATAGTATATTATTTTGAATTATATGAATTTACTTCCTTTGAAATAGAACCCAAGATAAAGAACCAAAAGATAACGTTTGTTTGAAGGTGATTGACAATGTTTCGTGATGAATTTCACTAGATCGGACTTCCATTGTCTACTATATAAAATGATTTGAAATCCCTGAAACAAGTAAAAAAGAATAATTAAAAAAGAATAGTTAAAAATAACAATTATATTAAGCAACAATAAACCTGAAATGAAATGATAGTGAAATAACCTACAAGTAAAAATATAATAATTGAATAAATAAAAATTAAAGGAATGAAAAAAGAAAATAATAAAAAAATAAAAAGTGTAGAGATTCCAAGTCACGTTAGTTCACGACGTTTCGATTGTTGGTATCTACAATCGTCTTCGGGTGATGACTGGACTGATTCCTCCGAGAGATGACTATTTTATAGGTCGATGAAATACTTTCACTTTCTCTACTTTCCATTTTCCGCTTCACTGATTCCGTGAGAGATGACCGTTTTGGCGGGAGTTGGTCATTTTTCGTTTGATGATGGGTTTCCATATGTTTCGTATATCTACGCTGGCCTGGCTGAATATAAGATAACTTATAGAAACATTAGTCACATCGATATTGATAGAGATAGATAAAGATGTTAAATTAAATCTCATGAATGATTTCATTACAAAAACTCTTGATTGTCATTCACCAAAAAAAAAACTCTTTGAAGAAACAAAATTACACTTCTTGGATAACCTAGAATATAAGACTGATGCAGAAATTGATTCAAGAAGTCAAAACTAGCACACCATTGTGTGCTATAACTAACTGAGCAATTATACTAATACAGCTATACACTACGAGAAAAGGGCATACTTAAACTACTAACTATGTAATACTGATAGTAAGGGTAGATGGCAGGAACTTGAGATATCAAAAGTTGCGAGAAGTAAAAATAAAGAACTTCCTGAAAACTTGAAAAATATAGGAGCTATTAGCGATTTTTTTCAGCTATGTCTCAAAGAGATATCCCACCGGATGAAGACTTACTGCGCTTTTATAGCACGAACAGAAAATAAGGTATATGTGATCAACTCAGTTTTTCAACAACTACTGAAGATGAAATCTTCAGCATCATAAATAGCATAAAATCAGAAGCATATGGGGTAGATGAAATCAATATATCTATCAAAAAAATTTGTTGTCCTTTCATTTAAACGGTACTAACTCAGATGATAAACGAATGCATAAGTCAAAGTTATTTTCCTGATGCATGGAAATGTGAAAAAATTATACCACCACCAAAAAATAATCAACCACAAACTTTTAATGATTTAAGGTCAATGAGTATTTTCCCGACATGTTCTAAAATTAAGAGTAAGTATGTAATGGAAAATCAAATGCGCCATTTCATCAATCGTTACAATATTCTGCCACATAAACACTCAGGTTTTAGAAAAGGTTACAGTTGTGCAACAGCATTATTAGAGATCGTAAATGACATAATTAAAGCTATAGATAAAAATTAAGCCACCATTTTGATTCTGTTGGATTATTCCAAAGCATTTGACACCACCAATCATAAAATACTTTGTGCTATATTACATTTGTTTGGGTTCAGTTATGTATCAGTGATGTTGATATCATCTTATTACATTATGGATTACAAAAAGTACAGATTCATGATATTTCTTCTATTTGGAGAGAATTTAAAACAGGAATTCCCCAAGACAGCATTTTAGGCCCACTTTTCTATACCCTCTATACTGCCACATTTATTAAGAAGGTGAAGTCTTGTAAATATCACCTTTATGCAGATGACTATCAAATATATTTATTTTTCAAATCTTCAGATATAGGTCAAGAAGTAACCCATATAAATTTTGATTCAAATACGATTCTAAAAGTATCCAGAGTGACCATATTTTGAGAATCAATCCAAACAAACCAGTAGCTATTATTTTCAGAAGTTATAGCATCAGGGAAGAAGTAAAAAACTTCAGCTTGAAAATGGGAGACTCTGAGATACAATTCAGACCGTATTCAAAAAAATTGTGGTTAATTGTAGATCATGAACTAAGATTTCATGAACATATAACCTACAAATTTAAAATTGCTCATTCATCATCGAAAGTCATTTATCCCCATAGACAATATTTGGATGTAGATGTCAAGAAAATGCTATGTGATTCATTAGTTTTATCTCATTTCAACCACTGTGACGCTGTTTATCATTCATGTTTAGACAAGAACGGCAGGTGTCGCATACAAAAAGTTCAAAACTCTAGTATCAGGTTACTATTAGGTTCAGAATTTCACACTAATTAGCAGATTTGAAGTGGTTGAATATGTTCAATCGTAGACGTTTTCATGCAACATACACATTTTTAAAAATATTCAAAAATAGGATTCCTCCCTACTCATGTGATCATTTGTCTCATAGAACAGGTATCTATAACCTGAATTTGCATAAAAGGACAGTGCTAAACATTCCTGTACATAAAAAGGAAATACTTACACAATCTTTCTTCTAAAATATCTCCTCCACAATAAATTATCTCCATAAATGGGAAAACAATTGTTTTAACATGTCAGAAATTGTTTTTAAAAGTAAGTTTAAACAGCATCTGTTCAGAATTCAGAATAACTAGGTCCGCACCGAGAATCCTGGAAAAGGTTTTAGCTATTCATATATCTTTATCTTTATATCACCTTCTCTTTCCTTTTTTCGTTCTTTCTTTCTTTTTTTCTTCTCTTCAAGCCCTTATTTATTTATTTTTATACATTTTCGGCTTTGGTGGAAGAGCAGATGCGAATGCAAATTCGCGATCTGAACCAAAAGCCATTTGCAATCAAATACAAATTGTTTTTATTTTTCTCTCCCTTGTATTTTGTTTTCTGTTATTATCTTGTTATTTTGATGGGCAATGAATTTATTATTATTATTACTATAATTGGTGACTATAAAAGAAACTACACCTATTTAATGACTGATAATTTCACCAGAGTCCAGGTATTGGGTTTCAAACCTCTCTTTCAAATGAAAATAGTAATGGTTGAACTTATGCCACATCCAAGATGTAGCATGTGTGTGTTCTTTCATTCTTTGAGAAAATATTCATCCCGTTTGGCCTATACGAAGTTTTGGGTAGAAACCGCAACTCATTTAATCCCGATCCATCTGACACTACAGTTTTGTCTTCATTGTTTTTGAGAAATATGCTAAAAATCGCACGTTGAAAGGTAATACTTCATTAATCCTCAGCTTGAACACAATTTAACTTTTGAGGGTTGTCGTTCAAATATATTTTCAATTGTTGTTTTTCATTATTCTTCCGGTAAAATATAACCTCCTACGAACGATAACCTCAGACTCCTGAGAGTTATCGTTCGTAGGAGAGAGACAGGTGGTTACCGGGAAAATAGGTCTCAATAGATTTCTCAACGGAAATTTAAATAAATTTCAACAAATTTTTCATTAATTATCAAAGTAATTCATCAGCAACTGTGTCAATTGCAAGACGATGAACCTGGGGATTTTCTGAAAGGAAACTTTTTACCTCCAACTTTTAGGAGGAGAATTCCAAAATCTTTGGTGTTGAAGACAATCCAAAAAAAAGAATAGATTCGCATATGAACTATTCAACCTTCTTTACTTCTTTTATAGTCAGTGTGAGGTGAATCTCTTCCTCAGTTATATCATGCAAGAAAAAAACTCATGACAAAACATCCCGTAGTTACTCAAATCCCGTGAGAGATAATATGATGCCGTATCCTCTCCATTTAAAACTGAAGAGAAGCCATAATTGCCTCCAGAATGGTGCAGTGTACGACTGAAATATATTATTTCTTTCGTTTTCCAAGAAATACTAATAAAACCTCACAACTGAATTACAGAAATTAGATTCAGCTTCATGTTTTCCATTAGTTTTATATTCAGGGAACTTGAATGAATACAGAAGGCAATGTCCTCCTGAGAGTTAACCAAGAGCCACTGAAAGCAAATTATTTCATGTGAAGAGTTGGATTTGGGTCGTGAATCGGTCCAATTTCATGCCACAGTGTGTACCAGTCGCAGAAAAGTGTGGTATTATTTGATTATATTTTTTTTTATCAGTTGTGAACATCAAAGCAGCTTGTTATCATTAGTATTAGATTAGGACAAGTGAGGTTTTGTTAGGTTGGGTTAGGTTAGGTTAAGTTAGGTTAGGTTAGGTTAGGGGAGTTTTCAATTCTGAATTTTGCATTCCCGCATGAATGGTTAACGAAGTCATAAAAGTTCAACAACCAACGCAGGAGACTCACCTTTTAGATTTTGTGTGATGAGGAAGTTCATTGTGGAAGGTTGAATAACCAAAAAACAAAAAATTCCTTATTGTTCTTTGAAACAATATTCGAAACAGTTTTCCTACTTTCAAGTGACCCTCACATTGGAAACATTAGTTTGATAATAATATTATGAAAGCAATATTAATAATGATGATGATACATCTTGGTCTACCGCAGTCGCATTATGAGTATGGAGGATCCTGACACAAAGTGCAGGGCCAGCCGCGTGGCGCCTGAGTCTCTAATGCACTTGTTGTTAGCATGTTCAGCATATGCGGTCTCAACCTATAACCATCGAAGCGGCCCTAATAAAAAATTATGTTTTTCCATTAACCAGATGTTTGCTTTATAACCACCTACTGCACTTTCATTGATCTGGAAGTGATTTCGCATTGAGGTGGAACTAACCAAAATCAACTCAATGCCACGGAAACCAAAGCATCGGTTTTTTCCAGATAGATAAATGTCTTCAAACCCGATATAATTATGTCAGGACAGACAATTCCCCTATCTGCTTGGATAAGGTTGTTGGAGGTTAAAAGCTCGGAAGACTGTTCCGAACCAAAAAACTGTACACACCTCAGCAACTTTTGATGCTTTATAAAACTCATATCAGACCTTCTTTGGTGTATAAAAAATTATTTTTTTCCGTTAACCAGATGTTTGCTTTATAATCACCTACTGCACTTTCATTGATCTGGAAGTGATTTTGAACTGAGGTGGAACTAACCAAAATCAACTCAATGACACGGAAACCAAAGCATCGGTTTTTTCTAGATAGATAAATGTCTTCAAATCCGATATAATTATGTCAGGACAGACAATTCCCCTATCTGCTTGGATGAGGTTGTTGGAGGTTGAAAGCTCGGAAGACTGTTCCGAACCACAAAACTATACACACCTCAGCAACATTTGATGCTTCATAAAGCTCATATCATACCATCTTTGAAGTATCATTCTCATGTATGGAGCCCCGCCCCTGAGCATACCCTGAAGCTGCTGTTGCGGATAGTAGAGAAGGAAGTTTCATTTTATTTGTTTTTCAAATACCACACCGACTGTCAGATTGAAATGTTATAGAATGGTCAATACACATTTTCCATAAAGTAACAAATAAGACTCATTCTTTCTTGAGATTACTCCATAACATTAATTGGCGACCGTGACAGAACTGGATATGAAGGAAAATCCTTCGTTAGCCACGAAATAATGAGAGCTGTTGAGAAAAATGCTTACTCGTATTTGTAATGACTCGTGAAAAGAGCTTAGCAGCCCAGAAGATGAGCAGTACGACATTTCAACTTTGTTGAAACAGAAGATGAAGATTAATGAATATATGAACTTGATTCAGTGATTGAAAGGTCATTTGTTTCCGAAGAAGATGTCATAATCGATGAAGAATTCAAAAGCTTAGAGGCATACAGAAAGCAGTTGATACAATGTAGATCCAAATGCAACTTCAAGATGAGGAATTTACCAAGACAATGGGATACGAAAAGCAATAATATAGAAATCTTGCCAGGTATAACACATAGGTTCTTTTTACCGAAACTAGATTTGAAGAAATTCAAACATTAAAAATTAATTGGCGCTCCGGGGCGACTCCATTGATTCCAGTGGCGCATTTGCTTTTTCAGCTGCAGGAAAAGTCGAAAAAACCTGCAGGACCACATCATATGAAGATCTTGATCTACTAATGTCCTCTCTCTTATGGAACAAAATGAAGGGGTCTACAGAGGCTCCAATAGATTCAATGCATCGCCAGAATACTTCGTGACACGACTATCGTCAAACTTAAACCAGTCCGTTTCGTCTTTAACCAAGGCGTAATAATGACCAAATTCAACGCCAGAATCACAGTGAACAATGACTGCATGAATATTATAATAGTGGTCTGCTAGATTGAAATGTTCATCTATTTCGAACCTTCCAAAGAGTTTATTTCTTCCGTCAGAGGTTGAGTCTTGTTTGAAGATCATCAGTGTTATAATTAGATTGACTGGTGCCTCAGTTATACTTGTTTCCTTATGACAGTCAGTTAGTTTGGCGCATGTTTGCCAATACAGCAATCATCACCTGTTGAACATTTCATTTTCAGATGATTTAACAATAAGCTTTGCACGGACTGGTTATTAGTCATATAAGGAAAAGCTAGATGAAGTTCCAGAAATTCACATAAGTTTTTTCTACCTCTTGAACATTTACTACAAAGTAAACAAATGAGGATTTTTCCAGCAAAAGATTTACAAACACAAGACGAGATGGACTGTACGGAATCATTCAATTCAGAGCGGTCAGGAGTATTGATTTTGCTATTGTTTTTCTCACGAAAAGTATTCAACAAGAAACCCAAGAATTCAGAACAATCCTCTTGTTATCCTAACGAGTATCTAGTGGACTTCAAAGACTCCAGGAAATCGGTTGGAGGGTAATATGTTACATTCTCATGAAACTGCAGCTGCATGAACAGGTGTTTGAGTTTGATGAATGAGTAGGAAACATTCCCGTTCTCGTTCATCATTTAAACCTCGTTCTTGAAATTCTTCGTCATGAACAACACTTGTAAAATACTATTCATGTAGCAAGTGTTTCCTAAATTATTCAATCCAATTTTCTCCTCTAAATTTTCAGGACAACTCTCTACTGATTCGTAAGGAAGAACACGTTCCAAAGAATCTCCATAAGAACCATTTCTCAAGCTGCGATCGATCCTTCCAAGTGAAGAAGGGTTTCGTAGAGGGATCGATTTGGCTCTTGCTTCATGAAGCTCTTCCACTGAAAGGAAACCAGAACTACGAGGACTGCAACTCACATTTGGGGGGTCAAGAATGACCTGAGTCCACTGACCGCAGTGAAAAAGAAGAAGGTGGATCAATCGCTTGTGAATTAACCTTGATAGGAGACTGATGAATATCCACATTATCTTGGCTTGTTTCGAAGAGATTTCAGTTCCGTACTGAAAGTAGGGGAATGCATGATCTCATCAAAATTATGTGAAGGAAGAATAGTTCCAAGGACCGAAGCAGCATTGCCACGTTGAATAGCAATACTAATTCTTTCTATAAAAAATAGATAGTACGGTGATCTTTCATTACTTGGTCTATTCTCCTTCTGAGTTCATGAACGAATAACAGACTCCAGGCCATAAACACCAAAAGTTTCAACCGCTACTGGATGGGACAGATAGTCGTTGCCAAGTTTTTTTTTTTTTTTTTCAATTTCTCGCCAGACAATGCTGCAGTTCCAGCAGACTTCGAACTAACGGCTGGATGGCAAGCCGCGGCCGTGTCAACGCAAGTGAAGTCCCATACCAAAAGTTTATCGTAATTACATGTTATGAGAGACATACCATCTGGTCGTTTACCATCATGAGCTTAAAACAATAACGAACGAAAAATAAATAGTATTATTGTGAATGAAGCGTGAGTGCTTTGTGCCATATTTTTTGTATATCAAGCTCCCGTCGCTTTTTTCACAATGATATTAGTATTTTTAGTTCGTTATTGTTTCAAGCTTATTTAAAAAAATATTCCCAACTTTTCAGTTAGATATTCTTTAAACTATTTATACATAGGTATCTTTCCTCGATACAACCTCCAGACTCATTTTGATTTCACAGATCAATTAACCTGTATATTTTTTTATTTTCATGCTCTGTCATGAATATTCTTTTCTTTCATGAATGTTCTCTTTGCATCTCGTACTTATTGTTTTCTTCTTCCGAATATCACCAAGAAACTCCTTCAAACCACATTCTTTCAAAACATCCTCAAGTTCATAATTAACCACCATATTATTGGTAGATAATTATGCTTTGTTTTTAAAAAAATCAAGCAATTGCAACTAGTTCACGCTGCTTGTGAATGTTGGATATAATTTATATCCCATATATACATGTATGCAAATTATTCATTCCAGAAATGTAGGCAGCAATACGAAACTCGATTAAATCATTCTTATCTCTGATTAACTGACTGGAAGATAATAGGTACCTAGAATGTTTCGTAAACGTTCGCAATTCATCTTCCTCCGTTTCAAATGTGGGTGCTTCGGTTGATAAAACAAATGAAAGGTGTGAGTTACTGTAGAAAGGAAATAACTGAGTTTGTTAGAATGATAGGGCGGGAAATTAGTTTTTGGCAAATTGTCTCAAACTATAAATTGATGAACGAAGCCGTTACTACGTGATATGAGATCGTAATGAAGAACGACAAATAAAACTTCCTATGTTTTCATCTAGTCGAATTGTTCTTTGAAAATGTCCTTATAAGACGAAACTGCAGTAACGATAGTTACAAATGTAAGTGGTATGAAAACATAGAGAATTTTGTTTTTCATTTTCTATGTCTCAAATTTAATAGTCTATAGTCAATACCCAGTAGCATCTAATGTTACTGGGTACAAATTTGGACAACATTTCCACCTGGGTATGTGGCATTGAGTATCGTTCATCAAATAAAAAATCAGCACGCTGAAAACAACATATGTTTCTCTCTCCCTCGTTTCCTCACAAGCTATGGTGTCCTTTTCTGGAATATTTCAATTGGCATTAGAAAACTTTTGCATTGAAACCATTTTCAAGAACCAATTAACACTGAACTCACAAGACTCGATGACAGGGTTGTAATCTACCTGACGTTTGTTCTCACTTTGTTCAGTTCCCAGAGTTCCCAGTTGTTAGGGTTCAGTATCCTGTGGGTTGGGCTACCTATCGGGCGCGTCCCCAGGTGGTGGATAGGGGAATGACCAGGGGAGTGGAGGCCCTGTCCGGGAAGCCAATGTGGCCTTACGGACGGGATCGCCGAACTCCTGGTCAGTGGCAGGCTGGACAGAAGTGCTCACCTCAATCTAAAGCGGTGACTGGGATGAATAGAAATGTCCACCCCAATCTACCGCTTGGAATGAGGCTGGACACAGCAGATCACCTCCAACAGCAAGGGCACTTTCTGCAGCAGGCGCCAAGAGTTTCACCTTGAATAAAGGCAAGGAACCGGCTGCCGGTGCAGAAAAGCTCCCTCACTTGTGCACCTCCACGGAGTGAACCCCAAGAAGGCTGAAGAAGCCGTAACGACAGTAATATCGCTGCACCTTCCAAAATCTTAGCGGAGGCCACCGTGAGACACCTCAATGTTGCCAAAGAGAGTGTGAGTTTGGCGAGTCTTGGCCTACACCTGCCAATATAAAAGAGATATCTCCTAGTGACCTGTCCACCTTCCTGGAAAAAGACAGGATGGACGATGACCATGGAGGACAACTCCTCGGGAGGATGTACAATGGGTCACATGTGGCCTGAGTGCTGTGATTCTATACTCACCCTGCCTACTCTACAGATACAGATAGATGCTCCAGGGCATGTAAAGAATAGAGGTATTGCAATTAGTGAAGGTACACGACATTCCAAAAATGATTTCTTGACTTTCTAGTTGACGTGTTACCTTGAGATGTGTGGCGAGACAATAATGACCTCCATGATTGCGGTAGTACCTGTGAATCATCTTGTTTGTTCAGACAGTTGGGAAGTTTTTCAATTTCGATAGCTCCACGAATTATTCTGGCCTGAAGAGCAGTAGCAATGGTTTTGGCGTTTTCGAAGCTTATTGTGAGACCTCCTTAAAGGTAATGTTTGAGGAGGGGTGACACTGGATCTGATTTGCGAGCAGCTAGTTCATATTCCTAGGCTCTATTGAAATTTACAGTCCGGGTTGAACAGCGTCTGGTATTTCTGATACTACGACGTTTCGGCTTCGACTTTGAAGCAATTTTCAAGCTATCACTACACTGGGGTCTCAATCTTCCTACTTCATAGGTAGTGACATGCTACAAGGGTTTTGTGACTTGACACCGAGGTCTCGATTGGTTCACCAGGTCTCGTCGCTGATCTCTGCAAAAGTCAATTTGCCTACTCCCAAGCGTCGGCGCTTGTAGTCAGGGTCACAAGATCCTTTTTCTGGAGTTTCTGTCCAAGGGCTTCTGTCCAGTGCTCATTAGATTCGAAATGACCTCTAGCAACTTATTGGAAAATTTCAAGAGAAACTCGAAAAAAGTGCAAAAGTTATGAACAACTCAGTAAAAAAGGGGGTTTGGTTTTTTCATATATCTCGAAAAATATTAAAGATATCAGAAATTTGAAAAGAGATGCTTGAAGAGGAGAAAATTCACTAAAAAAATTCCTCCCTTCCGTAACTCTATCACCAATATTTATAATTTTAATTCAGAGGCGAAAATAGCGCTAAAAAGAGGCGATGCCCGTACCGCACGCGCTGACCGATTGAATATCATTATCAAGAAAAAAAATTCACATACCTTCTGAACACTTCAATGAACGAAAATGCATGGAAAAAAGTTTTCGCATGATTATTTTATCAGATATACTTTAGTTAATCAACTAAGTTTCGAATTTACATAAAACCCCTGATGATTTTTAAACTAAAAACGCCAAATTCAGTTCACCTCTTGGAGCTTTTCTTGAAAGGCTTCAATGAAGATTTTTGTTGGGAGTTCACAATTGAGTTGACAACGTTGCACTTCGGTGATCGTCCCTAAACCGGTCAATGCATATTGCGAGCTGGGCAGTACTTGCCTCCATTGGATGTAAGTAGGTATATACTGATTGTTCCAAAAGTATTTATCATTACATTAAAGTCAACAAGTGTTCAAACCTTGGCGTTATTATTTAACCAGTCCGATACAAAACAAAACATAACAAATACTACCAAAAGAACAAAACCTCATGTGTCACTTTTTGTGTAAAAAAAGAAAAATATCAAAAAAGAAGAGAATCTTTTTTCAAATTTAGGATTTCTTTAACATTTTCCGAGATACTTGCAAAAAAACAATTTTTTCTTCACTAAATTGTTTTATAACTTTTGCAATTTTTTCGAGCCCCTTTCAAAATTTTTCAAAGGTTGCTAGACGTCATTCCGAATCGAATGAACCCTTGATCATAATTGAGGAAGAATATATTCATTGAAATAGGTAATCCTAATACACAATATTATATAAAACATATTACTAACATTGAAAATAATTATATAAATAAAAACTTGTAATGTGGATATAGAACAAAATTGAAAATAAAAAATTTTAGTTCGAAAAATAACGACATATGTTATTGAAAATACATTTCAATATAGGTGCAGCTCCAATACAATGATAAAAAGCAGAAAAAAACATACAAATATATAATATATTCATTAATATTATCTTACCAAGTATTATTCTATCTAGCATTATGGATTGATATCAATAACTGTTTTTAAAAATAATTAATGATGGACAAACCCTTTGAAAAATAAAGAATTTATGGCACTTCTTCAATTTGTTCTGCATGAATGCAAATTAGTATGATTTCTTGTGGCATATATGTGCACTTCCGAATTCAAACTAACAAAGTCAAAAAAATATTAAGGTGATAAGTTATTCAGAATTTTATATATAAATGTCATAGTTAAGTAATACAACCGTGAAGAAACTGGTATCCACCGCAAAGTTTGTAATATAATTCCAATTTCAATGAATCTATTCACTTTTAGAACAATTCGCATACCGCGATTTTGAAGTTTTTGTAATTGGGATGTTTGATTTAGATTAAAAAGAAAATAATAGAAGCACAGCCCACATAGCAATAGATATTCCAGGTATATTTCATGAATATACATTTAAGGATATTGTATTATGCTATGAATATGCCATGGATATATATATCTTCTGGAGAATATTCCCTGGAAGTGCTCCTGGCGAACCTTTGATATATTTTAAGAATATTCCTTGGGAATATTCTTAGAATATCTTATAATATTCTTAGAATATCTAAGGTATATTCTATTAAGAATATTCCAGGAATAGAACCCGAGGAATATTCATAAAATATTCAGGATATTCTTAGTTTATTGTAGGAATATACAATAGAGAAACACCATAGAATATTCTTTAAATATATTTTATGAATATTCTAGGAATATTTGGAATATTCCAAGAATGTGACGAGTAACCGCTATTAGGCATGTATATATTGCATTTTGATACAAGATTCACACAAGTAATAAAACACATAATATTCATAAACAAATATATTTTAAAAACAATATACACTGAAATATTTGGCGTTTCAACCAATATTAAAAATAAAAAATCTAATTCAAAATATTTATTCACTGAATAAAATATTTCTGAATACTGTCATATTACAAATATTAAAAATGTATTCAAATTAGGATGTTCCTACTCTCAAACAAATGTATACTAAAAAATATACTAAAATTAACAACTCTGTGAATTCATCAGCACTAATTAAAAAATAATTAATATATCATTTCATTGAAAAAGAAAAAGTGTATTACATCAAGAAATAGGTTAGGTTAGGTTTCTCACTTAGAAAAATTAACCCACAAATGAAGTATTTAAAATGAGTGGTATGATGGGTTCTTCAATGAATTTCACTTACTTAAAGTTATTCAAACTTTGCTCACCAGAATAGTTTTCCTTATATTTGTCCAACAATGCATCAGCCAGTGTTTCAATAGTAATACCTGGAACAAAATGTACATTAACGTTCATTATCACTATTTGAAAGTGGCACAATAAAACTGGAATAAAAATCAAATAGATAGTTTTCGCATAGGTTACTCATGAACATTTACAACATTTTATGACTTGGAGAGCAACTTGCATTGTCTTGTTGAAAAGTAATCATTACGTTTTCAGTTTACTATCGATACTATTGCATTTTACTTACTTTTCTTGAAGACTGAATAGATGCAACTCTCCTGTTTGAAGATCCACAATCAAACTATTCGCTGTACTGCAAATTGGACAACCCCAAATTATAAATGGTACACTGAACGTGACAGAATTATACTTTGATAATAACACCAACACATCATGCATTACACACGCGAACCTGCCACGTCAACCGCCATGTTGAATCAAATGTCGAATTTAACGCAAACGCAAATGTACCATGCATTAAGGGACAGCCGCTTTCACAGAGCTTATTCGACTGTCGCGCGCTACACTTCAATTGACCAATGAGAAACGTTTACTCCAATTATTCACTTCCCCATTTCTCTGTTTCCAGGATTTTTCGCTTTGTAATTAAATAATTTCAAATACAAAAAGATAAATTGGATGAGAATTAACCAATTTATTGATGCAATTGGTTCATTTATTGGCCCATTCAAATTTTTTTGTCGTTTCCAACAGTTGCTGTTGGAGCAATTCATCCAGAATCTTTGCGTTGAGTTCAAAAACTGGTTAACACTATCAGGGTTATATACATTAGGTTATGCATTCGATTAAGATCTTCAAATATTTTTGTTTTTAATAATATTGAATTATTTGAATACGTTATTATAAGATAATTCAAAATTCCATTGTATAGAATATTCCAAAATATACCGTGGGGACATATTCTAAGAATATACCATATGGTATATTCGATCGACAATATTCTTAGAATATTCAAGGGAGAATAATCCATTTATAGACATTCTATGCACATTCTTTCGGGAATAATCCTGCCATATTCATTCAAGCATATTCTATGAATATTCTAAAGGTATGTATATATTCCAAGAATATTCTATGAATATTTGGAATATATACGTTCGTTTTATGATATACAGGGAATATTCCAAGAATATCTAGTGCTGTGTGGGAGTAATCAAAATGTTGTTGGATGATCGCATTGTACACAGTAATTTCAGACTGTGGATGAATTATCAGAAATTCTTGTAAATAAATATAGTTTTTCAGATATTTTCACACATATAATCGAGATGATTGCCAAAAAGTAATAAATTATCTAACTGGAATCCAAGAAATTTGATACATAACACAATTTCAATGTTTCCATTATTGATTAGTAGATTTATTTCATTTAAATCAAGGTTATTTCATTTATATTTTGTTTTAATAATCATTCCTTTAGTTTTTATGTTATTCAGTTTCAATTCATTTGTCATGAGGTACTCATTTACATCCTTTAACGCGGCATTCATTTTATCAGTAGCTTTATCTAAGCCTGTATCGTAGCATGCCAATAGTGTATCATCTCCAAATGAATTTATAAAATCAACATTTGTAAACAAGTTAATGTCATTTAAGTATAAGATAAAAAGCAGAGGCCCTAAAACGCTACCCTGAGGCACACCTATATGTATATCCAATTCCTGTGAGATATTATTTGCTTTTTGCTTTCTATGGGATAAATAGGCAGATAACCATAGGTAAACATCACCATCAATGCCATAACCTGTTAATTTTATTGAAGAATATTACGATCAATTGTTTCAAACCCCCTCTTCAGATCAAGAAAAACAGCTACTACAAATTTATTGCTATTAACTTCTTTTTTGAATTTAGATAAAGTGAGTTGTAATGCGGATTCATAAGAATATTAAAAAAAAAATCCAGATTGATTATTTTTTGAAATTTCATTTTTTCAACGTTATCAAGTACCTGCTTATAAACAGCTAGTTCAAGAATTTTGTCTATTGGTGTAAATGTATTTATGGGTCTATATTTACTGGCCTTGATTGTATTGCTTACCTTCTGAATGGGAACTATAGAACTAACTTTTAAAGGATTTGTTATTTTAGAAGTTTGAAGAAGTATTTACAAGGTTTAAAATTATATGTCCACATGTCCAAAAATGACTTTGAGCATTTTGGAATTTGAGATCTCATGAACATTGTTTTTGTTATCTGAGGAGTTAGACGTAATTCATTAATTGTTAATATGTGAAACTTGGAAAAATCAGGAAATAGATTATAATTTTTGACTTTCCAATCTTGAACATTATCTATACTTTCAACAATTTGCTGAATACTAGTAATGAAGTAGTAGTTAAATTCGTTTACTATTTCAGTTTTATTATTAACAATATACATCTGGTTTGTTGAGTTAAATTCTTTACAGCTCTGAAAGTTTTGGCAATTCATGTTTATAAGCTTTTTTAATGTTTTCCACATCAGTTGAGAGTTATTTTCATACATATCTACTTTATCGAGGAAGTATTTTTCTTTTTTCCTCTTTAATAAATTTACTACATAATTTCTCTGTTTCTTAAATTCTTTCCATTTAACATTTCTATTCACCTCAATAGTTTTAATAAAATCCTTATATATCAGATCACGTTGTTTTATTTTATTATGAATTTTGTTGTCAAACCATGAAATGTTACAGACTTGAATTGGTGCAACTTTATCAATAACTGATTGACAGTTATTAAGTTAATTGAAATATATGACACTTACATCAGTTGAATTCAAATCCCAATCACATGAAATTGAATCTAGTTTTATTTTATACAAATTTCGCTCACTGAGCGAAATTTTGAATATTTGATTGCTTATATTTGGCCCACTTTTCAATCAAAAAGTTATAAAAACTTCGATATTTTGGCAAGGCTACCCACAAAAAGGCCGAAATAGCTTTCAAAAAACGATTTTTCTCATTATATTCGAATATTTTTTTCAAGTGTTAGAAATATTCCTAGTATTGAATTCTAAAACTATTTCAAAACGTTATTTTCAATCCTATCGACTCAATTCCGTAAGCAGAATCCTGCTATTGATTATGATGAAAATAGGCCACTGATTGAATAAATTCCATACGTTGCTGACTTCGATGAAGTCTCTGTATAACAATTACCAATACAAATTTGGTCAATTCAATGTCAGAAATCAGGAACGTGACAAAACCTTCAGTCACAAATGAACGTCGCGTCGTCTTCTGTTCACTCCACCGAAAAAAGCCGCTTTCGAAATTGGCCTTTGAATCATCTTGTATTTTCGGAACGAGTCAGTCACCCAAACATGATTTTGAAAAGGAAGAAACGGAATGTCGTGTGGAAACTGAATTTCATTCAGACAATGCTTCGCCTCAGTGCTGCCAAATTTGGGGTCAAATCTCGTCATATATCACTATTTTCTTTTAACATTCTCATTCTATTGTTTGAAATTTGAAGTTGCTAGTAAAAAATTGAGGACGTCAACAGCAGTATATAATACTCCAGCCACAAACAATACCCCTTCGTCATCCAATCTCCACTTCAAGAAGTTGGATGCAATGATCGAAAGAAAGAGAATTCATAAAAGAGAAGGAGTTGACCCAATTTGTAGTTGAATGATAAATAATGGCGTCACTTCCAACAGTGTCGCTTTCAACCCTTATTATGATGAAACATTTCCATTCGAAAATATTGATAGAGCACCAGTTTCTGTTATTAATGACAGTGAAACCAGCAGCATGGAAGGAGAACAAATTAGCATATTAATCAACTCATTTGGAATTGTCGCTTTGTTAACGTCTCAGAATCAGAGACTTAATGGAAGAGTAATGCAAATTTCTTTTGCATAATGAGTCCCATCAAAGTTCAAAACATGAAAAGTCGAGTGAATCATCATGAGTTTATTCTCGAAAAATAATTAATTTGATGAGATTACCTTGAAATTGGTTGCCCTTCAGAAGCATTTCACTCAACTACAATAGTTTAGAAAACTTTCATACAGACTCAGTTTATTGATATGTAAAACTTATCGATGACAAAAAATTAAAACTGTCAGACAAGTCCCTTTATTGAACATCAGAAATTTTCAACTTCCATTCAAGAAATTTGACAGATTTGAAATAATTTGAACATAAGAAAATAGAGAGATATTTTGAGAAGGACAATTTATATATGAAATATTTTTTTATTGAGGATTTTTACCTTCTACACAGGACAATTTATACTTGAAATAGTTTTTTATTTAGGATTTTTATGTTCTACAAATCTATAAAATAATCAGAATATTAAATTTTGAAATGAATACAAATGTAGAAACTGCATTTGGTGAATTAGCTTCTTGAAAAAAATGTAAATTGTCAGTAACTTGAATGTATGAAATTTGCATACAAAAATAAATATGTATCATCTGGTGACGTTTTAAAAACTATCCATTTTCTTTATAAAAAAATATTTAAATAAAAACATTGTAATTGACCCATGTTCTGGATTTCTTGATTTTTCTTTTCCATGTTTACAATCTGTGATAGCTTCCTCAAGTGCTTGAAGAAGCTATTATACAGCGAAACACGTCTCGCGTTTTTTGTGATACCCTTCATAGTGAAAATCATGCAATAAACTGTATTTATTAGTTAGAATATGTCTTCGTTGTTTTCTTTGTTACTTTTCAATTACTGAAAAATGATCACCTTTGAACACTCCATTCCTCAAAAAAAATTCGTGAGAATTTTGAAAATTGAAAATGTTAACGGGTATGAGATGATTTCCCCCTCAATTTTATGTGAACATACTCCCGTGGTTAGTGTGTCTGTAGTGTCGATGATAAAAATGAAATTATATCACAGGGAAAAAGAGATGGGTCTGTTTTTAGTCGTGAATCTTTTTTTTAAGTGGTGATCAACTATTCTTAGTGGACGAGTGTTTTACTGGGAATTTCGAATAGAGAATAATTGGAAGAAACTGACATTCTACAAATAGTTGACCTGCATGACCAACCGCATTTGAGAACCTAACTTCAGGACCAATTCAAGTTTTTAGTGCAGCACCGAAAAAAGCTATGCTAATTTGGATTTTGGAAACTAGTCAATTACCAGCCGGTAGCCAAGCGGTTCGGCGTGGGTGCTTTGTTCACTCACTCGAATTGACTGCCGTGTTGGTCGGTGGTTCAAGCCCTAGTCCGAACGATCGATCTTCACTTGCTACCGTCCAACCCGTGTTAGGAATCACACGTTAAAAGGTAAGACCTCGTTAATCCTTAGCTCGCACAAGTTTCGACTTCTGAGGGTTGTCGTTCGTAGGGGTGCGACAGCTGGTTAACGGAAAAACAGATTTTAAACAGATTTTAAACAGATTTAAACATCATATGGATTCAAAACAAATTTCGATCAAGGGCTTCCAAATCAAATCATTGAAACAAATGAGTTTTTCGTGAGGGGTAACTTGAATTTATTTTACGCTTAATGATGACTTTGCTATTGCCAAGTACATACTGTACTTGTTTGTCTCCATTATGATGAGTATTAATTTTCGACTCAAACCTTTCACAGGGTGGGAAATATTGAACAGAGACAAAAATTAATAAACTTTGCAACTCCTATGACCCAATTTCAACAGCTCTATTTCGAGTTTGTAGGAAAATATATATTCAATGTGATGTTATTCCGAAAAAAACATGTCTGGAATGAAGTAGTTTCATGTAGATGGCGCTGAATGTTACTTCGCAACGGTGGTACAATTTACCGAAAACATCAAAATCATCTGATGTAGCTGGATCACGATAACCCCACTTTCGAATTTTTTTAACGAGAATCACACGAGTACTTTTTTTTATTGCAATCTCGATGGCAACAGAGGTTGAAGCTAAAGTCGATTTTCGAGAAAAGCTATCGTACAAAACAAATAATCATAGGAAATTTAAGCTCAGGAGATGATTTTCTTTTTCTAAGACTGCAACACTGTGGCAATCTTAGTTATTATAAGAGGAATTTCCATATGATGCGGACATTACTGAAAACAATGTATATTATTATGCTTCTAGAATGGAAATAGACTCACTCCACCATAATAAGATATATTTGAAAAAAAAATTCGAATAAATATCGAAATTTATAAAAATTTTTCTTTGAATCAGCATTTTCTCATAGGTGACATTGTCCGTACCAATATACTATATAGCAAAATGGTTCCTACTTCATAATACAAGTAATATATTCACGAAGTCCATCCCAAACAACTACTTTATAATAACCAAAAATCCCTTATTTTTCACTCCATACTTCAACTATTCAAACAAATATCATATATAAAAGCGCTACAAAACATTATCATCTCATCAGTATGTTATTGAATAACTTTCAAAGACGATTCATTCACTGCATGAAATTACGGATTTCAGTGAAACGATATGATTCTGTCTCAATAACAGTTACTATAAAACATTTATACTACTAGTTGATTTGATCCCAGCCAAAGGAATCTCTTTTGAATTGAAAAAGGCAATTTTTTTTTAATTTGTAAAAAAAAGGAAGGTGTTTCAGAATACACGACCATAGCTCCATCTATATGTATGTTTGTTACTTTTTAACAAATATTCGGGTTTATTATGGATTTTAATCAATAAATTAACGTTTTTAAATAGATTTTTCATTTTTAATTATTATTTTCATTATCGGATACATTGGTGATTACTGTGGTTGATTGTTGGACCTAGACAATAGGCTTATAGTATGACAAATGAGATACACATGTTTTTGAATGAAAATTAGAAAGATATCTAGAGAAATCTGCATCAATTGTTCTAATACCTCTTGTAGAAGGTTCACCAAGAGGTGTCCATCTTTCGACGCGAAATCAACGTTGGAATATCCTGCTCAAATTAGTCGCAACGTATGATAAATTCCTCCTAATTCTTCGACAATAAATGTGTGCTCACTCTCTTGCCCCTACATTAGTATATGTAACGTAACTCTCTCTCTGTCTTTCTCTCTCAAGTTCCGTTTGCCTCGCTCGATCACACTTCCCGTAACGCATAAAGAAGTTTTATTTCGAAAAAACCCTTTCAGCTCTTTTTTTACCAATCAACATACACTTCACAACTTTCTATATAATAATGGAGATTTAGAAAGCTAGAAGGTTTCATTTACAAAAAAACTAATCTTTTCTGAGAATATTTCAACACATCCCGTTTTCTCTGTGGAACAGATTATGATATGTACTGAGTGTCAAACCATGTAGCGTTAATTATGTTGACCTCTACAGGGATATCACCATTCACATAAATAACGGTTATATCGTCAATCTAATATTTTTCATTCGCGTCAGGTTCATGAAAAGACATTCATTATTGTGATTCTAATTGAACGATGGATATACCAGAAGGTTCATCACCGTCATATTGTACGTTATCGTCATACTGATTCATGATGAGATACTAGGTACGTTTCTCCATTTATTCAAATAAAATGGAAATATGGTTATCAATACAATAAAAACCCAATTTGGCGGGATATTCAAATGTTGTATATAGTTGGAATATTCATTTTATTCAAATGTTTTTTGGAAATTTCAGCGTATTGTTTAGAGTCTCAAACTACACTTTATATTGAGTGTTGTGTGGACTCTAAACAATACGCTGAAATTTCCAAAAACAATGTAAAAATTATACTTAGAACAAATTCTTAACCACTGAGTATGGTTGTTTATCTAAACAATAGTTTATCACTTGGACAATAAAAAGAAGTGGACAATATCATCAAATAAAATGGCTATATATTTTTCAGAAGACTCCTTGTCAGCTATCAACTTCTGTAATGAATCAAAAAGTACATCATTTATACCTGATACCACCACAATTTCTGCTAGAAGCCTGGTCAGTGTTGATTTACTGGGTAAAGTGAAAATTTTTGAAAGAACTGAGTAAGACTTAACGCTTTGTTTGTATAGGATCAAAGCCAACAATTTTTCATCAAGTGTAAACCGTCTAAGTTTTTTTGATTTTTTGGATTCCCGCAGCTGACATTGAATAAGAATAGATCCATGGTATTCTTTCCATGGTATACTTTTTATGCAATTGTTGCAGTACTCCATAAATTTTTTTCTTTTTTGGTGTCATTGTATGCTTTGCAATCCCAGTTGATATCAGTAACTGATATGGTGACAATAGTGCACTGCCTGCATTACCTAAAAAAGAGATCAAATTTTATTGATTCAAAAATAATGTTATAACGCTAGTGTTATACTAAAACTGCATTCAAATAATTCTATCGAGGTGAGAAAGGTGCACTATGGCTATGCGCTAATTTCATACCAAGAGCTATTATCCAATGAACTCAGATTTCACGCATCAATTTTTGCCAATATGAATATGAAATTTTTGACAGAACTCATGTATATATCTCTATCCTTTAAAATGTAGAGTGTTGAAAAAGGAGAGTAATACAACTGACTCTGCACGAGTTCCACCAAAAGAATTCGATAAATGTCTGTATGTTTCTATTCATTACCTTCAATACTGTGAGAAGATTCGTTCAATTCTGGAATCTCAATGACTAACTCATTTAATTGATTACTTTCTTGAGCAGAACTATTTGAAGACTAAGATGTTGATGGAGTATCATATACATCATTCGGGCCTGTTGAACCTAAAAAAAAGTCTGTTTCATTCAAGTTTCACGAATTAAAATTCTTACTCACCAGGAAGATTGAGAGTTGGAACAGCGTTCCCAAATAACTTGTGAGACCAAGCAGGAATGTATTTTGCCTCAAAATGACTATCACACAACCTTCTAAAACCGTAACTTCTTTTGGATCCATTTCCATCAGTTCCAAGTTATTAATTACCAGTCCATTTCTTGAACCTATTTATATCTTTATCTGGATTAGGGAACGCATGTCTTATACTAGCTATACTTTTGCAATAAGGAACGCAACATTTGTTGTGGTAAACCATTGTAAAAAAATCAAAATAACGAAACAAATAATCACTAGGGTACACAGTCAGACAACAACACCACAGACCAACAAATCAGTCACATGACCATCTTTTATATATTATGCACATGTTCTTCTTCTTCTTATTTTTGACATACATCACAAACCACAAGAATATATGTGGGTCCGTGACATAAAAGCAAAGAACAAATTTACAGTGCCATCTTAAGATTTGTAATAGTACTAAAAAAGGGATTCAAGGTGAAGTAACCTACGTGAACCGTCTAGGGTATATGGTCTGTGATCTGAACGTAAACTAGCGGCCATTATTATAATGTGCAAAAAAAATCACCATTTTGAAATACTCAAGCGCGTCAGATTAAGATATATATGGTTCATCTTTATGTGTTAGACGTGCTGTCTCATAATCTGACTATTATCTAGAGGGATTCGCTTAATCTGACAAAAACAAAATTGTTTTTTATTTTTTTTATACATTGTACTTAATTAATCGAAAAGCTCAAGAAATAGCATGCAAATAAATAAGTATGTTTTGTTCTCCTTGAATTATTTCCTAAAATAAAAAATAAATAAATAAATAAAATGAAGATAAAATTGCTACGCTCGAGAATGTCGCCCTCCCCTTTCTTTACGTCACTCTCAAATTGTCAGATTACTGGAATATACACTTTTTAGGAGGTAATTAACTCACCCTTCCTTAATCTGACACGCTCGAGAATTTCTGATGATCAAGGTACAAGGTATCCCCTGTATATTAATCTGTTGCGCTTTAGTAAATCACGAAATCCCCGCTTGGGCTCCCCTATTATAAATGTACTCATCAGATAAAATATCTATACAAATAATAAGTATTTTTTCGAATTCATCCGGAATTTTTGTGTATTAAATTTTTTTGAAGCATTCGGTAGCTCATTGTAAAATTTGATACGTTTATAATAAATCGAATTTCGATCAATATTTGTTTTCATTTTCATCAATATCAGATTGCCTCAATATCTTGTTAAATGATTCTGGTGGTCACTACTGATTTTGACAGCCAAATTTGAATGTTTGAGCTTAATTTTGGCCAAATGAATGAAGGTACATAATTTCAATTTGTGTAAGGATGAAAAATCTAATAGTTTTTTGGTTCATACAAGTTGACTGTAGATTCCTAGTAGTTCAACTTGTATATAAACTTATAATATTTTGTTCTGCATTTTTTTAATCAGTTTCAATAAGGTGTTTGTTGCCATTTACCATACTGATATAAGATATTGAATTTTGGAATATACAAATGAAAAATAAAACAACACAGTCGACAAAAACATGATTATTCACTATGGCACATTCTCGAATAGTTCATTCGCAATATAATTCCTCCATCTCCCAATCTCGTACTTCCAACTTTTCGAATATATGCGAAAAAGTTGGTCTTTTTATTAGCAAGCACAATCGTGTATCTACTTTACGAGGAATATAACCTTCAAACACCCTTCAAAGTAGTGTAAAAATACCCACTTCGAAGAAGAGTATAATAGCGGAGAAAGGCATTCACGAATGTTCACCCTTTCTTTGAAGTGTAATTTCATGAAAACCGATTTACATAAGTACGATTGTTCTTGTGTTTTGCTTTGTTCAGGTGTACGCGATTCTCAAGATCGTTTTTGAGAGGCCTATTAAAATATTATTCTACTTATCGTTAGACAGAAAGAGATCTACCGGGTTTGTGAACAATATGGGTGTCACGTATTTAAAATCAATTGAGAACGGTAGTCGTGCATGTATTATTTCGTTAAAGGTATTTCGTTACATCGAGAGATGTTTTCACATGTATACCTGTTTTCTCTGTTTTGTCAGTTTTCCAGACTCTACTTTAAACTGTAATATCTCAGAGAATACTCACTCAATCTAACCGAAATAAGCGCCGCCAACGTAACACAAATCGAATAATTCCGTCGGTGAAGTCAACTAAGGTCGTTTTTGCCTGGTCCTGATTGGCAAAGGTTCTACCGGTGAGAAAGTTATCGAAGTTCTTGAAAGGATTGTAGTCAGTTGTCTAGAGGCTTGGGGAGTATAGTGTGTGTGAGACAAATTTCGAAGCTCAATAATAATAATGATATTAATAATATATTTATATAACAGTTAACCCACAAAAGGATATATCCTTGTGCATGGGGTTATACGGGAAACAATAATAAAACTATTGATTTTTTATATAGATGAGTTTTTTTTTTTTCATTTTTAGGTACCTATTCATATTTTTTCCATTGATCTGAGCGTTTTCTACAATGCACTACAAATATCTACAACAAAAAATATATTATATGTGTTTTGATGGGAACAATTATAGTGTTCGTTTCGGATGTTATTATATCATTTCTTTTTCTACTTATTAAAACACATATAATATATTTTTGATGTAGATATGTTTCAAATAACCATAAAATGGTTTCTTATTCGAAGTTCATTGTAGAAAACGCTCAGAGCAAAGTAAACTTTTTGAAATGGTCATCAAAAACAGGTTATATTTCTATTTTGAAAATAACAATTTCTTGAATCCTGATCAGTATGGTTTCCGTAAGTCTTGTTCTACTGTATAAGCAGTTGTTCGTGTGGTAAGAAACATTGTCGACGGCTTTGAGAAGGGTCAACATAGCGCTGTAACTCTGTGTGACTTGAGTAAGGCATTCGACTGTGTCTCTCACCACTTACTATTTCATAAAATGAATAAATAGGGGGTTAGAGGTGTGGCTCTCTCCCTTCTCACATCGTATTTACAAAATCTAAAACAATATGTCGACCTAGAAGACAATAGAACGTCTGATTTAGAGCCTATAGTGAACGGGGTTCCGCAAGGATCTGTGCTGGGACCTCTCCAATTTGTGATATTTATTAACAGGTTTTCCCTTTTCCTCATATTATTGACTATTCATTTACACAGGCACACATTTTCAATGTTAATTGGGTAGCTGCATCAGAGCTACTCAAAACTCAGGTACTCCAAATCGTGAAAATATATATACAAATCATTCTTCATGTAAGTTTTTCATTTTTATGGGACTCTTGTAGTTGCTTGTGTGTATTTGATAATGAGAATTTCGAAACGTTTGGTACAGTAACTTTGATCGACAGTCATCAATAATAGTTACTAGCTGAGTATTTTGACTTTGCTCAAAAAGTCGATTTCATTGGATCACCCTGCATACCGATTTCAGTAACTTTTGAAATACACAGGTTACTATACAGGGTGTTCCATCTCAGACGAGCCACCCCGTATATTTCTTATCCCATTGTGTGTGGAAAAAATTCCTGAAACACGTCGAATGATTTTGTTTGGGGGACATCTTTTGACGTATATTTTAGGCATGAACGAGCAAGCCCCCAATAGGGGGCTCCCCAACCCCTCAAACTTGAATAGGGGAGAAGGGTTGAGTGATACTTTGAAGGTCTTGGAAGCCTCTTTACAACGGTGTTTAAAAAACGTAAATTTGTTGAACCTTTCTCACCAAAAATCTATTTTGCAGCTCGAATGATCCACCTTGAATAATTTGGTTATTTTTACAATGTACAAAACCATTTTTATTGAGGTCTTTTTACAAATTCAAACAATCGTCAAAAAATTACATTCTTCAAAAATTTAATTGTGTTATCATCATGCTTACAATAAAAAAAAAACAAATCTGCGTGTTTAAATCCAATGTTCAAGTTGTCCTCCATTGACTTCCATATAATAATACATTATCTCAAACTAATAAATAAAAAAAAGCAAAACATTTCCTTATCTTGCCTTAATTTTTTTGTGCTTAGAAGGTGATTATCTGGTTGTAACGTATCTTCGATCATTTCAGATTTGAAATCAATCTGTTGAGTTACTACTTTGCATTTGATTTAAATACGCAGATTTGATTTTTTTATTGTAAGCATGATGATAAAACAATTCAATTTTTCAAGAATGTGATTTTTTGAAAATTGTTTAAGTTTGTGAAAAGGGCTCAATAAAAATGGGCTTGTACATGTAAAAATAACCAAATTATTCATGGTGGCTCACTCGAGCTGCAAAATTGATTTTTGGCGAAAATGTTTCATCAGAATTACGTTTTTCATACACCGTTGTAAAGAGACTTATAAGACCTTTCAAATAAAGTATCACTCAACCCCTTTCCCCTGTTCAAGTTTGAAGGATTGAAGAGCCCCCTATTAGGGGGTTGCTCGTTCAAGCCTAAAATATACGTCAAAAGATGTAACCCAAACAAAACGATTCGACGTGTTTCGGGAAATTTTTCCACTCACTATGGGATAAGAAATATACGGGGTGACTCGTCTGAGATGGAACATCCTGTATACTTTGTCAGAGGCTTCACTTGAATTCGGTATACAAAAAATCAGCTTGCTCACGTTGAAAATTGCAATGGGATAACTTCAGGTTATATTATCAGGTTCGTTTCAATGCTTTTTTGCTGAAGACGTATACATTTTTGTTATCCCGATAGTTTTTTACTGAATTTATTGCCATTTTTTTTCTAAATTGACGTGGGTAGAGAAATTTTCTCATCGGATCAAAAAATTTCTATCTTGATGGATCTGATGAAGATGATGCAAACTGGATAACAAAGACTGGGAGCAAAATTGCGTTGAAAATATGAGAAGTCATCAAAACCGACGCCTTCATTGATATCTAGCAGATTTATTTCATCTTTCATTATGTTTAGGGTGAAAATTACTGAACACAACAAGTTACTATTGCTACAATGACCATCAGATAAATAAGTTTGATAATATGGTTCATAATAATAATATACTTTATTGTCATCAAGAATAAATCTTGTGGATAAAGCTTATGAAAAATAATAACAAATGTGAATATAGAAATATAAAATATGAATATAAAAACACCCACAAAGAAGTAAAGTTGGAACATACACTGTACTTCAACGTCGAAATTTCGTATCAACATTGTTGTGTACAGACTTGTATAAAAATATCATCAACACTTATATAATACACATATAAACATATATACTTACATATATTACATAAATAATAGTTTGTGTCTGAAAGTTACTTCTTTGCATGATCTACACATCCATGTATAGAGTAACTTATTTTCAAATTGATTACTTCCTTCCTTTCTTTGGAAGGTTCCCTCATCCTTTTTTTGTATCAAGATGGAATAGTAAAAATCCAAAAACTTTCTTTCCCAAAAATTATTCACTCCTAAAAATATAACCCCTGTAATTCAAATAAATAAAGACTCCCATCACATCAGACAATCAAACATTTATATTCAAACAGGAATATTAACAAAAATCTTATATTACCTATATTCAAATATGCACATTTTTTACGTAAATTCATCATTATAGAACTCTTGCAAATTATAATAGGGCCATAATTGTTTTTACTCTTATTCCAAACATTTTGTTGATCAAATTTGTCTGTCTTATATTTGAGGGCAAGTAATTGAACTTATCGACCCCATTGTAATAAATAGAATTCCTGACCAAATTTTTTGAAAGAATTGTCAATTTCAACGCGATGGAACGGATGCTATATGAATTGTATGAAGCCTCAAGTAGGAACAAATTGTTGTAAATGAGGTAGGAATCAAACCATCTCCCTGCACCCGTATTGGTGAATTTTTCCCAGCAAGATCTTATGATCAACGCAATCAAACGCCTTAGATATATCACAAAAGACCGCAGCTGCTACATTACCAGAATTATACTTTGAATAAACATCATAAAGAAATGAAAAGACTAGGAAAATAGGTTGTATCCTGTATCGCAATTTTCATCGATATTATTATATTTCATCCTGTTAAGTTTATGAGAGGAAAAACGTCATCATGATAAACACAGCATTTTCTGAAAACGTTTGTTTGAAGGCGGTTGACAATGTTTCGTGGTGTATTTCATCAGTTAGGACTTCCATTGTCTAATATAGATAACATAAATTGATTTGAAAGAATCTGTAAAAAAATTAAAGAAATTAACTGAAAAATAACAATTTTATCCAACAAAAAACTGATATTACAAAGAAATAACACACAAGCAACAACCAAAAAAAAATTTAAATATTAATACAAGATGAAAATTAAAAAATATTATTAATTAGAAATGAAAATTGAAAATTTGGAAGTTTGGTATATTTTAATTTTCAATTTTCATTTCTTGTTAATGATATTTTTCAGCTTGTACTAATATTTCAAATTTTATTTTTTTGGTTGTTGCTTGTATATTATTTCTTTGTAATTTCAATTTTCGTTTAATGAAATTGTTATTTTTCGGTTATTCTTTTTTAATTTTTTTCACAGATTCTTTCAGGGATTTCAAATCAATTTATATTGTATTAGACAATGGAAGTCCGAACTGATGAAATTCTCGGAAAACTTCAAAGGAATGAATGAGTCATATAGCTCTCATGGTGCAGAAAAAAAATTATATAACACGAATACTCTTGGTCAGATTGAAGTGTGTTGCCTGTCTTACTTACAAGGTACTTACAAGGTATTCCAGATACTTTTGGGCTCTCTATCAATGCATTTTTTTTCGTAATTTTCTGGGGCTAACTCAGATAACCATTTGTCATGTCATATTAATATTACCATAAATTTTAACAACAACAACAAGTGTTAGGAAAAGTTAAGTGCCAAAGATGAATTTTTCTTTTTCTCATATTTCCATTAAAATTAAAAACTTATCAATCTTTGGTAAATCCAACAAATTATTTTTCCTGTCAAACTACAGTTCCAAAATCATATCATGAATTTCATCACATTAATTTTCATCCATGTCATACTCAATACTCTTGAAGTCCTGAGCAAGCTCGAAATCGAACCGTACCGTAATTGGAATTCCACTGTAATCCATATGCATTAATACCAATATTTGAATTGCCATTGTGTTGATATTCCGGATATGAATTATGAACAGAATCATCATCGAAAATTTGGACGATAAACCAAAACCATAGAGGATAACGTACAATTATTGAATTGTTCTGAATTGGAAGAACATTTGATCGTACGTCAAAAGTAAACCCTGCTCAATCCCCAACTCGTACAAGTTTGCACTTTTGATAACTGTTGATCTTAGAAAGACCGACAACTGATCAATGAACAACTCGAGAAAACTCCATTGTAACTTAATTTAACCCATTATTGAATAAAAAAACAAGAGTTTTCATCGCACAAAAAAATGCAATCGATTCAAACAATACGTGACTATAGTGACAATTGAACATTGCCAATGTTTCACATAACAAAACTATAAAACTCATCTCAACATGTGTTTCAACAACCGAGTTGGCGTCATCAGAACGTGAACTATACTAGTTCCTCAAGTATTACTTCGCCTATTGATATTCAACTGGATTGTTTTACAGTTCCAGTCACACGTCTTTAATTTTTTCAGAACAATTTTGTGGAAACCTTTCTGGTGAATGAACGAAAATCAAGTTCATTTCATCGTTTTCTGGAGGAGTCGAAATTCACTGTAAATTCACGTTTTTAAATAAATCTTCGGCCATGTTCATCACACTTGCTTTCAGCTATGTGTCTAATAACAATTTTTTAATAATGTATTTGTCGCCTTTTTTGTTGTGGAAAATGATGAAATGATAGCATCTGACGAATATATTTGTTTACATTAAATTCCAGACCCTTTCAGGCATTTTCATCACCCAGATAACTGATAATTGTAGCTCCTCATTATTTCCGATTCCATAAAAATTTTTTTGTTACTTAGGTATTGTTGACTTGAATTTTGGAATTTCTTCCAGACGTTTCGCTGGCGCGCGTGGCTAGCTTCTTCAGAGGTTTATATATCCTGAACTATTTCCGATGACAAAATATTATGGCTGCATAAAGCATACTTATGGCAACTCAGGTAGTTTAGTATGTTAATACCTGTACCTGGATTAGGTAAATTGCATAAAACATGTTTATGTTGACTCAGGTAGTCTGGAGTGATAATACCTGTACCTATTCAAGTTGACTCACATAGTCTGGTGTGATAATACCTGTACCTGGATTGAGTGAATTGCGTCAAGCCTGTTCATGTTGGCTGGTTTAATAATACCTATACCTGAAATAGGTGAATTGCGTCAAGCATGTATACCGACTCAGAGAGTATGGTCGGATAACACTTGTATCTGGATTAGGTAAATTCCATCAAGCCTATTCATGTTGGCTAAGGTAGTTTGGTGTGCTAATACCTGTAGGTACCTGGATTAGGTAAAATGCGTGAAGCATGTTTATATTGACTCAGATAGTCTGTTGTGATGATACCTGTACCTGAATTAGGTATCCTCTCAATCTTAATCATTTTCATTAAGATGATCACTTGGTGATCGAAAACCGTGTCGAGGTGTTAAAATAACGGTGTTGTGGAAAACTTTAGTAATATTCATGGAAGTAGTTGTTTCGAAAGTACTTTTTCTTTCGTGTAATCCAATGTTTTCATGAAAGTAGTTGTTTCTAGAGGACATTTACTTGTATATCCAGTTAGTATCTGAAAGTAACTTGAATGTATGATCTATATATCTTTGTGATGAATTCTCTTCTTCTTCCTTTTGGAATGTTTTCATTTTTGTACGAGGATGAAGGAGTAGGTAGCCATAGTCTTTCGTTCACTGAAATTTTAATTCCTAAAAACTCTTCGAAAAAATCCAATAAGTGTCGAAATGCACTTCCAATACCAAAACATCTTCTAAATTTCTTTCGGAAAACTTGAATCTTGTCAGGAAGAATCAGTTCATTATCAAAGGAATGACTCACAGAATTTTGCATTTTTCTTGCCTAAACAATCCTCATTGAATTTTGATTCATTAGTCAAATCAATAACTGATTCATTTTCGGAATCTGAAACACTTCCATCATCCTTTTTCTTTTGATAATTGAACTGTTAGTCTTCGTCAGCGAATTCCGTGAAAAAAGTTTGCCTCACTAAATTTACAAATTTACCTCCTAATGAAGGTATAAGATACGTCTTCGTTATTAGCTCTGCTAGAACAACTTCAACAGTATAGTAGGAATCCTATGTAACTTCCTAATTTGAGGTTGAGCAAGTTGAATACAAAATCATTATCCAATATTTTACATGTTCATGAATTTATGAAAGGCTTTCAAAGTTTACATGGGGTTTTTGATGGTTGTGAAATAACAACGTACTGGAAGTTAATGAGTTAAAAATTGCATCTACTCAAAAACCGAAGAATCATTGAAGTTGATGTTGAAAATTTCATTTTATTTTCTCAAATTGAAGACACCATTTGTGTAAATATATGTTTCCACATCCTTTATTCCTAACAGATTTCTAATACATTTTTTGTCAGAAGATATTTATAATATGCTAGTACTATACTGCTTCTTCTTCTTCAGCTTGATTATGGTCCCAGCTTCCAGGTAGCGCTATTATGATCAGTACTCTTTTTATTATATCAAAAAATATAATATAAACTTTGTCCAGGGAGTGCAGAAGTCTTGTTTTACGCAATACTGCACCCCATTTTTATTATTCCAATTTATTATTTCTAAAATGCACGTCTATCTACGTCGGACATATACATACATATAAATTTTACGTCTTTTTCATTAAAGATTATTAATTGCAATCCTACTCCCACGTGGACATCCGGTCCACCCCGGCCTCCAACTGGCGTTAATGGGAGCACTATTTATTCAAATAAACTAAAACAATGTTTATAATCACTTTTTCAACTTTTGCATGCACGTTAGAAAACGGCGGACATACACAACATGAGTTCCACCTCCAACAGTAGCGTCCGCGTACCTTATTTGTGAACGGTCGCTATCGGCACGTCCGCCCACCACCATGTCAGAAACGAAACTCATACTATGTTCCAATGTTTTGACAGCATCAACGAACTTAGGCGTGCGCAGCGTTCTAGAACAGTGCTTTCAAAAAATTGTTCTACAGCGCCATCTAGTGGCGACTCACAGAAAAATGTATAGCCTAAAAACCTTCTCTATGAAAAATTACTTATACATGACAAGTATAACCAACCAACCAACAAACATCCATTTTTATATATAAGATTATTCAAATCAGAATTTAATATTTCGAGAACTATTGAGTCTCAACACGAATATTCGAAATTCTCATGACTAACAGCTTTGTGCAAATTATGTCCATCGGACTTGAAACAATTTCAAATAATATTTCCAAAATTAAATATTATTGCAGTACAACCAAAAAATGTATTTCTCCATATGAAAAACATTAAGATATTTGAGTCGAATTCGCAAATGTAACCTGAAGAGGACATATTTTAATTCAAGTATAACACCACCCGTGTACATACTGTACATTCATGAGACTACGCTTTTTGTCTCTGAAACCGTTTCATAGGTATAAGATAGATACATTCGTTCAACCACGAAAATAGTCTGGATATTCCTACTCACGCGATAAAGACATTCATAAAATCTCCGAAACGTGTACAAAACATGTAAAGCGGCACGTTTTACTTAAGTAATACAATCCAAATCATTACGAAATATTTCGTACTAACACTTCTATTCTATGTTTTTCGTTAGACTTTACTTCATCAACTTTTTTATTTATTAAAAGTCTCTGATCGCACTGCATGGTTTCCATACCAATTTGTTTTCCAGTTGAAATCTTATAATTATTGTTCTGGGCGACAAAAGGGTAAGAGAAAAGAAGAAGATCAACATCTTACACAAAGAGAATGTTACATTTCATTTCTCCCCTTTTCATTTTTTATTTGCGAGACAATCGGAACACAAAGAAGCTCTGTGACCCTGGAGGATCTCTACGGGCTCTGAAGGGTCTGATTGAACAGGTGGTAACATTTCCTCAGTTTTGAACTGAAATCGATTCTATGTGTGAAGGAAAACAATTGAGAAAGGGTCTTTTTCTCTGCCTGGACTCATATAGAGAATACGTAGTAGTTATTTAAGTAAAGCTTGAAATCATGAAAAGCATCCAAGCATAAGAATCAATGAAAGTGTAAAAGCCATCAATTGCAGAAAAACAAGTGGATGCATGAAAAGAGGATTGAATTGGACACAACGTGTCTGGCTATACTGTAGTCCCGCATCTCAAGAAGTCTGTTTGGGGGAGTGTAAAACAAAAGCCTTGAGTTTCCTGGGTGGTTTATGGAAATAGGATTCCGATTAGAAATTGTGAGGTTCAGTGCATTAAACCTAAGGGTAAGAACCTAGGGGTAAGACCTTATTTTCCCTATTGAAGAAACTATTGGAAATAATAGAAAAATTCAGATTATGGACAGTGTGATTTTTTTATACAGGGACAATTTATGTTCAATAGTGATTAATCAGTATTTTTGTTAATTCAGTAATTTCAAAGTTGAGGATGCAGAATCATATCAAAACTTTCGGGTAAACCATATTCCTTATTTTATTGGTAAGTGTCTTCTATCCTAGTGTAATCAATAAGGTCAACAGTGAGAACCGACCTGCGGCTTCGACTTTTAAAATCAAGAGCTAGTCATTCCGACTGGGCACAGGTGTCGCTTTCTTGCTCTTAATCAAGAAACGAATATGAAAATTGTACAAGAAATACAGGGACTGCGTCGATAACTATTGCAAAAAATATACATAGGAAAATTGAGTAAGTTGAGTACAGTTTGAATAATTTCCATGATTCGAACACTTCCGATTTTCTCCAAAGTGGACTCTAACTGTTTTATTTCTATAAAGCATTCTCTTCTCATTGGTTCGGATTTCCATTATCTGATATGATATAAATTGATTCGAAATCCCTGAAAGAATCTATGGAAAATTCAAAAGATTAGCCAGAGTTTGAAACTCTGGCTATTGAAGAAGCTCCAAGTCTAGTTGAGATACGTGAACGACACTTTCATAATATGGAACAAGGGAAATGCAAAACTTGACACCTTCCTGAAGCACATCAACAACGTAAGTCCTTCCATTACTTTCACAATGGGGAAGGAAGTCCACAACGATTTGCCCTTCTTAGACGTATTGGTGAAGAGGATCGACACCAAATGGAAAACATCTGCATACCGAAAACACATTCACACGGGACAGTATCTGAACCAGGCATCCAACCATCATCAATCGACTGAGAGAGAAATCATCAAGACTCTAGCAGATCGTGCTTTCGGGCTCTGTTATACAAAGGAAGGTCTTGAAAAGGAACTAGGCATCATCAAAAATCACCTTCAATGGCATGGTTACTCCAAAGTGATGGTGGAACAGACTTTGGCTAAAAGACAGCAAGATCCTAACAAGGAAGAAAAGCCACCACAACCAGTACTTGTACTTCTCTTCACCAGAGGATTGTCGGAAAGAATAAAAAAAATTGGGTCAGATCTGGGAACACTATCCGTAGCAGCTTCACGAAAACCAGGCCACCAAACGCGGACTGCGATTCCAAGATTTGCATTTACCGTACTCGCTAAGAGGCCATTGAAAGTTCGCATTGCAGATCACAAGAAACACACACAGCGAGGAGAAACCAACAATTCAGGAATAGCAGAGTATGTTTGGACTTATCAACACAACATCAAGTGGTCTGAAGCTAAAATCATCTACAAGAAGGAACACTGGCTGGGAGAAAGTTCGAAGAAGCCGCATATATGTTGTCCAACAACGCATTTAGCAAAACTTGCGTAGAGATACGCAACATATGGAAATCTATGATCAAACGGAACACGACCAACTACAGCTAAACGATCAGCTCCCGAGAAAACCGATGAAGCGGAGAGGGGGAAGAGGGGATAGGTGAAAGCACTCTAGGTGATAAGCGAAAGCTTGGAATATTTAAATTTTCATTTTTTGTTAATAATTTTTAATTTTCATCTCGTGTTAGTACTTCAATTTTTTGATTTTTTGATTGTTGCTTGTATTTCATTGCAATTTTGCCTTATAATAATTGTTATTTTTCAGCTAATCTTTTTGATTTTTTATAGATTCTTTCAGGAATTCCAAATCAACTTATATCATATTATACAATGGATGTCCGAACTAATGAAATGCACCACGAAACATTGTCAACCACCTTCAAACAAAAGCATTCTATATTCTACTACAGATATAGATTCTACATTGAATTCCAGATCTATTTACACACTTATTACTTTTCTCGCATAGTTTTTGAATTATTCAACAGCATTTTTCAAATTGAAGATCCCATTTCTATTATATTCCTTGTTTCTGTTTTCCATAATAATAATAGTAATATTCATCAGAGATAATGTTATCCATGATAATAATTATATTGTACTGGTGATATCAAAAATAAAATGAAATTTAATCTGAAAAGGATATGTTTTTAGCTTGTTCATAGAAATATATCATTTCATGCCTTCGTCAAAGAACTAAGATAAGAACAGTTCCATAACTAACTTCCAAACCAATCGTCAAACTTCTATGAACGAAAACTCTCAAACACTCAAACCTCCAACTTCCAAAGTTATCAACAGCAAGAAATCAAATTAAATCATTCCACGTTCAACGGACACAAAATTTTATTATCTGATGCTCATCCCAACTCGCCGCTATAACGAAGCAGTGTAAAGGTAAGCCAAGATATATATTTTCCTTTGTTCTTGCGCTTGTTTATTTTTCCTCTACATCACGTCAACAACACGTTTAATGTTAGAGTATAATTCATTTGGCTTCGCTCGCTCGAAATTTCAATTTATTTCTCCTGGTCTGGACACGATCCTAACATTTAATTGAAGTTTATTGCAGGAACAATGCAGGGATGGTAATGTCTAACTGAGTATTCGAACATCTCTAGAATAACTTCAACAAATCTTGAGGGACTATAAAAGACGAAGCTTCTTGGCTTTCTACTTCTTTATCAATATGTATGCACCCCAAAGGTCCGCCCTGCAACAAAGGGCATTAGAATACTTCTGCTGGCTGAGGTATCACCCTTGGAGGCAAGAGTCACACTGAATGAGGCGCTTCAGCCTGAGCTTGTAATATAATGTTTGTGATATTTTTTCTGTCCGTAAGGACTCTGAGTCCACTCAGTATCACTGAGAGAAGCTTTGAGCCCATTCGTCATAGGAAACCTTATAGCAGGCTCTGTCTTGATGGATATCTATTCCACAGTACCTTTTGAGATCCTTTACAGGCCACGAGGCCATGAGAATTCGACCCTAGTTCTAAAAGGAAGGTGGTCTTCAGCTAAATGGCCCAAACTATCCCCCTTCAAAATTAGTTCAAGAGCAATATCTTCCCAGTTCTCTATTCCTCAATCTTATTGAAGTTGGTTGTTCAGCCTTCAATTTTGATGCCCGCAGGTAGGGACCTGCGGGCATCAAAATTGGAATATCGTCAGTAAACCATTATGACTGTCTCAGATTATATTTCAGATGACGGTTCACAGACACAATTCCAGAACTGCATAACAGGCACGGCATTTATTGGCTACCTGAAGGATCAAGACAACGTCTCCTAGCTAGTTGGTAGGCGGGTTGACTGTCCTTGTTCATCTTTCACTGTCTGAACCACTGTGCATGCTGTTTTTGGCGAGTGCATTGGCTTGGGATGTGAGGGTTAAGAAAACCGACCATCGGACGCTTACCCGCTGGATACGGGAATGACAAAATCACTTGTGGTTCTGTTATTTCCTAATTGAATGGCATTCCAACGATGGCTCAATCCTAAGGTGTGTGTATCCCTGCCAAGAGGTTGAATGGCGTTCCAACGATGGCTCAATCCTAAGGTGTGTGTATCCCTGCCGAGTGGATGTCACTACGGAGCCTTCGAGATACCGGGCGCCCTCTCGTCGTAGCATCGCCTTGTCACAGTGATGCGGTGCTATGCCGTGATTGACCTTGTTTCTCTAGCTACTCGTGGGACTTTTTTGGACAGAGTAAACTCAATAATTATTTCTGATGCTGAGTCTTCAGAGGAGATGGATGTCGAGCTTACGACTCCAACTGACCTCTCTGTAAATTTAGATCAGAAGCGAGTCTACAAAGGAGACAGATGATGAGCTCATGACTCCAACTGACCTCTTTGTAAATCGGATCAGGAGCGAGAGCTTCTCAACTCTCCAACTCATTATCCAATAACTGGACCTAAAAAAAAGGTTTGGTGGTGCAGCCAGGAAACGGCTGAGTCGTCTCTTCAAGAGTGGGGTACCTTATGAAACCACCTTGCACCAAATTCTTGAGTGGCGTACGCAGAATGTATCTCAGGTGGAGAAACAAACCTCTCATGAGTAGGTTAGCAAACGTTTGCGCTCAAGTGATGATTCACCAAAACCAGAGGCGAAAAAGCCCTACACGGGTGAATCTAAGGCATCGTCAGGTGTAGCTGACGTGCAAAAACCCTCATATGGGAAGGTTGTCGCGGGTATCAAGGTGGGAATCTTGCACCTTGACTATCCGACTACCTCATTAACGATGAAACAGCAGAGCATATACTTTGTGCCTGGCCCGCTGGAGACAAAATCAGGTTCTTACAGTTCAGTAGAGCCGTACTCTTACCATCTGACCTGGGTTTATTTGATCGAGTATAGGTGTGAGCTACATTAGAAAGTTGGTATACTTAGTACCCTGTATATTCATTACAGAAGACCAACTTCCCAAGCCACGCTATTCTATTGCTCGACAACCAAACGAAGATAGTCGCAGACTGAACGTCCATCAGATCGTTACTAGATTGAAGAGAATGTACCATCTTCTGTCGATGTTGGAGTTGATTATTTTTAACAAGGCCTCTAAAGTTCTGATATCAAGGTTTACACTACTTACCACCGACCGAATCAAGTGTTCAGCATTCTCGTCAGCTGATCTGAAAGATCACTCACCAAATGAAGTAATCGGCTTCGTTGTAGAGTTTAATTCATTTTGACGAGTTTGTATAAGTTTGAGCAACAATAAATCCTCACTGGATGCAGTGATGGATATAAGACGCCATGTCACATTCACTACATTTCACCATTAGGATATATATTTCGAGCTGTATCCGTTTGAGGTGGAGTGATATTTCTTGTTTCGAAAGCAGATGGGTCGAAATATGTGGGAATACAGAGGGAAAATGAAAGCAGTTATTCCAGAATGAACTATCTACAAAAATGTGTGGATCATGCATGGCTGGAAGAGACAGCCCTCTTGAAACAACCACCCTCATAATAATATTGAATGACAAGAGAGAAACATTTTTTTCGAAACATCGGTTTTCTGTAAAAGATGAATGTCAGGCCAGACAATTCCGCTTTCTGCTTCAATATAAGAAAGATTGGAGATTTGTGTCTCTTCTATAGATACTTTCACGCGAGGTATTCAAGAGACTGGGCACAGTTGATTACACCAAAAGTGGTACATATCAGAAATACGCGACGGACTTTGGCTGCTCATTGTTTTGAGGTTCGACTCAGTACTTTATATCATGAGGTAATTCAAAAAACTTCACTCATGAAACTATGTAACAAAATTTGTTTCATATCGATGTTGTAAATTTTGTAGTTCAAATTCAAAATTCAAATTTGTTAACAAAAGTACAATATCAAATGAATGTCTATAACTATTAAAAAATTGTTAGTACATGTATAATATTTTAACACATAAACACACAAAGATTATGTTAACTGTTAATAGATATTGTTCATGAAACAATAAATTGGAATGAAGAAATGTATTTATAATAGTATTTTATTATGAATGAGGGTGGAATAAATCATGTATTGAACTAAACTTTTCCAATGTGAGCACATTTCCAATTTTTTCACTATTATCTAATATCCAATTGTGTAATGTTTTTTAAATTTGCAATTTCTCGTGGAATTATATTGTAAATTTTACAACCAATACATATGCAGAGTTATTGCATTAAATATAGATTACACTCAAAAATTTGAAAGCATCTATTGGTCTTTGATCTTGTATTATACTGATGTTCAGTATTTGCAAAATGTGTTTTATATAGATGATACTGATTTTCTAAAATGTTTGTCAGATTTGAAATGAAATATTTTCTAAATAAAACTTTCGATGGAAATCTGAAAGGTTTTTTTAAAATTATTTTTATTACATGTATATGAATAGATTTGACAGATTTTAATGAATTTTCATATGCACCACCCCAGGCTATGATTCCGTAGGTCATACTATTAGAAAATAATGCAGGATAAAACATCAATAGTGTTTTCACTTTAAATATATTTCTCAGAAGTCCCAACCTTTTCTTTTCTTGATTTTTTGTTAATTCGACTGAATGTTTTTTCCATTTCAGGCAACAATCTATATAAATTCCTAAATATTTTATTTTTGGGGTTCTGTTTAATTTAAGAGTGTATTTGCAATTTCAAAAATGTTTCTGTAAACATTTTGAACTATGAATTTTTATTTCATAAAATTTTGGTTGATATTTTCCACTACATGAAAACGTCATGAATTGAGTTTTCGTGATACTGAGTGTGAGCAAATCATAACTCAAGTTATGTTTCAAAATTGACATGCCAACTTCAGCCTTCAATATGGTTTCATTCCAGTTATTTTCACCCACTACATGTACGGTGTCATCTGCATATGAATATAGATCACCATCAAGATTTGTATTAAGTAAATCATTAATGTATATCAAAAAAAGGACAGGTCCTATAACAGTGCCTTGAGAAACACCACACTTTGTTATTTGTTGGTTACTCTTTCATTCATTCATTTTTACGAACTGTTTTCTGTTTCTTGAGTAACTTCGAAAAAGTTCAAGGCTAACACCTCTTATACCGTACCTATTGTGTTAGTTTCTCCATGAATTTAGAGTGAGATACGGTATCAAAAGGTTTCTTCATATCTAAAAATGATCCACTCTCATTTTTGTTAGTACTCATACTATTATATACATATATATTTCGAGTTACACTGAAAATTGCATCTTCTGTTGACATTCCTTCTCTGAAACCAAATTGTTTAGTTGACGAAATTTTTTTCATTTGCAAGAAATGTAACTACTCCTTTTTTTATATATTTTTTGAACATTTCAGTAGTATAACTCGTCAATGATATTGGTCTATAATTATCAATAAATTTTTTATCTCCATTCCTGTACACTGGTGTGACATTACAAATTTTGAGAATTGATGGAAAAATACCAGATTAGCATGGCAATTATCATATACTTCATTGACATTTTCCTCATTTTTAACTTTCACAGTTGTTTCATTCAAGTAATTACGATGAAGTCTAAAGTTATTTAACAGTTTTTCATTATTTACCTGTTTTCGTGTTTTATTTTAAATTTATCTCTTTGAATAATCGAAATAATAAAACCAATAGTAATCCAAGGCTTGATTTTCCTATGTTTCTTTTTTAATTAACAAATTTTGGCAGGACTGTTCCAAATATACTTAAAAAATATTGGAAAAATGATTATCTGATACTTCAGGATCACATACTTCAGTTTTTCAAAATATTTATTTTTTAGTTTTCATTTGATGGTCGTCCGATTTTTAACTGTTTCTAATGAAAGCAACAAGTTACAGAAAAGTGGTCAGTGATGTAGGTCAGAGAAGATATATACATGACTCATTTTTCGCTTCCAATTAACTGCCTGAATGAATGAAAAACTGTAGTAACCGTGTAAGATATCAGTGGTGTTAGATATTTTATTTTGGAGTTCTAATTTTGATTTATCTGAGAGGGGTAGAGTAGCGTCGTCAGAATATAAGCAAGTGAACGCTTTCGGTAAAACTATTGGGAGTTCATTTATATAGATGATAAAAAGTATAGGAGCCAAGACAGAGCCTTGAGGTACACCAATATTATTTTCTTGTGGAGATGAGAAATATGTGAGTTTTTTATTTGCACTAGTGTGGCTAATTTTTACTCTCTGGGTTCTTCCTTCGAGAAAAGAACTGAACCAATCGTGGGATTTCCCTAGAATTCCAATTTGATAAAGTTCATCGACTGAGGTTACAGAATATTCCAGTTGGATTGTGTCCTAGCTTGATGGTATTCAACATTTTTACATAAAGGCAATGAATTGCACTCTCGGTGGAATGTCCAGTGCGGAAACCATGCTGGTTTGGGTGAAGTGAACTGTTTATTTTTAGAAAGTTCACAAGATGTGCAAGCATTGTGTATTCAAAAAGCTTGGAGAATATGGGGGGAACAGTAATGGGACGATAATTTTCCATATTTTACGGATCATGTTTTTTCAGAATTGGAGATACAAGAGCATTCTTCAATCTCGATGGGAATAAGCCCTCTTGAAGAGAGGCATTTATTACATGAGTGAGCGGTTCGACGATGGAGGCGGTGATTTTTTAATTAGGAATCCAGAAATATCATCTGTGCCACAGGTGTGTTTATTTTGGAGTTTGTACTTTATAGTATCCATAATTTCCTGTTCAGTCACGTATCTGGTAAAGAAACTATTAGGCATATTTTTATTCATATTCCTAGAAGGTGAGTGACTTTTATTTATTATTTTATTAATGGTGTCATACGGCGCCTGAATAAAGAAATCATTAAAGGCTTCGGATACATCCATATCAACACAAATTATCAGCTTATAATAGCATGATTCACAGCTGGGTTTATAGCTGAATTAATAAACAAAATACATTCCAAAAAAGTCTACGCAAAAGCAATTTGAGACGATTTTCCTATTGATAAGTTAGATAATCAAAATCAACATTATAGAGCTCCAACGTATTTTGGACAAACAACAGAAAAAGTCTCTTCATTTTTGAGGCAACAAGCTATTAAAATTGCATATATAACAAGTAATATGTTGGGAAAATTGGTTAAAATCATTAAAGACAAAACTTCCAAATTCGAGAAATCAGAAGTATTTAAATTAAAGTGTGAAACGTGTGCTGGGGTATATATCTGTCAAACTAGCAGAACATTTAGGAATCGAATTCAGGAACACCATATGAGCTATGTTACTGAGAAAACAAGTTCAACATATTCAAATCATCTTTTGGAAAAATATCATATCTTGAACGAAGAGTTCGAAATTTTACACATAAAAAATAAAGGTTTGAAACTAAATCATTTGGAAGCAATGGAAATTAATGAACATAAAAATTCAAACATTCTAATGAATGACCAACTGGATTTGAATAGATCACCAATATTCAACTTGTATCATTATTGATGTAGAAGTGAAGTACTATGCTTCAGGTAATCATAATTGAAGAGGTACCTCAGATAGATAAAGGTTGTAGAGGTTTAGGTAATTTGATGTAGGCATTCTCAATTATAGTTACCTCTGGTATATAAATATCAGCGTAAGAAGCAACTTGTGGTATTCAAACCACTGTTGAAGAAGCTTCTGTATTAGCAGATATATTTTTCAAATAAAGTTTGTGGAGATCAAATCGCGAGTTGTAGTTTATGAAATTACTATGGATCTTCATCAAGTAACGGCCGAATCAATCAGAAAATACAATATTATTCTTCATCAAATCAAAGATTAATAGCCCCCTACCATGCTGTAATGTTTTATAAATTCATATTATTATTGGTTACTGTGCTGATTCCATTCTTTCCTGAACTAATTTTCTCCACCGCACTTCTGCGTTTTCATAACCTCGGGAATAGCGAGTAGTCTTCTCCAAGGACAACACATATACTCTGAAACGTTATTGTATCACAGTAGAATATTATTACAATGACATATCTGTGCGTCAAGCCCTGAATGAAATCTTGCTTCGCAGAATTGAAAACGTCGGGAATATTGAAAGCACTTTTATACCGTTTCATATCTCGTACATCATACGAATGAAAATGAAATTGTTAGCTTGCCAACAAATAACTGTGATATATGAGGAGATATGCAAAATTCATTATTTTCAGTCAAAAATTGTTTTTCAGAAATAATTTTAAAGGGTCTCCCTCTCAAGTAGCGATTGTACGGAAATTGTAACTGAGTTGGAAACATTCATATTTGAATATGAATTCGTTGAAGGAAAGGTGATTCTGCAATATAATAAAATTGCATGACAATGGATAATAACGCTTGAAATATGTATTCAAAAAATACTCCTTTTATTTTATTGAAAGGGGTATATTTTGGAAGAGAATGTTTTGTGCGAAAGAAGAGTTTTGGTTTTTACTGCTCCATTGTCCAAATTTTACGAAAAAAAAAGCAATTATATAGCTATTTATGATATGAGCGTTGAGACTAAAGTTTTATATTGTGAGTGAAAAAGTTTGCGAAACGATCGTAGCGAGTTGAGCAATTTCACGAACAAAATAAAACTTACTTTCAACACAAATATCATCAAAGTTTTTTGTACAACTGTCCTATTTTCATAATGGAATAGATAAATTCAATATTTCTATAAAAACACATTTTGACATGAATTTCACTAGTTCGGACTTCCATTGTCTACTATATAAAATGATTTGAAATCCCTGAAACAACTAAAAAAGAAGAATTAAAAATGAATAGCTGAAAATAACAATTATATTAGGGAAAATAAACCTGCAATGAGATGATAGTGAAATAAAATACAAGTAAAAATAGAACAATTGTATAAATAACGTTTCGATTGTTAGTATCTACAATCGAAACGTCGTGAACTAACGTGACTTGGAATCTCTCCATTTGATTTTTATTTTCTTTTTTCATTTCTGTATTTTTATTCATTCAATTGTTCTATTTTTACTTGTATTTTATTTCACTATTATCTCATTTCAGGTTTATTTTGCTTAATATAATTGTTATTTTCAGCTATTCATTTTTAATTCTCCTTTTTTAGTTGTTTCAGGGATTTCAAGTCATTTTATATAGTAGACAATGTGAAATTCATCATAAAACATTGTCAATCACCTTCAAACAAACATTTTGACATCTCTTGCCAGTAAATTACATTCATGTTATCGCATTTGCTGTTAAGTGGCCGTGTCAGGTGACGCCGACCAACAAACAGTATTGTTCACAGCTCACGTGTTTTATTCAAAATTACATTCTGCTGGTCTTTAATGTCTTGCAAAATTAAAAACAATAGTGAGAAATTGTGTGTTCCCGACGATATTAAAGAGTCTGCAAAAAGAACTTCAACTGAATTGTTACCGAAAAAATCGGTTCAGCAGTTCGACATCGCATATTCTAATTTTCTTAGTTGGTGTAGTTGTGGAGCGAGTTTTCAATGATAAAGTCGAGTGCGCTCGTTGAAAATATTTCAAGGTAATAGCGGAAAAATGAAGGTTATAGGCCGAAAGAATCTAAAACTCTCACGTTTGGGATAATGGCCTCTATCATTGCTGAGTTTCTAAAACCTCCCGGAACGGAAGGAATATGCGGGTCAGTGTTTTGGAAGGTCTTCTGCTTCATTGCTAGCAGAATCAGGAGCAAATATAACGAATATTAAGAAGCACGGAGAATGGCCGTCTACAACAGTAGCTGAGGGTTACATCGATTAATCTATTTCTTATAAAGATGTTGTTGCTGAACGAATAATCCCAACAGCTAGCTCCAACGTTACAGCATCACCCTCTTCACTTTAAGAGTTAAGTGTTTATGCCAATGAAATTGTCAACTCAGATAGTTCAAATATATTCATCTTCAACATCGCAAGGTAATAATATCAGCAGTTTTTCTGATTGTACTTTTCATATTGTTGTTCATGAATATTAATAATAATGTAATTAATGTATATAATACATTTGTAACAGAATTCAATTGTATCTATATCTATTGTTCATAAGGAAACTTTTTCAAAAATTGAATAATTATATTGGGTTCATTGCTATTTGAGCGAAAAATATCGTCTTAAAATATTTTCAACACACTACTTTGTAAACATCATCTTTTAATACTCTTAACAACCATTAAAAATGTCACTTTCAATGACAGTTGTACAAAAACGAGGTTATATTTGAAATATACATCTTTGCAAAGAGTTCCTTTCAAAAGCCATTGCTTTCTTCCATTTCTGAAAGATTTCCGCATTTTCCTTTATGAAAATGATAAAGTAGAAAGCCGAAACCTTTCTTTCCTAAAAATTATTCTCTCCCAGAATTATATCTCTTTCAATTTAAACAAGACTCCTATGGCTGGGATTGAATCAATGAGCGAATGAATGTCATTACATTATATAATCGATGACATGAATAGATTCAACCCATTCGTGACATATAATCATACTTTCATGAATTAATTGGGTGCTTCATTTTGGGATGTTATCCAAATTGGTGCTGAATAAGGCAGACAATAAGGCAAGTGTCTCATTCCGAAACATCGGATATCCGCCATTGAGGATGACAGTGCTCCATGCTCCATTTACTATATTGTGCAGCAATCCTATGAATTATATCTGATTCATGTCCATAACAAATGTTTCGAGTACAAACTGAAAGGGAAAACGTTTTTTTTTGTATAATTCAATCTTCGTATAGAAATAGTTGTTTCGGCAGGACTTATTCTTCCAGTTTGTTTCTGAAAGTTACTTATTTACATGATCTACATATTTTTGTGTAGAGTTTATTTCGAAATCAATATTTTTTTTTCTTTGAAAAATCACCACATTTTTTGTTCCATGATGGAGATGTAGAAAGTGCACGAATATACCACAAGAAATCATACTAGTTTGCATGTATGCAGAACAGATAGAAGAAGTGACATGAATTCTTCATTTTTCAAAGGATTTGATGCATATAATAAATTACCAAACATAGTTGAATTTTTTTAGTCCATCATCAAGTATTTTTATAAAACAGTTATTGGAATCCATCCAAAATGCTAGATAGAAAAATACTTGGTAAAATAATAGTAATGGTTATAGTATTTGTATGTGGTTTTCTTTCTCTTTCATGTTCGAAGATTGAAAAGTGAAAGCTTTTTTTCCGAGATGTACACCTTGTGAAACTTAATTTTGTTCGTCTATTAGATCGTCAAATATATGGCAATCTTAAGGTTGAAGAAGAAAAAAGAAGCTATAGAAATTCCTTTTCCATTTCATATCATTTCATCATTGCACAGTTGTCATGAGGAGATGATGAGATTAGGGTTTCGTTTACGGTTGAACTGCTCTGACTGATGCGATTTCCCGTGATGAATTGGCCCTCGTGTTTGTTATTCTGACAGAAAATTCATCAATTTGGCATCAAGCTGTGTCAATACAGAAAAGCTGTTCGATTTGTTCAGTTCACGGAATTTTGTTTCGCTCACAAATGATTGACCGTCAATGAAAATATGAGCAAATTGACGAATTCCATTATACCCATGAACCTTCTTAATTTCTGGTTTTTTGACCTCTCAGTCACGATGAGATAAAAGGAGAAGGAAATTTATTAAAGACAAGGAAAAAATAACAATATCATTGGCAGGTTTTAGAAAAAAATGTTTTTGTGATGCACTGTTTGGAACCGTTGGTGTAGTAAATAATATTATTGAATTTTTATCCCAACACCAAACTACAATTTTCAGCACCTTGGCACGTGTTTCAATCAATTGTTTATCAAAAATGAAACTCCAGTAACATTTTTTGAAGAACTGTTTACTAGGAAATGGGAATCAAGCTGAGATTGGAATCGAATCGATGTTTTCCATAAATCAATCGTAATCAATTAATGGTAATCTCAATCTAAAGAACTGGGCGAAGGTAATTGGAAGTTCGATACATTTTGGCATTTCGAAAGTTGCAAATATTCTGAAGAAGGTTGGTTGGGTAACAGGATCAGTTTTTTTTTTTAACAATTGTTTTCTTGCCAACGTTTCGAATTTGATAAAATTATTTTTCAGGGCTGAAAGTAGTTTCTTTGTGTTGATATTACTATATTCGTGTTTATATTACCAGCACGAAGAAACTACTTTTTGAGCCCTGAAGAAGAGTTCAATCAAATTCGAAACGTTGGCAAGAAAAAATTGATTCTGTTACCCAACTCACTTTTCCTCAGAAAAATTATTGGATCACTAAACTAGTTAACTGTTGCAAATATTGTCTATCAGTGAAATTGTATGAATTTTTAAAATCGGTCAACTAGTTTTCGAATATATGTATTGCATCCATTGTATTTCCTTTTTGTTATACTAATTGAAATTGTATATACTCACAATATTGAAAATGTGAATTCTTTGATAAATGGTATAATTCTCGACTAATGTAGGTTAAGTTAGGTCCAAAGTGAATTAGTCTGTTCCACCCTCCACCGCAACCCGCAACGGTTTATCCAAATGAACCCAGCTTCTTAACGAAGCCGATTAGTTTATATGGTGAGTGGTCTTGAAGGTCAGGTGGTATGAGTACGGCTCTGGCGGATTCTAAAAACGTGATTCGGTCTCCAGCGGGGCAGGCACAAAGTATGTGCTCTACTGTTCTATCATTTTCCAAACAGAGGCAACACACACTGTCTTCCGACAGTCCGAGTCTCTGCATATGATGACTCAAATGACAGTGACCTGTAAGAAGGCCTGTTTGACATCCCTACTGTAGTCCAACAACTGTTTGGTATCACGCTTCGAAGGGTGAATAAACGCCTTAGAGTGAGCCAATCCGGGAAGAATCTGCCAGAAGTCCATAAATCTTCTTGGTATTCAGATGTTCAGGGTTTGTTTGGCAAAGCCAAAAGCGATGCCAATGACAGGTTCTGATCCAATGAAGATTCATGCAGCACCCTCCTTTGCAAGGGAGTAAATTGCCTCATTGCATTCCAGGCCAGAATGGCAATGAGGCTATTTACCAACAACTATCTGCTCTTAATATTTCCTTCTCCCGGAGGATCCAGTTCTCTCTCGGAAAAAGTACTGTATAAGGCAGTTTGAAGGCATAATGTCTGAGGTCATTTCTAGTAAGTTAACTCTAACTCTCCGTTAGACTGATTCGTGTAATGGACGATGTGAACAAATCTATATGCAGTCCATCTAGCCCCTCTCTCCAGAAAGATGTGGTGGGGAGGTAGATTTAGAAGGATCTCCAAGGCCGCTGACGGTGTGGTACTGATGGCACCACAGATAGCCGGACAAACCTCCATCTGTAAGCTAGAGAGCTTCGCCTGAGCCCTTTTCTGATCGGCAAAGCCTACAGCGATGCCAATGACAGATTCTCGTGCGATGAAGCTGCTTGCAGCACCCTCCTTTGCACGACTAATGTAACATGTCAAGAGAAATGATAGCTGATACAATTCTCTGTAAAATATTCACTATGAATATTCACAAAAACTTCCATACGTTTTTCCCTATGCAATAGCTTTGTTAATCGTGTTCATACTGACAAAATTCTATATAATCAGTGATTCATATAATAATAATTTGAATCTCATGACCTTCTACCTATGCCATCACTAATGACCTGAATTCATGTATGAACTATTTAGTACAACCAATACATATCAATTAAGGAAAAACATTGGAAATATAAATTTTTCTGATAGCAATATAGTATTTATATCGTTTGGTGTCAAAAAATCATTTCCCAGTATTTCGTCAATAGAAACAATGGATCTGACTGAGACAGAAACCAAGTTTATCCTGTAGTGAAACAGGAAATTCTTACTTGTGATGCACTGTTTGGAAGTTTTGGTGTAAAAATGAATATTGAATCACTACTCGTAAACCACCATATCGTCAAATATTTGGAAGGCTTCAACATTGAGCGATCATCAATATGGCTTTCGGAAAGAAAGATCAACAGGCGACCTTCTATCGTATGTCACCCATATTTGGAATAACGCAATCGAGAAAAATACAGAATCAAGAGCTCTTGCGCTTGATATTTCTAAGGCCTTTCACCATGTGTGGCATGAGGGTTTTCTGGCCAAACTTCTATGCTCTTCAGCTTCCTGGAAGAACGTTCCCTGCAAGTGGCCGTCGATGGACATCTCTCGAATATTTTCACCATCAACGCTAGTGTTCCTCAGGGATTGTCTCCTACATTTTTTTTGGTATGTCAACGACTTATTGGAAAAACCAAGAATCCAATATATTTCTTTGCTGACGACAGCACACTTGTCTCGCCATTCTATTTGGATTCAAGGACATCGGCTACGGAGGCACATATTCACCGGTAGCAGAAGGTTGCATATCTTAATAAGGATCTAGAAGTGATTTCGAATTGGGGTGAAAGTAACCAGGTTCTATTCAATGCCACAAAAACCCAGGCACTGGTTTTCTTCAAGAAGATAAATGTCTCCGAACTGAATATAATAATGTCAGGTCAGACAATTCCGCTTTCTGCTTCGATAAGTTCGCTGGGTGTTGAAATGGATATCTTAGCACAATCATGTCGCTGGAATTGCAAAGGCTGCTCCTCGAAAGCTTGGAACATTGTTCCGAACCAGAAAACTTTACATACTTCAGCAACTTCTGATGCTCAATAAAGGTCAGATCAGACCTTCTTTGGAGTATAGAGTTATGCCCCCAAACATACCCTGAAGTTTCTAGAAGTTTCTAGACAAACCGTTATTTCTAATGTTAAAAACAACGGTTTTGTGTTGGAGTAAAACTCCAGTAATATTCAAGAAATTCTTAATATATTTACTACATACCCTATTTTTTTTTATTATTCAGTTCAGTTCAATTTTTATTATATATTTATTAACAAAAATGAGAAGTTGGAAAAAAAAAATTACAAAATTGAAGAAACTAAAAGTTAAACTTTCTCTTGGTTATCTTAAAGGCGCGATTTTGTTCCATCCTTTACATAAAAGAGGACGTATGCTTCTCCACTCACAAGCGACTTTGGTGAAATTGGTGACACGTGTGAATCGTTGTATTTGTGCCACGCGCTAGTATACGGGTGTCTGCAGTATGCTGTATAATGTCCTCTCTTAGTAGTCCCACTGTGATTTAAAAGTGCATATAGATTATAACAAGTAGCCACATTTTCTCCTGCAAAATTGTCCATATCCAATCCTTCTAGAGGAAATTCGATGACATCATTCAATTTTCCTCTACTTTCCGTTGGAGAGAATCTTTTTAAATGTATTACTAAAATATACGGAAACTTGTGGATTGATAGGGACTTTATGCATTTTCTCCTTTCCTTGCATTTCGAACACGTCGGTTTTTCAATTCCATCCAAAGTTTCTTCTCTTGTAAAATAATCTAAGCATTGCCACAAACTCAATTGGTCGGTTCTATGTGGTATGGAGAGAGACAAATCCCAGAAAGGATCAAATGTTACTGAAGAGTATCCACAGTGTGTGCATTTCATCGTGGATTTCAATTGGCCAAAGAATTATCTACAATCTTAGAGTTATGCATCTTCAAATATGTGAGCCATGACTCTTGTGCATTTTCGCTGTCGCTCAATTTTTCGTCAATCTCCGTTAAGATTGGTTTAGGTTTCTCATTAATTATATTAACCTCTTCATGTAATCCTTCTGAAAGATAACGGAGAAACTCCTGGGCGTCTTGATGGGAATTACCTATGAATCGAGGAGCAAAACTTTGAATCTGATTTTTTAAGGTGGCTGTATTTACTACTTTATCAAATGAATCTTCTGACCACAACTCCTTGATGACTTCTGCAAACGATTTTATCAAAGCACCCTTCATACTAGAAATACTAGTATTGATATCTTTCATGAATTCATCCTTTTTCAAATATTCCAATAACCATCTCGTATTTGATGAACATTGAATTACGCTGTTCATGAAACAGGTGTTACCAATATTTTTTAAACCATTCAACCCAAAGGTTTTGACTGAAGAATTTATCACTGAACAATCCGAAATATCTTTGAAACCCATTTGAGAATTTTGCTGAGAGAAAGTATTTTTTCCATTTGCTTTTATTTTAATTTCAAAATTATTTTCTATTTTATGAAAAGTTTTATTCACAAAGCGAAGAGCTAATAATCCGTTTCTACAAAAGCAGCACCATTCAATACTATGCTTCACAGATAATTGAATATTCCACTGTCAGAAAGTAATTTTCAGAGAGAGCTGAGTTTTTCCATACAAGTTTCTGTTAACAATGACTCGACTCCATTCTCTCCTTAAAACTCAGAATTCAAGCCATTCTGTCTAAAAAACTAAAAATTCAAGTAATTCACCAGATCTTTCCCACTTCAAGAAATGATAATAGGACATTGTAATAGGACAATAACATCGCTCGTTTTCTTGATAGGAGCTAGTCACGAAACGAATAATGATTTATGCAAATTCATTGAAACAATGAAGACAAAACTTTTTTTGAGGACGAAACACAATCACTACAAAAAAATCCTTAAGACACTCTCAGATCAGTGCCTGTACGAAAGTAGCGATTCACATTGGATGTGAATCGCGGGAGATTAAATCCATTTGGAAAAATGTTCTCAGGATGTTTATTCCACATAAACGCAGTTCTCCTGATGAAAGACTTCTTAAACAGTGGAGTCCGTCGCGTATTTCTGATATGTACCGCTATTGGTGGAACCAAATGTTTCAAGTCACTTGAACATTTCCTGTGAAAGTACCTATAGAAGAGAAACAAATCTCCAACCTTTCTTCGATGTTAATCAGACGGATGGCTCTTTTCCGGATGGAATCCAGCAGCTTCAGGGTATGCTTAGGGACGGAGCTCCGTACATGAGAACGATACTCCAAAAAAGGTCTGATCTGAGCTTTATGAAGCATCAGAAGTTGCTGAGGTGTGTACAGTTTTCTGGTTCGGTATATATACCTACGGTATACGGTATATATGTTTCTTCTTGAAGAAAACCGATGCCCGGGTTTTTGTGGAATTGAATTAAACTTGGTTCCTTCCACCGCAATTCGAAATCACTTCTAGATCCTCATTAAGATATGCAACCTCCTGCTGCCGATGTGCCTCCATAGCCGATGTCCTGGAATCCAAATGGTATGCCGAGACAAGTGTATAAGAGTGGTATATAAAGAGTATATAGTAGTAGTTCTCGCTCAAAACTTTATATTGGTCAAACAGGGAATACCTTTTCCCAGAGAATACTAAGAGTAGTTTCTTGAATGTGAAGACAATTTCCACATTTGCAAACAATATTTTGGTAACCACGACTGTGAATTCTCAAAATTCACGGTTAAACCAAATATAATTGAATTCAGTTTTTTTTCACATCTAGTTTCCGAAGCGGAATTTGGTAATCAGTGCATTACATATAATTCATATTGCGGTTTCGAGAACTATCCAGCGAGAAACTCAAAATAAATTGTTACTTTAATACAATAACGCTTAATATGGTCCAGTACTTTTTTTGATCAGTCTCGATGAAATTTCTAAAAAACTGAAATTTGTATAGAAATGTAGGCTTTCACGGCTGGCCTCAATGTTTTGATTGGTTTCCCGGTTTTGCTGTGATCTTATTTGGTTACAATATCCAAACGTTTCAAACTGCAGCTACGGCAGTCATCTTCAGTGGCGTGGTGGAAGTACTCTTCTAGATTATTGAAGATGACTTTTGAAGTCACAGTTGAAACGTTTGGAGATTGTAACTAACTGAGGACACGGCAAAAATCGGAAACCAACCAAAACAACTAAAACATGATCGAAAAAACTGAGAGAATTCATATTTATTCGATGAACCATGATTATGAAACCATATGAAACCAGACTCTCCTCCTTTCACAGTTCACCTACTGTTCACCTGTATATTTTCCCTGTTTGGATAGTTAGGATTTGTACAGGATACAAAAAATCCAAAACTCCTGTTTTCGCCACATCTATGGCATCCGTAAGTTCAAGCATATTTCTCATAAGCTTTCTCCTCTCTAACCTTATTTCACAATATAATCATCAACAAATCACCGCAGTATCATTATGATAAAGTTCGATTTCGTGAAAATCAACATGAAGTGAATATCCGACATAAAAATACAATAACTGCCCTCAACCACAGCACAGTACTGTTTGAGAGATCGTTCAGTTTTTCTATCTACACTCATTACAATAGTTTTCCCACATACCTAAAAAAATTGAAACTGCCACTTTTGAAGCTACAGGCTCGTAATTGGCTGTATGAAAAATAGCTGTCGTGCAACTAGTCTCGCATAAAATCTAAAAATTTAAGTCATTCTGTAAGCATTATGAATTACCCCTCTTTTATTCCTTTTATTTCTTTCTGTCTCTTACTACATAGGCACTATAATTTTTTGTACATTATATGTTTGATGAACACTTTAAGTTTTGTATTTTGTAAAGGAGTTGAATGGAAGAGCAGAATTCGGCATATTTCACACGCTTGTCTCCTGAATTCCGCTCCGTGATTTTACCACTCCCATAATAATAATAATAATAATAATAATAATAATAATAATAATAATAATAATAATAATAATAATAATATAATAATAATAATAATAATAATAATATAATAATAATAATAATAACGACAACATAGTGAGATGCATTGAACAACTGATACCACTTTGGCGAACTCGCTTCACCAAAACATCTGGTCAAGCAGAGTTCAAACAAGGTGGGTCACTTTCAGAAGGGGTGTATTTCAGGGTGATTCCCTCAGCCCCCTTCTATTCTGCATCTCACTATTGCCATTATCCGTTGCGCTCAGAAAGACTCGAGGGTATAACTGTGGCACTCCCGGAAACCGGAGGCACAAGGTCACCCATTTGTTTTATATGGATGATCTTAAACTTTATGCCTCTGGAGAGAAGGATCTCCATCAGTCCTTGAGGGTGGTGAAAGAGTACACGCATGCTATCGGTATGAAATTCGGGATAGACAAATGTGCAATGGTTCATCTCAAAAGAGGACGATGCGGGGACTACGGAGAGGATGTGCAGCTCGTAGATGGAAGCATCCTACACCATCTGGATGCCGAGAGACGTATACTTACCTCGGGAGGAACAACGCCACTCACAAGAGGTAACTGCAGTGAAAAACTCTCTCCGCGGCAAGTATCAGCACAAACTTCGACAGATCTGGTCATCGGAACTGTCGGGGAAGAACAAAGTAGCTGCAACAAATATGCTTGCCGTTCCAATCTTACTCTACTCGTTTGGAGTAGTGAAGTGGACTCGGGAGGAGCTGTATCAACTCGACGTAAGGACCCGAAAAATGATGCATCTCTATAGGAGTTTGCATCCCAAATCGTCCGTTCCACGGTTATACTTCCCCCGACAACAGGGAGGTCGTGGACTTTTGAGTTTGGAGTGTCTACATGACAGAATGGTACTGGATACAGCCTGTAAAGGACGTCAGGAGTTCGGATCCCCTTCTGTGCATGGTCCGTGACCATGAGAGAGCAGAAATGGAGCATTTCTCCTTAGGGCAGCTGCTCGAGCAGCTGATGAACTCGGTATAGTTTTCGACTCTGAACGAGGTGACTACAACTCTGTCACCGAGTTGGAACCCGTTCAGCAAAAAGCTCAGATAAAAGCCGCAGAGATCACCTTACTACTGCGGAGACACAGGGATAAGCCAATGCATGGGGTCTTCTTCAATAACATTGAAGACCTTGGCTTATCAAAGCGCCTGACCTTCGCTTTTCTCAGGTCGAGTGGGCTGAAGTCGGAAACTGAGGGGTTCATCATGGCTTGCCAGGATGGTGTCTTCAACACCTTAGTCTACCGCAGTCGCGTGATGGGTATAGAGGTTCCTGACACAAGGTGCAGGGCCTGCCGCGAGGCGCCCGAGACCCTAATGCACTTGCTATCAGCATGTCCAGCATATGCGGTCTCGGCCTATATCCATCGACATAACGCGGCCCTAAGAGTGCTATATTACCATCTACGGCACTCTTACGGTATTGACGAGACACCGGTGTTGCCCTACGCTCCGGGGGATATTGAATCCGTTGTGGGGAACGAGAAGTGCCGAATTTATTGGAACTATTCGTTCCCCACCCTCAGGCTCATACAAGCTAATAAGCCTGATGTAGTCCTTCTCGACCACCAGACCAAAACGATATTTGTCGTGGAGTTTTCAGCTCCTGGCGAGACGAATATCGTCAGAAAAGAGGAGGAAAAACGGATAAAATATCGAGATTTTCTCTTCGAACTCCGCAGACTCTATCCAGATCACTCTGTCAAGATGGTCGTTCTGATTGTTGGAGTCCTTGGTGGAATGATGTCTTCTCTACTCTCGAATCTAAAAATCATACCGGCTTGCCGCACTAAGGCAGAAATCTTAGCCGCACAGATGCAGAAGGCTGTCATTCTTGGCTCACTGCGTTTGCTCAGGGCACATGATTCTCGGACCCAATGATCACTTACCCCACGGTGTGGGGAGTGGTCATTGGTTGATTATGCTGGCGCGCCCTCCCGAATGTGTCGGGGCTTCGGGGGATAGGGCCTGATCAGCGCACACTACGGTGAAAAAAAAAAAAAAAAAAAAAAAAAAAAAAAAAAAAAAAAAAAAAAATAATAATAATTTTTAATTACCACTTATGATACTATTTGTATATATGGTACGTATTTATTGGTACGTGGTATTGTATTTTTCTTTGTGTACTTTCTTTTTTCCTTGGTGAATACAAAACATTATTATTATTATTGTTATATATGATAGAATTGGCCGATACTTGATAAAAATCCATAACTAACGTATACAAGAAACACTTTATTGTGAAATTTTCACTAACCGATTTTACAAAAATGCAACACGTGTTTCGGCATACAATGGCGTCTTCGGGCGTGTATTTACTAACTATACTCTACATATTCAGTGGTTGATATATCTAGTTTTACAATTGGAAGTACCTATATTTCAAGTACCTAATTTTTACCTGAGTGTGTAATGAATTGAATTACCTGAGCATATGTCCTAGTTTCCACATTTGGAAAAAATTTATTAATAACGGGGAGTTATTCAATTCAGTTAATCACCCGACATTCTGAATATATTGATTTCTATACATTCTAGAAGATTGACTTGCAAACTCTTCTCTTCTGAATGTAATACGTCATATTCATGTTTGAACTCATGCCCTTCTGCTAAAAGGTGGTTTGCAAATGTGGAGTGGGTCTTTCTCTTCACAAAACTACTTCTATGTTCTTTAATTCTATGGGAAAATGTTCTTCCTGTTTGGTCAAAATACAGTTTTGCGCAACAGCTACAAATCAGTTTATATACTCCTAATATATCCGACACCAAAGTATTGTCTTTATTATTTTTAATAAATTTACTTAGACTATTATTCGTTCTGTAAGCTACGTTTACGCAATCTTTCTTTAAAAAACGAGCAATATTATTGATTGGTTAACCCAAATATGACAATGTCTTATTACTGACGTTATCGCATCTTAAATTCGGGTAGACCAAGTCCATGGCTTGCTTTTGTAGTTTTTTGGAAAGAATGGAGCCTATAATATCTACCGTATAAACGTTGTTGACCGATTTGTTTGATGAAACTAAGCTCTCTCTGGAAACTATTCAAACGGATGAAGATTATTGACATGACACGAATGCCATCATCTCTCGTTTTTTTGAGATTTATTCGACTGATATTATTGAATTAAGATCATAATACTGAGTTACATAGTCGCGCATATTTTTAATTGATGAATATGGCTAATATAATTATGTGTTACGTTATATTCCTCACGACATCAGTAGATTTCGCAGCTTATATTTTATCATGATTTATACAGGCAAATATTTTGATATCTGGAGTATCATTATTGTAAGAACCTCTAATTTTTCAGAATATAAAATCAGCCCTTGTTACTCGTTGATGGTGTAACCTTTGCATTAATTCATTACCTAATCATGATATCAGTTCAGGTACATTCAACTCACCTATCGGACTCGGTGTTAATTCTTTCATAACGTAGTGAAACTGTATATCATAATGTTTGAACAACTTCAACTTCCTGGACACATACGACCTCGCATTAGTAACCGCCTTGGTGTACTCTCTCACCCCGAAAGACTTGTATGGCACTACCAACCCCACATGAAGAGTCGTTATCCCCGTGGTCGAAGGGATCGTCGGCGGTTGGATGTGGTCCTCCTCTGGAATGACAGTGGTTGTTGACCGAACGCCGCGAGTACTTCCCCCGATTTTGATACCGTTACCCCTCGAAGACGAAGAGTTCTTCCCCCCGCCCGTACCAATTTTCAATCCTGCCCCCCTTTGGGTTTCCTTCCAAGCGATGACGACCACGACGAGAACACTCAGTAGAAGCACCACTTTGTGCATGGTGACAGTTGGTGATTCACTCGGGACTGTTCAGAAATAGATCATTCACGAATGGACTGCTCGGAATCCTGTCGTGTAAGTCAACATTTTCTGCTGTGGGACATTATGTCACAGTTAAAAGTGGGAGTGTCGGTTTTTCCGAGACATGGCAAGCAGCGAGACATCCACGCGGCTGGCATTCGAGAGACTGAAAGCAGCTCTCAATGCGGATCTCGGCCCGCCCAAGAGGTCCTGCGCGCAGCAATTGTTTTTGTGTATTTTATTTTGGTTTTTGGATATTATTTTTAGATGACTAGATGGGGATACTATTTGGTATTCCTGTCTCTGTGAAACCATAGAAAGAGGGTCGATGAGGGATAAGAAAATATGTAGGGCCTGGAGTGGATTCGTGAAATTTTCTGGATAATTCATCAAAGCTGGCTGATGGTTAGATTCAATCCAGTGAGGAAGATACAATCCTTTCATTAAATTTATGGGCGATATATACATTTCCATCAAATGTAAGATTTTTCAAAGTAGCTATATTCTTAGAGAACTAACCGTATTGATAGTTGAATAACATTTAACAATCATATCTGAAAAATAAAATCATAACTCTTGACGTTGGGTGAATCCAACAAACACAGCATTGAAACTATGACACCATGTAAACATGTGCAACTCAATATTTTCTCAACAGATAACAAATAAAGAACTAATCACTGTTACAACTGGATTCAAAAATAGCACATATCCTGGACCTGATGGAATTTCTGTTCACATTATTAAAAAGTATCACACTTACTTTGCTATACCAGCCTCCTTCAAAGAATCAATTACAGTACCAATTTTAAGTCTGGGGAACAAAAACTTGTAACTAATTATAGAGCTATAACACTCATAAACAATCTTGCAAGAATTTTGGAAAAATGTATAAAAAAAGAGTTTGTTAGAAAATAATAATTTTTTTTCTCAATGTCAATTTGGTTTCAGAGAAAACAGGTCCACTGATAAAAGCCATCTTTGAAGTAGTTAATTTAGTTAACAATTCTTTTCAAAATGAAAACTGAACTATCACTGTTTTTTTAGATTTAGCTAAGGCCTTTGACACAGTGGATCACAATATACTTCTTCAGCGTTTACATGATTCGGGTATAAGAGGAGTAGCGTTAATAAATAACCAGGGGCGTACCTCAAGGAACGGTGCTTGGCCCTATCTCGGTTCTATTATACATAAATGATATTTTTTCAATGAGGGACTTCGAAGGTAATATAACTTCTTTTGCGGATGATACATCATTAACACATGGGAAGAAGCTCATAGGAAGGCGGAGGTAGGTATAAATATTTTCCACTAGCTAAGTGATTTAGACCACTTTCCTCAGCCTCGAAGGCTGAGGGATGAGACCCCCGATCTCGTCTCGACGGGGTCCGATGACCGACTTTTTTCTGTCTCGCCAGAAACTCGCTGACGCGAAAGCTTGGGAGTTTATGTCGGGTGGTGCGAAATTTAAGAAAAATCCGTGTAGTTACATTATAAACCGTTAGTGGATACAGGGGAGTTTGAAATAAAAGTGTTGGTGGGTCAACGGAACCTATGGTTGACCATGAACACTCAAAGAGGCGTTATGTGAGTGTTTGTTATTTTTTTGTACTAACCAGTTGATATTTAGAGAGAGTTCACATAATATTTCATCTGAGTCCACTTCCTATTTGCAGAAAGTTACATATTGTGGGGTTCCTAGCGCTGATTGTTTAGAAAAAGGGCGAAAATTTAAAGTTATACACCACTCTCCCTAAAGTAAAAGTAAAACTAAGAGTATTTTGTACCGAGTTGGCGCATTTGTAATTATTCAACAGGTTAGATTAATAGTAAATTGCATGGTAAAATTGGCGGCATTTCCTTTGTTCTAGTTTCTTTCATTTTATAGAATTCAACATTTTCCTTTTATACAATATTTTACACGTTATTTTTATTTTGTCCATGGAGTCGTTTTTCTACTTATTGTACTTTATATTTGGAACCTTCAGTTTCTTTCATTTTCACTTGTCCTGAGAAAAGGATCCTATTGTTACACTTTTGACAGCGGTTGTAGTTAGTGAAGAAGCAGTGGTTAATTAAGTAACACACTGTATTTCCGTTTTGTATTTTCGAAGTATCTGCATTCTTATTAGTTTGGGAAGTGGATCAAAATATAATTCATAGCTAGGTTCTACAGAAAAAAAGGAATTTTCAGTGTGTAGGCAGTCTGAAGAAATTGAAACTTAAAGTAGCTACAGGGAGTTTATTGTCTAAAGTTGGTGTTAGGGAAGAATAAGGTAAATTCAATTGTGGCGTTTGCCGACGGAAAATAGTAATGGCAAAGTAGGAGCTTAAGCGAGCGAAGTTAAATATTTTGAATAACCTGAGTTTTTCGTTGAGAAAGGTGGAAGCGTAAAGTTAATACTTACAGGAGGTGATAATTTATAGAGATATAAATAACTTTGTGTGAGCCACATATACTGGGTGTGTCCGATAGGTCTCAAAGGGAGAAATGATTTCATTGAGTTGCGTAGCGCACACAGGGTGCATTGAATAAGTTGACTATACATTTGTAAATGACATTGAGTGTCCTAGTGTTGTGTTAAACCACTTTGGGTTGAAAGTCTACTTTTAAACTATTTTAAAATACTGAAAAGTTAGAAAGCGAAAGAGTTCTCTGTGGCTTTGAATAGTTAAGTTTTTATAATATTTGTGAGTCCCAACAGCATTGGCAAATAACTTCAAAATACGTGACATTGTGCTAGGAAAAGTTCAGGGTGAATTTTGTTTTGCCTATTTGTTTTACTGTGCTAATTGATTTAGTAATAGGGGCAAAGAGAAAAAGGGGCCAGAGGATTAGATAATTTCTTTATCTTATTTTAGAACCCAGACCGTCGGTTCTATAGTATTATTAAAGAAGAGGGTGGTACGGATAAAAGCAGTTTTTGCTTTCTATTTTTATGTGATTTCATTATTTTAGCGGGGTGTATATACAGGGGAAATCCTTTCGTTTTCAAATTAGGGTGGAGGAGTACATATACAGGGTGATTAGAGTAATTTTTTGTTAACTGAGAGAATTATTCTTTCGTGTGTCTTGAGTTACTTTTCATGGGATAGAGCAATAAGTGAGATAGTAAGTAAGCCTTGGGTAGAAGCTATAGTGAATGAAATAAGCTAGGTAGTTCTTTGAATAGTTGTCAAATTTTCAAGGGGTACAATTTTAATAAAAAGAAAAAGTTAGTTCTCGTCATGGAAAGAAAAACCATTGCTGTCTGGAAAGTAATTGAAAGAAAAGGTAGGTTTTTGTTTGGTTTAGAAAAAAAAATTGCTTCAGGCTTCAGGTCGTCAAAGAAGCCAACAAAGGTAGTTTTTTTTTGTTTTTTTTTGATATTGTTATGTAATGTTTTGCAAAATGTTGAACTCTCTCCAATAATTTTACTAACGCTCCAAGTAATGAAAAGTACCAGTGACTAAGAGGTGGCACGGACGTGACGCTAGAAATGCCACCGTAATGTTTGGCGACCAGTAACGTATCCATTAGGGATACAAGGGCTATATAGGAAGGTTTCCAAAGGAAAATGTGAAAAAATATTCTGAAGGGTGGATAGACACGTAATTAGACGGGTGGTCAGTTGATCAGAGGTTGAAGTAATTTAAATAACGGGAAAAGTTTTATTTTTGCTAAGCTTATCGATTTTGGACACTTTATGTTTGTTTGGTTGAAAGCCTAATAGCTAGGCATATTTGGGTTACTTATATTTCTCAAGGAAAGTATTTTTTTTTTGGTATATAGCCAGGAACTTTGGGACAGATTTATTTGTAGCAGGCGCTTAGACGCTCTGCAGATAGGGGCGCTCGAATACTACTGCCGGTAAGTATCGACCGTGGGGGTAGGAGTCCCACTAAACGGATACTATTCCTCCCGTCGTATTGTTTTTTTTCATCGCACAAGATACGGTGGTAGAGATTGTTGAAGCTCTGTAGGATGGACGCTCTGCAGAGAGAGGCGACGATAGAGAATAATATGGAGGCAGTGGCCTCAGAGGAATATGATGTGAGGACGCTTTATTTCCTCCATCATAGAGAGAGATTGTGGCTAGGAGCCACAGAAGCAGGTGATTGGTAACCTAGGGCTACAACGAGGCATTGGCCTTGGAGAAATATGATGCGAGGACGCTGTATACCCTCCGTCATAAAGAGAGAGATTGTGGCTAGGCGCTACAAAGGCAGGTGATTGGTACTCCGTTGCTACAGCGAGGCAGTGGCCTCAGAGGAAAATGATGTGAGGACGCTATATTCCCTCCCTCATAGAGACAGAATGTGGATAGGCGCCACAGAAACAGGTGATTGGTAGCCCATTGCTGCAGCGAGGCAGTGGCCTCAGAGGAATATGATGTGAGGACGCTGTACTCTCTCCATCATAGAGAGAGACTGTGGCTAGGAGTTACAGAAGCGGTTGATTGGTAGCTCATCACCACAGCTAGGTATAGGCGTCAGAGCCAAATGGAATGAGTTGAGACGTGCAGCTAGGAACAGGCACATAGTGTCTGTTACAGAAGTTTTACGAATGAAGTACTCACGTTCATCTATGAGAGACGTTATCCATCTTGATTTTGTTCAGGTTGAAGCCTGGCTCCCTTCCCCTTTTAACTGGTGTTTGCCAGAAAGACAAACGGGTCATGACTGTGTTTGGTGGTGGCATGAAAGTCCTCAGATATCCATACCGCCCTTCGCTGTATACCCCTACCTGGCTGGGGTGAGATGGATGAAGAAATTATTCATCTGTTAACGGAGGACATAGGGGCCTTATTCGACAGAGTGTCGGGGCCTTCTATATCGGGAAGGGTCGTCTACAACGTAATCTATAGCTTCCCTGACTAACGGATTTTCGTGAGTTTCGGCGTAATCAAAAACTCGCCGGTTTCTCGACTGGATGGAATCTATGAGAGAGCTCGCGAAGTGCAGTAAATCGTGTCCCACGATTTATAAACCGCTAGTTTCATAGCGAAAATGTAAGATCATGTCAATAGGGCATGAGATTAGAAGTAGGGAATACCGAAAAAGGAGGGCGCGAGAGTAGAGGGAAAGGTCGCGAAAGGGTCTGAACTCCCGATATTGGATATCGCGAGAAAATGATCTACCGAAGATATGGGTAGGCAGGATTCATATCCGTATAAAGATATTTTTGTTAGTCATAAAATCTGCCTGTGCCCTTTATAAAATATTGTATAAGAGTAGGATTAGATAGCGACTTGAGTTGGGCGTACTTGGATTTAATTTTTGTGTTTTGTTTGGACAATTGATTGGATTGGAATTTGATTCGATAGAATTAATTAATTGGTTGCCATATGCATATGGTGTTTTGTATTATGCTATTTTGACTAATGGTGACAATTTTGTTTGGACTTTGATTGATAATATGAACAATGATGGTGAAGAAGGAGCGAACGGAGTGAGGCAATCGCCTTGCTTATGGAAGAAGGCAACAGGGAGCTGCCAACCTTGCAGATTGTGGAAGTAACCTTGCTCATGATGTCTGGTTTCATCACCCAGGTGAAGATCACGACAGTATCAGAGTGCGACAAATAATAGTTCGCGGCGAATAGACTTTAGACTTTTAATGCTTTGCAGTTTGAACCGCGAGCGGCCAATAAATTGCAGTATAAGTGCCACGAGTGTATTTTCACAGTGGTACACCCAGCCCAGGATGAAAGCAAAAGGTCAGGGACTTTCATGTATAATGAACCAGTAGCGTCGCTGACGCTGTATCAGGAAGCAGGAGTGGCGTTCACTCAAATTTGATTGAGGTGTAGTAGTAACGCCTTAACGGTTCAGGGACATACCCCACTATAGAGGTGCTAGTATAATTGCACCAGGGTAGAAAAAGTCAGGATCAACCCCAAGATAGTATGTTGTGAGGGAAGTCAGGATCAACCCCAAGATAGTATGTTGTGAGGGAATCCAGAAGAGCAAGTGGGCAAGTGGGCAAGTGAGATTAATAGTAAATTGCATGGTAAAATTGGCGGCATTTCCTTTGTTCCAGTTTCTTTCATTTTATAGAATTCAACATTTTCCTTTTATATAATATTTTTTACACGTTGTTTTTTTTTGTCCATGGAGTCGTTTTTCTACTTATTATACTTTATATTTGAAACCTTGGACTTTCATTTTCTCTCGGACTGAGAAAAATACCATCCTCGTAGAGTAAGATGATGTTAAGAGAACAAAAATAAATCAAAGATTTTTTTGGCAATCTATCGAGAAGAGAATAGTGGGTGAAAAGCATTTCAGTTAAGATTAAAATTCAGTTCTGGAACCACATAATGATGGAGAATATAAGTAAGAGCAGATTTCAAAAAGACCGGCCTACAGCCTTTTTCGGAATTGCCTAACTTCCAAATTTTGATGTGGAGAAATCTGCATCTGGTGACAGCGCTACTAAAATTCATTTCAGAAAATAAATAAAGGAGATTATAGCTAGAAAGCTCCTTTTATCACAATGCATTGGATTCGTGACTATTACACAAGCTTGGCTTAGATAGCCACGATCCTTCATAAATGTAATTTATAGTTCTGTAAAACAAGTTGTAATGGTTTATATTTTAAATTAATCTGAATTGTTTTATATTTCATATAAAGAAAATAATATATAATTCGAATGGTCCTAGGTAGCAGTCATCACACAGTTCTCCTCAGCAATATACGGTATTGATGATCAAATGAAAAAATAATAAAATCGTTAGGTGTAATGTAACCTGAGTAAATATGAAAAATATTACGCCCAACGATTTTATTATTTTTTAATCTGATCAATATCGCTGGTGAGAGTAATGTGATAACTACTGCCTAGACCTTCCGAATCATTTTCTAGTTTTTAATTTTGTTAACTCAATTCTTCTCACTCTATTCAATTCATTTAGTGCCTCAGTATTATGAGGTAATAAGTAATTTGCCATTTTGTAGCTGTGACCATCTTGAATTCATATCTTTTTCTCCGCTATTTTGTAGCGCTGCGGCCATCTTGAATTTGCATCTTTTGCAAAGTGTACTATAATTTTACTAGTCAAGCCGTGTCATTTGATACCAATATTCAGGTAGTTGTAATATAAATATGTAATTCGCCATTTTGTAGTTGTGATCATCTTGAATTTGCTTTTTTTCAAGACTGTACTAAATTCAAAAAAAGGGATATTATTGACAATTATATACACATTTTAATTCTGTATAATTGTCTTTCGAAATGTTAGTTCATGGATAAATAATGTCACAAGTGAGACCTTTTATTCCACTTTATTAACATGGTTTTATGAAAAGAGGTCATCTGCATCTGAATATATTTTTAAAAAAGAACTACTTACTTCCAAATATCAACATCAAATCACAGCAAACTGTTTTTTTGTTAAGCTTCTAATCTAAAAATTCCTGAGGCAATATGGGTTGAGTAAAAAACAGAGTTGCTTTGCTTGGCTCTGCAACTTTAGTAATAATAAAGTGGTCTTCATTATTTCCACATTCGAAAGAATACAATGAATATTATATTTTGAAGTTCACATATGGAAATGAAGGGCGAATTTTATTTTCTGTTGTTTAAAAATGACAGAAAATATTCTTACACTTAACTCTAAATAAACCCGTGTAATAATACAGAGAAAGAAATATTGACCTAAAAACAAAAAAAAATCATTTTTATAAAATTTTAGATGCTTGAAGATGTTTTTTGTAAAATTGACTAGATTTGTTAACTTTTTTTGGTGGCCAACTGACCATTTAAAATATTTCGTTCTAAAGGGAGGTACAGTCTTTCATTTCTGATATTCAAATTATGTACGTCTAAACGGTAAGTTTCTTATGTAAATGAAGGAACATTTATTTTATTATTTTGTGGTAGCATGATGTCTTCCTATTATCATTATAATTTTTTGTCGTAGTATGCGCTGGTCAGGCCCTATCTCCCTAAGCCCTGATACATTCGGAAGGGCGCGCCAGCAATAACAACCAACGACCAGTCCCAGTGGGTGATTATTGGGTCCGAGAATCGTGTGCCCTGAGCAAGTACAGTGAGCCAAGAATGACAGCCTTCTGCATCTATCCGGCTAAGATTTCTGCCTTACCGCGGCAAGCCGGTATGCTTTCAAGATTTGAGAGTAGTGAGGGCATCATTCCACCAAGGACTCCAATAAATCAGAACAACCATCCTAACAGAGTGATATGGATAGAGTTTGCGGGGTCCGAAGAGAAAATTTAGATATTTTTCAGTTTTTCTTCTCTTTTTGTACGCTATTCGTCTCGCCAGGAGCTGAAAACTCCACGACGACGACCGTATTGCTCTGGTGGTTGAGAAGGAGTACATCAGGCTTATTAGCTTGTATGAGCCTGAGGTTTGTTACTTCAGGTTCCATTCGACAATGGCCCATCAGGACAAATTTTGTTCTCTTCAATTATGACTCCGGCTGTTTGAAACTGTGTTCTCTTATCATCCTGTAACAACTCGCATATTCTCAAATTGGTATCAATCATATTGATAAACATATGTTTCTGATCATTTTTCACTATGATAATTTCTTTCACATTTGAGTCATGCAAGTCATCATTCCGTAACTGCAATATCCTCAGAGCCATAAAATTTCTCATTTACGGAAAGCATTAATCACTGAGTAGTTCAAATGGATGTGAGAGCAAAACCAAACCAAAAAGGATGAGGAAAAAGGAATTACTCGAGATGTAAAATCAAAAAGTGTGATGATATTCATAGACTCATTGCTGATATCTACGTTAAAGATTTCAAAATATTCTTTTGGAGATGCGACGCGCGTTAGCAAATAAGCTTATCAAAATAATGCATTCTCATCTAATTACTTTCGTCAACATTCTCAAAGGATTGATGTTGTCTAGTTAGTTCCATACTAGAACGTCAATTTCTAAATTTCCTTATTTTTATGATAGAGTAGAAAACGATATATTATCTGAATCAAATGTATTTGTAGCTCAAGTGATAATATTCGTGAATAAGAACAAAGTGTAAGAGTAAGTATCTTCAATTATCTCTCACCTTTTCGAAAAAAATATCATTCAGAGCCGATTGCATTTGAATTTAAGATTCTGAAATATACCAACATTACCTAAACATAAAACTTCAGTTTTTCATAGATCTTTCTCATATCACATTGCCTGGCTATATAATAAGAATATAATTCTCTCCAAGTTGGGAAGTTTCAGAAGGATATGAAAAAACATCGGCTATCAAATACCTCTTGGAATGAAATTTGATTTCGTTCTCAGAATTTTCCAACTTACTTGAATAACATTTACTTGTGATGCACTGTTTGAAACCTTTGGTGTGGTAATGAATATTACTGGAATTTAATCCCAACCCCAACCTCGAACCATTATTTTTAACACCTTGACATGGGTTTCGATCACCAAGTGATCATCTTCAAGAGGAAGATTAAACTCCACTAATATTCAAGAATGTCACCAAAATTTTCGAGATACTTTTCGTAATCCTAATTTCATGAATAAATTCAGAATTCATTATGATTATGACACAAACTCATCCTATACAACTGTTGAAACAATTACTGTTCCTCATCTTAGTTTTTCGGTTCGAGTAATAACATAACCACGATTACTGTTGATAGTGAATAATGAAATAGTGATAGTTTTTGGTGGTGAGTTGAAAGAACAATCTCTGCCGTGATCTATCTTTGCAGATATTGAATCCTGATTTTGTTTGGTTGTGAAGTCTTAAAATATTATTACATGTTTCCAAGAGATTCATGAACAATGTGAGATATGGTTGTAAAAATTGAATGTTTGCTTTAACTTGTAAGACATATATATATATATATATAATATATATATATATATATATATATATAATATATATTATATATATATATATATATATATATATATATATATATATATATATATATATATATATATATATATATATATTATATATATATATATATATATATATATATATATATATATATATATATATATATATATATTGCATTGATAAATATACAGCTTGCCAAAAAAGCACCAGAAATTTCTGCCGGACTGGAAGGGGGTTCACAGAAGATGTTTCCAGATCCAGATGACGTCAAAATTATTCTATTCCGATTCTATATAGAGTGTTTCTTAACTAAGGTACGAAAAAGTGGATTAAGGTGACCAAAAAACTTTACTAGAGGGACGGAACGGCTTTCTGGAACAAATTCAAAGTCCTTGCCGAACAAAAACGAAAAACCGACAGTCACCTAGTGATTGATGCTTAATGTCAACCACATACACCAGCAAGTGTCTGCGCAGCTGGGCAGGCATCCCGGTCAGATTCCCCTTGACCTCAACTGCCCATTAAGATCCCCATTCAGCGAGGAAGATATCCTCAATACTATTCACAGTGGTAGAAATACCGCTCCAGGCCCAGGCAAACACAATCCTAATTCCAAAATCTCACAAAAATCTCACCAAACCTGATTCCTATAGACCTATCAGCCTGCTCAGTCGTCTGGGTAAACTGCTGGAATGATTAATGACCAACCGACTGAATGACTTCCTTGTAGAACATAACATCATTCCTCCACATCAGCATGGTTTCAGACCTGAACATTCCACGCAGAATGTACTAGCCGAATTACACACACACATCTCCCAAAATATCAAATCTTCTTTTGGCACTATCGCCATCCTCTCAGACATCCAGAAAGCTTTCAACATAGTCTGGCACTTTCTGGATCTGGAAGCTTATCCACATTCGTCTCCCACACCACTTCATCTGACTAGTAGCTTCCTACCTATCTAACCGACAAATCCGCGTTAAAGTCGATGACGCCTTATCCACCCCTTTTTCTCCCAAACCCGGTGCTCCCCATGGCTCAGCCCTCGCTTCTTCCTTATTTCTAATTTACGCTCACGACGTCCCCACTACCCAGAAAATCCTCCAGTATGCCGATGATACTATCCTCTACTCCAACACCCGCAGCTTCCAAATTCAAGCACAAAACATGATCGACCACTTCGAGCAGTGGTTCAACAAGTGGCGTACCGAAATTAATCCCTCCAAAACCCAAACCATTTTATTTCGACATCCTCACACCACTACCCGCCCTAAACTAAATCCCGATAACTTGAACCTCAGGCTTTTAGGAGAATACCTCATAGTCCAAGATTCGGTGTCCTACTTGGAGGTCACTTTCACGAATACCCTCAACTGGGAGGTCAACCTGAGAGAAACTCGGGAAAGAGTCCGGAAGAGAGCAAACCTACTAAGAGCACAGAGAGGCAAGCTCGGGAAGTGCGACAGTAAAACTCTACTACATACTTATAAATCTTTCATCAGACCAGTCCTAGACTACAAAGCGATGATATACTGTACGCTTCCCCAAGACTATCCCACCGTATCCTAACTACCGAGAGATTTCAGGAACTTTAAGGACGATACGCGACAAGAACGATGAGCAGTACGAACACTGATGCTATCAACTCCCTGACTACACCGTGGACTCCTCGTGGAGGACCCAGAAAGATTCCTAGGAAGAAGCTCCCGTTTCCCCCAGCAATAGTCCTCGGAACAATGGAAGATCCGCCGGAGCAGATCCAGGTTACCCTAGAGGAATACCTACTTGGAATCAGATAGCGGACAGCTACTTCCTGGAAGGAACTGACATCTGAAGCCCTTACCCCCGCCCCACAACTCGTACTCAAAAAACTCCAATGACCACTGCAACTGACCCGGACCACTCTAACAGAGCAATGGAAAAAACAAAAAACAAGATGAACACATGACAACTAAAACAACAGTACACTAGAATCATTACACAAGACACCACTTAGAACTCACTAACCCCGAAGAGGCATAAGCCTATAACAGGACCCCACACAAAACACACTCATAAATTTTGTAATTAATCTTAAAGCCGATAAACATTTTTGACTTGACTTGACTTGAACTGAGCCAACAATATTGGAAAAAAATGTGATTTGATGTCGGGATGGTAACGAGCAAAAACACTCAAATGAGCTGAACCCCATCGTGCATAAAACACAAATTGCCTCTCATGGGTACCGGCACTTCTTCCAACGAAATGGGTGAATGATCTCGAAAAAAATCCGTGAAGGATTGACCTGTTGATCTTGCTGGTAGGAAAAATGGGTAGTCACCAATCATTCCTACCTAAACGTTCAGCGAAATTTGCTGCTGAAAATGACTTCCTCTAATAACATGGATATTTTCAAAGGCCCAAAAATTTGCACTGTGAAAGTTCATGATAGTATCTCTTGAAAAATTGGCTACGTCCGTAAATAAAATATTTAGTGAAAAACTATTATTGTGTGCCATCGTATGAATCAACCACCTGCAAAACATCAATCTTGGGTGAAAATCCCGAGGAAATAGAGCTTGAACCCGCTGTATGTGATATGGGTACATGAGGTTTCTTTTTAAAACTGCCCATACGGTTTTTGTTATGACTTCCTGTTGTAGTTCAATCTGCCTCATTCTATTTGAAGGATCTTTCTGTATCGCATCAAGTATAGCTTCTTCTAATTCCGACGTTGTTATAGTTTTTGGTCTTCCAGAATCTGCATTTTTATTAGAACTCTCAGTTTCACGTAATATTGCATGTAGCGTTCCAAATGTTTAAGCACATTACTCTGTTAGGGTATCTGTCCTGGTAGATTCTACGTACTTCTTCCGCATTTCCATTTGTTAATTCATAAATAAAGTGCATGTTAGCCATTTCAGCCTTAGTAAAATTATTCATGATGGAATTACTATCACTGCTAATTGACAACCCTGACTTTCACTGATATGACAACACCATCACTATCAACTAGTCTCTAAAGCAGGTGATCATCGCATAATATGCAAAGTGGCTACGCCATACGAATGAACGTATGGTACAGTTTTTTTCTCAATATTGATGGCTTTATGGCCCACTGAGACCGCACTGGACCTAATAATTCCAATCTAACCAAGGTTGAATAAGCGCCCTATCACTTCAAATAACTGTATCAAATTTCAACGAAATCGGTGTAAGGATATTCATGATACTTCATAAACACCGTTTTTTTAATCTTCAACGCCTTATATCTCAGAAACAAAGCAACTCCTGACATATGTTCATGAATACGTTTTTCTTAAAACAAACTAACGAATCACCCTCTGAAGTTCCGTACCGTAATTAGGTTACACCCTGTATAAATCATTTACCATCATCATATCGTTCAGATATTTTCTGTGTCAATATTTTTTTAGCGGTTTACTTCTTGTCTTTGATCAATATCGACAGCGAAAATTTTCATTTCAGAATCACCTAGTTATTTCATCTATCTAGTTCAGCTTTAATTCCATTTCTACCGCTGTGTGCCTGCTGAAAATTGATTAAATTGCTTCATCAGGTATCAGCTTGATTAAAATTTCGAATGTGTGAAATAAAAATTCTTTCCAAATTGGAAACGTGATTTCATTATTGATAGTGTTTCGGAACATATTTTTAAATAAATGGTAGTTCCGGAGGAGAAAAATCTAGAGGTGGAATATTCAGGAATGAATCAAACGAGTGGAAAACAATTTCTCATTTTCTTCAGCAATATATACAATGATAATATTTTACAAACGATTCCTAGGATATCCAAATTTTCAAAAATACAATAAATGAGGCTTGAAAAATATTGGAGCATGAAAAATGATTATATATATATATATTATATATATATATATATATATATATATATATAACAGAATAATTAGTGACTGGATTAACTATAAATCGATTCAATTCAATTCTTGTATGGATTGTTCTAAAACATATATAGGACAAACATCTAGACCTCTAAGTAGTCGCATCACTTCCCATAAGAGCGACTGTAGACGAAATGTTAATTCTTGTGCATTAACAGAACATGTTAATTCGGAGGATCATAAAATGAATTTTGAAAATCCAAATATTTTAGATAGAGAAACCAATATAACGAAAAGAATATTTTTGGAAATGATACATATTAATAACGAAGAACATTCAATGAATAAACGAACTGATATTGATAGTCTCAGCAAAATTTACACGTACCTACTGAAATATGATAAAGAAAATAAAAAAATCTAGTAATTCGAGTATCATTCAGAATTTTCCCACTTGACATTGTCAGCCAAAATTTTTATTAACTGTCATTTATTAATGTTTTTCTATCTGTTTTTGAACCATTTTATATTTTATTCTCACGTTAGTAAGTTCTCCATATTTATATATTTTTTACAAGATATATAATCTTATTATTGTAGTTGTCCTGACGAAGGTGTGAAATATACCGAAAGCTTGACATATAACAAAGAGTTTTCTTTGTAACAGCCCAGCTATTGACTGCAACCTCACGAATTGAATCGATTTATATATATTATATATATATATATATATATATATATATATATATATATAGATATATATATTTCAATATTAAATTCTACAAAAAGGATTTGAAGCTTCTATTGATTATCTTCTATTGATTATCTGATCCAAAGGTACAATGAGCACAAAAAAGCACAAAAAGCATACATAAATCCAATAGTATATAAACCTTGCAACACACGCCATACAAAACAAACATAATTTTCCCCCATCAGAGAACATAAAACTAATGAAACAAATCAACAAGGGCAACCGCATGGACATTTGGCAAAACTTGAACATCCATAAATTCAACAGTCATAAATCACTTATCGAGAAACAAGTACAAATCAAAACACAATATATATATATATATATATATATATATATATATATATATATATATATATATATATTTATCGTTACATCCTTACACTTGGCTGCACCATACTGATGATGGGCCAAAAGCCCGGAACACTTGTCTATGGTTTGCCACTTTCTGGGGTGCTATGTCTGTTTAAAAAAAAATATGTATCATAGGAGAACACAAGCACTTTCATGCAGCATAGCAAAATCCACCCCCTGGTAAACAACCCCCAAGAAACCACCCCTAACTTTTGTTTTTCAAATGGCACGCCCATGTTTGTTTTGGTTCAACTTACAGTCTTTTTCATTTCTCGGTCAATGATGTATCATGGTAGGTAGAATGACATGCAGAATAATAGAAAATAAAAACACAAATGAAATATTAATGTTTAAGGTCATCTGTATTTTGATACATGATACTACAGAAAATGTTCAAAATGTTGGCCAGCACTTGCCACACATGCTTCAAGTCGCCGAATCAGCGCGCGAGTACAGGAAGCCCTAATCATTTCCGGAGTAACGGTATGACAAGCCTCTAAAATTTTTTGGATTAAATCGTCAATATTCATTGGTTGTGTTTCGAAGGCAACTCGTTTCAGATATCTCCACAGGAAAAAGTCCAGTGGCGTGAGATCTGGAGAACGTGCAGGCCATCGCACAGGTCCACTATTTCCAATCCAACGGTCTCGAAAAGTATCATTGAGGAATGTAGTAACTACATTATGGTTATGTGCAGGAGCACCATCTTGTTGCCACCACATTTGTTGTCGTTCTTCAAGTGGAATATCTTCCAGGAGGGCAGGTAAACAATTTTCCAAGAAATGTAAATATCGGTGGCTCGTCAAAGTGTCTTGGAAAAAATGGGGCCCGATGAGTCGTCCATTATGTAAACCACACCACACGTTCACACCCCACATTGTTTGAAAATTGGTTTCTCTAATCCAGTGAGGGTTGTCCTGTGACCGATAGTGCATGTTATGTCGATTAACAGTACCATTATTATGGAAGCGGGATTCGTCACTCCACAAGATTTGATTGAGGATGTTTGGATTGTCATGGACTAAAACTTGAATGTGAGCAATGAATGCCGTTCGTCTTTCGAAATCGGTAGGTCTGAGTCCTTGGTGTAAATGAATTTTGAAGGGATGATACTTGTACTGTTTGAAAATTCTTTGCACAGATGACTTACTGATCCCAATCTTTACCGCCAATGCACGAACCGAAATATGAGGATGTGCTTCGGCGTAGGCCAACACATTTATGCAATTTTCCTCAGTTCGCACGGGAGTAGGATGTACTTAATCTGTTTTTCCTGGAAATGATCCCGTTCGCATGGTATTTTCTACATACGAAAACGTATTACGACCTGGTTGTCGACGATCAGGAAAGCGCTGCCCATACAGCCTCTCCGCAGCACGTTTATTCTTTCGGCATTCACCAAAAATTAAAAGCATATCAACATATTCGTTGGAAGTGAAGGTAAAAGGCATTTTGATATACAACAACAATATCACGACTGATGGCAATGTGTCATCCAGATATCAGAGGAATGAAAGGAAGCACAAAAAGTTCTAACATTTTATCGCCTCTTTTTCTGCGTAGCGTCCACTTTTTCTGGTGTCTACAATGCAGAACAATTCGATCAGTCCAGTTAATAGTACCCACTAACGTATTCAATTTTCTCGAACAATCATGATATATCGTTGGTTGAGAAATAACAAGAGCTGTCAGTTGAACGACAAACAACATGGGGTTGCCATTTGAAAAACAAAAGTTAGGGGTGGTTTCGCAGGGGTTGCTCGCGAGGGGGTGGATTTTGCTCTGCTACATGAAAGTGCTGGTGGTCTTCTATGATATACATATTTTTTTTCAATTTTTTTCTGCAGGTGACTGAGATATCTGCTGGCTTAAAAGCTCTGGGACACCCGGTATATATATATATATATATATATATATATATATATATATATATATATATATATATATATATATATATATATTTCTCTTTTTTCTCAGACCTACGACTTTGTAGGTGCGTGTGGCAGATACTCAACGGAAAAACAACAACTAACCCAGCTATTGCCGCACAGAGAGTTGCAGTAAAGCCATCTGTGCAACGTCTTCGATTCGTCGCAAATTATAATTCCAGCTAGTCATAGAATCTCTCTGCAGTTGATTAAGTGAACTGTCATTATTCCGACTCCCATCTCGGAGTATGCAGACGGTTCACGCCGTTGTAAAACGACCATGTCCGGTACTGATGATAAGGCAAACACCCCAAAACCGAAACTTGCGACGAATCTTCCAAGTCGAAGACGTTGCACAGGTTTCTGATGGTTTAACTTCAACTCTCTCCGCAACATAAGCTGGGTTAGTTGTTGTTTTTCCATTGGGTATCTGCCACACGTACCTACAAAGTCGTAGGTCTGCATGAGAGTAGATGGAGGTTGAGTATATATCTGTATAAGAAAAGATACAGATGGTATAGGTCATACAATGTAGAAACTTTTTTTTACTATATATCATCCATACATTATTATATCTGATCCGTGGATTCTTCTTCAGTGTGAGCTTGGACATTGATATTTTCCAATATTCCATCTACATTCGCTTAGTTCTCTGCAACTGTTCTGGGGGTTCTCTCCAAAAATTTCGTTTTCTCCTCACAATAAAAATTCTTCAGAATATTTTCCCTTCACCAGAATGAATGGTCGTCATGTTCGTCGCATAATTCTAAAATGTTTACAACCTGCGTTGAATTCCTACGCCATGACTGATCTATGATTCATATGGCTCTGGTTGTTTCGAAAGTGGAGAAAACATTGAAATATATTCCAGTTTTGTATATTTATTCCACTCCTCGTATAAGAAAATTAGCCTTTGTGTAGAGGATATCGTTTTCAGTTTCCGCGGGTATACATTTCACACTCACACCACGTGAACTTTTCCGAGCGTCGCGCTTGCTCAAAAGAAATTATTGATTGGGTAATGCAGACGAATTGCAGAAAATCACGAGTCTGAAATAGCCTTCGGATTATAAAGAAAAGGTGTGTTGTTTCAATGTGACAGTGATAGTTCTTGGCCTGGAATGTATTTGACGTACCTTCTGGTACTAACTTTATAGGGTGAGTCGAATTTTTTGAGTGTTGTTAATATAAATGTCAGATATAGTGGGAAAGGCAGCCAGGAGAATATACTGAACCTCAAATTGAGTGAAATAGTGGAAGGTTATTTGATTTCTTCCTGCTAGGTGTCTTATCTAGGGTTTGTAGACCTAAATCATTTCAGAATCAAAAATTTTTTTAGTGGTTCTCTCACGAAATAATGGTTTGGGAACAAGGACCATCTATTTTCAAAGCATTGCTGATAATACGTTTCCATGGAGGTGGTGTCTAACATCGAGGGATTAGAAGAGTCTGGATCCTAGCACTGTCATTTTTGTGAAATACTAGCATTGACAAACTTTCAATTTCTATTCTGATTCAGTAATTTTCCACCTACATGTTGTCTTATGATAAATTATATTATTGGAAGTGAATAATTATATTGCATGAATTCTATACTTTCAGCAGATATTAGCTATCACTATCTAGAATTTATACCCAATTCACTGCATTTGATTCGTTATTCAATCTTTCAATTTCTTATATCCTTGTTTCTTTGAACCTTCGTATACAAATTGTACTTTTGATAACCATTGATGTTCAATTATGGCTTGAGAAGCAACAATGATTGGATGGATACATAAATTGTACGCAAGTGAATTCATGGTGAGTAATCTCAGAGGGAAGAGACACAATAACTGATAATTGCCATGAAAAGAGGTTGTTCTACACTGTGGTGACTATTTTTGGACAACCTCACAGCAAATAGATCATTATAATAATCATTGAATGACACTGGTGTAATCGAAAGTTGGACGTGGATGAAGCTGCTAACAATATTGTTTTTAGCTTCAATAATAAATATCGATTATCCAAATCAAAAGTATGCAAAAGATGTGGAGAATAAGAACATCAACTTGGGAAAGAAAGTTTTTGGCTTTCTACTACTCCAAAGCCAAAAACTTTCTACTACTCCAAAGCCAAAAACTTTCTTTCCCAAAAATTAATCACTCCTAAAAAATATAACCCCTTCAATTCAAACATCAACTTGTTTTTACTGAAACTTCAAAAATATTTTTTACAGAATGGGAAATCTACAGGACTTCAGCCATGCTCTCACCCATTGGTCATTTGGGATCACCATTCTGGTTGGTCTGCTTGCTTCCGAATTCTCTGGTGCTGAAGCCATAGGTTCCATTTTTATAGCAGCTATTTCGTCCACCTTATCAGGTAAAGATTTCCATTAGAATTTCTCCAAATTCTGAGAATATATCTGAGAATGGTCAGGAATAACGTTTTCTGAATATTTACAACACCCAGTGTATGAAGGTCATTTCGGAATTGAGTAAACGTAAAGTCGCTCCAAACCATCATATAGAAATCGTTGAAGATGGTGTTGTGTATGAAAGTGCTAGTGAAGTATCAACTTTGCTGAACAATTATTTCATAAATGCTCCAGCAGAAGTCATTAACAAAATTGATCAAGCTCAAGTAGAAACCACAGATCATCCTAAAATTCAATTCAATAACTTCACAATATACCTCAATCCTTTTGCTGAGATAGAACTAGAAGCACTCTTAATGAGTAAACTCAAAAACAAACATTCTGCAGGAAATTACGATATACCGCTCTTTCTTCTAAAGAAATGTTTGAGCAATATCATCAAACCTTTGACTTTTTTAGTGAACTTGTCATTTTTAAAGGGAACATTTCCCAACTCCCTTAAAACAGGGAAAATCATCCCAATTCATAAAAAGGGTTCAACTAGCGAAATGGATAACTATCGTCCCATAACAATAACGTCAAGCTTCTCAAATATCTTTGAATATTCTTTCCTTGAACGGTTGTTGAAATTTTTGGATGGTTTTAATATTTTAAGTGAAAATCAGCATGGGTTTAGAATTAATCTTTCAACGAATACGGCTGCAATTTCGTTCTTTAACCAAGTTATTGAATATTTGGAATCAGGAGAATGCCCTGCTGGGGTCTTTTGTGATCTCAGCAAGGCATTCGACTATGTTAATCATCAGCTTTTATTATCGAAGTTGTACAACTATGGAATCAGAGGCTCTGCTTTTAATTGGATTTCTTCCTTCTTAACTGAACGTACTCAGTATGTACAAATTTCGGAACGTATTTCCGGAGCAAACACATTCGTTAATTCTGAAACTAAAGTGGTTAACATGGGAGTTCCACAAGGGTCTATATTGGGGCCAATTTTATTTTTATTGTATACCAATGATCTTGAGAAATACCTTACAGGGATCCCTGCTACCATGTACGCTGATGATACTTCTGTGATAATATCGGACAAGGATGAAATTACAGCACAACAGAAATGCGAACAAGTTCTCAGTTCTATAAACGAGTGGTGTAGCCTAAATTCTTTATATCTGAATGCAACGAAAACCCAAATCGTCAAATTTCATAAATGGCAAAAAAATTGTCTTTCATTAAATGTTTGCGTTAGTGATACACTAATATGTAACATAAACGAAGTAAAATTTCTCGGACTAGTTGTCGATGAAAATATGAACTGGAAAAGTCACTGCACTTATTTGAATAAAAGATTGAATTCTTTATGCTATATGTTCAGAAGTCTCAAGCAGGTCCTGGAGGAGCCTCAACTACTATCCTTATATCTCTCCCAAGTAGCATCTCGAATCAGGTATGGAATTTGTTTGTATGCCAACTCCACTTCAATAAATGACGTTTTTATCATGCAAAAAAGAGTTGTAAGAATTGTGGCCGGCGTTTCCTCCACGAACTCTGCTAGAGGACTGTTTGTTAAATATAACATATTGACATTATTTTCACTCTACATATATGAACTTTGTAATTATGTTCTTAAAAATAAAACTAAATTCAACAGAAATGCAAACCTGCATGACGTTAACACTCGTCAAAAAAATCATTTTCACATTCCATTTTGCAAATATAAAATCACTTATAACTCACCTGATCGTATGGGGCTGAGAATCTATAACAGACTACCCCACGATATAAAAAATGTCATTGAATGTAGGAAATTCAACAAGATACTGAAAAAATTTTAATTGAAAAATGTTTTTATTCATTGGATGAATATTTTAATATGTAGTTGGTGATAAGCCTGTTACTGTCTAGCTTATCAATCTTTTTACTTTTTACTTCTTTACCTTTTGTTGTCCCGACTATTCCTATACATATTGTACTATGTCTTTTGGAAAATAAATATTATTATTATTATTATTATTATGAAATTTCCATTATCGGCTTGCAAATGTGTATAGTACCTATATACGTATAAGAAAAAATATTTTTGATATTGGAAACTGAACTTGACATGTTTGATGGTAACTTTCGTCCCTCCTTCCCATATTCCATTAATGTTCGGTCCGAATGTTGATGTAAATCATACCTTCTGAGTGATATACATTTATGAAAAGAACTCATATTTTCACCCAACCTTTTATTCTTCAAGTATTTTCAAAAAATTCACATTCAACTCTATAACTTGAGAATTCACCGGCAATATTTCAAAGTAGGTATTTATGTGGAATGCACAGATGAGTAAGTGGGTGGATGACTAATTATCTACAAACTTGAAGGAGCTGTTGTCTGTAAACCCATATAAAATAATAATGGTTTTCTTCACCGGAAGGAAAAATTCGAATAATTCACCTCCACTTTGCAGCAGAAGTGAAATAAATTCTCATTATTCTCGATGAGAAAGTCACCTGAAACTTGAAGAAATTTTGGGGTTCAGAACCCTCTTTCTATTGTATATCAACGAATTATTAGGAAAAACCAAGAATACAATATGTTGCTTGAAGTTAAAAGTCTCCGTACCAGACATATGCCTATCAGATCAGACAATTCCACTTTCTGCTTCGATAAGTTTATTGGGGGTTAAAATGAACACCAATATGTCTTGGCACAATCATGTCGCTGGAATTGCAAAAGCTGCTTCTCAGAAGCTTGGAACACTGTTCCGAACCAGAAAACTGTACACACCACGACAACTTTTGGTGCTTTATACAGTAAAGATCAGACTTCTTTGAAGTATTGTTTTTATGTATAGAGCCCAGTTCCCAAGCATACCTGAAGCTGCTGGATTCCATCCAGAAAATAGCCATCCGCATGATTGGAGACGCGAACATTACTTGCAAGCTTGATAGTCTGGTACATCGAAGAAAGGTTGGATATTTGTCTCTCTAGGCTAGTTGGAGAATTTACAGGTTGTCTATATTATATGCTGGAAGTCACAGCATTCCGGAAATTACCTTCAACTTGATACCTCCAATTGTCGATTACCAAAAACACCTTCAGGTTCCAGATCAAGTTGTACTGCCGCTAACTCAGGACAGAAATCTTAACCTACATAGGGTTTTACATGACCATATTTCAGATGTAAATCTATACCATCCTTCTATTGGTGGATAAATTGATGGAAACAAACCCCACACATGAACCATTATGATCTGTTAGGTATTTGGTTATCACCAAGAAACGTCCAAAAAACTCTTCTCGATAGGAAGACACAACAAACTGTCTTCAGTCTGGATTCCCAATCACAGTTGCCCGAAAATCAATGAAGCTACCGAATAACTTGCAAGAGAGGTCGCTGCAATCGGTAGGAGACCAGAACCTGTTTGTAGTATCGCTTCAAGTTTTTGCCAAAAATTTACTGAATTCCTGGACTGTCAGAAGTGTTTCAGACTCTTGGGTAGATCTACGAGGATTAGCCAATTCCAAAGCGTTTGTACATATTTGGATTGTTAGATCCAGTATGACCTACGTTGTCTGACAGACCTATTCACAGATCACTATCGTCAATATAATCTTATGACTCTGAATCCAGCGTAATTTTTCTATATGAAAATGATCAAATACCAAAGCATACATAATAGCAAATAGAATTACGGTGTTTCTCAAAAATATCAACATGGTTCTAGAAAAGCTAGATCGGTTGACACTGCTATTGCTAGAAAGTTCGAGTTTATTTACAATGAAATCGATAAGGGGACGTACGTAGTTTCAATATTATTCGACTCGGCCAAGGCGTTTGATTCAGTAAATAGTGACATAATGGTTAGGAAGTTATATAACATTGGCATTAGAGGGTTCCTTCTGAAATGGATAAAAGCTTTTATGGAAGATAGGAAAATGGTAGTGACTGTGAATAATGCAGTATCTGATATTCAAGATATTATCCTTGGGATACCACAGGGGTCAATTTTAGGCCCACTGCTTTTCTATATCTACATGAATGATTTTCCGAAGTATATAAAACAAGGTTTGATTATCCTATTCGACAATGACACTACCATAACAGTTTCCGGAAATACTGCGGAGGAGCAAGAAAACCACATTAATTCAGTCATGGATGACATGATTTCTTGGTATGATTGAAATCAACTAAAACTGAATGAAAGTAAAACAGTCCATTTAGGCTTCGCGTTAAGAGAAACAGTGAAACTTAACAACATCCGACTCTCGGAAACCGCCAAACTCCTTGGTATGTTTATAGGTGAAATCTTGTCTTGAGAACCCCATATCGATCATGTATGCAAAAAATTGAGTCAAGCAATATTTGCAATACCACAGATCAAAGACGTGCTCACTTTTGTAGGTGTCAGGACTGTTTACTATCCATTGTCTTACTCACATATGACTCAAAATATATTAATGTGGGGTTCTTCTGTGGGGGCAAAACGTGTTTTTATTTTTCAGAGGAAATTAATTAGAACTATCTTTAATATAGCATCCAGGAATAGCAGTAGACTTGCTTTCTGTAAGAACAAAATGCTAAAGTTACCGTGTATCCCTCAAAGATTCTGATTTTTATTTACTGATCCCTCCACATCTTGGACACAATTCATATACTCTTACTTCGTGATCATAACCTAAAAATATCAGTTTGAAGTTTTATTTGAAGTTTTATGTTGTATTGTCAGCGTAGCAGCGAAATAAAGTTGAGTTTACTTTTACAGTAGTACTACTATTATAGTACTGTACTACTTCTATAAATAAACTGTTCTCAATCGTCATAGTTTATAGAAAAAAATTATGGAACAATTCCAAACACATTTATGGTGATATCAGTATGTCTCTCGTCCTTGTGAGAGGTTGAAAATATTTCATCTGAATTTTTATTATATCTTTCCAGCTCTCTGCGGCTCGTCATCGACCGTTTCAGAAGAGCAATTCCGAAAGAAAAAGTTGTCTGATGTTTTATATTTCCTTATTTTATGGCTCGATATTTTAACCAACCTGGTAGCAGCTGCAACTTGCGCCAGACTAGCGAGCGCCACCGTCGATTACATCAGTAAAGGGCACTTCAGGGAATTTTTATTCGGTATGGAGCAGCATTCCCTTGGAGAGCCTTGGCCTGACGTTCTGGGAGTCACCATCGTGGTGGTGGTCACTCTTTTGTTCATGTTGGGTCTAGAGGTAATTTCAATTCACTTCAATTATTGAATGAAATTATATTAGGAATGGTAGTAGCATTTCGGGTAGGGGCTCAATACATAAAAGTACTCCAAAGTTTATTCCTGAAATACAGTGTGAACCTTAGCACCGCAAGATAAAAATCACAGTGAGATAACTTCACTCCAAAATCCAAACAGAAGTAGAAATTGTTTAAAAGTTTGTTTTTAATCTTGAAATTTTGAGTTTTCAGTCGAAATTTCGATTTCAAAAACGGAATTTCGAAATTTAATTTCAAGTTTGAAGTTAAAATTTTTGGATTGAAGTAATTTCGACAATAATATCGGAATTTCAAAATTACAGTCAAAATTTTGGGTTTGAAAACGAAATTTCCAGTTTGAAGTCGAGATATTGTGTTCAAGATCGAAATTTCAAGTTTGAAAACGAAGTCCCGAGTTTCAATTTGAAATTTCGATTTCAAATTTCAAGTTTGACGTCAAAATTTGGGATTAAAGTCGTAATTTCGACAATGAAATCGAAATTTCAAAAGTTTCAGTTCTAAAACAAAATTTTGAGGTTGGAGTCGAAAACAGAATTTCGAGATTGAATTTCAAATTTGAAGTAAAAATTTTGGGACCGAAGTCGTAATTATGACTATAAAATCAAAATTACACTCAATATTTTGATTTTAAAAACGAAATTTTGAGGTTGTAGTCAAAATTTTTAGTTCAAGGTTGGAATTTCGATTTCATTCCCGAGTTCTAATTTGAAATTTCGAGTTCAAAAACGGAATTTTGATATTGAATTTGAGGTTGTAATACAAAATTTTGGTATAGAAATCGTAATTTCGACAATAAAATCGAAATTTCGAGATTACAGTCAAAATTTTGAGTTTAAAAACGAAATTTTGAGGTTGGAGTCGAAATTTGAGCTTAAAATTGAAATTTCGAGTTTGAAAAGGAAATCCTTTGAATTTGATATTTCGAATTCAAAAACAGAATTTCGAGACTGAATTTCAATTTTGAAGTTGAAATTTTGGGATTTATGTCGTAATTTCGACAATAGAATCGATATATTGGAATAACAGTCAAAATTTTGAAGTTGAAATCAAAGTTTTGAATTTAAGGTCGTACTTTTGAGTTTAAAAACAAAATCCCGATTCCAAATTTGGAATTTTGAGTTCAAAAAACGAATTTTGAGATTGAATTCCAAGCTTGAAATTTTGGAATTGAAGTCGTAATTTCAACAATAAAATCGAAATTTTTAAATCACAGTCAAAATTTTGAGTTTGAAAACGAAATTTTGAGGTTGAAGTCGATATTTTGAGTTCAAAATCGCAATTTTGAGTTCGAAAATGAAATCCCAAGTTCAAATTTGAAATTTCGCGTTCAAAAACGGAATTTCGAGATTAAATTTCAAGTTTGAAGTCAAAATTTTGGGGGTGAAGTCATAATTTCGACAATAAAATCTAAATTTCGAAATTACAGTCAAAATTTTGAGTTAAAAAACGAATTTATGAAGTTGAAGTCGAAATTTTGAGTTAAAGGTTGAAATTTTGAGTTTCAAAACGAAATCCCGAGTTGGAATATGAAATTTCAAGTTCAATCAAAATTTTGAGTTCAAAAACCAAATTTTGAGATTGGAGTAACTTACCTCAATGGTCATAGCCGAAGAGTATATCAGAACGATACCCTCTCATATAATAAATACATTTCATGTATAGGCGTACCTTAGGGATCAGTACTCAAGCCTCTACTGTTCATTTGTTCAATCAACGACCTTTCGAATAGTGATGTCACACTATTGTCTTCTTCATCATGAGGCTAGAAATAATTTCTCTTCGCAAATATTTTTTTCTGACTCTGATATCTTGAACCATTCGAAAGTTATGAGAAATATTTGCGTCCGCACTGTGTTGAAGTTGTTTCTTAATTGATGAAATATTCATCCAGTTCATTTCTAATCCCATTAGTAATAATTTTGTTACACATAGTGAATGGATAAAATTGAAAATCAGTATATTGATATAAAGTCATGCTACACATTTTTCAGAAATCATCAACGATATCGGCACTCCTCTTGGCAGCTTTATTATGTAACTTCGCCTTCTTCACTGCTATTGGCAGTTTCCACACTGTGATAAAATTCGGAGATTGGTTCAAAAACCTAAAGATATACTCATACAGAAAGGTAGAGACAGTCTGAGTTCAATATACATAATAAATTTTATAACTTTCAGGTGTTGAAATCTGCAGCACTGTGTTCGTTTGCTTTTGTCCACAATATTCCAATAACTCGGAAAAACAACTGCTTGAAAATAACGACAATGGTGTTCAATCCTCTTGTTTTTTATATTGTAACCGCCATAGTATTCTCCATGATGACACATTACAGGTAATTGTTTATATCATTACGAATAATGAGATATTCAGAAAATCTTGGCTGGAAGAGAAACTCATCGCTGAAGAAAATGTAGTATCTCATCAGACTCCTAACTTCATCTGTGGTGTATAGTTATGAATAAATCCTGAAGTTTACAAACTATCTTCACATTGATACCATTTATTCTACTGACTGGAAAATTTTCCAAAAATGCTAGGTTATAATAAAAATGTTAATTTTTCAGTAACTCAATTAAGAGACACCTTTACCACATATAAGGACTGTGCGAAAATTCTCACGGTGCTTCACTGGGAAACCATTCAACAAGGATGTGCACTACGGATTTCTTCTGGTGCGCCTTCCAGCCTGAAAATTTTGACGCCCTCTCGTTCTAAAACTGATAAGTTTTCACGACGAGGCTTATTATAGTCGATATTGCCTTGCTACCGGGTTAAGCGTTTCGATCGTAGCCTACTACTGTATGGAATATTATTCTTCCAATACCCGTGCGACGCGAATATGAAATAATGTTACAATTTAACTTGTATTGCTTACGATACTCGGAACTTTCAGAAGTATGTAAAAGGTAGTCTCAGAAGTATCCAGTGCACCAAAGAATCCACAAAAATTTTAGAAAAATGTATTTAGTCTTCAGCCAAACTAGGTTAGGTTAGGTCCAAAGTGAGTGAGTATGTTCGACCCTCTATCATAACCCGCAAGGGTTTATTGTGGCTCACGCCTATTCACACTCTACCAAATAAATCCAGTTTCTCAACAAACTTGATTAGTCTGTATGGTGAGTGATCTTTCAGGTCAGATGGTGAGAGTACGGCTCTGCCGAACTCTAAAAACACGATTCAGTCCCAGCGGGGCAGGCAAAAAGTATGTGCTCTGCTGTTTCATCATTTTCAAAACAGAGGCGACACGCACTGTCTTCCGAGATTCCAAGTATCTGCATATAACGATTCAGATGACAGTAACCTGTGAGAAGGCCTGTTAGACATCGTAGTGTAATCCAGCAACTCTTTGGTATCAAGCTTCGAAAAGTGAATAGACGCCCTAGAATGAGCCAATCCTGGAATATTCTGCCAGAAGTCCATACATCTTGCCATCCAGGTGTTCAATCTTTATTTGGCAAAGCCTGAAACGATTCCTATAACAGGTTCTGGCCCTATGAAGTTGCTTGCAGCACCCTCCTTTGCAAAGGAGCAGCAGCTTCATTGCCTTCCAGGCCAGTATGGCCAGGAATCTAAACCGGAAACAATCTGTCAAGTCTTCCTATCGAGAAGAGTCATTTTTCGCAATTTAGAAGTAACTCGGTAGGAGCAAAGAACTTCCGAAGTCGCTTGACTGTCCCAGAATATTTTTATTGACTTGTGTATGGCGTTGGATTCTCCCAGTCTCTTTGCTTACAATTCGATAGCGTTAATTCACGCTTGTAATACAGTTGCATAGGTTCCTAAGCAGGTTGATATCTACGACTGAAAATACCAACACCAGGAGCGGAAGTTGTTTTTGATCCATCTGTGAACCAACAACTATCTGCTCTTAACATTTCTTTCCCCCGGAGGATCCAGTCCTCTCTACTCGTGAAGAGTACTTTATAAGGCAGTTCGTAGTTGACAGTTGGAGGCATAAAGTCACAGGTCATTTTCAGAATGCCCCTTCAGCTCCGAATTAAAAAGACTTCTTCTGGTTAACTTTGTGAAATCACTCAAAGAAAATTACATTTGTGAAAATATTTGTTTTGGTTACTTTCCTCAAGAAATCAATTAGTGAACGCTGGTAAGAATTTTTAAATGTATGTAATATAAGATTGTCTCGTCTCAATCTATTTGTGTTAGTTCATCAACTATGTTTCAACTGTTACTTTGTCTTTCGTTTTGCCCTGCCAGCAATCTCATTGAACCCAACGTCATATGTGTGATCAATGTCGCTGAAAAAGCAATAGTTAGGAGTGGCAATTGGGAGGCGCTTCTAGTGTTGAGTAGTTACCTTGTCCGGCCACCGCAGGGTGTTTCATATTCGATCCTCACCATTGAGATCTCGGAAACTATGAGAGATACGAAGGTGGTTAAATTGGGGCAAAGTTGCGCATTTACCTGACTAACAATATTCCGGAGATATCCGGAAAAAACAGAAATTTCGGAAAATGGTTTTTATTTTTTTCTGGCTTTATTTTCGAATGATTCGAAAATATAATAAATTGCACTTCCACTTTTTCTCTGCTACATGATTGTGTTCTCAGATTTGCTATCCGACGTTTCGTTTTCCGGCCACCATGATCAACTTTATTTTTTCTTATGGGCGCTACATTGGATTCTATCTTATTTGAATTGAACCAGATTTTACCTTTTCATTGGCTTTTTGAACGAACCAAACTCGGTGAGATTTTGATCCAATAACCTGAACATAGTTCGATGTGGTTGCCGTCTTTCGGGATACAAGTTCAAATACATTTTTGATGTCCTATCGATGTCTATCATTTTTGTTATAAATTTGTATAAAATCTCTTTTTTCTTCATTCGTGAAAGCCATTTTTGCCAAAAATTCAATGACTTGTACAATAACGAAATGTCATTGAGGGTAATAAATTGAAAATCTCATATAGAAACATCAAAGTCAAAGCCTATTATGATAAGAATACATTTTTTTCAATATCTCCAATTTCGAAGAAGAATGATAACTTATGATACATCATTGAAAAGGTAAAATCTGGTTCTATTAAAACAGAATGGATCCAAAGTAGCGCCCATAAAAAAAAGAAAGTTGATGATGGTGGCTGGAAGACGAAACGTCGGATAGCAAATCTGAAATTACCAGAGATGTAGCAGAGAAAAAGTTGCCACATGAAAGTGCGATTTATTTTCGAATCCTTCGAAAAATAAAGCCAGAAAAAAATTAAAACCATTTTCCGAAATTTTCGGATATCTCCGGATATGCGCGGAATTTCAGAACTTACTCAACGGCATATTGGTAGTCAGGTAAATGCGCAACTTTGCCCCAATTTAACCTGTTCGCATCTCTCATAGTTTCCGAGATCCCAATGGTGAGGTTCGAATTTGAAACACCCTGAATAGGACAGTAATTTATTCATTCAGTATCATTATCAAAATATTTTTTATTGTTTCCTGAAGCATAAAACGGGTGAAAGAAGCTTCAATATTCGCATGTAGATGAAGTGCATTTGGAACTATCAAATCATCTGAAATGCGTATTCAGAAATTGAAATTTCAAAATTCATTCAATGTAATCCATACCTCCAAACCCTTCCGTAGTCCTCTGGCCATGGCTGTCCATCGCCCCAAAAAAGGCTCCAGCACGAGCCTGTGTTTGTGGACCAGGAATGAAAGAAAGTTCCTTCAAGTCCATTGAAGTTTAATAGCTTTCTCTTCCAGCCTCATTAAAGTGTCGAATTTCGGGGATTTGTTGCCTCTGACTTCGATACCTTTTCGCTTAATTTGGCTAATATAGTAGAGCTACACCGAGAGGAAACTGAATAACGTAATTAAAAATTACTCAACTTCAATTTAATTGAATATCTTTGAAGTTTGTTCTCCTTAATTATATTAAATCAATATCTCATTTCTCAGAACTTTAATTGCTTTGGATTTCAAGTACATGATTTGTGCATGGTTTCATTAGTTTAGTACTTGTCAATTGTTACAGTATTATCCTAAAGTTTCATTAATATTTTAATAAGCAATACTTCTATATGAATATAGACCAACCGAACGGCTACCGGCTATCGACAGACCGACCGGTAACCGGTCGGTTGCCGGTCGGTTCAACGTGGGTGCATCACTCCACTCACTCGATCGACCGATGTGTGAATCGGTGATTCAAGCCGCAGGCCGGACGATGGATTTTCACTTGCTATCGTCTAACCCGTGTTAGGATCCACAAGTGACGGTAAGACCTCGTTAGTCCTTAGCTCGCACAAGTTTCGACTGCTGAGGGTTGTCCTTCGTAGGAGTGCGACAGCTGGTTAACGGAAAAACCTATTTTGAACATATTTATAATTTTTTTCTCTTGGTCAAGTCAAGAAAAACACTGAAAAGTGAAACTCTGCTCGTAGCAATCAATAAAGTTCTTAATTTTTTCGATGAGCACCGACTTCAGCAAGCATTAGCCCATTCATTTATTATCATTATCATTATTGTTATTAAGGATATTATTTACTTTGAAATTCTCGTCTTATTATTATTAGGTTGTTTCAAAAGTTTTGTCTGTTTATGTAAATATTTATTGTACTTTGTCGTGGTATATCATGGTCGATAGAGAATTTTCCGAAAATTTAAATTTTTTCTCTTTTTTCGCCTCAATACTATAAGTTGTCGTTCAGCGATTTTTTGCCAATTTTTCTCTATCGATTCTAATTCAACAACAACAACAGCCCAAAACAGATCGAAAAATAATCATTCATTTGACAAGGAAAGTGTTAATGAACGTACTTTTCAACATTGCTTTGCGAAATTTCATTCCGAATTATTTAAAGGTGATTGACAATGTTTCACGATGAAATTCATTATTTCGGACTTCCATTATCTGATATTATATAAAATGATTTAAAATCCCTGAAAGAAGTAATAAAGAAGAATAGCTGAGAATAACAATTATTTTAAGCAAAAAAACACTGAAGTGGAATGACGATGAGATGAAATACAAGTAAAAATAGAACAATTGAACAAAAATAAAAAAACAAAAAATTGAGAGATTCCAAGCCAAGTTACTCCACAACGTTTCAATTGTTAGTATTCACAATCGTGTTCGGGTGATGACTGGACCAATTCCTCCGAAATATGACTACTTATGGGTCATTCGATTACTTTTACTTATCCCCGCTTTCCTTTTTTCGCTTCACCAGTTTAGCGGGATATAACTGTTTGGAGGGAGTTGGCCATTTTTCGCTTGATTATGGGTTTCCATATGTTGCGTTTCTCTACGCTAGCTTGGCTGAATACATTGTAGGACAACATTTATGCGGCTTCTTTAAATTTCCTCCTGAACCAATGTTCCTCCCTGTGTATGATTTCAGCTTGGAACCACTAGATGTTATGTTGATGAGTCCAAACATGCTCTGCTATTCCTGCTTTGTTGGTTTTCCCTCACTGTGTGTGTTTCTTGTGCTCGGTAATGCGAACTTTCATTGGCCTCTTAGTTTCATCGATATTGGATTTTCTGCACTCAAAGGGTATCCGGTAAATGCCATTCTTGGAATGGCAGTCCGCGTTTGATAACCTGGTTTTCGTGAGGCTGCTATGGATAGTGTTTCCGGATCTGAAGCAGGTGATTTTGTACTTGGATCCAATTCTTCTTATCCTTTCCAATAATCCTCTGATGTAGGGGAGTAGGCGAAAGAACTGGGCGTTAGCCCCTATGCGGTTTTTGATGATGTCAAACATATCGGAATGGTCGAAAAGCTCGAAAATTAGGAGTCTCACGAATTGAACGATCAACAGAAATTGTCATTTTTGTATCGGATCGTAATGTGTGATGTTGTCATCTACGACAACAGGAGACGTTAAGGACAGTGGTTGGACACCAATGAGCCACCCAGGCACTTTCCATAGGCAGAAACTGACCAAAAAAGACCATGGTTACTGTATAGCAGTCAGCGACTGGTGTGATACAATATAACTTACTGCAACTATGTCAAATCATCACAGCAGAGTCATATCGTGACGAAATTGATTACATTGCATCAACAGCACTGGCCAACAGAAGAGGTCGGATTCTGCTTCATGATAACGCTCATCCGCACGTTTCACAAATCACTATCCAAAAGTTGAACAAATTAAGCGTCGAAGTTCTAATTCACCCACCATATTCGTCAACCGACTACCATCTTTCCAAGCACTTGAAAACTTTCTCACCGGTAGAACATTCGCCAATCATGACCAGGCGAAAATGGCCTTCGTCGACTTCATCGAATACTGAGCACTCAATGTTTATGCTGAGGTTGTGTTAGGTTGGCAAAAGTGCACTGATTGCTGATATCTGTATCTGTAGATTAGGGAGGGTGAGTATAGGTCCACAGCACTTAGGCCATATGTGACCCATTGTACATTCTCCCAAGGAGTTATCCTCCTAGACCATCGTCCATCATGTCCTTTTCAGGAAGGTGGACAGGTGTCTGGGAGACATCTCCTTTATATCGGACGAGACTTGCCTAACACACACTCTCTTATTTACGATAACCCCTAACATTCGCATAGGATATGCCTGACAGTTTCATCTTCCTGATCACACTTCCTTCATAGAGGTGTGTTCACTAGCCCCATAATATTGAGGTATTTCCTTAGTTGACAGTGGTTAGTCAGAAATCCTACTGTTAAACGTAGGTTTTTCCTGGTCATCGCCAGATATTTTTTCGGCGACAGCTTTCCAGGGTCGCCCAGGGTGATCCTGGCAAGATTGCATCTTTTGATTCCATCCCATGTCTTTAAGGATTGAGCATGGGTGTGACGTTTGGCTAGTTCCGCAATTGTCGAAGTTATCAGGCCCTAGGTGTCACTGGGTCCTAAAATTGTTAGTCCAGCCACTTCTTTGGCTGAAGAGTTTGCAATACGATTACCTCCACTCCTGTCGTGCCCTTCAACCCACCTCAGGATCACCGAGGCTTTGGGTAAATCTTGGTGGCACTGTAGTACTAGCCCTAAGGTAACACGTTGTCTGTTCAAGGCTAATAGGGCTTGTCTGCTGTCAGTGCAGATTGTTATGTTTTTTGCCAGAAATTCCTGTCCTGGTTATTTCTTTTGTGGCGATTGAGATACCAGCCAGTTTTGTTTGAATCACGCTGGTATTTTTTCCCATTCCCCACTTAATCCTTAGGCTTAGTTATCTGGAGTACACTCCACATCCTGAGCCTTCTTTGGTTTTTGATCCGTCTGCATATACTGCGTATTGCGTTTGTATCATATGACTTTGTGTTTTGTATTATTTGTATTTTGTTGGGTTTATTAAATACAAACCTGGATTCAATTGCATCCCTGGTTGCCTGTAGCAGAGGTTGTGCAGTAAGCGCTTCTCGCCAAGGGCTCAGCCTCAATTGACCCATTCCTACTTCGAGGTTTACACCAGCCTTGCACAATCGTAACATGGCCATTAACGCAACCTCCTTAACATACAGGTCCAGAGTGGTCAGAACAGTAATTAATTCTGTTGCTGCGGTTGGTGTTGTTCTCATAGCTCCTGTGATGTTTAAATAAGCCAATCGCTGAATTTGATAACATTTTTGAATGGCCGTTGCTTGTAAAACTTTCGGTCCCCATGCAATGGCTCCGTACGTTAACATAGGTCTTATTATTGCAGTGTAGATTCAGGTGACCACACGGGGTTAAAAAACCCATGAGCGCCCCATTGTCCTCCGACATTGCTCATAAGCCACATATGCTCTCTTTGCTCTTCTCTGTAGGTGAGAGTTCCATGTTAGTTTACTGTCTAGGTGCGATCATAAATTTGCCTGTCTGCATGATAACTATGTCATCTGTATATGCAATTGTGTGGAATCCATTATTGTTGAGGTGATTGCTTAGGGTATCCAGAACTATGTTCCAAAGAAGGGGGGATAAGACACTACCCTGTGGACATCCCCTGATCGCTGATATACCTATTACAGTTCAAAGTAGACTCACAAAAACGGACAAAACTTCTTAAACAACCTAAGATAAATATAATAGGGAGAGACTCATTTCTTGAATCCTAACGGTATTTTGGGAGGGATACATACTGAGATAATTTTTTCCGTCTTCAAATTTGTATTTCTCGTAGAGAATTGATTGGCACGGCGATTCCACTAGTACAAGTTTTTGAAAGAAGAGATGTTGACTGGGCGAGACCAATCATAGCGGCATTCACAATAAGCGTAGTTTGTCTTGTGCTCACCGAAGTGTTACCAGTTATCTACGATTCCTTCGTAAAGTTGGGAAGCAAAGAATGGAGGGTTTTCGTACCTTCTATACAATATCGAAGTCCTTTAACTGGGGCACCTGTATTGGCTATATTTGCAGCAGGTAAGTTATCATATTATGATTGATGAAAGGAAAAATTGGATGAAATAATTTTCAAAAATTTCAAGTTTTTAATTACATTTTGGTATTTTGTTTATCTCATGGAGATTATTCGTTTTTTCTCTTGAATTTCAGTAGGTTTTACTGAGTTTACTCTAACAGATAATGATATTCCTTGGTATTTGCAATATTCAGATGTCTGGTATCCAAGACTCCCTCGTCAACAATATTTGGGAAACGTATACAGTAAAAATAGAATAGACTTGAGCAAAGCGCTTGTTATCAACCGCTCCCGTCAATGTCAGGATGGCCCTGGTTGCATACTGATACTTTGTTGTACACCTCCTACATCCATTGACTTTGCCTCCATACGAAAATAATCGCTAATGCGATCACAATCCATAACGACTGCTACAAAGTTTGCTTCGACAATAGTAGTCACAGATGTAGTGATGGATACCAACTTTGCAGGCCGTTTCTTTCATCATGTGATAACATTGCTATATTCTAAACCATAACAGATACGAAGACGACTAAATGGGAAAAAAAGTAACTGCCATCGGGAATAATACAGGGTGTAACTGAATAAGTCTAAAACATTCCTCATCGATTCCTCATCGAAAAAAAGATTAGGATCTTTCATATAAAGAAACTTCATTAGAGCATCCCTTGTTATGATACAGTCCCTTAAAGGGGGTACATAAAATTTGTATAACAATTTTTTTCACAAGCACTAAAAAAGTTACAATATTGAAAGTAACCTGACGTTTTGTACTACCAAAAAGATACTTAGCCAGTAATTTACTTGGTTTACCCCATGATTGTTAGGGGTGGAAAACGCAACCCCTAAAATTCATTTCCAATGTAACTTTTTGTCTTATCATTTGTTTACCATAGCCTGTTTCATTCTAAACAAAAAATTTCTCTAGGGTTTTTTGGCTAAAATTTACCAGTTCGTAGCAAAAAATTATTTTACGAACAACTACAGAGATACATCATCATAAATGCGAACTGGTTTTATTGTTATTTTGTACTTACTACCTGCATTAAACGATTAAAGGGTAATAAACAAAACTAATTTATTTATAACAAAACACACAACATGTAGAAATCATAGTAATTATTCAATATGTTTACCTTCAGACATTACGCATGTGTCTAGACGTCGGCGCATTGAGCCACGTATTCGCTCAAATATTCCTGTAGTATCCCTGATTACCCTGCACGCATCGATGATGCGGTTTTTTGAGTCCTCTACATCCCGAATAGGAGTACGATAAATCAAATGCTGTAAATAGACCCAAATAGAGAAATCGAGAGGATTGAGATCCGGAGATCGAGAGGGCCAGTTCTGTAGTCCTCCTCGACCTATGCACTGATTTTCATATGTTTCATTTAAATGCTGACATGCTACTTGACTAAAATGGGTGGGAGCCCCATTATGCATACAAACATATCCCTTCTGACGCCCAAAGGAACTTCCTCCAGCAGTACTGGATGCACTTCTCTTAAAAATTGAACTCTCCATTTAATCGAGGAGGTAGAAAATGAGGCCCAATTAAATCATTCCCAATAACTCCGAGCCACACGTTAAGAGAAAACTGTTCTTGATGATTAGTTTCGACAATAACGTGAGGGTTTTTAACAGCCCATATGTGGTAATTATGAAAATTAATAATCTTTTCCCGAGAGAAGCTACATTCGTCTGTGAATTCTATCGTCTTCAGAAAGTCACAATTTCTTCTTATCATTTCCAGCATCCAATTGCAAAATTCAAGACGGTTCGGAAAGTCTCGCGGTAACAGTACCTGTACTCGTTGCAGATGGTAAGGGTATAAGAGTTATTCCTTTAAAATTCGAAATACCGTCATATGATCAACATTTAGCTGGAAAGCAATCTTTCTAGTACTGGTACTAGGTTGTTCGTCAATCAAATCAAGTACTGCTTCCTCAAGCTGTGGTGTTCGTACTTCTCGATGGCGACCACATTCCTGCGTTCTTTTGTCGAATGAACCATATTCTCGTAATCGTTGATGAAGTCGAGCAAATATTCTATGTGAAGGATGCTGCCGTTGAGGATACATTTCAGCATATCTTCTAGAATCTTCTAACCCATTTCCCTGCGACAGACCGTAAACGTAATGCATATCAGCCATTTCTTCATTTGTGTATGCCATTTCAATAACAAGTGAAATATTGAAGTAATAAATTGAGAACAGAACAACAACACACAATTAGTATTAATTCAATTTCGAAAATTCACAAACTGACAGCGTCATACCAATTCAATTGTCACTATTGCTAATAGCGACCTACTAGAGTGATTAGTTTCGCATTTTCGCATTTATGACTATGTATCTCTGTAGTTGTTCCTAAAATAATTTTTTGCCGCGAACTGGTTTATTTTGGGCAAAAAACTCAAGAGACATTTTTTGTTTAGAATGAAACAGGCTATCGGAAATAAATTTTTAAATGGTAAACAAATAATAAGGCAAAAAGTTACATTGGAAATAAATTTTAGGGGTTACGTTTTCCACCCCTTACAACCATGGGATAAACCAAATAAATTCCTGGCTAAGGGTCTTTTTGGTGGTACAAAACGTCAGGTTAATTTCGATATTGTACCTTTCTTAGTGCTTGTGAAAAAAATTGTCATACAAATTTTATGTGCCCCCTTTAAGGGGCTGTATCTTAACAAGGGATGCTCCAATAAAATTTCTTTATATAAAATATCCTATCTTTTTTTCGATGAGGAATCACCTACTTGAATGTTTTACACTTATTTAGTTACACCCTCTATAATGGTCGAAGAAAATTGACAGGGACTGTCGCCCTTCTCGAGTTATACGGGGAAAACTAAAAATGGTGTTTTTTCGAATAGAATTGTTATTGCGGAGAATATCAAAAAATGGAAAAAAAAAACGTTATTGTATTATAAGGGTACTATGACGATGTAATAATGAATATTCGATAAAACATTTCGTGTGAACATGGCCACTTTTTTTCAAATACGGACCTGTCTTTTTTATTATAGATATTGATATAGCGATAAATTCACAATTCAAGGATATATCACATTTGATATTTTTATAGCGTTTTATTTGAAATAACCACCATCATAAGTGACAACAATCAAACAGAAAAACAATTTATTTTATCATGAACTTTTGGGAAAAACCAATACGAAAAATCAAATGCACATAAGTTGTCGGTCCAGAGAATTTCTGTGGCGATTTTCCATCATAATAGGTGTAATATTAATACATGCATCTCTTATTTTTTTGTTTGAAATAGTCGATATCTGAACTTGGTGTTAAAAAAACTTTATCCTTTATATATCCCCAGATGAAAAAATCTAAAAGAGTAAGATCTGGGGATCGAGCTGGCCAGTTAATTGATCCATTGTTTTCAATCCATTTTCTTGCGAATATAGCATCTAAATGTTCCCTTACCAGAGCTGCATTATGGGGAGGAGCACCGTCCTATTGAAAATATTGTATTTCATGGCGGATATTCAATGGCAATTCATCCAAGTAGCCATTGAAATAATTGAATAGAAAATGAAGATACATTTCACTATTCAATTGATTATCGTAGAAGAAAGGGCCAAGGATGTTTGTTCCCACAATTCCCAACCAAACATTTATTCCGAACCTTTCTTGTAAATAAATGCTTATTTGTATTATTTGTTCATATTATTTTTTTTTAAATATTTCCAACTTCCCTATTTCTATATCTTAACCACTTCGCAAATCGTACTCTCCTTCCGTAATCCCTTTCATTGAGGTGATGAACTTTGCGTATCCTGTAGCATTTATATTTATTTGTTCTTTTTAAAAATAGTTCTGGTGGAAGTGTTATTACCTGTTGCATTACGTTGCACTGCTGCCACCTTAGCCACTAAACGCGTTTAGTGAAGGAGACCATACGATACTGTTTGAAGATGTGAATCTACTCGCACCCGTTCATGGATACCAGATTCGGCTTGTACGGGAAGCCATAGAAATACATAAACATAGAGAAAACTACAACAGAAAAGAGGAGGCGATAACCGTCAACCGGATTTGGATTCCCTTACTAAAAGATGCTAAGGTGGCAGCAGTGCAACGCAGCAGGTAATAACACTTTGGCCAATAACAAAGCACCAACTGGAAAGGTGGGCTACCTGTGTCAACGTGAAAACTCACGAACTAGAAATCACGAGTCAACGGTGAACCATCAGGACAAATAGACCTCTGAGGAAGCCAGACACTGTTAGAATACAGCTCCAAACCACGACTGCCTTAAAACCCAAACAAGATCGTAACACTGAAAATCTTGGCCGCGAAGGTCTTAATCAATTTAATGATTTTGTTGTCATCCATTATATGTTTCTATAGATAGACTTCAATGTTTCTTTGAGGCATCCCATATTAATGAGCTATTAACAACAATTTTGTTATTTCAGGTAGCCTTGCAGCCATTTTAGCGTTTGCTTGCCCTTTATCACATTTGATAAAATTGCTGAATACTGCCACCCTGGTGAAGTGCGCTATAGTTTCTCTCCAATTACTTTACAACAGATACAAACCAGAAATCAACTACGACTATTTGGGTAAATATTTTGAAAACTGTTAAATTGTGATTCATATGAAACATTGTAACGTTTTTCACCGTGGGTTGACCAATAATTGAATACACGAAAAATAATCAAACTTAACTCTATTTCACTTTTAATATAACGAACACTTAAACTATTATTCGAGTATCTATGGCCTTACAAAATCGCTCCGCGTACCGCACTGTACCTTCCACTTGACTGTATCGATGAGCGAGTGGATGGCGGTTATTTTTAGCAATCGAAGGCGCTGGAAAATTCCTAGAAATTCCATCAAAGCCGATAGCATTATTCTCGCCATATCTAGTACGGCAGCGAACATCGAACATTCGCACGCTCTCAGCTACGTCACAACTGGTTTATGGCTACCAGTGGCGGCTGGCATCATTTTCCTTAGGGCATAATTTACAAGAATATTTTCAATTCAATTTCATAGTCAAATTGTCAAATTAATGAATAGGTATGTGGAAGTCATCACGTATCAGTCTGATAATTCAAAAAAATTTGAGCATCTATGACGTCCAAGTATAACTTCTCTTAATGAAACCAGAGACCAAGAAGGAAGCATTTATTAGCGTTGTTTCAAACCGCTATAGTCATCAGTAGTGCTAGATTAATCCACAAATGCATTGTTGGAATCAACTATCGTTAAAAAAATCAATGCCACAAAAACTCAAGCATCGGTTTTCTTCAAGAAGATAAATGTCTCGCAACCGGATATAATAATGTCAGGTCAGATATAATAATGTCAGAGATAACCCATATCCGGAATCAATGCGTTATTATACTTGACATTCTTTGTTCAACTCAGTACTCAGTGATACTAATGAACCTCCCAAGCAGCCGTTCAAAAAGTGAAGCACCATAATCATCACTCAACATATTATATCATCACTAGTCTGATTTCTTGGAAGGGGAAGAAGCTGCTTCAGCAAAGGAGGGCGTTGAAAGCAGTTTCACTGGAACTGCTGAATACCTTAACTGAAGAACAAATTTCATTCTTCTGGCTGAATCTACCAGGATTGGTGCATCATCCAAAGCGTCACCAGACAATTGTAAGTCTGAAAAGCCTACTTTGCAGCTACTGTCGTTTAAGTCAGTGTATTCAGAGAGTTGAACTGTTGAAAGACAGTATGGCATCTTAGTTTAGAAGTTAATGGAACAGCAGAGCTGCTGTGCCTACTCCGTCATGCACCAAACAAGGTTTTGAGTGTTCGCCATCTAACCTAGAAAACATTCATCAAATAAAGTAACAGAAAGTCAATAAACTCTTCGTCAGATTCATCAACCCACTCAGTTCGCACCTAACCTAACCACAATCATAGTTTTCTCATTAAAAATGTAGTCAACTCTTAGCATTGAACGGTTCGAAAAATCTGCAGATACAAAGATGTTTCTTCTTTGAACAAACAGAAGCACAAATACAGACCTTTCAATTCCAATATGTGAATACCCAGATGTCAAATATCACACTGCAGCATCAGATCTGTTGCCAATAGCATACAGTTGAATATTAGGCAAGAAACTCCAAACTCACTATTTTCATTTATCGCTATTACCATTACGATGATTTTGTAGTGACATCGATTGCGTGTAACTCATTTATTTTTGTGAAGCTAGATTCTTGTTGGGTGTTCTTTATTTCCCAATAACTTTTTTCTAGTTCACAACACCAACATTCAGTACAGTAAGCTGGGTCAAAATCCCGTGAAACCCTCCATTTCTATTCAGCATATATCAGCTCTGAAGGAGAAGGTGAAGTCTTGGTTCACACCCAAGCCCCAGTACATCCATAGAGTGAGCTCTCCCAGCCACACCACGCGTAAGTTAGTGAGCTCTAAAAACAAGAGAGTTGGTGAGATCCACGAACTTTTCGGTTATATGAGAGTGAGTGGCTTTTTTATTTCAGAAGAAAGAGAATGTCTGCTGATGGACGATTACAACAATAAATCGATTAATATCGATCTAGCTGAAGACAGTGTCTCTGAAAACGGTGATGATTTGGTTATTTGCAGCGAAGATGAGGACTCTGGCAGTTCGACTGATATAGATTTAGTTGTTGAAGAATATAAGGAGGGGCTTAAGGTAAGACTGTTGATTAGTTGGGAAAATGCTTACCGTCACATCTGGAGTAATTTTTGATGATACTGAGTGAACACATTATTAGTTTTATTATTGAAATATCTTTGGGAGAAAAGATCAACCAACTTCGAGACTTAACATTTCGGAAAAGTAATTTACTATTCGTTATTTATTATGTCAGAACGCATCTGTTATTTTTTCAGGTAGCGACTGTTGGAAAATTTCATGAAAATCGAAGATCAACGAGACTGACTTCTACAGTGGCATCCTTGTGTTTGATTTTGGTTGTAGGATCCTCTGTTGCAATGGCATTGTATGTAATGAGGATCATCAATATATTATGGCCTAGTATTTTAGGTGAGTAAATCCAATGATTTCTAATTTCGCTAAGAAATTTCGGTTTCAGTAGTTTGAAGACCATTTTGTAAAATGGGATTGTTGATACCAAAGAGATAACTTCTTAATGGTTGAATGGTTGAACCACTCATTATTGTCTCAAACAAATTATTTCAACATATTGTTGCAATCTGAAATTCTATTGCGAAGCATCACGCACAACGCACACGCACACTGGGAGACATCTCCTTTATATTGGCAGGTGTTGGCCAAGATTCGCTGAACACACACTCTCTTATTGACGATAACTCCGGACACTCGCTTAAGACATGCCTGACAGTTTCATCTTTCTGTTCAAACATCCTGCATAGAGGTGTGTTCACTAGCCCCACAATATGGAGGTGTTTCCTTAGTTGACAGTGGCCAGTCAGAAATCCTACTGTTAAGCGTAGGTTTTTCCTGGTCATTGCCAGACAGTTTTTCGGTGCCAGCTTCACATGGTCGCCCAGGGTGATCATGGCAATATTGCATCTTTTGATTTCATCCCATGTCTTTAAGGATTGAGCACTCCTGTCGTGCCCTTTAACCCACTTCAGCTCTCTCAAATGCATATTGAATATTGAAGAAATTCTTTCAATGTATTATGCACTGGTACAATCCCACCTAAGATGCTAGAACACACTCAGAAAACTTGAAACGATTTTCAATCTAGACACATGACCACGCTCGTTCACTCTTTTCAAATATACAAAGAAGTCTACAAAGCTCCCATGTTACACATGATGACACGAAAACCACTTAATCTAACTCGCCATTCTACGAAAACATAAATCCATGGGACAAAGAACTATACGAACAATATTTGTCAAACATTCACCAACTACTCTCATAGAGAACATAAGGAAATTGTATTTCAAAAGAAAACTGGTCACTCGATAATAACCAATCTTTTATGAGCTAGAAGGAAACTACCAACTTCTTCATTTTTTTTTGTATAATAATCAGTAGCAGACTTCAGATAACTGTCGTTACTGGGTATAGGACACCTCCTGTATAATGGATATGGCTGACATATTCTAATTCTTATCAAGGAACAATAGCTACTTCTTAACATATATCAGACTTTTTCTGATTTGGCCGTTACAGTTACCCGAAGAGTTGATAACTGCCAAATCCATAACCCACCACCCACTTTTGAAAAATAATCGTTGATAAAAATGTTCAATTCACTTTCAGGTTTGGTATCAGCAACTCTTATTATAACAGTATTACCACAAAACTCTTCAGACAAATCAAGAGCGTCATTTCTGCCGTCTATTATTTTTCCACTGTTCAATGTCATATCTATAGGAATGAACATTATACTTGCCTCTACAGTTCTGCTGGATATTTGGCAAGGCATAGTGTTCTGGACTCTAGCAGGTAAAAAAAACCTGAATTTATATCTATGACTGTGATGTACTGAATAGAATTCGAATCAGTTTTTGTAGAAAAAAAATCCATATGATGAAATATGTTCTTCTATTCACCAGCTCTCGCACCCCTACGAACAACAACCCTCAGAAGTCGAAACTTGTGGGTGCTAAGGATTAACGAGGTCTTACCTTTTAACGTGTGATTACTAACAAGTTGATACGTATCAGTAATATATATGATAAAATAAATGAATACATTGCACCTACCCTAAAATTTGATCACACCAACATACAGAACTGATGTTTAGCTATTCATTAATTATCAAAGACAGGACTCCATCTATTGAAGTACCAATAGAATGATTATAATGCTGCTCCACGAAGCAACTTTATTCTTCACAGTTATATTTTCTTGGGTTTTCTGTTTTTTTTGTACTCACTTATATGTTCATTTCATATTCGCTGAATTACTCTTAACCAGATGAAAATTCTGTATAATGTTCAACGAGGCAAACCATTTTTGGAGTAATGAATACATACAGAAAATAATAATAGCATGCATAAATGAATATAGTAACGCAGTGGTGCTTGCCATTGAGGTTTTTTCATGCACTCACATCTTCTTTCTTGAATACATCTTCAAGATACTCATAAAACTTCTTCATATTCATAAAAAAAGAAGGAAAGCAATTATTTCCAGAATAGATTGGAGCTGAAGAGGCACGTCTCTTATTCCGAAACACTGGATATACATCATTGAGGATGAATGCTTTCTATGTGAGTGCTTTTATATACTATATTGTGTAGCAATCCTGTTATTGGATAGAAAAAAGTGATTTTGTATAATTCAGTGTTTCGAAAGCATTTTTTCTTTTGTGTGATTCAATCATCATATGAAAGTAGTTGTTTCGAGAGGTTTTTTTCTTCCAGTTTGTGTCTGGAAGTTACGTTTATCTGAAGAGTTTATTCGAGAATTTATTGTTCTCTTCCTTTCTTTTGAAAATTTCCAGAATCGTAGAATATTTCATAACTTCTGTAACTGTAGAGTAGGGAGGGTGAGTGTAGGCCCACAGCACTTAGGCCACATGTGACCCATTGTTCATCCTCCAGAGGAGTTGTCCTCCTAGGTCATCGTCCATCCTGTCCTTTCCAGGAAGGTGGACAGGTCACTAGGAAACTTCTTTTTTATATTGGCAGGTGTAGGCCAAGACTCGCCGAACACACACTCTTTCATTGACGATAACTCCGTACACTCGCATAGGACATGTCTGACAGTTTCATCATCCTGTTCACACATCCTGCATAGAGGTGTGTCTACTAGCCCCTTAATATGGAGGTGTTTCGTCAGTTGACAGTAGTCAGTCAGAAATCCTACTGTCGAGCGTATGTTTTTCCTAGTCACCGCCAGATATTACTTCGTCGCCAGCTTCCCAGGGTCGCCCAGGGTGATCCTGGCAAAATTGCATTCTTTGATTTCATCCCATCTCTTTAGGGATTGAGCATAGGTGTAAGGTTCGCAGTTGTCAAAGTCATCAGACCGTAGGTGCCACTGGTTCCTAAAATTCTTAGTCCAGCCGCTTCCTTGGCTAAAGAGTCAGCAATGCGATTACCTATACTCCTGTCGTGTCCTTCAACCTACCTCAGGATAATGTTATTATCTGCCGACGTGTTGGTTGAACCTTGGTGGCACTTTGCTACTAGCTCTGAGGTAACACATTGTCTGTTCAAGGCTAAGAGGGCTTGTCTGCTATCAGTGCAGATTGAGATACCAGCCAGTTCTATTTGAACCACCCTGGTAGTTTTTCCATTTCCTATTCGATCCTTAGGCTTAGTGATCTGCAGTACACTCCACATCCTGAGCCTTCTTCGGTTTTTGAGTCGTCTGTATATATGCGTATTGCATTTGTAGCATCTGACTCTGTGTTCTGTTTTATTTGTATTTTGTAGGGTTTATTGAACACAAACCTGGGTTCAATTGCATCACTGGTTGCCTGCAGCAGAGGTTGCGCAATGAGCGCTTCTCATCATAGGCTCAGCCTCAATTGACCCATTCCCACTTCAAGGTTTACACCAACCGTGCGCAATCGTAACACGGCCATTAACGCAACTTCCTCAACGTACAGGTCCAGAGGGGTCAGACCAGATTTCGTAACTTTCTAACGCATTAGTAACGCTTGAGAAAGTTATTGTATAGCGAAACACATGTCGCGGTTTTTATAAAAGTCTTTGAAATCGTCACAAAGGTGTTTGAAAAATATGGAAGTCAGTATATTCGGCCGATTGTCACATTGATTCAGTTCATCAACTTATTTGGTTCAGGCTGATTTTAGAGAATCCGAAGCAAATTCTACTCAAATGCAATATTCAGTAAACTCACAACTCAAACATCGAAAATATATAATACAAATCCCTCATTTTGCTACAAGCATTTATTGGTCATTTCAAGTGCTTCAGTTTGACATAATCGTTTTCTAGTGCAATATTTTGTGCTCACTGGACGCGTGAAGAATTTTCCGTCAATGAGTCCTAGAAAACAAGTATCTGGAGATGTTAAGTCTAATGAACAAGAAAGCAATAGGTAGGAGTCTTCATTGGTCGACTTGAAACATTCTTTCTAGAATTCTTCCGAAGCTACCTATATATTATGAGGTAACCTCCTGATACTAAATATTGTTCTGAATTCAAATTTACTCATTTAAAATAATGGCACTTGCGACAAAGTTGATTTGACGCTCTTTATCTAAAGAGCTAAAAAAGCTATACACTTCAAAAAATATATATCAGGAGTATTAATTTTTTCCGTAGAGGAATGATTATTCAAAGCAAAATAATGAATTTAATGTCAATTTAAAATATGTTCAATATAGGATAAATGAAATAACCGGTTTTGGTTTGTTTAGACTGTTATGGTCTAACGCAACAGTTACCATTTTCAAGTAACTCTAACAAACCAAAACCAGGTCATAACAAATAATACTTAGTAGAAATTAGACAAAAGTAATTTTCTTCATACTATATTCAATATGAATTTCTACAAAATAAACAAGTCATCAATCAAGCAAGTTAAATTATGTTTATTGAAAACCGAATTCTTGGTATTCTTGTTGAATACTCTTCGTGAGTAAAACAATAGCAAAATCAATACTCGTGACCGCTCTGGATTGAATGATTCCGTACAGTACGTCTTGTGTTTGTAAATCTTTTGTTGGAAAAATCCTCACTTGTTCACATTGTAGTGAATGTTCAAGAGGTAGCGAAAACTTATGTGAATTTCTGGAACTTCATCTAGCTTTTCCTAATATGACTAATAACCAGTCCGTGCAAAGCTTATTGTTAAATCATCTGAAAATAGAATTTTTAACAGACTGTATTGCCAAACATGCGCCAAACTAACTGACTGTTATCAGGAAACAAGTATAGCTGAGGCACCAGTCAATCTAATAATAACACTGATGATCTTCAAACAAGACTCAACCTCTGACGGAAGCAAGAAACTCTTTGGAATAAATGAACATTTCAATCTAGCAAATCACTATTATAATATCCATGCAGTAATTGTTCACTGTGGTTCTGGCGTTGAATTTGGTCATTATTACGCCTTGGTCAAAGACGAAACGGACTGGTTTAAGTTTGACGATAGTCGTGTCACGAAGTGTTCTGGCGACACATTGAATCTATCGGAGCCTCTGGAGACACCCTACATTTTGTTTTATAAGAGAGTGGACATTGGTAGATCAAGATATTCAGATGATGTGGTGCTGCAGGTTTCTCCGGGTTTTCCTGCAGCTGAAAAAGCAAATGCGCCACTGGAATCAACGAAGTCGCTCTGGTGCCCAATTAATTTTTATTGTTGTTTTTATTTTTATCGTTGTACTATGTTCATTTAACATATGTTCAATCACAAAATTGATAAAAGTAAAATGTTGGGAAATTCTTCACCAAATTCACCTAATCATCAAAAAAAAATTTGGTGTTATAACTGTTTCAAAATGATTGCAATGAATAGTTATCATTGATACGTCATACGAAAATTTCAAAGCATAGAATCAGGTAACTTTTCATTACTTCTGGGATTTGTACATAAAAACATCATCTTCAGATAAAATTTTGAAAAAACGTTTGAATATGTACTAAAAATCGTCATTATATACGTAAACCTTCTGAATGAATTCATATCTCGATTGAAAAATGAATTCAAAGAGTGTTGAATGTACAGGGTGCTCCATTTGAAATAAGAGAGTTGCTGCTGACTTCCGAAATAATCGGAGGTGAAAAAATGAATATCTTTAGATATCTCATGCATATTTGTTCAATTTGCAGGACTTCTTTTATTTTGGAGATGTGATTGCTGTACCTGTGACGGTCTAATAAGAGATGCCAAAGAGCAAGATCGAATAAATATAATCCAAAATTCAGGAATAGAATACTCCCCAGAGTACAACCACAAAGAGAACATTGTAGACACCGTCTACATAACCAGATGACACAACGACTTCATGGATGACGAAACGTTGGTTACAGATTCCGAGGAAGATATTTAACAACGAGTGTCTGGGCACTAATGAGCATGAATCAAATGTGATGTATTATACAACGTAGATTGAATTTTGAAAGTTTAATGAATTGATGCGGAATGTCTATATCTATCTTTATGAAATAAATTTGCTTTATTTTTAATTCGAGTTTTATTCGAAACCTTGAGAAATAATGGGGCTGAAGTTTCCAATGCAGGATGCGAGTTAACTGTAAAAACAGTTATGAAAAATTCAGTTTTGTTTTCTCTTATTCTGAAGAAGGAGGCAGATTTTTGTTTCTGAAACATTGAGATAAGTATCTGTATAGTTTGATATTATTATTCATTCATTAATTTTTTATCTAAATTTTTGATTATTGAATAAGCTAGTGGTGAATATAACATTTTTCTCCATGAAAAATATGTTGGATTCACGCAGTGGGTTATAGGATAAATGAAAAAGTTTTTCCTTTCTATACCATTACAATTTTCATGTTTTTTATTGTTTGTTTGTTTGTTCGTTTCAATCACATTTATTACTTGAAGGGGGTCACCCCTTCCTGTTGACCGATTGATCTGATATTTGGTACACACATTTAGTTTTAATGACAAACAAATTCTGTATCATCGTAAATCCAAGATGGCTCCAACTACAAAATGGCGGATTACTTATTTTCTTCACAACTACCTCGATATGGGTATCAAATGACTGATAGAATTGTAGTACACTTTGGAAAAGAGGCAAATTTAAGATGGCCGCAGATACAAAATGGCGAATTACGTATTATTTCACAACTACCTGAATATAAATTTCATTAGTTCGGACTTTCATTGTCTAATATAATATAAAATTATTTGAAATATCGGAAACAACAAATGGACAAATGGACAAATGGAGAAATGGTAAATGTTCACACATAAAAAACGGTTAAAAACTGGTAAGAATAGCTTCCGATTCGGCTGAAATTTTATTAGCTTTTTACTGGACTCAACAATAATACACATGCAAAACATTATTGAAATATTTTCAATATAAATGAGTGTTTACCTTTCTTTGGCACTTAGTATGTTATTATAACTCAACAACTTTCTTGAGAAAAACTCAAGTGTTTTTGAATACCGTAGATCATAAATTTTGCTGTAAATGAAGGTGAATGTAAGATTGAGATTCCACGTTAGCAAAGTTGAGTTTATTTTTTTTGTCATAAATAAATTGAAATTATATCATATTCTACATTATAAATATGGCCATACATATGATTTATCACAATGAAATCACACAATAAGTACATTGCACTATTCGAAACTGATTAAGTTCTACTGATTCCTCCGCTATCTCTATTAGATATGTCTCAAGTTATGCCAAAAAAGGAACCACATGAAATGAAATCTACGACTTCCTTCTTCATCTGGACGGTACTGCTACCACATGGATACTGACTGGAGTTTAACTGAAGGGCTACTGAACCTGAAATCATATAAAAAGCAGGATGATAAAATAAGTGTCTTTGTGAAAAGGAAAAAGCCATTCAACAGAAGTATACAATAGTTTAGGGGAAGAACCCACTACCACTTCAATCATGAGATAGTAATCTTCCACAATTATTAGACAAATTTTTATCAGTAACAAAATGAAAAGGATGGTGCTGAAGAGGCAACTATCTCATTCCGAAACATCAGCTGTCCGCCATTGAGGGTGACAGTGTTTCATGTAAGTGAAGTTTTATTTCTTTCACAAACTATATTGTGTAGGAATCCTGTGAATGATATCTGATTCAAATCCATAACGAATATTGGGATATGAGAAAATACAGAAAATTTTAAAGAAAATTGGTAATAAGAAATTCACAAGAAAAGTATATCAATTGATTTGAAAAGATGTTAATATAATGGACAGAAGATGTGGAGAGAGACATATTCAAAAACAGACCTCAAACAATACTTAGGTACCAAACGAATGGAGGTAATGACTATGTGAACCATTCATTGAAAAATCTAAAACTGGGATGAATTATTCTCAGTAGGAAGAAAAAGGCAATTTTGTAATAAATCCGTACGAAGGATCACCAGGATATATTTTGAACCTGCTGCTATTCAGTCTATAATACCAGCAACATACTTATGAAGGGTAGAGAGCACTTTTTTCAGATGATTCATAACTCTTCAACTCATTTTCACACGAACAGTTAAATGTGACATGAGATATGTTGACTGGAGAATTGAACTCATTCATAACATGATCTGAGAAAAAAATTAAATGTTATTGTATAAGATCTTACGGAAAAGAGAGCATTGAATCATTCGTAAGTATTCATATCAATAACATCCCTGTTGAATAGTAAATGAAGAAAAAATGTCAGTGCATCAAAGAGTTCGAAAATGGAATGTCACACGATTTGAACGATTGATAGGAATGGGCTTGTTTCATGCTATGGAAAACGATACTGATTTGCTTATAGACTGATCGAGTTAGGGGTATATTATACTTATCAAGCCTAATCGGTCGCAAGATCTCTTTATATGTGAAGAAAAAAGAACGATTCGAAAAGCAAGATTTCAAATTGGCCGCGTGTCTGTTGACGAATAAAATTGATCGTATCTAGAGCGGAGTTGCCAAGTGTATTGGTTTTTAATATCCAATCACAAATCTGATGATCCAATTTGACAGTCATTTTTGTTGTTATTGTTGTCAACTCGGTGTGAAAACAACTGTTACAGTTATCCAATCGAAGAACTTTTTTTTGTGAAAGGTTAGTCTCGGCGGCTGCCTATTTTGCTGCATATTCCGTATCATCAATTTACATTCCTAAAAATATTTTTTCAGGTTATTTTTGGATTGAATTTTACCGAGCTAAAATCAAAATCAAATCAAAACTTTCTATCCTTCGATAAAATACAAAGTCTGAAATGAATGTCATATAAATAAAAGGGACCTACTAAATATACCACCTACCGTTTCAATTTTTCATTCTTCATTTCGGTACCAAAGAATTGCAAATTTTTCAATTAAAATTCATCGATCACTTCAAAATCGACTCTTGGTAAGTTGTCGGAGTCAGCTTTAACAAAACTAGGCTCAACATTAATTTCGAAATTATTTTAACAAAAATACGAAATTATGTGTAGAAACCATTAACATTAGAAAGAGCTAATTTTCGCATATACTACAGAGGGCGCTGGCTGACTGGATGACAATATGGCTAATATACCAGAAACTTCGAATTTCTTATTTTTGGTGGCATGAATGCATAATTGATTTATTTTATTAAGGTTCATAAACATTCGAATACCACTTGAAAATACAGCTCGTTAAATTCTATTCAGAATCATATTTAGATATAACTTGTACTCTATCAGTTATCAAGGTAAATATTAGTGTCCATTTTTATGCTTGATTTGTGAATTCGAGCGATCTTATTATTGTATATTTATTTGTTTGCTGGCTTCATTCCTAACAAAAATGAATGAATAATCACAGGAAATTTCAATTGATTGTTCACCTAAAATGGAGTACCCATATCACAATTTATTGGTTTATTCGGCATTAAAAATGTATGTCATATCGGATCCATTCTGCTTGTTTTTGCAACATTGAGTTTCAACTTTTTCCAAGCTGACAGCTGGCGTAGAAACAATTCGTTTTTTAATCAAGTTTAGTTCGTGTGTGTTTTAAAAGTGTTTTAGAGATATATTTGAATATTAATATGGTGCACTCTTGTGCTGATTTCAATTGTGCGGAAAGGCACAAGAAAACAGAAACGGCATTGGTTTATAGACGAGTTTAGGTTTCCAAAAGATAAAATGATGAGGAAAAAAATGGGTGAGAGTATAGAAAAGAAAGAACTACAATCCTTCTACTCTTCCGAGACTTTATAGAAATCGTTTAAAAAGTGACTATAAATGAAAGGGGGACGAAAATATTGAATTTGATGACACAGTTTTTTATTTCAACTTCAAGTATTCTCCACAGAAAGTATTATCTGGAGTTAATACTGTAGCTGAAAGTATGATAGATTTTATTTCATTGAACTTTATCATATGATTAATTGTATTACCTCAGAAGCTTTTGTTGGATCAGTTCGAATACAATCAATTCTGTCTATAATTAACCTCATTCAACCTTCCTCTCAAGTTTTGGAGGATTCAACAGATTACCCAAGCGAGCCTATAATGCTTGAATTTAGTAGCAAAATTAGGAAGAGGTATGTATGTGTGAGTCTTTTTTTTATAATAAATTGCGGCTGTATAGATTGAGGATAGTAGAATAAATTGAATATTTGGAATATTTCTTTAATCCAGTTTGCTATATTTTTTAATTTTCAAAACTGTATGTTATCAAATAATGCATAAAATCATAGTTTAGGTAAATACTTTGTGTACTGATTTTAGATATATCACTTATTTCCAAACATGATTTTTCAAGTACATTTTATTCCATTGGAAAATTTTCCATTAATTCAAACGTTAACGGGTTTCATATACACTTCCATAATTCAATTGATGATTATAAGCTTCGTAAATTTTACGAATCGGCAATGTTGGTTATTCCTATTCTTCCTATTGGTCAATCGAACAAGAAGTGGGAATAGGGCCGTGACGTCACTGCCCTACCACATTCGATTCTCAATAATTAATTACGGAAAAACTACGGTACGGTACAAAGTGCAATGTTTTTCCATTTGAAATTTTTATCAACTAAAAATCATGAAACAAGCCCATTGTCTCATTTCGAGGTATGTTCTCCTTTGATTTCGCAATCAAAACGATCCTTTTTTATTGGTGTTGTCACCTGTGATGGAAGGTGGATCCTCTACGACAAGAGGAGACGTCAGGACAATAGTTGGACAACGATGAATCACCCAGGCACTTTCCAAACACATCAAATAAGACCATGGTTACTGTATGGTGGTCTGCGGCCGGTGTGATTCTGCATTACTTTCCACAACTGGGCCAAACCATCACAACAGTCATACTGTGGAGTAATCGATGAAATATACTACCAATTGCGTCAGCAGCCACCACTGGTCAACAAAAGAGGTCCGATCCTGCTCTACGACAACTCTCGTGCCCACGTTTTTAAAATCACCGTCCGAAAATTGAACGAATTGACCCCTCCTGACCCCTCGTCAACCGACCACCATCTTATCAAGTACTTCGATAACTTTCTCACCGGTAGAACCTTCGCCCAGTCTACAACGGTCTTCGACTTCATCGAATCCCGAATAGTCATTTTCCATGCTGATGCAATGATTCGACTTGCGTTACATTAGATTGATTAGAGTAAGTATTCACTGACATATTACAGTTCAAAGTAAAAGAATATCTACCGTGATCCATCCTTGTGAACTGGTGTCACATCTCTGGAAAACGAAGACCTGATAGATTCTGGCGATGGCGATCTTGAGAATTTATGGTTGTTGTTCTCCTTGTATGGATATCTCCATGGACTGGGTTCCAAATGAAACTGTTGGTTTTTCATCACTTGGGGACTATGTGTAGAATCTGGTTCATCTTGGCAGCTGCTAGAATTCAGTCTTCTGGAAATAAGAAGTATAGAGGTTTGTCAAAAATGTGCAGTTTTTTATTAGAAATAACGAAACTACACCCACAACAGAAATAGCATGTGACATAATATAATATTAATTATAATAATGAGTTTATTCACATTAGAATCTTCACAATTATGGCATGAAAAAACTTTGGGTCATTTGCAAATTAACGGAAAAAACCCATTTAGGACCAAATGGTTGCGCATGGGTCATTGTTTCTTGTCTGCTGTACAGATTTTTTTCCAAAGAAATAATTACATTTATCATTTAAGTAAAACATTAATTTGAAGATTTAAAATAATCACGAAATTTGAAAATATTCTTACAAACACTTACATAGTAGTAACACATATAATTACAGAGAAGAATACAAAAAAAATAGACAGCATTCAGTATTTAATTTTCGACAAGTGAATGTATCTCTTCATCAGTTCGGGGGAGTTTATACGGTGGATGTAGAATTTGTATATATCTGGTAATTAATTGTACATTCTAACGCCAAGGTAAGTATATGATTTTTGTCCTATTTGTTACCTGGCGAGATTTGTTTTCCAACTTCCCCTGATGTATTACGAGTATTGTATGTATGCTCGTTTTCCTGGAGTGTTTGTTTGTTTTTATAAGTATAGCTTAAACACATTGTTTCTTCAAACAAGTCCTTGGAAGAATATGTATATACTTTACTATAAATTATTTTGAGAATTCGTTTTTGTAGAACATCTAATTTTTTCAAGTGTACTCTTGCTACTGAGCCCCAAGACAAAATAGCGTGATTCTGCCAGTGCATGATATTATATTTTGAGGTGAGTAATATCTAATATGTTTTTTTAGAAATTTGAATTTGTAAAACAATGGTCGGATATTTCTTGTGACTTCGTTTATGTGAGTATTCTATCGCATATGTGAATCAATTGTTACTCCTAGGTATTTAATGTCATACTTAGTGTGTATTTGGATTTTTTGAGTGTTTTTAATCACATCTAGTTTATGGTAATATGACAGTTTGCTTCTATAATTGGTAAACAGAACAAAATTGTTATTTACGAAGTTGACTGTGAGTTTTTCATGTTGAAACTAATCAAATATATTGATAGGATCTTTATCTGTTACCTTCTTTAGATCATCCCACGTTTCCGCGGTATATAAAATGGCTGTATCGTCAGCAAAGCTTATTATTTTCCCATTTGTTTCTAATGAGAATATATCGTTGATATATTGGTATTCTCCGGCAGGTAATTTCTCATTGAATGCAAAGCAAATCTAATATAAAAAAGTCGCATGAACTGAAATCTAACCTTGCGAAAAACTAAGTTATATTCGGAACTACCAGATCTGTACAACATATAAGAGCAAAATACAAACAGGAGCTGAAGCCAGCAGATCATGAACAACGCAGTGCTTTCAGCAATTGGAATCTACACATCGGGAAATACTTTCTCAAAATATCACATTTATTCACGAGGCTAATTTCGACTTGAACAATTACGGAAATAAGAAAAATTATCACATCTGGGACAATGAAAATAATAGGCAGATTCACGAAAAGCCAATGCATCCTCATCATAGGACAGTTTGGTGTGGTATCATTGGTCAATATTTTTTCAATAAAGGCAAACAAGCTGTTACAGTAAACGGAGACGATACCGAACGATTATTGGTTTTTTTCATGGGATGAGATAATGGCCATGGATGTAGAGACTATGAGGTTGCAAACAAGATGGTGAGACACCATGTGGACCATGGTGAGACGCCATGTGGAAAGCAAAGCTTACGAAAACAATACCCTAACAATTCAATAACTGATTCAATGAATCTCACCAATAATTCGTGACACAAATGTGTTAATAAGTAATAAAAAATTTCAACTGAAGAATTTTGTGCTGCTGGAGAAGTCGCACTGATCATTTGGCAGATGTATCCAACATATAATTGTACACTGTCTAGCTGAGCACTGCCATAAATAAATTTCAAGTATGCTGTAAAGACAATTTCGCTTTCGATACCAACATCGAAAACCTCTTAAGGAAGACACATTAGATGCGATTCAATGAGTAAAGAAACAGTCCCCGTTGGTAAATGTTCGATGATGATATATTGCTTTCGGGATATAAACTCATTTGAGTTTTATCGTACATTTCTTATGAAATCAAAGCTGAGGATCAACAACAGACTTCCAGTATAAGATATTAATGTGATTTTTTTTCAGGCAATGATGTTAGGGTTGGAAATCACTGTTGGTTATATTATTAGCCTGCTGAATGTCACTTAGTTTGGAAGAATAATAGCAGGTATAATTACGCACACACGCTACATTGTCATATAACTGACCTATTTGGTAACTCATTGTCGATTTTGATTTGTTCCTCACGATTCTTGAAATGATATAGGAACTCTGATGCTGGTGAAAGTTATCAGTTTATGAATATTATTTGTGAGATTTGAATTATTTATTTTCATTTATGAAGTAGAAAACCTTCGATTTATTTTGTTGGAATAACTTGACTATTTTATTCCATATATACTCTGTAATAATAGCATTTCCTGTAACTGGGTACTCCTGTTGGAAATAAATCGCTTTTTTTATGCACAGAAAAATAATAATTTACTCTCAATTACTACATGGGCTGAAAAGTCTCGGGCCTAACACATAGAGGGCGCTAATCTTATTGCATTCACCGACTTTTTAGTTGATACTAACCTTCAAATGGAAGTTGTTGAAGTTCATTCTACTCATAAGTTTGTGGGTTATTGTGCTTAGAGCCACACTACTTTTGTTATTTTCAAAACAATGGATCAAAAACAATTTCGTGTTTTGATTTCACACTGCTTTTCGATTGGAAAAATACCATTCAAAGAAACCAGAAGCGAAGCAATGACTTGAAAAAAGTTTTAAGGATTCCGCTCCATCAGAAACAATAATTGAACGTGGTCGTAGAGACACGTATGATGCAGAACGCAGTGGACACCCAAATCAGGTAGTAACATCAGGAAACGAAGAAAATCCACAAAATCATATTTCATGGGCATTTGAAGGTTAGGTTAGGTCCAAAGTAAATGGGTCTATTCGACCCTCCACCGTAAACCGCAAGGATTTATTCTGGCTCAAACCTATTCACACTCGGCGACATAAACCCAGCTCAACAAATCCGATTAGTTCGTATGATAAATGGTCTTTCAGGTCAGCTCTGCCTAACTCGAAAAACCTGATTCGATCTCCAGCCAGGCAGGCGCATAGTATGTGCTCCGATGTTTCATCATTTTCCAAACAGAGGCGACACACACTGTCTTCCGAAAGTTCAAGGTTTGTTAGACTTCGTAGTTCATCCTTACTGTAGTCCAACAACTGTTTGGTATCAAGCTTCGAAGAGTGAATAAACGCCTTGGAGTGAGCCAATCCTGGAAGATTCTGCCAGGAGTCCATAAATCTTCTTGCCATCCAAGTGTTCAATCTTTGTTCGGCAAAGCCTGAAGCGATGCCAATAGCAGGTTCTGGTCTGATGAAGCTACTTGCAACACTCTCCTTCGCAAGGGAGTCAGCAGCCTCATTGCCTTCCAGGCCAGTATGGCCAGGAATTCAGACCAGAGAATATTTTTATTGACTTGTGTACAAGGTTGGTTTCTTCCAATCTCTCCGCACACAATTCAATAGCGTAAATTTCCACTTGAAATACAGTCGCATAGGTTCTTAGGCAGGTTGATATCTCTATTCTGGGTCTGCGACTAAAAACACCTGCACCAGAACCTGGAGGTGTTTTTGATCCTTCTGTGAACCAACAACTATCTGCTCCTGATATTTCCTTCTCCCGGAGGATCCAGTCATCTCTATTATATTATGAGAAAACTCTGTACGAAGTGGGTGCCGCGCGAGCTCACTGTTAAGCGAAAACAAAAACGTCTTGATGATTCTGAGCAGTTTTTAGCCATGTTCAAAGATAATAAACAGGAATTTTGACGTTGATATGTGACAATGGATGAAACATGGATCCATCACTTCACTCCGGAATCAAAACGATCATCTGATTGGAGATCAACTGGTGAATCTCGTCCAAAGCGCCCGAAAGCGCAGCAATCGACTGGAGCGTTATTGGAGAGTTTGAGGCCGAATTTGCAAAGAAATGACCGCATATGGTGAAGAAAAAATTTTTGATTCATCGATATAATGTACCGTGTCACAAGTCAATCAGAACAATAGCAAAACTATATGAATTGAACTTTGAATTGCTCCCCCATCCATCATATTCACAATATTTGGCCAGCGACTACTGTCTGTTCGCAGACCTCCAAAATATGCTCATCGGTAAGAAATTCCGCTCGAAGGAAAAGGTTATTGCTGAAACTGAGGCCTATTTAAGGCAAAAAATAAATCTTTCTACAAAAGTTGTAGGTATTGACATGTTTTTTTTGTACCTTGGGAGCTGTCTGACTTGTCCATTTAGTCCAAGTCTCCAGAAAACACTGCAGCCTCTTGGGCTTATTGCGTTCATTCTCCCATCTTCTCATGACACCCATTCCATCAGTCTCGTTCCCTGTACTAGTTTGTACAGGTTCCTTGTTGGATGTTCGTCATATTCTTCTGGGCGTAGTTTTGTACGTCCATATATTGCCTGCCTCCTGTGATTCAGTGCCTCACATTCGCATAAGATGTATACAGCTGTTTCTGTCCCTTCGTTGCATAATCTGCAGCTGAGGTCTCCGTTGTACAACCCAATTTTATTCAGGTGTCCTCTAAGCGGACAATGACCGGTTAGTAACCCTGTAATTATTCTGAGCCGATCCCTACTATATTGAAATTGTTCCAGTACTCTGTGTGCTTCTTATTGGTCCATGTCCTAATCTGGTTTCGTACCAATGATTTTGGTACCCCCAGAGCTGGTTCAGGACTATCAGCTTAATTATTACCTGTGATTCCTAAATGCCCTGGCACCCAGTACAAAATAGATTTGTTCCTGTTTGCAAGTTCATTCAGTTCTTCATGGCATTCCCAGACCAGTTTTAATGTCACCTTCGGGTTTGTCAGAGCCCCTAGTGCACTCTTGCTTTCTGTAAAAATATTGATCCGCTCATTTCTTTGAGGTCTCAATTTGATGAGCCTTACACACTGCAAGATAGCATACACTTCCGCCTGAAAGATGGATGTGTATAGTCCTAGCGGGCACGCTGTAGTTTAGATTTATATCCGCTCGGTATATATCCGCCCGTTCCATGTTTGGTCTTTCTTCGCTATTGACATGTTACAGCGGCGCTGAAATTATTGTGTGGCTCTTGATGGACATTGCGTTGATGAATATTGCTAATTTTGAACAAAAAAACTGTTTTCTTTCTTGGGTCCGGGACTTTTCAGCCCATGTGTTATAATAATTTGATTTTCCTGACAGTGTAGACTGTGTTAATGTGTCTATGTGCATTAATTTGCTAATATGTTTATACTTATTAAATTATAAAATATTGATATATAAATTATATTTATTTCATTATATATCGTAATTTTGTATCATTCTATGTATTGATATTCTGAAATGAATATTATTATTATCTATTATTATCTCACTTAGAACATGTTTGAGTGCTTCCATTTTCTATATATTCCCTCTGACGATTTTCAAATGTAACACACGGTATACGTGGAAGAATCTTTCGAAGAATAAAACGATTACCTTAATATTTTCGAACTGAAAGACCCTGAAGGGTCCTCTAGTTTGCTTCCATCACTGGTTTTCTTCTTCTGGTAGCGCTTTCCCCGGCTGTCTTCTATTATGATATGCCTATCGTAAGGTGTATCATAATCGACCTCTAGGATGGTTGAAAAACTGTGAGGATAAATTATCTCAACACCAGTTATTATGACCCCAGCAAAAAGGCAAATTCCACCTGAAAGAAAAAACATTAAAAACATTGTATCAAAATGAAGGCCGTTTTTTAGTTGATCCCACTATCTCGGAAACGGTAAGACCTACAAGGTTGATTGAATTAGACAAACATGAACAATGTACCCACGTCGAACCGCCCGGTCGGTAGTCGGGCGGTTCGACGTGTTCATTCAGTCAATCGGCCGATGTATGAGTCGATGGTTCAAGCCCCAGGCTGAAACTCCTCGATTTTCACTCGCTATCGTCCAACCCGTGTTAGGAATCACACGTCAAAAGGTAAGACCTCGTTAATCCTTAGCACGCACGAGTTTCGACTTCTGAGGGTTGTCGTTCGTAAAGGTGCGATAGCTGGTTAACAGAAAAACCATATTTTTAAAAACATATTTTGAAGAAATAGATCGGAAATATCATTAGTTGTTTTTGAAATATTCGCCTAAAACTAAAATTTTCAAATTTCGGTTTTTGGGTCTACCGCCTCCAATTCGAATGATATTGAAAAAAGCAAAGAAGTACTGTTTCATATTCATTATAATCTGATGTGAAACAAATTGCAATGCGACGTTTCGTTCATCAGATTTCATCATCAACTTTTTAAATGCACTTTTAGTTTTTTCATCAATTTCTGTAGCCACTGTAATAAGAAATTCAGCTATGTATTACAGTACATATATTTCCCGGCGTTTGTCTCTGAGAAAGCATCATTAAGATTTGTGTCGTCTCAAAAAGGTAAGAACCAATATCTTATTGAAAATCTGCATCTAACGGTGAACGCTCATGCATTCCAAGGTTTTGTATAGATATGGACTAACTGTTTGAAAGCCAATTTTTATGGAATATAAATGTTTGTTTCGGCTGTTTTCAGACAAGTGAAAATAGTGAAAATTTATGAGAGTACTGAAATGAATTGACTTGTTTAACGTGAGGCATGAATTGACAGAATATGTATTGTCAAATTCACTGTTTAGTATTGATAAAATGATATTTATTTGATACAGGATTTATTGAATACCGAAAATTTGAGAACAAAGAAGTATTATTGAGAGAGATTGCACATCATAGTGCTATATCGATTACGTCAGTTCGAAACATTTTGATAATAGATAAATTCAGATCTTACATTGTCAAAATATACACCATTTGCGTTCAACACAATGATAAGAGAAAAATATGCTGTTGATGGCTACTCAGACAACACTGTAAGGATAATTTAATATGTAATAAAAGTTTATGGTTTGATAGGAGTAGATTCACAAATAACCGATGGTTTAACAGAAATATTCATTATCACTGGCAACAAGAAAATTTCTTGCTACATAAAGCCCCATGAGAGTTCTGGGGTTAATGTTTGACTTAGTGTGCTAGAAACTGAGATTATAGGTCCCTACTTCTTTGAGACATTTCTGGCAGTGGAGTTATATTTGGAATTTTTGTCCGAAAATCTAGTTGGCTTGTTGAAAGATTTGCTTTCGAATATTATGAGAATATTATGAGACACTATCACTTTTTTCAACATGCTGCCACATCGCAGAACTATTTGGAGGGATTTTGTCAATACGACTATACCAGGATGATGTATGGGAAACAATGGTCCTATGTAATGACCACCACGTTCACCTGGCCTCACCCTTCTCGACTTTCATTATGTAGACGAGGTATTCAGCTAACAATTATTTAGCAATATTGGCGAATTGAGAGAAATAATGAAAAAGGCTTGCATGGCTATAAATCCACAAATGCTGGATGAAAATACTATCGCAAGAACGAATATGTGTTTAAAGAACGTTGGGATGCAGCTTAAATATTCAGTTAGATATCGTGAAGGACGTAGAAGGTCAGGAGTATCTGTATCTGTAGAGTAGGGAGGATGAGTGTAGACTCACAGCACTTAGGCCACATGTAACCCATTGTACATCCTCCCGATGAGTTGTCCTCCTAGGTCATTCCATCCTGTCCTTTCCAGGAAGGTGAACAGGTCACTAGAAGACATCTCTTGTGAACAGGTCACTAGAAGACATCTCCTTTATATTGGCAGGTGTAGGCCAAGACTCGCCGAACACACACTCTCTTTGGCAACCTTGAGGTGTCTCACGGTGGCCTCCGCGAAGGTTTTGGAAGGTGCAATGATATTACTGTCGTTGCGTGGCTTCTTCAACCTTCTTGGGGTTCCCTCCGTGGAGGTGCACAAGTGAGGGAGCCGGTTAGGACAGCCGGTTCCTTGCTTTTATTCAAGGCGGAGCTTTTGGCGCCCACCGCAGGAAATGTCCTTGCTGTTGAAGGTGATCTGCTATGTCCAGCCTCATTCCAAGCAGTAGATTAGGGGGAACATTTCTGTTCATAGCCAGCTACCGCCTTAGATTGAGGTGAGAACTTCTGTCCAGTCTCATGTGTGTTCTCACGAGTAGCAAAGGAAGAGTTGGTCACCTCTGGCAGAGTCCATTACCAGAGGTAGGCTGATTACAATGAGGTTTCGCCCAGTTCCCCAAGGGGATCGTTCGTGAACGCATATCACCCTGCGGCCATTCAGTTGTCGGCATGATTCCTTACACCACGGAGGTATGTTTTGCAAAGGCTTTCGTGGGTGTTTAAGTTCCCCTCACCCTACTTATTTCTGCCACTGACCAGGAGTCCGGCGACCCCGTCTGTAAGGTCACATTGGCTTCCCGGACAGGGCCTTCAGTCCCCTGGCTGTTCCCCTTTCCGCCACCTGGGACGCGCCTGATACGTAGCCTAACCCACGGGAAAGGTCAGAAGTATTTTGAAATTGATTTTTTCTTTTGTTCGTTACTTGGTATATTACATGTTTCTCCGATATGTGGAGTTCTAGAGTTCTACACAAAAAAAAATATTGGACCCTTTCAGTGGCTACAAAAATCGATGAAAAAAACTACGAGGTCCGTTTTCAAAAAAAAAATTATGAAATCTAATGAAAGAATCGTCGCATTGTAACTTGGTTCACATCAGATTATAACAACAGTATTGAAAGTTCTTCTTTCTTTCTTATCATTTGAGGCTGTAGAGCCTAGCAAACGAAATTCGACAATTGTAGTTTTCAGCGAATATTTCAAAAAGAACTACTGATACATGTGATGCTCTATTTGGAACCTTTCGTGTAGTAATGAATATTATTGCAGTTTTATCCCAACACCAAACCGTTATTTTAACATCTCGACACGTGTTTCGATCATCTTCAGGAGGAAGATTGAACATTTCACTCTTCATTTCGAAGATGATCACTTGGTGATCAAAATATGTGCCGAGGGGTTGAAATAACGATATTCTCGATCTGAAAAGAGTTAATTCCAGTTCGCCAGGAAAGAAAACTTTGTCCAATCCAAGCAACCCTGTAAGTCTTACCCTTTCCAAAATAGCAATAATGGGATCAGCTAAAAAAACGGCCTGTATTACAGGTTTCAATCGTTAAAAAAACTCACCAGCAATCAGTACCAGCCAGTAGCACCATCCAAATTCAAAATTCAGTTTAGCTCCTTCAACGTGTATGACTAATGGAGTCTCTGGTAACATTCCAAAATATCCACAGACCGTAGCAAGTAGCAAAAACCCACAGACGGTCATTAAAAGCGCTCCGTATCGTGGAACTACTATCAACATCAAGTTCATGAGCAACCATATGGCAAAAGATGTCCTATTAAAAAAAAATGTCAAAGTAATAATAATAATTGTAGAGGAAACTGTCAATGAAGTAGAAATAATAAAAACTACGTGACGCTATGCACAGACAGAAGGACAGACATAAAAATTGATAAAAAATTCAGCTGGTGGTTAATAACTTCCTAAATAAGCTTTCAGTATTTTTTTTTCATTATATAATTATCGTTAATTTTTGGATCAGTATACTCTGGCCCGGAATGAGTCACTTTTATATTGAAATGGATATATTTTCAGATTTATTTTTTTGGAAGAAAGTTTTTGACTTTCTACTTCTACATGTTCATACCAAAAATGTGGAAAACTTTCAAAGAAAGGAGGCAGTATTAACTTTTTAAGTATTTTTATAGAAACATTCCTGAATTAGAAGTCATTGTTAACAATAAACAGGGCTATTCAAATTCGTTTCTGTACATGGGGATCTCGTAAACGATAAGAGATAGAGTGTCGGTTGAATTGTGGCAAAATTGCGTATTTCAGAGACCTATTCAATGATGTGATGAAATCGAATGTACTCTAGATTTATGTATGGTTTTTTTTCAAGGAGGGGTCAACTTCAGCAAAAAATGTACTCATTGAACAAAAACGCATTGTACGATTCAAATGTGGAGAATAGGCAACACTTGGTTGCAAAAGAGGGTGGAACGCAAACGGATTCAACATCAGGAGCCAAAACTGCAGATCCTTGTTATTGTCGAAAGACCTTGTGACCACAAAGACGATACTCGGATTTGACTTCTGTGACTCTTGATGTAGAATCCGTTTGCATTTGACTCTTTTTCGCAGCCAAGTGTTGCCTATCCCCCACACTTGGCTGTACGGCACCGATGAAGACTAATTAGTCACAAAACATGAAAAATTGAGTATCATTCCGATCTTTCCAGAATTGATTTCAATTTATACGCCATCGATAGAAAAAGCTCTTTCAGTCTGTTGGGCATCATCAGTACCGATTGAAGACAAAATGTGAAGAAGCAAGAAGAGTAGGTACTTGAAAAAATAACTACTTATGTATGGTGCTTCTTTAGGGGCCAACTTCAGCAGTACAAAAACGCATTGTAGGATGCAAGTATGAAGGATAGGCAGCACTTGGTTGCGAAGAAGAGTCAAATGTAATCGGATTCAACATCAGGATCCAAAACTGCGGACTCTTGTCATCGTGGGAAGACCTTGTGATCACAAAGAGGATACCAAGAATCCTCAAGTTTGACTCCTGATGTTGAATCTGTTTGCATTTGACCCTTTCTCGCAACCAAGTGCTGCCTATCCTTCATTATTGGCTGTACGGCACTGACGAAGGCGAATTAGTCAGAAAAAATTAATAGAAAAATATCATTTCGATCATTCCAAAATTGATCTCAATTCAAAAGCCACCGATAAAACGCTGTTTTAGCTTGTTGAGCATCATCAGTACAGGGCAGGTGGTCCTCGATTGAAGACAAAAGGTGACAGCCATCTTGATTTCGTACAGGTTGGAGCCTGGCTCCCTTACCCTTTTGACTGATGTTTGTCAGAGACAAATGAGTCATGACTGATTGAGGAGTTGATGGTATGACGGCATGAATGTCCTCAGACATCATTGGAGACAAAATGTGAAGAACCAAGAAGTACTTGAAAAAAATAACTGCACAAGCGAGAGATAAGTGGAACCCCCTAACGGTGTGATACCCACGTTAACTTAAGTTGTCATGTAAGTGTTGGTGGTTTAGACTGCAACCAAGCGTCGACAGTTGACATTTGAGAGTTGGCCCCGGCGCCAAATCAGAAAATTCTCGCAGCGTGTCACTACCTGAGGACATTCGCTGGAAAACTATCTGCATCTGATATCTTGGTGAAAAAAAATATCAAACAGTATACAGATCTGTTGAAAGCAGGTGAAAGTGTAATAAGAATCCCGAGTAGAGAGGACTGAATTCTGCGGGAGAAGTATATATTAAGAGCAGATAGTTGTTGGTTCACTGATGGATCAGAAACACCTTCCGGTTCTGGTGAAGGTGTTTTCAGTCGCATACCCAGGACAGAGATATCAACCTGTCTAGGAACCAATGCAACTGTATTTCAAGCGGAAATTTACGCTATTGAATCGTGTGCGGAGAGATTGAAAGAATTCTCATACACAAGTCAATGATAATATTCTCGGACAGTCAATCGGCGTTGGAAGCTCTTGGCTCCTACCGAGCAACGTCTAAATTGGTAACAAATTGCCAAAAACTACTCTCCTCGATAGGAAGACTTAATAGATAGTCTCTGGTTTGGATTCCTGGCCATACTGGCCTAGAAAGCAATGAGGCTGCTGACTCCCTTACAAAAGAGGGTGCTGCAGGCATCTTCATCGGACCAGAACCTGTCATAGGCATCGCTTCAGGCTTTGCCAAATAAAGATTGAACACCTGGATGGCAAGAAGATGTATGGACTTCTGGCAGCATCTTCCAGGATGGGCTCATTCTAAGGCGTTTATTCACTCTTCGAAGCTTGCTACGAAACAGTTGCTGGACTACAGTAGAGGTGAACTACGATATCTAACAGGCTTTCTCACAGGTCACTGCCATTTGAATCATCATATGCAGAAACTCGGACTGTCGGAAGATAGTGTGTGTCGCCTCTGTTTCGAAAATGATGAAAGAGCACAACACATACTTTGTGCCTGCCCCGCTGGGGACCAAATTAGGTTTTTAGAGTTCGGCGGAGCCGTAGTCTTACCATCTGACCTGTAAGACCACTCACCATACAAACTAATCGGCTTTGTTAGGAAGCTGGGTTTACTTAGTCGAGTATGAATAGGTGTGAGCCACAATAAACCACCGGTTGCGGTGGAGGGTCGAAAAGACCCACTCACTTTGAACCTAACCTAATCTAGTAAGAATTTGTTTTTTTTTCAATATATTATAAATTTTATTTACAAAAATGAGAAGTTGAAAAAAAAATTACAAAATTGAAGAAACTAAAAGTTAAACTTTCCCTCGTTCATCTTAAGGGCGCGATTTTATTCCATCCTTTACATAAAAGAGGACGTATGCTTCTCCACTCACAAGCGACTTTGGTGAAATTGGTGACACGTGTGAATCGTTGTATTTGTGCCACGCGCTAGTATACGGGTGTCTGCAGTATGCTGTATAATGTCCTCTGTTAGTAGTCCCACTGTGATTTAAAAGTGCATATAGATTATAACAAGTAGCCACATTTTCTCCTGCAAAATTGTCCATATCCAATCCTTCTAGAGGAAATTCGATGACATCATTCAATTTGCCTCTACTTTCCGTTGGAGAGAATCTTTTTAAATGTATTACTAAAATATAGGGAAACTTGTGGATTGATAGGGACTTTATGCATTTTCTCCTTTCCTTGCATTTCGAACACGTCGGTTTATCAATTCCATCCAAAGTTTCTTCTCTTGTAAAATAATCTAAGCATTGCCACAAACTCAATTGGTCGGTTCTTTGTGATATGGAGAGAGACAAATCCCAGAAAGGATCAAATGTTACTGAAGAGTATCCACAGTGTGTGCATTTCATCGTGGATTTCAATTGGCCAACGAAATTATCTACAATCTTAGAGTTATGCATCCTCAAATATGTGAGCTATGACTCTTGTGCATTTCCGCTGTCGCTCAATTTTTCGTCAATCTCCGTTAAGATTGGTTTAGGTTTCTCATTAATTATATTAACCTCTTCATGTAATCCTTCTAAAAGATAACGGAGAAACTCCTGGGCGTCTTGATGGGAATTACCCATGAATCGAGGAGCAAAACTTTGAATCTGATTTTTTAAGGAGGCTGTATTTACTACTTTATCAAATGAATCTTCTGACCACAACTCCTTGATGACTTCTGCAAACGATTTTATTAAAGCACCCTTCATACTAGAAATACTAGTATTGATATCTTTCATGAATCCATCCTTTTTCAAATATTCCAATAACCATCTCGTATTTGATAAACATTGAATTACGCTGTTCATGAAACAGGTGTAACCAATATTTTTTAAACCATTTAACCCAAAGGTTCTGACTGAAGAATTTATCACTGAACAATCCGAAATATCTTTGAAACCCATTTGAGAATTTTGCTGAGATAAAGTATTTTTTTCATTTGCTTTTATTTTAATTTCATTAAGTGGTTTCTTATTACCTCTCTTTTCTTGTTTCACATTGAAATGATGAATTTGTTAAGGTGTATAATTTTTTTTTTTAAACAGGCCTATGTTTATATTTGCTAGAAAAGATATGACATCATAATCTATTATTCATAAAAATTATGAAATTTGATTCATGTTTTGTTTGAACAGTTAGAGCGAAAGATTTCAAAAATTCAAAAATTGGAAAAAAGCCGAAGTGACAGGAGAAAAGTCAAATTTGAATAGATGGTATAAAGTTGGAAATCAAGCAACGCTTCTGGAGTTTTGGAAATTTCGAGTACAGTAGTAGTACATGACAAAGAAAGCAGCCGTTTGTTGCTTATTTCATGATCACAAATGTACTGAGGAGCCAGATTTTGAATAGATTCATTGATAAAAAACATCCGTACGTTCTGGACTTTATCTGTGGTTTATGTTGAGTATCCAACGATTTCACATCTTCGTGCTCTCCCTGTATTCTTTCAATACATACTAATGCAAATGGATACCAGTTCTTCAGTTATTGATACAATATTTCACCTCTTACTTCATACATCATTACAGCGTGCTCCACTTGAACTTTTTCATTAAAATTGTCTTCCTGAGTGCATAATCCAGTAACTGATAGGAAAGAGAACAAGAATCGAAAGTGAGGGTGATAAAGCCGTTATTATAAATTGCACACTCCACTTAATAGGCGAAGCATATTTTGCAACCGCTCATAATTACCTGATACGTTCTTATCTCAGCATTACGAACATTCAGGCGAATAAGTTATGCCGGTTGTCTCCGACAGTAATTCAAATAGTGTTATTTTTGAACTCGAAGGCGCATACCTCGATAAGAAGGATGACTGTTAACGTTCATTATCTAACGCCTAGCAAGCTTGAGAGTCATTAAGAAACTTCTGAATGTACTTTCGATCTTGCAGAACAGTATTTTTTGAAGTTTGCCACTATCCAATCTGTTCTTATTCTTACTATTTACATAATACGCTGTCGTCACTACTTGCTTGTATATTCTTGATATAAATATTTATATGTGGCATGTGTAGCACCAAGTTTATAAGACAAATCATGCCCTTCCAAGTATCAAACGAAGAAATTGTCGCCAACCAGATGAGAAAACAGGGGAAATCGGGATTGTGGCAGTAAATATTCTAAGCAAGGCACGACCTCCAAAATGTAACATCCCAAAAAACGAGATTGCAGCTCAAAAAGCTTGAACTCTGATGAGGGTATCACAATTATTCCAGCGAGAAATGCCACCGTACTTCTAAAACTACAACGAACTACTAGATCCTTCAAACTACCTCAAACTCAAACGGGACCCAACACAATCGTGGTTGAGAATTGATGATAAAATCTTCAAATCGTCATCAATGTGAAACTGACCATTCTCAGAACTGAAGCCGTTCCACCTAGGATCTACGATCTTTCGAGAGTACACAAAACCAACATGCCACTGAGACCAATAGTCAGTGTATCAGGCTCACCGACCTACCACCTGGCCGAGCATCTGTTCTTCTACGTCGAAGATTCGATAGACTTCGTTGGTAAAATTAGGGACTCAACTCTGGAGCCGACAGATATTCTGGTCAGCTTCGATGTTGTGTCCTTGTTTACCATGTCTCATAGGGACTTTCATCCAATGGAAAGGAAACTTCTATGAGCAACTAGAAAGCGTGGCGTTGGAAATCCACTCAACCCAGTGACAGCCAACTCTTTAATGGTACGTTATGAAGAGAAAGCAATCGACATCTTCGAATCAAAATCGACTTTGTGGCTACGTTACGTGGATGACATTTTCGTCATCTGGAAACATGAAAGGGATGCAATAACCTTTTTCCTGGCCATCTGAACGCTCAACACCCCAGCATCAAGTTCACCATGGAAACTGAACAGGACCAACACATAGCATTCCTAGATGTACCTACTCACCGAACGATGTGGTGCTAGACTAACCCACAACGTGTACCAAAAAATTCACCTGCACGCACTATCAAACCACCATCCCAGTTAAGAGAGAGGAGTCATTTATATTCTAACTGAACTAGGAAAAGGACTGGAACGTCTTCAAGTGACGCTTGAATGGATATACTGTATCCTAGATCAACAAGGCCATGAAACTGAAGAGTTCCATCTGTACCGTGGAAGGAAGCTCAGATGGTTGCACGAACCTATCTACCATATATCCCTAGGGTCACAGACAATTGGAAAACTCTTGAAGAAACAAAACATTTAAACGGTTTTCAAACCAACAAAGAAGACAAACGAAGTGTCGGAACGGAACCCACTCTTTTTAATCAATATTGAATTCGGGATAGGTGGGATTAGGAACCTACAATAAGACTAAAATTATGATGTAGAATACGATTGGATGAACTGTTTTTTTTCCTGTTCGATTCCTTTAGCTCAACTTTAAGCTCGGGTCTGAGTTGAATGAAAAATAGGGTGAAATTATGGCCCAAAAATAAATTGAAGTGAAGTTTCGAAGTGTTTCTCCAGTTATTTCACATAAATTATTCAATAATATTTGAATGATATCCACCTTTGACTGACAGATAGATGTTGTGATTTTATATGATTATTAATAGGATTTTGCTTTTCCTTAGCTTTCTTTTTCACTCATAGATTCAAAAATTTGTCATGTTTTCAAGACAACGGAAAACCGAACATTTAACAGACAATGATATATAATTAATTCAGAGCATGTAATGCCTAATCGACAATTCAGACTATTGCTGTTCAATGTAAAACACCTTGTCTATAATCAAGTTTCAACTGTCGTTTTTGGCTGAGAGACATTTTGAACGAACAATTATAAAATAGTACTCTGTAACCCCTCCAATTCCTTCGTAGTCATCGACATAAATCTCAAACAAAAGCGGGCCAGAAACCGAACCTTGTGATACCCCCAGCTTGGTTATACATATAAATCGCCGTTATTCGTTATTCGCATTTCTCCAAGATCGCCTCTGGTAGAAAGAACGCGAAGAGGACTGTGCTTTTATTGATTTGCACCCGCTCTCTTTGTGTTTGTGTTTGAACGGGGCAACGGGGCGCCACGACGCCTCTCGATATCGGAATTCCGACGTCTGTGCGGATGTTCGAGCACTGATTCTCACTTACTCTAAAAATACTTACGGTTCTCCTCTCGTCGTCTCGATGGGTAGGATTCAGTTTTGATTTGCGTTGACAGAAGATGGAGATAGAGTGAAGGAGAGAGAGAAATCATTCTGTCGTCGGTATTGATAGTCTCTCGTCGAAGAAACAACTCGGTCTCCAAGCTTCTGGATGGCTTTAATGTGGAGAATTAAATCAGATAAAGACATGAGAGACCCATTAACAGCAACAGGGCTATATCGTAATACCGTGCACTTATGGAAAGGTATACATCGGAACCACCAGAAGATCTATGGGAACAAGACTGAAGGAGCATAAAAGAAACTGCAGACTGGGCAAAACGGACAAGTCGGCTGCGGCGGAGCACACACTCAGTGAAGGAAAAGACAGAATTCTGTTTGAAAACTCGAAGCTCATTGCCTCCAACTTGGGAAACCATAGCCGACTATTAAGGAAGGCAATAGAGATCCATAAACACACGTGAATTTCAACCGAATAAGAAATCCCATTTCAAAAAGTTCAAGAATATCAAACCGCATGACGGCAGGTAGAAAAGAGTCGAAGACACCCCACTCCCTGAGTCAACATCAACACGCTTTACGCAATTCACCAAATTCAGATACAGGTATTAGTTTACAAACTACCTGAGTCAACAGGTAGAAATTCCAAAAACCGACGACCTTCAAGCCCAAAAAATATTGACACTAAAAACATTTAAACTACAGAGCATACATTTCTCTGGAAGCTAGTGAATTTTCATGAATGAATCACAACATCATAAGCTGCTTCTTTCTTATCATCACAAATCAGTGTGTCACTTATTTCAGTACTTACCTACTCGTCCTCCTGACGAAAGACAGTTGAAAGGGTAAAGGAGAAAATTTCCAACCTAAAGAAAATGAAGATGATATATGAGTACTTACCAGAGCATGATAACGGCAAAATAACCAGCAGCTCTATATCGCCCTCCCCATGCAAGTCCTTCCTGTCCCACAGTGAAATATTCAGCAACGGTGAGTATCGGAAATGGTAGTCCTCTTACTAAAGCTTCCTTGAAACTACTCCCCATTTGGTAAGAGTCTAGCCACAGGAATCGTTCGTTAAAATCTATATCAGTCGTCCAATTGTTGCTGGATCCTAAAAATCATTGATTCGGTATTCAATATTATTTTTCAGTTATAATATTTCATACTAGCATGAAAATAACTCTTTGGGATCACATGTCAACTTCTCATTTCAAAAGTGCAAAACAAAATAATCCAGTGTATTTTGTATGTTCTACAGTTTTGGCTTCTAATATGTGAAAATTAATTTTAATTGTATGGGTGGCGTAAAAATAATTCTTCACAGTTTACTAACACTATCATTTAACCTCCTGTACTTGGGTAGTGTCTGCGAGACAATTCAGTTCTAATTTTCATTGCTTAATCTGCAGTTGGTCTTTTATTGCGCCAGATGTTCGTATAGCTTCGGGATTTTTAGACATCGGCACGTGGCTCAAATGATTAGTTTGAGTCAGATCGTGACAGACTTATATTGTTGAAAATTGTCTCAAAGACATCACTCGAGTATTGGCGTAACCAAATTCTCTGATGAGAGATTTGTGATTTTTGCTGTTCCACTTGGTGATATTAAAAAAAACATGGATCCGTATTTTGAAGAACTTCAAAGACTGCAAACATTATATGATGAAGTTTCAACTGATGATGAGGTTCGACATGAGGATGGCGAGCCAGAATCAGATGTGGACCGTTGTGAATTGAGTGATCACGATTCCACATCTGAGGAAAGTGCAGATGAAGAGCTTGAACATGAAATAGTGAATAAACCATCTACAAGCGGAGGTAACAAAAGTTTATTTTATGAATGTAAACGTAAAAAAGAAAATCATACAGAAGTAATAAAGTGGTCTAAACACGAACCTATGACTAGTGTTAGAAATAGACGTCAGAATCTTGTGACACATTTACCAGGCACAAAGGGAAGAGCGAAGAATATTACAAATCCATTAGAATGTTGGTCTGCTTTCTTTACTATCGATTTGCTTGAATAGATCGTCGAGAATACAAACATATATATATATAGCACCAAAGTACAAAGACCCACTGGATGTGCTACCTACAAATATTATAGAACTGAAGGCTGTCATTGGGATTCTCTACTTGATGGGGCTTTATGAAAGTGGGAGAAAAAATACAAAAGACTTTTGGGCTGAAGATGGCTCAGGCATCGAAATTATTCGTGCAACAATGGCCCATCGCAGATTTACCTTCTTATCGTCCTGCATGCGATTTGATGATGTTCAAACGAGTAGTGAGAGAGAGAAGACTGACAAATTGTGCCCAAATGAAATGCTGTTTGCATTCCGAGGCCGCTGTGGTTTTCGCATGTACATTCCCAAGAAACCAGCCCGTTATGGAATTAAAGTATTCGCATTGACTGATGCAAGAACTTGTTTTATCGTCAATTTAGAAGTTTATGTTGGACATCAACCCAATGGTCCATACAATATTTTAAATAAAACATATGAAGTTGTGAAAAGAATGTGTGCTCCTATATATGATTCGGGAAGAAATGTTACAATGGACAATTGGTTGACAAGCTTGGACATTGTAGAGCATATGGTGGAAAATCATAGGATAACAATTGTAGGAACTATTCGCAAGAATCGATCAGAAGTTCCTGCAGAACTGAAAGATATCACATCGAGGCCAGTATATTCCTCCATGTTTGCATTTTGTAGAAATGCCACTTTGGTATCATATGTACCAAAAAAGAAAAAATATGTCCTTAAGATTTCTTCCATGCAATTCGATAACAAAATTGACGCAGTGACAGGAAACCAGTGTAAGCCAGATATGATTACCTGTTATAACATAACTACACGCGGTGTTGATTCGGCTGACCAAAAGATGGCTGCATATAATAGCTCTGTTACGCCAGCAACGCAAAGTACGGAAATCGCATTTAGAAAATACCAAAATTAGGTACTTTTAGGTACCGAAGTCCAAAATTAGGTGCTCTGTAGCTAACACCGCAACTCAATACTCAAAGTTGCGTTGCTAGCAGTTGCGTTGCTAGCAGTATGTGATGCTAGCAACGCAATGAAAATAATAATAAAATAATGAATGTTGAGGGAACACTATTAGGTGCTAATCAAGTGCTGAACGGTGAGGATCGTAAAATTTTCTAATTAATAAACAAAAGCTTCCAATTTCGCTAAACAACAGATCTAAGAATCAGGTCTCTCGAAAACGAGAACGAATGCTCTATCAGATATGAACTAAACGTGGTAATAAAGTGCTAAATTAGGTGCTTGCAAGAAATTAAGATGAAAACAACCGCAAATAAGTGAAAACAAAAGTTCGAGATTCCTGATTTGAGAAAAAAAATTAACAATATGCAATGAAGTCTTGAGATACTCGTAAACTAATACATAGATAATCAAAATAAAGTGCTAATTAAGTGCTCACTAGATAAATAATAGTAAAACTAGATTCCATAATGCCTATGGGGCATTATGGAATACCACTGTGACTGATGGACTGACTTCTTACAAAACGTTCCTCGATAAGTAAGGGATTCCTGATTTGAGAAAAAAAAATTAACAATATGCAATAAAGTCTTGAGATACTCGTGAACTAATACATAGATAATCAAAATAAAGTGCTAATCTAATTAAGTGCTCACTAGATAAATAATAGTAAAACTAGATTCCATAATAATGGGGCATTATGGAAAACCACTGTGACTGATGGACTGAGTTCTTACAAAACGTTCCTCGATAAGTAAGGGTATGAGAATAAAGTACTTATTAGGTGCTCATTAGATATTTATAGTTTGAAAAAAAACTGTTTAAAATCTGTTTTTCCGTTAACCAGCTGTCACACCCCTACGAACGACAACCCTCAGAAGTCGAAACTTGTGCGAGCTAAGGATTAACGAGGTCTTACCTTTTAACGTGTGATTTCCAACACGGGTTGGACGATAGCAAGTGAAGATCGATCGTTCAGACCAGGGCTTGAACCACCGACCAACACGGCAGTCAATTCGAGTGAGTGAACAAATCACCCACGCCGAACCGCTTGGCTACCGACCGACCAATAGTGAATCTAGATTCCATAATTCATATGGGGCTTATGGACCCGATAACCACCATTAAAAAAAATTTTAAAATATGTTTTTTCCGTTAACCAGCTATCGTACCCCTACGAACGATAACGATCAGAAATCTCAACTTGTGCAATTCCTAACACGGGTTGGCCGATAGCAAGTGAAAATTGAGCGTTCAGCCTGGGGTTTGAACCATCGACTCACACATCGGCCGATTGACTGAGTGAACAAAGCATCCACGTCCCCCGTCCGGTAGCCGGGCGGTTCGACGTGGGTGCTTTGTTCACTCACTCGAATTGACTGGCGTGTTGGTCGGTGGTTCAAGCCCTAGTCGTTAAAAGGTAAGACCGCGTTAATACTTAGCTCGCACGAACAAGTTTCGACTTCTGAGGGTTATCGTTCGTAGGGGTGCGATAGCTGGTTAACGGAAAAACATTTTTTCAATGGTGGTTATCGGGTCCGTGGTGGTTATCGGGTCCATAAGCCCCATATGAATTATGGAATGTAGATTCACTATGAATATCTAATCAGCAATTCATTCTCATACCCTTACTTCTTCGATTGACGACTTGTTTATTTTGTGGAAATTCATGTTCACTACAAAAACACACTTTTGTCTATTTTCCACTATATTTCTTTTTGTTTATCATACCCTTACTCATCGAGGAACGTTTTGTAAGAACTCAGTCCATCAGTCACAGTGGTTTTCCATAATGCCCCATAGGCATTATGGAATCTAGGTTCACTATTATTTATCTAGTGAGCACTTAATTAGCCATTATTTTGATGATCTATGTATTAGTTTACGAGTATCTCAAGACCTGATAGAGCATTCGTCTTCATTTTCGAGAGACCTGATTCTTAGATCTGTTGTTTATCGAAATTGGAAGCTTTTGTTAATTAATTAATAATTTTACAGTCCTCACCGTTTAGCACTTAATTAGCACCTAATAGTGTTCCTATCACATTCATTATTTTATTATTATTTTCATTGCGTTGCTAGCATCACATACTGCTAGCAACGCAACTTTGAGTATTGAATTGCGGTGTAAGCTACAGAGCACCTAATGTTTGACTTCGGTACCTAAAAAGCACCTAAAAAGTACTAAATGCATTTCTGGCGTAACAGAGCTGCATATAATGTAAGTAGAACCACTTGCAGGTAGCCGATGGTTATCTTCTATAATATGCTCAACATCGCAGGAGTAAATGTTTTTGTAATAAGTCAAAGCAATGCCCCTCCCCCGGATAACAATTGCAAACACCAGAGGTTATTTCTGAAAAAAACTTGCTTACGACTTAATTATGGAAAATCTAACTGATTGAGCAATTAATCCACATATTAGAAAAGATATCAGGGGTTTGGCGCTGAAGTTCTCTGGTATGACCACTCTGTCTTTGCGAGCAAGATCCAAAAATGAACATGGGCGTTGTGCTTATTGCAGAAATCGAAAAACGAAATATTTTTTCAAAAGGTGTTCAAAATTGCTTTGTTCGGAACACGTTAATCCATTTTGTAGAGATTGCGAAAATGAAAGTTACGAAAACTAACTTTATTTTTGATCAATTCACTTACAGTCTAATTTTGTCAAGTTATGCAGCAAGAAGAAAAAACAGGTGTTATTTTCTGTTTGGATTAGATACACCTTTGATTCTGTTATTCAATATATCAATAAACAATTCTGAATGAAAAGTTTTTTTTTACTTTATTCATCTCATTATGTTTTTTAAAACTGAAAAACGTGTCTGACAGACACCACCCGAGTGTGCACGTTACTCTGCTTCACCAATGTAAGTAAAAGTTACAATGTAACTAAAAGTTACAATGTAACTAAAAGTTACATTGGTAGGTAGAGATAGGTATCAATTTGGGAAATTAACAATAACAGTATTGATAATTGAAGAACTATAAATATAGGTATATCAGATCAACCAGAACAAAGTTGTTTTTATTAGCAAGATGCTTTTTGACTTCTATAGATTCCAATATATTCAGTTTCAAACATTTTGGTTGCATGTGTAGAATTTCCGGGTTTTGTGTGAAATTTTGAGTGTTTTCTATAAGATGATTGACGTTGTAGCTTCTGAAATACTTTTGAAAATTCCACACAAAACCTGAAAATTCTACACATTCAACCAAAAAGTCCGAAATTGAATATATTGGAATCTTGGTTTTGATATGTTTCCGCGGTCAGTGGTATGTTGTCGTTGAGTTCAGGGTAAACCACGTTTGGAATTTAGTGTTCTACGTTTCGGCTCCGAGTTTGGAGTCATTTCCAAGAAGTTGATGTGACTTGCCGCCGGGGTCTCAATCTGTTTACTTTCCAGATCGTCACGAGTTGTCACTGAGGTCTCAAACTGCCTACTGAGATCAGTTCAGTTCTAAGCAGTGGAACGATTGATACCTTGGTGAGAACTCATGACTATCTGGAAAGTAAACAGATTGAGACCCCGGCGTCATGTCACATCAACTGTTTGAAAATGGCTCCAAAATTGGAGCCGAAAAGTCGAACACTAAACTCCAGAGACTGTTCAACCCGAACTCCACCTTCAACACACACACAAGTGCTCTCAAAATATTCTATGTTCGAATTGATTTTTTTTTCAATTTTGAAAAGTCTACTATTCCTTGGAATTTTTTTTTGACTCGAAGGGTCTAAAAATTTTTCTGGTAAATTTTGTTACACACATCTCATTATGAATTTTAGCTTTCCAATTCTTCATCTTTTTTCAAAAAAATGTGAAATCTTCCAAGGAAAGGAAGAAACCATTCCATTTCAAAATAGACTCTATACATAGATCTGTAGTTCATGCAAAAAGTAACTTTCAGACACAAACTGGAAGTGAAAACTCTCTTGAAACAACTACTTCCATGTGAACATTGAATTACATGAAAGTAAAAATACTTTGCAAACAAATACTTTTATATAAACACTGAATTATACAAAAAATCTTTTTTTCTATTCAGTTTGTACCCCAAACATTCGTTATGGAAATGAATCTGATATTCACCGGATTTCTACACAATATAACACATGAAAGATATAAAACTTTACTGATTTCAAACACTGTCATCCACAATGGCAGATATTCCATGTTTCGGAATAAGACACTTGTCTTATTGCTTCTTTAGCACCAACATGAATAACATTACAAGATGGAACATTCAATTCATCCATAAAATTACGACTTTATGTCACGACTGGGTTGAATCTACTGATTTCATTGATGACACTAAATAATGACACTTCCTCATTTAATTCAATATCAGCCATAGGAATCTTGTTTGAATTGAAAGGGATATATGTTTAGGAGAAAGAAAGTTTTTAGCTTTTTGTATAAAGATGGTAAAGTAGAAAGCCAGAACCTTTGATGGTCTAGACTAAAATTTATCATTTCAACGGTTCTAAAGAAAAAATATAGTAAAAATTTCATTTCTAACCTTGTAAAGTAATATTTACATGATTAAGTCCTACATAAACACCAATGTCAGCTATCACTTTCTCTGTCGAAAATGCACGGTAGGTGCTCACTGTCGATACCCTGGACACATGCCATGCTGACCCGTACACTGTAACTGAAAACAAGTTTCCATAAATTCTTTGACAAAATCCAAAATTAAATAAAAAAGGTTCTTTTAATGAAATCAAGGCAACGGCAACGCGTACTGCAACTCTTGATATCATATACGTTATCAATTTCAATTTTCAATTTATCAAACACAACACAGAATGGATATTTACAGTAATCAAATACAGTGTTAGAGATATATTGAGGTTAAGTGGTAGAACGAACCTGTAGTGTTCAACACTGCAGTTTTGAACTTCGCCTTTTGGTTGTTATATCCTATTTCACCCAATAGAGATCATTATTTTTATTTTACCGTAGTACGGGAGGGTGTGCCAGCATTATCAACCAACGATCGCTTCCCACACCGTGGGATAACTGATCATTTGGTCCGAGAATCATGTGACCTGAGCTAGCGTAGTGAGCCAAGAATGACAGCCTTCTGCATCTGCCCGGCTAAGATTTCTGCCTTAGTGCGGCAAGCCGGTATGATTTCAAGATTCGAGAGTAGAAAGGGCATCATTCCACCAACAACTCCAATAGTCAGAACAACCATATTGACGGAGTGGTCTGGATAGAGTCTGCGGAGTTCGAAGAGAAAATCTCGATATTTTATCGGTTTTTCCTCATCTTTTCGGACGATAGTCGTCTCGCCAGGAGCTGAAAACTCCACGCCTTGCTCTGGTGCTCGAGAAGTACTACATCAGACGTATTAGTTTGTATGAGCCTGAGGGTCGGGAACGAATAGTTCCAATAAATTAGGCACTTCTCGTTCCCCACAACGGATTCAATGTCCCCCGGAGCATAGGGCAACACAAGTGTCACGTCAATACCGCCGTAGATGGTAATATAGCACTCTCAGGGCCGCGTTATGTCGATGGATGTAGGAAGAAACCGCAAATGCTGGATATGCTGATAGCAAGTTCATTAGGGTCTCGGACGCATTGCGACAGGCCCTGCATCTTGTGTCAGGAACCTCTATACCCACTACGAGACTACGGTAGATTGAGGTGTTGAAGACATAATCCTGGCAAGCCATGATGAACTCCCCAGATTCCGAATTCAGCCCACTCGATCTGAAGAAAGCGAAAGTCAGGCGCTTTAATAAGCCAAGGTCTTCAATGTTATTGAGGAAGACCCCATACATTGGCTTATTCATGCGTTTTCGCAGAAGTGAGGTGATCTCTGCGGCTTTTATATTAGCTTTTTGCTGAACGGGTTCCAACTCGGTGATAGAGGTGGTAGAGTTGTGATCACCTCGTTCAGTGTCGAAAACTAAACCGAGTTCATCAGCTGCTCGGACAGCTGCCCTAAAGAGAAATGCCCCAAATCCTGATCTCTCATGATCACGAACCATACAGAGAAGGAGGTCCGAACTCCTAACAACTTTACAGGCTACATTCAGTATCATTGTGTCATGTAGACACTTCAAACTCGAGAGTCCACGGCCTCCCTGTTGTCAGCCAGTGGCTCAAAATTCAACTGAGCATAAGATATACCTGTGATGTGATTATTCTGTTCCTCTGACTGACAATTAAAAACATAACCTGCACATATAATTGAGTAACCACTTCTTGTTTACCATAAATCAAATATATCACCAAAGAAATCAGTTGGAGATATCGAGTATTTAAGTTTGATTCTCAAAAATAAAATTTCTAATATTAATTTTGAATTCACCTTGTTTCTTTATCATCTGAATGTGTTGAGGTTGAATATTATAAAGTTTCAGACAATAATACAGAAACCTTTGAGTGCGAGTTTTTTTTAAGAGAGGCAGCTTGAGGGAAAGATTCCGCATGAATCTCATTTCAGTTCTTAGCTGTGCATGCTCAAATTCATGCTTATTAATGTAGATCCAGGTTAGACAATAATAAGTATAATATGAACATCGAACATTGAGAAGCTTCAAATCTTCATATAGTTTTTCAGAAAAAAGTTGCCTATTCCTTCAAATAAAATTTTTAACCATGTAATTTGGATTGTCCGTAGTCAATTTAGGGAAGTATTGAACCCAATAATACCCAATAATGAATCAGGAAAAATGATGAATAATAGTGGTGGAACTGGTGAAATATGTAAATGAAAAAAACTTACTGAGAATAGTTGCTCCTATGAAGAGGCTCAAAGTCACCGCACAAAATGTCGAACATCTCTGAAAGTGAAATAAAACCAGTCAGCATCTGATAATTATATGCAACGAGTACGTAGTTATTATTTGAGACATTTCAACAAGTACAGCTTACATGAACTACTTGTTGATAGTTGCTGAAAGAAGGAAAGCATAAATTATTAGGGCTTATTCCACAACTTCTTCAATATAGTTGAAACACAAAAATACTGAAAAGGACATCCAGACTATTTCAATTTTGTTATCGTAATGGAAAAAATGTTGAATTCATAACAGTTACAGTCGGTTACAAGAGTTCTTAGTACCTTATGTTTGAAGAAATGTACATATGCTACTTATGCTACTGAAATATTGTTTTGTGATTCCTTTAGGACTATTTCATATAATTTTTTGCGAGATAGATAGAGATAGATAGTTCAGTCAAAGACATTATTAAGATGATTCATGATGGAACACAAAATCCTAATTTCTCGTGTACCAATTCCAAAAGATGGCTCATTTTTGAAAATAGACAAAATATACTTTTCCACTCCCCTTTCACGATGTTGGTCTTTGTTGAGGTATGAGAAATATCTATTCTCACATAATTACTTACATCATTTTTCGAATAGTATCTTACTTGAATATTTTTATTGTTATCTTAGTCTCAGTGGTCTTTGCAATTTTTGAATTTACGGTGTGACAATGTTATAATACAAATACTACATCAATTTTGCTCATATTTCCATTCCAATTCAGCTTCTGTATGACATTTTAGCCAGAAAAATTTCCAGTTGAAAAATGATACTGATTTTGAGATATTTTATTGACTTGATTTTGCAGTTGCGTCTAAATTTAAGTCATCAGAGTCAGCTCGAATATTTTTGGAAGGTATATGCTTCTCGTTTGATCTTGTTACTTTTGCATCAACTCAAAGTATTTAATCGGTATTTAATCGAATCGAATTATCGGTATTTAATCGAATAATAGATACATTCATTGTTCCAGAATTTAAAATTTGTGGAACGATGTTGAAGTTTTGGTTATAGGAAGACTTTCAACCGTTGATACTGTTTCTACTGAAGACAGTTCTTATACCAGCTGTTCTTATACCAGCATCTACATATTGAAAGGTATACAGTTTCTAAATTCCGGATAATTTTGGTCGTATTTGAAATTCCCGTGACCTGACTGTGAATGTTGACTGTTGCTGATGGTGGTCGGAGAGGGATATGAATGAGAATTCTTACTCCTTCAGTCTGCACTCGTGGTGGGTTGGTTTTAGGAGTCCACATTGTGGATAGATGTGCTGCTGGTGGTATATTGAGCAGACTTGTATTCTAGTTCATTTTTAGATTCTTTTGAGTACACAATATTTAAGTTCAGATAATTCGAACTTCTTACCTGCTGATGGGATGCTCATAGACCTCGATGGCTTCCCTATGAAGTCGAGTGTTATATTATACAGAACTACAGTTTCATATTATTTGATTTATGAGGTGATTTGTTTCTGCTAGGACATGTTCTACAATTACAGATCGCTCTGATGATATGAGGCGGTGTTATTGAATTCTATTATGGATGCTACGTTAAATAGTACCAAACCACAGAACCAATAGATCCTGTAAATGCCGATGGATGACAGATGATTCCTTTTATCCTTGGCTATTCTAACACTGTTGATCAGTTGGCTTGTGCCCGATGTTGGAACTTGAGGAAATCTACAAGTCAATAACAATTAACACCTGGAGCACCTCATGATGAAAAGACATGCTACACCATTCACCGCAAACGCTGTAATTGAAAGTGAATCGAAACCGAAATTAAAAACTTGATAACAATCTCAAAGGAAATAATATCAGAGGGGGTTTTTCGAATTAGATAAGATTTCTTGCTAACGGTTGAAAGCCTCCTGTTGACTACTAGCATTTTGTGAGTTATTGTGCTGAGGGTGACACTTTCTTTGTTATTTTCAAAACGAAGGATGACAAAACAATTTCGTGTTTCAATTTTACACTGCTCCTTGATGGGAAAAACTACCGTTCAAGCGAAACAATGGCTTTAAAAGTGTTAAAGACTCTACTGCATCAGAAACAACAATTAAATGTTGGTTTACTGACTTCAAACGTGTCGTAGAAACACCGATGATGCAGAACACAGTGGACGTCCAAATGAGGCAGTAACTCCAAAAAAATATAAAAAAATCCACAAAATTGTTTTGAATGATCGTAAAGTGAAGTCGCGTGAGTTAGCTAACACTGTAAAGATATCAAAAGCTTGTATTGACTTTATTTTGCATGAACATTTGAATATGAGAAAGGTCTGTTCAAAATGGATGCCACGCGAGCTCACTCCTAAACAAAACCACGAACGTGTTGATGATTATGAGCAGTGTTTGTCCATGTTCAAACATAACAATCCGTTATTTTTGCAGCGATATGTGACAATGGAAGAAGAAGAATATATTAATTGAAATAGGTAACCTAATATACAATATTATATAAAACATACTACTGAAATGTAGATATAGTTCAAAATTGGAAATAAAAAAATTAAAATTTCTAGGTTGAAAAACAACGACATATGCTATTAAAAATACATTGTCATATAAGTGCAGCTCCAATATAATGATAAATAGAAGAAAACATCATACAACATACATAAAATGTAGACATAGTTCAAAATTTAAAATAAAATATTAAGAAATGAAAACTTCTACTTCCAAAAATACCGACATATGCTATTAAAAATACATTACAATAAAGATGCAGCTCCAATACAATGATAAATAGAAGAAAACAACAAACAAATACTGTATTTATTAATATCATCTTACCAAGTATTATTTTATCCAGCATTATGGATGGATTTCAATAATAAAATGCTCAATGATGTACTAGATTTTTAATCACATTTGGTAATTTATTGTGTGCATCAAACCCTTTGTAGAATAAATAATTCATGGCACTGCTCCTATTTGTTGTGCATAAATGCTAGTATGATTTCTTGTGGCATATTTGTGCACCTCTGAATTTACACTGACAAATTCATAAAAATATGAAGGCGATAAGTTATTCAGAATTTTATATATACATGTCATAGTTAAGTAATACAACCGTAATAGAACACCACAAATTTCACGTATCTATAGGTTTATATTCACTAGCCTTTATTGTATTGCTTACCTTTTGAATGGGAACTATAGTACTAACTTTTGAAGGATTTGGAATTTTAGAAGTTTGGAGAGAAGTATTTACAAGGTTCAAAATTATATATCCAAATGTTTCAAAAATGACTTTGAGCATTTTGGAATTTAAGATCTCATGGACATTTTTTTTGTTGTCTAAGGAGTTAACAATTAGACCTAATTCATCCGTAGTTAATATGTGAAACTTGGAAAAATTAAGATAAAGATTATAATTATTGAATTTCCAATCTTCAACACTATCTATACTATCATTTAAAGTAGAACTCATGTGAATGATATATGATTTTTATTCTCCAACGAATTTTTGAAACACAAACTGAGTAAAGAAAAGTATCCTCTGTATAATTCAGTGTTCATATAGAAGTATTTGTTTCGAAAGAATTTTTTTCTTTCGTGTAATTCAATGTTTACATGGAAGTACCTGTTTCAGGAGGACTTTCTTTCAGTTTGTGTCTGAAAGTTACTTTTTTGCATGATCCACACATCCATGTATAGAGTTACTTATTTTCAAATTGATTACTTCTTTCCTTTCTCTGGAAGATTCCCTCATCTTTTTTTGTATCGAGATGGAGTAGTAGAAAGCCAAAAACTTTCTTTCCCAAAAATTAATCACTCTTACAAATATAACCCCTTCAATTCAAATGGTTGAATTCGTTTACTATTTCAGTTTTATTATTAATAATATACATCTGGTTTGTTAAGTTGAATTCTTTACAGTTCGGAAAGTTCCGGCCTCTCCTGGTTTCTATTAACTTCTTTCTATTTTTCGAGTTTGGCCTTATTTATGCGAACCTTACAACCTATCTTCAACTCTCTGAATCAAGCTGAGATATTTTTCAACTTCCATCTGATCTTTTTGAATATGGGATTAACTGTGTCACCTCTAATTAATGAAGGAACTTTTTATGTTTCATTTGTTCTCAATCATCTATTTTCATCCATGATATGCCACAAAAAAGTTATTTATTATGAATATATCACTAACATAAGTCAGTGTGAGTTTATGTGGATTTTATTGCTTTATTAGGTCATTACTTGTGAAATAGCTGTCTCAATGAACGAGAAAATCATTTCAGTAAAAACAATGAAAGTTCACGACATAGTCATTCAATCTACATTGTTCAAACCTATAACCTTCAAACACTTATGTTTCAGTAGATGTTTCTTCATTGTTATCCGACTATGGGTCATAAACTACCAGAAACCCGATTAGAAGTAGTTTATTCTTAGTGTTGAATGAGGAAATCAAATTGGAATTGATGTCATTAGCTGGCCATGGAAGAAAATTGGAAGACAATAATACTTGTCACTTCAGTCAGGAAAATAGATGTATCCACTAGAGTAGAAATCTATACCGAGCATGGGATGAAATTCTATCACATTTACTTTCATAAACATAGAACCTTTCTCAGATTTGACGCTTAAGAGGTACTGGATTGTACGTCTTCATCATCAGATATGTTACACTGCTATAAAAAATGTATGATTTCAATTCAAAATTTTTAAACACAAAAATAATGAATCATTCAGCCAATAATTTCTCAGTGAATATCATTTTTTCAAATGGGATTTTTTATCATTATTGATACTGGTTAACCCAAGTCGTTTCTTTCGAATTGACATGGAGGACATTTTTCATTCTCTTGCTCGCACAGACAATCATGTCTTCACGTTATAAATATAGGATGTAGAAAACAACTTTTAATGATAATAATATCTCTTATTATGCATAAAATTACATTTATACATAAAAGGAAAAGGTTGGTTAGCCAAAGGCTATCTCCACCCCTCCCAAAAAATTATACAGTGAGTATAAGAAAATAATTATAAACATACTTATTTACTATCATAACAATAATAGAGTGTATGTCAGAATGCCTGCTTGATAAAGTATATAAATAACTAGGTGTTTTAGTTTGAAGCAACTTAAACAAAAATATTTTTATCAAATATTGGACTCTGTACTTCACATTCAACTCCTTCATTTTTAACAAAAATGGGGTGACATGTTCACCATATGGTATACAGCATACGAATCGCATGCAAGCATTTTGTATACGTTGTAACTTCTGTTTGTTATATTGCGGCAAACAATTGTAATACACAGAACAACAATACTCGATAAAGGGGTAAATAAGAGTTTTAACTAACCTGAGTTTAATTTCTTCTGATAACTGATATTTGAATTTATATAGCAACTTGAGTTTGAAGAATGATACTTTGAAAATGTTTGTCACATGTTACGCCAAGATTTTTAGCACTCTCTACCCAGTCAATGTCTGCGTTATCGAGAGTGAGCCTGAAGTCACACTGAGTTTCTATTATTTGTCTTTGAGACCCTATGCATAAGGCCGAAGTTTTATTTGGATTGATTTTCAGTCCATGATTCTCCGAGTATAGGAATGTTTTGTGCAAATCTGTGTTTATATTGGCCACGCAACTTTCTGTATCGGTGCTATGAGAAGACAAATATAACTGTATATCTTCTGCGTATAGATGTACTTGACAATGTGATAAGAAAGTGGGACAATCAAAAGTAAACACTGAAAACATCAAGGGTCCTAAAATACTTCCCTGCGGTACACCTGAGATTAAGTCTTTTAGGGATGACCATGAGTTTGACCCTCTGTGATCAGCCTGTGAGATAGCTGGTCATCCATTTGAGAGAAATGTCATCGAATCCTATGAACTTGAGCTTGCTGATGAGTAAATCGAAATTAACGGAATCGAAAGCTTTACTTTGATCAAGCAGTACTGAAATGGTGACTTTTGATTGATCTCTGAATCTCGCAAGATCGTCGATTACTTTCAAGAGGGCAGTCTGTGTTCCGTGTGCGAAACCCAGAGACTGCTCGTGAAGGGGGTACTCGATTTTCTTCAAAAAAAAGTCTTATTTGACGGGAAACATTTTTCTCGAATATTTTAGAGAATGAGGGCAGAATGCTGATAGGGCGTAGGCCACTGAACGTGGTAGGTGCATTATTTTCGGAATTGAAATTATATTAGCAACTTTCCAAACATCTGGAAAAATACCTTGTCTGAAGGACTCGTTGAAAATATTTATTTTGTCAATACCTAAAGCATTAGATTTTACTTCTTTGATAGCAGTCAAAATACCATCACATATATCGGTGAGGGAAAAGTTCATAGAAGCGTTCAATTTATCATTATGAATGATATTGGCCATTTCCGTCAGTCCGTCACGTCAGTTTCCGTTTGAAACAGTTTATCTCGAAAACGTTTCAAATAGAAATAGTCTTATCTGAACAAATGTTAAAATATATGAATATACAAATATACATTTGAAAAATTGAGTTCCACTCATTTTTTCATGAGATCAAAGTATCTGCATTTTTTGAAGACCCTGTATGAGGCAAATGAAAATATGACTCTGATTGAAGATCCTCATAGTATCACTCCACTCCATTTCAAATTTGATCGTTTTAGTGCAAGAGAGTTCAAGATAATCAGCATTTATAAAAGTTCATGTTTGGTAAAAAACATATCGAAATTAATTTATATCTTCTAAACGGTAATAGATAGGTATAGGGAAATAGTATATGAATTTGTTGACAAAATGATAATGAATCATAATATGATATTATATACGGAGTGTTGTATTTGAAAAATCAAAGAAGCCGCTACTTTATAGTAGAAGCGACAACGCCGCTTCGTCTGAAATATTTTAGGCGTATAGGTCATATTGACTCATGCATACTGTGGAATTTTCAGGTTGATCCGTTAAATAGTTTGCCAGAAACGGCTAATTAACGCTCGCTCATCATGAAAAGCCCTGTATAGGGGAATGCTTTATGTTTTCTGTTCACAGTGCAAATTGAAGCATGTTTGTCAAAAAGCATAATGATGCATTCGTTGAAAAAAACTACTTTGGAATTAATATCTTGGATAGTCACAATATCACCCCATGGTGAGTTAGCAGCATCTTGAGAGATAAGTTCATGATTGAAATTCTTGAAATTTCTATAAAAATCAAGTTATCATAATTATCTTCGCCTTCGAAATCAATATCGCAAAATACCATCAGATGATCAGTTATACCTTTCATATCAAGTGTATTAGAATTTCTTACACTTCCTTACTAATGCAAATGACATCACTCTGCTAAGATTTTTATATGTTAAGGCCGGTTTCGGTTTGAACCATTCTGAAGTAAACTGACACTATTTGACAAACAAATCCTCAAATATACAATTACATAAATATTTTCAAGAAAATGATCAAACTGATATTTCCCTTGAAGATGATCACTTGGTGATCAGAACACGTGTCGAGTTGTTGAAACAACGGTTTGATGTTGGAAAAAACTCCAGTAATATTCATTACTACACCAAAGGTTCCAAACAGTGCACCACAAATACAATCATATAGTCGATGTCATTCGAGTGCCCGTCATCGTACTTAAAAAGTGCGCGAATGAACTCGCACCAGTGTTTTGCAGACTTTCCAACCTGTCTTACCAGGATGGGGTTTATCCTCCTTATTGGAAGATTACTCGCGTTCAGCCCATTTCCAAAAAGGGCAAGAGACATCTTCCAAATAACTATAGACCAATCATGGAGAAAGCTGTAAACCACCATATCCACAAATATTTGGAAAGCTGCAACATCTCAAGCGAACATCAATATGGCTTTCGGAAACTTAGATGCGACCTTCTATCGTATCCCATAATGGAATATCGCAATCGAGATTCAAGAGCTGTTTCAGTTGATATTTCGAAGGCCTTTGACCGTGTGTGGCATGAGGGTTTGCTGGCGAAACTTCGATGCTATGGCTTGTCGGATCATTTATGTGTGTGGCTCTCCAGCTTCCTGAAAAAACGTTCCCTGCAAGTGGCCATCGATGAATATCTCTCGAATACTTTAACCATCCACGCTGGAGTTCCACAGAAAACCATTTTGTCTCCAACCCACTTTTCATTGAATCTTAACGATTCATTGGAAAAAACCGAGAATCCAATAAACATGGTGTACCTGAATGAGTGTAAATCATTTGAGGAGGTAATTCCTCATCGAAAAAAAGATAGGATCTTTCATATAAAGAAATTTCATTGGAGCATCTCTTGTTAAGATACAGCCCCTTAAAGTGGGTACATAAGATTTGTATAAGGATTTTTTTCACAAGCACTGAAAAAGTTACAATATTGAAATTAACCCGACGTTTTGTACTACCGAAAAGACACTTAGCCAATAATTTATTTGGTTCCCCCATGGTTGTAAGGGGTGGAAAACGCAACCCCTATAATTCATTTTCAATGTAACTTTTTGTCCTATCATTTGTTTGCCATTTAAAACTTCATTTTCGATAGCCTGTTCCATTATAAACAAAAATGTCTCTTGGGTTTTTTGCCCAAAATGAACCAGTTCGCAGCGAAAAATTTTTTTTACGAACAACTACAGAGATACATCGTCATAAATGCGAACTGGATTTATTGTTATTTTGTAGTTAATTCCTGTATTGAAAGATTAAAGGGTAATAAACAAAACTAGCATGTAGAAATCATAGTAAATATTCAATATGTCTAACTTCAGACATTACGCATGCGTCTAGACGTCGGCGCATTGAGCCACGTATTCGCTCAAATATTCCTGGTGTCTCTCTGATTACCCTGCACGCATCGATGATGCGGTTTCTTAAGTCCTCTGCATCGCAAACAGGAGTACGATGAACCAAATGCTGTAAATGACCCCAAATAGAGAAATCGAGAGTATTGAGATCCGGGGATCGATCGAGCCAGTTCTGATTTGCTATGTTTCAGTTGAATGCCAACGTGCTACTTGACTAAAATGGGCGGGAGCCCCATAATGCATAAAAAACATATCCTTTCTGACGCCCAAAGGAACTTCCTCCAGCAGTACTGGATGCACTTCTCTCAAAAATTGAACGTATGCATCACCATTTAATCGAGGAGGTAGAAAATGAGGTCCAATTGAATCATTTCCAATAACTCCGAGCCACACGTTAAGAGAAAACTGTTCTTGATGGTTAGTTTCGACAATAGCGTGAGGGTTTTCATCAGCCCATATGTGGTAATTATGAAAATTAATAATTTTGTCCCGGAAAAACTATATTTGTCTGAGAATTCTATCGTCTTCAGAAAGTCACAATTGCTTCTAATCATTTCCAGCATCCAATTGCAAAATTCAAGACGGTTCGGAAAGTCTCGCGGTAACAGTTAATGAAAACACTGAGAACGGGCACAATCGTTCACCATGATAATCAATTCGTATTCAGGTGGTGATCACCTTTAGCAGACCTTGAAGATGGTTGTCTGTAAGTCTGTTTCGGTGAGTTGACTTTATGAATGTCATTGTGGAAAAGTGCTCTCACAAATATATGTGCTTCCAAACACTGAAACAATTTTTCTACTGAAATGACGTAGTTTGAGATACTTTCCCTCAGGCAGCCTACTCCAAAATTCAACACCAGCTTCCGGTCTTTTCTGGGAAGGTGGGTCACTTTGCAAATCACAGAGCTCCAATTGTATGTTGTCATCTTGCTAGACCTATTTGAGAGCCAACCATAGCTTTGGCGCCATCTGTTTGCCACATGCTCAAAATATAGGAAGCACTGATTCTTTTATACTTGGCATTAAACTTTAACTTTACTAGTTGAAACATTAAAAATTAAGTCGTAGTAATATACAATTTGTATTTGTATATAAAAATTGGGCCGTTAGTTGGCCATCCCTGGTCTAGAACATCGAAAAAAGGTCGGAGATTTATCTCTCTTCGATAGATACATTCACGAGAAGTGTTCAAGTGATTTGGCACATTTGATTTCACCAATAGCGGTACATATTAGAAACACGCGATGGACTGTGGCTGCTCACCTATTTGAGGTTCAACTCAGTACACCTCAAACTTTACTGTGGGAACGTTTTTCTGAATGAATTCAATTTCCAGCGATTCAAATCCAACGCTATTAGAACGCCCTGAGGATTTTCCTGTACTGCTTGTGATTAGCCTTGAAAAAAAAATCAATGTATCATGTGAGAGAAGTTTAAACTTTTATTGTTCAAAAAGGTGTTAACAGATTCAATTTTTCATTCAATTTCCAATGCTTTCAACAAATTCTTCTTCCTTCGCCTTTACTGCATGTATGGAGAATTTTCATGGTTTCTTTATTCATTATAAAGTTTGTTCCTTGTAGATATCCATATATTGCCGATTTTTTATCTGATAGCACATGCTTACGGTATCTTATTCGGGAAAGCTCTCCGAAACATGAAAAACTTTCTTACATAATCTTCATTTACTAGTAAGAACAATTTAGAGAACATCTTTTTCAACGCAAAACCCAAAAAGGATAAGTGGAAAAAATCAGGCATATATAGGCTAGAATGTAGTGAATGTTAAGCAGCTCAACAATTCATCGAATCACAATTAATTGAAGTCGATTTGAAAAACTTTTTTTTCTATTTATCTACTTATCTTCTATCGCACAAACATTTCGAAGGAACATAAAAAAATTGAAATATTCATCCATAATATATTTAACCTTGAACCGTCTCGAAAATGAACTCCAATTTAGGAAATAAATGGACAGCGACCTCAATAAAAGTGACTAATTTGGGAAGTCCGAGGTTAGGTAGTCCATCTGTTTAGGCACATAACGACTCATTTTGCATTGTCGGTTACTATCAGTGCGCTACTAAGATATTATTCATATTTTGTATAAATGTTCTCATTCCCCTTGGCATTTTTTGCCTCAATTATCGACATTTTTCAACATCCCAAGGAGATGTTTGTGAAACATCATGGGCTGAAAAGTCCCGGGCCTAAGTAAGAAAATGTTCAAAATTAGCTTTATTCGTCAACGTAATCTCCATCAAAAAGCCACACAATCATTTTAGCTTCGCTATAATATTATTACCACTTTTGTGTAATGATTTATCTTTTAAATAGATTTGGACAGCTGAATACACTTATTGAATGAATGAATCGAAGAGATTTTTGTAGGAAAGTGTATAATCATAAAATTCTTGCAAAGCGCTTTCGACTTTCGTCATCATCAGTGTTCACCTGAAAGTAAGTGATCTAATTGAAGGAAGTTTTGTGAAAATTGAAGTTAAACAATTTTCCAAATTTCTTAACCTTAAAAATATTTTTGCAAACTTCAATTTTCACAAAACTTCCTTCAATTAGATCACTTACTTTCAGGTGAGCACTGATGATGACGAAAGTTGAAGGCGCTTTGCAATAATTTCATGATTATACACTTTCATACAAAAACCTCTTCGATTCATTGATTTATCTTTTGCCTGTCATCAACATGAATAACAAAGGCAGAGGCCCAAGTATTGAACCTTGTGGAACACCGTGATCAACAGGTTGAAAATTTGATGTAACATCATTACACAAAACCGCCTGATACATACTTGAAAGGTATGTTTCTATGAGTGACAGAGATACCCCTCTAACTCCATAATAATACAAGTATAATGTGTGATACACAATCAAAAGCCTTAGATAAATCAAAAAGTGTTATGGCAGTACGCACACCCTTCAAGAATCCTTCAACACTAGATCCAACAACATCAAATACAGCTAGAGAAGAAGAACGATTTTTGCGAAACCCATATTCACCCTGAGAAAACTCTCGAAGTAATCATACAGACGCTTTTTCATTATTATTTCAACGACTTTGAAAAAATAGATATGATAGATATGGGCCTGTAATTGTCCAGGAAACATTGGTCTCCCTTCTTGAAAACTGGAATTACTTTCGCATATTTGAAAGCGTCAGGAAAAACAACTGTCTCAAAATTGAGGTTGAGCATTCCTGTAAAAGGCGAAATTATAATGTGTAGAATTTCCCTAATGATATGAGCGTTAAAATTTTGGGCATCTCAACAGTTTGAAGGTTTCAAACAATCAGTCGCGCTCGTAATATTCTGTTCGGTGACGGGACCGAAAAAAAAGGACCTACAAGGTACTGGAAATTCTTCGAAATTAATTAAATCATCCATGTCCATCTGAGGTGAAGATTTAATGATGGTATCCGCAATATTAAAAAATATTTAAAAATGAAACGACGTTTGATAGTCTCACTCAAACTCAAGAACAGCTGGACCTATTTGGCTGATTTTCAAAGAAACGTCATAATCCACGAAAGGTTCAGAAGGTGAGGAATCAAATAGCAAATAATATGCAAGAAAGATCAAGAGACCTAGCATAAGTGACATTGTGCCGTATGCCTCACTGATAATATTGGGCAGTTCCATTCAAAGAACTAAAATGTTGCATCATTCATCATCAGTTCCCACACACTACATGAAACAATTGATTACTTGAAAAAAAACATAGAACTGATGAATTATCATCCGTGTTTTCCTGATTGTTTGCCCAAGAGCTTTTTCAATATTTGTCACACAAAAATGATAAACAGTGATCTTCATCAGCTCTAGAAACAATTGAAGCCTCCGAATACTATGTTTTTGAGTTATGAACTCCAAAGAGAAAACACTGTTTCGAAAAATGTGTTGAACACATAAAAAACAATGCACTAGTTCAAAACAAAAGTCTGTCTTTCTGTAAAAACTTGAAAAGTGATCCTCGTACAATCATGATAACAAAAAATTTTTCATCTTCTTCGAACTCGTGTATTTCCTGTCATTGAAATCGAATTTTTTTGAATGTCGGCCTGGGTCGGAGGTGCGCATATTTCCTGAATGAAGCAATTCCATCGAATTTTGAGTCAGAAACTCATTACTGCTGAACATCCGCTATGTAAATATAACCGCAACCTTCAATTCTACGTCTTGGATTGGGTTACGTCAAGGCGGTCATAATTCACAAAGAAAATGACATTGCATGTTCGCAATATGCAGTGAGTAACAGAATTTTGCTTTTATCACCTGAGATACAGAGCCGGCCTTCAAAAGAATATTGACTAAGGCAATCGACGATATTGAGAATACACTATCGCAAATCTGATTGTACAGTGCTGAGTTTGCATTTCTTCAAACTATAGTTTACCATGTGGAAAAAAAGACAAATTCATTAAAAAAAAATTACATCTGGGCTAAGAAGTCCCGGCCTAAGTAAGAAAATTGGCTTTTTGTAGAACGAATTATCTTTTTCTCCAAAATAGGCCTCAGTTTCACCAATAACCTCTTCATTCGAGAGAAATTTCTCACCGTGAGCATATTTTGAGCTCTGGGAACAACCACTAGAAGCCAAATTTGGTGAATATGGTATATGCATGAACAATTCGAAGCCCATTTCATGCAATTTTGACATCGTTATCATTGTTCTCTCACTCGAATTGACTGCGTTCAAGCCCCAGACTGAACGATCGATTTTCACTGGCTGTCATCCAACCCGTGTTAGGAACTCACAAGTTTAAAGGTAAGACAAATTGATGGATGTAGCCGTTACAACGTGGTAAGAAATCATAATAGAAATTCAGGTACTTGACTTGATTGAGTACCTGAATTTACAGTTCACAATGCGGATGTGCCAATTTAAAAACGGAGAGTAAATTGAATCGATTTGATCATTTGACAGGTTGCACCCGCAACCTGTCAAATGATCAAATGATGTTTATGCTTGTGAATTTCCAAGGATTCTAAATAATTAAATTTGCTACCCTTCCTTGCATAGTGCAGAATTTCCGTATAGTTCAGATTCGGAAATTTGTGGTTGCATGCCAAGAAATGGTTTGAAAACGTCGAATCATTTTTCTCTAGTCTGAAGGACCTTTCATGTTCAGCATACCTTTTTGTAAATTTCGGCCACATTGTCCCACATAAACACTATTACACTAAAGCTTATAAACTTATTTTTCCAACTTGTCGACCTCATCTTTGGCATTGTAAAAAGGGAATGAGATAACTACTTTGGCATGACCATATCACTTTCTTTGAAGTTTCAACAGCTTTCGATGTGTATCTAATTCAGAGCTACCTACGGTTCAACAAAAAAATTTAAAATCAGGATTCAGGTTTACCAATAGGCTCACCCCTTAGTCCACTTTTAGCAGACATATTTATGAACAACTTGGAGACCACTATAGTGAACTCCGACCTGGGTAAAGAACATATTCATTTTCGGTACAGATATGTAGACGATATTCTCGCCTGTTTCAGAGATACTACACGACAGCTGAATCAATTTGTGACATTCATGAACAATCTCAATAGCAACATTCAGTTCACACTCGTGAACCATAAAACCTAGCTATGAAGACATCACCATCCCAAGCGATTCTTTCCATCCAGACAGTCATAAATCAGCAGCCTACAATTCGAAGTTCCACAGAGCATTCTCACTGCCTTTGTTTGCAGGCAATCTAGCTAGGGAAATTGATATAGTTACACAGATAGGTCATAATAATGGTTTCAACGCAGATACTATCCAGAAGTTAGTCAGGAAACAAAGCTGGAAATTCACTTCCAGAAATTCTCGAGCGCGTCAGATTAAGGTAGGGTGAGTTAATTACCTGCTGAAAAGTGAATATTCCAGTGATCTGACGATTTGAGAGTGACGTTAAGAAAGGGGAGGGCAGCAAAGTTGTGAAAAAATAACGTCATTTCGACATTCTCGAGCGCAGCTATTTTTTTTTCATTTTGAAGGAAATAATTCAAGGATATCGGAAAATATATAATCTGACGATTTCCGCAAACCGAAATAACAAAAATTCGTTGATAAAATTTAATGAGTGCAGCTGTGTGATACCTATATTTCCCTCTCCGAGTTTCTATTCCTCTATTCTCTATTCACTTTTTCTCTATCTATTACTCTCTCACTCCGTCCCCACTCTGAATTCTGTTGCCATGACGCCATCACAGCTGATCACAGAGACTCGTTCGTGATGAAGATGAAGATGATGATTAATTAATCAATTAATTGATGGATGTAGCCGTTACTACGTGATATGAAATCATAATGAAGAAAAAGAGAAATTAAACTTTTTATGTTTTTAACCACTTTTATTTGTAACTAACGTTACTGCAGTTTCGTCCTATAAGGACATTTTCAAACTTATACAATATATAAGGACATTTTCAAACCTATACAATATATAAGTTTGAAAATGTCCTTATAGGACTAAACTGCAGTAACGTTAGTTACAAATAAAAGAGGTAAAAAACATAGAAAGTTTCATTTCTCTTTTCTTCATTGATTAATCAATTGATTATAAAAAATTAAATTTTTTGAGCATTTAAAAAAAATTATTTTCCTATAAATACAAGTATTCTACTTAAAACACATATACTTATTCATTTGCATACTATTTCCTGAGCTTTTCAATTAATTGGGTTCAATGAATTAAAAAAAAATTCAAAAAAATAATGTTTTTGTCAGATTAAGCGGATCCCTCTAGACAATCGTCAGATTATGAGACAGCACGTCTAAAACATAAAGATGAACCATATATATGTGGATGAACATTTGATTTCCAATAATCATTGTGAACATATTATCTCTCACCTGAATTCAGAAAGTTACAAACTGAAAAACCTTAAAACTGTAATGAATGAACACCGACTAATACAATTATATCACGCTTTAGCTGAATCAAAACTGAGATACGGTCTTTGTTTCTGGGGAACATCTGCGCTAGCTGACAAAGTGTTTAAAGCGCAGAAAAAAATTATCAGATGTATAGCAGGAGTCTCTTCAAGACAAAATTGTAAAGAACTCTTCATAAAATACAAAATTTTAACCTTACCCTCACTGTTCATCTTTGAGTTGTGTATATATATATATATATATATATATATATATATATATATATATATATATATATATATATATATATATATACAACTCAAATATACACAACTTACCAGATGACATGAAAAATTGCGAAAGAATAAAAATATTCAAGTCGAATTTGAAACGTTTTTTGATAAATTATTGCTTTTACAGCCTTTCAGAAATTTTCGAATAGTTTTCACCCCTTTAACTGGTACTATGTTCTTCATGGTTTCTATTTTTATTAATATTTTCATTATGTTGATGTTCTGTTGTTGTTACTCGTTTGTTGTTTGACTTCGATAATAGAACTACCTCGAAAGACAGTACGCATTTCCGTTGCCCTTCTGCATTTTATTTATCTTTTTATTTAGTATCTGAATGTTGGCATGTAACACAGTACCATGTGCTGAATGTAGTTATATAAGCTTGACGATTACCATACAATGTAATTTTTGTCTTAATCTGACGCGCTTGAGTATTTGAGAATGGCGAATTTTTTTTGCACATTATAATAATGGCCGCGAGTTTGCGTCAGATCGAAATCGTCAGGTTATTGAATGAGAGCTTTTTTTCGTTGCACTTAACACCCCCTTAGAAAATCTGACACGCTCGATTATTTTTTTTTCTTTTCACTTTGTACCCTTACGTACAACCACGCACATCATGCAAACGATCAGATTAACATACCAACATTATTAAAAATACGTAGGACATTGATGCTATCAACATCTGACGCGCCCGAGTATGTCCACGCAATAGTATTTTTTTACATATTTAAAAATCTATAGCCGCTTTCCCCATAAAAGAAAAGGTATATATTATATAACATTTTTTTCTTCTTATCATCTAAGCTTTGCAACCTAATATGTCTCAATGACGCTCGAGTAAATCCACATTTTGCATCGTGGGCTCCCCTGCTATTGGACGAGGTTCACCAGTTGATCTCCACTCAGATGACGATCGTTTTGATTCCGGAGTGGAGTAATGGATCCTTTTTTCATCCATTGTCACATATCTACGCAAAAATTTCGATTTTTTATGTTTGAACATGGCCAAACGCCAGAATCATCAGGACATTTTTGATTTGGTCCACAGTGAGCACACTTTGAACAGCCACTGATTTGCTTAAACGGTATTTTTTCCCATCAAAAAGCAGTGTTAAATTGAAAAACAAAATTGTTTCTGATCCATTGTTTTGAATATAACAAAAATAGTGTCACTCTTAGCACAATAACACGCGAACTCATGAGTAGAATATCATGAAATTTCAACAACTCTCTTCTGAAGGTTAGTACTGAAAATATTGCTACATTATGCTGATAGGGATGTGTCCATGAATTATGAATGACAATGCCCGTATAAGGTAGTTTTTGGACAATTGCAAAATTATGTTTATTCTCAATCTCACTATTGGTTCAGTAAACAGAATTTATTGAATCTTCTCGAATAGTTACGTAAATATTGTACTCCTGTCTAGAGTTTGTCAGATGATATACAGCAAGAGGGTTAATGAAGAATATCATATAGAGTCTTTTTTTTAAATCACTTTTTAAAATAACTAACTCCCTATACTGTAGGTTAATGGATTGGCACCTATCAGAAAACAACTACTCCCCTGGCTAATACCACGAAGGGCGTACTGAAGTTATTCCTGCATATGCTGTTGGCGATACAATTGGAACACACTTGCACTGACGAGTGGCCAAACAGCCCGAAATCGATCTGCAAGTGTGTTCCAATAATTGAAAATCTATTGTGGCAGTTGTATCGCCAACAGCAGATGCAGGAATTACTTCAGTGAAGGATCCTGTCGAATATAATCCAACACCCTACGTGGTATTAGCCAGGGGAGTAGTTGTTTTCTGTTAGGTGTCAGTCCATTAACCTACGGTGTAGGGAGTTGAGACTGGCCTGAATAAATTGTTCTTTTAGATGATTTGATTTATAACCAATCTTCAAGTACGCCCACTGACTATATGTGAAAATAATTCTTCATTTCTTCACAATAAATACAAGAAAGCAGTCTTCCTTACATTCGTTAACCATTCGTTATTTTTCTAATTCAATCAGTAATGAGTCAATAATTTTTCTCATTACCGGTTTCTCAACCCTAAAAAAGATAAAATCTATGAAGTCGCGATTTCTAATTTCACATTTAATTAATAATTATATACAACTCAATAGTATCAGACATATAATAACTACATGATTAATAATTTGGTAGGTTGGAGCAAACTTGGGAAAATAATGAATTTGGTAGGTTGAAGCAAACTTGGGTAAATAATGAATTTATTCTATCATGTTTCAGAAAAAAATCTGATTAAAATCTGTTTTTCCGTTAATCAGCTGTCGCCCTCATACGAACGACAACTCTCAGAAGTTGAGAAACTTGTGCGAGCTAAGGACTAACGAGGTCTTCCCTTTTAACGTGTGATTCCTAACACGGTTGCGGAATCATCCCCGCTTCAACCAGATAAATTCTCTCGAGAAAAATATCTGGTCGAGGCGGGAATCGAACCCACGATCTTCCGATCGTGAGTCGGGCGCACTACCACCGCGGCCAATTCCACAATTGTTGTTGTTTCGAAAGTTTCGTCCGTTTATATGAGTCTTATTTAAACTGTAATATATTAGTAATATATCCAAAACAATCAAAATAGGCGCCATTTGAGTCAGTGTACTTTTGCCAACGTCGATTGATTCCGTCAACATGAAAATTGCGTTCTCGGGATTCGATGTAGTCGGCGAAGACCGTTTCTGCCTGATCCTGATAGTAGTCGGTTGGCGATAGGTCCGGGGAGTATGGTGGCCGAGGAAGAACTTTGACGCTCAATTTGTTTGATTTTCGAACAGTGATTTGTGAAATGTACAGACAAGCGCTGTCGTGGAACACGGTCTGACCTCTTCTGTTGACTAGTGTCGGCTTCTGCTGATGCAATTCTTTGAAAAGAATGAAGTCTACCTTCCTACCAGAAGGAGCCAGAAGAATCCATATTCCTGTATACTCAATATGTATAATTAGAACCTCTAGCGTGAAATGAATATAATAAGATAAGAATAAATATATTTGTACAAGTTTTGAAAACAACATTTTTCACACTATTGTGGTATTTTGATTCAAATCACATGAAAATAAAAAATTATTTCCAAACAAATTGTACATTATACTTTCTGACAGCAATTCGTTTGTTAAACTTCATTTTTATCTGGAAATTACTTTCTTTTTGTCTCGGGTGTCAATTCGTCGTTGTTTGTCATTGCGATAATGGATTTGTGAGCTGGTGCAATCAAACAACACTTTTTTTAGCCAACTGCGGCCGTATCTACTTAATTTTTTCACATAAACGTTGCAATAAGTTCTCATAATACTCGCCGTTGTTAGTTTTAACTTTTTTCAAAGCAGGCAATGAAAATTATCCCACGCGCATCACGAAAAACCGATGCTATTACCTTGCCTGCAGATAAAACGGTCTTCGCCTTCTTTGGAGGGAGTCCACGGTTTTGATTCTTCTTTTGTCTCGGGTGTAAAGTGAATGGACCCATGTTTCATCCATGATTATGAAACAATGCAAAAATTCTGTTTTGTTGCTATGAAACTTTGCAAAACACTCAATTGAAACATCTTCACGACACTGCATTTGCTCGAGTGTGAGCAAACGCGGCACCCATCCTGCACACAGCTTTCTCATGTCCAAATTTTCACTTTTTGAAATACCTACCAAGTTTTCTAGCTCGCGCACTTTCAGTCGACAATCATTCAGTACCGTCTTGTCTTGGCAGTACCGATATAGTAAATCCGGAACGGTTTTACTATTGTTATTATATATACGTATCCCACTGAAACATCTACGGGTTTATAACTGAGTTACCAGTGAAATAATACGTAATTAACCGTCTATCAACCTTTGGTAACCCTTTCGCTATTGCCGTGTTTGTTCTATTCAAATGGAATTTGGTAGCTGCTGTCACCAGATACGAATTTCTTCACTTCGAATTTTGGATGTTGGGCAAATCCGAAAGAGTCTTGAATTCCGTCTCCTACGCTAGGAGGAGGTCTTTAGTTGCAGAAAGGGAAGATTTAAAAATTTGCAGCCACTTCCTTCCAAGAGGTTACTATAGTAGATTTTGGAATATAAGTATGCTTTGAAAATACTATAATCAATAAAAAAGAAAATAAAGAAAAAAAGATTTTACAGGGCTATTCAAATTCGTTTCTGTACATGGGTATCTCGTAAACGATAAGAGATAGAGTGTCGGTTAAATTATGGCAAAGTTGCGTATTTCAGAGACCTATTCAATGATGTGAAGAAATCGAATATAGCTCTTTTGGTTCTGGAGATATTCACGAAAAACAAAAAAATCCCAAATAATGTTTTTGCCTATATCTTCTTTATTCGCAGACATATTGAAAATCTGTGTTCGTTTCGGATGTTATTATTGCTATCATTTCTTTTTCTGCTTATTAAAGCACATATAATATATTTTTGATGTAGATATCTTTCAAATAATCATTTCTTATTCAAAGTTCATTGTAGAAAACGCTCAGAGCATTGCCAAAAATATGAATAGGTACCTAAAAATGAAAAAAAACTCTCGAAAAACGATACATAGGGAGACGTAAAAGTTGCTAATATGTTTTTATTCGACTCAGTCAACCAATTTCCAGGGCCGTAATTTAAAAGTGAATAATTCACACAATTATAATCGAATATTACCGAAACATCCAGAAATATAAAATTTAATTTAATTTCTCAGTATGAAGTGAACGTCTACAATCCAAAAACTACAACAAAAAATACAGGTCCGTATTTAAAAATTCAAAGATGGGGTGGCCCAACTCAGATGACACCCTGTATAAAAGATTCATGGATATATTCTGAGAGCCCACATCAAGTGCCAATAGCAAAATGTGGACTGATTTTCAATATGTCTACGAATAAAGAAGATATAGGCAAAAAAATAATTTGGGATTTTTTGGTTTTTCCTATATATCTCCAGAACCAAAAGAGCTATATTTTATTTCTTCATATCATTGAATAGGTCTCTTAAATACACAACTTTGCCACAATTTAACCGACACTATATCTCTTATCGTTTACGAGATCCCCATGTACAGAAACGAATTTGAATAGCCCTGTATAACAAAATAGACAAAGAACAAAAACACCCTAAAAAATAAAACTCAATATTTGTGCCTTCGCCGGAAATAACTATAATATACGAGAGTTACGAAATACTCTAACTTGGCCGATGATTTCTGACCGCTCAATATCTATAAGCCAATTATTAGGTCCACTCTGTATACAAATTTATTATAGCTAACTCCTTCCCAAAATCATAAAATGGTTAGTACACGTCATGTATATTCAACTCACCGCTGCTTTTTTCCTGCTCGTCCCCTATTTGAACTACACTGCTCGATTTCCGCTCCAGAATAAAAGACTACCCAAAATCTCGCTACCCACCTGTTTTTCAAGAATAAAAAAATTTGAGATTTCACCCAAGAAAACTATCTCCCAAAACAAAATACCGCCGTTGATCGAGCGTCAAGAGGACCCTTCAAACTCCCAAGTTTCCGAACCTCCGCAAAATTCACGCAGACTTATTTCCCGAAAAACTTTCGCAGCACTCTAAGACCGCTGCCTCAGACGAAGAGCTCCCAGAACTCTCTGTCTTTAACCTTCCAAAAGGCCAGGAAGAAAATCACGGATTCATCGTCCCCCCTGTTTTTCAAACCATTCTTTGTAACCGTCGCCCACGTGCAACTGACAGCATATTTCACTGAGTTGACAAAACTTTCAATGCTGGGATATTGATGTGCCCATATTTACATCTTGAGCTACGTGACAAATATATCTGAGTTTTAAAAACACTCCGATGAATAGTGTTTATACAAACACTCTCGGTTTTGCCGTAATTTACATTGTATGAGAGACAGATAAGCCGTTTAAAAAATTTTGAATTGAAGAAATCTGTCTCTTCCCGAAATTAGAATTTATGTTAAAGTATTTCCAATACTAATTGGAACAGCACAGAGAAGGAATTCCCGCCTCGACTCATCCAAGTCGAAAACTAAAATACAATGAAAACACAAATAATCACACCGAATTCTCGTCAAACATATATTTACAAAATAATAGAGGCCAACAACATTGCTAGAAAAATCAAAATTCTTCTTCGCTATATTCGGATGAGGTGGAATCATCATCGGGTTGAATAACGATCGGATTTATGGAACTTTGCACATGATATTTGTTCTCTTCTTCTATAACGTGGGCCACACAGTTCTTCCACACATCACTATTACCTACTTCATTTACCACTCGCCTTATATTGTCAAGCACTACAGTATTCAAAGTCCGCAAGCTTTCTTTCATTGTTTCCCAAACCATTTCAATTGAACTGAACACACAATACTATGGAGGCAAACTTAAGAGAATATGACCACGTGTTTCACACATCGAATCGAATAATATACTTTTTCTTGAAATTACGTTGTTTTATGGTCGCCAGTAATACTTTTTTCGTTGGAATCTTTTCGGGTATTTCCCTGTCATAATTTCGCATGAAATCAACAATATCTGCTTTTTTGTGTTATTATTTGGTATTGTAGTCAATAACCGAGAATGATACGAAGCGTGATCCATAATAATAACCGACTTTGGAGGAATATTTGGTAGAAGCTGCTCACTGAACCAGGTTTCGAATAAAGCCGCAGTCATATCTTCGTTGTAATCAGCAGACGAATCTTTTATATTTTTCGCCGACAGATGCAAAGCGTTAGGTACGAAACCACTTTCATTCCCGGCATGCAAAATTATAACACGTTTTCCCCTTGAAGAAGATATGTTCAAAGCACAATACTTGGTTTCGTCTACCCAGCCATATTTGACAACATCATGGGTGTCAAACCAAGTTTCGTCGAGGTAGATTATATGTCTGCTGGATTCTCGGTAGCTTTCCATTCGCCTCAAATATTCTTGTCGGAGTTGAACAATTCGTGTCGATTCCATTATGACCATCCGATTGTTCAATTTTTTATATTTGAAACCACAACACAATAAGACACATCGTAGAGTTTCTGAAGATTTGTAATTGTAATCGGGATAGTCGAGTAATTTATACCAAATCATTTCCAAGGTTGGTACTTCATTTTTTTTGGTATATACCATGAAATTGTTCGCCGAATCACATTTTTTGTAGCACCATCAACGTTTGCGAATTTTTTATTCCATTGTTTTTGTTTCATTGCATGGTCAATGACATCCCCTATTTTAATGACTCGAAGAACTGTCGAACTCGATAGTTTCGTTAACTCGCATATTCTATCCACAACAGCATTGTGTGAAGTGTGACAGTTTTCCTTCTTCAAGCATTCATGAATATTTAAAATTACTCGCTGAACTTGAACATGTAAGTCCTTATTTTCAAATTCCGGATCCCTGTCGATTGACACAGATTCCTCACACGTAATGTTATCATTTGTTTCAAAAGGTCTCCAGAAAGCTATATTGATGAAAGTACCCAAAAACACTAAGATTTTCACAAAAATCGGTTTAAACGATCAGATTGGAACATTTGGTGTAAAAGTTGAAAACTTTTTCTAGAGATCAATTACGCTAACACTAAACTGATATTTTTGCACTCGACGCGCGTTTCGCTAACAAGGTTAGCATCTTCAGGAGAAGCTTTTTAATCTATTGTTGACAAATTAATTTGCAGGTAGTGGTTCCACTAGTTAATTACCGAAAAATCAATTAGGATAATCATCATTTAACAAACAAAGTCCACATTGGACCAAAAAACTTTAGGTATATAAACCACTAACCCTTGTCTTTAGATTCAGTATCAATTTGCTTCTACTGAAGATGCTAACCTTGTTAGCGAAACCCGCGTCGAGTGCAAAAATATCAGTTTGGTGTTAAGGTAATCGATCTCTTGAAAAAGTTTTCTAAAATCGGTTTGCAAAACCACTCACTACCTCACCAAACCCCACGAATACACGGCACTGATAAAGAAATATTGTGAAACGGACAAAAACTTTGTATTCAGCCAGTCCAGCTAGCCGAGCTTTTATTCCTCAACTACATTTGATAGCACGTTTACTAACTATCTGGGCGACTAGGGGCCACAGGCAAGAAATGTTTATGACTATAATCTTATTTTTATTGCCGTTCCAATTGGGAATGGATAGACTATATCATAATTGCTTTTGCTAGGTATTAAAACTCTGCTACACAATACTTCACTGTGGTAGAAGACTCAGCTAGAGTGGAATTCAGTTTAGATTTTATATTGGTTGAGCTGATACCTGTCAAATAAAAGTATTGTACCAGATAACGATGACCAATTCTTTCCATTTCAACAAATTCACCAAAAACGTTCGCTTTCTAATACAATGATATTTCTCAAACAACTACCGCCATCCCTAGGTCAGGCCAAATACTTCTGGGATCACACCCTGGTACTTTTGAATGCTTCTACTCTATGATGTGTCTCAAAATCATGTATGATATTCTCCGTGAAAGATGGTTTGTGAAAAATTGCTTTGTTTATTAATTTTCAGTAATGATAACGTCTGAAAATTTTATGGAATCATTGACCTCCAATTCAGTTATGAAGCTAAAATGGCAAAAGTACTTCATTTTTGAATTGAAAGGGATATATTTCCACTTTATTTCATGATATGAAATGGATATTGTAACTATTAGTAGTAATTATTCGTCAATATTAGTCGAACCAATATCTAGAAGTGATAAACCTCCTCCCTATTCAATATTACTTCTCTCACCTCCTTCCGTATTCCACAGAATATTATCAGGAATGCTACGTAAAGAGTAGTAAAAATGGCGAGGAATGTGATAATTGTGACGTCACCAGTCACTGCTGTTCTATTGTTGAAGTTGTAGAGCGTTGGACCACCATCACATCGAAAAGCATCAAACCACCCCTTCATGGCCAAACTTCTGAAACAAAAGAGGGGATTTAGACCTTTATGTCTATTTTATAAATAAAAAGTGTATATGGTCAATGTATGCCTACTTCATAGATCCTTCCTATGACACATAGCTTTGAAAGCTTATGACAGGTATTGATATTGGAATCCTACAAAAGGCTCCATATCCGTATATAAAAATCGAACAACTAACAGGAAATTAAAATTGAAATTTGAAATATTTCACGACGTTTCGATTGTTAGTATCGACAATCGTCTTACTTATTTCTCAGAGACATGACTATTTATAGGTCATTCGAGTGCTTTCACGTATCCCCTCTTTTCTCTTTCCGCTTTCTAGATAAAGATGGAGTTAAACGTTAGGCGAGAGTTCGCTCTACGCTATACTGTCAGTATATGAACCAGGAATCCAACCACCACCAACCATTGATTTTCCTCTTGAAGATGATCACTTGGTGATCAAAACACATGTCGAGGTGTTGAAATAACGGTTTGTTGATGGGAGGAAACTTCAGTAACATTCATCAATCAACTTAAAGAGGAATCATCGAGACTCTAGTAGACTATGCTTTCGGGCTCTATAATAGAAAGGAAGGTCTCGCGAAGCAACCAGACAACATCAAAAATGATCTTGAACGGAATGGGGACTTCAAAGTTATGGTGGAGCAGACTTCAGCTAAAAGATAGCAAGAGCCTTAAGTAAGAGAAGCCATCACAACCAGTACTTGTCCTTCTCTACATCAGAGGATTGTCGAAAAGGATAAGAAAAATTGAATCCAAGTATAACATCAGAACCTGCTTCAGATCCGTAACACTATCCGTAGCACTCACGAAAATCAGGCACCCAAACGCGGATTGCGATTTCAATAACAGCATTTACAAGAAACCCTGCGAGTGCGGAGAATCCTACATAGGTGAAACTAAGAGGTCATTGAAAGTGCGCATTGTCGAACACATACAACGAGGAGAAACCAGCAAATCGGAAATAGCAGAGCATGTTTGCACTCATCAACATAACACCAAATGGCTCCAAGCTTAAATCACCCACAAGAAGGAACACTGGTTTAGGATAAAATTCAAAGAAGTATTCAGCCAAGCTAGCGTAGAGATACACAACATATGGAAACCCATAATCAAGCGGAAAACGGCCAACTACCGCTAAACGGTCAGCTCCCGGTGAAGCGAAGAGAGAGAGAAAAACGAGGGGATAGGTGAAAGCACTCGAATGATCTCCAAATAGTTATCTTCGTTTTGAAAAACATGTGAATGAACTAATTCGCAGAGCTAATGGACATTTGAAATTGATATACAGTAGTAGACAATATTTATCAAGAAAAATACAATCAATACTTTGCGAGAGCTTAGTTTTGTCCAATTTTAATTTCGCAGATTGTCTGTATGGTCCAAATCTCACAGTTTTTTATATAAAGAAAATACAAAAAATACAAAATTTCTGCTTTAGATTGATTTTCGGTATTCGTAAATATGAAAGCATTACCCATACTTTGAAATATATTAACTGAATGAATATGGATAATCGGATGTTCCTCCACTCTGCAAGCTCATATCATAGTATAATTAAAACTAAAACAACAGAATATCTATATGATAAAATCAAATTCCGAACTGACGTACATACATTGAACTTGAGGTTTAAAGGGCTTTCAACACCCCCATTGCACAAAACACAACAATATGTAAGATCCTACAGTTATCAGATCTCAAAAATTTACAATGAAATTCCGAACAGTTTGAAAGAGATGAAGTTAGATAAGTTTAAAGAGAATCTGAAAATAATTATATTGAAGAAACAGAACACCCCTCGATAATAATGTTAAGAATGTTTTTTATTTATTTATTTTTTCGTTATATAGCGCTTTGTGAGGTTGAGTGGAAGAGCAGCTCAATTGAATAGTCAAATAATATTGTCATATCATTTTTTTCAAGCTGAACTCCGCCTATTATGCCAACAATTAGCATTTCAAGATGGAAATAATTATGTATTATATAAAATGGAAAATAAAGTCGCAATTATTATTATTATTACTATCTCTCGGAGGAAGTCCAGTCATCACCCGAAGACGATTGTGGATACCAACAATCGAAACGTCATGAAGTGACTTGGCTTGAAATCTTTCAATTTTTAATGTTGATTTCTTATTAACTGTTCAATTTTTAATTATTGCTTGTAGTTTATTTCATTGTAATTTTAGTTTTTTTGCTTGATATAATCGTTATTTTTAGCTAATCTTTTTTATTTTATCGATTCTTTCTCTGATTTCAAATCATTTTATATCATAATAGATAATGGAAGTCCGAACTAATGAACTGCACCATGAAACATTATCAACCACCTTCATACTAACGACAAAATATATGCTTATCGAAAATCAATATAGAGTCAACTATTATTCCTGAGTCCTTTACTTATTATCTTTATACCTCTGGTGAATGAATGTCATTGAAAGAATTTTCAATATCAGTTATTATTTCACTTTGATTGTATCCTAATATTTAATATTACAATAATCGTAATTCTAAAGAATGTTGAGAGACACTCAACTAGTCTACGGTATCGAATATGTGAAACATGTTTCTTGAAGCGACCTAATAAAGCCCGCTCAGTTTGTCCAACGTAAGTACTTTTCGTCGCGATCCTCGTGGCTCATTTCGTGAATCTCAAAATTTGCCAAATTCTTGTCGACGTGTAAAGTCACGTTCACAAAAATTTTCAAAAATGTGTACCAACTCATTTGTACATTCTGATTCATATCGAAGAATCTGAATGTTCGTTTCCTCATCGAATATGTTTAAAGGATATACGTTACTTCATTTTATTTCTTTCCTAACATAAATAAAAAAAGTAGAATTATTATGAAAATGAAGCAAATCTTCCTTCTTTCCACAATTACTTACAGACCACCTGGTAACACAAATGTTATTATTGAAAATCATACTGAAAGACGTTTCAAAGTCATTTCGACCAATTCTTTTTCAGCACTCAAGGTTTTACGCGAGAATAATCAAATATAAATAATAACGTGCTTCAGAACTGATTGACATCAACTAATGAATAAATTGAACGAATAGACAAACATCACCTTCTTCAAATTCCAAGGTTATTCATTGCTCATCGAATTATAAATCCTCATAAGAACTCAGTCACTGGCAGGTCAATAATCCAATTAGAAATTCAAATTTGTTCAACCCTGACTTTGACTATTAATAAATACACAACGACTTCATTATTGGCTGGTTAATTTGTATAAAAATATGGAGTTTTGACATTGATTTTCCCAATGAAATAGTCTGATGAAATGTATGATGCATTGAAAAACGTCATTGGAAGAAACAGGATGTTAGTTTCTATTACAAAGAGGTGGGTAGATATATAAGAATAATATAATTCTAACATTATATGAAGCACTAATTAGATAACAAATGAACTGAAAAAACCACAAAGTCGAAGACTGTCTGTGGTGTGCGTCTATCCTATGATAAATAGTATCGATTGATAGTGCAGCCAATGACAATATAATTCCACCTTCAAATTTGAATTTTATAGTAAATAAGCGTGTTTAATATGCTACTGAAATAGTGGTCACTTCATACAATACTAAAAATTACAGATCAAACAAGTAATTTAACATACAATTTTCCCAACATTAGTAAACAAAAAAGATAATATATATATATATATATATATATATATATATATATATATATATATATATATATATATATATATACAGGGTGTCCCTGGACATTCTCTTTTCCTCTCGGGAATGTATAGATGGGGTCAAAATATCACCAGTACTTCATATAACTTTTTTTCCTAAAAGTCTTCGTAACCAAGTTACGGGCCCTCGAAGTTACAAAATGAAAAATGTTTTTCTTTGATAACTTTTCAAGTGAATATTCAAAATCATCCAAATTTTGGTAATTGACTAAACAAATGAATTCCGTCGATGAACTTTCATGCAGGAGTCAGTTGTTTTGCTACAAAGTCAGGAACGAACTACCCCCGATGGTTCACACCCCAAAACTTTGCAATGACAGATATTTTTCAATATTTTTCAACAAAATAAGGTTACGTGGACAATTTTATGAATAAAAGTACACGTGTAGAAAGTCGATCGGAGCAACGAGTCTTGATAAAAATGTAGGACTACTCGACGACATCAAACCCGCTCGTCCACCATTATTTGAAATGAATAATTTTCAAAGCAGAAATAATAATGATAACGTTAATTCAACAACATTCATAACAGGAATAATACAAAGTATGCTAAAATGAAGTCGTAAACAAAAAGTACAGTACCTATATGGAAGTTTAAGTCACAATTGTGATAGCAGATATTTTTTCAAAAGAAATATCAAGTTCTGTAGATTCGTGGTGTTTTTAAACTAACAAGCTACTCTACTATGAAATATCGAATTCATTCCATATTTTGTATGTACATAATACGTGTGGAATAATCACGTTTCGTGTTGATCAGTTATCTGAATCTCATGAAACTCAACATTCGAATGTTTCAAATTCTTCTTCACAGCTAAACTGTTGAGGAGTTTCACTGATAATTATAATTTTATGGGAGAAATTCTTTAACACGAATCTAAATTTAGCTGAAAAAACGCACATCGGAAAAAATATTTACTATACTAATAAAAAGCAAACGAATGAACTACAAAAACGGCTGCACATAATCAGGTGAAAAATATCCAGGGAATAATTATGTTCCATTTCTTTCACAGATGTTGACAAAAAAAACCTTTTAGAAAGTTTTGATAAAAAATGAGAAACTGGAATGCGATTTTGTTTTGTTGAGTGGTGCGTTGTCATATGACTATCATTGTATTGTCAATATTCTATAGGATATTTTGAATTTTTTTGATATGGCCGAACAGTTTACATTCAATGAATATGCAGATATGCATGTATTTTATGGACGAGCATTTTGTAATGCTGCAGAAGCTCGTCGTCTGTATTCCGAGCATTTTCCCAATCGAACGGTACCGTCAAGAGAAACATTCGAGCGTGTCGATCGCAGCTTGAGGGAGACAGGTATGTAATAATTGATAATTAATTTGAGCACGTTGTTTTATTTCGATATTATTGTAGGTACAGTTTTGCCAAAACGAGGTGGTGAGGGCGCTCCTAGGACTATACGTACCGTTGTATTGGAGGAAAATATTTTGGAAGCCGTCGCTGATGATCCTTCAATGAGCATCAGAAATCTATCAGAACAGTTCCATACATCCTAGTCCACTATTCATAGAATAATTAGGGAACAACTGCTCCACCCATTTCACATCCAGAAGGTACATGCCATGACACCTCAAGATTTTCCAGCACGACTGGAATATGCCAATTGGTTCATGGATAGGCAAAGAGAGGATATGACTTTTATTAATCGAGTTTTATTCACTGAAGCAGGTTTCAGTAGCCCAAACATTCCCGTGAATGTTTGGGCTGGTATCATAGGAAACCATCTTATAGGACCATTCGTTCTACAGGACCGATTGAATGGAGAACGTTATTTGGAGTTCATTCAGAACGATTTGAATGGACTTTTGGAACATGTTCCATTGCAAACCCGAAGAGATATGTGGTTTATGCATGATGGCGCTCCTCCTCATTTTAGTTTGATTGTGCGTGACCATCTGAACCATATTTTCCACAATAGATGGATTGGTAGAGGTGGGCCATATTCATGGCCATCGCGGTCTCCGGATTTAAATCCATTGGATTTCGTTCTGTGGGGGCATCTAAAAAGCCTTGTTTACGCTACACCTATTCACACAAGAGATGCATTGTTAAATAGAATAACATTACATTGTGAAGCCATACGAAACGACCCTGGAATGCTATTTCAAGTACAGAGAGGGTGTCTTCGCAGACTAAGAAAATGTATAGAGAGAGAAGGTGGTCATATCGAGCAGTTTCTGTAGCGGATTTTTCATTTCTGTTTGCTCTTGAGGCTCTTGAGTTTCGTTAGTTAAACGTGTTTGCATTATAAAAATTCGTTATGAACATTTTACCTATCATTTCCATTTTCCTTAAAAACTAATATTTTCTAGTAATGGTAGACATCTCAGGATAAATGTTGTTGAATTAACGTTATCATTATTATTTCTGCTTTGATAATTATTCATTTCAAATAATGGTGGACGAGCGGGTTTGATGTCGTCGAGTGAAACTACATTTTTATCAAGACTCGTTGCTCCGATCGACTTTCCACACGAGTACTTTTATTCATAAAATTGTCCAAGTAACCTTAATTTGTTGAAAAATATTGAAAAATATCTGTCATTTCAAAGTTTTGGGGTGTGGACCATCGGGGGTAGTCCGTTCCTGACTTTGTAGCAAAACAACTGACTCCTGCATGAAAGCTCATCGAAGAAATTCATTTGTTTAGTCAATTACCAAAATTTGGATGATTTTGAATATTCACTTGAAAAGTTATCAAAGAAAAACATTTTTCATTTTGTAACTTCGAGGGCCCGTTACTTGGTAACGAAGGATTTTAGGAAAAAAAGTTATATGAAGTACTGGTGATATTTTGACCCCATCTATACATTCCCGAGAGGAAAAGAGGAAGTCCAGGGACACCCTGTATATATATATATATATATATATATATATATATATATATATATATATATATATATATATATATATATATATATATATACACATATATACACATACGTATATAACAAATAAGGGCGTGATAACACTTCCCATACAGTAGTACAAACCTCCACAAGTTCATGAATAGTGAGTCTTTTTGAATCAATCAAAAATTTTTTCAGTTTCTTCTTGAATCCTCTATAAGAATGAGTTTCTTTTATTCCGACAGGAATAAAATTGAAAAATTTTGGCACCAAGTACGAAAAGCATCGCTGTCCTATAGATTTTGAAGCTAGCGGTGATGAATGAAGATGAAGCTATTGTCCAAAAAAAAAGATGAAAGACACTCCCCACGGTGATCAATTGCAAAGCCATGCTTCGAAATCAACCGCCAGAGATTTCACTAAAAGGCAACTAGATGAAGCTACAACCCAATCGAAGTGAATATATAATGATGGTTCTGGCCCAAAGTCCCATGCTATTTCTTATGGTGCTTCATTTTAGTCATTTTCAGACCTTAAGGCGGAACCTTGTGGAATACCCAACTCAAGGTAGGTGTGCCGTGTGTATAAGATTTATACGATGCATGTTGTGTCTTTGGGGAAGAAGGTGAAACCGTCAGTGTGAAGTAGGGCACTGAACCGTATTTTCGTTAAACCCTTTCAAGCCGACATTATTTTTTTTTAAAATACACTTTATTGTACCAATTGAATTGTTGTTTGTGTTATGAAAAACAAACAAAAAATGTTAAAAAGAAAATGTATTGTTTTGTTTTTGCAAAATTTAACAAAAAAATGTGGTTCCATATCAGGACCACAAGGAAAATCAAACACAAAACTTGAAAAAATCGAATTGAAGAAATCAAAATTTTTGGTGGAATTTGAAAAAACAGTTAGACTTTTTGGTCAAACAAAGTCCGACATTACAACTGGAGCAGAGCCATCTTGTTCGGTGGGGCTCCGAACGTGAATTACAATGTGCGCATCTGACTTTTGTACCATGAATAGGCATATGTGCACATTTGTCATACTTTATTTCAGGTAGAACTGATCTCTTATAGTGGTTTGGAACATCCTCCAAACTTTTTCTGTCTTTTTTAGGTATTGCTGGATCAGCAGCAATAAGTCCTGCAGGTGCAGCTAGCCTGAAATCTTTCAAATTTAGACTTTTTTGGGTGTCCGGTCTCTGAATATAATGAAGCTATTGATGATGCTCAAGTCTAAAAAGTGCCAAAACAATCGGTGCCACCATTTTCTTGATTTCCTATTCACTTTATATAAAGATAAGAACATATCAGATTGATCCACGTGCCCCATATGAGCATCATAATCGTGCACGAGCTGAAGACATGCGATATTTTGAGACGAACCATCTTTTTGTTTTCTAGAAACAGTTTGGACATCATCAGGACCATGAAAATTACTTGAAAATAATAAAGGTTTATTATCCATCCACTTTAGATAAAATATTCCTTCCTTACTTATCTTCCAGAGACTAGTACCTCTAAGCATTTTATCTTTATTATTTGTTATGTCTTTGGGTACTTCTTTTCAATTTTTCCTGATTGTACCACAAGCATAAATATTTTCCTTCAACAAATCACGTAAAAAGGGATAGTTGTGAAGAAGTTGTCAAAATATACCTTATGGTACTTGCCCACAAGCGGACGGGTCAAATCTTTCACCACTCTTGAGCCTAAGCTCTCTTGAACTCCATCATATTTCCCTGTATAGACTTGAAATTGCGATACGAATCCCGACTGATCTGCCCGTATCCAGATTTTATATCCTCTTTTGACCGGTTTCATAGGCATATACTGCCGGAACCCAATTCGGCCTTTGAATTTCACCATTGACTCATCTATACTTTAGTGTTCGTTGGGTATAAACTCTCCAAATAAGTTTTTGAAAGAATATCAATCAACGGTCTGAGTTTATATAATTTATCAAAGCCAGCCTCACCCTTTTTCGGTTGAACTGTGTTGTCGTTCAAGTGTATATTGCTATAGAGCCAGTCAAATCGATCACGAGACATGCTCGAAGAAATATATGGATCCCTCATCTGTATTGAAGAGGACCAATAATCTCTATAACTCGATTTCTTCGTAAGACCCATCATAAGATTTATACCCAGGAAACATCTCATTTCTTCTGCGTCTGTTGGAAGAAACCGTTCGCCGTACCGCTGAGTTCCATACAAATTTGTTTGAAATATCAGAATATCAATGAGGTCCGGGGTGAACAATTGAAGGAAAATATCAGTGGGACTCTCAGCATCAACAGAAACACTTGGGCCCACATCTTGCCTAAACGGATGTGCTTTATTAGCACAATTTTCATCTTCAGTCCATTCAAAAGGTCTTGTAGCAAAGTTTATTAGAGGAAGTTTATCTTTGCTATCAAATTCATAATTTATTTTACTGCTTGCAATAACTGTATGCTGGATAGGTTCATTATCGATATATTTTCTGTGGGCTCGAAATTTTCAATGAGATCATTGGTGCCTTGGTCCTCCAGGTCGTCAATATCGATTTCCTCCAGATCATCTACGGATGGAGCTTCTGAACTAAACGAGTCAATATCTGAAGGAAGTTCGTCCAAAAAAGCATAGACCTCATCTGAAGTTATTTTATTCAGGTTCATGATTCAATCTGGAAAAAATAAATGGAATAAATAAATGTACAAAATCCTAGTGGTTCCTTTTGGGACCACATAGTTTTCTAACCTGTATCATATACCCACTAAATTTTTCACTTAAATGGGACCTCACCTTATAATTTATGATACTAAACAAACATAACACGCACCTCAATATAATTGACAAAAATCAAAAGCAGACAAAATAATGTTTTCAAAATATTTGTTTACATAGGTAACGCTCGACCTTGTCAGCTATTCAAATGTACCTCACACTTACGACGGTTCAAACTAACTAAAATCGAATCAGCGACGACAGAGGTATCTAACAACGTATAAACATCTGTGGTCCCAGCTAGCGCTTACTAGGGAATCAGTAAAAAATCTTATATTTTTGGTACTTTGATGGGACCACCTGACGGCAAAGGGTTAATAATAATCGCATCGTCACGTGTAGTACATCAAATGACAAGGAAAAGAATTAAGAATTCATCGACAGAGACGCAACATGTCAGAAGAACACTATCTTCGCTAATAATAATCACATCACATGCAGCACATCGAATGAAAAGAAAAGGGAATGTTGCATATGCTGACAAAAAAAAAGAAGAGGAGGCCAAAAAGGCACTAAGCGACATCTTCGTTAATAATATTCGGATCGCCGCGTGTAGCACATGAACTGAAAGAAGGAAGGAATGCAGAATTCATCGACAAAGAAAAAAAAAGTTTCAATATTTGTCATTTACGGTCTCTCGACGCGCCTTTTACTAACCAAGTTAGCATCATCAGGAGATGATTAAGTTCCATGCTTTTTCGTATGAAGGTTCGTTTTGCAAATATGATACAGACTGACATCGGCAATTCAAGGACCTAGGATGAATTTGAAGGCCAAGGACCAATCAGAGGACCTATTAGGAGGAACAGATCGCGGACCAATTAGAGTACGTAGTTTGACATATAGTAAGAGAACATAATTGAAGAATGACTGTAAATCGAATTATCTAAAAGAACAATTCGTTCAGGCCAGTCTCAACTCACCTACACCTAGGTTAATGGACTGACATCTATCAGAAAACAACTACTTCCTTGGCTAACACTATGAAGGGCGTTGGATTATATTTGACAGGTGCCAGTGCAGGATTCTTCACAGAAGTAATTCCCATGGATATGCGGTTGATAACCTCATTCACGGGAAGATGGGGCGATGATAAATATATTCGCTTCAGCCTAGTTCTAGGAATGATACTCTGAAAAGAATTAGATTTTTGATTATGGGAAATCATCGACTTCATGTTGATGATGGACACTACCTTACACTGATAATAGGCCAAATAGCACGAAACCGGTCTGCAAGTGTGCTCGTTCCAATGAGTGAAAATGGACAATGGTTTCGAAGCCGAATTAATAAACAAAATACTTCCCAAAAAAGTTCACTCAAAAGCGATTCGAGACGTTTTTTCTATTGATAATTTGGGCAAACAACAGAAAAAGTGACTTCATTTTTGAGGAAACGAGATATCAAAATCACATACAGAACAAGTAATACGTTGGAAAAGTTAGTTAAAAATAATAAAGACGAAATATCCTAATTCAAGAAATCAGGAGTATATAAATTAGAGTGTGGAACGTGTACTAAATATATTGGTCAAACTAGCAGAACATTCAGGAATCGAATCCAGAAAAATCATATGAGCTATGTGAATAAGAAAACAAGTTCAACATATTCAAATCATCTTTTAGAAGAAAATCATAACTTTAACGAAAAATTCAAAATTTCACACACAGGAAATAAAGGTTTGAAACTGAATCATTTGGAAGCAATGAAAATTAGTAAACTTAAAAAGTAGTCCCGATTGTAGTTATCTGAGGTAAATAAATATTAGCGTAAGAATCAACTCGTAGTATTCAAATCACTGTTAAAGAAGCTACTGTGTTAGCAAAACATGTGATATATTTCTCAAATAAAGTTTGTGGAATTCAAATCCTAAGGTGTAGTTTACGAAACTACTATGGATCTTCATCAAGTAACGGCCGAATCAATCAGAAAAAAAACTTGTTAATTTGAAAAAGAAACGATATCATTTACATCTTGTCACAGTATAAAATTCTACATTACATTTTTTTCAGATTGTTGAAGGTAAGAATTACCAGAAAGGTCATAGAAACCTCTAGTTTCCTCCAGAAGATGTCTCTTAATTCTTCACATTATGAAAGGTGAAGATTCCGACAGAGATCTATAAAAAAACAAATTTGAAACGTAAGTTTTTTTTGATAATGGTAACAGTTAGATAGATTCGTCTTTTCAGTCATATCTAATGTTTCCAAACTGAAGCACTTTTCTGGAGAAAACTAAAATACACCTCATTTTTACTCTATATTATCCATGTTGATTAAAAGTTTTGAAGAACAATACTTTGATATCAAAACATTTTTATAATTTCACTCTATCACCTCAAACTTCTGATAGACACCCGATATTAGACAAACTGTATCATCTGAGTAAAGTTATCTTAAAATTTCCTGTATTCCCCATCTATAAGGTGAAGTAATTTATTATCATACCTCACTTCATGTCTTTCCCATGGTGAGAAAACGTTAACAAATTATGCTGGAGTCAACTGAATCACCCATTCCGCCATTGTAATATAATAGATTACCGCACGTTTTCAAAACGCCCTGGTATTTTAAATATAATATCCCGGCTATTACTTTTCCTTTCGACCATTCACTTCTCGTGAGTAAACTTTAGCATTGTCGGACACGCATCAACGGCCACATCCGCTATTATCTAAGAACAGAATAATGTCTGCCAGATTCGAAACTCGTTCAGTTCTGAAATTTTTCTCTCCATCGTTTGCTGTGGTCATTAGCTTAAAAATCGCCTAATTTCCAATTCAGAAGTCTGCAAAAAATATTGAGAGCTGTTATGTTTTTTTGCGTAATTCATATGGTATTGGGTGTGCTGACTCTGAAAATGACTTCCATTTTGTCACGTTTTCTGACAAGACTAAAAAAAAATTTGCGTTTGAAGGAAGCATCTTGAAGGTCACTCTGGAGCGACCAACAGTAGTCTGTCATCACTGAAACGATCCATCTTCCCTGGTATCTTGTTTCCATCTCCCTAATATTTTGGTGAAATCGTTCATCATGCTCTTCACTCACATCTAAATTTTCTGGAAACTAGTTGAGGTGGGAATCAAGAAAATGTACTTTTGTACTCACTAAGTAACCTAAAGCTTGAAATGCTTTTAACAAAAACTAATGGCTCGCAAGTCTTAATATTTTTCTGGATTGATTTTCTTTGACACATGCATAGCTGATTTTCATATTAATAGGAAAACATTATTTTCGATGTGTGTTAGTACAGTAACAGAATTTTTCACAACCTAAGATATTTTCAGGTGAGGAATTTTCATCAAGAGTTGTGAATCTGTGTTTATTAGTGACGTTTTTGGTAATCGATTGTCATTTATGAGAATGGTATCTTTAGGTGCAGAGGAAGTTTACGATTTTACTGTGTCAGAATATCATAATTTTCAAGTATTTCAAAACATTTGTCTGGAATAGGCATTTTCGAAACTATCACTCAATGGTTGACTATTTTTTGTATCTTTGCCCTGCACTGTTACTGAAAATATAACCATTATTGAACCATTCCAATCCTATTCGGTTACTGAATATAAGATAGCAAATTCCCTATCAGAAATGAAAAACAAAAAACCGTAGGCTTTGATGAACTATCAATTGTAACAATTGAGAAAATAATATCTTCTGTTATCGTTCCTTTAACATACTTAATGAATCAATCTCTTATTCAAGGATACTTTCCAGAAGTTCTGAAAAAAACACTCGTTACACCTGTATATAAAAAAGGAAACCCCACAGAAAGGGACAACTATAGACAAATATCTTTATTTTGCTCGATATCAAAATTATTTGAAAAAGTTGCAGCACTTAGGGTTATTGATCATTTGGAATCAAATAGGCTGCTATGTATGTTTCAGGAAAAATAAATCTATAGAGACAGCTTCCTATCATCTCTTGAATTATATTCACACAGAGATTGATGGAAAAATTATGTGATATCACTATTTTTCGACTTATCAAAAGCGTTTGATACAGTATGCGTGGAATTTCTCATAAAAAAACTGTCAATGCTCGGGTTTCCACGAAATATAATGAATTGGATACAATTCTATATGAAAAACAGAGAAATGGCTGTTATTTGCAATGGAGCGACATCTGAGTCAAAGACGGTGAAACTCGAGGTGCCACAGGGCTCTGTTCTAGGACCTCTACTGTTTCTTCTCTATGTCAATGATCTTTCCCAACATATAAAGGGAGGCAACGTCACAATGTTTGCTGATGATACAACGATAACTATAGCGGGCAATAATGCTGAGCAACTCATCAGAAAATCTGAACATATTATTGATCAATTCAGTACCTGGTGCCAAATAAATGAGCTCATTCTAAATACTTCTAAATCGATCAAATCGATTAAAACTTCTGAAGAAATAAATTTTTTAGGAACCTACCTAGACGCCAATCTAAATTGGGATAGGCAGGTGAACTATATATGTGCCAAGTTAAATGGAGCATATTATGCCATAAAACAGCTGAAATCCTGTTTGGATGAAACTGGCTTACTCAGCATATATTATGCCATGGCCTACCCTCATATAAGTCTGAATATTATGGCTTGGGGCAGAGCAAAGGATTTTTTCAGAGTATTCGTAGCTCAGAAACGCATCATAAGGCTAATCTTCAATATGGATTTCCGGGATAGCTGCCGGCCCGTTTTTATAGTTAAAAAAATATTGACAGACACCTCCATCTTCATTGTTGAATTTATTTAATTTGTTAGGCAAAACAATAAATTATATGATAAGACTGCTTCAGATCACAGTCATAATACAAGAAATGGTGATCTTCTAAAAATCCCACAGCATCTCATGACAAGCTATAAAAAATCCCGTCAGTATAATGCCATTATGTGCTTCAATAAGATGCCAAATGTAGTTAAAAAAATCACAAGTGACAAAGCATTTCATGATTATGTTAAAACTATGCTTTTAGAAAGATGATATTATAGTTACCAAGATTTTTTAATTGACAATCTCACAAACAATCAAATTCGCAGTGGACGTAATTTTATTTAGATTAAATTATGTGAATGATGTAAAATTCTGTTTAAATTCTGTTTCTGTTTTTCCGTTAACCAGTTGTCGCACCCCTACGAACGACAACCCAACCCTCAGAAGTCGAAACTTGTGCGAGCTAAGGATTAACGAGGTCTTACCTTTTGACGGGTGATTCCCAACACGGGTTAGACGATAGCAAGTGAAGATCGATAGTTCAGACTAGGGCTTCAACCACCGACCAACACGGCAGTCAATTCGAGTGAGTGAACAAAGCACCCACGCCGAACCGCTTGGCTACCGACCGACCGAAAATGTTCAGTTAATTTGTGGGCACCTATGCTTATTTGTATATTTGTGTATATATGTATGGGTATATATGTGTATATACCCATAAATATATACACAATACACATATATGTGTAAGAAGAAGAAGAAGAACTTCATTTCCAGATAGGCAAGCCTAATATAAACATAATCAGTGTACTTTATCTAAATATAATACATAAAAATCAAAATAAATTAGTTAGTTATAACCAAATAACAGAAAATCAAAAAAAAAAAAAGAAAAAAAAACTATATTGCACATATTCTATATAGGATACAAGTTTTCATATTTACTTATATATTCATTCAAAACAAAGTCTTAGTTATTATTATATTTTAAATATAAATTAGCTTCAATTCAGTTTTTCGTTATGAATGTTACCAAGTCCCTCTTGAATAGACGGAGAGAAGAAGAGTTGTTTATGTTATTTGGTAGTTTATTGAAACTGTCCAGACCTTTGAAAAATAACGAGTTCATACTGCTACGTGAATTTGTCCTTGGGATGTGAAAATTGGTGTCCATCTAGTATCATGATGATGTACTTCAACTATTTGTGATTAAAAGGTTCACTGAGTATGTTGGTTGCAATTTATTTATTATTTCAAATATAAATATCATAGTTTGATAATACAATCGTTGAGAGACATTAAGCCACCTTAAACTACAGAGCATATTATGTATAGGTGTCATTCTATTGCAGAGTAATATTATTCGCATTCCCCGATTTTGTAATTGTTGTAATTGATTCAATTTGTTCTGATTCAAGAGATATAAGAGAGTCCCGCAAAAATCGTAATGAGGTTTTATTATGCAATTATAGCACGTTATTTTGGCATACATTGATAATACAGATGCCACTCTAGGAAAAAATACAGTTTCTTTGATATTTTGCTTATTATATAGAGGTAAATCTGTGTTCAATCTCCTTCTCTTTTCATCTTTACTAGCTTGTAGTACAAGTGACTTACCATATATACCCAGGTGTATCAAAAATGGTGAATAAATATTATTATAATTATCATTAAGATCCATCATACTTTTTTAAGGATTTGTAATCCAACACATGGGTTGAAAAGTTTTGGGTCTAAGAAAGAAAAAGCTTTTCTTTCTGTGACGGGAAAAAATTTTGACATATTATCTCTGATGACAGTTAACAAAATGTAATTTTTTATGAAATTACTTTTTTTTCCCGGAAAAAAAGTGAGTACTTTTTTCGAATTTTCGAATTTTCTTGTGTTGAAATTATATTTTTTTCTACCGTGGACACAACTGCCGTTGATGTACTTGGTCGCAAATCGGGTGTGGGTGTTATTTCAGCACTGCCAAACGTTCTAAATACTTTATTAGCTATTTCTGTCCTGTGCGCTACCGATTCATCAACATACACTTCAGCGACCGTTGATGACTTCCAACCGCCATGTTTCTTTAATGTCATCAAGTCTCCCCCAGATTCAACTGAAAGTGTAGCAGACGATCTTCGAAATGAATGACCTGTATATGAATTGGCATTTTCAAGTTGAAGAAAATTAGCCACTGCTTCAGGTACCTTATAAAACTGGTTGCTACCCACAACCTGATTGATACAGTTTCCATTGCGATATGCATAAAACAGGCGGCGATCCTTTGCTGCTACCTGACGAAGGGCTATGTACATTCGGTAATAGTTATTTATGTATCAAGGGAATTAGGAGGGCCTTAATTACCGATGGCAAAGTTTGCGTCCCGAGGGCCTCTGGCCCGAGGGACAGCAATTGCCTGAGGTTATTAAGGCTCATTAATTCCCGTGGTACATAGATAATTTTATTTCTGACCGATTTCAATAAAATTTTGTTCATTTTTGAATTGAATGAATTGAATTTGAATGTACCAATTCATTACCTTCCCGGTATATTTGAATCAGGTACCGTTGATTATAATAGAGTTTTCTTGTTGCTAGGTTGTTGCTATGTTACTTGTTTATAAACAGAACTTTGTTATCAAGCTGTGTTTGCGGTGAAAACGTGTTTTCTACCCCAAATATAATGGAGGATATTTTGAAAAAAGCTGAACAAGCAAGAGAATCATTAATTCCATCGAAAAGTGAAGCCGTATACCAAAAAGAATACAAGATATATCTGGACTGGCTGACACGGAAAAATGTTATGCCAAAAGATGTCACTGAAACTGTATTTCTGGCATATTTTCAAGAACTGGTAAGGTATGTTGTCTACTTTGTCATCAGAAGAGGCAGGTACCTCGACTGTAGTGAACAGAAGCTCCAGCCATACAAAAGAAGAAATTGTTTCCAGTGGCGGAAGTAATTTTCAGGGAACATTTCAAAATTGTACATTTATTATTTGTAATGACGTGAATAAATAAAATATGGTTCAGTTTTCATTTCTATTTATTTTTACTTGTGAAAGGTAGAGGGAATTATAAAATCTATAATGTCCCAAGGGAGTTATGACCCTCTTTATTGATAGCGTAACTATGACGATATAAGCTTATAATATCCCGGTCAGAAATAAAATTTATTATATTCTTCAGTAACTACAAATCTGTTTACATCATTCTTTATTTGCTTGAGTTTCACAATTAATAACGTTCCCGAATCTTCAATATTATCTAATGTTACCTGGCTGATTTCATAAATTCGACAAGCTCCTGCAATCCCAAATACAACAACAACCTTGGCCATTAAATGAACTTCATCCGGAGCATTACCTATTTAAAAAGTCACTAATATGTGTACTCGTAAATATCGCAGCTTTCTTGGGCGTGTAACCTTTCCCATTTTGTTTCAGAAATGTAAATAGTTTGAAATATTTTGGAATGTCTACATTATTATTGAATTGTAATATACTTTCAATCATAAAATAATTCGACTATACTGTTGATGGCTTTTGTTGTGCCAATTCCGAAAAATAAGCCAATAACACCGTCTCCGAGAAAGAACTGCATGTCTTCTTCATCTTCCATTCCATGAAACTTGAATACGCGGTTTCATAAATTTTTCGCGATTTAGCGCTACTTTCGCTGCTTCTACTAACTCCCGTAGAGTCAGAGAAAACTCGGAATCAGACATTTTTCACGATAACTACTGATCACTAAGTTCGAAATTTCAAAATTAAATTCAAGTGGCATTGAATTTGGTCATTATCACGCCTTGGTCAAAGATGAAACGGACTGGTTTAAGTTTGACTATAGTCGTGTCACGAAGTGTTCTGATGATGCATTGAATCTATTGGAGTCTACATCCTACATTTTGTTTTATAAGAGAGAGGACATTGGTAGATCAAGATCTTCAGATGATGTGGTGCTGCTGCAAGTTTTTGACAACACAACCTCGAGCTAAAATCTAATACTTTTTTGCCTTGTATAATAAATAACTATTTTTTGTTCAAAATTACCTTAATTCATCAACGTAATCTCCATCAAGAGCTACACAATCATTTCAGCGCCGCTCTAATATTTCAATACCACTTTTGTAGAACAATTTATTTTTGCTTCAAAATAGGCCTCAGTTTCAGCAATAACCTCTTCATTCGAGCAGAATTTTTTGCCCGTGAGCAGCCAGACCAATAAATAGTACACCACACATACCCCAAAATACCGAGGTCATAACCTTTCCAGTTGATTAATGTGCTTTTGGGCGCTTTGGACGAGGTTGACCAGTTGCTCTCCACTCAGATGACGATCGTTTTGATGCCGGAGAAAAATGATGGATCCATGTTTCATCCATTGTCACATATCGACGCAAAAATTCCAGTTTGTTATGTTTAAACATGGTCAAACACTGCTCAGAATCATCAAGTTGTTCTTGTTTTTGGTTATTAGTGAACTCGCACGGCACCCACTTTGAACGGGTACCCGGTCAGGCAGAAGATACCTGCTACAACAATATAAATATGGGCCCCGAACAACAGAGTGACCAGTGCGAATTTAGAGTGGAACACAGTGCTAGTAACGAGACCTGGGTACAAGGGAGATTACGAACTCAAGATACTTTTGAATTGATTTTTCCATTTTGGATAAAGGCTAGGAATGAGGATCCAGTTCTTTCGAATATAGCTTCAAAAGAGCTGATGAGGTTTTCGACCACATATTTGTGTGAGAGGACATTGTCCACTTTGGTACCTACATTTGAAAAATAAATATAGAAATTTCACTTCTTTGATTGACGACTTGTTTATTTTGTGGAAATTCATGTTCACTGAGGATACACTACAAAAACACACTTTTGTCTATTTTCCACGAAATGTCGTAGAAATGGGCTTGGTGTGAAAAGTGACCTGCGTTTAAAGCTTTCAACTTTCAACCCAGATATAGAATCTTTTGTAAACCGTAAGCACCAGCTCCACAAGTCACATTAATTACATAAGTCTCATTTTTTCATTATTTGTATGTATTTGTTTAGTTTCAAGATTCTGAATTAAAAGTCTTTTTTCGTACTTTATTTTATCTTCAATTATATCATCTGTACCATTTTCTTTCAGAGGTGTATTCCTCAATAGTGAATTTTCACGATAATAATAATAAAAATATCATTAGTAATGATACTTAATATTATTTAATATGTGGGTCGCGAAAAAAATTCCACAATGAAGATGGGTCCCCGGGCAAAAAAGTTTGGGAAACGCTGTACTAAAGCATGATTATTGAACTAGTCAAAAGGACAATAAATACTACCGGGCAATTTTGAACAAATAAACTTTTTTTTAATTTTGAAAATATAATCTTCTCAGGGAAACCCAAACATTGAATTCCAGTTATTTTTACTCCAGTCATATACGAGTATGTCACGGTTGGAAAACAATAAAACATGTCATGATAACAGTAGTTTGTTTCATATAATTCGTTTCATGAAATCATTTCTCCAAATGATGTCAACAATATTGTTACTACCTACTAAATCTTCTGCAACTCTTGTTGTTGACGAAAGTTTCTTGTAAAGTACACAATACAGACATAACCAAATATACGCATTTTCATGAAGGCAAAACATATTTTCACCTCGTTATACAATATTATTACATTTGCATAATTGTTGTATGAGTTGTATAATTCATGACACTACAAATTAGATAAAGCAAAAGTGTGAAGAAACAGAGCATTTCAAATTAATGAATTCAATAATTCCAAAAGAAATAAAACTTTTGTTGAATTTATTAGAACGACTGAAGATAATTATCTACAATATTGAACAATCAGAGAATTATCTAACCATGATATTACATTCTAACATACAATAATGAAAAGTGATACTTTTACTATATTGACCCTATGAGTCATTGCTATCGAGATCGTGAGGTTTTCTGATTATAAAGATGAGGTTGAGAATCAGTGTCAATAACATCACGACATGATTAAGTTCACGTAATATTATACTGCTCCTAACTCTGATAATTTTCAAGGAATGGATTGGAGTCGAGAAGAAAAACAGAATGAGTATTCAAAATAGTCTAGATCACCCATATAAATATTGAAGTTGATCTTCTATCAACTAATTTCAGGTGCAGAAAATGTGAATTATTCAATAGGCAGTGTATAATTTGACCTAAAAACAGATCTCCTGAAACTAGACATTCTTTTTGTATTGTTCAGCTCAAATGACTGAGCTATTAGAACAAGATAAAACTGAACACAAAAGTAAACAGCTTCAATTCAATGCCATGAAAACCCAGGCATCGGTTTTCTCCAAAAAGATAAATGTCCCGGAACTGGATATAATAATGACAGGACAGACACTTCCACTTTCTGTTTCGATAAGTTTGTTGGAGGTTAAAATGGACACCAATATGTCTTGGCACAATTATGTCACTGGAATTGCGAAGGCTATTTCTCAAAAGTTTGAAACACTGTTCTGAATCAGAAAACTGTACATACCTCAGCAACTCTTGATGCTTTATAAAGTTCAGATCAGACTTTCTTTGGAGTATTGTTCACATGTATGGAGCTCCGTCCCTAAGCATACCCTGAAACTGCTGGATCCCATCCAGAAAAAAGCCATCCGCCTGATTGGAGACGCGAACATCACTTACAACCTTTATAGTCTGGTACATCGAAGGTAGATTGGAGATCTGTCTATCTTCTATGAATACTTTTGCGGGAAGTGTTCAGGTGACTTGATATTGGATTCCATCCAACAGCAGTTGTAGAATTGGCCGCGGTGGTAGTGAGCCCGACTCATGATCGCAAGACCGTGGGTTCGATTCCTGCCTCAACCAGATATTTTTCTCGAGAGAATTTATCTGGAAGAAGCTGGGATGATTCTGCAACCGTGTTAGGAATCACACGTTAAAATGTAAGACCTCGTTAATCCTTAGCTCGCATAAGTTTCTTAACTTCTGAGAGTTGTCGTTCGTATGAAAGCGACAGCTGATTAACGGAAAAACAGATTTTAAATAGATTTTTTTAGGCTTCAGCCACTCGCCTGAGTGGAAACAAGAAACATCACTTGCAACTTTGAAGGTCTGACGGGCTGTGGCTGCTCATCGTTTTGAGGATCAGCTCAGTACACCCCAAACTTCACTGTTTAGTAACTCTCCCATTCGAAGAACAGCGTCCATGTGGAATAAACTTCCTGAGAACGTTTTTCCAAATAAATTTAATCTTTCGCGATACAAATCCAACGTGAATCGCTACTTTCGCACAGTCACCGCTCTCGGTGACTGTAGGCTTATGTTTCGTTAAGTAGAAAACAAGTTGAAAATAATACACGAGAGGGAGGAAACGTGGAGAGAGAAAGAATCAGAGAAGTAATGAATTCAAAAAGATTAAAAAAACAGACATTTAAGGATGGTCTACATTGTACTTTAGAACAGATATCGATAAAAACAGATGTGAACGCAAGAGATGTATTCTTATATAACGTTAATATAATCACGTATGCATACGATGAAGGAAACAAAAGTTAACGTAATCAAAACAATCAGTGAAACAAAGAAATGCGTATTGCATTTAGATAGGAAAAAAGTGTATGAAAGTGAAAAAAATGACATAGAGGAGAACTTAAAACTGACAACTACAAATTTGGAAGATTCTGAACTTTGAACTATGTTAGAATGATGATGGGAAATACTGGAAAAAAATAGAATTTGAGAAAGAATCTCCAAAGGAAACCAATAATTCGAAATAATGATGTTTGAAAACAGAAACGTAAGCAAAATAAAGGTGATACATCAATACGGCCTATCATCACATATGCAATGGAAACAGCAGCGATAATTAAAAGCCGGAAAGAAAACTAGGACTAAGAAGAAAAAATTTGGGACATCAACCACAATGTAAAATTGAGAAACAGAAACAGGACTAGTGTTCAAGCATATTATGATGATACCAAATATGAAGATGGATACCAATCTAACAAAAAAATCGAGAGCTATAAAGGTAAAACACTGGGAAAAAAAGGAATTACCTATTGAAACACGTGACTCAATCAGCAACGACACACGATGATATGTTACCAGGACATAGGAAAAGAGGAACAAAACTCAAATGAATTTTCAACTTCGAATCGAAAATCATTAAAAAATATTCCAAAAGCTTGCAAAAAACAATACAAACAAGTGGTATGTACTAGGCAAATATTTGATGAAACCGATCTTCAGTGATACTCAAGTGACAATTTTCAGTGGTACCTATTTACTTTTGAAATCACATTATTGTCTATTTTATCGATCCAATGCTAATTAAAAAAATACGAAAAATGATATAAACAAACATAACACTCATCTTAAATTGAATCATCACCAAATACTCATAACTTGAATTTCGGTTACAGTGATGGATAAAAAATTAAAACGAATTCAGTTGTATTCATTTCACATGATAGCGTTTGCTGCTTTCTTCAAAATGAACTGACTCAAATGCTATCATTTTCCCAATTAAGTAGGAACTAATGAATGAGGAAGAAGGTTATTCCAAAAACCTGTTAATAATAATAATGATAATGTGTCTTCTCGCTGATCAACGTTTTCTCACACCATCTCCTGAAGATGCTAACTTTGAAAAGAAAAAGTGTTTTCTTCAGATTAGAAAGTTCGATTCGATCTCATTCTAGGGCCGACATCAAAGGCGGAGTTCATTCATATCAGTAATTCGGAATTATTGATTGGATTTAACAAAATTTTCATTCGATATAACTGTTTTAATCAATTCATGTAACGATAGAAATTCATTCAGATAACTCATGAAATGGCTCCCTAGGAGGTTGGATTAAGAGAACAATTGTTTGGAAAAATGGATGTTGATACCTTCTGACATATTTAGAAACTATTGCATAATTTGTAAATAATTTAAAAAATTCAATTATGGGGTTTATTAATTCAATTATAGAGTTGTAATAGTTTCAAATTAGGTGAGGTATTGGCCTTGTATAGAACGAAACAAGAAAGGATAATATTTTGCAATCATAAAATAATCTTTGAGAATTTCCGCCTTTGTACCTTTTTAGAAAATACCAGTATTTCAGTTACCAATATTTTTGTGTGTGTTCTGTTTTTCGAAGTTTTATGGTTAGAACTCGCAGTTAACATTATCGTTGTAACTTTTTCTATAGTATTTCCAATACCAATTGTAACAGCGCAGAGAAGGAATTCCCGCCTCGACATAGGCGTCGGCATATTATTTTTCAGTGGTAGTTTGTCAGTTACTTATTCTTACTATCACAGAAATTGATCACCTCATGAAAAAGTTATCTCAACTGAATTTTTCCACCATGGGTAATTATGAAAAACTTCGAAGTTTAAGGTAATTGATTTCCGAGTCGAAAACTCTAGAAAACAATGAAAACACTAATAATCACATTGAATTCTCGTCAAACATATATTTACAAAATAATAGGAGCCAACAAATTTGCTAGAAAAATCAAAATTCTTCTTCGCTATATTCGGATGAGGTGGAATCATCATCAGGTTGAATAACGATCGGATTTATGGAACTTTGCACATAATATTTGTTCTCTTCTTTTATAACGTGGGTCACACAGTTCTTCCACACATCACTATCACCTACTTCATTCACCACTCGCCTTATATGTCAAGCACTACAGCATTCAAAGTCGGTAACTGATTACATTTCCGCAAGCTTCCTTTCATTGTGGCCCAAACCATTTCAATTGGATTGAACACACAATAGTATGGAGGCAAACGTGCAAGAATATGACCACGTGTTTCACACATCGGATCAATAATATATTCTTTTTTGAATTTTCGTTGGAATCTTTTCGGGTATTTCCATGTCATGATTTCGCATGAAATCAACAATATCTGCTTTTTTGTGTTATTGTTTGGTAGTGTAGTCAAAAACCGAGAATTATACAAAGCGTTATCCATAACAATAACCGAATTTGGAGGAATATTTGGGAGAAGCTGCTCACTGAACCAGGTTTCGAATAAAGCCGCAGTCATATCTTCGTGGTAATCAGCAGACGAATCTTTTATATTTTTGGCCGACAGAAGAAAAACGTTAGGTACGAAACCACTTCCATCCCCGGCATGTAAAATTATAACACGTTTTCCCCTTGAAGAAGGTGTGTTCAAAGCACAATACTTGGTTTCGTCTACCCAGCCACATTTGACAACATCATGGGTGTCAAACCAAGTTTCGTCGAGGTAGATTATATGTCTGCTGGATTCTCGGTAGCTTTTCATTCGCCTCAAATATTCTTGTCGGAGTTGAACAATGCGTGTCGATTCCATTATGACCATCTGATTGTTCAATTTTTTATATTTGAAACCACAAGACAATAAGACACCTCGTAGAGTTTCTAAAGATTTGTAATTGTAATCGGGATAGCCGAGTAATTTATACCAAATCATTTTCAAGGTTGGTACTTTATTTTTTTGGTATATACCATAAATTGTTCGTCGACTCACATCTTTTGTAGCACCATCAACGTTTGCGAATTTTTTATTCCTTTGTTTTCGTTTCATTGCATGGTCAATGACATCCCCTATTTTAATGACTCGAAGAACTGTCGAACGAAATAGTTTCGTTAACTCGTCTAAAGACAACGGTTAGCTGTTTATATACCTAAAGTTTTTTGGTCCGATGTGGACTTTGTTTGTTAAATGATGATTACCCTAATTGACTTTCCGGTAATTAACTAGTGGAACCACCACCTGCCAATCAATTTGTCCGCTTTTCAATCTATTGTTGACAAATTAATTTGCAGGTAGGGGTTCCACTAGTTAATTACCGAAAAATCAATTAGGATAATCATCATTCAACAAACAAAGTCCACATCGGACCAAAACCGATGTGGACTTTGTTTTTAGATTCAGTATCAATTTGCTTATCCTGAAGATGCTAACCTTGTTAGCGAAACGCGCGTCGAGTGCAAAAATATCAGTTTGGTGTAAGGGTAATTGATCTCTAGAAAAATTTCTTAAAAATCGGTTTGCAAAACCACTCACTACCTCACCTAACCCCACGAACACACTGCAGTGATGAAGAAATATTGTGAAACCGACAAAAAATTAGTATTCAGCCAGTCCAGCTAGCTGAGCCTTCCTCTACTACATTTGATAGCACGTTTACTAACTATCTGGGCGACTAGGGGCCACAGACAAGAAATGTTTATGACTGTACTCTTATTTTTATTGCCGTTCCAATTGGGAATGGATAGACTATACCCCATTGTATTCAAGAGAAATTTGAGAAGTATTTGAGTCGTTCTGGTCGAAGATTCTGTTAGAAATAATGGAAGAATCCATAACTCGAAAACTACAACGCATGTCTTGAAATGCTCTATTGAAAAATAATGTTGGACGTGTTCGTTTGGGACACCATGTATGTATGAATATTTCATTAGGTTCTCTGATACTATGAACCTGAATCTAAAGGCAAGCATATCAATTTGTGAAAAGTCAAATTCGATATATTTACAGGGACATGGTGTATAGGCTTTCATTGCCGGTGTCTATGTCCTACCAAGAATTAACGTTAGAAGGATTTTGGAAAAGTGCGTGATTTTCCGTTGAATTTTATTTGAACAGACGAAGCTTATGTGAGCAGTGCCGGCATTCTCAACCGTTACAATTCTTATAGCCAACAAAGGGCCCAACCGTTGGCCGGCCAGGTCACCGGACTTAACGCCCATGGACTTTTACCTCTAGGGAAGGTTGAAATATCCTATTTTTAAATTGCCGACCAATTCTAGATACCAAAGCTAGATACAAGTTTGCAGTGATGCAAAGTAGCTGGTAGACATTTCAAACACCTTCTCTGAAAATATGTTTTTTTGTTTGTTCTTTATCATTATTATTATCACTATTGAAATTTGATTCATCAGTAGTGAATATAGTATAAATTGTTATCAGTTTCATTGAAAGTATGCGTTTCAATTACTGCTGTGAAAAGCTTTTTCAACATTTGATAGCTACTAATGAACAATTTATTTCTGTTTCATCACCGCGTCGTCAAAGTGCCATTGAATTCTACGTGAGAAAGTGCTTCGGAAATGTTTTTATAGAAACTAGAACATTTTGACAGGCAAAAAGTTTCAACAAATTTTCGAAAATGCACATTTTAGAAGAACAGACTGTAATTCAGAAACGATGATAGATATCGATATGCGGTTTTCACCAATTAGTTTGTTAAAAAATTTGACCCTGAGATACAGCCATCAGTTTTCATATATCTAGTTTAAAAACAAAAGTTTCGCTTTAAAAGTGTCCAATTTCACCCACTCTCTACCTGGTTGGTGTAACCCTTCTTCAATAATTGGAAGAATCATTGTGTTAAGAAGATCCGGAATATATGTCTTGTTGATGTCTAAGCTTTCTTCCTTACGGTTTCTGGGTAATGGATATAACGAGGCCTAAATCAACCGAGCCTCGTGACCCATACAGAAACATTCCACGGCGACACTGGAGCTAACGGCCAATGGAAGAACTTTTCTGTTTCAATTAACGAAATTGAAAGTATATTTAAAAAACATGGAGTTAGAGCAATTTCCGCACCCACAAGAACGATAGAGCAAAGACCCCAAGGATCTAACAATAACCAAGGAGTATATCGAATACCGTGTGGTTGTGGTTTGTTCTATATCGGAACCACGAAAAGAAGCGTTAAAACTCGCTTGACAGAGCCGCTATGGCCAAACAGAACAAATTCTCTCAGATGGCAGCCAAGACATTGCCTTCTTAATAAAACCAGAAAGTACTATCCAAAGCTATTCAGAGAGGCCATAGAAATTAATAAACATGGGAATAATTTCAGGGGAGCTCAAACATTTACCAGACACCGGCACTTCATAATAATTGAAGAAGAGTCGGAACAGCTACAAGAGCAATCGACCTTCTGGCACCAAGTACCATTATAAATAAAGAACATATTCCTGATGAAGTAAGTGATTGCTTCATTGGAGAAAATGAACTTCGCTCTTTATTTTCCAACTTTCTTTCAAAACATTTTTTAGTATACAGGGTGTAACTGAATACGTATAGAACATTTAAGGAGGTGATTCCTCATCGAAAAAAGATTGGACCTTTCATATAAAGAAACTTCATTAGAGCATCCCTTGTTAAGATACAGCCCCTTAAAGGGGGTACATGAAATTTGTAAAACAATTTTTTTCACAAGCACTGATTAAGTTACAATGGTAAAATTAACCTGACGTTTTGTACTACCAGAAAGACACTTAGCCAGAAATTTATTTGGTTTACCCCATGGTTCTGAGGGGTGGGAAACGCAACCCCTAAAATTTATTTCCAATGTAACTTTTTGTCTTATTATCTGTTTACCATTTAAAAATTCATTTCCGATAGACTGTTTCATTCTAAACAAAAAATGTCTCTTGGGTTTTTGCTCAAAATAAACCAGTTCGCAGCAAAAAATTGTTTTACGAACAACTACAGAGATACATCGTCATAAATGCGAACTGGATTTATTGTTATTTTGTAGTTAGTACCGCATTAAACGATTAAAGGGTAATGAAAAAAACTAATTTATTAATAACAAAACACACAACATGTAGAAATCAAGGTAATTGTCAATATGTCTACCTTTAGACATTACGCTCAAATATTCCTGGAGTCTCTCTGGTTACCCTGCACGCATCGATGATGCGGTTTCTTGAGTCCTCTACATCGCGAACAGGAGTACGATAAACCAAATGCTGTAAATGGCCCCAAATAGAGCAATCGAGAGGATTGAGATCCGGGGATCGAGTGGGCTAGTTATGTGGTCCTCCTCGACCTATACACTGATTTGCATATGTTTCAGTTGAATGCTGACGTGCTACTTGACTGAACTGAGCGGGAGCCCCATCATGCATAAAAAACATATCCCTTCTGATGCCCAAAGGAACTTCTTCCAGCAGCACTGGATGCACTTCTCTTAAAAATTGAACGTATGCCTCACCATTTAATCATGGAGGTAGAAAATGAGGCCCAATTAAATCATCCCCAATAACTACGAGCCACTCGTTAAGAGAAAACTGTTCTTGATGATTAGTTTCGACAATAGCGTAAGGGTTTTCATCAGCCCATATGGGGTAATTATGAAAATTAATAATTTTGTTCCGAGAAAAACTACATTCGTCTGTGAATTCTATCGTCTTCAGAAAGTCACAATTTCTTCCAATAATTTCCAGCATCCAATTGCAAAATTCAAGACAGTTCGGAATGTCTCGCGGTAACAGTGCCTGTACTCGTTGCAGATGGTAAGGGTATAAGAGTTGTTCCTTTAAAATTCGAAATACCGTCATATGATCAACATTTAGCTAGAAAGCAATCTTACTAGTACTGGTAGTAGGTTGTTCTTCAATCAAATTAAGTACTGCTTCCTCAAACTGTGGTGTACTTCTCGATGGCGACCACAATCCTGCGTTCTTTTGTCCCTTTCTCGTAATCGTTGATGAAGTCGAGCAAATATTCTATGTGAAGGATGCTGCTGTTGGTAATACATTTCCACATATCTTCTAGAAGCTTCTGACCCATTCCCCTGCGATAGACCGTAAACGTAATGCATATCAGCCATTTCCTCATTTGTGTATGCCATTTTTATAACAAGTGAATTATTAAAGTAACAAATTGAGAACAGAGCAACCACACACAATTAGTATTAATTCAATTTCGAAAATTCACAAACTGTCAGCGTCATACCAATTAAATTATCACTATCGCTAATAGCGACGTTCTAGATAGATTAGTTTCGTATTTTCGCATTTATGACGATGTATCGCTGTAGTTGTTCGTAAAATAATTTTTTGCTGCGAACTGGTTTATTTTGGGCAAAAAACTCAAGTTACATTTTTTGTTTAGAATGAAACAGGCTATCGGAAATAAATTTTTAAATGGTTAACAAATAATAAGACAAAAAGTTACATTGGAAATAAATTTTAGGGGTCATGTTAATTTCGAAATTGTAACTTTCTTAGTGCTTGTGAAAAAAATTGTTATACAAATTTTATGTACCCCCTTCAAGGGGATGTATCTTAACAAGGGATGCTTCATTGAAATTTCTTTATATGAAAGATCCTATAGTTTTTTCGATGAGGAATCACCTCCCTAAATGTCTTACACTTATTTAGTTACACCCTGTAGATGTACGGTATGTGGAAAATAATGAAGACGTATTATTATTATTATTGTCATTATGATTATTATTATCAAATACAAACGAACGGACCAGTTTCAGTTTGCGCGCCGCAGCATAAAACGTCAAGTATGAAAACCAGCAGACCACGGCTAATAAACCCGGAAAAATCGGACAATTTGTTGACAGGGACAGTTCATAATATTGAAAACTCTATGGGTATAGGGATTATCGCAAGTAAAGTCAATTTCACAATTTAAACTCAATGTTTATTCCAAAATTATTGAACAGAACCTACACAGTGGCTGCTTTCAGAAGGAGTGAATGAGAATCTATTGTGAGATGCTTATCTGAACTCCAAAGTCCAAAAACTCAAGTGAACTTTATAGTCACGAAGAAACGAATGTTATAATGGAGGTCCTGATTACATTACAGCAAAAATTATTGCTTCTGAATAAAAGATGGAGTCTTCGAAGAACAGATGACGAATACAGTCGAGAGCTTTTCAGAACATTCATATTCTGGACCTCTTCAATGATCATTTCGTTGGCGTCCCCGTTCTCCGGACATTACACTCATGGATTTTTCATTCCTGAGAATTTTTGAAGAACGAAGTTCAAAAAGTCGCTACTATTTCATCAATAATCTAAAGGTAACGATAATGAATACCTGTCGTAGTATCTACGGTCATACCGTTCATTCATCATTCAGCAAGAAGTATATGTGAGTATATGTATAAATAAATAAAAAATTTAAAAAATGTATTGTATCTTTGTTAGATCAGAAACTTTCCAGACCTCCCTCGTATATTACCATACAATGGTGTAGGGTGAGTTATATCAAACACAAATTATACCTTTCTTAACAACTATCTTTACAAAATAATTTCCATTATTTTCTGTTATTGCTTAAATGTTTCGCTTCTGCCCGTGCTTCCTTTCACTCGTCTATGGTATTTCATTTCAAGAGCTTGGATCTACTCTTTTGCTGTTCTGTGAGTATCATGATTCACAGCCGTATGTTAACACTGGTCGGTATATGGATTCGAATACTTTCCGTTCAGTTCTGTGTGTTATCTCTTTTCTGTTAATAAATATTTTATTTATGGCGTAATACAGATGGCGATACAGATGTTGTTAACATCTGTATCTTCTGTTCCCTTCCCATCTAATATAACTCCAAGATATTTGTACGATGTTTCTTCTATTTCTATTCGCATCTATTTTCGCCTATTGTCATTAGCTGTGTTTTGTTTTCATTCATCATCATTCCATTATCCTTCAATACTATATTCCATATATCCAAATTTTTTTGTAATTTTTCTTCGCTATCTGCTATGATCACAATATCGTCTGCAAATGCTCCTTCGGATATTTCTACTCTTTGCAGTTTTCTGTATCCTACATTTAGTCTTTTACTCATCGCTGTACATTTATCAATTATCCCGTCCACGAGTATAATAAAAAGTAATATTGAATTAAATAAAAACGATTTCCCAATGTACACTTCAATTTTTGAGTTGTCCATTTGACGATTGGAAGATTCAAATGAGACTTTTCAGATTTTTTCGACACAAAAATCAAATATTTTCTCTCTTATTATTTTTGTGAGTCGTGAATATCTGATTTTTGACAACATCAAATGAACTAATGAAGTGGGAAGTGAAAACAAGTAGAATATGAGATTGTAATTCGAATCACGACCTGTATTCAACCATCTGAGAAAATCAACCGGCCATAACATGAACATGTATGCAAGGACACGATTTTATTACGCTATCATTAATCTCGGTAGAGTTTCAACCTTTACAATAAATAATGAAAATTTATGGCTTAGTCAATTTGTGGCCTGGAGAATTCTCATTAATTATGGAATGTATCCAATAATTAAAGATTGTTATTTGAACTATCAAAAATATTTTCATTGATGAGAAAGATTTATGGAATAGGTCCCAGTTGATTCTTGATAGATTTCATTTCGATATTTTGAGAGAATGGAGCTCAAGGTGTCAACTGAAACTCAGTTGACAACGAAAATACTTCGATTTTCTGGGAAAGGAACCACCCACTATTCACACAACAGAATCCACAATAACGGAAATTACTTTTCGACAGCGTCTAGTCAGGCAAATTTTGAAACAGCTCAATATCAACAAGGGGTCTAGCCCTGATAAATTGCCCGTCATCGTACTTGAAAAGTAAATTATTTCCAATACCAATTGGAACAGCACAGAGAAGAAATTCCCGCCTCGACATAGGCGTCGGCATATTATTTTTCAGTGGTAGTTTGTCAGTTACTTATTCTTACAATCATAGCAATTGATCACCCCATGAAAAAGTTATCTCAACTGAATTTTTACACCATGGGTTATTATGAAAAACTTCGAAATTTAAGGTAGTTGATTTCCGAGTCGAAAAGTGTAAAATGCAATGAAAACACAAATAATCACACCGGATTCTCGTCTAACATATATTTACAAAATAATAGAAGACAACAAAATTGCTAGAAAAATAAAAATTCTTCTTCGCTATATTCGGATGAATCATCATCATCGGGTTGAATAACGATCGGATTTATGGAACTTTGCACATAATATTTGTTATCTTCTTTTATAACGTGGGCCACACAGTTCTTCCACACATCACCATTACCTACTTCATTCACCTCTCGCCTTATATTGTTAAGCACTACAGCATTCAAAGTCGGTGACTGATTACATTTCCGCAAGCTTTCTTTCATTGTGGCCAAAACCATTTCAATTGGATTGAGCGCACAATAGGATGGAAGCAAACGTAAGAGAATATGACCACGTGTTTCACACATCGGATCAATAATATACTCTTTTTTGAATTTTCGTTGGAATCTTTTCGGGTATTTCCATGTCATGATTTCGCATGAAATCAACAATATCTGCTTTTTTTGTGTTATTGTTTGGTATTGTAGTCAATAACCGAGAATTATACAAAGCGTTATTCATAACAATAACCGAATTTGGAGGAATATTTGGGAGAAGCTGCTCACTGAACCAGGTTTCGAATAAAGCCGCAGTCATATCTTCGTTGTAATCAGCAGACGAATCTTTTATATTTTTGGCCGACACATGCAGAGCGTTAGGTACGAAACCACTTTCATTCCCGGCATGGAAAATTATAACACGTTTTCCCCTTGAAGAAGGTATGTTCAAAGCACAATACTTGGTTTCGTCTACCCAGCCATATTTGACAACATCATGGGTGTCAAACCAAGTTTCGTCGAGGTAGATTATATGTCTGCTGGATTCTCGGTAGCTTTTCATTCGCCTCAAATATGTCGGAGTTGAACAATGCGTGTCGATTCCATTATGACCATCCCATTGTTCAATTTTTTATATTTGAAACCACAAGACAATAAGACACCTCGTAGAATTTCTGAAGATTTGTAATTTTAATCGGGATAGTCGAGTAATTTATACCAAATTATTTCCAAGGTTGGTACTTCATTTTTTTGGTATATACCATAAATTGTTCTCCGAATCACATCTTTTGTAGCACCATCAACAGAAAGCCATATTGATGGAAGTACCCAAAAACACTAAGATTTTCACAAAAATCGGTTTGAACGATGAGATTGGAACCTTAGGTGTACAAGTTGAAAACTTTTTCTAGAGATCAATAACGCTAACACCAAACTGATATTTTTGCACTCGACGCGCGTTTCGCTAACAAGGTTAGCATCTTCAGGAGAAGCAAATTGATACTGAATCTGAAGACAAGGATTAGCTGTTTATATACCTGAAGTTTTTTGGTCCGATGTGGACTTTGTTTGTTAAATGATGATTATCCTAATTGATTTTTCGATAATTAACTAGTAGAACCACTACCTGCAAATTATTTTGTTCGCTTTTCAATTTATTGTTGAGTGCAAAAATATCATTTTGGTGTTGGGGTAATTGATCTCTAAAAAAAGTTTTCAAAAATCGGTGTGCAAAACCACTCACTACCTCACCTAACCCCACGAACACACGGCACTGACAAAGAAATATTGTGAAACGGACAAAAAATTAGTTTACCAACTATCTGGGCGACTTGGAGCCACATTCAAGAAATGTTATTGAATGTACCTACCTACTCTTATTTTTATTGCCGTTCCAATTGGGAATGGGTAGACTATACGTGAATGAATTCGTACCAGACTTTTTAACCTGTTTTACAAAAAAAGGGCTTTTTCTTCTTGTTGTAAGATTGTTCGCGTTCAGCCTATTCCCAAAAAGGGCAAGAGAAATCTTCCGAATAACTATAAACCAGTCGCTTTCCTATCACTGATATCAAAAATCATAGAGAAAGTCGTAATCCACCATATCCTCAAATATTTGAAAGGCTGCAACAACTTGAGTGATCATCAATATGGCTTTCGGAAACAAAGATCGTATGTCACTCATATTTGGAATAACGCAATTGAAAAACAAGAGTTGTTGCGCTTGATATTTCTAAAGCCCTTGACCGTGTGTGGCATGAGGGTTTGCTGACCAAACTTCGATGCTATGGCTTGTCGGATCATTTCTTTGTATGGCTCTCCAGCTTCCTGAAAGAACGTTTCCTGCATGTGGCCGTCGATGGATATCTCTCGAATACTTTTATCATCAATGCTGGTGTTCTCCAGGGATCCATATTATCTCCAACCCTTTTTTTATTATATATCTAGAAGTTATTGAAAAAAAACAAGAACCCAATATATTGCTTTATTGACGACAGCACACTTGTCTCGTCATTTCATTTGGATTCCAGGATATCGGCTACAGATGCACATCTTCACCGGCAGCAGGAAGTTGCATATCTTAATGGGGATCTAGAAGTGATTTCAAATTGGAGTGAAAAAAACCAGGTTCAATTCAATGCTACCAAAATCCAGGCATCGGTTTCCTTCAAAAAGATAAATGCACCCAAACCAGGTATAACTTTCTAAGCTTCTGTGATATGTATCAAATTAATAGAGTTAAAAATTATAATGACAGACTTCTCGATTTGATAATTGCTAGTAACGAAAACAATTGCAAAGTACTTACTGATGACGACCCGCTAGTTCCGATTGATCGCCATCATCCAGGACTTATAGTACAAACTTCACCAGGGCCAACACGAAAAAAATTTTCTTCTTCCATTAACCGGTATAACTTCAGAAATACCAATACTGAAAAACTTTGCAGATTACTCGGAGGAGTTGATTGGAATCAACACTTCAGCAACCTGAATGGCGTCAATCAAACATGCGAACGGTTTAACGAAGTCATACAAGATATAATAAAAAAGTGTGTACTCATGAAAAAATGCTGCTGCCGCAAGTACCCTACCTGTTATTCAAAAGATCTGATTCGTAAACTGAAAGTGAAAAATCACTACCTGAAAATGTATAGGCATCATAAACTACTTTTTTACCGTGAAAAGTTCAGAGAGATGAGGCATTCAGTTAAACGCGATATAGATATTTCATATAAACGTTTCATTGCGAACTCCGAACAAAACCTTTTCGGAGTTCAGTTTTTTTGGAGCTATGTGAACTCAAAGAATAATAAATCTCGAATTCTAGGACATATGTATTTTAATGATCAAATATTGTCATCACCTAACGCTATAGTTAAAGCACTTGCAACGAACTTTCAAAGCGTGTATATTTCTAATAATAATCTAAAAAATTCAAACTGGAGTAATGGAGAATGTCTCAACACCAGTGATTACTTACATCTTAGTGAAATCTCGGAAAATGACATCATCTCGGCTTCCAATAAGTTGAAAAATAAATTGATAGTTGGACCAGTCAAACTTGTTAAGAATCATATTGCTCTTTTTGCGAAGCCTCTTTGTATCATTTACAACCTCATGCTGAAAAATTGTTACTTTCCGAATATATGGAAGCTGTCGAGGGTATGCCCTATCTTTAAAACCGGCAAGAATTCGGAAATAGTAAATTATAGACCGATTACTATAATATCAGTGTAGGTACTCGAAATTAGTTGAAATAATTTTATCGGACCTCATTTATAAGCACGTAAAAAACACAATTTCCGAATTTCAACATGGTTTTGTGAAGTGTCGTGGCACTGCATCAAATCTTTGTATTTTTACACAATATGTTTCTGACAAACTGGACCAACGTAAACAAGTTGGTGTGGTGTATACGGACTTCAACAAAGCATTTGATCGTGTTTCACATCATCAGTTGGTCATGAAATTATCAAGCTTTGGCATTTCGAGAAGCCTTCAATATCTGCTGAAATAATATCTTAGTGATAGAAAATTATTTGTGGAATACGAAGGAATTAAATCGTCTATATTTAATGCAACTTCCGGGGTTCCTCAACGTTCAAACTTGGGTCCACTATTATTTCTTCTGTTTGTTAATGCTATTTCTGATAATATCAACTCTGAAAAACTACTTTTTGCTGATGATATGAAGATTTTCAGGGAGATTGAAGACTACTCTCATTGTATATCATTACAAAACGATATACACATGATTGGTGTCAGAAAAATGAACTATCATTAAACATAGGCAAATGTAAAATTATGACTTTTGCAAGAAAATCCTCAGTACAAATATATAAATACAAATTGATTAATATAACATTGGCAAGAATTACCGAATCGAGAGATCTGGGTATTATCTTCGATGAAAAACTAACGTTCTCGTCACATATCGAAGAAATAACATCCCGTGCAATGAAAATCCTAGAATTTGTTATGCGTAATAGCAAAGAATTCTCATCATTAGAGGCAATTACCTCTATTTATTATTCATTGGTCAGAAGCAAACTGGAATATTGTAGCTCCATATGGAATCCTTGTCAGGGAATATATATATATATATATATATATATATATATATATATATATATATATATATATATATATATATATATAAAAATAAATAAATAAACACACTAAAAAATAATTCGAAACTAATTCGAAATTGTATTCAACATCGATAATCAGTTCTATAGCTTGATGTAACTAATGACTTTCAATAAGTCTGAAATCAGAATAAATCTAATGACAAAAAATTTATTTGGTTGTAAAAAAGCGTTAGGTGTCAATCTGGCAGAAAGCTCCTAACTGAATATTTATAACAATGGATATATAACACTCCAAGTTTTTATACAAATAATTTTTTTTGTAAATAGATTCATTCTGATTTCAGACTTATTGAAAGTTATCAGTTACATCAAGTCATAGGACTTATTATCGATGTTGAACACACACAATCTCAAATTAGTTTCGAAATACTTTTTATTTTCTAGTTTGTGTCGCTATTAAAGCGTAGTTTTTAGTTTTTTTAACTATTATTTATCAGTAATCACACGTTTAAAGGTTAGACCTCATTAGTCCTTAGATCGCACAAGTTTTGATATTTATTTCTCCCACCAAATAAATCTGTATAATGTATGTGTCAACGCTTTCAAATTTCACTAGAATTAGGGTTGAAAAATTCAATTATTGGCACAATGATTGTAATACCTAGCACAAATTGTTACGGCATGTTTTAATTGGGCGAAATTATCTCTGAAAGATAATATTCGTATTGAAATTCTGCTGGCATAATAATAATTAACTCAACAGTAAATTATTCAGTGAACGATGTATTTATTGAAATATTGACATATCAATTCATTACCGCCTGCATCATTATTGATTATGGCAGTGGGCGATAATCTTGTTGATAGATTGGAGTTAACGGAAAACAAATTCTTGGAATAACCTGGGTATACTTTCTTATAAAAGAACGATATTTTTTCACAGTTCGGAAAGTGGATTACATGACGAATGTCACATGCGTTTGTGTGTGTTATTGTTAATGTCTTATCAATCAGGCTTTAGACAGAAACATTCTTGCGAAGAATCTACAGCTAACCATAACATAAACATAAATGGAAAAAAATGAATTGATAGTGGTGATTATGTAGTTGCAGTTTTCTTGGACTTGAAGAGAGCTTTTGAAACGATTGATCGACAAATACTGATTGATAAAGCCATAGGCTTACAAGGTAGTGTATTGAAATGGATCAGGGACTACCTAACAGATCACCAAAGTGGAAAATCTAATTTAGGCTCCCATCACCAATAACTTCGGGGTACCACAGGGAAGTGTCTTGGGTCCTTTATTATTCCTATGCTATATCAATGATTTACAATACTATCATGACTGTGATTTTCTCAATTTATTCGCAGATGACACGTTACTGCCAATCTCAGCCAAAGATATGTATGGTACTATCAACAAGATGAACGATTCCCTATCAAAATTACAAGTATATTTCAATATTAACAAAATGTAAGGCAATGGTCCTAACCACACCCTTCAAATAGAAAAACATCAATTCAAACCAACTCAATCTGGAAATAGATAACAATAAAATTGAATTCATAAACCAGTATGAATATGGATTCATACTTGATGATAGCCTATTATTGCAAAAGCTGCAGAATGGCGGTATGAGAATAATAACTGAAGTGTAATCGTTTTACCAGCATTGCAGCGATTTTAGATTGTTTGCAGTGGGTATCGGTGAAAAACAGATTTTATAAATTAACAATGATTTTTATTTATAAGATATTACATAAGCTACTTCCAGATTATCTAAGTGAATTTACTACGAATAACTCCCAAATACATAACTATTCTACTAGAGGAAATAATATGTTCCATCTTCCTAATTGGAAAATGGCAAACTCAATGATATAGCTATTCTATAAAGTACTCGATGAGTTCAATAAGCTACCACAAGACATCAAGCAATCTAATACCATTTATATATTTAAAACGAGGATCAGTAAACATATCCAGTCGCTATAAATAACCAGAATGAATTACAACATAATCAATCTTGTTCACACGAATTTATATACCTACTTTAAGTGCATTATTTTATTTTTTTAGTATTTGTCTTTCTTTTATTTTTATTATATAACTATTAGTCTAGAAACATGTTTGTATAGCAGTTTTTTTCATTTTATTTTAGGACATATCCTACTAAATAAATAAAGTTCAATTTACTTCGTCTAGACTAGATCAAGGGTGGACGACTCGGTTAGATCCATGATCTACCAAATGCATACTTTTTGAAATCTTAAATGAAACATCATAGTTCATTCAGTACACAATTATGTTGTTATTTCCATTTTATCTGAAAATTATTTACAGTAAACATTGCCTCTGAGCATCTTCCGATAGATTAGTAAAGTTAGCTTTGTTGTTGGAAATTGCCAACCTTGAAAAATCCAATGTATGAGCGTCTGTCAAGCGAAAACAGTATTCAATTTTGTGATATTGACTAACTGTTCCTGAAAAAATCCACTTAATTGCAAAATAGGTTTTTCTGGAATAGCTTGGCAATGCCGCAATGAAAATTCAAAAAAAAAATCCTCAAAGGGTGTTCTATTTAAAAAAAAATATAACTTTGGTTGGCCACGCTTGGCTGAATCACTCAGTATGCGAGAAAATAATTTAAAAAAATAGTATTTATCAATATGATTAGAAAGAAAATCGAGCAGTTCGACAAATTATTTCCTCGCATAGCAGTGGAAGAAGGGAACCTTGTTGACTCACCCTGTACATACATACAGGGTGTAACATAAGTATGTTAAAATATTCAAGTGACGTATTCCTGAGACAATTTAGAAAAAAAGTCCACACACAAATAATTACTTGTGTTCGGAAATGCTTCATTTCGGAGATACAGGGTGTTGAAATTGAATTTTTTTGGCTCTATTCAAACTGTTTGATGTTGAACTGTCGATGTTGAACACAATCTTAAATTAGTTTCGAATTATTTTTTATTTTCTAGTTTGTGTTGCTATTGAAGTGTGCTTTTTTAGTTTTCAAACTATTATTTATTTTACACCACTAGTTTGGCTTGCTATTTCAAGCCCATTTGTTTTGATATAAAATATATACGCATGCACAGACAGTGTTGTTGTCTCAGTTGCTCTCACACAGAGACTGTGTGAGGAAATTATTTAATCCTGGCGATCCTGATCAGGATAATAAGATAAACTTATGAAATTATTGTATTGTCACCGATTCTTAATGAGTGTACAAAGTTTAAAATACATTCGTCCGTTTGAAGTTAGTCAAAATTGATTCCAAAGGAGTCGGTTACAGACAAACAAACATACAAGTGAAGCTAATATAAGAGTGTTAAAAATTCAGGCACCTACTGGGTAAAATAATAAACAGTAATCCACTATCAAAACATTTTTCTCGTGATTTTCCAGTTAATCATGCATTATTTGATCAATAATATTTTTCAAAGTCCGGCCTTCCGGCATCCACATTTGATGCAACATTTTCAATGCAACCGCAGTGGACTTATTTCAACAGATTATCAGGAGCTAATTTTCCTGTTGTTTTGTTTGGTCGACAGGAACATAGTTTCCGTCTTTATCCTGCACGATTAACCGAAAAATCACGATACAAATTTTTGACCGCGAATTATTTTTCGTTTATTTAACCAGTAGGTCAAAAGTGTCTGGTCCAAGCCAGGGTACCTATTTCAGGACGAATTTTCAACCCTTTGGGAATATCATGAATATCAGTCCTAGAATTCCGAGAGGCGAGACTTTTTTAGCCTCCTCTTTTTGCCTCCTCTTTTTGAATCTTTTTTCAAATTTGTAAAATGTCGATTTATTTTTCAGATATTTGCAAAAAAACCAAACCGAATTTTTTTCAGTAGTTTGTTTATAACATTTGCAAAATCATCTACATTTTCCGGAGGCAGAGAAAAAGATTCAACCTGAAAAGCACTTGAAGTATTGAATAAGGAGAGGTAAAAATTAATACTTCTATTCATGGGCTGTTGAGCGTTTGCCGTTTGCATTCATCACGAATAAAAAATTGTGATTCACATTCAGTAAAAGTTGTGAAATTTTTCCAAGTTGATGATCACTAGTTGATTCAATCACATTTTTTATAATTGGCCAATTTTCTCTGCTTTAAATTATGACATAAACTACGGTAGCACGGAACTGTGCCCAAAAACAAACACCTTGAGAAATACATCAAGAAGACAAAAACTTTGAATCGCAGTTTCACATAACAATCACCTACCTTGCCGGAAGACAAAATTTAATATCCAAAAAATTGCTCGCTGTCACACTATCAAAACAAAACAAACGAAACGATTCAAGTCATTCCCGATTCAGGCCAAGCACACACTAATTTACATTCCGCGCATCAAAGTGATTATGCACCTTCGCTTTTCGGTTAAGGCAGAACTTGAAGCAGTAAACTAAACATGAGCTATTAGTTGAGCACTTGCCGGCCGACTACGGCCCTGAATTTGTTTAGCGACGTTGCCGTTTCGTTCGAATGATGACTGGGAACCACAGAACAGTGTTTCTATAGCTGTTTCAGTAGCTAATACATGTAATGAAATTAATAAGCTGTAATAAACAATTTTTATATAGGAGTACAGTTCAGGTAAACGATATAGTGCAACCTACCTTCCAACAGGAACCTTTAATAATATAGTTAGGGAGCTAACTATTTTCGTTATTCAATAATAATTTCTAATTATATGAGAATCACAATAACTATATAATATTTATATAATAAAAATATATATAACAATATACATAATAAATATTGCGTTTATATAGGTGAGTGGGAAAGTAGGGATTCAAATAACAGGGTGATAATTGAAAATACTTCTGAATACTACTTACTGACATAATATGTATACAATCGATCGCTTTAAGAACACTTCACTAACTTTCTTTGAAAGCTTCTGATGATTTCTCTCTCATATTCTCTGTTTCACCATCACTGTTGTTATTTATATCAATAATGAATTTATTTCCACCATCAATATGTAAGTGTTAATATAGTCTTTTCCAAATGAAATTACCTACTTTTTTAATCCTTTCCTTCCAGTTTTCTTCGGTAATATTAAATTATTCTTCTTTAATTCGCCCTATTACCCTTTTATCAAATTCTGCAAAATTATTTTTACGCCTGATGCTTTATTTCCATTATCCCCAAATCAACTCGATGGGATTGAAAATACAAAAATAGGGGAAAGTCTCAGTGTCCATACTTTTCAGCAATACTCTCATACACTTTTCAAATGTTTATGTCTGTAAAACTCCAAGTAGTTGGTTTTTGGTATAGAAATCTTCAAAATACGAACTGTTATCCAGTAAAAAACTAGGTATTTCATCTTTCCTCGAACTTTTATTCAGTACTTTCATGAGCTGTCGCGAATAATAGGAAGCGTTGTCAAGAACTATCACACTATTCGCATCCAAATTTGGGATCGATGTGTTTTCAAACCATTCCTCAAAAATATTAGCTTCCATGTTCTTATGATAGTCAACATTGCAGTCCTCAAGTTTATTTCCACATAATTTCAAAGAATTCGGAACCCATCCTTTTTACTTCCTCCGCATTGCACAATGATTAGTCGCGATCCTTTGTTTGCAGGCATGTTAGGCCTACACATTATCGAACCATCAGTCCACCCTTTCGTAACTGTGTCGTGAGGGTCATACCAAATTTCGTCCAAATAGAAAATTTGCCGTTGTTCTATATTTAGTTATTTGTTCTAAGTATTTGTTACTTCCACTATTCTTCCGCTTTCCATAACTGCTTGACGTTTATTTATTTCAAATCTAAATCCTAGTTTTTTTATCCAATTCTGAAGAGTTTTGTCACACCAGCTCAGGTTATGGCCGGAAGTATTCAATTTCTTTCATATGATTTCAGTTGTAGGATTTTAATTAGATGAATATCTAAAGGTTGTGGTAATTCTGTATCACATCGAGTCTTGCGTTCATAAAGTTGGCTTTTGACTATTTTACGTACAGTTGAGAAGGAATTTCGATCAAATCTGATGTTGCTTGTAATAGTTTGTTATCCTCGAAAACATACTTGAGGTGTAGATTGTTACATACATTAAAATATATTCTCTGTGTTTCAATATTCAAATGCATTCGAATCTTATTCACTAGTAATTCTCTTTTTCACTACCGCCATTGGAATCACTACACAGGAAAAAGTCTGCGTTGTTATCACACTCGTTGTTACTATTAGTATTCGTCCAAGGACGCCACATTTTGAACAGATAACAAAAATTGTAAGTAATTATAACTACACCAATATCGAATTTCAACACTCGAATCGCGATCAGTTTCTGAACTTAACACGATGGCAAAAACCATCTCCACATTCCCCGATTTCTATTCGTCACCATAACATGACTTCAAATTCAATTTTATGACTCTTCAACCAATCATAAAACTCGGTTAGTAAAAATCATCCAATACGAACCGCCAAGTCGACAGTTAACGTGGACTAAATCGCTGCCGGTTCATTTCTATGTATTGGTTTTTTTGGCCTTTGAGAGTGCTGCCATCTTCAAGAATGCTCAATATCGTTTACTTCGACTATACCTAATAAACATTTTGCTTTGTGAAAAAAACTTTAAATTTACGCAGTAACTTAACAATGTTCATATTCATCAGATTGTGGAAGGTGAAATTTATCTAAAAGATCGATAGAAAAGCTATGACTTCCTTATTTATTCTATCTTCATTCTCCAACTTTTCATACACTTGCTACAATCAAAAATTATTACACATCTTTGCAATCGCGGAATGAGGACCAATTAGATCTTTAATTGCTAGCATGTGGTGAGACGGTGGCCTAGTGTTTTGACTCAATCAACCTCTGCGTGAAGCGGTGGTTCAAACCGCAATTCATGTTAGGAGTCACACGTTGAAAGTTAAGACCTCGTTAGCCCTTAACAGTTTTTGAGAGTTATCGTTTGTAGGGGGGCGATAGCTGAATAAGAGAAAAACTAATTTTAAAATATTTATGGAGCTCCTTTCCTAAGGATATTCTGAGACTGCTGCTTTCCACGAAAAAAGAAAAACGCCTGATTGCAGACCCAAATACTGCACTTTCTTATTTGGAAAGTATCTGGGTAATGAATCTCCTAGGGATTAAACTTTTCCTAGATGTTTCTACAGAGTATGTGCACATCCATGAAGAACTTTTTTCATTCAGTTAATTAGTTTAGCGATTCAACAATTTTTCTGAATAAAGGTTGGTTGGGTAACATAATCAATTTTTTCTTAAAAAAAACAATTGTTTTCTTGCCAACGTTTCGATTTTAATTAAATTCTTCTTCAGATATTTTTTGAAGAAACTACTTCTCGAGCTCCGAAGAAGAATTTAATCAAATTCGAAACGTCGGCAAACAACAATTGCTTCATCTATAGGAAGCTGCGGTGTTAACGAAATGCCTTAGCAAAATACGTTAGTGAAATGCGTTAGCGAAATACGTTTCTTATGAATATGCACAGACTCTGTAGAAACATCTAGGAAAAGTTTAATCCCTAGGAAATTCGTTACCCAAGAATTTCACTTTCCAAATAAGAATATGCAGTATTTGGCTGTGCGATTTTCTAGGATAAAAAATTATTGTGAAAATAATTTTAATAATAATTTAAACAATAAGTGGTGTAATAACACTTCCAAAATATGAATCATGAAATTATAAAACAACAACAAAAATTAACTGGCGCTCCAGGGCGACTTCATGGATTCCAGTGGCGCATTCGCATTTTCAGCTGCAGGAAAACCCGGAAAAACCTGCAGAACCACATCTGATCTGCCTCTCTTAACAAAACAAAATATAGGGTGTCTCCAGAGGCTCCAATAAATTCAATACATCGCCACAACACTTAGTGACACGACTATCGTCAAACTTAAGCCAGTTCAATAACACCATCATGCTTAGTGTTATTGATCTCCATCAAGTAACGAGTCAATCCATTCATCATCTGTATTGATTAAAAAGTACCTATAAGTGAAGATATGAAACAAAAAAGTCACAAATCTTCATCATGTTACTTGACTAACGTGAGGTAGACCATGCTGCATGTAGAGTTGACTGATTTACTAGTTCAAATGGTCTACTGGAAATCTCACGTTCACGAATGAACCATCCGACCGCAATAATTGTTCTTTGCCGGTGAGGTAACCATTCACTCAAGATGAGTACAAAGAAGACCGTTTCACATCAGAATAGAACCTACTTTTGTTCCGCTTCTCTGAACGCTAATCTTCTGAAACTCACCGGAACTGGCAACACCGTACAATATCAGGAAGGAAGGTGTTGCACGAGAAGGGAGAAGCTCACGGCAAGGTCGGTTTCTACTACTTTCTGTGATGACCTTGTGGCCATGGTTATCGAAGCGGAATCTCGTACCTCCTGCTTTGTTTTTTAATTCCATCGATTGCTTTGTTTTTCTCTGACAGTGGAAAATTAAGTACCTGACTAACATCAGACATCCGTTTGCAGAAACCGGAACGTCCAAAGAAGCTTTACTTTTTTGTCACTTTTGAGATCATGAAATATTAAAATATCTTCAACATCATTCAACTCGGAGAATAGCGAATAATTTTTATTAAAGGGAAAAACCCACTTCTGTCTGTTTCTCTATTTGAATTAAAAATGATTAGCAAAACAGCGAATGACTTTTATTGAAGTATATTTTTCATTTTGTTGGAAAAACTATTTGATATTCTTCCTCTCCATCAATCTTGAGCCCAAGCTGCATAGAATATCCCTGATGTGATCACTTCTCTATATTATTTCAAAATCTAGAAAGGTTAATGCAGTCAAGCTGCTGGAAAATAATTCCATGAAAATCAAAAGATAAATAAATAAGTACCATTCTGATCATTCCCATATTGATTTCAATCCAAGTGCCACCGGTATACAGCTGTTTCAGCCTGTTGGGCATCGTCAGTACCAGGCAAGCGCTCCTCGACTGAAGACAAAATGTGAAAAACCAAGAAAAGTACATAATAGAAATAACTGCGTGAACGCAAGCGAGATATAAGTGGAACCACCTATTGGTGTGACACCCAAATCAACTTGCCAAGTTTTTATGTCAGTATTGGTGGTTTGACCAGTCAACCGACAACTGCGGTAGCAGAAATTTGGGAAACTAACCTGAAATGCCATCGGAAAACGAATCCACATGTTTCTAGTTGATTGGTCAAACCACCAACACTGACATAAAAATTTGGCAAGTTGACTTGGGTGTCACACCAATAGGTGGTTCCACTTATGTTTCGCTTGCATTTACGCAGCTATTTTTATCAAGTACTTTCTTGGTTTTTCTAATTTTGTCTTCAATCGAGGACCGCCTGCCCGGTACTGACGATGCCCAATAGGCTGAAACAGCTTAAATTGAAATCAATATGGGAATGATCAAAAAGTACTTATCTATTTATTTTTTTATTTTCATGGAATTATTTTCCAGCAGCTTGTCTGCATTAACCTTTTTAGATTTCATATAATTTCTAGAAACATGTGGATTCATTTTCCGATGGCATTTCAGGTTAGCTTCCCAAATTTCTGCTACCGCAGTTGTCGGTTGATTGGTCAACCCACCAACACTGACATAAAAACTTGGCAAGTTGACTTGGGTGTCACACCAATAGGTGGTTCCACTTATGTTTCGCTTGCGTTTACGCAGCTATTTTTATCAAGTACTTTCTTGGTTTTTCCCATTTTGTCTTCAATCGAGGACCGTCTGCCCGGTACTGACGATGCCCAATAGGCTGAAACAGCTTAAATTGAAATCAATATGGGAATGATCAAAAAGTACTTATCTATTTATTTTTTTATTTTCATGGAATTATTTTCCAGCAGCTTGTCTGCATTAACCTTTTTAGATTTCATATAATTTCTAGAAACATGTGGATTCATTTTCCGATGGCATTTCAGGTTAGCTTCCCAAATTTCTGCTACCGCAGTTGTCGGTTGATTGGTCAACCCACCAACACTGACATAAAAACTTGGCAAGTTGACTTGGGTGTCACACCAATAGGTGGTTCCACTTATGTTTCGCTTGCGTTTACGCAGCTATTTTTATCAAGTACTTTCTTGGTTTTTCCCATTTTGTCTTCAATCGAGGACCGCCTGCCCGGTACTGACGATGCCCAATAGGCTGAAACAGCTGTCTACCGGTGGCTCTTAAATTGAAATCAATATGGAATTGATCAAAAAGTACTTATCTATTCATTTTTTTGGTTTTCATGGAATTCCTTTCCAGCAGCTTGACTGCATTAACCTTTCTAGGTTAATGCAGTCATATATATATATATATATATATATATATATATATATATATATATATATATATATATATATGTCCAAACAGAAAACAATTTAAAAACCCGCATGTTTGTCTAAACAAAAAAAAAATTAAAAACCCGCATGTTTGTCCAAACAAAAAACAATTTAAAAACCCGCATAGCTCTTCATGAAAATAATTGTAAAAATTTAAAATGAAATTGTTGAGCTCTAATACAACACGTTAAAGATAATGATCATTCAGTCGATTATACTTATACACCAAAATTCTCCATTTCGAACCAGACTCAAAGAAAAGACAATTTCTGGAGATGGCTGAAATTTAAATTAAAGAAAATAATATCCATTAAAGGACGTCTTATAAACACCCATCAAAAGACGTCTATGAGATAGGTATATTTTGTGATCATTTTTGAGACAGCTTTTTTTTATTTTCTGTAAAATATAGTACATATATATTTACATATATATTTATAGTACATAGAATATTTGTTATTGTTTAGGACGATTAAAGTTTGAACCCTCTTCCAACATACCCTTCAAGGTCATGAATGAGGTAGTCTTGTGGCATGAAGACTGCTAAAAGACAAGTCAAATTTCAGTAAATATGCTTTTCACTATACTATACATGCAAATGTTCAATTTTTATTTTGTAGACCAGTAACTCTGAACAAACTTTAACTTTAGAACTGTTTCGATCAAAAAAGCCACTCGTTCATGTACAATATGGATAACAGAACCTCGAGGAGATATCATCTGTCAAGTATTGACCAACAAAAGGTTCAGAAAGCAAATAGACAAGCCAAATCGAAAGTATGTTGTGATCAAAACACGTTTGGACATCAATTAATTTGTCTGACAAAACAAAGCATAGAGATGCATATCAATAACGTGAAATATGACAGACACAATTGATGTTTCACAAGATGTTTCCATGACGAAACTTTATATCCGAGAATCCCCATGATGAATTGTTTGTGCAATATTGAATAAGATTTTGAACAAGGTTTTATTGAAAATAAGATTCAAATGAGATATGTTATGAAATATTAGCTACGTTTACTTTCACGCAACAAATTTCAATTTTATTATTCAAATACCAATTGATTGATTTACCTATTTACCAATTGATTTACCTAATTAAGGATCATTAGACTTGTGCCAAGATAAGGGTGCATATTGTGTAATACTGTTCCTCGATTTTTTTCACATGCATAGAGGAAAGAAAAAAGACAAATAAGACAAGATCATCAATCAACGTTTCCGTAGATGGTAGCTTCATCAATTGTATTGAATAATCAAACTATTCGAAAATATAGCCTAGGACGCCTAGGTAATATAATAATATATAACTTCGCATAACAGATAACTGTACAGAATACATAATTCAAATACATTTTGAAATAATTATTGAATGAACAAAACAGTAAAACGATAAGTAGATACACAACTACTTGTTTCGTAATAACAATACACATGCATGAAATTAATTTTGAGTAGATCTATAAAAATTATATTGAATATTCAATATAGTATTAAAATAAAATAACTGGTAGGTATATAAACGTTATAATGAAATTTCAATACAGTTATATAATAAAAAAGCTATGAGAGAGGAGAATTTTATCTGCGAAATATGTATTAAACTCCCCGTGGATTGGGCTACCTATAGGCCTTTTCATCACAATTTTTTTGTGCGCATGCGTCAGTATCAGCCATCTTTTTCGTACTGTTTTTGTAAACAACCATGTTGAAGAGCCCGCAACTCATGTTTTAAAAATTAAAGTATAAATTGAAGTTCATTAATTGTAAAAAAAGTTAAAAAAAATAAAGCAGTGAGTCAAAATAATATTTATACTCCATTATAATTATGTTATCTGTACAGCTGATCACAGAGACTCGTTCGTGATGAAGATGATGATTAATTAATCAATATATAAGTTTGAAAATGTCCTTATAGGACGAAACTGCAGTAACGTTAGTTACAAATAAAAGTTGTAGAAAACATAGAAAGTTTCATTTCTCTTTTCTTCATTAATTAATCAATTGATTATGAAAAATTAAATTTTTTTGAGCATTTTTTTTTATTATTTTCTTATAAATACAAGTATTCTACTTAAAAAACATACACTTAATAATTTGCATGCTATTTCCTGAGCTTTTCAATTAATTAACTTCAATGAATAAAAAAAATATTGTTTTTGTCAGATTAAGCAAATCCCTCTAGATAATCGTCAGATTATAAGACAGCACGTCTAAAACAAAGATGAACCATATATATCTCAATCTGACGCGCTTGAGTATTTCAAAATGTCGAATTTTTTTTGCACATTATAATAATGGCCGCGAGTTTGCGGCCATTATCGTTTGCGGCCAAATCGTCAGATTATTGAATGAGAGCTTTTTTTGTTGCACTTAACACCCCCTTAGAAAATCTGACGCGCTCGATTAATTTTTTTCTTTTCACTTTTAACCCTTACGTACAACCACCCACATCATGCAAACGATCAGATTAACATATCAACATTATTGAAAATACGTAGGACATCAATGCTATCAATATCTGGCGCGCTCGAGTATGTCCATGCAACAGTGTTTTTTACATATTTAAACATCCATAGCCACTTCCCCCGCCGATGAAAAGGTATATATTATATAACATTTTTTTCTTCGTATCATATAAGCTTTGCAACCTAATATGTCTCTATGACGCTCAAGAAAATCCTCATTTTGCATCGTGTGCTCACTACATTTCATTGGAGAAAGTGGTCCAACTGAACAAAACCCTGATCCTTTAAGCTATCAGGAATTTCAACATACGTACATTATTCCTTATTGCATTTTGTACTGTAAATTTCATATACATTATGTTATATTGGATATTTTCCTCTAATAGAAATTACTAAACATATTCAATTCAATATTTACATATTCGTCTAATCAATAATGTTATATGTACAGCCTCAAAATATTAATGACTTGATTTATTTATTAGTTCCATAAGTGATACTCTTGTCAATTGAAATATATTTTCAATTCCATCAAATAAATTGACATTATTAATAAGAATAAAACTGTAAATACCATTTTTTTATATGTTTTTAGATAGTAAACAAATGCTGCGATACTTAACCTCTCAATCAGCTCACTTTTTTTCTTTCTGCAGATGCCTATGACGTTTTAACCACCTTTTTAATTGTTCACAATTATGAGCCTCAACTGAATTATAATCAAGTGAAGCACCATCAATGGTTTTTTCCAATAATTTATTTGTTTGTAGAGATAATATTCCTTGCCCAGCCATTGTTGATTAAAACAGTACGAATGTTTTGAATTACCGCCATTTCAATATGACAGCTACGCTTGCGCTCGTCTTATGATGAAAAGGTCTATTGGGCGCGTCCCCAGGTGGCGGATTGGGGAACGGTCAGGGGACTGGAGGCCCTGTCCGGGAAGCCAATGTGGCCTTACGGACAGGGTAGAACTAAAACCCCCCAAAAATCTTTGAAAAACATGCCACCGCGGACCAGCCTACCCAAGCTAATGTGTAAGGAATCGTGCCGACAGCTGAATGGATGCAGGGTGATATGCGGTCACGAACGATCCCCTTGGGGAAGTGGGCGAAACCTCATTGTAATCAGCTTACCTCTGGTAATGCAGGGCCTTGCCAGAGGTGACCAACTCTTCCCTTGGTACTCGTAGGAACACACATGAAAGAAACAACACAAAAACAAAAACCAATCCCGAGGCTGAACAGAAGTGCTCACCGCGATCTTAGGCGGTGGCTGGGGATGAACAGAAATGTTTACCCCAATCTACCGCTTGGAATGAGACTGGACATAGCAGATCACCTCGTGATGTAATACAAAGGCGGCGCATTTGCGGCGCCGAGGCCAAAAGGAGGAAGAGAGCGAAAGAGGCAGGAGTGGCAGCAAATATAAGTGTACCCTCCTCCTCCCCCATTCCACCTCCAACAGCAGTGGCACTTCCTGCGGCGGACGCCAAGAGCTCTGCCTTGAATAAAGGCAAGGAACCGGCTGCCCCTCAAGGAAAGCTCCCTGACTTGTGCACCTCCATGGAGGGAACCCCAAGAAGGCTGAAGAAGCCGCGCAACGACAGTAATGTCGCTGCACCTTCCAAAGCCTTCGCCGAGGCCACCGTGTGACACCTCAAGGTTGCCAAAGAGAGTGTGAGTTCGGCTAGTCTTGGCCTACACCTGCCAATATAAAGGAGATGTCTTCTAGTGACCTGTCCACCTTCCTGGAAGGGACAGGATTGACGATGACCTACAAGGACAACTTCTTGGGAGGATGTACAATGGGTCACATGTGGCCTAAGTGCACTCCCTACTATACAGATCCAGATATGTATTAAACTCAGTCGTGAAAGTTGTTTCAATTCTAGGTAAGTATTTGAAGTCCTAGTTTAGCATTTGTACAAAAGATGTCCCATGTTCGAGTATATATAACCCCTGTGCTTTTTTTTGAAGAAATGCTTATTATTGAAGTGATACTTCCTTATGGGAGGGCAAACCTCTTCGTTACATAACGCTTTACAGCGCCAGCCTCTCACGCATACGTCAGCGGAAAGTAGGCTCCTCATCTCTCGTCAGACAGACGCTCAGTGTTTGATGTGCATTAGACATATACTGTTGATAGTTTTATAAAAATCCAACCAGCAAGCACGTAATATTCTTTTCTTATGTCAAACGAGGCTTAAAATAATCAATAAAAGATTTCATTAAAAATATACCTTTCCTTGCATTATCACATCGATATATCTACATGAAATTTAAGTAATAACCTAAGCTTTTCTCAAGTTAAACAATTTCAATATTGAATAGTTCCACTCAGATTAGTTTGCGGTATTACTTCTGTCGTATCACTTTTTTATTTTTTTTATTGTTTCGGGTACCGAATTATAAAATTTCAACGAAACATACAAAAAGGCTCCTTGAGAAATTGATTTCTTTAGAATGTACGGATAAGTGGGTACATATTATATTCGTGTTCTGACTTATCTGGTTTTGAGTTACAAAAATGAAATCTGACGTTTACACCCAAGTAATATAGCTGTCCAATATTAAAAAAACTGAATATTTTCATAGATTATGGGAAGAAAATCCGATGATGACATATGTAGAGATCTCAAGTTTTCAAATGAATTGGAAAGAAAATATTTCAATTATACAGGCTGATTCATAATGGGCTTGTTTCATGATTTTAAGTTTATAGTTCACTTGATAGAAATTTTAAATTGAAAAACAGTGCACTTTGTTTCATCTCTCTAAGTACCATAGTTTTCCCGTAATTAATTATTAAAAATCGAATTTGGTAGGGTGGTGCCGTCACGACCCTATTCCCGCTTCTTGTTCGATTGACCAATAGGAACAATAGAAATAATCAACATTGCCAACTCGTAAGATTTACGGATCCTATAATTATCAATTTACTTATGGAAGTGTATATGAACCCGTTAACGTTTCAATTAATGAAAAATTCTACACATGAAATGAAATACATACGAAAAATCATGTTTGGAACTATGTTCTATATCTAAAATCAATACACAAAGTCGATAGATCACTAAATATTTACCTGAACTAAGATTTTATGCATTATTTAATAATATACAGTTATGAAAATCAAAAAATATAGCAAACTAGATCAAAGAATCATTTCAAATATTGTATTTACTCTACAATCCTCAATCTGTACAACTGAAATTTATTATGAAAAAAAAACGATTCCTACATACATACCTCTTTCTAATATTGCTACTAAATTCAAGCGTTATAGGCACGCTTGGGTAATCTGTTGAATCTTTCAAAACTTGAGAGAAAGGTTGAATGAGGTCAAGTATAGACAGAATTGATTATATTCGAACTGATCCAACAAAAGCTTCTGAGGTAATGCCATCAATAATATTATGATAAAATTTAATGAAATAAAATGAAAAGTATTTGATTTTTGTGCAAAAATATTAATTCATTTTCTTTCATACTTTCAGCAACAGTATCAACTCCAGATAATACTTTCTGTGGAGAATACTTAAAGTTGAAATAAAAAAATGTGTCATCAAATTCCATATTTTCATTCACCTGTCATTTATAGTCACTTTTTAAATGATTTTTATAAAGTCTTGAGAGAATGGAAGGATTCTCGTTATTTCTTGTCAATACTTCCACTCATTTTTTTCTCATCATTTTTCCTTTGGGAACCTAAACTCATTATATGAAATAACTAACTAATAAACCAATACGCTTTCTGTTTTCTTGTGCCTTTCCGCAAAATTAAGATCAGCACAAGAATGCACCATATTAATATTCAAATATATCTCTAAAACAAGTTTAAAACACACACAAACTGAACTCGATGAAAAAACAAATTGTTCCTACGCGAGCTGTCAGCTAAGAAAAAAGTGAAACTCAATGTTGCAAAAACAAGCAGAATGGATGCGATACAACATACATGTTCAATGCCGAATAAACCAATAAATTGTGATATGGGTACTCCATTTTCCTGAGAAAATGAACGATCAATTAAAATTTTCTGTAATTATTCATTCATTTTTTCAAGAATAAAGCCAGCAACAAACAAATAAATATACAATAATAATATCGCTCGAATCCATGAATTAGGCATAAAAATGGACAATAATATTTGCCTTGATAACTGATGTAGTGCAAGTTATATCTAAATATAATTTAACGAGCTGTATTTTCAAATGGTTTACGAATGCTCATGAACCCTAATAAAATAAATCAATTATGCATTCATGCCACCCACCAAAAATAAGAAATTCAACGTTACTGGTATATTAGCCATATTGTCATCCAGTCAGCCAGCGCTCTCTGTAGTGTATGCGATAATAATTTCGTATTTCTGTTAAAATAATTTCAGAAAGAATGTTGAGCCTAGTTTTGTTAAAGCTAACTCCGACAACTTACCAAGAGTCAATTTTGAAATGATCGATGAATTTTACTTGAAAAATTTGCAATACTTTGGTACCGAAATGAAGAATGAAAAATTGAAACGGTTGGTGGTATATTTAGTAGGTCATTTCAGACTTTTCGAAGGATGGAAAGTTTTGATTTAATTTTTATTTTAGCTCGGTCAACTAAAGAAAACCATAGTTTCGTTTTTTGGAACACTGAAAAACTTTTTGTCTGGTATGGATGATCTGTTTTTACAACTAGGTATAAAACATATTTAACCATTTTGGTTGTAGTAATGGTAAAATTCAATCCAAAAACAACCTGAAAAAATATTTTGCGGAATGTAAACTAATAACACGGAATATGCAACAAAATAGGCACCCGACGAGACCTACCTTTTACAAAAAAAATCTTCAATTAGATAATTGTAACAGTTGTATTCACACAGAGTTGACAACAATAACAACTAAAATGGCATCTGTCAAATTGGATCATCAGATCTGTGATTGGATATTAAAAACCAATACACTTGGCAACTCCGCTCTAGACACGATCAATTTTATTGGTCAACAGATGCGCGGCCGATTTAAATTCTTGCTTTTCGAATTGTTATTTTTTCTGCAAATATAAAGAGATCTTGCGACCGATTAGGCTTGCTGAGTATAATATACCCCTAACTCGATCAGTCTATAAGCAAATCAGTATCATTTTCCATACCATGAAACAAGCCCATTGAATGCTGATCCTAAAGAGCGATAATCCTTGGATAATTTTGAGAAAAATTATTCTTATGAATATGGGTTCGCGATCGCTTTAGTTCTGAGATACATGATGTTGAACTTCAAAAAAAATCTCGTATCGAATATTGAATTCAATATTCTCCCAACAAATTTCCCAAGACTACTTTGTTCAGGTCTGACTTTCTTAAAAATTATATATTACATCTGAAACGGAAGCTGACACCAACTTTATTAGAACATTCAACACCTGTCTTCATGAATATTCATCACGTCTTATCTCTTAATCTATTAATTGACTCACAAATAATTTATTTCTAATCACATGTGAACAGACTAATCCCCATATACTTATCGATTGATAATTTCTTGCACATATTCGATTGAACCAAATTTCCAAAATTTGCTGACGACTTGGTCATGATTGCGTCAATTCTATCCTTGACAAAACAACTAGTTCCTCTTCTTTAGAAGTGGATAGGTTGAATTATCATTCGAAAATATTTTTGAAAACATGTTTTCACGTAGTCCAGTCGTCTATGGTTTGTGGTTAGTGTTGAATCATTCGAATTTATACCTGAGTAAAGTTAATAAAAGATTGATGGATGCAGCCCTTACTACGTGATAGATCATCATGAAAAATGAGATATATAACTTCTTATGTTGTATTTGTTACTACTGCAGTTTCGTCCTACAACGACATTTTTAAAGTGATACAATAAACTTGTATTACCTACTTCTTTGATTGACGACTTGTTTATTTTGTGGAAATTCATGTTACACCATTTTCAAAACTGTTTTGGAAGTTTTGAAAATGGTGTAATAGCTGAAACTAGTCAACAATAAAGAAATATCGTGGAAAATAGACAAAAGTGTGTTTTTGTAGTGTATCCTCAGTAAACTTGTATTAGTTTGAAAATGGTGGACATCCGATGTTTCGGCTTAAAACACGTGCCATATCGTATGTATGGAGATAGTCTGGAACATCGAGGAAAGGTTGAAGATTTGTCTCTCTTCTATAGATGCTTTCACATGAAGTGTTCAAGTGACTTGGCACATTTGACTCCACCAAGAGCGGTACATATCAGAAATATGCGACGGACTGTGTCTGCTCCTCGTTTTGAGGTTCAGAAAGCCTCGAACTTCACTATTTAGGAAGCTTAAGAACTCTTTCATTTAGAAAACGGCGTTTATGTGGAATACAATTCCTGAGAATGTTTTTCCAAATGGATTTAATCTCCAGCGATTCAAATCCAATGTGAATCACTACTTTCACACAAGCACCGCTCTAAGAGCGCTTCAAGGGTTTTCCTGAGGTGCTTGTGTTTTGTCCTTAAAAAACCGCTTATTTCCAGCTATAGAAATCTTGTTTGAATTGAAAGAGGTATCTGTATCGGTGTCTGTAGAGTAAGGAGTATGAGTGTAGGCCACACAGCACTTAGGCCACACGTACCCATTGAACATCCTCCCAAGGAGTTGTCCTCCTAGGTCATGGTCCATTCCGTCCATTCCAGGAAGGTGGACAGGTATCTGGGAGACATCTCGTTTCTATCGGCAGATGTAGGTCAAGACTCGCCGAACACACACTCTCTTATTGACGATAATTCCGGACACTCACATAGGACGTGCCTGACAGTTTCATTTTCTTGTTCACACATTCTCCATAAAGGTGAGTCCACTGGTCCCATATTGTGAAGGTGTTTCGTTATTTGACAGTGGTCAGTCAGAAATCCTACTGTTAAGCGTAGATTTTTCCTGGTCATCGCCACATATTTTCTCTGCGCCAGCTTCCCAGGATCGCCCAGGGTGATCCTGGCATGATTGCTTCCTTTGATTTCATCCCATCTCTTTAGGGATTGAGCATGGGTGTGACATTTGACTAGTTCCGCAATTGTCGAAGTCATCAGGCCGTAGGTGCCACTGGGTCTTAAAATTCTTACTCCAGCCGCTTCCTTGGCTAAAGAGTCGGCATTGCGATTATCTTTACTCCTGTCGTGGCTTTTAATCCACCTCAAGATAATGTTATCATCTATCGAGGCTTTAGCTAAATCTTGGTGGCACTCTAGTACCTACTAGCCCTGAGGTAACACGTTGTCTGTTCAAGACTAATAGGGCCTGTCTGCTATCAGTGCAGATTGTTATGTTTTTGCCAGAAATTCCTTTCCTGGTTATTTCTTTTGTGGCGATTGAGATACCACGCTGGTATTTTCCCATTCTCCAGTTAATCCTTAGGCTTAGTGGTCTGGAGTACACTCCACCTCCTGAGCCTTTTTTGTTTTTGAGCCATCTGTATATATGCGTATTGCATTTGTAGCATCTGACTGTGTGTTCTGTTTCATTTGCATTTTCTAAGGTTTATTGAACACAAACCTGGGTTCAATTGCATCACTGATTGCCTGCAGCAGAGGTTGCGCAGTAAGCGCTTCTCGCCATAGGCCCAGCCTCAATTGACCCATTCCTACTTCAAGGTTTACACCAACCGTGCGCAATCGTACGATGACCATTGACGCAACCTCCTTAACGTACAGGTCCAGAGGGGTCAGACCAGTAATTAATTCCATTGCCGCGGTTGGTGTTGTTCTCATGGCTCCTGTGATGTTTAAACAAGTCAGTCGCTGTATTTGATATAATTTTTAGATGGCCGTTGCTTGTAACACTTTCGGTCCCCATGCAATTTCTCCGTACGTTGACATAGGTTTTATTATTGCAGTGTACATCCAGGTGACCACACATGAGGTGAAAGACCCCATGTGCGTCCCACTGTCCTCCGACATTGCTCATAAACCACATATGCTCTTGTTACTCTACTGTGTAGGTGAGAGTTCCATGTTAGCTTCATATCGAGGATAGTACCAAGGTATTTCACCTCTTCAGAGAAGTTTATTTTGCTTTTGAGGATTTCGGGGGGTTTTGAGCCCGATAAACTTCTTTTTCTGGTGAAAAGGACCATCTCAGTCTTCTTGAGAAGAGAGACAAGAGAAATTGATTCGATTGATTTGAAATTGATTGCTTCCTTCCTTCTTTTGAAAGATTCACACATTTTCTTTATGAATATGAAGAAGTAGAATCAAACTTATACCTGACATAGTCGTAATTTCCTGAATTAATTAGTGCGTCATCTAATAACGTTATTCAGTTTTGGTGGAGAAGAGGCGATAAAGCAAGTGTCTTGAGCCGAAACATCGAATGTCCACCAGTAAGGATGAGAGTGTTCCATGTAAGGTTAATTTCACCTCTTTCATTTACTATTGTATTGTGTAGCAATCCTGTGAATGATATCTGATTCAATTTTATAAGGAATGTTCGGAATACGAACTAAATAGAAAAAATGTGTTTTTGAATCATTCAGTCTTCATATAAAAGTGTTTTTGTTTCGGAATTATTTTTCTTTCGTGTGATTCAATGTTCATATGACTGAGATCTTTGTACAGAGTTGATTTTTTTAAATCAATTGCTTCTTTGTATAAAGTTGAAGAAGTAGAAAGCCAAAAACTTTTTTTCACAAAACTCAATCTCTTCTGAAAATATACCCAATTTATAAAATTGATATTCCAAAGAAGTATTTATAATAATAATAAATGGGTGTTATTTTTATTTTGGAACATTCAATTAGGTTCAACTTAAATACAGGACATCCATTGGATAACTAAATAAGGTGCATTATCGATCCTATGGACGTGGAAAGGACGTCCAAAGGATATCCATAAATCGTCCCATAGGTGACTACGTGAGAATGGATATGAAAAGGACATCCATAATATGTACTTCAACATTCAAATTACGGTCATCATTTTATGGACATGCCGTGGACTTTAGACGGATATCCTTTAAAGGTATATTACTTATTCATATTATGAAAGTATGAAATGGAAATTTATTGGATGTCTTGTCACCAGTGTTACCAGTTGAATGATATATCTTTTTTTGAAAATATATGTTCAAAAAAAATATTCTAATAAAATAATTCATCGTTAATTTCACCAATCGTCTTTGTTGCTAAAACGGCAAGGATAGAAAGCAACCTAGTTTATAAAATATAAGAAAAGGGGAAAAGAGAAGAACATAACTATAAACATGAAATGCATGCATGATGTATGCAAATATGTTGAATGATTTCATTGTGAGGCGAATCTACTATTCTAGTTGATGAAATGGGAAAGTAAAGTTTCAATAGTCACTCAGAAATATTGACTACAACTGTTGTAAAATGAATGTGTTGATGTTTTTGTTCAATAATTCTTCTCAATTCTATTTCTACAGTACCTACCTATTATTTCCATTTCATTATTTTACTAAAAAAAATGATGTTCACACTGTTACTTCTGTATTTCGTAGTTCAATATATTTCCAATATTCATAACAGACTTTATGTTGGTGAAAACAAATGTATGGGTGTACATTTTCCACTCATTCATTGATTCACTTATTCCTGAAAGTAATGAGACGGTCATGAAGTAGGTGTAAAAGTATTCATTTTTTTTTTTGGGAAAGAAAGTTTTTGGCTTTCTACAACTCCATCTGATACAAAAAAAAGGGATGTTATTGTCTCAAATCATCAATGAATATAATACACATACTCCATAAATTCATCAGAAAATGAAAATATGTCAACACCATCACAAACTTCCGGTTCTTCATGAATGTTCAACAGCAGTTCCAAAAAAGTCCAGATAAAACCCATTTCATGTCCAATTTGTATCCATGCAAGATCCATGATATGTCTATTACAATTCTTGTGATCCATTTATGCCTTATAGAAGGAGATCTCACTTTGCTGAATGGGGACTGACTGAAGCATCATTGAAATATATTAGATACTGCAGATTAGTTGGTAGAAAAAAAGTTATATGATGTATCTCTTTTCCTGGATGTTGAAGTAGCAGTTACATGAATCACAAAAATACAGATAAAACCCATTTCATGTCCAATGTGTGTCCATACGAGGTCCATGAAATGTCCATTACAATTCTTGTGATCCATTTATTATCCGTTCATGGTACATTATATGTCCAAAATAGGTCCACTTGTGATAAATATTGGATATCCTTCGGATGTCTATATCCATTAAACGTCATTGTTCCATCGGATGACCATGATTGTAAATGGGTGATTCTCAATTCACCTATCAGTTGAATGTTTTATGATTTCTTCGATTTCATCTGATCAATTTTCCACTGATCCAGAAGACAATCAAAAATGGACAAAAAAGTCTTTCATATCCTTCAACATAGTTTGTTGAAGTAGGCACCAACATCAAAATTCATATTTCCTCATATATATTTTGTCCCTATTTCAATTGACATGATCTGATAATTAACTTATACTGACAAATAATCCATGCGTCCTCTTTCAATTAAAGTAACTATCTAATAAATTTCGGTTGATAGTTAATCAACACTGAAAAGACACATATTTTGATATAAATTTCAATTGAGATCTGATTCTTAATTAACTATCGATTGTTAAACCGGGCATAGTTTGTTCAAAAGATTCATTACTTCCTTCAATGAAACGAGATGAAATTACCGAGTTTTGTCGCTACTTATCAACGAATTCCTTGGTTCATTACCTAACATGAAAAAAAACTGAAAGCTCCTGCAAATCTCTCACGTTTAATGGCGTTCTAAAAAATAATTAATCGTGTGATAATGTGCGAAATGAATGCAATTTTAGTTCATTAAATTTAAATACATACTACCTACATTCTTGTAGGACGTTTACGAAAGTTTAATATTTCATGAAACATTGTTTCGCTCAATGCAGTCTGAAGAAATTTAGTGCAAGATGTAATCAATATATCTGCAAGTGGAAATTGTGAAATACCCGAGAAACTTGGTCATGGATATGGTTGTAAATGAAAGCAAGTCGATTGTCTTCCGGTATCTATAACACACTTACTAATATTTCATTTACACTTGTTATATTTCACTATACATTCAAAATATCTTCAACCAACAGATTGCATCTCGCGTTCAAAAAGTAACTGTTGAAAATTCCAACTTTGGGAACCAACCAGGAATATTCAGTGAACTGGAGCAGTATCAAGGCTATTTTCCGGGTTTGTTGACCATGGTCTGTAAGTTTAACACAGTTTTAAACTTTTAAAAATAGTTGTTGTTTCTGAAATATGTGTTTTGATTTCAGGGCAATCAATTTCACTCTCTCTTTTTCAGCAGAATCATCAACTTTTTCTATATCGATACATATTTTTTTCAGGAATTATTGAACATGTATCAGTGTATGGTATGTCATTGGTTATTTATTATTGAGGTCATGTAATGACTATATGACTAAAAAATTATGAACCATCGAGGTACTTCCATTTGTAGACCTGCTGAAAGCCTTTATTTGGACTTCGTAGGACTTCCAGATTTGACAAGATAGGATGTGTACTTATTATACAGGGTGTTCCTAAACATCGTGCACATACGAAAGGGGGTAGTTCTTTGGCTTATTTCATAACTAAAAGTTCATATAAACATAGGTCCGCAAACGCTTCGTTAACCGATTTACAGGGTGTTGAAATTACAAGATTTTTCTTGTTATTTCTTTGGAGCTCCTGCAGTTTTTGAGATATTGAGCTCAAATTTGGAATCTAGATTGCGTTATAGGGCATACATTAGTGGGTTTTGTCAGATGGTTGTTGATTCTACAAGGTGATATTTTTTCAGGAGTCATGTTCCACTTTCTCCCCCTGAACTTTTTTACTGTGCGCCGCTGGTAGATTCTAAAATACAAAATGAATTTTGCATTTTATTTGGAAACTTTTTTTGTTTAGAAACTCTTTTCGTTTCTGCGACCGTTATCGAGAAAAAAATTAAAGGTTTTTTGTAGAAATGATTTATTTTACAATACAAAAACCTAAATAATAACAATTAAACTGCATTAGTATAACAAATGTTGAAAGTGACCCCCTCCTACCCTTATACATGCGTCCGCTCTTCTTCTCATTGATGCCCGTACTCTTGCGAAGACTCCCGGAGTATTTCTTACAGTTTCAAATGCATTTATTATCCGATTTCGTAAGTCATCCACGTTATTCACTGGTGTTGTATACACTAGAGATTTGAGATATCCCCATAGGAAAAAATCTAGACTATTTAAATCAGGCGACCTAGGGGGCCATGATGGAGGTCCACCCCGTCCTATCCACTTATTCTCATACACTCCGTTTAAATACATCCTAGCCAAAATAGAAAAATGTGCTGGGGCGCCATCGTGCATAAACCAAATTTGATTTCTCAACAAAAGAGGCACGTTTTCGAGTAACAAAGGCAATTCGTGTTGCAAAAAATGTCTGTAGAAGCGACCATTAAGTCGACCAGGCAAAAAGAAAGGACCAATCAAATGATCCCGTAGTATACCAGCCCATACATTTAATGAAAACTGCTCTTGAAAATGTGCTTCTACAATTCCATGTGGATTTTCTTGTGCCCATATGTGGTTGTTATGAAAATTAATAACGGAATTGGCTTCGTCAGTAAAAAGGATTTTACAGTCAAAATCGGGGTCATCTGCTAGTCTATTAAGGTACCACTGGCAGAAATTGATCCTTAAAGGGAAATCTCGAGGAAGAAGCGCCTGCACTCTTTGAATATGGTAAGGGTATAGTAGAGACTCGCGCAATATTCTCCAAATAACCTGATAACTAATATTTAAATGTTTGTGCTATGTGCTAGTACTGGGATGTTCTTCTATTTCATTCAGAACAGCTTCTTCGATCTGTGGAGTTCTAACAGTACGTGGTCTACCTCCGTCACATACCTTTTTATTAACACATCCAGTTTCTACAAGACGCCTATGGATATTCGAGAATGTTCTTTGATCAGGTATTTCTCTATTGGGATAGCGCTCCATGTACAAACGTCTGGCTTCTCGTGCATTTCCATTCGCAAGACCATAGATAAAATGCATCTCAGCCATTTCAGGCTTGGTAAAAATTGACATTGTTTGAGATTGTAATGAGTAATTAAAACAATTAATTTTATACCGTACAGTGTCAAACTAAAACCTTAAATAGTTAAAACGCAAATCCGAGAAAAAACTCCTAAAGAAAACAAAACATTTATTTTGTATCGTAGAATCTACCAGCGGCGCACTGCAAAGAAGTTCAATAGGAACTGCAGGAATCGCCTTTATTACTCGAACACTTGCCTCTTTTGTTGAGAAATTTGATTTATGCACGACAGCACTCCAGCATATCTTTCTATTTTGTCTCGGAAGTGTTTACATGAAGTGTATGAGAACAACTGAATAGAGGTTTTTGTATTGTAAAATAAATCATTTCTACAAAGAATCTTTAATTTTTTTCTCGATAACGGTCACAGAAACGAAAAAAGTTTCCAAATAAAACGGAAAATTCATTTTGTATTTTAGAATCTACCAGCGGCGCACAGTAAAAAAGTTCAGGGGGAGAAAATGGAACATGACTCCTGAAAAAATATCACCTTGTAGAATCAACAACCATCTGACAAAACCCACTAATGTATGCCCTATAACACAATCTAGATTCCAAATTTGAGCTCAATATCTCGAAAACAGCAGGAGCTCCAAAGAAATAAAAAGAAAAATCTTGTAATTTCAACACCCTGTAAATCGGTAACGAAGCGTTTGCGGACCTATGTTTATATGAACTTGTAGTTATGAAATAAGCCAAAGAATTACCCCCCTTCGTATGTGCACGATGTTTAGGAACACCCTGTATACATATAAAAAAATATTTTCAACTTTTTAGTTCGATGTTCCTTAAAAGCTTGTTTTTTAGTTTTTTTTAAACTATATTCATTTTTAACTTTTTAGCTTGATGGTCTTTAAAAGCGTGTTTTTTTAAACTATATTTATTTTTTACTTTTCAGTTTTATATGCGTGTTTTTCAGTTTTTTTAAACTATATTTATTTAGGTGCACATTTCACGATAACATTTTCATTCTTGAAATCCATATTCTGGTTTGCTTTCAAATAATCGAATTAGATTTTAAAATGTATCTTTCGTTTGTTTCAGAACTTTTTTCTGTACTAAATCACGGGTAATTGAAAATATTTAAATATCTAAATATTTCATCTGTACTGCAAAATTTCGCTTATAATTCTCAAAATCCATTTTCCATTTTGATTTTATTTTCAACAACCTATCAAGGAGTTATGTACAGCGCCATCTGTCCGCGAAGAGATCAAGCAATAATGTCAATAATTCGGTCAATACAGATTCCGAGCTTGAGAGTTACAAACAAACAAACATACATACATACAGGTGAAGCTAATATAAAGCGTGTGAAAAAGGAACGCTACACAATACAATATATGGAAGGGTGACGATATAAAATTTTACTTACATAGAACACTATCATTATCAATGGCGAACTTCGAAGTTTCGGAATGAAATATTCGTCTCACTGGCTCATCATTGCCAATATGGGTAACATTACAAGATGAAACACCCAATTCCTTCATAACATTACGACTTCATGTCACGGATGAGTTAAATCTATTCATGCGCTCATTTGAATCAATACCAGCCATAGAAATCTTGTTTGAATTGAAAGGGTGTATGTTTCTGGGAGAGACTAGTTTTTGGGAAAGAAGGACTTTATTTCCCGGAACAAAGTACTTTTCCGCAAACCAAATGAAAGTGATACTACAAATATATCAATGTACAAATTAGTTCCTCGTCTAAAGATCACCTGGCAGGCCATCCCGTTCTTTAATATATTCTACGGTCAACTGAAGCAATACCTCATTATAGCCCACTCGTTAGTCATTATACGGATTATATCTTGTACAACGACTCAGATTTAATAATGAAAGATAATAAAGACATATATGACCATAACTACCATTTGTCTTCATGGCCAGATGATAATTATTTACTACGATATGATTATGGTTTATTAGTGTGACCGTCAAAAGTGAATTCTTTTTGAGAAAAATACAATTTGTTGTTAGAAGTAATGACTGTAGAAGGTGGAAGGTTGTTATAATTCATTCTGTGTCGAATTAGCATATGAAATTAAATCAATATTGCGAAAGCCAAGGGTACCCGCATACAACGTTAATGAGCTGTACATATAAAATTACTTTGTTCAGTACAGATATACACCTTGTTCCATTTGGAATGATTGAAAGGGACATCCAAAACTCAGCATGATGTATCTAGAGGTGAATCAGATCCTCTCGATGGGGGTTCGTATGAATTGAGCTGATATTCATCTGTATATGATGAGTATGTTTTGGATATGATCATCAAAGAGCTATACTGACTTAAGAAAATCATTCATCTTTGACGAATTTTTCTGAGATCAAAGAGACTTGATCTCGATTGAATGTTGCGCCAAAATCATCAACACTGGAGATGTGTTATAGCCTGTCCAGAAATGAGAGAAACTACAGAAGTATATCTATTGTGGAATTGGCCGCGGTGGTCGTGCGCCCGACTCACGATCGGAAGGCCATGGGATCGATTCCCGCCTCGACCAGATATTTTTCTCGAGAGAATTTATCTGGTTGTAGCTGGTATGATTCTGCAACCGTGTTAGGAATCACACGTTAAAAGGTAAGACCTCGTTAGTCCTTAGCTCGCACAAGTTTCTCAACTTCTGAGAGTTGTCGTTTGTTTTTCCTTTACGGAAAAACAGATTTTAAACAAACATGAAATGATATCAGAATTTAACGTAGCATCTGAATATGTAATGATATACAGGGCGATCTATTTCAAAAAATGGAATTTTGGTCTGTAGCACCTACACCAAACACCCTGTATATATATATATATATATATATATATATATATATATATATATATATATATATATATTAGTGACCTGTCCTCCTTCCTGGAAAGGACAGGATGGAGGATGATCTAGGAGGAAAACTCCTCGGAAGGATGTTAAATGGGTCACATGTGGCCTAAGTGTTGTGGGTCTACACTCACCCTCCCTACTCTACAGATACCGATACAGAGATACCGTCAACAGATACACTTGGCTTTTTCCATAGGAAAAAATATCACATATTTTCTGTTTGAAGGCCATGGTAGAGGGGTTAGTCTTAGTCTTAGTGATATTCTTCCGTTAACTTCGAGAGCACGTTGAATAAAAGGCTATACAACATGTTAGGGAACCGTGAAGCATCCGAAACTGTCAGCGTTGAATATGAATGGAAAAACAAGTGTTATGAATGTTTGTAATTATTTAAGAATACAATATCCGCCCGAAATCAAAAGTAAGGAGAAAGTAGTTCAAAAATGAGTGGATACTGTCATCTCTTTTTGGAGATGACAGTATCCACTAGCAGAAAGTGTTTGGTTATCGACGAAGTCAAGAATTCTATTAGGAGAACAGTTCACTCTTTCTACATAAAAAATGAAATGCCTTCAGTCAATTATTCGTGAAGACACTTTTTTCCTGATATAAGTTCTATTATATGGAAAATATTACAAGAGCTGAACTTCACTTTTGAAAAATAAGATTGAAAGGCCATTCAATAGAAAAATAGAGAAAAAACTATTCAAGAGAAATAAAAAACCAAGAACACTGGTTGAATCTTTGTTTCATTTGGATGAAACATGGGTCAATGAGGGTCATACCGTCTCGAAGGTTTGGTAAGACCAGAACATCAAAACCCTAAAGTATGTCTCTCAGCCGAAACGTCGAATAATGCAAAACTTTGAGCGCGGTTCAAAGCTAACCTAACCTAACCTAACCACGGAAACCTATTATATTTCTATACTCATCAAACCTACAATCCATATGATATCATCGGTGTCAATAATAAAAATATTAAATTGGTTTACAACAAAAGATGAATTATAACAACAAATCATATTGTTTTGATTTTATAGGTTGGATAAAGAAAATGGATGGTATTTATTTTTATTTGCAAAATTTCATAAATTCAAGTTACTGACAAGATAGATTTTTTTGAAAAGCTGATTTATCAAATGCAGTAATTTACAGCTCTTTCTACATTTGTAGTTATTTTTAAATTTAATATTCTGATTATTTCATAAATCTGTAGAAGGTAACAACCCCAAATAAAAAGCTATTTCAAATATACATAGTATTTCCCAAAATAAAATATTTAAACAAAATAAATCAGTTTTAACGATATTTCAAATATCTTTGCATCATACAGAATATATCATTGGAAAATTTATATTAATATCCCCAGTCCGACTCCTATCAATACTATGTTCAATGCAATGTGATAAACACTGTCAGCCGCCTTTTTTGATGTTATTTGCCGCTACTCCCTATTTTAATGGCTCCTCAGCGGCGCCCTCAAGGAGCATAGCGGGTAGAAATAACTTTTCATCTAAAATCCACACATGATACATGGTCATACCATAACATATACAATAAACATGCTAAAAGGTGTCTACAAAATATTCTTGTAGACTGTGATAGGGCTTATCTACTAAAAATTTCTTTACAGTTTTCATTCTAATTTTTTGATTAGGAAAATACTTGTTAAACACATAAGTTAATTTATTATGGAAAGACGAGAATGGATCAGTTTCAGTCAAGGTACTCTGCCAGTCGATCACGAGACAATTCATATAAAACCTATCTAAATTTGAGCTACTGAACAGTCTACCAAACTTTGTATGCACCTGTTTCCTCGATGACTCGACGAGAAACGAACAAGTTATAGCTTCATGGTCAGATAATCCTGAAGGGACAACTGAACAAGTAACATTTTGAACATTGAAATTGCTACAAATATAATCGATGCGAGCTGCAGAGAAGCGGGATATGCGAGTATCTTCTTCCACATGCATACTCAAGTCAAATGTAAGAAATAAATTTTTTAGTGATTCCCTAGCATAGGAATCACCGTCATTATAATCTATATTAAAGTCTCCTGTTATTATCAGGGAGCAATTCAGAGGCAAATCAGAAAGTAATATTTCTAAGTTATTTATAAATATATTGTCGTCTGAAGAGGGAGATCGGTAAAGGCGTACAAGTTAAATTTTTTACTAAAGCAGGTCAAGAACTCAAAATTTTTATCCTCCAAGAGGTATATGTACTTTTCTATTGCCATTCATTTCCATTTATTTAAAGTAGAACTCATGTGAATGATATCTGATTTTTATTTCACAACGAATGTTTGAAATACAAACTGAGTAGAGAAAAGTATCTTCTGTATAATTCAGTGTTCATATAGAAGTATTTGCTTCGAAAAAATTTTTTTCTTTAGTGTAATTCAATGTTTATATGAAAGTAGCTGTTTCAGGAGGACTTTCTTTCAGTTTGTGTCTGAAAGTTACTTCTTTGCATGATCTACACATCAATGTATAGAGTTACTTATTTTCAAATTGATTTCTTCCTTCCTTTCTTTGGAAGCTTCCCTCATCCTTTTTTCATATCAAGATGGAGTAGTAGAAAGCCAAAAACTTTCTTTCCCGAAAACAAAAAGTTGTTTGATTAGTTTTGCGAGTCCAAATTTCAAATATATTTTGCTTATTTGGTCGATTTTTTGCGCAACTGAACAAATTAAACCTTCTACTGCAAGGGTCGTGAAATTTGAAATTGCAAGGTATAAGCAATATTTCTGCTTATGGAGATAAAATCAATGCGTTTATCGATAAAATCGAGCTATGGATCAACAAGGTCGAAAGTAATAACTTTTCTGTGTTTGGTAAGCTCAATCAAATTATTGATATGCAGAGTGTTGGAATTGAAGGAGAAATACAAAAGAACACATCACATTTGAAAAACTTAAAAATTGAATTCAATCGCTATTTTCCCGACCGCGAGGATAAAAGTATTCAGAAACTGATCCGCAATCCATTTATTGTAAACGTTTCTGAGGTGCCTGATGAAGTTCAAGAAGAAGTAATTGATATGCTACATGGCAGCAACTTAAAATATACATTCAAATCAGGAATTATTCTTGAAGAATTTTGGAGCCAAAAGGCAATTTCTTTACCAAAACTTCGAGACATTGCTATTGGTTACTTAACTTACTTAAGTAACTTGGTTACTTATTTTCTCCGACATATCTATGTTTTCGGCGCTTCTGATTATTAAAAACAAGCACCAAAATCTGTTGGATGCCACTGCTGATATGCGTTGAGGTTTAAGTAACACTGAACCAAGGATTCAGAATTAAGTAAAGAGTATGCAACCACAAAAATCGCATTAATTTATAATGCAATTTTTGTTACAGTTACAGATTTTACCTAATGATTGAAGGACATTAAATATTTCCATACGTATTTTATTTATAGATGAATTAGAACAAACATTCCATGTATTTACTGTACTGTACTGTATTTATTTGTAGTTGTCGTAAGGCACTTTATATTAATTACAAATTAATTAACGAACTTGCTGGTCCATGGCCTGGCAGAAATTTTGTCAGATGGTCCCACATGACTATAAGGTTAAGAACCACTGTTGTAGAAAATCCACTTTTTATCACATGTGACGATCCAAAAAAGAAGCAGACTTCGAAACGTGACAATTTCTGTCGATCGTTCAAATCGTGGAGCACCTACTTTTCGGTCTTATTGACTTTTCCAATTTGTTTTGAACCATCAATAACCGCATGGGAGCTGACTACCAGTTCTTCCACCATCCCACGCACCGTTTGTGATGAATCAATCTCCACCAGGATCCTCAAATCCTTGTCCTGAATTACTGTAGGTCGGCCACTTCCGGGCTCATCTTAGAGGCTAAATTCTTCGGATCGAAATTTTGCAATGCAACGTCTAACAGTGCGTTCATTAACACTATCACTGCCAAATGTCTGGTTGAATTTTAAACTGTTTCGGCAGTGCTATGGTTCAATTTTAATTCGTAGAGAAAAACTGGCCGATAATGGCTCAACGAAATTATAATAATAATAATATTCTTTATTGTCATAAAATCAACTGAGGACATAATACGTCAGGCGTCAGATTACTATCAGAATAAGTTTGTTGGTCATTTTGAATGTCTATGACTTGGTATCTTCCAGACAAATATGATTTTATAAGGTCGCGTGTATTGCCTCTAATTCTATAATCTTCTAGTTCATCTAGTAAAATAGTATGACTGACCATGTCAATGGCCTTTGATAGATCAAAGTACAAGCTTCCTACCCTATTTTTTTCTTCAATATTATTTTTAATTTCTGTTATCGCATTATGAATTGCAAATTCAGTTGACATCCCTTGTCTAAATCCGTATTGTTGTGGAGCAAGTTTCTTATTTAGATTCAAAAATGTTTGCAATCGCTTGTAGATTACTCCCTCAAAGACCTTTGAAGGCGAAGGTAGAATGGGTGTCGGTCTACTGCATCTACCAGAGGATCACAAATGTATCTCCCAGCTTTGTTTTAAATCAGTGGGGATGGAGTCAAGTCCACTAATAAATTTCGGTTGTAGGTCATTCAAAATATTGTATATTTCTGTATGATTAGTCGGTTCTAAAAATATTGTAGATTTGTTCTTCGCTAACGCATTACTACCTGAGTTCTTACTGCATGTTTTGGTTGTAAAGGGGTTGTTGAACATCGTAGCAACTTTCTTTGGGTTTGATATCATCGTGTTGTTTTCTGTTTTGATTGTGATGCAGCTATTATTCATTAGTTTAGCATCATTTGTATTTTTCAGAATGTTCCACATTGTTTTCGATTTAATCTTGGAATTTGTTATACGATTATCATTTATTGATGAACAGCATCAATTTTCAAGTTACATAATAATATAATAATAATAGCCTTCATTATCCAACAGTTGAAAACCAATTACAGGGTTAACTGAGCAATATAATAAAATTAAAAAAAAACTGTAGCAGAAACTTAAAAAGTCTCCATGAAATACTGAAACGCAGTGTCAACAATATATTCTAGGAAATCAAAATTGATATTACACAAATTTGAAATTAAATTGAAATTATTGCAAATGCTAAAGATATGTGACTTGAGGTACAAATTGATTCTGGCCAGTCGGCTGTGAAAAGTCTTTGTACTTCTAGTTCTAAAATGAGACACGCAGAAATTCATTAAAGATAATACCTCCATAGCATTCACATTGTTGTGCAGTAATTTAGACAAAAAAAAATTCCAGCAAGTATTCTGAGTAATTCAAGACTCTCAATATTTAATGTTATGGTAAGAGATGCATATGGAATACCTCTATCAGGATAGATACCATCAGATTTGAAGTAAATAAACTTTTGAAAACGACGTTGAACTTTTTCAATTAAATGTATTATAGCAATTGTAGAATGGAGACCATAGAACCGAGCCTTATACTAATTTTGACCTTAAGTAGGCTACAGAAAGAGTAGATAGAGCAGATATGTTTGAAAAAGATCTACAATTGCGAACTATGAAGCCATAAACTCTCAATGCTTTACTTACTTTCGATCTAACGTAGTTGAAAAAAGGCAATTTTTTATCAAAATATATACCAAGATCTTTAATTGAGTTACTTCGTGACAGTGAAATGGTATCTACTCGATAATTGTACTCGGTGACTGACATTTTCCTACTATAAGACACTACTTTACATTTGGATGCATTGAGATATAGTTTGTTTACTTCACACCAAGTCTGTATATTTTCTAACTGTCGTCGCAATGTATTTACAGTCTTCGATAGTTTCGACAGGTAAATATATTTTCAAATCATCTGCAAAATTCTCTATAGATTAGTATATTCCACGACACAGTAGAATAAATATTTATTGAGATATGGAGCTAGAGAAACATTTGGAACTACCTTTAAGTCTTTGGAGAGTTTCCAGTTATATTCGTTGCTTGTGTTCTTCACAAACAGGGGAATTTGTCATTCGTTCTTCAATATCCACTCAGTACCAATCAACTCACAGTGGTAATGTATTTAAACTAATTTATTCATGACCTGGCAGACCAACTGATGAGTTGTTTGGTGTAATGAATTATAAAAATAAACCATCTAGGCCTTCCCAAATTCACAGCAACATGGAAGGCAATAACATGACGTTACTTCATTGATCACATTGGCTGTTCAATTGCAATGTTTGTGTTGCATTGTTTAAAAATAGAATGTTTGTTTACTTTTCTTTACATACGATTGCGATAGAAAAATTCGACTCACCTACTTCGATATTGCAGTCAGTCCATCGATTTCTTCTTCAAGCAGACAAACTTTCCTGAGACGACATTATTAACATGCTCACTTTCTTCACACACAAACAAAGAAACACGGCCCACTTTACAAAAGTCCACATCAGCGTCTCACTTTTGTTTTGTTTTTTCGACACTGTCTAGATGGAAACCGAAACTCACGGATTCCTGGGAATTTCACGAAATTCTTCTCTCAGTGACACCAATAACAGCTTTGACCTTAGTTCAAGTTCAGATCCGAGAATGGTCGAATGCCGTACCTACATACTCGTAGAATGTTAATATGGATCAAGTCACCGGAGACCTTGTACACGAACGACACCAGTTTATAAAGCTAAGGAAGAATCTACGTGCGAAAAACTATGCGCCGAGCTCGCAGGTGAAATTTCGCGTTGCAGGACCGGAGAACAAATCGGAGAAAGTCGGTACTTTTGCTCTCTTCGATTGAACTTCTTCGCTAATGACTTGAGAAGCCCGCCATGGCGGAAGAATAAAAGAGTTAAATACCTTTAGAATATGAGCAGCCTTATTATTAACCATTGTTTATTGAGTTATCTGTTCAGAGTAAGGGTTTCTTCATCAACTGTAGAGGGTTATTCAAATTCGGATCGTAATATGCGGATCTCGTAAACAGTAAGAGAGAGAGAGAGAAAGAGAGAGTTGGTTAAATCCTGGCAAAGTTGCGTATTTCAGAATCTCATTGAATGATACAAAAAAATCAAATGTGGCTGATTCCGGAGATATACACCTTTTTGTACGTTAAAGTATAGGCAATTGTATAGACAATTTCATTGAGAAATCAACAGAACAGCATTTTCATTTTGAATCCTAAACTTCATGCCTCTGGAGAAAAGGGTCTCCATCAATCCTTGAGAGTGGTGGAAGAGTGCACGCATGCTATCGGTATGAAATTCGGGATAGACAAATGTGCAATTGTCCATCTCAAAAGAGGACGATGCGGGAACTACGGAGAGGATGTGCAGCTCGTAGATGGAAGCATCCTACACCATCTGGATGCCGGAGACCTCGAGGTGGAACAACGCCACTCAGGATGTAACAACAGTAAAGTAATGTCTCCTCGTCAAGTATCAGCCCAAACTCCGACAGATTTGGTCATCGGAACTGTCGGGAAAGAACAAAGTTGCTGCAACAAGTACCCTTTGGAGTAGTGAAGTGGACTCGGGAGGAGCTGTATCAATTCAACGTAAATACCCGAAACATGATGCACCTCTATAGGAGTTTGCATCCCAAATCATCCGTTCCACGATTGTATTTTCCCCGGCAACAAGGAGACCGTGGACTCTCGAGTTTGAAGTGTCTACATGACAAAATGGTACTGGATGGAGCCTGTAAACTCGCCAGGAGTTCGGATCCCCATCTCTACATGGTCTGCGACCAAAAGAGCAGGAATTGGAGCATTTCTCTGTAGGGCATCTGCAAGAGCAGCTGATGATCTCGGTTTAGTTTTTGACATTGAACATGATGATCACTAATGTGTTACCGAACTGGAACCCGTCCAGCAAAAGTTTTATATAAAAGCCGCACTCCTGTAGCAACACGAGGATAAGCCAACATGGGGTCTCCTTCAATAATATTGAAGACATTGGCTTATCGAAGCTTTTCTCAGTTCGAGTGGGCTGAAAACGGAAACTGAGGGTATCATCATAGCCTGCCAGAATGATGTGTTTCACACCTGAGTCTAGCGCAGTCGCGTGATTGGTATGGAGGTTCCTGACACAAGGTGCAGGGCCTGCCCTTAGGCGCCTGAGACTCTAAGTCACTTCCTGTAAGCATACTATTTATTCATTTATTAATTTACTATATATGACATACACACCATCAGAGCAAGACGATATTTGGCGTGGAATTTCCAGCTACTCGTTATTTCGATTATTGGAGCCTTCTCTACTATCGAATCTCAAGATCATGCCGGCTTTCGGCACTAACACGGAACTCTCAGCCGGACAAATGCAGAGGGTTGTTATTCTTGACTCACTACCCTTACTCAGGGCACATGATTTTCGGATCCAATAATCACTCATCCCACGGTGTGGGGAGTGGTCGTTGGCTGATAATGCTGGCTCGCCCTCTCCCGAATGTATCGGGGCTTCAGGCCTGACCAGCGCAAACTTCGCTTCGAAAAAAAAAATATTCATTTACCATAAAATAAGATTATAATACAATTTTAGAATATCTATCATCCACGGCAAGTAAATGAAAAAAAAACACAAAAAAATTTATGCGTAGAATGGTTTCTAACAAATATATCAAGATTTTCAGGATAAAGTAGTATGTAAAAAGATGCACCTATGTATTAAATAAGTGTCCACGGATATTTATAGAAAAAATATCTTACGTAAAGTAAGAGTAAAATAGAGAAATTGACAAAACTAGATTTACAAATACAGAGATTATATGGAAAATTTAACAATTAAAATTAAAAAAAAAATTAAAGAATACACGAGACTTCAATGTAATCATTCATCAAGTGTAATTGCCAGAAATGTCAATACTATTATTCGTATTTCAGTCAACTTTACTACCAAGAATTCAATTAATCGACAAGTCAATTTGAAGAGTTGAAAAGACCCAATTTTTCAATTGAATTGATATTCCTGCTATTGATGAGAATTTCATTGTATAGCTTTGGTCCAAGATAGGGACAACATCTTTGTCCTGACGCTTTTCCGGCCCGAAGAATAGCAAGAGACCATGTATCATATTGATGATTGATCTGTACAAGTTCACTTTCATTTCGTTCACTTAGATTTCGCAGACAGCCCCGTTTCGAGCCACCTTAGTCTCTTCATTGGAACCAGGCGGAACCATAAAGGCAATGTTAGGCTCAATGAAAATGCCTGAGTAGTAAATTGCATTTATGCGTTATTTATTGGATACTAATTTTCAAGCAGCTCTTACGACTCAACAAAATATTGATTAGCGAGATCCTGATAGTGGTTGACGGGCCAATTGCAATTGTAGAATCTGTAAAACACAGTGACTCGAAGAGTGTGAGATTTTGATAAATTATTCAATCGCTGATGAGTGCGAGTTTGGATCAGCTGAGCTGCCAAGGAAGGGAACAGTTCCCTTCAAACTTGGAGGTGTAACTAAAGATTCCTAAGAACCTGTGGAACAATTTTACAGATTCATTTCTTTGGTCAGAAATTAATACCCTGAGCCCAGAAATAGGGGCCAGGCTTTAGAAAATCAATTAAGGTATACTGATCTTTTTGCACGAAGTTATATAAATATTATTTCTATAATGATTTTATCCTATCTGAACTGTGATATCAAAAACTTCCTTGAAAAACCTGTTCTCTTTGACAATTCTTCCTGTAGTTTTTGAATTCTGCCGTCCTGTGAGATATTTCATCGGACTTACATCAATTCAAAACATACACTAGGAACACAATGGAAGGTTGTTCTTATCAGCTTTTTTGGCTATCGAAGGAATTGATGAATTCAGTACAGGACAGAAAAAATTAAACTCAAATAAAATGTTACTTTTTCAAGTGATGTTCGTTTGATTTTTAGTTTAGTGGCGAGAACAAACTTGGCATTCAACTTATTATAAATGGTTTGGTTATTTTTCCCGAGTAGAAAAGAAATGTAAGCGATTATTCTGTGCTTATTCGATTGGTCAACTAATACAAGAGGTTATCCAAACACTTTGTTTTTGAAGAACGTTTTTTTTTAATTGTTTTATTAACCATTAAACTTTTGTATCCATTTCAAGGTTGCTGTGTCGATTTTTACCTAAACTAATACTTGACAATCACTTGATGAATGGCAACATAGGAATCACTTCATTTTCAAATCTGCTTGATTTGAAATTCATCGCGATTTCTAACGTGAGTATAATCAAGCTGATCATCATCCCAATACCCAAAAACAGGAATGCTGGGTAAAAGTAATCCAATCCAATGTTGAAAGTTACAGTTTTTGATGTGATACATTCAGGTTTCTTGGGATGCCAGAACGAGAGTTCCCTGTATAGAATTCCAAACTCGGCTAGGTGCTGCAGACTGAAAAAAAACATACAAATGAAGTGAAGAAGGTTGTTATTATAAATAAATAATATACTAGCATAAGTATAACCCGTTATATTGGAAAACCTTCTGTGAAATTTCAATTCATAAACCGATTTTTTCAATAGCTCTCAATTGTTAAGTGTTCATTGCAATTCCAGGGATGCTTTGGTACATATTCTTCAATTTTGTATAATGATAAATTCCATTGGATTCAGAGTAATTCCAAAAAGATGTTACGGAAATTTTATAGAAATATACTCAATCATAAAAAATTGTAGGAATTAAACGAACGAAATCCTGTACCAACATATAGTAATGAAAATAATTATTTTCGATGAATGAACGAAATGTATGAACGAAATCTTCAATGAAGCATAAATATTCACTGAAAGTAACGAAATAAGGATTGTTTCCGAGGGCTATAGAATTTGCAAAGGCTGCTTCTCAAAAGCTTGCAACACTGTTCCGAGCCAGAAAACTATACACACCTCAGCAACTTTTGATGCTTTATAAAGCTCAGATCAGACCTTGTTTGGAGTATTCTTCTCATGCGCTTGATATTTCTAAGGCCTTTGACCGTGAATGGCATGATGGTTTGTTGGTAAACTTCGATGCCATGGCTTCTCGGATCATTTTCGTGTATGACTCTTCAGCTTCCTGAAAGAACTTTTCCTGCAAGTGGCCGTCGATGGATATCTCTCATTTCACCATCAACGCTGGTGATCCCCAGGGATCCATTTGTCTTCAACCCTCTTTTCATTCTGTATCAACGACTTATAATTATTGGAAAAAAACAAAAATCAATTATATTGCTTTGCTGACGACAGCACACTTGTCTCGTCATTTCATTTGGATTCCAAGGCATCGGATGCGGATAATGTCTACCGCAGTCGTAGAGGAAACTTCAGGCATAATGACCTGCAGACCACGACCAACAAAGCCGAAAAATAGCTCTGACACAGTTATCTGTGTCATTCCTTTTGGATTCAAGGACATCAACTACGGAGGCACATCTTCACCGGTAGCTGGAGGTTGCATATCTTAGTGAGGATCTAGAAGTAATTTCTGATTGGGGTGGAAGTAACCAGGTTCAATTCAATTACACAAAAACTTAGGCATCGGCTTTCTCCGGAAAGATAAATGTCTCCGTATTCTTATGTATGTATTCTTATCATGTATGGAGCTCCGCCCCTGAGCATACCAAGAAGCTGCTTGATTCCATCCAGAAAAGAGCCATCCGCCTGATTGGAGACGCGAACATCACTTGCAACCTTGATAGTCTGGAACATTGAAGGAAGGTTGGAGATTTGTTTCTCTTTTATAGATATTTTCATGGAAAGTGTTCAAGTGACTTGGCACATTTGATTCCACCAAGAGCGATACATATCAAAAATACGCGACGGACTGTGGCTACTCATCGTTTTGGGATTCAACTCAGTACACCTCGAACGTCACTGTTTAAGAACCCTTTCATCTGGAGAATTGTGTTTTCGCGGAATGAACTTCCTGAGTTTCGTGTTTCCAAATGGATTTAATCTCCAGCGATTCAAATCCAAGGTGAATCGCTACTTTCGCACAGGCACCGCTCTCAGAGCGCCAAAAGGTTTGTTATTGAATATAATTCTTCATTTTTTTCTAAATACTAAAAAGTATTGTTCTTCACATAAAAATAAATATTGTAAATTTCGTCCCGTGGTAAGCTACTAATCGACAGTTCAACAAATGATTGAAATCGGTTGAACGACTGAAATTTTACAGGAGTGTTTTCAAGTGAAAATCCAAACTCGAATCATTTCTGTTGTTCATGTCTTATACCTACGTCCAAAAATTCCTCAAATCATACAATTAATTTCCAATCATTATGAATTATTCGGAACACAGTGAGCCATATTAAATTGGGTTCATCTATAGAAATAGTTACTAATCTGCAGGGTACCCAAAAAAGTGTGACAGAACAAACTTATGTTTTTTAAATAGATATTTTCACTTGATTAGATACATTTCCGATGGAAATAAAGTAGTCGATCCTTCCTGAAAGCTCATAGCGTGGACTATTCCGATAGCTCTATGTATAGGGTGTTGTATTTGAAAAAACTGAGAAAAAAGTGATTCCGAGTTTTGTTTACCCCTGTATATAAAAAGCGCCGTTTGGTCAACTCATGAAGACTAAATGAAGATACACTATTCTCCAGGATATTTGATTGAAAAATGTCCTCATTTCATTCCATTCGATTAAGAAACATTTTCTGATATAAATTTCACTATAAATTCTGAACCAACCGGTATAAACTCAATTTATCTTATAATTTTTGAGAAGCACTCTGCTCGAGAGAGTCAAATGAGTGAAAATATCTGGAGTATTCTATTTGAAAAATCATTAGTTTGATCCGTCACACATTTATTAAACACCCTGTACATCAGTTGTAACTATTCAAACATAGGTTTCATTATTCTCTACAACTTTTTCATAAAACATTTTTTTGTATCTCTAATAGGGAAGCAGCTATCGTCCATTCTCCTGTCGTTGAGACAGTATTATAGTGTTTAAAAAAATATATCGTAAAAATTTATTTGTTCATAGCAAATTGTTTATTGAATAAATAAAGAAAATATGAATTTAAAAGAAGGTTTTCTTTTAAGAAAAAAACTCGTTCCTTAATATTCATATTTAGCAGAAAAAAAATTGTTAATCAACAAATGCGTTTTTGAGCAATAAAAAAATTCTCAAGAAACGATTTTGTTTTAAAAATCATAATATTCATCACTGATAAAAATCCCCACATAAAAATTTCAAATATCTTGTAAACAATAACATTTTTTAAACAAATTGAGCTGAAAATTATGAAAAACCATCATATTTGAATATTGAAAAAAAATGTTCGTTGCTTCAATTGAATTTTTGACTTTTTAATAACAAAGTGTGAAATCAAATTTTTTCAAATTCCAACGGTAATCTTTTTTGAAGGTTCTCAAGAAAAACTCCAAGAAGTGAACAAAATTTGAGGTTTTTGTTCAAAAATTATCAGGGTTTGAACTAAAGTATATCTAATAAAATAATCACGGTAAAAAAATGTTTTGATAAATTTTCGTTTATTCAGTAGCTACAAGATATGTGAATTATTTTTTTTTAATAATGATATTTGATGGGTTAAAATAACTTTTATTTTCAAAGGTCCGTATCGGTCAGCGCGTGCGCTATTTCGCTTTAAAATTAAAATTATAAATATTAGTGATAGATTTCCGGGAGGTAGGACTTTTTTAACAAAATTTCCTCCTCTTTAAGGATCTTTTTTCAAATTTCGGATATCTTGAATATCTCCCGAGATATTTGCAAAAAACGAAACCCCCCCTTTTTTACTAAGTATTTTATAACTTTTGAGATTTTTTCGAATCTCTCTTGAAATTTCTCAAAAAGTTGGTTGGACAAAAGTTCCAATAAATAAACGATCTTGTGACACAAACTATAATAGGATCGTGACAAAGTAGAAGTTGAGTCATACAAAAATGACGCAAAATAATTGATTCACCAAATCGAAATAAAACAAATAGTAATTGATAAATGACTCAGCGAATAATTTTGAAATAGTAATTTTTTCATAGCAACCCGTAATAATCAATTCAATAAAGTTTAGGTTGTTGAGTTTCATCTTCGTGAACAGAATCATTTCTCAAATTGATTTTGTTGATGAAAACTATAGCTGATGAACTCACCATGTATCGAGCATATCACGAAAAGGCGAATGTTTTTGATAATTTGCATGCATGGGCTGCGTTCTGTACATTTGGACCTCCTTCAGTTCACAAATTGATTTGTCAGGGAAAGTATTTTGAATGATGGGATATGCAGTCGCTAGTTCGACATGAAAAGCGTATCCTCCATCTTCAACCAAGACCAAGCCTTTCCTCGGTTCCAAAAAATTCGAGTTATTCTTCTGCCCCAGAATTTTTCTGCTATATAGTTTTTTAGAGGCTTCATCTGTAGTATACTGAAAACGAGAATCTGTTCAAAATTATGTTCCGAATGAGTTTTCCGTAAAACAGCTGTCACCCCTTACGAACATCAGCCCTCAAAATTCAAAACTTGAGGATTAACGAGGTCTTACCTTTCAACGTGCGATTCCGAGCATGTTGAATACATAGATGGATGAATATACCTACATAATTGATACCTGACTACAGTCCCTATTTCAACCCAAGCTACTTTGGTTCTTATAGTTACCAATTTTCTTATTCCTTATATGCTGTTGGCAATACAACTGCCGCAATAGATTTTCAATTATTGGAACACACTTGCAGACCGGTTTCGGTCTGTTTGACCACTCGTCAGTGCAAGGTAGTGTCTATCATCAACATAAAGTCGATGATTTCCGATAATTGAAAATCGAATTCTTTCAGAGTATAATTCCTCGAACTAGGCTGAAGCGGACAACAAACAACAGATTTGGCATCGCCCCATCTGCCTGTGAACGAGGTAACCAACCGCATATCCGAAATTTGCCCAATTCCTTTTGTAAGGAAAAAAACTCCACATATAGTCAGTGAGCATACTTGAAGAAAACAACTACTCCCCTGGCTGATACCACGAAGGGTGTTAGATTATATCGGACAGCTGTCAGTGCAGGATTATTCATTGAAGTTATTCCTGCATTTGGTGTTGACGATACAACTGCCGCAATAGATTTTCAATTATTGGAACACACTTGCAGACCGGTTTCGGGCTGTTAGGCTACTCGTGACGCCCCTCGTGGTATTAGCTAGAGGAGTGGTTGTTTTCTGATAGGTGTTAGGTAGGTGCTTGTGAGATGATCGAAATCATCTCACCAGCAGAGTCCAATATGTAAAATATGGTGACTCAATATCTTCCTCAATTGCAGTTCTATCTGGTGTACCGCAGGGATCTCATTTAGAACCATTACTTTTCAATATATTTGTAAATGACTCTATAGTGAATTTATTCTGTTTGCTCATGATCTGAAGATCATGAGCATATGCAAGTTATTCATGACTCATCTGATACTGAATTATTACACTACGCTTTAACTTACTTTGTACACTGATGTGATATAAACTTATTACAATTGAATATAGACAAATATCATAATTTTTCGAAACAAACATTCTATAAATAGTCTATATAAAATCAACCAATTGAAGCTGGAAACAACAAATACAATCAAAGATTTAGGAATCACTCTTGTACCAAAAAAGTCATTCAAACCGCATATTGCAAATGCTACTTCTAGAGCAATGACAATCAAGGTTTCTCTCTTAGATTTGCAGAGTAATTATCTCCCTCTTCTTTAAAAATTATATATTGTTACTAGATTAATAATCGAATACAACTCCACAATTTGGTGCCCCTCATATAATGCGGATATTATTGATATCCTTGAAAGTATTCAAAACAATGTTCAAGGTACTCTGCATATGAACTGGGATGAAATTTTGATGAATATAACTATGAAATTATTTTGGACATTGTTAACTTGAATACTCTTGCCCATAGAAGATCAGAATCAGATCTTGCACTAATTCAGAGAATAATCAATTCCCGGCATTAATTCAATTCAAGCGTTAATTTCCCGGAACTTTTTGATCTTATAACTTTAAATGTGAATCCGAAGAGAACAAGAAATACAGAAATCTTCAAAGTTCCCTTTCATCATACCAACTATGGCCAGAGTGAGTCTATAGTTAGAATTTTAAGACCTGCAAACACTTACAATGTGGATTAAAAACTTTTCAATTCTTCTTTGGAATATATTTATAAAATTATTACAACGATAAAAATAAAATAAATACAACAATAAAAATTAATTGGCGCTCCGGGGCGACTTCATTGATTCCAGTGGCGCATTTGCTTTTTCAGCTGCAGGAAAACCCGGAAAAACCTGCAGCACCACATAATCTGAAGATCTTGATCTAACAATGTCCTCTCTCTCATAAAACAAAATGTAGGGTGTCTCCAGAGGCTCCAATAAATTCAATGCATCGCCAGAACACTTCGTGACACGACTATCGTCAAACTTAAACCAGTCCGTTTCTTCTTTGACCAAGGCGTAATAATGACCACATTCAACGCCAGAACCACAGTGAACAATGACTGCATGAATATTATTACAGTGGTCTGCTAGGTTGTAATGTTCATCTATTTCGAACCTTCCAAAGAGTTTCTTGCTTCCGTTAGAGGTTGAGTCTTGTTTGAAAATCATCAGTGTTATTATTAGATTGACTGGTGCCTCAGCTATACTTGTTTCCTTATAACAGTCAGTTAGTTTGGCGCATGTTTGACAATACAGTCGATCATCACCTGTTGAAAATTCCATTTTCAGATGATTTAACAATAAGCTTTGCACGGACTGGTAATTAGTCGTATTAGGAAAAGCTAGATGAAGTTCCAGAAATTCTCATAAGTTTTCAGTACTTCTTGAACATTTACCACAAAGTAAACAAGTGAGGATTTTTCCAGCAAAAGATTAACAAACACAAGACGAGATGGGTTGTACGGAATCATTCAGCCCAGAGCGGCTGGGAGTATTGATTTTGCTATTGTTTTGCTCACGAAGAGTATTCAACAAGAACTCCAAGAATTCGGAACAATCCTCTTGTTGTCCTAACGAGTATCTAGTGGACTTCAAAGACTCCAGGAAATCGGTTGGAGGGAAAGATGATACCTTCTTACGAAACTGCAGCTGCATGAACAGTTGTTTGAGTTTGATGAATAAGCAGGAAACATTCCCGTTCTCGTTCATCATTAAAACTTCGTTCTTGAAATTCTTCGTCATGAACAACACTTGTAAAATGCTATTCATGTAACAAGTGTTTCCTAAATTATCCACTCCAATTTTCTTCTCTAGATTTTTAGGACAACTCTCTACGGATTCGTAAGGAAGAACACGTTTCACATTTACTAAAACTGTGAATATATTGTAATTTATAAATGTCCCCACATTCAACTGGAAGTTATAGATTATTGCTACAGTACATATGTCGAATTTGTTGATTATTTTGTAAAAATTAGCATTGCCGTAAAATGACTGAATAATTTCTCCAACAAACAAAGTGGTCGGTCGGTAGCCAAGCGGTTCGTCGTGGGTGCTTTGTTCACTCACTCGAATTGACTGCCGTGTTGGCCGGTGGTTCAAGCCCTAGTCTGAACGACCGATTTTCACTTGCTACCGTCCAACCCGTATTAAGAATCACACTTTGAAAAGTAAGACCTCGTTAATCCTCAGCTCGCACAAGTTTCGACTTCTGAGGGTTGTCGTTCGTAGAGGTGCGACAGTTGATTAACGGAAAAAAGATTTTGAACAGATTTTTTGAAACAAAGTGAATCTCGATTCGTAGGTCCAATGGAAAGCCCTGTATATAAGTGTTTTCTGAACTTCAATACCAGTAAATCAATGTAACCTCATTACATTCATTCTAAGTAGTGGTGAACTTTGTGATTATTTGGAATTTTCAGTAAATCACTTAGTAACTCGAGCAGATTCTCTATTGATTCAGCTTTGTTTTTTTACCATATTTCGAAAGGTTAAACACCCCAGAAACAGTAATGAATATTCGCGAAATATCATAAATAGGCCAAATATCAGCCAACGATGATAGTCAATCTAAACATCGCGTCGTGGAGTAGCTTAATTTGAAATACTTTTCGCATTCGAAAGTCTTGAAATCACCCTTGTGAGTATTAATCATTTGAATTAGCTTTAAATATATCTTAATTTCTAAGGCCCAGATCAACTATATCGCCCTACAAAAATGTACAGAATAACGTATAATTTATTAGGACATCCAAAATACAAATCATGAAATTATAAAACAACAATAAAATTAATTGGCGCTCCGGGGCGACTTTATTATAATTCCAGTGGCGCATTAGCTTTTTCAGCTGTATAATCATTTCATTGTTTTCTTTCCACTCAAAATATAAGAAATAATTTGTCAATAGATAGAATTCAAGCCCAAAAACAACGGACATGTTAATCCCAAAAATGTGTACATTCTTTCATACAAAAGACTTTAATGAATTGAAAATAATATTTATCCTCAGTATTATTAAAAAATACAAATTTTGAAAACCTCCTGAACTTACCAAGAAATAGTCTCTGTTGTACAGGATATCCTCACATCCAACCTTCATGTCAGATTTCAAAATGTCTTCAATGGATTTTATTTGAGTTTCTGGTTTCATCAGAAAATGTGATACAAGACTCGCAGAATAAAACTGGTAAATCATTATCGAGAGAGTGAGCATAGACATTATAATGATGCGGCCAGAATAAGAAGACGGGGTAACTGTCATTCCTGAAAAAATAATAATTTCTTAACTAACCATACTATTTGAACGAAATTCCATTTTATCGAGCGTAATGATATTCATTTCAAAAGTTTTGTTACAACTGAGTCAAGCTGGCGAATCCGGCACTGTATACCCATGAAAGGAGAATGAATAGTGGTCGCGAAGGTTGTTCTAGAGGTTTGAACCCCATTATTTCAAGTACTGGCTGATGAGCGAATTCATCCAGTATCAGAAGATTATTGTATGGGGTCTTCTATTTCATTTCAATTTGAATAATTTGATATCTGTTTAAAATCTGTTTAAAATCTGTTTTTCCGTTAATCAGCTATCGCCCCCATACGAACGACAACTCTCAGAAGTTGGGAAACTTGTGAGAGCTAAGGACTAACGAGGTCTTACCTTTTAACGGATGACTCCTAAGACGGTTGCAGAATCATCCCAGCTTCAACCAGATGAATTATCTCGAGAAAAATATCTGGTCCAGGCAGGAATCGAACCCACGGTCTTCGGATCGTGAGTCGGGCGCACTACCACCGCGGCCAATTCCACAACATATATCATCAAAATTTTTCATTCGTATTGAAAAAACACTTTATTGTGAGATTTTCACTAAACGATTTTATGAAAATGCAACACGTGTTTCGCCATACAATGTCTTCTTCCGGCGTGTCTTTAGTAAAGACACGTGTATTTAGTAAAGACACGCCCGGCGTGTGAAGACACGTGTCTTTAGTAAAGACACGCCTGAAGAAGCCACTGTATGGCGAAACACGTGTTGCGTTTTTGGAAAATTGTTTAGTGAAACTCTCACGAAAAAATGTTTTTTGAATATGTTAGTTATGGATTTTCATCAAGGATCAGCCAATTCCATCATATATTTTTCATTCGTTTGAAAGATCTATTAACACCATTATGTGTGGAATATATCATCATTCACATATCCGCCACGGCTTTTCTAGGTGGAGCGCATCCGAAACGTCTAATTTTCTATGACTCTGGCACATAAATCAGGCTGAACTTGACCGATGGCATGGGTTAAGTTTGTTTCGAGTACCGCTATGGTTAATAACCCATTCGCATACACCTGAAACCTAAACTCCACAAGAAAAAGTCTAACAGGGTCAAATCGCACGATTTTGGTGGCCAGTTCACATCACCTGCACGTGAGAAGACCATGCCCTCTCATATCGCTCCGCAGAATATCCAATGTGGCCTGAGCTGTGTGGCACGTGGCGCTATCCTGTTGAAACCACATGTCGTTGGTATTCAGATCATCCAATTCAGGCCAAAATAGTGATGACCTGGCCATTAGCGTTCCCAACGAAATATGGACAGATGACGCCGCCAGCCCAAAATCCACACCAAACAGTGACTTTTTCGGGATGCATTGGACGCTCTTAGATCTCATGTGGATTAGTATCGTCCCAAATTCGACAATTTTGTTTGTTCACGTAACCATTCATCCAGAAATGGACCTCATCGCTGAAGATGATTTTTTGATGAAAATTAGAGTCAGTTCAATTCATAAGTCAGTTGCTTTTGTATGGATTCAGGACGTAGTCATGACGCAAAATTCGTCAAATTGTAATCTGTGAAAGGTCGAGTTCTTGTGAGCGACGTGAAATCGGATTCTTCCTCGGATTCTCCTGCCCGAACCTAACAGCCATTTTGATAAAACAATTTTATTATTTGAACGTGTTGTTGAATGCTCAATCCGTCCACGGTCATTTTTTAAAACAGACTGAATAAATGACAACTAATTTGACAGATGTAGCTTCACTAAGATGGCCGCTATAAATTGTCAAAGTTCGAAAACGCCTTTTGGAAGACCATATACAGTTGTGAGTAGTGTTTTTGCAGTGCAGTGCTACTGCCAGAAGAAGATTTCATCCAGATCCCCAAAAGATTCAAATAACATGGATGTGACAGGGCAATTGATAATAAAATCGAAATTTGAATAGCGAATAGGAAAACGCCATCTATAAGACCGGCAGACAACTGATTCCTTGAATATCAACATCAAGAGGCTGGTATCTCAATCGCCACAAAAGAAATAACCAAGAAAGGAATTTCTGGCAATGTCTGCACTGACAGCAGACAAGCCCTATTAGTCTTGAACAGACAACGTGTTACCTCAGGGCTAGTACTAGAGTGCCACCAAGATCTACCCAAAGCCTCGGTAGATAATAACATTATCCTGAGGTGAATTAAAGGGCACGATAGGAGTAAAGGTAATCGTATTGACCACTCTTAAGCCAAGGAAGCAGCTGGACTAAGAATTTTAGGACCCAGTGGCACCTACGGCCTGATGACTTCGACAATTGCGGAACTAGTTGAATGTTACACCCATGCTCAATCCTTAAAGAGAGGTGATGGAATCAATGGATGTAATCTTGCCAGGTTCACCTTGGACGACCCTGGGAAGCTGGCGCCGAAGAAATATCTGGCGATGACCAGGAAAAATCTACGCTTAACAGTAGGATTTCTGACTGGCCACTGTCAACTGAGGAAACACCTCCATAATATGGGGCTAGTGGACACACCTCTATGCAGGATGTGTGAACAGGAAGATGAGACTGTCAGGCATATCCTGTGCGAGTGCCCGGAGTTATCGTCAATAAGAGAGTGTGTGTTCGGCGAGTCTTGGCTTACACCTGCCGATATAAAGGAGATGTCTCCCAGTGACCTGTCCACCTGTCCACAGGATGGACGATGACCTAAGAGGACAACTCCTCGGGACGATGTACAATGGGTCACATGTGGCCTAAGTGCTGTGGGCCTACACTCACCCTCCATACTCTACGGATATACAGAGACATCAAAATCGAGAGCCGCTGAGATTCGTCCTCTGTCCTACACTGCAAGGAAACTAGTTGAAAACCACAATGATCCAACACTAGAGAGAACTGTTTCGACCTGCCCTAGGTCTCATTAGTGGATCTAGGCTGAACTGTAAATACATTGCCCTTATTCACTCAAGAAACGTTGTCCTTCAAGGACCCTTGGGTCCCGCAGTTTGTTTGTGATTCAGCTTAGCACCACTGATCAGACCTATGACGAGATGATACAGCGCTGCCTGGTTTTGTATCATAAATTCATCGTGTCTGGGCTCTGGGCTGAAGTATTCACCTCTCAGCTGTGAGCGAGCACTTACATCAGATAAAGTACCAAAAGAGTTGAAGAGCATTTTCACAGGATTTTTGGTAAGTTTTGATACATGAATTCAAGGTTTGTCAATGTCAACCATCAGCTTGTATTGCCAACTTCTTGGCACGAAATGTCGCACTTTGTGTGCGCTGTCAAATGTTACTTTTTTCGATATAATCTGTAACAACTTTTATTCGGGTAGAAACAACACTAGCACTACACCAACAACTGAATTCCCAAGTTTCAATCCATTCAATTCACTCTGAAACTGTAAACATCTAAGTATTATTCAAATCAAACTACTTACTCTACTCATTTTGGCAAGGAGATTACCCTAAATAGCTATGTATGATATGAGTGTTGAAAGTAAGGTTATATTTTGTGACTGGTTTGCGAAACGAGTGTAGCGAGTTGAGCAATTTCACGAATAAAATAAAACTTACTTTTTACATAAATATCATACAAAGTTTTTTGTATAACTGTTTTATTTCCATAATAAAATTGATGAATTCAATATTTCTATAAAAACACATTTTGAAATCTCTTGTCAGCTGACTGATGACTGACTAAATCACATGGTTACCAACAAACAGTATTGTTTACAGCTCACGCGTTTTATTTAAACTCACATTCAAAGTTCTTGCTGGTGTTTAATTTCTTGCCTAATAAAGAACAATAGTGAGGAATTGTGTGTTTCCTGACGAGCTTCAATGGAATTATTACCAAAAAAATCGGCTCAGCAGTACGACATATGTTATCAAGCATCAATGTTTTTTTTCTGAAATACTCAAATTATGAATGCAGTGCCAACCCAGTTGGTATAAACACCTTCTGTTAGCAAATATAACGGATATTAAGAAGCATGAAGGATGGAATTCTACAACAGTAGCTGAGGGTTACTTCGATCAATCTATTTCTTATAAAAAGGCAATTGCTGAAAGAATAATCCCAAGAGCTAGCTCCAGCGTTACAGCATCGTCCTCTTCACTTTAAGAATTGAATGTTAATGCCCATGAAACTGTCAACTCAGATAGTTCAAATATATCAAAAGATTCTTCAACATCGCATGGTATCAATATCAGCAGTTGTTCTTATTGTACTTTTCATATTAATGTTCATCAATAATAATAAGGAATTTATTGTATATAATACATTTGTAATAGAATTTAATTGTATCTATATCAATTGTTCATAATGAAACTTCTTTGAAAATTGAATAATTATGTTTTGTTTATTGCTATTCGGTCGAAAAAATCGTGTTAAAAATACTTTTAACACTATTGTTAAAAATATGTTTAACGTGCTACTTTGTAAACATCATCTTTCAATACTCTTGGCAACCATTAAAAATGTCACTTTAAATGACAGTTGTACAAAAAGAGATTTTTGGATCATTCTGAATGAAACATGTGTAATATGAATAGAGAAGGTATATCAAATGTCTTCTAAGTTCTGGAATGTATTTATCATTCAAATAACCGACATTTTGCTAATTCTTGAAAAATGATTGTCAATTCTTGTTCCTGTTGAAATTTATGATTTATATGGCATGCATCCTAATAATATGGCGTTTTTCATGATCTTTTCATCTCTCTATTTTGATCTACGAATACAACCACCTTCATTCATTAATTTCTCTTGAACTACAAATACTAACCTTGTTGGCAGAAAGCTCCGACAGCACACAATACAAAATAACTCCAAGTTGTGTCAGTAATCCTATTCATATTCCTCTTTTCATGCAATTGAGCAAATCTAAGAAGCAGTACCACAAGTATGAAAGAAAAAATGGTCAATAACCAAATTGATAGTGACAATGGTCTAATGAAAACATCAATAGAGTTCTTAGTTTCTGGTATCCGGAATATGAAGGCCGCTCTGAAGCAAAAAAGTATACACAACACTTTCTGATTGGTTGGCGTCACAATTACGTCATATGAATGAACACCTGTTTATAGACGACAGACCAACAAACCCATTTCAGGTAAAATAATTTTGTCGATATTGTCCTCATTTCAGGGGATTGATTTTCAACACAGTTGCTAATTTACAAAATATCCAACCTTTACCACAGTGAAAACTAAAATTATGCATGTTCATATCTAGGTAGGTAAATCGATATTATAAAAAGAAAACTTTCTAATGAATTCTATCAAACTAGTCGACAAGATAAAATGTATCTACTAACCTTAACGTCCAAGTTCTTCTTCCATATTCCATGACTGTAGCTCTATCTGTTCTAACAAATAATGGTGAACTCCCATAATCCACTGACTGCTCACTTAAAGCTCCCACCAAACCATCAAATTTTCCATTTTCTGTTAAATAACCCCAAGATTCAGTCAAAGAGACGTCAGGTCTGAAATAACTACTCATTATCTTCAGATTGTTCACTCCCCATGAAGGCAAACACAAATATAGAACCAAAAAAAACATTTTGATAGCATGAATTGTTCCATTGATTCACCCTGAATAAAAGTAATTCTCACATAGATCGGTGAAAACCTTTTCTAGACATACAGTTTTCCAACCAAGTTGGAACCTAGACTGCTTTCTATTTATACAGTTGGCTCCGAACAACCTAACCTTTCAATGAAATATTGTATTTTTATTATAGAAAGAGACTCCCAAGGCTGGGATCACTATTAAAGAGAAAAAAATCCGTGCTGGTAGTCCATGGTTGAATGAAATTTGTAGTTTCAGACGTTTCGTATGCTACTGATACAGACATCATCAGTTGGAGATGCATTGGCTGCGAGGGCGAAGGCAAAGTCCCAGCAATGAACGACTGGCGAGCTCCATATTCGCTCGGATTTATAATTTCAGAGGATGCTGGGGGTGAAAGTGGGAATAGTGGTAGGGTGCTAATCCTCACTTCTGATTGGTCTTGCTCTTTTGCTAAGTTATTCTGATTCGTCCACGTAGTTGAATGTCGATAAGACAGTATTCTCGTTCATTTCTAGATACCATGTTCTGTGGGCCTGCATACTTTCTTCATTTCTGTAAAAATGTTTGAGATACTGATAGATCTCAACGACCTCTTTATGAAGTTGTACGGAGTAATACGTTGAATCAGACAGGACTGCAGTTTCTTAATTTTTTTTGAGTGGTCTCTGGTTGATTTCTCCGGTTGCATAAGGTCTTCCAGGAGTAATACGTGATACGCTCCTGTTTTTCAGTTTTGAAATTCACCAATAGTGAAATTTATCCCTTTTCATTCATCAATCCTGAGACTACATCCCACAAAGGTTTTGTGTTATTTTTATAATTAATTTTTCGTACTTTTTTCGCTTCATTATTGGCGTTCATGGGTTTAGGGTTCAGTTTTCTAAGAACGAATAACTTTTTCAATGTCATACTAATGTAATTATTACGAAAGCGTTGAAGGGCCACACAAAAATATTTTTTTCGATTTGTATAGTTCTGAGTTGCAAGTCAGAATTCTGAGATACAAGTCAGAATTCTGACTTGCAAATCAGAATTCTGAGATACAAGTCAGAATTCTGACTTACAAGTTAGAATTCCGACTTGCAAGTCAGAATTCTGAGATACAAGTCAGAATTCTGACTTGCAACTCAGAATTCTGAGATACAGGTCAGAATTATACAAATCGAAAAATATATTTTTGTTTGGCCCTTCTTATATAATTCTGACTTTCATCTCAGAATTCTGAGTTGCAAGTCAGAATTCTGACTTGAATCTCAGAATTCTGAATTGCAAGTCAGAATTCTGACTTGTATCTCAGAATTCTGACTTGTATTTCAGAATTCTGACTTGAAAGTCGGAATTCTGACTCGTATCTCAGAATTATACAAATCGAAAAAAATATTTTTGTGTGGCCCTTCTTGTATAATCCTACGAAAGCGTTGAAGGGCCACACAAAAATATTTTTTTCGATTTGTATAATTCTGACTTTCATCTCAGAATTCTGAATTGCAAGTCGGAATTCTGACTTGAATCTCAGAATTTTGACTTGCAAGTCAGAATTCTGACTTGTATCTCAGAATTCTGACTTGTATCTCAGAATTCTGGGAAAATGGGAATTTAAGAAAAACAAATGAACATCGTCGGAGTGCGCTCAGTGAAGAGATCAAAATAAATGTTCTCTCTGTCGAAGAAAATCCCCATGTCTCCACTAGGCAGATAGCTCGGGAACTCGAAATTAGCTAGTCTTCAGTATAACAATAACAATCCTCCAGGAACTTACTGATCCAGATAGAAGACTTCAGTTTTGCGAAAAAATGATGGATCTACTAGACAGGAATGTTGTACATAAAGAAAACTTATAGTTTCTGACGAATCAACGTTTTTGTTAAATGGTGTGGTGAATCGTCAAAATTGTTGTTATTGGGCAGACAGAAATCCACACTGGATAAGCGAAGGCCACACTCAACATCCAGAAAAAGTCAATGTTTGGGCAGGGATCGTTGATGATCGAGTTATAGGACCGATTTTCTTCCAAGAAAATCTTACTGGAGCAAGATATTTAGAATTCTTGCAGAAGGACCTAGTTCCGAATTTGGCTATTTTGTTCCCTTGCCCTATAGAAGCTGACGTGCCAAATAGAAACATCTGGTTTCAACAGGACGACGCGCCTCCTCATTTTGCAAGACCTGTCCGTGAGTACCTGAATGATGTATATCCAGGCAGATGGATTGGCAGAAGAGGACCTTATGAATGGCCACCTAGGTCTCCGGATTCAACACCTTTGGACTTTTTCTTATGGGGTTACTTGAAGAGCAAAGTTTTTAAAACCAAACCGGCAAATATTGAGGATTTAAAAGAATGAATAAGACATGAGTGTAGGCTAATTTCCGGCGAAGTAATCAGAAATGTTCAAAACGAGTTTCAGTTACGTTTAGGGTATTGTCAGTTAGTAAATGGACATTTTGAACACTTGTTAACGAAAGACTATTGATTTTGAATTCATTTTTTGAATTAGATAATGTTTGTTGAATATCTTTCAAAGGACAAGGAGTAAAAAAATGAAATTTGGCAGGCATGTGCAACTTGTTGAAGTCATTAAAAAAAAGGGTTGTCATTTAAAAAAAATTATCGATGACGTTATATCTCATATTTGAGACACACTGTATAATTTTTGTTGCATTAAAATAAGGGCACTTTAAAATACTAATCGACGTGTCCGAGCATATTTCCGAAAAAAACAACACCTTTGATTTAGTTAATTTGTTCCATGTTAGAGACTCGCACTGTTTAAAGTATCATTTATATCTTTTTTGAATATCGAGATTGCGTCAAAAAATAAATCTGCTGTAACAAGATATTCACTGGCAATCCGACAAAGTCGATAAATAGGACTATTATGACTTAGATTTGACTGAGGTGTTGGAGAAACATAAAGAACGTTGTATTATTTTTTTCAAATTAGGAGATAGCTTAGATAAAAATTGAATATAGTTAACTTTTCCATTGATAACCTTGTAAATGAAAATTAAACTGGCTATTCAGCATGTCCCCCTCGTAATGTTTTGAGGATTTTCCATTGTAGTTTTATTGGTTCATTTTCAAAAAATATCGCTTTCTAGGTCGGCATCACTAAGAAATCAATAATCGAAAAGCACATTTGTTAATAAGATATTCAATGGTTTACAGTATAAATGAAAAATATTAATTTATACCTACACTTTCAAACTCAAATACAGAACTAAATGTTTTTTTGAGAGTGATGATTGGCATCCTACCCAGAACGACATACTGTAATAAATACTGATTCAAAATACTACAATAAACACTATGGTAGGACGTTTTATCTGTTGAATAACAGATCAACTCGGACAACGATACAGGCATAAAGCTAGTCGACTACAAAGTCAGAATTCTGAGATACAAGTCAGAATTCTGACTTGTATCTCAGGGAATAATAATGATATATTCAGTATTATAAGGCAGTTTTTTGCATTTATCAAAATATGAAGATTATGAAATTTTTCTCATTGTTTGAATCGCTTCTTTCGATATAACTGGAGATACAATTGCGGTATCGCCAAAAACATATGCAGACATTTCTTCTGCGAAGAATCCTGCACTGACACCTATCGGATACAATCCCACGCCTTTCGTAGTATTAGCCAGGGGAGTAGTTATGTTCTGACGATCTCACTTCATTGAACTTCTGTGTAGGTAAGTGAAGACTGGCACACACAAGTCACTTACAAGTTAGAATTCTGAGATACAAATCAGAATTCTGAAATAAAAGTCAGAATTTTGACTTGCAAGTCAGAATTCTGAGATACAAGTCAGAATTCTGACTTACAAGTTAGAATTCCGACTTGCAAGTCAGAATTCTGAGATACAAGTCAGAATTCTGACTTGCAACTCAGAATGCTGAGATACAGGTCAGAATTATACAAATCGAAAAATATATTTTTGTGTGGCCCTTCTTATATAATTCTGACTTTCATCTCAGAATTCTGAGTTGCAAGTCAGAATTCTGACTTGAATCTCAGAATTCTGAATTGCAAGTCAGAATTCTGACTTGTATCTCAGAATTCTGACTTGTATTTCAGAATTCTGACTTGTAAGTCGGAATTCTGACTCGTATCTCAGAATTATACAAATCGCTTTCGTACAGAATTATACAAATCGAAAAATATATTTTTGTATGGCCCTTCTTGTATAATTCTGACTTTCATCTCAGAATTCTTACTTAAAAGTCAGAATTCTGAGATTCAAGTCAGAATTCTGACTTGCAACTCAGAATTCTGAGAGGAAAGTCAGAATTATACAAATCGAAAAAAATATTTTTGTGTGGCCCTTCGACGCTTTCGTCAATTATCGACCCAGTTTTTTGTATTGTCATTGATATATACTTTCTATTTTAAAAAACTGATCCCAAATGAATGCTTCTCAAATAAATGCATTGATCCATAACGAGACGGTACTTCAAGGACGCACCATTCCCAGAACTTCTCTGGGAATCGTAAGTTCGAGGCGATCTCCCCCCAAACTTATCAATCTGGCATTCGAAATCCTAGATGCTTCTAGCGTGATCACAAAGAAACCATTCCAAATAAGCAAAGCACCAATTCCGTCAACATACGCAAGGATATAAAAAACGCAACAAACATCTATGTTATTCCTGTCTCTCCAGAACCTGTTGATGAAATGTCTGGACAAGCAACTACGATTACTAATATAATTTTGAAGCATTCTAGAGATCTAAACAAAAGTGTACAAAAGGACACACCGGAGTAGTTTAGTTCGAAGAAACACATTTCTGGACGATATGTAGGCAGTAAACAACTCCCAAGATGGGATCGTCTTCACAGGCGATGGATACCCCCAGCTGGACCTCAGGGAGTTGCTACGATTACGATCAGGTCCTTCAATTCGGTGTTTTAGTAGTGTACAACCAAAGATATTGAAGACAGTCCGAAATGCACAATACAGTAATGAGTTGTTTTGAAATCATCAAAATAAATGCTTATAAAATAGACAGCAGGCCTCAACGTCATTATCTCAATTGTCGAGATCAATAGGTCAATATTCCAGAACCGTCCCTCCATTGGCAATCCCTGAGAGGTAGGCTTTTTTCATGGATAGGAGGTTCAGGCCAGCAGAAATAATATAATTTAACTAGCGTCCTTGTGGAAGAACAAGGGAGTGGGTGGTGACCAGGGGGTTCTTCGAGGTCGCTAGAGACCTTTAGAGTCTCACATGAGCAGAATCTACATTTCAGCAAAGACCTATTGTTGTACTCAGGCAATGTGATCAGGAGGTCAACACAACAGAGTAGAACAAGTGCGGTTTTTAAAAACTCAAATGGTACTACAATTTTGAAGACAATTCCATAGGTGATGGGTAGGCTTTGTTTCCGCTATGAGGGTAGCCAATCGTCGTTTATCTTAATTGCCTCTCCCTGTCCTTGTTTTCGTGTGTTTTTGAATTTCTATCACCTTCCTATATAATATTAGATAGTAGCTCAGAATTCTATGAAGCACATTCGAACGCAATAACTTGACCACCTTCTGTAAGTACATGTTGCATTAGGTTAGGTTAGGTTCAAACTGAGTGAGTCTATTCGACCCTCCACCGCAACCCGCACGGGTTTGTTATGGCTCATACCTATTCACACTCGACCAAATAAACCCAGCTTCTCAAAGAAGCCGATTAGTTTCTATGGTGAGTGGTCTCACAGGTCAGATGGTAAGAGCACGGCTCTGCCGAACTCTAAAACCTGATTATGTATCCAGAGAGGCAGGCACAACGTATATGTTCTGCTGTTTCATCATTTTCCAAACAGAGGCGACACATACTGTCTTCCGACAGTCCGAGTCTCTGCATATGATGATTCAAATGACAGTGACCTGTAAGAAGGCCTGTTAGACATCGTCGTTAGGTTACTGCTTATTCAACAGTATGCTCGAGAAGACAATTTCTTATGTGATTCGTCCTGAATCTCTTGCAGCTATATCGGTATATTCCCGATATCGCTATAAGCTTTCTGACCTCAGACACTCTCTAGTGGATTTTATCAGTTTGAATATCGATTTCACTTGAAAAGGGTATAATTTTCGGAGAGATCTTTAAAAAAAATTATCCCAACACCAATACAGCCAAATATTTTTTGATAAAGATCAGAAAAGCTCATCCCTTGATGAGCTCACCTTCCGTTACTTTGGTGGTATCTTTCTTGGGTAGTACTGCCCATTTCATTCCAGTTTCGCTACACTAGTTTTCTCTAAGGAAACTCTTCAAATGTTCAAGGTCCTTGGACCGTCTCACCTAACGTTTTGAATAATCCCCTTCTTTGTTGGTGATGGAGCTATTCTGTGGTGGCGACTTTTAAATTACCAGCAATGAAACCGACAAACCATGATCAACAAACTCAAAAAAAAGCTTTGACACAGCTCCCCTTCAGTTATTTTCCGTGTATGAAAAAATAATTCAAGGCCAGATTAACAAGATCAGTTCTTTTAATTTGATTCGTTTTTTTTATGACCGTTGGTTGATGAAAGTCACTAACTCTATCTATGATCACTAGTTTACACTGTGATGCTAGAGGCAGTTCTTTGTTAATTTTTGGTCCCTAAATACAAAAATGATAGTAAAAATGTCCTTACACGTAAGATTTTTGAGTTATGTTTTTTTTTTTTCATAAAAATGTTATGAACATGACATTCCAAATTTGCTTTTCGCCTTAATTGAGGAAATTGTTTAAAATCTGGCAACAAAGCGGCTCTGCCCAGTTCACGAATCAGCTTCCGCTGTATATGAAACTTATAACGCCGCTTCTCGAACTTCCGGTACTCGAAGTTTCCAGAAAATACCAGAAATACGGAACCGCTATAAAAGTTTAACACGAATAGTGGTAAATCAGTATCAGAGAAGCGAGGTGAGCAAACACGTGAATATTAAGAGTATTATATTAGTGTTTTCTTTGTGAATAAAATAAGTTAACTCCTGTAAACGCAGTATCACATATTCGAACTCGACGTACAAAAATGTCCAAAGTACAGAAACCTGGCTACGTTAATCCCGCAGATTGTTTTTGCTATTTATGTGGTCAGTTTACTCCTGTATCGCAGAAACGGCCAATTATTCAAATGACCAAAGTAGCTTATCATAAGTATTTTGGATGTGCTGTTGGTGATCAAAATCGGGATTGGGCTCCTCACGTTTGTTGCCAAACCTGTGCAGCAAATCGAAGCAACTAGTTAAATGGCAAACGCCCTTCTATGCCCTTTGCAGTTCCAATGATTTGGAGAGAAACAACAAACCATTACAGCGAGTGTTACTTTTGCATGACGAACGTGTCTAGTTTTTCAAGAAAGAGCAAACACAAAATTGTATATCCGGACATTCCTTCTGCAAGAAGGCCGGTTCTTCAAGGAGAAGGTTTACCAGTTCTAACACCTCCGGCAAATTGGGAGAATGATTTGGAAATATATGATGACCAGGCAGGTTCCCATGATGTGCCAGAAAAAGACGGCCCTTATTTTCCCGAACAACCTGAATTAAATGACCTAGTTCAGGACCTCCACTTATCCAAAGAGAATGCTGAACTATTAGGGTCTAGATGACAACAATGGAATTTACTAGCCCCTAAAAACAAAGTTACAATATTTAGGAACCGTATTCATGAGCTATCATCGTTTTTTTCTATGCAGGATAAAATGTGTGTTTGTGTAAATCCAAATGGTGTGATGGAAAAATTAGGATTTGCATATAACCCGGACGAATGGCGTTTATTTATAGATTCTTCTAAAACAAGTTTAAAAGCTGTTCTGCTCCAGAACAGCTCTCCATTTCTCTTCCACATGCAGGTGCCATGAAGGAAACACACGAAAGTATGTCACTTATTCAAAATGCAATAAATTATAATACGTATAAGTGGTGACCTAAAAGTCGTAGGACTATTACTAGGTTTTCAGGGCGGATTCACAAAGTTTTGTTGTTTTCTTTGCCTTCGGAATAGTAGGGCAACACAGAGCCATTATCAAGTGAAAGAATGGCATCCAAGAGATAAATATATTCCAGATCAAGCTAACGTGAAGAATATACCTCTTGTCAATCCCAAAAACGTTTTGTTTCCTCCATTACACATCAAACTGGGGTTAATGAAAAATTTTGTAAAAGCAATTCCATCATATATCTAAAGAATGTGATGCGTTTGAATATCTTAAACACGTTTTTCCAAAATTAAGTGATGCCAAACTCAAGGAAAGAAGAATTATTGGACCACAAATTAGAAAATTACTAAGTGATCAACAGGTTGATCAAAAATTAAGTAATATTGAATTAGCTGCGTGCAGTTCTTTCAAAAAAGTTGTTTCGGGATTTTTAGGGAACAAGAAAATAGAAAATCACGAAACACTTGTAGAAGAACTACTTGAAAACTACTGCAGAATGGAATGTCACATGTCTCTCAAAATCCATTTCTTGCACGCCCATTTGAATTTTTACCAGAAAATTTGGGTGGTGTCAGTGACGAACAAGGGAAAAGGTTCCATCAAGATATACTGACAACGGAGCAACGTTACCAAGGCAGATAGGATGCAGCAATGATGGGGGATTATTGTTGGTTCCTTATGAGGGAAAACAAACATATAAACCTAGCGTCCCATTTCCACAGACCTTGCACTACCTCAGGGAATTACTAGAGAAAAATAATTTCAATAATAACGAAATCGATTGATTTGTTTTTCTTACTAATTTGTGTATGAAACAAAATCGGTTCCAGGTAGAAGGTTGCTTTTATGAACAACAGGAAGGAACGGCCATGGGAAAGCCCTTGTCTCCCTACCTGGCAGACCGGTTCATGAGCAGATTCGAAATGGAAACCAAAGAAAAGTCGAAGTATTTTCCTAGGATTTGGCTAAGGTATGTGGATGATATTTTCGCGATATTCGATACCAAAAAATCGAATATTGACGACTTTGTTTCCATTTTAAATAATAGATGTCCATCAATAAAATTTACATATGAGTTAGGAAATAAAGAACAACTACCATTTCTTGACGTTTTGGTAATGAGGAGCCAATATGGAGGGTTAGAATACGATATATTTAGAAAAGAAACAAGCACGTACAGGTATATTCCTGACAGTTCACATCACTGTGGACAGCACAAACGTGCTGGGTTGAATTTTTTGGTGCATCGTCTTTTGACTTTCCCTCTAACACATGATAGGTTCACAAAAGAAAAACGTACAATACAGGAAATAGCAGCCACTAACGGTTTCCCGAGGGGTATTGTAGATGACATAATTAGGAAAAAGAAGTTTAGGTTAAGAATGAACGAAATCTCGACTTTCAGAAAGGACAAAAACCAAGATAAATACATCTCAGTTCCATACCACCAATATACGAGGAACTTTGGAAAGATTTTTAATGAATTAGATATGGAGGTGGTTTTTAAAACAAGTCATACACTACAGAGCCTTTTGGGAAGTCCAAAAGACAAAGTCGAGAATTCGGAAAAGTCTGGAATTTACGAAATTAAATGTAAGGACTACGATGCAAAATATTATGGACAGACGAAAAAATCTATTAAAGTAAGATATAAGGAACACATAGCACACTTAAAATATGGAAGAACTGAAAAATCAGCAGTCGCCCATCATATTTTGCAACAAAACCATTCCATAGACTTCAGTTCATTAAGATTAGTTAGACAAGTTAACAACAACAGGCAACTAGATGCCTATGAGAGTGTAGAAATAAGTAAACACAATAATATTATGAATAACGATGACGGACCTATACCTATATAGCTTGTTAAAGTAAAATAAAATAATGTTGTTGGGTTTACTGATTACCTACTACATAAGGACACATTGCAAAAATAAATTTGGATAGGCAATATTGTGAAATTAATTTTTATATAGCTGAAAATTGTTTTATATAAACAAATATTGTAAAATAATAGATACGGCAAAATTGTAAAATTAATTTAGGTTGGTATGCCTGGATGGTATACCTGTATGAGTTACCTTTTAGCATAAATAGGATTAGCTCGCACTAGTCCTTAGTTTTAATCTTCCTCTTTGAAGATGATCACTTGGTGATCGAAACACGTGTCGAGGTGTTAAAAATAACGATTTGGTGTTGGGAAAAAACTCCAGTAATATTCATATAAACCAAAGTCAACATTTGCAAAAAGGTTGTGCACAAGAGACTTCATTTCAATGTTTTTCATGTGTATTGTAAATAAAGTCTGTTATCCTCAAAATATATTGTTTTTGTCTTGTTTTGATCTCATATTTCCCTATAATATGTGAAAAATTTTTGTATAAAACAAAAATAACTATAACTCGAAATCTTTACGTGATGAAAAATGTTTGATATTGAAGTCGCAGTCAGAATGATTTAAACTCTTATGTATAGTCATTATAATATTAGTCGCAATTTTGTTTTCCTATTTATTAGCTTGTGTAATAATTATGGATTTTTCACAATGAATTTTCTTTAATATGCGTTTTGCTATACGGTTGCTCCATCAGTTGGACTGTTGTTTTCTTTAGTCCTGTGTAAAATTATAACTTCAATTCTTTTCGGTCTGCGGAACATGAAAATACTACAAAAAGGTAACACAAACTCTGTTTTCCTCGCAAAAAATGACTTTCACCCAATCAGTTCACCGAACGAATCCTATTACAGAAAGCACGTATGAATCCCAAAGATGGAATGATGAGTTCAATTGAACATTCTTCGAATACACTCACGTAAAATTGTAATAGTTCACACATGGAGACATCAGGCTATAATGAAACCTGTTGAAAGTGTTTACTTCTCTGTGGATTTCACTATTCAAATACTCCATTAATGTTCCTTTGAAGGGGACAGGCAACTGAAAAAAATGTTTCAACTAATGAAGCAAAGATCTTCCAGAAGTAACTTACGACAATACGTGATTTCAAAGTTACTCCGGTCATGTTTCTCCTCAACCAGTATTTTCTTTCCTTTTGTCTTGCTGAATACCCACTTTCCCGACTGTAATAACCAATAATTCGCCTTTTCAACTCTCCACCTTTTCCATAGGCAGGGTTGAATACATCTTCTATGGGGTAGGAGTTATTTGCCTTTGAGGAATGAGCGACGTGAATATCGGCATTAATATAAAGTTCGACGTTTTTAAAAATCTCGAAGAAAGTTTCATTTGAGGTCATTATTAACCAGTGATGTTTGACGGAGAAGAGTCTATTGGACCCACACTAGAAAACATATACACACTTATAATGAATAATAAGAACCCTTACACTATGTCAGAAATTGATTCTTCTAACTATATAAATAGACGTGTAGATCATGCAAAGAAGTAACTTTCAGACACAAACTGGAAGAAAAAGCTCTCCTTAAACAGCTACTTTCATATAAACAGTGAATTACAAGAAATAAAAATTATTTCGAAACAAATACTTTTATGTATACTTTTCTCTACTTAGTTTGTATTCCAAACATTCGTTACGGAATAAAATCAGATATTTTCACAGGATTTCTGCACTAGATGAAAGGTGAAAAATTTCACTTTCTTTCTTTGGTAGATTCGCACATTTTTTGTATCAAGAAAGCCAAAAACTTTTTTTCCCAAAAATTAGTCACTCCTGAAAATATAACCCTTCCAATTTAGATATTTTTTTGTTTTTGAACTGTTTCTTCAACCGATGAAAAATGTTAATTTCATATATGGTTCTGGAATAGCATTCAATTTTATTATGTTTTGATCAATTCTTTGTTGAATATATCAGAATTTTTGAATTTCATCCAATACCCTCGAATAATTTCATGATTTTTATGACTTTCATACAAGATTACGAAATTTGCACTATGCATCTGAAAGATACAGCACATGTAATAGTGTGTTAGAAGAATGGATCAGAAGTGGAAAGTAAATGAACTTTCATTTCTGATCTTCAAGAATGAATGAACCCTTCAACAGTTTTATAGATACTTTTGTAAAATTAATTCAATTCTAATTTTCGAACTCATCATTGAATGCAGGCAACTAGTTGTTATGTCTATGTACTTTCTCATGAGAATTAGCAGTTAATTTGAGGTTAGACTGAGTTCCGTATGAATGTACAAACACAGACACAAAAAAGCACGATTATATAGTGCGATTATTTTGGCATTAATATAGATTTTGGAAATGCAAACTTAAACTACGTTATTGTAGTTTGTACTACTATTGTAACCAGAAATCAAAATTCATTACCAACTTACCTGTTTCAAAAAATCGCTGGTAATCCCAACATTGCAATCTCCGTCTAAAATCACCCCAATATGATTATGTTGGGCTTTCAAAAACTCGGTTGATGTAGCATCCTGAATATTTGCTACGGAAATAATTTGGTGACCGAAGAGTAAAGTTTTCAAAAGCAGCATCCTCTCTGAAATCGTATATAATTCATGATAATTAGGTTTCCATTTTATACTTTCATGCGGGTTTCTTCAGGTTGTCCTTTAATTTATTTATGTGATCACTTCGGAATCAAACAGTTTTTAGAACAAAAAATATAAGTGAACTTGATAGCAGACAGCTCGGATGATTTTCTTCACACTGATGATGTGCAAACTCTCCGAAACCATCACTTGATAGTGTGTTAGTGATTGCGTGTGTTCAGATAGGTTTCCGCGGCCAGCAATCTAATAATCTGGAGTCCCGGTTGAAATGCGTTTGGTGTTTTCAGTTGTTCGACGTTTCGACTTCGATTTTGAAGCCATTTTCAAGAAAGTATGACTACAATGATGTCTCAATCTACCTACTCATGAGGTAGTAACACGCCTTTAAAATTTTTGTGACTTGATGCCGGGGTCTCAATATGCCTACTCCCCAGGAGTCGTCATTGGTCTCCAAGGGTCTCAATCTGCCTACACAGTCGACGCGTATCCATTTGTACCAAATGTCCCGAAACGTAACCGAAAACACGTTAAGTTACGAATAGTGGAGTCACAGTACTGTTGCATTTTATTCGTCAAACTTTGATACACGTATCCGTAGGCGCGTATCCATTTGTGACAAATGACCCGTAACGTTACCGCGAACACATTACGTTACGGATAGTGGAGAAACAGTACTGTTGCATTTTATTCAATAAACTTCGAAACCCATACCCGTAGGTGCATATCCGTAACACGATTGCGGTTACGTTACGGATACTGGAGACACAGTACTGTTGCATTTTATTCATCAAACTTTGATACGCGTATCCGTAGGAGCGTACCCATTTGTAACAAATGACCGGTAACGTTACCGCGAATACATTACGTTACAGATAGTGGAGAAACAGTACTGTTACATTTTATTTGTTTAACTTCGAAACGCGTACCCGTAGGCGCATATCCGTAACACGATTGCGATAACGTTACGGATAGTGAAGACACAGTACTGTTGCATTTTATCCGTGAAACTTTAACACGCGAACTTATAGGCGCATATCCACATGATCAAATGACCAGTAACGTAACCGCAAGCATGTCAAATAACTAATAGTGGAGATAATACCGTTGAATTGTAACAATACAACTTTGAAACGCGTATCCGTAGACGCGTATGCAGTTGTACCGAATTACTCGTAACGTTACAGCACTACGTACTGGAAACACGTACGTAGTGCTGTATCCGTACAACTTCGAAATGTCTACCAATAGGCGCGTTCCCGTTTGTGACAAATGACCCGTAACGTCACCGCGAACGTTACGAATACTGGAGATACAGTACTGTTGCATTATATTCGTTACACTTCAAAACGCGTACCCGTAGGTGCATGTTCGTAACACGCTTGCGGTTACGTTACGCATAGTGGATACACAGTACTGTTGCATTTTATCCGTCAAACTGTGACACACGTACCTGTAGAGGCATATCCATTTGGTCAAATGCCACTAACGTAACCGTAACCGTAACAAGTAGACAAAAACGTAATCACGAACTCGTTACCTTACAGAAAGTGGGGTACTGTTGTATTTTCATCCGTACCATTTTGGCATTCGTAATATATGTATAGCTTTTTTATTGTCTATTGCAGACGTCACTTTTTCGTACATCGTTCGGCCAAAAAAGACTGCTTCAGGAAGAGAATCGTGTCGTCTCGCAATAAGCTCATATGAATTTTCACCTACAAGTCAAACTACCATTGCATGAGGCATTTTTTCGTACTTCGTTCAAGAGAAATATGTACGAGTGATGAAAATTTAAGAATTTTTTGACAGAATGAGCTCAATTGACATAAAACAGAGTGATTAACTTTTCTACGTGCTGGCTGGTAGATGAAATTGATAATCCTTTTCTCAGTACCGGCACCAACTTGCCGTCTTTTCCAAAAAAAAAACAAAATTAAATAATGAGAAACTATGTTAATGAATTATTTTTCAATTCACAATGTTTCCCTTCCCCCAAATTTTAGTAGTATAGTAGTTTTTCGGATCGGTAGAGAGTAGATCCAATAATTTGGCCTCCATGCTTTCCAAATCGCAACCGCGTGAACTTTCTCAATCAGTTTATATATTATTTACCTGAATCTTGGCAATAAGGAATATTTTGGAATTCACTCGGACATGGAATATTTTCACTCACCATATTTTTCTAGACAAACTATAATGTATGAGCGATGAATGTTTTTTTCTTGGAAATACGCTTGCATCAAATCAACATCCATAAAACTTTCAACTGATCTATCAGAAATTATATCTATCACAATAACAGTGAATATTAATCTTGGTAAGATTCTCATTCTGAGGTGAATGTCTTTCGAAACATCAATATTCTCGAAGAGAATAAAAAGCGGTTTGACAGTGATCTTGTGACATGGAAATTGGATCGTGAATAATGGCGTGCTTTGAAAAAATTACAAGAACTATCAAATAATCGAACGGAAAAAATAGATAACTAAATCATCAAACTGTGAATAATGACGAGCTTTGAAAAAGTTATAAGAGCAATCAAAGAGTTACAGGGAAAAACTAATATCTGTACCGTCCGCACTGAGTACCTCATATGTTATGAGAACAAAATGAAAACATGAAAATTTCAAGCAACGGGCCTTATCTGTTTCTGTAGAGTAGCAAGGAGATGTCTTCCTAGGTCATCGTCCATTCTGTCCCTTCCAGGAACGTGGACAGATCACTAGGATACATTTCCATCATATCGGCAGGTGTAGGCCAAGACTCGCCGAACACACATTCTCTTATTAACGATAACTCCGGACACTCGCATAGGACATGCCTGACAATTTTATCTTCCTGTTCATACATCCTGTGTAGAGGTGTGTCCACTAGGCCCATATTATGGAGGTATTTCCTCAGTTGACAGTGGCCAGTCAGAAATCCTACTAATAGGTAAGCGTAGATTTTTCCTGATCATCACCAGATATTTCTTCGGCGCCAGCTTCCCTGGGTCGCCAAGGTGATCCTGGCAAGATTGCGTCCTTTGATTCCATTCCATCTCTTCAGGGGTTGAGCATGGGTGTAACATATGGCTAGTTCCACAATTGTCCAAGTCATGAAGCGGTAGGTGCCACTGGGTCCTACAATTCTTAGTCCCGCCACTTCCTTGGCTAAAGCGTCGACAATGCGATTACCTTTTCTTGTCTGCTATCAGTGCAAATTGTTATGTTTTTGCCAGAAATTCCTTTTCTGGTTATTTCTTTTATGGCGATTGAGATACCAGCCAGTTCTGTTCGAACCACGCTGGTATTTTTTTCCATTCCCCACTTAATCCTTAGGATTAGTGATTTGGAGTACACTCCACTTCCAGAGCCTTCTTTGGTTTTTGAGCCGTCTGTATATATGCGGGTTCATTAAACACAAACTTGGGTTCAATTGCAACACTGGTTGCCTGCAGCAGAGGTTGCGCAGTGAGCGCTTCTCGCTATAGACTCAGCCTCGAGCCATTCCCACTTCGAGGTTTACGCCAGCAGTGCGCAATCGTAACATAGCCATTAACGCAACCTCCTTAACGTACAGGTCCAGAGGGGTCAGACCAGTAATAAATCCCATTGCCGCAGTTGGTGTTGTTCTCATGGCTCATGTGATGTTTAAACAAGCCAATCGCTGTATTTGACAACGGGCCTTAGAGCAAACCATAAAAAACCATATTGTTAGCTGCGTTATGTTGATGAAACGTTCGTGGTATTGCAAGATGGTGAAGACACACTAAACAATTTTCTATCACATCTACACTCTCTCGACGCAAAAATCCAATTCACAATGGAACGAAATACCCAAGATAATCTAGTCTTCTTGGATGTTTTTGTGAACAGACGTAAAGATGGTACATTGAGCCGTAAATAGTACAGGACACCAACACACACACAAAAAAACACCAGCCACACAATAGAAAGGGATAATTAAAACGTTGGTTGACAGAGTACGACGTATCAGTGATCCTGCGTGTCTCCCTGGGGACCTCAATCATCTAATGAAATGCCTTCAAAAGGAATAGGTACAGCGAAGGACAATTGGAGCGGGTCATACGACCCAGGAGAGAGAGCGTCATAGTAACCCCAGCTAGGCTGGTCAAGAAAAAAGCTTTCCTTCCCTTTGTTGAAAATGTTACAGGTCGGATTGGAATATTCTTAGAGAAACACGACATGAAACCAAGGTTTAGCAAAAACTGTCATACAGGGTCTAAGGTCAGCTAACAACCTGGGTATACTGGATCCCTTTTAGCTGCGGGTCCGTATACATTGGAACCACGGAAAGAAGTGTAGGTACCAGTCTTTCTGAACACAAGATATATTGTTGAGTCGGACAAATCGACAAATCAGCAGTAGCCTAACAAGCTCCCAACAAATAAAGTACTCACATTATACTATTCGAAGCTACAGTAATACTCGATAAAACTCAAACTTATTATTCAAGAGTATATAGAGTGGTAGTTGGTAGCCGTTCGGTTCGACGTGGGTGCTTTGTTCACTCAATCAATCGACCGATGGGTTAGTAGGTGGTTCAAGACGCAGCCTGAACCATCCATTTTCATTTGCTACCGTCCAACCATGTTGGGAATCCACACATTAAAAGGTCGTAAAGGTCACACAAGTTTCGACTTCTGAGTGTTGTCGTTCGTAAGGGTGCGACTGCTGGTTAACCGAAAAACATATTTCATACATATTTTTTAATTGACATTCAAAAATACAGTGATAATTTCAATAGAAAATAATAGGCAATGAACATTAATGAATCTGGCTACCTGTCCTCACCTTACATGTACACAATCAAGACCAGGCAATCCAATTAAGAGAAACCAGGCCACGCCCACGAATAATAACATGAAACCGGAGTCAAATATCAGCATCGTAGTAATTCCACAGGAAAAATCAACCGGTAAATTCACTCCCACTACTTTCATTTATAACCTCGGTAACCTCGAAACGAAGTGTGAAGCCAATTCCGTTCTTTTGACATAGGCGTGCGCTCATATAATAGTCACTCAATAATAAAACAAACAATAACCAACTACAAAAAACTAAAAACAATAATAACAACAGCAAATTAACTATACACAGTATCAATTTCGATACTGTGTATAGTTAATTTCGTGCTGTAGTATCGAAGGATTCGTCGAATCCTTCGATACTACAGCACTGAACGCGTTGGATGAAAATCTCATCCTTAGAGCGGTTGAAGGTTTCCGGCAACTCGGGCGGATCACGTGGTAAGAGAGTCTACTGGTTATACTGTGGCAATGCGGTCGGAACAACGAGAACAACAACTCGAGCACCAACTCGGGCACTGCGACCAGAGACGGCTGAAAGCGTCGGCGGTGTGGGCTACCGCACACGGTCTCACGGTGCAGAAGACCACACGACCCAAAGCCGATTTTTTTTAATATTGAAAATCCAAAAGTGCACGCCATTGATTTTTCTCATGAATAATACATCAGAAAATTCTCAACCTAAAGATATTCCTAAGAGAGATAGATGTAAAGGGAGAAAATGGGAATATGGTTCAGCAAAAAGATAAAGAACATTTTTGTTTCTTTAATTAGAGTAAAGTGAGTAAGTAGCCGCAGTCTCAGTGATTCGGGTTTCAATACGGCGACATAGACATGATGTTTTTTTTATTACTTTTGAATCTTTTTTTTTCATTATCAATATTGTTGTTCAATGTTCCAGAAAAGTACATAAGAAAAAATTTTGGTTCAGTGTTTCTGTTTGTTTAGTTTCAAGTGTTCTTTATATTTTATAAACCTTTCTTCTTGCACCACCAGAGGACTTCGCGAAATGTACTTTAAATGTATGTCTTACGTCTCCACTTACTGTGACTGTTACCACATCGCCTTTGATAATATCTACCGCAGTAGTAGATGAAACGTCAGGCATGCAAACCTGTAGAACATGGCTGAAAAAACCCATAAAATGGCTTTCACACAATATCACAGTACTCAAAAATAGACAAAATAAACGTATTGCATAGGGTTCTGTATCTGTAGAGTAGGGAGGGTGAGTGTAAGCCCACGCACTTAGGCCACATGCGACCCATTGTACATCCTCCCGAGGAGTTGTCCTCCTAGGTCGTCGTCCATCCTGTCCTTTCCAGGAAGGTGGACAGGTCGCTGGGAGACATCTCCTTTATATCGGCAGGTGTAGGCCAAGACTCGCCGAACACACACTCTCTTATTGACGATAACTCCGGGCACTCGCACAGGACATGCCTGACAGTCTCATCTTCCTGTTCACACATCCTGCATAGAGGTGTGTCCACTAGACCCATATTATGTAGGTGTTTCCTTAGCTGACAGTGGCCAGTCAGAAATCCTACTGTAAGGCGTAGATTTTTCCTGGTCATCGCCAGATATTTCTTCGGCGCCAGCTTCCCAGGGTCGCCCAAGGTGATCCTGGCAAGATTACATCCTTTGATTTCATCCCATCTCTTTAAAGATTGAGCATGGGTGTAACATTTGACTAGTTCCGCAATTGTCGAAGTCATCAGGCCGTGGGTGCCACTTGGTCCTAAAATTCTTAGTCCAGCCGCTTCCTTGGCTAAAGAGTCGGCAATGCGATTACCTCTACTCCTTTCGTGCCCTTTAATCCACCTCAGGATAATGTTATTATCTACCGAGGCTTTGGCTAAATCTTGGTGGCACTCTAGTGCTAGAATATAAGATACCCCAACGACAAGCTATTTTCAGAGACCAATGTTCTTGATACAAGACAAATATTTTGTCAACGAATTCTAATGTATATCCGTAAAAATAAAATCAAGTTAACACCCATCGACCACCGTTATGAAACTCGAATAAAAAATAAAAACATGAAGGTTCCAACCTGTGAAAAAACAGCCGGTCAACGTTCAGCAGAATATCTTGCACCAAGAATATACAATTTACTGCCAGAAAACCTCTAATCTATCAAATGTTATACCTCTTTTAAATAACATGTAAAACAGATAGAAACATATTTAATGGCCTTATAAACCTAAAGTTTCTACAATAAACAGTTACACTCCAAATCACTCAAATACGACAAATACCTGACTATGACAACCTACATACCAAAATAAGAACACCAAAACCCTACCTTGATAATAATAACAAAAATAAACGAAAAGAAAAAACAAAAAATTATGAAATTAGTTCCATGGTATTTACCTACCTGTGTAAATATTTCAAAATATAATTGTTGTTCTAATATTAATGATAATTATATGTATTATTGTTGTATCCTATACTATATAAATATTATCATCTATATCCCGCATAAGCTTTAAAGCTTAAGTGATGTCTCATGTCTATTTTCGAAGTTGGATAGCCTTTTTTTTTCTTTCTGTATTTTTCTATAAAATAAACATCATTATTATTATTAAAATCAGATTTTTGCCTAATGATACTATCCCATACTTTATAAAAATCGGGAGTGTAAGAGAAAGAGCAGATACCTGTGGGACTTCGGGACTGACCATTAACCCATTTCACAAATATGAAATGGCTATAGTAGGCTCAAAAGATAGACATATTCTATCACGGACTTTTTTATAGACCTATAAAAAAATATTTTGTGAAGGGATTTGGCAGCGTTTTCGATGAATGTCCCGGCTTTGCACAGGTAGCACAGCCGCCTCGACTTCGCCCGGATAAAATCGTAATTCAAATCAAAATAGAATCAAATTTATTCATCACCAAAGTCCATAAAAATGTGTATTGGACTAGTCAATCACACGACCAATCAGTTCACACGAAACATTTAAGTATTATGCACATAATCACTTCGTCCGTTGGTATAAACGGTATGAAAATCTGTTGGGTGGTTTTTGAGTTTATCGGATTCAAACAGGGGAGTCTGTTTAATAATATGAAGTGATTATCTTATTTCGTTCCCATCCCTGATGTCTATAGGAAATATGTCTGTTATTCACCTGTACCTCTGCAATTTTAATATATAGAAAGAGAATTTCACCACAAATTATTCCTTTCAATCAAAGTATTCTCAATATAAACACGCAACTGGATTTGTGGTATATGGCTGTGAGGTAAATATTGATGTCACTATTTAAATGTTGAAGGAAATGAAATTGGTATATGAAATACAAACAAGATACTTCCTTCAACATTTCATTTGAAACAATGTCAAAATATGAAATTTTGAATGAAAATGTTGTATTAATTGATAATGAATTGGAGTGATCTTCATAATATTTGTACTTGTGAAAAATTCACCCCGAATAGTTACTGCAGAACATTTTGAAACTTTTTGGATTCATTCTGCATAAGTTTTTATTACACAATAACTGTTCTTGGTGAAAAAATTAAACATGACTGATATCCTTACCTTAATTCTGGTAACAACGGCACGTACGGAGTTGCTGAAGAGAGAGAGAGAGAGAGAGAGAGAGACAAAAACTTTTCGAATATGTCCTGTGTGAGTACGACCGTAGTTTACAAAACCGTTTTCGGTACTGCTTGCACTCCGAATCCCCAATATAGGTGCGCGATCTTCCTTTCGCGGAAGTCACAGAAAACCACAGTCATTTCGCGATAGATGAGACAAAAAAAAAGTGAAAATAAAACAAAAACTCTAGTTAATCAGAAAAACAAAGTAAAGGGAGATGGTGACGGAACACATATTAGTATTGCTGCACAATATAGTATATGAAAAAAGTAAAATTTCACTCAGTCATTCTTAATAGCGGATATCCGACGTTTCGGAATGAGGCGCTTGTCTAATTACTTCTTCAGCTGCAATCTGGATAACATTACGATATGAAGCACTCAGTTCTTTCATGAAATTACAACTTTATGTCACATGAGTTTATCTCCGATATCATTGAATATAAACTCGAGATTTATGAATCTCTGGAGAAGCTAGCCACTCGCACCAGCAAAAAGTCAGAAAGTCCAAAAATCGACGGTCATCAAACCCGAATAAAATTTGTGACACTTTAAACTTTAGCAACTAAAGCCTCAAAATGTTGTGACAGTACGTAATAATTGCCTCAAAATATTGTGACAGTACGTAATAATTCATAAAAGTATATAAAAGTTGTTGTTTCAAAAGTGTTTTTTCTTATGTGTAATTTATTGTTTATATGAAAGTAGTTGTTTCGAGAGAAAAGTCAAAACATTTATTTCCAAAAACGAATCTCCCCTAAAAATATACCCCTTTCAATTCAAACATATCCATACTTATAAATGTGAAAGTCACTCACTTAACACTCACCCATTCATCTGTTTCTACGTACCGGTAAATCCTAGTAAGCTAAAATTTGGTATATAGGTGCTTCTCAAGTACTAAGAAAATATTTTCAAATATTCTATCTGGAGCGCCCTCCGTTGGGGTAAAAAGGGAGCGTTCACATATAAAAATTACCTTTACAGCACGGTTTTTCTGTACCGCTATATTTTCGTAGGCAACAACGGTAACAGAAAGTTGGGAAGCTATCCTGGAATGCCATCGGAAAACGAATCCGCAGTTGTCGGTTGATTGATCAAACCACCTACACTGACTAAAAACTTGGCAAGTTGACTTGGGTGTCACACCAATAGTTGGTTCCACTTATGTCTCGCTTGCGATTACTCACTTATTTTTATCAAGTGCTTTTTCTGGTTATTTACATTTTATCTTCAATCGAGGACCTCCTGCCCGGTACTGACGATGCAAAATAGGCTGAAACAGCTGTCTACCGGTGGCTCTTGAATTGAAATCAATAAGGGAATGATCAGAATGGTACTTACCTATTTATTTTTTGATTGTCATGGAATTATTTTCAGCAGCTTGACTGTATTAACCTTTCTCGATTTTATATATATTAAGTAGAGTAGAGCCTTGATGATGATAGCACGACCAGCTGTCGAAAGTGCTCGCATATAATAAATAGGAATTATAAAGCTTCAAAATCTTTTTTGTAACATATACTAATATTAAAATACTGAAAAATTTGTTGCATCATTCAATATATATATATATATATATATATATATATATATATATATATATATATATATATATATATTTTGAATGATGCAACAAATTTTCCTATATTTTCAGTATTTTAATATTGAATTTCACAAAAAGGATTTGAAGCTTTAAATCTTCTATTAATTATTTGCGAGCGGTTTCGACAGTTGGTAGTACTGTCATCTTCTACTTCGGTTTGAGGAGTGCCTCAACCCTATGACCAACTCATAAAGTATCTTGAGCTGCAGTATGGACAGGCCCACCTAGAGCACGTTTACCATTCACAGCTGAAGAACCGCTGCCAGAAATCAGGAGTGTGAAGCCGACATAGCTCGATTGGTCCGTCTGGCATATCCTGCTACACCCGGAAATGTAATGGAGCGGTTAGCAGTTCAGGCATTCTTGGATAGACTTCGCGACCAAGAAACGAGGCAGGCCTTGACGCTAGCTCATCCCAAACATCTCGTGGATGCACTGGCAAACGTTTTGGAGTTTGAGGCTGCAAAACAATCCTGCAAGAGCCAGAGCAAAGTTCGAGCTATCGAGGAAGATGGACAAGTGCCTGCAGATACTGAGGCCACCATCAGAGAAGTAATGAAAGAAGTTTTGCCTGAGAGGAAAAATATAAGATGCTGGAACTGTGGGAAAATTGGACATGTGCGTAGCACATCTCCAATTTGAGTGCCAAGAAGATGACAGTACTACCAACTGTCGAAAGCGCTTGCAGATAATTAATAGAAGATATAAAGCTTCAAATCCTTTTTGTAAAATTTAATATTGAAATATATATATATATATATATATATATATATATATATATATATATATATATATATATATATATATATATATATATATATATAATATACACCCCCTGTCAATTATTTGTTCATTCATTTACATTATTGCTTTGGAAACGAATCTTTCACTCAATCACAGGTTGATAAGCGATTAACGTGTACTGACATACCACAGCTAAAACAAATAAATAATAAAGATGAAATTTCATCAGTTTATTGTAAGTATAGAACTACCATGTTGTAAACATATGTTGTGCAATATTCCAAAACTAAAAAACGAAAAATTTTGAATACACGAATATATGACAATAAATAAGAAAAAATAATACACGAAAAGCAATTAAATAGTATTTTTCCTATGCATACACTTTGGCATATCTATGGAAGTTTTTTTGTAATTTTTCAATAAACGCTGATAAAAAAAATACTTGAAACATTTCTTCTGAGTATAAATCACTTGATGAATAACCCTTAAATTATTTGACTTTATAGAGAGATATGTCTGGTACAACATTTATGTTACAAGTTGTTACTCAAAAATTATAATCAGCACCAGTCAATATGATATGTCGCAGTTTGTATCACAAAAGTCTTGTGATCTGTGTTGCCTGAAAGATGAACTTCGTCTTAGCTTCAATTTCGCCAAAACCTCATTCGCCCATCTGTACCTGAAGAGTCTTTACAAGTGTTAAGCCTTTTCTATAAACTATAATGTGCGTAAAATTCATGGTTTTCAAATCGAGTTCTTCAAGAGTAACATGAAGGCTGTACCAACTAAAAAATATCATAACATCACATTGATATCCTAATTTATTTTATCGGAGTACTAGTTGTTTTACTAGGTTGCTCTTTCAAAACTCCTTCTAAATCAGAAACTGCAGCTGACACCTGAAACAGTCTTCCAAAAACATCCGCCAAGTCAGAGTCTTGATTTGTTATCACAAAATATTCTGGAAAGAGTCAGCATTAGTATCACAGTATTTTGAAATGACTAACCAACTCACCAGGTTTGTCATGGACAAGTTTCTTGCAATAAATATTCAGAATGGAAATAACATCATTATCCTTATCGCATAATTCTTCGAACTCCTTCATGAACTCCTCTCGATTGCATTTGAAATATAAAATAACTGAAGTCCATTTCTCATTCTCGACAAGCCTACACAAATTCGAGAGGAGGTTTTCAGAACTGACACAACCGCCCATTGCAGAAGCTATTCCACCGTCCGCATCTGTATCCTCGTAGGCTCTTGTCAAGGCGTTTTTAATTGACATTATATCTGATGTGACATCCTTAAACTGATAATCAATAATGTAACTGACTATATTCAACTATTGAGGTAGTTAGTGTAATGATCACTCAATACATTTTTAGGTTATATAGAGAGGAAGTGGTGTTACAAAAACCGGTGAAGAGTTCAAATCATCATTTTTTCACGATGGATGGAATTACAATCACGTGAAATTATCTAATTACTGTTCGAATTATGAACTTTTAAATACCGCTATTTGAACACCTTCAAAAATATATTTGCAGAAACCCTTCCATTCCTAATTCTACTGGGGAACGAAATGCAGGTGCACATTATTAGAGAAAAAACTTGACAATTTGTGAGTTACTTAAATTGGATAGCTGTAAAGTATACCCTAAACAAAAATAACGCCGGCCGACGCTGGTCTTCTCCGATAGACTGCAACTTTGTCAAGGTCACGCTCAGTCCCATTATGTCTCCTATCGAATCTTCTAGAACGCCGCGTCTTTTCTAGAGTTGTTTGACCAGCTTCAAGAGTTCCATCGGGATATACTAGCATTACCGCGACGTAGGTCTAGTCCAGTTTGGAAAGTGCAGTGTGAATTGAGCTAATGAGCCGACATATAAATGAGCTTTAGTCTTAAGTTTAGTTAGAGTTTTAGTGTTGTATTTAGTGTCCTATCGAATCTTCTTGAACGCCGCGTTATTTCTAGAGTTGTTTCATCAGCTTCAAGAGTTCCATCGGGATATATGAGCATTACCGCTACGTAGTTCTAGTCTAGTTTGGAAAGTGCAGTGTGTATTGAGTTAATGAGACAATAGATAAATGAGCTTCAGTCTTGAGTTTAGTTAGAGTTTCAGTGTTGTAATTAGTGTCCTATCGAATCTTCTAGAACGCCGCGTCTTTTCTAGAATTGTTTCACTAGCTTCAAGAGTTCCATCAGGATATATATGCGTATTACCGCGACGTAGGTCTAGTCTAGTTTGGAAAGTGCAGTGTGTATTGAGTTAATGAGGCAATAGATAAATGTGCTTCAGTCTTGAGTTTAGTTTTTTGTTGCTGCGAGTTCATTTGAGTCACTTTTGCGACGTGGGGCTCATATTTTCACCAAAATCTTGCCTAGTAGTTTTTACGGGAGATCAGTGACTATTGAAACAATTTCCGTAAAATGTCTTTTTTTATCATTATTTTTATTTCAGCATATTTAATAGTAGGCCTCAGTCGGATCTTGATTATCTAACTAGAATTGGATGAGGTTAAAATAAAATTATACACTCCATTTAAAAATTCATTGAATATGTTTCGACCGACCCATACCTGAGACGGTTGTAACACTGATGAGTGTCAGTTGTAATACTAACGTAATGAAGGAACACGTATTTATTAAATCAAAAAATATTGTCAGTTTCAGTGATCATCTGATTATGTTAACTTGGTTAGAGAAACACGCGTCTAGAGACAGTGCTTTAGTTCATTGAATTTATCGATAATACTAACGTCTCATTAGAGATGTTAGTAATATCGATAAATAATATCATTATTGAAATTCAGGAAAGCAACTAGGAGTAAGTTTTAGAACTCATGAAGAAACCCAAATTCAAATTTGAGAACATACAAAATTTATTGAAAGACATGAATATAACTTTTCTGTAACAAAACAAATCAAATAAAAAATCAAAAGAAATCTAGGAGTAACAAAAATAGCACCTTCAGCATGAAACAAATAAAATATTAAGGAACAAAATCCTACACAGATCAGTCAGGCGCAGAATCACGGTATAATTAACAGGAATCAGAAGCCTCACATAACATGTACATTGTACATAGTATCCAATCCTACCCGGACCCTTTGACAAGCTAGTCATTCTTATAAAAAGGTCTGATCCCTATCCAGCGCCGAAACTAATCCTTTCCTGGAATTCTCTTCTGCGCCTAGAAACTTCGTCGTTTGAGGGCGAATTTTATAATGGGGAATGTTCCTCAATTTGGGTCATTACAGCAAATGCAAGTTTGAACAAAATAAAGTTGAGTTTAATTCATGAGTTTTTCAAATTCACTTCGAAAAGTATTCAAATTGATGTTTCAAATGTTGGGTTTCATTTTTTAAAAAGGATTTGTTTCTAATTCACATATTGGCAACAGCGCCTAAATCAAGTTAAAATATTTTATGCGTCTAGATATTCTACTTTAAAAAAGGAAAATTATCTTTATACATCAACAATTAAGGCAAAATATAAATTATAGTTCCATACCACCTCCACAAGCCACATAAACAACAGTTGTTTTGTTATTTATTCATATAGTGGAAGATAGGTTAGATGCACAAAATGTCATATATCACAAAATGTCTCGGAACTCGGAACATAAGTAAACAGAACCTCTGGAATATGTTATCTTTGTTTGTCTCATACAAGTACCAGATTCATTGTCCTTTATTAGCTATTACCGATGTTGCCAAATGGTGAAATGGAAACGAATCCCTTTAAATGTTGAATGCATTATTTCATTCCTCTTTTTTAAGTATTTAAATAATTTTTTAAAGAAAAAGGTTGAACTGATAAATTTAAAATGCGTTGTTTTAGAGCTCTTTCATGAAAACTACTTGATTTTCGTCAGGAGGAACATTCCCCACTAGTACTCAACTCAATTTTCTCACTTTGAAGAAGACTCAAAATGAATTTCATCATATTGCATTGAATACCTTGCTAAAACATTTTCTTGTACATTTGTGCTACGTAGCCCATTGTAGTTCAATGTAAATTTTTATCCTCATTTGCAATACGTTTTGATTTATAGTGAAATAGTGACGATTCAAATTGTATTGGTCAGCTAATTTGAAAAGACGTGTTTCTTATCAAGTAAGTAATTTGATCTAGATTAGAGCACAAGACTGATTCTCACTTGACTTCGGACAAATATTGTAGAGCGGTTCAAAAGATTACAATCATTAGATTTCACGGAGTTTTCTTCCAATACTTTGTCTTCAAATATACAATTACGAAAATATGTTGAAAATCAACTAAAAATAGTTACATAATTAATCAACGAGGGCATGACAAAAAGTAGAAGTCTTCAATGCATCTGGAAATATTGAATTAATTGTTCACTAACAATAATTTTGAAAAACGCCTACTTACTTCAGCAGCCTTCAGACTGTTGTGCAAAATGGCAACCATTTTGTTTCCAGCTTCGACCAAGAGCAAAAGTTGAAAATATAACTTGTAGAGAGCTTTCCCCAAATCTAGTAAATACTGTTCATGATGAAAATCCGATTGTTGTCCACTTAAGCGTTCCAACTTCAAAGTAGTTTTGACAGCGTCACAATACTAAAAAATATATAATGAAAACCATTCTTTAGAACTCAATTCCCATCCATTACCATAGTGGCTTGCTCCTTCTTATCACAAAATGTCTCCAGATGCTCTTGGACTTCTAACATCCCATACTTCAAAGTCTCGAAAAACTTGGAATTACTTATTGCCAAGGTGTTGAACCAAATCAGATTTACTGGCAAGATGCGGAAGGTGATGATGTCGATCATTGACATCAACCTTGAACTAATCAACTTGATAGTTGGTAGACCACTCATTGCTGATTGAGACATGAAAGAGCAAGATTCTCGAGTTATTTCAGTCGCTGACATACATATGTCCTGGAAATCAAATGAACTACTTTAGTCTTCAATAATTATATTAAGTTGCTTTATTGGGGAGGGGGGGCAACGACATCTACTGCTATGGACTCAGTTACTTTAATAAAAAAATGGTCATGAATAAACTAATGGAAGAATATAAGTAGTTAATCTGCGACTTGGGTGGTTTTTTCAAGGACAAAACACAAGCACTACAGGAAAATCCTTAAGGCGCCCTAAGAGCGGTGCCTGTGCGAAACTGTTGATTCACATTGAATTTGAATCGCTGGAAATTAGAATAGAATAGAATATTTTATTGATGTTAAAATAAACATTAAGTTTTTTCACAGGTCAATACAGCACAGATACAGAAATATGACTTATAAAATATATTGAAGTAGGTACGTAGGTTTCACAATATCAACAGTTTAAAGTTTTTACATCATTCTCTCAGAGACAAATACAATAAATACAACATTCTAAAGATTACAAGACTTTGTCAAATAATCTTTCAATACAATCTTCAGTTTATTTGTTTCAAGATCCCTGATCTGTCAAGGTCGTTTGTTGTACAATTCTGGAGCATAATAAAGTGAAGCATTTGGAAAAACGTTCTCAGAAAGTTTATTCCACATAAACACAGTTCTCCAAATGAATGTGTTCTTGAACAGTGAAGTTCAAGATGTACTGAGTTGAACCTCAAAACGATGAGCAGCCACAGTCCGTCGCGTATTTCTGATACGTACCGCTCTTGGTGGAATCAAATGTGCCAAGTCACTTGAACACTTCCCGTGGAAGTATCTATAGAAGAGAGACAAATCTCTAACCTTTCTTCGATGTTCCAGGCTATCAAGGTTGCAAGTGATGTTCGCGTCTCCAATCAGGCAGGATGACTCGTCTCTGGATGGAATCCAGCAACTTCAGGGTATGCTTAGGGTATACATGGGAACAATACTCCAAAGAAGGTCTGATCTGAGCTTTATAAAGCATCAAAAGTTGCTGATGTGTGTACAGTTTTCTGGTTCGTAACAGTGTTCCAAGCTTTTGAGAAGTGGCTTTTGCAATTCCAGCGGCATGATTGTGCCAAGACATATTGGTGTCCTTTTTGACCCCCAACAAACTTATCGAAGCAGAAAGAGGAATTGTCTGATCTGAGTTTATTATATCCGATTCGGAAACATTTATCTTCTTGGAGAAAACCGATGCCTTGGTTTTTGTGGCATTGAATTGAACCTGGTTAGTTTCACCCCAATTGGAAATCACTTCTAGATCCTCGTTGAGATATGCAACCTCCTGCTATCGGTGAAGGTGTGCATCCGCAGCCGATGTCCTGGAATCCAAATGGAATGACGAAACAATTGTGCTCTCGTTAGCAAAGCAATATATTGAATTCTTGGTTTTTTCATATACTTTTTGCCTCCCCCGCTGCGGACTGAATCAGATTTTCAGCGTTTGGTAGAACCACAATTTTTCTGCCTGACCTGAAAGATCACTCGTCAAACAAACTAATCAGCTTCGTCAAGGAGCTGGGTTTATTTGGTCGAGTTTGAATAGGTGTGAGCCACAATAAACCCTTGCGGGTTGCGGTGGAGAGTAGAATAGGCCCACTCACTTTTGACATAACATAACCAAATTCAAATTTATGTTCCAGCTGTTGCAAGGATTAAACTATTCATACAATGTAACCTATAACAAAATAAAGGGCAAATACATATACATACCCCTACTAGTTTCTGGAACTGATGAAAAAATTGCAGAGTGTTAGCAGGTGTTTGCAACATGTTTGTTTGTATATAGCTCGTCCAGTTTTCAAATACGTCACTTTTAGAAACTGCTCTCATATTCATCAATGAAGATAAATTCGGAGAAGCATTACACGGAGTTACTTCTCCTAAATCACCAGCACTTGAACCGCTAAAAAAAATATTAAGTAATAAATGTATGAAACGCAAACGAATGTTGAATAAATTATTCTTTACTTGGAAAAAACCTTTCGGGCTTTCCACTTCCTTGATATATCAAGAGTGGGTAACTTCCACAGAAAGATAAAAAATTAAATACATCAATAATAGTTTTGTAAAATGTGTAGATCATGCACAGAAGTTTCTGAAACATAATGAAAGAAAAATTGATCTGGAACACTTAAGGCTGGATGGTGAGCATTTGATAGTTGACAATGATAAGAAGCAGAAATAGCATATTCATCACTTGAAACAATAATAAAAAAATGGATATATATGAAAAACATAAACTCATCAATTCACGACCTAATTATTTTTCTTAAAAAAGCCGAAACAAGTTGAGGTAACTTTGCATATTTCGATATTACCAAAAAGTTTGGCAATTTTTTTCAATATATTTGTAAGCATACTTCTTTATTTGCTCACTCTCATCGATGCAATCAGAATTGAATTTTTCCTTTTTTCATTACCAGTGTTCGATCAATTCATCGATTATATCAAGTTCTTGAGCCAATGAATGTTTCGAAATCAACGCAACTGTTAACACATACTGGAGACTAATTGAGATTCAAATGAAATAAATTTAGAAAACATCTTCAAGCATTTATTATTTGTCTAATAATAAACATAATCATTTGTATTAAAATATTAAGTTTTGACTATAACTCTTTACTTGTAAACACTGTCATCAAAAATAATTTCATTTTTAATTAATCAGTGACTTAATTTAACAGCTTTTTAAGATGATTGGATGAAAGTCATCTGGACTCGCGTTTCATTATAGTCATATTTTATATTTACAGTCTGACCATTAACATACTCTTTCAGAATACATTTACATAGACTGTTGAAAAAATAAGGGCTACGTATATTGGATTACCAAATTTTTTTTATGTTTTGTTCGAAGATTTTGTGTTATCGAAAGTATTGGATCAAAGAATTTGCATCAAATTTTGTGTGAAAAATTTAATTAAGAGCTCAAAAAACACTTGAAATATTGACAGTGCCATACGGTGATTGTACTCTGAGACCGAAAAATTTTCAAAAGTTGCACACGCTTTTTACAGAAGGTGCTAGTTCGTAATTTTTTGACCAAAAACAACACTCCAACCATGCCTCAGCCACCGTATTCACCAGATTTGGCCCCCTGCAACTTTATCCTATACCCATGAATGGACGACGTTTTGCGGTGATGGTGGAAATAATTTCCGAATCACTGAGAGAGCTCAAAAATATACCAAAAAGTGAAAACTGAAATTTCATGAATTCAAATGATGAAAGAAAAATGTATTCACAGAGACAATAATAATAATAATAATAATAATAATATTCCATTTCTCTTCTGCATCTCACCATTGCCACTATCCGTTGCGCTCAGAAATACTCAAGGGTATAATGTAGCACCCCCGGAAACAGGAGGCACAAGGCCACCCATTTGTTTTATATGGATGGTCTTAAACTTTATGCCTATGGATAGAAGGATCTCCATCAGTCCTTGAAGGTGGTGGAAGAGTACACGCATGCTATCGGTATGAAATTCGGGATAGACAAATGTGCAATGGTTCATCTCAAAAGATGACGATGCGGGGACTACGGAGAGGATGTGCAGCTCGTAGATGGAAGCATCTACACCATCTGGATGCCGGAGAGACGTATACTTACCTCGGGGTAACGCCACTCACAAAAGATAACAGCAGTGAAAAACTCTCTCCGCGGCAAGTATCAGCACAAATTTCGACAGATCTGGTCATCGGAACTGTCGGGAAAGAACAAAGTTGCTGCAACAAATATGCTTGCCGTTCTAATCTTACTCTACTCGTTTGGAGTAGTGAAGTGGACTCGGGGGGAGCTGTATCAACTCGACGTAAAGACCAGAAAAATGATGCATCTTCATAGGAGTTTGCATCCCAAATCGTCCGTTCCACGGTTGTACTTCCCCGACAACAGGGAGGCCGTGGACTTTCGAGTTTGGAGTGTCTACATGGTCCGTGACCATGAGAGAGCAGAAATTGGAGCATTTCTCTTTAGGACAGCTACCCGCGCAGCTGATGAACTCGGTATAGTTTTCGACACTGAACGAGGTGACCACAACTCTGTCACCGAGTTGGAACCCGTTCAGCAAAAAGCTCAGATAAGAGCGGCAGAGATCACCTTACTTCTGCGGAAACACCAGGATAAGCCAATGCATGGGATCTTCTTCAATAACATTGGAGACCTTGGCTTATCAAAGCGCCTCACGTTCGCTTTTCTCAAGTCGAGTGGGCTGAAGTCGGAAACTGAGGTATTCATCATGGCTTGCCAGGATGGTGTCTTCAACACCATAGTCTACCGCAGTCGCGTGATGGGTATAGAGGTTCCTGACACAAGGTGCACGGCCTGCCACGAGGCGCCCGAGACCCTAATGCACTTGCTATCAGCATATCCAGCATATGGTGTCTCGGCCTATATCCATCGACATAACTCGGCCCTAAGAGTGCTACATCTACGGCACTCTTACGGTATTGACGAGACACCGGTGTTTCCCTACGTTCCGGGGGATATTGAATCCGTTGTGGGGAACGAGATATGCCAAATTTATTGGAACTATTCGTTCCCCACTCTCAGGCCGTTGGTTGATAATGCTGGCGCGCCCTCCCGAATGTATCGGGGCTTCAGGCGATAGGGCCTGACCAGCGCATACTTCGGTAAAAATAATTATATTAATAATAAATGGTCTTCATTTTACGTGGCAAAGTTTAGCAAAGCGCTATTCTTCCAGTCAACCACTCAGATCAATTACATTACCTGGTATCAGATCTAGCACTAGATTGAACCTGAGAATTATTCTCTCTCAGGGCTAGGGAGGAAGGTGGAAACATGGAACTGCTGTCAATCATACTATTATCAAACTCAGGGGCTATTGCAATTTCATCAAGTGGCGATTCCGATCCGATTTCATCATCGGATGATTCTTCCGTCAAAATTCTCTGCAAAGAAAAAATGATTACAGAAAACAATCCTGAAGAAAATATGTGAAATGAGATGAAGATTCTCAGATGAATGAATGCGAATGTATAAACAAATGAAAGCCGTAACCCACATAAAAAACAGAGAAAGCAAAATAACAAACACAAAAAAACGGTCACTCACATTATGATTAAAAGGACAGATGTGTACCTTTCTAACAGTCAATACCGGAGTTTTTTCGCTAACACTATCCTCAAGTTGTTTTGTGGCAGTCTGATCATCTTCTCCTTGACTCAGGGGTCTGCGGCGAACACCCCAATTGAAATTATCTGTACTTTCACCCTAAAATTAATATTACTCAAGACTTTTTCGAGGTGACTTCTTATTATATCAGCTAATTTCAAAGAACGCTTCGGAAAGAAATATCTTACATCAATGCTTTCACTCTCATACTCAAGAAAGTCGAAATCTTTGAAAACCCCAAATTCTGCAGCAGCGTCATCTCTCCTCGAACCGCCGCTCATATCATTATTACCGGCTGAAACTTCTTCGGTGCTTGAAGCCATGCTAGATTGTCTTTCTATAATGTCAGAGGTTTGACTGAATATAACCTAAAATTTAGTAATTAGTAAGCATTCTAAAAATAAAGAACTGATTATTTACTGAAGGGCTCTTGGATAAACCGACTCGTTGACCGAACGTTGTCAAGAGGTTAACCAGACACTCCCTGACTCTACCCTGAAAATAAAATTATAAATTCATTTCATAACTATTAGTCACATAGTTGATTCTTTCCGCGAATATATGGATGCTTTTCTGAATGCGACGGAAATATCGAATATTCTCTTCGTTCAAACTCTTTCAACCACAGTTCATTCAAAATTGATATACATAACGTTTCTATTCCAGAAGCATGTCTACTAAACTATTGGCTCATTTCAAAGTTTTGTCCGTTTCAATGTCATTTGTTTTTGTAGCTCCATATCCCAATAACTATTCATTCTAATGTGTCGTGGTATATACTGATTAATGAAGAATTTTGTACTCCATATATTGATGCTGTTGATTTTATGTCAATTTTAATTTTTTGTCTCTCTTCAACCTATTATTATGTCGTTAGGCGATTTTCTACAGCACAGAAACAACCAGAAAATTAACCAGGCAGTTGGCAATGATAGTATTGATGAACACATTGTTCGACGTCGGTTTGCAAAATTTCGTTCCGGAGATTTGATTGACCAATCACAAACAGTGCCTGAGATGGCGAAAGAACTGGGCATCAGCTCCCACCCGATTTTTGATGGTTTAAAATGTATTGGAAAGGTCAAAGAGCTCAAAAAGTGGCTGCCCCATGATTTGAGCAATCGATCGAAATTGTTACGTTTCAAGGTCTGTTCTTCTTTGCTTTTGCGATCCTTTTTGGGATCGAACCGTTGCCTGTGATGAAAAGTGATTCTTCTACAACAGGGGGCATTCAGGACAGTTGTTGAACACCGATGAGTGACCCAGGCACTTCCAAAAGGCGATAATCCACCGAAAAAAAGACCATGGTTACTGTATGTTAGCGGCTGGTTTGAATCATTATAACTTTCTACAACCGGGCCAAACCGTCACAGCAGAGTTCTATTGTGAGAGAATCGACGAAATGTACCGGAAATTGCGTCAGCAGCAACTGGCACTGATCAACAGAAGATGTACGATCCCGCTCCACGACAAAACCATCCGCACATGTCATAAATCACATTCTGAAAATTAAACGAATTGAGCGTTCTAGTTCTGCCTCACCCATTAAACTCTCCAGACCTCTCGCCGATCGACTACCATTTTTCAAGTGCTTCAATAACTTTCTCACTGGTAGAACCTTCGCCAATCAGGACCAGGCAAAAACGGGCTTCGTCAACTTCATCAAATCCCGAGCACACAATTATAATGCTGACAGAATTAATCGACTTGTGTTAAGTTGGCAAAAATGTATTATTAAAGACAAGCAGTAAACAGATCTAAAGAAATGAACTTTAAATGTTCAAGCCAGTCTCAGATATACCTACAGAGTAGGTATGGACTGGACGCCTAACAGATAGGCCTATCTGTTAGGCGTCAGTCCATACAACCTACTGTGTAGGTAAAGTTCATTTATTTCTTTAGATCTGTTCACTGCCTGTCTTCAAGCATAGCCCACTGTCTAATAAGGAAGTTTTTCTTCCTTAATCAGAGGAATCGGGCAAATATTGGATATGCAGTTGATTAGTACCTCGTCCACTAGATGGAGTGATATTTTTGTTGTTCGTTCCAACTTAGAACGAGGAATGAAATACTCTGAAAGAATTTCGATTTGCAATTATGGACTATCATTGACTTTATGTCGATGATGGCCACTATCTTGCACTGACGAGTGGCTAATGAGCCTGAAACCGGTCTGCAAGTGTGCCCTTGCCAAAATTGAGGATCGACTTCTTCAGTTGTATTGCCAATTGCATATAAAGGAAATATTTTTTGAAGATTCCCGTCACCGACGCCTGTCGGAAATAATTCAACGTCTTTCGTGATATTAGCCAGGGGAGTAGTTGTTTTCTGATAGGCGTCAGTCCATTCAACCTACTGTGTAGGTATATCTGAGACTGGCTTGAACATTCAAAGTTCATTTCTTTATATCTAAAAATGCAGTGGATCGAATGGCGCATTATTTCGATTAAATTGAATAAAAATTTACTGAGATATTACAAGTGAACTCATGAAAACGGACAAAACTTTCGAAAAAACCTAATATATTGGCTATACACCATCTTTCATGCTGTGGAGTTCCGCAAGGATCTATTTTGAGGTCTTGTTCTGTTTCTCATCGTTCAAGAAAACCTGTTTAAAGAATAAATTGATGGATGTAGCCGTTACTACGTGATAGGAGATTATAATGAAAAAAGAAATGAAAATTTCTGTTTTTTACCACTTTTAATAAACTAAAACAATTGTATTAGTTTGAGAATGCAGTAACGTTAGTTACAATTAAAAGTGGTAAAAAACATAGAAATTTTCATTTCTCTTTTCACTGTTTAAAGAACTTGTCTGAAAAAACAAGTTGAGAAATGTTTCAACATGGACAGGAATAATGAACATTTAGAATACACATGAAAAAAATTAATACACAAACTTTGGCTCAGCCAATGCAGAGAAGAGACATATATCATTTGCAAATGCAAAGCACTGAATCACAAAAGCCAAGCTATTTATAGAAAATCGGAATTCAATTTAAAAGAATGTGACAAATATTGTAATGCTCTTTTAGCTTGCACAAATCTCCTAAAGAGTTCCAAAGGTTGTTTGTAAGGGAAGCAGTTCAAAATATAAATAGGCCAGGTATATTAGGACACTTGGTAAAACTTCAAGGAAGCTCTCAATCTTTAAAAAATACACCAGATTACCTAAAAAATATTGGTGATTTTGTTATCAGTTAAGATCAACATCTACCTTCAATTTGAATAGTTCCCAGACAGAACTTTCAACAATTTCGACTACACTCATGTAATCATTAGCGTGTAAGTACTTACAAGAATAGTGTAATTTTATAGTGTCGATAGAATTAATTTTATCTGTATGAGACATAATGAAATTCTTTCCAATTATGACTCCATTGATATTCAAAACAAAAAACTCCTCGTAAATTGTATTTTCCCAAATGTGCATTAACACTGAAGAAGCTCTCCACCAAGCAAACATTCGTCTTACAAAACAATAAAATACCTGACACATCCACGGTCTCTTCCAACCAGACAAAGGAGAAACATCAGCGGGGCTGATAGAACAAGATCTTCTGGGAGTTGCAGATATTGCTGATGCACTTTGTTCTTCAGATTTGTTCAGATATCTTCGACCTATTACAGGAGTTTGAGACATATCGAACGTGAACTCCATGGTTCTTCCTGGAAATTATAATCAGTCATACATTACAATTTTTTTTCGCTTTCAAAAATCTTAAATTTTCACCTGGTAGCTCTTTCCTGACAAACGCATCTTCGTTGAAAGAAGGGTGGGGTATGGGAGCTGCCAAAGTTTCCCAATGTGACAACACTGAAATGGGCGGAGCTACGAAAGAACTCGATCTGCTAACCACCAACTTCAGTATTTTCAGCGCCTCCTTCCAGTTTGGCCCTTCCACGTACTTAACAATAACTTTCAACAAATCAGCATTGACTGGCTGAGCTGCAGCAGAGGCCAAATCTACGTAATGCAAAATACAGTGAACTATGTTCAGGATTGGCAGCTGAAGATTGCTGGGTCCTTTTTCTAAGACTTCGATCAAAAACGACAGCATGTTCAAACTCAGATGGGAATAAATGTCATGGAGATATTTCACAACGCATTTGGTCCATTGAAAACTCTCCTTGCTGAACGTTCTCCTGCTGTACAAATTCATGACAGTTCCAAGATTCTCTAATTTTTTACCCTTTTCGATGCTCACCTGAAAACCACAACAGATTTGATAATAAGTACAGCAAAAGTTTCATCAATAACTTATACCTGAGCAATATTTTCAGCAGCTCGAATGCAAAGCTCATTGGCGTCTTCGTAATTCAAGAGCATGTAAGGTAGCATAGCTATGACATTCATTGGAAAAGCGATGCTTTGTGAAGGATCCACCACGACGAAATTCAGGAGAAGGGTGAAATGTGATAAAAGTGCCACGACTGGCTCATATATGTTGGGATGGGTGCAACCCTAAAAAAAAGTATATCTTAATTATTGAAGTAATCAAACCGATATTACTGTAGAGAATATGTTTTTAATGTGAAAACTAATTTTAAAAAAATTGTAGTCTTCACAACACGGCAAGTGAAGTGCATGAGATTCTGTTCCTGACAATCACATCTAATAGCAGAAAATCTGAATTAGAAACGACCTTCGAAAAGGACTTCATGTGAAATTTAGTATGTTGAAAATGAATCACTAGTGTGATGGATGAAAAAATCTGGTCAGATTTCATTGTCTGCAATTGCGGATTACTCTGGTCGGTTGAAGTGACAGCTTATGATCTTGTATCCTTCTGTTGATACTGCGTTTGGTAGTTCCGATGCAATTTGAGCCCCGCAACAGGGAATCCTGTTAACACCGGCGAATGTCAGAGGCCCTCTTTTGTTCTTGGCCAATCTGATAGTGTTGCTGATAAATAGTCGTAAGGTTATGACATGAACTTTGGTTATGAAAAGCAAATAGAATGTGCCTACCATTGGCGGCTGTATCGTAGTCGAAGTTTGAAATATTTCTTCTTCTAGGATGTAAAGCAGGTTTGATTTATTTCGCTGTAAACCTGTTGGCCTGTAGAGCTTGATATATATAGATGACAAAGTTGTTTATCAAGAAGATGTGGCTCACAAATCCAGGTGGCACCAACAAGTTTCATCGTCATAGCACGTTTTTGCCCTGAATGGTAGTTTGAGTTCTTGTTGAGATACTAATCACTATAAGTAAGTAACCTAGTTTTCCGTCAGTTTTTCTGTTGTTCAGTATATCCAAGAATCAGTGTTATGATCTTCGTTCGGGTTTGAAGGCCGTCGTGGTTTGGAACTGTATCCTAACGTTTCGACAGCACGAGTGGCTGGCTTCTTCATAGGTTCACCGATGACTCGTGATTTCTAGCTCGTAAGCTGTATTTATGTTGACACAGGTAGCCCGCCTTTCTAATTGGTTCGTTGTTATTACCTGTTAAATTGCGTTGCACTGCTGCCACCTTAGCGTCTTTGGCCGAAGTGTCATTACCTGTTACATTGCGTTGCACTGCTGCCATCTTAGCCTCTTTTAGTATGGAATTCCAAATCCGGTTAAGCGTTATCGCCTCCTGTTTTCTGTTGTAGTTTTCTATGTGTTTGTGGTTTTCTATGGCTTCCCGTACAAGCCGACTGTGGTATCCATGATCGGGTGCAATTAGTTTCACATCTTCAAACAGTATCGTATGATCTTCTTCATTAAACGCGTGTTCCGATACTGCTACAGTTTCTCCGATGTTCATTTGATGGATCTTTTGGTGGTACCGATATAAAGTTTTCCGCAGGTCAGTCGGTAGCCAAGCGGTTCGGCGTGGGTGCTTTGTTCACTCACTCGAATTGAATGCCGTGTTGGTCGGTGATTCAAGCCCTAGTCTGAACGATCGATCTTCACTTGCTACCGTCCAATCCGTGTTAGGAATCACACGTTAAAAGGTAAGACCTCGTTAATCCTTAGCTCGCACAAGTTTCGACTTCTGAGGGTTGTCGTTCGTAGGGGTGCGACAGCTGGTTAACGGAAAAACAGATTTTAAACAGATTTTTTAAACAGGTGCATGGTATACAGTATTCCTCCGCAGCTGATAGTGGATCTCTTCTGTCTTTCATAGATCTCAGGCTTTGCTGTATTTTCCTAGTGGGCTTGAACACTGTTTTTGTGTTATGCTTCCTTAGGATTTTTCCGATTCTATCTGTAACCCTAGGAATGTACGGTAGAAACACACGTGCAACCGTTTGAGTTTACCCCTATTTTGACTTGGAGACGTCTTCAGTTTTATGGCATGGCCTTGTTGATCTCGGTTACACTGTATCCATTCGAACTTAAAGCCACTTGAAGATGTTCCGATTCTTCTTGTAGGTGTTCCGGTTCACATATTCTACGGGCACAAGAATGGTATCTTTCCTTCGTGTTTATTTTCCATAGCAAACTAGATGCAAGAATGAATGAAGTTGATGAGGCGTAGGAACTGTTCTAACGTTTATTCCACGAGGCCCCTTTAACAAAAATGTTATCAACATAGCGAAACCAACAGGTAAATTTTGATGGAGCGATGCTGATTGCTTACTTCTCGAAAACTTCCATATAGAAATTTGCGAACACAGGGATGAGATGACGTCCCATTCGTTCATAGAAACAGATATTCCATTGGAAATATGTAGTGATGAGCTGGGATGTCCTCTGAGATAATTTGTTGGATCTGCTCCAACATCTCCTTCACTAGTACCATGGTGAATAGAAAAACGACATCGAAAGTAACCAAAATTTCATTCGGCTGCAGGTCCAGGGTACTTATTTTCTCGATGAAATGAGATGAATTCACGATGTGGCGTGAGTAGACGTGAGTTGATTCATTTCGCGGAATTTTCAAGAAATGATAATAGATTTTTACCTGACCTCTATACTGAGATGAAAAAGTGATTTTACTGCAACTTGCTCTATGCGACCGAGAGTGATAGGTGAATGTTATTATGTTTCTATCAACCAACAATAAAATTTTGTGTGAAGAACTCTACCGGGTGTCAACGAATCTATTAGACAAGTCATAACTTCTAGACTATTAGGTGTATCAAAACGAGATTTGGAACAGATAAATGGTATGTGGAGAGGAGAGTTTTCACATATTTTTCACTTTCCGGTCACTTCCGGTTTCAGCGGAAATGACTCCGGTTCTGAATTTTTAAATGGAACACCCTGTATATTGTAACATTTTTGGATTTCTGAGAGAATTCTGGATCAGAAACTGACATTTCACTGACAGTTTTTCAGCCTACTTGATTTTTCAGAGTCACTTTTAAAATTGCATCTAGGTGGCCATGATCGGACGTAAACTAATCTATGGACCTCAGGTGATATCAGAAAATTGCAATAGCGGAGTTTTAGTGACTAGTGTGTTGAATATGAATGAGACAAGTTTACAAAATAACATTTTCGTGTCTAACTATTATTTTTCAAATGGCGACCATTTTTTGACAAGCACTTTCCGAAAAAATGATTTTTTGACAAATCTAACGATACTAATTTATTTGCGATTGGATTACAAATAAGAACATAAATTAAATATTACTGAGGAAAATACTCGATACAAATTCATTTACTTTTGTCAAGGGTGCCATGGATAGGAATGATGCATAATATTTTGCGGTTATTTCCATCAAGTCCACTTTGGAGAACAAAACGCTCACCTAGGTTATGACAGTGACATAAGCTTTATGAGCAGAAAGTAGAAGTTTCTCTTGATTTTCGTTAATTTTAGTTCAATTTTTCGTCGAAATAATGTATACTCAAAGTGAAAAAGTGGATATGTTGTTATTGTTTGGAGAATGCCACAGAAATTCAAGGAAAGCTGCTGAGTTGTATGCTCAGAGATATCCCAATCGGCAACACCCATCTCATCAGTATTTTCCCTATGTTGAGAGTCGTTTTAGGCAAGAGGGAAATCGAGACGCAGAACAGAGGTTTGTCATAAATGAGGAGACTGAGATTAACGTTCTTGCTATGGTAGAAGTTGACAAAACGGTTTCTTTAAGAGAAATTAGTAGAGAAATGAAGATAAGTCACGAATCGGCAAGAAAAATACTGAAAAAGCACGGATATCGAGCATTTAAATATCAGTTACATCAACATTTGTATGCTGACGACGGCAATAGAAGAGTAGTATTTTGTGATTGGTTGCTTCAAAATCATAGAGTTAACCCAAATTTTATCAACTTCATTCTATTTTCCGACGAATCACGGTTTACAAATAATGGCATGTTTAATAAGCAGAATTGTCGGTACTGGGCCCAACAAAATCAACATGCAATGAGAGAGGGCAATTTTCAAGAAAGGTTTGGCGTCAATGTCTGGGCTGGTATCGTTGGAAACAGAATAATTGGTCCAATATTGTTTCAAGGTCAGTTAACAGGGGTTAGATACTTGGGTTTTCTTCAAAATGAAATCGAGGATCATCTTAATGATATGCCTTTAGAAGTTTTACCGCAAATTTACTTCCAGCAAGATGGAGCACCACCCCATAATAGCAGAAACGTACTTGATTTTTTAATAGAGCATTTTAATAATAGAGTTATTGCAACCAACGGTCCAGTACGGTGGCCTGCCCGCTCACCGGATCTGACTGTGTTAGATTTCTTCATTTGGGGATATGTAAAAGAAAGGGTCTACTATGCAACAGCCCCAGCCACTCTCGAAATCTTAGGAGAAAGGATTCAACAGGCATTCAGAAGTATATCGCCTCAAATGTTACAAAACATGTTGAGAGAAACAATTGAACGAGCTGAAATGTGTCTTGAACAAGGAGGGATGCACTTTGAAAATTTACTATAGTGGAATTTTCAAGAACTTAGGATATTGCAAAAAATCTAAGTGCATCGCTGAAATTATTAGTTAAATTTGTTAAATTTGTTGATCCAATCGCAAATAAATTAGTAACGTTAGATTCGTCAAAAAATCCTTTTTTCGGAAATTGCTTGTCAAAAAATGGTCGCCATTTGAAAAATAATAGTTAGACACGAAAATGTTATTTTGTAAACTTGTCTCATTCATATTCAACACACTAGTCACTAAAACTCCGCTATTGCAATTTTCTGATATCACCTGAGGTCCATAGATTAGTTTACGTCCGATCATGGCCACCTAGATGCAATTTTAAAAGTGACTCTGAAAAAATCAAGTAGGCTGAAAAACTTCCGGAAATGTCAGTTTCTGATCCAGAATTGTCTCAGAAATCCAAAAATGTTACAATATACAGGGTGTTCCATTTAAAAATTCAGAACCGGAGCCATTTCCACTGAAACCGGATGTGACCGGAAAGTGAAAAATATGTGAAAACATTCCTCTCCACATACCATTCAACTATACCAAATCTCATTTCAATTCTCCTAATAGTCTAGAAATTATGACTTGTCTAATAGATTCGTTGACACCCGGTATGCTCGACCAAATTCCATAAATTATTTGATTTCTCAGCATTTATCCAACATAGATTCATTTATTTCTTAGCTTAACTATCAGTGAGGTGTTTAAGATGAGCTAAAGAACAAAATTTAATGAAGCTGAAATGTTACCTTCAATAACAATGCGTGAACTCCTGGAAAAGAGTTCCACCTCAGTTGAAGCTGAAGTTTCTCGACCTTATCCCTGGCGTCCGGTCTATCAAGAGGAAGCCTATGCATAACACTAGCCAACAATCTCACAGCTAGCAAGAATTCGTGTTCGTAATCGGACTCCAGAAGAGAAACAGCCAACCAAAACAGTTGCGCCAATATCGTCAACTTGTCATCTTGAGTGGCGGAGTCTCCCAACATCTTCAAACTCTGTGCCGATCTCGATCTTGAGAGATTCGGAGAGAATTTATTCAACCCGGTTCGAGGGTCGATTTCACCGGTATGTCTGTTGCGGTCTTTCACTTCGCTCGACGACTGTGTACTCTTTCTTAAACCATAGCTTACCGAGTAACTGGTACTTCGAGCGTGGCCAATTATAGACGAGTAGTTGTAGAAAGGGGCACCAACTACGTTCGCTGGAGTTCCTTCGGCATTGCGTTTCAGGGGAGTAGCTTCCTTGTTGTTGAGATTAGGGGTAGATTTGAAGAAGTCCTTCATGAAATCCAATGGCCGGAAGTCAGATTCTAGTGACTCTACTGCTGCTTCGAGAGTTAATAATAATTCTGTTACGTAGCCTGAAAAAATGTTGAATTTCAGAACTCAAATCTTCAACAATTTCATATACATTTGAGTAGGTGAAAGACTATATGTGACCCATCACTTATCATTAACAGATTGCAACCATTTTTTTTTACATTACACGCTTTATATTAGCTTCACCTATATGTATGTTTGTTTGTAACTCTCCTTTTCATTTCATATCGAGATTTCTATTTGACAGAATTAGAGACATTATTGCTTGATATATCCGCGGACAGAGGGCGATGTACGTAAGTAACATCCTTGATATAATTCGAACTATGTTCGAATTATATGACCTCACATGACCAAGCTCGCGAAACTGCTTCTCTATTTTGCTTACTGTTCCTTGAGATACGGGCGGTAAATTAGGAAATTTCTCATGAAATAGGCGAGCTACTTCCTGTTGTGTTTGGGTTTTATCAATCATTTGTAAAACTGTTATTTTACGCATTTCCATTCATCTAACCATTTGTCAGACTTGAAGTTAACGAACTTTAAACTTAAATTACAATACTGACAACTAATGTTGTAACATACAAAACAAGTTGACAAGACATTTTAAAGTAACGTTGCCACGAAAATCATTTACAATTTTTTAATGGATACCATCTTAAAAAACCATTGCTATGGTTTTCGCTTGGTTTCCTATTATCAATACCTCAACATGAAATAAGTTTTGAGTATATTGCAATAAGTTTTGAGTGTATTTTATCGAATTTCGGTAACCACATGATTTTAATTTATTTTATCTTGATTGTTGCAATAAACTTGAAAGCAATAACATTTTAGAATAGAGAATAAAGAGACCTCTCAAATGATATATCACAAGCCTATTTGAAAAAATGGGGGTTGTACCTGTCATTCGACAGGGGTTGAAGGTAGGGGTAGCATTTTTCCGTTGAAATATGTCGAATTATAATTTAAATTTGACGTGATTCGGGATATTATTAAAATATGTACCGTAACCGAAATAATAAATTTATTTCATTTGGCTTGTACACACTGTATACGAAGAAAATCAGATTAATTAGAATACAGGTATCTATTCCTCACCTTGCATATCCTCTCCCTGTTCAGCGACTGTTTCGACTAGTCGACTCAGAATATCTGACAGCATTCTTGACGTGATAGGAACCCTCAGAGATCTATAAATCTGCAACGACCTGCCTGCATAATGTCTAGACGAGCAACTCAGCCCCAACTGCAAAGCGGTTTGGGCCCACCGTTCATTGATGTGGGCGTTAGGTAGAGATTCTCTGAAAACTTTCAAAATGTATTGCATGAACATGTCAATTTGTTCGAAACTTCGAATCGTCCACACTTTTGCTGTGATGTCTTCGTAGTTCCATAACGGCGCGTTTTGGCGTGTCGCAAGAAATTGTATCAACGATTTCACAATTACCGAAACAGTCAGTTCTATTTTAGTTGCCGGTACGGGTTCTATGTTGTCTGGAATGACGACTACTTGTGGTATCGCAGCATCTCTTTCTTCTTCTGAAATAATTTCTGATGAGAAAATTTGGCAATATCTGACACACAACGCGCTGAATTTCCGAACTCTTGGTACACTCACCTGGTTCCTCGGATTTAGGTGCTTGGACTGATGGCACATTTACTTTTGCACTATTGTCAGCTGCTCCACTGGGTGCAATTTGATTTTGTAAAAATTCGTTGATCGCTGGATCTGACTCTGAAATAATAAGTTTAATAAAACCTTTTATGTTACACCGCAAGTTCCTGAAGGGGGACACTGTACGTAACTTTTATTTACTTTGTTAATGTTTTAGGCCACTATCTCAATTCCTGTAATTAATTTGTTTGCTGATGATATGAAGTTGTACAGAGGCACCGAATCAGAACATGAGAACATTTTTATGTAAAATAGTTTTTACAAAAATCAAAATAGGTTTAACACAACGTACTATAAGGTGACGAAGAGCCAGTCAAAAATCATGGAGAGACTTTTGGCAAAAAGAACAAATTCAATAAACATAAGGTTTATTAGTATCGAAAAATTGAAAATGTTGCCATCAGATTAACCAGAGACCTGTTTTTCTATTTCCTAGAAACCCGTAGACGTATCAATGCTTTGCTTAGTTTCCGGGTTTTGCCGTGGTCTTCTTCGGTTATAATCTCCAAACGTTTCAACTACAACTGCGGCAGTCACCTTCAGTGACGTGGTCGAAGTACTCTTCTTGACGTGTCAAGCTGACACTACAAGAAGATGACTGCCGCAGTTGCAGTTGAAACATTTGGAGATTATACCAAAAGAAGACAACGGAAAAACTCGGAAACCAACCAAAACATTGATACAGCTGTGAAAGCCTACATTTTTATATTAGATGTGACAATGATCTGATATAATTATGGAATGGATTGATTCAGTCACAACTACTTACTCTATTGGCCTCAACACATTTTTTAGAAGAGGGCATTTCGGGCCTTTCAGTACAGAATTGCATATCACCAACTATGCTCAAAATAGTTACGAGGATGCAGAGCCGGATTAACCTTAAGGCAGAGTAGGCAACTGCCTAGGGGCCCAGGATCGACAGGGCCCACTGCAGCCCGCAAAAAAAAGTTTTATGGATCGAAAATGATAATCAACAATACTATTCTTTTTTTCAACGCATGTAACACTTTATACATACAGAACCATCTAGTATCTAATATTAGAACTAATATAATCCTTCGGAACGCAACTGGACTTCATTCACGTTGGGGGAATCCCCGATTCGTTGAGTGCGTTCTGTAAGCTTCTGTAGCATGATAATTCCAAAATTTTCGAAATACGTTAATTACAATATGTGAGTTTTGTGATTGTAAGGTAAATTTAAAAAAGTTTTAGAGTGCTCCGTGTTTGAAGACTTACGATTTTCACATACACCAAAAGTATTTAAAAAATTCGGAACGCAGTGAATAGGCGAACTGTTAATGTCGTTTTACGTTGAGGAAATCCCCGATTCATAGGATGCTATCAGGAGCGTTTAACGACAGTGAATTGAAAAACACTTTATGCTTTGTGTTTACTCTGAATAGGAGTAGAGTATTAGTTTTTTTTATGAACACTGTCTTGAATAAATCTTAATTATAAAACAGAATTAAATAAGGTAAGTTTAATAATTATTTGTGACATTATAATTTGACCAATAATAGGTACGAAGATCTTTATTTTTTTGAAAATTTAACCATTTCTTTGTCGTAGTTTTTCATTTACACCTTCCTTTCAAGGAACAAAATGTCCGATTAGCCCGTGAAAAAAAAAGCATTTGAGCGGTGCAGAAAAACGTAAAAAGCGGCTATACCAACAAAATAAGCGTGATGAGGTATTAAAGAAGACGCAAAACCTTTTCCAACTTGGATTTGTTCGTCAACCACTCGAAAATCAACCTTTTCCGAGTACGTCTGCTGCTGATCAAACCGGGAGTTCGGAGGCCGACTCAGGAGATATTCTTAGCGAGTGTTCTGAACAGGCTAACCAGTATCAAGAAACAAGCTACGTTAGCAGGTGCCAAGGCAAGTGAGGCTGAGAACGACGTCCAATCACCACAACAAAACGAAGCCTATCAAGTTGTAGAATACCAGAAAGACATTGGCTTGTGGCAAAATATTACCAAAGAAATACAAGATTATTGGTGTATCAGAGATTTTAACGAATGTCAACACTTTGACTGTGATTTTTCTGCTTCAAGCCGTCAATACGAAGATAGCAAAAGATTTTTTTCTCAGTCAATGTTTTCTCTCAAACATATAAGTGGTGATAAAATGAAACGAGAGTGGCTCATATATTCTTCATCGACTGGAAAAGTATACTGTTTACCATGTGTTCTCTTTGGTGGCGTCGAAAACCAATCACAGTTTCAAACAGGATTTTCTGATTGGAAAAACGCATCTCATAGAATTCAATCCCATGAGAATACAGGAACGCACCGAGAATGTGTACAGACCCTGATTAGTAGACGGCGTTGTCAAGGCCGAACTGACACTTCTATGGAAATTGCATACAACAAAGAAAAAGAATATTGGTTCGTGGCAATGACGAAATTCTAGGTTCGGACGATCAAATCAAAGAGGCTCGTAAAAAATTTTGTGAGCATTATTCCGAGGACATTGAGCATGAATTTATAAACGAGATGTTGCAGTTCAAGTACTTCGTCTTACAATTGGAGGATGCCGGGAAAGATAACATTGTAGCTGCTGAAGAATCCTATAAATTGATCCTTAATAATATGTTTCAATCAACTTTCCCAAATGTTATGATAGCATTGCAAATTTATAGAAGTTTGATGATAACAAACGCCACAGGAGAACAAAATTTTTCAAAATTGAAATTATTAAAAAATTCTCTTCGAGCAACAATGTCTCAACATCGCTTAAATTCATTGTCGACAATGGGAAATGAAAATGATGTATTGGAAAAGGTCCACATTGAAGAAGTCGTGAAAGATTTTATATCTGAAAAAGTTAGAAAAGTCCATATTTAAATTAACAGAAGGTACTGAAATTACTTCACTTTTTCTTTAGTTTATTGCGTTTGGTTAAATATATATTTTAAATTAAAAATAACTGAGTCGCGTTTAATTTTTCATGTATACATAGAAAACACCTAAACTTTGGGCGGAATCAAACGTAGGCGTACTCTACGCGTGGGCTGCGCGGGTGACTGTACTAACACGCAGCCAACCCGCGTTGAGCACGCATAGAGCCTGCGTATGTCTGAACTCGCCCTTAGGACGTCATCCATGCCTATATCGGGAATTGTATTCAGGAACGTGGGTAGAAAGCAAAAAAAACATCACATGATTTAGTCAGTCAGAGTAGGTAAAGAAAAGGGGCCCGAAAATTGTATTGCCTACAGGCCCATACAGGGTTAATCCGGCTCTGCGAGGATGCAAAGTGTCTACAACAAATTAAGTGCTGGTTTGGATATTTTTGTGTCACTGATTGGGAATTATAACCGTACTCTCTTACTCTTGGCCATCTTAGTATAGTATTTATTGTATATGTATGTTCTACCCAATGTTGTAACTTATGAACATGATTTTCACTGTTTTGTTTTGCTACTTGGCAGCAGACCGACTTATCCGTTTTTTCCAAGCCTCTGGAAAACACTGCGGCCATATGAGCTCATTGCTCTTTCCTTCCATCTTTTCACGACATCCATTGCAAAGTATCAATCTCAAATTTCTCGTTAGATTGGAAAAACCCCGACGACTGAGTGCTATAAATTGTTGTAAGATGCCTATGGAGACAATTCTATATCTCGTGCGCGTGTTTTTGAGTGGTGTAAGCGCTTCAGTGAGGGCCGAGACAGCACTGAAGATGACCAGCGCCCAGGTCGTCCTGTCACTGTTTCAACTCCGGAAACAGTGACCAACATCAACCAAATTGTGGGTACAGATCGTCGAATGAGCATCCGGATGATTTCTGAGGCTGTAAACGCCGATAAAGAAACGGTTAGTAAAATTTTACACTCGGAATTACACACAACAAAAGTCCGTGCGAAGTTGGTGCCAAAAAAAACCTTACTCCCGACCAAAAGCTCTTGCGTCAACAGGTCTGCTCAGATTTCCTTGAAAGGTCAGAAGAATATCCCGGACTGATGAAAAACAGTATTACTTGCGACGAAACGTGGAATTTTCAATACGATGTTGAAACAAAGCGGCAATCGATACATTGGAAGACGCCTAAATCGCCCAGAATCACAAAAGCAATGATGTCCAAATCAAAATTTAAGCCAATGTTGATCGTTTTTTTTCGACATTAACGGTATCGTGATGACTGAATGGGTTCCAGAGGGTCAGACTGTCAATCAGACTTACTATTTGTCAGTTTACGAGTTCGTTAGAAACGGCCCGAGTTATGGAAGAACAACTCGTGGATTTTACACCAGGTCAACGTATCTGTCCACAACGCGCTATTTGTGAAGCGATATTTGACCGATAAAAGCACTCCAGTGCTCGAACACGCGCCGTACTCGCCAGATTTGGCACCGTGCGACTTTTTTTGTTTCCGAAGATAAAATCTGCTTTGAAGGGGACTCGATTTGAGTCGACGGAAGCGGTAAAGCAAAAAACGGTAGAGCTCCTAAAAGCCCTCACCAAAGAGAAGACTTCCAGCACTGCTTCGATCAATGAAAAAAGCGTATGGAAAGGTGTGTCGCGAGGAGAGGGGAGTATATTGAAGGGGAGCATTAGAATGTAGATTAATTTTTGCAATAAAAGCCTTTTTCGTAACCAGTCTCGTTATTCAATAGCCGGACCTCGTAAAGTGTCTGTTCAAATGTCCGTTGAAAGGACAATGTCTAGTGAGTAACCCTGTCAATCATTCCGAGATGTACCCTGCTATGTTGAAGCAATTCTTCAGTACTTTTTTCAGATGGTTTCTGTTGAACAATTTTTCTGTGGAAGTGCTCACGTTTATTTTCACAATAATCTTCATGTTTTTTCATGACCCATTTTCTCATCTGGTCCTGAATTATTGATTTGGTATTCCTACAGCTCTGATTCAGGGCCAATATATTGAGCTGATGATCCATGTGCGGCATACTTAGCAGTTTTATTTTGTCTGTGGTTGTTTAATGTCCTGTCATTCAGTAAAGACAGTAAAGAGTTGGCTTATTCCTGTTTACCAGTTTATTCAATTCTTCATGACATGTTTAAGATTTGATGAAGCACACGAAGGTTGTTTTGGCCTGGTCCTGATTGACGAAAGTTCTGCTGGTGGGAAAGTTATCGTAGTGCATGGAAAGATGGTAGTCGGTTGACGTGAGGTCTGGGAAGAATGGTGGGTGAAGCAGAACTTCGACACTCAATTCGTTCAATTTTCGGGCGGTGATTTGTGAAACATGTGGACGCGAGTTGTCGTAGAGCAGAATCGAATCTCTTCTGTTGCCGCCAACGCAATTTTCAGTAAATTTCATCGATTTCCTCACGATTTGAGAGCTTCTTGACCTTTCCAATAAGTTTTGAAAAACCCCATGGGAGCTGACGCCCAGTTATTTCGCCATCCCACACGCCGTTTGTGATGGGTCAGTCTCCACCAGGATCCTCAAGTCCTCGTCTTGGATTACTATAAGTCGACTAATTCGGGGCTCATCTTTGATGCTAAAATCTCGGAAACTAAATTTCGCAAATCAGCGACGAACACGTCATTAACACTATTATTGCCAAATGTCTGGTTGATTTTTCAGGCTGTTTAGGCAGCGTTTTGGTTCAATTTTAATTTGTAGAGAAAAATTGTTCGAAAATGACTTATTGACATGAAGGAGAGTGAAAGGAGACAACAAAATTAAAATTTGGAAAAAATGACCTGCAAAAATGTATAAAATGTAAAATTCTCAATACATTTTCACTATATACACTTCCGCTTGAAATATGGACATGCATTGACTTAGATGGTTACTGTCACGAAAATTTCTGCCCATACAGTATATTCCAGCTTGTGTCCCATGTTCAGTTTTCCACCAGTCGATATACCAAGTGTTTCTGCCATGTATGTTTTAGGGATTGTCCATCGTCCACTTTTCAGAATTTCAGAATTTAACCATGAAATCTGAGTCGATAAAAACAAATTTTGAAAAATCTTCCGAATGTCAAGTCACAAATAAAAAAAATGCGTACTTTAGTGAGGGTTTGGAGCCATATGGGACAAGAATGTGACATTACTTCTACTTCATCAAATCCCTTTCCAAAAATGTTGTAGGTCGCGCGTCTCTTACAAAATATTTCACAGGAATTCAAAAGATTATTTATCTTGTTCTGTACAAACCTGTGAATGCATGTTCCACAACAGTTGATAGCGTAGGCGTTGTCAAACCCAACTCCAACTGTTTTGTCTTGCTGTTTAGTAAAATATGAGCCACTGTCAAATGATCATTATGATGTGCGAGCACAATCAGTAAATTGAGCAGTAACTGTTTACAGTGTTGGTATACTAGAGGTCGATTGTGATCTAGTCCCAAAAACGAGATATGCAACATCAACGGAACATGTATCGTCCAGTCCAATTCGATTCCATCAACGACAATGTCACACAACAACATCACTCCAACATTACACCTGAAAGAGAATTTTAATTTATAAATTGAATTCTCAAAATAAATATTGGTATTGTGAAACACTGTCTAGTGCCTTTTCCTCAAATGAAATATATAGTTTCTTCAATTACACACATTGGACTTTTTTTAGAGAAATATTTGTGACATAAAATTTTGGACAATTCAAGATATAAAATAACTCTCAACTCTCATCTAATATAAAAAAGCTCGTTAGATTCATTATTTGTTGATATAATTGAAAATGAAAAGATTACCTTTCAAAAAAAGTATAAAAATCTTCTAGTTGAGTTTGACTACCATAATTATATACTGACTGTTGATACATTGCTTTATTCGGCAGAAAATAGAGAAGAAATAAGACCTACTTGCACAAAGCAAAAGACATTTTGATTAATTGACATGGTGAATATATTTGGAGTAACTACACCGTTACTTTGAAAATAGGATTCCCAATAGTGTAATTTGATATTGATTAGAATGATAGATTTGAACTACTTTTAAAACAATATAATTTTGAATCTAAAATTTCATGAAGAGTTTTTCATATTTTGGGATTTGTATATACAAAATATACAATGTTATTTTTGAAGTTTCATGTTTTCAAGAGTATCAGATATTAGAAACATGAAATTTAACTATAAAAATGGTTTTGTATGAAGTCATTGCCGCTCAAAAATGATTCAAACAACAGTCTGCAACAATTTAGTTTAATTTCGGTTTGGCCATTACCATAGAGTTCATCGTCCAGATACGACATCTATCGGAAATATTAGAATTAAGTGGAACAGAAAAACAAAAGCAAAGTCCTGTTAGTTGCCTTCACAAATTGTTGTGGTTTTCTGTGCTTCCTGTTGGCAAAAGTAATTAATTTTACCTAATCATCAGTTTCTTATGTATATAATAATCGTAACAAAAAACATTACTCCCACAATTTCTCAAGTGAACTCAAAACACAACAAATCCCGAAACAATAAACATAACCTATATTTCACATTCAATTGTTCAGGTCAGCAGTTTATCGTTTGATTAGCACTGTCACAGTAAGCAATTTTTTCCTATTGTATCAGTCTTCTATTGTGCCTTCAATAGCTATAAAAATATTTGCTTGAAAAAGTATAATATAGAAGAAGAAATTGTTCGAAACAGAAAAAAATTGTAGAACAGGAAAAATCGGTATTTGCAAGAAATAATGAAAGTTTAACACTGTTACAAGTTTAGTTCAGTATAATTCATATCCTTAAAACGCCAAGTTGGTTGGCGAAATCCCGTCAAGAAGAGTGTTGCACTTCTGACGTGTGTAAGAAGTGTTTCAATTGAATTATCACAAACCATCATTCAACCACTAGACCCCTTTGGAAAATAAACTAAAATTGTGTTCGGAACGAGTGATTATCAATATTCATTGCTCTCAATATCTGTTACATTTAACATTTTTACTTATTTTACTACAAGAAAAAGAACTCTTCGTTACATTTTTCTAACCCCCTTCTTCAATGTATCGTTTTAAATCATCCCCTGAAAAAAAATAACGCCAACCAATGCTCGTCTTCTCCGATCGACTGCGACTTGGTCAAGGTCGTGCTCAGCCTCACTTGTATCTCTCACAAAAATTCTGGAACGCCGTGTCTGTTCGAGAAATGTTCCAACCGCATCCAAAGATTTCCATCGACTTATATAAGCATTACCACGACGTAGGAGAGGTTAGTCTAGTTCGGAAAGTGCCGTGCGAATTGAGCATTGACCATTGTTCTTGAGTTTAGTTGGAGATTTTGTGTTGTACTGATAGTTTAGTAGTGTCATAGTATGATAAAGTTGAGTTTAATTGTACAGTGTGATCAATTATTGTCGAACATGGGAAAAACGGGGAAAACGTAACAATATATACAGCCTTCTGGAAAGACTTATCGTAGTGTATACCATAGAAGAACGATATAAGTATATTGTTATTTTAATCTTACCTATGAAATCCTGATATTGGTTGAGAACTATCAGGTAAATATTCTGTCAATGGGGCAAAGTATCCCCCAAATTCAGGCATTGGCAGTGGATGGGGCTGAGGTATATCCAATTTGTCACGAAGAATCACATCTTCTTCAATTGCCACCTGCAGTACAAAATTTATGATGAGACGTAGTAACAACTAACCTTCAGATATTCAAACATATCTCATCAAGTGTTCAGTGTATTACCTCTTCTAAAGAACTAGTCATCTCATCCTGATTTCTTGTTTTTTCGGGCCTTGACATTGCGAATTCAGAAAACACATTGGAAGCTGATTCCGATTTGACTATTGAGGATTTACAGGGATCCTCGCCACTATGTCTTTTAGTATGTATGGTGCCTTTTTCTATATCTGAAAGTTATCATCAGCATTAAAGTTTTCCAGTTCATAACAGACGCTTACTCAAGTCATTTCTACTATTAGAATCTGCTTGCCCTGATACACCATTGGTTCCATCCGAATGGCTGGAAGTCTTCCTCATCACTGTCAAACGATAAAATGGAGGAGTTTCCGTTCTTTCTATGAGACAGTTCAGGTTTCAACTGTCTGTAACTCACCATCATTTCGTCCAACAGTCTAACCGACTGAACTCGGGCCAAGTAAAGAACAACTCTTTTGGCCTGAAAGCATATTTCTGTTAGTTAACGTCAATGTATTGATGGAATTTTTTGACTTACGTAAGGCAAAAGTTCGCAAGGTGCCATTCCAGATACTATTATGAGATACCTTATGATAACTTTCATATTATTTGGCCAGGTGGTACACAGGGTAGACCATATTTCTTCGATTTCTTTCGGATGATTGTCCCCAAACTACAAAAAGAGACAAAAAATACTTGTCTGAGTGAATGAAACAATACCAAACATAATGAGTTATACAGGGTGTCCCTGGACTTCCTCTTTTCCTCTCGGGAATGTATAGATGGGGTCAAAATATCACCAGTACTTCATATAACTTTTTTTCCTAAAATCCTTCGTTACCAAGTAACGGGCCCTCGAAGTTACAAAATGAAAAATGTTTTTCTTTGATAACTTTTCAAGTGAATATTCAAAATCATCCAAATTTTGGTAATTGACTGAACAAATGAATTCCGTCGATGAGCTTTCATGCAGGAGTCAGTTGTTTTGCTACAAAGTCAGGAACGGACTACCCCCGATGGTCCACACCCCAAAACTTTGAAATGACAGATATTTTTCAATATTTTTCAACAAAATAAGGTTACTTGGACAATTTTATGAATAAAAGTACTCGTGTGGAAAGTCGATCGGAGCAACGAGTCTTGAGAAAAATGTAGTTTCACTCGACGACATCAAACCCGCTCGTCCACCATTATTTGAAATGAATAATTATCAAAGCAGAAATACTAATGATAACGTTAATTCAACAACATTTATCCTGAGATGTCTACCATTATTCGAAAATATTAGTTTTTAAGGAAAATTGAAATGATAGGTAAAATGTTCATAACGAATTTTTATAATGCAAACACGTTTAACTAACGAAACTCAAGAGCCTCAAGAGCAAACAGAAATGAAAAATCCGCTACAGAAACTGCTCGATATGACCACCTTCTCTCTCTATACATTTTCTTAGTCTGCGAAGACACCCTCTCTGTACTTGAAATAGCATTCCAGGGCCGTTTCGTATGGCTTCACAATGTAATGTTATTCTATTCAACAATGCATCTCTTGTGTGAATAGGTGTAGCGTAAACAAGGCTTTTTAGATGCCCCCACAGAAAGAAATCCAATGGATTTAAATCCGGAGACCGCGATGGCCATGAATATGGCCCACCTCTACCAATCCATCTATTGTGGAAAATATGGTTCAGATGGTCACGCACAATCAAACTAAAATGAGGAGGAGCGCCATCATGCATAAACCACATATCTCTTCGGGTTTACAATGGAACATGTTCCAAAAGTCCATTCAAATCGTTCTGAATGAACTCCAAATAACGTTCTCCATTCAATCGGTCCTGTAGAACGAATGGTCCTATAAGATGGTTTCCTATGATACCAGCCCAAACATTCACGTTGAATTTCCGTTGGTGTTTGGTTTGCAATATCCCATGGGGATTTTCTTCGGCCCATATATGGAGATTATGAGAGTTGATAACTCCATCTCTACTGAAACCTGCTTCATCAGTGAATAAAACTCGATTAATAAAAGTCATATGCTCTCTTTGCCTATCCATGAACCAATTGGCATATTCCAGTCGTGCTGGAAAATCTTGAGGTGTCATGGCATGTACCTTCTGGATGTGAAATGGGTGGAGCAGTTGTTCCCTAATTATTCTATGAATAGTGGACTTGGATGTATGGAACTGTTTTGATAGATTTCTGATGCTCATTGAAGGATCATCAGCGACGGCTTCCAAAATATTTTCCTCCAATACAACGGTACGTACAGTCCTAGGAGCGCCCTCACCACCTCGTTTTGGCAAAACTGTACCTACAATAATATCGAAATAAAACAACGTGCTCAAATTAATTATCAATTATTACATACCTGTCTCCCTCAAGCTGCGATCGACACGCTCGAATGTTTCTCTTGACGGTACCGTTCGATTGGGAAAATGCTCGGAATACAGACGACGAGCTTCTGCAGCATTACAAAATGCTCGTCCATAAAATACATGCATATCTGCATATTCATTGAATGTAAACTGTTCGGCCATATCAAAAAAATTCAAAATATCCTATAGAATATTGACAATACAATGATAGTCATATGACAACGCACCACTCAACAAAACAAAATCGCATTCCAGTTTCTCATTTTTTATCAAAACTTTCTAAAAGGTTTTTTTGTCAACATCTGTGAAAGAAATGGAACATAATTATTCCCTGGATATTTTTCACCTGATCATGTGCAGCCGTTTTTGTAGTTCATTCGTTTGCTTTTTATTAGTATAGTAAATATTTTTTCCGATGTGCGTTTTTTCAGCTAAATTTAGATTCGTGTTAAAGAATTTCTCCCATAAAATTATAATTATCAGTGAAACTCCTCAACAGTTTAGCTGTGAAGAAGAATTTGAAACATTCGAATGTTGAGTTTCATGAGATTCAGATAACTGATCAACACGAAACGTGATTATTCCACACGTATTATGTACATACAAAATATGGAATGAATTCGATATTTCATAGTAGAGTAGCTTGTTAGTTTAAAAACACCACGAATCTACAGAACTTGATATTTCTTTTGAAAAAATATCTGCTATCACAATTGTGACTTAAACTTCCATATAGGTACTGTACTTTTTGTTTATGACTTCATTTTAGCATACTTTGTATTATTCCTGTTATAAATGTTGTTGAATTAACGTTATCATTATTATTTCTGCTTTGATAATTATTCATTTCAAATAATGGTGGACGAGCGGGTTTGATGTCGTCGAGTAGAACTACATTTTTATCAAGACTCGTTGCTCCGATCGACTTTCCACACGAGTACTTTTATCCATAAAATTGACCAAGTAACCTTATTTTGTTGAAAAATATTGAAAAATATCTGTCATTTCAAAGTTTTGGGGTGTGGACCATCGGGGGTAGTCCGTTCCTGACTTTGTAGCAAAACAACTGACTTCTGCATGAAAGCTCATCGACGGAATTCATTTGTTTAGTCAATTACCAAAATTTGGATGATTTTGAATATTCACTTGAAAAGTTATCAAAGAAAAACATTTTTCATTTTGTAACTTTGAGGGCCCGTAACTTGGTTACGAAGACTTTTAGGAAAAAAAATTATATGAAGTACTGGTGATATATTGACCCCATCTATACATTCCCGAGAGGAAAAGAGGAAGTCCAGGGACACCCTGTATAATGCTCGGGGAGCACCAACAGTTTTTGGCCATAGCAACACAGACGTTTATCAAAAATGTCTTGCCGCAGGGGTAACCTAGCGCGAAGTGTAATGGAATTTTTTTTCATGACCAGAGATCATTATGTCACTCATCCAGAATATATTTGATAGGGAATAAAGAAAGTCAGGTAGGTATTTATTTTTTATGCAAAAAAGTACAATAGGTTTCAGTTACATTTTTAAGATGTTTCTGGAATTTTTCGACTATTTATTTTCTTATTATTGGCGACTAGCCCGGAGTACGATATACTATATTTTTTACTAAATATCCGTGTCTAATAAAATAAATACATTATATTCATACATTGTGTTGTTCAATTTTTGCCAACTCAATTGTTTGTATTTCGTAGATCACTTTAGATATTATTGCTATACAGTGCAAAACAAAATTTCTTCTTTTAAATAATTGCCGCTATTAAAAATGAGTTTCCCCAAAAACACGAAGTACGATGGTACACTTCAATATCCGACATATCCACAAATGTGATGTGTTTTGTTAAACGATTCATTTTTCGGAAAACAACTTACAAACAACAGTATAATTATCTTTGACGTTTTTGGCTGACAATGTCAAACTATTATTTCATAGCCTACTATTTTATAGACCTATTTGGTGGAACATAAAAAATATGAAGCTCAAATTACTTGGCTATTAAAAAATGTTGTCCATTTTATTTTCATGTATTTTTGTAGCGTCATACCTCAATAAATACTTTTTTCAAGGACAAAACACAAGCATTACAGGAAAATCCTTAAGGCACTCTCAGAGCGGTGCCTGTGGGAAAGTAACGATTCACATTGACAGTAGCCTGCACCTGTCAACAGAAGAAGTCCGATTCTGCTCACAAATTACCGTCCGAATCGTAAACAAATTGAGCGTCGAAATTTTGCCTCACCCACCTTACTTCCCAGACCTCTAGCCAACCGACTACAATCTTTTCAAGCACTTCGATAACTTTCTCACTGGTAGAACTTTCCCCAATTCTGGACCTTCGTCGACTACATCGAATCCCGAGCACGAAATTATTGTACTGACGCGAATAATCGACTTGTGTCACGTTGGAAAAAATGCACTGGTTCAAATGGCGCTTATTTCGATTAAATTGAATAAGTATTGAATGAGATATTGCAGTTTAAAGAAGACTCTTCGAAACGGACAAAACTTTTCAAACAATCTACTGACAAAAAATAATTAAAACAATTCTAATTATAGGAGTTCAAACCTGTCGCAACATAAACATATTCTGTGTTGACGGATACACAGGGCTATTCAAATTCGTTTCTGTACATGGGGATCTCGTAAACGATAAGAGATAGAGTGTGTTGAATTGTGGCAAAGTTGTGTATTTTAGAGACCTATTCAATGATGTAAAGAAATCGAATATAGCCCTTTTGGTTCTGGAGATATACAGGAAAAAAAAAAAAACCCAAATTATTTTTTTGCCTATATCTTCTTTATTCGCAGATATATTGAAAATCTGTCCACATTTTGCTATTGGCACTTGATGTGCCAATAGGTACCTAAAAATGAAAAAAAACACTCGAAAAACTCTATGATACATAGGGAGACGTGAAAGTTGCTATTGTGTTTTTATTCAACTCAGTCAACCAATTTCCAGGGCCGTAATTTAAAAGGAAATAATTCACACAATTATAATCGAATATTACCGAGAAATCCCGAAATATAAAATTTAATTTAATTTCTCAGTATGAAGTGAACGTCTACGATCCAAAAACTACAACAAAAAATACAGGTCCGTATTTAAAAATTCAAAGATGGGGATGGCCCAAGTCAGATGACACCCTGTATAAAAGATTCATGGATATATTCTGAGAGCCAACATAAAGTGCCAATAGCAAAATGTGGACAGATTTTCAATATGTCTGCGAATAAAGAAGATATAGGCAAAAAAATAATTTGGGATTTTTTATTTTTCCTGTATATCTCCAGACCCAAAAGAGCTATATTCGATTTCTTTACATCATTGAATAGGTCTCTAAAATACGCAACTTTGCCATATTTTAAACAACACTCTATCTCTTATCGTTTACGAGATCCCCATGTACAGAAACGAATTTGAATAGCCCTGTACATAAGAAATTCCTTTATTTTTAATAATGTTCATAGGCAGTAGGTAGTTATTCATAGGCAGTGTCTCATGAGTCATCGACCAACATGAAGAAGGTTACAGATGAGACATGTCTAACAAAAAAGTTCATGGAGCCCGATTCCCCACCGTTTTGTAAGTTATTTTCAAATTTGAGGTTAAAATAGAAACAAATACAAACAATTTCATTCCGACTATCACATTTTCATTTGCATATAGGTTTGGTTAAGTTAGGTTCAAAGTGAATGGGTCTATTCGACCCTCCACCGCAACCCGCAAGGGTTTATCGTGGCTCACACATATCCCCACTCGACCAAACAAATCCAGCTTCCTAACGAAGCCGATTAGTTTGTATGGTGAGTGGTCTTTCAGGTCAGATGGTAAGAGTACGGCTCTGCCGAACTCTAAAAACCCGATTCGGTCTCCAGCGGGGCAGGCACAAAGTTTGCGCTCTGCTGTTTCAACATTTTCCAAACATAGGCGACACACACTGTCTTGCGACAGTCCGAGTCTCTGCATATAATGATTCAAATGACAGTGACCTGTAAGAAGGCCTGTTAGGTATGCCTATAATGCATAGCTTGAAGGCGACGTCATTTGATGATCACCCCAAATATTTTCGTCAATTGAAGAGAATACCATACGCAAAATATATCAGATCTTACTCAATACGAATTACACCCAAGGCCACAGCTGCACCAATTTTTCGCAGACAATTATTCTACCCACACCATAATCAGCGTGTACACACTTTTCTACCACAAGACTATCAACAAAGAAGAATATTTTGCGTAGAAATGCTTTTGCGAATCAAAACTGATACACTTTTTTTATTTCCATTTTTTGTACAGATGAATGAGTTCAAGTAAATAAGTTAATTATTGTCTGGTCTAAACTCCTAGAGGATTAGACGAGCAACAGTGTTCACCATTTTTTCAAAACGATCCACCTGCCTTGCTAGAAGAAGTAACTGTAAACGTGCGCAGAAGTATATGGATTGCCAAGTACGGCAATTTTTTACAAATACCTATCAAAGAAAATGGATAAAAAGGAGTGGAAGAATATCCTGGCCAGCACGGTCCTCGGTCTGAACCTTCTCGATTTTTTTCTTTGGGGCTACATAAACGATATAAATTCATCATGTGGTACAAGAAATACAAAATAATCTGTCAGCATTTAGAAATCTCCAAAGGATTTTTTTCGACGCTGGAGGCTAGGCATCCAAACTTGAATAAGACATTTCGTGCATTTATTGTAAATATTTTTCTTGAATTGTATTTTTCTTCTCAAAGTTCTCATTAAAAGTATGATTATCTATTTCTTAGACCAACATTCTTTATTGTTATAGCCTAATTGAATATTCCAGATTATAAATGAAAATATTATCAACCAAAAATAAAAATTAAATCAAAAAATTCAAAAAGCAAGATGTTTTGCATAAAAAAAAACTCATTTCAATCAGCAAAAAATATCTTTCACTGTATTATTTTGGAATTTTCAATATCCTGCAAATGAAAGACCAAAAATCCCGCTGCCTACATCCAAAAAATCATTCAAGAAGTCCTTGGGTTTTTCCTTACTTTGAGAGGCTAAACAATTTGTTGAAATTCAATATGTTGTGAACTTTTTTTACCAAAGCATCCTTGGAAAATTTTTCTTATGAATATTTTTGAAAACATTTTCGTGACCTCGAAATAATTCAAGCACAGGTGAAAATTATTTCTTGGTATTTCTTTCATTCGGTTAAACAGAATACAAAGAAATCAAACTTGAATTTTAATCAAATTGGACATATTCATAATCATGCCACAAGACAAACCAAACTACTGTCAAAGACAAACCAAATTACTGTCAAAAATTGAAATACAAAAAAATTTTGAAAAAAGTAGATATATCATGATGTGATCATTATACATAATTCAATTCCAGAGAAAATAATGGAGCACTATGCCATCACAAAATTCAAGTATCATATAGGTTATGTATATTACTGGAGTTTTTTTTCCCAACACCAAAGCGTTATTTCAACACCTCGACACGTGTTTCGATCACCAAATGATCATCTTCAAGAGGAAGAAGTGTTTATTGTAAAATATCTTATTTCTGTTATTTTATAATACTTTGCCTTTAGTGATAGTCCCCTATTGTAAGCATTTATTTTCTAGAAACAATAAACTGAATTGATTTGAAATTGAATTGAATTGAATCTTGTACTCACCTTTGCAGTGATATAGAAAATATTATTCAGAACCATTTCAGTGGCTTCCACCGATCCCCAACCTTCTTTTCGTTCTGCCCCAACTTCACTGGCATAAAACTGAAAGAATCAAAATCATTTCAATAGAAAAGTTCGTTTTGGATATTTCCATCACAAACCTGATAAATGTGCATATTGATTGGAGGAATGTTGGGATCAACAAGTTCCATATTATGCAACCACGGAAGCAGATATTGCAATAATAACTGTCTCACTTCCGGTCTTGCTGACTGAAATCTATAGGTGATCTCTGAAATGGAATTGATCGAGTTCAAATGAAGTTAATATCTCTTTATTGGCACAACGATTCTATGGATATGTGGCAATTTGCATGCCAGAAATGTAGAATCCGTTGTTACAAAGCACTTATTGTAATATACAGGGCGTTCCAACGCCCTGTATATTACAATATTACTTCGAGGGGAACTGATTCGGATATGAAAATCATACTCGAATCTTCACCCCAGTGCAGTCAGCAACTACCCCCCTATTTTTTTCAATGGCATGGGGGTCGAGTGATACATCATTTGAAAGGTCTTTTGTCCCTCTATTACCTCTGTAATTTTTTTCGAAACTGGTTCATTCGTTATTGGGAAACGTTTTATTTAGAAAAAACGGAAATTTCGCTGTCGTTCATTTTATTGAGGAAATGAGGAAATCAACAACAAATAATATCAGTGGAAAAAAATCGACGGATAAATTGTTCAAAATGACCTCCACTTGGTTCCATGTAATAATACAGTCTACTCTCGAAAGCGTCCCGTACATTATTCAAGATGTCCGGAATCAGCCAACGACATTCCTGAACAATTCCCTGTCGCAAGTCTTCTAGATTTGTAGGCTTAGTAGAGTACACTTTCGACTTCAGGTGTCCCCACAGAGAGAAGTCTATCGGTGTGAGATCAGGTGATCTAGTTGGCCACTCCACTGGATCCCTTCTGCCGGTTACAACGGGAAAACGTTCCTTCAAAAACTGTCTCACACGAACATCACAAGAAACTGAAGTCGACGATCAGGATCATCTTCGTTTAATTCCTGAACTAGCCTTACTTTGAAAGGATGGAATTTGTAGGCTTTCAAAATCTGAAAAACACTAGAAGCTGATACACCAGACGCTCTAGCTACTTGTCTGATAGATTGTCGATTATCCATTTGTACATGTCCTAAAACTGCAACTTCAACTCCGTAACTTCTGACAGAACGGGATACTTCATGTTTTCGGTTGTGAACAGAACCTGAAGTTCGAAACTTATCCATTAACTGAATACAGTATTGATGGCTCACGTTGTGGTCTGGATGATTCGTATTTAAATTCTTGCAGCAGCTTTAGCACATTCATTATTTCGATAATATGTTGCAACAATTTCTATTCCTTCTTCAGTAGATAAACCATGTTGGAACACAGTGAACAAGGATGAATGAATAATAATTCATGAAGAAGTGACAGTGGCCAACTATCTACTTTTTATTGAAGTGAAGTTTCTGTTTTTTCTCAAATGAAACGTTCAACATTCAATTTCTCAATAACGAATGAGCCACTTCCGAAAAAAATTACAGAAGTAATAGAGGGACAAAAGACCTCGACCCTCCATGCCATTGAAAAAACAAGGGGGTAGTTGCTGACCGTGGTGAAGTTTCGGGTATGATTTTCATATCAGAATTAGTCCCCTAGAAATAAAAGTTGACGTGTTCTTTGAAATTTTCGATTACTCGTCCGTTTCTGACTTACAGGGGGGTCAAGTTTTCATTGGAAACCCTGTATATATATATATATATATATATATATATATATTATATATAATATTTATATATATATTTATATATAATATATATATATATATACAGTGTGACCCATTTGAAATGGAACCACCCTGTAGAATGTGCATTTTTCAATCAATCTCAATTTTTTTTTATTGAAATATTAAGCATGAAAAACTGTATCTTGACACTAACTTTCACAATTTTAGTTTCATTTCCAAGGCACTCTATGGTTTTTTTTGTTTGTCAAAAACGGCAAAAGTTTATTAGGCAATTTTTGTTTTCAAATTTGACTACACCACTGGATTCGTAGTCGTTATAAATCAAAACTGTCAAATTTTCATTAAAAAATATTTGTTAACAACGAAGTTACAACAACTTCAATTTTGGAAACAAAGTATTTGTTTGTAAGTTTTATTCAGATTATAGACATATTTGAGATCTGACAACACTGTCATCACCAAGTAGAACACCAGTGAATTTGTACAGTGAAAATCCGAAGTCAACAGCTCAATGCGTTCTACAGTTATAACTCCTGAAAATATGGTAATGTGAGAGATTTGTGGTGCAAGCGTTTTGTAATAAAAATCTGACTACGCCACTGGATTTGTGGATAATATTCCTTAAAATCATTCATTTGAGTGTAGGTTACGAGAAGTGAAAATTAAAATAAAAATTGAATAATTGAATAACAGAAAATTAAAAGTTCATTTTCAAGTTACGCAGTAGTAGACCAAGTTCAGAATCTCATGTCATGGGATCTCCCAATTGCGCTTTTACCAAATCTTGATAGAATCTTGAAGTATTAATGGTCATACTTGTAAGCTTTTTGGAAGTTTCCCAATAATAAATAATAGTACTTTTGTAACAGCGCACCTGGAAAATCACATTTTATGAGATTCTGAACTTACTCTACCTTCTTCTATAGCTGATGAAAACAAAATGTATACAAACAAGTTTCAAAGTATTTATTCAACAATTAATTGCCATTAAGAAAAAACTGATACTAAAATAAACATTGATTTAAAACTAAACATTCAAATTTTTGTGGCTTCTACCAAACCTCCATTAAGTTCAATACATTTATCGTATCTCTTCCGAATATTGTTTACACTATTTCTTATTTGTTGAACTGTAATTTCGGCACAAGCTTGTCGTATCCTTTGCATGAGTTCAGCTCGATTCGTTGGTCTTGTTCTGTATACTTTTTGTGTCAGAATACCCCACAGAAAAAAGTCTAATATTGTTAGATCAGGCGATCTAGGTGGCCATTCAATTAAGTCACTACCTCGTCCTATCCAATGATTTGGAAACTGGTTATTTAGCCACTCTTTAACAATCCTCGAATGGTGCACGGAACAACCGTCGAGCTGAAAATATAAATTTACTTGTTCCGCAAGAGGCATTTCATCTATTTCGTCCGATAATTGGTTATTTAGAAATTCCAAAAAATTTTGCCCGTTTATGTTTCCATCAAAAAAATATGGACCTATTATTCTATTTTGTACTATACCACACCAAACGTTAACTTTTTCGGAATATTGATTTTACAATTTATGATCCAGTGCGGAATTTTCCGTTAGCCAATACCGAGCATTTTGCGATGTGAAACTACCCATTGGTGCTGAAAGAAGCTTCATCAATAAACATTATGCAGTTTAAAAAAAATGTCTTGTATTCAGGTACTCGCCTTGTGCACACAAACAAAATTCCATACGTTTCACTTCATCACCTGCCTTTAAAGAGTGAAGAAATTTAGGTTTAAATGCTCTCATTTTGTTTTGTTTAAGACATCGTCGAATAGTCTCTCTCGGTAAGTTTAAATCCAAACTGGCGACTCGTAAACTTCTGTTTGGGTGGTTTCTAAATAATCTAAAACAGCACCTTCGTTTAAATTTCTTCTTCGGTGATTATTTTTTAAAATATGTTTGCTGACTGCACCGGTTTCTTTAAATGTTTTGTTAATTTTACTGACGGTGCTTCTGTCAATGGGAAGTCGATTTGGATGTCTGTGATTAAATATCCTAGCTGCTCCTCTTTCACTATGATAATTGTCCCCAGAAATTCTCACAATTTCAATTCTTTCTTCTAATGATAATTGCAAAGCCATTATTAAATGCACGTAACTAACAACTATTATTTTTTTATGATTAACTGTCAAATCACAGCCTACTGTTGATTTATTATAAAACCTTTGCATAATGAGTTCAGCTTCCTCAAATTATTGATATCTCCTCTAAAAGATTGTTTTAGCTGAGTTATGAAGAATTTACAGGGAACAATTTTTGTCCTGCTCTCTGTTTTATTATTGAATAAATGATTTCCATGCTTGCACCACAAATCTCTCACATTACCATATTTTCAGGAGTTATAACTGTAGAACGCATTGAGCCGTTGACTTCGGATTTTCACTGTACAAATTCACTGGTGTTCTACTTGGTGATGACAGTGTTGTCAGATTCAAATATGTCTATGATCTGAATAAAAATTACAAACAAATACTTTGTTTCAAAATTGAAGTTGTTGTAACTTCGTTGTTAACAAATATTTTTTAATGAAAATTTGACAGTTTTGATTTATAACGACTACGAATCCAGTGGTGTAATCAAACTTGAAAACAAAAATTGCCTAATAAACTTTTGCCGTTTTTGACAAACAAAAAAAACCATAGAGTGCCTTGGAAATGAAACTAAAATTGTGAAAGTTAGTGTCAAGATACAGTTTTTCATGCTTAATATTTCAATAAAAAAAAATTGAGATTGATTGAAAAATGCACATTCTACAGGGATGGTTCCATTTTAAATGGGTCACACTGTATATATATATATATATATATACAGGGTCCTGCAACAGTGGCGCAGTGTTCCATATCTCTATATAGGAAGCAGATAGGAATCTAATTTTCTATAATATTACCTTATTGCTCGAGCTCGACAAAATAAAAATATTGGCGGTCACACAGGGTGTTCGATTTTTTCTGGGCGGATCCCAACTGTGTCTTTTTAAATGGCAACCTATATTTTTTATCGCTTTTTCGGTTTCTTCATAGAAAATAAAATAAACTTTATGTATATCTGCACTTCGAAAATATTGTCGGTTTTCGAGATATCTAGCATGACAGGTTTTTTTTTCCAATATTCGTCACTCAGAATATTTGAAATTATAAAGTGGTGCCAAGTCCAGTTGAAATTTTTTTTTTTGGTCGAATATTCTACATTGGTAACTCTCTCAAACGATATATCTGAAATCGACCTGTGATATACAGGGTATGAAAAACCGCTTGCCAAATATTGTAAATGAAAATTTGCAAAATCTTCCTTAGATTAAATGGAACACCCTATATATTATTGATCCATAAGAAGCGCCAACGAAACCTCTACAAATTTCATTAAGTATTCCCTATGGCTAAGTTCAATAGTTTTTCTTAAATGAGCATTTCTTTCGAAAAATGGTCATTTTTTCAAAGCGAAATCCATTTGACGACTGATAAGAATATACAAAAAATACCTTTTCCTTAAAATATCGCCCATTCCTAAAATTACCTGTTGCTAGATAAACAAGTTGCGAATTACACCACAAAATGGACGTTCTTGAATAGTTACAATAATTTCAAAAATCTCGGAATTTGTGCCATATTCTTTCGGTCTAAAACAACCTTTCAGCGAATGAAATATTTATTGGAAATCAAGTAGTCTGGCAAATGACAGAACAAAATATTTGGCTGCAAATGAATATTGAATTTTTAGTCAATCATGAAGTTGAACTGTCGGTATAATTTCATCAGAATGTTGTTATCAAAAAGTGATTTGATTGATATGATTTTCATATTAGGTGAATCAGACAGGAATTGTTTATTGGCAAGTAGAATTTATTCTCAACGGTATCCAGATAGAAGGCATCCAGATGAAGATCTTTCCGAAAGGTCTTGGGACGATTCGTTGAAACTGGATCTATTAATTATTCCAAACATGAGCGCATCAAGCCAGCTACTAATGAAGATAATGAATTGCAAGTTCTTCTTGCTGTTGAAGAAGATCCTAGTAGGAGTCAACGACAAATTGGGGAAATAGTGGATATAAGTGAGAGATCAGTGCAACGAGTATTGAAGAAACATCGCTTGCATCCATACCACGTTCAGTTACATCAAGAACTACTGTATGCTGATTTCGAGAAAAGAGTGAGATTTTGCAATTGGGCCATGAACAAAATTCGTCGAAACGAACGATATTTTTCCAATAATATTTATGGTCGGATGAATCGACATTCCATAAAAATGGATTTGTAAATCGACATAATTACCATTATTATGCGACAGAAAATCCTCACTTATTGAGACAGGTGGATTATCAACATAGGTGGTCGATAAATGTCTGGGGAGGCATCATTGGAGAATATGTAATTGGTCCATACTTTTTTGAGGGACATATGAATGGTGCAATGTATCTCAATTTCTTACGAAATGATTTACCAGGTTTGTTAGATGATATTCCTCTTGACCTCCGCAATAGAATGTGGTTACAACATGATGGTGCACTGCTCACTATTCGGCAGAAGTGAGAGATCATCTAAATGAAGTATTTCCCAATAGATGGATAGGACAGAATGGGCCTGTACGGTGGCCCGCTAGATCACCAGATTTGACGAAACTAGATTTTTCTTATGGGGATACATAAAAAAATATGGTTTACGTTGAGCCACCAACTTCTCCCGAAAATATGCGACTTAGAATAACGAATGCTTTTCGCAGCATTACACCAGCTGTCTTGCGCAGGGTAGAACAGTCTTTCAAACATAGACTTCAGCTCTGCATTCAAGAAAATGGAAGAGATTGTTGAACATATTTTATAAAAGTTTCATTATCAACCTTAATTAAACTCTCCCTTTTGTAGTTTTGTAATTTGCCAGTTGACAAATTTGAATATCTAGAACTCAAGCTCTGAATGAATATAATAACATGAGAAAAATAGTTATTTATAATGTTTCTTTCTTTTAACTTGTTTGGTTTGATATTGCACGATTTATGAGTGAAATTCTGCATCCAATGAAAAAATAATTTTCCATTTAGCAAAAAGTGATAGGTACATACATTTATTTCGTTAAAAAATATTTGTTTGGACACCTTCTAATGTACAAAATGAAACAAGATATCTTTCGTATACTTTTATCAGTCGTCAAATGGATTTCGCTTAATATACAGGGTGTTCCATTTAATATAAGGAAGATTTTGCAAATTTCATTTACAATATTTGGCAGCGGTTTTTATTACCCTGTATATCACAGGTCGATTTCAGATATATCGTTTGAGAGAGTTACCAATGTAGAATATTCGACCAAAAAAAAATTTCAACTGGACTTGGCACCACTTTATAATTTCAAATATTCTGAGTGACGAATATTGGAAAAAAAACCTGTCATGCTAGATATCTCGAAAACCGTCAATATTTTCGAAGTGCAGATATACATAAAGTTTATTTTATTTTCTATGAAGAAACCGAAAAAGCGATAAAAAATATAGGTTGCCATTTAAAAAGACACAGTTGGGATCCGCCCAGAAAAAATCGAACACCCTGTGTGACCGCCAATATTTTTATTTTGTCGAGCTTGAGCAATTATATATATATATATATATATTTCAGTTGTCATCCAAGTTAGCTCTAAAAGTTACGAATTTGTTGTTGTTATGACTTGTTTGCACAATCATAAGAAATCTAACCTAATAACTAACAACTGAAATAAAGAGGGAAATCAAATTATTATTAAAGAATTCAAGAAACACTTCAATGTGAGATTTTCACTAAACAGTTTCAAGATAACATAACACGTGTTTCGCTATACAAAAGCGTCTTCAGGCGTATACATACTAACTATAAAAATGGTACAAATACCTAATTTTAAACGCGCGAAAGTGGATCTTCAAACAAAACAGGCTGAGACCGACGACGACAATGAAACGGCATAATTAGAGAAAGCCATTTTTCAAGAAGTTGACGGCAACTCTTCAATAAGTAACCGAAAACGAGCTGCACAGTTCAATTTCATTCATTGAATTGTTTGGAATGTTTTGCATACAAATTTATTGTATCCATACCAGAAGCAATGGGTACAGGCACTGTTACAGCGAGATTTTCCTAGACGATTCGATTTTTGTAAGTGGTTCCTTCAAAATTGTACAAAATCACAATTTCACTTGTTTAATTTTATCACAAACAAGGAAAGTTTTTGAAGGGATGCTTTCATAAAATCATAACCATGGCCTTCTATATATCCAGGCTTGAACCCTCTAGATTATTTCTTTTAGGGATATCTTAATTCGTTTGTTTCTGCGACAACATTTGTCGATATAATTACATGAGAAATAGAATTATACTCATTTCAATGTCATTCGCAACACCTCTAGAATATTTGAACGTGTTTGGCACTCGATGAGGAGAAGACTTTATGGTATTGCAAGTGTTTTTTTAAAAGTATGTTCAAACAGCATCTGTTCAGCATTCAGAATTATTAGGTTCGCGGTAAGAATCCTGAAAAAGGTGTTAGCTTTTATATATTTCTATATCTATATTATTACCTTTCTTTTCTTTTTTTTTTCCTTTCTTCCTTCAAGTCCTAATACAGGGTGTAACTAAATAAGTGTAAAACATTTAAGGAGGTGATTCCTCATCGAAAAAAAGATAGGATCTTTCATATAAAGAAATTTCATTGGAGCATCCCTTGTTAAGATACGGCCCCTTAAAGGGGGTACATAAAATTTGTATAACAATTTTTTTCACAAGCACTAAAAAAGTTACAATATTGAAATTAACCTGACATTTTATACTACCAAAAAGACACTTAGCCAGAAATTTATTTGGTTACCCCATGTTTGTGAGGGGTGGAAAACGCAACCGCTAATATTTATTTCCAATGTACCTTTTTGTCTTATTATTTGTTTACCATTTAAAAATTTATTTCCGATAGCCTGTTTCATTCTAAACAAAAAATGTCTCTTGGGTTTTTTGCCCAGTTCGCAGCAAAATATTATTTTAGGAACAACTACAGAGATACATCGTCATAAATGCGAAAATACGAAAAACTAATCTATCTAGTAGGTCGCTATTAGCGATAGTGACAATTAAATTATGACGCTGTCCGTTTGTGAATTTTCGAAATTGAATTAATACTAATTGTGTGTTGTTGTTCTGTTCTTAATTTGTTACTTTAATAATTCAATTGTTATTAAAATGGCATAGACATGAGGATGAGGAAATGGCTGATATGCATTACGTTTACGGTCTGTCGCAGGGAAATGGGTTAGAAGCTTCTAGAAGATATGCTGAAATGTATGCTCTACGGCAGCATCCTCCACATAGAATATTTGCTCGACTTCATCAACGATTACGAGAATATGGTTCATTTGACAAAAGAACGCAGGTTTGTGGTCGCATCGAGAAGTACGAAAAACACAGCTTGAGGAAGCAGTACTTAATTTGATTGAAGAACAACCTACTACCAGTACTAGAAAGATTGCTTTCCAGCTAAATGTTGATCATATGACGGTATTTCGAATTTTAAAGGAACAACTCTTATACTCTTACCATTTGCAACGAGTACAGGCACTGTTACCGCGAGACTTTACGAACCGTCTTGAATTTTGCAATTGGATGCTGGAAATGATTAGACGAAATTGTGACTTTCTGAAGACGATAGAATTCACAGACGAATGTAGGTTTTCTCGGGACAAGATTATTAATTTTCATAATTACCACATATGGGCTGATGAAAACCCTCACGCTATTGTCGAAACTAACCATCAAGAACAGTTTTCTCTTAACGTGTGGCTCGGAGTTATTGGGGATGATTTAATTGGGCCTCATTTTCTACCTCCTCGATTAAATGGTAAGGCATACGTACAATTTTTAAGAGAAGTGCATCCAGTACTGCTGGAGGAAGTTCCTTTGGGCGTCAGAAGGGATATGTTTTTTATGCATGATGGGGCTCTCGCCCATTTTAGTCAAGTATCACGTCAGCATTCAACTGAAACATATGCAAATCAGTGGATAGGTCGAGGAGGACCACAGAACTGGCCTGCTCGATACCGGATCTCAATTCTCCCGATTTCTCTATTTGGGGCCATTTACAGCATTTGGTTTATCGTACTTTATATGAAAGATCCTATCTTTATTTCGATGAGGAATCACCTCCTTAAATGTTTTACACTTATTCAGTTACACCCTGTATAATATTTTATTTTTATACATTTTCGGCATTGATGGAAGAGCAGATGCGAATGCAAATTCGCGATCTGAACCAAAAGCCATTTGCATATCAAATTCAAAGTGTTTTTATTTTTCTCTCTCTTGTATTTTTTTGTTGTTGTTACCTTGTTATATTTGATGGGCAATGCATTTATTATTATTATTAAATATCAATCAAGTAATCCTCTGCAACGCTACTGGAATTAGAATTACGAGTCTAATTTCATGAAATTAAGACCCATGTTACTCTTAACAAACACACCTAGTTTCATTAACGTCGGCGAAAATACTTTGGAATTCAAAGAATTTTCATTGGTTTGCGGACAACGTGCTGGGTTTCTGGATAGGCAACTAGTCTCTCACTGAATTGTTTCGTTTTTTGATAGAAAGTTCATGAATCATTATTGAAAATATTAGATGCATAACATTTACTTGATATTCTATAAGTCATCTATCATCTAACAACTGAGCTGAAATTAAGATTGAATGAGACAAATAGATGAAGTTTATTGGCGAACTAAGATCTAATATCATTTGCTGGAAGAACTTTCTGGTTAGAAGATTGAGTGTGTGTTTGAAAACATCATAATAAAATTTTTATAGGTTCTTCAAGTCTTCTCGTCATTGATTTAGTTCTCATAAACAGTTGGATGTTTCTGCATGTCAATTCCGGAAACTTTTGTAGGTGTCCCAATGGAATGAACTCTCCCTTTATAAAAATTATTTCATTACACAAATGGTCCTGTATTTGTATATTTTTAATGTTTTTGCGTCTATGTAATTCAATTTGTGAAGGCTTGGTAGTTTTTTCAATTATCTAGGAGTCATAGATATAAATCGAACCTATGGGAAGTAAGCATTGAAAACATGTTGCCACATGTTCTCCAACTTGATTTTTTTTTTATTAACAAGAATTGTAGTTGTAAAACATGGTTTCCTAACGCCTCATTCCTGCATTGATTTGATAAATTTTTTATATCAGATTACCAACTTCAGAATAGGCACACCAGCGGAGGCTCGTCAGAGGAGGCAAGGGAGGCTTAGCCTCCCCATAAAATTTTAGGCTATTCATCACAATGAATTAAAAGATACTGACAAATAATTATGATAATTTTTTTCTAAAAATGCTTGGATATCATTACTTCACCATTAATTTTTAATATAAATACATAGTATGCTGGAAAAAAACACTATCACTCACTACGTAGTACGTACCACACTGTATTCTGCATCAACAAAACTCAAATGCACCGCCCATGAACGAATAACGAATAAACCATCAACCCGAAATAATAAATGCAAGGGAGCCATGCCTTCGACCGCTTTAAAAAACACGGACTCCACGAGACCGATTCACCCAGCGACATACGTCCCGATTTGTAGTTTTAGTTGCAGAAATTATAGCGTTAGGGGAGGCCAGCCTCCAGTTGGTCTCCGTTAGTGTACGATTGTGTTTGCTTTTTATTTAATTATTCGGACGGGATGCCGTGACGAACCGGGACTGAAAAATATTTCGGTAAATCGTTTTAGTGTTTCTTGATAATATTTGTTATTTGTGTATAGAACAGGCAGTATTGCATTATGCAGTAATTTTTGGTAGTATTTTCAAAGTGTTTTCTTTCAATTTCAAGATGTTTTCAGGTTTTCACTTTTCGGTAAGTTTTTTTTCCATTTATTATGGATAAGTTGGACGAAGTTCAAAAATCTGACGATATTGTCGATTAGTTGCTGACAAATAATTCTAAGTCTTTATCTGTTTAGAGTCTGTTTTTTGAACAGATAAAGTCTTTATCTCATGATAATAAAATTTACATTATTAAAACTCTAGGAAGGTCTCGCGCGTTGGAATTCTACATCTAGAGCAGTAATTTCAGTGCATTCAAACAAAGACAAATTGATTGATGTCTTTGATTTTTTCCTAAACAGTGACGATTTTAAAACCGATGACCAAAGTCTTAGGCTGCACCTATATCGAATCCGTATTTCTCCCGATCCGTTGTGGGACGACCATCGGACGACATCGGAAGAAAAACAAACACTGAAGTTTTAAAGTAGGTGCCTTCATTGGAAAGGGTAGTCCGATACGACAATAAACGATCACTACCGATTACTGACCGACGAGTAGTCAAATCAAAAGTGTTTGTTTTTAGTCCGATCTTTCATTCCGACAGAGTGGCATAATAATGAATAATAAAATTGATAGTTTTTGATAATTCTTGAGGAGCAGCGGCTCGTCAGAGGAGGCAAGGGAGGCTTAGCCTCCCATAAAATTTGAGACTATTCATCCCAATAAATTAAAATATATTGACAAATAATTATGATTATTTTTTTCTTAAAATGCTTGGGTATCATTACTTTACCATTAATTTTTAATATCAACACATAATATGCACGAAAAAACACAATCACTCACTACGTAGTACGTACCACTCTGTATCCTGCATCAACAAAACTCAAACGCACTGCCCATGAACGAATAACGAATAAACTATCAACCCGAAATAATAAATGCCATACGTTGCAAGGGAACCAAGCCTCCGACCGCTTTAAAAAACACAGGCTCCACGAGACCGATCCTACCAGCGACATACGTCCCGATTTGTAATTTCAGTTGCAGAAATTATAGCGTCAGAGGAGGCTAGCCTCCAGTTGCTCTCCGTTAGTGTACGACTGCGTTTGTTTTTCATTTAATTATTCGGACGGGATACCGTGACGGACCGGGACTAAAAAATATTCCGGTAAATCGTTTTAGTATTTCTTGATAATATTTGTTATTTGTGTATGAAACAGGCAGTATTATATTATAGCAGTGCTTTTTGGTAATACTTTTAATGTGTTCTTAAAGTGTTTTCTTTCAATTTCAAGGTGTTTTCAGGTTTTCACTTTTCGGTAATTTTTTTTTTCATTTATTGGACAAAATTAAAAATCTGACGATATAGTCGATTGGTTGCTGACAAATAATTTCAAGTCAACTAATATTAAATCGGGGATTTAATATTAGTTGGTACGATAAATGCGATTGTTAACCGGCTCCATTAAACGAGAAAAACTTTTTTGTTGGCCCTGTGTTTTATTTTCCGTACAAACCGAATACCAAACGTGGTCTAAAATAGGATACTCCGATTTGAAAAATTTACCTCGTGTTATGGGGCAAATATGATTCACAATTTGGCACTTTTTTAAACGGTAGCGTTTTTTCGGGCACCTCAAAAACCATCCAAATTGAGCTTATTATAGACAGTGTGACATATATTATTGAGGAACATATAAACAAGTACATCACAACTTTCAATCGTTTTTAGATATGTCAAAGATGGTAATGTGGTAGAACGTTTTATAGGTTTTCATGATGTTTCATCTGGGCGCACAGCTGACGATTTGTTTAATTTTTTAATTCGTACGTGTGACACCTATAATTTTAGGCAAAAGTTAATTGCGCAAACCTATGATAAGGCTGCGGTCATGGCCGGCCATTTAAATGGTTTACAAACTAAAATAAAGTACATAGCTCCTCATGCACTTTTTACACATTTTCATGCCCATGCCCTAACTTAAGTATTGAGCAAAGTGTGCAACAACATAAAAATTTTCGCGCCTCCGGCGGGCTTTTCTGTGTGTATATAGTCTATATGACTTAAGCCTCCAATGTTCTCCAATGCACGAGCTGTCACTGTGGCACACTATTGATATAATAAAACTATCCTAATTATATAAACGAAATTTCATACGGAAATTTGAAATTAGACTATTCACAGACACTCACCTGAAAACATTGGCATTGTTAACTCCGGATGAAGCAGAGCCAGCTGCCTTGATAAATGAATTTGTGATCTGCAGTAAGTTGTTGCTAATATGGCATCCAAGGTTCCTCTTCCTTTATCTCCTTCAGCTGAAATATTAAAAAAAAACTTGATCCGGCACTGTTACAGTCTCTCAAATAATGGAAAAGTCGATCATAAAACCGAGCTGAGTGTACGTTATTACTGTTTCGAAATTCCGATATAAAAACTGTAAGCCATTCGGAAAACCTAAAATCTCATAAAACATTGATCGGAATGTAATAACTTGATCCATCAGAAAAATCAAGCCTGGAAAACTGTTCGCTGAAAATATTGACGAATGAGGCGAATGATGGTACAATAATGATCTTTTAATTTCCTAAAATGAAGGAGGCGGTCTCTTATACAGGGCGATTCAACGAAAACTTGACCCCACTTGTAAGTCAGAAACGGACGTGTAATCAATAATTTCAAATAATACGTCAATATTTATTTCTAGGGGGACTAAAACTAATATGGAAATCATACCCGAAACTTCACCCCCCCCCTGCGGTCAGCAACTACCACCTACTTTTTCCAATCGCATGGGGGGTCGAGTGATACATCATTTGAAGGGTCTTTTGTCCCTCTATTACCTCTGTATTTTTTTTCGAAATTGGTTCATTCGTTATTGAGAAATTAAATGTTGAACGTTTTATTTAAGAAAAAACAGAAAATTCGCTGTCGTTCATTTTGATGACGAAATCAACAACAAATAATATCAGTGGACACATAATCAACGGATAAACTGTTCGAAATGACCTCCATCTAGTTCCATACAATAATACAGTCTACTCTCGAAAGCATTCCATACATTATTCAAGATGATCAGAGTCAGCAATCGGCATTTCCGAACAATTCTCTGTCGCAAGCCTTCTAGATTTGTAGATTTAGCAGAGTACATTTTCGACTTCAGGTGTCCCCACAGAAAGAAGTCCATCAGTGTGAGATCAGGTGATCTAGCTGGCTCCACTGGACCCCTTCTGCCGATCCATCGCATTAGAAAACGTTCACCCAAAAACTGTCTCACCCGAACAACAGGTGGGGGTGCACCATCCGGCTGGAATGTTATTTCATTTTCTACTAAATTGTCATCATTTTCTAAAATTTATGTAATCATAGGATCTACACAGTCTTGTAATAGATTTAAGTATGTGCTCCATTGAGATTTCCTTCAATGAAAAATGGTCCAACAATATGATTGCCAAGAATGCCGGCCCAGACATTCAATTTTTGTGGAGTTTGTGAATGTCTTTCCATCACCAAATGAGGATTCACATCGCTCCAGTAACGACAATTATATCTATTCACTTTACCATTCAACATGAAAGAACATTCGCCTGAAAAACATGTATTGTAAAATAGGTTTGGGTTATTGGTCAATTTGGCACTGAACACCTCACAAAACTGAAGTCGACGATCAGGATCATCTTCATTCAATTCTTGAACTAGCGTTGTTTTGAAAGGATGTAATTTGTAGGCTTTCAAAATCCGAAAAACCCTAGAAACTGATACACCAGACACTCTAGCTCTAGCTATTTGTCTGATAGATTGTCGATTATCCATTTGTACATGTCCTAAAACTGCAACTTCAACTTCGTCATTTCTGACAGGAGGGGATACTTCATGTTTTCTATTGTGAACAGAACCTGAAGTTCGAAACTTATCCATTAAATGTTTAACGTATTGATAGGTAACGTTGTGGTCTGGATGATTCGTATCATAAATTCTTGCAGCAGCTTTAGCACATTCATTATTTCGATAATAGTTTGCAACAATTTCTATTCTTTCAAATTATCTAAGAACAATTCGTTCAGGCCAGTCTCAACTCCCTACACAGTAGGTCAATGGACTGACACCTATCAGAAAACAACTACTCCCCTGGCTAATACCACGAAGGGCGTTGGATTATATCCGACAGGTGTCAGTGCAGGATTCTTCACAGAAGTTATTCCTGCATATGCTGTTGGCGATACAACTGCCGCAATATATTTTCAATTAATGGAACACACTTGCAGACCGGTTTCGGGCTGTTTGGCCACTCGTCAGTGCAAGGTAGTGTATATCATCAACATAAAGTCGATGTTTTCCGATAATTGAAAATCGAATTCCGTCAGAGTATCATCTCTCGAACTAAGCTGAAGCATACAACAAACAACAGGTTTGTCGTCGCCCCATCTGCCTGTGAACGAGGTAACCAACTGCATATCCGAAATTTGCCCAATTCCTCGTATAAGGAAAGAAAAATTTCACATATAGTCAGTGGGCATACTTGAAGACTGGCTATAAATCAAATTATCTAAGAACAATTCGTTCAGGCCAGTCTCAACTCCCTACACAGTAGGTTAATGGACTGACACCTATCAGAAAACAACAACTCCCCTGGCTAATACCACGAAGGGCATTGGATTATATGAACGAATTGAGAGTTCGGAAGATTGAGGAGGAGGGAATTAATTATTCGTGCAGTAGATAATATTCGAAGAAGAACACATTTGTGTTATCATGAACAAGGCCAGCATTTTGAGCATTTGCTGTGATTTACTTTTGTCTTTACATTTTAGTTAATTATTGTTATTTGTTCAAAGTTCTATTTTCATTGAAAAGGGGACAATACTTAATTTACCTCATACACACCTCATTTATCAAATTTTGATTGTTGATTCTGTCTCTGTATTTTTTCATTGGTTTTTAAAACGAACCAAACTCGGTGAGATTTTGATCCAACAACTTGAACATAGTTCGATGTAGTTGTTGTCTTTCGGGATACAAGTTAAAATACATTTCTGATGTCCCAACACTGTTTCTATCGTATTTGTAATACATTTGTATCATATCTCTTTTTTCTTCACTCGTGAAAGCCATTTTTCCCCAAAAATTCAATGACTTGTACAATAACAAAATGTAATTGAGTTTAACAAATTGAAAGTCAAATTTAGAAATAGAAAGTCAAAGCCTATTATGATGAGAATTATTTTTTTCAATATCTCCAATTTTTCGATAAAGAATGATAACTTATGATACATCATTGAAAAGGTGAAATCTGGTTCTATTCAAAACAGAAAGAATCCAGTGTAGCGCCCATAAGAAAAAATAAAGTTGATGATGGTGGCCGGAAGACAAAACGTCGGATAGCAAATCTGAAAACACCATTATGTAGCAGGGAAAAGTGACAATGTGGAAGTGCAAACCATTTTCCGAAATTTCAGTTTTTTTCCGGATATACTCGGATTTTCAGAATTTTCTCAACGCATATTGTTATATCTGTCAAAAATAAGCAAGACGTTAACTTCATCCTTGTTGCATAAAATTTGGCATATGGATATAAAATTGCCGTAGACACAACTTTTTCGAGTAACTTTTTGTTAAATTCGATCTAGAAATGCACTTTTTCAATTTTTTTCAAAAAAAAAGTTTAATTTGACAAACACTGAACGTCAGTGGGTCGCAGTTGGCCGCATCATTTTAAGTTAAATTTAAAGCACAAACAAGTGCCGAAGTTAAACTTCATTGAAACTTTTCGAAAAAAAAGTTTCCCATATGGTGCGCACTTTAATGGTGACCCTGTATAATATGCAAAAAAAAGTATGTTTTGACTGTTATTTATATTTTTTAATTGAAATATTTTTCGTCTTTTGTATTGTTTATTTAAATAAATATTTTTTTACTGCAACAAAATTTTTAATTCATTTGTATTCCAACTTTTCTTAAAACATGGAGTTAAGAGTATACATTTACCAAAAAGTGAAGGCAAGAGTACACATTTACCGGGAAATGTACATATACATTATATTCAGTTCACATATACCAAACTTTTTGGGAAATGTACACAATTTACGGTAAAAGTGTACATTTCCCAAGAGTGTACATTTACCGTTACATATGCATAACAGAATATAACTGGCAAGCCGAGCCGGGCGGTCGTCGTGGTTCGTTCGTTGCCTGGCAACGGCGATTAAAAATAACATCACACGCCGCGTTTCGGTTTAGATATCGGGCGTTTCACGAAACACGTGATACCTTACTACACCCCCTCCCCCTTATGATATTTCGTGATTTTTGCTAAACCCCCTCCCCCTTACAAGCGTCACGTGATTAATGGACGGCCCTTAGGAAACCCTCAAGACCCTATATTTTCGGTATAGGCAGTACAGATCTTGAGAAACACGGCGCAGGACCAATCAAAAACACCAGCGACGATAGCACCGCGGATAAAACAATTACGTTAATGTACAAACGATCAGCGAACGCACAATGATGCAAAATTCGACGGACGTCCCCGCGATCATAACTTTCCAATTTTATTACACGCCTATTCTCGTAGCGACCGGCACGCTCGGCAACTTTTTCGCGGTTTACGTTTTTTGCAGATCGAAATTACGAAAACTCTCCTCATCGTACTACCTAACAGCCCTCGCGGTGAACGATAATTTGTTTTTGTTCTCTCTGCTGATCGTTTGGCTGAAGATGACGGGAACGGATTGGTTCAACAGGCCGGGAATGTGTCAGATAATCGTTTACGTGACTGGTATCTGCAGCTTTCTCGATATCTGGTTCGTGGCAGCTTTCACATTCGAAAGATACATTGCTGTGAAGTACCCCTTCTTGAGGCACTCCTTGTGTACGACCCAACGAGCGAAAAAAACTGTGATCATATTCACGATTCTCGCCTTCGTCGCTTTATCGCCGTTATTATTATTTTCCACCACCGTCACTTTGGAGAATAACGTGACCCTTTGCACCGTGAACACCCAGTGGAGTAGTTTCGCTAATGTGTTCAATTACTTGGACTTTTTTGCTACGTATATTTTACCAGTGGCAGTGGTTGTTTTTCTCAATATTTCGATTTGCAAGGCCCTAATTCACGTGACTGTCATGAGGAAGTTCCTGACGAACCAAGAGTGTAAGAAAAAACGATTTCGAAGCTTCAGATATCAATTTTCTCAGAACAAAATCACCAAAATGCTACTAATTGTTTCGACGACTTTTTTGTGTTTGAATTTACCCAGTTATATAACAAGGATTTACACTTATTTATTAGAGGTATGTATAAAAATCAAAATGGGATTATCCATATCCTAATAAATTTTATTCTACTGTGTCGTGGTATATACAGTGTGGCCCATTTAAGATGGAAGCACCCTTATAAAATCTATATTTCTCAACCGATTTGAATGATTCTTTTTCTATGAGGCTGACATTCAAAAAGTCTACTAGGATACCATGTTTCATGAATTATTCGTCATTTTCAGGGTCAGCTATCCTTATTTTTCAAAGCCAAAAAAAAGTTTGCGTTATTTTTACAAAAAATCTGACTACATCACTGGATTCGTGAAGTTTTCAAATGGCCTATGTCATAGTTACGAAGAAACGCATCCAATAATAAAAAAGTTATAAGTGAATGAAAATTGAAAAATATGCTGTTTAATCAAACCACCACTTCAATTTCAGAAGTTTCATCTAAGTTCTGACTACACCACTGGATTTAGGAGGTCTCGAGATATCACTGTTAAAAATTTCAACAAAATCTGTTCATCAGTGAAAAAATTATAAGGGAGTAAAATTTGAAAAATTTGTCGTTTAATGGAATTTTGACTACACCACTGGATTCGGAATGATATTCAGCAAAATATAATTCAGATCCTTGTATTCATGAAAAATGTATGAAATGCATGAATCATATGAATGAATCCGATTATGAAACAAACTTTAATGTCAATAATTTCAAATTAAAAAACACCTGCATTTCGAATTGCCACAAACTAGTGGAAAATAATCTCTCATTTACAAGCAATGCACATAAAAGCATCGGAGATGATAATAAGTTGAAACTGAAATGAGTGCAATTCAATAAGTGACAGGGCCCCATAGAAAAAAAATCCAGTATAATAAGGTCAGGCGATCTAGGTGGCCATCCAATTAATCTACTCCCCCATCCTATCCAACGATTAGGGTAGTTTTGATTCAGCCAACTTTTCACAATTCTCGCATTATGAACAGAACAGCCATCTAACTGAAAATATTAATTTCTTGTTTACGCAAAGGAAAGATCATCTATTGCGTCCAACAAATTCATTCCTTAAAAAATGTGAGAAATTTGCGGCATTGATGTTGCTATCAAAAAAGAATGGTCCAATTATTCTCTCACTCAGTATTCCACATCAAACATTTACTTTTTCTGGATACTGTCTTTCACAGTTAATCACCTAGATAGGATTTTCAGTCGCGCAATATCGAATATTTTATGATTAAACCACTCCATTTGTTCGTCTAAAGTCATAGAAGAATTGGTAAAAAAACGAATAATATTCTTCCTCAAGAAAAACAATATAATGAATTTATTCCAGTTTGGCTTTCAGCCTTCAAAAGGTATACAAGACTCTATATTTTCACTCCTGGAAAACCTGTACACCTATCTTAATGATAGTGAATCTGCGGCGGCCATGTTTTGTGACCTAACCAAGGCCTTTGATTGTGTAGACCACATGATACTCCTTCGCAAGCTAGAAGTTCCCGGATTCAGATCTGCATTACTTTGGTTTGAGGCGTACCTTTCTCATCGGCGGCAGAATGTTCTATTAGATGGAAGTTCATCTGAGGAATGTTTCATTCGCAGTGGGGTCCCACAAGGTTCCGTTATGGGACCGGTGTTGTTTCCCATTTAAGTCAATAACTTAGTCGATGGTGACATAAGTGGTTGTTCGTCAACTGAACTCGGTAGCTGTCAAATAACTGCCACCCTTATTTATAATTGTTGTTTTGACCAAAAAGTTTGCTTTTATCTCTCCATGAAATGTCTTATAGAAATATTCGAGTAGTCACCCAAACGCGATCACTTGTATACGAGGTAGGTCAACGATGAATAAATCGAACAAAACGATACGATTTGAGTTACACTCTATCGTCTGGATCAATTATTGCCGTCTGGATGAATAATTTCTTAGATGGTCCAAATTTGAAGTCACTATCGTAATTTGAAATATTTTCGCCTTCAGCATAAAACATATATCACACAATCGATCTCACTAGTCAACTGTCAAAACATAAAAGATCTATACTCTGTTCATCTAAGAGAGTGCTCCAAAACATCATTATGCATGGTGTACGGCAACTTCCAGACAAGGCTACTTGTACAGAGTCGCACTAAGGAACGATCGATTTTTTTTAATAATATGCGACTGGGTAGGTACGGGATACATTTTTGGGGTGGAGTGTTCGGACGCAAATTAACAGTTTCTTCAGCCGTATTAGTACTTGACATTTTAAAAATTTCAAACTTTAAAATACCGTATATGTACACACCGCAGGCGTTAATACTCAACTCCCCACTACGACCCTGTTGCGATATACCTGAATGATTTTCGCCAGCCGATTGCAGTTAAATATGATTGGCCAGCGTAAGAAGGCTTGTTCATTTTACCCCATAGATGCAAATGTGCGTGGCATTCACGCTTTGATCACGCATCTCTCACTGTTTGGGTTACTTTGTTTGTTGCATGGACAGCGTTTAGGTGTTACAATTGAATCAAAACTCATATTTGCGGATCATGTGAAAATAAATTTCGTTTGCCAACAGAGTGCTATGCTTTATAATGCAATAATAATAAGCACACGAATATCTTTTTTCTGGTGATTTTCAAGTTTATGTGAATGTTTTGTAGGTGTTATTTTTAATATGGGGATAATCTTGGTCGATGGTCGATTTAAATGTTTTTTTGTTTATTAAGAAGGTAATGAATTATGTTCGGGTGGAAATTGTTATTTACGTTAGGTTAGGTTAAATCCAAAGTGAGTGGGTCTATTCAACCCTTCACCGCAACTCGCAAGGGTTTATTGTGGCTCACACCTATTCACAACCGACAAAATAACCCAGCTTCTTAACGAAGCCGATTAGTTTGTATGGTGAGTGGTCTTTCAGGTCAGATGGTAAGAGTACTACTCTGCCAAAGTATGTGCTCTGTTTTTTCATCATTTTCCAAACATAGGCGACACACACTGTCTTCTAACAGTCCGAGTGTCTGCATATGATGATTCAAATGACAGTGGAGTGAGCTAATCCTGGAAGATTCTTCCAGAAGTCCATAAACCTTCTTGCCTTCCAGGTGTTCAATCTTTGTTTGGTAAAGCCTAAAGCGATGCTAATGACAGGTTCTGGTTCGATGAAGCTGCTTGTAGCATCCTCTTTTGCAAGGGAGTCAGCAGCCTCATTGCCTTCCAGGTCAGGAATCCAGACCAGAGACAATCTGTTAAGTCTTCCTATCGAGGAGAGTCGTTTTTGGCAATTTGCTACCATTTTAGACGTTGCTCGGTATGAGACAAGAGCTTCCACCGCCGCTTGACTGTCAGAGAATATTTTTACTGACTTGTGTATGAGGTTGGATTCTTCCTTGAAAAAAAATCCATACAGGACCTTAACCAAATATTTCCTTACAAAAAAATAAGAAAAACACTTACAAACCATCAGCAAAATTTAAAACACTACTAATTGAACAGAATGGTAAAATAAAATGTGAGACTGATGAAACCTAGGGGAGACAAACAAAGAACAAATCAAATACACAACACAACAAAAAAATATTTTTTGAATGTTTCCTACACTAAAATAGTCAATTTCTACTAATTTTGGGGTGATAAAAACGAAAATAACAATGAAAAATTTTTATTAGCTCTGGTTTTTGAGATACACAGTACTTAATCTTAAAGAGTAGTTATACTATACGTGAAAAGTGAAAGTACATAAAACAATATTGTTATATTTCTTTTAGAATATTTTAAGTACAAAATTAATAAAAAAAAACATTATTCTTAGTATTTTGACAAATAAAAAAAGTTTGTACCACCAAATTTCAATTAAGGAAGCAAATCTTTTTGACGCTGTCTGTACTGAGATATTCTCACATCATGTTTTAGAAGATTCCACTGTTGTAGTCTTGACCCTAACAGCTCAGCCTTTTCCTTAGACAAGCGAAGATCTCTTATAAGGTCACTCAACTCTGCTTGACTAATTCTGTGCGGATCACTAGACCTATCGCTTACCTCAAAATCAGGGTCATAGGATGTAGAAGGATGGGTTGCTCCTTCTAAACAGTCTTCATCACCTTCCTCTAAAATTTCATAGTTTTGGGTTGGAGAAGGGACTGGCAAATTGTCTGAGTGTGGTACAGGCCGAAGAGCAGATGGGAGATTAGGGTATTTAACCGTTCCTCTTTTCTTCATAGATAAACCTTGCTTAATGGGAGGAGTTAAGCAGAAATAACAGTCGTCTGTATGATTGGTAGGCTCACGCCAAACCATAGGTACTGCAAAAGCCATTGCCCGGTTTTTATTTTTCAGCCACTCTCGCAATATGACGGAACAAGAATAACAACATATATGAGGAGCCCATGATTTATCTTGGTCCCCAACTTTCACACCAAAATAATGTTCATAGGCTGTCTTAACGATAGGTGTCATTTTACGTTTCTGAGCCTTAAATGTTATTTCACCACATATATAGCAAAAGCTATCGACAGAATTCACACACTTTCGAAGCATTTCAGATCAGCACTTAAATTAATTTAAAAATCAACTTCACACGATAATTTCAATAGCAACCACGTGCGCTTATTGACAAACTCACATAGGTTATCTTTACTACTTAAGAACAGCTGATGAGAGGGGTGTTATGTAAACAAACATGTGTACCAACTGTTGGTGATGGAATATTTCATTTGTTGAAAACTCAATATACATATATATAATATAAAAATCTGTTTAAAATCTGTTTTTCCGTTAACCAGCTGTCGCACCCCTACGAACGACAACCCTCAGAAGTAGAAACTTGTGCGAGCTAAGGATTAACGAGATCTTACCTTTTAACGTGTGATTCCTAACACGGTAACATGATACTATATCTTGAAAACAAGAGCTAATATATAATTTTTATGGTCACTTTCGGTTTTAACACGTGGAAAAACATTAAAATCATCTAATTTCAACCCGAAACAAAAACTTTGTTGTGTTGTGATATTGATAAAGACAACAAATCAGATGTCTACAAGCTAATATGTGGAGCATGCCTAAAAGTTCATATCTATAAATTTTGAAATGGGAATATCAGAACACAAAAAAGGTTTTGATCTGAAGAAATCCAATTCCGCCTATGCAAAAGAAAACAACGATGATTTCAACAATCATCGTGAGAAAAAAACAATGACTTCCAAAGAAAAATAGTCGCCTGTCATTTGCCACTGAGAGAAGAAACAATGGCCAATAAAAAAAGCATGGTTGCTGTAGAGTTAAAACAAAGGCTGCCGAAAAAGACTGGTCACCTGTCATTTGTCATGAAGAGAAAAAACAATGGCCGGCATCTGAAGAAACAAAGATATCGGCATTCCAAAAAGGCACTAAGTCATAGGCTAGGAACTTGTATTTTTCAAAATATTTTCCACATTAACAACATGTCGATGAAAAAAATTCCAATGTTGCCGACTTATTCGGTGTCAGTTGTTTGCAAACTGCTTGTAGAACAGCAGCAATTTATTGATTTCTACTTTCTTGTAAGCGTTATGCCCACATAATTAAGGTTTAATTTCTAATTCAAATTCAAAGTATTCAATTCAATATTTTTCCCTTATATGAAAAAAAGTTTCGATGCGTTGAAAATCCAGTCTTTCTTTGTCAAAAAATCAAACTCGCGGTGACAGTAAGTCGATTCCTCTCGTGAAAAATATCTCGTTTCGAGATAAGAATATCGTGGGGATAATCCATATCTGAAAATGTTTCCATAAAAAATACTTAGAATTTTCATACAATATTCTCATTCCCAAAGATTAATCAGATAATGGAATCGATTGGGGTTGAAGCTAATAAATTAACATTTCGAAACAATCAAATTTTCGCTAATTCAGGACATACCATCAGAAGACGCATTACTTTAATGAATGATTATCTTCATATTTCCTCCCCTAGGTTGTTTGAAATTTTATGCCGAGAGGATTGAATTGAATTTGTTTCCCAATGAGAAAAATAAAGTTAGATTTTCATAAACGTAAGTCCAATAAATAACTAATCATAAAAGTTGACAGGGGAAACAAACGAACAACACTTTCAAATCCTTCCTTTCATTCTTTTGTTGAGCTACATTCAAAAAGAGTGTTTTTATTATTATTCCTCAATAATAGAAAGCATAAACTTGAGAAAATAGGGTTGACCAAAAATAACTTGTTTTGAACAAGATATTTCCGAATTGAAACTTATCAGATATTCGAATAGAAAAGTTGTGATGCATAAACTTTGGGTTCTGGGATTTTTTAAATGATGTTAGTACCTAATTTATTTCTAAATTTGATAGATTTTCTTTTCAATTATTCAAATTGAAAGAGTATATTTTAGGAGAGATTAATTCATGCGAAAGAATACTTTCGAAATAAATACTTTTATATGAACGCTGAATTATACGAAAAACACTATTCACTATTCAGTTTGTATTCCAAACATTCGTTACGGAATCAAATCAGATATCATTCACAGGATTTGTACACAATATAATAGATGAAAGAAGTGAAATTACACTTACATGGAATACTGTCATCATGGAATACTGTCATCCTCATTGGTAGACATTCGATGTTTCGCGTAAGACACTTGCCTTATCAGCTCTTTAGTACCAAATACGGATAACATTATAAAAAAAACGATCAATTCGTTCATAAGATTACGATTTTTTGTCACGGAATGGGTTTAATCCACTCATGTCATCGTGACAGTACGTAAATAGCATTCATTCACTTATATGATTAAATCCCAACCATAGGACTCTTTTTTAAATTGAAAGGAATTTGATCAAATAAGCGAATGAATGTTATTTACGTGCTGTCAACAATGACACGGGGGGATTCAACTCATACAGTGACAAAAAGTTGAAATTTTATGAAGAAACTGAGTATTTTTTCTTTTAATACTATCCGTGTTCCATGTAGGTGAAGTTTTACTTATTTCATTTATTATATTCTGTAGGAATTCACTTCAATGATGTCTGATTCTATTCCATTATGTATGTTTGGAATACAAACGGAATAGAGGAAAATGTTTTTCGAATAATTCAGCATTCATATAAAAGCAATTGTTTTGTTAAAGTTGAACTCTTTGCGTGATCTACATATTATTGTATAAAGGTTATTTCTTGAAACTGACTGTTTCCTTCCTTTCTTTGGACGATTCCCATATTTTTGTTGTTTGTTGTTGTTGTTGTTTGATTACCCTTGGGATGAATAAACGAATACTTTCTAACAAAGCGGTGTACCCTTGGGGTACACCGCCCTCCCGCTCTTTCTCTCTCTCTCTCTCTCTCTCTGACAAATGTATCATTAGAACATCCGAAAGTTTCTCGTTACACCTTTCCATCAGAATTTCCTGCTATCTTGCGGAGTGTTGAAGACATAACTGGTATTTATTATTAGCATGAGTTACTTTATTATCCACGAAACCATTCTGTTCTCTTTATTGCTTTTATTTTCTTCCAATGGTATCTTCAATAAGGTATTATATTCATACTTCCATTTCAATGCATTCGACTAACCCTGTTATCCATTGAACGTAAAAGTCACAAGAATTAATAATAATTTCACCACAGGAATTGCTCTTAACAATTGCAAACTTCTACAGTGCATTTCTTTAATGCCCCCCCCTCTTTTGGGATAATGAAATTGACAGATGAAACTTTCAAGATAGCGACCGGGCGCCATCTGGGAAAAAAAATAAGTGGAAAGGGGGGTCTTGCGACACATCTTTTTGAAGCTTCTGACAAATGCTTCACAACTCTAGAATATAATGTCAATATTTTCAACTACTACAAAATGGCGGAACTTTTAATAATTGCCTGAATACATTGACATTTACCTAGATAATATGAGGTAATAAACTCGAGGTCAGATATTTCAGACCGAGCATTTTCGAACACAGTAACGTCAATATCTCTACAAATATTTATTATTCTCTGCCGCATATACAATATTGAAGCAGGTTCAGTTTCGTATACCTTTTGCTTCAAAAGGCTCCATAAAAAGTCCAAAGGTGTCGAATCTGGCGAGCGGGCTGGCCATTCTGTAGGACCTCGACGGCCAATCCAACAACCGGGAAAAGTAGCATCCAAATAGTTTTTTACTTATCTGGAGTAATGTGGCTTGTTGTAATACAATATATGTTGGAATACAATTAATTGGGATTCGCTTCGATGATTTCAGTGATGAGAGGGTCAATAGTAGTTTCCAGCATATTCAAATACAGTTCTCCTGTTGAATTTTGATCAATAAATAGAGGTCCTACAATATGGCTTCCCAATATTCCTGCCAAAACGTTAATTTTTTCTGGAAAGCGTGAGGGTTGGTGTCACTCCAATTTTTTATAAACAAAAAATAACTTAACAAACTTTATCGGGTTGTTGGAATTGCCATATGCCATTGAGGTTTTTTGCCACTCTCGCGAAGAGTGGAGACGATAGCTTACTTGCAACTTTTGTTGAATCATGGTTTATTGTTTGAAGGTTTTTCATTGAAAAAGGAATTCAAGCACCCATGCCAGACAAAATAATTTCAATTAATTATTGAATCATCAAAGTTTGAAAAAAACTTTGCGCGGTTTTTGTTGTTCTTCAACACTTAAGTACTTGAAATTTATTCATTATTATCATTCATTAATTGGCCGCGGTGGTAGTGCGTCCGAGTCGCGATCGGAAGGTCGTGTGTTCGATTCCCGCCTCGACCAGATATTTTTCTCGAGAGAATTTATCTGGTTGAAGCTGGAATGATTCTGCAACCGTGTTAGGAATCACACGTTAAAAGGTAAGACCTCGTTAGTCCTTAGCTCGCACAAGATTCTCAAATTCTGAGAGTTGTCGTTCGTATGGGGGCGGCAGCTGATTATCGAAAAAACTGATTATCGAAAAAACAGATTAAAGTTACGACATTAATGCTGTATATACTGTTAAAGCCTAACACCGTTCGGGCAAGAAGAACTAACCACTTTTTACCTTTTTTATCTTTCAGTTGGGGATAGTAGAATTAGAAAGTCTCGAAACGTTTCAATGGATCCAGCATTGGAGTCTTCAGCTATTCTATACGAGTTTTGGTATAAATTTCTACCTGTACTGCATCAGCGGCCAAAATTTTAGGAGAGCGATCGTGGATATTTTTTGTGATAGCAGGAATAGTGGACTGGAAACACTAATACTATCAGGTAGGTGTCAACCCACCACAGAAACCAAGACATGTATGCTAGTAAAGTTTGATGATTTCAAAATTATTGAACACCTCTGAACAATTATTTTATGAAAACATAATGTATTTATTAATAGCAATCTTGCACATGACCAGACAAAACAGGTATTCAAGGAGGAGAATGCTGTTTCGATGGCTAGCTTGGCTCCAGGAAACAGCCAGAGTCGATAGCTTTTGGTAGCCTTCACGTATAAATGACACGATTTAATAAAAAACACATTTTGAACACACATTTTACATTTCCAAACTACGAGGGCGGTTCCAGAAGTACCCCGCCCAACAAAGAAAACAAAAAAATGTATTTATTTTTCAACATAATCTCCTTGCAAATTTATTCACTTTTTCCAGCGACGTTCAATAAATTCGATGCCGTTTTTATAATAAGAATTGTCTTACACCCCAAAATAGCCATTAACTGCCGACATTACTTGTTCATCGTTGAAAAATCTTTGACCACTGGCCATTTTTTCAAGTTTGAGACTAGAAAATAATCCGAGGGGACTAAATCTGTCGAATAGCGTGCATAAGATAGCAATTCCAACTTTAATTCGTTAATTTTGGTCAATGCGATGATGGATTTGTGAATTGGTGCGTTGTCTTGATGAAACAATACTTTTCTCTTAACCAAGTACGGCTGTTTTTGCTTGATTTCTACACTCAAACGTCGCAATAAGTTCACATAATACTCGTCGTTGATAGTTTTGCCTTTTTTAAGATAGTCAATGAAAATTATTCCACGTGCATCCCAAAAAACCGATGCCATGATCTTGCCTGCAGATGAAACGGTATTCGCCTTCTTTGGAGCCGGTTCTCTTTTTTGGGTCCACTGTTTTAAATGTTCTTTTGTCTCGGAATTATTCTGCGTTGTTGTGAAACTCTACTGAACACTCAATTGAAACATATTCACGACACTGCATTAGCTCGAGTGTGAGCAAACGCTGCACCCATCTTGCACACAGCTTTCTCATGTCCAAATTTTCAGATAATATACGATATAGGTACCGCACTTTTTGAAATGCCTACTAAGTCTGCTAGCTCGCGCACTTTCAGTCCACGATCAGTCGACGATCACTCAGAGTAGAATCCAGTTCAGCTTGTATGTTGGTTCGGCTGAAGCCTTTCAAATAAAAGTATCGTCCCACATAACGATAACCAATTTTCACCATCTGTACAAATTCACACAAAAAGTTCGCTATTGATGGCTGCCATACAAATACTGAACAACGCAGCGTCTTCAAACTTGAAACATATGCTTAATAGATTTTGTATTTTCTAATACAGTGATATTTTTCAAACAACTACCGCCATCTCTAGATCAGGCCGGGTACTTCTGGAGCCACTCTCGTACATCCCCCGCAGATGTTCATAAATGTATATAGTTTCAACTTTGACACGATATGAGTAGAAGAACTTCCAACACCAGGCAGCGCTATTTACAAAGCTGAAGCGTTGAACTGTTGGCGATCGATGTTGAAGCTTAGCTTTGGAACTGACCGCCTTGTGGAGCCTCGTTTACCTTTGATATTCGAAGATTGAGTCTTTTATTGATCTCACAGATGGCGTCTTCGTCGGGGTAGATGTAATAATGCAAAAAAAAATTTCGAATTGCTTATAAACAATGTATTTGTTTATAATAAATTTATTAACAATAGCTGTAAAAAGTTTTTAAAAAAATTATTAATTAGTTTTTAGCCATGAGACAATGAAACAATGAAAAATTAAAAAAAAAAGTGTAATGTATTTTTTATGAAATTATAATTTTCAATTGTCAATAAAAAAATAGAAAATAACAATTTTTTTATTTTGGCAACGGTAATTTATTTTTTTGCTTATTAAGGATAACTTCACCAAAGGAAAAAAATGTCAGGGTTTCAGTTTAATAATTATAGGGATTTTTATATTAACTTTCAATTCAGAAAAAGTTATTAATCAACAAATTTATAATTAACGTTAAAATTGGGATAAAAATTTTTTGACTGCGGATTATTGTTTATTGATGTATCCCAGCATTACATGAATTTTTTCATTCCTTAATATTTACATTTAATATGTTTAAAATTTTTATTTGTTTTCATGTCAGAGTGACAAAAGGCGCGCGAAAGCCAGACTACCCGCTTTTGGCTCTATTTTCAGAGCTCTGTAAAAATTATAAATAATCGAGATACAGTTTCAGGAATCGTGACTTTTTTTACGCAAACTCATTGATCTTTTCAAATCTTTTTTCAAATTTCCAAAATTTTGAAAATTTTCCGAGATATTAAGAAAAAACTAAAGCCCCATTTTTTTACCTAATTGTTTATAACTTTTGTAATTTTTATCGGCGCGTTTTCGGACCTCTCCTTAAACTTTCTAGGCAAAAATACGAATCGAATGACACTTTGGTCGTAATTTTTGGACAGGGCTGAAAAATGTCACCAAAAAGAGCTAAATCGAGTACAAGTGAACCAGACTATAGGCACCTATAGGTAACAACTTAAATTTTATGTTCAATGTTTTTGAAAAACCATTAATAATATTCAAAAGAAGAATCTACACCTACTCAAATAAACACTTCACCTATTTTAAGTATTTTTAAGGTGCAATTAATATTTTTTCTTGAATACGGGGTTGTTATGTTTCTTTTTCCCTCAAATCATAATCCTTGTAAGGAAGTTTTGGTTTCGGCCGAAACTGAGACCGTTGCCGAAATTCGGTTTCGGTCGTAAAAATCAGTTTCGGTCGGACACTACCTACTATGTATTGATGTTCAAAAATGAATATTAAAAAAATTGTTGACTCATTTCATTCTCCACAAATATGTTTGTGATACCTTTTTAATATGTTATGAAGTACACTTTCATGTGTATGTTCGAAAATGTTCATGTTGAATTTCACTAGTTCGGACTTCCATTGTCTACTATATAAAATGATTTGAAATCCCTGAAACAAGTAAAAAAAAATAATTAAAAAAGAATAGTTGAAAATAACAATTATATTAAGCAACAATAAACCTGAAATGAAATGATAGTGAAGTAACCTACAAGTAAAAATATAATAATTGAATAAATAATTGAATAAACAGATCCGGTAACACTATCCGTAGCAGCCTCACGAAAACCAGGCCCCCAAACGCGGACTGCGATTCCAAGAATTGCATTTACCGGATACCCTGTGAGTGCGGAAAATCCTATATTGGTGAAACTAAGAGGCCATTGAATGTTCGCATTGCCGAGCACAAGAAGCACACACAGCGAGGAGAAACCAGCAAATCAGGAATAGCAGACCATGTTTGGACCCATCAACACAACATCGAGTGGTCCCAAGCTGAGATCTTGCACAGAGAGGAACATTGGTTCAGGAGAAAATTTAAGGAAGCCGCATACATGTTGTTCAACAACGTATTCAGCCAGGCCAGCGTAGATATACGAAACATATGGAAACCCATCATCAAACGGAAAATGACCAACTCCCGCCAAATCGGTCATCTCTCACGGAATCAGTGAAGCTGAAAATAGAAAGTAGAGAAAGTGAAAGTATTTCAACGACCTATAAAATAGTCATCTCTCGGAGGAATCAGTCCAGTCATCACCCGAAGACGATTGTAGATACCAACAATCGAAACGTCGTGAACTAACGTGACTTGGAATCTCTACACTTTTTTATTTTTTATTATTTTCTTTTTGCATTCCTTTAATTTTTATTTATTCAATTATTATATTTTTACTTGTAGGTTACTTCACTATCATTTCATTTCAGGTTTATTGTTGCTTAATATAATTGTTATTTTCAACTATTCTTTTTTAATTATTCTTTTTTACTTGTTTCAGGGATTTCAAATCATTTTATATAGTAGACAATGGAAGTCCGAACTAGTGAAATTCATCACGAAACATTGTCAATCACCTTCAAACAAATGTTCATGTTGCCATACAATTAGCGGCAAATGAAATCTATATTGACTGGGCCAGGACGATAAAACTAAGAGAAAGACGATAACCATTATAATCGGAAAAGCTTTCGGAGTTGATAATTACTTCATAAGGAATTAATTCTTCTCAAATCGCTTTCGCCATAAATTGAGAACAGTTCACGCGTTCGAAATTTCATATCAAAATTTTAATTAAAACCCGATATAGCGATATTTGCACTTTGCCGTATCCAGAAAAGCTTTATAGGCGTTACAAGTTCACTATCGGGAAATCCGTCCAAAGTTTACATGTAGAATTTCGATATTTGCAGTTTGCTATGCTTCGCTTGGTGGGCAAATAAATTTACATTAGCGAAGTGAAATCAGAATTCGAATAAAGAGAAATATACCTACAGAGGGATCAATCGAAAATGTACCGTAAAGCAGAACTGCCGGGGAAGGACTTCTGCCATAAATCCGTCACCAGGGCCAAGCCGTGCCGGGGTGCAAGGGGTGCGTGGCACCCGGACGGCGCTCGCTTGGGGCGGCAAAATTTACCCAAAAATATAAAAATATTAATATAAAAAAAAAAATTAAATCAAAACGCCACGCAAGCAAAGTGCAAAAAAATAACATAACTGACCAAATAGTTGCTATTAAGAAGATAGCACCTTTCCCTGTGATGTATAATATACATTAGTATGATAAAAACATTAGTACCAAAATTGTGTGTAGCTGGTCTGACCGATGCTATTATACCGATGCTACATGCAACGGCGGCGTCGTATAGAGAATTCCCCAATGTTTTCGGGGATTTCCGAAACTATGAGGGAATTAATATTTCGGGCCGAAATCTATACGTCTACACATGTTTCGTGTTTTCTTTCATGCGAGTAAGTTTTAGCGAAAGATAGTTGCGAATTTAATGACAAGTTGCCTATTAGTGTGATTTTTTAAAATTTATTTCAGTTTTATTTCCGTTATACATTGTATTATTACTGTTATCACTGTATTGTGAATGGTAAGTTTATTCCAAATAGCTTTTTATGACCTACATAGATTATATAAAGTTAAAGTAGTATTTTGCACTTTTTATCTCATGATTCAATTTTTTTAGCATAAAAAAATTTCCGGTCTTTATTTTTGTTCAAATTATAAACTATTATTTACTGATTTAGATTTAGATGGCAGATGATATTAATGGAAGAAAGACACTTTCTGGTTCACAATATCGAAAAAGAAGGATAGAAAAAGAGGAAGACCACAAGCGATTAGCTGGCTCACTAAAAAAGTTTTTTGTATCCATGACCGTCACGACAAGTACGCAACCTCAACCTTCAACAAGCCAAGCCCTAGATGTTCAACCTTTTGAATTAAGTGAAAACGATTCAGAAGAACAGGATCAAAACAAATCGGCCGCCGAAAACATTACACTGGGCCAGGATACAACGAATACTCCCTCATCAAATAATACGCAAACCGAAACCGCAGATATTGATGTAAGTGGAGAGCAATTTAAAGATCCAGCATATTGGCCAGAAGTATTGACAGATACTGTTCGACTAGTAATTTTAGACATAGGTCCAGTACAATTAAAAAATATTATTTATCCTGTGAATAATTTAAACAGATCTTTTAGCTCTACTTACTTCGTAAAAAAGTTAATCAACAATGAAAAAGTACCTAGAAACTGGCTTATTTACTCAAAATCTAAAGATTCAGTATACTGCTTTTCCTGAAAATTATTTGAAGTTTCTTCTAATACTACATGGATCAATAAGTCCCGAGACTAACCCAGAGATGGCGCTCTTAGTAAACCAGTAACCACGTCTTTCTAGAGTACTAACCTTTGCTTGAAACGTGTCGAAATTTTAAGTCGATCGGACCAGAAACAGCTGAGTTATCGAGGTTAGAGTAAAGTCGTTTTGTAGTTTGTTTAAAAAATGGAAAAAACCGAGTTTCGTGTTCTGATAAAACATTATTTTTTGATGGGTAAAAACACCGTGCAAGCGAAAGAATGGATTGAAAAATGTTACCCGGACTCTTGTCCATCAAAAGCAACGATTTGTCGGTGGTTTGCCGAGTTTAAACGTGGTCGTACCGACACAAATGACGCAGAACGCTCGGGTAGACCTGTGGAAGCTGTTACACCGGAAAATGTGAGTGAAGTGACAAAAATTGTAATGAAAGATCGTAAAGTGAAGCTCCGTGAGATTGCTGAGATGACACAGATATCATATGGAAGTGTATTTACTATCCTTCATGAAAAATTGAGCATGAAAAAGGTTTTTTCTAAGTGGGTGCCGCGATTGCTTTCGATGGAACAAAAACAGCAACTAGTCGATGATTCAGAAAGCTGTTTATCGCTATTTACTCGCAACAAAAAAGATTTCTTGCGTCGTTACGTGACCATGGACGAAACATGGATACATCACTACACTCCAGAGTCAAAGCGGCAGTCATCTGAGTGGCGCACAGCTGGCGAAAGCCGTCCGAAACGTCCGAAAACGCAGCAGTCAGCTGGCAAAGTGATGGCGTCAGTTTTTTGGGATGCGCATGGCGTGATTTTCATTGACTACCTCGAAAAAGGTAAATCGATCAACAGTGATTTTTATATTGACTTACTGGTACGTTTGAAGGAGGAAATCGCAAAAAAACGACCGCACATGCAGAGAAAAAAAATCCTTTTTCACCAAGACAATGCACCTTGCCACAGGTCGATGAAAACAATGGCAAAATTAAACGAATTGGGCTTTGATCTGCTTCCCCACCCCCCATACTCACCAGATTTAGCCCCCAGTGACTACTGGCTCTTTGCTGATCTTAAAAAAATGCTCCAGGGAAAAAGATTTGGATCAAATGAGGAGGTCATCGCTGAAACTGAAACTTATTTTGAAGCGAAAGATACATTTTTTTATAAACATGGTATTGAAAAATTGGAAAAGCGTTGGAACCATTGTATCACCCTAAAAGGAGATTATGTTGATGAATAAAAAAAATTTTGTAAAAAAAATGTTGTTTTCATTGTTAGTCTCGGGACTTATTGATCCATGTGTTAGTTTTAGCGATAATAATGATTTTAGAGACTGGCAACACTTGTCTCGGGCTTTAGAGAGACACGAAACTAGTAAGAGGCATTTCGAAAGTGTTAAGAAATGGGTTGAATTAAAAATATCAATTGAAAAAGGTTCAACTGTCGATTAAATGAATCAGAATTTATTTCAAAAAGAAAAGGTGGACATCTGTTTTAGAAAGAATTATTTTTGTGATTCAATTTTTGGCTGGCCAAAAATAACAGTCAAAAACTATACGAAAAAGGTAATGGCAATTTTATGAAATTAATTGAGACAATTGCAAAATTTGATAGTGTAATGACTGACCATAACGGCAGGATTTAAAAAGATGGCAAAAATGCCACATTATTTGGGCGATAAAATCCAAAATGAAATAATCACCTTAGTAGGAGAAAAAGTTAAAAAAATATAATTGAATCCTTAAAAATGTGCAAATATTTTTCAATTATCCTTGATTGAACACCTTACATTATTCATCAAGAACAAATCACAATTGTTGTTAGATTAGTTTTTGTTGATGATTTTTCTAAAACTGTAGAGGTTCGAGAACATTTTTTAGCATTCTGCAAAATTAATCAAGGTTTAACTGATTTCATTTGCCTATAGTTTAGAAAGACTAAAAAACACGCTTTTATAGCATAAGAAACTAAAAATGAAAAATAATTATAGTTTAAAAAACTAAAAAAAAACACGCTTTAAAAGAACATCGAACTAATGAAAAGAGAAATGAAAATTTCAATGTTTTTTACCACTTTTATTTGTAACTAACGTTACTGCAGTTTTGTTCTATATGGACATTCTCAAACTTATACAATAAACTAACAATGATTCATTACATTCGCCAATATACACCATTCAGGTACTCGACTGAGTGCCTGAATTTACAGTTCGCAATGCGGATGTGCCAATTTAAAAACCGGAGAGTAAATTGAATCGATTTGGTCATTTAACAGGTTGCACCCGCAATGTGTATGCTTGTGAATTTCCAAGGACAAGGACCTTTCATGTTCAGCATACCGTTTTTGGAAATTTCGTCCGCACTGTCCCACATAAACACTATTACACTCCGGGCACTTAAGCTAATAAAATCCATATTTTTCCAACTTGTCGACCTTATCTTTGGCATTGAAAAGGAAATGAGGTAACCTGGCATGTGGTCTGAATGCTACTTCCACATTGTTTTTTCTGAAGAAACCTGCGATTATTTCTGTTGTTTTTCCAAAATATGTTAGCGTTACCCATTTCTTGATTTCTGGTTGTTTGACCTGAGAATATATTAATCTGTAAGTGAATTTCCGGCTTTGTTTCCTGACTAACTTCTGAATAGTATCTGCGTTGAAACCATTATTATGACCTATCTGTGTAATTTTATCAACTTCCCTAGCTATATTGTCTGCAGACAAAGGCAGTGAGAATGCTCTGTGCAACATTGAATTGTTCGTTATTGTTGCAAGCTTATTTGAAGAAAAAAATATTTTTAACTTTTTAGTTCGATGTTCTTGAAAAGCGTGTTTATTAGTTTTTTAAACTATATTATTCTTTTCGATTCTTACTATATTATTCTTTTCGAACTATATTATTCTTTTCGATTCTTACACTGGATATGAACAGAGCGGGAATCGCTTGAATAATTTCCGTTACTTTCTTTTTACACCCTTCTTCGTTGGTGACTGATTCATTGTGTTGCTGCTGGACATTATACATTATTATATTTTTTTTCGTCGCTGCCATCATTTATTTCGTTCAAAATAGCATCCATATCTAAATTTTCTTTCAGCTTCTTCAAAGCTTCCTGAAGTGCATTGACCACTGAATTGAGATCTCTTATTGCTTTAATTAGCTCCTCACAATCCTTTTCCTTGGGAGGTGCAGGATTGTAATTAAACACTCCTCACGCTTGGGAGTTTTGGATAACTAAGTTCACAATGATGTTTATTATATACGAGATAAACGTGATCTCGAAAAAAACGGATTCAAAAGGCGATGTTTTTCTACTCAAAAACGCGAATCTCACAGAGCTCGTAAAAATAAGCGTTTACTTGAGAGTTATCTACTAGTGACTATCCTACCTCTATGTAGATGTTGATGTATCGATTTTAAATAAAAGTACTATCGTATCAAATCAGTTGTAATCTGAATGAAGGAGCCTGTTGATTCCAAAGAAAAGTATCGAAAAATGGAACGCCCATTTACTATTGTTACGTTTTTTCCCGTGGGTTGAGCAATAATTGACTACACTGAACAATAATCAAACTCAACTTCATTTCACTTTAAAATACAACAAACACTTAAACTATTATTCGAATGTCTATCGCCTTACTAGATCACTTCGCGTACCGCACTGTAACTTCCTCTGACTGTGTCGATATGCTCGTGGCTAACGTTTATATATCGTAATCGAATGCGGTAAAAAATTCGCCTGAATTCCATCGAAGTCGGTAGCATTATTCTCGCTACATCTAAAGCGGCAGCGAACATCGTACATTCACGCGCTGTTAGCTACGTCACAATTGGTTTATGGCTACCAGTGGCGGCCGGCGTTATATTCTTCAGGGCATGATTTATAACACTATTTATTGTGCTGAAAAATAATTAAAATACATGCGATTTTTTTTGATTCGACTATTAAATTTCTGTATATTACGACCAAAGACATATTCTCGTTTGATCTGAACATATTTTAATTTCAGATAGCAGAACCACATCGACCCGATCATCATCCAAGCATAGACGAAAAACTTCAACTCTGAAGGCGGTGCCAAAAAGAATACACAATGTTCCCAAGAAGAAGTCAATCTGTAAAATATTGAAAATCAAAACATATGAGTCAGGACTTTAGACATTACTAAAATGCAATGAAAACAAGATTTGGAATTCAATTATTGAATAATATGTCATTACATGTGAAGGGAATAACACACCAAGGGTTTTTGAAAAGGTTGTGTAATTGAAATGTCAACTTTTGGTCTTTTGTTAGAATTTTTTCTTCGCGTATCGGCAGCATAAGTGGCTAGCATCTTCAGAGGTGTGTTATTGTTTTCAAGGTTGGAGGTATACTGGTTTACCTCGTGACGCCGTAATAATATGTCAATTTGAAACTATTGAAAATAATCAGAAAAACATCAAAAATATTTCTATCGTTTTCATGCGAAATAGAGTTGTAACCACGAAAGAATCACGAGTTTTGCAGCGAGGAAGATCCTCGACGAGATCCCGCTGGCGATCAGGTAGAGGACAGCCCACTGCCAGAGAAGACGAAAATGAAATTGTTCAACCCATCCCCCAAGGCCTACCCGAACCCGAACCTGAACCAACGAACCACCAGCAACTGTATCCGGAACACTCTCAGCAACTCCACTAAGGACAACTCCAGCCTGTAGCGTAGCTTCCCTACCGCTCGTAATTTACCTAAAGGTGCGTATTCACCAAAAAAGCGAGCACGAGCGAACAAGAGTGAACGAGCATTCTGCATCAATAATCTTCTGGTGAATACGGGCTAGCGAGCGGGCGAACGTATGCTTGTTCGCGTTCAGAAAAGATCGAGAAGAAGGTGGTACTTCGAACTAGAAGATATTCGCTCTGGGGTGGACGAACATCAATATGTCGAGCAAACACGAGCGAACACGAGCAAACATACACGAATGCTCGCTCGTGCTCGCTTTTTTGGTGAATACGCACCTTAACATGAATATGTTTTTGTTTGTCATCATTCATACCGCCTGTACCATGTTTGTTTACATCTTTTGGTTAACCTATTTTTTCATGTCATATTTCATTCCCATTTAAATGCTGGGATCGGCATCGACATAATTATCAATATTATTGCTTGATCTATTCGCGGTTAGATGGCGCTGTAAGTAACTTCTTTGATATAATTCAAACACATTTTATGTATTTCGTAATTTGAAAAAAGTATCATGATGAAAAGTTAGCACTGTACAATCCATGTGAAACTGGATTCTTCGTGGTGGTTTTCGCATATTGTAACTGCAAACAAGTGTTTCTGGAACCTTAGCGGTATTGGAAAAAGGAATTAATTTGAACTTTTCTGCCTGGTCTAGGTATGTAATATGTCAAGAAGTAAGAAACATTATTTATGTTCCTGTTTTTATTTTCTAGAAACTTACTCGTATTTTCAACAAATTTCTGTCATACGATCCAACCGACTGGGAATAAAATCTCTTTACCAGAAGTATTTTGCTTGGCGTATGAACTTATTTTTTCCACACCTCCTCAAGCCACATAAGAAACAAGAACCGCAATGCACAAGGATACTCCCAGAAATAATCTAACAAAAACCACTAACCTAGATTAAGATAAACATAACAGATTTTTTTGTAATTCACACAGCCCCTGAAGAGGCCAAAGCCTAGCAGGATTTCACAGAGAGAACTAACACTAATCTATCAACATTAATACTTGAGTGTGTAACATCTAAGGCTTCGCGACTTGCAGTCTAGGGCTCGCCCTTATTGAATATTCATTAAACACTTGTTCTTCTCTGGAAGACAACTTATTTATTGAATTTCTATAAAGTAAGGTAAAAGTAAATTGTTTATTTGAAGGTGGTTAACAATGTTTCGTGGTGCATTTCATTAGATCGGACTTCCATTGTCTAATATGATATAAATTGATTTTAAATCCCTGAAAGAATCTACAAAAATTAAAAAGATTAAAAAAATTACTAAAAATTATTAACAAGCAATGTAAAATTAAAAGATTCCAAGCCAAGTTACTTCACGACGTTTCGATTATTAGCATCCACAATAGTCTTCGGGTGATGACTGGACTTATTGCCTGCACGTCGTGTTGATTTCAGACAGGTTGGAGCCTGGCTCCCTTACCCTTTGAACTGATGTTTGCCAGAAGGACAAACGGGTCATAACTGATGGTGGGTGTTGATGGTATGGCGGCATGAGTGTTGTCAGACACTCCTTTATATAGGAGACTATATAAAGTTATATCTATTATTGAGCAATTGTGATTGGTCTCAAATTACTTCCGCAGACAATCCTAACCTGTGTGTAGATCAGTTTTATAAAATTCTATATGACATTCTTGATCAATGCGTACATGTCAAGAAAAAACTCGATAACAACAAATATCCGGTCTGGTATACAAGAGATTTGATTGAGAAAATAAAATTAAAAAGCAAATATTTCAAAAAATCGAAAAAAAATTCTTCTTATTTACTTAGATACCAAGAGTTGAGAAAAGATGTTAAATTGACTATAAAAGAAAATTACTCTAACTAGCTATCAAATATTGAAGAAGACATCAATAATAATCCGAATAATTTCTGGAACCACATAAAAAATAAGCGACAAAACTCTAATATTGCCTACAGATTTTCTTATGAAAATCAGTATTTTGATAATGAAGTCGATATCGCTAATGCGTTTGCTGATTACTTCAAGTCTGTTTACACTGATAGTGCCCCACTACCAACTGATCTGCATTACCAGAGTTATGACTTAGATCATTTGAACATTTCAAATATTACTCAGTCTGAAATAGCCGAAGCCATTAAAACATTGAAGCCTAGGTCTGCTATAGGTGTTGATGGTATTCCTGCTTATTTCTTTAAAGCCTATACTGACAGTCTTTTAATAACACTACAGAAAATATTCAACGCCTCAATAAGAAACAAGATATTCCTAGACAAGTTTAAAATTGGTCGCATAACACCCATACATAAATCAGGAAACACTAGTTTAGTTTGTAACTATAGGCCCATTACAGTTCTGCCATCGCCATCAAAAATCTTTGAAAAAGTTTTATATAATCGGATATATCATCATGTGTCTCCAGTCATAATTAACGAACAACATGATTTTGTACCAAAAAAATCAACTATAACAAATTTAATCCTCATTAGTGATTATATTGGTAATAATATTGAATTTCAAGTTGACACGGTATATACCGACTTAGCAAAAGCCTTTGATAAGGTCAACCACAATATCTTGATAAAGAAATTGCATGCATATTCTTCTTCAGAAAACTTATCATCTTTACTCAAGTCGTATCTTTCGAATCGCGAGAATTTTGTGAAATTCAACGATAGAAAATCAAATACCTTCGTAACATCTTCGGGTGTACCACAGGGCTCAATACTAGGTCCTTTGCTCTTTGTTATGTTTGTCAACGATATATCTTATTATATTAGGTATACAAAATTTGTGTTATACGCTGATGACTTGAAAATTTACAGATCCATCAAATCATTTGAAGATACTGATTTCATACAAAATGACATTATCTCCATATCTGCTTTCTGTAAGGATAATGACCTGGCTTTGAATGTATCCAAATGTAGAATAATAACTTTTACCAGGAAAAGAAACCCTTTCAAGAGACTCTATAACATTGATAATATTCCTATCGAGAGAGTCAATGAAATCAAGGATCTAGGTGTAGTGTTTACTTCAAACTTCAACTTCAATGAACATATTGAAAGACTGCAAGCGGAATGTTTCAGACGGCTTGGATTCATCCTCAGGACTTGTCATGAATTTACCTTTAAGACTTATAAAGTACTTTTTAATTCTTACATTCGTTCAAAACTCGAATATGCGTGTGTAATATGGTCACCCCAAACGCTGACGCATTCTGATATGCTGGAAAAGGTACAAAAACGATATCTCAGGTCAATGTATCTAAAAAAATATGGAATATAACCTTTTATGATATCCTATGTAAAACAAATGGAAGATTTTAATTCAAGCACCCTTAAAAAACGTCGAGAAAATTTTCAAATATTATTCATATTCAATTTATTACGAAACAACATTTTTCTTCCCGATGTACTCGCTTCCATCAATTTCAGTATACCAGATATCCGCCTGAGGCGAAGAGATTGCATATTTCATACCTTCAACGTAAATTCTCCAGTTGATTGCTCCTTGATAACTACAAACAAATTAGTTGAAAACACTGATATCGATATTTTAAACATTACCCCAACCAATCTCAGATCTCTGTTATTCTCTATTCAATAAGAATGAATTAATGTTACATGTTTCTTTTATTTTTACAGATATGACATATATATTATGAATTTACACACTAGCCCGTTTCTATTTCCTATATTTTTTAACACCTATTTGCAATGATTTCATATATTTCATTATAGGGATTTTACATTTATAATAATTTTATTGTCAATTGTATCTTTTTATCTATATATGTGTTAGGTTTAGTGTAGTTTAGGTACTGTGTATATGTAATTGGACTCTGTCTGTATATATTCAGGATAAATGAATAAATAAATTTTATAGTACCGCCCTTCACGGTGTACCCCTGCCTGGCTGGGGTGAGTTGAATGAAAAAGTTTTTCTTTCAACGGAAGATATAGGGGCCTCATTCGACAGAGTGTCGGGGCCTTCTATATCGGGAGGGGTCGTCTACAGTATAATCCATAGCTTCCCTGACTAAACTGGACTTATTCCTCCGAGATCCAACTATTTATAGTTCTTTCACCTATCCCCTCTTCCCTCTCCACGCTTCATCGGTTTTAGCGGGAGCTGACCGTTTGGCGGGAGTTGGTCGTGTTCCACACGCTTGATTATAGATTTTCATATGTTACGTATCTCTACACTAGCTTGGGTAAATGCATTGTTGGACATATATGCGGCTTCTTTGAATTTTCTCCTAAACCAGTGTTCCTCCTTGTGGTCTCAAGCTGAAATCATACATAAGGAGAAACACTAGTTTAGGAGAAAATTCAAAGAAGCCGCATATATGTTGTCCAACAACGCATTTAGCCAAGCTGGCGTAGAGATACGTAACATATGGAAACCTCTAATCAAGCGGAAAACGACCAACTCCCGCCAAACGGTCATCTCCCGCTAAAACCAATGAAGCGGAGAGCGGAAAGAGGGGATAGGTGAAAGCACTCGAATGACCTATAAATAGTCAGATCTCGGAGAAATAAGTCCAGTCATCACCCGAACACAGTTGTGGACCGAAACGTCGTGAAGTAACTTGGCTTAGAATCTTTTAATTATTAATTTTCCATTTCTTGTTAATAATTTTAAATTTTCATTTCTTGTTAACAGGTAGTTCAATTCTTAATTGTTGCTTGTATTTTATTTCATTGTAATTTCAGTTTTTTTTTGCTCGACATAATTGTTATTTTTCAGCTATTTTTTTCAATTTTTATAGTTTCTTTCAGGGATTTCAAATCAATTTATATCATATTAGACAATGGAAGTCCGAACTAATGGAAAGTAGATTGTTTTTTGGAACTATCACTTTCCGCAATCGATTTCATTCTCTGTATATGAAAGGGAATAATGAATTCCCAATACAAATTAGTATATAAAATAAGAAGCAGTTCTGATACGCACTTTTTGGTATGTCCTTGAGCTTACTCATCGATTCGGTTTCTATCTCCTCAATCATCGCAAAACGTGGTCCTTTCATGGGGCTCTTTAATCTTGGTAACAGGAAAAAGTCGCAGGGGACAAATCTGGTGAATACTGTGCTTTATGCATGATTAAGGTGTTGTATTTTGCCAAAAAATCACGAACAAGCCATGACGAGTGAGCAGGTGCATTATCTTGAACCAAAAGTCATGAATTGTTTTTCCACAATACCATTTTTCCACATTACTTCTCGCAAGGGCAGCATAACTTCAAGATAATAATCCTTATTGACCGTACGACTATTTGGCAAGAACTCTTGATGCACTAAGCCACGGTAATCGTGTGCAAGACCTTAACATTCGATCGAACTTGGCGTTCTTTTTTCGGTCTTGGTCTCTTAGGCTCTTCCATTGGGACGATTGGACTTTGGTATCGATGTCACAACCATATACCCAGTTATGAACACGCATAACACTTCTCTCACTTACAAACTAAACATGTTAATCAGCTGAAACTGTGAACATATGTTCGAAGCGAGTGGGTCAACATAAGAAAATAAAAAATCGCTAATCGAATCGACGTAGCCGCGAAATTTGAACATTCACCTTATTTTTGGAATAGCATATACAAACAATTCGTTGCACCACAATGATCGTTCTCTCTGAGGCGATTTGACTATTTATTGTCAAAAAAGTTTGATTTTTTTTACGGAAATGTAAATTAAATGATGAGAAAATAATATAACTCTACTTACCTGTGTTTTTGAAATATACTTACATAATTTGTTTACTAATTACAATTGTAATCCAGCTAAAATTACAATAAGTTCCTTACCACATTGTAAAATTTAACCTGAATCCATCACTATATTGGAAGTAGTAAAGAAGAAAGTAATGAAAGTCATGAAATTATACAAAAACAACAACAAATAAATTGGCGCTCCGGGGCGACTTGATTAATTCCAGTGGCGCATTTGCTTTTTCAGCTGCAGGAAAACCCGGAAAAATCTGCAGCACCGCATCATCTGAAGATCTGGATCTGCCAAAGTCCTCCCTTTCATAGAATAAAATGTAGGGTATCTCCAGAGGCTAAAATAAACTCAAGATTTCGCTAGAATATTTAGCATGACTATCGTCAAACTTAAACCAGTCCGTTTTGTCTTTGACCAATGCATAATAATGACCAGTCTCGACGCCAGAACCACAGTGGATAATGACTGCATGAAGATTATAATAGTGGTCTGCTAGATTGAAGTGTTTATCTATTTTGAACTTTTGTAAGAGTTTGGTTCTTTCGTTAGAAGTTAAGTCATGTTTGAAGATCATCAGTGTTATTATTAGATTGACTGGTGCCTCAGCTATACTCGTTGTATTATAATAGTTATGTTGGCGCATGTTTGGTAATACAGTTGATCATCACCTATTAATAGTTCCATTTTCAGATGATTTAACAATAAGCTTTACATGGAACAAGAACCCCAAGAAATCGGAACAATCCTCTTGTTGTCTTTTCCACTTAAAGGGAACCAGAAAAACGAGGACTGCAGCTCATATTTGGGGGGCAAGAATGACCTTAGTCATTCTTACCAATGAATATTATAACGATTTAATGATTATGAAAACAATTTGGTTGAAAAAGTTTTCTGTATTTTTCTCACAACAACATAAAATGTTTGGGGTAACTTTAAACAATAAGCCATTCATTTATAACGATTTCAATAAGGTTCAAACGATGTTTTTGCATATTAAACAAACATATGTAATTCGTATTTCTACAGTAAACCCATAAAACATATACTTTTAATATTGACATACGTTCACTTTTCAATCTCTAGCAAAATGATACTAGTTCATCAAGTACCTAGAAGGTGTAGAAAGGTGAGTAGTTTGATAGCTTAGAGATAGATGTATCCTAGGAGAATTGACGGCTCTTTTTAGTATTTGAGTGGTATTCCATAGGCTTATTTATATCAGGCCAAACACACAAGCTTTGCTCTTTGAGGCCAATGTTACAAAATGTTGAGAATATTCTTTTTGATCTGAAACTACTAAAAAGGCACTCACCTAAATCGTTTTCTGCCAAGGGGCCCACACAACCAAAGAACCTCTTGTCGAGTAACTGAAGCAATTGTAAAGCAGTATCTCTAACAACTTGCCTTGGACATCCTGTGTTCATCAAAGTTACATTGATGATGGCTGTATAGTGATCACATGGATACTCTCTGAAAAAAACAAATTTTAAAAAATTCCAACCTTCATTCATAAATATTCAGAATGAACTGTTAGTTCATAAGGAAAAAATACCTTGCACTGAATATGGTTGCCAAAGCCATAAAACAACTATCAGCAACTACAGCTGTTCCTGTGTAGCACTTATCAACTACCCAGTCTAGTAGAGGAGATACATCAGGATTTGATTCCAACAATAAAATTACGGTTTCTTGAGCCAAACTGTAAACCTTAAACAATTCAAAAAACTTTTATTTGTCTTTGAAACGTCATGAACTGCATTTTTCTACCTTTTCGTCGGTGCTATTCAAAAGCCCATCTAACCATAAATAGTACGCACTTTCTTCAGTCAAGGAATCAAAACAGAGTCCGCAGCATAATAGTGAACTCATTGCTTGCAACGATGCATGTTGAAGTTCTATATGTTTTTTATTGGCCATATCTCCTTCCAATGTCATTTTAACGTTAGGAATCCCATATTTTCCTGCCCAGTTGGTGAATAAAGTAAACAGATTCCTCCTAAGATCCCTCTTCAATAAACTTCTGCAGCCTTCCACTAGAAAAAAATTGGAGAGTTTATAAACTATACTGATAAAACGTAGACTCTAATATAAATTAAACATTGACACTGTTGTAAATTATCCCCTAAAAAGAAGTAACGCCGACCGATCGACTGCGTCAAGGTCAAACTCAGCCCCACGTGTATCTCCTCTTGAAAACACTAGAATGCCCTGTCTTTTCTAGAGCTGTTCCATCAGTTTCCAGGGTGATCCAATGAGTTGTATGAGCATTACCGTGACGTAGGAGCGACAGTCAAGTCCGTCGGTGTTTAGAGGGTTAGGTTTCTGTAGCTTAATTTATATTGGAACTACCAAATGCAGTATCAACACCAGGATACAATAACGCAAGCACAGAACATGTCATAGCAGAAACTGACCACATAATACGAAGAAACAGCTGTCTTGTCTAAATCAAGACAGCGCACGACTTCATAAGGAGACCAATGAGATCTATTCACATCACAACAATTTCGATATAAAAGAAGATGGTATATGGCATCCAGTCAGAAATGGGGTAGAATACAACACCGATCGACATCCCACTAGCGGCGTACCTGTCAACAACTTGGACCAATCAGAACAACCCAGCTAAAGTACGGACCAATCTGGAGTGAACATTCGCATGGACATCCCACTACCACCATCCCAACCATCACCCCCACCACCCTCTAAAATTATAAATATGAGTGAACTAGGAGATCGCCAGTCAGTCATTGCTAAGACTTCGAGGTATAACCTACGTCCTCGATGTCTGCCGCAGACGAAACAAGTTATTCTATGCTATGTCCATGATATGCCTGTAATATTTCGATCAGATAAAAAAGAAAACTAATTTATCCGTGAGGAAGTAGTTGTTTTATCACTTTATTTCGATAGAAAGACTTAACAGACTGTTTCTGGTCTGGATTCCTGGCCATACTGGCCTGGAAGGCAATGAGACTGCTGGCTTCTTTGCAAAGGAGGGTGCTGCAAGCAGCTTCATCGGACCAGAACCTGTTATTGGCATCGCTTTAGGCTTTGCCAAACAAAGATTGAACACATGGATGGTAAGTAGATTTATGGACTTCTGGCAGAATAGTCTAGGATTGGTTCACTCCAAGGCGTTTATTCACCCTTCAAAGCTTGATATCAAACAGTTGTTGGACTACAGTAGGGATGAACTACGATGTCTAACAGGCCTTCTTACAGGTCACTGTCCTTTGAATCATCATATGCAGAGACTCGGGACTGTCGGAAGACGGTGTGTGTCACCTCTGTTTGGAAAATGATGAAACAGCAGAGCACATACTTTGTGTCTGCCCTGCTGGACTGAAAGACCACTCACCATACAAAGTAATCGACTTCGTTAAGAAGCTGGGTTCATTTGGTCGAGTGTGAATAGTTGTCAGCCACAATAAACCCTTGCGAGTTGCGGTGAAGGGTGGAATAGACCCACTCACTTTGGACCTAACCTAACCTAACCTATATTTCGATTTGCATCGGAAAGAATAATGTAAATGATTAATATTACATAGCATGCCAAAAAATATCTTCAATATTCTACTGTATTGGCTATATTTTTGGGACCATCCAGTTGAAGTTTTAGCATATCTTGTAGTGGAATGGGGATTACACCTTATGCTTTTTCATTCCAATAAAATATTGAGTAAGAAATAACATTAAGTTACTTACAGCTGAAACTTTTGATCATTTTCCTGATGAAATAACAGAAATGTAGGGTGAGGTCCCTAACGCTGCTTGAATTTTTGTCAGGTTCATTTTCTAAATAATATCGAACCCCATCTATGAATTCGACCAATATGGGAATTAGAGATTGAGAATCTCTGTCTAATACACAGGAGCTTATTGCAAAAGTTCCGTTTTCAGCAATATACTCTAGCAGTCTCATAATTTGCAGTCTTAAAGCATCTCTCCTTCTCCTTCTTCTCACATTCTCCTGTTTTTTATCAATCGCTTCTCGAATGTAAACGGTTAATTCATCAAACAAATCCCTAGAAAGAATATGACATTTCGCACATTCACATAATAAAATATATAACAATACCTTAAAGCAGATCCATTTATATTTCCAAGCGCATATACTGCAGCATCTCTAATATCAGTCACCTCACAACGTAAATGTGGCACTACCAATTTGTATAAAGATATAGAAGAAATATTTGTTGGGGTAAGTTTATTGTCCGTCTTTTCAGTATTGAAACTGTCTGGTGATGAACTGAAACAATTTGAAAAATTATTAATCAGTTCTAAAAAATAAATAAATAAGAAGGCAGGTACAGAGAGTTCCTGAATGTCAGGATAATTGAGAGAAAAAACTCGTTTATGAGGTAACAGAGCATTACACTTTTGATATTCTTCATTTTTCACAAAAAATTATTATTTATTCATCAATTTCTATTTTGTCCCCTTCAGAATACACCTCCTCAGATATAATACACTTGTGCCAGCGTTTTTTTCCTAACCTCGAAGCAGTTTTGATATGCACATTTTGATATGTCCTTGAGCTCTCTCAGTGATTCGGTTTGTATGTCCTCAACAGTCGCGAACGCCGTCTTTTCATGGGTCGATTTGAACTTGAAAACTGGAAAAAGTCACAGGGGGCCAAATCTGGTTAATATGGTGGTTGATGCATGATAACAGTGTTGTTTCTGACCAAAAAATTACGAACAAGCAATGACTAATGAGCAGGTGCATTGTGGTGATTGCTTCTCGCAAACGGGGCATAACTTCAAAATAATAGTCTTTATTGATCGTACTACCATGCAGCAAGAACTCCTAATACACTACGCCACGATAATTGAAGAAAACAGTGAGCAAAGGCTTGACATTTGAGCGAACGTGGCGTCCTTTTTTTTGTAGTGGCTCTCCTGGGCTCTTCCATTGAGACGATTGGACTTTTTTTTCAATGTAATAACAATTTACCCATGATTCGTCACTCTTTTAACGAAATCTGGGTTGCCGTGACATCATTCAACAATTCCTGAGCAATGCTCAAGTGTTTTTGAGCACTTAATTCCATTTTTCACACAAAATTTGACACAAATTCTTTGATTCATCTTTTTCGATAGCAGAAAATCGCCAAACAGGCTAAACAATTTCAATTTTTATGCCTCTCACCAACAAACTGAACATGCTAAGCAGCTAAAACTGTGAACATATGTTTGTGACGAATGTACCAACATAAAAAATCGCTAATCGACTGTACGTAGACCGCGAAATTTTAACTTTCACCTTATTTTTTGAATAGCCCACGTATTTTATCACAGAGTGCATTTCAGTTAAACAGGTCACCCTTTCATCTCCTGATGATGCCAATTTGGTTAGCTATACGTCGGAAGACAGTGTTTTTGTTCTAGTGGAAATGTTCATTTTTCAACATACGCTTCAATTCTTCAATTCATACGGTCGGTCGGTAGCCAAGCGGTTCGGCATGGGTGCTTTGTTCACTCACTCGAATTGACTGCCGTGTTGGTCGGTGGTTCAAGCCCTAGTCTGAACAATCGATCTTCACTTGCTATCGTCTTACCCGTGTTAGGAATCACACGTTAAAAGGTAAGACCTCGTTAATCCTTAGCTCGCACAAGTTTCGACTTCTGAGGGTTGTCGTTCGTAGGGGTGCGACAGCTGGTTAACGGAAAAACAGATTTTAAACAGATTTTTAAACAGAATTCTACATATCAAATGAATTTGACATGTTTCACAACCTTTTTTAAAGTCTCAATATCAAATGATATATTTAAGGTGGCTCATTTAAACTAGAATGTACTAAATGCCTTTTATATTTTTGAACTTATGAAATCCAAACTTGGCCCAAGATCATCTTTTGTCAATATCCATGAAATGATTGATTATAAAAGGTATCTACGAGGGTTGCCTTTTATGTTTTGGGATTTGGCAACCCTAGTGTTGCAATCTGGCAACTGACAGCTCTATCGTAAAGTTGGACATTTTTGAGCTTATAAGTACTCAGAACATTTTGACATACGCGCGCTATATGTGTTGTTTACAGTAACTTTAAAGATTAATCTCGGCTCAAAAATGGAATTAAATCGTGAACATTTTCGTGCGATTATTTTTTACAACTTTTGACGTGGATTAACTCAGCAACAGTGCATGGATGAACTTAATTCAATTTTTGGCGATGAAGCTCCATCAAGGACCAGTGTTTATCGATGGTATGGTGAATTCAATCGTGCTCGTAGTTGACTCCAAGACGAATTTTGTGAAGGTAGTCCAAAATCAGTTGTTGTTCCGAAAACCATTGATGCTGTGCGCAAACTGATATTGCAAGATCGTCATGTGACCTATCCTGAGATTGAGACAACCTTAGGCATTAGTGGGACCAACATACATTCAATATTGCATAAAAATTTGACTGTCAAAAAAATTTGTTCGCGTTGGATCCCACACAATTTGTCAATCACTCAAAAAAAGGCTCGTGTCGATTGGTCAAAGGCAATTCTCAAAAAATACGATCGCCGTGCTTCGGAACACGTCTATGACATCGTGGCAGGTGATGAAGCGTGGATTTACGCGTACGAGCCCGAATGTAAACAGCAGTCGATTGTATGGGTGTTTCAAGATGAACCAAATCCATCAAAAGTTGTTCACGCACGAAGCACTTCCAAGCAAATGGTCGCTTGTTTTTTTGGCAAAAATGGACATGTCGCAACCGTACCACTAGAACGCAGAACAGTCAATTCTGAGTGGTACACAACCATTTGTTTGCCAGTTGTCTTCCATGAAATCAGGAAAACCAACCGCCGAAGACGGATCACTCTTCACCACGACAATGCGAGCTTTCACACATCGGCTCAAACAATTGCATTGAGCTCCCAAAACATCGATTTGATGAGTCATCCGCCGTGTAGTCCTGACTTGACACCGAATGACTTCTTTTTATTCCGCACGTAAAAACAAACTGAGAGGTCAACGTTTTTCGACACCTGAAGAAGCGGTTGCTGCATTCAGCATGCATGTTTTGGAGATACCTCAATCAGAGTGGCAAAAGTGCTTCGACAATTGGTTCAAACGCATGCAAAAGTGTATAAATCTTCATGGGGAATATTTTGAAAAAAAATCTGTCTGTTTGAAATCTGTTTTTCCGTTAATCAGCTGTCGCCCTCATACGAACGACAGCTCTCAGAAGTTGAGAAACTTGTGCGAGCTAAGGACTAACGAGGTCTTACCTTTTAACGCATGATTCCTGACACGGTTGCAGAATCATCCCAACTTCAACCAGATAAATTCTCTCGAGAAAAATATTTGGTCGAGGCAGGAATCGAACCCACGGTCTTCCGATCGTGAGTCGGGCGCACTACCACCGCGGCCAATTCCTCAACAAAAAAGTGATTTTCGATGATTAATATTTGTTTGCGTTCTCTAATCCAAAAATATAAAACGCAACCCTCGTAGGGGACTTTTTTAGGTCCAGAGCCAGTCAACCCATCCGAACTTTTTGTATGTCACTGGCTACTTCTTTTGTAAAAAAAAAAACAAATTGTTCATTCTGTATTTGAACATTCTTGTGTCTGATGTAATATATCAAAATTAAGTAAAAAACATGACAGTTTGAACACAAAATGTTTGCAAGGCGACATAAAAATAATCGGTAAAATTAAAAAATTAACCTGAAAAAAAATAACACCCTCTAAAAAGTTCAATACTTTTTTTACAAACGTTTTATGTACTTATGATGCATTGCTTGGAACCTTTGGTGTAGTAATGAATATTACTGGAGTTCTTTCCCAACACCAAATCGTTATTTTTAACACCTCGACACGTGTTTCGATCACCAAGTGATCATCTTCAAGAGGAAGATTAAACAGTTTAATCTTCCTCTTGAAGATGATCACTTGGTACTCCAGTAATATTCAAACGTTTCATGAACAATGATAACAGCAGGTTGTGTGCTAAGTTTGGAGTTGAAAGCTTCAAAATAATACAGTACGTACGATAATGTTCAAGAATATATTAAAAATGTAATGCCCTGTTATATCATAAATGAAGCATATTCTTTGAAATACATCAGTATTCCTTGATGTTCTTTTGGTTTCGAACCTCCCACAATCTAAAAACTAATCAAATATAGATCAACAGAGAACCTGCTCAAGTAATGGAGAGTAAACTAAAAAGTTCGCCCCAAAAAGTTGCTGCATAATATAATCTCTCTTGGCAGATTTTTTGTTGATCATCAAAAAACATTGATAAAGCTTTCAAGGGTATGGATTTATATAGGTATATATATGATTTAGGAACGCCCTGTATATTTGGATACCTCAAACTCAGATCTGGACTGGCACAGCGAACAATGGGATTCGATATCAGAGGAGCCACTCTAAAAGCGAATGTTATATAGTTTTTCCATAAATGCATGTAAGCATCACGTTCCGTAGGGGGTTTCTTCACAGCAGTTGCACTCCTCAACAGCGAGGCTCTGTTATCATTCAGAGGTCTGAAACAAATCCAAGGATGAAATGACACTGTAACATATTGATGAAACTAACTCACGTCGGATCAACAACAGTATATAAAGCGCTCAGTCTTGTAAATACTATGGGCCACGAATGCATTGTCACAAGAGGGCACAAGCTCAAAATAATATCTTTCTCCAAAAATCCAAAATAACAAACACTCCAGGGATCCACCACCAAAAAATTGTAATTGGCAGCATTCTTCACAGAGCCATCCTCAAATAAACCAGCAGTCCAAATGGAAGAATTCCTATCGGTCAACCATTGCAAATCGATATTAGCCACGGACTGCATGGCTGTTTTTTCGGTTGGAGGCAAGAGTGGTGAACATTTCTCGACGACTTGAAAGCAATACTGATCCATCACGTCGATGAGAGGGGGATGTTCTGAGCAGTTGAGTACCTTCAACAAGCTCTTCACTTCTTTCAATATCAAAACACACAGCCTGCGAGTTGGTAATCTGTAGGTACAAAGCATGACAAGAGCAAGTGCTTCTACCAGGTGGAGAACTGATGACAATGGTTCAGATTTGATTTGATCTGTTCTCTTAGTTAGATTTGGATCTGGTGGGCCTGGTTTCAAATCATTGTAATCCTTGCCTGAAAAAAATTATTTTCACCCCTAAGTTGAAAAAGTAATGAACAATAAAAGTGGAAAACTGAAAATAATATTTAATTCATGAAACGTTACTTTGATTGTTATTCAATGTCACTATAATCTTGCTAGGTTTCCATCTGAATAAGAGTTGTTTTCCATAGTCTTACCAGATACTGAATTGTTCAGTAATTCAAAAAAATCGTTATATTAGCATTTCTCAAATTCTGAAAACGTGATTAATTTTATTTAGATATGTTTACTGAATTCTTGAAGTACCTCTTATGCAAAGCTTTCTGAAAATTGATTTGTTCAAACAAAACATGTGGTCATGGAAAATCGAACATTTGAAATTTTTTCATAAAAAAACTTGGTACTACTTGATTTTGAAGTTCGACAAATTGATAACAGACAAGACAGTGAAGGAATGTTGGAAATGCAGGTCAATCAGCAATATGAAAACTCCAATGAGAAATAGTGAAAATAAATTATACAAGGTGATTCAAAAGTACTTTGACAAACTTCAGGAGGTGATTCCTCACAATATTCTAATATGCATCGATTATCAAATCGATGCATGTTATCAAATATTTAGAAAACGGTTGTTTACAGCGACTAGTAACAAGGGTAGCTTATTTACGTAGATATGATAGAGGAATCGATTTTTTTACTGAAAAATGTGCTAGAAGTACGCCCAAAAAAGTTTCGAATCTTTAAAAAAGAAAAAGACGTGTAGGTGGCGCCCCCTACGAGTAAGACCAATAAGAACATCAGGTTCGAATTCGACATCTCAAAAACCTCCTATTACCAAGTTTCGTTTAATTAAGTTCAGTATTTCAAAAGTTAATAGAAAAAAACTAAAATAAAAATAAAACTTCAACATCCTGTATCTTGGAAACGAAGCGTTTCCGGACATTTATTTATTTGGACAATTCATATTAGAATATTGTGAGGAATCACTTCCTGAAGTTTGTCAAAGTACTTTTGAATCACCCTGTATGTATGTAGAAAATGAAACTCGGATGAAAAATAATGTCATTAAAATAATATATTATTATGTTAACCGCAATTTAGACCTACTAGAAAATAAACGAAACTACCAAGTGAACTAGATGACTTTGTAATCAAGTTACATAGACATTTGGTTATAGTCAAGCAGGGTTATTCTGCTAATTTTGTGGAGCTGCTAGATTTGTAGATCTGGCAGTATTGAATTCGTTCCTTTGTCATCATATTTTTGTAGCCGACTAGAGCTATAGATTTCAGCAGAATAACGCTGCAAGTATTCAATCACTAAAGTTGTTTCCAATAATGAGAATACTAATTTCGCTAGTGATATTACTAATAATATCATCAAGAATGTTCTTAAAATATCAGTAAAAAATAAAATAAAAATAATCATCTATTCAATACTGTTGATCTCTTGAAACAGATCACAATTAATTTTACATTTTACTTTTTTTTAAGGATAACGGGTTCAGATTTGATTGTATTTTGGTAACAGTGAAGAAGAAAGTAATACAAATCATGAAGTTATGAAACTACAAAAATTATTTGGCGCTCTGAGGCAACTTCATTGATCCCAGTGGCGCAGTTGCTTTTTCAGCTGCAGAAAAACCCGGAAGAACCTGCAGCGGCAGATTCATCATAAAGATTTTGAAAGTTATAGTTGTGAAACAGCCGTATAAATCTCATTCCAAATAGAAAGTGCTGAGTGACGAAAAAAAAAGAGCAATTAGTAAAACTAATTTTGGGGTTAAAAAAAGATATTGACAAAATCAAATTTCGAATGTTAAAAGTAATGGTGATCATGATAAAGTAATGAGACAGATATGTGACGAACAATTTAAAAAAATGAAGTTGGAAATCATTATTCTAATGTAAAAGGGTGTCACAGTAACGATGATAGGACCATGTTAAAAGTAAAATTTTTTTATCATTATTATTAATATTTGTTAATTAATATATGTGTATTTTATTTAATCAATATTAATCAGTGTTTGAAAGTTGTCATGATATGACAAAACACAAGGAAATAAGAAAACTGAAATTATTTAATGTTTTTGATACTTTTATTTCAATATAATTTAAATTTTTGTGAATCTTGATGAGAATTCCTCAAAAATTAAAGGTAACGATTGATTTGCAACCAGCACTTACCTAAACGCAATGTATTCGTCGAAAAAGTATTGTTTCCAGTAACAGCAGACTTCCAGGCGCATAACAATGTCAAAATCATCTTCAACCCATGATCCATCAGCTGGGGAAAAGTATCCAAAACATCTTTGGCAACAAACTGGGTGAGGCCCCAGAGAACATCTTGTCGCCAATCAGGAAAATCGACCACCAAACTCTGTAGACTACAATACGACAGCCCTCTTAGTTCTTCATCCATATGAACGGTGAGTCGACTTAGTAGATCAACTAACTCGGCGCTGGTCATTCCGTCAGGTATCAGACGGGGTACGGCAGCAACACAAGTTCGGAATAACTCTATTCTAGGTTTCCTCTCGCCGGTGATCATTTCATCGGGTTCCTTATTAACATTTTGGGTGTTGGTCATCATGAGCGGACGTCCATACTGGGTGTCTAAAGCTCTCAAGATGTCAACGAAAACCCTCCTAACGTGAGGAAAATACGCGTTCATTCCGATACTTCTGGCAGTGTCCTCGGTCAGCATTTTATTCAGAAATGTTTTGCGTACTCTCAAAGTGTTTCCACTCGGCAGGACGCCTACAGATCTAGGCATAGGCGGGTCGCCTTCTTTCTGTTGCAAACTGTCGGCAACAACGAGAAACGCCCTCAGACCAATACTCATTCTTTCAGGAGTTAAAATCAGTTTGAACGGTCGGGCTACAGATAATAAGTCGAAGACAATTTCGCGCATCGCAAAATCTAAACGTTCCTGTGCAATGAACTGGATAATTTTCACGAAAATGTTCAGAGGGGTGTCTCGCGGTACGACGCCCTTGGAACCTTTGGGAAAAAGAGAGTTAACGATGCTTTGGAGTCTCGACTGTGTAGCAGAATTGCTTTCACACTTTATGCGTATCATGTATACCCACAAAAGGCGGTAGAGAGATTCTGTAAGAAAATAATATTTGTTTACAAAAAAACTGAAAAATGTGTGCAGCGGTTCACTTTCACCAGAGGTTAATTATCTCGTACTTTTATTAATCATTTTTTGATTTAAAGCACGCTATAAATATAAATAAATAAATTAATGCAACATTTACACTTCTTTGCTGACATACGCTTATGAAGTTTTCATTATGTTTTAATATTATTCCTAAGCCATTTTGTTACAAGACTTATTTGAAATCCGCATATATAATAGAGTTGCACAATACAAGTGTTCAATCACTTAGGTGCCAAACTCAGTAATGTAATCAGAAATTAGTATAGCTAACCAAATCCTCGATTAACTTGCTGAACTATAAAATGTATAGTATATTTCCTAGTAAAAATGTATGGTATATGTATGTATGTATGTATATGTGTGTGTATATATGTATGTATATATATGTGTATATATATGTATATGTGTGTGTGTATATATCATATCATATTCATCATATTTATTGTATTGTTATCATTTTCAATTGTATAAATTGTATATTGATTTTGAGAATCCTATTGTTACAGTGCTTTTGTATAATATGATTATATTAAATATTAAATGAAATTAAATTAAAATATATTTCTATTGATGATAATTGAAATTTCCTTCACATTCATATTTTAGAGACTAGGAATAAAAATAAGAATTAAAACTATAATTCCTATTTGAAACTTCGGATATCGAGACAAACTATTTCGTTTGATTGTTTACTCAATACAAAAAATATTCCAGAGAGTTTGAATGGCACAAAATTCTAGGGCCCAACGTGGGGCCTTTCTATTTTTTTGAATTAAATATTTCTGGTTATTGTACTCGTGAAACAAATGAGGCTTTTCTGGCCGAGAAACGTAAATTCATATAAAATATGTTCATGTATTTTTTCAGACAAATTATATTTATATTGTAATATTTCAAATATTCATTCACCATCTAAACAAATGAAATAATTACTCATCTAAAAAATACAATAATATTATTCTACAATTGAAACCCTTTCTAATAATTCAATTGAATCAGGACGGAGATTGAACAAGAATGAAAAAGTCACGTTTTTAGTGACACATTTCTATTTGAAAGGATAAACGTGATATAAAAAAATTATCAATTTCAGATGATATCTCATTACTAACATTATTCCGAGTTAGTATTTTGCAATCAAAGTATTAAAGTTTTCGAAACTTATGAGAGTGGTTTCCTTGAATATACCTCAAAATTATCCAAGACTAGTTTTTTCCTCCCCCTGAGATTATATGTATATCCTTGTGATACGCTTACTTTTGTTTCAAGTTGAAAAAAATCAGGGCTTTCCTAACACATTTATTTATGTAATTTCAGAAACAACTAGGGTAAGGTAGTCAGGTTTTATTAACTTTTCAAATTTTCTCTTTTTGTTTGCAATTTTCCATGCTATGATCATTATTATTCCTCTAGCCCTTTGTTCCTCTAGCCTTTTGTTCCTCTAGCCCTTCGTTCCTCTAGCCCTTCATTAATTTTGGATAATGAATGACGAAATTTTTTGCTGCATACATTGCTTGTTCAACATCTCAACTTGGTAAAGAATCGCGAACACTTAATAATTATGTATACAGAAAACTATTATGAATAGTATTTCATACAGACCAATTATAAATAAAAGTCTGATTTTGAGATCGATCAAATTATTTGTAAGTTCGCTTTACAGTTCGCAAATCTTGAAAGAAGTGCTATAAGGCTTCTTCGAGCAGCTGTTGCAATTGATAATTGCAATGAAAAAAAATGAGTCCTGACCTGAATTTATTGCTGCGATACTTCTTACAAATGAAATTATCAACCATATAACCTTGAATTTGAGATAGTAAATGTTGACTATTATATTATGAATTCCAATACTTACCTAAAGCAACTCGGCACATTTTAGGATCCCTATTTTTCAAATGAGATAGACACATAGCAAGAAAATAATGCCAGTTTTGAAGAAAAAACTGTTTTTGACTCACACATAGTAGACATGTGACCAGAGGAAATAATGCCAGTCGATGCTTTGATTTTGTACTAGCATCCAACGTCTGGGCATACAGCATCTCAACGAAATTTTTTAAACAGGGCACATTTACTTCAGTTTTCACAGCCTAAAAAAAATGATATGTGTGATGCCCTTCATTTCTAAAATTTACATATAAATATTTTATTAGTGGAAGGATGGATATTCTATGAGATTTTTTTCAGTAAAAGGAGTCACTTTTATGAAAAAATCAGTTACAAAGTTCTCTTTTGTTATCAATAAGAAACTCTTTTTGTTCAGTCGAGGGAGTGTAAGAGACTGAGAATATACCTTAAAGGGAAACTGTACCTAATCTCCAATTTGATGAATTTTATCACACAATCATCCATAATATTCATTAACAGATCAGTCTTTGACAAACTATCACACTAAATATACTGAAGTCATGAAACATTATAACCAGTTCACATGAATTGTCCTTGCAATTCTATGATCACCAAACGGAAAGTAACCATCATTGAATAATAGACTTATTAAAAACAATACCTATAAATATTAAATGATATAAATAAAATACTTTATCTAATTTCCACTTTCTTAATGAACCCTAGTGGAATACAACCAATGTATGTCATTTAACTTTTTTGTATTATTTGAATTGTATTCTTTATAGAATTCAAGCTGACTATATATATATATATATATATATATATATATATATATATATATATATATATATATATATATATATATATATATATATATATATATATATATATATTAGTTTTAGAGTTGTATATTTTTAAAATTTTACCATTTGATAATTTTTATACATATATTTTTCCTTTTTTATTTGTCTATTTATCTGTTAATTTCAAGGAAACAAGTACTTTGTACTTATCCTTAATCACTTGTTCACTCCATGCAATTGTATTATTCATATATATTCATATATTTTTTTTTTACTGTGAATAAAGTGTCTATTATTATTATTATTATTGATATAAATACGACCAAGGTTTCGTTTTTTACACCATTCTCAAGTATTCTAACACTACTGACCTAAGAGAAATATCTGAGTATATATATCCGAGAATAGGTAATAAGATATATACATACATTAATTAATACCAACTACATAAACTTCAAACTGTGCTTAATTGCAATGTCAACTTTATAAATTCGAAAGTGGAGACCTACACAAATCTGTTTGTTCGTTAAGGGTTCTATATTTTGAGTTTTTAATTGATTTATTGATTTCCATGGCTTCCAACAAATTCATTTTCCTTCCTTTACTACATATATGTAAGATTTTGAGGTTTTCCTTACTTATTTTGCGGTTTGTTTCTTGTAGATGTTCGTACATAGAAGATTTTTTGTCTACACCAACATGTTTACGGAGTCTTACTTCGGAATTTCTACCGGTCTGGCCTGTATATACTGCAGAGCATTCACTACATTCTATTCTATATATGCCAGATTTCTTCATTCTGTCACGTCTAGGTTTTGCATTAAATATGATTTTGCCTAAATTATTATTACTTATGAAAGATGTTATTATGTTGAATTTGGAAAAGTAATTTTGAATATTTACTGAAAGTTTACCTGAGTTATTAATGATGCAGCATGAAAGAATTTGCATCAAATGTTTTCTGAAAAATTGGATTAAGTGCTCAAAAACACTGTTGACAGTAGCATAAGCTGATTGTACTCTGAGTCAGAAAATGTTCACAATTGGTTCAAACTTTTCATGAAAGGTCGAGAAGATGTGAATGATGACGCTCGCTTTGGATTCCCCAGCACATCAACAACCGTTGAAAATGTTGAGTCTTTGCTTGTTGGTAATTTTTTGTCCAAAAACAACATCGTAATCATGCCTCAGTCACCGAATTCACCAGATTTGTCCCCCTGCGACAAGATTGAAGAAACTCATGAAAGGACGGCGTTTTGCGTCGCCTAAGCAGATGAAACCTGAATCACTGATACCAAAAAGTGCATATCATAACTGCTTCGAGGATTTGAAAAACGCTGGCACGAGTGTATTATATCTGGGAGGGATTACTTTAAAGGGAACGAAATAATGAATATTTTTGAGAAAAATGAAAATTCACTTTATTTTTTGATCACTCAGAGTATCTCAAAGTCTCAGCAACGGCTAACTTGCTGAGACAAGAACGTTTAAAATGTTCTGTATGAAAAATAATTTGAACTTTTTGTCTCTATCTAGAACGGATATTGCATGTTCGCCAATTAAATAATTAGATACCTACTGAATGAGATAAATTCATCTACCTCCTAAATATCTAATCAATTATTGTATATACATAACATTTTGACTGTTTTGTTTACTACTTCTCAATTTATATCTTCTTCAAAATGAATTTGTAATTTTTTACAAAAGAGCTCCTTTGTTTTGTTGCATTATTTATTTATTTATTTATAAACATATAATTGGCCAGTAATCAGAATGGCCTACAAAGTATTCTTTGATCAATATAATCTTGTAGTTATTTTGAAAAATATCAAAATAACAAAATAATAAAAACAAAAAATGTGTATATAAAGACGAAAATTTAAAAATATAAAGATGTACTTTAAAGATGAAAAAAAATAAAAAAAATAAAATAAAATAAAGTTATACAACTAAATGTTAGTGTAACTATTGTTTGATAGCTTCAACATGGTAAAATTATACTCAATCAACCTACTTTCTAAACAGTTATCTGCATGTTTGAATACAATTTTCAAAAGTTTTTTTGAATTCAGTCGTAGAAGCAATGTTTGTGAAGTCTACAGGAAGTTTATTGCATTGCTGGATTTCTCTATAGATGGGTGTATCCTGATTTTTCTTTGTTCTCATGTATATTTATTTCAGTCTTACAGCATTCCTTGTATTGTGATTATGTGTATCTCCTACTGTTTCCATGGTCGTATTACGTAAGATGTATTTATTCAAGATTCCATGTATAAGCTTAACTTGTTGAAGTGTAATGGTTTTTATATTTTCAGGAATCCCATTATTTCATAAACAATGTTAATGGAAATTGGTCGATACAAGTTATACAAAGTTTTTATTTATTTGTTTTGTGCTCTTCCTAGTTTGTTAATTAATTGTTGTGATGCATTGCCCCAACATGGTATGAGATACCTTATATGTGATTCAATATAGCTGTAATATATTGTTTGTTTGACATTGTGGTTTATATATTTTGCACAGTGTTTTAATGCTCCTGTCATTGAGACAATTTTGTTATCACTTCGTTGATATGCTCTGTCCACTAGAGTTTATTATCGATCAACAGTCCTAAGTATTTGTAAACTTCGACTTCTTTTAGTAAGTTGTTTATATATAAGTGTATTGTCCGATTTGGTTTGTTTTTGTGCTTTAGCACCATATATACAGTTATTTCAACATTTAATGCTAGCTCATTTATCAGTAGCCATGGTGCTTTAGCACCATATATACAGTTTTTTCAACATTTAATGCTAGCTTATTTATCAATGGCCATTGATAATATTATCTTGCACTCAAACCAGCCATTTTCAGTGAGTGGACATACAAAAGATATAGTATAGGTCCAAGAACTGACCCCTGTGGCACACCAATATTTATATTATACTCATCACTTTGATTGTTTTCTAATGTTGTGTATAATTTTCACTCTGTTAGGTATATATGATGGAATCGGCCGATACTTGATGAAAATCCATAACTAACGTATTCCAAAAACACTTTATTGTGAGATTTTCACTAAATTGTTTTACAAAAACGCAACACGTGTTTCGCCATACAATGGCTTCATCTGGCGTGTCTTTCAACAGTTGAAAGACACGCCAGATGAAGCCATTGTATGGCGAAACACGTGTTGCGTTTTTGTAAAACAATTTAGTGAAAATCTCACAATAAAGTTTTTTTGGAATACGTCTGTTAGGTATGTTTTTAGCAGTTTATAAGCAACACCTCTGAATCCCATATTAAACAGTTTGCTTATAATTTTATCTACGTTCACAGTATCAAATGCTTTTCCAAGATCTACAAATACCGTTATTATATATTTGTTTTTAATCATTTCAAAAGCGACATAGTGCAATAAGTCTGTTGTTGCTCTCATAGTAGATACTTTTTTTTTGAAAGTCATATTTGGTTAACGGAAAAACAGATTTTAAACAGAAAACAGATATGAGTAAAAGCAGAAAGTTTCATTAATAAATCCCACTATTCTGAATTTCTCCACCCAGAATCATTTAAAAATGAAGAATTTATTAAACTATTAATCAAATGGTTATGTTTGATATAAAATTGTTAATTTCAAATGTTACAATCTTGAATACGAGTTAATTATATTACTAAAATAGTTGCATTTGATAATAATTTCTAAGTTATAATGCTATTAATGCTGTGTGAGTTGTGTTGTGAGTTGGTTTCAAAGTGATGGTTGAAATCCGATAAATTTTAAAACCTAAATTAACACATCTTTTTGATCTAACAAAAGACATTATCAAACATAAATTATATTCCTTGGGATTCAGAGGAACTATCTGGAGATGGTTATCATCATATCTTCAGACAAGAAAAGTATATGTATAAGTTCAACAAGAAAGATCTTCTGAATATAATATGGATTATGAAGTTCCCTATCTTTTCATCAGATGCTGAACATATTGTTCGGTATGCAGATGGTACAACTATAGTAGCCAATAGCAACTTCAAGAAGAAAGATCTTCTGAAAACAAAATGGATTTTTCAGTTCCTCGGGGCTCTATTTCAGGCCCATTGATATTTCTTTCATTCGTGCAGATGATATAACTATAGTAGACAGTGCCAACATGCCAGTGTAGCTTCAAACTTAAATGAACACAATAGCTGAACATTTCAGTTTATTGTATAGAAAAAAAATTGTTTGATTGTTAATGCTGGAAAAACGATATGTTTACGATTCTCTTCAAGACAGCTAAGGTCTATTTCATTGAACAGCAACATAATGGTACCCTCTGAAAATGCCAAATTTTTGGGATTATATGTCGACTCAAATATGAGACGGGAAACAAATTTCAACAATGAATCCAAAATAATCAATAATGTATATACGCCATTCTTCAACTCAGAATCATTTTCAATGCATTACAGCTTTTAAATGTATATTAAACTCTGATATATTCACGAATTTCTCATTATATTGTCTTGTGGGGCAATACACATAATGCCAAGCGAATATTCATCACACAAAAAAGAATAATCAGACTAATATTCAGTCTCATATATAATGTATGTGATTGAATTGGAATAAAGGGCTCGTTATTATTATTATTCAAACTACGAATTTTATTCCAAGCGGACTTTTTTTGAACTTACTGCAGCAACAGGAACGAGAATCTCAACAAAAAGTCCAGCCAAAGCATGTTTGATATCTTTATCTTTGACTTCAAGAAAATACTGCCCGCACTCTTGCATAAACTGAAAGGAGGCCTCAAAATCTTCAATGGGAACCATTTTCACTCTGAAGAACTTCATTCCCATCAGCAAACTTATAATGCTCTGAGTCGTGTTTGGACTAGACTCTCGAGACCTGAGATCTTTCAGCTCTGCCATGAATTTAGTTCTGACAGACATAAATCGAGACTGCGCCAAAACTCCTATCACTTCCGCATACAAATCCGATATCATGTGTATATTGGCACTATTCGGACTGTTCTGAATACTATAACACAAACAAAATTACTACAATCAGAATGAGAGTTCTGAAATAAAAACCCACTTACCCTTCATGGTGTTTGAAATGTTTGATTGCAAGATTCTCGATATACTGAACAAGATCCTCATGACCAGGATGCAGACTCATTTGTTTCAAAACCTCAATCAATACGAGACAGAAAATGAATTCCACAGCCAGATCTCGTTTTTCTTTTTGGATATCAGCTTCAGATCGTTCAACAGTCTCTGTAGTATTCCCCGCAACTATATTAATAATACTGAAAACGTTTATATTGAAAGGGTTATATTTTTAGGAGTGATAAATTTTTGGAAAAGAAAGTTTTTTGGCTTTCTACTAATCCAACTTGATACAAAAAATATGGGAATCTTCGAAAGGAAGGAAGGAAGCAATCAATTTCTAAAGAAGTAACTCGATACATAGATGTGTAGATCATGCAAAGAAGTAACTTTCACACAAACTAGAAGGAAAACTCCTCCTGAAACATCTACTTTCATATATACATTGAATTACATGAAAGAAAAAATTCTTTCGAAACAAATTTCACCTACATGGAACACTGTCATCCTCACTGGTAGACATCGATGTTTCGATGCCTTAGGGCTCTTCAGTACCAATCTGGATAACATTATAAGAAAGAACACACAATTAATTTATAAATTACGATTTTGTCACGGAATGAATTTGATCTATTCATGTCATCGATGACATTGTAATGTCATCTATATTAAATCCCAGTCAAAGGAATTCTTGTTTAAAGGTGGATAACAATGTTTCATGTTGCATTTCATTAGTTCGGACTTACATTGTCTAATGTGATATGAATTGATTTGAAATCCCTGAAAGAATCTGTAAAAAATTAAAAAGGTCAGCTGAAAAAATTACAATTACATTGAGCAAAAAAAAACTGAAATTACTATGAAATAAAATACAAGCAACAACCAAAAAAACAAAAAAATTGAACAATTAACACGATATGAAAATTAAAAAATTACCACCAATTTACTTCACGATGTTTCGATTGTTAGTATCCACAATCGTCTTCGGCTGATAACTGGACTTATTCCTCAGAGATCTGACTATTTATAGGTCATCCGAGTGCTTTCACATATCCCCTCTTCCCTCTCTCCGCTCCATTGGTTTTAGCGGAAGGTGACCGTTTGGCGGGAGTTGGTCGTGTCCCGCTTGATTAGAGGTTTCCATATGTTGCGTATCTCTACGCTAGCTTGGCTAAATGCGTTGTTGGACAACATATATGCGGCTTCTTTGAATTTTCTCCCAAACCAGTGTTCCTCCTTGTGGATGATTTCAGCTTGAGTCCACTTGATGTTATGTTGATGAGTCCAAACATACTCTGCTATTCCTGAAGGCTGTTCCACCATCACTTTGGAGTAACCATTCCGTTAAGGTCATTTTTGATGATGCCTAGTTCCTTTTCAAGGCCTTCCTTTGTATTACAGAGTCCGAAAGCACGGTCTATATAGTAGAGTCTTGATGATTCCTCTCTTAGTCGATTGATGGTGGTTGGATTCCTGGTTCAGAAACTGTCCTGTGTGAGTGGGTTTTCCATATACAGATGTTTCCCATTTAGTGTCGGTTCTCTTCACCAATACGTCTAAGAATGGAAATTCGTTGTGGTTTTCCTTCTCCATTGTGAAATTGATGGAAGGACTTACGTTGTCAATCAAAATGAAACCAGCAAATCAGGAATAGCAGAGCATGTTTGGACTTATCAACATAACATCGAGTGGGCTCAAGCTGGAATCATTCACAAGAAGGAACACTGGTTTAGGAGAAAATTCAAAGATACCACATATATGTTGTCCAACAACACATTTAACCAAGCTAGACTAGAGATACGCAACATATGGAAACCTCTAATCAAGGGGAACACGACCAACACCCGCCAAATGGTCAGCTCCCGCTAAAACCGATAAAGCGGAGAGTGGGAAGAGGGGATAGGTGAAAGCACTTAAATGACCTATAAATTGTCAGATCTCTGAGGAATAAGTCCAGTTATCACCCGAAGACGATTGTGGATACTAACATTCGAAACGTAACATGGTTTGGAATCTTTTAATTTTTAGTTTTCATTTCTTGTCATTACTTTTTTAATTTTCATCTCGTGTTAATTGTTCTTTTTTTTATTTTTTGGTTGTTGCTTGTATTTCATTTCATTGTAATTTCAGTTTTTTTGCTTACTATAATTGTTATTTTTTCAGCTGACCTTTTTAATCTCTTACAGATTCTTTCAGATATTGCAAATCAATTTATATCATATTAGACAATGGAAATCCGAACTGATGAAATGCAAAGGAATCTTGTTTAAATTGAAAGGTTTACATTTTCAGGAGTAATTAACTTTCGGGAAAAAAAGTTTGTGGCTTTATACATGTTTTTTGTATCAAGATGGAGTAGTAGAAAGCCAAAAACTTTCTTTCCCACTGAATACATGTACAACCTGGTTCATTTTCATAAATGTTTTTGGGAACATAACTTACCTCTTTTGTTTAATATCAGACTTTTTTTGTTCTGGATTTGAAACTTCGGACATTTGTCTTTCATACCATGAAAATAATGCCCTTAAAAGTGATGGTAAGCAGTGTTCAGCAACTGATCCAAAGGCAACAAGAAGCTGATCAAATTGTGCATCCTCTCCTCTTTGCAACGTTTTTGATAATGGTTTTTCCTTGAATATGAGAAATTAATGAAACATAACCCTCTCGCGTGTGATATGGCTTATTTGAGAAATTTGCTGTTTTCGAAATTTCAATTTCTTTTTAGAAATCTTAGCTCAAAACTAGTTTAAATCACATTATTTATCAGTTATTTACTAAGTGTTTTTATGAAAACTATATGCAACTTTGTTGTCTATGAGTTGCCCATTCATAGAACAATACATAAAGTTATATTCTCAAAATATAGGGTTTCATTTAGTGCTTCCTATCTTTGAATTTAAATGCAACAAAGTATGTTGCGATATCATCGAAATTTTATATTCGTTTGAATAACTTATTATGCCATTATGTGTGCAGACATCATGCCAAATGTCTGCCACAGCTTCACTGGGTGAAGCGCATCCGAAACGCCCAATTTTCCATGACTCTAGCTTATAAATCACGCTAAATTTGACCGATGGCATGGGTTATGATGGCTTTGAGGACCGGAGTGGTTTGTGGCATATTCTCATACACCTACGACTTAAGTAAACCCCACAAGAAAAAGTTAAACTGGGTCAAATCGCACGATCTCGGTGGCCACTTCTCATCACCTCCACATGAGATGAACATGCCCTAAAATCGCTCGTACCGAATATCCAATGTGGCATGAGCTGAGAGGCATGTAGCGCCGTCCTGTTGAGACCACATGTCGTTCGTGTCTGGATCATCCAATTCAGACCAAAAGAAGTAGGTAATCATCAACCTAAAGTGCTCGCCGTTGACAGTGGCGGCCTGGCAAACGTCGTTCTCAAAGAAATATAGACCGATGACGCCACCATCCCCAAATCTACACCAAGCAGTGACTTTTCGGAATGCATTGGACGCTCTTGGATGTCATGTGGATTGGTATTGCCGCAAATTCAACAATTTTGTTTGTTCATGTACCCATTCATCCAGAAATGGGCCTCATTGCTGAAGATGATTTTTCGATGAAAATTGGGTCAGTTGCCAACTGTCCCAGAGCCCATTTAGCGAACACAAGTCATTGTCTATGGTCGTTTACCTTCACTTCCTGGGTCAGTTGAATTTTATACGGGTGCAGGCCCAAGTCACGAAGCAAAATTCGCAAAGTAGTGGTCTGCGAGAGGAAGAGTTTTTGTGAGTTACGCGAAATCGACTGTCTCTGTTTCTCCTGCACACTCTCACAGATAGCGGCAATGTTTTCGGTAGATCTCGGTAGGACGATTTTGGCGACTGTAAAATGGGCGAACACCCATTTCACAGACAAAATAAATGACAACTAATTTGACAGATGTACCTTCAACAAGATGGCCGTTATCAATTGTCAAAGTTCGGAAGTCCCTATTGAAAAACCCTATATAATATTCTCTAAATTTCTTGGGGTCATTCTAGAAAAATATGTATCATGAAAACATTTTTTTTTTATTTATTCAACGGGTAGTCCCAATTACAATTTGTTATTAAAAAAAAGGATTTATAAAATCTTAACTAAATTAAAGATAATAAATACATAATACATAATACAATATAAAATGCAATACAATAATATAGTGATAAAATCACAGTATAATTTTGTCATGGAGAAAAAAGAAAAAAAAAGTTTGTAAAATCTTAAACTGAACTCTAAAGATAATAAATGCATAGCACAATAATAATAATATGATATATAGTATTATTACATAGGTGTTTTATTAAAACAACGATAAAAATAAAATAAAAACAACAATAAAAATTAATTGGCGCTCCGGGGCGACTTCATTGATTCCAGTGGCGCATTTGCTTTTTCAGCTGCAGGAAAACCCGGAAAAACCTGCAGCACCACATCATCTGAAGATCTTGATCTAACAATGTCCTCTCTCTTATAAAACAAAATGTAGGGTGTCTCCAGAGGCTCCAATAAATTCAATGCATCGCCAGAACACTTTGTGACACGACTATCGTCAAACTTAAACCAGTCCGTTTCTTCTTTGACCAAGGCGTAATAATGACCAAATTCAACGCCAGAACCACAGTGAACAATGACTGCATGAATATTATAATAGTGGTCTGCTAGGTTGAAATGTTCATCTATTTCGAACCTCCCAAAGAGTTTCTTGCTTCCGTTAGAGGTTGAGTTTTGTTTGAAAATCATCAGTGTTATTATTAGATTGACTAGAGCCTCAGCTATACTTATTTCCTTATAACAGTCAGTTAGTTTGGCGTATGTTTGACAATACAGTCGATCATCACCTGTTAAAAATTCCATTTTCAGATGATTTAACAATAAGCTTTGAACGAACTGGTTATTAGTCGTATTAGGAAAAGCTAGATGAAGTTCCAGAAATTCACATAGGTTTTCAGTACTTCTTGAACATTTACCACAAAGTAAACAAGTGAGGATTTTTCCAGCAAAAGATTTACAAACACAAGACGAGATGGGTTGTACGGAATCATTCAGTCCAGAGCGGTCAGGAGTATTGATTTTGCTATTGTTTTGCTCACGAAGAGTATTCAACAAGAACCCCAAGAATTCGGAACAATCCTCTTGTTGTCCTAACGAATATCTAGTGGACTTCAAAGACTCCAGGAAATCGGTTGGAGGGAAAGATAATACCTTCTTACGAAACTGTAGCTGCATGAACACTTGTTTGAGTTTGATGAATAAGTAGGAAACGTTCCCGTTCTCGTTCATCATTAAAACTTCGTTCTTGAAATTCTTCGTCATGAACAACACTTGTAAAATGCTATTCATGTAGCAACTGTTTCCTAAATTATCCAATCCAATTTTCTTCTCTAGATTTTCAGGACAATTATCTACTGATTTGTAAGGAAGAACATGTTTCATATATATATATATATATATATATATATATATATATATATATATATATATATATATATATATATATAGTATAAAAAGAAAACAATATAATGATGAAATAGTATAGAATAATTAAAGGAAATGTTTCAGGAAATAATGCGACTCAGTTCAATTTAGATGGTATTTGTGGAGTTGCTAAAGATATCAACCTGTTGATACATATTCCCATTTCTGAGCATTCGAGTGACAGGAGAGAAAAAACCATAATTTGTGGAGTGGAACGGTATTTCAAATGTTTCGGTACTGACTCTGGTCTGTCTGTTGACATTCAAATGCATATATATATATATATATATATATATATATATATATATATATATATATATATATATATATATAGTATAAAAGAAAACAATATAATGATGAAATAGTATAGAATAATTAAAGGAAATGTTTCAGGAAATAATGCGACTCAGTTCAATTTAGATGGTATTTGTGGAGTTGCTAAAGATATCAACCTGTTGATACATATTCCCATTTCTGAGCATTCGAGTGACAGGAGAGAAAAAACCATAATTTGTGGAGTGGAACGGTATTTCAAATGTTTCGGTACTGACTCTGGTCTGTCTGTTGACATTCAAATTAATTAATGTTGTAAAAACAAATATTGGGCAAAACTCAATTCAAAATTAATTGATAGTTTATTGTATGATTTTCACTATAAAGGGTTTTACAAAAACCACAACACGTGCTTCGCTATACAATAGGTTTCTCAAGCGTAAACTATGGCCAGTTCTATTCAAAACTCAATTTATTATAAAAGTATCAAGTTTTACAATGAGCTACCAAATTCATTAAAAACTTTTAACAAAACAAAAATTCGGAATTAATTTGAAAAAATATTGATTGCTTCAAAACTGTATATATGTATGGATGTATGTACGAGGGTTGCCTTTTATATTTCGAGATTTGACAACCCTAGTGTTGCAATCTGGCAGCTGACAGCTCTATCATAAAGTTGGACATTTTTGATCTTATAAGTACTCAGAACGTTTTGACATACGCGCGCTTATGTGTTGTTTACAGTAACTTAAAAGATTCATCTCGGCCCAAAAAAGGAATTAAATCGTGAACATTTTCGTGCGATTATTTTTAACAACTTTCGACGTAGATTAACTCAGCAACAGTGCATGGATGAACTAAATTCAATTTCTGGCGATGAAGCTCCACCAAGAACCAGTATTTATCGATGGTATGGTGAATTCATTCGTGGTCGTAGTTAACTCAAAGACGAATTTCGTAAAGGTCGTCCAAAATCAGTTGTTGTTCCGAAAACCATTGATGCTGTGCACGAACTGATATTGCAAGATCGTCATGTGACCTATCGTGAGATTGAGACAACCTTAGGCATTAGTGGGACCAGCATACATTCAATATTGCTCGTGTCAATTGGTCGAAGGAAATGCTCAAAAAATACGATCGCGATGCTTTGAAGCAAATGGTCGACTGTTTTATCGGAAAAACTGGACATGTCGCAACCGTACCACTAGAACAACGCAGAACAGTCAATTTAGAGTGGTACACACACTTCCAAGAAATAAGGAAAATCAACCGCCGAAGACGGATCACTCTTCACCACGACAATGCGAGCTCTCACACATCGGCTCAAACAACTGCATTTTTGTGCACCCAAAACATCGATTTGATGAGTCATCCACCATACAGTCCTGACTTTGCACCGAATGACTTCTTTTTATTCCCGCAAGTAAAAAACAAACTGAGAGGTCAACGTTTTTCGACACCTGAAGAAGCAGTTGCTGCATTCAGAAAGCAATGTTTTGGGGATACCTCAATTAGAGGTATTGTATATATGTACAATATTGTAATCATTTGAAAATATCCTTATAGGACGAAACTGCAGTAATGTTAGTTACAAATACAAGTGGTAAAAAACGTAGAAAGTTTTATTTCTCATTTTTCATGTTGATTTCCTACCACATAGTAACGGTTACATCCATCAATTTATTAAATAAAATAAAATAAAAAATAAAATATTTATTAATCCTTTCAACTATTGTTAACAATAGATAGGATAAGTCAAAAACAGTGTCATTAAGTTTTAATTGACAAACAGGACGAAACAAGCACAATGATGACTAACATAGACTATGTAAAATACACTTCGATATCATCTCAAAATTAAAAAGTATAATTCAAATTCCTCAACAGTATAGAAACATTCTCTGATAAGGAGTTCCCTAAGTCTATACTTAAAAACCGCCAGGGATCCCGCGTATTTAATTTCTTTTGGAAGACGGTTAAAAAAACGGCAGCCTGCATTGATGGGAAATTTTTTGTAATAGGAGTGTTTTTTCCCTACTATAAACTTGTATATTTCTTGGTTGAATAAATCGTTACTATTACTATTAAAAATGCAAGAATCGTCACAAATAAAATAGAAAATTGAGCATTATAATTGTTCTTGCTCAAAGAGATCTAAAGGTGATATGAGATCGTAATAGAAACCGAGATAATTTGGAGCTAACCTGTTAAATAGTTTTTGGACAGTCAGCTCTATTATTCACAAATTTTAATAAAAACAGAGGTGAAGCACAATTCTTGCAGTATTACAAACTCAAAAGCTTAAAAATCATCATTACTAATAATTCTCTCAATTAAGTAATATCTATCATTGCAATTGAAAATTACTGTAGGACAATAGTTAATATCAATTATCATCATTCAGAAACTGACTTATTTTGAAATTTTGATAATGCTTCATAAAAAACAAGATATTCAAAGAACTGATTACCTCACAATCAGTAAATCAAATTAATAGAAATGGTGTCGATATGTAGATAGGCAGATTATTTATTGGTATTTCAGATTCAAAATCAGGCAATCAAAAATGGACAAATGAGATTCATCTGATAAATAATGTCATGCAACAAGTATATCACATGAGACTAATTATTAAAAGGTATACATACTATATAAATAGAAAATATAAAACAATGACACTGAGAATCATGGATTTTTATCAAAAATTAAAAAAAAAGCCATTATATATTTTTTTTAATTGTATGAAATTAATCCTAAGATTGACTCACTTTTATTCAAATAAAACCCCATTTTTCTAGTGGTTCAACTCTTTTCATAGGGTTTTGGAATATATTGCTTATCACAGATAGTGATTCAGATCAATGTGTGGCAAGAAAACAGATCGAAAATCTTCAAGATCTATTTGTTGAAAAAACAGACCTCTTGTAATCAAGAAATTTACTGGACTGATTATTATAAGAGATACAAAATAACTAAAAATATTTGAAATGCTTTTGGTGACATTATCAAAAGACTATTTTAATCTTAATACATATTTTCTCACAAGTTACAACACAACATTCACATATTTTCCCACACTATTATGAATATGATTACTAAGTTTTCAGTGACAAAAAAATTAAAGAGAGTTTCCCCAAGAAAAATGTTTTAACTCTTCAATCGATTGCAGTTAAATCACTATCATAAGAACAATAAGAACACAGATAATTTCAAAATTCAACAAATGACTACTACTAGGTTGTCTGTGTCATAAAAGAAAGTACAGGTGATTTTTTTATGAACTACACAAATATTGCTTTGAAGTCTTCAAGGTGAAATGAAATGAAATGCTTCATTCAAATAGGATACATCCTAATATACAACAATGATAATAATGTTAACATTAATATACATATAAACACACTAATAGAAAAAAAGATCTCCTGATATTTGTTAATAAGTAGTCTTACCTATGATAATTGAAAATACAAAAAAATAATGATACATAATAATTTGGTATCACCTTGATGGTCTTTTAAATGGTCTAATAGATTTCTTTTGAATACTTAATGAATCCTTTAAAACTTAATGTTGTAGTGTTGAACGTTTTAGTTTGATTATTTACATACAATTCATTTCTTATTCTAGTATTATACTGATGGATTTGATTATTAAAAATTACAAATTTGTCAAAATATGAAGGTAGAAGGTTATGCAACATTTTGTAAATATAAATCATTATTAGATATATAAGCCTACTTTCTATAGATAACAATTCTAGAGTATTTAACATTAATAGGGTTCTCATTTTATTTAAATCACCTGTGTATGGAAGAGTGTGAAATGTGGTTGTATAATAGTCTTATATACAGTTATCTGTGATTGCATAATTAAGTGTTGGGACTCTTGTGAAAAAATATAATTTTTTCAAAAAAAAATTCTGTATGTAAGTGAAATGGTTATTTATTGATAGATGCTTGTCCAACATGAATCTTAGATATTTGAATTCAGTAATGAGCTCAATTTTGTCATTTTCTATTTGTATTTCAATTTGATTTAAATTTAATTCTCTGTACTAAAAAGTTGTAGTAAGTATCATAGCCTTTGTTTTGTTGACATTTATCTACAATCTACATTTACTACATTTATCTACTATTTAAATATATAGAAATATCATTCAATTCTTCATTCATTTTTTGAAAAGCTTTATCTATATCTCAATCACTAACAGATACTATGGCATCATCAGCAAAATTATGCTAATAATCACATTCATTACATTTGCTGATAAAGTTAATGTAAATTAAGATCAGCAATGGCCCTTAAATGTGCGTTTCCAACGCACATTTAAGATCTAAAAATTCTTCTACAGTGTACAGTGCGGATTCGCATGAATATCTGGATCTAAAACCAGATTGGTTTGTGAATAGTATATTTTTTTAATTGAAATATTCCAACAGTTGTTGATATACTATTGATTCTAACAGTTTTTCAGCGCAAGCTAAAGTGTTAATTGGCCGATATTCATCAGATTCAAATCGTTTAATATAATATTGGCTTCTCTGTTGAAAAGTAAATAAAGAAAAATAATAACAGTTACCTGTGGTTCAGTCATCACAGATTCGATTTTTTTCTCGGCCAAGACGGTGAAGTCCGCAAATAAATTTCTCATCACAAATTCGCCTGGCCTCATATCCAACTCCATATGTTGTCCAGAATATGAAACTCTCTCTTTCTGGGCACCCCATGGTAATAATATTCCCCTGTTGCCAACTGCTGTAAAATTTGATCTGCTTTCAAGTCCTGTAATGTTATTCATAATCAACACATGACATATCAAAACATTTTATTCATAATCAACACATGACATATCAAAACATTTTAAAGTGAGAGATAAGGAGAATCGAATTTGTAGTAATATATGGAATTGAAATCCTATCAAAAAGATAAAAATCCCTCTAATAAATATTGTTTTTCTAGGAAAATTACGTCGGCAGGAAGTTGTTAATTTTACCTTTCATTTACTTACTTATCTTATGACAATATAATACTTGAAGGCAGATTCTGAATGAAATTTTTGAAATGATAAATCTTTCTTCAAAATTTCGTTACTTTTTGTGTTCAGAATTTGTGCATACTCTTATTTGAAATATCAATCTTCATTATTGATTTCATATAATTATAAGTTCAGCAAATAACAATTAAAATATCCAGCGTGATATTAGCCGGGGAAGTAGTTGTTTTCCTGTAGGCATTCAGGTAGATAGGAGTGATAAAACTCCATAACTCATCTGATAGTGTATCAAAAGAAAATGAAAGATCTCCAGTAAATTTATGTTAAAAATTGTTTTACAAATTTAAATTTTGTACTGTATAAGAACTCGCTATATTATCAATATGAAATTAATTGTTCAACCATTGGTACTTTGAAATGGTGCTTCACTATCATAATAATAACAATAATAATAATAATTGTAGATGTGTAACGCAGGACTCGATACAATATAAGTGTAACCTCTCTATGGTCTGGATCGATTACCGTAAGGCATTTGTTACAATATCGCATGAGCTCATCTTGCATTTGGTCAGTTGTCTTGGGGTACACGACAAAATAGTGAGATGCATTGAACAACTAATACCACTCAGGCGAACTCACTTGACCATAACACCTGGTCAAGCCAGAGTCTAAACAGGGTGGGTCACTTTCAAAAGGGGTGTATTTCAGGGCGATTCCCTCAGTCCCCTTCTCTCCTGCATCTCACTATTGCCATGATGATCTTAAACTTTATGCCTCTGGAGAGAAGGATCTCCATCAGTCCTTGAGAACGATGCGGGGACTACGGAGAGGATGTGCAGCTCGTAGATGGAAGCATCCTACACCATTTGGATGCCGGAGAGACGTATACTTACTTTGGGGTGGAAAAACGCCACTCACAGGAGGTAACAGCAGTGAAGAACTCTCTCCGCAGCAAGTATAAGCACAAACTTCGACAGATCCAGTCATAGGAACTGTCGGGGAAGAACAAAGTTGCTGCAACAAATATGCCTGCCTTTCTAATCTTACTCTACTCATTTGGAGTCATGAAGTGGACTCAAGAAGAGCTGTATCAACTCGACGTAAAGACCCGAAAAATGAGGCTTCTTATAGGAGTTTGCATCCCAAATCGTCCGTTCCACGGTTATACTTCCCTAGTCTTACGGTATTGACGAGACAACAGTGTTGCCCTACGCTTCGGGGGATATTGAACCCATTTTGGGGAACAAGAAGTGCCGAATTTATTGGAACTATTCGTTTCCCACCCTTAGGCTCATACAAGCTAATAAGCCTGATGTAGTCCTTCTCGACCACCAGAGCAAGACGATATTTGTCGTAGTTTTCAGCTCCTAGGGAGACGACTATCATCCAAAAAGATGAGGAAAAACGGATGAAATATCAAAGGATATAACATTGTTAATGCTAGATTAACAATTCTCAGATCATGCTGGAAATGAAGAATAGTGAATGAATTTTTAATTGATAGAAGAAAAAAAACAATTACATCATATTATCCATCGAGAAAAATAATGTGTTTAAAAAGTCGATAATGAGATTCCAGTCTCTAGGACTTTCATGCTGAAGCAGAAATTAAATAGCTTTTATGAGCATTTCTTAAATTCATACAATCCACTGAATATTTCTTGCCCTTAAGTAGGTCCTTTGAGCTGGATGTAGAATTTTCGAACATCAATTTGTAACATTGGCTGCAATAAACTTTTTTTGTACAAATCGTTGAAATTCTCCAGTTTTATGTGAACATTATATTTGAGCTTATATCTCTCTCATTCCCAACAAATGTACAGTTGGAAGCGGGGTCAAATTTTAAACGTTTTTTCATCGGTCTGCGACGGCGGACGTTACAAAATGGTGCTTTGTTGTTGCAAACTTCCTATCTTTTTTTACAGCAGAGGATTCAATTGCGTTAGGCCTCAGCTGAAAGCTTTTTTCACAGTGATATGCTTCACTGCTCTCTTGTTCAAAATATCATTTTTTCTTGTCAATAGGGAGGTGCATTTTAGAGTTTCATACAAAAAGAATTATGAATAAAAAATGATAATAGAAGCAAGAAATTCATAGTTATCATATACGACTCATACATAATATACTCATTATACAGGTAATACCTAAAAGACCTCAAAATAATGATATAAAAATGGTTCAACATACAACCTGAAAAATTCTGTAATCTATCTATTATAGCTTTGAATTTTCAATGAGGGAAAGTGGAGATAATTCCAACACAATATCTACTCATCATACATTTTGAAGTGTTGTATTGTGTACTTATTTTTAGTTTATTTCTTAGTTGTTTAATATTAGTGTAAACTTTAGCTGAACCTATACAACAAATGTCATTATTAAAGGAAAATTAAGATTTTTTTCTTGGATATCATTCTATCTGCTCTAGACTAAGATGACTAAATTGTCTGCAATATCTATGGAATTCAATAAATGATAGAAATATTAAATTTTCTCTCATTTCACAGCAAGTTGACGGGTAAGACCACAATTTTCCTTAGTTGACATGTATCGTGTAGACTTAAAGAGGTTGTTCCAATGAATAATTGCTAAATAAAAATAATCACCTGGGGATGTTGCTGAATGACTTGCAGAATTGTCACCTTCGCTACCCCCTGTTAGAGCATGAATAGTGGAGTCAGATACAATACTTTTTTCTGTTAATCCGGAAGCTGAAGTGTTGTCACTATGGGTATCTGAGCAGACACTCTGGGAGCATTCAATATCAGAATCGTTGGATATGACATCTGCAAAAAGAATTTAAATTTATTGAAAAAGATTGGGTTCAAAAGTATTTTGAAAATGTTTGTAAATTTCCTCAGCTATTGATAAATTGAGATTGTTACGGGATTCTAACGAAGTATTTCATTTCCTTATTATCTCCAAAATTCAGAAGTTTCATGAACATATTTAGGGAAAATCTTATCAGTAAAATATCTCATAGTTTTTTTTCAAAACCTACCTGTTTCCTGAACAGAAAGTTCTATTTGATGATCAGACATTTCCAAGTCTGAAATTATTCCTTAGGGGAGTATAACGTTTATGTTCATATTCACTTCATTAATTGATGAAAAAACTTTTGTTTTTCAATATCACAAAAATTAAACTCCCATCTCCCAATCGAACTGTCAGTGTCAACTACATAACCTAACAACTACTTCTTCTTCTGAATGATATGTATTAATTAAAATTAGCCAAGTTCAATATAGTAAGTATTCGAGAGGGAAATTGCCACAAGGTTACATATCTGGGAGAGCAAATATGTCAAGTTTTAGAGAAATTGTGGAGTAGATCTCTCAATCTCATCACATCCCAAACCTCATTCCTAGAAAGTCTGTCCACTACCTCAGTTATCAGCATTCTCATTACAACCCTAATGAATTTCGATTTCATCGGAATTCGTCTGACGAACGCTGACGAATAGTCCATATATTCAGTATCCGTGTATATGATAAACATGGCCTCGAAGCGATTATTCACACAGCGTACTATTCTCTAGAGATAATTATTTCTAACTTCGAGGCTCTTTAATTCATTTGTCCACCTTATGTATATTTTAATATTTTACTTATCAAAAATGTATATGTATAATCTTGTGAATTTTAATTACTTTTAAGCTCTCTTTGTGACTAGTCCAATAAGTTTCATGTATTTACACTTTTTTTATGTTGTACATGTGAACTTTAGTGATGAATAAACTTCTATTCTATTCTATTCTATTCTATTCTATGTTTATGAACTCCTCAATCATCCCGTTGATCACTTCATCATTCTACATAGTTGATCCTTGCTGGGAGAGTCCCCACAATGAGTTGGCGATTAGTTCCATAATAAACTGGTGGAAGAATGTTTCTACCATTGGAATTGAAATGTGTATATTTTTAGGAGAGATCAGGTTTTAGGAAATAATAGTTTTGACTTTCTACTTCACCATCTTTATACAGTTTGTTTCTGAAACTTACTTCTTTGAATAAACTACATATCTTTGTATAGAGTCATATCTTTACAATTGGATTTTCCCGTTTTTGCTATATTTAACTTTAAAAATGCGCATGCAATGAGCTCTGTTCGTCAACTGTAGCCACTTCGATGAGATCCCTACGAAAACGAAGCCATTCACAGTCACACTCAGAAGGCAATCAGAAAACCATTTGCTGGCACAGTAAATGTCGTGTTTCAACTCTTAGCGACATATTTATCAGTAGGTTAGGTAAAGTTAAGCCCAAAGTGAGTGTGTCTATTCGACCCTCCACCGCATCCTGTAAGGGTTTATTGTGGCTCACACCTATTCACACTCGACCAAATAAACCCAGCTTCTTAACGAAGCCGATTAGTTTGTATAGTGAGTAGTCTTTCAGGTCAGATGGTAAAAGTACCTGCCCAGCAGGGCAGGTACAAAGTATGTGCTCTGCTGTTTCATCATTTTCCAAACAGAGGCGACACACACTGTCTTCCGACAGTCCAAGTGTCTACATCTGATGATTCAATTGACAGTGACCTGTAAGATTGCCTGTTAGACATCGTAGTTCATCCCTACTGTAAGTCCAACAACTGTTTGGTATCAAGCTTCGAAGGGTAAATAAATGCCTTGGAGTGAGCCAATCCTGGAAGATTCTGCCAGAAGTACATAAAACTTCTTGCCATTCAGGTGTTCAATCTTTGTTTGGCAAAGCCTAAAGCGATGCCAATGACAGGTTCTGGTCCGATGCAGCACCCTCATTTGAAAGGGAGTCAGCAGCTTCATTGCCTTCCAGGCCAGTATGGCCAGGAATCCAAACCAGAGACAATCTGTTAAATCTTCCTATCGAGAAGAGTCGTTTTTGGTTATTTGCTACCAATTTAGACGTTGCTCGGTAGGAGCCAAGAGCGTCCAACGCCGCTTGACTGTCCAATAATATTTTATTGACTTGTGTTCGAGGTTGGATTCTTCCAATCTCTTCGCACATGATTCAGTAGTGTGAATTTCCGATCTAAATACAGTCGCATACATTCCTAGGTATGTTTATATCTCTGTCCTGGGTCTGCGACTGAAAACACCTGCACCAGAACCAGAAGGTGTTTTTGATCCATCTGTGAACCAACAACTATCTGCTTTTACTATTTCCTTCTCCCGGAGAATCCAATCCTCTCTAGTCGAGAACAGTACTTTATAAGGAAGTTCGTAATTGACAGTTGTAGGCATAAAGTCAGAGGTTATTTCCAGGATGCTGTGACTTCCAGTGTTAACCAACAGTCTGCATTAAATTGATTTGTGCAATTGGCAATGTGCACAAGTCTATATGCAGTGAGTGACGACTGTCGTTATAGACCCCCCATGTATGGACTCATTCAGGCATGGATGCTCAGTGAATTTGATGGTTGATGAAATGCGGTATATCATTTGTTATAACCTCTGGCGTACATGAGGATTCAGTTGTTGAATCCATCCTGTTCTTATTTCAGAAAAATCATCTCCATCATACAAAATTCTTTCCGTATAGTTTTACAGCTGCCAATATACGCTTCACTCCACTCGGTCATTCTGAAATCTCGTTTTCGATTAGTATCAAAACGAAACCAAGCGAATCAAAGTTAATTTCATCAATAATGAGTTGTTGGCAAATATTGTGAAATAGTCCGAAGTGATCTTTTCTTAACAAATATATCATTGGCAATCAAAGAATATCTTACAAATATCCTCAAAAAAGTCTAGCTAGGAGGCATAGGACGTTTAGTAGACTTTGATATATATTCTTTGGATACAATGAATAATTCCGTGGCATATTTTCGCAGTTTTCAGAATAAACGGCCTCTGGAAACTCATGTAACATCCTCGTTATGACCACGTAATTGATGGTAAATGGGGAAAAAAGATACATTGTCTCTTTATTGAATCCTACTCATTGATTTCAAAATTACAAAAACAGTCTTTTCAAAACTCAACTATAAATTATCTATTCTTTAAAATTAAACTATCACCTCCAGTAGCATGGCCTTGATAATGAGTTTGATCCAAATATGGCATTGACGGCACTAAACGTACAAGCGCCACCTCCAATAACACCAATGGCAATCAGTTCCCAAATGTAGACTCGTTCATATAATGGAATAATTCTGAAACAAATAATATACAAGATGAATAAAAAATGGTATGGAATGGTTCCAAACTTTTGGAACGGACATACTGTGTAGTTTGATTAATAGTTCTGTTGAGACTCTCTCACAAATACATTGAGGGATAGTCATAAAAGAGTGAATTTAAGAAAAATATCCCCATGAAGACGTTCTGAGTATTCAACTTTTTTTTAAGGACAAAGCACAAGCACTACAGGAAAATCCTTGAAGCGCACCAAGAGCGGTGCCTGAGCAAAAGTAGCGATTCTTGTTGGATTTGAATCGCTGAAGATTAATTTCAGTTGGAAAAATGTTCTCAGGAAGTTCATTCCACATAAACGCAGTTCTTCAAATGAAGGGGTTCCCAAACAGTGAAGTTAGAGGTGTACCGAGTTGAACTTCAAAACGATGAGCAGCCACAGTTCGTCGCGTATTTCTGATGTGTACCGCTCTTGGTGAAATCAAATGTGCCAAGTCACTTGAACACCTCCCGTGACAGTATCTATAAAAGAGAGACTAATCTCAAACCTTCCTTCGATGTTCCAGACTATCAAGGTTGCAAGTGAGCCTATGAAGCACTAAAGTCGCTGTATACGGTTTTCTGGTTCGGAACAGTGTTCCAAACTTTCGAGAAGCAGTCTTGGCAATTCCAGCGACATGATCGTGCCAAGACATATTGGTGTCGTGGAATCCAAATGGAATGATCAGAAAAGTGTACTGGCATCAGCAAAGCAATATATTGGGTTCTTGGTTTTTTCCAATAAGTCATTTATATAAAAAAAGGGTTGGAGACAATATGGATCCCTGGGAAACACCAGCGTTGATGGTAAAAGTGTTCGAGAAATATCCGTCCACGGCCACTTGCAGGGAACGTTCTTTTAGGAAACTGGAAAGCCATACATGAAAATGATCCGACAAGCCATAGCATCAAAGTTTGGCCAGCAAACCCTCATGCAACATGGTTTTACTACTGAACTATATTTATGCACAAGTGGATAATAATAACCTGGTTTTTTCATTTTTTTTAGACCTATCAAAAGCATTCGATACTGTTTCTTCCAAATTTCTATTGAAAAAATTACTAGTAATGGGCTTTCCCAATAATATGTTGTGTTGGATAGAATCGTGCATGGAAAATCGTAGTTTGATGGTTAAATGTAATGGAATTACATCAGTTCCTTATGATGTGAAACTAGTTGTTCCACAAGGGTCTGTTCTGGGTCCATTGTTATTCTTGACTTTTATCAATGACTTGCCTGAATTCATATCAGATTGTCACATAACTATGTACGCTGACGATACTACAATCACTGTTTCTGGAAAAAATGAGAATGAATTATCGATGAAAATTAATTTAGTTTTTGACGAATTCAGTAGTTGGTGTCAACGTAACAAACTGATTTAAAATAAATCTAAGTCAGTGCTGATGAAAACATTTGTTGGGAGGGATTTCTGTTGTAATTTGGTCACTTTGAATGACATAAAAATATCGAAAGAAGTTGATTTTCTTGGAACTATTTTAGATGAGAATCTCACCTGGAGAAGTCACATACAAAAAGTGTGCAGTAAACTCAATTCCGCTTATTATTCGATCAAACAGTTAAAACATTATCTAGATAGGTTTGGTTTACTAAATGTTTACTTTGCGAATGCTTACTCCCACATCAGTTTCAACATAATGGCTTGGGGATGTGCAAAGGAATTTTCCAGAGTTTTCATCTCTCAAAAACGACTGATAAGATTGATATTAAACCTGGGGTACCAGGAAAGTTGTAGACCCGTTTTCAAAATTGGAACGCTTGTTGACTGCACCCGCAATTTATATAATGAAATGTGTCATTTTTATGCACTGGAACCTTGAATTGTACATAACGAACATGGCGAGTATCACGGTCGTGATACTCGCCATGCTACTGCTCTCAGGGTCCCTTCACATAAGAGTGATAATTTCAAAAAATCTCCATTATATAATACCATACATTTATATATATATATATATATATATATATATATATATATATATATATATTTGACTACGGCACATTTTTTATTTATTTTTTTATTATCATTTTATATATCTATATGTACCCATACCTTTGTATATGCAAATATTAATTTTTATTTAAGCTTTGATTCCATAATTTTATCCATGAGTGACGTACTGTTCTTTGTAATTAATCACTGACCTACCATATATACGCTATGTATCACAAATAATAATAATAATAATGATCGGCTTCATTCATAGAATAATTACAAATTAAACACAGTGAAACAATCGATGAAAGGCGAAGTTCAGCTTATGCTGTTTTTCAACTTAACCTAAATGATGAATAAATATTATTATTATTATCATGCCACACTCGGTAAAAGGTCTTAGCAATATCAAGCAAACTGGTTATCGAAAATTTAAAAAACCGAAAAAATATGCACGTTTAGTTCTAAATGAAGGATTCTCATACCTTCTCGGCCAATCTTGACTTTCCATATCAGATAATTTCATGTAGAAATAAGGTGGAAAAACGAATGTCAACAGTGTTATAGTAGATCCACCAATTAGTGAGAGGATTTTTCCAAATTGAGGGACTGTTTCTCCCACCAGAATTACCATCGCCATGATCATGGATCTCCAAAAGCATCTCTTCAAACTGAAATCTGAATCAGAACATTAATTGATATTGATGGAGAAATATTAAGAGTGATACAAATTGTTCTAAGAATATCACATACAAAGTGATTTAATTAAATGTTTTTTCTCCCTTTCTTTAGAATGTTTTCACATTTTTGTTTATTGATGGAGAAATAGAAAGCCAAAATACGTTTTCTTATAATGTATGTATTTGGAAGATATTTACCAACATTATATTGCCATTTGCTCTGGGGGTGTAGATGTAATTGACACTTATTTGGATTTGCGAAATCATTGCCCTGTATGTTGTTTTATGATCAAAATATAAAACTAATTTCAATAGGAGTACCATTGATATTTATTTCAACAACTTTATAGAATTATAAATATTATGAAATAAATTTCAAAATATTAATCTCCTTTAACTGCCTACAAAGTAGGGTGTGGTAAACGTCTTCTGGAAAACAACTACTTCCTCGGTTAATACCACGCTGGATATTGAATTATATCCGATAGACATTTGTGCAAGATTCCTCACAGAGGTTAGTCTCGCAGGTTAATGTTTTTATCACGCATTCGATAGTTTAGGTACCTATTTTTCTGGGAGTTGATTTTAAATCTGTGGAATTATTCCTTCAGAGAAAGTAAAGTTATTTTCAACCAATAGGTAATAAAAAATACCTTTCTGAAAATTGTCTGGTTTTCATAATGTGATATTCAAAAAATATATCTATTTCACTATTGGAAAATTTGAATTGAGGGTTGCATGTAATTTGTGAAATAACAGAGTATCTGATTAGTTTAACGGTGGAGTTTATATAAAATATTTGAATAAAAATATTGTTACAAATCATGCCCTAAAGAAAATAAAGCCGGCCGCCACTGGTAGCTATAACCAATCGCGACGTAGCTAGGAACGCGCGAATATACGATGTTCCGTGCCACTCTGGAAGCAGTGAGAATAATGCTACCGATTTCGATTGAACTTCGGCGAAATTTCTACTGCATTCGATTACGATATATAAACGCTAGCTTCGAGCATATCGACAGACACAGTCAAGTGTCCCCTTTATTACATATGTGTAGGATTTTGAGGTTATCCTACACATATGTATTAAAGGGAAGAAAATCAATCTGTTGGAAGCCATGGAAATTAACAAATCAATTATATACCCTTAATATATACCCCTAACGGTGTTGAATTTTATACTTGGCACCCTGAAAGAGAATCGGGTTGTTATACAGATGCTCTCGTATTGATGTCAAACTTTCAAAAATATGCACAATCAATCAATCAATCATTTATTGAATCAGTTCTTCTTCAAAATCACATTAGACAAAAAAAACATGACATCATTATGAAATACTGGCTGATTGAACAGGTCAAACAAACATAAAAAAGTCAATATAAAACATACATAAAAAAAAGTTAATAAGCTACATTCAAATTAGGATTCAAGGAGAAACTCATCCATAGAATAGTATGCTTTTTGCAATAGAAAAATCTTGAGTCGCCTTTTAAGCTTTTAAGCCTTTTAAGCACTAAGCTTATTAAATAGCTTAACCCTAATGCACACGGGGTGATTCTTTGATACTGTCAATCTACTATAAGGTTGTTGTAGTTGAGAGTGAGAGTTATTTCTGGTGAAATGTTCATGGATTTGTTCATTTCTAGGAATAACTGAAACATTGTTTTTTATATATACCAATGTTCGATAGATATAAAAACTAGGCATTGTTAATAAACTATAACGAATGTATAATGGCCTGCAGTGTTCACTCAAAGATGCTCCAGCCAGAATTCTGATTACCTTTTTCTGAATAACGAAAACTTCATCAGCTCTAGCTGATAAGCCCCTCTGTTCCAAACCATAGGAAATTACTGACTGAATTAAACTGTGGTATAAAAGCTTGAGAACATCAAGAGAGACTGTTTGTTTTAACCGACGTAGTAGGTAAATATATATGTTAACTGAGCTTTAGTTTGACACTATCAACATGGAACTTCCAGGTAAGTTTATTATCAATATCATCACCTAAGAATTTAGTACACTTAACTTGATGTAAAGTTACATTATTTCATCTAACCAAATAGCTTTTATCAATTGTTGTATTTTTAGTAACAAAGTTGAGCATTTGATATTCAGTAGAAATAAGCAGCAGGTCATTTATAGAACACCACTCAGAAATTTGATCGGTTACTTCATTAGCTTTGACAATTACTCAGGCCATAGTTCCCGCAGAAACTAAGATGTTAGTATCTTCCGCAAAAATAACAGCAATGGAAGCTTTGAACAAAATTCCGGAAGATCATTTATAAAAACCAAAAATAGAAGGGGTGCCAAAATAGAGCCTTGAGGTACCCTTCTTGATATACATTTTATTTCAAAATTCACACAATCTTTTATTTCCGAACATTTCTTCAAATACGAACCCGACAGTAAACTCAGTGTCACGAGTTTTTGCGATAAGATATGCTTTTTGATATTCTTGCCGTATTTTTCAAAGAGTGTTCTGTAACTATTCTATTTAAAAGATGAAGTCGTTGCAGATGTGTCATGCGACTAGGTACTTACTTTTAGACATATTAAAAGATTCTTCCACATCCTGAAATACTGGATTCATGACTATCAAAAAGGCGAAAATTAAATGAATAGCCATGAGGATATTTCCAATATCAATTAATCTACTTTTTGTTAGAGATAATGCCAAATTTGTATTGACTCCCTCTCCGTAAACTGCATATCCTCCATAAGAAATGGGAAAGTAGAGAAGCATTATTACTGAAAATAAAGTTAATTGGGAGTTATTATTGTTCAAGTGAGGTACTACTATTTGGAATATTGAAAAATATTTTCACCTCAAAGGGAAAAACAGAGAAATGAATCATTCAACTCATATTATAATTTTTGAAGTGATGCATTCTTACCGATGAAAGCCATTGTAACACTCTTCGAAAAACTATTTTTATTCTTCATGTCGTTCTGGATTGTGGGAAACGTTGATGCTCCTCCAAAGGCGAATAATATCGTTCCGAATGAAATAAAAAAATCGTGGAAACCATGGATTTTTCTGGGAACTCTATCGACAGATTTAGCGTCCACTATTATTTGAAACAAGAAAATCAGACAAGCTCCAACAGTAGTGAGAATTGCCCCCAAACCTACAAATCTAAGAAAAAGTACGAGTATAGATGTTTCCATATCAAAAGATAAATACTTATTCAATAAATGTTGATGGATGTAGCCGTGGTAGGAAATGTGGTAGGAAATCATAATAAAGAAAGAAGAATTGAACCTTTCTATGTTTTTCACCACATTTCATTGTAAGTAACAATACTGCAGTTTCATCCTATAAGGATATTTTCAAACTTATACTGAAAATGTCCTTATAGGACGAAACTGCAGTACTGTTAGTTACAAATAAAAATGGTAAAAAACATAGAAAGTTTCAATTCTCCTTTCATCATTAATAAATATTGATTGGTGGTCATTGAAAAAGACATTTATCAGACAATTCCAACTTCAATTCAGGATTGGCATATTATCAGTATCTCGGTGACCTTGTCGGATTAGATTGAGCATAGGAAAAATATTTTTTCTATAAGGAATGAAGGATTAAATAAGTCAGGTGAGGTTTATCAAATTCGAGTTAAGAGAAGCTCAGATTATGGTATGATTTTAAGATGAAAAAGTGGATGAAGTGGACCTTCATCCTTCCTTTGAAGATATTTTTTTTAAATAAGGTATATAACATTGAAAGAGGTACAGGGTGAGTCAACAAGATTCCCTCGGTCCATCGCTATCAGAGGAAACAATTTTTCGAACTGCTCAATTTTGTTTTGCAGTTATATCGATGAATACTATTTTTCAAAATCATTTTCTCGCATACTGAATGATTCAGTCGAGCGTGACCAACCAAAGTTTTTTTTTTAAATAGAACACCCAGTATATGAATACATCATTCGATTCCATAATTTTTTCAAGGAATTTTTGTTTTCAAATTTCCATTGCGAGATTTCCAAGTTATTCTAGAATCGCTAGTACATTAACCTTCGTCTTTCCACGTCGGTAAAATTACGTGAATTCCCATGTGGGGTCCATTCGTACCCCAGAGAAACAAATTGGTGTATTTAATTTTTACTATAAGAAAATTATTTAACATCTTCAATTTACACAATTTTATTACATCAAAAAGTATATCGAACATAAATATAATGTTTGTCATTGAATTAAACAAAATGAAAATGAAAAATACATTCTTGGACCAAAAACTAGTCTGAAATTTTTTGACATTGTATGCAAATTACTTTCTTGACATAATGTTCAGCACATACAAAACTTTTGCATTGCTTGCAAAATTGCCTTGATTTACGATCTTTATTTCGACAACATAAATAGCAATGTCCACTTGAAGGTCTTTCATAGGATGCTTCTATTTGCATCTTCACCGGCGCCAACTCTGGCACGACATCTTGCATGTACTGATTCAATGTCTTACTCAATCGTATTCCCTCATTATATCGCCTGATAATATTTTCTTTTACTAAAGCCTCTCCTAGATCTAGAAAAAAGTAACGTCTATTGTCTTTTCCTCTAGTTGTTTCCAGGTACTTGATACCCTATAAGATGTAAGTATTAAGGCCAGAAATATTCAATATTTGCCCAAACACTGCCATTGGCCAACGGTTGCATATTCTTCGAGCAGATTGTTTTACCATCTTATCTGTAGTATCTACTGTACCTTTTGTATTATTATCATGCAGTATAATATCTGGCTTGTTTTTCAATGTTTTATCAGCAACAGCATCATCATGATGTTCAGTTGGTAGTAGAATAACCGTATGGTCTTTTGTATAAGCAAACATGCTGGAATATATGGGCTTGAACGATTTCGGTAGTAACTCGTTAGGAATACATGCTTAATTTTTTCGCAAAGTACCACAAAGACTTAGTCCTTTTTGTGATAGTTTTTCCGTCAGTGGTAGGCTTGTAAAAAAAGTATCTGTAGTTATGCCAAACCCAGAGCCAAGTGGTTCAATAAGGTCGAGGACAACAATAAAACAGATGGCACAGATTCCCACGCGGGGTACGAATGTACCCCAAGCTGAACATAATTTATTCATTGTCAATTCGACAAATCGTTGCCGATTTCATGAACCGTATACTATTTGCAATACCCCAAACGACACAAAATAAAATTAGCCAAACAGGACGGGCGCTAATTTTAAAATTATAACAAAAAATATGTATCTGGGGTACAGCTATACCCCACCCGGGAAGACGTAGGTTAACATTTTTCATACCTACTAATGATAGTTAGCGGTTTCAACGGTAAGAAATGCGTAAAAAATCTGAAGAATATCTATACTGCTTTTATCTTCAAAAACCCAGTCATCCATGACTGACATCAAAAGTTTGCTTTGCGTGTGGATTGGATCATGTTTTGGAGGAAAATGACGGAAAGTGCCTTGCATCTAGGATTTACAAAGAGAAGTTCCCCGAAAGGAGTTGACCAGATGGAAGGGCATTTCAGGCTCTAAAAACAATATTTGAAGGAACTGGTAATGTCAAAAACGAGAAGTTCGAAGGTATCTGCCCTGTAACAAATGAAGAGAATACATTTAAAATTGCTCTTCACCTTGTTGAAAATTACCACGTGAGTACGCGAGACCTGAGCAGGGAATGGGAATTTTTTTAAACCAGCGTGTCTCGAATGATATGAGCAAGCAAATTTCATCCTTACCACATGCAATTGATGCAAGAGTTAAGAATAAGAGTTTTTGAAAAACGTGTTCAATTTTATCAATGCGGCTTAGAAAAGATCAACCAGGAAATTGTTTTTTCGATTTCGACTTTTCATTAAAATGGAACTATCAATCGGCATAACATGCATCATTATGTAACGGAAAACCCCCATTTTGTTTGTTGCCTGAACCATCAACAGCGTCACTGAATGTTTGGGGTGGAATTTTTGGAAACTTAGTTAATGGTTCGTATTTTTGAATGGGCATCCGACTGGAAAAAATATATATTTGATTTCTTCGTTTGGCATGACTTTTCGAATTCATTGGGATGTGGCTACAACCAGACGGTGCACCACCACATTCCAAAACTTTGGTATGGGAATATCTTAACGATCATTTCAATCAAAAATGGATAGGTAGGGGTGGGCCTGTGGCATGGCGTCCCAGATCACCTGACCAGCCCAAAACGGATTTTTTATGGAGGTTTATCAAATGGATTGTCTTCCAAACTCCTCCAACATCTATAGAAGGCATGAAACGAAGAATCACTAGAGCTTTCCAGAGGATATGCTGGAACGTGTAGAGAATTCGTTTGAAAAAAGACTGACATTATGTGTTGCAGAAAATGGTCGCCATTTTGAACATCTTTTGTACTTTTGTTTTAAAGGTAAATCCAACTGTGTGCGAAGTTATCCAACATCAAGGTCATAAGTCATATCAAAGAAGGCTATTCTCTTCAGCCGAAACAAATTTTAAGATTCTTTAAGATTGTCTAGGAACTGAATAATTTAAATACAGATTGGATTTTCATATTGATCTGCCATTCATTTTGAATAAGCAATTCGAATTATTTTCAGGTTCATCTGAGAAGGCAAACATGGCCAAATCACGAGAGGAAACGGAACTGTCGATGCCGGCATGGCTAAAAAGGGTGAAGGAAGGGAAGGACGTAAAATCAACGAAAAAGTTTCAATACATAATTTATTATATGTTATTATTTGCAATAGATATGCAATAGATATTTTGAAATGTTCAATATTTTCTTAATTTTCTCGAGGCAATCTGACCTAATAAATAAAAAGTTAATAATTTTTAGGCTATATAAGCGCATGACGGAAATAAATAGAACATCCTGTGAATATCTTTTTGAGCTTCTGATTATGTCCATGAAATGTTCTCAAATGGACGTCCTAAAGACGTTCTATAAATGTCTATTCGAAGACCTGAAATTTTCTATTATGGACGTCCTAAAGACATCCTGATTATTAACAATGGACGTTACAAAGACGTCCATAATATGTCCACGTCAGTAAAACGGACATTTTGAGGATGTCCTGAATGTCCAAGCGGGACGTTTCAAAAACGTCCATAAGACGTATTTGTGGTATCTGGGATGCGGTCGTTTCTTTGCAATTTTGGCCCTCAAACGCTCCAGTAACGCTATATAATATTCACTGTTGATGGTATTTCTCTTATCAAGATAGTCGATGAATATTACACCAAGCTCAACCTAAAATACCCAGGCCATAACCTTTCCAGTCGATTGTTGTGCTTTCGGGCGCTTTGCAAGAGGTTCACCAGTTGCTCTCCACTCAGATGACGATCATTTTGATTCCGGAGTGAAGAGATGGATCCAAGTTTCATCCACTGTCACATATCGACGCGAAAATTCCGGTTTGTTATATTCAAACATGGACAAACACTGCTCAGAATCATCAAGACGTTCTTGTTTTTAGTCAACAGAGAGCTCGCGCGGCACCCACTTTGAAGAGAGACTTTTCATAGTCGAGTGCTCATGCAATATAAAGTCAACATGTTTTCTTTGATATCTTTACAATGTCAGTTAACTCGCGCAACTTCACTTTTCGATCATTAATATCATTGACATCGTGCCGCCTAAAAAAATCTCTTGTATTTCTGTAAAGTCAACCGTTTTCAGACTAGAGCGCTGAGAAAGCGAGTAGAATACACTCACATAGGGTATTGTATACCGTATACATATAAGGCATCGACTCTATTGCTTTTTATTAATGTATTCAAGTTTTTTTTTAAACTTCTAACTTCTACTCGGGCGTTTTGTGCCAAATATACTTATATTTCAGAGGTTTCGTTAATAGTTAATAGTTTAAACAGCAATTCAAAAATCAATAAATAATACTACAATTATCGTTGGCGAAGACATAGATCTATTGGTACTTCTCATAGCACGCACACAAATACTTAATCAACCTACATCCATTTTTTTAAGAAACCAGGGAAAAACAATGTTGAAACAAAAATATACTCGACTGAGAGCATCAACAAGTATCCACACTGCAAGAAAAATATTCTTTTTCTACGTGCTATGACCGGATGTGACACAACTTCAACACTTTTTTGGAAAGGAAAAATTAAAGTCATGAAAATGTTTGAAAAAAGACCCGAGTTACACAATTCTGCAGAAATATTCTAACAAAAAAATTGCGCTCAAGATGCCCTTGTCAATGCTGGAATACATTTTCTACTAGCAATGTACGGTGCTCCAAAATCAGAAAATTCAATTGACAATTACAGATACTGCAGCTTTGCTAAACTAACAAGACAAAGCACAGCTGTGAAATGTCAATTATTACCACCCACTTCTTCAGCAGCTCAACAGCATATTTATCGAGCCTATTATCAAATACAAACCTGGCTAGGAAAAAAAAATGATCCAAAACAGTGGGGTTGGGAGTTGAAAAATAATATATTACAACCAATAACAACTTTATTGCCACCAGCACCCGATGATCTACTAAACACAATCTTTTGTGATTGTACAAAAGGTCGTGACGGCAAATGTGGATGTAAAAAAATTGGATTCAGATGCTCTAAAGCTTGTGGACATTGTCGTGGTCAGTCATGCTTAAACGCAGAGTCCACTAGTGAAGAAAATAATGAAGATGTTGATTTAAATACAGCACTAAGTCCACTCGATGTTTTGTCAGCAACTTTTGATGAAGTTGAAATTGAGGATATCGACGACGAATGAATATAAAAGAAAAGTATATACAAATTTTGTTTTCCTATTTTTCAATGTTCAAAAAAAACTTTCATTACAGTTCATGGATTATGCCTACGGGGAAAACCATGTAAAAAAAACGTGCTTTGCATTCTACCTCAAAGGTGGTGCGGAAACGAGTGCATCATCATAATGTAGTCACACTCTCAGCGCTCTAGTCCGAAAACGGTTGACTTTACAAAAAAAATGCAGAAGACATTTTTTGTAGATAATCGTATGAGGAATCATTTTCATAATGACCTTTATTGACCTCCGAGTCATAGATCGCGAGATATTCCCGAAAAACTGATTTTCGTGACCTTTTGACCCTTATAACTTTTTTAGCCGGCACGATATCAATGTCGATTTTAGACATCTTCATTAAAACGCCATAGTGAAGGTGTATACAATTCAGCTCAGTAGGAATTTTTCCGCAGATAAAATCTTAAATGACTGGACTATGAAGGTTGGTACACATCTGTGTTAGGCGCGAGACTTTTCTGCCCATATAGTACACATCTTCGTGAAGAGTTTTTTTGGAATGAATTGCTTTCTTCCTTTCTTTAAAAGTTTTCCACATTTTTTGTATAAAGAAGTAGAAAGCCAAAACCTTTCTTCTCCAAAGCATATAAAATATTTCATAAAAACTGATGAAACAATTTCTAGCCATTGAACATACCATCAGTATAATTATAAATAATTACTATAGGATATTATTTTCACTGACCTGAAATCTTTTGGAGAGCTCAACCATATCATAGGTGTAATACTTAAGGCGATCAACAGAAAGTAAGCACATTCAGTCATTTCAGGAAATACATCCAGCAGGAGCTCTTGAATAATTTGAGAAGATAATAGAAGATATACGGTTCCAGCGCCAAAAAGGGTTATTCTCACACATATGGATACGATGGAGCTATAAATAATAAATAGTTATGTTACTCAATAGCTGTTGGATGAAAATATATACATACAGTGCATTTCTTTAATGTCCCCCTTTCATTTCTTGAACGGGTCAACTCAAAAAATTGAAATATGGAATAGTGAAATTGATGCATGAATACTTTATTTTGAAGTGACATTGACAGATGAAACTTTCAAGATGGCGACTGGGCGCCATCTGGGAAAAAATTGACTAGAAAGGGGGTCTTATGACACATCATTTTGAAGCTCCTGACGAATACTTCACAACTCTAGAATATGAAGTCAATATCTTCACCGACTACAAAATGGCGGAACATTTAATAATTTCCTGAAGACAAACACATTAATATCGATATTTCAAAAAATATTCCTTTTTATCTGCCACATGGTCATTCCAACAACCCGATAAGATTTGTTAAGTTATTTTCTGAAAACGTCAAAAAAATATCAGTACGACAATGAACAATCATTGTTCAGTTAGAATATTCTCATTTTTAGTTTTCGATTTTACTAGTAGAAAAGTACCACGTCAACAATCTCTAAAATGGTCAATTCTCGTTCTTTGGAAAAAAAAATTGAAGCGATTTTTATTTACGGTGCGATGCGTAACTTCCGAATCGTTCTATCTGTAAAAAAAATTTGAAGGAACTTGTATCCAAATTCACAACTACCTGTAGTGTACATAACAAAAAGCCCCCAGGTCATCCGTCCATTCCGAAAGAATAGCAAGTGCAAATAACTGGTGAGATGGTAGTAAATCCTGAACAGTCTACCTATTCCGTCGCGAATGTTTGTGAGGTGTCTACTTCTACTGTGTGTAGAATTTTGACGAGGAAAGGTATCATCCATGCAAAATTTAAATGGTACACCAATTAACTGAAGATGTCCCTGATCGAAGAACAGAATTCTGCGAAATCATGACGGAAACCATAGCAATGCATCCTACAATTCCTACCTATCTCCACAAGCTTATTACCTCATATTATGTAGTTAACTGTCAATGTATTCGGGCAATTATTAAAAGTTCCGCCATTTTGTAGTAGTTGAAGATATTGACATTATATTCAAGGCTTGTGAAGCATTTATCAGGAGCTTCAAAAATGATGTGTCACAAGACCCCCTTTCCATTTAATATTTTTCCCAGATGGAGCCCAGTCGCCATTTTGAAAGTTTCATTTGTCAATTTCACTTCAAAATAAAGTATTCATGCATTGATTTCATTATCACAAATTTCAATTTTTTGAGTTGACCCGTTCAAAAAATAAAAGAGGGGGCGTTAAAGAAATGCACTGTATTGTTACCATTTGTTTGCATTTTTGTCTTTCCAAAAGTGACATCATAGACAAATATAGGTATCATCCAAAAGGCAAAAAGGATATTTGATAAAAATTTCAGTGCATAATCCCAGAATCGCTGGGCATGAACACGTCTAGCTTTCAAGGTAATTTTTAACAATGAATAGTGTGATTAGAAGTTAAGAATGTAATCCACTTGTCAGCTTGATAAAAGTGCTGCAGTATTCTGAAAACAGTTATCTCTTAGGAAAAAAACAAATGAGATATATTCAAATATGTTGGTTGCTTCGTTTTTTTGTCAAAAGATTATATTTTCAAGTTTTCACTGAAAAATAATAATAAAAACTATTCACTGTGAATACTGCAGCACGTAATTAGCTGTTTACACGTTTTATTATATGTATACAGGGCGTTCCAACGAAAACTTGACCCCGTTGGAACGCATTGTATGAAAGTTAGGTAATACAGGGAAGTGAAAGAAATTAAACTACCTACTTATTCTAATGGAAATACAAAACATCAAAATAAAATAAAGAATTTGATGTGAATAACAGAATTTGTTTCAACAATTTTGAGGTGTATTGATTCATTTCAATCAATCAATCAATCAAAATATAATTTGTTGTTGAAAAAAACAAAGTAAAATATACACGTACAGAAATAAAATTTAGGCAAAATAATCACAATTATGTAAAATATAAATAAAATAAAAATAAAATTGTTATATAAACAAGCAGTATATAAACATATACATTTATCAATTATTTATTTTATTCGATAGAATAAGTGTCATGAAATAAATAAAATATCAATCATAAAATGTTATTTCAACATTTTGTCAATTTTACGACTTATAATTTAACAGTCTAATCGAGTATCCTATACAGTACTCGTAATAAATTACAGATGACAGTTAACAATTTCATTGGAAGTTGTCATTGTAAAATTAGTGCAAACTATAATAGGGTCTGCTCGAGAGAAGTTTTTTCTGTATTTTCTAAAGCTGTCAATACTATCGTGGCTATTTCTAAAATGAGACGGTAAGTGGTTATACATTTTAACACCGTTATAGAAAATGGAGTCCTTTACTAGGGATGAAGAAGGCAATGGTATTTTAAAATTATTTTTAGATTTTTGGTGAAAGCTATGACACGAAGAAATATATTCAAATTTTTACCTATGTTTGTGTATAATACACGCAGTTTTCATTACAAAGATAGCCACTACTGTCAATATATTTTTCTTTGCAAATAACTGCCTACATGAATTATGCGGTCCTAGTTTGAACACATATCTAATGGCTCTCTTTTGCAGTTTAAGTACTGAATCTAGCAGACTAGAGGTACATACCCCCCAGAAAGGAATGGCATATCTCAGTTGAGATTCGATTAATGCATAATATGCCTTTATAGCCGTGGCAGTACCAAGTTCCTTTGAAATAATTCTCATTGTATAGCACCCTGAGGAGATTTTATTCTTCAATTGGTTGACGTGGGCTTCAAACTTCAATTGACTGTCAATATAAAGGCCCAAAAATGTTGTGCAATCTCTATTTTCAATCTTCTCATTTTCTAGTGGCATATCTTCTAGAGTACATTTGATTTGTTTTTTTTATATTGAAAGAGAGAAGATTTGAGTCGCACCAAGACTTGGTTACATTTATGTCTCTGATTATCTTATTATTCAGATCTTCAACAGTTTTACTATGCCATAAAATGGTGGTGTCGTATGCAAATAAGGTAATTTTTCCAGAAGTATTTATACACAGTAAATCATTTATATATACAAGAAAAAGAGTGGGTCCCAAAACTGATCCTTGTGGCACTCCATAATCTATATTAATATATTTTGAAGTTACATCACTTTTTACGACTTGACTGCTCCCAGTTAGGTAGGAGTCGAACCAATCCGAAGTAACTCCCTCACAGCCGTGGCAATGTAGTTTCCGCCAAAAGTATTTTGTGGTCTACACAGTCAAAAGCCTTCTTTAGGTCACAAAATACTGCTGCAGCTACATCTCCGGCATTTATATCTGAATATACCTCATACAGGAAGGAAACATTTGCATCTTGGGTGTTCTTTTTAGCCTGGAATCCGAAATGATTTTCTTTGATGATTTCATGGGCAATAAGGAATTCATTGAGCCTTTTCTTCACTAGTTTTTCAATTATTTTTAACGACTTGAGCATCGAAGTTCTGCCTCATCCACCATACTCCCCAGACCTTTCACTAACCGACTGCCATCTTTTCATGTAGTTCGATAACTTTCTCATCGGTAGAACCTTAGCCAATCAGGACCAGGCAAAAACGGCCTTCATCGACTTATCGGATCCCGAGCACACATGTTTTATATTGACGGACTTACTCGACTTGTGTTACATTGAAAAAAATGCAGTGATTCAAATGACTTCGATTTCGAATAAATTGTATGAGTATTCATTGAGATATTACAGTTTAAAGTAGACTCATCGAAAGGGTAGTCGTTGCTGACTAGTTAGGAATGAAACTAACAAATTGTGGGGCTTTGCAGCAAATGAAAGAGTACTCTTTAAAGTTTGTCCAACCTTTCGGAAATTTAATAAATTGTTTCCATCATCAGGGAAGCTACAAAATTGTGGGTGTAAGTAATATTAAGAAATAAATGAATGGTTAGACTTACAACTTCGTTGAGGATATTTCATACGATGGTTATATAAAATATAGTGTTGGATAAAATATTGGTTAGGATTGACAGACAGTTGACATGACATATGTCAGTGGTTATAGTCATAAATTAGTCATAAAATTTTTGAAAATGGCTCCAAAATGGGACCCGAAACGTCGAATACAAAACTCCAGACGCGGTTCAACCCGAACTCAACGACAACATACTACTGACCACGGAAACCTATCCGAAAATATTTGAGAGAGGTTAATGCAGTCAAGCTGCTGGAAAATAATTCTATGAAAGTCAAAAATTCAATAGATAAATATTATTCTGATCATTTCTATATTGATTTCAATTTAAGAGCCTTCGGAGACAGCTGTTTCAGCCAAATGGGCATCGTCAGTACCGGGCAGGTGGTCCTCGAGGACAAAATGTGCCCCCCCCATGCCCCCTCTCGGGTTGAGTGCCCTGAAGTAGAAGCTTCCCCCCCCGGCTAGTTAGCGAGGAGAAACCTACTACCCCACTCCATCCACCCCTGCTCTCCGAGAAGTCCTCAACTTACTGATTGGCACTTCAGCAAGATTGACATCTGACCTCTCTTGGTCGAAAGTCAGCCTTTAGGTGCTATTCTTTCGCGATCGGTAAAATGTTTCGTCATGGCTATTCCTAACTGAATTTTTGCATGGGGTAAAATGTGAATAACCAAGAAAAGTATTTGATAAAAATAACTGCGTAAACCTAGCGAGACATAAGTGGAACCATCTATTGGTGTGTCACCCAAGTCATCAACTTGCCAAGTTTCTATGTCAGTGTTGGTGGTTTGACCAATCAACCGACAACTGCGGTAGCAGAAATTTGGTAAGCTAACCTGGAATGCCATCGGAAAACGAATCCACATGTTTCCAGAAATGATATGAAATCGAGAAAGATTAATGCAGTCAACCTGCTGGAAAATAATTCCATGAAAATCAAAAGATTAATAAAAAATACTATTCTGATCATTCCCATATTGATTTCAATTTAAGAGCCACCGGTAGACAGCTGTTTCAGCCTATTGGGCATCGTCAGTACCGGACAGGCGGTCCTCGATTAAAGACAAAATGGGAATAACCAAGAAAAGTACTTGATGAAAATAACTGTGTAAACGCAAGAGAGACATAATTGAACCCAACTATTGGTGGGACACCCAAGTCACATTGCCAAGTTTTTATGTCAGTGTTAGTGGTATGACCAATCAACCGACAACTGCGGTATCAGAAATTTGAGAATCTATTCTGGAATGTCATCGAAAAACAATTCCAAAAAACTACTAAAGGTTGCTTTATTGGTGGCAATATACTAAACTTACCTACCAAATTTTCCAATTGCCCTGAGAGCAATCACAGAATATGGATTCCGTGTAGGTATTCTGTGTTCGGGATATCTTTGTTCAACAATCTGCCAGCAGTTGCCCAGCCTGATACCCCCATAAGCGGCATTGAAACAAAAAAGTAGCAAAAGAACTACTCCCACTGGCCCTAAAAATTATAAATAATGATTTCCTAGATTCAGCAATACATACAAAATTGCCGCTGAATTTCATTTATATGATAGGTGTTAAAAACTGACCTGTATTCACTAATGCTTGTGGTAGTGCTAAAATTCCACTTCCAGCCATCTCTCCTGCTATAAATAGTGCCGCCGAAATAAGTCCCAATCCTTTGGTATTTTCTTCGGCGGTTTCTTCACTTGTGGATTGCGACTAGTAACCAAACAGAAAGAGAAGAATAATTATATCTACTTTGAAACCACAGTTAAATTTTACGAAACTCAACTTTTCTAACATTCAATGATTCGCTACATTTAGAGAGTTTATCTGCTAATGGAAAGAACCAATAAAGGGGTAGACTAATTTAATAATACCATTTAGCAGGTAGTAGAGTTTTTTCATCCGTTCAAAATTTGAAATTTTCTAGTAGGTGTATAGTTCAAGTAAACGATATAGTGCAACCTACCTTCCAACAGACCCCTTTTAATAATAGAGGGTGTAACTGAATAAGTGTAAAACATTCAAGGAGGTGATTCCTCATTGAAAAAAAGATAGGATCTTTCATATAAAGAAACTTCATTGGAGCATTCCTTGTTAAGATACATCCCCTTAAAGGGGGTACATAAAATTTGTATAACAATTTTTTTCACAAGCACTGAAAAAGTCACAATATTGAAATCAACCTGACGTTTTGTACTACCAAAAAGAGGCTTAGCCAGTAATTTATTTGGTTTACCCCATGGTTGTAAGGGGTGGAAAACGCAACCCCTAAAATTTATTTCCAATGTAACTTTTTGTCTTATTATTTGTTTACCATTTAAAAATTTATTTCCGATAGCCTGTTTCATTCTAAACAAAAAATGTCTCCTGGGTTTTTTGCCCACAATAAACCAGTTCGCAGCAAAAAATTATTTTACGAACAACTACAGAGATACATCGTCATAAATGCGAACTGGATTTATTGTTATTTTGTAGTTAGTACCTGCATTAAACGATTAAAGGGTAATAAACAAAACTAATTCATTAATAACAAAACACGACATGTAGAAATCATAATAAATGTTCAATATGTCTACCTTCAGACATTACGCATGCGTCTAGACGTCGGCGCATTGAGCCACGTATTCGCTCCAATGTTCCTGGAGTCTCTCTGATCACCCTGCACGCATCGATGATGCGGTTTCTTAAGCCCTCTACATCGCGAACAGGAGTACGATAACCCAAATGCTGTAAATGGTCCCTAATAGAGAAATCGAGAGGATTGAGATCCGGGGATCGAGCGGGCCAGTTCTGTGGTCCTCCTCGACATATCGACTGATTTGCATATGTTTCAGTTGAATGCTGACGTGCTACTTAACCAAAATGGGCGGGAGCCCCATCATGCATGAAAAACATATCCATTCTGACGCCCAAAGGAACTTCCTCCAGCAGTACTGGATGCACTTCTCTTAAAAATTGAACGTATGCCTCACCATTTAATCGAGGAGGTAGAAAATGAGGCCCAATTAAATCATCCCCAATAACTCCAAGCCATACGTAAAGAGAAAACTGTTCTTGATGATTAGTTTCGACAATAGCGTGAGGGTTTTCATCAGCCCATATGTGGTAATTATGAAAATTAATAATCTTGTCCCGAGAAAAACTACATTCGTCTGTGAATTCTATCGTCTTCAGAAAGTCACAATTTCTCCTAATCATTTCCACCATCCAATTGCAAAATTCAAGACGGTTCGGAAATTCTCGCGGTAACAGTGCCTGTACTCGTTGCAGATGGTAAGGGTATAAGAGTTGTTGATTCAAAATTCGAAATACCGTCATATGATCAACATTTAGCTGGAAAGCAATCTTTCTAGTACTGGTAGTAGGTTGTTCTTCAATCAAATTAAGTACTGCTTCCTCAAGCTGTGGTGTTCGTACTTCTCGATGGCGACCACAATCCTGCGTTCTTTTGTCGAATGAACCATATTCTCGTAATCGTTGATAAAGTCGAGCAAATATTCTATGTGAAGGACGTAACAAGGGAATTATTAAAGTAACAAATTGAGAACATAACAACAACACACAATTAGTATTGATTCAATTTCGAAAATTTACAAACTGACAGCGCCATACCAATTTATTGGTCACTATCGCTAATAGCGACCTACTAGATAGATTAGTGCGCTCGCGCAGATAATTATATATATATATATATATATATATATATATATATATATATATATATATATATATATATATATATATATATATATATATATATTTCTCGAACCATCAGTCCACCCTTTCGTGACAGTGTCGTCAGTGTCATAGAAAATTTGCCGTTGTTCTTGTCTATATTCAGTTATTTGTTCTAAGTATTTCTTACGCAATTACACTATTCTTCTGCTTCTCTTGATGTTTGTTTATTATTTCGAATCTAAATCCTAGTTACTTTATCCAATTCTGAAGAGTTTTATTACAGCAGCACAAGTTTTGGCCGAAAGAATTCAATTTCTTCCTTATGATTTCAGTTGTAGGAATCTCATTGCTTTTGTGACAGTCGTATATTGTTTTTTATGATTTTATCAAATAAACATCTGAAGGTTTTGGTAATCCTGTATCACACCGCGTCTTGCGTTCATAAGGTTTGTTTTTGACTATTTTACGTACAGTTGAAAAAGTAATTTCGGTCAAATCTCATGCTGCTTGTAATAGTTTGTTTCCCTCGAAACCAAACTTGAGATGTATATTCTTATATACATTGAAACATACTCTCTGTGTTTCAATATTCAAATGCATCCGAATCTTATTCACTGGTATCTCTTTTTCGCATTGTTCACCATCGCTATTGGAATCACTTCACTGGAAAACGTCTGCGTTGTTATCACACTCGTTATTAATAGTAGTACCTGTCCAAGGACGCCACATTTCAAACAAAAATTTCAAGTAATTATAACTGCACCAATATCGAATTTCAACACTTAAATCGCGATCAGTTCCTGAACTGAACACGACGGCGATAACCAAGGCCGCATTCCCCGATTTCTATTCGTCACCGTAACATGACTTCAAATGTAATTTTATGACTCCTCAGCCAATCATAAAACTCGGTTAGTAAAAATTATCCAATACGAATCACCAAGTCTACAGTTCACGTGGACTAGTCATTTATATGTATTGGTTTTTTTTGGCCTTCGAGAGTGCCGACAATTTTGAGAGTGCACAATATCGTTTACTTCGACTATACCCCAAAAATCACTCTTCACTGGGAAATGAGGTGAGATCCTCCGTTTACTCCCAAATTATCCCATTTTTGTCTATTTTGTTGGATTGTATTTTATTACTTTGAAATATTGAAATTATGTCACCAAAATGGGTTCTAGTAGGTTTTAATATCTCTTATCAAGAATCAAGTTCACCAGAAAGTTTACCTATGTCCCGGAAAATTGGGAGAAAATCTTACTATTTCGCGATTTTCTTTATTTTTTATACATTATGAGTTCATTTGAGAGTTTATTTTGAAGAAATTGCGGGTTATTTAGGACGCTGAGAATGAATTTTAAGTTGAACCATCAAATAAATGGCATTATCAGAATAACTTCTGAAAATTTCAGAACAACTTTCCTTTATTGAACTGTTGGATTTCTTCCAAGCAAGTTTTAATTTTCGCGCCCATACATGTTCAATATTTTATTTGAAATTTTTTTTCCGTTCACCAGCTGCCGCCCCCTACGAATGACGAGGTCCTTCCTTTCAACGTGCGATTCTTAGCACGGGTTGGAAGGTAGGCAGTGAAAATCGATCGTTCGGCTCGAGGCTCGAACCACCGTTTCACCTGACGGTCGATTGACGCAAATATTGACGCCAACCCAACCGACTACACCTCTTGAAGGAAGAACATCAGAAAACTTTCGAAAATTCAATGAAAATTCGAAATAATTGGTAAAACGTCACCGGAATTATGATAAAGATTCTTTATGGGGATTTTTGAGTTACTTATGATAGGAGGAATCGGAATGGCTGGCGTAAAATGAATCCGATGAAAAAACTTTCCACGCCAGAATGAAAACACGTTAACCCCTTTTCAGGAACTTGTGATGCACTGTTTGAAACCTTTGGTGTAGCAATGAATATTACTGGGGTTCTACCCCAACACCAAACCGTTATTTTAACACCTCGACACGTATTTCGATTCACCAAGTGATTATCTTCAAGAGGAAGATTGGATTCTTGCATTCGAGCGGGGGTTGTTATTTTCAACAGTTCTTGTAGACTGAGAAACATTACATGTAACAATTAACAATAACAATAAATCTTCGAAATAAAATTGATTAAAAATCAATAAAGGACAAAATATCCTTAGAATAGTCCAAGGAATAGTCGCTTAAATTTTTGCCGCATGTTTAATAAACATCCTGTATATAGAGGAATGATTTGAAAAGCCCAATACACAACTTTTATTGCAAATATATCATGATTACGTCTCTTGTTTATCTCAAACTTATATAAACTTACACAAATTGACCTATTTCGGAACTTTTGACAAAAGTCCATAGTTTGCGAAATAATGAATTTGTTTTAAGTTCACAGATAACCATTGAAGAAATATTAAGCTAAAAAATTGTACATTTTGATCTTCCCACAAATGATAATAGAGCAAAAGCATGACAGTTACTTGTGAGGATAAGGATTATCGTAAATCAATCATTCGAGTAACAGACCAGTCACTTTAGCATAAAAAAAGGGTTAACCTAGGAATGAGAGGTGATAAACTAAATATTTGTATATACCTTCATTATGGCGTTCTAAAAGCTGTCTCAGAAGTATCATATAATCTCATGTCTGTACCGGAAGTTATACGGAGTCAAAGGTAAAAAAAAAGGTTTTTCGCGGTTATCTCAGTTTATATTGTTCCAAAGATGTTAACATCTATTATAAAAATTGTAAAATACATTTAGGATAAATTTTATTTGAACCTTTTTTTCATGCGCTCAATCGTTTTTGAGATAGAGAGCGGTAAACGTGCAGCGCTCTGCCGTGCGTACTGTAATCCAAGGTCAACTGTGAATATCTGTGAATATTACCCTCAATTTTGAATAATTTGTATTATTTATCAGTTAATATATTATATTTAACAACATTTTTGTATATCTGTGAATATTACCTTCAATTTTGAATAATTTGTATTATTTATCAGTTAATACATTATATTTAACAATATTTCACAATTCACATATTTTTGCAATATAATAATTTAATAATACTTACCTACTTTGTGTAATTAAAAACTCATTATGAAATAACTATTGTATATTTTAATGTATTGAAAATACATTTCAAATATAAAAGTTTTTAAATACTTCTTCATAGGTACATTATATAGTTACTTCATGAGATAGATGTTCCGTGGTTAAAACTGTTTTTTTTTTTGATTAACTGCTTTCTATTCACTGAGTTTATTCTTGTTTCAGATATCGACATTGACAGACGTATAATTTTTAAAATTATGGCTGATTTGTGTTTAATTTGTGAGAAGCCACTTTCAGAAGGTGATTGTCTTAATGTAGTACGCGGCTTGAAAAGTTTAAAAACTGCTAGTACCGAGAGAAATGACGGTCACATAAACTTCTTAAACACTTTAACTTCTGTCAATGTGCATATTGGGTGTCGAAAAGTGTATATCAGTAAAAATTCTATAGCGGCATCGAAGCGACGCTTGGAAGATTAACATTTAACATCACCCAGTTTACCTCGTAAAAAAAGACATAAAGTGTTTGATTTCAAAAAAATGTGCTTATTTTGTGGCCAAACAGCTGATGCAGCAGCAGAGTCAAGAAAAAATGAAAAGTACCGACGTACGATTAGTAACGTTAGTACTCTACAATTTAAAGACAATGTCATGAAAAAGGCAGAAGAACGAAAGGATTCCTTAGGAGAATCTGTCAAAGATCGTTTACTGTGTGAGTATGACTTGATTGCAAGTTCAAAAATGGTTAGGGCATGCTTTGGAACCCCTGGAATGGGGTTGAATTCTTCAAAATAAATTTCTAGAACCAATGACAACAATATCACCACCAGCTCCCGATGAATTACTTAATACTTTATTTTGTAATTGTAAAAATGGATGTGGTCCACGGTGCGGATGTAGAAAATCGGGGTTGCAATGCACTTTAGCTTGTGGTCAGTGTAATGGGCAAGCTTGCTTCAATGCTGTATCATTGCAAAGTGACAGTGAAGAAGAGAGTGCATTTGACCCTGAAATTCTGGAAGGTCTAGAAACAACGATTCAGGACAACGAAGATGATGACGATGAAACAGAAATTCCTGAACGTCCAGAAGATGAAGAAGCAGAAAACTAATACTTTTTTTACATTATTAAAAATTTAAAGATTTTCACGAAAATTTCATTTTAATTGTCAAACATTTAAAGCTGTTGAATAAAGATGCAATCAAAATATATTGACTCACTTTACTTCCTTAAAATTTCCTTTGAATAAATTAATATAAATGTAAGATATATAATAATGTGATGAGTATAATATATTATCTAACATGTATGTAGAAATGTATACCTTTTAAAGATAAAATACTTGATTATTTTTATATTTCAAATGTATTTTCAATACATCAAAATGTACAATAATTATTTCATAATGAGTTTTTAATTACACAAAGTAGGTAAGTATTATTAAATTGATATATGTGAATTGTAAAATGTTGTCGAATATAATATATCAACTGTTAAATAATACAAATTATTCAAAATTGAGGGTAATATTCACAAATATTCACAGTTGACCTTGGATTACAGTACGCACAGCAGAGCGCTGCGCGTTTACCGCCCTCTATCTCAAAAAGGATCGAACGCATTAAAAAAAGGTTCAAATGAAATTTATCCTAAATTTTATGCTTTACAATTTTTATAATAAATGTTAACATCATTGGAGCAATAGAAACTGAGATAGCCTCGGAAAACTGTATTTTTTACCTTTGACCTCATATAACTTCCGATACAGACACGAGATTATATGAGACTTTCAAGACAGATTTCAGAACGCCATGATAGAGGTATATATGAATATTTAGCTCATTACCTCTCATTCCGAGGTTAATCGTTAAATTAACAGGACTATAATGGTCATTTTTCGCGAGAAGAATAGTATGACTTGTAAAAGGAATATTCCGAACCAAAGTAACATTTTCCAATTTTGTTGTTTCATTCAAATATTGAGTGACGAATTTTTAAAAAATATTAATGTTTTGCAATACGCACAACTGTCAGATCATAGATTAAGTCTAAAATTAGAAAATAATTGAAAAACAACTATAAAGTTATGAATTTGCTCATCTATGATTGGCCTCGAGATAGTGAGTTATGAGTCTCGTGAATTTGTGATTGGTTCGAAGGGTGGGAGATATGCGAAGGGGGAGAGCCAGCATGAGAATATCGGAAACTGTAAGAGAAAGATACGAATTTTTCTAATCATTTACTCTTCTAGTCCTAATTTTATTGGTTTTATTCTGAAACGATAAGACGAAAAGTAGCTCTTATAATCGGAATTATATTCAAAAAAACCAAATGTTGTACCACTAAAATACATTAAATTGATTCATTTTTCATTAGTGAATTCCGAAATTCAATATAATATATTAGTATGGAGAATGGCAACAAATTCCTTATTAAAACTTATTAAAAAACTTCACAACAAAATTATGAGGTGTATATTCAAGTTGAACTACAAGGAGCCTACAATCAACTTGTATTAACAAAAAAAACTATTTGAATTGTCATCTCTAAGTGAATTAAAATTATGTTCTTTCATTCATTTGGTTAAAAATGAACTCAAACATTCAAATCTAACTTTCGAAATCAATGGTGACCAAGCCAACCATTTTATAAGATATTCAGGCAATCTAAAATTGATGAAAATGAACACAAAAAGTGCCAAAAATTCGATTTATTATAAAGGTATCAAGTTTTACAATGAGATACCGAATGCTTTAAACATTGTATGTTTCTTGGGAAAATAAATCGTTACTGATCACTTTATAATAACTACTCTCGAAGTTATACAAGATGAATTCAACAGACTTTTGATTATACGTTTCGTTCCCTAGAAACTACCACCAATTTTTTTATATGGATACGGATTTTTAGTGACAACTTCACTAACGTACCTATCACACATAATTCGAATTTCTTAAGTTAGCAACTTTTTCTTAATTTAAACGATTTTGTACCTTTCTCTTACGGTTTCCGATAATTACCATCTTATCTTGCACACATTGTATAATGAGGATTCGCTTACCTTTTCATTTTTTGTGTTACCACTATCCAAACTGCCGTAATTCATTTTTACATGGGATTAGTTGAAACAGGAATACACAAATAACCACCAAATTTACTAACCATTTGTTGAGAATTGTTATTAGCATAAATGTTTTATACGGACTTATCAGTTTTTATAAACATTTCTTAACGAAACGAAGATATCAGTTTCTATGCGGAAATAAAATCGAGATATGAGATGGACGGTGTTACTGAAAGAAAATTAAACCTAATTATCGAATGTCGTAATGAAGACGATCTTAACAATATCTCCATCCAATATAACTGGAAAATTTCAACTATATAATAACACATTTTTTGGTTATCAGACTAAAGAATTTTGTTTGTATTGTACTTTTTTAGGTCACTGTGTCAGTCGTTTCGATAACCTTAGAGAAGTTGTAAGTTCCATAGGTATGGAAGAAATATTGTGTGACAAACTTGTCTACTTTGGTTTTCTCGAAAAGCAACATCACTCTCAGGAAACTATCTGAAGAATCGTACTGAAAGAGTTGTCGTGGATGGAGTTGTATCGAATATTCCACTGGCATCAAAGGGAGTGTCACAAGGATCTATTCTTGGGCCCGTGCTTGTTATCTTGTATATCTGTGATTTTTATCTGTTTGTAAAAAATTGCAATATACATCACTATGCAGATGACACGCAGTTATATTTCTCTGCCTGGTGATTCTACATCTGCTCAGTCATAAATTAATAACGATCTTCAAGCCATCTTTGACATTTCTACAGCCCATAAGCTCAAGCTCTATTCTAATGAATCTGCAATAATGATTTCTGGACTTGAGAAGAACAGAGAGCTCACCAACTTCACTTTTCAACTCCGCATCGAAAATGATAAAAAATCAAACTTCTTATAAAGTTCTCAGGCAGCTTTTTCCAAATCGTGATTTGTTAACACAAACTCAAAACTTAGACTATGCGAGTAACTTATCAACTGGTCAAAAATTTCTTATTGCGACAGTATTTATGAATCTGCTTCAAGTCACTCGGATGTTCTTCAACAAGAATTAGGATGGTTGAAAGTTGAGAAAGTTAGAACATTGCATCTATTCACCAACACACATAAAGTTGTGATATCCCGTCAACCTGATTATTTACTGAAGAAGCTTCAAACATTTCCAATAGTTTCACCACAAGAAACAATTCAGTTTTTTTCATCCCCATAGAAAAATCTTCCATCTTCACCCAATTCGTCTCGTATAATGCACCCTAATATCATAATCATCTGCCTGATAATAACCAACTTCCTGAGAACGTTTTTCCAAATAGATTTAAACTACAGCGATTCAAATCCAATGTGAATCGCTACTTTCGCACAGGCATCGCTCTGAGAGCACTTTAAGGATTTTCCTGAAGTGCTTGTGTTTTGTCCTTGAAAAAACCCTGAGAGTTTCGATCTCATAGGTACATAGGTAAAAAAAGACTGAAGACTTACTCAACTGTCTAGTCTCTTGTCCGTTCCCGACCTTGGTAATACAAAATAGTATATTGTGTAACAAGTGCGTGAAATCGATTTTTTTACACAAGCGTGTACAATACAAATTTTTCGTCAGGAGCTTCTTGTATAAACTTCAGTATTTGTTCTTTCTCCAAAACTCTGGATTTTTTGAGAACGTATCCCTCACTCTTCCTTTTTAAAAAAGCACTTACCTTAGGATAGTCAATATTTATGTTTTTTTTTTAATGCTGATGGTACTTTTTAGCATTGAGAAATTACTCCAAAGTGTTGCTGCCTTAAAGTTCTTGGATAATTCTGACAAATATGCCAATATTACATTTTCAGAAAATGAATTGATATTCTTTGTTTTCCTCCATGCCATGAATTTCTCATACGTATTTTCATACACGCTCAATGATTTTTGGGGTAATAAAGTCTTACTAGCCTCATTGGCTGCATCCATAACATCCGGCGGGGTACTTCGTATATCTGAATGATCAGAATCCATTATAATATAATGTTAAAATATTAATAATTAACTCTCAACAATGAGCTCACAACAAAAATGATCAAGCTATTTTGACAGTTTATTTATGATTTATTGCTGCTCTTAAACAAAAGATGCACTAAGGCCGCCTATCAGCGAAATATTCATGTATTAGGTCTTATGGACAGACTACAATGTATTTCTTATGAGTATATTTCACGCACTGGTAATAAAAACACTTGAATGTACCATGTTATTCTTATGGGTTTATTTCACGCCCTAGGGCGTAAAAATAATTTCACGCACAAGGGCGTGAAATTACATTTTACGATTCGTGAACGGTGTGTGAAAGTACTATTTCACGTACGGGAGTAGAAAAAGGAATTTTCTGCAGCGGTTGCATTAACTAATTTCCTGATCTTGTCATTACAGTATCACTGTTTACTCGCCTCTTATTGTTATTGTTATTCAACTATTGCTATTCCTAGCCTTGGCTGATACTCCGCCTATTCATCTTTATACTGAAAGTTGTTTTTTTTTCTTCTTTTTGTCTGTTTCAATTGTACTTTATATGGTGAATAAAGACGTATAAATTTCTTTACCACGCTGGTCAGGTCCTATCCCCCGAAGACCCGATACATTCAGGAAGGCGTGCCAGCATTATCAACCAACGACCACTCCCCATACCGTAAGTAAGTGATCATTGGGTCCGAGAATCATGTGACCTGAATAAGCGCAGTGGTGGGGAATGAATGATTCCAATGAATTAAGCACTTATCGTTCCTCACAACGGATTCAAGTGAGTGGGCTGAAGTTATTATTATTATTATAGTTGAGGAAACCGACGGAAAGGAATAGATTGAATATACAGTGTCATCCCCAAAGTATGCACCATATGGGAAACTTATTTTTCAACAAAAAGTTATTCTTGATAAAAGTTCGTTCATCCCCTAAAACTGAACATGCACCAACGAAATACAGTAAAACGCACGTAATTTACGAGGAGCCTTCAAATATTTGATTTTGAGACAAGATTGAAGTACTTCCATTTTGAAAAATTTCGGAAAATGTTCTTTAGAAAAGTTTTTCAGCATTAAACACTACATCTAGATTTGAAGTCATGGCCATCTGAGTGAAGTTTAATTTTCTTATCAATTTTTTTTAATGGGACTACGAAAAATGAAAATTTGCTCAAAGATAAATGAACAGCATCCTGTATACGACGGTTCATTTTGAAAGCCTGCAATATTACAAATTACACAACTATGGTGTTAACCACGGTCAATTTTTTTTAAAGTAAAATAATTTTCAAAGTTTTTGGTGCAGTTATTTTTATTTTTTGTCAACACCTAAAATTACTCAAAATTGTGCAGTATTGTAACAAGAACTTATTATTTAATGATATCAAATCACAAAACATTTAAATAAAATTGGTATCTTAGAACAAACTCATTGATTTTCTGGAGATTATTTTGGAGAATTATTTGGAACAAGAAAATCTCCAGAAAATCAATGAGTTTGTCCCAAAATACCTAATTTATTTTGATGTTGAGTGATTTGATATAATTGAATATTGAGCTCTTGTTACAATACAGTATGATTTTGAGTAATTTTCGGTGTTAACAAAAAAAGAAAATGACTCTGCACCAAAAACTTTGAAAATTATTTTACTCTTTAAAAAAATTGACCGTGATTATCACCATAGTTGTGTAATTCGTAATATTACAGGCTTTCAAAATAAACTGTCGTATACAGGATGTTGTCTATTTATCGTTTTAGCAAATTTTCATTTTTCGTAGTCCCCACTTTAACAAAATGTGTAAAAAAATAATATTTCGCTTTGATGGCCATAACTTCAAATCGAAATGTATTTTTTAATGCTGAACAACTTTTTCAATCAAAATTTTCCGAGATTTTTCAAAATAAAAGTACTTTACTCTTGTCTCAAAATCAAATATTTGGAGGCTCCTCGTAAATTACGTGTGTTTTACTGTATTTTTGGTGCATGTTCAGTTTTAGGGGATGCACCAACTTTTATCAAGAGTAAAATTTTATCGAAAAACCCTTAATAAATAAGTTTTCCATATGGTGCATACTTTGGGGATGACACTGTATACCAGGTGCCGGGATACCTAATCAGATAGTAATTTCTTTCAATGGAATCGTTCTTTCTATCCCAAGAGATGTTTTTTAATTTTGTCCATGCCCCACTCATTGCATCAGCAGTCTTTCCAACCGCGACTCGTTTGAAAATAGATGTGTTCTCAGAACATTTAGAAAATTTCTGAATGAAAAACGTTATTTCATCTCACTAATACTTCAATAGAGAATATGCATGTGACGTGAATATATTGGGAAACATTATTTTTTCACTTTTCTCTACGATAAGTCATAATCTTCATCACATTTCTATGCACGTTTAAAGATCACAACATATATTCACATAAAATATATTCCCATTCATTTTCCTTGATCATGTCCCTCCTGAAGATCTTCCTGGTTCCACCACTGAACAAGATCAAGGGAAAACAAATAATGGAATTTTTATGAGTCTTTGTAATTGTTATGAGCTGACACGGAAAATTTTGATTAATATTACAGTTCAATAACATTGAGAAACATGCGTGATATAAGAAATAATCAAAATGAACTTATCTTCCAAAAAGAAAGAAAATACACTTCAAATGTTGGAGTTTAATAAAAACAGCTAGTTTTGATTAACAGCTTTAGCTACCGATCAGAAGTATCTAGACCCGTTGGGAGCATTGCTCGCAATTTCTGTTGAACCATAGTTTGCCAACAATTATTGGTAATTCACTCAACACTGAAATGAGTTTGTGGTCAGGAGATCCCAATGGAGACCTTACGGTGGCTGTGTAAAATTCTGGATTGGTTGTTAGGTATAGATCTAGAAGACTAGCATATTTTCCATCACCGTCAGGAATCCTGGTAGGCTCATTTATAATCTGAGTAAGTCTCCTGCTTATTACAAAAACCTCAGCTTCGCGACCTTTTTTGTCGTTGATATTTGAAAATTTGAGACTTTCGATATTGTGGACATTGTTATCGTAGAGGATCCAGTTTTCATTAAACGTGACGAAACGATGTAAAAATGGATCGGTTTCGCAAGAACTCGAGACGTGACAATTTCTGTTGATCGTTCAAATCGTGGAGCACCAACCATCAAAAACCGCATGGGAGCTGATGCCCAGGTTTTCCGCCACCTCACGCACCGTTTGTGATGGGTCAGTCTCCAACAGGGTCCTCAAATCCTCGTCCTGGATTACTGTAGGTCGACCCTGACATCTTCTAGTCTAAAATATCCCGAGCGAAATGTCGCAAACCAACGTCGAACAGTGAGTTCTTCATTACTATCATTGATTTGATTCATTCATATCATTACCAAATGCCTGGTTAATTTTTCGGTCTATTTCGGCAGCGCTTCGATTCAATTTGAATTCGTAGAGAGAAATTCGCCTAAAATCGTTCAACGACATCATACAGTAATAAGCTGAAAAGAGGCAGAGTTAAAATTTGGAAAAAGAAATTGACAGCATCAATTTATAGAGTACTAAATTCTCTATCGATCAGTATACACCACGACACAGTAGAATAAATATTTATTGAGATATAGAGCTACAAAAACATATCCCAGTATCATCTGAATGATAATGAAAAATCAAAATTCTGCTCTACTTTGCCAAGCTTTCGCTTCTAATGGTAAGCTTCTTCAGGGCCGATAATTTACTGAGTTGTAAATTTTTTACCTGCTCTTTCACAACTGGTGAAGTTTATACCACTAATAAAAAAAAGATGATAATCTTCAATGAACCTTTTTCCTGAAGTACGAAAAATCACTCACTATCAGCGCTAGTACTTCGGTAGGGACAAACACTGCCTAATCCTCATATAAACATAAGGTAAAGTACAATTAAAAAAGAATGTTTTTAACAGAAGAAAATGTTCCTGAACCTAAACTAAAATTTGCAACTGTAAAGGATAACATTGTTGTAACATTAAAACGTTGGCTTGCATGCCGTAATTTAAAAGTAACTGAAAAAAAGTGAATTAATAGACAGGTTATAGTATACAAACTCTAGTAAAAGAGTAGCGGGAGATTCAAATTGTAATAAAAAAAATTTAAAATAATTATGAACTTGAATGAATTTATTTCCGAGTGAAATATAAATCAAATATAGATGGTAATGAAATAAATTTAGTTAAATATAATACATGAATATAATTTAATGAACGATTGAGGTTATATTTCATTCTAATCAATGGTAAATAATTATGAAAAATTTACTATTCATTTCATGTTTAGAGCATACATATGAATATTTATTTATTTTTTGCACTGTTAAATCCATGTATCCATGTATCCATTTGTCACATCTAACCTCATTAATATGAGGTTTTATAAATGGCACAAAAACACGTTCTCTTCCGGATAACGATTATCCGACGTACAATTCGTAAAACAGCAATGCTTTGTTGGCATTATACTAGCACAAAATAATTTTTTATATCAGATTTATATTTTTAAATAATAAATTAATGTTACGTAAACAACACTGTTTTACTTGTGAATAGTTTATGTTTGTCCCTACTACTAGTGCTGCCTCTCGTGACACATTCGCAGTACTATTCTCAGGAAAAAGGCTCATTAATTAATAATCACTATACTCAACATTATTATAGATAGGTAGAAAAAGACTGTTGCATAAAGTGTATGAGCGAGGACCCAATCAACTTACCTTGATGGCAACCAATCAACAATAATATCAAAAAAATTTGGTGTACCGCAAGGTTCAGTCCTGAGACCGCTCCTTTTTGCAATTTATATTAGTGACTTCCGTGAATTTGTCAGTTTTGGTAACTACGCCGATGATACTCAATTGTATAGTTCATTCAGCTTTAAAGATATTACACCTGCTAATGAAAATATTAACAGAAACCTCAAAACTCTATATGATGTATCCTGTGCACATAATCTTACTATTAATCCAAAGAAATCCCAGGTCATGTTATTTGGTCCCAAAAGTAAAAGAAATATTGTGTGTGAGTCATTGTCGATCCGTGTCAACAATAACATAATACCTTTTGTGAATGAATGCAAAAATCTGGGATTGTGGTTAGATACTGACTTGAGATTCACGAAGCATGTAAGTCATCTGTGTAAAACGTCATTCAATGTATTAAGACAACTTTATCCAAGTAGACACCTTTTATCAAAAAGTCTGAAGTTGAATCTTATTTTTTCAAGATTAGCTTACTGCGATTGTATCTACAGACCCGCCTTACAACAATTAGATGTGATGCGACTCCAGCGAATACAAAATAGTTGTGTCAGATTTTCCTACGGTATCCGAAAGTATGATCGGTCCTTTCGAGATTCTGCCTGGCTTTCACTCAAATATCTAAGAGCAATCAATCCATTTGCTTAGTTTCACGCATAGAATTCTTGTTTCGGGACATCCGCCTTAATTACGTAAAAGACTAGTTGCACTATCACACAGTGGCATTTCTCGTAATAGGCATACTTTGTTCATTCCAGGCATTCCACAGCAATATTTACTCGAAGTTTCTTTTACAATGCGGCAAAGTTGTATAACACCATCCCTACAGACTTCAAAGAAAGTTCATTGAGAAACTTCAGGAAAAGGTTGAAAGACATGTTTCTTACACGACAGTGATAGGGCACGACATATGCAAAAGATTTTGGCAATTTCCCACATATCCGAATATAATACAAAATAATAAAAATACATATACAATCGAGGTTGGGTTTAAAAGCAGCTCTGATAGCTAAACTCCGCCTATTCATCATTTCTTTGAATTTTATTTAATTTGTACTTATAATTGTGATGAATAAAGACATATTATTATTATTATTATAGCTATTATAGCTAGATGGTATTAGAAAGGCAAAATGTTCTGTAATATATAAATATAGTTTAAGAAAACTAAAAAACACGCTTTTGAAGAACATTGAACTAAAAAGTGACACATAATTTTTTTTGAAATAAGCTTAAAACAATAACGAACGGAAAATATTAGTATTATTGTGAAAAAAGCGACGGGCGCTTGATAAACAAAAAATATGGCAAAAAGCGCCCACGCTTTTTTCATAATAATGCTAGTATTTTTCGTTCGTTATTGTTTTAAGCTTATTTTTCAAAAAGATATTTTTACTTTTTTAGTTCGATGTTCTTTAAAAGCGTGTTTTTTAAAAACTATATTACTATTTCATTTTTTAGGTTTTTATGCTATAAAAGCGTGTTTTTCAGTCTTTTTGAACTATAATTAATTTATCTAAACTTTGGAATCAATCAGCCGTATATTGTTTGGAAAAATGACCATTGATATTTTCCGATTCCGGAGACGGAGCCTGAAAATCAGCTACCAAGCCCAAAGCAGTAGGCGCGCAAAAAGGGGTTACAAATAATGCAGCAGGGGCGCGTGTTATTAAAAAAAATACTTTTTCCAAATGAAGAAATACATGTGAAGTGAGTTCGAATTATATCAAGTAGGTTACATACAGCGCCATCTGCTCGCGAATAGATCAAGTAATATCGATAATTTGTTAAATACAGATAATAAACATAATAAAAATATACTTTTTTCAAATGAAGAAATACATGTAAAGTGTGTTCGAATTATATCAAGGAGGATACGTACAGCGCCATCTGCCCGCGAATAGATCAAGCAATAATGTCGATAATTCTGGAGTTACAAACAAACAAACAAACATACATACATACATACAGGTGAAGCTAATAAAAGCGTGATAAATCAAGGAACGAACTTAAGATACCTAACTTTGGATTGTTCCGGACTTTTATGGTGCGATTATCGTAATTTTTCTTAACTTTGCAATTTATTTCTGCTAAAAGTCCATAAGTGACAGCTATTAAATTTGTGCTGTCTGTCATATTCAATGCGAGTTTTACTAAATGGGATCGTACATGGTAATCAAACAACATATAATCTTTAAATTAATATATTACATACCAAAATACCAAAAGTTGAGCAAATTTTCTGTGACGCACAATATGTTTTCCCCGATGTCCATTATCTAAAACGAAAATATTTCCACACCAAATAATTTATTGTATCAACAATTTACTTAGCACCTGATATAGAGACACCTAGAGAATTCGAATTTTCAAATATCATGATGTTGACAAAACTTCAAATTCATCAGCCTTCGAGTCTTTAGCCATATTTTTACAAATACTATAATCATTATAATGTATATACAAAACAATTTCCTGATTTCGTGTGAGAATTGAACAGGTGAACAAAAAATTGCGGGCTGCTATAACCATCCATTACTGAGTCACCGAAACAAATGAACCTATAATTGGAATGTAACTCAAACAAGTTTTCACGAAATCGAAGAGAACTCTGAATACACTGAAGTAGCAGAGCAGAAGATAGAAAATGTAGAAATAGAAACCATAGACGCACAACACGTGGAGCAGGTACATCCTACAAAAAAAAGACAGTTATTTTCTCAAAATGCATTTTGACATGTGTGAATGTTGTGCATTTCCTAACGTTTTGGCCAACCACTATTAATGGCTAAACATTGCCAAATATTGGCTAAACATTGGGAAATATTAAATCAGGGGTTCTCAAACGGTGGATCGAGACCCTCAGGGGGGGTTGCACGATGTGTCCAGGGGATTCTGAGATAATAATACTAGTAATGATAGATTTGATTGCCCCAGACTCCAAAATAGAACATAGAAATGAAATACAAACTTATATAGTAAATCTGAACCTGAATACACGTCACGTGGTACACGTCAACCATAGTATACAGGGTGACACATTTTGACATATTCACATTTGATATTACTTCCCCTATAGCACCCCCCTAACATGTCACCTTTTTTTTTTAAATGGATCACGTTATATTATCAGATGCTCCATGAACAGCAGATTTCAACAAAATATAAAACAACATTAGAAGATTTGAGAGAGAATATCATGAGGCATTGCAGAGAAATAACTCCCGAGATTCTCAACCATGTGAGGGCGGCAATGGAAGCTCGTTTGTACCATTGTATGGAAGTTGGTGGGAACGTTTTTGAACATTTACTACAGAAAATTTTTTTCTTCTCATTGTCCTGTCATCAGATTTTAATTCAAGAATTATTGAAAAATCTCTTTTTCTGATCAGGACCAGGAAAGTGATCATCCAAAAATTGTCGCGCTGGAGCTGCATAATGGGGAGCACCATCCTGCTAAAAACTATTTTGTTTTCGAATAAATTTATATCATCCTCAATTGCCCTATTGATGAACGGTATTATTCGATTCTCCAACATATCCAAATATTTATCACTAGTGAAATTATCACCGACAAAGAAAGGTCCTATGATGTGGTCACCTAAAATTCCTGCCCAAACATTCAGTTTTTGAGGTCGTTGGGTATGAAGTTGACGGTATAAATGAGGATTTGTATCACTTCAATATAGACAATTTTGCCGATTCACCGCTCCATTCAAACTAAACGTACATTCATCCGAAAAACAAATTTTATACCAGAAATTCTGATGCAAGTTGATCCATTCAATAAGACTTTTACAAAACTCGATATGTCTATCGAAATCATCTTCGTTCAATCCATATACTAGTCTAATTTTATATGAATGAAATTTGTACTTATGAAGGATCCTGAAAATACTTGAACCACTGATTCCTGATTCTCGAGATAACTTAGTAAGAGATTGCGAATTTTCCATTAGTCCAACGTGCCCTGAAACAGTATAAATAGCTTCATCATTGACAACTCCTAAACGGTTATGCTTTTTATTGTTAACAGATCCAGTTTCCACAATTTTGTTCAATAATTCCGAAACGTCTTTGTGTCGTACATTTTCTCTTGGATGATTATCACCGAATATATGGGCATCAGCTCTAGCACTATTTCCATTCTGGTAGTACAAACTCACTATTTCAATCCGTTCTCGAAGCATATAAATCATTGCTTCTCAAGAATTCGCAAAAACAGAAACACCAATTGTAACTTCACCTGGTGGGTAATCGTTATTGCAGAATGAGACAAATACAAAATTAAGAGAATATCGAATTCAAACTTATCTAGGCAAAATAACACTTTTTTGAAGTATATTTCACATAAACACCTATGAAACCAAGGTAACAGATTGTACAGAATTTCATTCAGGGTGCCTCGTTTTCAACTCAAATATAGTTTAGCTTCCAAACTATAAGCTTCAGACCATAATGTATTCTACTTTGTTGAAATCTGTTCATCATAGAACATCTAATAATGCAAAACAATTGACCCGAAAAAAATGACGACATGCTCTAGGGGTAAGATAAGAAATTGTTGAGGTGTTTTTTATTTTTCCTGAAAATCATTGTTACAAAAGTTATTCAGAGTCGCTCGTTTTCAACTCAAATAATTGGTAGCTCCCGAATCATAAGCTTCAGACCTTATGTTTTTTTTATGATGCACTGTTTGGAACTTTTGGTGTTAAAAATAACACTTCCTCTTTGAAGATGATCACTAAGTGATCGAAACACGTGTCGAGGTGTTAAAAATAACGATTTGGTGTTGGGAAAAAACTTCAGTAATATTCACCTATGTTTTTTACTTTGTTGAAATCTGCTCATCATGAAGCATCTCATAATGCGAAAAAATCCATTTGAAAAAATTGGTGACATGTCACAAAGAAAAATACAATATATCAGTCCAGTTAATCTATAGTTAATTTGTCATTTGCAATAAGAGCGGTGACTGCTTTTTTAAATGCAAATGGAGACAGATTTCTCATTTCCATAGGTATACAATTATAAACATTGGCCATATTGTAGGAAAAAGATTAATTGAAAAGAGACGTTTTGAACCGAGGAATGACGGATATTCACATCGTGGTTTTGTGAGCGAAATCTCACTTTACTGTAAGGGTATCGCGATTTTTCAAACAACATACTTTCGTGTATAAGAGAACAAAAATGAAGTGAACGCCTTTTCCTCATATCTATTCAACCTATTTCAGAAAATGAAGACGAAATATGATTACGTCGACGAAGACCACATATGAGCCTGACACATTAATTTTGTATCATCTGAAGTCGGCGACTATCAGTTTGCAATAAAGCAGGCTCATAAATGCAGTCAACATAGTTAAGGTGTGACAAAACAAGGAATTCGCATAACAGGATCTTACATTTTCTTGTTAATATATGTCTACTAGAGTAAATAAGTTTCAAATTACCAAATTGATATGGAAGAAAAGTAAATAAATCTTTTATTGCTCGTGGAAATTTTCCAACTGACGAAAGGTGCTGTTACGTTTTTTTAATGCAAAAAATGAAACGAATACAATCACGAAAAGAATCAGTAATAACTCACAATTTTTGCTTCCTTCGACATCTCGGTAGCGATGACAAATCCTCCTTCAGGCAATACTGTCGGACGCCAAGAAGACCAGCCAGCATATATTCTTCTATTGGAATCAACTGCAACATCGGAAAGAGTTCCTGGTCTGTTTTTGTCAAACTATCCTGAATCGCTGCAAATTTTTCGCTTCTAAAATGCCACTCTCTGGTGGAGAAAAATTGTAAAAGTTCCAGTCCATCATAAATCTTTTTCTGTATCCTCATCATGCTGAAAAATAAAAAACCACCAACATTTTAGGCTTGATAATACCAATACCAAAGCCTCGAGATAATAACATTGGCCTGAGGTATGTTAAAGGGCACGCCAGAGTAAAGGTAATCGCATTGCCGACTCTTTAGCCAAGAAAGCGGCTGGAGAGAATTTTAAGACCCAGTGGCACCCACGGCCTGATGACATCACACCCATGTTCAATCCCCAGAGATAGGATGAAATCAAAGGATGCAATCTTGCCAGGATCACCCTGGGCGACCCTGGGAAGCTGGCGCCGAAGAAATTTTTGGCGATGACCAGAAAAAATCTACGCTTAACAGTAGGATTTCTGACTGGTCACTGTCAACTAAGGAAACACCTCCATAATATAGGGCTGGTGGACACACCTCTATGGAGGATATGTGAACAGGAAGATGAAATTGTCAGGCATGTCCTATGCGAGAGTCCGGAGTTATCGTCAATATGAGAGTGTGTGTTCGGCGAGTCTTGGCCTACACCTGCCGATAAAAAAGAGATGTCTCCCAAAGACCTGTCCACCTTCCTGGAAAGGACAGGATGGACGATGATCTAGGAGGACAACTCTTCGGGAGGATGTACAATGGGTCACATGTGGCCTAAGTACTGTGGGCCTGCACTCCCCCTCCCTACTCTACAGATACTACAGATATCATAAAAATAGTGACAGTGTCTATTCAACGAGAAAAATATTCAAAATGTGATTCTATTGAAAATAATTCTCCCCTTCCAGAACAAAAATACTAGCCATCTCCTAATTGTGTTGAATATCTCAGTGAAACGCTCGTTGAATTTTTGTTTTTGTAGGAGAAATAGTGTTTTTTCACTGCGATGAATCTCATTTACCGGATACCCTGTGAGTGCGACAAATCCTATATCGGTGAAACGAAGAGGCTATTGAAAGTCAGCATTGCCAAGCACAAAAGAAACATACAGAGAGGAGAAACCAGCAACTCGTCCCAAGCTGAGATCATCAACAAAGAGGCACATTGGTTTAAGAGGAAGTTAAAAGAAGATACATATATGTTGTCGAACGACGCATTCAGGCAAGCTAGCGTAGAAATATGGAAACTTTTAATCAAGCAGAAAAACGGTCAACTCCTACTACACCGGTGAAGCGGTAATAATTATTTCATTTTTGATAGTTGAATTTTAATTTTTTGTTTTTTTTTATTTCATTGTAATTCCATTTCGCGGTTTATTGCTTGATATAATTGTTATTTTCAGCTACTCATTTTAATTTTTAATTTTATTTGTTCTTTCAGAGATTTAAAATCATATTATATCATATCATATTATATTATATCATATTTTATCCGAACTAGTAAAATTCACCATCATCATATAATTCTGTCGCCTGACGGTTAAACCAATTAGTAATTGTTTCTTACAACGTTTCAGCATTTCCCAATCGCTTTCCACCTAGAAATCACTCGAGTTTTGGAAAAAAAAACGAAATTTTGGTGGTACTGGATCAGGGCTAAATGGTGGATGAATCATGAACTTCCAATTAAAGCCAGCTGACGTCCAGATTGTTTTTAATCATGAACATTTGTCCTTCCTACATTCAGAAACCTACACCATTTACACACATTTCCATCATTCATAACACCTTCAACATAAACTTCAACAAGCTGTCTGTGAATTTCAAGAGTACAGACATTCTTGCATTCATCATGTCATTGCTTTGATATATCATGAACGTATGATTGTGACTAGTTTGAAAACAAATATCATCGTTATTGATTTACCTATTTATATCAGGCCGACAACTTGACTAAAGTTACACCAATTATAATACTTTGAGCAATTTTGTCTTATATTTGAAAGTATTTATAATAACCCATGTGTAGGTATACATTTTTGCAAAACTTGATATTGACCTAGTATCCCAAATCTTCTTGAAAAATTGTTCGCGAATTGATAGCAAAATTTCGCGAAACTCAGGTAGTCCTGAGTAGAACATCAGTTAGATCTTTAAGTATTATGTTCTTTTGTCTGATTCTGTTGCTTTTCGACAACAAGGTAAAAGTTAACAATCTAAACCCCAATTTTTATTAAATTCACTTAACATTCGGTTCTCGTAATTTGAGAAATGACGCATAAACAGTAATTATCCTTGAAAAGATACAACGTTGCCAAATTATGTTGGCGCTCGGGTAAGCTACGTTTATTGTTATGCTTGACTAGAGTTTTAACCGGGCTTATGCAACTTTACAGAGAAAACGGCGATTACGGTCTTTAGTGTGTGACAAACACGTTTTTTGGCATGTTCATAACCTCTGTTATCTCTCTTACTTCAATTCGGCGGTTGACTAGCACCATTTTGTGAACTTTGGCGATGTTTTCGTCGCTAGTTGCAGTTTTTGACGTTCCAAACGTTCATCCTCCCCCCCAGGTCTTACGACCACGTTTAAATTCAGATGCCCAAAATTTCACTGTGATAAATGATGTTGCAGAGTCCCCATACACAGAATCCAACTCATCTTTGATTTGCGTAGGCGTATTGCCTTTCAAAAACAAATATTTATTGACAGCTCAATACTCGATTTTGTTCAATTTCATAAAAACACACACACACTCCAACGACTGTTACATAACTACTGCGGGTCCAAAATGGCTGAAACTTTGGTGAGTAACTGTCAACACATGAACAACGAAATTCACCTAGCTTTTATTTAAGAATGCTGCCATCTTCATGTTGAGGTCGGAAACTTTTCAGTAACCTCAGTAACTCATGTTTCCTTGAATGAAGCATTATTTTCCTGAAATAACCTTATCTTGGTGAAAAATAGGTCCTTTTTGTACACATAAATTATTTTATTAAGTGTGTATGTTGGAGTTCTAACTGAATAGAAAAAAGTGGTTTCTGTGTAATTCAATTTTCATGTCTTTGGAAGTACTTGTTTCGGAGGATCCTTTTTTTCACTTAGTATCTGAAAGAGCCTTTTCTACATGATCTGCACATCTTTGCAAAGCGTTTCCCTTGGAGTTAACTAGTTTCCTCTTTTTTTTGTGAGTTCCCACATTTTTTGTATAATAACGGAGAAGAAGTGAGCCAAAAAGCCCCTTCCCACACCTTTTATATTTGAATCATAATGCGTATACTCACAATGTTTTCTGTCCGCAAATAAACATAATTAAATCGATAAGAATAGCAGGGATCCAATGGTAGAAAACGCTGTAAATATTATGCACGAACTTCGAAGATCTAATATCACCATCAGGGTACCAAATTTGCATCTCAAAAGGGTAGTCGTACACGATTCTTCTTCCTTTATCTACAATTTCTTGGTAAGTTATTTGTAATTTGGACTCCACCGTTAAATTATATACTGGAACCTCGTCGGACCTAAAAAAAAATATGATTGAAATACAAAATGAGTTATTTGTAGAACTTATTTTGCCCTATAAATCTAGCATCAGCGTTGCACCCGTGCAATGCTGATGCTAAATATAAATTCACCATCGGAAATTTGAGAGCTTGGAGAAAAAGTGATGAAAAGATAATTTTGTTTTACGGACGCGGCTTTTGTTCCCGCGGCTGGCGCTCCAGTTGGAATATTGCACGTCTACAATATAAAACGAACCTACATACAGAATTTCAGCCTTCGAAAATATACCTGTATGGAGAGAGAGTGATGAAAAGGTAACTTCACTTTATGAAATAGCTATTTATGATACGAGTGCTAAGAGTAAGGTTTTATTTTGTGCGTGAAAAAGTTTGCGAAACGAGCGTAGAGAGTTGAGCAATTTCACGAACAAAATAAAACTTACTTTTAACACAAATAACATACAAAGTTTTTTGTACAACTGCCCTGTTTTCATAATGAGATAGATACATTTAATATTTCTATAAAACCACATTTTGACATTTCTTGTCAGTTAACTAATTTCATGTTATCGCATTTGCTGTGAAGTGGCCGTGTCAGGTGACGCCGAATCACCTGATTACCAACAAACATTATTGTTTACAGCTCACGCGTTTTATTTAAAGTCACATTTAAAGTTATTGGTGGTGTTTAATGTCTTGCATAATGAAGAACAATAGTGAGGAATTGTGTGTTCCTGACGGTATTAAAGAGGCTGCAAAAAGAGCTTCAATTGAATTGTTACCAAAAAAATCGGCTCAGCAGTACGATATCGCATATTCTAATTTTCTTAGCTGGTGTAGACTTGAAAACATCGAAGGAAATTTCAGCGAAATTGTCTTCTTAGCCTATCTAGAAGAGAAATGAAAAATATGGAACTAGTCAACTTTGTGGAGCAAGTTTTTAATTATAAAGTCGAGTGCGCTTGTTAAAAAAGGTGTTGATACAAGCAAATATTTCAAGTTGATAGCATTCTAAAAGCGCAAAAATGAAAGATATAGGCCCGAAAAATCGAAAACTCTTACGTTGAACAAGTCCAGAGGTTTATAAATGAGGCGTCAGATGAAAAATATTTGGCGATATAAGTTGCTACTATTTTCGGAATATATGGAGCCTGCCGTCATGAAGAGCCGCGCCATTTATTAATAAAAGACATTAAATCAATGGATAAATAATTGATTGGACAAATTCCAAATACAAAAACGAAAATACGTCGTACTTTTTGCATTGTTGGAAAAAACATTGACTATCTTATTAAATACGTTGCATTTACATTTTTACATTTTTATCAATCATCAACGTTTTTTTCTGAAATACTCAAATTATAAATGCAGTGAACCCAGTTGGTATAAACACGTTTAGGAAAATGCCCTCTACCATTGCTGAGTTTCTGAACCTCCCGGAACCAAAGGAATATACAGGTCACTGTTTCAGAAGGTCTTCTGCTTCTTTGCTAGCAGAATCAGGAGCAAATATAACGGATATTAAGAAGCACGGAGTATGGAAGTCTACAACAGTAGCTGAGGGTTACATCGATTGATCTATTTTTTATAAAATGGCTACTGCTGAAAGAATAATCCTAACAGCTAGCTCCAGCGTTACAGCATCGTCCTCTTTACTTCAAGAATTAAATGTTAATGCCCGTGAAATTGTCAGAATTTAATTGTATCTATATATATATATATATATATATATATATATATATATATATATATATATATATATATATATATATATTGTTCATAATGGAACTCCTTTGAAAATTGAATAATTATGTTTCTTTTATCGCTATTTCATCGAGAAAAATCGTGTTAAAAATTCTTTTAATATTATTGTTACTTTGTAAACATCATTTTTAATACTCTTGAAAACCATTACAAATGCCACTTTCAATGACAGTTGTACCAAAAAGCAATTTTTATATGTAAACGCGCCCCTTTCATACCCAGGGAGGCGCCCCAGTTGAAATATCCAAAAATCCTTTCTTATCGCACATCTATAACATAAAAAGAACCTACATACAAAATTGCAGCCTCCGAAAATATAGCGGTACTGAGAAATAGTGATAAAAAGATAATTTTCATATGAAAACGCGTCTAAGACCTAAGAAGAACCTATATACAAAATTTTAGCTTCCTAATACTTACCAGTACGAAAAAACAGAGATGAATGAGTATATAAGTATAGATATATTTTTCGATTTGCACCTGCTATAATCTTCATTCATATGTAAATAAATTATAAATGAAGTAGTTGAGAAGATGAGTGAATATTCTAAAAAATTATTGGGTTCTAATAAAATACCTGGAGAGCGTGCCCTGATCCAAAACGAAAGCTATACAGGGTGTAACTGAATAAGTGTAAAATATTCAAGGAGGTGATTCCTCATCGAAAAAAAAGGATCTTTCATATAAAGAAACTTCATTGGAGCATCCCTTGGTAAGATACAGCCCCTTAAAGGGGGTACATAAAATTTGTATAACAATTTTTTTCACAAGCACTGAAAAAGTTACAATATTGAAAATAACCTAACGTTTTGTACTACCAAAAAGACACTCAGCCAGTAATTTATTTGGTTTACCCCATGGTTGTAAGGGGTGGAAAACGCAACCCCTAAAATTTATTTCCAATGTAAATTTTTGTCTTATTATTTGTTCACCATTTGAAAATTTATTTCCGATAGCCTGTTCCATTCTGAACAAAAAATTTCTCTTGGGTTTTTTGCCCAAAATAAACCAGTTCGCAGCAAAAAATTATTTTACGAACAACTACAGAGATACATCGTCATAAATGCGAACTGGATTTATTGTTATTTTGTAGTTACCTGCATTAAACGATTGAAGGGTAATAAACGAAACCAATTTATTAATAACAAAACACACAACATGTAGAAATCATAGTAAATGTTCAATATGTCTACCTTTAGACATTACGCATGCGTCTAGACGACGGCGCATTGAGCCACGTATTCGCTCAAATATTCCTGGAGTCTCTCTGATTACCCTGCACGCATCGATGATGCGGTTTCTTGAGTCCTCTACATCGCGAACAGGAGTACGATAAACCAAGTGCTGTAAATAGCCCCAAATAGAGAAATCGAGAGGATTGAGATCCGGAGATTGAGCGGGCCAGTTCTGTGGTCCTCCTCGACCTACCACTGATTTGCATATGTTTCAGTTAAATGCTGACGTGCTACTTGATTAAAATGGGCGGAAGCCCCATCATGCATAAGAAAAATATCCCTTCTGACGCCCAAAGGAACTTCCTCCAGCAGTACTGGATGCACTTCTCTTAAAAATTGAACGTATGCCTCACCATTTAATCGAGGAGGTAGAAAATGAGGCCCAATTGAATCATCCCCAATAACTCCGAGCCACACGTTAAGAGAAAACTGTTCTTGGTGGTTAGTTTCGACAATAGCGTGAAGGTTTTCATCAGCCCATATGTGGTAATTATGAAAATTAATAATCTTGAACAGAAAAAAACTACATTCGTCTGTGAATTCTTTCGTCTTCAGAAAGTCAAAATTTCTTCTAATCATTTCCAGCATCCAATTGCAAAATTCAAGACGGTTCGGAAAGTCTCGCGGTAACAGTGCCTGTACTCGTTGCAGATGGTAAGGGTATAAGAGTTGTTTCTTTAAAATTGAAAATTCCGTCATGTGATCAACATTTAGCTGGAAAGCAATCTTTCTAGTACTGGTAGTAGGTTGTTCTTCAATCAAATTAAGTACTGGTTCCTCAAGCTGTGGTGTTCGTACTTCTCGATGGCGACCACAATCCTGCGTTCTTTTGTCGAATGAACCATATTCTCGTAATCGTTGATGAAGTCGAGCAAATATTCTATTTGAAGGATGCTGCCGTTGAGGATACATTTTAGCATATCTTCTAGAAGCTTCTAACCCATTTCCCTGCGACAGACCGTAAACGTAATGCATATCAGCCATTTCCTTATTTGTGTATGCCATTTTAATAACGAGTGAATTATTAAAGTAACAAATTAAGAACAGAACAACAACATACAATTAGTATTAATTCAATTTCGAAAATTCACAAACTGACAGCGTCATACCAATTTAATTGTCACTATCGCTAATAGCGACCTACTAGATAGATAGTTTCGTATTTTCGCATTTATGACGATGTATCTCTGTAGTTGTTCGTAAAATAATTTTTTGCTGCGAACTGGTTCATTTTGGGCAAAAAACCCAAGAGACATTTTTTGTTTGTAATGAAACAGGCTATCGAAAATATATTTTTAAATGGTAAACAAATGATAAGACAAAAAGTTACATTGGAAATAAATTTTAGGGGTTGCGTTTTCCACCCCTTACAACCATTGGGTAAACCAAATAAATTTCTGGCTAAGTGTCTTTTCGGTAGTACAAAACGTCAGGTTAATTTCAATATTGTAACTTTTTAGTGCTTGTGAAAAAAATTGTTATACAAATTTTATGTACCCCTTTAAGGGGCTGTATCTTAACAAGGGATGCTCCAATGAAATTTCTTTATATGAAAGATCCTATCTTTTTTCGATGAGGAATCACCTCCTCAAATGTTTTACACTTATTTAGTTACACCCTGTATTTGACATCCCTATATAGCTTCAAAGCTCCGATACTTCAAAGCTCCGATACTTGTTTCAACGAACTACACAAAAAGCACCGGGGACTCACACAAAAAGCACGGGGGACTCTTAAGGCATATATCTCAAAGTGGTTTAATAATCTGTTGTAACTTACTTGGTCTGTTTTGAACCAACAGCTTGAGCGATGCAAATACTTGCGTTGATAGCATAATCAACTGGTATAACTTGAGCCTTATGTTCTCCTTTGCAATGCATTGATCGGATGACTCCTTTACCAGCGCCCACTAGCAGCCCAACTGGTCCGTTCAAATTGTCCACCCATCCTGGAACGGGTTCCATTGCGGATGGGATAACTGGGAAAAAATGCATTTTTTAAATTCATCATTTGAAATTTATTGTATTGTACTGAGTATTGTTTATGTGGTTGTTGTGCTCAAAATTCTGGAGAGCTAAATGAGGGACGCTATTTTCTGCTATTCAATCCTTCAAAAAATTTGTATTTCCTTTCTCGAAAATATCCGGTCCGCGGTGAAGCAGGCTCAGAGTATATGCTCTGCTATGAAGACCTGAATTTCCTTGTGGAAAATAATCCACTGCTAGATAGACCATGGTCTGTCTGCGACTATCATCATCAGGTCAGTAAGCAACACGCATGTGTAGCTCGCGGAGTAGATCTTCTGTGATGTGACACATTAATAATAATATAATAATAATAATATAATTTATTAATAAAATGTGAGATAGATGTATACAGCAAATATAATGTTTTGCATAAATGATACCTACTCGATAAGTGAGCAAACACTTGTTCCGAGATAAAATTACCTCACTTAACTACATAAGAAGAAAAATATATTCAATCCAATACGAGAACATTACGAAAATAAATATACCGGGTGTCCCACATTTTATGTGACAGGCAATATCTGGTTTGTTGAAGGAGATACACAAAAATGTTTCATACAAAAGTTTTAGGAGTTCATGAGAGCTATATTTTTATATAATTTTCAAATATACAGGGTGTTTAGTGTAGGTGCTACAGACCAAAATTCCATTTTTTAAAATAGAACGCCCTGTATAGCATTACATATTCAGATGCTACGTTAAATTCTGATAACATTTCATGTTTGGTTTTTGAAATTCGGTTACGGCGTTGTTGAGTTATTGCTTAAAATGTAAAGTCTTGAGAACGACTATTATTTTTAAAAATATCTCATACAATTATTCTCTCTGCATCAAATCACATGAAAATTAGTCAAAATTTTGGGTGTTGTGGAATTCAGTCAGGAATCATTTTGAATATGAAACAATTGTGAAATTGAAAGAGGTGTATTCGAAAACAAATCTTTAATTAATAACAATGTAAATAATATAACTTGATAAATCATTTCATAAGAATGGTAGGTACCTAGAAATAAGTCATAAAAATTGTTCAAAGTGATGCCCATTAGATATTATCCAGCCTTCGAAACGTCGAATCACTTCTCTTGTACAAGTCGCTCTTATAATATCAGGCGTAATATCACTGCACGCTAGTCGAATTTTCATTTTCAGATCATCCACATTCAAAGGGGGAGTAGTGAAAACAATATCTTTTAAATAACCCCATAGGAAAAAATCAAGCGGTGATAAATCTGGGGAACGAGCCGGCCACCGAATTGGACCCTTATTACCAATCCATCTATTTGGGTACGTTCTATCCAGATATTCAGTAACAACCTGTGAATTGTGAGGAGGAGCACCATCTTGTTGCCACCAAATTCCTTGTCGTTCTGCTATGGGAATATCTTCCATCAACTGGATCAAATCATTTTCTAGAAAATGTAAATATCGCAATCCATTGAGATTTTCATTGAAAAAGTAAGGTCCTATGATGCGGCCATTGAACAATCCACACCATACATTAATACCCCAAGTAGTTTGACAATTACTTTCGCGGACCCAGTGGGGATTTTCTTGAGACCAATAGTGACTGTTATGTCGATTCACAACTCCATTATTGTGGAATCGCGATTCATCGCTCCACAAAATTTGACTGAATATGTTAGGACTTTCATGTAATATTACCTGAATACAAAGTCCGTGGGTTTCAAACCTTGTACCAACTGAATTTTGAATGGTGGTATTTATTTTCTTTCAGAATTCTCTGTACATTAGATTTACTCACACCGACTTCTTCTGCAAGAGTACGAATAGAAACATGTGGATGAATAATAATATAAGCCAACACATTGATCTCTAAATCTTCAGTTCTAACAGACCTCGTATGATGACGATGCTTTATAGTAGAAGTAAATGACCCAGTTCGCAATTTTTCTGCAACTCTCGAAAAAGTCATTCGTGACGGAATGGGTCTGTCTGGAAAACGTTCTTGGTATAGACGTTGTGCTTGACGGCAGTTTTTCTGACATTCCCAAAAAATTAATAACATATCAATGCAATCACTTGGACTAAAATAACTGGACGGTGATAAGCAAAAATATGTTAACCCACATTCTCGACATTGTGACTGAAGAGCGTTTTTTGATGGATTTCGGTTTACTTCCAAGGGTTTATTCAATATTATGATATTGGGAAATATTGAAATTAAGTCATTTTTGGCAAAACACACTGAATATAATAAATTGCGATTCATCATTAAAATTGCAGCCGCTGATATTTTGTGGGTTGGCTCATTGCTTATCCCAAACTTGCAAACCCAAATTTCGATCAGGAACTAACAATTTTGAATGTTTTTATGCCTACTTCATGTTTTTATTGTTGTCTCACAATCACAATCGCGACCATTTTTTGACAAAATCTTTTTTCCTCATTCCTAACTGTCGTAGAAGTAACTAAAACATTGTTATTAATTTTCTGACATCACCTCCTTAGATTAGTTAAGGTCCGATCATGGCGATCTAGTTGCAATAATAAAAGTGACTAAGAAACTGAGTAGTAGTACTTTTTAAAACTTCATATTCTGTTTCCTCAGAGATACTTGTATATTATTGGGATAGAAGGTCATCAAGAGGAAACTATACAACTTTTCTACATCGTAGAACTGTCTAACTGTCTAACTTAGTACAGTCTAACTTCAGATCCACAACAAAACTGAGATAAAATAATATCAAACAAAGTCTTATATATCACATTGATGCATCACATTGATGCAGAGTTTCGAAGAACCGTGTGAAATGGAGAATATATTTATAATTTCATTTGAAAAGTGGTTTCAATGATTTTCTAAAGTATTTAAACTTATTTATAATTCGTACTATGAGAATTATATTTCGAAATCAATTCCGGTTAGTTACGGCGTCTGCACACCCAACTGACATTTTTTCTTCACCAAAAAGCCATTATGAGTTCATCCAACAGTCAACATATGTACCGTTTCCAATCACTATGGACCTCATACAACAACAAGAAGAAAAATAACACACTGTACATACTCGGCTCGTTTGTAATTACTTAGATGGGAGACGTCAAATCAACATGCACTTTTTATTTTTTTTATGGTAATTTGAAAAATATTCAATTAAACCATAATTTTATTTTTCTGAGAATCATTAACAACGACAAAATTGCTTTTCACACCTCATTTGATAATAATATGTATGCATCAACTTTAAAGGAAATCTTTCACGACTCGATGATCGTCTCCTTTTATTCCTTCAAATGATAAGTTTTAGTTAGGTGTTGATTCAATTCTGCTATTTTTTCAAAATCCTTAAAAGGAATAGTACCATATTACCGAAAATATTACCTCTCGGGAATGTATAGATGGGGTCAAAATATCACCAGTACTTCATATAACTTTTTTTCCTAAAAGTCTTCGTAACCAAGTTACGGGCCCTCGAAGTTACAAAATGAAAAATGTTTTTCTTTCATAACTTTTCAAGTGAATATTCAAAATCATCCAAATTTTGGTAATTGACTAAACAAATGAATTCCGTCGATAAGCTTTCATGCAGGAGTCAGTTGTTTTGCTACAAAGTCAGGAACGGACTACCCCCGATGGTCCACACCCCAAAACTTTGAAATGACAGATATTTTTCAATATTTTTCAACAAAATAAGGTAACTTGGACAATTTTATGAATAAAAGTACTCGTGTGGAAAGTCGATCGGAGCAACGAGTCTTGATAAAAATGTAGTTCTACTCGACGACATCAAACCCGCTCGTCCACCATTATTTGAAATGAATAATTATCAAAGCAGAAATAATAATGATAACGTTAATTCAACAACATTTATAACAGGAATAATACAAAGTATGCTAAAATGAAGTCGTAAACAAAAAGTACAGTACCTATATGGAAGTTTAAGTCACAATTGTGATAGCAGATATTTTTTCAAAAGAAATATCAAGTTCTGTAGATTCGTGGTGTTTTTAAACTAACAAGCTACTCTACTATGAAATATCGAATTCATTCCATATTTTGTATGTACATAATACGTGTGGAATAATCACGTTTCGTGTTGATCAGTTATCTGAATCTCATGAAACTCAACATTCGAATGTTTCAAATTCTTCTTCACAGCTAAACTGTTGAGGAGTTTCACTGATAATTATAATTTTATGGGAGAAATTCTTTAACACGAATCTAAATTTAGCTGAAAAAACGCACATCGGAAAAAATATTTACTATACTAATAAAAAGCAAACGAATGAACTACAAAAACGGCTGCACATGATCAGGTGAAAAATATCCAGGGAATAATTATGTTCCATTTCTTTCACAGATGTTGACAAAAAAACCTTTTAGAAAGTTTTGATAAAAAATGAGAAACTGGAATGCGATTTTGTTTTGTTGAGTGGTGCGTTGTCATATGACTATCATTGTATTGTCAATATTCTATAGGATATTTTGAATTTTTTTGATATGGCCGAACAGTTTACATTCAATGAATATGCAGATATGCATGTATTTTATGGACGAGCATTTTGTAATGCTGCAGAAGCTCGTCGTCTGTATTCCGAGCATTTTCCCAATCGAACGGTACCGTCAAGAGAAACATTCGAGCGTGTCGATCGCAGCTTGAGGGAGACAGGTATGTAATAATTGATAATTAATTTGAGCACGTTGTTTTATTTCGATATTATTGTAGGTACAGTTTTGCCAAAACGAGGTGGTGAGGGCGCTCCTAGGACTGTACGTACCGTTGTATTAGAGGAAAATATTTTGGAAGCCGTCGCTGATGATCCTTCAATGAGCATCAGAAATCTATCAGAACAGTTCCATACATCCAAGTCCACTATTCATAGAATAATTAGGGAACAACTGCTCCACCCATTTCACATCCAGAAGGTACATGCCATGACACCTCAAGATTTTCCAGCACGACTGGAATATGCCAATTGGTTCATGGATAGGCAAAGAGAGGATATGACTTTTATTAATCGAGTTTTATTCACTGATGAAGCAGGTTTCAGTAGAGATGGAGTTATCAACTCTCATAATCTCCATATATGGGCCGAAGAAAATCCCCATGGGATATTACAAACCAAACACCAACGGAAATTCAACGTGAATGTTTGGGCTGGTATCATAGGAAACCATCTTATAGGACCATTCGTTCTACAGGACCGATTGAATGGAGAACGTTATTTGGAGTTCATTCAGAACGATTTGAATGGACTTTTGGAACATGTTCCATTGCAAACCCGAAGAGATATGTGGTTTATGCATGATGGCGCTCCTCCTCATTTTAGTTTGATTGTGCGTGACCATCTGAACCATATTTTCCACAATAGATGGATTGGTAGAGGTGGGCCATATTCATGGCCATCGCGGTCTCCGGATTTAAATCCATTGGATTTCTTTCTGTGGGGGCATCTAAAAAGCCTTGTTTACGCTACACCTATTCACACAAGAGATGCATTGTTGAATAGAATAACATTACATTGTGAAGCCATACGAAACGACCCTGGAATGCTATTTCAAGTACAGAGGGGTGTCTTCGCAGACTAAGAAAATGTATAGAGAGAGAAGGTGGTCATATCGAGCAGTTTCTGTAGCGGATTTTTCATTTCTGTTTGCTCTTGAGGCTCTTGAGTTCCGTTAGTTAAACGTGTTTGCATTATAAAAATTCGTTATGAACATTTTACCTATCATTTCCATTTTCCTTAAAAACTAATATTTTCGAATAATGGTAGACATCTCAGGATAAATGTTGTTGAATTAACGTTATCATTATTATTTCTGCTTTGATAATTATTCATTTCAAATAATGATGGACGAGCGGGTTTGATGTCGTCGAGTGAAACTACATTTTTATCAAGACTCGTTGCTCCGATCGACTTTCCACACGAGTACTTTTATTCATAAAATTGTCCAAGTAACCTTAATTTGTTGAAAAATATTGAAAAATATCTGTCATTTCAAAGTTTTGGGGTGTGGACCATCGGGGGTAGTCCGTTCCTGACTTTGTAGCAAAACAACTGACTCCTGCATGAAAGCTCATCGAAGGAATTCATTTGTTTAGTCAATTACCAAAATTTGGATGATTTTGAATATTCACTTGAAAAGTTATCAAAGAAAAACATGTTTCATTTTGTATCTTCGAGGGCCCGTTACTTGGTAACGAAGGATTTTAGGAAAAAAAGTTATATGAAGAACTGGTGATATTTTGACCCCATCTATACATTCCCGAGAGGAAAAGAGGAAGTCCAGGGACACCCTGTATATATTACAATGTAGGTTTTCACGGAAGGTAGAATATGATGTGTTGTTTTTCCGGGTGTTCATCCGTTGTGTACTATTCGATAGTCGACGTTTCGCCATCATCTCAGATGGCATTATCAAGACGAGTTACTGCTTCGCTTCGAGAGGTGTAACTGATGTTAGGTTCTTCTTGTGGTGGTTTTATATGGTTTCACTTGCGTAAGTTGTATGGATTTGTTACCTGTTTTTCCACCTGAGGCTTGTTGATGGCTTTTGGCAGTTCTCCTACCTGTTTTTCTACCTGAGGGTTGTTAATGGCTTCTGGCGGTTCTTCTACCTGCGATGGTTCATTATCAATTTGTGAGACAAAGACAACCACAAATTGATAATGAACCATCGCAGGTAGGAGAACCGCCAGGTGGAAAAACAGGTAACAAATCCATACAACTTACGCAAGCGAAGCCATATAAAACACCACAAGAAGAACCTAACATCAGTTACACCTCTCGACGCGAAGCAGTAACTCGTCTTGATAAAGTCATCTGGGATGATGGCGAAACTTCGACTATCGAATAGTACACAACGGATGAACACCCGGAAAAACAACACATCATATATATATATATATATATATATATATATATATATATATAATATATATATATATATATATATATAAAATCTTTGAAATCTTCACAAAATTAAACTATCAAACGCATATATAAATTATCGTTCCCATAACCAACAGTGTATAAAGCAAAAACATCATTAGATTTGAATTGATACAAACAAAAAAATTGTTGTTTCATTCATTCAATAACAAATAAATAAAAAAATTCAAACATAAATTTCATAGGAATCAATAATTTTCTCAGTCATAATAGTAGACGAACAAAATTATTAGCAATTAGTGACTTCGATTCTCATTTCGACATCACTTCATCGCAAATTCGAAAATCATTTGAAATATTATTGAATTAAATAAATTGAAAAAGCAGGTTTATATGGTTTCCATATAGCTAAAATCATCTAAATTTTTCTATATCAGATAAGGAAAATTTCACATTTGATTGTTCGTCCATATTGATTATTTTACTTGTGTTTTCTCATTCAACTTTCATAATGTTTTATATTTTAGTTTTCACTATCCATTAACACACACTGCTCATATTGATTACTTGTGTTTTCTTTTACAATATTTCATTATTTTGTTGATGTTAGGAATCACACGTTAAAAGGTAAGACCTCGTTATTCCTTAGCTCGCACAACTTCGACTTCTGAGGGTTGTCGTTCGTTAGGGTGTGACAGCTGGTTAACGGAAAAAACATATTTCAAACAGACAGACAGAATTTGTATCTTAGTTAATTCAGTTGAAAACTGATCAATACAGTTTATGATTTTCACTATAAAAGGGTTTTACAAAAACCGCCACACGTGTTTCGCTATATGATAGATTCCTTAAGCGTAAACTAGTTTTCGATTCTTGGTAATTAATCGTGGTGTTGCCGTCATGAAATAATATTTTATTGCTTCGTGAATAAATGCTTCTCTTTCGCGAATCCTACCTACTGCGCCAGTTATGTATTGGTTTTTGGAAAATCGACTGAATAACAAAATAATCCAGCACATTTATGGCGATCGTACTCACCTATTGAAGGGCGAACTATACAGACAGGCATGTTGTCTTTTTCATCGGCAACTAAAGTTTCAGCCAGCCTTTTGCTATAAGTATACGTATTAGGATGTGGCGCAATGATAGCCTTTGTTGCTGTCTCTAATGCTTCGGAGTTCAACCATTTGGTTATACTCATAACGTCTCTTGGATCATCCTTCTTCTCATAAACCTGAAATTGAAAAGTGGTAACACCATAAGAAGAAAGAAGAAGAAGAAGAAATTCATTTCCAGATAGGCAAGCCTAATATAAACATAATTAATGTACTTTATCTAAGTATAATACATAAAAATCAAAATAAATTAGTCTATTATAACCAAATAACAGAAAATCACACAAAAAAGAAAAAAACTATATCGCACATATTCTATATAGGATACACGTTTACATATTTACTTATACAGGGTGTCCCTGGACTTCCTCTTTTCCTCTCGGGAATGTATAGATGGGGTCAAAATATCACCAGTACTTCATATAACTTTTTTTCCTAAAATCCTTCGTTACCAAGTAACGGGCCCTCGAAGTTACAAAATGAAAAATGTTTTTCTTTGATAACTTTTCAGGTGAATATTCAAAATCATCCAAATTTTGGTAATTGACTAAACAAATGAATTCCGTCGATGAGCTTTCATGCAGGAGTCAGTTGTTTTGCTACAAAGTCAGGAACGGACTACCCCCGATGGTCCACACCCCAAAACTTTGAAATGACAGATATTTTTCAATATTTTTCAACAAAATAAGGTTACTTGGACAATTTTATGAATAAAAGTACTCGTGTGGAAAATCGATCGGAGCAACGAGTCTTGATAAAAATGTAGTTCTACTCGACGACATCAAACCCGCTCGTCCACCATGAAATGAATAATTATCAAAGCAGAAATAATAATGATAACGTTAATTCAACAACATTTATAACAGGAATAATACAAAGTATGCTAAAATGAAGTCGTAAACAAAAAGTACAGTACCTATATGGAAGTTTAAGTCACAATTGTGATAGCAGATATTTTTTCAAAAGAAATATCAAGTTCTGTAGATTCGTGGTGTTTTTAAACTAACAAGCTACTCTACTATGAAATATCGAATTCATTCCATATTTTGTATGTACATAATACGTGTGGAATAATCACGTTTCGTGTTGATCAGTTATCTGAATCTCATGAAACTCAACATTCGAATGTTTCAAATTCTTCTTCACAGCTAAACTGTTGAGGAGTTTCACTGATAATTATAATTTTATGGGAGAAATTCTTTAACACGAATCTAAATTCAGCTGAAAAAACGCACATCGGAAACAATATTCACTATACTAATAAAAAGCAAACGAATGAACTACAAAAACGGCTGCACATGATCAGGTGAAAAATATCCAGGGAATAATTATGTTCCATTTCTTTCACAGATGTTGACAAAAAAACCTTTTAGAAAGTTTCGATAAAAAATGAGAAACTGGAATGCGATTTTGTTTTGTTGAGTGGTGCGTTGTCATATGACTATCATTGTATTGTCAATATTCTATAGGATATTTTGAATTTTTTTGATATGGCCGAACAGTTTACATTCAATGAATATGCAGATATGCATGTATTTTATGGACGAGCATTTTGTAATGCTGCAGAAGCTCGTCGTCTGTATTCCGAGCATTTTCCCAATCGAACGGTACCGTCAAGAGAAACATTCGAGCGTGTCGATCGCAGCTTGAGGGAGACAGGTATGTAATAATTGATAATTAATTTGAGCACGTTGTTTTATTTCGATATTATTGTAGGTACAGTTTTGCCAAAACGAGGTGGTGAGGGCGCTCCTAGGACTGTACGTACCGTTGTATTGGAGGAAAATATTTTGGAAGCCGTCGCTGATGATCCTTCAATGAGCATCAGAAATCTATCAGAACAGTTCCATACATCCAAGTCCACTATTCATAGAATAATTAGGGAACAACTGCTCCACCCATTTCACATCCAGAAGGTACATGCCATGACACCTCAAGATTTTCCAGCACGACTGGAATATGCCAATTGGTTCATGGATAGGCAAAGAGAGGATATGACTTCTATTAATCGAGTTTTATTCACTGATGAAGCAGGTTTCAGTAGAGATGGAGTTATCAACTCTCATAATCTCCATATATGGGCCGAAGAAAATCCCCATGGGATATTGCAAACCAAACACCAACGGAAATTCAACGTGAATGTTTGGGCTGGTATCATAGGAAACCATCTTATAGGACCATCCGTTCTACAGGACCGATTGAATGGGGAACGTTATTTGGAGTTCATTCAGAACGATTTGAATGGACTTTTGGAACATGTTCCATTGCAAACCCGAAGAGATATGTGGTTTATGCATGATGGCGCTCCTCCTCATTTTAGTTTGATTGTGCGTGACCATCTGAACCATATTTTCCACAATAGATGGATTGGTAGAGGTGGGCCATATTCATGGCCATCGCGGTCTCCGGATTTAAATCCATTGGATTTCTTTCTGTGGGGGCATCTAAAAAGCCTTGTTTACGCTACACCTATTCACACAAGAGATGCATTGTTGAATAGAATAACATTACATTGTGAAGCCATACGAAACGACCCTGGAATGCTATTTCAAGTACAGAGAGGGTGTCTTCGCAGACTAAGAAAATGTATAGAGAGAGAAGGTGGTCATATCGAGCAATTTCTGTAGCGGATTTTTCATTTCTGTTTGCTCTTGAGGCTCTTGAGTTTCGTTAGTTAAACGTGTTTGCATTATAAAAATTCGTTATGAACATTTCACCTATCATTTCCATTTTCCTTAAAAACTAATATTTTCGAATAATGGTAGACATCTCAGGATAAATGTTGTTGAATTAACGTTATCATTATTATTTCTGCTTTGATAATTATTCATTTCAAATAATGGTGGACGAGCGGGTTTGATGTCGTCGAGTAGAACTACATTTTTATCAAGACTCGTTGCTCCGATCGACTTTCCACACGAGTACTTTTATTCATAAAATTGTCCAACTAACCTTAATTTGTTGAAAAATATTGAAAAATATCTGTCATTTCAAAGTTTTGGGGTGTGGACCATCGGGGGTAGTCCGTTCCTGACTTTGTAGCAAAACAACTGACTCCTGCATGAAAGCTCATCGAAGGAATTCACTTGTTTAGTCAATTACCAAAATTTGGATGATTTTGAATATTCACTTGAAAAGTTATCAAAGAAAAACATTTTTCATTTTGTAACTTCGAGGGCCCGTTACTTGGTAACGAAGGATTTTAGGAAAAAAAGTTATATGAAGTACTGGTGATATTTTGACCCCATCTATACATTCCCGAGAGGAAAAGAGGAAGTCCAGGGACACCCTGTATATTCATTCAAAACAAAGTCTTAGTTATTATTATATTTTAAATATAAATTAGCTTCAATTCAGTTTTTCGTTATGAATGTTACCAAGTCCCTCTTGAATAGACGGAGAGAAGAAGAGTTTTTTATGTTATTTGGTAGTTAATTGAAACTGTCCAGACCTTTAAAAAATAACGAGTTCATACTGCTACGTGAATTTGTCCTTGGGATGTGAAAATTGGTGTTCGATCTAGTATCATGATGATGTACTTCACTGTTTGTGATTAAAAGGTTTACTAAGTATGTTGGTTGCAATTTATTTATCATTTTAAATATAAATATCATAGTTTGATAATACAATCGTTGAGAGACATTAAGCCACCTTAAACTACAGAGCATATTATGTATAGGTGTCATTCTATTGCAGAGTAATACTATTCGCATTCCACACGATTTTGTAATTTTTGTAATTGATTTAATTTTTTCTGATTCAAGAGATATAAGAGAGTCCCGCAAAAATCGTAATGAGGTTTTATTATGCAATCATAGCACGTTATTTTGGCATACATTAATAATACAGATGCCACTCTAGAAAAAAAAAAACAGTTTCTTTGATATTTTGCTTATTATCTAGTCAACATGATCATTCAATGAAATTGTATTATCTACAATGAACCCTAGATACTCAATTTTACTCACTATTTCTACATCAGTTTCGATTATTTTAATTTTGACTGTGTTTCTCCCAATTTTATTTTGTTTATACTTTGTTGAAATGCTCATCGCCTTAGTTTTAGTGATATTGAGTTTCAGTTTATTCATTCCAAGGTACAACTCAATATTTTTCAATGAATTATTCATCTTTTCAATAGCGACTTGCAAGGTTTTATCGTAGGTATATATTAATGTATCATCTGCAAATAAGTTAATCACATGATCACCATCTACGTAATTGATATCGTTTATATAAATCAGAAATAGTAAAGGTCCTAATACACTACCTTGTGGAACTCCAAAATTATTCACTAACTCTTGTGAGTAGCACCTATTAATTTTTGTTATTTGACTCCACGAACTGAGGTAACTTTTCATCCACTTCAAAACTACATCACCAATACCATAATATTAGAGCTTTTGGATTAATATATCTCTGTCTATTGTTCCGAATGCCCTCTTTAAATCCAAGAATGTACAAACAACGTAATTATCTTAATCACTTTTTTCTTTCTAATTTGTTATTGTGAACTGTAAGGCAGCCTCACACGAATGTTTTTTTCTAAAGCCTGACTGACAACCTGAAAGTAACCTTTTTTCATCAAAGTATTTTTTGAGTTCCTCATATACTGCTAATTCCAATACTTTTTCAAGGGTTGGAAGAGTATTGATAGGACGAAAATAACATGCTTCATAAGTATTAATTATTTTTGGTATTGGTATTACTGTGCTTATTTTGAAGTGTTGGGGAAATTGTCCTGTTTGAAGAGACGTATTAATAAATTTCAGTATAACATGCCCTAAGGTGTTGAATGTCTCTTTTAGAAATAGACTGTTCATTATCTCAAATCTATTAATTTTATTTATTGAAAATATTATATTTTTCAACTGCCGCAAGTCTGTTTAAAAGAATTTAATTTACTATGTCGAAACTGTTTGAACTCCAGTCTGTAAACAATAGTTTACAATTTCACCTATACTATTGACAAAATATTCATTGAATGCATTTGCAATATCAATTTCTGTGCAACAAACTTTTATTTGATCACCGACGTTGAATACTATCTTTTCAAAATTATAACTTTCAATTGGATTTATAAGTGATTTTAAATATTTCCACATTTCTTTCGCATTATGTTTATTTTCATCAATTTTCTGTTCATAATAACGCTCTATTTTTACTTTTAACATATTCACATAGTCATTTCTCACTCTCTTATAATTTTCCCAATTTATATGTTTACTTAAGTTTGTACTTTGTTTGAATTTCTTATGAGCTAAATCTCTTTCCTTTGCTTTGATTTTCAATTCACTATCATAGTATGGGACTTGATTTTATTTTAACAGTATGTTCTGGTGCTACCTGATCAACAATATCTAGACAGTTTTTTGTTATATTCTCCAATATCACATCAACGTTAACTGAATTCAAATTTCAGTTACAGGACAATAGCTCAATGTTAATGTTATGATAGGTATCTACGTTCATTTTTCTAATTTGCTTGAATGTTTCCCCTAACGTGATATTTGCATTACAGAAATTTACAGATATGATAGAGTGGTCAGTTAGTTTTGGATTATCATGAACAATTGCTCGATTAGAGTCAATATTTGTTACAACATAATCTATAAGAGTAGAGCTATGCTGCCTACACCGTGTCTTTGTATTTACAATTTGATCTACTCCATACATATTAAATAAATGTTTGACCTTTTTGGTATAGAAGAAATCGTCATCCTCATAGTCCATATTGAAGTCGCCAATCATCAGACGTTTTTTTTCCTGTAACTACGATTATAGGAGCATATTTCAGAGTACTAGCTCCTCGTCAGTACCGGGAGGCTCAATTAAGTCAAGGAGGCACCGTGGTATCATCTTTATCACGAGAGTTAGTTTTTTCGTTTCTCTGTAAATTTGCAATTTCAAAAACGAGTGAAGTTTTTGGCCCTTCAGGAAATATTCATGTCACTGAATTATTACAACGCTTACAGTGGAAGTTTACACAACAATTTCGGTTAAATAACACCAATTCTTTTTTCAAAAGGTTTGGGTTTTGCACCCCTCTGATAACGTTGAATGAAAATGATGTTTATACTGCCATTATCGTTAGTTTTAGTAGCATCAGTCGATACAAAACCTCCTTTCAGATGTCAGGTCTATGAATATTCACTGTACAAGGTCTGTTATTTTCTCTCCTCCAAAGAAGTCTTCTTTAGATGTAATAAACTCTCAGTGATTCAGTTCAACAAAGAAGTCACAGGGAGGCAAATCTGTTGAGTACGGTGGCTGGGGCATGATTACGGTGTTGTTTTTGGCCAAAAATTACGAACAAGCAATGACGAGTGAGCAAGTGCAGTATCGCAAAATGATTTTCTTACAATCCCGAACCTTTTATCATCGCAATGGGTGTATAACTTCAAAATAATACTCCTTATTGACCTTACGACCATGTCGATAGAACTCCTGATGCACTTCGCCATGGTAATCGAATTAAACAGTGACCAAAACCTTGACATTTGATCGAACTTGGCGTGCTATTTAATAACAATAATAATAATAATAATAACAATAATTCCTAATCGATGGTCATGCGACCGTTTTTTTGTCCAAATTCAGCAAGTTTGGAACGAACTTCGCTGTCACACGCTTCGTTTCCACAATTTCCGAAACAATTGCATGGGATGAGCCAACCGATATGCCGACATCCTCAGCAACTTCTCTAATAGTGATTCGACGATTCTCTATAACAATGTTCTTTACTTTCTCAACACTGTCAACATTTCAAGTGTTATTGAGCATCAATTCCATTTTTTAAACAAAATTTGATGCAAATTCTTTGGTCCATTTTTTTATAGCAACAAATCGCCGTACACGCAAAACACTACTAACTTTTATGCCTCTGACCAATAAACTAAACATGCCAGACAGCTGAGAATGTGAACATATGTTCGGGACAACTGTACCAACATAAAAAAAATTTAAAAAATTGCTAACCAAATGTACGCAGCACGCTTTTGCGGTTGCTGTATTTCTTGATATTGAAGGAACATTTGACAATGCACTACCTAAATTTATAGGATTGTCTCTAGCTAAGAAGGGTATAGAATCGACCATAATTGGCTAGATCTATGCCATGCTAGTAAACAGAACTGCAACTACGACTCTTCAAGGCGAGGCTATCAGGTTCAGGGTCACCAGGGGCTGCCCTCAAGGTGGGGTACTATCTCCCCTTCTGTGGTCGCTCCTGGTGGATAGTTGATACCCTCGACAGAAGAAAAGTTGATCTGCAAGCTTATGCAGACGATCTTGTCATCCTGGCAAGGTCCACGTCGGAAAGGGTAGCTTGTAATATCCTCCAAAGCGCGTTGGACGTTGTTCATAGTTGGTGCCTGAGGGAGCAGATGTCTGTCAACCCCAACAAAACTGTGTTAATCCCCTTCATCAAGAGAAGAAAATTGGACGATCTAACGCCACTTTCCATTTGGAACGGAGGTGAAATATCTTGGCATTATCCTTGATAAAAGACTCACCTGGAACGCTCACTTGGCAAAAGTTTTACACAAAGTCAGACTGTCTCTATGGACATGTCAAAGGATTTGTGGTAAAACTTGGGGTTTAGGTCCCAAACAAATCCATTGGATTCATGTGATGATTGTCAGATCAATGATCACTTATAGTGCAATTACTTGGTGACCGAAGGCTTTACAGAAAACGGCCCAAGCGAAGCTCACTGGCTTACAGAGACGGGCTTGTCTGGCTATCAGTGGTGCCATCAGTACCACACCGTCAGCGGCCATGGAGATCCTTCTAGATATACCTCCTCTCCACATTTTTCTGGAAAGAGAAGCTAGATGGACTGCATACAGACTTGTGCACATTGCTAATTGCACAAATCAATTTAATGCAGAGTGCAACAGACTGTTGGTTGACATTGGAAGTCACAACATTCTGGAAATGACCATTTGACTTTATGCCTCCAACTGTCAACTACGAACTGCCTTATAAAGTACTATTCCCGAGTAGAGAGGACTGAATCCTCCGGGAGAAGGAAATATTAAGAGCAGATAGTTGTTAGTTCACAGATGGATCAAAAACACCTTCCGGTTCAGGTGCAGGTGTTTTCAGTCGCAGACCCAGGACAGAGTTATCTACCTGCCTAGGAACTCATGCCACTGTATTTCAAGCGGAAATTTACGCTATTGATTTGTGTGCGGAGAGATTGGATAAATCCAACCTCACTCACAAGTCAATAAAAACATTCAAGTCGGACAGTCAAGCGACGTCGGAAGCTCCGAACAACGTCTAAATTGGTAGCAAACTGCCAAAAACGACTCTCCTCGATAGGAAGACTAAACAGATTGTCTCTGGTATGGATTCCTGGCCAACCTGGCCTGGAAGGCAATGAAGCTGCTGACTCTCTTGCAAATGAGGGTGCTGCAAGCGACTTCATTGGACCAAAACCTGTCATTGGCATCGCTTTGGGCTTTGCCAAACAAACACTGAACACCTGGGTGGCAAGAAGATTTATTGACTTCTGGCAGAATCTTCCAGGATTGGCTCACTCCAAGGTGTTTATTCACCCTTCGAAGCTTGATTCTAAACAGTTGTTGGACTACAGTAGGGATGAACTACGATGTCTAACGCCTTCTTACAGGTCACTGTCATTTGAATCATCATATGCAGAGACTTGGACTGTCGGAAGACAGTGTGTGTCGCCTCTGTCTGGAAAATGATGAAACAGCAGAGCATATACTTTGTGCCTGCCCCGCTGGGGACCGAATCAGGTTCTTTGAGTTCGGCAGACCCGTATGCTCACCATCTGACCTGAAAGGCCACTCACCATACAAACTAATCGGCTTCGTTAAGAAGCTGGGTTTATTTGGCCGAGTGTGAATATGTGTGAGCCACAATAAACCCTTGTGGGTTGCGGTGGAGGGTCGAATAGACCCACTCACTTTAGACCTACCTACCTACGCAGCACGCCTAATTTGAACCTTATTTTTTGAACATACCTCGTATCTCGATTTTTTGAGTGACAACGTTTCAATCTGTAATTTGTAAACATCAATTCGTGTTCCTGAATGTTACTGGTTGTTCTACAACAACAATATTAAATTAGAATTTTGATTAACGAACTCGATCGTAATTTTCAAGAGGACCTCGTATTAAGCTATACCGGGTGACAACGAAATCTTCGTACACGGCGCCAATTAGTTGTTTCTAGGATACGAACGAATAGTTCCTTGGATTCAATATTTCTAGAAACCATAGAAAACTTTTTTCAGTTCAACCTGAAAAAAACATGAGAATTTTAAATAAAATCCTGTATATTTTTCTAGAAAATTTTGAGTTACATCCTTCAACATTCTCTTTTCAACGATATAACGCGAGTGATTATTTCTTTTCAAAATAGCGACGTAGGAGCCATTTTCCTTAAATTCCAAATGACAGCACTCTGACAGCATCTATGGAAATATTATCGAACAACTTCATGTAGTGAAAAAGAAATAACGATGTTCAATTATTTTGTTTGAAGGTGGTTGACAATGTTTCGTGGTGCATTTCATTAGTTCGGACTTCCATTGTCTAATTTGATATAAGTTGATTTGGAATCCCTGAAAGAATCTATAAAAAATTAAAAAGATCAGCTGAAAAGTAACAATTATATTAAGCAAGAAAAAATACAACGGAAGAATGGCAAGTCGCTGTGGACTTCTCTATTGTGAAAGTGATAGAAGGACTTACGTTGTTGATGTGCTTCAGGAAGGTGTCGTCAACTCAATTTATATCATATTATACAATGGAAATCCGAACTAATGAAATGATGTTCAATTAGTTTTTACAAAAATAAAAATTGCAAATTTTCACGAATTCAGGCACTTTCGTTTAATTGAATGGAACTGAACGATACTTGATAAAAGTCCAAAACTTGCTAGTTCTCAACTTGGGTCTGTTTCCGGTTTAATAAAAATGGATTTTCAATTGTTTTTTCATAAAAAATACTGATTTCAATGGACGATAACGTTCCCAATGATTTTGTTGTCATCCGAAAGTTATATCTGTATTGAACAGGTCGTAGTCATTGATATTGATATATTTTATTGTTTTCGATAATCTCAATTTTAAATTAATCTCAGTAAACATTTTTTGAATCACTGGATAGTTTATCATTGGTACATCTGTGCTATCGGTATACTATCCTGTTGATACTCGGCAACATTCATATTCAACGAGGTTCACCACGTTCATTAAAATATTGTTGATTTATAGCTACAAACTACCTAAAGTTCATTTCAATTTATATACTTTTTTTAGGTGCTGTTTATATGTGTAATTGTGAAAATTACCTCGACCGTGTTATTGCAATAATTCATTATTAATCGATCTTTGATGCGCAAGCAAAGGTGTAACTTCAATTATAGTAATGATGCTTATAATGTCGCAATAAAGTTACTGCAATGAAAAATTTGAAATATCAATCTTCGAAAAGGTTTTCTATTATTAATAGGTGAATGTCAAATGAATTGGAGATACGCTAACATTGTGATACGTTATTCATCAACCACCATCTTTTTATTCAACCACACGTAAATCGAAAGGATGCGTTATTAATTCAGCAGTCTAAGTGTATAGTAGAATTTTCATTTCTTTCAAAAAATGTTTATTCATGAATTTCTATTTTGTCCCCTTCAAAGTACTCCCCTCAGATATAGCCGCGCAAAGTTTGGCATTACAGATCAGCTAAATGGAAGGATCTTCAAGACCATTTTCGAAATTTCCTTTGGCTAGATGTTTGTTTCAGCTGTAAAGATCCATCAACTTGTGCTTCTGAAGTCACGGAAGTTATTCTATCAGCCATGGATGCATATATTCCTCTTTCAATGAAACGACCTTCTAAAGGGGGCTTCACACGCAACGATAAGTTGTAGCAATTCATCGTATAACAATCAGATTGTTACAATTTATCGTTGTGTGTAAACGGGAGATTGTAGCGAATTATTGGGATTGGAATTGGAGTGGATGGTTGAAGCAGGCCGGCATCAATTTCTGGGAATCGTAACGATGTGTTGCATCGTGCAACAGTTGCACCAATTTATCGCTACGATTTCACTCAGTGTCCAATCTGCTTTTGCACTGTCGGAAAAAATACTAAGAAAATTTGGGAAACTATTAAAGATATTACAAATGAAAATACTCTCTGTAAATCCCGGAAATTTGACATAATTAACGACAGTAACCAAATATGTAGCTCAGATAAAGAAGTAGCAGATGAATTCATCTCCTTCTTCATAAATGTAGGTGAAAACATGTCGAAAAAAATAGAAAAACCGGCCCAGCCAACATCGGAAATTAAAAGAAGCATTAAAAACTCGTTATTCTTGCACGCTGTAACTGAAACTGAAATTATGAATATAATCTCTGGTTTGAAAAACAATACTTCACCTGATCCAGATAAAATTTCAGTATTCTTCGTAAAAAAATTTCAAATCTATCTATTAAAGCCATTATGTCATATCTTCAACTCAATTTTTTGACTGGTAAAATTCCTTCCGCTTTCAAAGATTCTATCACAACTCCGATTTATAAATCTGGGGATAAACATAAAACAAATAACTACAGACCAATAACAGTTATTAATAACTTTGCTAAAATATTTGAAAAGATTTTAAAAAATAGACTAGTTGATTATTGTAACATAAATGGGATCCTCTCCAAATCTCAATATGGATTCAGAGAAAATTTATCGACTGAAGGAGCAGTTTTTGAATTGGCAAATAATGTTTTCAATAGTTTTCAGGATCAGGCAAAATGCATCACTGTATTTTTAGACTTAGCCAAGGCATTCGACACCGTCAATCATGATATCCTCTTTCAGCGGTTACAGGACATTGGAGTTAGAGGAATGCCTCTCGAAATTTTCAAAGATTACTTATCTAACAGAATTCAGATAGTTAAAATTAATGATTCATATAGTAATCCGCTACCCGTCAGCATGGGCGTACCTCAGGGAACAGTATTAGGCCCTATTTTATTTTTGCTTTATGTAAACAATATTTTTAATATCAGCAATTTTGAAGGAAAACTACTATCCTACGCCGATGATACTGCGGTAGTATTTGTGGGACGAACTTGGAATGAAACATATGAAATCGCAAACAAAGGAATGAAATCGATATATAATTGGCTAAGTAATAATCTATTGAGTCTTAACATAGATAAAACTAAATTTATAACTTTCACTTCAACAAGAAAAGATCAACCTGACGAAAACTTCATTAAGATTCACAAATTTACGTGTACAGAAAACCAAAACTGCGGATGTTCCCGAATATATAAAACAAATTCTATCAGATATTTAGGTGTCATGATCGACCAATTTCTACGCTGGAATGATCACATAGATCACATAGTGAAAAAACTCCGCAAACCGATTCGGAAATTTTACCAACTAAGAAGTATCCTAAGTAGAGATGTCATACTGACGGTGTACGGTGCCTTGGTGGAGTCGATGATTAGATACTGCATCTTAGTATGGGGTGGCTTATTCAAAACATCACTACATAATCTTGATGTTATACAAAATACATTGATCAAAATCGCATTGAAAAAGGATAGGAGATATTCTACAGAGTTACTTTACGAACAAAGTGGTTTGTTCAAAGTCAGAAAATTATACGCCCATCAATGTTTATTATGGATTTGTAGGAACCCCATTAACAGCATTTCACATAAATATAATACGCGAATGACCTCTAACCAAGCAATTACCATACCACGCTATAGATTGAGACATTTGTGACATATTTTGGCCCGAAATTATACAATAAGCTACCACTCCATTTGAAGAATATTAATAATTATCATAAATTGAAGAAGGAACTGAAAGTTTTCATCAGAAATCATTATGATCAATTGCAGGATATCTTTGAAAATGTTTAAGCTAAATTACCCGCTCTCTCTTTCTCTCTTCTTATTTCCTCACTATAGCCATCATTCTCCAACTGCGGTTTTTAACCTAGTGAGGTGGATAGTATTATGTAACCAAATGACCTATTTTAGTTTTTTCTTTTTTTGTATTCATTTTATTATACATTATATAACACACCTTATATCAGTCTTTAGCCACGACACAAGCCTAGCTTAGGTGGCTACAGACTGTGTAATATATGGTTATATGATAAGACATTTGAATTGTAAATCGCACGGAAAACAAATCATGTAACTGAATAATTGATTGACATGAAAATTGAATAAAATTACTTACTTACTTACTTACTTACTTACTGTAAGGTTGTTTCGTGACATAGTGTTGTAGGTAAACATGGAAGAAAATGCAAGTAAACAAACACCTCGTGAGTTTTTAATTGAATTTATAGAAGTTTTACCTGTTTGTGGCTCGTTAAGAGCAAAGAATACTCCGACAGGAACAACAAAGACTTAGCTTATATTGAGCTAGTTAAAAAGTTCAAAGAGTTTGATCCGTCTGCAGATAGGAACACTGTCGTAAAAATAAATTAACGCGTTGCGTACGGTTTATAAAAAAGAACTCTTGAAAGTTAAGAGTTCGGAGAAATCTGGGGCTGGTACGGATGACATCTACAAACCTAGTTTGTGGTACTTCGACCGTCTTCATTTCTTGAACGACCAGGACTTTGCAAGACCAAGTAAGTGACATTTGACAAGAAATTGTAACAATTTATCGTAGCGTGTAAACAGTGCTCTACTTTTTCGATTTGTTGGAGCGATGAATCGTTCAATCAATTGTTACGATTTATCGTAGCGTGTAAAGCCCCCTTAAAGGCAAACATTAGTTCAACAAAAATTGCGGGCAAGCTGTCACCTCCAAAAATCTTGCCAGTGATGAAAACCGAACTAGGTTTGTTAATACTTGCAACAGCTGCAAACTTAGGATTAATGAAAGCAAAGAAATTCACAATCCCAACAGGTCTAGATCCTTCTGGTCGGTAGCTAAAGCAGAACTTCACAAAATCCACAATTTCACCACTAACACAAGCGAATGGTTCAATTGCAACAACATTCATAGAAAAAGCAAATCTACTAGCTGAACAATTTGCGTCCCACTGCAGAATCTATTTTCTGCAGTGGGACGCAATTATTACCATACTAGGATCCACAATGCCAGAAATTACTTTTCGACAGCGTCTAGTCAGGCGAATTTTGAAACAGTTCAATATCAACAAGGCGTCTGGCCCTAATGAAGTGTCCGTCATCGTACTAAAAAAGTGCGCAACTGGACTCGCACCAGTATTTTGCAGACTTTTCAACCTGTCTTATAAGAAATAGATTTTTCTTTTCTGTTGGAAGATAGCTCACATTTAGCCTATTCCCAAAAAGGGCAAGAAAAAGCTTCCAAATAAGTATGGACCAGTTGCTTTACTTTCAGTGATATCAAAAATCATGAAGGAAGTCGTAAACCACCATATCCTCAAATATTTGGAAGGCTTCAACATTTTGCGGGATCATCAATATGGCCTTCGTAAACAAAGATCAACAGGCGACCCCCCATATCTGGAATAACGCAATCGAAAAATACAGTGTGTAACAACGAAAACTTAACAGAGCCGTTTTTGAATATAAAAAGTAAGTTTTTTTAAAAAAGCACGGACACGTCGATTTCTAATTGAAGGGGGACACCTTTCAGACCGATCAGATTTTTTGTAGTACGCACCCCCTCGGAGGGGTGCGTCCGACGACCCTTATTTAGAAGTTGGCAGCTTATTTTGAGATGAATAACTACTTCCATGATTCTCAATTTGGTTTTCGAAAAAACAACTCGACTACTGTGCAGTGATGAGTGTTGTGAGAGATATAGTTGAGGCGATGGACAAAGGACATCATGCATCAGTAATCCTAGGAGATTTGTCGAAAGCTTTCGACTGTGTCTCTCATCAATGCTTCTTCAGAAGCTGAGTTATTATGGACTGAGAGGAGTTGCTCTAAAGCTTTTTGAATCTTACCTAAAAAATCGCTATCAAGTTGTTGAAGTCAGAAATGGGAGGTCAGAGTTGAAAACTAACATACATGGTTACCTAAAAAATCGCTATCAAGTTGTTGAAGTCAAAAATGAGAGGTCAGAGTTAAAAACTAACATACATGGTGTCCCACAGGGTTCAGTCCTTGGACCGTTACTGTTTATCATTTACATTAATGATTTGCGCCAATTTCTGTGGCCAGAAAACTGTACTTTGTTTCCTGATGCTACTACCCTGATTACCTCTCACTATGACTATCAGCAACTACCGATGTTATCACTGGCGTTACAACAAAAAGCCAAATATTGGTTTCAGACTAATAAGCTACAACTTAATAATAGTAAAATTCAGAATATCACATTTTCTATAAATAATTCTCTCATGGAGGACAATAACGTTGAATTATAACAGACTTGGCTGGAATTGTCATATTGAACAACTTAGACATGAACTTTCTAATACGCTATTTTTACTTCGGCAATTGAAGAGATATGTTAATCATGATACACTGAAAAGTACCTACTCTGCACTTTTTCATGCTCATATGAGTTACGGTATCATAATGTGGGGTAACTCCTCAAAGTCACTGCAAATCTTTCGACTCCAAAAAAAGGCCCTGAGAATAATTTTAAATTGTAATAGCAAGGAACATTGTCGTCCTTTATTTGTTCGCCTCAAAATTTTATCGCTACCTTCTCTATACAGATATGAGACTATTATATACAGATAATAGACAAACAATAAATTTGTTTACACAATTTCAAGTACATTCCTATGATACAAGACGATCAGATTATATCAGAACTCCCAAAGAAATTCACCAGACTATCATGTGTATAATATATTACCATCTGATATCAAGTCACTCAATATAATTTCCTTTCAAAAAAAGATAAGAAGATTTCTTTTGCAGTACTGCTTCTATTCAGGGGTTGGGTTTAAAGAATATATGCAACATCCTGAAGTGCCTCTTTGAACACTCCTTTCAGATCCCAATCGCTCGACTCTGTTTTCTCAAAAGTGCTCTGATAAATATCATCACTATTTCATTTTTTATATCAGAATGATCATAAATATACTCAACGTGGCAATCTTTATATGTCGCTAGTATGTCCTTCTAGGTATTTTTAATATATTTTTAATATATCTTTATGTATTTTTGATCTAACTGGCTTGCTATAAATGTACTTTTGCATAAGTATAACATAGTTTAAATAAATATTCTATTCTATTTATATGGTGTCCTGCCCCCAAACATACCCTGAAGTTGTTGGATTCCATCCAGAAAAAAGCAATCCGCCTGATTGGAGACGCGAACATCACGTGCAACCTTAATACACTGGAACATCGAAGAAAGGTCGGAAATGTGTCTCTCTTCTATATATACTATCACGAAAGGTGTTCAAGCGACTTAGCAAATTTGATTCCATCAAAAGCGGTACATATCAGAAATACGCGACGGACTGTAACTGATCATTTTTTTGAGGTTCAACTCAGTACACCTCGAACTTCACTGTTCAAGAACTCTTCAAATCCAATGTGAATCGCTACTTTCGCTACATTCATTGACTATCTTAAAAAAAGGTAAAACTATCAACGGCGCGTATTATGCGAACTTATTGCAACGTTTGAGTGAAGAAATCAAGCAAAAACGACCGCAGTCTGCTAAGAAAAAAGTGTTGTTTCATCAAGACAATGCACAGTTCACAAATCCATGGTCCTACTGTTGGAAGAACGAGACTAGCCTCTGTGAGAAATCTTGCTTAAATGTCTGTCGGATATAATTCAATATCAAGCGTGGTATTAACCGGGGAAGTAGTTGTTTTTCGACAGACGTAGTAGTTGGGAAAGATGGATATTTCGAAATTTATTTCGAATTGAAGTTTGAATTGCTACCTCATTCACCCTATTCGCCAGATTTATCCGCCTTGGATTTTTTCTGTTCCCAAACTTGAAAAAATGGCTCAGTGGTCAAAGATTTTCCAACGATGAAGAAGTGATGTGGGCAGTAAATGGCTATTTTGAGGAGGAAGACAGTTCTCATTATGAAAAAGATATCGAAATTATTTAACGTCGCTGGGATAAGTGTATAGAGCTGCAAGGAAATGATGTTAAAAAATAAGTACATTTTTTTTCAAAATTTTCACTTATATTTCACTTACCCTTTCTTCGAAAACTTCCACGTCAGCAGAGCAGAAAGCAGTACTGAAGTAGACGAAACAATCAAGTTTCTTGATCTGTTTGCAAACGTCTATTACTCTGGCTGTACCAGCAGTATTCTGCTCTATTGCATCCTTCAGAGAAGCCTCTAATTTCAACGTGGCAGCCATGTGGAAAACAACTGACACGTTGTTTATAAGTAGATCGAAGTCTTCAGTTTTGAGACCCAAACCTTCCGTGTTAACATCTCCATTTACAAGTACGATCTTTGCGAAGGCATCTGGTTGTGATTTTCTCAAACGCTCGAACATCTGAAAAACGAATAAAAATTGTGAGAGGTCATATATGTGCTCTAATAAGTCTTATGCAATTGTTGATCAACTGTAGTGTTCTGGCTCTTGGCATGAGTATGAAGGGTCCCTATAATTGTTTTACAAATGGCAAACTTGATACCTTATTTTATTCAATGACTTGAAAATACAACTTCACTGGTTTACTTCGCTTGCTATAACTCGCATAAACTATTTCAAACTGACTGCTAATACTCAATAATTTATGCAATGCCTGAGTGGTCCTAAAAGTACCCAGCCTGACCTAGAGATGGCGGTAGTTGTTTAAAAAATATCACGGATTAGGAAGTACACAATCTATAAAGCACATGTTTCAAGTTTGAAGAGGCTGAGTTGTTTAGTATTTGTTTGGCAGCCATCAATAGCAAACGTTTTCGGTGAATTTGTGAAAATGGAGAAAATTGGTACAATACTTTCATTTGACAGGCCTCAGCCCAATCAATATAAAAGCTGAACTGAATTATACTCCGAGTAAGTCTGCTCTGCAAGGACACTAGTTGAAAACCAGACCCCAAACATAATGCATTTATGATTCAACACCAACCAGCACTGTTTTGACCCGCCAGTGGTGGAGGCTGAATCATAAATGAGCATTTGGTGTTGTCTGGAGTTGGAGAAGGTCATCTAGTTGCCTTGCAGTAAAATCTGCACTCAACGACATGGGACAAATCTCGTCGATGTCGAGGTTATTTTTCGCAACTGACCACCTCGAGGGTCGAGTTTCCAGTCGATCTCATAGATGTCATCTTCATTTCGAGTGCAGTGAAAGACAGAAGACGATCTTCCTCCGGCGGTCGATGACGAAGCTTGGCTTTGCAACAGACCACCTTGGGGAGCTTCGTTTATCTTTGATATTCAAGGATTGCGTTTCCGTTTGATCTCATGGATGGTACTTTGAAGGGAAAGATATCATCACTTTTACTTTCAGGCTTGTTTTTATTGGGACAGTTAGGTGGTTTACCTTAACACCACTGATGAGACTTTGGCGGATCGAAACAGCTCTGTGGGGGGTTGAATAATGAATGCGTCGTGTTCGAACTCTCGTTTTCACCCAGTGGTCTTGGAGCAGGAGCTGCAGAGGAAATCTCGCTGTCGAAGCTTCGTTTTTTGCCACTGACTGCTTTGGGGAGCCTCGTTTATTTTTGATATTCCAGGATTGAGAATTCTGTCGATTCGATAGATGACGTTTTCGTAGATGGATATACCATCACGTTTACTTTCGGGCTTGTCTTTTTTGGAACAGTTGAGTGTTGTTGTGCTTTCTGGTTCATCTGATTCATCTTTCTTTGCTGGAGAGAAAAATCTCAGACATCCCCTTGTGGAAGAGGTGTGTCGAATTTTTACCGGCCTCCCGTCACTTCGCACCCTTCACTGGAACCGCCTGCACATTACTTCAGTGAGACAGCTGTCTATCCCATGACGGGGGTTCTTCAGTTAATTCTGTCTTCTCTTTCTTTCGTTTCAGTGATGAATCTCATCACTCCATATACTTTTCTCCATTCATTTTCCACACGATACCATCAATCCTACCATAGTTTTTTCGAATAGTGAACCAGTTTCTAATTGGTATTCCTATCGAACACTATAGAATTTCATGCATATGAAAAGTGTGTGCTCTGTGTCATTTATTTCTTCATAATATGGACATTACTCACTTTCCGACCTCAGCCAATTGATTTCTGAAGCAGCAGAAATTGCTTGTGTTACGAAACTGTCCACTTCACCGTATGGTCTACGTGCCCACTTATTTATGTTTGGTGTCAACATAACATGAGGTTGTTTCTTGCGGTTATTCTTCCACTACTTGTATATTTGTCCCACCTTTTTTCAATGAGAAGTTCTATATGAGGTATTCCAGCTATATCCCATACTGCCTCTTTAGATATTGCTCTCTAGGCGGAGCACACCCCAATACAGAGATTGCGCTGAATGTTAGCAAGCTCCAACACAATTCTTTCGTTACCAGTCACCATGTGCCAGGCTGGTGCGGCATACCATATTTGAGATTGGGCTACACTCAATAATGGTGCTCTTCTTTTGGATATTGAACTATTCTATCTCCTCCTATATTTGGCATGAGGGAGGACAATGCCGTCACTGTTTAGTCCACTTTTTCCGAAACTCTTTTGATGTATTCAGCAAAGGTTGGTATCTAACCAGATTCCTAGGTATTTTACTGCTTTTTTTGGAAGCACCGCAACTCCTTGTACATCAAATTTCTTTCTTTCCGTTGTTAGGAAGGCCGTTTCTGTTTTCTCTGGGTCCAGTTCAAGTCCTTTGTTTCTAACCAGTTTAATACCCTCTGAAGTGCAGTATTTGTAGTGGTCATTAGACTCTCTTCGCCTTTGGTTATCACGACCATAGCAATGTCGTCAGCGAATCCAATCAGTGTGACACCATTTTGTTGTTTCAGTCTCAGAAGACCGTCATATGAAATGTTCCAGAGCATTGGTCCTAGAACGGATTCTTAAGGTACACCGCTACTGATTTATTTTGTTTTCACAGTATTATCTGCCTCCATGATGGATTCTCCGGGAGAAGGAAATATCAGGAGCAAATAGTTGTTGGTTCACAAATGGATCAAAAACACCTTCCGGTTCTGGTGCAGGTGTTTTCAGTCGCAGACTCAGGACAGAGACATCAACCTGTCTAGCAACCTATGAGACTGTATTTCAAGCGGAAAATGTGTGCGGAGAGACTGGAAGAATCCAAACCCCATACACAAGTCAATAAAAATATTCTCGGACATTCAAGCGGCATTGGAAGCTCTTGGCTCTTACCGAGCAACGTCTAAATTGGTAGCAAATTACCAAAAACGACTCTCCTCGATAAGAAAACTCAACAAATTATCTCTGGTCTGGATTCCTGGCCATACTGGCCTGAAAGGCAATGAGGCTGCTGATTCCCTTGCAAAGGAGGGTGCTGCAAGCAGCTTAATTGGACCAGAACCTGTCATTGGCATCGCTTTAGGCTTTGCCAAACAAAGATTGAACACCTGGATGGCAAGAAGATTTAAGGACTTCTGGCAGAATGTTCCAGGATTGGCTCACTCCAAGGCGTTTATTCACCCTTCGAAGCTTGATACCAAACAGTAGTTGGATTACAGTGAGGATGAACTACGATGTCTAACATGCCTTCTTACAGGTCACTGTCATTTGAATCATCATATGCAGAGACCCAGACTGTCGGAAGACAGTGTGTGTCGCCTCTATTAGGAAATTTATAAAACAGCAGAGCACATACTTCGTGCCTGCCCCGCTGGCGACCGAATTAGGTTCTTAGAGTTCGGCAGAGCCACCGCAACCCGCAAGGGTTGAATAGATCCACCCACTTTGGACCTGACCTAACCATGATGATGTTTCTCTCTGACAAATATGACCTAAATAGACTGAAGAGGCTCTCGTTAACGTCTCCTCAAATTCAACAGGATTTCCTGCCGACTTGCTTTGTTGAATACATCTCTAATGACTTGCGTTATTATCACGCATAATCTCCGGTGTGACCAGGAGAATGATTCTCCTGCCTCCCTTGCGAGCTTCAACACATATTCTAAAGTACCCACAGTTTGTTTTTCCTCTACGAGTCCAAAGTGACGCTCCGGTAAACCACCATGTTGTGTAATTTCCTTCTTGAGTCTCTTGAGAATGCTCAAGAAGTTTTCCTTCGGCATCCAACAAACAAAATGGCCTATTTGCTGACGGGTTTTGCCTCTTTCCAATCACTAGTTCATCTAGTTTCAGTCATACTAATTTTGTTGGCGAAACGCGCGTCGAGAGCAGTGTTTCAGTTCTGATGTGGGAAAAGTGTTTTTATTAGATTAGATTCATAGGATTTCTCGAATAGTCATCTCCCCACAGAATTATGTTTTAAATGAATCAGATTTTCTTTTATGTGATTATTGCCTGACCCCACATAATATGTCATACTCACCGGCAACTGATACATGGCATCCAATCGTTGTTGAGACGATTTGCCCCGTTTATTCCGAAGCAAAAGATAAATATTTTTGATGCCAGGACAAGAGTAAAGCAACTTCTCCACCATAACTTTGCCCATGAACCCGCTTCCACCCGTTATGAAAATCGATCTCCCCTTGTACCATTCGGTTACTGGACTCCCTTCTTCCGACATTTTAGAGAAGATTTCGCTCGCCTGCCTGAAACAAAAAAATATGGAAAATGTAAAATGATGTAAAAAATATGTTAAATTATGAAGATTCAGTTGACGGAAATATTCATATTGAACAGCAATAAATTCGAATAATTTGCCGCTGTCCTGATATATTTTCTATCATAGTGTCGTATCAGCTGTTCACAGCTATTATTTTTAATTAAAATAACAATGAATTTTTTAACTGTTTTTCAAGGAAACTTCTTTTTTCATGAGTAATTTTTCATTTTGTTGATGGTCAAAGGCAGGGGTCGCCAAACTTTGAAACCTTCCGGCCATATTGTTTTTTTCAGTTTGTTCCAAGAGCCAATTTCTGCCCTTAACTATATTTCTAGACGAGGATAGTCGCAAAGTGCGTGACCTAAGTAAAGTTACGCTTTTTTTCCATTTCAATTATTATTGTGTAATGTGACACTTAACGACATCTAGTGGCGACTAGTAGTACTATGTAATATCTTTTTCAACTACCCGCTAGGTGGCATTAGGCGAAATTATATATTTGGAATTACCGCGTTGGTTCTAGAAAGTTCTGGTTCTAGCTAGTGTATTTCGATCACCTCGAGATGACAGTAATAATTGCATATGAAAAGGCTAGCGGCGCAACTGCGAGTTAGTCTGCGTAGCAAAGGCGAAGGAAGCGAAACTGTCTATTGTGAAATAAAGTAACACCCGTCAATAAAAGTATTTTGATTTGACTTATTGTTTTTATGTGTGATTTGTTGGTATGGAAAAGAAGCGAGAAATCGACAGTGAATGCAGAACGTTCCAAGAAAAATGGAACTTTCAGTATTTTGTGATTGCGTCCAGTAATAACGCGCTATGTTTAATTTGTAATGAAACCATAGCTGTCTCAAAGACTATAACATTAAACGACACAATGAATCGAAACATCTTAAAAGTTACTCCAAGTATACAGGAAGTTTGCGGAAGGAAAAATTTGAAGCTTTGAAACACGGACTCAAATCGCAGCAATCTTTGTTTACCAAAGCGGATACTGAACAAGAGTCTGCAACTCGCGCCAGCTTTCGTGTGGCTCTTGAAATCGGAAAACCATTCACCGATGGAGAAATGATAAAAGAATGCTTGATTGCAGTAGCCGAAGAAATATGCCCCGAAAAGGTAAATTTATTTAAAAGTGTCAGTTTGTCAGCAAACACCGTGGCTCGGAGGGTGCAAGACATCGCAGAAAATATATCATCTCAACTGTATGACAAAAATGGACATCATGAGTGGTTTTCTTTAGCATTGGATGAGTCAACGGATGTGTCAGATACTGCTCAGGTGTTGATTTTTATTCGCGGAGTAGATAAAAGCTATGAAGTGTATGAAGAACTTCTTCATATTGACAGTATTCACGGCACGACAACTGGGGCAGATATTTTGAAGGGAGTTGAAAATGCCATTGATAAAAAGAAACTTCGATGGAGAAATTTGAAATCTATAACAACTGATGGAGGCAAAAATATGTATGGTAAAAATAAAGGAATGGTTGTACTTGTGTTAAAGGCTGTAGAAAATGTTGGTGGTTCAAAACCATTAGTCTTACATTGTATCATTCATCAACAGTTCTTGTGAGGAAAATGTTTGGATATGTCTGAAGTTCCAAAACCAGTCATATCAGTTGTTAACTTCATCAGATCCACTAGGCTGAATCACCGACAATTCAGCGAGTTTATTCAACAGATTAGAGAAAATGATTTATCTTATCATACTGCCGTACGCTGGCTTAGTTGCGGAAGAGTTCTAAGCGCTTTTTTGAACTTCGAGCAGAGATCGAAATTTGTTTAAATGAGTAGCAGTGCCCTTTTGCCGATTAAGAAAATAGTGAATGGATGTGGAAGTTAGCCTTCTATGTCGATTTGACAAATCATATGAATGAACTGAATTTGAGATTGCAAGGAGAAAATCAGCTTCTCCCTGATTTATACATCAATATCAAATCCTTCAGGCAGAAAATAATACTATTTCAATCGCAATTACGTAAAAAATGTTTCACACATTTTGAAACATATGAAATATTCAGCCACACTACAGATACTGAATTTCCCGTCAATTTTGCAATCGAAACTTTGAGTGCTTTGAAGATAAATTTTGATACTCGTTTTTCAGATTTTGTGGTCATTGCGAATGAAATTAAGCTTTTTCAAAATCCTTTTGATTTTGACATTGAAACCCTGGCTCCAGAAGTCCAAATAGAAATTATTGATTTACGGTGCAGTGATATCCTTAAGAACAAATATCAAAATTCATCTTTGTTGGAATTTTATAAGAGTCTTCCACTGGAACAATTTGATAACTTGCATAAATTTGCTCGTGGGTTGTTTTCTGTTTTTGGTACTACTTACTTATGTGAGAAAACGTTTTCCAAGATGAAGTACACAAAGAATGTTTACAGATCTCAATTAACCGATGAGAATCTTAAATCTCTTTTGATAATTGGTACAAGTAAAATTGATCCACAACTACGAAGTATTATCGGTGGAAAATCACAATTACATAAATCTCATTAGTGTTTTTGTTTTACTGTGATTCATTTCAATTATTTGTTATTTATTAACATGCTTAAACTTAGATACTTAAGTTAAGTTTTCTTTGTCATCATTTCTGTCGTTAAGTTTTACCTTGCAAGTAAATAAAACCGAGTAATTATCATTCTGTGTTTTCTTCTTCAACTTATCACAGCAATAGTAACAACAATCAGGTAATCATTGGCTGTCGCGTGCCAGATTGATGACAGTAAATCATTGGCTGTCGCGGGCCGGATTGATGACACTGGCGGGCCGGATTTGGCCCGCGAGTCGTAGTTTGGAGACCCCTGGTCTAAGGTGAAGTCATTGTTTTTATAACACAACAAATTCAAGATATTCATTTCCAAATTCAGACTGAAAATTCAATATTTTGAAAATGGTATTGGTATCCGGAATTTTCTTCAAAATATAACGATCAAATTTCAAAAAGTTAAAATATCTTTTTAAGTTCATGTTCAAGTACCTTCATTGACAAAAATATTTCTTAACGAATCTTAAAGGTATCGAAATGTTAAGGACAATTTGCAGCACTCGAAATAGAATATTCATTATGGAAAAAAACATATTTATCAATATCAACAATATTATGACCTATCTGCTTTCGAAACTAGATGCTCATGTAACCTTTACTGACAATTTCAGGGTAGGCATGAACAAATTCGACCATACGCAGACCTTGTTTCGCGACGACCTTCACCTTCTTAAGTCTAAGACTTCGGAGAGTAATCATGCAGATCTCGAGTTGTTTTGAAGTTAATTCATTCAGCAATCTTTATTGAATCACAGTATTGATCATGGCTTTATCGTTTATGTGATTTATTGAGGTTAGATTGAAAAATCCCCCTTTTGGAGAATACAGCGATATATTTAAGAAATTCTACCAAGTTCTTTTTAAACTACAATAAATAGCTGAACATTATAATGTTCACAATGGATAATCTATAGAACAGAGGATAAAAGAGCACAAATCGCACAAATCTGGATTGTTTTTGAACACAACATGGACACATTTTATGATTATTGAGTTTGAGAGACATAAACAACGCTAAATGTCATCATCTAAATATTTGCGCTGAAACCAGTCAATTATATAATATTCGAACCCGAAATATTACATCCATGATTCAATTATACAGCCCTGTTTTGATCTAATATAGACACAAACATACGAGGGTGACCTGTAAAGTTTCCGACCCATCAAAGATACAAGACATTTTTTCAGTTTTTTTTTAATTTATTTCTCAGCATAGTCTGCTCCTAACTCTATAGATTTCTTCCAGCGATGCTCCCATCTCTGGAACCCGTCCAAATAGTACTCGGCGTTTTTCTCTGCAAAATAATTGTTCAGGAAGGTGATTGCTTTTTCATTTGACGAAAATGACTGTGCTCTGAGCGCAATTCTTAGAGAAGGGATAAAAAGAAGTCGCTTGGGGCTAGATCCGGTAAGTAGATTAGGTTAGGTTCAAAGTGAGTGGGTCTATTCGACCCTCCACCGCAACCCGCAGGGGTTTATTGTGGTTCACACCTATTCACACTCGACCAAATAAACCCAGCTTCTTAACGAAGCCGACTAGTTTGTATGGTGAGTGGTGTTTCAGTTCAGATGGTAAGAGTACGGCTCTACTGAACTATTTCGGTCCCCAGCGGGGCAGGCACAAAGTATGTGCTCTGCTGTTTCATCATTTTCCAAACAGAGGCGACACACACTGTATTCCGACAGTCCGAGTCTCTGCATATGATGATTCAAATGACAGTGACCTGTAAGAAGGCCTGTTAGACATCGTAGTTCATCCCTACTATAGTCCAAAAACTGTTTGGTATCAAGCTTCGATGGGTTAATAAACGCCTTTTAGTGAGCCAATCCTGGAAGATTCTGCCAGAAGTCCATACATCTTCTTTCCATCCAGGTGTTCAATCTTTGTTTGGCAAAGCCTAAAGCGATGCCAATGGCAGGTTCTGGTCCGATGAAGCTGCTTGCAGCACCCTCCTTAGCAAGTGAGTCAGCAGCCTCATTGCCTTCCAGGCCAGCATGGCCAGGAATACATTCCAGAGACAATCTGTTAAGTCTTTCTATCGAGGAGAGCCGAGAATATTTTATTGACTTGTGTATGAGGTTGGGTTCTTCCAATCTCTCCGTACACAATAAAATTGCGTGAATTTCCGCTTGAAATACAGTCGCATAGGTTCCTAGGCAGGTTGATATATCTGTTCTGGGTCTGCAACTGAAAACACCTGCACCAACAACCATCTGCTCTTATTATTACCTTCTACCAGAGGATCCAGTCCTCTCTACTCGGGAACAGTACTTTATGAGGCATAAAGTCAGATGTCATTTCCAGAATGCTGTGACTTCCAGTGTCAACCAACAGTCTGTTGCACTCTGTATTAAATTGATTTGTGCAAGTGGCAATGTACACAAGACTATATGCAGTCCATCTAGCCTCTATCTCTAGAAAAATGTGGAGAGAAGTTAGATCTAGAAGAATCTGGTGAGTAAAGTGGATGGTCAAGCAGTTCAAACCGTAATTCGTTGATTTCTGACATGACAACCGCTGAGGTGTGTGACGGTGCGTTATATTCCGCAAATTCTGCGTTCAGCTTGTCAAGTAATGATGCGTAGTATGCTCCCGTAATGGTTTTTCCTTCTTGAAGATAACCGATTAAAATAACTCCATGAGTACCTCAAAAAACAGTCGCCATCACTTTCCCAGCCAAAAAAACAGTTTTTGCTTTTTTTTTGGAGCCGGTTCTGTATTTTTGGACTGTATTTTTGTATCGAATATATAATGGTGTATCCAAGTTTCATCTACAGTAATTAATCGGCGTCAAAACTCGGATTTGTTGCGCCTCAACTGCGCAGAAATGTTCATTCGAACACGGTTTTCTTCTAAGGAGGGCAAACGCGGCACTCAATGCCGGACACCTCTCTCATGCCCAAATGTTGATTCAGTATGTGACAAACACGTTCTTTTGACATGTTCATAACCTCTGCTACTTTGTTCAAAACCTTCCTCACGATAGTCCAGAACTGCCACCAGGAATGTAGAGCTAGTGGAGACCTACCAAGTAGAAAGATCATTTGATGAAAAAAATGGGAATACACCATCTTCTTGGACAACAACTGGGTTTTCGAATCCATCTTGATTATTAGCCATAATCTATTGAATTTGTAATTGAATGATGCTTTGGAAAATCTCCAAATATAAATCACCACAATCACCAGTCAGATTGTCCTCTAGATATATGTGACCAACAATATGGATTTTCAATATATTCATCAGATCGGACTACCAGGATATCTTGCATTAAACACCTTTTCTGCCTCATGGTAATTGAGGCCGGCTTATGTGTAAATAAAGATTGCTTCTATTTTTTCCTCTGAAATCTTTTTTTATTAAAGATTCAATTTATTTTTTCAATCATCAATTTCGTTTACAATTTCATTTAATTCAATTCAATTCATTAACACGAGTTACACAAAAATGTCCTATGTAATGTGTTGCAAATGAATTAGGGTGACACAAAAGATAAACTTTGAGCGTGAGATGCTTGACTACAAGCTACGCTAGACATTCATTGACATATGTATACACAAATATATAAGTATAGTTCAAGTAAACGATATAGTGGTGTATTGTGAGTATGAGTGTCACTGTAACTGTTAATATTTTGTATTCTTTGAAAAAAATCGACATGAGTGATCAGGTGGACCAAGCAGATAACTGGTTGGTTGAATTTATAATTTTCATTTGTAGCTTTTAATAGAAGAGTAGAGTCAGTCGGTAGCCGGGCAATTCGACATGGGTGCTTCGTTCACTCAGTCAATTGGCTGAAGTGTGAGTCGATGGTTCAAGCCGCAGGCTGAAAGCTCGATTTTCACTTGCTATCGTCCAAGCCGTGTTAGGAATCACATGTTGAAAGGTAAGACCTCGTTAGTCCCTAGCTCACACAAGTTTCGACTTCTGAGGGTTGTCGTTCGTAGGGGTGCCATAGCTCCTGAATGGAAAAAACATATTTTGAATATTTTTTTATCTGCATATGATGTGGTAGAAGTATTCGTCGAGGTCATGGGCAGATCATTAATATATAAGATAACCAAAATAGGCTCCAATATAGATCCTTGCGAAACTGCTAGTGGCTGAAATTGCAAAATATTCCAGTAAGACTCTCACCACTCTCAATAGCTTCAATAATCTCCCCATAGAAAGATGTTATCGCTGTCACTGTGGAGTGTTTCGAGCGAAAACCATGTCAATTTTCATCAATCATTTGGTTCGTAAGCTGTTCAATCATAGCATATTCGATTATTGTTGATATTACGGAGGGTACTGATAGTGGTCTGTAGTTTTCGATATTCTCCGGGCATCCTTTCATCAATATTGAAGTAATTATAGAAGTTTTCAGCCTAGATGGAAATTTTCCTTCTGCTAATGATGAATTTATAATATGAGCCAATGGGGCAAGTATGTGAGGTCCTATCTTTTTAATGACATTTCCAGAGATTCCACCAAAGCCACTGGAAGGTTTGTTTATTAAAAAGTTGTTCAGTTGGGTGAGTATATGGTTTTATAAAAATTACTTTAAGAATAATTTCTGCATTTTCTCTAGGTTTTTGAGAAAAGTTTCATTGGCTGCACCTCAAGTAATGATTCCATAATTGAGGTGACTCTGGCGCGAACAATTTTTGAAGTATTTAATGTGGCCAGGGCCAACTGAACTGAATATCAAAACTAATCTAATCTAAACTAATCACTGAAAATTTCCGATATAATTTAATAATTGGTAAAAAATAATGAGGAACCTTGAAAGCGTGTTAGTATTATTCAAAGTGGTCATCGTTCCACCTGAAAATATTTTAATGGGAACAAACAAGAATATTCAAGGAGACAGACATTTCGCATATATTTAATTTAGTTTCTTGAATAATTCTGAATTTGAAAGTTGAAGTTTCGCTTTGAGCTCTGCGAAATACACGAAACGCCGAAATTGGAGAAGGTTTTGTATACGATTTTATTTGCGAGATGTTTTTGTCGCGAGAATTTTTTGTGCTGAGCCTTTCTTTACTGAGACCTTTCAGCTGAGATATTTGTAGCTGAAAAATTATGAGTTGTCTGCGGAATACTAGAATGGTAAGATTATGACATATTTTTCTTCACAGAAGAATTAGAAAACGTAAGAGTGGTAGAATTCATTGGGAGTAACGAACCTTTAAAGTGATATTTTGATAACCGCATAGGTAAACACTACATGTATGATAAATAGTACCTCGTTTTATATTCATTACAATTTTTTCACAAGAATTTTTTTCAAAATCGAGTAAAAATTAAGATCATGACGTCATTAACATTTTCTATGAGTTTGGCAATTCCGTATTCTTGTTACCAGTGATTCTACAGTGCTTCTACAGATCTATAAAATAATCGGAATATTACATTCAAAAATAAATACAAATGTAGAAAAGGCAGAATATTACTCCATTTGATAAATTATCTTTCTGAAAACTGGAATTATTTTTTCCAATAATGAGTCTATGCGATCATCCAGATCCTACAGTTCTGCTTCGATTCTGATTGTTTAGTGGATACATGTTTTCCATGGTCGACTGTTTCTAGAGCACTTTATACGCACAGTTTGAAGGTTTTTATATTCCTTGCGATGAAATCTTTAACTCAAGTCCAAACCAACTCTATTGGATTCAATTCACAATGATAAGGCGGCAACCAAACTACCGCCATCGGTGACATTTCAAGGCGTTTAGCCAAGTTGAGGAGCTCCGCTTTCAACATGGTTGTTTCGAAAGGAATAGCTTCCATTTGTAACCACTCAGTAACGCTAGTTGCACACACACCGATTTTGGACGGCCGACTTTGTACCGGTCGTCCAAATTCCAATAGTGAACCACATGTGGGAACGGGACCTGGCACACACGCCGACCGGTGAATGTCGCCGGTAAAATAACGATGAGCAGCCGTCCACTGCCACTTTATCGCCGGCAGTACCGGGAAGTAGTGGCGTACATGACTAAATACACTCTTGCATACTCACCGGTTTTTTACCGACCATTCCAGTCTCGATTGCTCGGTGAAATTGTAGCATTACTTCGTTATTCTTCGCATTAGCTTCGTTTTGGTAGTGCGTGCCAATTACGACAACAAAGCAACTGATTGTTTTACCGATAAAAATCCGGTGAGTGTGCAAGCACCCGCTACCAATAAAATATCGGCCGATTTTATACTGGCCGTCCAAAATCGGTGTGTGTGCAACTAGCGTAACGCTAGTTGCAACTAACTAGTTGCTAGTTGCTAGGTGCAACTAGCGTAACGCTAGTTGCTAGTTGCGCAGATTCCAATAGTGAACCACATGTGGGAACGGGACCTGGCACACACGCCGACCGGTGATCGTCGCCGGTAAAATACCGGTGAGCAGCCGTCCACTGCCACTGTATCGCCGGCAGTACCGGGAAGTAGTGGCGTACATGACTAAATACACTCTTGCATACTCACCGGTTTTTTACCGACCATTCCAGTCTCGAATGCTCGGTGAAATTGTAGTTACTACGCATTAACTTCGTTTTGGTAGTGCGTACTTATCACGACAACAAAACAACTGATTGTTTGATCTTTTGACTAGCGTAAGGCTAATTGCACACACACCGATTTTGGACGGCCACTATAAAATCGTCCGATATTTTACTGGTAGCGGGTCTTGCAGACACACCGGATTTTTACCGGTCACCGTAATTAGCACGCACTACCTATACTAATTTATACGTAGTAACTACAATTTCACCGAGCAGTTGAGACTGGAATGGTCGGTAAAAAACCGGTGAGTATGCAAGAGTGTATTTAGTCACGTACGCCACTACTTACCGGTACTGCCGGCGATACAGTGGCAGTGGACGGCTGCTCACCGGTATTTTACCGGCGACGATCACCGGTCGGCGTGTGTGCCAGGTCCCGTTCCCACATGTGGTTCACTATTGGAATTTGGACGACCGGTATAAAGTCGGCCGTCCAAAATCGGTGTGTGTCCAACTAGCGTAATATCTATTTCCTCCAATAGGATGTCGGCAGCTTCTCGTCTCGTCTACTATGGTAACCTGTGTTATCCATCACTACTACGGATCCCTGCGAGAGTTGTACTAGAATGTTTTCAAACAATTATTCGGATACTGTGGCATCCATTTCTTCATTATAATCTTCATTTTTTTTTTTCGCTTCAAACAGCATCAATCCATCTTTCACGAATTTCGCATCACTGCCTATGTGAGTGATGATCAGACGACGACCTTTTCCAACTGGAATTTTCAAACCAGGGGACGAAACTTCCATGAAGGTTTATCTTCCACTTTTGATGTTCTGATATTGCCAAACCTTCGAGACGGTATGACCTTCATTGAAGCAGGTTTCAGCCAAATGAAAAATAGATTTACCAGTGTTCTGGCTTTCTTCATTTCTCCATTCTACTCCATTCTACAGTCTCTGATTCTTATATTAACATGCTCTTTCTATCTTGTTTTCTAAAAGTGACGTTCAGCTCTTGTATTGTCTTCCATAATCTAATTCTTCAAAAAACTATCTTCACAAATAACAAAACAATTTTAATGTAGGTATTTCATTCATGTAAAAATAGGGTAGTGTTCTAATAGAATTCTTGACTTCTTCGTCGATAACCAAACACTTTCTGCCAGTGAATACTTTCGGCTTCAAAAAGCTGTTGTTTTCCTTGAGTTCCGAATTCTAAAAATTATGATAGGTGCTGTGTGTCTGTTGACGATATAATTCAAAGGAATATATATTTATATCCCCTAAAAAAACAACCAATCCCCTTTAACTAAATACTTATTTCTTGAAGAATATCTTGGTTACTACTGGACATATTTTCACATTTGTCGTAATTGATTCGTTATTTCGTTTGTTATGAATGAGATTTTATACAGGGTGTCCCTGGACTTCCTCTTTTCCTCTCGGGAATGTATAGATGGGGTCAAAATATCACCAGTACTTCATATAACTTTTTTTCCTAAAAGTCTTCGTAACCAAGTTACGGGCCCTCGAAGTTACAAAATGAAAAATGTTTTTCTTTGATAACTTTTCAAGTGAATATTCATACTCATCCAAATTTTGGTAATTGACTAAACAAATGAATTCCGTCGATGAGCTTTCATGCAGGAGTCAGTTGTTTTGCTACAAAGTCAGGAACGGACTACCCCCGATGGTCCACACCCCAAAACTTTGAAATGACAGATATTTTTCAATATTTTTCAACAAAATAAGGTTACTTGGACAATTTTATGAATAAAAGTACTCGTGTGGAAAGTCGATCGGAGCAACGAGTCTTGATAAAAATGTAGTTCTACTCGACGACATCAAACCCGCTCGTCCACCATTATTTGAAATGAATAATTATCAAAGCAGAAATAATAATGATAACGTTAATTCAACAACATTTATAACAGGAATAATACAAAGTATGCTAAAATGAAGTCGTAAACAAAAAGTACAGTACCTATATGGAAGTTTAAGTCACAATTGTGATAGCAGATATTTTTTCAAAAGAAATATCAAGTTCTGTAGATTCGTGGTGTTTTTAAACTAACAAGCTACTCTACTATGAAATATCGAATTCATTCCATATTTTGTATGTACATAATACGTGTGGAATAATCACGTTTCGTGTTGATCAGTTATCTGAATCTCATGAAACTCAACATTCGAATGTTTCAAATTCTTCTTCACAGCTAAACTGTCGAGGAGTTTCACTGATAATTATAATTTTATGGGAGAAATTCTTTAACACGAATCTAAATTTAGCTGAAAAAACGCACATCGGAAAAAATATTTACTATACTAATAAAAAGCAAACGAATGAACTACAAAAACGGCTGCACATGATCAGGTGAAAAATATCCAGGGAATAATTATGTTCCATTTCTTTCACAGATGTTGACAAAAAAAATTTTTAGAAAGTTTTGATAAAAAATGAGAAACTGGAATGCGATTTTGTTTTGTTGAGTGGTGCGTTGTCATATGACATTGTATTGTCAATATTCTATAGGATATTTTGAATTTTTTTGATATGGCCGAACAGTTTACATTCAATGAATATGCAGATATGCATGTATTTTATGGACGAGCATTTTGTAATGCTGCAGAAGCTCGTCGTCTGTATTCCGAGCATTTTCCCAATCGAACGGTACCGTCAAGAGAAACATTCGAGCGTGTCGATCGCAGCTTGAGGGAGACAGGTATGTAATAATTGATAATTAATTTGAGCACGTTGTTTTATTTCGATATTATTGTAGGTACAGTTTTGCTAAAACGAGGTGGTGAGGGCGCTCCTAGGACTGTACGTACCGTTGTATTGGAGGAAAATATTTTGGAAGCCGTCGCTGATGATCCTTCAATGAGCATCAGAAATCTATCAGAACAGTTCCATACATCCAAGTCCACTATTCATAGAATAATTAGGGAACAACTGCTCCACCCATTTCACATCCAGAAGGTACATGCCATGACACCTCAAGATTTTCCAGCACGACTGGAATATGCCAATTGGTTCATGGATAGGCAAAGAGAGGATATGACTTTTATTAATCGAGTTTTATTCACTGATGAAGCAGGTTTCATTAGAGATGGAGTTATCAACTCTCATAATCTCCATACATGGGCCGAAGAAAATCCCCATGGGATATTGCAAACCAAACACCATCGGAAATTCAACGTGAATGTTTGGGCTGGTATCATAGGGAACCATCTTATAGGACCATTCGTTCTACAGGACCGATTGAATGGAGAACGTTATTTGGAGTTCATTCAGAACGATTTGAATGGACTTTTGGAACATGTTTCATTGCAAACCCGAAGAGATATGTGGTTTATGCATGATGGCGCTCCTCCTCATTTTAGTTTGATTGTGCGTGACCATCTGAACCATATTTTCCACAATAAATGGATTGGTAGAGGTTGGCCATATTCATGGCCATCGCGGTCTCCGGATTTAAATCCATTGGATTTCTTTCTGTGGGGGCATCTAAAAAGCCTTGTTTACGCTACACCTATTTACACAAGAGATGCATTGTTGAATAGAATAACATTACATTGTGAAGCCATACGAAACGACCCTGGAATGCTATTTCAAGTACAGAGAGGGTGTCTTCGCAGACTAAGAAAATGTATAGAGAGAGAAGGTGGTCATATCGAGCAGTTTCTGTAGCGGATTTTTCATTTCTGTTTGTTCTTGAGGCTCTTGAGTTTCGTTAGTTAAACGTGTTTGCATTATAAAAATTCGTTATGAACATTTTCCCTATCATTTCCATTTTCCTTAAAAACTAATATTTTCGAATAATGGTAGACATCTCAGGATAAATGTTGTTGAATTAACGTTATCATTATTATTTCTGCTTTGATAATTATTCATTTCAAATAATGGTGGACGAGCGGGTTTGATGTCGTCGAGAGAAACTACATTTTTATCAAGACTCGTTGCTCCGATCGACTTTCCACACGAGTACTTTTATTCATAAAATTGTCCAAGTAACCTTAATTTGTTGAAAAATATTGAAAAATATCTGTCATTTCAAAGTTTTGGGGTGTGGGCCATCGGGGGTAGTCCGTTCCTGACTTTGTAGCAAAACAACTGACTCCTGCATGAAAGCTCATCGAAGGAATTCATTTGTTTAGTCAATTACTAAAATTTGGATGATTTTGAATATTGACTTGAAAAGTTATCAAAGAAAAACATTTTTCATTTTGTAACTTCGAGGGCCCGTTACTTGGTAACGAAGGATTTTAGGAAAAAAAGTTATATGAAGTACTGGTGATATTTTGACCCCATCTATACATTCCCGAGAGGAAAAGAGGAAGTCCAGCGACACCCTGTATATTAATTTATTAAATTCCTTAAGAGTAAATGATGTAGTCCCCCCTTTTTTTTTGAACGGGTTAACTCAAAAAATTGAAATTTGGGATAATGAAATTAATGCATGAATACTTTATTTCTAAGTGAAATTGACAGAAGAAACTTTCAAGATGGAGACTGGGCGCCATCTGGGAAAAAAAATTAAATGGAAAGAGGGAGGGTCTTGTGACGCATCTTTTTGAAGCTCCTGACAAATGCTGACAATATCGTCAACTACTACAAAATGGCAGAACTTTTAATAATTACCTGAATATATTGACATTTAACTACTTAATATGAGGTAATAAGCTTGAGGTCAGTTCAGAAGATGTTCTAAATGGTTACCTTGAACTTTTTGACATATGAACAGCCTATCCGATATTTCACGCCAAACATTTTCGAACACAGTAACGTCAATATCTCTACAAATATTTATTATTCTCTACTGCATATTCAATATTGAAGCAGGTTCAGTTCCGTAGTTTCGTACACCTTTTGCTTCAAATAGCCCCATAAAAAAAGTCTGAAGGTGTCAAATCTGGCGAGCGAGCTGGCCATTCTGCAGGACCTCGATGGCCAATCCAGCGACCGGGAATAGTAGTATCCAAATAGTTTCTTACTTGTCTGGAGTAATGTGGTGGTGCTCCATCTTGTTGGAATATAATATCCATATCGAATTCAGAAGGATTCGTTTCGACGATTTCAGTGATGAGAGGGTCAACAGTAGTTTCCAGCATATTCAAATACAGTTCCTCTGTTGAATTTTGATTAATAAATAGAGGTGCTACAATATGGATTCCCAATATTCCTGCCCACATATCCAATATCCCTTTCTAGATATTGGGTATGTGTTTTCCGGAAAACGTGAGGGTTGGTGTCACTCCAATAACGGCAATTTTGTCTGTAAACATTACCGTTTGAAAAAATGTACATTCGTCACTGAAACAAATATTGTGGATATAGGCAGGTTGCCTTGCAATGGTTTCCATCATGATTTCGCACAATTCTGTTCTTCGATCAGAATCATCTTCAGTTAATTGGTGTACCATTTTAATTTTGTATAGATGATACCTATTCCACTTCAAAAGTCTCCACACAGTAGAAGGAGACACCTCACAAACATTCGCGACGGAATAAGTAGACTGGGGGCTTTTTGTTATGTACACTATCGGTAGTTGTGAATTTGGATACAAGTTCTTTAAAATATTTTCTACAGATACGACGATTCGGAAAACGTTCATTGAAAATCATTTCGGTCTCGTGAAAGTTACGCGTCGCACCGTAAATAAAAATCGCTTCAATTTTTTCTTCCAATTGACGAGAATTCACCATTTTAGATATTGTTGACGTGGTACCTTTCTGCTAGTAAAACCGAAAACTCACTGAATAACGATGTTCATTGTCGTACTGACATTTTTTGTCGTTTTTATAAACAAAAAATAACTTAACAAACCTTATCGGGTCGTTGGAATTGCCATATGGCAGATAAAAAAGAATATTTCTAGAAATATCGATGATAATGTGTTTGTCTTCAGGAAATTATTAAATGTTCTACCATTTTGTAGTAGGTAAAGATATTGACTTTATATTTTAGGGTTGTGAAGTATTCGTTAGGAGCTTCAAAATGATGTGTTACAAGACCCCCATTTCTATTTATTTTATTTTTTTCCTGATGACGCCCAGTCGCCATCTTGAAAGTTTCATCTATCAATTTTACTTCAAAATGAAGTATTCGTGCATTAATTTCATCATCCAAAGTTTCAGTTTTTTGAGTTGACCCGTTCAAAAAATAAAAAGGGGGGACATTGAAGAAATGCACTCTACCTAGCTATATTTATATTGCCTTCAAAAAAACAATATTTTTTCAATCCCCTTCCACTTAATACATATTTCTTGAAGAATGTATTGGTTACTACTGGACATATTTCACGATTGTTGTTGTTGATTTGTTATTTTGTTTGTTATGAATGAGATTTTTCAAGAATATTCATTCAATTCTTTGAGAGTAAATGATTTGAATGTAGTACGCCCATGACATTAATGTATATGGATATACTGCTGTAGTTTCTCTCATTTCTGGACAGACTATACTTCATTTTCTGGCAACGATGAAAACTCAGACTGTAATATGCCGCGAAGAGGGAAATATTTCAAAGGTAGCAGCCGATGTACAACTCCAATCCTGAAAACTGGGATTTGAATTCACAGTGACGGATTTTCTATAATGACAATTATTATGGGAAGGTTTCAATCAATTTCAAAGTTCGGCAGTGTGTGCATAAGTAGGATTAATGTAGGAATCAACCCAAATACATAGAGTTCAAAGAACTCAGAGAAATTACTAAATCAACCGTAAATGAGTAATTATAGCAAAATTCACTTCGACAGTTACTAACTTGAAGCAAGATATTTTATGAACATAATCACTCATAATGCCATTAGAAAATTATTATACCGAAACGAAACATAGGTATATAATTTCTGTTTAGGAACTTCGTCATTTTTAATTTTCATGATAATCACAATCATACAGGTGAAGAAATAATATTATGCAATTATTATGACAAGTTTTCGAAAATTACCTTGAACTTTGGCATGAGGTTCTAATGATTCGGGGAGAAAAAAAGTATACGCATTGTAAAACATTTTACGTGAATGAAAAGGTAATAGTTTTCATCTACGAATTTCGTAGTATGCATAATGCATAAGTAATTGTGGTAATTACTAATATGACTTGATATTAAACAACAAATTAGTATTCGCAATTTGTATTGGTAGTTGCACTATGGTCTGAAAGTAAAATGAAAAAAAATGTGTCAATTCAATTTGATCGTTAGTGGAGAAAATCTATTTACCACAATTGCAAATTCAACGCGAACCTGTTCAGAAAAAAAAAACAAAATCTGAAAGGAGACAGGCTAAAACCCTCGTTTTCAGAACAGGTTGGTTCTATTTAATGATTCATGTTTTTGTAATTGAATAGAACATGCTGATATTTGATGAAAATCCTTATTAAAACTAATCAATAAAGTTTATTTTATATTTTTCACTATAAAGGCTTCTACTCATTTTTTACTCATCCTGCAAAGGTCTCATAATGGGAATCACTTCTTGAGAATTACTTATCGAATTACGTATTTCAAATCCGGCTTTCTCATGGATTTTCATAACTTCCAGAATCAGTTCAATTGCTTCTTCTTTTGTATCTGCACTATCCAGGTAGTCATCTACATAATGTTTGTCGATTAGTGTCCTGGCTGCTTCTGGAAATTTTGAAGAAAATTCTTCAGCGTTCCTATTTTTGATGAATTGTGCTATCGAGGGAGAGGAAGTTGCTCCAAATGTCACTACCTTCATTTCATAAATGTCAGGTTGTCTGGACCTATCCATGCCTCGCCAAAAGAAGCGCTGGATTGAGCAATTCTCTTCTCGAATGAAAACTTGGTGGAACATGTCTCGAATATCTGAGCAAAATACGATTCTCTTCTGTCGAAATTTCCACAAAATTGATGTCAGATTTTGTAATAAGTCTGGACCTTGTAGAAAATGATCGTTATGATTGACCCCATTCGATTTTGCCGAGATTGCAGAGATTCTCATGGACGATTTGGAGAGAAAAATACACAGTAACCCACTGGTGAGGAGTTTCGTGTATTGGTATAGATATGTGGATGATATCCTATTATGTTTCACAGGAAAGAATAGACAGTTGACTGAGTTTTTGAATTTCATCATTTCTCTCCATCCTTCTATCACATTCACAATGGAGATGGAAAAGGACGACTCTATAAATTTTTTAAACTTGACAATAACGTAAGTTTACAGCAAACATGATTTTTCAATTTATCGTAAACCGGCACATACAGATATCCTCATTCATAATTCGTTCACCCACCCGTATCAGCACATAGTAGCAGCTATCAACAATATGATCCACATACTGATAAATGTGCCTTTGTCAGAAGCAAATTTCAATGAAGAACTGAACATAATAAAACAAATAGCGGTCAACAATGATTACGATAGCAGTCCAATACATTCTTCATTATCAAAAAAGTTACACAGCCAAGCTTTGAAGGAAGTTTACCCAATTCGAAGAGGAGAGGATAAAAGTTATAGAACTTTAACCTACTTAGGCCAACACACTAGAAATATTTCAGATTTTCTGCACAACAAAGGTGTAAATATTCCTTTCAAAACGCACGTTAACTTAGGCATGCACATTAAGAATAACAAAGATAAAAGTTCAGTTTCAGAAAAATCGAGAGTGTATAATTTGTCATGTGGGTCATGTCCGATGTTTTATATAGGTCAAACTGGAAGAGCGTTCAAAGCCCGCATAAAGAAACACAAATATAGTTTCCAGAATAGAAAAATAAATTCCACATATGTCACTCATTCAATCACAGAGGAACATGAATTCAACCATGAATATAAACTCTTCCATTTCCAGAAGAGAGGTTTGAAACTTAACCTCATGAAAGATCAAACTGAATTGAATAATTCGCCATTATTGAATCTGTTCATTTCCAGGTAAAATAGTTAATTATATTTACGGTACTTTCTAAAAATGTATTCATATATACTATAACAATTTTCAATTGAAGGTGATTCATTAGCAACGTCGCACTTGAAGTGACCAACGGATATCCTCTTAGCAACTCTGCAGAGGCATACCAAAATAATATTTTCATTTATTTAAACACATACTTAATTACGTAAAAGTTGTTATAGTAGGTGGCGCTACCTGGTGTCAATGGTAAAACTGATTACATTTGCTTATTATGCCTAATACAGTACTTCAAAAAAACAGAAAAATTCACAAAATAATCATTATGTTCCTTTTATATAGAAAGAGAACTACAAAGCAAAGAAAAAATTACCTATGTTATGCTTATGAAGTATCAGAATCCATTAACTCGTCCGAAGAGGAATCCTCAGTCACACTTAAATCTATTATTATTTGGTCGAAAACAGTGTCTACCATCCCGTCCAATCTCTCCATTTTCTCTTCTTCCTTGATCACATGGGCTACAGCATTAGACCAATATTCTATCCGTCTCCATTCCATTGCGAGTTCTAATAAATGTTGGACACCAGAATTTTTATACATCATGTCTACTCTTCTGGTGGTCATAGTTGTCAGCTGTTCTACTAATCGGCTGTGATAAGAAGCGTTATCCATTACTATAACCGAATTTGGCTCGACTCGTGAAAGAAGGGATTCAAACCATCCTTCAAAGCGTTGGGCGTCCATGTCTTCGTGATAATCCCCCGTTTTTTTGGATAAAAAAATTAGTGCACTATCGTCTAAAAAGCCACCCTCGCTACCTATATGAGCGACAATTAGTCGTTGCCCTTTACCCGTTGGTCCGCGTAACTCTGTTGATAAACCATCCACAAATGCTTGACGATAACTAGTTACAGTAGTATCTTGCCAGATCTTTGGTATTGTGTGACCAGCATTCACCCACGTTTCGTCCAGATAATAAATCTTTTTGTTAGCAGAACGCATTTCTCTAATAGAGCGAAGATATCTCCGTCGCCATGAGACTGTATCTTCTCTTTCTATTAAGACAGATTTACGGGATTGTTTGGCGTATATAAATTTTACATCTTATTTTATTATATTTCTTTACTTCTCTTTGCTCATTTTTGGAATGAGATCATTATCGTTTATCTTTGTCCTAATGGAGTTGAGGGTTGGCGCTTTATTCTCAAAAAAGAAATAATGAATGGTATAGCGTACACAATTTTTCTGGTACTCGTCCAATTCAATGTTTTTCTACCACGACAATGTACTTTTGGAGCTTGCACAATCCCAGTCACATTTTTTTTACGTACAATGCATTCAATTGTCGACACGGATATTCCCGTTAAAAATGAACACTGGGCTACAGCTTCCACTGTACAGAGTGTATGTTTTAAATTTTCGTACATTCTAAAGACAATCTGTTTTTCTTCTAACGACATAAACTTCCGCTTTCTTTGTACATTACTTGGACCTGCCACGGCATCAATCTTAATACTATAAAAATAATGAAATTCAATCATATTATTCAGCTATTTGTCAGTTGTTCACTTTCCTCAAAAACTATTTTAAAGTTGATGTATTTTGAAAAACACTTTATTGTGAGATTTTCACTAGAACAGATTAAATAATCCGCAACACGTGTTTGGCTGCACAGCAGTTTTTTCAAGCGTGTTCACCAACAAACTGAATTCTACATATATTGTGATTTATATATACTTTTTGAAATATTAATATCTATCTAGAAACTAATAATATTCTAGGAACTAATAAATGACAGTTATACCTGAGTTTAACGAACATTTATAGCTGAGTTTAATGACTAGGTCGACTAATTATCTCACAATAAAGAGTGAATGTGATGAAAATCTATGATAATGTATTTTGAAAAACAAGTATCGGCCAACTCTATCATATATTTTAATAAATATAACAGTTTATTTAGTAAAAATAATAAAATATATTTAATAAATACAAAACGAAGTCACCTTCACAAGAAACCGAACACACTACGTCTACGTAGATAAGGACGCTTGATAATGAAGAAACCGGATGACTAGGTATGGCATTTTAACTGGTTCACCTATTCGCTCGTACATCCTATCGGTATGCAGAAGCTATCTTGTTACGGGGGTCAAATTTTATAGAATCATCTTACTTTTCAATTATTTACAATGGCGATACATAGACAATAAAATTGACCCCGGTAAGAAAGAATTTAGTTCTAACATTCAACATTGTTGCCATTAGCTCTCAGTTCAATTTGTATATGAGTTACCTTAATTGAAAATTGTTATACTATAGTTGTTGAACTCATACCTGCCCTTCTCAGGTAGACTCATTCATAAAAAAGTGGGCATACGAGTAGGTAATATGTTAGAGTATATAATGTTTGTAATTTAGAAGTAACTTTTAGCTTACGCTTGAGAAAGCTATTGTATAGCGAAATAGGTGTCAGGGTGTAGCCATGATGAAATATCAATCTTCCTAAAAAATCTGTTTTTGAATTGTGTAGTCCTTTAACACATATTATAAACCTCTCCACTGAACATGGAGTATTTCCTGAAATCTTGAAAATGGCAATTGTCTCCCCTGTGCATAAAAGCCTGTACAAAGCCTGTACGAAAATTACAGGCCAATTAGTCTACTCTCAAATATTTCCAAGGTTTTTGAGTTGATTATCAAAAATCAGTTATTATCTTTTTTCGCAAATAATTAACTTCTTTCCCCAAATCAACACGGATTTACTAAAAGTAAAAGCACAGAGACAGCACTTTACCAATTTAATGACCATATAATAAATGCACTCGATGGCAAATTAAGTATTTGCGGTTTGTTCATAGACTTTTCAAAAGCCTTTGATTATGTGAACCACGATCTGCTACTACAGAAATTGCAAAGATATGGTGTAAGGGGTGTTGCCTTGAATTTTAGGATTTAGAAAACAGAGTTCAGAGCGTCAAGATTGGTAATAAAGTTAGCAATTTGGCAAATATCATTTGGGCCTTTACTATTCCTGATATATGCAAATGATTTGATGAGTTATTTTCATGATATGACGACAGTTCAAGTAATAACATATGCGGACTACACAAACTGTATCATCAAAGTACAAGATGCATCAAATTTCGTAGATCGTACCCAAATCGTGTATGAAAAGGTGCAAACATGGGCAAAAAATAATCACCTTGAACTCAACATATCTAAAACCACGCTGATGAAATTCACAATAAGCAATGTTCAAGAAATTTTTTTTATATATAATAACGAAGATCGACCAATTGAATCTTGTGCAACCATCAAAATGCTAGGTCTAATTGATTATAAATTTACTTGGACTCCTCACATAGATACATAAACTAATAAAAAACTGTTATACTCTCAGGTTTATGGCTAATTTCTGTAATGAAAAAGTCTTATTTTTGTACTATGCGACTATAAACTGCCATTTAAGATACGGAATCTTGAATTGGGGTAAAAACTCTTCTGCTGAAAGAGTGTTTATTCTCCAAAAAAGAGCCATCAGAATTTTAGCTGGAATAGGGTGGAGAGACTCATGTAGAAACGTTTTCAAAAACCATGGAATACTTACAGTTGCCGGTTTGTATATCTATGAGTTATGTTTACATGAACAAACGTATATTTTCAGCATTATAGTTATATTATCCGTTATAGAGATTTTCTGATGCCCAACACTCACAGAACGACCGTTTCCTTTATCTCGGTTAAAAACTCACCTACATTGAAAAGCTTCAATTATAGATTGAAAAAAAATTTACTTGAAAAAATTGCTACTCACTTGATGACTTCTAAGCATTTTCCCACGGATGTATGTAAAATATATATATATGTCCCACATTTTATGTGACAGGCAATATCTGGTTTGTTGAAGGAGATACACAAAAATGTTTCATACAAAAGTTTTAGGAGTTCATGAGAGCTATATTTTGATATAATTTTTAAATATACAGGGTGTTTGGTGTAGGTGCTTCAGACCAAAATTCAATTTTTTTAAATAGAACGCCCTGTATATCATTACATATTCAGATGCTACGTTAAATTCTGATATCATTTCATGTTTGGTTTTTGAAATTCAGTTACGGCGTTATTGAGTTATTGCTTAAAATGTAAAGTCTTGAGAACGACTATTATTTTTCAAAATATCTCATACAATTATTCTCTCTGCATCAGATCACATGAAAATTAGTCAAAATTTTGGGTGTTCGAAGTAATGGTTTCAATTTTGAGTTGTGGAATTCAGTCAGGAATCATTTTGAATATGAAACAATTGCGAAATTGAAAGAGGTGTATTCGAAAACAAATCTTTAATTAATAACAATGTAAATAATATAACTTGATAAATCATTTCATAAGAATGGTAGGTACCTAGAAATAAGTCATAAAAATTGTTCAAAGTGATGCCCATTAGATATTATACAGGCTTCGAAACGTCGAATCACTTCTCTCGTACAAGTCGCTCTTATAATATCAGGCGTAATATCACTGCACGCTAGTCGAATTTTCATTTTCAGATCATCCACATTCAAAGGGGGAGTAGTGAAAACAATATCTTTTAAATAACCCCATAGGAAATAATCAAGCGGTGATAAATCTGGGGAACGAGCCGGCCACCGAATTGGACCCTTATTACCAATCCATCTATTTGGGTACGTTCTATCCAGATATTCAGTAACAACCTGTGAATTCTGAGGAGGAGCACCATCTTGTTGCCACCAAATTCCTTGACGTTCTGCTATGGGAATATCTTCCATCAACTGGATCAAATCATCTGGCACTCCTCAAAGGAGTGCCAGATGATGACAGTACTACCAACTGTCGAAAGCGCTCGCAGATAATTAATAGAAGATATAAAGCTTCAAATCCTTTTTGTAGAATTTAATATTGAAATACTCAAAATAAAGGAAAATTTGTTGCATCAATCAAAAAATATATATATATATATATACATATATATATATATATATATATATATATATATATATATATATATATATATATATATATATATATATATATATATATATATATATATACATATATATATATATATATATATATATATATACATATATTAGGAGGAACTAATGTGTATTGTTCAACTTTTTATATATTCATTACGTACTAGAAGGGAGTCTGTCCTTTTTTTAATGCGTTTTTTTTTCACGTTTTTCTTGTTTTCTATAAAATGATCTAAAAAATAATTTTATACTTTAAAACATATATACTGTAAGAGTTTAGTGTGAAAACGCTCTCTTTATTTACGTATTTATTATTATTGTATGAAGATATTGTGAAAAATAATTTTATACTTTTAACCTTCATAAACCCTAACGGGGTACAGCTGAACCCCAGACATGAATTTTTGGGTATATTTTCTGATATATTTTTTTTACCTAATATCCTTCGAGCTATGCTTCTTAAATATATATCTAAATTGGTATACAAAATTTTGAATAAATTGCTTTTTATTGTAACTAATTATAAAGAATTTTGTTGCTTGGGGTCCAGATGCACCCCGCTCGGTATGTAACGACAGGTATAAATTTTGTCTACGTTAAAAACCAACCGGGGTACAAATTAATCCCAAATTGTTCAAACGACGGGGATTCCCTGTTTCTTGGCGTCAACACTCTCGGGGATTCCCAATTTATTTGTGCACCTATTTTTTCAATATAATTTAGGGGTGTTTAGTCACGTTTACAGTTGATTGTCGAGTATGCGTTTATAAAAATGAGTGAATCACGAAAGTTTAGAAATGAAAATAAGGTAACTGACGAAGAACTATTGGCGATATTAGAAACGACCATTATTTTAATGATTTACAACTAGGATGGTTTAAGTGATATTGACGACACTGACATAGTGACTGAAACTGATGAGATAGATGACTTTTTACAAGTCAGTGATAGGGAAAATGAGTCGACAGATTCTGCAGATGAAGTAGGCCCGTCAATAAACTTTTATACAGATCATCCAACTTATTCGTCTAAAGATGGTAGTGGCCTTTTCTCCTTTTGTGCAAGAAGAACTGGAAGCATTTATTGGTTTGCTTATTATTTTTGGAGCCTGGCACGCTGCTAAAGAGCCAATTTGTGTACTTTGGAGCCAAGATCCAACTTTATGTCGGCCTCTAGTACCATCTGCCTTGTCTCGCAACAGATTCCAAAAGATTATGTGCTTTCTAAGATTCGAAAATTTGGAAACAAGAGAAGAAAGAAAACGCACTGATAAATTGGCCCCAATCAGAGATGTTTTTGATGGTTTTGTAGCAAATTGCAAGAAATCTTTTAATCCATCTGAACATTTGTGCGTGGATGAGCAGTTAGTCCCATTCCGAGGCAAGGCCCCTTTTCGGGTTTACATGAAGAGTAAGCCGGACAAGTACGGTTTAAAAATTTGGGCATTGGCTGATTGTAGTTCAGCATATACAGTGAATATGCAACCTTATTTAGGTAAGTTTTTTGATGCAAAAAATGTAGATTTTTATTACAGAATAAATATTTTAGGCAAAGTAAGAATCAAACCGGAGAAAGGCCAAGGACAAAGGGTAGTGTTGGACCTGGTTAACCATTTATCTTCAGAATATGGAATAACTACTGATAACTTTTTTACCAGTATTGAGTTAGCTAATATGCTTTTAGAGAAAAACCTTACCTTGTGTGGTACACTGCGTAAAAATAAAACTTGTATTCCAAAAGAACTACTTCCAGCAAGATATAAGAAGGACTTTTCAAGCATGTTTGCTTTTATGGAAAATAAAACCTTAGTTTCCTACGTACGAAAAAAAATGCGGCAGTTATTCTTTTATCGACTGAACATAACGATGACAAAATAAATGGAGAAGAAACTAATTACAAACCAGACATTATCTTACAATACAATAAAACAAAGGGTGCAGTGCACACAACAGATAAATTAGCGAAGGAATTCACGACACAAAGAAAAAGTAATCGGTGGCCAATGGAAATATTTTTTCATCTGCTGGACATTGGTGGCATCAATGCCTATAAACTTTGGATGTTGAAAAATCCAGATTGGAAAAAAAATCGCTTGGATAGGAGAAGAATGTTTTTGTTGGAGTTGGGCCAAGAATTAATTAGGAAAAACATAAGTCGAAGATACCAAAATGACAAGTCGTTACATTCCAATATAAAACAATCCATCATAACCATTTTGCCAGAATTAAACGTAAGGAACGAACAACCTGTTCCCGTTATTGGCAGAAAGCAGCGATGTTTCTTATGCGAGAGAAGTAAAGATAGGAAATCTCGAAAGTTTTGTATTCAGTGCAATCAGTTCGTATGTGCAGAACATTCAAAAAATATAACAGTTTGTAACAGGTGTGATAATTAAATCATTATTTAAATTGTCACTAAAGTGCTTGTTCTTTTTTCATAATTATTTTTGTTTTTATTATTCCTAATCATTTCATATTATTTTTTCAAAATGTGTTTACTCATTTATCAATGCTGACAACTTTTTTATGTAAAAAATATATTTTTTTATAAACAGAATGTGTTTTTTTTTCAATATTCCCTAATTATAACATTAAAAAAATAATAATAAGCCAAAAAAAATGTTGGGGTGCATTTGAACCCCACTCCGTATTTAATGTAAGTTTTTGACCACGGGTTTATGAAGGTTAAACAAGAAAAATAAATACTACTACTACTACTACTAATTAAATGTGCCAAGTCACTTGAACACCTCCCGTGAATGTATCTATAAAAGAGAGACAAATCTCCCACAAGGTTGCAAGTGATGTTCGTGTTCCCAATCAGGCGAATGACTCTTTTTGGATGGAATCCAGTAGCTATAGGGAATGCTTAGGGGTGGAGCTCCATACATGCGAACAATACTCCAAAGAAGGTCTGATCTGAGCTTTATAAAGCATCAACAGTTGCTGAGGTGTGCACAGTTCTCTAGTTCGGAACAGTGTTCCAAGCTTTTGAGAAGCAGTCTTTGCAATTCCAGCGACATGATTGTGCCAAGACATATTGGTGTCCATTTCAACCCCCTACAAACTTATCGAAGCAGAAAGCGGAATTGTCTTTCCTGACATTATTACATACGGTTCGGAGACATTTATCTTTTTGAAAAGAACCGATGCATGGGTTTTCGTGGCATTGAATTGGACATGGTTACTTTCCTCCCAGTTCGAAATCACAAAGCAGTATTTTGGATTTTTGGTTTTTTCCAGAAAGTCCTTAATATGTGATAAAAAGAGGGTTGGAGACAATATGGATCCCTGGGAAACACCAGCGTTGATGGTAAAAGCAAACCCTCATGCCACATACGGTCAAAGGCCTTAGAAATATCAAGCGCGACATCTCTTGACTCTCCATGTTTTTCGATTGCGTTATTCCAAATATGGATGACATACGATAGAAGAATTATTTAAAAAAAAACTTTTCTCTATTCTATTCCTTCGGAAAAATTCCCACATTTTTTATATGAAGATGGAGGAAAAGAAAGCCAAAACCTTTCTTTCCCTTATTTTTTTAAATAATTAAAAATCTCTGGAACCATTCCATTAACTGTAAAAAATTATGTAACAGATGTTTTCAGAATTCCTTCGAGAATCCTTTCAAATAAAAACAGTTGGAATGTCAATTAAAAAATTACCTATTGCTGTTATACTTACATTGAACACCTTGTATAAAAATTTCAAAATATTGATTAATGATCCGTTACACTGAAACTAAAGTAACTTCTTCTTTGAGAAACGGACAGTTTCACATAACATTATCTAGGTTAATGCTATTTTCGTATATTTGATTTCAGAACCGACATTGCGATCTAGTTTAAAGAATTTGTTTCAAGGCAACTGATATTTGATGTCCACTTGTGGAAGTGCCTAACCAATTTTAGCTTTCGACAGGTATGTGTGTACATAATATGCAATTTCTAAATTCTACTACTTCTATTTACGCAGTTCTAATATTGACTAGATATTCAATTTATATAATCACACTAGGAAATAAAAATGAATATTTTCTTATACAGGATGATAGCTAGTTAGCAAGAGTGGGGGAAAATATGAAATTCAAGTATTTGAGAGAAGTCAACTGAGATGGTCTTCGTACCATCAACAATTTTCCTACGGACTTCAGAAAAATTTACTTTAAATGTAAATGATCAGTCCACCATACACCCAAGATGAGATCATTTGTAAACTTAGAACAAGAAGAGACTTCGCAGTTGAGGTGTATAAGATATCTGCCGCACTGGTATAGTTCAAGTAAACGATATAGTGCAACCTACCTTCCAACAGCTTCCCTTTATTAATATAGGGTGTAACTAAACAAGTGTACAATATTTAAGGAGGTGGTTCCTGATCGAAAGAAAGATAGGATCTTTCATATAAAGAAATTTCATTGGAGCATCCCTTGTTAAGATACAGCCCCTTAAAGGGGGTACATATAATTTATATAATAATTTTTTTCACAAGCACTAAAAAAGTTACAATATTGAAATTAACCTGACGTTTTGTACTACCAAAAAGACAGCCAGATTTTTATTTGGTTCACCCCATGGTTGTAAGGGGTGGAAAACGCAACCCCTAAAATTTATTTCCAATGTAACTTTTTGTCTTATTATTTGTTCATCATTTAAAAATGTATTTCCGATAGCCTGTTTCTTTCTAAACAAAAAATTTCTCTTGGGTTTTTTTCCCAAAATAAACCAGTTCGCATTTTACGAACAACTACAGAGATACATCGTCATAAATGCGAAAATACGAAGCTAATCTATCTAGTAGGTCGCTATTAGCGATAGTGACAATTAAATTGGTATGACGCTGTCAGTTTATGAATTTTCGAAATTGAATTAATACTAATTGTGTGTTGTTGTTCTGTTCTTAATTTGTTACTTTAATAATTCACTTGTTATTAAAATGGCATACACAAATGAGGAAATGACTGATATGCATTACGTTTACGGTCTGTTACAGGATAATGGGTTAGAAGCTTCTAGAAGATATGCTGAAATGCATCCTCAACGGCAACATCCTTCACATAGAATATTTGCTCGACTACATATACGATTAAGAGAATATGGTTCATTCGACAAAAGAACGCAGGATTGTGGTCGCCATCGAGTAGTACGAACACCACAGGTTGAGGAAGCAGTACTTAATTTAATTGAAGAACAACCTACTACCAGTACTAGAAAGATTGCTTTCCAGCTAAATGTTGATCATATGACGGTATTTCGAATTTTAAAGGAACAACTCTTATACCCTTACCATCTGCAACGAGTACAGGCACTGTTACCGCGAGACTTTCCGAACCGTCTTGAATTTTGCAATTGGATGCTGGAAATGATTAGAAGAAATTTTGACTTTCTGAAGACGATAGAATTCACAGACGAATGTAGTTTTTCTCGGGACAAAGTTATTAATTTTCATAATTACCACATATGGGCTGATGAAAACCCTCACGCTATTGTCGAAACTAACCATCAAGAACAGTTTTCTCTTAACGTGTGGCTCGGAGTTATTTGGGATGATTTATTTGGGCCTCATTTTCTACCTCCTCGATTAAATGGTTCAATTTTCCAGAGAAGTGCATCCAGTACTGCTGGAGGAAGTTCCTTTGGGCGTCAGAAGGGATATGTTTTTTATGCATGATGGGGCTCCCGTCCATTTTAGTCAAGTAGCACGTCAGCATTTAACTAAAACATATGCAAATCAGTGGATAGGTCGAGGAGGACCACAGAACTGGCCCGCTCGATCCGCGGATCTCAATCCTCTCGATTTCTCTATTTGGGGCTATTTACAGCATTTGGTTTATCGTACTCCTGTTCGCGATATAGCATATATATATATATATATATATATATATATATATATATATATGTTAACTCGAAGATTCTCACGGATAAAGTATGATGAGCTGTTTTCTCAGTCTAGTTGAAAAAACCAGACATCACCAGAAGATGGCAAATGAGACTTTGCCGAAACGTTGTGAAAATAATCCTTATGGGGAGAAAATACACAGAACACGGAGCGAAACCCGAGAAAACAGCTCATCATATATATATATATATATATATATATGCAGTCCTCAAGTTTTTGTCTACATAATTTCAAAGAATTCGGAACTCATCCTTCACTTCCTCTGCAATTCACAATGATTAGTCGCGATCCTTTGTTTGCAGGCATGTTAGGCCTACACATTATCGAACCATCAGTCCACCCTTTCGTGACTGTGTCGTGAGTGTCATACCAAGTTTCGTTCAAATAGAAAATTTGCCGTTGTTCTTGTCTATATTTAGTTATTTGTTCTAAGTATTTGTTACGCAATTCCACTATTCTTCTGCTTTCCATAACTGCTTGACGTTTATTTATTATTTTCAATCTAAATCCTAGTTTCTTTATCCAATTCTGAAGAGTTTTGTCACAGAAGCTCACGTATTCAATTTCTTCCTTATGATTTCAGTTGTAGGAATCTCATTGCTTTTGTAACACTCGTATATTGTGTTTTTCAATGATTTGAAACCTCTAAAGGTTTTGGTAATCCTGTATCACATCGCGTCTTGCGTTCATAAGTTTGTTTTTGAGTATTTTACGTACAGTTGAGAAAGAAATTTTGGTCTGATCTGATGTTGCGTGTATGCATTGAACCATACTCTCTGTGTTTCAATATTCAAATGCATCCAAGTCTTATTCACTGGTATCTCTTTTTCGCATTGTTCACCATCGCTATTGGAATCACTACATTGGAAAAAGTCTGCGTTGTTATCACACTCGTTATTACTATTAGTACTTGTCCAACGACGCCACATTTTAAACAGATACCAAAAATTTCTAGTAATTATAACTGAACCAATATCGAATTTCAATGCTCAAATCGCGATCCGTTCCTGAACTGAACACGACGGCGATAACATTCCCCGATTTTTTCGACTAGATCGGCTTTTTATGTATTAGTTTTTTTGGCCTTTGAGAGTGCCGTAACTTTAAATATGCACAATATCGTTTAGTTGGACTATACCTCGAATTGTAAAGCTATGCCCGATCAGTTTTGTTGTCTGGTTATTCAAATCTAAATATCCTAGCGAAGGCGATAATAATATTCCTTTCCATAGAGATCCTCTTCACACAGTCACTTTTTCTATTTCCCAAGATTACCGTCTATGAATCTGCATGTTTTCAATATGCAGACCTTTGAATGACACCATTAAAATCGTGGAATGTTGGAAATTCATTTCTTCATATCACAAGTCATGACTCCGTATAGTAAATCCGAAGCTCAAATATAATCTCTGCCGGATTTAGAAGACTACAAAAAAGAACTAGAGATAAACAATTATGGAAAAACTGAAAATTCAACCTTGGAACAACGGAAGTAACTAAATGACAGACTGAATAAATCCCTGGTTGATGAATGAGGGGTTGTGTAGCTAACAACCCAAGCTTTCATATCAGAAGCATTCCAAAACCCTTGATGAATCGACTCATAAAATACCCTAAACAACTCCGGACGAGGATATTGATGATTCAGGAACATGTGAGACTCAATATCTCAAGCAAAGACTGCAAAGACTCGAAAGACTGATGAAGGCTGAAATTCCAAACGGAACCACGACAGGTAAATGAACAATCGCTACAGAGTATTAAAAAACCACAATGACATGTCAAACGCTTTCAGAGACGTAGCTTTGAAAAAATTGAATACAATTTCGGTCGTTTCTCAGTGCGACTCTGTACAAGCAACCTTGTCTAGGAGATCATCTCTGACCTGACGGTAGTGGACGAGTTGAGCTCGGACCACTGTCCGGTGGTCTTTAGTTTCAACAGGTAACAGCCTAAGTTTGCCTACAAGATCACGGACTGAACTAAGTTCAACTCCGAGTTCAACAAGCTCACCACACTTCAGAGCCAAATTACCAACCAAAATATGAACGAGATAACTGAAACGTTTATTAAAAACATTCAGATTGCGACGAGTCCACAAGATTGATTGTGGTTAAAAGTCAAAGGGATCTTCTTCCACAGGACATTATGGAACTTATTCTAAATTATTCTAATTCTAAAATTGTACTGTAGAAATGGTATCGAAAAATTGTTTGATCGCTAAAATCGTTGTATCGCCCTAGAAGGCAACTTAATTGAATAATAAAATCGAATTTTATCAAAAACATTTTTGAACTTTTCAGCCAACTGATAGATTAAATGTATTGAAAGTTATCGAGTTGTCAATTGATTCACCTCAAATTCTCAAATAAAATCATCTCTTTTATTGTTTTTCAGACCATTCTCAACGTTAACAAATACATTTTAGCACCCAACGTACGATAAACGCCGAGCACGTATTATTATAGGAAGGTAAACAACTCACCTGTCTCGCAATTTCTATCACTGATGAAAACAAACAAAACTCGCGATCAGTCTTCGATCTGATATATTTGATGTAAGAATCAAGCGCGTGCTCACAACTGCGGCTGTTTACAACCAACTGAACTGAACTCTGAATGAAAGTCGGATTGAAATTACTTTCCTTGACGTGAGTTCAGCCTCCCTTGATGCTAAGTCGAGTCAGTGAAGTCTCTTCCTCGGGAGTCCTCAGAAACAGCTGCGATTTGATGTTTGTTCTTCAAATATTTGTTCTTTCACAATTATAAAATAAAAACCAATGATACCTAAATAGTTTTTCAGATATTGGCTTTTTCAAATGGTAATTCTTATTTCATTCCAAGATAGCTTTCAAACGACATTCAGTGGACCATTAGATAGTTAACCTGTGGAAGAAGTCCATTGTATCTCAACGTGGTATGCAGTAGATTTGCGTATCATGAAAACTCAAAGTCGTCTCCTCAATTCATTATCACCCTCAGATATTAGAACGGTGAAACCATCAAGAGAAGCCGTCACAACCAGTGCTTGCACTTCCCTACATCAGAGGATTATCGGAGAGGATAAGAAGAATTGGTTCCAAGTACAACATTAGAACCTGTTTTAGATCCGGTAACACTATCCGTAGCAGCCTCACGAAAACCAGGCCCCCAAACGCGGACTGCGATTCCAAGAATTGCATTTACCGGATACCCTGTGAGTGCGGAAAATCCTATATTGGTGAAACTAAGAGGCCATTGAATATTCGCATTGCCGAGCACAAGAAGCACACACAGCGAGGAGAAACCAGCAAATCAGGAATAGCAGACCATGTTTGGACCCATCAACACAACATCGAGTGGTCCCAAGCTGAGATCTTGCACAGAGAGGAACATTGGTTCAGGAGAAAATTTAAGGAAGCCGCATACATGTTGTCCAACAACGTATTCAGCCAGGCCAGCGTAGATATACGAAACATATGGAAACCCATCATCAAACGAGAAATGACCAACTCCCGCCAAATCGGTCATCTCTCACGGAATCAGTGAAGCGGAAAATGGAAAGTAGAGAAAGTGAAAGTATTTCAACGACCTATAAAATAGTCATCTCTCGGAGGAATCAGTCCAGTCATCACCCGAAGACGATTGTAGATACCAACAATCGAAACGTCGTGAACTAACGTGACTTGGAATCTCTACACTTTTTTATTTTTATTATTTTCTTTTTGCATTCCTTTAATTTTTTTTTTTTTTTATTTATTCAATTATTATATTTTTACTTGTAGGTTATTTTACTATCATTTCATTTCAGGTTTATTGTTGCTTAATATAATTGTTATTTTCAACTATTCTTTTTTAATTATTCTTTTTTTACTTGTTTCAGGGATTTCAAATCATTTTATATAATAGACAATGGAAGTCCGAACTAGTGAAATTCATCACGAAACATTGTCAATCACCTTCAAACATCAATCAGTACATGTTTCGAATCTATATAGGTTCATCATCAGCTAATTATTTAAAAATTCTACAATAAAAGAAGAACAACATAACAATAGTTAATACGACGAAGTATAAAATATTAACATGGAGAATAAAATATTTATTAATGAATAAAAGAAAATGATCACAATGGCATGTTAATAGTAATGAAAATTTTATATTTACTAAAACGACGGAAGTTTATAACATCAAACTTCAATCATTTATAGGTATTGTAACGAATTTGAAACCGTCCCTGACCGATATGTCGGCCAGCGAACAAACACATGACATCACCGCAAAAGGAATGCAGTTGGCAACCGCCGATTAAACTCTAGTTGAGTATCGAAACGGCTATAGAATTCTAGAACGATCGTTACCGATATATAAGGCCGGCTTCTCGTTCCAAGAGGGCAGTTGAGTTCAGAAAGTGAATCGAGCGGTTAAACAAGGAATTCAAATAGTGGAAATAAATTAAGCATTAGTTGCTAAGTGTTGTAAATAAATTGGTTTGTGATAGTGAAATATTGTTGGAAATAAATGTGTTCAAGACAGTGGATTCTTTAATTTGTTACAGTATGATGTTATAAACTTTCGTCGTTTTACTAAATATAAAATTTTAATTACTATTAACATGTCATTGTGACCATTTATTCATTGGTAACATGCGTGACAATTTTCTTTTCTGCATTATAAAATATTTTCTTCTCCATAATTTTCGAATAAATAGCTGATGATGAACCTATACAGGGATTTTCATGATGAGCGTTAATTAGCCGTTTCTGACAAAATATTCGACGGATCAACCTGAAAATTTCACAGTATGCATAAATCAATATGACCTACACGCCTAAAATATTTCAGACAAAGCGGCGTTGTCGCTTCTACTATAAAGTAGCGGCTTCTTTGATTTTTCGAATGGAACACCCCGTATATAATATCATATTATGATTCATTATCACTTTGTCAACAAATTCATATACTATTTCCCTATACCTATCTATTACCGTTTAGAAGATATAAATTAATTTCGATATTTTTTTCACCAAACATGAACTTTTATAAATGCTGATAATCTTGAACTCTCTTGCACTAAAACGATCAAATTTGAAATGGAGTGGAGTGATACTATGAGGATCTTCACTCCGAGTCATATTTTCATTTGCCTCATACAGGGTCTTCAAAAAATGCAGATACATACTTTGATCTCATGAAAAAATGAGTGGAACTCAATTTTTTCAAATGGAACACCCTGTATATTTCAGCATTTTTGAGCTCTACATCCAATTTTAGATTAACTGTGTTCAGATAATACTATTGAACCGTTTTCGAGATAAACTGTTTCAAACGGAAACTGACGTGGTTTTCTTGCTCGTTTTTTTAAATTCATCACTTATTTTGGATATTCAACATTTTTTTATACTTAGTAATATTTCTTTTTGATCCAGTTTTTCAACTGTCTAAGATCAGTCAATTCGAAATTGGTATGAACCTACCTTAGAAAAAGTTACAATTTGTATACATTGAGGTATTGGTCTCTAACGTAAAACAGTACACATTAATATTTTTTAATAGTGTGCTTTGGAAAAATAAATAAACCAATTATTTAACGTCAGACTTTCGTTGGTGGTTTTGACTGATTGTGATAGCTACCTATTATAATAGAATAATGTCAAGATCAGGTTACAGTAATGAAGATTTCTTGAATTTATTAATAATTTATGGTGAGTGCAGTAGAATTGAAAGTAGAACATACCGAGTATTTCATGAAAGATATCCACAACTTCCGAAGCCGAATAATAATGTGACGAATCGACTACTAAAAAACTGTAGATTGAATGGAACCTTCCGTCCAAAAATCATTCGTAAGAAGACTGAAGTGGATGATGATTACAATGGTATAACAGTTTTGAGATACTTTCATGTATTTCCAAATGCTTCTCTGCACGAGGCTGAAAGCGAGATAGGTATACCCTACGTGACAATTTGTCGAATTCTTAATAAGCATAAATGGCATCCCTATAAGTTCTCCTATGTCCAACATTTGAAAGAGACTGATTTACCTCGTAGAGTGGAAATTATTGAATGGTTACTTGTCAAGACTCAAGAGGTTGAACATTTCCTTGACAATATCATATGGACAGATGAGGCCAAGTTCACAAAAAATGGAGTTTTCAATAGACACAACAGAGTCATTATTGGGCGTCAGAAAATCCCCATGTTGTCCGCCAAAGAGGTTCTCAAGAAAGATGGCAATTCAATGTATTTTGTGCCAAAAAGAATGAGTTAATTTTTAATATCGAGTTTAATGATGATAATTTGAATGCATCAAAATATGAAGATTTACTGAGGAATGGAATTAAAATGATTTCAAATAATAGACCAGGAAGAGAACGTGTATGGTACCAAATGGATGGTGCTCCACCCCATAATTCTCATTCAGTCAGCGAAGCTTTAACCGAAATCTTCGAAGACAGATGGATTGGTAATAATGGACCTTTTCGTTGGCCTCCTAGAACACCAGATAGCAATCCATTAGATTATTTCGTGTGGAGTTTCATTAAAAATATGGTTTACTCTACTCCAATAACAACAATGGAAGATATGAAATCGAGAGTTACAACTGCTTTCAATAGTTTGACTCCAGACTTGATCAGAAGCGCTATACATGACAATATTTTGAAGAGATTACATGTTTGTTTAAGTAGAGGTGGAGATGTGTTTGAACATATTCTGAAATACACTGACGATTAAATTAACTCATTAATTTATGAGTTTATTATTTTCAGTTCGTGTTTCAGCGTTAATAAAACTATTGTTTGAAGAGAAGTTTCATTCGATGGTTGAGGAGTATTTTAATAATTATCTTTTCATTGTATTATCTGTGACTAATTGAGAAACATCAAACGAAATCTGTTTTACAAAAATGAGTGATGAACAAGGAAACCATGTCAATTTCCGTTTGAAACAGTTTATCTCGAAAACGGTTCAAAATAGAAATAATATTATCTGAACAAATTAATCTAAAATTGGATGTAGAGCTCAAAAATGTTGAAATATACAGGGTGTTCCATTTGAAAAAATTGAGTTCCACTCATTTTTTCATGAGATCAAAGTATCTGCATTTTTTGAAGACCCTGTATGAGGCAAATGAAAATATGACTCGGAGTGAAGATCCTCATAGTATCACTCCACTCCATTTCAAATTTGATCGTTTTAGTGCAAGAGAGTTCAAGATTATCAGCATTTAAAGTTCATGTTTGGTAAAAAAAATTTCGAAATTAATTTATATCTTCTGAACGGTAATATATAGGTATAGAGAAATAATATATGAATTTGTTGACAAAGTGATAATGAATCATAATATGATATTATATACGGGGTGTTCCATTTGAAAAATCAAAGAAGCCCCTACTTTATAGTAGAAGCGACAACGCCGCTTCGTCTAAAATATTTTAGGCGTGTAGGTCATATTGACTTATGCATACTGTGGAATTTTCAGGTTGATCCGTTGAGTAGTTTGCCAGAAACGGCTAATTACCGCTCATCATGAAAAGCCCTGTATAGGTTCTAAACATGTACTGATCTGAGGGTGATAATGAATTGTGGAAACGACTTTGACTTTTTATGCTACGCATTAGGCAGTCAGTTGATGTCGACATCTTTGAGTAAGAATAACTGCGAAGAACAAGAATGTTACATCGGTTCAAATACCAGATCAAGTGGAGAATTCATATAGAAGGTAAGTGCTAACTCTTGAAAAATGAATTATATAAGAAACATTTTCAAGAATCGTGAAGTAGAATATTACTAACTGTAAACTGATATTTATGAACTCAGTAGATAAGAAAAATTCTGAAAAGTCATTTATTTATTACTGGATTACTTTACCATTGTTAAAATAATCATTAGAAAAAAATATAAAATAATTAAATAATTTCTACTTTTATTAGATATCAATAAAATTTATTTTCTAAGCGCACATCTTTCAAATTCTGTCCGTTAGACCCCAAGTATTATACCTTTTCAGAATCAGCTCGTTACGGATTATCTAAAACTGACACCAAACGCAGGGTGTTGCATTTAAAAAAATTACCGATGACGTCATCACATTGATATGGATTACCCTGTATAATGAAATTTCATTGTAAAATGTAGAATATTAAAATTAAAAATCGACGTGTTTCAGATTTTTGTAAAACGACCTTTGTTTTTGGAAATATCGAATTTATCCCTTATTTTGCGGACACACTGTATATGCCGATTCTCAAAATTGAAATTATGAGGTAATTTATGACTACAATTTGATCACACCACGATTTTATAGTAATAATAATAATGGCTGTACACTTTTACGACCTGAAGTGTGTCTCAAAACTATCTGCCAGGTTTGTTTGTCATGGTCTGCAGGTTTTCATGACTGAAGTTTCTCCTACAACTGCTGGAGACATTAACAACGGCGATGAAGCACAGACGAAGTGCAGATACTGCATCTTGGTAGTAGCTTCGGTTTTATTGATTGGATGGAATGGATTTATTTGTATGCAATTAAGGACAAGTAGCCAGGAATTAAAGGAATATCGTTAATACTCTAGAACAGGGGTTCCCAACCGGTGGAACGCGTACCACCAGTGGTACGCGGGAACGTCTCAGGTGGTACGCGTGAGTGATGTGAGCAGCATGCTGTTAATAACAAACATGACTCAGCTCACGGGTCGCTAGAAAAACGAAATACCCATAACCTAGTGAACGATCTGACATCTTTGTTTTTCTATTACATTGGAGTTTATAATTCCTAGGTGATGAAACATTTTAGGAATATTACCTAGGAATCCCCAGATAGTATAATTGGTGAAAAAAAGGGTGTTTCATTCATTACTTGAATCAAATACCACAGCGGAACTCATTTTTAACGTAATTGGTGAATATGTGCTCAAAGTAGGCATTCCCTGGTCCAAGTGTATTGGCTTGTGTACAAATGGGTCAGCAAACTTGACAGGGCTAGCAGCAAAAATGAAGGGAGTTGCTCCTGAATACAAAAGTACGCATTGTGTCATCCATCGAGAAGCATTAGCTGCTAAAGGTATGCCGAAAAATCTTAACTCCGTTCTATAAGATGCTGTGAAAATTATTAACTTCATAAAGGCTAGGGCTCTAAACACAAGATTACTCTCCTTGACGTATGAAGAAATGGGTGGCAAGTTCAAAACTTTACTCCTGCATACAGAAGTGAGGTGGTTTTCTCGCGGGAAAATTTTGAACCGTCTCTTTGAACTGAGATCAGAAGTTTTCATGTTTTTAAGTAAAAAAAATCATGACATGAAAAAATTGTTTGCTGATGAAGAATGGTTGTCAAGATTGGCTTAATTAGCCGACATTTTTGATAAACTCAACACATTGAACTTGGGACTTCAGGGACCAAACACAACAGCCTTCACTGCCAGTGACAAAATGAACTCCTTCAAAAGAAACTTGGTCCTGATTTGTTCACAAATACGGGAGGAGAATTTATCTGCATTCCCTACTCTATCAACATTTTTTGAAGAAAATGAAATATCTCCAATGCCAGATGTGGTTGCAGATATCATTGTTCACTTGGAAGGCGTTCGAAAAAGCTTTAAGAAGTATTTCTCTGAAGATTATTCAAAAGTGGACTGGATCAGAAATCCTTTTTCGGGAACCTCACCAATTGAATTGGAACTAAAAGAAAGTTTTATCGACCTTACAGAAGATAGTTCCATGAAAGATTATTTTAAAGAGAAATATTTGACTAATTTCTGGATCCTTTGCTCTTTCGGCAAGCTGTGCTATTTTTTATGCCATTTGTTACGAGTTACTTGTGTGAGAGTGGATTTTCTGAACTCTTGTACATAAAAAATAAATATAGAAGCAGAATAAGTGTTGAAGAGAACTTAAGAGTGAAGATAAGTTCCATTACTCCTAATGTTGATATTTGAATCACAGGCAAACAAAAACAAGTTTCGCACTAAAGACTATAAAGTATATTTTGTATGATGAATAATTTTTTGCTGACTTTTTAATTATTTTTTCACGCCAATATTTCTCGAAAAATCAATGATACGCAGGTGCAAAAAGGTTGGGAACCCCTACTCTAGAAGCTATTTATTCTGCTGTGTTTACAACCTCTTGCAACCTGCAGTACCTATAAACATTTTAAAAATAATATTTTACTCTTAATAATAGTCATATAAATGAAGTGAAACATAAATGTTTTTTTCCTACACAAATTGCATACAAATTATTTGAGCAATATAAATAATTTTTCCCACTATCCACTCTATCTGAAAGGTTTCTGCAAATAAAACGGAAATTAAAGAAATCGAAGCAGTTCTTGAAGATCTGGTGGTCTACTCATTCAAAATGCTGAAGGAAAATGAGTAGGTAACGTCATGCTCCGTAGAGTATCCTCGCCAATTGCTTAACCGCAACAAAACAATAATTTGATGAAGTCTAAGATATCGGTTCGGTAATGAATAGTTAGATCTTTTGATTATATTTCCAGAGTGGTGTTTTATATGAAAATTATAATTCACAAGTTTATGGGTGAGTTACTGTTCTTTGCGTAACTTTGTCCGTACATGGATATCTTGCGAAAACTTTGACTTTTCCTAATTCAGATCAATGGAAAACTAGTGTTATTATCACGGTAATCATTCCTTTAAAACAAATTTACTCAGATATTATTTCCTAATGAATCATCATTTTCAAATTGACACACAGGGTGTCCAGTACCTAATTCCATTCTCGATTAATTTTTCATCTTCAACTTTTTCGTTTCAACCTTCCACACAATTACCAATATTAGGTACTTTAATCCTTGTCAAGTAAGTAACTACTGGTATTGAGATTGAAATTGTCAATTCAATGTATCTCTGAAATATTTGAATTTTGGGAGATGTACAGCATTGGCGTTTGGGTAGTAGTTGTAAACACCAAGTGATGCAGAACATTCTATTATTACTATGACTTCAAGCCCTGTCGAGTGCCTACCCGCTGATGTTATCGTTCAGTTTTATCATGTACCAATTCTTTATATCTCTGAAAAACTAATATTTCCAAAGAAATACCGAACTAACATCAGGCTAGAAGTTATGAACACAGCAGGGTGCATTTGTATCAACGTAAGTGTCAAGTATTGAAGATATCACTTCAATTCTTGTCGAGTACCTGATTATTTTACAATCAAGTTTAAAAAGTCAATTCGGTATATTTCTGAAAACCAAATCATCTAAAGGAACAATTCGTTCAAGCCAGTCTCAACTCCCTACACTGTAGGTTAATGGACTGACACATATCAGAACACAACTACTCCTCTGGCTAATACCACGAAGGGCGTTGGATTATATCCGACAGGTGTCAGTGCAGGATTCTTCACTGAAGTTATTCCTGCATATGTTGTTGGCGATACAACTGCTGCAATAGATTTTCAATTATTGGAACACACTTGCAGACCGGTATCAGGCTGTTTGGCCACTTGTCAATGCAATCGAATTCCTTCAGAGTATCATTTCTTGAACTAGGCGGAAGCGGACAACAAATTACAGGTTTGTCATCGCCCCATCTGCCTGTGAACGAGGTAACGAGATATGTCCACTGACTATACAGTGTGTAAAAGCCAAATGGAATAAATTCATTATTTCGGTTACGGTACATATTTTAACAAAATCCCGAACCACGCCAAATTTAAATTGAAATTTGAAATACTTTTACCCTTACCTTCAAACCCCAATTTTTTAAATGGGAAGTATAGGCTTGTGATATATCATTTGAAAGGTCTCTTCATTCTCTATTCAAAAATGTTATCGCATTGTTATTGCAATTCGATAAAATACACTCAAAACTGATTGTAACAGGTATACTCAAAACTTATCACATGTTGAGGTATTGATAATAAGAAAGTAAGCAAAAACCATAGCAATATTCTTTTCAGATGGTATCTTCTAAAAAAACTGTAAATAATTTCCGTGGCAACGTTAGTTTAAAACGCCTTGTCAACTTGTTTTGTATGTCACAACATTAGTTGCCAGTATTTTAATTTAAGTTTAAAGTTCGTTAACTTCAAGTCTGACAAATGGTTAGATTAACGGAAATGCACAAAATAATAGTTTTACAAATGATTGGTTACGAAGATAAACAGGAAGTAGCTCGCCTATTTCATGAGAAATTTACTAATTTACCGCCCATATCTCAAGGAACAATAAGTAAAATAGAGAAGCAGTTTCGCGAGCTTGGTCATGTGGGGCAGATAAAAAAAGCAGCTGCCAATGCAATGAGTGATGAACTCAAATTAGATGTGATGCTTGAGTTTGAGGAAAACCCACATACATCGAGTAGACAGGCATCCACTACATTCAATGTTAGCCATATATCGATAGTAAACATATTTAAAGAAAATAAAATGAATCCCTATAAAATGATACCTATGGAAGACGATTTAGATTGAAGAACTTATTTTTTGTGAGCAAATGATGTACATGTTGGATAACAATATCATCCAATTAGAAGACGTTATGTTTTCTGATGTGTGTACTTTGTCTCTTAACGGTCATGCTAATCGGCAAAATTGCCGCTTCTGGTCAACGGAAAATCCTCACTGAATGAGAGAAGAACACACGCAGTACCCTCAAAAGGTTAATGTTTGGGCAGGGATTGTAGAAAACCATATCATTTGTCCCTTTCTCATTGAGGGCAACTTGAATGACGATAAATAATGTCATTCAAAATAATGTCATTCCAAGTTTAGAAAATTTATATCCTGATCCAGGAATACGATATGGTTTCAGTAGAATGGAGCACCAACACATTGCCAAGTTAATATCCGGCAATACCTCGATACAACATTTCCCAATCGGTGGATAGGATCGATTGAATGGCCAGCGTGATCACCTGATCTTTCATCATTATATTTCTTTTTTGGGGATATGTAAAGAGCAATGTGTACAAAACTAAATCTTCACATTTGAATGATTTAAAAAAACGAATAACGCTTGTGATTAGGTCGGTCACGCCTGATATGTTAAATAATGTTAGAAGACAGTTTTATTTGAGATTAGGATGTTGCCAAGACGTTCGCGGTGAACATTTTGAACATCTGCTTCGCTAATAATAGTTCTTTTTCGTATTCTACATTTCATTACGTTTTGCATTACATTTTAGTTTTTGAGTGTGTTTTATTGAATTTCGGTAACAACATGATTTTATTTTATTTTATCTTAATTGTTGCAATAAACTTGAAAACGATAACATTTTTGATAAGAGAATAAAGAGACCTTTCAAACGATATATCACAAACCTATACTTCCCTTTTTAAAAATTGGAGGTTGTACGTGTCATTCGAAGGGGTTGAAGGTATGGGTGGCATTTTTATGTTGAAGAATGTCAAATTTTATTTTATATTATTATTAATAATAATAATAATAAGGGGTCGGAGGGGTCAGAGGCAAGAGGGTGGGGCCCATAACGATGATTTGCCTACTGATTGCAACCCTGGCAATGAAAACGGACGTTTTGAGTGGACGCATAAGCTAAGAGATAGCCTTATGCATTGCTACGAGAGTAGTGAGCCTGCGCGAAGAGGGTACATGGCGAGATTGGATGCTCTGTGGTGTGAAACACATCCGGAGCATGCCGCCTTTTCCGCCCAAAACCTTAGGGATTACGTATCTTATCTTCGGCGCCAGGGCTATCTACTCTCGAGTCTTAAAATCATACCGGCTTGCCGCACTAAGGCAGAACTCTTAGCTGCACAGATGCAGAAGGCTGTCATTCTTGGCTCACTGCGCTTGCTCAAGGAACATGATTCTCGGACCCAATGATCACTTACCCCACGGTGTGGGGAGTGGTCATTGGTTGATTATGCTGGCGCGCCCTCCCGAATGTATCGGGGCTTCGGGGGATAGGGCCTGACCAGCGCACACTACGGTAAAATAATAATAATAATAATAATAATCTTAAACTTTATGCCTCTGGAGAGAAGGATCTCCATCAGTCCTTGAGGGTGGTGGAAGAGTACACGCATGCTATCGGGATGAAATTCGGGATAGACAAATGTGCAATGGTCCATCTCAAAAGAGGACGATGCGGGGACTACGGAGAGGATGTGCAGCTCGTAGATGGAAGCATCTTATACACCATCTGGATGCCGGAGAGACGCATACTTACCTCGGGGTGGAACAACGCCACTCACAAGAGATAACAGCAGTGAAAAACTCTCTCCGCGGCAAGTATCAGCACAAACTTCGACAGATCTGGTCATCGGAACTGTCGGGGAAGAACAAAGTTGCTGCAACAAATATGCATGCCGTTCCAATCTTACTCTACTCGTTTGGAGTAGTGAAGTGGACTCGGTAGGAGCTGATTTTCAGTTATCGGAAATCGTCGACTTCATGTTGATGATAGATACTACCTTGCACTGACGAGTGGCCAAACAGCCCAAAACCGGTCTGCAGGTGTGTTCCAATAATTGAAAATATATTGCAGCAATTGTATCGCCAACAGCATATGCAGAAATAACTTCAGTGAAGAATCCTGTACTGACACCTGTCTGATATAATCCAACGCCCTTCGTGGTATTAGCCAGGGGAGTAGTTGTTTTCTGATAGGTATCAGTCCATTACCCTATAGTGTAGGGAGTTGAGACTGACCTGAACGAATTGTTCCTTCATATATGATTTGATTTATAGCCAGTCTTCAAGTATGCACACTGACTATATGTGAAATAATTTTGAAAAAAATTTCCAAATTAGGGTCCATAGAGTGACTCTAAAGTTTTCCTGGATTCTTTTGTAAAGGTTATTTAGAATCGAAGGTTTTTGTGAAGTTTTGGTGATTTGAATAAGAAGGGTGAATTTTTAAAATTACTATATTACTAAAGTTATTAGCAACATACAAAATAAATGTGTAGCATTGTTTGCTACACTGCTGCTGGTAGAGGCAGATCGAATCAATGGACAATAGCACTTCTCTGTGGAGATTTCAACGCCAGGTCAGACTATAAACTGGTTTGGCAGCTACAGTGACACCCTGTTACCAGGAGAAAAATTTTTCGACGATATTGAATGTATATGATTACTTGAATACCTTGATCGATGAAGTAATTTGAGGTGTTGGTATAATTAATTTCAGGGTCAGCAGTGCATCTAAAATCGATGACTTAATGACTTATACCTAATTATCTTTTTCACCTATCAACGAACACGCTTTGTTGGAGTTGGAGAGAGAACTTATAGCTTTCACAATAAATATTTTACGATAATTCGAAAAAAGACAAATTGTCTTCAAAAAGAAGAAATCGATTCAAAATAATGAAATTATATTTTTTCATATATTAACAAGACATATATTATTTGAAATAAGGTACCTAGACAAGTGAACAAATGCAAAACAGATTGAAACAGCTGACAAAAAATGTATCAAATCGCTTCTCTAACAAAACCTCGGTGTGAGGTCTGGGAAATGAGGAGGCCGTTTTCTACCATATTTTCTACTCACTAATTGAGAAACAGACAGGCCATCCATCAGGTTGGAACCATAAATATGTCGTTCGTTAATTGTATCGACATTTTTTTGTGGAGGACTCAGTATTTTTCACTGTTTTTTTGGGTTTATAACCGTTCACAATCTGAAAAATAAGCAAAGCTAAATCAAAGGAGAATCAGTCTGCCACTTTAACAGATTCTCCATTGATTCAGCATTGTTCATTTTTCGGAAATTGGGAAGTTATATACAAAAAAAACAGTGAGAAATAATAAAGGTGAGTTCCTTCATTTTATTTTAAACTCAAAAACTATATTCAGAAATTTATTTACAGTTGTTATACTCGTGTAGAAACAAACAGTCCTTAATGATACAATTATTATTGCATAGGCAGATACAATTTGTGAACTGTAACCACAAAATTATTCATATGAAACTTAAATCGACTTTCACTGCCGCCTATCGAATGCAGTCGTTCCGATGTTTTTCATTCATAAAGTAATAATTTCTTCGTTAAATCTATGCTAATGTGTTATGTAATAGCGTGGGATTGGAAATACCACATTTGATTAATTCTGTATTTGTGAATCAACTTCGACCAACAACATTTTTTATAGATTTTGTCACCACGTAAATTCATGGAAAAACACTCAGTAGACAAAGTGATTTCTCATGATTTTTGACAAAGGAAAGTTCCCATAAACATATATTAAAAATCCTCAGTTTCAGAAATACGAGGTGTTGAAAATCGAAGTTGAAATTTACATTGTAACTTGATAACTTCATATCTTGGTCAAAGTTTTTTCCATTTTCATGGGAGAAAATGGTAATATTACGGCTCATAGGAAACATAAAACTTGAAATATATGCTTCATGAAAGAGTGTAAAGATCACAGCCGGAGATAATCACGGACTGGGTGTTTTTGTTCTCCTCAAAGCAGATATCTCTATTAAAATCCAAATCTATTTTAGAACCCAAACAAAGATAGATGCGTGATCAAAGCATGATCACCACGCACATTTGTATCTATTGGGTAAAATGAACAAGCATCCTCACGCTGGCCAATCAGATTTAACTGCAATCGGCTGGCGGAATTTCTGTTACAGTGTGGGAGTGGTCAGTTATGTTTTAACGCCTGTTTAAACGCATCTGGGAAAAAATGAAATGAAAAGGAGGGTCTTGTGACACATATTTTTGAAGATCCTGACGAATGCTTCACAACTCTAGAATATAATGTCAATATCTTCAATTACTACAAAATGGCGGAACATTTAATAATTTCCTGAAGAAAAAATGTCAGTACGACAATGAACATCATTGTTCAGTTAGAACAGGGGTCTCCAAACTTTGAAGCCTTCAGGCCATAATGATTTTTTCAGTTTGTTCCAAGGGCCATTTTCTGCCCTTAACTATATTTCTAGACTAGGATAGTCGCAAAGTGCGTGACCTGAGCAAACTTACGCTGTTTTTGCATTTCAATTATTATTGTGTATTGTGACACTCAACGACATCTAGTGGCGAGTAGTGGTACCATGTACCATTTTTTTCAGCTACCCGCTAGGTGGCATTAGGTGTAATTAAATATTTGGAATTACCGCGTTGGTTCGAGAAAGTTCTGGTTCTAGCTAGTGTATTCCGATCACCTCGAGATGCTCCGCCATTTTGTAGTAGCTGAAAATATTGACATTATATTCTAGGGTTGTGAAGCATTTGTTAGGAGCTTCAAAAAGATGTGTCACAAGACCCTCCTTTTCAACGTTTGTTTGAAAGTGATTGACAATGTGTCATGATGAATTTCATTGGTTCGTACTTCCATTGTCTAATATTATATAAAATGATTTGAAATCCCTGAAATAACTGAAAAGAAGAATTAAAAAATTAAAGAAGAGGAATAAAAATGAATAGCTGAAGAAACAATTATATTAAGCAAAAACCTGAAACGAAAATTAGTGAAGTAAAAATGAAACAAATTGAAAAAAATATAAATACAATTCAGCTATTCATTTTTATTCCTCTTCTTTAATTTTTTAATTCTTCTTTTCATTTATTTCAGGGATTTCAAATCATTTTATATAATATTAGACAATGGAAATCCGAACTAATGAAATTCACCCTCCTTTTCATTTAATTTTTTTCCCAGATGGCGCCCAGTCGCCATCTTGAAAGTTTAATCTGTCAATTTCACTTCAAAATAAAGTTGACCCGTTCAAAAAATAAAAGGGGGGGGGCGTTAAAGAAAAGCACTGTATGTGGGTTAACATTGCTAATTATTTCAGTTTATTGTATTTGTATTTGGTAAAAGCATAGAAAGTTTTATTTCTTATTTTTCACATTGATTTCCGTTATGAAGGTACTTTTAGAAATTGTAGGATGTATGGGTATGTACCAAGGAGTTAAACAGTTATGTCATAAATAACGTCAAAAAGTTGACATGTCGGCCGTTTTCAATGGAACCCTATTTTAATAGTCTTTTTTGTTTTGGTAATGTTCTTAAAATGTGGTATTTTATTATTGAATGATAATTTTACCACATTTTTTTTCTAATACCGACTAAATCGAAACTCAACAGTTTTTCTTGATTGTTTCACTCGATATTTCATTCGAAGATGTGATTTTCTCTTGAAAAGCTTGTTTCAAAAATATGGGGTTGTATAGGGTTCCGAAACAAATAGTTTCATGAGAAACAGTACGGACGTGAATAGTTTATCCCTCTTCCTAACTTTTGTAAAAAGGAATAATTTTCAGTAGTTTTTTATTTTGAAAAGCCAATAATATGACATCACTTGCCGCCGAAACGACGCTATGATTGTTTCTCAAATGAAAAGGAGTTTGAGAGTGACCTTCTCGAAATACATATATGTACATTTTGGCGGTTTGTGCACTAAAACACAAACTTCTTATGCCGTTTTGATTTGCAATCAAACTCACAAATCTGCATTCCCCTGTCAGGGTCATCTTTATTCAATTCATGTAATATATTCAGTTTATAGTTTATGTCTTCTGAGTGAAATCTCAACAATCACCGACAATCACGGATTATTGAAATTTCAGAAAGTGGGCAATTTTCTTTGGCGGAATGGTCATCAAACTGTAAAGACCTTTAAAAGAATGAAGTAAGCATTTTGTCTAATTACGACTGAGACTGATTTGGAATCCGAACATGATACATTATCTTTTAGTTTCAATGGCTCAGTCACGGAACATTCTATCCTTTCTACTATCTCGAAAAATTTTGATTCTCTGGAATCGGGTTGGACCACTGTTTCAGCAAAAATAGTTTACAAAAATTGTGGATTTTCCATACACATTTCCTTTTTCTTTCATTTACATACAGAATGGTTGCAACTCTATTAACATCTCCCAAAAGTTAATGAATTGAATATTCCCAGAGAAGTGACTGTTTCGATAGTTTTTGAAATTTAAATGCATCTTTCATGCGATTAGTCGAGGTCAGCATATGGAGTCTCAGAAATGCCCATAAAATTAATTCAAACCTATACTAATTTCAAGCCTTGATTTAGTTTGAATATTATATACCAATTAGTGAATAATATTAAAACTTTTTCATGATATTCTTTCAGGATATTCCTAATTGTGTATATCAAAATTAAGGCCAATTCAATTACAGGTTTAATTAATGGGTAATCTAGAACATAAAATCCATAATATGAATAGTTAATGAACAAATAAACAATATTTTATAGTGGTACAGGCAGGGTCGGATCCAGGAGGGAGCAGGAGGGGCAGGCGCCCCGGTACGATTTTCGGGGGCGCCAAAAACATCATCAAAATTAGTAACGGCTTCACAACAAAAACATAAATTTCAATGTAGAATTCAACTACCCAATAAACAGAAGTTTTTTTGAGAAACAATGAAGCTGTAAAGTTTTAGTTCAGTTGCTGTTGACAGTGTTGGAGGTGTTTCGGTATATATTTGTGAACATATTGATTTCATATTGAATATTACTGGAGTTTTTTCCCAACACCAAATCGTTATTTTTACACCTCGACATGTGTTTCGATCACCAAGTGATCATCTTCAAGAGAAAGTTTTATCTTCCTCTTGAAGATGATCACTTGGTGATCGAAACACGTGTCGAGGTGTAAAAATAACGATTTGGTGTTGGGAAAAAACTCCAGTAATATTCATTACTACACCAAAGGTTCCAAACAGTAATATCACAAGTATATTGATTTCAGTGTGATAGAAAAAGTTGATGGTTCTGATCAATATAATTTAATGGCAGTTTCGTTAAAATCTTTAAATCTGCAAATGTATGGTATGTATAGACCACCTAAATATCAGTTTGAGGAATTTATCGATATATTTCAGAATATATTATGTAACAAAAAGAATAAAACTATTGTACTGGGAGATATGAATGTCAATCTCCTGAATGCTGATTCAGAGGAAACAAAAGAATACATTGATGTGGTAACTACGAGTGGTTTTAGAGTATGTAACATAGTAGACCAGAATAATGCCACTCGACAAACAAGCAAAACGAATTCTCTACTGGATCATGTCCTGGTTAATAAAAATATTGAGTGTGATATCTTAATATACAACTATGCTCTGTCTGATCATAAGCCATTAAATATCAATGTAGATATTGAGCCTGTATACTATAAACCAAAGATGCTAACAAACTTTAGTTAAGCAAGATTTATTCAAAGAAAAATTTAGGGACGCGTCACAAAATTGTGAATCCATTGACACAATGGATACGCTAACAAAGGTAATAAATGCATGTAAAGAAAGTTCTAGTTATAAGATATAATTAAAACATCGCAAAGGGAATGATTGGATGACATATGATCTATTAAACTTAATAAAAGAACGAGATAGTATATATAAAAAAATTAATGGAAATCCAAATTCTGAAAATATAAATAAATTGTGGATGGACTTTAAAGTATTCAAAAATAAAGTTACCAATGAGGTAAGGAAACAAAAATCAATTTATTTCAAAGCAGAATATATATATATATATATATATATATATATATATATATATATATATATATATATATATATATATATATATATATATATATATTCTTGAAGGAAATCAATGCTAAAGAGGTATCTGAAGTCATAGTTACACTCAATAATAACTCTGCAGCAGGGCACAACAACATATCCGTTAAAGATATAATATTAATTGAAAAAATGTCATTTCCATACTCGTTAATTTGATTAACGATATTTTCAAAGCTGGGATATTCCCTGAGATACTGAAGACTGGAAAAGTAATACCAATATTTGAAGGTGGTGATAACAAAAACTTGGAAAATTATAGACCGATAACAATTGTGTGATCATTCTCTAAAATTATTAAAACTATAATAAAGACAAGAATAATGGACTATGTTGATCGTTATGTGGGATTTGATGAGTATCAGTATGGTTTTATCTATCAAGGGTAGCAGCACTCTAAGCGCTACAATAGATTTCATTCATAATATTAAAGAATGGTTATGGCAGTGTTCATTGATTTAAGAATAGCATTTGACGTTGTTAACCATACTGTTCTTCTGAACAAACTATATTGCATGGGTATAAGGGGCAAAACTCATTCTCTCATTGAGACATCTTTAAAGGAAAGATCCCAGTTTGTCGCTGTTGGTGAGAGTATGAGTGAGCATATAAAAAATAATTGTGGCGTACCACAGAGTTCCGTTTTGGGGCCCCTGTTCTATACACTGATGGTACTGTCACTGAAGCAGGCTGGGCTTAAGGAAAGGTATTTCACGTTCGCCGATGACACGGTCCTTTTGTACACTGGATATGATTTACAGTTATTGGAGAACACAGTTCATGAAGATCTCTGTAAATACTCAAATTGGCTTGCACATAATAAACTTGAGGTGAACTATGCAAAAACCGTTTACATGCTATTTAAACAAAAAAATATAATTTGTGGAAATATTGAATTAAGAATAAATAACTTACCCTTAATGAATGTTGTAAAAACCAAGTATTTGGGACTCATGATAGATGATAAGTTAAACTGGTCAGGACACATAGAGCATATTAATGATAAAATTGTACCAATATTAGGAGCTCTATACAGCGTGACTCACGGTCGATGGTAGGTTAGACGTTTCTGGAAAACGCAAAGCATGATTTTTCTGAAAATTTCACCTCTCACATTTCCTTACCTGTTCTATCGATCTAAACTATTTTCAGCATTGCGGCGTTGCCACTTCTATCAAAAAGTCCTAGCATTCATTTTGGAAGATGATTCGAAACACCGTCGATAACTCTTTGTAAATTACTTATAAAAGTAACCGAACTGCTATAAGCTTGATAATTCCACTGCTACCTAAATCCAAATTCTAAAAAAAAAGTTTCTAGAAGGAGCGACTTTATTGAGAAAACTTGACGATTTAGGTATAGGGACATGTATATCATCTTGAAGCATTTTTCACCATCTTTCAATTTACCGAGTAATATACAGGGGGTTTCTTTTGAAAAAATGAGCTTTTGACTACTTTTATGCACAATGGAAATAATAGTAATTTTAGCACGCCCTGTATGATATTGAGTCGATTTCTTGGTGTTATTTGAATATTTCGAGTTTGTCCAAACTATCATCAATTCTTCATGAATTGAGAGTACTGATGTACTTAATTTCAATTAAGGCTATGTTTTGGACCATATTTAGCACAATTTATTTTTTATCTCGAAAACAGATAGAGATAGGTATAGGACATTATTAACAAAAAAGTATTAAAATACCAGAGCGATTCCAAAAATGTATTAATATACGGGGTGTTCCATTAAAAAAATAAAGTTGCTAGGACTTTTTCATGGAAGTGGCAACGCCGCAATGCTGAAAATATTTTAGATCGATAGAACAGGTAAGGAAATGTGAGAGGTGAAATTTTCAGAAAAATCATGCTTTGTGTTTTCCAGAAACGTCTAACCTACCATTGACCGTGAGTCACGCTGTATAGGTGTTCCAGTTACTTGAGTTTCAGTAATAGATACTTGGTTTACAATGCATATATATTTGCGAATCTTAGGTATCTGTTGATCATATGGGGTAATTGTGGCACTACTAATTTCAAAAAAATTCAAACGCTACAAAATAAATCAATAAAAATTTTATTTCAAATTCCATTTCGAATCCACACAAATGACTTATTCTCACAGACTGAACTACACCCAATTAAATATCTACTTAAACTTGAGCAATGCAAGAAAATATATAAAATGAAAAACAAAAGAATCAAAAGCAACAACGATCTACTTGAGTATAATACAAGGGGTAGAAATGACTTACACCTGAGCATGGTAAGAAAAAACAAAGGATTATACAATCCTTTTACACAGGCTATAACAGTCTTCAATGAATTACCTGTCCATATATGTAAGTTGCCGGGCTATAGTTCATTCATTAATAGTTTTAAAGAACATCTGAGCCTCGAGGCACATGTCTGATACGTTGATACTATGAGCTTTGTAGTGGTTTACTAGTTTTTGTGTTTCACTTGTCATGTTGAATGTTTGTGAATCCCGAGACCAGCATTTTTGCTGATTAGGGAGAATAGCAATATATTTTATATTTATAGTGTCTTAACTATGTTGAACTGTACGCTGTTATATTTTTAATTAAAAAAAAAACCTGTCTGTTTTGATTGTTGTCAGCCGGATGTTTCACCTTAGTCAGTAATCAATCAGTGTACCTACTGAACTTGCGTTTCATTAAAAATCAGTGATTCATTAATGAATTGATATTAATTAAAAGTATTATGTCCAAAGAAGCGTCAGGAGCTTCCGACAAGGCAAAGAACCAAGAGGCAGGAGAAGTTGTCAGGTTTGATGTCATCATGGTTGAATTTGTTGTTATTAATTGAGAACTTTATTTATATAGAGTCTTCCAACAGGAGCTTCCGAACTTTGATAATTGATAACGGCCATCTTGTTGAAGCTACATCTGTCAAATTCGTTGTCATTTATTCAGTCTGTTCTGCCAAATCACCGTGGACTGATAAAGCATTCAACAACACGTGCAAATAATAAAATTGTGTTATTGAAATAGGTGGTTTGTTAGGGCAACGTACTACGCGCTTCGCCCATTTTACGGTCGCTACTGGATTAGTAAAAAATTGACCAAAACCCATACGTCGACGAAACTCAAGATCTGCCGATAACATCGCCGTTGTCTGTGAGAGTATGCAGGATAATCCGTGACAGTCGATTTCGCGTCGCTCACAAGAATTCGGCCATTAGCAGTCCACAACTTGGCGAATACTGCGTCGTTTTATATTGTAGATATAAAACGAACCTACATACAAAATTTCAGCCTCCAAAAATTTAGCAGTACGAAGAAAATGATGAAAAGGTAATGGTCATATGTGAACACACCCTTGTTACCCCTACAGGCAGGGGGCGCCACCCCAGTTGGAATATATGAAAACCCTTTTTTAGTTCACATCTAAGACTAAGGCGGGTTGGCTGTCCTTGTTCATCTTTCACTGCCTGAACCACTGTGCATGCTGTTTTTGGCGAGTGCATTGGCTTGGTGAGGGTGTTGAGCAAACCGGTCATCGAATGCCTGCTCAGGTGTAGCTGACATACAAAAACCCTTATATGGGAAGTTTGTCGCGGGTATCAAAAAGGGAATCTTGCACCTTGACTATCCGTCTACCTCTTTAACGATGAAACAGCAGAGCATATATTTTGTGCCTGCTCCGTGTGCCTGTCCCGCTGGGGACCAAATCAGGTTTTTAGAGTCCAGCAGAGCCGCACTCTCATCATCTGACCTGAAAGACCACTCACCATACAAACTAATCGGCTTCGTTTAGAAGCTGAGTTTATTTGGTCGAGTGTGAATAGGTGTGAGCCGCAATTAACCCTTGCGGGTTGCGGTGGAGGGTCGAATAGACCCATTCACTTTGGACCTAACCTAACCTAAGAAGCACCTATATAGGGTGTAACTAAATAAGTGTAAAACATTTGAGGAGGTGATTCCTCATCAAGAAAAAGATAGGATCTTTCATATAAAGAAATTTTATTGGAGCATCCCTTGTTGAGATACAGCCTCTTAAAAGGGGTACCTAAAATTTGTATAACAATTTTTTTCACAAGCACTAAAGAAGTTTCAATATTGAAATTAACCTGACGTTTTGTACTACCAAAAAGACACTTAGCCAGAATTTTATTTGGTTTACCCCATGGTTGTAAGGGGTGGAAAACGCAACCCCTAAAATTTATTTCCATTGTAAATTTCTGTCTTATTATTTGTTTACAATTTATAAATTTATTTCCGATAGCCTGTTTCATGCTAAACAAAAAATGTCTCCTGGGTTTTTTGTCCAAAATAAACCAGTTCGCAGCAAAAAATTATTTTACGAACAACTACAGAGATACACCGTCATAAATGCGAAAATACGAAACAAATCTATCTAGTAGGTCGCTATTAGCGATAGTGACAATTAAATTGGTATGACGCTGTCAGTTTGTGAATTTTTGAAATTGAAATTATACTAATTGTGGGTTGTTGTTCTGTTTTTAATTTGTTACTTAAATGATTCACTCATTATTAAAATGGCATACACAAATGAGGAAATGGCTGATATGCATTACGTTTACGGTCTGTCGCAGGGGAATGGGTTAGAAATTTCTAGAAGATATGCTGAAATGTATCCTCAACAGCAGCATCCTTCACATAGAATATTTGCTCGACTTCATCAACGATTACGAGAATATGGTTCATTCGACAAAAGAACGCAGGATTGTGGTCGCCATCGAGAAGTACGAACACCACAGCTTGAGGAAGCAGTACTTAATTTGATTGAAGAACAACCTACTACCAGTACTAGAAAGATTGATTTCCAGCTAAATGTTGATCATATGACGGTATTTCGAATTTTAAAAGAACAACTCTCATACCCTTACCATCTGCAACGAGTACAGGCACTGTTACCGCGAGAATTTCCGAACCGTCTTGAATTTTGCAATTGTATGATGGAAATTATTAGAAGAAATTGTGACTCTCTGAAGACGATAGAATTCACAAACGAATGTAGTTTTTCTCGGGACAAGATTATTAATTTTCATAATTACCACATATGGGCTGATGAAAACCCTCACGCTATTGTCGAAACTAACCATCAAGAACAGTTTTCTCTTAACGTGTGGCTCGGAGTTATTGGGGATGATTTAATTGGGCCTCATTTTCTACCTCCTCGATTAAATGGTGAAGCATACGTTCAACTTTTAAGAGAAGTGCATCCAGTACTGCTGGAGGAAGTTCCTTTGGGCGTCAGAAGGGATATGTTTTTTATGCATTTTAGTCAAGTAGCACTTCAGCATTCAACTGAAACATATGCAAATCAGTGGATAGGTCGAGGAAGACCACAGAACTGGCCCGCTCGATCCCCGGATCTCAATCCTCTCGATTTCTCTATTAGGGGCCATTTATAGCATTTGGTTTATCGTACTCCTGTTCGCGATGTAGAGGACTTAAGAAACCGCATCATCGATGCGTGCAGGGTAATCAGAGAGACTCCAGGAATATTTAAGCGAATACGTGGCTCAATGCGCCGACGTCTAGACGCATGCGTAATGTCTGAAGGTAGACATATTGAACATTTATTATGATTTCTACATGTCGTGTTTTGTTATTAATGAATTAGTTTTGTTTATTACCCTTTAATCGTTTAATGCAGGTACTAACTACAAAATAACAATAAATCCAGTTCGCATTTATGACGATGTATCTCTGTAGTTGTTCGTAAAATAATTTTTTGCTGCGAACTGGTTTATTTTGGGCAAAAAACACAAGAGACATTTTTTGTTTAGAATGGAACAGGCTATCGGAGGAAATCAATTTTTAAATGGTAAACAAATAATAAGACAAAAAGTTACATTGGAAATAAATTTTAGGAGTTGCGTTTTCCACCCCTTACAGCATGGGGTAAACCAAATAAATTACTGGCTAAGTGTCTTTTTGGTAGTACAAAACGTCAAGTTAATTTCAATATTGTAACTTTTTCAGTGCTTGTGAAAAAAATTGTTATACAAATTTTATGTACCCCCTTTAAGGGACTGTATCTTAACAAGGGATGCTCCAATGAAGTTTCTTTATATTCAATTACACCCTGTATACCAAATTTTAGCTTTCTAGGTCTTACTAGTACGGAGAAACAGAGATGATAAATATATATGTGCAATAAGAAAGGTTTTATTAAATATTCCAACTGGGGTGCCAGGGGCGTTCATAAAATAAAGTTACCTTTTCATCACTATTTCTCTGCATCGGTATATTTTTGAAGGCTGAAATTTTGTATGTAGGTTTGTTTTATATTGTAGATGTGCAATAGGAAAGGAGTTTTAAACATTCCAACCGGGGCGCCAGCCGAAGGGGAAAAAGGCGCGTCCATACCCGTATATTTTCGGAGGTTGAAATTTTGTATGTAGGTTCGTTTTATGTTCCAGATGTACAGTAAAAAATAATTTCTGAATACTCCAAGTAAGACGCGGGGGAAAAAGATGCGTTAATAAAATCATCTTTAATATATCCTTTATCTTATCTGTCCATAATGTGATCAATATGGCTCCTTACAGTATGTGATTGGATTGAATATTTTCGAAGATATGACAGATTTAAAATGCAGGGACATAGTGGTTGCGGCGGTACCGGTCAATTATGTCGCTCTTTCAAGAGTAACCCCTAAAGAATACATGTTTGTATTGTTTACTGACAAAAAAGCTCTGAACGTTGTATATAAAGACATTCTGTAGTATATTTAGTAACAGCATTGCACCGTGCGGAGCGGTCGCTAGTGTTAAGTAAAAGTGAGTAAATGATTAATATGAGTGATTTGAATGATTTAATATATGACGATTCAACAGTTTTGGATATATTACATGCTTAATTTTTGTCAATTTATATCAAATTAAACTAAGACATTTCACAAATTCATATAAGGACAAAAATCAATAGTAAAAGTAATAGATAACAATATAAAACAAATCAATACAACAATGAAATTTCCTTTCAGTCGTTCATGAAAATATCATTGAATTTCTCACTAAAGATTTTGCAGAATTTTATAAAAACATAACTTCATAACAACTTGCACTTTATCGGATAGCATTAATTAATTATATTTTATTCATTTATATTTAGTGAGGAAGCAGATGAGTTTTATAACAATATTATGGCACAATTTATACAGTACAAAAATAATTTTACAATTTTTAAGGTAACATGTGGAATCGAGTCTTACAGCTACAAAATTCAATATAAATAACTAAAACCCGCTTATATATCAGAATGTTTTGGCTGTTTTTTTGGGTAATTTGATTTTCTATGATTTGAAAAAGTTTTAAGAAAATATGTACAGCTATAGAATGAACCGACACTGACTTACCCCAAAAAGTTGTTAAATTATCAAAAGTGGAGTTCTTTGGCGGAGAAATAGTCTTGAAATTATTGAATAACCTCGTCTTCTGGAATAATTAAAAATACACTTCAGGAATGTTTTTTCCCGATTAACATTGTAAAAAAATTCAGAATACAATTTAAAAAAAATAAAAATTAAAACTGGAATCTATGGCGTAGAATGAATCAAAAACTAGTACTTTTTCCAATCACCAAAATTCAACACTATTCTCGACGCGCGTTTCCACAACGAAATTGACGGTTGATTGTTGAATGTTAGAACTTTGAAATATTATCTCAAGACTTTTATAATAAAATGGAAAATTATGGGACCAAAAAAAAATCGGTTAAAAAAGTAGCAGATGAGGTGGGGTTTGAAATGAGTGTTCAACCGGCTGAAGTGAATCCCCTAAAATCAACAAAGTCTTTTAGGACCTAGGAATTGACGAAGTCTGACAGTTTAATGTGTGATTCTTAGCAGTACTACACATTATGCAAACAAAACAGAAATAATCGGTAAGTATGCTGTAAGAGACCCAAAAATGAGATTTTGAAACCTCCTTGCAATAGAAACAGTTCTGAAGCAACTAATACAACTTTAGAGAATCCATATTTTATTATATACTATTCCAGTAGGCACTAAATTCTCAGGAATGACTGATGTTTTTGTTTTGATGCAATAATACTTCTGAGAATTTAGAGCTTACTTTAATGGAATTGTACTATAATACATCCGAATGACAAGTCCAAGAAGTTTCAATACTGAAGAAATATGTAACAAAGGCAACAGATCTCTGTCGACAGCAAATTGACTCAATAAACTGCATTTGTTATCAACACAAAAAACTGATTTGTAAAACAAATAATTGTGAGAAATGAGAAATTTGATAAGCTGGTTACAATTGAAACAAAGAGAGAGTCAAAAATTTATAAATTAACAGTAAATTGTCACAAAACAAAAAATCTTTTGCTGGAAAAATCCTCACTTGTTTACTTTGTAGTAAATGTGTTCAAGAGGTAGCGAAAACTTATGTGAATTTCTGGAACTTCATCTAGCTTTTCCTAATATGACTAATAACCAGTCCGTAAAAAGCTTATTGTTAAATCATCTGAAAATGGAATTTTCAACAGGTAATGATGGACTGTTTTGCCAAACATGCGCCAAACTAACTGACTGTTATCAGGAAACAAGTATAGCTGAGGCACCAGTCAATCTAATAACACTGATGATCTTCAAACAAGACTCAACCTATGACGCAAGCAAGAAACTCTTTGGAAGGTTCAAAATAGATGAACATTTCAATCTAGCAGACCACTATTATAATATTCATGCAATCATTGTTCACTGTGGTTCTGGCGTTGAATTTGGTCATTATTACGCCTTGGTCAGAGACGAAACGGACTGGTTTAAGTTTGACGATAGTCGTATCACGAAGTGTTCATGGCGATGCATTGAATCTATTGGAGCCTTTGGTGACTCCCTGTTTTATAAGAGAGAGGACATTGGTAAATCAAGATCTTCAGATGATGTGGTGCTACAGGATTTTACGGGTTTCCTGCAGCTGAAAAAGCAAATGCGCCACTGGAATCATTGAAGTCGCCCCGGAGCGCCAATTAATTTTTATTGTTGTTTTTATTTTTATCGTTGTTTTAATAAAAGTCACAAAACTATTAAAATATATGTTAATGTTAAAAATATTGTATATAGTAAATATATAGTTGGTATAATTTAAAATTGAGTGTGCAAGCAGATTTTAAACTTATGGTTTGATAGTAATTCATCAACGATAAATTTTGAAAAAAGCAAATATCTAACATTCAATTCTTGCCAAAAGTCTGTACCAAAATTAGGTCCACTCAAAATTAGTGAAGTATTGAAATACTTGAGGCTGAGTATATCAAATACTTGGGCAAAATGATTGACTAACATTTAAAATGGGATCATCAAATTAATTACTTGCTCAAAAAACTAGTGATTTTTTGTTCCGAAATTTGAATATTCAAATAAACCTCGAGTATTCACCATCTCAATATACTTTATTTTACTCCGGTTCAATCACAACTAGAATATGGAATATCGGGTTGTGGAACAGGCAGTAAAAATTACTTAAGTGAATTTGAAATTATTCAAAAAATACTTCCTTAAAATTATCCACTCAACTGAACTTTTTTTCGGAATGTCAATTATATTTTTATAATCTTTTAATTTATATGTATAAAAATAAATCAAACATATAAATATGACATTTTCCAAAACGTATCTCTCATAAAAATATATACTTTCAATTTAAATGGCTGCGATTGAAACAAATAAGCGAATGAATGTCATTACGTACTGTCATCAATGACATGAGTAGATTTAACTCATTCGTGACATGGAGTCATAATTTCATGAATGGAGTGCTTCATTTTGTGATACTGATGAGGCGATAAGGCAAGCGTCTTATTCCGAAACGTCGATGTCCGGCATTAGGTGTGAAGTGTTCCGTGTAAGTGAAATTTTACCTCTTTCATATATAGTTGACACGCGATAATCCAACACGCTCGGTAGTCCAACGGTAGTCTTTTGTAAAAACTAAAGCCTGACCTCATTACATATTATGAATCTTTTCTAGTCAAATATTTGGTACATAAAAATTCATCGTTAACTAGATTTCCAAACTTATACACTGCAAATTCAAGTAAAAAGAGCCAATCTTTGGTAATCCGACACCCCTGCGGTCCCGTAGTGTCAGACTATGGCGAGTCAACTGTACAATATTGTGTAGCAATCCTGTGAATTATATCTGATTCAACTCCATAACGAATGTTTGGAGTACTAACTGAATAGGAAAAACATTTTTTTTTATATAATTCAATGTTCATATCAAAGTAGTTGTTTCGAAAATATTTTTTCTGTCCTGTAATTCAATGTTTATATGAAAGTAGTTGTTTCAAGAGGCTTTTTCATCCAGTTTGTGTCTGAAAGTAATTCATTTGCATAATCTGCACACCTTTGTTAAAAACAATTGTTTCAAAATTCATTGTTTCCATTGCAAGATTCCAACATTTCTTTTATGAAGATGGGGAAGTAGAAAGCCAAAACCAAAAATTAATCTTTCCTAAAAATATACCCCTGCCAATTCATATTTGTATTGTTGGTTTCTGACATCAAACTGTAATAATGTATGTCGTTGGCAATATTGAATTGTTATATTGGCAACAATGTTTGTTTTTTTTTAAATAAAGTGTAGTCGAGATCGAACAGCAAACAAGTGTGGTTGTTTTATTCCCATTTCCCTCTCTGCTCAACATGTATTGTTTTGCATTCAGTTTGTACTGTTTATATTTTCCATAATTAGATTCAAGATTTTTGTGTTTTCTAAATCTGTGTATTGTATTTCAATTTATAGTCAGTCTTTTGAATTATTGTTTTCCCCCTACTATAAACATTGTATTGTTTCTTGGAAAAATAAATTGTTATTATTGTCATTATTTGACAAATCTCTAAATTTGAATGAGGTATCAAGCCATACTTGTAGTGCCCAACCTTATTTTTGGTAATTTTTTGTCGTGAATATATAATTTACTTATATGTATTCATGCCTGTATTTTTAGTTGTGAACATGTTCAGTATTTTTTGTCAATGAGATAATACCTTCAGACTTTGAAGTTCATTTTGATATACAACCACTCAAAGAAAGAAACCTTCATTGTGGCTATTTGTATACGAGATACTATGCTAAAAATAACATAATAATTTGTTATTGAATATATTTTCTAACATTACATTTTATTTCCGTTTTGTAAATTATAACAGTTTCAACATTTTACTTATTATGAATAACCCCAGTTTGATAGTTTATTTTCTTTTCCTACTTCACCATGTTCATATCACAATAATTCATTTATTTACAAATTAGTTTTTAGTTCTTCATTTCATACAATTAAATTCAAATTTTCAATTCCACCGAATCCGAAAAATGCCGTCCTGTAATTTTCTATTTTATATATTAGTCCTTCCAGATTTCGAATGTGATAATATTTCAGACGAAACCCAAACCTCTATCCTTGAATTTTGTAATCGTTTTTCTTACTCAACGAACCCATTCTTATCAGTCCAACTTTTCAGGGCAAAATCAGTAATGTGTCGTAACTGTTTCTATTTTAGACTTTTAAATTTCTTCCGATTGTGGATAAATGTATTTAAAAAACTCATGTTCCACAAAAATAACTAATAATAAATATCACAGCAATGTCTTTCAATTCTTCGATTCGTAATTTCCAGTGTATCGGCAATGCCCAAGAGACATTTTGTTCTTTTGGCATCTTCTCACAGGTCATACAGTGATTTACAATTCTGAAAGTTAAAAAAAAAACAGCTCAGATTACTGAATTCAATGTTGAAATTGGTTTCAGAATCCATTTCAAATTCAACTTCAACACTATTCGTGAGGACCACATTTAGTTATTGTAATTCAAACGTCAGGCTGAGAAAAATATTGATTATTGCCATAAGTAACCATTGTTACGAATATTCGAATGTTTGTTAACTATCTACAGTGAGTTTTTTTCACAGAAATGAAAAAAAAAACATTTTCATAATGATTGGTATAGTATTTCCAATACCAATTGGAACAGCACAGAGAAGGAATTCCTGCCTCGACATAGGCGTCGGCATATTATTTTTCAGCGGTAGTTTTTCAGTTACTTATTCTTACAATCATAGCAATTGATCACCTAATGAAAGAGTTATCTCAACTAAATTTTTCCACCATGGGTAATTATGAAAAACTTCGAAGTTTAAGGTAGTTGATTTCCGAATCAAAAACTCTAAAATACAATGAAAACACAAATAATCACACCGAATTCTCGTCAAACATATATTTACAAAATAATAGAGGCCAACAAAATTGCTAGAAAAATCAAAATTCTTTTTCGCTATATTCGGATGAGGTGGAATCATCATCGGGTTGAATAACGATCGGATTTATGGAACTTTGCACATATTTGTTCTCTTCTTTTATAACGTGGGCCCCACAGTTCTTCCACACATCACTTATTACCTACTTCATTCACCACTCGCCTTATATTGTCAAGCACCACAGCATTCAAAGTCGGTGACTGATTACATTTCCGCAAGCTTTCTGTCATTGTTGCCCAAACCATTTCAATTGGATTGAACACACAATAATATGGAGGCAAACGTAAGAGAATATGACCAGAATATGACCACGTGTTTCACACATCGAATCAATAATATACTCTTTTTTGAATTTACGTTGTTCTATGGTCGCCAGTAATACCTTTTTCGTTGGAATCTTTTCGGGTATTTCCATGTCATGATTTCGCATGAAATCAACAATATCTGCTTTTTTGTGTTATTGTTTGGTATTTTAGTCAATAACCGAGAATGATACGAAGCGTTATCCATAACAATAACCGAGTTTGGAGGAATATTTGGGAGAAGCTGCTCGCTGAACCAGGTTTCGAATTAAGCCGCAGTCATATCTTCGTGGTAATCAGCAGACGAATCTTTTATATTTTTGGCCGACAGAAGCAAAGCGTTAGGTACGAAACCACTTTCATTCCCGGCATGCAAAATTATAACACGTTTTCCCATTGAAGAAGGTGTGTTCAAAGCACAATACTTGGTTTCGTCTACCCAGCCATATTTGACAACATCATGGGTGTCAAACCAAGTTTCGTCGAGGTAGATTATATGTCTTCTGGATTCTCAGTAGCTTTTCATTCGCCTCAAATATTCTTGTCGGAGTTGAACAATGCGTGTCGATTCCATTATGACCATCCGATTGTTCAATTTTTTATATTTGAAACCACAAGACAATAAGACACCTCGTAATTGTAATCGGGATAGTCGAGTAATTTATACCAAATCATTTCCAAGGTTGGTACTTCATTTTTTTGGTATATACCATAAATTGTTCGCCGAATCACATCTTTTGTAACACCATCAACGTTTGCGAATTTTTTACTCCTTTGTTTTCGTTTCATTGCATGGTCAATGACATTCCCTATTTTAATGACTCGAAGAACTGTCAAATGAGATAGTTTCGTTAACTCGCATATTCTATTCACAATAGCATTCAGTGAAGTGTGAGTTTTCCTTCTTCAAGCATTCATGAATATTTGAAATTACTCGCTGAACTTGAACATGTAAATCCTTATTTTCAAATTCCGGATCCCTGTCAATTGACATAGATTCCTCACACGTAATGTTACCATTTGTTTCAAAAGGTCTCCAGAAAGCCATTATGATGAAAGTAACCAAAAACACTAAGATTTTCACAAGAATCGGTTTAAACGATGAGATTGGAACCTTTGGTGTAGAAGTTGAAAACTTTTTCTAGAGATCAATTACCATAACACCAAACTGATATTTTTGCACTCGACGCGCGTTTCGCTAACAAGGTTAGCATCTTCAGAAGAAGCAAATTGATACTGAATCTAAAGACAAGGGTTAGCTGTTTATATACCTAAAGTTTTTTGGTCTGATGTGAACTTTGTTTGTTGAATGATGATTATCCTAATTGATTAGGATTAGTAGATAAAAAAGCGCTTGCACTACCTGCAAATTAGTTTGTCCGCTTTTTAATCTACTGTTGACAAATTAATTTGCAGGTAGTGGTTCCACTAGTTAATTACCGAAAAATCAATTAGGATAATCATCATTCAACAAACAAAGTCCACATCGGACCAAAAAACTTTAGGTATATAAACAACTAACCCTTGTCTATAGATCCAGTATCAATTTGCTTCTCCTGAAGATGCTCACCTTGTTAGCGAAACGCGCGTCGAGTGCAAAAATATCAGTTTGGTGCTAGGGTAATTGATCTTTAGAAAAAGTTTTCAAAAATCGGTTTGCAAAACCACTCACTACCTCACCTAACCCCACGAACACACGGCACTGATAAAGAAATATTGTGAAATGGACAAAAAATTAATATTCAGCCAGGCCAGCTAGCCAAGCCTTTATTCCTCAACTACATTTGATAGCACGTTTACTAACTATCTGGGCGACTAGGGGCCACAGGCAAGAAATGTTTATGACTGTACCAGGGACGCTTTGAACATAAAAGCACTGGTAGTATATACATTTTCCATTTGCCGGGCAGTGATTATGAACACCCCTCGTAGTGCTCTTATTTTTTTTGCCGTTCCAATTGGGAATGGATAGACTATACCACATTTTTCTATTATAGATTGTACAATAGGATCTCACTAATCCGGCACTTCAATAGACCGATACGTCTAATAATCCGGCACCCTCCCCCTGCGTCTCCCTCGCCCCTCTACGCTTTTGCGCTCCGTTGCCGCGTCGTCTAGCAGTCTAACCTCAAACAATGGTGTCACAGCTACCCCATACGGGGTAGTTCTACACCTCATGAAATTAATTTCCCCTCTCGCTCCCCTCAAGTAAATCTACTACAGATATAAAGCAAAAAAATGTAAAATAAAAATTGATGAAATTAACAAATATTTGAGGTTTGATTTTGAATTTACCGCGATACTCGAACCGAGTACTCTTTGTATGGAATATGTATCAAACTTTGATCCAAAAACAGCTGTGTCTGGAGAAATAGGAAGTACTGTAAATGATACTACCACTTTCTTTCCAAATCTTGAGACAGATATTGAAAAACTTAATTTCGAATGGTGTTTGCTTGCTGATATGAACCATTTCAAGCAAATCGATTTGAATTCCTTTGAAGAATTCTGGAAAAATATTTTTAAGGCTGAAAATGGCACCTGTGACCCATTATTTCCAATCTTTTTATTCTAGTGGAAAAAATCCTATCATTACCTAATGCTTCTGATGCAGCAGAACAAGTTTTTCTCAATTATTTCTATTAAAATCCAAAATTCGCAACAGGTTAGATGTTGATACTTGTAGTGTTTTACAGGTAAAAGAATTACTCAATAATGATACTTGCTTTACATGGACTCCATCTGCGGATTTATTAAAGAGAAAGTTAAGTGAATACTTTCATATTATTTGTTTGAAAGTGATTGACAATGTTTCATGATGAATTTTACTAGTTTGGACTTCCATTGTCTACTAATATAAAATGATTTGAAATCCCTGAAATAACTAAAAGAGAATAATTAAAAACGAATAGCTGAAAATAACAATTATATTAAGCAAAATAAACCTGAAATGAAATAATAGTGAAATAAAATACAAGTAAAAATGGAACCATTGAATAATTAAAAAAAAATAAAGAAATGAAAACAAAAATAAAAATAAAAAGTGGAGAGATTCCAAGTCACGTTAGTTCACGACGTTTCGATTGTTAGTATCTACAATCGTCTTCGGGTGATGACTGGACTGATTCCTCCAAAAGATGACTATTTATAGGTCGTTCGAGTACTTTCACTTATCCCCGCTTTCCATTTTCCGCTTCACTGGTTCCGTGGGAGATGACCGTTTGGCGGGAGTTGGTCCTTTTTCGCTTGATGATGGATTTCCATATGTTGCGTATTTCAACGCTGGCTTGGCTAAATACGTTGTTGGACAACATGTATGCGGCTTCCTTGAATTTTCTCCTAAACCAATGTTCCTCTCTGTGAAAGATCTCAGCTTGGGACCACTCGATTTTGTGTTGATGGGTCCAAACATGGTCTGCTATTCCTGATTTGCTGGTTTCCCCTCTCTGTGTGTGTTTCTTATGCTCGGCAATGCGAACATTCAATGGCCTCTTAGTTTCACCAATATAGGATTTTCCGCATTCACAGGGTATCCGGTAAATGCAATTCTTGGAATCGCAGTCCGCGTTTGGTGGCCTGGTTTTCGTAAGGCTCTACGGATTCTGCTTCAGATCCGGTAACACTATCCGTAGCATTTTTAATTCTTCTTTTTTATATGTTTCAGGGATTTCAAATCATTTTATATAGTAGACAATGGAAGTCCGAACTAGTGAAATTCACTTTCATATTATGTTGTATTTTATTTGTTCAGTTCCTTTATTTGAGATTGTTAAGTTAGAATTTAATTTTTGTTGAGTTCCTATATTTATGGTGTTTCGTTTAATAATATATAATTTTTTTTTATTATGTTATAATATGTTGTCATTATACTTTCCAATGAAATATTTATTCAGTAAATATTGTAAAATGTTTTATATTTTCTTTTATGTGACATGTGATCGTCAAAAAAATCGCAAAAAAAATTTATTATATTAAAAATAACGACAATCATAGACATACGTCAATAAGTCACTGTGATTGGTGTTATCATGTGAATGTGGATTTCATAAGGCTACCTTGATGAAAAAATAGCTTGCGGCAACACTGACCTCAAAACTTATCACGTGCACGTGCGTACTATTTACCTGTTGTTTTAATGTGAAAATAATGTGTTGTTAGAAATGTCAAGTAAATGGAAACATAAATTTATTATGATTTTTTTCTCTATATTCCAGTAATCAGAACATTCTAATAATCCGGAACCCACTGGTTTTTAATAGTGCCGGATTAGTGAGATTCTCCTGTATAACAATTATTTCTCAGATGTTACCTTACCATTCCACACAAATGACTAATGAGCAATATCACAGCAATGCCTCTTAATCCATCACTATGAATTTATGTACTGACTGAATATGTTTAGGATTATCAGTAATGTCTAAGAGACATTTTCTTCTTTTAGCATCTTCTCGAAGGTCATACAGTGGTTTACAATTCTGAAAATTAAAACAAAAGCAACTTAAGATTACTAAATTCATAGACTTATATTTAAAATTAGTTTCGGGATGCATTTTAAATTCAATGTCAACACTTCCCCCCCCCCTTTTATTTTTGAACGGGTCAACTCAAAAAATTGAAATGCAGGATAATGAAATTATTGCATGAATACTTTATTTTGAAGTGAAATTGACAGATGGCGACTGGGCGCCATCTTGGGAGTTTCATGACATTTAACTACATAATATGAAGTAATAAGCTTGAGGTCAGTTCAGAAGATGCTCGAAAAGGTTGCCTTGAACTTCTTGACATATGAACAGCCTATCCGATATTTCACACCGAACATTTTCCAACACAAATGTTTCTATTTCTACAAATATTTATTATTTTCTGGCGTATATGGTACAAAACTGAAGCAGGATCTGTTCAAATACAGTTCCCCTGTTAAATTTTGATCAATAAATAGAGGTCCTACAATATGGTTTCCGAATATTCTTGCCAAAATGTTAATTTTTTCTTGATATTGGGTATGTTTCCCGGAAAACGTGAGGGTTGGTATCACTCCAATAACGGCAATTTTGTCTGTGAACATTGCCGTTTAAAAAAAGGACATTCGTCACTAAAACAAATATTGTGGAAATAGGTAGGATGCCTTGCAATGGTTTCCGTCATGATTTGGCAGAATTCTGTTCTTCGATCAGGGTCATCTTCAGTTACTTGGTGTATCATTTTAATTTTGTATGGATGATACCTATTCCTCTTCAAAAGTCTCCTCACAAACATTTGCGACGGAATAAGTAGACTTATTCTAAGTAGACTGTTCAGGATATACTCTATCACACCAATTATTTGCACATGTTGTTCTACCGGAATGGACGGATAACCTGGGGGCTTTTTGTTATGTACACTACGGGTAGTTGTGAATTTGGATACAAGATGATATATCATGTCCCTATACCTAAATCGTCAAGTTTTCTCAATAAAGTCGCTTCTTCTAGAAACATTTTTTTTAGAATTTGGATTTAGGTAGCAGTGGAATTATCAAGCTTATAGCAGTTCGGTTACTTTTATAAGTAATTTACAAAGAGTTATTGACGGTGTTTCGAATCATCTTCCAAAATGAATGCAAATATCGATTATTCAAACAAAGTTCTTATGAAATTATTTATTATACACATGAACGAAGTTCAAAATTCAACCAAATGTATCCTGAATTAACACCAATGAACGAGAGGAAGTTTGTAAGGTTACAAAATAATTTCTTTAACTATGGCTCAAAGTTTCCAGGGAACAACTGTACCAAAAATCAGTCATTTCTAGGTAAAAAGTAAGATTTTGTGGGCTAAAACATGTGAAAGTACAGACAATAACAGAATAGGATGATTCAAAATAACAAAATTGTAAACAAAATATCACATTTTCACAATAAATGCTGAAAATGTTGTCCGTTACATTTCAAACACTTTAAAATGTTTTTTTGTACGCGACTTGTGGTTGCTTTTTCAATTTCCTGGGGATCCAGATTTTCAATACTCCGCACTATTCGCCGTCGTAATTCTTCTTTGGTAGGCACTGGAGTACTGTATACCCTTTCTTTTAAAACCCCCCATAAAAAATGTCAAGTGGCGTGAGATCGGGTTATCTCGGTGGCCAATCCCACGGCCCTAAACGCCTAAACCAACGATCGTCGAAAGTTCGTCAAGTTTCCTGGAAACTTCCTAGGTGGAATGAGCTGGCGCTTCGTCCAGTTGAAACCACGAATTCCTATATTCCTCTAAAGGCAAATTTTCAAGAAAATCGGTTACAGTCGTCCTTGATATTTGGAGATATCTCTCTGCATTCAGTGTGTCTTCATAAATAAAAAAGCTAATTTTATTGTTCTTCAGAATACAGAAAACATTCAGGTCAAATTTTTCTTGAAAACCCATTTCTTTTGTAACATGAGGATTATGATCAGCCCAAAAATGTTTATTCAAAATACCATCCCTCGTAAATTTTGATTCGTCGCTCCAAATTATTTTTGACGAAAATTCCCGATCTTCCTGTGTATGAATCAAAAGGGATTCACAAAAATGCATTCTACGTTCGAAGTCTTCTGCTTTTAGAGCTTGAACTTTGGTAAATTTATACGGATGCATTCCGTGATTTTTCAAAATTCGTTGTACTGAAGCATGTGATACACCTAAATCTTTTTCTGCACTGCGAATGGAAGCTTCTGGATATGCATAAAAATATGCCAAAACGTTAACATTATTGTCCTCATTTGAAGTAACAGGTTTTGGTAATGTTGAAGGCGCTTTTAACATGGAGCCATAGTTAAGGAAATTATTTTGTAATCTTACCAACTTCCTCTCGTTCATTGGTGGTAATTCAGGATACATTTGGTTGAATTTTCTATACAAGTTCTGGCAATGATTTGATCACACTGTACGTATATGATGAATAATTTCATAAGAACTTCGTTTGAATAATCGACATTTACATTCATTTTGGAAGATGATTCGAAACACCGTCGATAACTCTTTGTAAATTACTTATAAAAGTAACCGAACTGCTATAAGCTTGATAATTCCACTGCTACCTAAATCCAAATTCTAAAAAAAAGTATCTAGAAGAAGCGACTTTATTGAAAAAACTTGACTATTTAGGTATGGGACATGATATATCATCTTGAAGCATTTTTCACCATCTTTCAATTTACCGAGTAATATACAAGGGGTTTCATTTGAAAAAATGAACTTTTGACTACTTTTATGCATATCACGCCCTGTGATATGGAGTCGATTTCTTGGTGTTATTTGAATATTTCGAGTTTGTCCAAACTATCATCAAAATATCAACTTTTCATGAATTGAGAGTACTGATGTACTTAATTTCAATTAAGGCTTTGTTTTGGACCATATTTAGCACAATTTACTTTTTATCTCGAAAACAGATAGAGATAGGTATAGGACATTATCAAAAAAAAAGTATTAAAATACCAGAGCGATTCCAAAAATGTATTAATATACGGGGTGTTCCATTAAAAAAAAATAAGTTGCTCGGACTTTTTGATGGAAGTGGCAACGCCGCAATGCTGAAAATATTTTAGATCGATAGAACAGGTAAGGAAATGTGAGAGGTGAAATTTTCAGAAAAATCATGCTTTGCGTTTTCCAGAAACGTCTAACCTACCATCGACCGTGAGTCACGCTGTATATATCCTACACGTTCATGTCAATATGTCTGTAAATAGATAGGCTCAACATACTAAGAACAGCGATGGATGCATTATTTCCGGAAGGCATATGCCCGTGTCATTCAATTAGTGGACATCTGATAGCTCAAATTATGAGGATGATAAAGGTAAAAATAAAACGTTGGCGGTGGCGGTATTTTTCAGTTTTTGCCTCGCCCAAAAACATTGAAGATCCGGTGCTGCCCTTATTAAGGATAACAGTAATTTTCATTTGTAATTTTGACAATCATTTATTGTATGGAAATACTCAACCAAAATCACAGTACACGAAAAAACATCATTACACACACAAAGTACACATGAAATTCACAGATTGAACAAATAATCATCAGAGTTAAAAAAATATTCGATTAGCGATTTTTCAAATTTCATTATGTTGGTGCACTTGTCTCAACCATTTTTCGAAGTTTCAGCTATTTAGCATGTTTAGTTTGTTATTGAGAGTCATAAAAGTTGAAGTGGTTTGCGTGTTCGGCGATTCTCTACTACGATGATTTTTCATAAAAACACTGTATCTTTAGAAGAAAAAAGACAAGGATAGAGAGAAGCTGAGAAGTATGAGGCTGCTGAATTAAAACAAGATAGGAATCAAATAATTAGTTGATACACGAAATAATATAATAAAAACTGAAGATGGTGCTTACCTTGAATAGAGTATAATTTCCAATTATATACAGAGCTTGTTTGGCACGAGTAAGCGCCACATTCAATCTACGCTCATTTTGAAGGAAGTAATTGGTGGTATATCTCACACAGGAGATGATGATTATGTCATTTTCCAGTCCCTGAAAACTGTCGACAGTATTGACAGTGACACAAACTTTGGACGGCATCCTGAAAAAAATGATGTTTCAAATGGAAAGTTCTGTATGGAAAGTAGATGACAAAGCAAAGAACGAAAAATGCTGGAAGTGAAATAATTAGTTAGCAGAGAAAAGGTTGTTTTCTATTACAAGAGGTATCACATAGTAAGTATACAGGAGAATCCGAAACGGTCGATTTCGCGTCGCTCACAAGAATTCGGCCTTTAGCAGTCCACAACTTGACGAATATTGCATCGTTTTATATTGTAGATATAAAACGAACCCACATACAAAATTTAAGCCTCCAAAAATTTATCGGTACGGAGAAAGTGATGAAAAGAGAATTTTTATATGTAAACGCACCCCTTTTACCTCCACAGGCAGGGGGCGCCACCCCAGTTGAAATATTTGAAAACCCTTTTTTAGTGCACATCTAAGACTAAGGCGGGTTGGCTGTCCTTGTTCATCTTTCACTGCCTGAACCACTGTGCATGATGGTTTTGGTGACTGTATTGGCTTGGGATGTGGGGGTTGAGCAAACCGGACATCCGATGCCTGCTTCCAAGTAGCCCCGCTGGATACGGGAATGACAGAATTACTTGTGGTTCTGCTATTCCCTAACTAAATGGCATCCCAACGATGGTGTGTGTATCCGTGCCGAGAGGATGAATGACACTGAGCCTATCAGCTGTCTCTACGGAACCTTCGAGATACCAGGCGCCCTCTCGTCGTAGCATCGCCTTGTCATAGTAATGCGGAGCTCTGCCGTGTTTGTCCTTCATTCCCTAGCTACTCGTGGGACTTTTATGGACAGAGTAAACTTAAAAATTCTTTCTGACGCTGAATCTATAGAGGAGATAGATGTCGAGCTTACGACTCCAACTGACCTCTCTGTAAATTTAGATCAGGAACGAGTCTACAGAGGAGATGGATGTCAGGTTTACGACTCCAACTGACCTTCCTGTAAATTTAGTTCGGAAGCGAGTGTACAGAGGAGATGGATGTCGAATTTATAACTCCAACTGACCTCCCTGTAAATTTAGTTCAGGAGTGAGAGCTTCTCAATTCCCCAACTCCTGATCCAATAACGGAACCTAAAAAAAAGTTTTGGCGGTGCAGCCAGGAAACGACTGAATCGTCTCCTCAAGAGTAGGGTACCTTATAAAACCGTGTTGCACCAAATTCTTGAGCGGCGTACGCAGAATCTGTCTCAAGTGGAGGAACAAACCCCCTATGAGCAGGTTAGCAAACGTTTGCGCTCAAATGATGATTCACCACAGCTCTGCACAGTTTACACAGAAGCCCTGCACAGTTGAATCTAAGGCATCGTCAGGCGTAGCTGACGTGCAAAAACCCTCGTATAGGAAGGTTGTCGCGGGTATCAAGGTGGAAATCTTGCACCTTGACTATCTGACTACCTCATTAACGATGAAACAGCAGAGCATATACGTTGTGCCTGCCCCGCTGGGGACCGAATCAGGTTTTGAGAGTTCGGCAGAGCCAAACTAATCGGCTCTGCCGAACTCTAATCGGCTTCGTTAAGAAGCTGGGTTTATTTGGTTGAGTGTGAATAGGTGTGAGCCACAATAAACCCTTGCTGGTTGCGGTGGAAGGTCGAATAGACCCACTCACTTTGGACCTAACCTAACCTAGTAAGTAGCAGAATTATTCGCAAAATCAATTGTCAAGGTCACCATAATCTAATAACCATAACATATTACATCTATCACTTCAGTGATAAATTTGATAGATTTTCTAAAAATCATAGTTCTCTTTGGGTTTCAACATTTTATAACTTTTCTTCATCAATGCTAATACTGAATACCCATATATGATTATTGAGATGGTATTAAAGAGGTAATAAATCATTTAAAAATATATGAAGTATATTTGTAAATGAAATTGTCATTTTTAAAAGTAGGAAAACAGAAAAAAATTGTAACAAGTCAACCACAAAAACGAATCAATACAACAAATATTGGTGACGTTAATATTTTTATTGTTACCATTTGACAATGATAGTCTTAATGAACGCACTGTTTGACGTTGATTTGTCAAATTTTCTTTCGGAGATTTTAGTGGATTCTCTATCTACGACAACAGGAGACGTTCAGGACAGTGATTGGACACCGATGAATCACCCAGCACTTCCCAAAGACGAACACCCACCAGAAAAAGATTATGGTTACTTTATGGTGGTCAGCAGCTGGTGTAATTCACTATAACTTTCTGCAACCCTCCTAAACCATTACAGCAGAATCCTATTGTGAGGAAATCGACAAAATGTACTGAAATACTGCGTAAGCAGCAGCCATCACTGGTCAGCAGAAGAGTTCCGATCCTGCTCCACGACAACGCCCGTCCGTCATCCGAAAATTGAACGAATTGAGTGTCAGAGTTCTGCCTCACCCACTTTACTCCCCAGACCTTTCACCAACCGACTGCCATCTTTTTATGCAATTCGATAACTTTCTCATCGGTAGAGCCTTCGCCAATCAGGACCAGGCAAAAAACGGCCTTCATCGACTTCATCGAATCCCCAGCACACAATTTTTATACTGACGGAATTACGCGACTTGAGTTATATTGGCAAAAAGTGCACTGATTCAAATGGCGCTCATTTCAATCAAATTGGATAAGTATTCACCGAAATATTACAGTTTAAAGTAGAATCATAAAAACGGACAAATCTTTTGAAACAACCTAATCCATACCAAATATCTCACCTTATATTAGATATTTCACGGGAAACCATCTCTTTTTGCGCCTTGTAGGGAGTAATGATGCCAACTGTATATTCACAATCAGAGTTCACGATTGACTTCAATGTTTTCAGAAGAACGCCAATCATTTGAACTTCATCGGAATTAACATAATCAGATGTATCTCTGCTTTCGTTTCGGGTCAGATTGAAAATCAAATATGGTTTGAGATCAGGTTTTATTGGATTGTGTATCACCGGGTAGGATCTCAACTTTCCCTCATAAAAAGTTCTGTTTGGATAATAACATATTTCGCTCTTCATGCGATATTGATGAGTGAGCATTTGTACAGGGGAATTTCTTTTATTTTTTAAATTATCATCAATGCGTGAAAACAATGAATTTCCATAACCCAACTTCTGGGCTTCCTGAAAAAGATAAATATGATTATCAATAAACCCTTGTTTAGGCAACAAAAAATCCTTGATATGGCATATTTATATCAAACAAACGAATAATTAGAAATATAACGTTAATATTATGCTTATACGTTCAATGATTACCTAATTACCTAATGCAATTAAAAATAGCCCATCTCTGAACATGTTAAAAAATGAACTGAAGAAATTTGTTTTAAATGTACAAATATGATATGTATTATGTCTTTGTTACCTGTAGCTGTAATTTGTATAATTCCATTCATCTAATGTTCGCTATATATTTCAAATAATTATGTAATTTATCTTTCTACATGTTGCATTGAAATTTTTCGAATGTATAATGTTGCTGTTTTTGTAGTAATGTCTTTAAAAATATTTTATTGAACTTGTAATATGTAACACATACCTTTTTTTTATTTCTACCATTCTAGTTGATTTGTATATTATTAGGATATCCTAGTTAAATAAAGATCTATCTATCTATAAATAAAATTTTATGTAAACTTACTTTATTGCAGACAACGGCAGGCAACTGTTGTGGATCACCAACCAGAACAAATTTATCAATTCCTACTTGTATTGGAATCAAAGATTCGATTTCGTTACATTGAGTAGCTTCATCAATAATACAACAAGTGAACTTCAACAATCCTCTACAAATGATGAAAACATATCAATCATATCCATAAATCACTGTAGGGAAAATATACCGGGTGACGCAGAGTCATGGTACACCCCCCGTTTCTCTTTATTTCTCAAGCTATTTTTACGAAATAATGAAACACCCTGTATACTATTGCATTTTTGAAATCTGTATAATTTTCTGAATTCGATGATAACCCATTGTTGATATTTGAATTATGGATTGCAACAGATGTTCTGCCAGTGGCCAGCAAGATCACCTGACTTAACCCCTTTACACCTCTTATAGGTCTTAGCGGGTTATCGAGAAAGTTGCTTTGAAACAATGAAACAACTTTTGGGTTTTTGATGAACTATTATCATTAGTTAGTTACTGAGTACAGTGTTGTAGATCATATTAATAACCAAAATAAGTTGAAAATGCCTCTTCATGAGTACATTCATTGAACGAGGGGCATACCACAAGTTCCGAGTACAACTGGTGATCAGTAAATGTAATTTTCCAACATTCCCCATGAACTTGTGTACTTAGTAACTAACTAACGACAACAGTCCATCAAAATGCCAAAAGTTGTTTTATTATCCGATAACCCACAAGGACTTAAAAGAGGTCTAAAGGGGTCAAGTCAGGTGATCTTGCTGGCCACCAATCTGCTCCAATCCATGATTCAAATATCAACTATGGGGTATCATCAGATTCAGAAAATTATGTAGATTTCAAAAATGTAATAGTATACGGAGTGTTTCATATAATTATTAAACTTTGATGTCATTTCCAAAAAAACCGGAAATTGTAAAAATCTTCCAGTACGTCAAAAAGTGCCTTTTCTTGAGCATATCTGATATTCAAATTTCCTAAAAATAAGTTGAGAAATAAAAAAAAAGGGGTGTACCATGAGTCTGTGTCACCCGGTATGTTATCAAAGATTATAAATAACAGTCAAAAATGTTTTTGTGTAAAGTCATCTGTCATTCATGAAGTCATGAAATGAAGGTAAATGTATCCCATCTTTATTGAATGAAACGAATTCATATTCGAACATCCAACTTTTCAAGAATCTTTAACCTGTTCATTATTTTCTATCAATTTTAGAATTATTTCCAACTCACTTTCGTACTGAAGATAAAATTCGATGTGTAACGCAACTATTCAAAGTTGTGCAAATAACATTAGCTTTTTGCAACAAAACATCTTCTGCAGTGTTTACTTCATACAAGTACTTCTGACCCAAATACTTTCTTAAAAAGTGGTCAGAGTCCACACTTTTCTCATTATAGTCTTCCATCGATGTCAGGCCTTTATTTCTGATAATGTTTTTTCTAGCAAGAAAACTCAGTTTGAATTTGTTAACTTTGTGGCTGATACTAGAATCTGGGCCTATCCGTATAAGCTTCAAATTTTTCTTCTGGGTTTCTAAAAAACAAACAAATTTACTTTCATTACATGAAGGATAGATGGCAATATTTTAACACACATAACTTCACCGAGCTAAAGGCCTAAGAAACCCCATTTTGAGGTCATATTTACGCGAACGTTTACATAAGCTCTTAACGATTTGCACGCGGAAGGATCAGGAAAACCACCTCTTTAGGAAGATTTCGGTACACAGAACACTACCAACTTGGGTGAAGCACGGTGAGTAACCACATGCAAATCAATGGCATAATCACAGAGGTTCCTAGGCAAGTTGATATCTCTGTCCTGGGCCAAACAGTTGCAGAACCAGGGCATAACCTGAAAGTGTTTCTGAACTACCTATGAACCTACAGCTAGCTATCTGTCCTTAATGTTTTCTTCTCCCAGAGGATCCAATCCTTTCTACTCGGGATTAGGAGGGTATGAGGCAGGTCGTAGTCGACAGTCTGAGGCATCGAGATGTGGAAAGGAAGTAGGTTTAGAAAGATTTCCACCTCTATACAAACCAGAGAGTTCTGCCTGCTGCCAAGTTTTCACTACCAGGCAATTACTCTGTATAGAAACATAGGCTTTCACGCCCAGAGTCTCGATTAAAGAGAACAAAATCCGGGTTGGATGACTGCGGCAGACATTAAAAGCAGAATGTGCGTTGATTACCAGGACAAAGGTTAGTCGTTGTTGAGACTTCAAGGTATAACATTTGTCTTCACAGTCAACGCACATACCACTGATGATGTCTACCACAGTACATCTTCAAATGCTCCTTCAATATAAAAAAATTCTGCCACTACAATCTCTTTACGATTGAGGGAGATTAGGTGATTTGTTCTACAAATTTATGTTTTGCTAAATCTGTCGATTAGCCCCTTTGATGAAAGCATACCGGCAGTTGTTCAGGGTCATACAAATAAACTGTTCCTCCTGATATGTCCATCCAGTGTCTTCTCAAGTTCTTTCATTAGGAAAAATGTTAGGCTAGGTTAGGTCTAAAGTGAGTGGGTCTATTCGACCCTCCATCGCAACCCGCAAAGGTTTATTGTGGCTCACACCTATTCACACTCGACCAAATAAACCCAGCTTCTTAACGAAGTCCATTAGTTTGTATGGTGAGTGGTCTTTCAGGTCAGATGGTAAGACTATTGCTCTGCCAAACTTTAAAAACCTGATTTGGTCCCAAGTGGGGAAGGCACAAAGTATATGCTCTGCTATTTCATTATTTTCCAAACAGAGGCGACACACACTGTCTTTCGAGAGTCCAAGTCCCTGCATGTGATGATTCAAATGACAGTGACCTGTAAGAAGGCCTGTTAGACATCGTAGTTCATCCCTACTGTAGTCCAACAACTGTTTGGTATCAAGCTTTGAAGGGCGAATAAACGCCTTGGAGTGAGCCAATCCTGGAAGATTCTGCCAGAAGTCCATACATCTTCTTGCCATCCAGGTGTTCAATGTTTGTTTGGCAAAGCCCAAACCTTCCAGGCCAGTATTGTAAGGAATCCAGACCAGAGACAATCTGTTAAATCTTCCTATCGGGGAGAGTCGTTTTTGTCAATTTGCTACCAATTTAGATATTGCTCGGTAGGAGCCAAGAGCTTCCAACGCCGCTTGACTGTCCGATAATATTTTTATTGACTTGTTTGTGAGGTTGGATTTATCCAATCTCTCCACACGCAACTCAATAGCGTTAATTTCCGCTTGAAATACAGTCGCATAAGTTCCAAGGCAGGTAGATATATCTGTCCTGGGTCTGCGACTGAAAACACCTGCACCAAAACTGGAAGGTGTTTTTGATCCATCTGTGAACCAACAACTATCTGCTCTTAATATTTCCTTCTCCCGGAGGATCCAGTCCTCTCTACTCGGGACTAGTACTTTATAAGGCAGTTCGTAGTTGACAGTTGGAGGCATAAAGTCAGAGGTCATTACCAGAATGCTGTGACTTCCAGTGTCAACCAACAATCTGTTGCACTCTGCATTTAATTGATTTGTGCAATTGGCAATGTGCACAAGTCCGTATCTCCAGAAAAATGTGGAGAGGAGGTAGATCTAGAAGGATCTCCATGGCCGCTGACGGTGTGGTACTGATGGCACCACTGATAGCCAGATAAGCCTGTCTCTGTAAGCCAGAGAGCTTCGCTTGGGCCGTTTTCTATAAAGCCTTCGGCCATCAAGCAACTGCACCATAAGTGATCATTGGTCTGACAATCATCACATAAATCCAATGGATTTGTTTGGGACCTAAGCCCCAAGTTTTACCACAAATCCTTCGACATGTCCATAGAGATAGTCTGGCTTTGTTTATAACTTTTTCCAAGTGAGCGTTCCAGGACAATGCCAAGATATTTCACCTCCATTCCAAATGGAATGACCTCACCATTGAGGAAAATTGGCGTTAGATCGTCTAATTTTCTCCTCTTGGAGGGGATTGAAATAGCTTTGCTGGGGTTGACAGACATCTGCTTCCTCTGGCACCAACTGTGAACAACGTCCAACGTGCTTTGAAGGATATTACAATCTACCCTTCCCGATGTAGACCTTGCCAGGATGACAAGGTCATCTGCATAAGCTTGCAGATCAACTTTTCTTCTGTCAAGGGCATCAAGCAGATTATCCATCAGGAGCGACCACAGAAAGGGCACCTTGAGGGCAACCCCTGGTGACCCTGAACCTGATGGCCTCGCCTTGAAGAATACTAGGTGTAGTTCTGTTTACTAGCATAGCATAGATCCATCCAGTTATGGTCGATTCTATACCTTTCCTAACCAGAGACAATCCTATAGATTTAGGTAGTGCATTGTCAAATGCTCCTTCAATATCAAGAAATACAGCAACTGCTGTAGGCTAACTGATCGTAGCAATTTGGTATTCAAAAAACACTTCATTGTGAGATTTTCCCGAAACAGTTTTACGAAAACTCAACACGTGTTTCGCCATACAATAGCGTAAGTGAAGACACGCCAGAAGAAGCCATTGTATGGCAAAACACCTGTTGCAGTTTTATAAAACTGTTTAGTAAAAATCTCGCAATAAGTATTTTTTGAATACGTTATGGATTTTCATCAAGCATCGGCCAATTCCATCATATACCAATTCGGGGTATAGGTCTTTGCAGATCCTTTTTAGTAGATCTTCAAAAAATGATATTTCAAAAATGTTGGCCGGCAATCTTCTAAATCTGGAGTTATTCTATAGAAACGTAATACCAAGACAATAAAAACATGAATCATCAACATTGGCTGGGCTGTTTACAATATATCACTTGATCCTTTCAGAATTGTCAACAATAATGTTAAGTATATAAAATAATAGATACTTTAATTTCGTATTTTGTAATTTAATTGATAAGGTTACCAATGAAACTACTTTTCTGTCTTCATACCTACACGGGTATGGTATGTAGTTGGTTACTAAGCAATAAAAAACAATATGAACCAGTGAGACATAAATAACATTAGGAATACTGAAAACTGAACACTATTTTTCATCTCAGTTGTGAGTTTAAAAGTACCATTAAAAATCGATGTTAGGTTTTTTCAACAGCATACCTGTTAATTTTAACCTGATATCCATCAACTTCAAAACCAGCCCATCAACCGCAGCATTTGATGGTGCTGTCAGCAAAATTAAGGCTGGATTATTTGTTGCAATGCTCTTGGACAACACGTTCAAAATAATATTGACGATTACTGTAGATTTCCCTGTTCCAGGTGGTCCCTTGATCAAATAGAATCCAGGAAATTTTCTCATACATACTTCGGAGGCTTCTGCCACAATTTGTCTTTGCTGATCATTCAATTTGGCCTGGAAAATTCAAACAATTGGAAGCAATGTCTATTATTATTGTAATGAATCTGAAGCCGCCCCTGACCAGTACGCCGGCCAAATCATGAAACAAACACATGGCATCACCGCGAAAGAATGCAGTCGGGAATCGCCGGTAAAACTCTAGAACCGAACCGACTACAGATTTCTAGAAAGGACCGTTACCGATATAAACCCGGCTTCCAAGAGAACCAAGAGGGCAGCTCAGAAAGTGAATTGAGCGGCTAAACAAGAAATTCAAATTGTGGAAATAAATTAGACGTTAGTTGCTAAGTGTTGTAAATCAATTAGACGTTAGTTGCTAAGTGTTGTAAATAAATTAGTTTGTGATTAGTGAAATATTGTTGGAAATAAATTCGTTTAAGAAAGTTAATTCATTAATTTGTCACATTATTCACTAAATTTTCTAAGATCATTCTTGTATCTGTTTTGATGCAATAGTAGCTTTTTTTGGTGAACGTCAGAGAGATATTCTTAACACCGTTGTGATATTAAGTTGTTTGTATTTGTAATGAAATTAATTCCATCATAAAATATCCTCAATACTTGTCTCGCCCCCGTTTCTGCTCGAGAGATGTTCAAAGAGTCTTCTAGGCAGGTAGTTCACCAACCACCTTTCATGGTAGTCATACAGTTGAAAAAATGTTGTGTAGAGGTAAACATTTTAAATGCAGACTTTTATATTTTCATGTAGCCATATTTAGATCCTCAATGTCTATTCAATAATAAATCAATTTGAAATGTCGAGATGAATTGCTATTGACGAGTCAAATTTACAAATTTGTGACTAACGCTAAAGCATATAATGTCGCTACACAATCTTAAGAGTTGAAATCACGCTGATTGTTGAATAATATTGAAGAAAAGAGAATTGAAACTTTTTATGTTTTTTACTTTTATTTGTAACTAACGTTAACGGTACCTGGCGCCCCACGTTGGGCGCCAAATTCTTGTGATAAAAATTGAACCCCACACGTTGGCGCGCCAAATTCTTGTACCATTTCCTTACTTGTATCTTAATCTAGAGCAAGAGAGTAGTACCTGTGCCCAGTTGGAACGACTATAAGCTCTCGATTTGCAGAAACAAAAGCGCAGATGTTTAAAAAAAAACTGTTTTTTTCCGTCAACCAGCTGTCGCACCCCTACGAACGACAACCCTCAGAAGTCGAAACTTGTGCGAGCTAAGGAATAACGAGGTCTTACCTTTTAACGTGTGATTCCTAACACGGTCGATTCTTGAATTTTAAAATAAATTCAATTATGAGTGCTGAAAAGGTTAACAAATCAAAAGCTTTTATTCAGGCACCATCTATAGAAGTTTATATAGATACTGTATGTGTGATTGATGACTTGTTTATTTTTTGGTAATTCATGATAACTTGATAATAGGGTTAAACTCGAAACCGGTCGTATAAATGAAATTGACTAGTGGTAATTAGACAAAAATGTTTTTATTCATTTCATTAAAATAGATACTGTACCCCTTTTCAACACCTGTCGCTAGTTAAACTGGGATATGAGACGCTTCAAGCATACAAATAAATCAAGAAATACGGTTTACTTCGAAATTTCAGTAAGGTTTTGCATTCCCAACCTTGAAATGAATAAATTAACAAAAATACTAAATAATCACTATTGAACATAAATTGACACAGTATAAAGAAAATAGGATGTATAAAGAAATCGAAGAAATTATATCAAAAAATATGGTATCACTTGTTTAAATTTCAGGTGTAACCACCTTCAACAGTCCATCATATTGTAACGGATCTGAAGCCGCCCCTGACCGACATGCCGGCCGGCTCAGCGAACAAACACATGACATCACCGCCGGGAATCGCCGGTAAAATTTTAGGACCGAACCGACTACAGACTTCTAGAAAAGACCGTTACCGATATAAGCACGTCTTCCCGACCTAAGAGGGCAGTTCAGAAAGTGAATCGAGCGGCTAAACCAGAAATTCAAATAGTGGAAATAGATTAAGCATTAGTTGGTAAGTGTTGTAAATGAATTAGTTTTGTGTTTAGTGAACTATTGTTGGAAATAAATTTGTTCAAGACAGTTAATTCTTTAATTTGTTACAATATATTATACCGTCTAACCGCAGAATACCACATTTTTTACAGCAGGGAAAATCAGTTGATTACAGTAGAAAAGTCACCTGTGAATTGAATGGGAAAATATATTGTACCATACATAGTGGATACTATATTGGACAGTGTATAACGAATCGGTATAATTATCATAGCAATATACTGAAGAAAATATTGAGCGCTTTAATATCTGAATATATATGAATTTTCAAATTTGAAATTATTGTGGATAAATATTTTAAATCTGGAAAAATATGTTTAGGAAAATATTTTTGAATGTCATACAAAAAATGTGTTCAACAAGGTGAAGTGCATACTGTACCCTAAAAGAAATATACGTGTACTGTTCCAAAAAATTAGGTGAATGTTCAAATTTCGCAGGTTACTTACACTCATTAGCGATTTTTTACTTTTTTTATGTTGGTACATTGATCTCAAACATATGTTCACAGTTTCAGCTGATTAGCACGTTTAGATTGTTGGTGAGAGGATCGAAAAAATTGGATCAAAGAGTTTATAACAAATTTTGTGCACCTCAGCCACCGTTTTCATCAGATTTGGCCCCCTGCGACGTTTTCCTGTTCCCAAGATGGAAGAGACCCATGGAAGGACGGCGTTTTGCGACGACTGAGGTGATAAAAACAAAATCGCTGACAAACTAGAAATTGATGAATAAATGAATATTTTTTGAGAAAAATGAAAATTAACCTTATTTTTTCAACAGACAGGGTACTGTTCTGAAAAAATATTTTATTGTCCAAACAGGCACAAGACCTAATCACAGGACACAGGGATGAAAGTGTTGAATATAGAAAATATATACATAGCATAATAGTAAAATACATTCATGAAATATTTGAAAGAAAAGAAAAGGAAAACAAAATTACAAATTTTAAGAAGTGTGATGATTTGCAAAACATAATACACAGTTATGGGATGGAAGTGTTGAATATAAAAAATAAAAATATACTGTAACGAATCTGACGCCGGTCCTGACCGATATCTCAGCCAGCAAATAAACACATGACTCACCGCGAACCGCCGCGAAAAGTATAGATGAGTACCGAAATCACTAGAGAAATCTAAAGCGATCGTTACCGATATAAAGGGCCGGCTTCTCGTTAGAAAGTGAATTGTGCGTTTAAATAAAGAATTCAAATAGTGAAAATAAATTAAGTGCTAAGTATTGTAAATAAATTAGTTTGCAATAGTGAAATATTGTTAGAAATAAATTTGTTTAAGACAGTAAATGCTTTGATTCGTTACAATACATATACCATAACTATAATACCTTTATTTAAAAAAAAATTTAAATGAGTATTTGTTGCTTCGCAAACAGAATGGTTTTTATTTCTTTTTTGAATATATTCAATGCTGTTGAATAAATGTCTATTTTCTGACACAGTTGATTACAAATAAGGGAAATTTGAATAACATATTGGTTCTCGGTGTTGGTAGGTAAAACATTGTTCAATTCTACTACTGATTCTTGGTACATGAAACTATAGTTGAGACAGTAGTTTTGGTGAGTTGGCAAGATGGTTCACCAGTTTGTATATGAATACGCAAGAATAATGAGTTCTTCTGTCTTCGAGAGATAGAAAATAAAAACGCTGCAACAATATATTATTATCTATTCCCTGTCTGGGGTAGACATCATCTAGTTTGTATATAACATATTTCATAAACCGTCGTTGGACAGATTCAAGTGATTGAATGTGTGAAGTATATATAGGTGATCAGATAAGACAACCATATTCTAAACAGGATCTAAAAAATGAGTTATAAAGAGTGATAAAACTTTCCATGTTTTTGAAATCCTTATAATTTCTGGATATAAGCCCTAACATTCTGTTCTGAGTATTGTCTAAAATATTTGCTACAAATAAGCATAAGTAGTCCTTAAAACACATCGATAATTATGTACAAATTATTTACTTACAATGTTCTCCAGTACAATAGGTTCGCTGGAAATTCTAGGTTTTTCAATGATACTTGGGTTAAAAACATATTTACACAAAGACGATGACACAAGACACTTCATAGTCTTGAATAATCTAAAAGAACTACTGACATTCCCTATTACTTTCACCAACATTTGGTTTGCTATTATCGTTTTGTTGCAAATCTTTGTCAGCAAGGTAAAATTCACAGAATATCCTGAAAAAAGATTAACCAATTACAATAATCAAACTTGGAATTCATTCGAATCACGAATTTGGAAACAATAATTGAAAAATTCATTCGTAAATTCACCTGTTCTGTGAGAAGTCTTATTAACATATTTAATATAGCCATAGCTTGTTAGCATAAAAGTAAGATTGGAATTTGTAACTTTCGCTTCTATCAAACAGAAATCTTCTGGTCTGAACATGTTCGACTTTAGATCTGCTTCGCTCATGTTTACTGAAATACAAAAAAGACCAATGAAAATAAGAGTGTAAATACCTACTTTTGGCGTGAAAAGTTTCCGACTCTCATCTGTTATTTTTACTTACCCTGACAGTCCAAACACCAAAATGGATCTGCCTTTCTTTCATGTGTTATGAAAACTGTAACTGGTTTTCTGAAATGAAATTGTTAAAAAAGATAGAAAAATTATATAAAATGGAGTATTTGGAACTAGTCCAAGAGTGAGACAAGTACATTCAACTTCAAAATCATGACATTTGTTAGTTTTTTTTTATATAAAAACCGAACGACCTCAATTTCCCACCAATGTCTGACTAAAATGTGCCTGAAGACTATGTCAACAGTTCAACAAATTAATAAAGTTTTAGTTCACTTTCCAAAAAATTTCATCATATAAAAACAAAAATATGCAATCCTACTCTAAAAATTATTAACAGGACAATCAGAATTCGAAATTAATTGAAAAACTAATTTATTTTTGTGGATGTGATAATATTGAAATATTTTCAACATGGGTCTCTTCAATCTTGGGAACTGGAAAAAGTCGTAGAGGACCAAATCTGTTGAATACGGTGGCTGAGGCAGTTGCAATCCTTTTGTTTCTTTTGACAGATTCGATTACTCATACAACAGCTCTATCCCCAGAACTATTTGATTAGCTAACTCCATGAATAACCTTCAAATCTTTTATATATCAGTTTCCCGCTTCAAAAACCATATTCTTGAACTAGTTATTCAATATTATCAGCTTGAATGTTACTTGCCTGCAAGAACTTCATCAGTTCATACTGTTATATCTTGTGAATTTTGTCTCAATTGATCTATATGTTATCTTACTATTTTGTAACTACTATTCTTATAATTCACATTCAATCCACTATATTGCATCCACTACTATACAGCACTGTAATACTTTCATTTGAATTGGGCCTGCCTGTGTTTATATAAATAAATGATATGGGTAGGTTAAAAATATACTCCCCCTACTCACCTTTCATCTTCCTGGCTGTAGGCAGTTTGGTAAATGAGTTGCCACAGTTCCAATAATATCAGCGGCGACATAACGGCTTTGTATTCGGAATACGTTTGAAAACCTATTGGAATGCATACAGCCTTGTGATCTCCATACACAGGAGGACTGATTTCCAAACTGTTCTGCTCCACGAGCCACTTGACAGCCCAACGTAGAATTATCTGTATTTCCTCTGTCAAGTCCTCGGAATGTCTGGGCATAGGAGGGGCAGGATTTCTGGCACCGAGATTCCAAATCAATCCTGACCGATCCTCAGGTACCATTAAATCTACTTGTGGAAAAGCAACATATCTGTTAGAAATATTCGATTTAGGATTGAAGTTAGTGGAAATAGTGGTATCTTGAATTACAACCTGATCATTTTTACTACCTTGTGAAGATACCTTTTTGTTTTTGCTTTCCCCCTCAGTCGTGTCCTGTCTATTTTGTCTGGGATCTCTTGTTATTCCGGAAGATGTCGAAGGAATAACACAGATATCGGAATCTGGAACCTTGGTGGAACTGGCTTTTGGATTCAAGTCGTGGTTTCGTTTAACTGCAATTTTATAAAGTTTCTTTTTTCTTTCCTCTGCAATTTCTTTCTTTTTATTTCTAGTCATTTGTTCATTCTGTTGAACAGCAGCTTTGTTGGAATTACTTCTAATCTTCTTATTGGTATCAAAATCTGTCTTCGTAGACTTCCTCTTTGAAGGATATTCTTTGTTTTTGACTCTTGATTTTACATCAGTCGGTGATGTCACTGACACGGTTCGTAAACTACGCTTTTCTTTTTCAGATTGTTTAGACTTTCTTGAAGTATCTTCTTTAATCAGTAATACTTTCAATTCAGGTGACAGGGGACTTTGTCTCTGATTCTCAATTTTCTTTTCTTCCATCTTTTTGGGATGTGAGGTTTCTTCAGTGGGGGACTTTCTTTTTTTTCTTTTTGGTGAAGTCTGAATAATGATATCTCCAGGTTTTTCAACAACTTTTTTGGTTACACATTTTTGGGATGCAAGGCTCTCTGAAGATTCCTGGAAGTGAAAATAATATAAACCACATTGAAATAAACTGAAATTAGTTCTAAATTATGTCATGCAGAATATTTCTCTAGAATGAGAAATTTCTTTCCCCCTCCTGTGCGGTTGGAAAATATTCTGCTATTGGTTCAAAGTAAAAAAAATATTTTCAAATGTAACAAAAATTTTAATTTGAGGACAATAAAATTTCTTTCTTTCCTCTAAAACTTTAACAATGATCTATAGTCTGTCCAGAAATGAGAGAAACTACAGCAGTATATCTATATATATTAGTGTTATTTATAACAAACCAACTACGACAAATGTGAAAATATGTCCAGTAGTAACCAAGACATTCTCCAACAAATGAGTATTTAGTTGAAAGGGATTGAAAAAAACATTGTTTTTTTTAGATATTCCTTTAAATTATCAACACTGTGTCAACAGATACACTGCACCTATGAATAGGACCAACTTGGCTTTTTCCATAGGAAGAAAATATCCTGATATACATAAATGACTTGACCAGCCTTAACATAGCTGGCTCTTTCACGCTTTTCGCAGATGACACCGCAGTATTATGGCACAACAAAAACGAGAGAGATCTTCATAACTCTATTTCTAGTGATCTCGAGCAAATAAAAAATTGGTTTGGAGCAAATCTTCTGTCTTTGAATTTGAAAAAAACAAACATCCTGACTTTTAAGTGCTCTCTACCGGAATTGAGGCTGGGAAACGATGCTATTGTCAACAAAAACTACACAAAATTCTTAGGCATAAACATCGATCAGGAGCTAAGATTTGAGGAACATGTAAGAGCACTAAACAACAAACTCTCCTCTGGTTGCTATGCGTTAAGAATAATCTCAAATGAGCTAGGTTACCACGCAGCTAAAAATGCTTATTATTCCATGATTGACTCTCATTTGAGGTATGGAATATCATTCTGGGGTGTATGCTGCAAACAGCTTATGAACTCGGTGTTTGTATTGCAAATACGAGCAATCAGAAATATGTGCGGTAAGAAATGGAATGAACCGTGCAGACCCCATTTCATAAAAAACGAAATTTTAACTGTATTTTCCTTATTAATTCTAGAAACGTCTTATCTGGTACATAAAAATAAAAGTTCCTTCCAAAATGAAAAAAGTCACTGTACTAGACAAGCACATCATCTCAAGTTGCCCATTCCAACATCCACCCTAGTTAAAGATTTTATTGCGTTCACGGGAATAAAAATATATAATAAGCTGCCAGCTACCCTGACTAATAGTGTGAATCAAGCGAAATTCAGGAGGGACTTGAAGGTTATCCTAGCAAGGAAAGGGTATTATTCGCTTGAAGAGTTTTTTGAGGATCGTCTAGAGTTTTGAGGAGTGTGTTTTTTATTGCCTCATTCATCGTTTTTTTTATATTATTATATACATTCCCAACTAACTGCTATATTTTAACTTTTATTTATCATATGATAATTTCACAAAAAAACTGTTTTCAATTAACAATCTCACTCTATGTGAAGTTATTTTAGTTGTATAAATCTTAGATTTTAAGCCCTAATTTGATTATCTACAAGATTGTTCAATCTTTCAGATAATAAATGTATATCTCTCTCTCTCTCTCATTAATTTCTGTTGGGAGTTGAAAGGCCATGGTGGAGGGATTAGTCTTAGTCTTAGTGATATTCTTCAGTTTACTTCGAGAGGGTGTTAAATAAAAAGCTATACAACATGGAAGCTCGTTGTTCGGGAACCGAGAAGCGTCTGAAACTGTCAGCATTAAATATAAATGAAAAAACAATTGTTATGATTGTTTATAATTCTTTAAAAATACAATATCCGCCCGAGGTAAAAATTAAGGAGGAAGTAGTGCAAAAATGCGCTATTATGACTGGTGTCAATAGATCGATAATTTTTAGAATTCTTAAGGAACTCAAGGAAAACAACAGTTTTTTGGAGCCGAAAGTATCCACTGGCCGAAAGTGTTTGGTTAACGATGAAGAAGTAAGAATTCTATTAGGAGAACATTTTTTTACATAAAAAAAGAAATACCTACATTAAATAAAGTTTTGTCAGTTATTCGTGAAGACAGGTTTTTTTCTTGATATACGAAGAACTAGGTTATAAAAGATATTACAAGAGCTGAACTTCACTTTTGGGAAACAAAATAGAAAGAGCATGTTAATAGAAAAATCAGAGATTGTAGAATGGAGAGGAAACTATTTAAGAGAAATAAAGAGAACCAGAACACTAGGTAAATCTATTTTTCATTTGGATGAAACATGGGTCAATGAGGGTCATACCTTCTCGAAGGTTTGGCAAGACCAGAACATCAAAAGCAGAAGACAAGCCTTCATGGAAGGTTGGTCCACTGGTTTGAAAATTCCAGTTGGAAAAGGTCGTCATCTGATCATCACTCACATAGGCAGCAGTGAAGGATTCGTGAAAGATGGATTGATGGTGTTTGAATCGAAGAAAAATGGGGATTATCATTAAGAAATGGATGCCACAGTATCCAAAAAAAGGGTTTAAAAACATACTTGTGAAACTTTCGCGGGGATCCATAGTAGTAATAGTAGTGCAGTAATTTTTTGCCCTTTTTACATTTGTATTTATTTTTAAATTTAATATTCTGATTATTTTATAGATGTGTAGAAGGTAACAATCCTGAATGAAAAAACTATTTCAACTATAAATTGTCTTTCTCGAAATAAAATATTTAAACAAAATTAGTTTTCACGATATTTCAATCAACTTCACATCTTACAGAATAATTCATTGATAATTTATATTAATACCCCCAGTCCGACGTCTATTAATAGTGTCTTTAACGCAATATGATAAACAGCGTCGGCCGCCTCTTTTCAAGTTGTTTGTCGGAAGTCAGTCTTTTAGTGGCTCGTTAGCGGCGTCCTCAAGGAGCATAGCGAATAGAAATATCTCAGTGACTTTGTGGATGAATTGTAGTGCCACTTGCTTGAGACGACTATGTTGCTTTCTTTGATGTACCGGCATGTTTGCATTCTTGAAATTATTTCACTCTCAAACAATACTGAATGTATTATATACAGTCTAAGGCTTTTGAGAACTCACCGAGTGTTGCTGCTACTACCTCATCTTCATTTAGGCTCAGTTGCACATTTTTGAGAAAATAAAAATGTGCATGGGTAGGTAGTGCAATGTATGAAAATGTATTGTGTTTCTGGAGATACTCCATCATTATCTTCTTGATCAATTTTTATGACCTTCTAGAAAGTAGAAACTACTGAAATCGGTTCGTAGTTCGAGAAATCTTCTACTTTACCACCGGTATGAACGGGATTATGATAGCTACCTTTATGCCATTTGGAAATAATCCCGACTCAAAATGATTTAATTCACTCTGCTAAAACATTCAGTATACTACTTAGCGGGTTTTCATTGATGTTTGAATTGAAGGGAATAAACTCTGGGCTAATAGGCCGTCTGCTACTGTGGCAGACATCATCAATAGTATATGTGCACCGCGAAGATGAAGGTTATATCTTGAAGCCTCAGTAATGACACAAAGCTCATTAACCAATATCACCCCCCACGCTATGAAAAAACTGATTATTGGATCGAGTATCATCTGCCGTGAATTTGAATCAATGAGCCAAGAATGACCACCTTTTACATTTTTTCAACCAAAGTTTCTGCCTTCCTGCGGTAATCTGGTATGATTTTGAATTTCGAGAGTAGGAGAGGCATCATTCCACCAAGGAAGGAAATCTCAATTTTTAATCTGTTCCTTACCCTTTTCAAGGTGTTGAAGACACTGGCAGGCCATGATCTACCTCTCAGTATCTCTTCAGCCAACACAACCTGAGGAAAGCAAACAGGTGCTTGGATAAGCAAGCAATGTTGTTGGAGGATACTCTATGCACCGGCTTATCTTTCAATAGCCATAAGGTTAAAGTTCCGACCCAAATGGATGGAGGTATGATCACCAAAGAATTGCTCCACTTCTTGCTCTTTCATGGTCATGGAATATATATAGAAGAGGATCCGAACTACAGATAACTCTACAAGCTGGATCCATTCTGTTCTCTAATAACTCCAAACTCAAAAGTCGCGGCCTCCTTGTTGTCGTTGAAAGTATAATTTTCCGGATCATTTCGAATTGATAAAGCTCTTCCCGAGTCTGCTTCACTACTTCAAAGGAGTAGAGTAAGATGGGAAAGGCAACCGCGTTTGCAGCAACAGGTTTATTCTTTCCCGACAGTTCCATGATCAGATATGTCAGAGCTTGTACAGTTACTTGTCACATAGAGAGAGTTCTTCACTGAGGTTATCTCTTGTGAATAGCGTTTTTCAACTCTATTAAGTACGAACTACACATTCACTCCATAATCCTCGCATCATCTTCGAAACGTAACACATTTCTCTATCCTGAATTTCATACACATAGCATGCTTGTACTCTTCCACCGCCCTTAAGAACTGATGGAGATAATTTTCCCAGAGACATGAAGTTCAATGTCATCCGTATAAAACAAATGGGTCACCTTATTCCTTCGTTTTCCAGGGGTACCACAATTATATGCTCGCGTTTTTCTCAGCGCCACGGATAATGGCAATGTGGATATGGATAAAAGAAGGGAGTTAAGGAAATCACCCTACAACAAAAAGAAGCCCACTCTGTTCCGACTCTTACCTGATCGGATGTTATGGTAAAGCGAGGCCTTCGGAGTGGTATCAGTTCTTTAAGGCGTCACACTGCATTTGTGTGGAGTTCAGCAAAGTATCTCAGAAAATGCGAGATGAAATCACGCCATGATGTATTAAAAGCCTCACAGTTATCAATCCAAACTACAGAGAAGTTATGCTTTTAGCAGGTTCTCCTTACATCCAGCGACTCCTCTCTTTGACCCCCTTTGCTCGTATATCCGTTCGAATACTTGGTCAACTAAGGTGAGTATAACAAGAATACTCACCTTAGTTGACAACATGATCAACAACTTAAACACAAATTAAAGTATTTTATCAGCCTGTTATTGGCAGCAATCGAAAAATTTGTTTTTTTTTTTTATAAAAATATGACGAAGGAATCTTGAATAGCCAGATAGCCATGGATACTCGGTAGTATTTATTCCAAAAAGTATTCAGCTATCTAGGTTTTCAGCCACAAAGCTAATCAAACCCACAAGTGATCTTCGAAGCATTACCCGCAGTTATTAAGTTGCACAAGTTCTTTATCATCAGACCGTCAAAATTACTCATTGAAAACTTTAAAATTCACTAGAACTGAGGTACCTAGGTTTACATCAATGCTTTTATTCATAAAAGTTCTTCCAGAAGGATTCCAGCTGAATAACAGTCGATGGAAATCTACAACAACATGAGCTGGCTCTTGCAATAAACGAGAAAGATTCTCCTGGACCTTTTCATAATTACCAATCCTTAATATGATCTTTTGTTTTCCTAAATGAAGAACAAACATGTTCAAAAAATCACCAATCATCTACACTTATAATAAATAGAATAGTAATTGTACTACTACATTCATCTTCATTTGTTGGATTAGAGATAATTAAAGTAGAAGGAGATTGCCCATATTTTGAAACTTTAACTTGAAAGTAACTTCTAGAATAAATTCAAATAACTAAATATGTACCATTCCAAATTTCTAATTGTACTATTGAAATTGTGAAATTTCCTCTTTAGACAAACACTTCATTATTATTTGGGTTAGTTATTTCATAAATAATGATAACTGATGATGAATCACATTTAAAAAAAATAACGTTTTTATGATGCATATCATGTTCACTTACCAGAATATTCAAAAGGTCTGCAGTAGTTTCAAAATGATCTATATCATCCGTCAAATCTACAGTAATTTGATATTCAACGTCACAATGGAGATCATGAAGTTCTTGTTTGACTTCGAAATACGGATCAATACTATCGTGATAAGAAGTCTGTTCTTTTTTGATTTTCTCTGATATATCAAATATTTGGCTCTGAGCAAATAGCTCATCATCTTCTCCGTCAGATATAGTAATGCAATCATCACCGTGTATAGAATATTGCAGTTTTTTGTCAACCTTATAGGAAGTGTCATTATTGTCAGAAGTGTCAGCTTTGTTTGAAATGCCAGTTTTGACCGAACTATCCGCTTTGTCAGAAGTTACAGCTATGTCATAAGTGAGAGCTCTGTGGGAAGTAGCATCCGTGTCCGAAGTAGCAGTTTTATCATATATGACAGCTTTGACAAAAGTGTCAGCTTTGTTAGAAGTGTCAGTTTTGACAGAAGTGTCAGCTTCGACAGTAGTGTCAGCTTTGACAGTGTCAGCTTTGTCAGAAATAGGTGAAATCTGTAACAAAAAATATCACTGAAAATAATGAATGTTTTCATAAAGTTTGAAGTATTGAATATATAAAACACAAATTTCAGACAACTTTTAGAAATCATAATAAACTATAGGACAATTTCGAATAGAACTTTATTAATCGATAGTTGATATATGGATATTGTTGGAAGATATTGTGTTTTATTAGGAAGAAGTGGTGATGACAGCTCTTCATCTAGTATCAATCACTACTTTTTAAGACAGTGTTGATTTCAAGAAAGGCATTTTTTCAACTGAACATAAAAACAAAATAATTAAAGTATACAAGTTGTACCACCTCTCGTTAATGTTAGCACAATGCATGTTGAATTGTATTTTTATATCTACTTGTGTGTATTTGAATTTGACTTGTTTATACCTTATGAGGTCTTTGAATTCAATAGAGTTCATTATTTATTAAAAACAATTATGAATTATATACATGCACAATATAGAAACAAATTCAATAAAATAGAGGCTCACCAGTTTAACTTCTTCTCTTCTTACTTCAAAAATTAATGGGAGAACATCGGAATTTTCCTCCAACATTTGAGAATTCATTCCGAAGCCCACAATGTCTAGATGGTTGAGCTGCACATTTTCCAAAGGCTGTATTTTTCTTTGATTAATGAACGTTCCATTACAACTCTGGAAATGATTGATTTCAAATTTTATCTGGATTTAAAGGAATTAAGCTGCTTGAAGATCGAACAAATTGAAATTATTTAAATAACATCATTAATAAGTTTGGAATAGATGTGACAATAATGAAACTCTCAGTTGATAATAAAGTAACCTGATCTATTTTTCATTGAGGAAAATGATCAGGCTAGATAAGCATTTCTCAATCAAAGATATGGACCCAAGGGGGGTCAGCTATGGATATTAAAAATATTGCCCATATATGAAATAAATGTTTTAAAATTAAATAGTACCAAGTAATATAGTCATACCAATAAGATACAATTTCAACTATAACAATATTCAAAGTTGCTGGAAATAGGTTAATGGTTCTTGAAGATATAATAATAATAATAATACAATTTATTCACCAAATATACAAGTAGAGTTTGAATATAACTATTGCTAACAGTAAATGGTAGTAAATAAATACGAAGCGTCCAAAAGAAGGTTTCCCTTGTGCATAAGCGAAAGTATTTTAAGTTCTTGAGTAGTTTATAGAATAGACAATATAATAATAATAATATCGTTTATTATACATAAAAGGAAAAGGATTAGCCAAAGGATATCTTCCACCCCTCCCAAAAATTATACAGTGGGTGTAAGAAAATAATTATAAAAATACTTATTTACTATAACAATGATAGAGAAGAGAAAAAAATAATAGATCATATAGTTGCTAATAACTCTTAATATTCTTAACATTATTTTGGTCAATTTAACAATTTCATTTGGACTACCATACATTGAATTTTAATTTTTTTTAATTAGCACTGAGCAGTAAACATCTGTGATTTTATTTCTTTTTTAAATTGACGAATATTATGATTGAAAAGGGGTAAAATTTTATTCAGATAAGAAGGGGATATATAACAAAAACATCCTTGAAATTTGGAAGTAAGGTGCCTAGGTATGTTGAATGAGTTAATTCTCAAATTGACCATACTTATGTCAGAATGCCTGCTTAATAAACTATATAAATAACTAGGTGTTTTAGTTTGAAGCAACTTAAACAAAAAAAAAATTATCAAATATTGGACTCTGTACCTCACATTCAGCTTTTTCATTTTTAACAAAAATGGTGTGACATGTTCACCATATGGTATACGAATCCCATACAAGCATTTTGCTTGTTACATTGCGGCAAAAAATTGTAATACACCAAACAACAATACTCGACTATCTATGGTTACGCCAAGATTTTTAGCACTGTCTACCCAGTCAATGTCTGCGTTATCGAGAGTGAGCCTAAAGTTACACTGAGTTTCTACTATTTGTCTTTGAGACTCTATGCATAAGGCCAAAGTTTTATTTGATGTTCCTCTTGAAGATTGATCACTTGGTTATTGAAACACCTGTTGAGGTGTTAAAATAACGGTTTGGTGTTGGGAAATAACTCCAGTAATATTAATTACTACACCAAAGGTTCCAAACAGTGTATCACAAGTAAATTATTTTCAATTTATAATGGACGAGTTTCGCATTCAGTTTTGAATTTCTTCAGTTGAGAAGTATTTTTTGCATAAATAATTTAGAGATGTAGAGAATCCATATTCATTTAATAAAATTACACCCAGAGTTTCTCAAGAATCACAAGGTATTGAAAAAAATGCACCCCAAGTACCAATCAATATATAGGGAAAACTTCATCAGCTTTGGCCATTACCAGATTACAAAGCTTTGATAAGAGAAGTGGCCTGTAACCATTTAAATTTTTCGTAAATAGTATTTCTCCCTGTATGCTAAACGTCTTGATGGAGGTATTGTTGCAACTGTCAATGGCTGAGACGATTAAGAGAAAGGGATTGAAGATTATCATGTGGAACATTAGAAAGAGGACGCAGAGTAAGAAAATGAAACTGGTAAGCACCGAAAGATCTTGAGGATCAAAACTGGTAAAGCATAAGAGCCCCAAGTTCAGAAGGGATTTAATTTGAACTAGAAGACAAATTAGAACTTGTTCGTCAAGAACACGAACTAGGTGTGATTTTAATTTAATTTCAATTTTTAATTTAATTTAATTCATTAACTGATAACACCCAATTAAGTTCAACAGATTTCACAATAAATCATATGAATACAGACATAATTACATCTAACTACTTGCTAAAAGTGAAACTGACTTATAGAGAAAAAATAACAATGAGAAAAAAATTAACTGATATGCGAGAATTGAAATGAAGATCAAATGAACAATAAGAATATGAAGATTCAAGATAGGGGCGAGTGTTTGCCATAGTTACAACGATGAAAATCTATAACAAATGTGTCTGTATGCCTTGCACTTCTAGAAGGAACACGCAATTCAATTTGCAGGGCAGTTAATAGGAGAATTCAATATTTGGAATAAGAATTTTAAGTCAGTTTCAACTCTACGACTCCTTAGCTTCAGTATATCTGTCGCCCTAAGAATATCTTCTAATGAATCGTCCTTCAAGGGCATTTTTAACTTGAACGCCATAAATTTAAGGAATTTTTTTGGTACTCGATCAATATTAATTGCATGAGTTTCAAAAGTCGGCGACCAAATGGAACTGCAATAATCTAAGACTGATCTTACCGGAGTGAAATACAGCATCTCTATACATTCAATATTAGAGAAGTCCTTGGATATACAACAAATAAGGCCTAGCATTTTTGTTGCTTTGTTTATAATGTAACGAATATGAAGCCGCCCCTGACCGATATGCCGGCCGACTGAGGGAACACATGACATCACCGCGAAAGAATGCAGTCGGGAATCGCCGGTAAACCTCTGGAACCGAACCGACTACAGATTTATAGAAAGGACCGTTGCCGATATAAACACGGCTACCCGACCCAAGAGGGCAGTTCAGAAAGTGAATCAAGTGGCTAAACAAGAAATTTAAATAGTGGAAATAAACTAAGCGTTAGTTGCTAAGTGTTGTAAATAAATTAGTTTGTGATTAGTGGAATATTGTTGGAAATAAATTTGTTTAAGACAGTTACTTCATTAATTTGTCACAATAATATAGGTGAAAGTCCACTTTTTTGTCCATCACCACACCCATATCGGGTACAAATTCGACACGAGTTAAAAGTTCTCCCAATATGTTGTAATAATAGTTTATGGCTTTAAGTTGAATGTGATGAAAACTAAAGCGATGATAATCACAACCAAGTTTAAATACAGCCAAATGGACTCTAAAACTATTAATCTCAACATTGATGATGACAAAATTGAAATAGTGAATTCAACTAAATATCTGGGATTCCAGATAGATAACACTCTATCGTTTGATGAACATTTTGAGTATATTCATAAAAAAATTTCAAAGAAATTATTCTTTTTTTCTAGAATTGCCAATAATCTTTCAACGGAGTCAAGTATCACAGTTTACAAGTCAATTGTTCAGCCACACTTCGACTATTGTTCCTCTATCCTATATCTATTCAATCAGAATAAATTGTCTCAACTCCAAAAACTTCAGAATCGTGGTATGAGAATCATTTTGAAGTGCCGTAGAGATACTCCTATCACTATTATGCTTAATGTTTTAAATTGGCAATCCATTTCCCAAAGACTGCTTTACTTCACAAAGATCTTCGTATACAAAATATTGAACAATTTAGGACCATCTTATTTTAATCAGTATATTGTCTTTCTTCACGATATTCACCACCACTTCACTCGAAATAATAATAACTTATATATTAACAGAACAAAAAACAAAAATACTATGAACTCATTGTTTTTCAAGGGTTTTGATCGGTTCAACAAATTACCTAATGCAATTAAAAATAGCCCATCTCTGAACATGTTCAAAAATGAACTGAAGAAATTTGTTTTAAATGTACAAATATGATATGTATTATGTCTTTGTTACTTGTAGCTGTAATTTGTATAATTCCATTCATCTAATGTTCGTTATATATTTCAAATAATTATGCAATTTATCTTTCTACATGTTGCATTGAAATTTTTCGAATGTATAATGTTGCTGTTTTTGTAGTAATGTCTTTAAAAATATTTTATTGAACTTATGTTTGTCATACATTTAAGTCATTTCTATATGTAACACATACCTTGTTTTTTTTTTCTACCATTCTAGTTGATTTGTATATTATTAGGATATCCTATTCAAATAAACATCTATCTATCTATCTATAGTATGTCATATATTTACATTTATTCACTTTGAAAGTCATATCATTTTTTACCATCACTAAATCTACTCAAATCTGTTTGTAATACTAATCAATCTGGTGTTGGAACTGTCCTAAACATTTTTAAATCATCTGCAAAAAGTAAGGCCATCTATATATTTTAAGTTAAGTTTGATATCATTTATAAAAATGTTGAAAAGAAATGGCCCCAGGTGGCTTCCTTGTGGTACGCCTGATAAAACCAGGTTATCTTCTGTCTCCCAGAGCCATCCAAAATGAAAGGCAGATGGGGGGTTAAATAACGATTTGAACACTTCTGATTCAACGCAGACCTTCATCAATTCAATAAGCTGACGATAAACTCCTATAAAGTTGGAACCTCAATCAGAAAATATCTGAGATACAAAACAGATCCCCAATTTATTTTTACAATGACTTCTACAAATACAAAGACCGTGTAGAACACTTGACAGTAAACAAAAGGTACTAACACATTTTATTGTCCTTTTGGTGACTCTAGGAATATTGAGAAAAAATATTTTGAAATTTCCACATCAAATAAAAAATCATTTAAAGGACCTCCCTGAATCAAAAAGTCCTGAAAGTTGTAGAATTGAAAATGCATAAAAATTTTGCTGACTACTACAATGGCAATTTAAAACCGCTTCTTTTTTCTAACTCACCTTATTGTCGTGAACGAAAAGATTTCCCCCGATCAAAACTGAGAGTGTTGCATGGTTTCTTGACACTTCTTTTAGTTCACTTTTGATGTCCGCCTGAATATGTCTTCCAACTTTATAAGTCGGTTTAGTAATGTGAAATACTTCATTACTTTTAATATTTTTCAAGCTCCACTTGACTTCCGACATTTTGCTAGAATTGAAAAAAAAAGTTTATTATTTGAAAATAGCTTATAAATAAACTTTTGATCACGTGAAAAGGAATGAAATTAAAAACAAGTGGCCCGGCAGATCACTCACCAAATAAAGTAATCGGCTTCGTTAAAAAGACGGATTTATTCGGTCGAGTTGATTAGATGGGAGCCACAATAAATCCTCGCGAATTGCGTGTAGTGTCGAATAGATCTTTTCATTTCAACGTATTCAAAAAACACACTTCAACGCGAGATTTCCAATTGAAATTGTGTTTTTTGAATACGTTTTAATAGATTTTCATCAAGTATCGGTCAGTTCTATTATATTCCTCTCATTTTACCCACCTACTACATAACTATATATTGCAAGACATGAACATTATGATATTTGAATATTACTGGAGTTTTTTTCCCAACACCAAACCGTTATTTCAACACCTCGACACGTGTTTCGACTACCAAGTGATCATCTTCAAGAGGAAGCTCAAACAGTTTGATCGAAGAGGTTCTTCAGAAGGGACGATACACAAAGATCGTAAGGGACCCTATTGCATCAATTGAAAGGAAGTTGTACCAGATTTTGAAAAAACACCAAGTCAATTTTTCGGACAAGGAAAGATTATCGCTAACACCGCACCACAGTAGACTTATATGGACTACCCAAAATCCACAAGAAGGACGTTCCACTTAGACCGATCATCAGCTCCAGAGAATCGGCTAATCAAAACTTGTCTAGATTTTTACTTCCCATAATACAACCATTACAAGGAAAAACATTGTCTTTTGTGAAGAATTCAAGGCGAAATACTAGGGTCAATTGAGACACACAGGAAGATCAACTAATTAGTTTCGACGTGAAGAGCCTTCACACCAACGTTCCGGTCGAAGAAGCACTCCAAATCATACAGAACCTGAAAAAGAGAACGAATCTACCTATAGAAGTAATTATAGAATTACTAGGATGCTGTGTACGAAACTGTTATTTCCAACTGAAGGACGAATTCTTTTCACAAGATGAGGGACTGCCAATGGGATCGCCACTTTCACCAGTCATAGCCAACATATATATGGAGTGGTTTGAAACTCTGGCCATTGAAGAAGCCCACAAGAAACCTTGAGATATGTTGACGACACCTTCATGATATGAAACTATGGGAATACTGAATTAGACGCCTTCCTGAAACACAACAACAGCGTGAGACCTTCCATCACTTCCACAATGGAGAAGGAAATCCACAATGAATTGCCATTCTTAGACGTTTTGGTGAAGAGGACCGACACTAAGTGGGAAACATCTGTATACCGAAAACCCACTCACACGGAACAGTATCTGAACCACGAATCCAAGCTGATTAACGGAAAAACAGATTTGAAACCACCATCAAGGAATCATCAAGACTCTATTAGATCGTGCTTTTGGGTTCTGTAATACGAAGGAAGGTCTCGAGAAGAAACTAGACATCATCAAAAATGATCTTCAACGGAATGGCTACTCCAAAGCGATGGTAGAAAAGACTTTGGCTAAAAGACAGCAGGAGCCTCACAAGGAAGATAAGCCATCACAACCAGTGCTTGCACTTTCCTACATCAGAGGATTATCGGAGAGGATAAGAAGAATTGGTTCCAAGTACATCAGAACCTGCTTCAGATCCGGTAACACTATCCGTAGCAGCCTCACGAAAACCAGGCCACCAAACGCGGACTGCGATTCCAAGAATTGCATTTACCGGGTACCCTGTGAGTGCGGAAAATCCTATATTGGTGAAACTAAGAAGCCAATTAATGTACGCATTGCCGAGCACAAGAAACATACACTTACTGGAAAATCCCAACATCTTTTATATAAAGACGGAGAAGTAAAAAGCCAAAACCTTTCTGCCCCAAAAAGTGTGTATTATTTCAAAGGGTGACTCTTTCAGGGTATATTTCAGTAAACATTCGTCTCAATGACTTGCAGTGGTTTTTGAAAAATATTTAATGTGTTTATGATAACGAACCTGAAGTGAAAACTTCAAAAATCGAAAAACCTATTACTTCACCACCATATTCTCAAATATTTGGAAGGTTTCAACATGTTGAGCGATCACCAATATGGCTTTCAGAAACAAAGATCAACAGGCGACTTTCTATCGTATGTCACCCATATTTAATATAACGCAATCGAAAAATATGAAGAATCAAGAGCTGCTGCGCTTGATATTTCTAAAGACTTTGATCGTGTGTGGCATGAGGGTTTGCTGGCCAAACTTCAATGCTATGGCTGGTCGGATAATTTTTGTGTATGGCTCTTCAGCTTCCTGAAAGAACGTTTCCTGCAATACTTTCACCATCAGCACTGGTGTTCACCTGAGATCCGTATTGTCTCCAACCCTCTTTTTATTGTATATCAACGACTTATTGGAAGAAACCAAGAATTAAATATACAGTGCATTTCTTTAACGTCCCCCCTTTTATTTTTTGAACGGGTCAATTAAAAAAATTGAAATTTGCGATAATGAAATGAATGCATGAATACTTCATTTTGAAGTGAAATTGACAGATGAAATTTTCAAGATAGCGACTGGCCGCCATCTGGGAAAAAAATTAAATTGAAAAGGGGGTCTTGTGACACATCATTTTGAAGCTCCTGACGAATACTTCACAACTGTAGAATATGGAGTCAATATCTTCACCTACAACAAAATAGCGGAACATTTAATAATTTCCTGAAGACAAACACATTAATATCGATATTTCTAGAAATATCTTTTTTATCTGCCATATGGCAATTCCAACAACCTGATGAGGTTTGTTAAGTTATTTTTTGTTTATGAAAACGACAAAAAATGTCAGTACGACAATGAGCATCATTGTTCAGTTAGAATATTCTCATTTAGTTTTCGGTTTCACTTTTGAAGCGATTTTTATTTACTGTTCGACGCGTAACTTTCACCGGTAGTGTACATAACAAAAAGCCCCCAGGTCATCCGTCCATTCCGGAAGAATAGCAAATGCAAATAATTGGTGAGATGGTAGTAAATCCTGAATAGTCTACTTATTCCGTCGCGAATGTTTGTGAGGTGTCTCCTTCTACTGTGTGGAGATTTTTGAAAAGAGAAATAGGTATCATCCATACAAAATTAAAATGGTACACCAATTAACTGAAGATAACCCTGATCGAAGAACAGAATTCTGCGAAATCATGACGGAAACCATTGCAAGGCATCCTACCTATCTCCACAATATTTATTTTAGTGATGAATGTACATTTTTTAAACGGCAATATTCACAGAAAAAAGTGCCGTTATTGGAGTGACACCAACCCTCACGTTTGCCGGGAAACACATAATATCCAGATAAAATTAACGTTTTGGCAGGAATATTGGGAAACCATTTTGTGGGACCTCTGTTTATTGATAAAAATTCAACAGGGAAACTGTATTTGAGTATGCTGGAAACTACTGTTGCCCATCACATCACTGAAATCGTCGAAGCGAATCCTAATGAATTCGATATGGATATTGTAGTCCAACAACATGGAGCACCACCACATTACTTCAGACAAGTAAGAAACTATTTGGATACTACTTTTTCCGGTCGTTGGATTGGCCGTCGAGGTCTTATAGAATGGCCAGCCCGCTGGCAAGATTTGACACCTTTGGACTTTTATATGGCGCTATTTGAAGAAAAAGGTGTACGAGTAGAGATATTGAATTTACTGTGTTCAAAAATGTTCGGCATGAAATATCGGATAGGCTGTTCATATGTCAAGAGGTTCAAGGCAACCGTTTCGAGCAGCTTCTGAAATGACCTCAAGTTTATTACCACATATTATGTAGTTGAATGTCAATTCATGTATTCGGGCAATTATTTAAAGTTCCGCCATTTTGTAGTAGTTGAAGATATTGACTTCATATTTTAGGGTTGTGAAGTATTCGTCAGGAGCTTCAAAATAATGTATCACAAGACCTCCCCTTTCCATTTATTTTTTTTTCAGATGGCGCCCAGTCGCCATCTTGAAAGTTTCATCTGTCAATTTCACTTCAAAATGAAGTATTCATGCATTAATTTCATTATCCCAAATTTAAATTTTTTGAGTTGACCTTCTCAAAAAATAAAAAGGGGGGGACATTAAAGAAATTCTCTGTATACATCTCTTGAATCACTCATCTATTAAAAAACCCGCATCAAAATCCGTTGCATAGTTAAGATCTAAGCATAGATAGAGACAGACAGCGGAAATCGACTTTGTTTTATACTATGTAGTGATATTTTTTAAAGAGCACTGGTCATAAATGTATCAAATAAGTATCTAATCTCGATCTGGACTCCCAATCATACGAAAATTAATGGTAATACCTAAAATCTTTGTAGATGTCAATGAAATAAAGGTGGAAAGCAAGAAAAAAAACTCAAAAAATGAGAAATAATAGACACTACACAAGAGTAGAGAATTGAACAAAAAAAAAATTAATGTTTCCGGTACACCACAAGATGCTCCAAGGTTTTTATATTTGATGAGCGGGATTTGAAACCTCTGTATGATCTCCTGATGCTGCTATCTTGGTTAGCGGATCGCGCGTCTAGACGCAGTACTTTATTCTGGGAAGAAAAAGTGTTTTTAATAGAAGTTTTTTATACAAAACAAATGAATAAAATTTACTTACTTGAGAGTGGAACTAAACAACACCAAAGATAAATAGATAAATTGTTCTAGTGTGGTATTTTTAGAAATATTTTTATAACAAGCTTTCAGATTCATTTACACTAGTCTACTTCAAAACATCCGATTTACTAGTAATTAAACTACCTGCCTGTGAATGAAGAACCTATGAGAAACAAAAAACTCAACATTTTTTGTTTCTACGTATGGTTAAAATATTGACGATTTCAAAATATATGTAAAAAATATATAATACATAGTAAAAAGGTAGGTCGCAAAAACTTGCGGGTTACAGATAAAAAATAAACATTTGAGTATTGGCACAAGTTTTCTGTACTTCTTTGAATAGATAAAATGCTAAATTTCACAAATATTGTATTTCATTCAACTAATTCTTTGACACCTATCCTGTCAATGTACCTAGTAATGTAACTTTTTTTTTTGGTTTTGCATCAGCTCCATTTCAGAATTTTATTTTCGACAGTTGGCCACAAAAACGTGAATCGAAAACTGAAACTATGAGTCAATACTCTGGTTTTCTATCTCAAAAATAATCAGAGGTGATAAATATATATACATACACATATGATCGTGATATGAATGTTGTTTTCACACTGAGACGAGTTGAAAAAAAAAACATGTGACTTATAATTTTTTCAATGAACTATACTTATTTTCAATTTTCACTCGTTATATTATCCAACTGGCAGGTAATGCAGAGCAAATGCAACGCAATGTTCCAGAAGTGTCAATCAAAACACTGTCTCAAAGAATATTTAATTAAAACTATAGCGGGTTTATGCAACAATAGCTGAGAAATAAACCTAATGACAAGTAACTAAAATTATACCTTAGTAAAGTATCCGGTTTGTGCATATATTAACATAACCACATTTATTTAAACCACGTTAGATATTTTTCTTTACTACTGAAAATAATTATATAAACAAAAGAATGTTCAACACTCTTTCATTCATTTTTTCCACTATTATATTTCCGATTCAGTTTTATTTCAGAACTCACATTCAGGTACAATAACAATAAAATATAAAAACAAAGGTTGTGGCTTCCCAAGATGATCTTGTGTCATAACTAGCAACCATAGTACCTAATTACATATTTTATATACAATATATATTATACACATATATACACACACACATATACTAGTATATACATACACACATATACACATACACACATATATACACAACATACAAACATACTATTAGATAATTCACTTGCATATAAAAGAGAGAGGAAAAAGTGAATAGTGGGGAATGACAGCAAGAGATAGAGAGAGGGGGAGAGAATAGTAGAGAAATAGTTCAGGTCGAATTGAAAAACCTTAATGAAATTAGAAAAAAAAATATTATGACTTTTTATATTCAACCATTCCAGATTTTTTCAAATTTGTGGTAGTCGATAGCCACATATTCCTGCAATTCTTTCTTCAATATAGAATTGCTTGGATTTGAAGGCCGCAGGTAGGACGTTGAACAATTTGGGGAAAAGATAGGATATGAATTTTTGGATTATAAGTCTGCAACGTTGAACATTAATTCTGTGACTTCAGGTACAGTATAAATGCTGTACAAATGTGACTGGTCAACTGGCAATCCAAAGTAACCACTGGAAGGTATAGAGTTGCCTCTAACAGTTTCAATATCGCTTTTTTTTAGCATGATTTTAATTAGTGAGTTCTGATGTTATATTAATAATTATATGAATAAGGTTTTTGAAGTGAACCACACAAAACTGAATGTTTTATATAAATATCATGCATATTGTTTGAAAAATATAAATAACTTTCTCCGCTTCAAAAGGTTTCTGACTACAAATAATATCAAAAAACGAAGAATAAAAAAATCCTAAAAATTAGAGATGTTTCTGAGCACTTACGAAGAAAAGACTTAGTTAATTAGAGTACGAATTCATATCCATTTTTTTCAAAAACTACACCTCCCGATTTGATCTCCACAAACTTTATTTGAAAAAATATAACCACAACATGTTTCGCTAGCACAGTAGCTTTCTCAAGTGTATCTATATTTCGTAAGTGTATGTGTAAGTGTATCTATATTTCGTAAGTGTATGTAGATACACTTGAGAAAGCTACTGTGCTAGCGAAACATGTTGTGGTTATATTTTTTCAAATAAAGTTTGTGGAGATCAAATCGCAAGGTGTAGTTTTTGAAATTACTATAAATCTTCATCAAGTAACGGCCGAATCAGTCAGGAAATCATATCTGTTCCATGGTACATTCAATTATAAAAGTTATAGTTCGGTATGGACTTTGTATTAATTTCTGAGTGAAAGATCAACCAAATCAAAAAAATGTGACTGTATGAACAATAAAAAAACTTTCAAATGAAGTGTTATATAAAGGTTGAGGATTTGTCCATTTTATAAATGAAATCAATAGAAGTATTCAACTGACATAAACCACTTGATGATGACAAGAGCAGTGCACTTACAAAGTTTCACTCATTACACACTAGCCTACTTACAAACTTTCAAGAACTCTTCAAGAAACAGGGTCTGAAGCTTTTTAAATGTAACTTAAATTATCATTTTTGTGCAGACATGCTTCTGAAGCAACTTAAGAACTTTTGTAAATTGTTTACAAATATCCATTCAAAAAAATTGACAGGTATTGACAGAATGTTTTCATGTTTCAAAATAAATAATCATAGCAACAAGCATTTGTTCTAATGGCAAAACTGAAAGTAATGCTACTGATACTGATTGCATTTGTGTCAATGGTGGTTCGGATACTACGACTAAACAACTCATTTTCAATGTACTTCAGCCAACCCGTGCTAGAAATCGCATCTTAAAAGGCAAGACCTTGTTAATCCTTGGTTTGCACAACTTTCGACTTCTGAGGGTTGTCGCTCGTAAGGAGAGGTTGTTGTTTGGCGGAAAAACAGGCCAAAAAAACAATTTCAACCAACTTTTCAGGAAGATCGAAACTATTGATGTGAACATACATATTTTCATGTCTTCAAATACTTCAGGAGGCTAAAAGAAAACTGAAAGAATAGCCTCAAAACTAAATATATGCAATTTAGGTAATAGGCAGTTACTCTTTTAGAAGAACTGGCTCTCTATCTTCTGTAGATACGGCCAAATCCCTAATTTAAAAGTTCGGAACTGCCTGAAAGTTTTGAAGTTTAGAACTTCCTACAATTAAAGTTTATGTTATGTTTATGTAATTAATATTTATGAATGTTACTGAAAAAAATGTTATTACAAAAAAATTAAAAATCACTCACTTTACATAAAATAGCACTTAGTTATATTTAAACAACTTTTAAGTATTTTCAGCTACTATAGCTATTTTAGCGTTATTATCTTCGCGGTTCTCATATCCCTCTTCGTCTTTATTTATAATTTTCAAATTTTCATTAGTTTTCTTTTCTTTTTTTCTTCTAGTGGCCTAAGCGGTTAGGACTAGGCGCCCCATCGACCCTATTTATTTCACTTGACCAAAGAGAAGGTTTCGTGTTGTGCAATTGGCTACCCTATTACAGACAACTATTAAAAGTATGAGGAGAAAATGAGGAGTTTCATATAAAAATATTGGTCATACTTGATATAATATAATGTTGAATTTTGATAAATTTATTTATTATAATTGACTGCCGTGTTGGTCAGTGGTTCAAGCCCTAGTCTGAACGATCGATTTTCACTTGCTATTACCGTCCAACCCGTGTTAGAAATCACACGTTAAAAGGTAAGACCTCGTTAATCCTTAGCTCGCACAATTTTCGACTTCTGAGGGTTGTCGTTCGTAGGGGTGCGACAGCTGGTTAACGGAAAAATATTTTTTAAAATAGATTTTTTCAACCCAATAGTTGCAAGAAGTCGTACTAAAACTACGAATGAAATTTCGAAAATTACCGCTAGAATGGAATGTCTGACACGTATCATTAAAAGGGTTGCCAATCAGGTAACACCTCCTCTTCTGTAAAGTGAAATATGGTCTATTCGAGTGCGATTCCACAAATGTTTATAAGAAGTTTCAGCATACCGTAATTAACTGAAAGTTAAATTAATTAAATATTGAATATGTTCACATTATACAGTCCATTACAATATATTTGACAGCAGGTGTAGCCAGCATTATTCCATAAAATTCCAGATGATATACTGCATTTTTTATGACCCTTGTACGCTTTCATAATCAGAGTAACAAAAGACAATATAGAGAGGCCTTTTCCATGCTTACATTGAAGGCAGCATAACTTTGTTTGTTTACGGGAAGTAAGTTGGACCATAAAACAGTGGCGGTTGGTTTATTTGATAATCGGAGGGATATTATATATTTATAAAATAAATTATTTCCGGTGAAAATGTATTCATAACAATAATGAATGTTAATTTCAAAATTATGAACATTGCTTCATAAAATCAGATGAAAAAATTTGTGATTTATTCTCAGATTTGATGAACAAGCGGTACGGTTTGTGAGGTCCGATATAAAGAATTTTCGATTAGAAATCATGAATATTTATAATTACGATTAAGGTTTGATATTATTAGGTGATTTCATTCAAAATTGGTATCTAGGGGTCTTTTTGAACCGACATTATGAAAGGGGATAATTTTGATGTTTTCATTGATAATTTTTTTGGTCTTATAAATGAAGTTAACCAAAAAATGACAACTGTCATTTCTTATTGAATATTTTCTATATACATCTCGAGAGCCTCGTGCAAAGAAAGAAAAACCAAAACGAAAATCATATTCTTTGTGTGACGTAAGTTAGTTGTTAAGTGAGCAATAACAGATTTAACGTAACAATTTAATATACAAACTGAACATTGAGCAGAAAGCTTTTTAATCTGTTGATCACAGAATGAATATGACCTATGACACACCTCCTGGGGGCAAATATATAGGGCAAAACCAAGAGGAAAAACTGAGAAAAACCATTTTTCATTTTACTCACACACACTGTGGCCACTAAAATCTACATCATATGATTTTTTTTATTGATAGCTTAAATCAAAATTTGACTTCAATATATGCTTTGGAGAAGACGAAAAATGAATTTTAAAAATGTTGCCAAGTGATCTTCATTATCTGTCGAATTTAATTCCTTTTCAAAATACAAATATAGGGGTAACTGCTCAAAATATCGAAAAAAATATTCGAAAATTGTTTTCTGAATTAAATAATTGAGAAGTCCATATGCGGAATTTTCTTAGCATAAAATGATTTTGATTTTTTCCTTTTTTAGCTATTATCTTGATATTGATGTGTATTGCTTTTAGACACAAACCACTTTCTCAAAAACAGATATTTCATGAAGTTACCTTGTTCAAGGTCAATAACAAATAGACTTTGCATCACCTTTGTGACCAATTTTCAATAGCCCTAATTCGATTTTGTAGAAAAAACAATATTTAGTATGGCGCTACTTTAAGAGAACACGTATTTGTTCGATATTATAGAAAATAACGCTGAGTCACGTGAATACATTTTATGTGAAATTTTTCATCCCGATCGTAGCAAAGATTTACGCCAAAGTCAAATTTCGAATAGAGCTATTGAGAAAAAAATCTCTGGTGCGGACTTTACTGAGCACACTGTATAACCACAGTCTACATAACAATTTCTGGAACTATATATCCAGTATTAACATTATTTAAATGAAACTTACGTCAGGTTGAAAAAAATTGTGTCAATTTATTTCTCGCATCGAGATCTTTTGACAAAACAAAGCGAAGCGGAGCAAAAATAGTAGGGATTTATATGCATATCCTCATTAGCAGATAGCAGTTTAACATTCAAACGGTTCCTTGAGTATTGAAAAAAATGTGTTTTTTAAATACGTTATGATGGATTTCCATCAAGTATCGGCCAATTCTATCACAGCTATCACACAGGAATTCCAAATTCTTTTCGCAAGGTTTTATCTCATAATTATAAGTTGTTAACATGTGTTTGAATATTGATTGATTCTGGCTTGAGCAAATAGATTTCTCGAGATTATTTTGAAATTTGGATGAGGTAAAGCATAACTCCTTTTTTTCTTATAGGAATAACTGAGAGAGAAGAGAGTTTTATTGACATTGACATTTTTAGAGACAAGAAAAAAGACAGTAGTGTATGACAAGCATATGACATCACAGTATGAAAACCTTATAGGACACAACTTATATTTTATGTTGTCTTAAAAAAAGATAGACACTGTTTAACATTTAACAACATACGTCCTAACTGTTCAGGATGTCTCTGAGTGAGAATGAGTAGCCTCGATCACAAATTTCCAAATGATAGACCATATTCTAGCCAAAAATGACTTATCGCGAGCAGAAAACATTTTACTCCGAATCATTACGCGTTGTCAAGGAAAACATTCAATAACAAATTTAATTAACGAAACATAAAAAATATGATGGGTTAAAAAAAATCATATTAAAAAAATTGGAATATAAAAATATATAGAAACACTAATTTGTGAAGAAAACAAATTATTGTGACCTGAAATGAAAATAAATAATTGAATGGATCGAATAAAAATAAAGATTCACCAATTATTGACCTAAAGCGATTGTGGATACCATAAATAGAAACCATTATTATTTGCCTTGCATCTTCCTTCATCATTTATCTGCATTTTTTATCTCAATTTCCATTGTTAGATTTTAATAGGTTTTGTTGCCTGGAAACAGGGGATTTTCGTCAACATAAATCAGAGATAAAATCGCGACAGTGTACGTTATCAATGATATACAATAAAGTGTTTTTTGGGAGCTTTAGCGTTTCTTGTGCCATCCAGGTAAGCAAAAGCTAACATTTCAAAAGTGGTTCTTGAACACCAAATATCGATTATGTGCTAAATCGCTATATCTGGTAAAAATAGAAAATTTGACAAGTGTCACATTTAGAAGACAAATTTGACAGGTAGGCTCAGGTTGTCCAATAGTTTCACAGGGTGACTCATTAGGCATATAGGTCTTAGTAGGGATAATAAAAACAAGCACAGTATTTGGTATACGCTGAGTTGCGTCAGTTTGATTTGAATAAAAATGAAAATAAATCCAAGTGGAGCTAATTTTTCGCCATTAGGAAAAACTAGGCAATTTTTGGGGTAATGCAACAGATAAATAATTTAAAAACTATCCAGTTGCAAATTATGAATACAATGACGGTGCAAAATAATAAAAACAGCTGGGTAGTTCCAAATACACCGCAAACATTGTTGATTTTTCATGGTGATAGAGACAGGTTAGGGCATTAGATTGCTTGAACTCGGTTACAATTAGTTCTAATTTACAGGGACTCTTTTTAAAACAAAGTTCAGATTACCATTCGTAGATACATTGGGTTCCACTGACGGATGAGAACAAATGAAAAGGAATTAAAAATTGGGGGTAACTATTAATTCATATTTTCATGTCAAAATGAGACTATACGAAAAATTTAATTTAACTTTTAGTGAAAGCAGAGTGGAAAGGGTTTGATTCGAGCTGATATATCAAGAAGTTTATTAGAAATAAATTCATGGATGTAGCCCTTACTACGTGGTAGGAAATCAAAATGAAGAAAAGAGAATTGAAACTTTCCATTTTTTTACCACTTTTATTTATAACTAACGTTACTGCAGTTTTGTCCTATTAGGACATTTTCAAACTTATGTCCTTATAGGACGAAACTGCAGTAACGTTAGTCACAAATAAATGTGGTAAAAAACAAAGTTTCAATTATCTTTTCTTCACTTTGATATAAATAATTCATAATATTCAATATTATTTATGGTCAGATCCTTTACTACTAGAAAAAATGTACGAAAAAGAAAACACGAAAGGAATCAGGTTCAGTTTAGTAAGCATGAAAAGCAAAGTAATATTTATGAAAATGATAGACATAGAAGTAATAAGAGATGTTTTAATTGTGGAGAAATAGTAGTTAGTTTAATAAAACAAGAACTTAGAACCTCGTTATGTTATAGATGTTCAAGCGTAGATACATGAAACGCAACTACACAGATACCACTCCAACAGTATGTAACGGCTAGTTCAGCGTTACAACAAAGTGAGCATGGCTATTCAGAAACACCCTGTACTAGCCATTGAACAAAATGAATTTGTGGTCTACGGACAGTTAAAGATTTTAGGAAGTTCGGCAAGCAAAACATTCTACGGACTCCACAAAAAGTGTTAAATGCCAGGGGATTAAAAAAATAAACAAAACGGGTTCTCGAAGTTTGGACGATAGAATAAGTCGAAAAAGTAGCGAACGGTTCACGAAGAATTTGAAGTGATTTTTTTTCATCCAAGTTTTGGGATTTTTCTTTGCTGAATCTTATGTTACACTAGTTTTCATGATTTCTTGTGTAGATACGTTATAAACGTATTCGTGACATTTGGTTGAAAACTAGTACCTTGCCTGCTTGTTCCTGCAAAATCGTAAGTCGAATATTTTCATACACAATTTTCTTGTAACTCGAAACCGAACGTTTTCAGGCAGCACTTTCCAACAAAATCGAGAAGCTGCCGAATTTCATAAATGATCGTAGACCCTCATCAAAAGAGGTAGTTTCACTCTTATTAGGATCGTACTCTTACTCTTAGTCTTGAGTCAGTCTCAGTCAGTTGAATCCGTGACACAATTCTGATGTACCTCGATGAATTTGAATGAAATACCTTTTGTGCAGTTGGATTGGAGAGTGCAGTAATGCTGTTCACCCGCCGATTAACAAGTTACATCTGAACCTGAATCCTGAATTATGTGACAGATAAGATGCATGATATTCGTTTGTGAGTGTAGAGAAAACATATGTATTTATGATACTTACATCTATATCTATTATATAATTCTCTATATTCAACTATACGACTCATTACGAATTAGCCTTAAAGTGTAAGCTTCACGTGCGCACGTTACAAAGAAAACTCTTTGTTATATGTCAAGCTTTCGGTATATTTCACACCTTCGTCAGGACAACTACAATAATAAGATTATATATCTTGTAAAAAAAATATATAAATATGGAGAACTTACTAACGTGAGAATAAAATATAAAATGGTTCAAAAACAGATAGAAAAACATTAAATAATGACAGTTGAATTTTAGCTGACAATGTCAAGTAGAAAAATTCAGAATCGGCCGATACTTGATGAAAATCCATAACTAACGTATTTTAAAAACACTTTATTGTGAGATTTTCACTAGACAGTTTTTCAAAAACGCAACACGTGTTTCGCCATACAATGGCTTCCTCGGGCGTGTCTTACAGTAAGACAAGTCTACCTAATGCTCCATTTGAATTCTACAAACTAATAAACTTAGTGATAGGTCCGCAAAGAAATAATAACTGACAAAGACTCCAGTGTCGAATAGAGAATAAGAGATGGAAAAGAATAAATACTTGAAGAAGAAAGAACAAACGGAGAAGTTAGCTGAGAAAGTCAGAGACCAAGAAGGAAGACTCTTCTCCAGAGCCATTCAGACATTTTGGTGTAAAATACATGCGTGTACGTCATGAACGTAAAAAGGCGCCAAAATATTACCTGTTTACACCTGGCTGCGAAATAGTAGCGGCCGAATGGTGAATACCACACATGGCTTTTCTAAATATTCACCTGAGTATATTACTAACATGTGAATGGAATTTCATTTTAGAAATAAGTGAACGGAATAGATAACATAGATAACAAATATTTGTGGCCACTTTTTGACTGACACCCTGTCATTAATATATGTACAAATTCGAGTTTAGTTAACAACGCAATGAACGTAGTGATTTTGCATTGGGATCCTGACTATATAATAAAATATTCTTTCTGATTATCCTTTGGAAGTTATTCTGAAATGATTACAAAATTTGACAGGTATGACGTCATTGATGAAATTATTTCAATGAGAAAATGGAATGTAATTGAAATAATTTCATGTCAAAATATGGGTTTGATTTTGATATCAGATAATTAGACGTCAACTTCTGTAAGTATACAGGAATGTCAGTCACAAAACATGCATTTTTGACATCCGTAGAAAAACTAGTTCACAATCGTTTCCGAATGAAACTATTCAATGTCCTGTTTGATTCATGGTATTTTAAAGATTCCCCAAAAATGTTCTGAACGAGACCAAATGAAGGTAAATATGTTGTTAAAAAAATGTTAAACTCACCTTCGTAATAATCGTAAATATTTTAATTCACAAATTGTCCATATATCTTCAATATTACTCATCATGTACAATTTTAATTTGAGTGAATAACAAACAGTCTACGCGAAAATGACTCCAGTATAAAATAAAAACGCCCGTAAAACATTCGAGCGTTTGCAGTGTTGTCAATGTGACCCAATTTTTGTTTAACATAAAAGCGATTTAATTCGAAAATATTTCAAAATTATGTGATAATTGAGTATTAATCCAAAAGTGGATTGAAAAATTATTTACCAAAAATTAATATTTACATATAATGATTTCATATAAATGAGCACATGATATTTATGGTGCGCACAAGTTCATAAACTCTTTATGCGCACACGGCATTATTAACGATTATATCACTTGCACCTTGAAATTGTCTAATTCTTCACATCAGTAATGAAAGAAACGTTATATATGTATTAAAAACTGACTAAAACAAATTATGTACTCATTGCAAATTCATCAAGAACAATATAAAATGTAAAGTTCAAAATTGGAGCGTCGTTGCCAGATTGCAAACATATATCAGTTGATTTATTTCGTTACGGAATGCAAAAGGAGAAAATTGGCCAATCAAAAAATTTTTCTCATCTGACTTTTTCGGAGTTTTACCGAGTCCAAAAATACTTCTGTATTTTTCGAAAATGACATCTGAAATTCAATTAGGCTCTCGGTATTTCTCTACATAACAATAATAACGTGTATTTTTCGTGTTTGGCATTTTCAGCGCCACAGCGTTAAGCGATTTTCGGTCAATTTTTTTCTACGAATTCAAATTGAACCAAAGCCCTGCCGAAAAAGGCATTTAACACTATTCGACGTTGGTTTATGAAATTTCGTTTCGGAAATTTTAATAAATTAAATGCTCGTCCAGTAATACAGGACGAGCATTTGAGGACCCTGGTGGAGATTGACCCATCACAAACGGTGCGTGGGATGGCGGATGAACTTGGCGTTCGCTCCCATGAGCGTGTTGGACAGATCAAAAAACTCGAAAAGTGGGTGCCCCATGATTTGAACTATCGACAGAATTTGTCATGTTTCGAGGTCTGTTCTTCTTTGCTTTTACACAACCAAAACGATCCTTCTTCGGATCGGATCGTCACGTGTGATGAAAAGCAGATCCTCAACGACACCAGGAGACGTTTCGGATAGTGGCTGAGTCACCCAGGCACTTCCCGAAGGCGAAAACCCACCAAAAAAGACACTGGTTATTCGGGACCATCACAACAGGAAAAAATCAATTAAATGTACCTAAAATTGCATCAGCAGGAGCCAGCACTGGTCAACAGAAAATCCGATCCTGTTCTACGGATAACGCCCGACTGCATGTTTCACAAATTACCGTCAAAGTTCTACCTCACACCATATTATCCAGACCTCTCACCAACCGAAGGCTACCTTTTCAAGCACTTTGATAACTTTGTCACCAATCGAAGCACCCAATGGGTAGGCAATGTTGATAATTTTCCGAGCCACCTAGAGAGCATCATGGCTATTCACTGTTCGTCAGTCATGTAACATTACAGTTGCAGAATCATGATGAATTCAACCAGATAAATTCGCTCGAGAAAAATATCTGTTCGAGATAGGGCTCGAGCTTACGACCTTTCGATCGTGAGTCAAGAACACTACCACTGCGCTAGTTCACCGCAATGAATGTTAGTTACATTTGCACTGAGTATCTAGATCTAGGACAACTCACAAGTGACAGATATTATCTGCCTCAATAAAAGTTTTATAGCGGTTTCGGTAAAACCACTGCACAATCGATCTATTGTTACCCTTTATTGATATATTTTGAAATGAAAGACGGATACACTAAATGTGCACTAGTTTTATTAAAAGTTTTTATTGTGCAAATCAGCAAAATGCTGTTCTGCGGAGACTCGGTTTGATGAAAATCGACTTCAACTTCAAACTATCAACTTAATGGCTCTACAGTCGCATAAGGTAATTCATAAGAATTCAACGATAATGTTGTTAGTTTGCATTGATCTAGTAGTTAAAGTATTTTCTACCTTATTGTCTTCACATATTTCCTTGCACAAATTTAAATTCCCCATATGTGGCAGATATCCACGATTTGGTGTTTTGTGATGTAGTCACGTGTCAAAATGGCGCCGCGAGATTGAAAATTTCGAATCAAAAATGACCACCATCTTGGGGTTACACTCTCTTTATTCAGGGTGTAACATAAGTACGTTAGACAATTTTAAGAAAAAAAGTCTATATGAACTTGTGTCCGAAAATGCTTCGTTTCGGAGACACGGGGTGTTGAAATTGAATTTTTTTGAAAATAACTCTTGCACAAAATTCGGTACCCGGTTTTTTTTTGACGTGGAAAATCATAATTTCGTATTAATTTTCATGTAACATCTAGAGGGCGCTGCGTACGCTGTCATTATTTATTTCAGATTGCCCTAACTTCTTTGACAGTAAACTTTTGGTACTTTTCATTAAAAAACCTAAATCCAACACCTTTTCCAAGTAAAAAAGCTACCCCTCCTTAACTGGAGATTATCGTTTTCGAGATATTTACAATTTTCTATATCGATGCATATTACTTAGCTCTTAGAGCGCTAAGTGAAGTTGCTGCTGTTTAAAATCTGTTTTTCCGTTAACCAGCTGTCGCACCTCTACGAACGACAACCCTCAGAAGTCGAAACTTGTGCGAGCTAAGGATTAACGAGGTCTTACCTTTTAATGTGTGATTCCTAACACGGGTTGGACGATAGCAAGTAAAGATCGATCGTTCAGACTAGGGCTTGAACCACCGACCAACACGGCAGTCAATTCGAGTGAGTGAACAAAGCACCCACGCCGAACCGCTTGGCTACCGAGCGACCAACTCAACGTTGTTGAGGAGGTGTACTTTTTTAATTGGAAAAGGTGTGGGAATCAGGTCTGTCTGTCAAAAAAGTTAGGGCAATTTGAAATAATGACAGCGTACGCAGCGCCCTCTAGATGTTATATGAAAATTAATACGAAATTATGTTTTCTCACGTCATAAAAACCCCGGGTACCGAATTTCGTGTAAGAGTTTTCAAAAAGCGAACAAAAAAATTCAATTTCAACACCCCGTATCTCCGAAACGAAGCATTTTTGGAAACAAGTTCATATACTTTTTTTTCTTAAAATTGTCTCAGGAATACGTCACTTGATTATTTTAACGTACTTATGTTACACCCTGTATATCATTTACCACTTGTGTCAACATCATCACATTAGAGTTAGAGGCTTTCTTCGTGAAAGTCGTACATCGTACATGTGCCTTTCTCAAGAGAAATATCAATATTATTTCAAAGTGTGCAAGAAACTATTTCAACTATTAATTAAATTCTTCAAGGTCAGCGATATTCTTGTTACTATGTCAAAACTATTCAATTAACAAGAATATTCTCAACACAACACGAGTGGGAATAAAAATTGCCATTCTGTGCTATTTTAAATCCTACCTACCGTGTTTATTTTTGTACAAGAGTCAAAAATTCCAATCTGAAATCTGTTTTACCGATAACCAGCTGCCGCTCCCTTCGAACGACAACCCTCGGAAGTCAACATTTGTCCTAGCCAAGGATTAACAAAATCATACCTTATCATATCGCCGGTTAGACGTTACGCAGTAAAAACTACTCGCGCCAACCCAACCTGCTACCGTCTTGCCAGAGATCTATCACTTCAATGAAGAAAATTCCTCATTAAACTCTATGCGCTTCCACTTCAATGATGATGTGAGTGACGGGTCCATATTAAAAGAGAAATTTTATATAGTGGCAGAATCCAGAAATTTTTTATTTTTGTTGATAGTATAGGAGGTCTAATCAAAAAATAAGGTAAATGTTCAAATTTCGCGGGCTATCGATTGGCGATTTATTTAATTTTTGTGTTGGTACACTCGTCTCGAACATACATTCAGTTTCAGCTGTTGTGTTCGACGATTTTCTGCTATCAAAAAAAATCGATTGAAGAATTTGCTCCAAATATCAAGAAAAGAATGAAATCGAGTGCTCAAAATTGACAAAAAAAACCCGTAGCATGAGCGTCGCTCAGGAATTGTTAAATGACGTCAACGGCGAACCAGATTTGCTTAAAAGGGTCACGAATCATGGTTATGACATCAAAACAAATCGTCTCATTAGAAGGGTCCATAAGAGGACCAAAAAAACACGCCAAGTTCGATCAAATGTCAAGGTTTTGCTCGCAGTGGCACAGTGCATCAGAAGTTCTTACCGCATGGACATACCATAGTAAAAATCAACCAGTAAATCCACTCCCACCATTTCCATTCATAAATTCTCAAAGTTGTTGATGACCTCGAAACGAAGTGCTGAGCCAACTTAGTATTTACCATAGACGGGCGCTCATATAAAAACGAAATTTAATGATATTACAGAAAATGTTGTGGTTACTTATAACCAACTACAAAAACTAAAAGCAATAATAACAGCAAATTAACTTAACACAATATCTATTTCCGACCGTTTATTATAACTAATCCTAAATTGACCAAAAAAACCCGTAGCATGAGCGTCGCTTAGGAATTGTTAAATGACGCCAACGGCGAACCAGATTTGCTTAAAAGGTTCACGAATCATGGTTATGACATAAAAACAAATCGTCTCATTAGAAGGGTCTATAAGAGGACCAAAAAAACACGCCAAGTTCGATCAAATGTCAAGGTGTTGCTCGCAGTGGCACAGTGCATCAGGAGTTCTTACCGCATGGTCATACTTTAGTAAAAATCAACCAGCAAGTCCACTCCCACTAATTTCATTCATAAATTCTCAAAGTTGTTGGTGACCTCGAAACGAAGTGCTGAGCCAATTTAGTTTTTACCATAGACGGGCGCTCATTTAAAAACGAAATTTAATGATATTACAGAAAATGTGGTTACTTAAGCAATAATAACAGCAAATTAACTAAACACAATATCTATTTCCGACCGTTTATTATAACTAATCCGATGCCCGTGGTACCGTCGAATCCTTCGATACTACAGCACAGAACGCGTTGGATGAGAATTTCATCCTAAGAGCGGATAAAAATAAAACTATCATTAGTCAAGAAATAACGTCGTTGTATTATACTTACTTTTCAAAGGTTGCACAATTAATTTCAATGTAAGGATACAAAAATTACCTCAATTTAAAAATCCCAAAAAACAAAATAAGTCGGACTAAATTAGATTTATAATTAAGTTACTTAATACAAAAAAATCACAATACAAAAATAAATTTGAAATATTAGAAAGCATAACGAGTCCTAATATCCTCAAGTTTCTTTGAAACTTCTGCCGGTGTCTTATCCAAATCACTGGCAATGCTCCTTTGCTTGGCAGGATCTAACGAATTGTACTGTTCACACAAATCACCATCGATTACGTTCTGGAAACATTAAGTATTTCAATAACGGCATTTTCAATACAGATTCATAATGATAATAAAGGTAATTTTCAGATGGAAAAAGTATAATCAAATCACAATCATAAGTCTAGCATGTGAAAATAAAATCATCATAATAAATTTTTAATTATCAATAAAAAAATATTGATTTTACCAAACATTGTTCGTTGTAAAAAATAAGTAATTCTTGGCAGAATTTTTTGTGGTTCTATAGATTTTCTATTGAATAAAACTGTCAGTATGTGATTCATTAAAAGGAGTTACTATATGACTTTCATCTGATTTCAGACTACGCTCTTGCTATGTTAAATAAAAATAATAAAAGTGAATTTATAATAACGAGAGATGTCATCAGTTGCCTAAAATTTTCCAAATAATATTTCTAATTAAGGGTTCAATACCATTGAAATTGGTAAAATGATGATCGAATACTAAAAATTCTCAGATTCGAGATAACTCAAAGAATCAGAAAACATATTATCATGAAACAAAGTATTCAGGAAACCCAGTAACATTAAACTACAGGCATTAATTAAACAAAACTCACCTTAACTGGGAAATAGTAACATCTAAATGATAAATGATCTCTTCCACACAGTGGTGGATTCTCACTCCTCATATGCATTTCCAAATGTATGAAAAAGTCATGATCGTCATGAGACGTAAATGGAACCAAAACTCCAACTGTTCCAGACAGAGTAGTGAATATCAACGATTCCGAACCTCCAGGTATGAGAGTCGCCTTCTGCAACCAGGTTACCGTCTCTCCAACGTGGAATGTTGATATAGTATCAGCTTTCTGAGATGCCCCGTTCAAGAGACCCCTATCCCACAATGCTTTGTGGCCAGTCGGATCTTCTTCAACGTCATCGCTAACATTGGGGGGAAGTCTGAGTATGGATATATTTCCGAATTTGTCAGCCGTCGCGATCGTGTCGTAGTCAAGAACAGTGGTACAGGTTATCCAACGAGGATGTGTATCATCTGCGAATATGATGAGCTGATTTTCAGCTCTTTTGTAACGGACCATAAATACAGATTCCGCTACATCAGATACAAATATTCTTTTTCCCATTGCTTGAATATTTACTATGGCATTCGGAATGTGCTGTAACAAAATATTGAAATGATAAAAAAAAAAAGAAAATTCAAATAAATCTACCAAATGAGATGAACATTTTCAGTACTGCAGGATTTCAGCATGTTATCAGGCAATTTTGGTATCATCATAAATAAAGGTATTATATATGAATACATTTACTTATACTGTGAATTTTTATCGATTGTATAATGTATATAGTTGTTATTCTCGATATTCTCTATATAGTTTGATGCTCGACATTTTACTAATTCAGCGGAGGTTTTTCACAAGTTCTTTATTGAGTTGCAAGAATCAATGAAGTTGATGACAATGATACAACTCTTATCTTGATTTTATTTCTTGTATACAATTGACATTTCACCTACTGTTTGACATATTTATTTACTCATTTCTTCAGAAATTATTTATTCAAAAAACACTTAGGTGAAAAAAACTGTCAATTCAATTCATTTCGTTTGAAGGTGTCTTCATAAGGGAAGTTGCCGTTGACCTTACTGACTCTTTGTCCGTTTCCCACCTCATATATGAGGTGTCAATGGTTCTGCATTCATAAATTATAACATAATCATCTCTCATCCTACTTTGAAATACTATGTAGGCAGATATCACATGCATAATTATTGGGTAAGCATTTCTCATCAATTTCATATCCTTAGAATCAGTTCAACAACACAATCTCTTATTGTATGAAAGGCTGAAAGAGGTCGACTCTGGTTCAAATTTTAGAAAAAACTCACAGAATATGAAATCTCACTGTTAAAAATATTCTTTGTTTATTCTATTATTCTTTCAAATCATATAAATTTAATTTTTTGGTTTTGTTTCTTTATTCAACTTCAAATATCGAGTTTGGTGTGAAGTTATATTCAATCTGAGATCTTAAGCTTCAGCACATTTGGTTGAAGTGTTTACTTTCAATACTTGAGAAATTGTGTGTTGATTATATTTTATAGTCTTTTTCATAGTCTATAACTAGTTACATTTATATTTATATGTTACTTTTATTACTTATGGATGTTTATCACTGTTTGTGTTATTGTGTTGTTTATATTATTTTGACTGACTTATAATATGGTTACATATTATTTGGACTGACTTTTTTAATATGTTTACATGTAGTTATTTACATTTATGTTTTTACATTTACTTTTATAATTGACATTTTCTTTGTCTATTGTGCATTGATTTTTGTCAACTGTACTTTTCAACCAAAGAAATAAATATTATTATTATTACTAATTACTATTTAAACTAACCCCTATTAGGATGTATGTCCTATTACTTCTCTTTAGGCTAATAACCAAAATAAAACATTCAATGATTTTTTTTTGTATCCGTTACAACTTTTTGAATGTTTGGAAGTAATAGAAAAAGAAGTAGAACATCAGTAATAGAAAATGTTCAAATCAAATTTACCAGACAACTCCTCCTAAATGGAAATTAAATTGCACTTCAATCATCAAAATTCACCACTAGCTTCAATCTTTAGATGATCGTCCCTTCATACTTGAATCATTGCTCATGTACAATCTCAATGGCGATATTGACTATTCCCATTTATTATTGATAGTGAATTTTAAAATTTATGTTTATTCTACTAGGTATCTTTGCATTTTTTAGCATGAAATTCATAAAACGAACCTTGGTTATAACAGTCTATTGTCTCATATCCTTGATTATGTCAATAATAAAAAGTATCGATCCTTTCTTCTGTTCATTAGCCTCATTCAAACATGCACTGTGCAATTCTAATATCTTATAAAAATGTAATTTTCAATTATTTTGTTATCATTTTGTAGATATAATTTGTTACGTGATTCCTAGTAATATTACTTCTCATTGTAAATGGTAATACTGTTAAATAAACATTCCTTTCTATTAAAATCAGGAATACATGTCAGAACAAATTTGTTCATGTATGAATTCAATGAAAACGTTCTCACCTTATTCTCACATTTTCTCAAAAGCTTCTTCTTTCCCATATCATACAACCTCAACATTTTGCCGACCCCTGCCAAAAGTCGCCCATTATAAGAGCACAACGCCATGGGTACCTCATCAACGAGAGTCCTGTGTACCAGTTCCAACTCCTTGCCCAACGAATCAATTTTGTAGGTATCCAAAAACCCGACAGAGCACTGATGAGGATTGAGTTGGAAATCCTTAGCAATACCAACAATGAGAAACCACTGATAATCAGGCTGGCCATGAAATTTGACTAGAGCCAGTGACATGGCAGCTTCGTTTTGTTCCAAACGAATCAATTTGTAAGTTGTTCCTTGTACTGGGTCCATTATTCTGATTGAGGATGCCCACATATTATGCCCCGCCTTAGGCGCAGAAAATATGCTCTCCGGCAGATCCTCATTCAAAAAGGCCTCTGCCATCTCTTTGGCAAGCTCTTGCTCTTCTTCCCCTGCAGCTTCCTTCATTTCTTCGGCCATTTGCAACCTTCGCTGTTTTTTTGTTTCTTCGGTATAAGCGTTGTGTTCAGTTTCTAGAATCACCAAGTTACTAGATTCAGGGTGAATGATGAACTTCCTCGGAGTATATTCAAGAGGAAAGGACACTTGATTGAAGACAGCACCCAATTTTTCCAAAGCCAAAATCCTAAGGGTGTTCGTTGAAATGGCTACGATACCTTCCTGGCACTGTTCCGAACTAAAACCTGAAGCATACTCCAAACTTTCATAAGACAAGGGCGTCAGGTAGAATCGGCTTTGGTAGTAGTAACTCAGCCACGAACGACTGCTCATAGCCAGGACAGCTTCTGACTGTTGCATCCTTATTCTAAACAGCCTCACGGGCTTAGATCCTAAGTACCTAGTCCTAGTATCGGTCAAATCGCCAGTCACTGGGTCAAGAACAGTTCTGAGCAGTGCTCCATTCTGCAAACCAATATTCAAATATAAAGTACTAGTGGTACTGGCTGCTGCGGCATTGTCAGGATCTCTTTCAGTACATCCCATCTCGACGATGCACAACGATTCGGCACAAACTGGCAAAGGCTGCATAGCTCTGGGTGCCAAGCAGTCACTAGGATCTAGGGAGATAATCCTCACGGTACTATCCGCTAAACCGACTGCTAAAAACCAAGATCTCTGTTCTCCTTGAGGCACACTTGCTAGTGCCATACAGAGCACATCAGAGTTCATTCGTTTCCTCTCTTTGTACTCGTGCAACTGACCAGTCTGAAAAATAGCAATATTTGAATTATTTATAATTGCCAAGGCAAAAATAATCAAGTGTAACCAGAGTTTTAGACAGAAAAAATAAGCAATATCCAAACCATGTTTCAAATGTCTATATAACCAGAAATACTATGATCCGAAACAATTCCTGACTACAATAAAAATACCTGAAGTTTTTAACCTTCTCCTATGAAAGATGTGAAAAATAACAAATTTAGTTTTATTAAAAAAATTATATCCTATAATGATTACGCTTCCCTAACATTGGATGAGTGAATTGTTAACCTCTACATTCTACATTAAAATTTTGATTGAATAATGTGAAAAAAAAATATTGCTTTTCACTTATTGAAACAACCTTTCATGAAAAAAAAAAAAGGCATAAATTCAATACTATCAATTCTTCAATAAAAACTTGATTTTTAGCAAAATTATATTCGTCAATAAATTTTCCATGATCTGAAAAAATAATGTACAACATTGACAATATCCTTATGTAGGATAAAAAGTATAAAATTCTAAAATAATTTTAGGGTTAAGACTGGTGAAATAGGTCTGAAATTGTTCATAAGGCAATTTTTACCTATTTCATAGACACTTTCGCAACTTTGTTTTGGAATTCTATCAGTTTCTAATGACAGAACGAGTTAAGTTTACTTATCAATGGAACAAATTCATTCATTTATACAACTAAATAGTTCAATTGTTCTTTCTTGATTCACTCCAACATGCTAAGACACATCGGAGGCGACAAGAAACCTTTGATATAGCACGGTTATAGATTAACTGAGCAATAAGAGCACATCAGTAAAACGAGTAACCATGCAGTACTAGCCTGTACACAAACACAAACTCACCGGATCCATTTCAAAATAAACCAACTCTCCTCCGGAGAGAGCTATCACCACTTGACGTTGGTTGACAGCACATTTTACTATGCTCTTCTTTCCTGCCTTCCATTCGTTCACACGCTTGTCTGCACATATATGTCTAATTCCGTCAGGATACACCTTTAAATGATTGAAAAAATATATTAGAAGCCGAAGAGACTATGAAAACAGTTGAATAGCCTACCTGCACAAGAGCATCGTCACTGAGGGCAGAACATGATAAAGTAGGGGTAGTTCCCAAAAACCCACTGTCGGTTACTTCTTCAACAGTTTCACCGATAGACAACACCAAAGTTGCGTTCACGAATGACACAATGATATAGGCGTCAAATTCATCTGTAACAAACAATTCAGGTTTCAACACTTGGAGGTTGATTCAAAGAATGAGACTGTCGCTTATTTATTAAATCTCAGTTTTGTAATGTATAATCACAATGATTCAGGTGAAACACGGACAAAAATTTCATCATGATGTGCCTGACCCCAATTAGTTACCCAATAATCCAAATTTTTTTATTTTTTTTCTGACTCCGAAAACGCTTCAAGCAAAGTGTACCTCACGTCTTCCTACTGATTTGTATCTTGACACTTACCTCGTCATCAAGGTCCTATCCCAGAGCCAGTCATCTGAAATAAAAAAAGCACCGGAGTTGATAAGTGTTCAACTATCCAGGCTTTATTAATTTTTGATCTCACTAATTTAAAGTTGAAAGAATGAAATACATTTCAGGAAGTGACTGATACAAATATTTTTTTTACAGAATATTTTTAAAGCAGTACATGAAAAGTAAATAGTTTCTTAGCAACCCCATGTAACGTAAATAATTTTAAACAAACCAGTTCAACCCCCACTAAAACTCACCATCGCTTCTTTTTTTCACTGTCCAAACAGCATTAGGAGCTCCTGGCAATTCTGACACGGCCATTTCAGATACTTCCAGACCGTGTCTGAGTACTCGTAGAGATGATCTAGGACCTCTCCCGCAAAGCATGTACAACTGCGGAGTGTCTTCGCCAGCCAAGTCAGCCACTCGAGATGAAAGGATTGGAGATAGGGATTCTATTTCATCCACAAGCACGAGATTTCTCAAGGTTCTCGGCGCGAAAAAGAATGTATCGCCCTCCTCTAAGGGCATGGCAGAACTGAATTCTAATTCATCATCGTCATCTCCAAGGTGAGCGATTTGGTAGAGGTAACTAAAAATAAACTAACAATCAGTTTTATCTTCGAAACTGAAAAGTTTAGAAGTAGTAGAGATTAAAAAAATTGTTTCTAACGTGGAGGCCAAACTACCACAAGTTGACAGGTTGGTACTATGTGTCAGAATTTATATTGGACACATTCATATATATAACTGATATCTTCTTATACGACAGAAGACCCAGACAAGCAGTGTCCGAATAATAATATTATAGTATTACATTATTTACTATACATATAGAGGTGTCTAAATCTACCAGCTTCCAGAGTGTGGATAAGAAAAATTATTATCATAAAAACCTGGGACAGCAACATTTTATTGAAAAAAATATATAAATATATTCTTCATTTATCTGCCTGAATGTTATTAGTTAATCAATAAACTGCCATTGTTTATAGAAATGTCTACGAAAATTATTCACTTTATTACAACTGTCTTTGACAACAAAAACAACCAAATGTGATGTAACAAATGATTTTTAATGCCAATTCAAATTTTGCTATAATAATGAAGCAGATTGTTTCGTCAAATGTAGATTTTTACAAAAAATGCACATTTATTTCTTCAACAGTTAGATGACTTACTTGATGATCATGTACATTATTTCTATATTACTTAAATTTGAAAAATCCACACTTGTAATTTGTGAACAGAAAAAATTTTCAATAAACACTTCAATTTGAATAGTTTTTGGATTATTCTAAGTAAGGTTGATTTAACAGGCTTTATTTTGATAACATCTTAATATTTCACTACCTGAGCTCAATTTCAGAATTGGTCTGATTAATTAATAACAGAAAAAAAAAAACAAATATGATTATGTAAATTATTAAAAAAAAGTAGTTCTTTAAAACTATTTTGAATTTTTCTTTGTTGGAAAATTGATCATTTGATAATTCATTATATGCATGCAATCATTTCTTTGTAAAAAGAAATGCTGGAAAATACAGATTTAAGGTTTTTTGTTAACAGATTGTTGGTTTTTTGTTAACAGAACAGGTATATATTTAGGTTCTGTAAATTTCATAGTGGAATGTTATTTTACTTTTCAGATGGACTGCAGAAAGGTGCATACTTTTAATTCATATAAGATATGAGTTGGTCCTAAGAAAAGTAGATTAAAAATGCATTCTATAACTTTATTCTGTAAACTTCTTAATGATTTCAAAGTTGCATTTGAAGCAGTTTCCCATATATTATTTAAATAATGTGATTTTGAATTAATGAGAGAAGTAAAGTAGCTTCAGATACTTCAACAGATATATTATTTCTAGAATTTTCTACTAGACCAATAAAATGTATACAGCATCAAGATTGTATCCCTACCTCACAAATACTAATTATTCTCGATAGACCTTTACACTTAAAAAAAAAGAAAGTCAATAGTATTCCTTAGTTATATGAAAAAAAAAAAAGTTCATTCATCAAGAAGTAACACTCAAATTTTCCCACATCGAAATAAAATCAACGTCACTACCTTCAAGATTCACCCCCCTTTCAAACCACGGTACAAATTGTATGATTTTTGTAAAGCAAAAAAAAAGAACATCAATGAATATGCGACATAACCATTCAATTAGTACTACTCAATCAAAATCACCTTAACAAAATTCCAAGTATAAATTCTTTATTTTATAATACGAAATACTTGTTAATTTTGGAACTAACCATCAAATCGACCTTAAAAATTAGTTGGCAAAGTCGCAAGCAGTCGCAAAAATACAGGAAGAAGAAAATCGAAATATGCAATATGAATACGTTTTACAGTGTTGCCAAGTTCATAGAAAATATTTGTGATGTTAAGACCATAGGTTTTTACTCAATTTTGAAAAAATTTGTGTAGTTTTCACTTATGCAGTTATTCAAATGTCAGTATAGAATAGAATATGAAGGTCCATTAAATTTGCCTCCATTTTTTAATAAAAACAATAATATACTTACTGGTTGCCAAATTCTGAGGCCACAAAGAGGAATCCAGTTTTTAAAACACACATTGCAGCTGCCACAGGAACAGTATCAAAATATTTCAGTTTTATTTCAGTAACCATGTCTTCGTCAGTTTCCAATGTAATTTTGAATATATCTCCTTGTTCCGTTTGAGCAAGGAAAAAGAACATAGATTTGGTTTTGTGGGTGGCAGAGCAAACAAAAATCATCCCTCTTTCTGGATCGTCCAAATCATTCCTTCTTCTAGGAATGGGACAACGAATGTCATGCTGTTCACCAAGATTTTTATATGTAAGGTAATTTTCTGAGCAAATAAGTACACCAGAAGGCCCGTCATCTCCTCCAGGTACAGTAACCAAAAAATTGGCATGCTCCTCAAGAGGTTCAGAATACTTCCTAACAACATGATTGACGCCGAGATCAAGTTCGTAAAAGGTCAGAGTTTGTTGAGTCTTCTGAGCAGCTTCCCCTGTGGGATCTGAATCAGCTTCCTCATAATCGATTTCCAAACAAGCGAAAATGGGGTTATCGTACCCCACATCAACACCCACCATATGGTATACAAGCGTATTGCTTTTATGGGCTTCCAATGGTGAGGAAATAGTAAGTCGAGCTTGGGCATCCCGATTCAATATGTACGCTAATTTCTGTTTCTCGATCGCCCCAATCATTACTGCTCTTCCTCTAGGATCTGTGGCAAGGTACTGTCCAGGAACAATTCTTCTGCTGGCTGATTTGCCAAAAGTCTCTTGCTGAACCTTTTCAAAAATATTCTTTTGTGGAATATATTCTAGAATAACAAGTCGACCAGAGTCGGAACCCACTACTACAAAGTCCTTAGTACCTCCGGTCAACCGAAATGACATTAAAGATCTTATGATACCAAATATGTCGACAGTTAGAAGTGTATGAACTTTTCCAGTGTTTGTGTCCGTTCTCAGCAGTTCCAAAGTTTTGCCTCGAGAAATTGCAATTTCTTGAGATTTGGTACCGGAAAAGTTGCCGTGGACTGCATGAATGATGGCCGTGGCATTTTGAAGGGTCATGTGGTACAGAAACATCTTGCCTGAAAAAAAAAATTGCATAGCTATAAATACCATGGAAGTGAATAAGTTATCAGGGAGTATAGAATATATTTTTCAAATCAAAGATGTTCCTTGCTTGGGAAAACCAAAAAAAGATAATTACCTTCTTGGCACTATGTACAAGAATATTATTTTGGACAGAATGTTGCTCATTAATCCGTATTAAAAAACAGAGTACATATTCAAACTGTCCATATACTCAAATCTTGATATACTTGAGCAATTTCAGGTTAACCATAGTTTAAAAACAAAGCATTCGTTATCTTTCAGACAGTCTGGCAGACTGATATTTTTTATCCTCTACAATTTAGAAGAAAATTTCAAGCTTTCAGTATGATTTAACGTAGAACTTGAAAATGATGTGACACTAGAAAAGATGTCTAGAATACTCACTTCCTAAAACATTCGACTTAAGAACAGTACACGAGTCCAGAATTCACAAAGTCAAGAATGGGATATACAGTAAAATTGTAACTAGTAATTTTAAATTTCCACAATTTGTGCATTATTCATAAAAAATTGAGCTTTTACATCTAAATTATAATAAAAAAATGTGTTAAATCGTCCAAAGTTATTAATTATTATTTCAATACATTTTTTTAACTGTTTGAAAACATATTTTTCTAACAAAATATCAACTGGCGACTATAACATTGATTTCATCAACCAAAATACTCATAACCGAATATTCAGCAAATCTGAATTCTTTTAATCTAGAGATGCATGTTAAATCAACTACATGTATTTCACAATATAGAAGTACTATCATTGATTATGTTGGTACAAATCTTTCAGAAGATTTTATTGTCTGCAATGAAATTCATTCAGGACTCCTGATTTGGAAACTAAACTATTCTCGTTGGAAATTAATACTTGTTTTAAACCAAAAATTTTCAAATTCAATAGATTCTTTGTAAAGTGGGAAAATATTTCAGTTCAAAATTTAAATAAATTCATGCAGTTCTACAGTCATCACTTGAATATGTTCAATAATTCATTTCCGGTAAAAAAATGATCACAAAAAGAAAAAGCTGTGACTCAGTCACAATAATAATATAAATTCTTCAAGATATTCACGACGTCTCCATTATCTAAGAGGCTACACAACCGAGGTTAGCATTCATGTTATTTTCAAAAGTATAGCTTAATTTATAGGCGAATTATCAAATTATAGAAAAATATATTCCAAGAACAAAATCTGCCAATAGTCATAATTTCACAAAACCATAGGAGAAAAAGGCTTCAGGTTATGACAAATTATACCTCAAAAATGAGAGTCAACAGAAGAAAATCGACTTCACAATCTAAAACTCAAATTTCAATCACATACAAGTTAAAATCAACAAAATATTTATCAAAATCACTACAATGTGAACATATATAAATTATGGTACTCACTTGGTTATTCGATGGCCTTTTCAACAAGAAATAATTTACAATATACTTGCATTAAACAAAACCAAGCTTACTACGACCTCCATGTTCCAGCAAAACATGGAGGGAGACGTAACTCAAATACCAACTTGATAACAACGACGACCAATTCAAAATGCGGAATGCGGGTGAATAAATTCCGATTCGAGAAATGAGAAACTTAACGGAAAAGGAAGAATCGTTGACATTCACTTTTTACACGGACGGTGTTGCCATTTATTCTTCATATAATCAAAATAGATGGAATTGTTCTGTGCTATGGTGTCTGTGGGATTGGAGTGGGATAGGTTGACGCGAGTTCATCAAAATATCCTTAGAGTAACAAAATTACTCTGAGAAAATATCTGATGGATCTGATCTTCAATAGAAACGCGATAATGGTTCAAATGGGCCATCGAATAAATCCATTCACCCAACAGTAAATTCACAACACAGTACTAAAATCTAAAGGAGAATGGTCATTTCATTCTGCATCAATAAAATACTTGCACTAGTAGATAATACATAAGGTTGGCGAATATACGCAAATGGAATCAAGTCAGAACCGGAAATTATTGAAAACTATTTAAAAATAGCGGGTCTTAACTGAACGGTTGACTTTACGTATATTATCCTCAAAATTGATAAATATTGAGTAACAACTTTACACTAAATCAATTTTCATTCACATATCACAACACACATATCAAATAAACTATTATCAGTTTGTCTGTATCTTGAAAATAATTCAATAATTCAAAGTACAGATTTACTATGGAATTGAATAGTTACCTCTTATTTTCTTCAACAGTTTCCAAAAACGGCATGTTTTCGATATCGACAACGCCCTGTTTTGTCCACGGAAACTGGAGGAGGTCAATGAAGTTGGCGTCTTCAGGTCAGAGGTGCCGCCCTCAAGTGTCGTTTCTGATTGTTTCCTCTTCTGTGCTATGGATTCATGGATTACTTTCTTCTGTCAATCGTGTTAAGGGGGGGAAGAACAACTGTCTAATCTAATTAATCAAATTGTAGGTGAAAATTTTAATGGCTGCTCTGATTTCATATACTTAATAATCATCAAGTATGTTTACGTGAATATTTCAAGTTGAAGTGAGAATTATTGAAAATTTTGATAACTGCTTCTCGTAATCACCAGATTACTACCAACAAATTTATCTCAAAGTGAAGTGAATTGTTTAGTACCAAAGTATCGGCCGCTATTTTAGTAATATGAGAGGACGTTCTGGAAGAAGGTAACAAGTTTTACTTTGACGAATTATTTTTGGCTTTTCAATCAAGTTAGATTTGTATAGAACATTTTGTTTGAAATTTATCCAAACTTCGGAACCGGTAGTTGTCAATCATAACTGTTAAAGTCAGGGCAGCCATCTGAAATATCGATTGCCCTGGAGTTCCTGGAACAGAATTATTGGGATCATTGGAAATCGAAAAGTCTCCCATCAAAGTGCCATCATTGGCACTTTTACTGACTTAGTTATATGCTAAACATTCGGCTCTGATGTTTTACTCTTTGGGAAAAACACTTTTATTGTCTTTTCCTTTTAATTTTTCATTAATCTTCTTCATGATACTTGTTTACACACTGGTCCTTTGTTAATCGTTTTTCATATTCTTTTGAACTTTTGAATTGAACAAAAAAGTCAATCTGGCATTTATATATTTTTCTTGTATTCAAATATTTAATTCTACATTAATAGAATTTGAAGTTGCTCTATATGTATTCAGATTAACTAATAACTGGTTATTGCCATTGTACTAGGAATCACTGCTTAAATTACTGTCTAAGAGTATAAAGATGGGAAAAAACTACAAACTGCATCATGAAACTTGAGGTGAAAAGAGATATTCCTCTTACAGTAAATCTAAATGGCAAAACAGAAAATATTGTTGCCCAAGATGTACTTTATACCCCAGACTTCAAAATCAATCTCTCTGTAAGCAAAATAACAGAAAATGGAAATGAAGAACTATTCAGTGACTAAGTCATGTATTTCTGGAAAACAACTGGAATCAATTTCCACAAAAAAGGGGAAAGAGAGTAGCTTATCCACACTGATCTCTGTGGCCCAATATCTGTTAAAAGATTCTTTAGTGTTAGTGAATATTCATTAGCACAAAATGAGACAATCGGTAGAATTTCTTTCTTTAATTTTCAAATTGTATATGAATATTTATTACATTTGATGCTTGTACTATTATAAAAAGGGAGATCCCGTTCAATAAATAAATGAAATAAAAAATTATCACCATTCTAGCTTGGAGTTGGTTGATTCATCTTTATAATCTTTTGAACAATTCGTGAAAATTTATGATGTGTTAACTATTTTTGTGAGTACATGTACATTTCTAAAACTAATTGAATAAGACTTGGCCGGTGGGAGAGTGGAAAGCTGCGCAAACTAAGGGTCTGCTTCATTCACTACCTCAATGTGGTATTGTTCAAATATAGTTATTACTTGAGTAGAAGTGATAGAAGGCAATCAAAGGTACGAGTTCTTTGACTGGCCACAATTCATTCTGTGTGCTGTAAATTGGCTTCTCTGTTGAAATAAATAAATAAACTCATTTCAGATCAAGAAGCAGAGATCGCAGGAGATCTCGTAGTCGTGACAGAGGTTATGGCGGAGGAGGTGGCAGGAGAAATGCCACCGGTTCAAATCTACGTAAACCTAGATGGGACCTGAGTCGGTTAGAACCATTCAAAAAAGATTTTTACGTACCTCACCCATCCGTTTCTAACCGTTCATTGCAAGAAATTAACGAATGGAGACAGAGCAAAGAGATTTCTCTGAAAGGAAAAAATATACCTGACCCTGTATTTTCTTTTGAGGAGGCTGGTTTTCCGGACTATGTAATGAACGAACTGAAAAAAATGAATTTCAAAAATCCCACTGCCATTCAGGCTCAAGGTTGGCCTATTGCTTTGTCGGGACGTGATATGGTGGGAATCGCTTCAACTGGATCTGGTAAAACTCTGAGTTATATTTTACCTGCCACTGTTCACATCAATAATCAGTCAAGGCTGTTGCGTGGAGATGGTCCTATAGTTCTGATCCTGGCCCCAACAAGAGAATTAGCCCAACAAATCCAGCAGGTATGTACAAACTAAAGTAATTTCTTGTGATTTTAACAAATTTCTTTGAATCAATCTGAACGCAGCTGTCAATTTCTAAAATCATGTCACTAATAAAACGATCTAGTCAAAAAACTTTGAAAATAATGTAACACCAAGCAGATGTCCATAATTGAAACCAGAAATAGCAATAATTTTTTTGGGCTCACACATTCTTAGCCGGATTAAATATTCATTAAATATATGGGGATCATGCTGTAAAAGTACTGTATCGTCTTCCATATGACATTCCAACTAACCAACTGTATTCAATAACAAACACATTTTCTTTAGAAGAATATTTCATAATAGACATACTCAAAATTACTTATTTGGTGGTCAGTAAAAAAATTAAATCTAACCTCATGTTGATAAAAAATTCTGAATTTCATGATCATGATTCAGAGCAACATAATCTGTTTCATCTCGATGCTGCAAGTTCTATAATGGGCAAATAACAATTTAATCATGATTCTCTTTCTGCTTTCAATAAATTGCCTGATCACATAAAATACTGTGAAAATAATGTGAAATTCAAAAACATTATTGAAAGAATTTATACTTCAGGAAAGAAACTAGGATAAATAAAATAAATTCTTTTTGTGAAAAACCAATTTCATTTCTTTGTTCACCTACTGATTTCTTAGTTTAAATGTCTTAAATTTTTGTGATAAGATTTGTGAATAGTCTTATACCAGAATATTCATGCTATTATATAAAAATTATTTATACATGTGTTTATCCCTATATGTGCGTATAGGTATAAATATTTGTATGTATGTGTATATGCATAACTTTATTGTTTTTATAGATTTTAGTGGTTGTTGTAATTCTGTTGAATGTTGTTGAATGAATTGAATTAAATAAATAAGCAAATAAATAAATTAATTTGAATGACATGCAAATTATGGCATTTCATTCTGGGAAGCCTGTAATAGACATCTGTTCAACTTTTTGTTCCACAAAGATGTGCAATTCTATGTATTTGTAAAATAGGGCCAATATTTTCTGTAAACAGTTATTCAAAGAAAATGTCCTCATAGGTCGAAACTGCAGTAACTTTAGTTACAAATAGAAGTGGTTTGAAAACATAGGAAGTTGTATTTCTCATTTTTCATGATGATCTTTTACCTGGAAGTAACGGCTAACAGGATAACAAATTACAAGATTGTCCTATCTGTCAACTGATTGTGAACTGCATGCCGTTACTTATATTTTTCTCTGGCTATACAATTTCTGCACTATGAGTAATTTTTTGCCCAAACTCAGGATTATACAAATACATATGAATATTTATGTTTTTTATCCATTTATCAATGAGAGACAAAATTATAAACTTTGTCCTGCCAAAATTTATTTTTGGGACATTATCTGGTGAAATTAATAAGGTTTCAACTGGGTACTGTGCTTTTCTGAAAAGAGGTGTATCAAACCAGATAAACTTTTTTTTTTCTGAGTTAGACCATATATTTCTGTAGCCGGGAAACTCACCTAGAGCAAAAGGTCACTGTGGAATACCCATTGAAATAACTTAGGTCACCCACTTTACAGTTATTGTTCGTATGACTTGCTTGTGTAATTAATTTTATGTGTTTCAGCACAATGAAGTGATATTATTATACGGCTGTTTTTTAATGTCATTATCACATCTAAAAACAACCAATATGTTAGGTACATGTACAAAAATGTTTACTAGTCAGTTCCTTTGCCTGAATATCCGACACATCTGTCACCAACAAAATGACTGTCTCTCATTTAATTAAATTTACTAATTTCTTTCAACCGATCTGGTATTTTTCCCGAGTCTTTGACATAACAGATACTGTATGATCTTGAAAGTGTGGAGGGCAATTTTGCACTAAAGACTCTTATAATCGGAACAACGACAAAATCATAATTGAGTCATCACCCGAAGACGATTGTGGATGCAACAGCGCCTAGAATGCTAGATCGGAATTCACGTTAGTACCTAGATATTCTACTTTAAAAAAGGAAAATTATCTTTATAAATCAAAAATTAAGGCAAAATATAAATTATAGTTCAATACCACTTCCACAAGCCACATAAACAACAGTTGTTTTGTTATTTATTTATTTATATAGAGGAAGATAGGTTAGGTGCACAAAATGTCATATGTCACAGAATGTCTCGGAACTCGGAACATAAGTAAACAGAACAGCGCGCTTCTGAAATATGTCATCTTTGTTTGTCTCATACATCTAACAGATTCATTGTTCTTTATTAGCTATAACCGATGTTGCCAAATGGTGAAATAGAAACGAATCCTTATAAATGTTGAATGCATTATTTCATTCCTCTTTTTCAAGTACTTAAATAATTTTTTAAAGAAAAAGGTTGAAATGATAAGTTTAAAATGCGTTGTTTATGAAAACTACTTGATTTTCGTCTGGAGGAACATTCCTCATTGTTGCTCGTATTTTATTTCATTGTAATTTCAGTTTTTTGCTTAATATAATTGTTTTTTTTTAGCTAATCTTTTTAATTTTATTAATTTTTGTATATAAACATTATAAATAAGAAACTTTCCTTTGGTTGTTTTGCAACTAAAATTGTATCAAAAGAACTAGGTTTTTTTTACTCAAAATAAAAGTTTTTTGCGTCCTCATAGCCTCCTACCGAAGGTATGGCATAGCATTTTGGGGTGTATGCAGTAAAAAGCTGTTTCAATCTTCTTTCATCTTACAAAGAACGTGCAGTACGGTATCTCTGTGGAGCAAAGTTGAATTATCCGTGCAAGCCATTGTTAATAATGCAAGAAATCTTAACTGTGACATCTTTGTTAGTTCTTGAGTCAGCATGCCTTATACACAAAAACAAAGGTACCTTTACTTCTCAGCCTCACCACAATACTAGATAGGCTTGCCAATTAAAGGTTCCTATCCCAACAAGTAGTAAAGTTTAACAAAATGTGTCACGTTACTATTTTTTGAGGAGAAATTTAAAGGCAATTCTTGTCAAAAAGGCTTACTATACATTAGATAATTTTTCTGAGGATAACTTCGACACATAATCTGCATATATGATTTTTTTTTTCTCTTTGTACTGTTTTTTATACACCTCATTTACTTACTCAATTTTATTTTCACTCATGTACAAGCTAAAGTTTTAACAAACATATTGCTTGAGTATGTCCATGTGTGTATATATTTTAATCTGCATATATGTATTTTTTCTCTTTGTAGTGTTTTTTATACACCTCATTTACTTGCTCAATTTTATTTTCACTCATGTACAAGCTAACATTTAACAAACATATTGCTTGAGTATGTGCCCATGTGTGTATATATTTTAATCTGCATATAAGTATGTATTTTTTCTCTTTGCAGTGTTTTTTTTTACATGTCATTTACTTACTAAATTTTATTTTTACTCATGTACAAGCTAACATTTTAACAAACATATTGCTTGAGTATGTCCTTGTGTGTATATATTTTAATCTGCATATATGTATTTTTTCTCTTTGTAGTGTTTTTTATACAGGTCATCCACTTAAACGATTTTATATTTACTCATGTAGAAGCTAACATTTTAACAAACATATTGCTTGAGTATGTCCATGTGTGTATATATTTTAATCTACATATATGTATTTTTTTATACACCTCATTTACTTACTCAATTTCATTTTCACCCATGTACAAGCTAACATTTTAACAAACATATTGCTTGAGTTATGTGTACATGTATATATGTACATAAATAAGTGCTTAATAATTTCCCAATGTTATAAAGTTATACATTACATTTCAGCAGAAAAATATTTGTGGATAAGATGTATATCTTATGTCATCAAACTTATAGGCAGTTATTGCGCTTGAGTTTGACAAGATTATTCCAGATCTTATATCAATAAGTTGAATTTTGCCTGAAATAAATAGTTTTCATGTGGAGAAGAGTTTTTTGTGGTAGTTTACAAAAATTGAATCTACCAAAATTAATTACAGGTTGCCTCTGATTTCGGTCAGACTTCAAAAATACGTAGTACATGCGTATTCGGTGGTGCACCCAAGGGTCCACAAGTGAATGACCTAATGGACGGAGTAGAAATAGTTATTGCAACTCCAGGCCGTCTCATAGATTTCTTAGAAACCAATAGGACAAATCTGAAGAGGTGCACTTATTTAGTTCTTGACGAGGCAGACAGAATGCTTGATATGGGTTTTGAACCTCAAATCAGAAAAATTATCGAACAGATCCGACCGGACAGACAAACCTTGATGTGGTCTGCTACTTGGCCAAAAGAAGTACAAAATTTAGCTCAGGAATTCTTGAAGGATTACATTCAGATCAATGTCGGGTCGCTGCAGTTGTCTGCCAACCACAATATTTTACAGATTATCGACGTTTGCCAAGAAAGCGAAAAGGAAACCAAATTGAGTACTCTTTTGAAGGAGATTATGGCCGAAAAGGAAAACAAGACAATCATTTTTATCGAGACCAAAAGGAAAGTCGATGAAATCACCAGAAAAATGAAGCGAGATGGGTGAGTAGTAATGAATTTGCAAATGCCTAACTTTGAAATGATTTCTGTTTTTACAGTTGGCCAGCGGTCTGTATTCACGGAGATAAAACTCAACAAGAGCGAGACGGGGTACTACAAGGTGATTTTCATAAATAAATATAATTACATATAGATTAACTTGTTTAAAGCACTTGACAGGTTATCGTATAAAATTTAGGTTACATTTGGTAACTGTAATGATTCAGTTACTTACTTTGATCATAGGATAGATAGATAGATATATACATATATTTCAACACAGTATTTTATAATCATTCTCAGAAGTGGCAGAATATTTTTGTTTGAGAAATATGTCTACAGGAAAATTTTAAAAATATCAAATATGTGTACATATAAATCTAAAAATGAAACATTCAAAATCAATAGCTTCAAATTTCAAACACGATTACAAACATTTTAAAATGTGCATCATATTGCGCATGATTATTGAAAGTAGAGATAATTTCTATAAATACATAGCGCAATTTTTAATAAAATTTGGTTCATATGATTCTACAGGCCAGAAAATATTCTCTAGACTACATAAGAATTATCTTACAGATTTCAGAAATCTGTTAGCAATGACAATATCTTTTATGTTTATTATTATTATTAAATTTCATTCCAGTATAGATAGTGCTACGTTCATATAGAGATTTTGCATGGATGGGATATGAGAAGTATTTTTTTCTTGTTTCATAAATATATGAACATTGTGCTGCTAAGTGTTTAGCTTGAATTCTGAACTGTTATTATGTCTCATTATGATATAATTCACTACTTTTGTATCTATAAGCGTATGTTGTGCTACTTACTTATTTCATCACACCAGTACCAACCATCCAGCTTACTCATTTGAACTGTCTACTACGTTGAATTACCCAGAATTTACGTTTCGAGTCTTATAAAGCTCATTTCAAAGCTATCAAAAACTTTTGCTTCTATCGACTGGGCGAACTTTTTAACTAAAACTTGTGTTGAGTCAGCTTTAGAACAATTTTGCGATGACACTATTTATTTCTGTCAAAATTAGAAAAAAATCCAGTTATCCATCTTGGTACAGTTTTGAACACGAAAACTGCATTTTCAAAAAAAAAAATACATAAATTATTCAGAACTAGTAATAATAGGTGGAATTACTTGCAGTTTTCCGAATTTTGTTACAAATGTAAATGTTCAACAATGTAATATAATGATTACCTAAAAAAATGCATATGAGAAAAGTCATTAGTCACTTGAAACAAAAATATCCATCAATTTGTTGAAGATTCTAGCATTATATCAAATTTACAGTGGAGGTTATCCTCAACCAAAAAAATTTCTACAACTTTGAAAGAAAAAATTAGGAAAGCTCATTGTCCATATCACACAAATTAATAATCTGTTTAAATATCTTTAAAAAAATCTGTTTAAAAATATGTTTTTCCGTTAATCAGCTGTCGCCCCCATATGAACGACAACTCTCAGAAGTTGAGAAACTTGTGCGAGCTAAGGACTAACGAGGTCTAACCTTTTAACGTGTGATTCCTAACACAGTTGCAGAATCATCCCAGCTTCAACCAGATAAATTCTTGAAACTTGAAACTTTCTATGTTTTTTACCGCTTTAATTTATAACTAAAGTTACTGCAATTTCATCCTACAAGGACATTTTCAAACGTATACATTGTTAAAAAAAAACCTAGAAAGTTTGAAATCTCTTTTCTTCATTATGATTTCCTACCACTTAGTAACGGCTACATCCATCAATTTATTTAATAATCCAACTGCTGTCAAATTTGTACACGTGTCTTCTGAATATTAGGGTTAACTAAAAATCATGAATATTACTGGAGTTTTTTCCCAACACCAAACCGTTATTTTAACCCCTCGACACGTGTTTCGATCACCAAGTGATCATCTTCAAGAGGAAGATTAATCCCTGGGCGATGGAAACACACTGTTATGTAATAGGATAAATGAATATCTCCATATACAATAGAAATGCATTCGACCATTGGTTGACTGACTATATTGTATTTCTGATATACAGTAGAATCCGGATATAACGACCTTCAAGAGACCGGATATACTATGTCGTACTAACCGGACGACGCACAAAACGGATTAATGATTTTGTGGTAGTTCATTAGTCTTTCATTTAGCTTTTCGGATTGCTGATCGATAGGTGAATAAAACATTTTATAGGAATTACATATGCTTTATTTAAATAGTTCTTAAATATATTAATGTACAAACATATGTATTTACATTATGTACTGTAATACAAAGAGATAAAATACATACGCAATGTACGAAAAAACTGTGTTAGTAACTCAGAAAGTCTGTTATTTGAGTTTGTTTTTGACAAACTTTTGTTTGATAGTAAGAATTTCGTACAGCATTATGAATTCGCGACATCATTGTTTTCATAACATCATCATCCAAGTTAGTCTGAACAAACACATTGAGCGTTTCCACAGCCTTCAGAGCTTAATAATAATAATATTTATTAGTCTCAAGAAACACACAGTTTTTAGACACGTCAATACAATTTCTAAAATAGGTTTGAGAGGGTAAGATTTGTCAATATAGTTTTAAAAAAATGCTTATAGATAAATTAGATTTACAAAAAAAAATACAAGGTAACAAGATAAAATTCCAATCTTATAAGACTTGACTAAAATGTAAAGCCATGAGCTTTCACAAATTATAAAGACATAGCTAACGTATTATATATATTCAAAGTTGAGTAAAAGTTCGGGAGGTGACCACAAAAGTGGTCAGACACACTCAAGGCTGGATAGATCTTCTCTGGTGCGTCATCATCACAGTCATTATGTTTGCTATTCACGTCGTTGGCAATTATATTTTCCACAATGTTTTCATCAGACAGTTCCTCACAAGTGGCGACAGCATCATCGACACTCGCCTATTATTCAAAGTCCTCGTTTGTTATGGGTAACTGATGCATATCAATAACCCTCGACCAAATGCTCAGCGGCACGTCGTCTTCTTCGTTGAAATCATCAGAGTTTGAAGTTAGGCTACATTCTACATTGTTTCGCAATGACTTATCCAACTGCTCATGAGTAGAAGTCCTTACATGTTTGCATTTCAAAACATTGGCATTGAACAGCGACTCGATCTTATCTTTATTCTTTTTAATTGTGGATATTGTAGAATGGGATTCGCCAAACTTCTTTGCGAGGGCTGTATTTGATTCACCGGCTTCTGTTCGGTGTAATATTGCACTTTTTTCTTTAATTGCAAAACACTTTCGCTTCACAGAATTAATTTTGTCGAACTTTATGAACTTACAACAAGTGACAAAGACTTCATACTAGAACCTATGGCGTTAAATCAATCTAATAATATCTGATAGTAGTGCCAGCAATAGAGGAGAAGGAAATATTAAGAGCAGATAGTTGTTGGTTCACATATGTACCAAGTCGGTGGTACTCATGTACTATCATGCCCAATTACACTCAAAAATCTCATATAGTATACTAGCTTGGGGCCTATCACGTGAGGCACAAGGGGTATTTATTTTACAGAAGAGAGCTGTCATAAACATTCAGAGTGTAAATAGACGTACTAGCTGCAGAGATCTATTCAAAGTTTTAAGAATATTAACTCTCCCATGCATTTATATGTACCAGCTATTGATTTTTGTAAAATCGGATCAGCGACCTTTTACCTTCTTAAACAAAAATTATTACGGCACAAGAAATTCAACATTGTTAGAAATACCAAATCATAGACTGGCTAGATCAGAATCAAGTCCAATTTTCATGGGTGTCAGGCTTAACAAATAGCCAAATCATGTTAGAAAAATGTCACTAAGAAAATTTAAACCGTTCCTAAAAAACTTTCTGATTGATAAAGCCTACTACTCCATTGAAGAGTTTATAAATGACTTATCAATATAACTGAAGATTTGAGATTGTCATCTAGGGATGTTAATATATTATAATTTTACCTAATAAGTTTTAATATATAATTTTACATAACTGTTTATATTCTATATATACATAATTTTTTCTTTTTTATAAGTTTATTTATATCATATTACACTGACTTGTTCTATATCATAGAGTTATGATCCAGAAGAACCAATAAAATATTATTATTATTATTATGGATCAAAAACACCTTCCGGTTCTGGTGCAAGTGTTTTCAGTCGCAGACCCAGGACAGAGTTATCTACCTGCCTAGGAACTTATGTGACTGTATTTCAAGCGAAAATTTATTCCATTGAATTGTGTGCGGAGAGATTGGATACATCCAACCTCACTCACAAGTCAATAAAAATATTCTCGGACAGTCAAGCGACGTTGGAAGCTCTTGGCTCCCACCGAGCAACGTTTAAATTGGTAGCAAACTGCCAAAAAAGACTCTCCTCGATAGGAAGACTAAACAGATTGTCTCTGGTCTGGATTCCTGGCCATACTGGCCTGGAAAGCAATGAAGCTGCTGACTCTCTTGCAAAGGAGGGAACTGCAAGCGGCTTCATTGGACCAGAACCTGTCATTGGCATCGCTTTGGGTTTTGCCAAACAAACATTTAACACCTGGATGGCAAGAAGAGTTATGGACTTCTGGCAGAATCTTTCAGGATTGGCTCACTCCAAGACATTTATTCACCCTTCGAAGCTTGATTCCAAACAGTTGTTGGACTACAGTAGGGATGAACTACAATGTCTAACAGGCCTTCTTACAGGTCACTGTCATTTGAATCATCATATGCAGAGACTCGGACTGTCGGAAGACAGTGTGTGTCGCCTCTGTCTGGAAAATGATGAAACTGCAAAGCATATACTTTGTGCCTGCCCCGCTGGGGACCGAATTTATAACTTTCAGCAGATCTGTACTCTCACCATCTGACTTGAAAGACCACTCACCATACAAACTAATCGGCTTCTTTAAGAAGCTGGGTTTATTTGGTGTGAATAGGTGTGAGCCACAATAAACCCTTATGGATTGCGGTGGAGGGTCGAATAGACCCACTCACTTTAGTACCTATCAATTGAGTTATCTAAGAAGAGGGAGTGCGCCGAGATATTGGTGCGCAGATTGTGTGAACAAAACATTACGCGACGTTATAACCGGATGTATTATCATGAAAAACGGTCGCGGTAAGTGGTTGATCGCTTAAACCGGAGTCGCACTAAACGGTATATTTTCTCAATAACTAAATATGAAACTAAACTTGAGTAAACATTATCGGATAGTCGTTATATATGAATTCTACTGTAACTATTATTCTTCAATTTTTGTCAGATTCTTTGTAGAAACTACATTGTCTTGAAAATATTTTTCCTTACAGATTTTAGGACCGGAAAAGCTCCTATTCTCGTTGCCACAGACGTAGCCGCAAGAGGTTTAGGTATGTTTTTTTTTTTCCAATCTGTTATTGATCTGAAACTTTTTTATACATGATTAGCAGGCTAATAACTCAAACATTTTTATTTTTTATTTTTTCAGTTTTTGTTTCCCAGTAACAAATTCGTTCAGTCAAAAATTAATATTAGCCTGTTGACCAATGTTCAATGGAAAAAATTGTCAGCAAAAAAATAAATTGGCACTACTCTCTTTTCCAGAGGCACTAGCAAGTTAATGACAGAAACTTGTCATTGTGGCTGTGCCTCTCTCTGTCTCTCTATCGGACGACGATCAGTGTGCTCGGCTAAAGAAGGCCTCGTTGAAGTCTGTGGTCTCGAACTGCTGGCTATAACCTGGCCTGGCTATAGGTGGGCCCCACCCGATAAAAGGCTGCCCCATGCCGCAGTCAGATTTGGACTGGCTTGGCTGCGGGCCGCTCATTGCCTCACACACAAACACTGGGTCATGAACTAAGCCGACTAGAGGGCTCAGTGCGCAGTGCTGTTTTCCGTTAGATGATGCAATTCTTGGTATGCCTTATATTCTATAAACAACAGTCCAAATTTGACAGATACGTTACACGTCACTTTTTTTATTTTTGGTATGATGTGATTTTAATATATTTTTTTTTGGGTGTTTGGTGAAGGGCTCTAGTTTGATGAATGTTAAAAATCTCCATTGACTAGCTATTATTAGGCGACGAGAAACTCAAGAATATTCATACAGGGTGTTTACAGTTTTTATGTCTTAACGGAAGTAATTAGAAATTGTGAGAAACTGAAAATTCTATTACCGTTTTGCAATAAAAATTGTGAAGCTGGTGATGGTGAAAATGATGTGGTAACACTGGAAGATGAGTTAGCCATGTTGATTTTCAGGGATACAAGTAATCATGATATTTTGACGGTAACTGATTTTATGGCTGTCATTCATATTGTCTAAAAGATACAGTTTTGATGTGCCCGCAGATGGAAAATGAGAGCAACCTTATTTTATTACATATTAAATGATACATACAATAATAATCGTTTATTCAGCACAAGAGTAATTCAAAATAAGATTATCGTGATAACTGAACTTTGACTCGCACTTCATTGTTCAAACTCTGTACCACATTTCAGAAGATGTTCAAAATTCCATCATAAGCTACAATGCAGTGCTGAGCTCTTCTTACCCAAGACTTGGTACATGCTCTATGAATGGTTCTGTGATTCGTCCTAATTTGAGCTGCTACATTATCATCTCGTCTCTATTCTTTAAACTTATGATTCAGATTTTTCATATATCCTTCTGATTGAAAAATGTATTCGTTTGAAATCTGGAGATAATGGGATGCCCGCGAGTTATGCACCTTCATGAGGAAACCAAATATGTGGTATTTTATTTAGGAGGTCTGGAAGGTAATCTCTCGAAAAAGAAAGGACCTTTTACAGTTCTAGCCCAGATATTGAATGAAAATCGATGTTCAAGATTACTCCTTTGAAATGAATGGGTATTGGCAACTGCCAAGGTGTGCATATTAAGGACTTTTTTATAGAAAGTACACATCAATATTCAAAAAATTCTAACTGTGAGTAAATATGTGACATTCGTGAAGCCATTGATGAAATGTAGATTACAGTTATGTTTTCATGATGAATTAGACATCATACAGCGAAATGAAATTAGGATTTTCAGTTTTAATCTCAAATTAAGCATATAAGATTTTAAACAACCTGTATCATCACACTTGTCACCTTTTATAAAGTTTCAATATATCTTAATGTGAGACTTCACAAAAGTAAATGGAGTTATTCGGTTTTACAATGAATTCCAAAGTGATCATTAAGAGTTCGTTTCGGCAATAATCTTTCATTGAGGTTTTTATCTGTAATTAGACTAGAGTCTCCTTTTTTATTGAATATCTAGAATGTTTTCTTATTTTTATCGATGTTTTTTCCCAACAAAATATAGCAAATTTGGAATTTCATCACATTTATCTTTATTATTTACTAATAAATCTTTTTTCAGAAAGGGTAAGTTAAAACTAGGGGTACAATGAATTTATTTTATATATTGATTCTTTGGCATCACTATTTCGTTAGTGATTCATATCTGAAAAAATATGTATGCCCATTCTTTCTAAAGAAATATGTGATAAATATCTGCGTGTTGTATTCATATAAAATTTTTGGTAGTTCATCAAATCATACTGTAGGTAAATTTGTGAAAACAAAAGCACGTCAAATTTTTATAAATCGAATATTGAATTTTAACTTATGACCTCTTACAAATTGAAACGGTAAACTCCAACTTGTTTAAGCCAAGATAGTAAATGTCTTATTTCGATGATGAATCTAATGGAATACTTCTTCCAAATGTCAGAAGGTGAGCTCAAAGTATGTTTTGCTAAGTTAGCCTCGTCAGGAAATTACCAAAACTAATTCTTAACAACTCAAAAACAGCATTTTTCATTTATCTGGACGATCCTACATTTAGCATAAGTAAATACGAGTATTTATTATGTATTTTATGAATAAATTTTGAATTTACTTTCTGTACATTTAAATTCATACTAGTTTTGCATTTGAATATTTTTGTTGTTCTATTATCCTTCAAATGTGTCCCTGTTCCGCATTAAGGTTTTTCTAGTTATTTTAATCATCAAACATTCCATTATAAATGAGTCATCATAAATTTTGATCTTGTTCTTCCAACTCCAGTCAGGTGGATACAAGTTTTCCGCATTTTTTGTAATATTATTACCAATACTTTACGATCCCATTGAATTGAATTTAAGAGAGATTATTTTTCAATAGAAAATTCTAGGAATTTACCGCTTAATCAGAATTTGAACATGCTTGAAATAATATCTATCACACCTTTAAAAAGGTAATCAATATAACCATACAAAAGTTTAAGGTAACTTTATCATTGTCGCAAAGTGTGGTCTTCTGCAAATCATGGGTATTTCAAACACAACCAATTTAACAGATCTGATTTACTAATGACGATTTCAACAGTGTACGGGCTCTCGGAAACATTTTTTAATTGTTGTTATAAAATGCAATCAATTTGTGACATATACAATTCATTTTGTAATCATTGTGATATTATTAATTGCTCACTTAATCAACTAAAACTATTTTCTCGTGGAGTATGGAAATGATTTGTTTGCACCTTTTCCTTTTCTAAGCCAAATACTTCAGGTGTTTTATAAATATAACGTTTATTCAATTTGTTGGGCAATGAACGATTCATTATTATTATCATTGTTATTAATATGGAGTTAGGATTTTCTAACAAGAGTAAATCAATTACAATGTGTGTGCAATCCGTTCTAACCATCAAGTTGTTTCAAAATTTTCGTCCGTTTTCATGAGCCTACTTTATACTGTAACATCTCAGTGGATACTTATTCAACTCAATCGAAATGGGCGAAATGAATCAGTGCACGTTTGCCAATGTAACACAAGTCGAATAATTCCATCAGCATAAAAACTGTGTGCTCGAGATTCGAGTCGGCGAAGGCCGTTTTTGCCTGGTCTTGATTGGCCAAGGTTCTACTTGTGAGAAAGTTATGAAAGTGCTTGAAAAGAAAGATAGTAGTTGGGGAGCGGTCTAGGGAGTATGGTGGGTGAGACAGAACTTAGACGTTGGACGTTAATTTGTGGACCGTGCGTTGTCCTGGAGCAGGATCGGACCTCTTCTGTTGACGAGTGCCGGCTGCTGTTGACGCGAATTTCGGTACATTTCGTCGATTTCCTCACAATAAGACTCTGCTGTGATGGTTTGGCCCAGATGCAGAAAGTTATAGTGTATCACACCAGCCGCTATACAGTCTTTTCAGCCCTTCAAATCTCCCGGAGAGGATGGTATATTTCCAGCTCTTCTTCAAAACGGACTTCCGGACTTCTTACAAAATTGTATAGAGCTAGTCTGGCGTGGAACTATATACCATATATTAAACAACCTCGTTGAGAAAATCTCCCAATCCCTTGACAATAAGGAGATTGCGGTTGCTGTATTTCTTGATATTGAAGGAACATTTGACAATGCATTATCTAAATCTATAGGATTGTCTCTGGCTAGGAAGGGTATAGAATCGACCATAACTGGCTGGATCTATGCCATGATAGTAAACAGTACTGCAACTACGACTCTTCAAGGCGAGGCTATCAGGTTCAGGGTCACCAGGGGCGGCCCTAAAGGTGGGTTACTATCTCCCTTTCTGTGGTCGTTCCTGGTGGATAGTTTGCTTGATGCCCTAGACAGAAGAAAAGTCGATCTGCAAGCTTATGCAGATGACGTTGTCATCCTGCCAAGGTCCACGTTGAGAAGGGTAGCTTGTAATATCCTCCAAAGCCCGTTGGACGTTGTTCACAGTTGTTGCCTGACGGAGCAGATGTCTGTCAACCCCAGCAAAACTGTATTAATTCTCTTCACCAAGAGGAGAAAATTGGACGATGTAATGCCAGTTTTCCTCAATGGTGTGGTCATTCCATTTGGAACGGAGGTGAAATATCTTGGCATTGTCCTTGATAAAAGACTCATCTGGAACACTCACTTGGAAAAAGTTTTACACAAAGCCAGGCTGTCTCTATGGACAACCTTGGGGTTTCGGTTCCTAACAAATTCATTGGATTAATGTGATGATTGTCAGACCAATGATCACTTATGGTGCAATTGCCTGATGGCCGAAGGCTTTACAGAAAACGGCCCAAGCGAATCTGTCTGGCTTACAGAGACAGGCTTGTCTGGCTATCAGTGGTGCTATCAGTACCACACCGTCAGCGGCCATGGAGATCCTTCTAGATCTACCTCCTCTCCACATTTTTCTAGAGAGAGAGAGAGAGGCTAGATGGACTGCATACAGACTGGTGCACATTGCCAATTGCACAAATCAATTCAATGCAGAGTGCAACAGACTGTTGGTTGACATTGGAAGTCACAGCATTCTGGAAATGACCTCTGACTTTATGCCTCCAACTGTCAACTACGAACTGCCTTATAAAGTACTATTCCCGAGTAGAGAAGACTGGATCCTCCGGGAGAAGGAAATATTAAGAGCAGATAGTTGTTGGTTCACAGATGGATCAAAAACACGTTCTGGTGCAGGTGTTTCTAGTCGCAGACCCAGGACAGAGTTATCTACGTGCCTAGGAACTTATGCGCGGAGAGATTGGATAAATTCAACCTCACTCACAAGTCAATAAAAATATTCTCGGACAGTCAAGCGGCGTTGAAAGCTCTTGGCTCCCACCGAGCAACGTTAAATTGGTAGCAAACTGCCAAAAACGACTCTCCTCGATAGGAAGACTTAACAGATTGTCTCTGGTCTGGATTCCTGGCCATACTGGCCTGGAAGGCAATGAATCTGCTGACTCTCTTGCAAAGGAGGGTGCTGCAAGCGGCTTCATCGGACCAGAATCTATCATTGGCATCGCTTTGTGCTTTGCCAAACAAACACTGAACACCTGGATGGCAAGAAGATTTATGGACTTCTGGCAGAATCTTCCAGAATAGGCTCACTCCAAGGCGTTTATTCACCCTTCGAAGATTGATACCAAACAGTTGTTGGACTACAGTAGGGATGAACTACGATGTCTAACAGGCCTTCTTACAGGTCACTGTCATTTGAATCATCATATGCAGAGACTTGGACTGTTGGAAGACAGTGTGTGTCGCCTCTGTCTAGAAAATGATGAAACATCAGAGCATATACTTTGTGCCTGCCCCGCTGGGGATCGAATCAGGTTCTTAGAGTTCGGCAGATCCGTACTCCCATCACCATACAAACTAATCGGCTTCGGGTCGAATAGACCCACTCACTTTAGACCTACCTACCTACTATACAGTAACCATAGTCTTTTTTGATGAGTTTTCGCCTTTGGGAAGTGCCTGGGTGGCTCATCGGTGTCCAACCACTGTCCTGAACATCTCCTGTTGTCGTAGAGGATCCACTTTTCATCAAAGGTGATGATTCGATCAAAAAAAGGATCGTTTTCATTGCGCAAAGGCTAAGAAGAACAAACCTCGAAACTTGGCAATTTCTGTCGATTGTTCACATTGTGGGCCACCCACTTTTCGAGCTTCTTGATGTTTCCAATACGTTTTAAACCATCAATAACCGCATGGGAGTTGGCGCCCAGTTTTTCCGCCATCCCAAGCACTGTTTGTGATGGGTTCACTCTCCACCAAGGTCCTCAAATCCTCGTCCTGTATTACTGTAAGTCTCATTTTCGACAACACAAACCAACGTCGAACAGTGCGTTCATTAACACTACCTTTTGGATCTTTTTCGCCGATTTGAGTTCTTAGAGAAAACTAGACGGAAAATTGTTTGATATATAAATACTGAAAAGAAGCAAAAAAATTAGAATTTGGAAAAAATCAATCAGTATATACCACTAAACAGTAAAGGTGATATTTATTGAGATATGGAGCTACAAAAATACATGACAATAAAACGGACAAAACTTTTGATACAACCTAATATCATATATATTTTTTATAGGTTTCAAATTTTATACTTGTATGCAGACTTGGTATATGCATGTAAATATTTTTACTTAGTCACAGTCACTTCGTCAATAAAATCTATTCTTCTGACAGTATAGCTCATTTATCATTATTATACATTAATATTCTCAAAAGGAACACTAACCAAATAAAAAAAAAAGATCAATGTAGACGCTGCCACAAAATGATGAAATATTTATAAAGATTCCACTAGTTTTAAAATTTGCCACCAGGTAACGAGCTCCAGGCTGGTTTACTCAAAAACTTCTAATCTTACCTGAAAGAAGTTCTAGTCTTGACCGAAAGAGTTGTGGAAGCAGATATGGGAAAATATAATACGTGTTAGCGGTTTGGAAAACTATTTAATTACTATTCTACTACTATTTATCTGTAATTCATTCACTGATCTCGATAGTAACATATGGCAAATTGTTTTGTTTTATTAGCTCATTAAATATTATTTGTATTCAATGAAATGTTTCTAGCGCACCACGGTTAAGAAGAGAAAATACTGTGCTATGATTATCTTCGTGTAATATATGTATCATTGTTTTAGATTTTGATAAATAATAATTTGGTGATAATTTAAGTAGAAATCGGAATACAAAAACAAATGTATTTTTCAAAAATTCATTTCATATAATGGTAATTTGTTTGGGCAAAAGTATTCTTTTTGCTGGCTAGAAAACGTGCTTTCGGGAAAATGTAATTATAATTTTGGTGTATGGAAAAATAATTCTCTTCAGGAGATCCATTCATTGCTATTATTTGCTTTTATGTTTAGGAAAAACCCATTCATTTTTGTATTGTGATGAACATCATACAACTGATGATCAAATTATTGTACAGCAGCATTTTATTTTTACATTCATTGTCGACTTTGTTACTTCAATGTTTGGTGTGGGTTTGCTTGAGAGTTTATATCAGAATGATTGCAAACATAACATAATATAATGAAAATTTGGAGGAACTGTAACCGGTTTTAACATAGTGACATAATAACAATTTATTCACATGGAAAGATGGGTCACATGATACTTCATTTTTGATATCACATGACAAGTCGGTGACATAACTACTCTCGCATATGTAGGTTGAAAAATTGGCTTAACATTTCGAAGAAATCTATTGTGAGTAACAAAAAAGATAGTTATTAGATTCATAATTTTCCTTTTTTTTAAACTTGACAGATAAATTGAATGCATTTTTCATTGTTTTGAAGGATATAATAAAATTACTAGAATAAAGCTCTGTATCTGATTTCGGTTACTACAAAATTCAGAAATGAATTCATTTCTGTCTGTAGTCCAGTACTTGACGAAATTCCGTAAAAAACATATTGAAGAACAATTTATTATGGTTACAAAACCATATGTATTTCCCTACAGAAAAGCTCCTTCTTCGGGTGTGTCTTATACTAAACTGCTGCTAAGTTGGTATTTGACACATCTGAAGATGTACTAATATGGGAGTTGCAGTTTTGTAATCTGATATGTGAGAATTTCTCGATATTACTTTTTTTAATACTTTGGGTGATGTCAACTTGATGCATTCTCTAAAACAATATCCTGGTGATGGTGTCAGATAATTTAAATTATTTTACTTCTTTCAAATCCATATTTGTAATAATATGAGTGAAAAATTAATCAGAAGGTAATATTGATGGTATTGTATCGTCTGTGCAATAAATTTCACTGCAATTTTAGGGTATACAAAATAAATATTCATATTTAATTGTAATATTGCCAGCTTTGGACCAATATTTTCAATACAAAAATAGTGAATATTTTATTTTTTCCAACAGAAAATTATCTTCAGAGAAATGGCTTGAAATTGGTATCCACAGCAGTAGATTTATTGTATTGGTTCAAAACTAGCTAGTGACATACATGTTTGAGGACATTTGAATTTCTTATTAAATTACTTTGAAGTTTAATGAGTAGGAAACTTTATTTTTCGGGTCAGAGAGTGTAAGAGATATAATATTGTAATTTGAATAAATACTAGATTATTTATGAAATCTGGATTTTTCTTCCATATCTTAAAAGTTTGTTGTTATGTACTTCATTACTGTTAATTATTATTTGTCTGTATTTTTTCATGTATTACAAATTATAACTTACCGACATGGTGAAATTGATATTCATGTGTATATATCAAGGAAGTGTTTGTTTTGTTGAATGGAACTGGCCGATACTTGATAAAAATCGGTACCAAAACTTATAATGAGATTTATTTTGATTTTTACTATAGAAGGATTACAAAATAGCGATACATTTCCTTTTTCTATGGCTTTCTGCGACGTATTCTGCTATACAGTAACTTTCTCAAACTGGATTTTGTTAAGATTGAAACATTTTATTTTCTGAAAACATAATCAGGATCTATGATCCGATCAGATATTTAATTTTAATCTAGTTTTACCTATCTAAAAAGAGTGGATACAAGATTTCATCAACTAGTGAAATCAGGTAACTCATTCAGTAATAAAAACTGTGAAAAACAAGTCAATAAATTATATCAGTCACATATTAATTATTCTAGGGTCTGACAAAGCACAATTATCTGGTAAGAATACGTTAAGTAACGGGGAGTTATTCAACTCAATTTGATTGTTCATTAAATAGATATAGGGATTTTTCGAATTTCAGACCTTTCTTCTCGAAATGAAGAGTGTCAAATTCATCATTGAACTCGTGTCCCTCTGTAAGGAGAATACGTTGAATTTATTTTTCCATTCTGGAAACCGTTCCCATGTTTGTTTGAAGGTGGTTGACAATGTATTTCATCAGTTCGGACTTCCATTGTCTAATATAATATAAATTGATTTGAAAACCCTGAAAAAAACAATTGAAAAAATTAATAAGATTAACCGAAATTAAAAATTTTATTAAACAAAATAATTTTTATTTTTCAGCTTTTATTAATATTTCAATTTTTATTTGTTTGGTTGTTGCTTGCATGTTATTTCTTTGTTATTTCAGTTTTTTGTTTAATAAAATTGTCATTTTCGGTTATTCTTATTAATTTTTTCAGGTTTTCAAATCAATTTATATTATATTAGACAATGGAAGTCCGAACTGATGAGATGTTCCCATGTTCTTCAATGCTTGGTTCAAATGTTCTTCCAGTTTGACCTATGACATAAACCACAAGACAATTTATACACTCTTAATTTATCCGACGCCAAACTCTTGTCTTTATCGCCCCGAAATACGCAATATTAACTTATTGACTTGTTTTTCACATAGTTTCTACTATTAAATGAGCATTTTTACTTTTTTTTTATCTGTATGTACCTGCTTTTACTAGTTGATTTAATGATTGTTTATGATCTTTTCAAGTAGGTAAAAGTAAATTCAAGTTAATTATCTTATCGTGTCGTAGATCATAGTAATTTTTTATGACATAAAATGTTTCAATCTGAGAAAGCTAATGAATAGCGAAACACTTGTCCCGGCTTTGTAAACCTTTAAAATCAAAATGAGTCTTATCAGTAGGTTTTGTTCAATTACTTTTTTTCAAGATATATAATTGAAAGTACAGGATATTACTGTGGATTTGTTTCGAAACCATCAAATTATGCTTTGAAATAGACTTTTAATTAAGCATTTTCAATTTACTTATTCCATAATGTTTTTCTGATATAATGAATACCAAGAGAATAGATTTTCCAACAGCTTCATTCACAAATTGAACTACACATACTCGGTAAATATGTAGTTTTTTGCAGTAATTTTTCAACAAGTTGTGTAAAATTGTTTTTCAATATATTGAAAAGTTTGATATTTTGTAGGGTACAGCTGTTGATGAAATAAAAAACGCTTTTCATTTAAACTTTACAGATGTTGAGGATGTGAAATTTGTGATCAATTTTGATTACCCATCCAACTCTGAAGACTATGTCCATCGGATCGGTCGTACTGGCCGTTCGCTGAGAACAGGAACTGCATACACATTCTTCACTCCGAGCAATTCGAACAAAGCAGCCGATCTGGTGTCAGTTCTTAAAGAGGCTAAACAAGTTATCAATCCAAAGTTGCAGGATATGGCTGATCGCGGATGGATTCCAAACCCATCAGGAGGAAGAGGTGAGTTGATAAATTTATGTTGCAAATAATGAAGTAATATAAAGGTTGTTATCAATTATTGTGGGTTGTTTCGCTAATCTTTCCTAAATTCTGGTGAGGTTTTATAGCAAAGTTAAGATCAAACTCTAAACTATAAGGAAAGAAAACTTTGACCTTATTTTAATATTAAAACTTTTGACTGGCTCAGTTGTTATTCCAAATATAATTTATTTGTTTCACATTATATGAATGGCTTACACAACGCTTTGAATCACGAGTGAAGGAAATTTGGTTGGAAATGTATCTCTGAGTAAATTTAAAAATAGTGTTAAGTGAATGTGTGTTGAGTATTTATTTCAATCGTGTTCTAATGTACTTTAGCGAAACTTGTTATAATGTACATTACTTTGTACAACACAGAGCATGAGGCTTTTTTAAATTCCACAGCACAAAACATCATTATATGAGAATTCTACGCAATACAATATGATCAGTTGTTACAAGATACCCAAACGGTATATTTTAGTAAACACAGATTTTATATGAATCTTAAAACAGTACCAATGAAGATTTTTTTATATATCATTTTATTCTTTCACCAATTTGCATTTTTGTTTCAATGGGGAATGTTCCTCAATTTGGGTTATTACAGCAAATGCAAGTTTGAACAAAATAAACTTGAGTTCATCAATTCATGAGTTTTTCAAATTCACTTCGAAAAGTATTCAAATTGATGTTTCAAATGTTGAGTTTTAATTTTTAAAGGAATTTGTTTCTAATTCACATATTGGCAACAGCGCCTAGAATGCTAGATCGGAGTTCAGGTTAGTAGTATGCTAGAAGAAGAAGAATCATGTCAATAGTGTCAAATTAAGGCAAAATATAAATTATAGTTCAATACCACCTCCACAAGCCACATAAACAATAGTTGTTTTGTTATTTATTCATATAGAGGAAGATAGGTTAGGTGCACAAAATGTCATATGTCACAGAATGTCTCGGAATTCGAAACATAAGTAAACAGAAGAGCACGCCTCTGAAATATGTCATCTTTGTTTGTCTCATACAGGTAACAGATTCATTGTCCTTTATTAGCTATAACTGATGTTGCCAAATGGTGAAATAGAAACGAATCCCTTTAAATGTTAAATGCATTATTTCATTCCTCTTTTTTTAAGTATTTAAATATTTTTTTGAGAAAAAAGTTGAAATGATAAGTTTAAAATGCATTATTTTAGAGCTCTTTTATGAAAACTACTTGATTTTCGTCAGGAGGAACATTCCCTATTATTATTTTTGTTTGTTCGTTTGTTTTCAAATATTTTAATACCTTTTTTTTTTTCAGGAAGAAACAGATGGCCCCGGCGAGAAAGGGGACGTCGTTCCTTTTCGAGATCGATATCCAGATCTAGGTCCAGATCACCTAGGCGCAGACGAGACAGAAGTAGGTCGAGGGATAGGATACGTAGAAAGAGATCTCGTAGTGTCAGCCGAGATAGATCTAAGTCTCCAATTAAAGTATCGAAGCCAAATACTTCGATATCACCACCTACTCAGGCACCGATGCCACGTGTAATCTCTCCACAAACACGCCCAACTCAACAATTGCCGCCGTCCCTTCAACGATCGGAGTTACCGCCGCCGCTTCAACGGTCGGTGTTACCGCCACCCATTCAGCGATCGGAGTTACCTCCACCCCTTCAACGACCGAATCAACCACCTCCGATTCAACAACAGACGCAACCTTTACCACCTCTACAGCAGATGCCGCCAGTTGCACAACTGCCTCCCCAATCTGCGCCCTTGCAACATCCCCCGCCGCAAACTCGACCGATTCAACCTCCCCCACAACCTAGAGCAGTCCATACTCCACAGCAACTGCCTCCCCCACAGCTTCGACATATGCAACACCAAGCTCCTCCTCAGCCACATTTACAACAACCGCCACCTCCCCCTCCACAGCAGCACTCGATGCAGCAACCACCCCCTCTTCCTCCTCAGCAAGCTCCTCCCCAACAGCATCCCCCACCACACACGATACAACAGCATCCTATGCAGCATCAACAACCCTTACAGCAACATTCCCTGCATCAGCCACCCCCACAACCCAGAGCTTTTCAACCTCAACCGTCCCAACCAATGATGGCGTACCACCAGAATCTGCCGCCTCCGCCATCCACACAGGCGAACCCCTTCGGGGGCTATCATCTGCCGAATGGGACACTATTTTTTAATTCTCCTCCCCCGCCACCTCCTGCACAGAGGGTGACAGGGATGTACTTCCAGTATGCGCCTCCACCGCCGACTCATCGTTAGAACCAAGGGAGCTTAGTTAGGAATTGAGGGATTCGGAATCGCTCGTTTGGCTACATACTAATATTAGTGTCCATTGAAAGGGCGTTTCTCATACATTGATTTGGCATCATAAGCAGTTGGGTGACACGGGAAACCTATTTGAAAATAGTATTCCAAAAAGATTTGAGTACTACTAAAAAATTATATTACAGTAGAACTTCAATTATCCGAACTCCAACAATCTAGATGATTTTTAAGAAAAAAAAGATTTGGGAAAGGAAGTTTTTGGCTTTCTACTATATCTTGATACAAAAAAATGTAGAAACCTTCCAAAGAAAGGAAGTAAGTAATAATTTTAAAAATTTATTATTCATTTAATGTAGAACGTTTGGAATACAGACTGAGTAGAGAAAAGTGTCTTCTGTATAATTCAGTGTTCATATGGAAGTATTTGTTTCGAAAGAATGTTTCTTTCGTGTAATTCAATGTTTATATGAAAGTAGCTGTTTCAGAAGGGCTTTTTCTTCCAGTTGCTGTCTGAAAGTTACTTCTTTGCATGATCCACACATTATATTGATATTTATTTATGACATTGTGTTTGTAACAAGAATTTATTCTTGAACAATAAACATATTATCAATCAATTATCATCAATCCATGTATAAAATTACTTATTTTAAAATTGATTACTTCCTTCCTTTCTTTGGAAGGTTACCACATTTTTTTGTATCGAGATAGAGTAGTAGAAAGATGAATGGAGTTCTACTGTACTTAACGTGGTTCAGGATTATGTAATCTTAAACAAACAGAAGTTGGATGTGGTAATTGGAAGATGAGGAAAGTAATTTTTTCTCAATAATAAGTTGTTAAAACTCCAGTTACAAAAAACATGTTGCCTAGGATTAACCCTATCAATTGATTTGCTGTCATTACACATAATGTTGTGTGTCATTGCACACAATGTTTTTTATAGGTAAATAACTGAAGACGGTATCTACAGTTGATGGGTTGCTAAAAAATATTACGCCAGTAATCAATAACGAAATGAACAATTTTTGTAAGAAATCTCGATATTAGAAGGTAGAATTTCATATGATTTTGTAATACAAAAGCAATTCTGCAAAATAAGTGTTTTATTGAAAATACTATCAATGGTTTCTTTCACCCCCATTGACATATCGATACATGTTCAAACTTAAGAGTTTTTTTTTCAAATAGTGTATATTAAAGTGGCAAAACAAATGTTTATGTATCCTTCATTTGATACATTTCAATCGTACTAACACGGTGTTTGTTGCTTCAAACTGATGTGACAATATACTGAGGGTGTTTTTGGTATAGCATCTTCATAATGTCTGGGTCAATTTTCAATATATGGAAGAAAGTTTGAAATCTCATGAAATAATGAAACTAAGTACTTGCTCTGTATCAGTAGAAAAAATATTTCGATTTGTATGTGATGTATTGAAATTATTTATATTATTACATTTCTTTGATTTGTTGTTTTCATCTTAAAATGTTGGAAAAAAATTGATCCAGCTCAACTAATGAAATAGGACAAACTGTAAATAGTTAATTGTAAGGAAATGAGTTGTAGTCTGTATTATTCAAAAGGTATTTACCAAGTTACAAAATCGAATTTTAATTAATTAAAGATATGTAGGCAAGTCTTCTGCTTTTTAATTTCCTACCCCATGAGAAGCATAATCCTGACCTATTTGTTGGACTAGTCATTCTTTTCCACAAATACATTTTTCAAGATGTAACTAGGAGTCCCAGAAATGCAATTTTTCTATAATTGAATGAAATGTATTCATTCAATGTGATACGTAACGAGATTTAAATTTGAAGAACTGTAGTTGAAACAGAAATGGTTATGATTATTATTGTATACTGATGCAAAATAATTAGTTCTACAGTATGTGAACTAGTATTTTTTATTCTACTCTTATAATACATCGAGTTGGGAGTATTATAATTTTTCAGACGATTCTCTATATTTCTCCAAAATTGACATAGGTTATTTATTTATTCCATCTTCACTCTGACTCAAAGAGTACAACCACCGTATGCAACTGTCAACATTTCAAGTGTTTTTGAACATTTAATTCCATTATTTACATAAAATTTGGTGCAAATTTTTTTTATCCATTTTTTTTCGATAGCAGAAAATCTCCGAATACGCAAAACACTTCTTTTATATCTCTCACCAACAAACTAAACAGCTGAAACTTTGAACATATGTACGAGACGAGTATACCAACATAAAAAAATCGTTAATTGAATGTACATAGCAAAATTTCAACATTCACCTCATTTTTTACAATCCACCTACAATAGAAAGTTAGTGATATTAAAACAGGAATATATGTTTTGAAGGCTCTTACTTTAGTACAGTGTGTGAATAAAATTGAAAAATGGCAAAATCAAAATAAGTATTAAAAATTAGAGAAATTCTTCAAAACTATGTGTTTTACTAACTAGCAATTCCATATTTTCTTTTTAGAACCAATGAATCCTTCTGCTATCTTTTATATATTACGGTATTATTATTACTATTTTCTGAATTATTCATATAATTAGAAAAAAACACGGGTAAACCTGTCGCAATGAGTGCATAAGTTACAAAACATATTGAGATCAATGCAACCCAGCTCTTATAACTTTTATGAAATCTTTTCTTCTCTAACACTCGATGTTTGAATTCAGGACTGAACTGAACAGCAAAAGAGCTTCTCGAAAGCATTTGAGAGCTTTTCCTGAATCTAACAAACGTTTTGCAGAGCGATGTTGGATTATCGAATTAGTCAGATTATAGACTACTGCCTATGACCCTCTATAGTCTGGAATATTTTCAATAAGAGTACTTTGTAATCCGACGCTTTGAGCACAATAGTGGTGGCACATACTAGTTAACAACGTGTGTATAATCAATAGTGATAGGCGTTGGATTAGACAGGGTGTAACGGTAAAACTACATTGAAACAAAAAAAATTATTAAAACATAACAAATGTTGCGTAGTATAAACTCAACTGCTCAACTGAATATTTCAAAGATAAATCATGAGCATCTTTAGTAATATATTTATTCTTCTTGAAATTGTCCAGCATAGGAACCAGTATTTTCAAATCAGTGATAGAGCTGATATGATCCTGTATCAATTGGTTTAGCAACTGCAAAGTATCCCTGACTGCACATCTTTCGATAATATAATTTTCTGATAATTAGAATCTATCGGTGCACAACTCCACTGCAAAAGTTTGGCTTCAGTCTCGATCATAGTTGTATTAGGTAAACATTCTCCATCAGAAGACCACATCAAGTAAATATATTTCAACAACACCGAAACATCATTCATAGAAAGGTCCGACTTGAAATGTGGAAGCAGTAAGGCTTCACTGAAGGATTTACATAAAATCATATTGACGAGTTTAGTCTTTCCAGAAGGTTGCAAACTTTCTCAGACTGAGTTGGTGTGACTATCTGAATCTAGGACAAATTTCAATATTTTTTACAGGTGCTTTTCTGAAATATCACAAAAATGCTTCATAAGTAAACAAAGTGTTTTGATTTCTCTTTTTTTGAAAATATCTGAAAGCAGCTCCTCCAATATAATAGTCTCTGGCAAACCTTGTGGCACCATTTCTTTTATTTTATCAGATAAAACTTTCGGCATGTTTTCAGGTTTGACTTTGAGAGCTTCGTCCCAAGATGGCTCTTGTATCAGTTTTATATCACTATCTAGGCAAGATCTAGGCCATCTTGCCAAACTTTATGACTTCCAAATAGAGCTGTCAACTGTTCAGTTTCCAAGTCAAAAGGAATGACAGCTAAATTCTGACCCATTGGTAGAAGTATATTATTCTCAATTTTCCACACTTTGGCATTACTGGTGAATAATTCAAAAGGCTGCTTTGACTGTCTAACCCTGAACTGAGTGTTGTATATTACCAATACAGCTCCTTCTTCGTTGTAGTTGGCCCCATGTAAGGCAATGTAATTGTCATCTAAAGATATCATGGATACAGGATGTTTAGGGGACACTGATTCAACAACTGAGAAAAGTCTACCTACATCATCTACTCCTGAATCTGACACTGTTTGCTCTAGAGGAAATGCATAGAGAGTACCACCGGACCCTAAAAATCAAGAAAATTCAAGTAGTGTTGTCAGTGTGACAATAACCAATTACATTAATGACAAGTATGACCCGATACATTGAAACAACAAATACAGGAAGGAAAGATGGAACTGGAATCTCTGGCATAGAATGAATCCAAAACAAGCACCAGAACTGAAATACTCTTCTCGACATTTTTATCACCAATCTGGTTAGAGTCTACAGGAGATGAAATAAATTAGTTCTCAACTCTAAAACTGGTCTCTATTCAACAGGGTACAATTTCTCATCAACACACATTAATGAGTTCAGGTGAAAATTTGTTTGAATTTTTCTCGTGAGAGTTTCGATTCTTTCAAGCTAATTTTGACAAATTTTACTCTCCCGAACTTGTAAAATATTGACTTTTTTGCCATAAAACTCCAGGTTTCCTATAAAAGACAGATGATTCCTTCTTTAAAATATTTCTTATGCCACTAGTCCAATAGAAATGGCTTTCTATTTTTAGATTCTCTATTCTCTTCTGCTTGAAAATTCACTACTTTCAATATGAAATTTCTTCATGTTTTTGATGATATTGAAACTTGGAAAAGACATATAAATTCACGTAAAAAGAATAAAATAGACCTATTACAGTTCCCTGCTGATTTTTTTCATAGTTTTTTATAAATCTCTGAATTTGTTGCTATATATCTTCTATTAATTATCTGCGAGCGCTTTTGACAGTAGTTGGTAGTACTGTCATCTTCTATATATATATATATATATATATATATATATATATATATATATATATATATATATATATATATATATATATATATATATATATATAAATCTGTAGTTATTTTTTATGTTCCCACAAATATGATCAATTGAAATGAAAATTATTTTATAATATACGCGTTTCTATTCCGATTATCTTATATCTATTTGCAATATTTTTTCCTAATGTAGTGATAACTGTCCCTTTTTGTGAATCTTCAATAACGCCAAAAAACTCTTAGTGTCAATAAGAGGGCACAATGCAAAAAAGGTCCCCAGTTTGGCCATTTTACGATATAATACTAGAATTTTTATAGTATTAAATTTAAAGAGTCAAACTTATAATGAAAAAATAATAATACACTTTTTCTGTGAATTTATAAACACATACATATCACAGTATTTTGTATACAGAAATACTGTGTACATATCCAGAAAAGTGAGGTTAAATTAAATGATTCTTCTTAGTTATCGTTCTGTGATAGGCCTGAGAATTCTAGGACTAATAGTCAATAAATTTAGAAACATGAAAAAATGCCATTATGTAACCAAATGTCAACACAATTTACGCCACTTTGTGAAATAACTTATTTTTTTTAGTTCTGAGGAAAATATATCAGTATTGGCAGCATACCTAGTTGTGTTGAAAAACAGCTAATGCTGAATCCCCGCCAACTCATCATGATTTAAAATATTTTGTCTGTGTTTTGATATTATTTACAGCTTGATATGATGATGAATAAAGACGATTTATTATAATTATCATTCATCAAGGATAAATTGATGTCTGAAATGAATATAAATATGTACTATTGGCACCATCTTGCGACGACGTCAGAACTACAATAATTTCTGAAACAAGTATCACCGTATCCACCAGTTAGAGAACATCTATATACCAGTATTCATTTTATGCAGAACCGAGGAAGTTGCTGAATCCAGGAACACTGATACATCATTTAATTATATCAAACAAATTACAAAGAGATAAAGATCAAACTATAAATATAAATTAAAGATATTGTCATTGCCAAGCTATTTTACCCACTTATTCAGATAATCTTATTAGTATACAGAAATGTATTGTCATACATTTCTAAAAATTTGTGACCACCTCCACTAGTAAATAAAAATTACTGAAGATGCCACTACTCAGAAGCGAAACGTCTAACTGTACCTGTTTACTTCAACATGAGATCAACAACAATGCCAGGTAAGCACGATTTACGATTTATGACTGGTCTGAAAAATGATGAGAAATTTGATGTTCTATGCTTTGGATTTCGGTGGTTTATGAGTGCTTTCTGTTTTGTCATTAATCCCCTGGCATTAGGTGACGTCACCAAAGTCGATATTAAAGGGGATAGGACCATTATCAATCTATCGCCTTTAAGTTTGTTTTTGAGTAATGTTTAAAAAAAATCATAGAGAAAATGTTATGTTAACAGAGAGTGACGGTGTCGGTGAATGTGTAAATGATAATGACAAACTAGCAGATAATATTTTAGCTAGGTTAATAGGGCCCATCAATGTTAAAAAATGGCATGCTCTGAAAATTGTATTGTCCTCCAAAACAAATGAAGAATTCGTGACGAAACTACTGGAAATCGCTCAGGAATTCCTGGATAGGTATGCCTGGAACTTACCTTAAATTATAATATTTAGATTTTTGAAATTACTTCCACTGATAAAAAGATAAAATTCACATCTTTGACAATCAAAAGGGAGGGTATCCCTCACTGCTTTGACACATTTGACAGCTACCTCATTCCATAAACAAAAATGTAAACAATAGCACGTGTTTATTGACAAGAGAATTTCCAACATTTTTTGTATTAAACTGTGATTACACATACAGGCAACTTGATCAAGTTTTATAAACAGAGGTGTTTTGGTCAGGTAAGGTAAGATTTGTTGGCTTTAAATAATGTGTTCTTCACAGTGTGAGGGTCAAGGTTCTCCAATGAATAGAAAGCATATAATACATAAAAATATGTTTAAAAAATAATGAATACGGATATTTAGGTCAAAATGAAATGAGAAAATTATTTATTCAGTCTAATAGTTGAACATAACTTCTCATCCTGGTGAGATTCAATTTTTATCTAACCGTTTGACACTATATGGAATTTTTAGAGAGTGAAAACATTGACTACATTTATTTGGACAACTTCAAACCACACGAGAACAAGATTATTAAGAGTATCTGTCTTCCTTCAAAGTTATAAATAAATGATTTCAAAAATAGAGTCAATTCACTTATTTGAATGTTGGCTACAAACGTTTAAAAATAAAATATAAATATATAAAGATCTCGAAAATGATTTAAAATTTCACAGTATTGATATGAGATATCAAAATTATAAATAGAGATTCCGAAAAAATAAATATTTTAAAATAAGATATATAAGTGAATAAAGATATCAAAAATGAACATACTCATTACTCATTTATTTAGTTATTTACGGATAACACTGAGTAGAAAAACATGATACATCAACATTTCAGAATGTTAACATTTGAAAAATAATATTGTAGTATTGACTTTCGACTGGAATTAAAGTATTCTCAGTGATGATGATAAATGTGATATAGAAAAAAAAACAAGAAATTCAAAACAAATAAATGAAAGATCAAATAACGTTTTATGTTATTGTAATCCGTAGAAAAAGTAGGGTAATAATAACCCAATTTTGCTGTGTTCTCTGTAATTGCTAAGATTTGTTTTTATTTGTTATAAAATTATTATTTTAGCTACATCCAATCAAATCTTTTGTTTATAAAAGCTTTTTTGTCATAGAAAATACGGCACAATATAATATTTGTAAATAATTATTTCTCAGATGAATCTCTTCATACATCGTCAATGTTATTCAATATCTAATATGTCAAAACTAAATATGATTCATAGAAACTTAGCGCTATGGATATATATATATATATATATTTTAATATTAATGTAAGTCACAAAAAGGATTTGGAGCTTTATAACTTCTATTTAATTATATGCGAGCGCTTTCGATAGCTGGTCGTACTATCATCATCTAGGCTCTACTCAAACTCAAAACTCAAAAAAATATATATACATATAATACACACACACACACACACATATATATATATATATATATATATATATATATATATATATATATATATATATATATATATATATATATATTTCGTTTATATAGATGAGTGGTAAAGTAGGGATTCAAATAACAGACTGATGATTGAAAATACTTCTGAATACTACTTACTCGCACTTGAATAGGTGCGAGTAAGTAGTATTCGGTGGAGGGTCGAATAGACCCACTTACTCACATATATATACAATCGATCGCTTCAAAAACACTTCACTAACTGTCTTCGAAAGTTTCTGATAATTCCTCTTCCATATTCTCTGTTTCACTAACACTGTCGTCATTTAAATCAATAATGAATTTATTTCCACCATTGATATGAAAATGTCCAATCTCCAGCATATATAGTCTTTTTCAACTAAAATTACTTTTTTAATCTTTTTCTGCCAGTCTTCTTCGGTAATATTAGATACTTCTTTAACTAGCTCTATCACCTTCTTATCAAATTTTGGAAAATTATTTTTACGCCTGATGCTTTGTTTCAATTTTCCCCAAAACAACTCGATGGGATTGAAAACACAAAAATAGGGGGGAAGTCTCAATGTTGTGTTCATACTTTTCAGCAATACTCTCAAGAGCATACACTTTTTCAAATGTTTTTGTCTGTAAAACTACAAGTAGTTGGTTTTTGGTATAGTTATCTTCAAAATACAAATTGTAATCCATTAAAAAACTTTGTATTTCATCTTTCCTCGAATTTTTATTCGGTACTTTGATAAGCTGTCGCGAATGATAGAAAGCGTTGTCAAGAGCTATTGCACTATTCGCATCCAAATTTGGGACCAATGTGTTTTCAAACCATTCCTCAAAAATATTAGCTTCCATGTTCTTATGATAGTCAACATTACAGTCCTCAAGTTTTTTTCCACATAATTTCAAAGAATTCGGAACCCATCCTTTACTTCCTCCGCAATGCACAATGATTAGTCGCGATCCTTTGTTTGCAGGCATGTTAGGCGTACACATTCTTGAACCATTAGTCCACGCTTTCGTAACTGTGTCTGAGTGCCATACCAAGTTTCGTCCAAACAGAAAATTTTCCGTTGTTCTTGTCTATATTTAGTTTTTTGTTCTAAGTATTTCTTACGCGATTTCACTATTCTTCTGCTTTCCATAACTATTTGACATTTGTTTATTATTTTAAATCTAAATTCTGGTTTATTTATCCAATTCTGAAGAGTTTTGTCACAGCAGCTCACGTTAGGGTCGGAAGTATTGAATTTCTTCCTTATGATTTCAATTTTAGGAATTTTATTGCTTTTGTAACAGTCGTATATTGTTTTTTTAATGATTTTATTAGATGAACATCTAAAGGTTTTGGTAATCCCGCATCACATCGCGTCTTGCTTTCATAAGGTTTGTTTTTGACTATTTTACGTACAGTTGAGAAAGGAATCTAGGTCAAATCTGATGTTGCTTGTAATAGTTTTTTTCCCTCGAAACCAAACTTGATATGTAGATTCTTATATACATTGAAACATACTCTCTGTGTTTCAATATTCAAATGCATCCGAAACTTATTCACTGGTATCTCTTTTTCGCATTGTTCACCAGCGCTATTGGAATCACTACACAGGAAAAAGTCTGCGTTGTTATCACACTCGTTATTGCTATTAAACAAATAACAAAAATTTTAAGTAATTATAACTTCACCAATATCGAATTTCAACATTCATATCGCGATAAGTTCCTGAACTGAACATTGACGACACAACAGCGGTACTCATCATTACATTCTATTGATCAGTAAAAAAAATTATCAATTATCCAATACGAACCGCCAGTTTTTCAGTCTACGTGGACTAATTCGTAGCGGCATTATTTCATTGTATTGATTTTTCTGGCCTTTGAGTTCGCCGATAGCTTTAAGAATTACTATATCAGTTACTTCGACTTTTTTTTATACCTGAATATGATATCCAGTGATTTTATTTATTTGAACGTGTGTGTGTGTTTATCATGTCCAAGTTTTATTCGTATTAGGCTAGAGTAATTTATCAAAATGACAATTGATTAATATATATTAATTAATAATATCGAGAATGCGATTTGGGACCATCAAAAAGGAGTATTCTATTCTCTCTAGACTACTGGGGGCTGTAGCTCCCCCTAGAATTTCATCCTAGTTACGCAAATGTCTGACACAGCACGTGCAGTTTGTCAAATGTAGGAAGAGCTTTCTAAATGCATGTAGGTTTGACAAGCTGTATTCACAATTGGCGACATGCCGATGCATAATACGGGGTATATTAAAAAAATGTTACAATTTCGCGGTCTACGTGCATTCGATTAACGATTATTTTTTTGTTTTTCTATGTTGGTACACTCGTCTCGAACATATATTCACAGTTTCAGCTGTTTAGCATGTTTAGTTTGTTGGTGAGGGGCCTGAAGGAAGTGTTTTGCGTGTTCGGCGATTTTCTGTTATCGAAAAAAAATGGATCAAAGAATTTGCATCAAATTTTGTGTAAAAAATGGAACTGAGTGCTCAAAAACACTTGAAATGTTGACAGTGGCATACGGCGATTGTACTCTGAGTCAGAAAAATGTTTACAAACAAGCTTTTCACAGAAGGTCGAGACGATGCTTGCCCTGGACGTCCCAGCACATCAACAACTGATGAAACTTTTAAGAAAGTGATGAAAATCGTTATGGAGAATCGTAGAATCACTGTAGACCAATCCAGCGACCTGTCAAAACGAATGCAATATGCAAACATTGTATTTTATGATATGCGTCCATAGGAGTTATTGTTTCTTTTTGTGATTTCCTGTGCGTAATTCGGTTGTGTTTTTAAATTTTAATTAATAATTAGTGCTTCACCTAAAGGGAAATGCCCATTACATGCATTGTGGTTGGCTGTGGATCTCGTAACAAACAGGGATAAAATCGGCTATTAAAAATGAGTCATCCAGAAAGTGAAGAACCCTATAGTTAGCTGCAATCAAGCGAGATGATCTCATAGGTGCGAAGATTAAGTATCAGAAAGTCTGCAGCAGATATTTTATAACAAGTGAGTCTCTTGATACTTCAGGGAATCTACTCAATAATATACATATTATTTTCAGGCAAACCTGCTTCTTGAGAGGATGACACCTATCCTGACTGGGTTACTTCGTAGAACATGGAACATTCAGCACAATATGTTCGAAAGACTTATAAAGATGTTGAAAGAAAAGCGTGGTTGGATAAAAAAAAATTATCTCAAGTAAGTGGTGTTGTTTTAGGTGAAATATTTATGTATTAACATGATTTTGAAATGTTTCTTGTTGACAGAATGAACCCCAGTCTTATATGGATATTGACAATGATGAACCTAGAGATGGACAAGAAACAGGCATTTTAACACGGACTGATTCAACGATGGTAGACCTGCCTCTAAAATTTGAACAACTGACTGAAAAGACTATATCATTAATTGTATGTTGAGTGTTGTAATATTAAAACTCTTATTATATATTCTTAATAAATTTATTAATTAAAAGTCGATATTCATGGTACAGAGCACATTTATTAAATAAAAACATAGACAATAAAAATATCTCAAGAAAACTCAAAATAGTGCTTTTCATACAAAACAAGTTCAACAATTTTTTATTGACTCTGCTGTTACTTGATGAAAATCCATAGTAATTGTAAACTCACAATCCATTTCATGTACTGGTACAATTCTGAACATCTGTATCATGGATGGCTTCGGCCACACAGCTATATCTGTGCATGACATTGCCGCTTTTTTGTTATTTGCATAATCAGCAGCAAATAATATGGCGCCAAAGTGACTACAATCTTCACTGTTTCCGGCCATAAAAGTACAGTGAGCTGTACATACACTTCCATCTTTTGCTATGATGCACCAAACATCTAAAGGTTTCGCATTTGCTTTTTGTGAATGCTTGACCTGAAAATAAGTTATTGAGATAAGTATCTACTGTAAGAATAACTCTAGAACATTCAAATAAATATTGAATCATTCTCTTGATCAACAAAGATCGCAACCGTTTAGCAACGTCTCTGCTGTTCAGAAATAGGGATTTCAAGTATTCACTTTCCATTTTGATCGAATTTAAACACCACAAAAGCTCCAAAAATGTGTAAAAACACTCCACAATAGCGAACGACACCAAAACCAACGATGCTCTTATGACAATATTCAGATTGTTTGCCCTACGCCGCCATATTGGGTCACGTGGTTTGGATTACTCTATTAGAGAAGTTGCTGAGGATGTCGACATATCGGTTGGCTCATGCAATGCAACTTTTTCGAAAACGTTGGGCATGAAGCGTGTGGCAGCGAAGTTCGATCCAAAATTATTAAATTCTGACCAAAAAAACCTTCGCATGAGCGTCGCTCCCGAATTGTTGAATGACGTCAACGGCGATCCAAATTTGGGTATATGGTTATGACATCGACACCAAAGTCCAATCGCTCCAAAATGGAGGAGCCTAAGGGAACCAAGACCAGAAAAAGCAGGCTAAGTTGGATCAAATGTCAAGGTGGTTTTTGTTCAAAATTTTCTCTGATTATAGTGGCGTAGTGCATCAGGATTTCTTGCCACGTGGTCGTACGGTCAATGAGAAGTATCCTCTTAAAGTTATGCGCCGCTTGCGAGAAGCAATACGAATAAAACGTCTGTTATTGTGGAAAACAATTCATGACTTTTACCTCACAATAATACACCTGTTCACTCGTCATTGCATTCCGTATTTTTTTGGTCAAAAACAACGCCGTAATCATGCTTCAGCCACCGTATTCATCCGATTTGCTCCCCTGCGACTTATTCCTGTTCCCGAAATTGAAGAGAACCATGGAAAGACGGCGTTTTGCGACGATTGAGGAGATAAAAACCGAATGACTGGGGGAGCTTAAGGACATAACAGAACTGCATATCAGAACTGCTTTGAGGATTGTAAAAAACTCTGGCACGAGTGTATTATTGGAGGGAGACTACTTTGAAAGGGACAATATAGATATTGATGAACGAATTAATATTTTTTGAACAAAAATGAAAATGCACCTTATTTTTTTAACAAACCCCTCTCTGACGTCACATATATTCATGGCGCTTTTTCTATGATTGAATTTTTATTGTTTATATCACCAAAACTGTCGTTTTTATAAAAACATTTCGATTATGCGATATTTAAGTTTGAAGGGTTATTTTTCGCCAACAAAAAATACGTGCAAGTTGTCTATTAATGCATATTTTGTGTCTTTCAGGCAAGGAGGACAACTTGAGAATGTTCATACAAAGAAACAGAAAAGTTTGAACAAAAAGCAAAAACTGATCTTATCAAAAGTCATTCACAATGGAAAAAGTGAACCCAGCGAAATAATTGTTGAAAATGTACTGGAAGACCAAAACTGTAATAATGAAAGAAATGATAATAACGAAATTGATGCTGAGAAACAAGAAGTTGTTTTACCAAAGCCAAAGTCTGAAAGTAACAAGCCATCAAAAAAGGTGACAAAAAAATCTGAACATTCAGATAGTTCCAAATCGAAAGTATATCAATTAAATGATAGAAATATATTACCTTTGAAGGATATACACATTTCTGAGAATTTAACAAGTGAGATCAATACGAAAAAAAATACTGCGCCAGAAAGTGATCAAGCTGGTAGCCAACTGGACAAAATAAAAATTAAGTTATGCCACTATTGCAACACCCATCATATTCAAGATCAATGCCCAATTAATTTTCCTCATTATATAATAAATGATGCCTTGAACACCACAAGTTGGAAGGAAAAGTTCAAAACCCTCTACGAAATTAGCAGCAATAAAGATAAAAACGAAGTTAATGGTGAAATAGTTGCCAAAGATTGTAAATACAGCTATTCAACCCTGTCTCTACCAAGCGTGGTTCATATCAAGGAAACAAACACTCCTCACGGATTAGGAGCATTCACGAAAAGTGACATTGAACCGTTCACACAATTTGGGCCTTTGGTTGGAGAAATCGTCAAAGAAATGGACATCGCCGAAGACGTGAACATGAAGTATATTTGGGAAATAAACGCCGACTCTGGACACTTATATTTCCACACAGAAAGCACTGTTAAATCAAACTGGCTGAGATTTGTGAGACCAGCACCTACTAGAGATGAGAGGAATCTGTCTGTGATATCAAAAGATTCAAAACTTTATTTTGTTTCTACGAAATTCATCAAATCAGAAACGGAGTTGCTGTATTGGCAGGACTGTCAAACGACGGCGAATAGAAAGAAAATGGAAAAAACAAGTAAGTATATTCTTTCGTGTAACGGAATCATTTTTGTTGATCTGATGATGTGTGTAATTGATGACTTGTTTATTTTGTGGTAAGTCATCATTACTTTAACGAAATGAATAAAAACACTTGGCAGAATCGAGAGATCATTGGACAACAAAGAATCCACCCTGGGTATATTCATAGATATCGAGGGAGCGTTTGATAAAACAACCTTTCCAACAATTACTCAGCAACTACACTCCAGGAATGTACCCCTGGTAGTAGGAGAATGGATACACAAGATGCTCTCTAGTAGAGCAATAAGTATTAATGTAGAAGACATCACAGTGAAAGGACTGGTCATGAGGGGATGTCCACAGGGAGGGGTCTTATCACCCCTTCTCTGGAACATAGTTCTGGATACCCTGATTAATCACCTTAACAAAAATGGATTCTACACAATTGCATACGCAGATGTAAAGTAGTAAAGATAATAATAATACAATAACAAAATACTAGGAATCAATTCAATGATGCATATAAAAACATTAACATATCTTTTAAAAATTAGTTTTCATCTCTTGATGATGCTAACTTGGTTAACGAAACGCGCGTCGAGAAACAGTTTCTATCTGAAAGTAACTTCTATGTACATCTTTGTAGAGAATTCATTTTGAACTTGGTTGATTTTTTTATTCTTTCAAAGGTATCCCACATTTCCCGAATAAAGAAAATGTAGAGAGCTAGAATGCTATTTTCCCAAAGTGGTAAATTATATTTGGGAATAAGAATCAATTTGTAAAGAGAAAAGATTTATCAAATTGTCTCTTATTTCAAGTATATAACAAACATTTGCTCTAGCACATTCACAATTATAATGCCTGTTTACTGATAATATAATTGAGGAAGTTATGGAATAATGAAAGAAGTGTTTGGTTCGGTAAAAACTGTTCTGTGAAAATCTCAGTGTCGTCAATATTCATCAGTATTACTGATTTTAACAAGTATCAAGTTCGTCAAAATCAAGATTTTATTTCATTTTTAAAACTTTATTTAGTCAAATAAAAAATAAAATCGACTAATGAAATACATCTACATTCACTAGTTGTGAATCATGTATAAAAAGCTACAAACATCAACTCATTATACAGTGCATTTCTTTAATGCCTCCTCTTTATTTTTTTAACAGGTCAACTTCAAAAAATTCAAATTGGGAATAATGAAATTAATGCATGAATACTTCATTTTGAAGTGAAATTGACAGATGAAACTTTCAAGATGGCGTCTGGGCGCCATATGGAAAAAAAAATTAATGGAAAGGGGGGTCTTGTGACACATCGTTTTGAAGCTCCTGACGAATACCTCACAACCCTAGAATATGAAGTCAAAATCTTCACCTACTACAAAATGGCGGAATATTTAATAATTGCCTGAATTAATTGAAATTTAACTACATAATTAGGTAATAAACTTGAGGTCAGGTCAGAAGATGCTCGAAATGGTTGCCTTGAACTTCTTGACATATGAACAGCCTATCCGATATTTCTGAACACAGTAACGCCAATATATCTACAAATATTTATTATTCTCTGCCGTATATCCAATATTGAAGCAGCTTCAGTTTCGTACACCTTTTCCTTCAAATAGCCCCATAAAAAAAGTCCAAAGATGTCAAATCTGGTGAGCGGGCTGGCCATTCTGTAGGACCTCGACGGCCAATCCAACGACCGGGAAAAGTAGTATCCAAATAGTTTCTTACTTGTCTGGAGTAATGTGGTGGTGCTCCTTCTTGTTGGAATACAATATCCATATCAAATTAATTAGGATTCGCTTCGACGATTTCAGTGATGAGAGGGTCAACAGTAGTTTCCAGCATATTCAAATACAGTTCCCCTGTTAAATTTTGCTCAATAAATAGAGTTCCTACAATATGGTTTCCCAATATTCCTGCCCAAACGTTAATTTTTTCTGGATATTGGGTATGTGTTTCCCGGAAAACGTGAGGGTTGGTGTCACTCCAATAACGGCAATTTTGTCTGTGAACATTGCCGTTTAAAAAAATGAACATCCGTCACCAAAACAAATATTGTGGAGATAGGTAGGATGAATTTGCAGAATTCTGTTCTCTGATCAGGGTCATCTTCAGTTAATTGGTATACCATTTTAATTTTGTATAAATGATACCTATTCCTCTTCAAAAGTCTCCACCCAGTAGAAGGAGACACCTCACATACATTCGCGACGGAATAAGTAGACTGTTCAGGATTTACTACCATCTCACAAATTATTTGCACTTGCTGTTCTTCCGGAATGGACGGATGACCTGGGGCTTTTTATTATGTACACTACCGGTAGTTGTGAATTTGGATACAAGTTTCCTCAAATATTTTCTACAGATAGGACGATTCGGAAAACATTCATTGAAAATCCTTTCGGTATCGGGAAAGTTACGTATCGCACCGTAAATTAAAATAGCTTCAATTTTTTCTTCCAATGAACGAAAATTGACCATTTTAGGGATTCTTGACGTGGTACATTTCTACTAGTAAAACCGAAAACTAAATGAGAATATTCTAACTGAACAATGATGTTCATTGTCGTACTGACATTTTTTGTCGTTTTTATAAACAAAAAATAACTTAACAAACCTTATCGGGTTGTTGAAATTGCCATATGGCATATGGCAGATAAAAAGGAATATTTCTAGAAATACCGATATTGATGTGTTTGTCTTCAGGAAATTATTTTAAGGTTCCACCATTTTGTAGTAGGTGCAGATATTGACTTCATATTCTAGGGTTATGAAGTATTCGTCAGGAGCTTCAAAATGATTTGTCACAAGACCCCCTTTTCATCTAATTTTTTTCCCAGATGGCGCCCAGTCGCCATCTTGAAAGTTTCATCTGTCAATTTCACTTCAGAATGAAGTATTCATGCATTAATTTCATTATCCAAAATTTCAATTTTTTGAGTTGACCCATTCAAAAAATAAAAAAATAAATAAAAGGGGGTGGGGGATATTAAAGAAATGCACTGTATGGCTAAGATAATCTTACAATCCTAACAGAAATAGTTATAGTCATATATTTAATAAAAACGTTGCCAAAGAAACTTGCAAATATATTTCAGCTTGCGGAGGGTGTAATATGGATTTCAGTCATCCCCATTACTACAGAATACACTGTTCTTTATTCCATGATGTGAGGTACAGTCTGACGATTAAAAAATATCACTGCAAAGTTTGTGGAGCAGCCGTATTAGGAAAGGAAAATATTATGAAACATGCTGCCGAGTTACACAATGGACAAGGAGCATACCAATGCCAATTTTGTAAAAAGGTTTGATAGTTACCTACTTGTATATTCTTTTGGTGACATATTAAAAGTAAGTTTCTTTGTTTTTATATGTTGCAGTTTTTCATGAGGTTGAATTACTTAGAAATGCATCGAACTTATGGTTGTTCTGCAAATCCACACAGATCTCGTCCTCTATGCGACTTTTGTGGTAAAAAGTTTTGCCAACCCCAGAAACTAAAAGTACACATCAAGCGGATGCATAGCGGTAAGCTAATGTTCTTACATTTCCTCCTCCCAATAACAGACTTGTTTCAGATATTTCTCAAGTTTTGAAGGAGTTTCAGTGTAAGAATTGTTTGAAAATTTTGGGATCTAGAGCCGCACTACAAAGGCATTCAAAAGAAGTTCATCAAAAACAAACTGAAGGACAGTGTTCTTGTTCTAGATGTGGGAAGAGATTTCAAAATAAGTCGAATCTCAAAATACATATGTTGACGCACAGTGGAATAAAGCCATTCAAGTAAGATTTCATTTTATTTTCATCAACAGAATCAGTAATATTGTTTTTTTTTCTGGTTGATTCGGCGTTACTTGTTGAAAATCCATAGTATAATTTCATACATCTCACGATTTGATCCCCACAAAGTTGTAGTTTATAAAATCAGTAATATTGTCTTTATTTCGTCAATTGTAAGTCCACTCGAATATTATAGTGACAAATCAAAACACTTCCTATAAATTTAACTTCACCATCTCAGATTTTGACAAAATGTCTACTATTTAATTTGCACAAATTGAAATTGCTCCTCTCCTAATTGAGCTATGACCCTTCTATTTTTAATGCCCCTTATTGATATAATATTTTCAACACAAGAGGTTTGAAAAATTATTTTTACAACTTCAAAAAGAAATTTTGAAATAGTATATTATTTCCTCATTTTGTGGAAGTGTAAACCCTGCTTGGAGATTTGGAATCTCTTGGTTCTAATCTAGATGGTAATGATAAAGCATGTTTTCTTCTAATAACTATGCGAGACAAGTCGTACGATGTGGTGTCAACAGCACTAGAAAAAATATCTACTGGAATCACATACGAATTTGTAAAAGGGCATCTTCTGGATGCAGAACTCAAATTTAATGATTCAAATAGGAAAATCGAACAATCAAGTGCATACAATCAGAAGTATGGACACAGAGATTCCAAAGGATGTTTTGATTGCGGAACATTAGGGCATTTCAAAAAAGATTGCCCCAAAAGAAATCAAGGTCAATCGACTAGCAATAGTGATAGAAATCACAAAATAAGAAGTATCATTCACAGTCACAGAAGCAGAACCGGATACAGCATTACTGAATTTAGAAGAATCCCCAAGTCCCTATTCATTATGGACAGTTATGTAACAGAACACTGGGTGACAAAAAAAGTCAGCAGTCTGATGACAAAAATCGAAGAACTCAAACATGAATTAGTTATATAAATTGTGAATGGGGATAAGTTGTTAGCATGAAGAAAAGAGAGTTAATATTATTAGTTAGCAATTCTAATCAATACATAACCTCTTATCAGTGAAGAAAATAAACAACCAAGGAAACCTGGTCATTTTCAAGAAGGATACCAAGAAGTGCTCGAGTTGTTTTCAACGCAGAAACCACAATGTTCCCCCCAATGCCCCCTCCCGGGTTGAGTGCCCTGAAGTAGAAGCTCCCCCCCCTGCTAGTTAGCGAGGAGAACCTAATACCCCAATCCATCCACCCCTGCTCTCTGAGCGGTCCTCAACTTAATGATGGGCACTTCAGCAAGATTGACATCTGACATCTCTTGGTCGAAAGTCAGCCTTTAGGTGCTATTCTTTCGCGATCGGTTAAATTGTTTTGTCGTGACTATTCCTAACTGAATTTTTGCATGGGGGCCCCCAAAAACTAACCGGCGGTTATTGTTGTTAGCGTCGAGCATTCCTCAGTGAGTCTAAGGATAATTGAATCGCAGCCGAGTTGTTTTGCGGTGAACCTGCTGAAAGAGAATTTATCTGATTACTATGCTTACCTAAGTCGCCTGACGGCGACTCGTCGGGGTGGTCGTTGGTTTTGTTTTGTTGGCATCGGGTGTTTATCCCTTTCTCTGAATCTGGGATCATCCATATTCAACGCATCGTTTCGATCGCGTAGCGCTGGGTTGTCTTGCGATCTGATTCTATCGAACACGCTTTCTGTGTGTTCTCTCATATACACGTCCACATATTGCGTGTCCAGGTCCAAGTCTCTGTATATAAATCTGTTTGGGATGTAGTACGGTGCGTTTACGGTGGCCCTTACGCTCGCGTTCATAAACGGCTGTATCTTCTTCCGGTATGTCTGTGCGCACTGGCCCCAGGCAGTGCAGGCATACAGTATTATGGTCATGAGAACGGTTTTGATCATCAGCAACTTCACTTTCAACCCCATGTTGCTTCTGCGTCCTATGATAGGTGCCAGGCGTTGTCTGGCGTGTCTAGCCATTCCAATTCTCTGCCGTACATGGGACTGAAATGTTAATTTCCTGTCTAAGATGACCCCCAAGTATGTCGCCAAGTATGTCGCTCTTGTCCGTTGAAGGTGACGTTGCCTTCCGGTTGTACAAACTTGCGAGTGAACAGTATCACCTGACTCTTGTCAGGGTTTATACTGATCTTCTACAGGTTGGTCCACTCCTCTAATTTGTCTGCCTGTTGCTGCAAGTACCTCGTTACAAGCGCTTGGCTCGTGGATCTCGCCAGCAGGGCCGTGTCGACCGCGTAGAGCGCCAACTTGTTGAAGTTGTTCTCTGGCTTGGGCACGTCCGCTGTGTACTGAGAAGAGATGCGGTGGAAGGACTGCTCCTTGTGGGACCACTGCTTCCAGTAGTCGACTTATTGATAGTTCGTCTCCTACTCTGCAACGACATCGCCTGTCAGCTAGAAAAGACTGAATTGATCTTACCATTGGTTTTGAATATCCGAAATCGCTCATTTTGGCCAGTAGTCCGTCATGCCAAACTCTGGCGAACGCCTTGGAGACGTCTAAGAAGATGGCTCCGGTGTTGTGTCCTTTGCCGAGGTTGAAGCTTTCGGTCGCGAAACCACAATGTTGGAATTTGTCTCTGGTTTTATATTCTTATTTGTGGGCGTAGCTTCGTTTCTCTCAATTGGGTTAAATGACTGTTTGTGTACAATTAAGGACAGGTAGCCAGATTTTACTTATGTTTATTGCCTCTTTATATATTCTTGGATAATAATTTTGAGTATTTTCGTATACCTATCTGTGTTTCTTTGACTGAGATAATGTGAGTGCTTTCTTTGTTGAGAGCATGTTTGGCTACAATTGATTCGTCGGTTTGTCCGAGGCGACAATTTCTATACTTCTTTTCGTGGTTCCAATGTAGACCGACCCGCAGTTACCAACCTTAGCTTACCTGTCTCTCTGAATGTTTCGAAAATTTTAACGCTACAATTTTTTCAAGGAACAATTATGATAGATGTCCAGTGAATGATGAACAATTACTTCATAATGATTTGAAAATGATTATGTTTTTCCTTTTATGCTCGGTATTTCAGATGTAACAGTTGTGATGCAGCTTTCACTACCAAACAATGCCTGCAGTTTCATTACAAAAAAGTACACAATCTCACCGAAGATAATATGCCAAAAATAGAGAGAAGTATCGATTATACCTTTCAAGCGTATAGTGGTGCTAAAGATGAAGCTGATCAAAATCCTGATCACTTCAAAAACGAATCATCTCCAAATCAAGCAGATAGAGATACCGATTCTGACAATGGAAGTGAGTAGAACCTTATTTCAGCAGGAGGACAAACATCATTGGAAGTTTTTATAAGTGATGTAATCTAAAAAAAAATCTCCTGAAGGGGTGTTTTCTATCAATAATTATCTCGTCCTCTTGGTTACATTCAAATATCTTTTTTCTTGGTAACTATTAGCTTTTGCATACTAGGAAAGAAGCCTTTGAATTAGTATGAATCTAGAAACTGACAATCAGTATTATTCTACGATTACTTACTTATCTTATTTTTTATCAATTCAACTAAAATTATGAAATTTCACTTTTCTTTGAATTTCAAGAAATCCCGTTGATATGGTTCATTCGTTATTGGGTTACAACTTGCTTACAATGTTCGTGTCATCTTGCTAAATGTCAAAAACTAATAAATATTTATCTATTTCTATTGTTTTTGAGTGCTTCACACTGCTCTGTAGACTTGAACGAAAATTCTGTTTTTCAATACAATTTTTATCTTTGATCTCGTTCAACTTATTATTTGTTTGATCAGTAGAATTTGGAACGTGAAATGAATCTACTGAAAACTTTTCAGATCTCAATCATCTCCTGATGGTGCTAAGTTTGTTAGCGAAACACGCGTCGAGAGACAGAATTTTTGTCCTGGTGTAGGAAAAGAGTTTTCAATAAATTATTGATAGACAGATAGACATTTGAAAACTTTTTGCAGGTATGGACAGTGAAAATATCGATGATCCGAAACCCTTCGACAATTCTCCTTCGAGGAACACCAACGACTTCCATCCAAACTCACCGATGAACAGTCCCTTTCCAGACGATTGTGCGAAGAGTGATTTGGCGAGTATTAACGGGAAGGTATTGAGTAAAGGTTCCAAAAAATGGATTGGCGATGAGCTCTCTGCCGTAACGAAATTACCGGACATATATTCGGTGGAGCGACTCAGTAAGGAAGACTTGTCGGGCATAACGTTACAAGGAGCAGAAATGTATGAGAAAAACAAACTTTCAAATATCAGCGATTTCGGGAGACACGAAGCTTCAAACGCCAGTCTACTAGTTGAGGCAGCTTTAGACTCGGTGTGCCACGAACCTAACATAGATATCGACGTGAGCTCCACTCCGAACTGTACCGATTCCCTTGTCAATAATCTGTACAACTTGACGCAGCCGGATAGTTTAGCCGACGTGAACTATAATGAAACGTGTATTAACGACTCCAGAGACATAAATTTGATGTCGCCTTCTGTCAATGACCACGTGTCAGTTACAGACGAATTTAACGAAGAACTAAGACAAGACGATAACATTAGCATGCACTACCCTAACTTCCACCAGAACGATTTCAGCCCTCCACATAGTCCTGACATTCACAGATCTAATTTCGTCAGGAACTACATCAATAGTTTGTCGCCGCAAAACTCGTACGAACAAAAAAAATAATACTCCCGTTCCGAGTCCTCCTAGGTATGACTTCGGACATGCGGTCAATCCGGAGCATTTATCATCCGATGACAGCAACGGCATGACCGTCCAGAATCTCAGCCTGAATGATTCCAAAAATGGAATTCAATTGGATCTCTCATTGTACAAGTCTTACAAGCATACAAGCCAGGATTACGTTAGGAAATTGAAATTTGCTACAGCTAGCGACACTTTGGATCAAGACCATGTAGATGTTATGAACCAAGATCTCCCTAGTAGCATTTCAAATATGGAGTCCGACAAGGAACTCGTCGAGAGAGATGACCATCCGAAATACTCGGACGAACTATCAGCTGAAATACGCAACAAGTTCGAACTGGATTTAGACATGCGACTGAAGGGTTATGACAGTATTGACAGTGAAATCCTGAGGCAGAGAAACCACACTTATGAAAGCGGAGAATTGGATTTCCGGAATAAGACTTATGACTTGATAGACCAAGTCGAGAACCGCAACAAACCGTATGATGGGATCGAATCGGACTTTCGGACTGACCGAAGTTTCGAGCCGATAGTACTGAATTCGTCAGAGATGCAAGGGCTGGATATGTCTGCGAGGAGTTTTCACAACTACCCCAACATCAACAGATATCACCCGCTCTATCCGGACGTAGACAGAGTAGATCTGCGGTTGAACTATAGCCCTCCGCCTCCTACATATACGCACGCGGATATTCTAAGAGCGGTCTCCCTCGATCTCACTTCTCCAGGCAGACACAGCGTCGATCTCAGTTTGAGGAACCATCCCTTGCATCAAATCGCCAATTCTCGCTTGCTGACAGAACATGGACTCCAACCGAATCCACACAGACTCTTGGATCAGAGTCGGTTGTTAGGCGCTGAACTGACTTCGACTAGACATTTAAATGGCGAGAGAATGATGACGGATGCCAGCAGTCGAATTCTGACAGATCACAGTACGTCGAGGATATTAAATAATGAGCAGTTGAGCACGAACCATCTACTAAACTCGGAGCAAAACAGGCTTTTGAGTGACGAGAGTAGATTGCTCGGAGACGGTAGGATTCTCGGTTCGTCCACAAGTGGAGGAGTTTCGCCGGTGCAAGGATTCAGTGGATATTCTATTTCTCAAAATCCGTATCATCCCACTCCTATACCGACGAGGCCGCACGTTACTTCTCCGACACCCGCTCCTTATCATTACCCGGCTTATTACTGATGAATGATAATACATGATGAAAATCCGTCAAGTATACAAGAAACACCTTATAGTGAGATTTTCACTACATTGTTTTTCAAAAACAACAATAGCTTTTTCAGGCGTGTCTGTACGTGTATAGACTCAATAATATCAAGTACATTTATTTACGATTGATGTATACATCTGATACTACAATGACAATGACAATATTAAATTATCCATTCGACATTTTTCTTTCACTCTCACTGATTAATGAATTTAAATTATGAAATTATTTGCTTAGAATGACGACATACTTTCGAAATGAAACACGTTTTCTATTCGATATTTTGATGAGACATTTTTTTTTCGACCCTTGGACACAGTCCATACCAGCCAGCAACAATGAGAAATCTTGATTGACATTATTTCGATAAATTCCTAACAGAATCATGATCTCTTGTACAAATTCACTCATTCTGATTCATAATTACAATTCCGTTGTGGAACGTTATTTTTCTGATCTGTGGATTTTGATTATCAACATCGATTTCAATCCTAAAAATGAAAACATGGGTGGTATTCAATCATCTCATTGTGAATACTGTCACTTTGTGGTTACAATTAATTTGTACGCCGATTTAAAGAGCATCACATGCTTCATGGCCCTATCTGATGCCACCACTGCACTGGAGGTCACAGAAACAGAAAATACTAAATCAAAGAAAAACAAGCTCCTCATTTGAATATTTTATATTTTGATTCAATGATTGTGGCACGTAAAACAAAACAGCTAAGTTATAAAGTCTCATCTAGCCGTAAAAAGGTTATAATTATAATAATGAGAATGAAGATTTGAAAAATCGTATTTTCCAAGATATTGAATTTATACTTCGAGTAAACACTCATATCAATATAAATTTTATGAAAAAAATGCATCCATTGTCAAAAGTTTGTATATTATTTACAATTTTTTGCCATTGTGTTGAGTGAATTGTCTTTTTTTATTTTTTCTGTTGTATATTCCGAAAAAAACTGTGATTTTTATTTTTGAATAAATTATTGTAATTCCAGTCAGCTGTATTTTTCCTTTAGATGTTTATATTTGATACCCCCCCTCTTTGTGTTTACACAAGTAAATTTCTGGTCCAGAACTATTATAGTAACAATTGCTGTGGATATATAAATATGACATGTTATTTTTGACTGCTCAAGTAGACGTCATCAAAAAATGATATTTTCGATTCTCGAACGAGATACTGATTAAGTAAAATGCAAAATAGTGTAACGAATTAAAGTATTCACGGTCTTAAACAAATTTATTTTTAACAATATTTCACTATCACAACTAATATATATTCAACACTTGGCAACTAACGCTTAATTTATCTTCACTGTTCGAATTCTTTATTTAAACGCACGATTCGCTTTCTGAATATAGACTGCCATCTCGGAACGGGAAGCCGGCTTTTATATCGGTAACGATCACTGCAGATCTCTCTAATTGTTTAGGCACTCATCTATACTTTTTGCGGTGGTTCGCAGTGAGTCATGTGTTTGCTGGCTGAGATATCGGTCATGGCCGGCTTCAGATTCGTTACAATAGTATTCAATTCATTATTTGGGAAATCAGTGGTTTCGTCTGAGTCTGAGCTTTCATATTTTAGAAAATAATGATGTCAAATCCAAAAGCTTCACCTGAATCACCTAAAGTTACAAAACCGGTGATAACAACCGAGTCGAAATTCATGAAAGATAAACATTGCAAATGTAATTGAAATGTAAAATTTACTATTCATTAAAAATATACGAAATCTACCTACACAACTACAAACTGGTCTGACCTGATTTACATACCATTATATTACATGGACAAATACAGTAAAGAACAATACGTCATCCGTCATCATTTAGAATCACAAAAGTATTTATAATTACGTGAAACACAAAGATTCCTTTTTTTACATTGGATGCTCTCCTATTTTTTCAAGAATCTCTCTTAATCTTCAACGAATTTGATAGACGTTATAAAAATTGAAAACAAAAATATTTTTGCACCACTTGAATATGCTGCGCAATATACCTACCAAAAACCCCAACGAATTTATGTTTGTAGTATATTATCAGGAGTGTGGTCGTTTTTCTCGGAGCTGCTATCTACTTCTATTTAGGATTTTATTTTATCCCTTGGAAATCTGTGAACACAAGTTTTTTTCAATATTTTATTCTTTGGCAGTAGAAATATAATATGCATATTATTTAAGTATTGCCACAGGAGTGAAATAACAACCTGAGATTTAATTCAAACAGTACAAAATATTTCCATTTTTTGTGTCTGAACAATTAATACGAACACTTGAATGTTAATCAATTATAATCCAAAGAAGCTCTCTAATGACAATGAAAAACTTTTTATAGCCAAATTATCTGAATGAACTCATTATCCATATCTGTCATTGCTGAGGCTCAATTATGTGAATATGTATGTATGGATGGGTATGTACCATTATTTACTCTAATTTGATCAGATCCTGTGTTTATTTGTGTTTATACATCTGTAAGTGTTATTTTAACAATATTTTAACATACATCCATGTACGACAACTGACTTTGTCAACAAGAATTGTATTCTTTCGACAATAAAGCATATTCTGATTCTGATTCTGAAAAAGGACTCTAATGAAAATGTTTTCAAAACACATTCAAAGACGTGCACAATCTATATATGCAGCACGTAAAACATCGTGCCCTACATATCCCCATCCTTTTTTGGTTCTGCAGTCGATGTTTTCAGTTAATGGATCAATCTGTATATTATGTGTCTATGAAACCAAAACATTGGTAAAGTCACCGTAAATGTTTACTTCTATACGGTGGTAAAGTGAAGCCACAGAATACTGATTGTAAACAAAGTGAAGCTTTCTCAAATTGTTGTCAGTTGAGTCACAAGTATAATGCTAAGTTCTTTTAGCATTATACTTGTGGTTGAGTTATAAAATTGGTTTTCAAAATCAGGAACCGAGATGTCGACCACAACAGCTCTTCAACAGCAAGTTTTTGCCTTGGATGCAAGATATAATGCTCATAGAGTTCCGCAAAGCCCAAATTTTCGTAATTAACTTTTTAGTATAAGTATTAAGCATATATTTTATTTGGCAATATTCATAGATCAGCAGGCTATTCTACCCAGCAATGTAGTATTTTTTTGCTTATGGATTTTTCAAACCTTACATTCATTTGAAAAATCAATTCATTATAAACTTGAAATTTTCAGAGGTGAAAGTAGGTAATGTTTCTATATTATCTATAAAGCAGGGGAAATCACTAAACTTGAATTTTACCAATAGTAGGTATTCCAAAGCTTTGATCTGTATTTTAAATTACAATTTTCAATTGCTGTCTTCAATTTACTAGTTACACATCGAAATAATCGTTTCAATCTTTTTTTCAAAATCAAAATTGTTCTGATTACATTGATTAGATAATCATGAAATAAAAACAAACTATCACCAGGATGTAAGTAAGCATCTCCTGTAAGGAAATGTCATCTACTTAATCCCAGAAAGCTTAAACCTTGTTTATCCGAAATAAATGAGAGTTTCCACTGCAATCTGTTGCAAATCTAAGCTTCAACAATGATTACAGAATGGGAAATCTCTTTCTGTGATTCTCTGCAGCTTTCACCACAAGGCAATTAGATGGATCTCTGACCTAACACCAGAGAACGTCTTTTTCTTCACTTGGTGATATTGGTAACCCAAACCATGTGGTGTGGTCTATAGGTATTTCCACTATGATTAAACAATAGGTGTCATATCTAAGTTTTCTAAGAGAAAGTCAATAGTAACATTTGTTATATTGTAGAGTAATTCTGCGCAGATGAAGGCACTTTCCTGGTGAATGAATTCAAATGTCGGTAGTTGAATGGTTGACATACGTAATTTTCCACAATCTTCATATATCTGGTCCATGATTACTGATTACTAATATTGGTCTTCTCTGTTATTATGTTAACATCTTCAAATAGTTTCCTGAGAACTTTCTGAGCTCTTCTTGGGCCTTAGGTCCTAAGGTGAGGATTGTATCTCTTGATTTGAGATTTTTAAAGATACTACATTCACACTTCAATAACAATATTTTCCAACCAACTCATCAGGACAGGGATTCTAAATTCAAGGGTATAAATTTGAATTTATTTGTGATGCATTCACCACGGCTTTCTCATGTGTTACATACACAGCCTCTCATATGGTGAATCTTGATATCACTAAAGTGACAACGAGGAACTCAAATAAGAGTGTTGGCAACCAACGAAAGTTCAGTTTGTGAGGTAAAATTCCATAGGAACTGTATAGTTTTTGCTAAGTAAATAATTATTAAATTTTTTAGCATAGACAGCGGATCTATTGAAATTCTGATTTTTGTACATCAAATGATCTGAAACACAAATATATGAAAAACCTTCTCACACACCTTTACAATTTTAGGAACACTATACATTAGACGTAGGAACCAGCTGTTGAGAGAGGCCTCAAGACCAACTGACAGATGGAAACAATACATCAAATTGCGATCTCTACTTCTACAACAGAGATATGGGAATGCAAAAGCTGAACAACATAGCTCTTCGAACAGTTTATCTCTTGCTGGTAGTCTCAGAGTAAGTGATAGAGTTGAGAATAGTCACACTGACAGAATACATATTTTTCCGGTAGTCGTTAACAATCAGTGAATCAACAACACCCATTCGTTCTCCGTCTGGATCTGTGGTTCCAACAAAAGAAGCAGAAGCCTCAAGAGCTATCGTTGGTGGTAATACAATAGCAGAAAATTATGCATTTGTGGGTGTCCAACACATTTTTGATCAAGTAAGCACCAATAATTTCATATCATTTGTGATCAGTTTACAATATAAATATTCATTTATTGCCGGCCAGTACCTACAAGAATGCTTCAATTGTTCGTGTCAAAATCATTGATAATTCATAACTTTCTGGCAACTGTGAAGTTGTGAAGTTGTATCTCTTCTCGATACAGTAATCAAACTTATTTTGAATTCTCTCAGAGAACTAATACAAAGAATGTTTCTTCCCCGCTTGCGGCTTTGTTCACGAGATGGATCTGTTACTATACATACACTCCTTTAATGGAACATGACTAAGTAACAGTAATGTATTATAACTAAGTTCTCCTACTATTTTACATAGGTTATTTTTGTATATATATATATAATATATATATATATATATATATATATATATATATATATATATATATATATATATATATATATATATATATATATAACTTTATTTTACATTTTAAATAGCTTAAAATTTGTTTCTGCAAGTACAAAATTTTCCTTTTACTATTTTTTTGACAACTGTATACAATTTTTTTAATTGTCACACACGAGAATAAACTCTACTCTACTCTACTCTACTCTACTCTAACAATATTTCTCTTAGACGAAGGTTTCATACATGCAGTCAAGCTGTGTTGAAATTATTCGAGTCCCAAGCACATTGCTGTTTGGGTCAGACGAGAGGTAATACCTCGAAAATGGTCTGTACTGAAATGATTTCAGCATGGTCCTGCTGCTGGATGAACGAGAAACATTTTGCGAGACTAATCTCTGTGAAGTATTGCTTGAAGATTAGCTTTGTGGTACGAAGTTATGTTGATTCAACTAAGTAAATGCTTTTCAGCACACTAATGGTGTAACGATGATAAAATTTGCAAATAATGATAAGACTAGACTGTGTTGCTCATCCCTGGACAAGACTCTATCGGTCTGTGATTCCCTAGGAACACCTCCTACTGTGCTGGCTATACTGAAAGGTCATTCTAAGGGAGTCACAGGTACTTTCTTGCTCATTGTAAATTTAGAAGCTGAATAACAAAATTTTTCATTTCAGGATTCGATTGGTCAATAAACAATGATCTTATTGTTAGTTCCTCACTTGATGGAACTGCCAAAGTATGGAAAGTAGCGGATTTCAATTGTTTGAGAACCATCAATGATCCTAACTTGTTCCCGATATTATGTTGTTTGTTCCAAACAAGTAACAATAACCTAATACTAGTATCCTTTGAAAGAAAGACCAAAATCTTTGGTTCGTTACCAAAATTTTGTATATTCTTTCTAGAAATACGTTATTAGTTCATTTTGATATCTCTTTTAATATCAAGAAAATGTAAATCTATCCCAATATGGTTTTAAAGGCCAGGCTAAATTTTCTGAATACATTGTCTGCTATTAACATTATTTGACTTTTTCACCAACAACATATATGGGAGAAAAAACCCACATAATTCAGTATGTCACTCACATTTTTCTGTCGCAAATAACTTTTTTCTCATATAAAATCTGCTTAAAAATTTTCTTGGAGCTCATTGCACTAACCACAGTGAGACTCACACTATGGGAAAAGAGTATTTTTTAGGACAAATGAAATTTCGAGAAAACACGTTTTTGGCTCTTCAGCTACCTAACTTCCCGACGAATATTATTTTGCAGTTCTGGGGACTATTGTGCTAATTTTTTAACACAACAACCCTCCAATAACCCCCTGTTCTATTGTAAAATTAAATCCCATTGTATTTATTTCATTTTGAGAAATACTCGCAAGAAAACTCTTGCGTATAAACTCTCTGTATAAACATACAGTTCTTCCAATTTTTTTTTTTAATTATTGTACCTTTCTGAAACTTCAACATTTATTAAAATAGTTCAGTTTGAAAAATTTTTAATCTATTGCATGTGGCGAACACATGCCTGGATTTGCATTTCAAGAGGTGAAGCCTCTTTAAAAAATTTCTGAATATTTGCAAAAATTTGTGCTGTTTGGTTTTCCTCAATGACAGATAGACAGGAAACGACAGAGGTGAACTAAGAGTTGCAAATGTTTCTACAGGCAGATTTTTGAAGGATGTTTGCAGGATTGGAGGGAGTATATTGAGTTTGACTTCTGACACTAATGGTCGTGTGTTTTGGACAGGAAATGATAAGGTGATAGGAATTTTCATTCAGTGTAACAAATCAAGTGCCTGAATAACGACACTTTCTCTTCGAATATAAACTTGTTTGGGTCGAAAAAAAACGAGGTGATATTAAAAATAAATGGGAAAATACAAAAACGAAGTTCAGAATTTACAAGAAAACAAATTTTGAATCGAAATCAATTATTCAGTTGATATTGAAAATTCAGAAAGTACTCATTTCTGAAAATAAAACTAAATATAAAACTTTTTTTCATAAACTACACCTCACGATTTGATCTTCACAAACTTCATTTGAAAAATATATCACGACATGTTTAGCTAACACAGTTCCCCCCCATGCCCCCTCATGGGTTGAGTGCCCTGAATTGAAATCTTCCCCATACGGTTAATGTGTGCAGAACATTCCACCTCGTCCATCCACCCCGTTCCTCTGGAGCAGTCCTCAACTTACTGATGGGCACTTCAGCAAGATTGACATCTGACCTTCTTTGGTCAAAAGTCAGCCTCTAGGTGCTATTATTTTCTGATCTGTTGAATTATTTTATCATGACTTTCCTAACTGAATTATTGCATGGGGTCCCCAAAAACTAACCGGAGACGAGTCTCTTTTTACTCGCGAGCAAGTGTTGGTTCTCAATGAATCTGAAAATGAGATTAATTTGAAGTCTGGTTGAGACATTTTTATACTTAACGGAGCCGCCTGACAGCGACTCTCAGGGGTGGTCATTGGTTCTGCTTCGTTGGCCTCTTGTGTTTGTCGTGCGTTTATGAGCTGATTTTCATATTATCTTATAAATTGAACTTCGCCTTTTGCTTTGGGCCAAATTCACATTATATACAGGGCTATTAAAATTCGTTTCTGTACATGGGGATCTCGTAAACGATAAGAGATAGAGTGTCGGTTAAATTATGGCAAAGTTGCGTATTTTAGAGACCTATTCAATGATCTAAAGAAATCGAATATAGCTCTTTTGGTTCTGGAGATATACAGGAAAAATAAAAAAATCCCAAATTATTTTTTTGCCTATATCTTCTTTATTCGCAGACATATTGAAAATCTGTTCACATTTTGCTATTAGCACTTGATGTGGACTCTCAGAATATATCTATGAATCTTTCATACAGGGTATCAGCTGACTTGAGCCACCCCCATCTATGAATTTTTAAATACGGACCTGTATTTTTTGTTGTAGTTTTTGGATCGTAGACGTTCACTTCATACTGAGAAATCAAATTCAATTTTATATTTCGGGATTTTTCGGTAATATTCGATTATAATTGTGTGAATTATTCCCTTTTAAACTACGGCCCTGGAAATTGGTTGACTGAGTTGAATAAAAACACAATAGCAACTTTCACGTCTCCCTATGTACCGTAGAGTTTTTCGAGATTTTTTTAATTTTTAGGTACCTATTCATATTTTTTCCATTGCTTTGAGCATTTTATTCAATGAACTTCGAATAAGAAAACTTTTTATGATTATCTGAAACATATCTACAACAAAAATATATTATATGGGTTTTGACGACCAGAAAAAAAATGGTAGCAATAATAACATCCGAAACGAACACTATAATTATAATGAAAATTGAAGTGAAGTAAGTAATTTATATACACAAAAAATTAATTGTGCAATAAATGTTCGAATTGGAGTCCTTCCATTTCGAGACAAGTAATGGGACAATAAGATGGTCTGCAAGACCATTAGATCTTACTATTTTGGACTATTTTCCATGGGGGACATTGAAAAATAGGATTTACGCTGGCAGAGAGATAGAAAATGTGGAAGACTCGAGATTGAGGATTTTGAATGATTTCGCAACAATGCAGCAAATAAGTTTATTAAGGGCAATAAATAATATGAAAAACCGACTTTAAAAATGTCTCGAAATGGAAGGACTTCAATTCGAACATTTATTGCGTCAATAATTTTTTGGGTACCTATATAAATTACTTCATTTCAATTTTCATTACAATTATAGTGTTCGTTTCGGATGTTATTATTGCTATCATTTCTTTTTCTGCTTATTATAACACGTATAATATATTTTTGATTAGATATGTTTCAAATAATCATAAAAGGTTTTCTTATTCGAAGTTCATTGTAAAAAACTCTCAGAGCAATGGAAAAAATATGAATAGGTACCTAAAAATGAAAAAAACTCTCGAAAAACTCTACGATACATCGGGAGATGTGAAAGTTGCTGTTATGTTTCTATTCAATTCAGTCAACCAATTTCCAGGGCCGTAATTTAAAAGGGAATATTTTACCGAAACATCCCGAAATATAAAATTGAATTTAAATTCTCAGTATGAAATGAACGTCTACGATTCAAAAACTACAACAAAAAAAACAGGTCCGTATTTAAAAATTCAAAGATGAGGGTGGCTCAAGTTAGATGACACCCTGTATAAAAGATTCATGAATATATTCTGAGAGCCCACATCAAGTGCCAATAACAAAATGTGGACTGATTTTCAATATGTCTGCGAATAAAGAAGATATAGGCAAAAAAATAATTTGGGATTTTTTGGTTTTTCCTGTATATCTCCAGAACCAAAAGAGCTATATTTGATTTCTTTACATCATTGAATAGGTCTCTGAAATACACAACTTTGCCACAATTTAACCGACACTCTATCTCTTATCTTTTACGAGATCCCCATGTACAGAAAAGAATTTGAATAGCCCTGTATATATGTATTATTTTCATTCTATATATGGAAGCAATAAAGTCGTTTATTAATATTGATATTATCGATTGAATTCAGGTAGAGTGTCAATTTTCTTTCCATTAGTTCTTATATATTATAGTGCCTTTTCAGCTACTTGAAGTTTTCACACGATAACCACTCTCTTTAAAATTACTAGTAATAATGTTTAGTAAAACATTTTTGTGTTATCCTGCAGAAATTCAAGATTACTGTTGAAGACATCAAAACTTCGAACGATATTTTTTTTGTGGGGGTGTTATCGGCATCTACTAACTTGGTCAGTAATTAGCCTCGTGTCCTGAGTAGGCATCAATAACTCCCCGAGTCAAGGAGCATCATGGCTATTCGCAGTTCACCACCCAACATTGCAGAATCAAATTTTCTCAAGACATTGTTTCTTTTTACATTTATTTTTATAATTTTCAGTCTTCTTACCAACTTATTGAATCCTATATTACTTGACGGAAAACATTGTCAACCACATTAAATTTTCACACATTCATTTTAATGTTGAGGATAGTAACAAAAAATGGAAAACAATCGTTTTTAAATTTTTTAACCTGCAGGGGGAAATAATGTCAGTATTTTGCGAATCGAATGGATCCCTTACCAAACTGAAAAAACTAAACTTACCTTCAAGTTGTTTGGTAACGAGTATAAGCTACAGGACATGGATTAGTAGAGAAGCTAGAGATCCACTTCTACTTGTAAATGCCACAGATGATTCGATCTATTTGTTTAAGTGAGTCGATTTTTATATTTCACAGTAATCATTTGGTAACAGAATTTATTTGCCTTATTGACATATCTACAATAGACCCTCACATTTTCCGAAAAAAAAAAAAGATAAAATCAATATTATTTGTTAATTCAATAGGAAAATTCATTCAACAGAAAGCAGCCCCAATATTTTTTCGTTTCCAAAGAAAATCGAAGTTTCAAAAATGACTCTGTGACGTCACTATCATTCAGACTTACTCCCCTTTCAAACCACGTCAAAAGGTATATGATTTTTATGAAGCAGAAAAAAGTAGGTACATGAATGAATATTCGATATAATTATACAACTAGTACTACAATTAGTATATATATATATATATATATATATATATATACCCTTTATTTTTTTTTACTTATGCGGTTACCACGAAATGTGAAAAAACTCTTTTAAAACCAAAAAAGTTAGAAATAGCTACTTAGTGCTATCTACGGGTGAATTTAACATTGCAAAAAACAAATAAGTGGTGATGATGTACATTGCTCAACAATTGCTAAGGATCACCAGTACCAACTTTCTAAAAGTTTACAAATTTTAAGAACAGACCAACCGGGCCAGACACCGCAACAAATTTTATTGATTTATGTGTAAAACTGATAACGTAATGTAGCATCAACATTCTGTGGATTTTATTTTTTCACCAAAAACTTACACATAAAATTAGTTCCATCCCAAGCAATTGTTGACCAGTGTACATCAAAAAGAGAAAAAGGTTGTTGCATTTTTTGTACCAAAATGAATGCCCCGATAAGAACTATTGTCTTGACTCTGTTTTAAAATTGTGGCATTTCTGGGTGAAATTGAAATATGTATGTTTACTTCATTAATTGGGTACCTTCAAATTGTTCTTTGTTAATTTGCTAAACAAAAATGGTATTGTCAGAGAGGCAGTGTATCGAAGTCTTGATATTGTTGGGATGTGGGGATAGAATGAGGAGTAAAAGTGAGGTGTGTACTTTATTTAATGCAAAATATCCAGAAAATCACATTTCCCAGGCTACTGTGAGTAAGATCTTACACAAATTTGAAGAACATGGTACAGTGAAGGACTTGCCCAGAAGTGGCCGGCCACATGTTTTAGACGAAGATCAAAAATTGGACATTGCCATATCTCTGCAGGAAGATCCACATTTGTCAACGGTCTCATTAGCCCAAAACAATTCTGCGTCTAGACGTACGATTGGGAGGTTTTTGAAAACAGAAAAATACCACCCATATAAGGTATGTCTTGTCCAAGAGCTCTTGGAAGATGACTATGAGAGGCATTTGCAATTTTATGAGGAAATAATGAGGCGATGTGACGAGAATAATGGGTTTCCACTCAACATACTCTTTTCGGACGAAGCTACTTTTTATTTACATGGAGTAGTTAACAGGCTATCAATTCTGGAGTCAGGAAAACACACACTGCTTTAGCTGTTATGTTTCCCAATGAAGCAGATCCAGATATCCCCACTGAAACACTTTGGTTCCAACAGGACGGCGCTCCCCCACATTTTGGTATTAATGTCAGAGAATATCTCGATGACATATTTGCAGGACGCTGGATTGGACGACGTGGTACAATTGAATGGCTGCCAAGATCCCCCAGATTTGACGCCATTAGATTATTTTTATTGGGGATATATGAAAGAGAAGGTTTATCAAAATAGGCCGGCTAATATTGAATATCTAAAAAGCAGAATTAGAGTGGAATGACATAACATACCGGCTGAGACCATTTGGAATTCCGTAGACGGGTTTTACCATCGTCTAGGAGCCTGCCAAGTAGAGGGTAGAGGCTAATTTCAGCATCTGTTACGTTAATTCACCCGTAGATAGCACTAAGTTAGGTATTTGTAACTTTTCAAAAGTTTTTTCTCATTTCGTTGTAACCACAAAAAAAATTAAGGGTATGGTCAGAATCCATTTTTTACGAGCTTTTCAATGAGCCCATACACGACATAGGTTTGCATTTGAAAAAAAAAGTTGGGGAGGGTTGCAGCTAAGGGGTTGAAAAAAAAAGTTTCATTTTATTGCCAAAAAATGCATACAACGTGAAATCAACTGACGTGTTTCAGCTTTTTTTTCTAAAATGCTGGTTAATAAGATATTAATTTTATTTCGGACTTTTGCGCACCCCTGTATACTATACAATACAATACACATTCCTAGAAACAGTGAACCTAAAAAAAAACCCAACACAAAAGATAGTGCCTGATGTAACCCAAATACAGGCAAATTTACCTGCAGTACCTGCACTAAAGCTTTCTAGCCGCATAAAAGAACAAACAAGAGGATGAAACGTTCAGTTTGAGTAGAGCCAAGAGGATGCAGGCTATACTATCATCTTCATGGCTCTATTCAAATCAAATCAAATTAAGAGATACATTAAGAAATTAAAATATTTTACAACTTTCATTTAAAGTTTTCAATTTTTTGGTCATTAAGTACAATTTTAGATATTATTTCCTGTTAGGTATTAGTAAGAATTAAGTAAAGAGGAAGTTCTTTCTCTTGTAGTGTAATAGTTTTCGTTTTTTTTTCACAGTATCATCGATGCAGAAGGAAATCTGAGATTGAAAAGAAAATTTCAAAATAGTCAGAGGAAATACATCATCAGATCTACTTTTTGTCCAATAATGTCTTTCAGACAAGGAGCGTGTGTAGGTAAGTCTAAGAAAAATAATAGTTTTTTTTTCAAGAGGCATATATGGAAATGTACCAGGTTGGTGTAACTGAACAATAAAAAAGTGCAAAGACAAGTTTTTGGGAAGGTAGTGTCTTTCTACTTCTCCATGTTCATACAAAAATGTGGGAATCTTCCAAAACATTTCTTTCACAAAAATTAATCTCTCCTAAAAGTATTATGCTTTCAATTTAAAGACAAGTTGTTTAAATATTCAAATCATCAGTGTTTGGGATATGATAATTCAAAGTGACTGTGTTGAATATATCTTCAGCCTGATGTTCATTTTATTTTTATTCATAAATAATTGTGATGAGTAATTTTTTGAAACTTACCCATAATCTAATAATTTTTAAAAATTGTTTTTATGTATTAACTTTGGTATGACCGTAGATATTTTTGTGGAATGAATCTTCTATGCATCAAAAAAGTTCCGCCATTTTCCAAAGAGTATGTGAATCTATGAGAAAAAAAAAACAACAGGCATGCATATTGTACGAGGTGGAAATTTATTTTTTTTGGTCTGGATTATTTAGTGTTAGCAAAGATCATTTTTTTGAAATTAAATATTAGTATTTGAGGAAATGGTCAATAAAAATCATTATTTTTTTACACCACTATCATCCAAGTCTAAGTAAATGAAATACTCCAAATCATTCATTCAACATGAAATGAAGGTTTTTGTTAAATTTTTTTTTTTCAGTTACAGGAAGCGAGGACGGAAGCGTTTATTTTATTGACATCGTAAAAAGTGGAAAAAAATGCATTGTTAATACTTTGCAAGGACATTCGAGTGCAGTCCTCGGCATCAGCTTCAACTATGATGAATCGCTCTTAGCCACGAGTGATTTACAAGGTCTTATTATCATTTGGAAAAAGGGCAATGCATGATTAACCTACAGTATTATTGTTTTGATTCAATGCCTTTTTTATTATATCTAATATAACTGATGAGAATAAAAATATTCATCTTATTAACCATGGTTTGTCTTGATTATACATGGACTGTTAAAAAAATAAGGTGAATGTTCAAATTTCGCGGTTCGCGATTTTTTTTATGTTGGAACATTCGTCTCGAACATATGTTCACATATTCAACTGTTTAGCATGTTCAGTTTGTTAGTGAGAGGCATGAAAGTTTGAAGTGTTTCGGCTATCAAAAAAAATGGCACAAGTGTTTTATATATTATTATAGGGCAATATAAATTGATAAATAAATATTTTTTGACAAAAATTTAAATTTACCTTACTTTTTGAATAGACAGGCTGTGAGTCATTTCCCGTTTTTTTTCCAAATCAAGGACTTGTTTACTAAATTGAACCATCAAATTCTACTGAATAAACTTTTTCTGTTGGTTTCGATAGTCAACTGTCGAATTTACTGCAATGAAAAGAGAAATGAAAATTTCAAAGTTTTTTACCACTTTTCTTTGTAACTAACGTTACTGCAGTTTCGTCCTATATGGACATTTTCAAACATACTTTTGTATAACTATTGTCCATGGACATTCTCAAACTCATACAATAAACTATTGTATAACTATTGTCCATATAGGACGAAACTGCAGTAATGTTAGTTACAAATAAAAGTGGTAAAAAACATAAAAATTTTCATTTTTCTTTTCATCATGATCTCCTACCACGTAGTAACGGCTACATCCATCAATTTATACAAATAAAAGTGGTAAAAAACATAGAAATTTTCATTTCTCTTTTCATTATGATCTCCTACCATGTAGTAATGGCTACATCCATCAATTTATTGAATTTACTAGTCTTATTTTCAGAATCGTACGCTATTTGTAGAATACAAAGGACACAAATCAACAGAATTCACTTCAACCTCAAGGAAGTAATCTAGCTCCTCTTCAATTTTTTTTGTTTATAAATGATAGTGTTCCAAATATCTCTAGTAACGTTACTCTTTGCTGATGACCTGAAGATTTTCAGACCCATTGAATCAACCGAGGACTGTCTTATTCTGCAGAAGGAAGTTAATTTGATACATGAATGGTGCATACTAAACAAACTCCCACTGAATAATCAAAAATGTAAATTTATGAAATACCCCTAAAGCACAACAATATTCAGTTTGACTATGAAATAAATGATGTCATATTAGAACAAAGCACAGAAACTAAAGATCTAGGCATCATATTCGATAAGAAACTTAGCTTCACTTCAAAAGTTAATCAAATCACATCTTCTGCAAAAAAATTCTTAGCCTCATCATCAGGATGTGTAGAGCCTTTCAAAACCAAGAATGTTTTATAACACTTTTTAATGCATAAGTCCGATCCTCGTCTGGAATATGGCTCCCTAATCTGGTCACCTATATACAATGTGCATATACAGCAACTCGAATCTTGTCAAACAATCTTTATGAAATACATGGCTTTCAAACTGGATGGAGCTTACCCATCCCAAGGAATTGATAATAGATTGTTGCTAAATAGATTTGCCCTCTTATCCTTAGAAAACAGAACATATGCCTGTATCTTCATATATAAATTGATTCATAATTTGGTTGACTGCCCAGATTTGTTATCTCAACTAGATTTTCACTTACCAAGACGAAGTAGTAGAAACGAAATATTTTTCTATTTGCCTTGTATTAACGTGTTAATAAAATCCCCAGTTTATAACATCTGTAAAATTTATAATAGTTTCTATTCAAAATGTGATATTTTTGTTGTTCCATTTGGACGCTTCAAGTATATAATTCGTAACAAGCTATTTTTTATGCAAGTCAAATTACAGTATAATTACAACCCATAAGTGAAATACTGTCTTTCAACTCTCTGCACACTGCCCATTCTATTAGAATTCTACAGTATGTTCCTTTTTTTATTATTATTATATGAATGTATCACTGTTTGTATAATATACTAACTCTATTACTCTGCTGATTTTATATGCTATTCGTAATATTCCATTGTACTCATACTTAGTCATAGCTGTAAACTTAATAATATTTGTCTTGTAATTGGGATTGCACCTGTTAGACAATAATTTTTTTTTTGTGTAAGGTATCCGAATTTTACTTTTGTGTTGCCAAGGGGGTAAGATTGAAACTCGGGAATCATAAAATAAGAACTTTAATTATTAATAATTACACAGACTATATATTACACTTCTAATAATACAAGAAATACTAACCGATCACATATTAGGTCCGATACGGACATTAAATATCTACAACAAAAACTGAACATATTAAAATCGAACAATCTACATCTAAGATTTCAATCACTTGCTAGTATTATATAAAAATCAACTACTCTATAACTTTAGACAACAATTGGACGTCCAGTTTCAGTTTGTACATTAGTTTTTTAACTACCCACAAAACTTCACGGTTTAATACGAGATGTAAACATTTAAGTAACATTAATAATATTAAGAAAACCTATAACACGTTAAATATTTTCTCGCGAATGTCAGATCGTCATTCCGATCAAATAAAATTATAGAGCCTAAGGAATTAAAAAAAAATATATAATCAAAAATTTGTCAATTCAATAACTAAAACAAGTAAAATATCACAATTATTTTATGTTACAAATTATTTGGAATTAGAGCCAATTGGGTACATGTCGAAGATGGACAAAGAGAATTGGGATAAATTATCAAAACAAGATTCAACTCAATTCGATCTTCACCAGAAAAATAAACAGTACCCCATTATTACCATGTGAAAGATATTGAAAGAAATCAACTCTCAAATTCTTATTATTTCTCAGGCTATAAAAAAAAAAAACCTCAAAACAGCCAAACTTTTTCTCTTTAGTTGAATAAAAGAAATACTTTTTTTGATAAGAAACTTCAAATTTTCTATACAGTAATTAGTTTGTTAAATTAATGGACGTAAATAAATAAATTTTTGAAATATCTTGAATTATGATGAAAATGAGTGGAGTCCTGCCTTGAAAATTTTGAGATCATTCAAAACTCCAAAATTTGCCCAGCTCAACAGTACTTCCTATCAAAAAATTGATATTAGATCTGTCAAATTAATATCGTTACAAAAATAAACCCTTTCGACAATCAAACCGAGCCAATTCCCAGACAGGCTGATCCAATTCGATTTTTATTGAATCCACTACAAGAAGAATGTAAGATACTTTTTTCAATTGAAGGTTATATATCATAATAACTTACTGTATAATCGGATCGGATATTACTTGGAAACATTTTCATATGAAACTAATCAGATTTTCTTGTTTTAATATTCTCAATACATATCTGACTTCTAGATAACCCTGTACATTCCTCAAATTTGATCAACAAAGACTACCAATGAACTATTGCTATTAAAAACAAGCGGAGAGATCATCGATACAATCTTTTTTTTTCCAAAAGAAGTTGGCATATCTGAGAAATTGATGGACCGAAAAATTGTCTTATGCCTGGGTATTCTTTACCACTTTCCTTTCGAGCGTACTAGATTCTATACCACTATCTTCATCTCCGCTATCTAATACGCTCGCCTCCCCTTTCACGACTTCAATTTTCATGTGGCATAAATTAGAATGATCGTCCTTTGTCAAGTTTATCTCGTTCGGCTTTCCTAACGAGTCTGCCTTCATAATGAACCTGTCCGACTCGTTTTGAGTTTCAACCTGAGGTAATTCTGGATAGATAGGTTTGTACGGCAAAGCTTCGAAGGATACGTTTCGGCTTTTTGAATCGTCAGGCGGAGTATCGACGTGCTGAACGAGGAACCTGCTTTTGCCAAAGGTGGTGAAAGTCGGTTTTTCCCTAACGACGACAGGTTCCGGAGCGGGTTCAATAACGAACATTCTTTCCGAACTGAAAGCACTCGGACTCGGTGGCAAATCTAATTTCAGTTTGTTCCTCGTGTGCCGCAAACCGCCGAGGACGTCTTTAGTTTTTAAATGTGAATGCTTTTTTCGGTTGACAGCGTCAGACGCTAGTTGTTTCAGTGTTGGCACAGAATCAACAGAGGCTGAATATTTGGAGTCTATTAGACTTCCAGGCGTTACGTCTTCGACACCACTATCAGGAGTGGCATGTTCCATGTTCCAGTTACTGTGTCCCGGGAAGAACTGCGAACTTAGATTGTGGCTATGGAAAGGTTGAGAAGATCCTGTGATGAAAAACTCTTGTGATTTGTCCCCATCAACATCATCTGCAATACAATATAAAAAATTATGACAGACATCAAACATTCAACTGGTTTGAATCATACTAAAAAATATAAAACAATATGTTGAAATAAGCAGTAATGATAACAGAAAAATCAAATCAGAAACTACCATCATTAATATAGGCGTACCTCAAGGCTCCATACTCGGGCCTGTACTATTTATTCTGTAAACTAACGATTTACCATGCTAGATCAGAGACACCAACGTTGCAATGTAGGCAGATGACACGAATTTTCTGATAACTAGTCTAGATTCCCTAGATACAGAGGCAAAAGCCTCTGGTTTTACTGCTAATTTTCTGGTTCTGAACACAACCAAAACCAACTCCATGAATTTTCATCCCCGGTAACCTCAAATAAAACAGCTCAACAACATTTTTAGGGCTATACCTAGAGGAGAACAAATGGGGAGTTCACTGCTCTATGCTAACATCTACTCTAGGTCAGAAATTTTGTCTTTTCAAAACTCTTAGAGAATTTTCAACTGACTCAATGACTATATCTGTCTATCACAGTGAAATTGAGTCCCGGATGCGAAATGGTATCTCGTTGTGGGGGACTTCATCTATAGTGAATAATATTAGATGTATGACCTTTTCTCATTATCTCAAACCATACAAACCACTTTTTAAACGCCTAGGCATTTTAACAGTAATCAACCTGTATATACTGTAAATAACTTGCTTTGCACATGATAGAAAGCACCAGGCCAACTGCCCAGATAATACATGTCCATGCCCCACAAGGAAAATACAAGAAATAATTCCAAACCATAATCTTCAAATAACGAGCCGAGTCCAACATTTATGGGAATCGAAGTGTACAACCAACTACCCCTCACTCTTAAATCACTATCAATATGTAACTTCAAATTAAAACTCAAAAACATGCTCACAATGACTGCCTTCTACAGGCTGAATGAATTTTTTAACGATCTTTGTCTAGTCTTGAAGTTATATAATTAATTTATTTATATGTATACACGCACTTTATACCACGTACTACCACTCACCAAATAAAGTAATCAGTTTTGTTATGAAGCTGTATTTATTTAGTAAAATTAGAATGGCTTTGAGTCATAATAAACCCCCGCAAGACAGTGGAGAGTCTCTATAGACCTACTTACAGCTTTTTTTCGATTTTTGTCAATTTAATTGTAAACGATGGTCAAAAATACAATTATTCTGAATGGGACTCTGCTGTGATGGTTTGGCCCGGTTGCAGAAAGCAAGTTTTCTAATTTTATTGAAGGGTTGTGATCCCATTGAACATTGTCCATCGAGAGGATACCTGAACAGAATATGGCTGTATAATGGACACCTTAACTGCAGGAAGTTCACCAGAGAGACAGATACAGCTTATCATGTTTCATGTGAGGAAACAGTGGATCACAGAAGCCAAATAATTTATGCACAACACAAAGTATGTCAAGAAGAATATGACAAACATCCAACAAGGAAACATAAACTAGTGTCATGAATAAGATGGGAGGAAAATGGCAATCAGCCTATAGTGTTTACAGTAGACTTGGAAGAAATCGGCAAGTTAGACAGCTCCCAAGAAGCTGAAAAAAAAAGGTTTTCTGTTCAGCTATTATTCAATACGAACGACAATCCCCAAAGGTCAAAAGCACAGGTCAAATAATACGTAGTGAGCACTCATCGTCCCAGAGCTAGGATCCAACCGAAATCAGAATAGCGATGATCAGTGGAGTTGATTTCAATATTAATTTTTTGGAATATAGTAATGGCGGGGCACTCTTTAAGGATTTGCTGAGATGTTATGATATAGCAGTAACAATAAGGTCTCCAACTAAAGTGTCTGCAATTTCTAGTAATTGTATAGACAATATTTTCATACTCTCCAATATAAATGACTGGCGATCAGAAGTAAAAAATCTTAATCTGTCAGACCATTTCTCTCAACACTTGGCTTTCAATACTAAATATAACCTCAAATCTGCTCCTCCAGAATACAAGTATTCGCAAAAATTTCCAGAACAGAATACTCTTCAAGTTTCTGAATCAATTGGAAGATAACAATGGGAGAATATTTACAATGGAAATAATATCAATAACGCATGGAACAAATTTTTGAAAATCATCTGTGGTTTGATAGATTTCTGTTTCCCAATTGAAAAAATACCTATTAATAAAATAGCTGAAAAGAGACTTTGGTTTAACGAGGAACTTCTGCATCTAAAGCAGTAATTAACTCTTATTTTGAATTTAGCAACTTCTTACCCAATATATCATCAACCAAGACCAGAGCTATAGAAACGCTACTGCAATGCATTGTCAGAGGCTAAGAAAAGATATAATGATGATTTGATAATGAAAGCAAATAATAAATCAAAAACTGTATGGAAAATTATTAATAATTTGAAAGGACATTGTCAAAACAATATAACCATCAACATTCACAATGAAAATGGTAAACAGATGACTGTCCCGGAAATGGCTGAGCAGTTTAACATCAATTTCACTAGAGAACCATTTTCAGTATATCAGCATGATCTGAATTAATATGCCAGTGCCAAAAAAGTCATTTTTCTTAAAACCAGTTACACCTGCAGATGTTAAAATATTAATTGGTAATTTGAAATCTTCCAACTCAAGTGGATTTGATGAAATATCAAATAACCTACTAAAAAATCGTATGTAAGTTTATTTGAACTATTGGCTTTTCTCATCAATCTTTGTTACTCTGAAGGAATTTTCCCAGAATGTTTGAGGTTGGCTGTGGTTCTGCCTTAACACAAAAAAGGTTATTCTGATGATTTTTCCAATTATAGAACCATCAGTTTATTGTCAAGTCTCTCTAAACTCATTGAAATGGACATCACTAATCAACTCAGCATTCTTGTGGAGTCAGAGACTGTTATACAGAAATCAACATGGATTCTGTAAAAATATGAGCACAGAATCTGCTCTGTGTGATTTTCAAAAATATCGTATTTTTGTACAATGATTGTATTAAATCGTATGAGAATATGTATTTATAAAGAATGAAGAATATCAAGTTGTTAACGATTGTTACCTTGATGAAAAATGGTTTTCAATCTTTTTTTTAAATTAATTGGTGCATACATACTCTTTGAAAGGATCAGTTAGGGAGTTGTACAATTCCGCCGTATTGTAAGAGAAATTTCTGTTGACAGTTGAAAATCTATTGAATGAATTGTGAACTTTATATTGAACTGAAAGTGTCTCCAGCAGACCAAAAATTTATAATGAACTGATAATAATACATTTCTTTTCAATACCAACTAAATTTCCATATCGTGAATGACTAAAGTTGAAATGGAGAGAAGGCATCATTGAGATTATCAAATACTTAGGGCATTCATAAAACTTACCTGGTACAAAGTCTGGAATACTTGTTAACTGATAAAGATTTTGACTATTTGATTTTCTGTTCGTTTGATTACTGTAGGTCAGAAATGTTTCGTTATCATCTATCGGCTGAGGCAAGAAAGGCTCACCATCAAATTCCCAATCTAAAATCAAATTTTATTTTATTCAGATAAAAATATAAACACTATTGTTGTGAGTACTCTCATTAGGTGTGGGATATTACCTGCGAATGACTTAAAGTCGGGCTGTGGTTTCCATAGATCATGACTTTGCAGCACAGGACTTTCAGGTTCTTTGGGATATTCATATATACAATGATATTTTTGCTTCTTGAACCATACTCCTTTTGGTTTTTTCTGAAAATCATAAAGACATAATACTAGTTGTTTTATCGAGTTCAATACAACTAACCTCTTCGCTCTTATTTACAATTTTCTCTGGTGACCTTAGGACTGATTTGCCAGGAATGGCGAACTTATCCCATGCTGATGGGACAAATTCTGGAGTTTCTCCTTCCTCATCACTAAAGGTACTACTTATATCACTCTCTTCATAAGCGTCCTCTGCAATTCCTTCCATTGGTTTGATATTCTCCATCTAATGTGGAAATATGGTTACTTTCACAAACAAAAAATAGTTGAATGACAAAGGAGGGTGGCCCAGAAGTACCCAGCGTTTGAAGACGCTGCGTTGTTTAGTATTTGTTTGGCAGCCATCAATAGCAAATGTTTTCGGTGAATTAGTGAACATGTAGAAAATTGGTCATTGTTATGTGATACAATACTTTTATTTGAAATGCCTCACTCAGCCTAACCAATATGAAAGCGGAACTGGTTTTTACTCTAGGTGAGTCTTTTAGATCATTTACATGATATAAGACATGTCATAAATAAAAAAATGTGAAAATTATATAAAACAATAATAACTGTCCACAGTATAACATAGATCGGATACTTGAGACAGGTACTTGACTATATACGTTTATAAAAAAACAAACAAACATACACATACAACTATATATATATACTACAGCTATCCCTGGGTGCAATATTATAGATAGTTCTAATTAATCTTTTATGAACGAAAAAAAAAAAGTTTTGCCCCCACAGAAGAATCCCACATTAATAGATTATGAGTCATATGTGAGCAAGTTAATGAATAGTAAACAGTCCTGACACCATCTAAACTAAGCACGTCTTTGATCTGTCGTATTGCAAATATTGTTTGATTCAATTTTTTGCTGACATGATCGATATGGGGCTCCCAAGACAAGGTTTTATCTATAAACATACCAAGGAGTTTATCTGTTTCCGAAAGTTGGATGTTGTTAAGTTTCACTGTTTTCCTTAACGCGAAGCCTAAATGAACTATTTTACTTTCATTCAATTTTAGTTGATCTCTATCACACCAAGAAATCATGTCCTCCATGACTAAATTAATGTTGTTTTCTAGCTCCTCCGCAGTATTTCGGGAAACTGTTTGCAGTGTCATCTGCGAATAGGATAATGAAACCTTGTTTTATATACTTTGGAAGATCATTTATATAGACAGAGAAAATCAGTGGGCCTAAAATGGACCCCTGTGGCATCCCAATGATAATATCTTAAATATCAGATAATGCATTATTCACAGTCACTACCAATTTATTATCTCCCATGAAAGATTTTATCCATTCCAGAAGGAACCCTCTAATGCCAATGTTATATAACTTACTAACAATTATGTCACTATTTATTGAATCAAAAGCCCTGGCCAAGTCAAATGATATTGAAACTACGTACTTCCCCTTATCGATTTCATTGTAAATAAACTCGAATTTTCTAGCAATAGCAGTCTCAACTGATCTAGCTTTTCTAAAACCATGTTGATGATCGGGTAGAATCTTGTATTTTTTGAGAAACACAATAATTCTATTTGCTACTATTTCTTCAATAAGTTTAGATGGAATACTCAGTAATGATATTTGGCGATAGTTATCTATATCTTCATGTGAACCCTTTTTATGAATAGGAATAACTTTGGCTGTTTTGACCAAAATTAACGAATTAAAGTTTCAATTGCTACGGCATGCAACTTATTCGCCAGATTTTTGACCCCCTCGGATTATTTTCTTTTCCTAAACTTGAAAAGAAGGCTCACTGGTCAAAGATTTTCCAACGATGAAGGAGTGATGTGAGTAGTTTCTTAATATAAAAACGGTATAGAACTTATTGAACGTCGTTGGGAAAAGTGTATAGAGCTGCAAGAAGATTATGTTGAAAAATAAATATTCTGCAAAATTTTTATGTTTTCTTTGTTGGGCCGGGTAATTCTGGGACCACTCTTGTATAACAAAGGTTAAACCACCTTACTCACCAAATCTTGTGGAGCAGCTGTTAAGGCTTTCAGGGACTCCTCATGCTCACCTTCCTAGGTTATACAAACACAATAATTATTCACAAAAGCAAACAGCATTCATTCATAAACATGTGTGCAAAATTATCAGATTAAATAAATTAAAACACCATGAATTAGATAAGGTTTTTTTTAGTGGAGTGATCTTGAATTAGATCTGAAAATTGTCACTATGTGGAATTATTACATTCAACATAAAATTTAGTGTTGATTTAGAGTAATCTACTCATATGTTTCGTTTTAGTAACAACAGAGGAAGTGTATGTGGGGGTTGGTAAAGCATATAGTTTATGATAATAATATCTAATTTGATTCACAAATTTTCAATAAGTAGTTTTTAAGAAGATGCATAGACACTGCGAGATAATACTTAAAACACTCTCAGAGGTCGCAACATTACATTCATTTGGAAAATGTGTCTAAGTGGATCACCAGTTATTACTTTCAAAAAAACATTCCATCTCGCAAATCACATGCAAATTATTGTCTCAGAAGAAAAGTTTCTACGAAAAAACAATGAAATTTCTCGGTCTTTCTCTAGTTACAAAAATGACATGAAATACTCATATAGTGTGTTCGAAACTAAGCACAAGGTCTTAAATCAAATTGTCCAATGTTCACGGGTTTATTAGCCATAGTCTGCAGGTTTTGATAACTGACGTTTTGTTTCTACTGCAGCAGACATTATCAAAGGCTATGCGGCATCGGTAGAAGTCATCTACTTTGCTGTGATCCGCAAGTTCCAATTTAGAACGAACCACAACTACATGGTATTGGGTATACTCCTGGGGTACTTAATGGATCTCTGGGGTCTTTAATTCCCCATGAAGGCATTTTTTGGTGATTGTTTCTCAGTGAGACTCTCAGGTTCACAGATGCATCGCTCCCCTCTCAATTAACGTTATGACTACTCCTCTTTTCTCTCATGGACGCTGTTTGGAGTTTATTCTAATAATATTTAAATCATATTTAAATGGTAGAAGTCAGGTTGTTAGACTGAATGAGGTTCTGAGTAGTTACCGTCAAATATATCAATGTGTGCCTCAAGGATCCGTATTGGGACCTTTATTGTTAAATATATTTGTAAATGATATAATCAGTCTAATGGAAAGAAACCACGATATAAAAATAGTGTGTTATGCAGACGATACCAATTTACTAATTTTTGAAAAAAGCATAGACATGCTACTGAGTAAAACTGAGAAGTATTTGCTACAGCATAAAGTATATGAAAGACCACTGCAGCAAAAATGTCTTGCTTACGCTGTACTTTGCACATTTCCACTCCCACATGAAGTATGTTATACTGAATTGGGGAAATAGTGCCGGTATGAATCGGATCTTCATTCTTCAAAAATATGCAACTCGAATAATGGAAAGTATTGATATGAGAACTAGTTGTCGTCAATACTTTATAACACTTGGTGTATTAACAGTTTACAGTTTACTGGAAGCTTGCACTTGTATCTATAAGAATAAAAATAAGTTTGCAATAGATAACAATTATTGCTATAACACCCGTCATAGAAATCTCTTGCAGCCTGATTGTCATCGCACATCTCTGTACAAAAGAAATGTTCATTGAATTGATTATAAGCTCTATAATCTGTTTAAAAAAATATATTCTTGATGATCATCTAAAATCATCCCCCAATGTTTATATTTTTAAATCAAGGCTGAAAAATATCCTACTTCGTAAGTGTTGTTATTCCATAAACGATTTCTTTTTATGATAATAATTTTTTATTTTTAAACTATATTATTGATGTTTTATATATATATATATATATATATATATATATATATATACACATAAATTTGTGATTGTTGACATGTCCTTGTTCAATGTACCGATGTAACTAAAATATTGACGTTTTTAAACATTTATGTAACCCTTGTGCATTCAAATGATGAAATAAAGGAATATTATTATTATCATTATTTGTCTGTGTGCGTTGGTTTTCAAGTTAGGAGAATTTAGATACGACAGAAATTCGTTTAACTTCTCTTCACCATCCTGCCATACCACAAACATCATCGACAAGATGCAGTCAACAATATGGTTTCACAGATACTTGATCTAAGGCCCAATGTTGTATATAGGTAGGCAATAGAAATAGATTTATTAGAAATTTATAAACAGAAAATTTCAATAGCAAGGAAGAGGGAATTAACATAAATAAAACCTGGCTAACTGTCCATAATTACACACGAATAAAGTCATTTAATCCAACCAATAGAACCGAAAATACCCCCACCACCAATGAAACCAATGATGCAGTATCTGCACTTCGTCTGTTGCTTCATCGCTTTTGATAATGAAAACCTGCAGACCATGGCCAACAAACCCGAAGAATAGTTCTGAGATACATCTCAGGTTGTGAAAGTGTACACTCGTTATTATTATTATCATAGAAACGTGGTGTAATCAGATTGTGGTTTTAGATTACCTTACAATTTCAATTTTGATAAATTAAATAGGTCAGAGGACAAAACCTTGGGCTACGCGAAACGAAATGTTTCTTCTTGAAGATTTCAAGTCCTCCATATAAACAAATTGTTGTCTACCTACTGAATAATTTCAAGACCACTTGCAAACTTTTCCTCTGATTGACATTTATCATTCATTACAGCAATTATTCAAGATGAGAAAGAATAGGTATGTGTTGAATTTTGAAATTATCAGAATTTTTCTTAGCTATTGAATTCAAATCAGTTAAAAGTTAGTAATATTCTACTTCACGTTTTTGGAAAATGGTTCTTACAAAATCCAGAGTAAGCACTTACCTTCCAAATGAATTCTCCACTTGAACTTGATCTGGAATCTGAACCGCTGTCCCATTCTTGTTCTTCGCAGTTATTTTCACTGAAAGATGTCGACATCAACTGACTATCTGATGGTCCACTGAACCTGATGTCGGTCAGCACGCCAAAAATGTTACTGTCATTGTCACTGTTTGTATCATCCTCATTGTATCTGGGTACGTCCATGATCTCATTCTCTTTATCTGAATGATTGTACTCTAAGCTATTTTTGGTATTCTCCATATTCACGATATTTACATACTCATTGTAAGGGTCGGTTTCATCGTTTATGTTTTCATAAATGTCTTCGGTGTTTGTTGCCTCGAGATCCGTATCGCCAATATTTTGGGTGGGTTTTTCAGTATTCTCAACTGCACAATTTGCATAGTCAGGTTCTCCATCTCCCTGACCTAACTCCAAGAAATCAACAGGTTTGAGTTCTTTGTCCATCACATTGACATATTCAGGAATTCTGCAGTTATTGTAACAAGGCTCCTGATCAGAATCCTCCCTAAGAGGTAATATTACCTCTTGAACAGTTTGGACAGAAGATTCTAATTCTCCAATATTTACATAGGTAGGTTGCTCTGTCCTTTCATTATGAGGTTCTTCATTTCTCAGCTGGATCAAGTTGGTATTTTCTTCTCTCATCAGACTCATAGATTCAGATATTTGAGGTTGTGTAATACCTTCAACTTTAATATTCTCATATTGAAGTCTTTCATCTGGAATCTCTTTCACAGTCAATGATGGATCAGTACCCTGAATGGGTTTTTCTAGAATGTCGCTTTCCAAATTATCTACAGATTCAGGTACAGGTACTTTCTCACTAGAAACAACTGGATGGTTTTTGGAATGGTGTTCAACAACCATAGTCCTATTTGAAGGGAAATCTGTTTTCGACAAGCAATCGTTAGAAAATTCTTGGTCTAAAGTTTTGGCACATTCAGGTACAGTATTTGGCCTTTTTTCTTCATCCACTTCAACACCACATACGGCGGTTTCTACTAATATGTTATCGCGACTTTTCTCTGACGACTCTCTGTTTTCAGTATTCAAATTTTCCGCCTCACCACTTTCTGTTTCGCCTTCAAGTACTAATGACGGGCTTAACGATTTAACTTTATCAAAACTTAGCAGAGATGCTGGCAATTGTTTCCAAGGGTTGTCTTCAGGGGAAGGTAATGGGACATGGTGAGTTTTAGCGGCATCAGACTGACTGATATCAAGGTGAAGGTTTGATTTTTCAGGGGTCAAGCTATTCGTCAAAGCATGTTTTCTTTCTTCAACCAGGAAATCATTTATGATATTCAAACTGGATGAATGAGGTGTGGTTTCTTCCAACGGCGCAATGTTTGGTGTGGTTTCTTCCAACGGTGCAGCGTTTGCGATTTCTTTTGGCTCATCAAGATCTGCTTTTTCAACAATAAAAGTTTTGTCAGTACTTTCAGCAACATTATTCGATTCTACTTCAGCAACCACCATATTTAAATCGTCAAAAACATGCACTTCGCTGATATACTTTTCGGGTTCTGTCGTGCCGCAGTTCAATTCCTCTAGATTGAAAAGAGTATCGTTAGAACAGCAGGAATCTTGGCTAGGTGTGTGGCGATGGTGGGGCCCCCGGAAATGACTTTCCAGAGTAACAGCGGATTGACTGTCTGTATCTGGCGCTAGTGTATCAGATAGACAACGATCCGACCAATCGCTATCTTCGTTTTCCCGTTCTTGCCTGACAAATAAAAATCATGATTCAATTTTCAATGATATTTTATAATCACTAATATGCTCAAAAAGTTCGGCATACTTATAGGGGCAAGATAAAGTATTTATTACTGATGTAACGATATTTTTGAATGATTTATTCATGCCTTTTGAACATAATGATTTTTATGAATCTGTTCAAAGTTAGGCTATGATATTTTGAGCAGTTGATCTCAAATTTATGATTATTATAATTTTTAAATACATATAATTTCATCAAAATAGGAATTTACCTCTGAAAAAACCCAATAAAATATATACCATAACAGATTGAAGTATTGACACTTCAAGTGTTACTATAAATTAGGAGTTTTGTTGATAATTTGAAATGAAAATTATGCCATGCACATATATTATTTTTCAACTCACTTTAGGTATTCCATTCCAGATTGTTCTTCAACATAACTTTCTTCAGGTATCGGCGACAGAGGTGTGTTGTAAACATTGTACCTAAGAAACACTTCGTTTCGTTCACCGGAGTCAAACTCATCATCTTTCATTCTGTCTGATGTCGACCCCTGTAGATCAAAGTATATTGAAATTATGTAAATTTTTAACAGTTTTTCAATTCTCACTATTTGTTGATAACAATCAATCTACCGATCAATCAATCCATCAATACGTTATATTTTACTTTCTGCATATAACAAATAAATAGTTTATTGTTCAAGATATAATCTTATTGACAAAGCTTATTATGAAAAATAAAATAAGTACAAACAGAAACATACATACATACACTGTCTGTTAAAAAATAAGGTAAATTTTCAGTTTTCACAGAATATATTTATTTATTCATCTGTACGTCTGTTTAAATCTGTTTTTCCGTTAACCAGCTGTCGCACCCCTACAAACGACAATCCTCAGAAGTCGAAACTTGTGCGAGCTAAGGACTATCTTCCATAGTCCTTAGCAATTTTGGAATGACTTCGCTGCTACATGTTTCATGCCCAAAATTTCCGAAAAATTGCATGGTATGAGCCAAACGATACGCCGACATCCTCAGCAACTCCTCTAATAGTGAATCAACGATTCTCCATGACAATTTTCTTCACTTTCTCATCGGTTGTTGATGTGCTGGGGCATCCAGGGCGAGCATCGTCAATCACATCTTCTCGACCTTCTGAGAAAAGCTTCTTTGATCCATTTTTTTCGATGGCAGAAAATCACTAAACACGCAAAATATTTCTAACTATTATGACTCTCACCAACAAACTAAACATCTGAAACTGTGACCATATGTTCGAGACGAAACGAGCTAATTGAATATATGTAGTCCGTGAAATTAGAATATTTGCCTTTTTTCAACAGCCCATGAATAATGGTAGGTGTAATTTGTTATAATTGGATGTGAAAATAATGTCAGAACCACATCAATATTTACAGGGGTGGGCAAAGAAACTGGCTTTCTCTATCAATCTTTATCTTCAAGTTAACCTCTTAAAATACGGGTACTTGTTGATGGCTCCATAATCCAATTTTTCGAATTTTATGGTTGACTTTATGTTGCAAAACTTCTCAATGAAGCTTCTAAAAACTTATTTTTCAATGCCGTTGTAATGCAATATTTTGTTTATCCTTGGAACCCTAGCTTGATTATATGTGTACATTTAATATTATCAACATAAACTGATGGATGTAGCCGTTACTACGTGGTAGGAGATCATAATGAAAAGAAAAATGAAAATTTCTATGTTTTTACCACTTTTATTTGTAACTAACGTTACTGCAGTTTCGTCGTATATGGACATTATCAAACTTATACAATAAACTAACAATGATTCATTACATTCGCCAATATATACCATTCAGGTACTGTAACTGAATTTACAGTTCACAACGCGGCTGTGCCAATTTAAAAACCGGAGAGTAAATTAAATCGATTTGATCATTTAACAGTTTGCACCCACAATGTTTATGCTTGTGAATTTCCAAGGATTCTAAATAATTGAGTTGCAACCCTTCCTTGCATAATGCAGAATTTCCGTATCGTTTAGATTCGGAAACTTGTGGTTGCATGCCAAAAAATGGTTTGAAAACGTCTTTGGCATTGAAAAGGAAATGAGATAACCTGGCATGTGGTCTGAATCCTACTTCCACATTGTTTTTTCTGAAGAAACCTGCGATTATTTTTGTTCTTTTTCCAAAATATATTAGCGTTACAAATTTCTTGATTTCTGGTTGTTTGACCTGAGGATATATTAATCTGTAAGTGAATTTCCTGCTTTGTTTCCTAACTAACTTCTGGATAGTATCTGCATTGAAACCATTATTATGACCTATCTGTGTAATTGTATCAATTTCCCTAGCTAGATTGTCTGCAGACAAAGGCAGTGAGAATGCTCTGTGCAACATTGAATTGTAGGCTGCTAATTTATGACTGTCTGGATGGAAAGAATCGCTTGGGATGGTGATGTCTGTATAGCTTGGTTTTCTGAAAACATTGAACTCGAATTTATTCTGATTGTGTGTAATGGCCAGGTCTAAGAAATTTATCTGTTTCTCTATCTCTGTTTCGAGTGTGAACTGAATGTTGCTATTGAGATTGTTCATGAATGTCATAAATTGGTTCAGCTGTCGTGTAGTACCTCTGAAACAGGCAAGAATATCGTCTACATATCTGTACCAAAAATGAATATGTTTTTTTACCCAGGTCGGAGTTTACTATAGTGGTAAACCTGAATCCTGTTTATAGAATTTGTTGTTGAACTGTAGGTGGCTCTGATTCAGGCACACATTGAAAGCTGTTGAAACTTCAAAGGAAGTGATATGGTCTACTTTGGCTTGATCTAATATGTCTAAAATGAGGGGCTTGTACGGTATGTTGGAGAACATACTATTTACATTGAATGAAACTAAAATTGAATTATGTGGCGTGGTTTGGTTCCTTATGTTTTCTACTAAAGTCAGTGAATTTTTAATGCTGTGAGGTGGGATGAAATTGGTAATATTTTTGAACAACTTGTTAAGACGTATTCCTAGTTCTTTTACCGGACTATTTATATACGAAACTACCAGTCTTATGGGGTTATCCTCTATATGTGTTATTATCAGGCCATACAGTTTAGGGCAAGAGGGGTTCATGTTGGTGATTCTCCGTTTCTCTGATTCCGTGAAAATGATTTTAGTATCTAAGAGGAAATTTTTCAGTTCATTTTGACTATTTTTCGTCAGATCTTTCTTGATGACAGTGAGGTTTTCATCTCGAATGACTGACTCAATTTTCTGAACATATGCTTCTCGTTCAAGGATAACTATGGCATTCGATTTATCTGCTTTCGTGAAAACAAGATCATTATTTCTTATTTTTTGTTGTATAGTTTTTATTATGCCGGTTTCTCTACTGTTTGATAAAGAGAATGGATGGTTCTGAATTACTTCATTTTTCTTGTATGCCTCTATATCTCTATTATCTGTCTGTTTCAATGCAATAGCTGTATCTGTTATCAATGTATCCAAACTATTTTTATTATTTATTGTTGGTGTATATTTCGGCTCCTTGGAAATTGTTGAAATTTCCTCTTTGTTAAATTCTACTTTGGTCAAGTTAATGATTATTTCGCTGAACTGGATATCTGGTTCAACTGATTCACTGTGTATATGTTGTTGTTTCTGTGTTAGTGCCCTAAGTTTCTTGAGTTGAGTTTGGTACTTCCGGTATATGAAATCACTAATTGTAAACCTAACTTGAGTCATAAAAAATGTCAAATTCTATCTGGTGAAGTTCATAATAATAAAAATAATAATATCGTCTTTATCTTCTAATACATTTAAAGCAAATTAATCATGTACAGTTCATTTATTATGAGAAGATAAAAGGCGAAGTTCAATTTACATGATGACAAGTCATCATTCAATTGCTCTTCCACTCAACCTCATTCCTTAAGTTCCGAGTGTAATATCTTCAAATAATGTTGCAGGATATTCCTTTTTGAGAACAGTGTCCTGTACTCTTCTTTTAGCCGATCACTTGTGCCTTCATTGTCGCCTTCTCCGCTGCTGGTGTTTTTGTCCTGGTCCTGATGATATTGATATTAGATCAAGCCAAAGTAGACCATATCACTTCCTTTGAAGTTTCAACAGCTTTCGATGTGTGCCTGAATCAGAGCTACCTACAGTTCAACAACAAATTCTATAAACAGGAATCAGGTTTACCAACGGGCTCACCCCTTAGTCCACTTTTAGCAGACATATTTATGAACAACTTGGAGACCACTATAGTAAACTCCGACCTGGGTAAAAAACATATTCATTTTTGGTACAGTTATGTAGACGATATTCTTGCCTGTTTCAGAGGTACTACATGACAGCTGTACCAATTTGTGACATTCATGAACAATCTCAATAGCAACATTCAGTTCACACTCGAAACAGAGATAGGGAAACAGATAAATTTCTTAGACCTGGCATTTGACACAATCAGAATAAATTCGAGTTCAATGTTTTCAGAAAAATCTGGAGTTTATAAGCTTAAGTGTCCGGAGTGTAATAGTGTTTATGCGGGACAATGCAGACGAAATTTCCAAAAACGGTATGCTGAACATGAAAGGTCCTTCAGACTAGGAAAAAATGATTCGACGTTTTCAAATCATTCTTTTGCATGCAACCACAAGTTTCCGAATCTAAACGATACGGAAATTCTGCACTATGCAAGGAAGGGTTGCAAACTCAATTATTTAGAATCCTAGGAAATTCACAAGCATAAACATTGCGGGTGCAACCTGTTAAATGACCAAATCGATTTAATTTACTCTCCGGTTTTCAAATTGGCACATCCGCATTGTGAACTGTAAATTCGGGTACTCAAACAAGTACCTGAATGGTATATATTGGCGAATGTAATGAATCATTGTTAGTTTATTGTATAAGTTTGAGAATGTCCATATAGGACGACACTGCAGTAACGTTAGTGTTTCTTTTTTCAATATCATCAACATGTTTGATATCATCAATAATTATGTTTGAACCAAAACCATTTATGTGCTATAAATACCTAGTTTGGGATATATTTGAAGCTGACATTTCATTTCTGAATTATTTCCAAAGTTTAAAAAAATATTTTACAAACCTGAGCATGTGGCAATTTGCTTAAAAGTTCATTCCTAATGGCCGACATTATTTCATCATCTATACCAAAACCAACATAACTTTCTGTTTGCGAGTTCTGAATTTGCATTTCTCCAATGGGATCATCATTGGTCGTTTGTGGATGAAGAAACCATCCGCCTCCATTTTCCCAACTCCCAACATTTTGGTCTGAAAATAACATATACAAAACAAATAGGAAGTAATAAATCTTATAACCATCCACGAAGTGTTTACTCTCCTTTGAAAATACAAAAGTATCAATTCGAATTTAATTGATTGAAAATGAATGTACTTAATCTACGCTACCTAATGTTTTAGTGAAGCCTAGGTAGGTTGTAGATCCAAAATAGGAAGGTCTATTCACCTCGATTTCTTTTAAAACTAACTTCCTAAGGAAGACGATCAATCCGTTTGGTGAGTGATCTTTCACGGAAACCAAACACACACACCATCGTACCAAACAATGTTCAAACTGTTACTCCTTGTACTCATATTTATAATAAATCTTATAAATATTTTCCTGGCATTCGCCATAAGTACGTACTGGAATTGATTTCAAAATTTGTGGATACGGGTTCAGTAATGGATAAAAAAAGGGCAGCCATTGGAATTGTGAATGATGAAGGAGCAGCTGTGGCGGTATTGGGACATGTCCAACTTATGCCAAACACGAAATTTGTACGACAACTTTCTGCAGTTTCCGGTATTAGTCAATCTAACGTTTTCAGAATTTTACATAGACACAAGTTCAAATAACTCCAATTATGCTGAACCAAGTCAGAGACGATTTTCAGTCAAGATTGTATTATTGTATGGAAGTCAATGGAGGACAATTTGAACATTTGATTTAAACACGCAGAATTGATTTCTTTGATTGTAAGCATGATGATAAAACAATTAAATTTTTTCAAGAATGTGATTTTTTGAAGATTGTTTAAGTTTGTGAAAAGGGTTTAATGAAAATGAGCTTGTACATGTAAAAATAACCAAATTATTCAAGGTGGCTCAATCGAGTTGCAGAATTGATTTTTGGCAAAAACGGTTCATCAAATTTACGTTTTTCAGATACCGTCGTAAAGAGGCTTCCAAGACCTTTCAAACAAAGTATCACTCAACCCCTCTCCACTATTCAAATTTGAGGGGTTGAAGAGACCCCTATTAGGGGGTTGCTCGTTCAAGCCTAAAATATAGGTCAAAATATGTCCCTCAAACAAAATCATTCGATGTGTTTCGGGAAATTTTTCCACTCACTATGAGATAAGAAATATACGGGGTGGCTCGTCTGAGATGGAACACCCTTATAATATATAATTATGATTTGCCAGGCAATATAAAAATTTTCTCCTATCATACAAAGCTTCGTGAGTTTGATGCTTGGAAACATGCAATCTATCAGTCATTGTGCCAAAAAAAAAACAAAAATTTTGTAAATGATAATCATGTACAAATTAGGTCGTTTCAAAAGTTTTATTCCTTTCAATGTCATGTGTTTTAGTAGCTCCATATCTCAATAAATACTGTGTCACGGTCGATAGTGAATTTTGATAACTCTATACGATGATGCTTAACATTTTTTCCAAATTTCAATTTTTTGCATCTTTTCAGCTTATCAGTTAAGATGTCGTTGAGCGATTTTCGGCCAACTTTTTTCTACAAATTCAAATTGAACCAAAGCGCTGCCGAAACGCACTGTTTGACGTAGGTTTGCGACGGTTTAAAACGTATTGGACAGGTCAAAACGCTGGAAAAGTGGGTACCGTTTCGAAGTTTGTTCTTCTTTACTTTTGCGCAACCAAAACGATCATTTTTTGGATCGGCTAGTCACGTGTGATGAAAAGTGAATCCTCTACGACAACAGGAGACCTTCAGGACAGTGGTTGGACTCCGAAGAGCCACCCAGGTACTTCCCAAAGGCGAAAACCCACAAAAAACACTATGGGTACTGTATGGTGGTCAATGGCTGGTGGTCACAGCAGAGTCCTATTGTGAGGAAATCGAGACGAAATGTACCGAAAATTGCTACAGCGGCAGCCAGCACTGGTCAACAGAAGAGGTCCGATCATGCTCCAAGACAACGGCCGTCCGCACGTTTCACAAATCACCGCCCGAAAATTAAACGAATTGAGCGTCGAAGTTCTGCCTCAGCCACCATACTCCCCAGACCTCTCACCAATCGACTACCATCTTTTCATGCACTTCGATAACTTTGCCAATCAGGACCAGGCAAAAATGGCCTTCGTCAACTTCATCGAATACCGAGCACCCAGTTTTTATGCTGACAAAATTCATCAACTTGTGTGACTTGAATAAGTATTCACTGATGTATTATAGTTCAAAGTAGACTCATAAAAACGGATAAAACTTTTGAAACAATCTGATGATACTGAAACGTAACACTTAGTGGGAAATAAATCATTAGTGAAAAATACTAAATTGAAGCAAGCTTTACCATTACTATTCGATGACTCCTTGACGAAAGTATTGTTTCCTGCTTCGCTAGTACTGGGCTTTTCATCTATTACGAAAGTTTTCTCTGTCTTCTCATCCATAACATATGTTGCATTTGGTTCAGTGCGAACTTCAGTTGTTGTCTCACCATCCTTTTCATTATTTTTGTGTAATACAACAGTATGATTCAAAAGAACCTCATTCGCATGATCACTTTCTCTGTTGGAAATTTCTTCATTGTCAACAAAGAGAAGGCTTTTTGGTTCTGAAGAAAAGCTATCAAACAAATTTTCGTTAACGTTATTTTGATGGTCGAATGTTGATCCCAGAAAGTTGTCCCAAGTTTCCAAAGAATAATTTAAATCTTTATTCGGAGGAAAATTTTCCAAGCGAGAAAATTCCATTGAAAAATCTGCGTCCAGCTCACCGTTTTCCTTTGGATCTCCAAACAAGTTTATGCTCGAAAACGTATCTTCGACTGGGAGCGAAATTTCTCTTTTCTTAAATGGAGTGCTGGCAAAGACAACAGAATGCGTTAAGGAATTTGGCATAGCTTCCTTTTGGTTCGTACTGAGATCAAAGTTCACACATTTTGTATGAAGATCTTGAGTTCTGTCATTTTCTTCAATTTTATCACAGCTGTGATCACTTTTAATATCCGGTGCATCTTCTGTTTCTGAAGATGAAGCTTCAGTTTCACTCTGCTTCACATTTCTGGATAACTCTTCTTCCAGATTCGTATATTCTTTCCCTTTTACTGGAGAATATGCATCATATCTATTTATTTCATCTAATGTATGAACTTTTTTGTTGTCTTCCAATTCAATATGGATATTTTCCGTACAGGTTTCAACAAGATTTTCAACAGCTTCAAGTGGTTCCCTGGTTTCATTTATACTTTCCAAATTAGCATGTTCATAGAGTACTTCCACATCCTCAATTTCTTTCACTTTGTGAATAACATTTTCATTACAGGTTTCCACTACTCTAACAGGTTCACATTCCTCTGCACAGCAAGTAGTAGAATCAGGTACTGATTGACTTGGATTAACATCATTGATAACTTCTGAACATTCTACATTTCTCTCATCCAAACGGCCAATTTCCTCTACTTCTTTTTGTTTATAATTGATATTTTCATTACAAGTCTCCACAAAAGTTTCACAAGTTTGATTTGGTTCTAAAATTTCACCATAAAGTTTTTCATTGCAGTCATCTTCAATACTTAATGAAAGGTTTTCTTTCAAATGAACATTTTCACTAATAAATTGCATATTTTCATTTCTATTGGCTACCTGATTCATATTGGGAAATTCTTTCACTTCGTGAGTACTATTTTCATTACAAGTAACAATATTTTCAATAGTTTTACCAAAATCATCATTATCAAATGTGGTGCTAGACATTTCAGTACAATCAACATCCTTCCTTGACATTTTTAGATCGATTTCGGCATCACTTTCTAGCTCTTCACTTTCTTTATCCAATGTTTGGATTCCTTCTACTTCCTTCAGTTTATAATCAACATTTTCATTATGGGCTTCTACAAGCGTTTCAGTGGTTTCACTTTGCTTTTCAACGAGTTTGTCAAGTTTCTCAGTACAGTCGTCGAATGGCTTTGTATGTTTTACAGGTTCATATTCACCAATGATATTTCCAATACTTTCATTTCCCTCTTTTATTTCATTCAGTGTACTCATATTTTCAATTTCTTTCGACTTGTAAATGACATTTTCATTAGAGGTTTCTACAACATTTTTACACTCCTCTTCGGAATTGGTGATATCAGATTTCAATAGTTTTGGCGTAATTGATTTTGAAGGGACTTCTGTGTTACCTTCACTGCCTTCGTTCTCCTCTTCCAATGTGCTTGCTTCCATCAGTTTATGACCAACACTTACATTAGTAGCTTCTAATAAAGATTCAGCAAGCTCATTAGGCTCTCCGATGATGTCATCAAGTTGCTGAGTGTGTTTATCATCTGTACTCAACTGGTCTGTTTGTTTCATAGAGATATATTCATCACTAACAATATCTCCATTTTCTTCTTCGGTTTCATTCTGAAGTTTTTCAGACATTGTTGTGCTATTTTTAGATGTCTCAATAACATTTTCAACATTTTCACCCAATCGTACAGAACCCTCAAGTTTTTCAACGGAGTTAACACCATCTCTAGTCTGCCATTCCTCTGAAATAATGTCTCCGCCTATATTTCCCCCGTCAAGTGTGTTTATTTTTGAGGTTTCCTTTGATCCATTATAAATATTGTCATTACATCCTACTCCTAATGTTGAATCTTTTTCGTGGGTGGAATCTTCCAATTTTTTTGTCTGATTAATATTCGTCTGTAACTGTTCAGTTTGTGTGACACCAACATTTTCTTTGGTGTTGTCTACATAGGCTGCACTCTCTTCGATTACCTCTCTTAGTGAGTTAGCATCAATTTTTTCAGAATTGCTTTCAACATTTTCAGTATTGGTGTCCACTAAACATTCAACTGTTTCAAACTGTTCCTCATCTGTATTTTCCAAAGGCATATTTGAACCAAGAGTTAGAGGTACTTCCGAATTTTCTGGCACAAGGTAACTGGTTACAAGATCTGATGACTCAATGTCATTACATATAATATCAATACCATCCTCCAAACTGTCAATCAGATTCAACTCCGTTTCATTTTGATAGCTCTCCGGCAACTTTTGCCAGGTTCCATTTGACTCGGCATCTTCTTGGCTAGAATCGGAACCTTTCCTAACCAAATCCATATTTAAATTCGACTCAGTGTCATTTATTTTTGAAGAATCCCATGGATCTTCACTAGATATGTTTTCTAATTTATCACATACTTCATATTCATGAAAATTATCCGGCGTTTTGATTATCTTGGCAGAACTTTTCAAGTCCCTTTCTTCAGATTTCAAACGAATGTCTGAGACCTTATCAAAGTTTATGATTTCAGTTAACTTAGTATTTACATTCAAAGGACTGTACTTATCTATGGTAACGTTAAACACATTGAAAACTTGACCGGCAGGTTTGATTTCTATTGGGCTGTTCAAGTCCTGTATCAAACGTGAAGAGTTTGTAACAGGTGAATTATTGATGTTAGACTGATTGCCCATTATGTTCTCATCAACTCTAAAACTACTATGACTAATATTATCAGGTACAAAAAGAAGACTGTCTTTACGTTCCTCCTGCAACTTCTTCAACTCTTCTTGGAAAGTATCTTTTATACTTAATAGATTGCCTTCGCTTCCGAAGGTTACGTTTCCAGCGTCAGGATTATTTGAAGGAGCTAACCTCACATTTTTATAGTTATTTACTTTGTATTCTAAACTGGGCAAGGGGGTTTCCGATTCCGATTCGGAGTAATCTACGTGAGTGAGGATCATCAGATCAGCAACAGATCTCGATTTTAATCGAACCTTCTCCGTGTATGCACCCCTTTCTACTTTATTCCGCCAATTCTCATCTTCCGTTTCACTTCCGCTACTAGTTCTCTGGTACAATTTGCTATCACGAAGGTTATTTTCCAAACCTACCAGTTCACTAGGTTTAGATTTGTTTGTAGTACTCTCTTGGTCGCTGGAATCCGAATTGAAAATCCTTTCGGAAGTCAAAGATTCTTCGTTGGCACTGGAAAACCCCGTATTTCTTAGTTCGTCCTCTACAAACAGTATATGCGATCCTCCATTTTCTACCAACAAGTCTTCAAAAGAGCCGTGTAGATTGTGAAGGCTGGCGGACAGAGACTTTCTGATCTTCGTTTCGGGATAATGCATGTCGATGGAAACCGAATCAGAAACATGATCAGTTTTGACGATGGAATTTGGCTTGAACGATTCCCATCTCTCGTCGAAATCATCCGAAGACAGAAGACTTTGTGATGCGTTCGGGTTAGTGTTTCGATGAACTTGTAACAAGTCTGCCAACATTAAATCGATTTGGGTTAGCGTAGGCCTGGAATCTGCATTTGTCCAGCACAACTGCATCAAACGAAATCTGAAAATGAATAAAACTTTATTAATTTATCGAATGGAAAGAACCATAATTTTAGTCCAAATAAACTAAATATGTTCAAAAACGTCAACAGCTGGAATTACTCAAAGTTAGTTATACTAAATTAATACCCTTTTATATAACTTTGAAAGACGATTTACTCAAAATCTTTGCAAAAACTTTCAAGACTTTGTCACTCAAAGAGACACACCTAGCTGATTTTGTTACAATGGTAGTTCGTAAAAACATTCATACAACTAAATAATTTTAATGATAAGATCAGATGCGTTTCTTCTACTGATTTTTGCATTTTTAAAGCAGTGCTAGTGAAAATGTTGAGAAAGTTGTGATATTTTATTAATCGACATCACCAATTTGACAACAAAAGATTAAAATGTGTAAAGCGGGATCAGCTTTTTCAATCCTAGTCACGGTTTACGCGAAAATCAGGAATATTTCGACAGAATGTTTATTTTTTAGGTAACACTGGTAAACATACAGTTTGCTGCCGGAATTTTTTTACTGTTTCTAGGTAATTTGGGTCAGATTTGCTCCATTAGATCGTTTTATGAAAATACGACCACAGATCACATTTCTAACATATAGGGTAATTTAACGCAGCACTACCTACATATATATAGTGCTGCTACCCATCAAATAAACGAAACACGAATAAAAAGTGAAATATTTATTGTACAACAATATACTTACAAAAATAATCACACATATCTGCCAAAACAACTCAACTTTTCATGTAACCTAACCAGCATCGCAGCACAAATCTGTTATTCGGCGTCACCTAAAAACTTCCTTTTATATGATTGTCTTGCAAAGGCTTTCAAAGGACGGCCCCTTTGAAGACTCCAGCAGTAATCCACCATCATGTGAGTGTCCCACCTCCCCTGATACCTCTCTTCCATCGTTTTGATAGCTTGGTGGAAGCGTTCCCTTTGTTCCTCACTAAGGTCACTAAGATTTTCTGGGAAATGGTCTAAGTGGCTGTGAATTTTATGAATTTCAATACTCATATGACAAACGTGTCTGTTAAAATTGTTGAGCATTTCTTCCACTAAATCCCGGTACTTTTCCGATTTATTGTTTCCAAGAAAATCTTCCACAACTTTCACAAAAGAGCACCACGCATTACACTCCATTTCAGTCATCGATTCTGTAAAATGCGAATCTTTTATAAGTTGTCGTATCTGAGGTCCATCAAATATTCCGGCTTTCAATTTTTCTTTACTAAGTGCAGGGAATTTGCTGGACAAGTATTCAAAACAAGGACGATTCTGTCTAGGGCCTTTACACATTGTTTCATCAGCCCTAGTTTAATATGTAACGGAGGTAATATTATTTTCTCTCGGTCGACCAATGCTTCGTTAACTACGTTAGCCTCTCGTTGAACTAAAGCATCTCTAGAAGGCCATTTTCTTCAACTCCAGTGTTGGTCCTTTGTCACCTCACAAACCACAAGAGGGGACTAAATCATCTGTCGGTAACAAATAAGACAGATGGGTATCCGCGGCTAAGCTAAACAGTGGAGACGGGAGTGGGTTAAACAACTTAGCAAATTTCAAATAGATCTTAATGGGCGCCAGGTAAATTTAATCCTCCAGATACCCTAAGTAACTCACAATATCAATAACTTACCAATTAATATTGGAAATAAAAGATAAAAATCCCCAATATGATTTATTCAGTAATCCTAACTTACATGGATTAACCAACAACGCTTCTAAGACAACAATGCAATATTCACACTACTACGCGATGTTCAAATGTCCATACAAGAGCGCGGTGTATCTAACCACGAATTCAATCAGCCATAAATTACGGTAGTAACGACGCTAAAAAAAACTACAATACGTCGAGTAAAACTACCACGAAAATTGAGTAGGTGAAATCGTAAATACTAGTATCGGATGGTAAGACAAACTCGTTTGCGTCGCGTGAGCTCAGGCGTAGGCGCATCGGTGTCAATCAGCAATCGTGAAAGGAAGAATATACCTCAATTTCCGTTTCACAAATATCTATGTCAATCAGGTATCAATAACAAACTCTTAATCAATAAACGATAAACAAACACTATATCAACAGGTATCAATAAACATAAGGGCAACAATTATTCAAATATCTCAGTATATCACAAATATTCAATTAAATCAATTATAACTTGCGTGCTCCTTTTGGGCCACCCGGTATATGGTGTTAGGCTACCCTGTAGTATGGCGGAGATGGATCACCCTGTAGCACCGGAGATGGATCACCCTGTAGCACCACCAAGATAGATCACCCTGTAGGGCACGACAAGCTGGACCAGTAATGGATCACCAAATAAGATCCAGAAAGAAAATAAAGGAAAACAGGAACCCTTGACGAAGACAAAAAAAAGCAGGAAGAAAAGCAGGAAGAAAAGCAGGAAGAAAAGCAGGAAGAAAAGCAGGAAGAAAAGCAGGAAGAAAAGCAGGAAGAAAAGCAGGAAGAAAAACAGGAAGAAAAACAGGAAGAAAAAGCAGGAAGAAAAACAGGAAGAAAAACAGGAAGAAAAAGCAGGAAGAAAAACAGGAAGAAAAACAGGAAGAAAAACAGGAAGAAAAAAAAGCAGGAAGAAAAAAAGCAGGAAGAAAAACACCCTACGGAAGAAAATTCTCAATCAGAATCAGATGAAACAAGGTGAGATTCAACCCCCATTCAATAGGACTATTTGACTAATCAATACCCCTGGTATATTTTCATCAAGCAAAGTAGCAAGATAACAAGAGTATATTTTTGGGTGCCCTGTATAACCATATGATCCGTAAAAATCAAGAAAATTGAATGAGTGTTGAAACCTCTCTTCAATACTAATATTCAGTTGAGATATAACGATGGAACCAGAAATTACTAAAATCATTTAAAACACATTTAATGGTAAAATTCTTACCCTGGCCAAGGGGTTTTCTATACGATTCTTCGTGTGCGGTGTTCTGCACGGAAGTCCTGCTGGGACTTGATGAGTGACTGAGGGCCTTCTGTTTCTTATGAATCTAGAGACGAGAAACGAAGGTTGTAGAATTGAAGAAGTGATATCATAGCTAAGATCACATGAGAGATGCGACAGTGATTCAGACATACCTAATTTCGGAAATCCTTCCACCTGGCACGAGTTCGGTATCCACCACAAATCCTCAAAAGAGCTTAAGTTTCCGACTGCAAATATCCACACCAAAATGACCAATCAGTCTTCCACTATACAATCCTGACTTGTAGAAATAATCCCCGTGAAGGATGGCACAAATACAACCAAATATATCCTACAATCAGTCTGATGATACCCTTTGAACTCCGAACCAAGCTCACCGAAGGCTAACTTCCAAATACTAAGAGAATGCCACATCTGACAGCTAACCAGTTGTTGCCACAGTGCATCCAATCTACACTACAAGCACCAAGGGGGCGCTGTGCACAACATCATACATCTATCAATTCCTCCACAGCCACTTGAGACAATATCAACAAGTCCATGACCCATCAAAACTCCTTCTCAAAGCAATGCAACCCTAAAACAACCCTTGACAACTTGAGTAACCGATCAATCCCTCACCCGTGAACAACTGTAGAACTAGTTCGGTGTAAGTCGACGGAACGACACTACGAAAGTTCGGCAGATGTCAACCAACAGCTGTCTCTTAACCTTGTTTACGAATATTTACAAAATATATTGTTCCAACCTATTTTCAACTATTTACCAATCCTTATTCATGCGATGGAATAGAAACATATAAGGTAAGTCGCCATAACCTTCCCTTTCAGTACAAATATTAGAGCATTCATATTATGCAGAATATTTACCGAAAATATCAAACAGTATTCAGAAACCCAGAGGTAACTAATATTGTTTTTCAGGCGATATGGCTCTAATATGTCAGTAAACCTTCTGGAAGTGATGAATAACAATCTATGCAAGAAATATTCTCGGAAAGGTATAGGGAATAAGGCAGACAACGGCTGAAAAAAATGATAGGTGAAGAAAACTGAGAAACAAACAATAACAACTATTTCAACCTAGCGAGGAATTTCGGATCTCCAATGTCGATTGGCAATAGGAGAACGCGTAAGTACTGGTCAAAGCAGTTAGTCAGGGAGCATACATTTATTCTTATACATTTCAGGTATGGTTTTCTATGGAACGGAAGATTCCCATTACTATGATGTTAAATGAATAAAATGAACTTGTAACTGAATTACATTGTTAATATCCTCTGAATAAAGATCTTAAAAGGTAAGGTAGTGGTTTTGAAAGGTCACATAAGAGCAGTTTGATCTAGTGCTAAATTGAAACGTAACAACTTCTTTGAAAATGTAGGTCGGGCACACTGACAAACCAGATGTGTCCCTAGCTGTGACGAAAAGTTCGTCATCAATAAATGACAATTCTGTCGATTCCATAGTAAATAAACGAACAATATCTACAATATTTACAAGTAAATTTAGACCGTTACAATTCCCCCCTTGCCTCAAGAAAATTTACTAGCGTAAATTTTCATCAGCGCTAGCTGACTTTAGGTCTTTCGCATTCCATATCCCCTTATAATTACCGTCTTCATCTCTTAATTCATATGTCCACGGGGATACCCTTTTTTTAATATAAAAAGGCCCGACAAATCTTGGCGCTAGCTTAGCACTAAAATATTTGTCCGCCTCTGATACCACAAAATTCTTCCTCCAAACGGGTTGATTTGGCCAAAATTCTTCACTCCTTCTTCGAAGGTTATAAGTTTTTTCATTCTTTCGAGCAGCCACATCTAACCTTTTCCTTATCTCCTCAAAGAGTTTTCTAAATCCTTCAGGCCTCGAATCTTCAGCAGGTTCACTATCAACCAATAGATTTTTCCTCCGAGAGATCTCCTCTCCGCACAAAACCATTGAGCGGCCGAAATTCACGAAATATGGAGTGTGGTTAGTCGTCTCATGTCGAGCCGTTCTCAAGGCGCATGATAGCTTGGGTAAGTTGAAATCCCAGGTCCTGTGATTATCGGACACATACATAGCCAACATTGACTTCAATGTTCTGTTCACTCGTTCAGTCGGGTTTGCCTGAGGATGATAATGGGCATTATACCTAATTTTCACCTTATATTCTTCCACGAGTTTTCTCATCTGTCGAGATCGGTATTGCGGCCCATTATCGCACAAAAGAATTCGGGGAACTCCATATACCAGAAAAACTTCCTCTTCGATCTTCCTTATGATGATTTCTGCTGTTGACGATCTTAGCGGAAAGACTAATGAAAACTTGCTAAAGTAATCTGTTACGACTAAGATAAATTTATTGCCTTTTGTAGATCTAGGTAAGGGTCCCATGATATCACTGGCGATCATTTCCCATGGCCGGGTCACTTTCGGTTGTGGAGTCATTAGTCCATTTGGTCCTCTGAGGTCGGGTTTATAGGCGGAACAAGTGGAACAATTTCGAACAAACTTCGACACGTCAGATTTCATCTTTGGCCAATAATGCCTTTCCCTGATACGATGGTAGGTTTTGAATATTCCTTGATGTCCTGAGGTCGGGTCTGCATGAGCTTCAATAAGAATTTTCTTCCGATCCGCTTTTGGTACAACTAACTTCCAAACGTCGGTTTGGTCTTCTAATTCCACGTAACACGGTTTGACGTACTTGTAGAGTGATCCCTGAGAGAATCTCCAACTGGGGTATTTTTCGGGTTGTAAACTCACTCGATCTTTCACGCGCAGGTACCACTTGTCCAAAATCTCTTCTTTCATCTGCTGGTTGATGGCATCAATGACTGGGACCGATCGAGAAAGGGTGTCAGGAACGATGTGATCCTTCCCTTTCCTGTGAACAATTTTGAAGTCATATTGCTGCATGCGGACTGCCCATCTTGCCAGTCGTCCTGATGGATCTTTCAAATTCTGTAACCAGACCAAGGAATAGTGATCGGTTATTACGGTGAACGGAATAGCTTCTAAATAAGGTCGCAGTTTTTCAATCGCCCACAGCACGGCCAAGCATTCCCTTTCTGTAGTAGAAAAATTGCGCTCTTGTTTCGTCAATGATCTACTCAAATAGCAAATTACTACGTCCTCATCCTCGCGAGTCTGAGTGAGAACAGCGCCAATTCCAAATGCCGAGGCGTCTGTTTGCAGAACAAATGGGAGGGAATAATCCGGACAGCTCAAGACTGGTGCTGATATAAGACGTTCCTTCATCTTCTGAAAAGCGATATCGCAAGTTTCGGTCCAATCAAACTTTCTACCCTTTTTCAGCAGCGATGTGAGTGGAGAAACGATGGATGCAAACTCAGGTATGAATCTCCTGTACCAGGAAAAAGTACCCACCAGTCTCCTGACATCTTTTACCGATTCTGGTCTAGGAAGCTGCAACATAGCCTTGACTTTATCGGGGTCGACATGCAATCCATTTCTATCTACAACGTATCCCAAATACTTCATTTCTGGCCTACAAAATTGACACTTTTCGAAGCTAACAGTGAGATTTGCTTCTCTCAATCTGCGGAAAACTTCATCAAGAATTGTCAGATGTTTCTCCAGAGTTTGGGTAACGATCACTACATCATCCAAATAGACGAAGACGTGTGGTTCTAGTTCAGGTCCTAGGACGGTATCGATCAACCTCTGCCACGTTGCTGGTGAATTATGTAATCCGAACGGCATCCTTTTAAATTGGAACAAACCACGCCCAGGAACGGTAAACGCTGTATACGGTCTCGACTTTTCCGCCACAGGAACTTGCCAATACGCAGACTTGATATCAAGAGAGGATAAATAATGTGCATTTTTCAATTTATCGAGCGTGTGGGAAACATATGGGAGAGGGTAGCTGTCTCGTTCCGTTACCGAATTTAGTTTTCTGTAATCAACGCAAAAGCGGTAGCTCCCATCTTTCTTCTTAACGAGAAGAACCGGTGACGACCAGCCACTATTCGACTTCTCGATAATATCGTTCTTCAACATCTCTGTTAGTTCTCGATCAATATGTTGTTGAATAATAGGCGACACTGGATAATAACGCTGCTTGATGGGTGGTGAGTTGGTCACGATGACATGTTCAGCTAGATTCGTACAGCCTAAATTATTCCCCATGAGCTCCTTGTTCTTCTCTACTACAGCGTTTAGCCGGGCCTCTTCCAATGGTGATAAAACTGTTTGTCCTCGAAGATGGTCCAATGCGTTCAGATAGCAAATTTCCTCAGAAAATTTCCACTCGTTGTGCCTCAGATTCGGAACCACTCCCATTGCTCTCCAGAAATTCGTTCCCAAAATTAAGTGATGAGGGACATCAGGAACCACTAAAACTCGAATTAATTTCAGCTTGCCTCTTAAACAAAATGGCACTTCACATTCTCCTATACTTTCACATACTTGACCATTGGCAACAGTGCAACTAATTCTCTTTGCTGAATTCAAATGTACCAAATCTTTTACGATTTGCCAACCTGGGTGTCCCAAGATAGTGGCTGAGGCACCTGAGTCTAATAACCCCAGTAAACTACGCCCCAAGACTTCAACTTTAAGGTAGGGTCTCTCATCGTTTTCGGCGTGATCCAGAATATAATCAAGGATTGGTTGAATAGCAGTCGCCGAGTGCAATTTGCGAGCGCCTTCCCCTCGACGATTCAAAGGCGTCGCTTGTCGTTTCCCGACACGGAGCAGTTTGGACAATTACGAACGGTATACCCTTTTCTCTTACATCTGTAGCATTCCAGTTGCTTCGGTAGAGCACATCCTATAGCACGATGTCCGGGTTGATCGCATCGGAAACATACTATCTCCTTCGACTGATTGTTCGACGGAATTCGTGCCGTTGCTATCTCTAAGGCATTCAATTCCTTGGTGACCTCTACGAAAGCCAAATCCTTCTCTATCACGTTGCCACGACGTGCTGATGGTTCTACGTAGCTATTGATTATGTCCCTTCTGGCTTCCATTCTTCGACATACCGAGCGAAGTTCTGAAATGGTTGTGGGTAAGGGTTCACGTAATCTGTCTTGGTAAAAGGGATGTAAATTCTTCATAACTATGTTCAGCTTAGCTTCCTCTGTCATTGGGCAACCTAGGCGGCTGAAGTAGCTTGACATCACTGCAAGATAAACTCCGATGGTTTCTGAGTGGTGTTGAGTCCTTTTCTGCAATTCTTCGAACAATGCGTCCGAATGATTGGCAGAGAGATATTCTTCTCGAAACTCTTCCACTAGTTCTTCCCAGGTCGATACTCGATTCCGACAATCTTTATAAAATTGATACGCCTTGTCAGCAAAAAGGTCCACACCTGAGTCCAACAAAACAGCGTTGGGGACATGTCGCGCCAGTCTCAACTCCTCTATTCCCTCGAAAAATGCTGTCACCGACATTCCTTTACCATCTCCAGAAAACTTCTTCAGATTCCATTTATAAGGCGGAATCATTTTACTGGTTGAGCATGGGTCAAAGACTGGATCCTCCGTCAGAGACGATCGAGCAACTGCTCCTAAGTTAGCATGGAATGATTGCGCTCCCAATCTGCTTTCTAATTGATTTAGTGCAACCGGCACACGCTTCGTATCACTTCTCTTGCTGCTGTCAACTTTATGTGAAAATTCGTCCATCAACGACAGAGCCAAACCCAGGAGTTCGGATTTCCGGGTTTCTTTGTCCTTATCCTTATCTGGGTCCATATTGTCTATACGATTCAACACATGTGCTAGCTTGGTCTGAAGTTTCATTGCCCCGCTACTCGTTCCAGAATCGGTTATGTCATCAATCAGCCTTCTGATATCATCTAGTTTCCCTCTGATTGCAGCCTCATCTTCCTCGAAAGTGAATGGATATGAAGGATATCGAAGACTCTCGCCGTACCTTTCCATCTGCATTACTTGAACCAAACGATGTCTCATTTCCTCACAAGTGCCAGATGCTACGCCCCGATATGCTAATTCATAGGTCAGTTCGTCTTTATCAAGACGATTTATTACCAGTCTTCTTGCCATAACGCTATTCTACTAGAGTGGTATCAATTAAAAAAAAAAAAAATATTTATATTTTTCCAAAGTTTCCAAAAGTCACCTACTAACGCCAAAACGCAAAAAAAAACCTTCTTTTAAGGGCCCCACGTTGGGCGCCAAAATGTCACCTCACAAACCACAAGAGGGGACTAAATCATCTGTCGGTAACAAATAAGACAGATGGGTATCCGCGGCTAAGCTAAACAGTGGAGACGGGAGTGGGTTAAACAACTTAGCAAATTTCAAATAGATCTTAATGGGCGCCAGGTAAATTTAATCCTCCAGATACCCTAAGTAACTCACAATATCAATAACTTACCAATTAATATTGGAAATAAAAGATAAAAATCCCCAATATGATTTATTCAGTAATCCTAACTTACATGGATTAACCAACAACGCTTCTAAGACAACAATGCAATATTCACACTACTACGCGATGTTCAAATGTCCATACAAGAGCGCGGTGTATCTAACCACGAATTCAATCAGCCATAAATTACGGTAGTAACGACGCTAAAAAAAACTACAATACGTCGAGTAAAACTACCACGAAAATTGAGTAGGTGAAATCGTAAATACTAGTATCGGATGGTAAGACAAACTCGTTTGCGTCGCGTGAGCTCAGGCGTAGGCGCATCGGTGTCAATCAGCAATCGTGAAAGGAAGAATATACCTCAATTTCCGTTTCACAAATATCTATGTCAATCAGGTATCAATAACAAACTCTTAATCAATAAACGATAAACAAACACTATATCAACAGGTATCAATAAACATAAGGGCAACAATTATTCAAATATCTCAGTATATCACAAATATTCAATTAAATCAATTATAACTTGCGTGCTCCTTTTGGGCCACCCGGTATATGGTGTTAGGCTACCCTGTAGTATGGCGGAGATGGATCACCCTGTAGCACCGGAGATGGATCACCCTGTAGCACCACCAAGATAGATCACCCTGTAGGGCACGACAAGCTGGACCAGTAATGGATCACCAAATAAGATCCAGAAAGAAAATAAAGGAAAACAGGAACCCTTGACGAAGACAAAAAAAAGCAGGAAGAAAAGCAGGAAGAAAAGCAGGAAGAAAAGCAGGAAGAAAAGCAGGAAGAAAAGCAGGAAGAAAAGCAGGAAGAAAAGCAGGAAGAAAAGCAGGAAGAAAAACAGGAAGAAAAAGCAGGAAGAAAAACAGGAAGAAAAACAGGAAGAAAAAGCAGGAAGAAAAACAGGAAGAAAAACAGGAAGAAAAACAGGAAGAAAAAAAAGCAGGAAGAAAAAAAGCAGGAAGAAAAACACCCTACGGAAGAAAATTCTCAATCAGAATCAGATGAAACAAGGTGAGATTCAACCCCCATTCAATAGGACTATTTGACTAATCAATACCCCTGGTATATTTTCATCAAGCAAAGTAGCAAGATAACAAGAGTATATTTTTGGGTGCCCTGTATAACCATATGATCCGTAAAAATCAAGAAAATTGAATGAGTGTTGAAACCTCTCTTCAATACTAATATTCAGTTGAGATATAACGATGGAACCAGAAATTACTAAAATCATTTAAAACACATTTAATGGTAAAATTCTTACCCTGGCCAAGGGGTTTTCTATACGATTCTTCGTGTGCGGTGTTCTGCACGGAAGTCCTGCTGGGACTTGATGAGTGACTGAGGGCCTTCTGTTTCTTATGAATCTAGAGACGAGAAACGAAGGTTGTAGAATTGAAGAAGTGATATCATAGCTAAGATCACATGAGAGATGCGACAGTGATTCAGACATACCTAATTTCGGAAATCCTTCCACCTGGCACGAGTTCGGTATCCACCACAAATCCTCAAAAGAGCTTAAGTTTCCGACTGCAAATATCCACACCAAAATGACCAATCAGTCTTCCACTATACAATCCTGACTTGTAGAAATAATCCCCGTGAAGGATGGCACAAATACAACCAAATATATCCTACAATCAGTCTGATGATACCCTTTGAACTCCGAACCAAGCTCACCGAAGGCTAACTTCCAAATACTAAGAGAATGCCACATCTGACAGCTAACCAGTTGTTGCCACAGTGCATCCAATCTACACTACAAGCACCAAGGGGGCGCTGTGCACAACATCATACATCTATCAATTCCTCCACAGCCACTTGAGACAATATCAACAAGTCCATGACCCATCAAAACTCCTTCTCAAAGCAATGCAACCCTAAAACAACCCTTGACAACTTGAGTAACCGATCAATCCCTCACCCGTGAACAACTGTAGAACTAGTTCGGTGTAAGTCGACGGAACGACACTACGAAAGTTCGGCAGATGTCAACCAACAGCTGTCTCTTAACCTTGTTTACGAATATTTACAAAATATATTGTTCCAACCTATTTTCAACTATTTACCAATCCTTATTCATGCGATGGAATAGAAACATATAAGGTAAGTCGCCATAACCTTCCCTTTCAGTACAAATATTAGAGCATTCATATTATGCAGAATATTTACCGAAAATATCAAACAGTATTCAGAAACCCAGAGGTAACTAATATTGTTTTTCAGGCGATATGGCTCTAATATGTCAGTAAACCTTCTGGAAGTGATGAATAACAATCTATGCAAGAAATATTCTCGGAAAGGTATAGGGAATAAGGCAGACAACGGCTGAAAAAAATGATAGGTGAAGAAAACTGAGAAACAAACAATAACAACTATTTCAACCTAGCGAGGAATTTCGGATCTCCAATGTCGATTGGCAATAGGAGAACGCGTAAGTACTGGTCAAAGCAGTTAGTCAGGGAGCATACATTTATTCTTATACATTTCAGGTATGGTTTTCTATGGAACGGAAGATTCCCATTACTATGATGTTAAATGAATAAAATGAACTTGTAACTGAATTACATTGTTAATATCCTCTGAATAAAGATCTTAAAAGGTAAGGTAGTGGTTTTGAAAGGTCACATAAGAGCAGTTTGATCTAGTGCTAAATTGAAACGTAACAACTTCTTTGAAAATGTAGGTCGGGCACACTGACAAACCAGATGTGTCCCTAGCTGTGACGAAAAGTTCGTCATCAATAAATGACAATTCTGTCGATTCCATAGTAAATAAACGAACAATATCTACAATATTTACAAGTAAATTTAGACCGTTACAATTCCCCCCTTGCCTCAAGAAAATTTACTAGCGTAAATTTTCATCAGCGCTAGCTGACTTTAGGTCTTTCGCATTCCATATCCCCTTATAATTACCGTCTTCATCTCTTAATTCATATGTCCACGGGGATACCCTTTTTTTAATATAAAAAGGCCCGACAAATCTTGGCGCTAGCTTAGCACTAAAATATTTGTCCGCCTCTGATACCACAAAATTCTTCCTCCAAACGGGTTGATTTGGCCAAAATTCTTCACTCCTTCTTCGAAGGTTATAAGTTTTTTCATTCTTTCGAGCAGCCACATCTAACCTTTTCCTTATCTCCTCAAAGAGTTTTCTAAATCCTTCAGGCCTCGAATCTTCAGCAGGTTCACTATCAACCAATAGATTTTTCCTCCGAGAGATCTCCTCTCCGCACAAAACCATTGAGCGGCCGAAATTCACGAAATATGGAGTGTGGTTAGTCGTCTCATGTCGAGCCGTTCTCAAGGCGCATGATAGCTTGGGTAAGTTGAAATCCCAGGTCCTGTGATTATCGGACACATACATAGCCAACATTGACTTCAATGTTCTGTTCACTCGTTCAGTCGGGTTTGCCTGAGGATGATAATGGGCATTATACCTAATTTTCACCTTATATTCTTCCACGAGTTTTCTCATCTGTCGAGATCGGTATTGCGGCCCATTATCGCACAAAAGAATTCGGGGAACTCCATATACCAGAAAAACTTCCTCTTCGATCTTCCTTATGATGATTTCTGCTGTTGACGATCTTAGCGGAAAGACTAATGAAAACTTGCTAAAGTAATCTGTTACGACTAAGATAAATTTATTGCCTTTTGTAGATCTAGGTAAGGGTCCCATGATATCACTGGCGATCATTTCCCATGGCCGGGTCACTTTCGGTTGTGGAGTCATTAGTCCATTTGGTCCTCTGAGGTCGGGTTTATAGGCGGAACAAGTGGAACAATTTCGAACAAACTTCGACACGTCAGATTTCATCTTTGGCCAATAATGCCTTTCCCTGATACGATGGTAGGTTTTGAATATTCCTTGATGTCCTGAGGTCGGGTCTGCATGAGCTTCAATAAGAATTTTCTTCCGATCCGCTTTTGGTACAACTAACTTCCAAACGTCGGTTTGGTCTTCTAATTCCACGTAACACGGTTTGACGTACTTGTAGAGTGATCCCTGAGAGAATCTCCAACTGGGGTATTTTTCGGGTTGTAAACTCACTCGATCTTTCACGCGCAGGTACCACTTGTCCAAAATCTCTTCTTTCATCTGCTGGTTGATGGCATCAATGACTGGGACCGATCGAGAAAGGGTGTCAGGAACGATGTGATCCTTCCCTTTCCTGTGAACAATTTTGAAGTCATATTGCTGCATGCGGACTGCCCATCTTGCCAGTCGTCCTGATGGATCTTTCAAATTCTGTAACCAGACCAAGGAATAGTGATCGGTTATTACGGTGAACGGAATAGCTTCTAAATAAGGTCGCAGTTTTTCAATCGCCCACAGCACGGCCAAGCATTCCCTTTCTGTAGTAGAAAAATTGCGCTCTTGTTTCGTCAATGATCTACTCAAATAGCAAATTACTACGTCCTCATCCTCGCGAGTCTGAGTGAGAACAGCGCCAATTCCAAATGCCGAGGCGTCTGTTTGCAGAACAAATGGGAGGGAATAATCCGGACAGCTCAAGACTGGTGCTGATATAAGACGTTCCTTCATCTTCTGAAAAGCGATATCGCAAGTTTCGGTCCAATCAAACTTTCTACCCTTTTTCAGCAGCGATGTGAGTGGAGAAACGATGGATGCAAACTCAGGTATGAATCTCCTGTACCAGGAAAAAGTACCCACCAGTCTCCTGACATCTTTTACCGATTCTGGTCTAGGAAGCTGCAACATAGCCTTGACTTTATCGGGGTCGACATGCAATCCATTTCTATCTACAACGTATCCCAAATACTTCATTTCTGGCCTACAAAATTGACACTTTTCGAAGCTAACAGTGAGATTTGCTTCTCTCAATCTGCGGAAAACTTCATCAAGAATTGTCAGATGTTTCTCCAGAGTTTGGGTAACGATCACTACATCATCCAAATAGACGAAGACGTGTGGTTCTAGTTCAGGTCCTAGGACGGTATCGATCAACCTCTGCCACGTTGCTGGTGAATTATGTAATCCGAACGGCATCCTTTTAAATTGGAACAAACCACGCCCAGGAACGGTAAACGCTGTATACGGTCTCGACTTTTCCGCCACAGGAACTTGCCAATACGCAGACTTGATATCAAGAGAGGATAAATAATGTGCATTTTTCAATTTATCGAGCGTGTGGGAAACATATGGGAGAGGGTAGCTGTCTCGTTCCGTTACCGAATTTAGTTTTCTGTAATCAACGCAAAAGCGGTAGCTCCCATCTTTCTTCTTAACGAGAAGAACCGGTGACGACCAGCCACTATTCGACTTCTCGATAATATCGTTCTTCAACATCTCTGTTAGTTCTCGATCAATATGTTGTTGAATAATAGGCGACACTGGATAATAACGCTGCTTGATGGGTGGTGAGTTGGTCACGATGACATGTTCAGCTAGATTCGTACAGCCTAAATTATTCCCCATGAGCTCCTTGTTCTTCTCTACTACAGCGTTTAGCCGGGCCTCTTCCAATGGTGATAAAACTGTTTGTCCTCGAAGATGGTCCAATGCGTTCAGATAGCAAATTTCCTCAGAAAATTTCCACTCGTTGTGCCTCAGATTCGGAACCACTCCCATTGCTCTCCAGAAATTCGTTCCCAAAATTAAGTGATGAGGGACATCAGGAACCACTAAAACTCGAATTAATTTCAGCTTGCCTCTTAAACAAAATGGCACTTCACATTCTCCTATACTTTCACATACTTGACCATTGGCAACAGTGCAACTAATTCTCTTTGCTGAATTCAAATGTACCAAATCTTTTACGATTTGCCAACCTGGGTGTCCCAAGATAGTGGCTGAGGCACCTGAGTCTAATAACCCCAGTAAACTACGCCCCAAGACTTCAACTTTAAGGTAGGGTCTCTCATCGTTTTCGGCGTGATCCAGAATATAATCAAGGATTGGTTGAATAGCAGTCGCCGAGTGCAATTTGCGAGCGCCTTCCCCTCGACGATTCAAAGGCGTCGCTTGTCGTTTCCCGACACGGAGCAGTTTGGACAATTACGAACGGTATACCCTTTTCTCTTACATCTGTAGCATTCCAGTTGCTTCGGTAGAGCACATCCTATAGCACGATGTCCGGGTTGATCGCATCGGAAACATACTATCTCCTTCGACTGATTGTTCGACGGAATTCGTGCCGTTGCTATCTCTAAGGCATTCAATTCCTTGGTGACCTCTACGAAAGCCAAATCCTTCTCTATCACGTTGCCACGACGTGCTGATGGTTCTACGTAGCTATTGATTATGTCCCTTCTGGCTTCCATTCTTCGACATACCGAGCGAAGTTCTGAAATGGTTGTGGGTAAGGGTTCACGTAATCTGTCTTGGTAAAAGGGATGTAAATTCTTCATAACTATGTTCAGCTTAGCTTCCTCTGTCATTGGGCAACCTAGGCGGCTGAAGTAGCTTGACATCACTGCAAGATAAACTCCGATGGTTTCTGAGTGGTGTTGAGTCCTTTTCTGCAATTCTTCGAACAATGCGTCCGAATGATTGGCAGAGAGATATTCTTCTCGAAACTCTTCCACTAGTTCTTCCCAGGTCGATACTCGATTCCGACAATCTTTATAAAATTGATACGCCTTGTCAGCAAAAAGGTCCACACCTGAGTCCAACAAAACAGCGTTGGGGACATGTCGCGCCAGTCTCAACTCCTCTATTCCCTCGAAAAATGCTGTCACCGACATTCCTTTACCATCTCCAGAAAACTTCTTCAGATTCCATTTATAAGGCGGAATCATTTTACTGGTTGAGCATGGGTCAAAGACTGGATCTTCCGTCAGAGACGATCGAGCAACTGCTCCTAAGTTAGCATGGAATGATTGCGCTCCCAATCTGCTTTCTAATTGATTTAGTGCAACCGGCACACGCTTCGTATCACTTCTCTTGCTGCTGTCAACTTTATGTGAAAATTCGTCCATCAACGACAGAGCCAAACCCAGGAGTTCGGATTTCCGGGTTTCTTTGTCCTTATCCTTATCTGGGTCCATATTGTCTATACGATTCAACACATGTGCTAGCTTGGTCTGAAGTTTCATTGCCCCGCTACTCGTTCCAGAATCGGTTATGTCATCAATCAGCCTTCTGATATCATCTAGTTTCCCTCTGATTGCAGCCTCATCTTCCTCGAAAGTGAATGGATATGAAGGATATCGAAGACTCTCGCCGTACCTTTCCATCTGCATTACTTGAACCAAACGATGTCTCATTTCCTCACAAGTGCCAGATGCTACGCCCCGATATGCTAATTCATAGGTCAGTTCGTCTTTATCAAGACGATTTATTACCAGTCTTCTTGCCATAACGCTATTCTACTAGAGTGGTATCAATTAAAAAAAAAAAAATATTTATATTTTTCCAAAGTTTCCAAAAGTCACCTACTAACGCCAAAACGCAAAAAAAAACCTTCTTTTAAGGCCCCACGTTGGGCGCCAAAATGTCACCTCACAAACCACAAGAGGGGACTAAATCATCTGTCGGTAACAAATAAGACAGATGGGTATCCGCGGCTAAGCTAAACAGTGGAGACGGGAGTGGGTTAAACAACTTAGCAAATTTCAAATAGATCTTAATGGGCGCCAGGTAAATTTAATCCTCCAGATACCCTAAGTAACTCACAATATCAATAACTTACCAATTAATATTGGAAATAAAAGATAAAAATCCCCAATATGATTTATTCAGTAATCCTAACTTACATGGATTAACCAACAACGCTTCTAAGACAACAATGCAATATTCACACTACTACGCGATGTTCAAATGTCCATACAAGAGCGCGGTGTATCTAACCACGAATTCAATCAGCCATAAATTACGGTAGTAACGACGCTAAAAAAAAACTACAATACGTCGAGTAAAACTACCACGAAAATTGAGTAGGTGAAATCGTAAATACTAGTATCGGATGGTAAGACAAACTCGTTTGCGTCGCGTGAGCTCAGGCGTAGGCGCATCGGTGTCAATCAGCAATCGTGAAAGGAAGAATATACCTCAATTTCCGTTTCACAAATATCTATGTCAATCAGGTATCAATAACAAACTCTTAATCAATAAACGATAAACAAACACTATATCAACAGGTATCAATAAACATAAGGGCAACAATTATTCAAATATCTCAGTATATCACAAATATTCAATTAAATCAATTATAACTTGCGTGCTCCTTTTGGGCCACCCGGTATATGGTGTTAGGCTACCCTGTAGTATGGCGGAGATGGATCACCCTGTAGCACCGGAGATGGATCACCCTGTAGCACCACCAAGATAGATCACCCTGTAGGGCACGACAAGCTGGACCAGTAATGGATCACCAAATAAGATCCAGAAAGAAAATAAAGGAAAACAGGAACCCTTGACGAAGACAAAAAAAAGCAGGAAGAAAAGCAGGAAGAAAAGCAGGAAGAAAAGCAGGAAGAAAAGCAGGAAGAAAAGCAGGAAGAAAAGCAGGAAGAAAAGCAGGAAGAAAAGCAGGAAGAAAAACAGGAAGAAAAAGCAGGAAGAAAAACAGGAAGAAAAACAGGAAGAAAAAGCAGGAAGAAAAACAGGAAGAAAAACAGGAAGAAAAACAGGAAGAAAAAAAAGCAGGAAGAAAAAAAGCAGGAAGAAAAACACCCTACGGAAGAAAATTCTCAATCAGAATCAGATGAAACAAGGTGAGATTCAACCCCCATTCAATAGGACTATTTGACTAATCAATACCCCTGTATATTTTCATCAAGCAAAGTAGCAAGATAACAAGAGTATATTTTTGGGTGCCCTGTATAACCATATGATCCGTAAAAATCAAGAAAATTGAATGAGTGTTGAAACCTCTCTTCAATACTAATATTCAGTTGAGATATAACGATGGAACCAGAAATTACTAAAATCATTTAAAACACATTTAATGGTAAAATTCTTACCCTGGCCAAGGGGTTTTCTATACGATTCTTCGTGTGCGGTGTTCTGCACGGAAGTCCTGCTGGGACTTGATGAGTGACTGAGGGCCTTCTGTTTCTTATGAATCTAGAGACGAGAAACGAAGGTTGTAGAATTGAAGAAGTGATATCATAGCTAAGATCACATGAGAGATGCGACAGTGATTCAGACATACCTAATTTCGGAAATCCTTCCACCTGGCACGAGTTCGGTATCCACCACAAATCCTCAAAAGAGCTTAAGTTTCCGACTGCAAATATCCACACCAAAATGACCAATCAGTCTTCCACTATACAATCCTGACTTGTAGAAATAATCCCCGTGAAGGATGGCACAAATACAACCAAATATATCCTACAATCAGTCTGATGATACCCTTTGAACTCCGAACCAAGCTCACCGAAGGCTAACTTCCAAATACTAAGAGAATGCCACATCTGACAGCTAACCAGTTGTTGCCACAGTGCATCCAATCTACACTACAAGCACCAAGGGGCGCTGTGCACAACATCATACATCTATCAATTCCTCCACAGCCACTTGAGACAATATCAACAAGTCCATGACCCATCAAAACTCCTTCTCAAAGCAATGCAACCCTAAAACAACCCTTGACAACTTGAGTAACCGATCAATCCCTCACCCGTGAACAACTGTAGAACTAGTTCGGTGTAAGTCGACGGAACGACACTACGAAAGTTCGGCAGATGTCAACCAACAGCTGTCTCTTAACCTTGTTTACGAATATTTACAAAATATATTGTTCCAACCTATTTTCAACTATTTACCAATCCTTATTCATGCGATGGAATAGAAACATATAAGGTAAGTCGCCATAACCTTCCCTTTCAGTACAAATATTAGAGCATTCATATTATGCAGAATATTTACCGAAAATATCAAACAGTATTCAGAAACCCAGAGGTAACTAATATTGTTTTTCAGGCGATATGGCTCTAATATGTCAGTAAACCTTCTGGAAGTGATGAATAACAATCTATGCAAGAAATATTCTCGGAAAGGTATAGGGAATAAGGCAGACAACGGCTGAAAAAAATGATAGGTGAAGAAAACTGAGAAACAAACAATAACAACTATTTCAACCTAGCGAGGAATTTCGGATCTCCAATGTCGATTGGCAATAGGAGAACGCGTAAGTACTGGTCAAAGCAGTTAGTCAGGGAGCATACATTTATTCTTATACATTTCAGGTATGGTTTTCTATGGAACGGAAGATTCCCATTACTATGATGTTAAATGAATAAAATGAACTTGTAACTGAATTACATTGTTAATATCCTCTGAATAAAGATCTTAAAAGGTAAGGTAGTGGTTTTGAAAGGTCACATAAGAGCAGTTTGATCTAGTGCTAAATTGAAACGTAACAACTTCTTTGAAAATGTAGGTCGGGCACACTGACAAACCAGATGTGTCCCTAGCTGTGACGAAAAGTTCGTCATCAATAAATGACAATTCTGTCGATTCCATAGTAAATAAACGAACAATATCTACAATATTTACAAGTAAATTTAGACCGTTACACCTTAGCCAAGAGACACAGGAAACAAGGATATTTTGTATAGCCACCTTGTTGTCCCAGGAGAAAGTTCACCATCACAAAATCAACACAGATCGTCCACTGATGTTGGTCATACTTGATGTTTTTTAGCACCAGCGATATTGTTTTATATTCTTCTTTCAGTTTTGTAGAATGCCCAATTGGTATACTTCCATATTTGTTATCATTATGTAGGACACACTTTAAACTTCGCCTGGAACTGTCGATAAAAAGACGCCAGTGATTTGGTGTATACTCCGATACACCCATTTTTTCTAACACTCCTTTAATTTTGTTACAAAAAACCATATCTTTTTGCTGAGAAAAAAAAAGGCAAAAGATCTTTTTCTCTATTACGGTAGTATGTAATTTTGGTGTCTGGGTGAAGAAGTTTCTTTTCCTTCAGTCTGGAGGCAAGCAACTCGGAAGAATCCATTAACGTTATCGTTATCGTAAATTGTACACGTAAAACATTCAGTTACTTAAATGTTTCAAAAAATTGAAAAATTAGAATTAAGGTGCTTGACATACATACCTATCTAATCAAAAGATTAATTTGAAAAATGGAATTATTCACTGAAGAAATATTATAAGTCCATTAATATTTTGAATGAAACTTCAAATAAAAACATCAAAACTGAATCGTTTTTTAAAATTATTACTGCAAATTTTCTCTTTACTTCGAAACAAATTTTACAACTATCCACCCTATGTTGGAGACTTACTATACTATACTACCTGCATCTCAGTATTACTATAGAATTTAAGACCTCAAACTTTATACGTTGTTCGAGAGGAATTTTACATTCGTGCGCTGTCTGTTAAAGATTTATAATACTAGTGACTAGAATTTAAAAAAATATTTTTGACAATAAATTGAACTAAATGGTGAAAAATAAATATAGTTTAAAAAAATTAAAAAACACGCTTTTATAGAATATGAAACTAATAAATAATAACTATAGTTTAAAAAAAACTAAAAAACACGCTTATAAAGAACATCGAACTAAAAAGTTAAAAATATTTGTTTTGAATAATCTTAGTTCGATGTTCTTTAAAAGCGTCTTTTTTAGTTTATTTAAACTATATTTATTTTTCACTTTTTAGTCTGATTTATTTTCAAAAATAATTTTTCTAGTCACTAGTATTATAAATCTTTAACAGACGGCGCACGAATGTAAAATTCCTCTCAAACAACATAATAAAGTTCGAAGTCTCAAATTCTATAGTAAACTGAGACAGTTGTAAAATTTGTTTCGAAGTAAAGAGAAAATTTGCAGTAATAATTTCAAAAAACAATTCAGTCTTGATGTTTTGATTTGAAGTTTCATTCAAAATATTTTTTCAGTGAATAATTTTATTTTTCAAATCAATCTTTTGATTTGATATATATGTCAAGCACCTTAATTCTATTTTTCTATTTGTTGAAATATTTGAGTAACTTAATTTTTTAGGTGTACAATTTACGATAAAGTTTTCATTGTTGAAATCGATATTCTGGTTTGATTTCAAATAATCGAATTAGATTTTAAAATGTATCTTCCGTTTAGTTCGGAACTTTTTTCTGTACTAAATCACGGGTAATTGTAAATATTTAAATATTTCATCTATAGTACAAACTTTCGCTAACACTTATAATTCTGAAAATATGTTTTTTATTTTGATTTTCTTTTGAACAACCTATCATGGAAGTTACGTATAGCGGCATCTGCCCGCGAATAGCTCAAGCAATAATTGATAGTTACGTACAGCGCCATCTGCCCGCTTTTTTCACAATAATACTAGTATTTTTCGTTAGTTACTGTTTTGAGCTTATTAAAAAAAAAACCTTTCAGTTCGATGTTCTTTAAAAGTGTTTTTTAAGTTTTTAAAACTATATTTTTTTACTTTTTTGTTTCGTATACTATTGTAATATTTAATAAAACTCGTGTTCACTAACCGACCGCCTAGACACAACTGAATAATCCCCGTTCCCTTCGGTTACTTTATCAGGGGTTACTCATTCATGTCTCATCGATCCATTTATTGATACAGAATACTACAACGGAATAGTACAACAGAATACTACATCTCTTCCTTGTTTTTATTTCAAATGTTGAATCAACAACAAATTATCACAATACCAATATAGATATAATTAAATATATACAAAATTCAAATCAATAGTGTCAGTAATTAACAGCAACAGTGATAAACCACATAACCTGAAAATAAAGTATAATAATAAATAACGATCAGAGATTCGATTCTTTATCATCTGTTAATATTTTCCATTCTCCATCGACCTTTTTCAGGTGTATAACATTCCTTCTTACCTCCTGTCCCGTTTCATCGTTTCTTAGGTGAACATCAGCACCTTTTTTATTTACAATAGAATGGAGAGTGGGTGTGAAGTTTGGGCAAGTTTTATTTTCCCTCTGCATTTCTTTTACATAGTATACCTTATCTCCTTCTTGAAAGCAATCATCTTTTGCTTTTCTTTTCTTGTCGCTATATTCTTTCCCTTTTTCTTTTTCTACTTTATCTCTGTCCCTCAATTCGTTGTCTATTTTATTTTCAAAGTCCACAATACTTGGAATTTTATCTCTAAATTGTCTACCGAAGAAAAGTTCACCTGGAGTTTTTCCTGTTACCGAGTGGGGAGTGCTGTTGTACATCACTAAATAATCCTGGAGTGCATTCTTCCAATTTTGTTTGAGTGACTGACTTATTTTTATTCTTTTCAAGATATCTCTGTTTTGCCTCTCAACTTCGCCATTTTGTTGAGGCCAGTAAGGTATAGTATGAAAAATAGTAATTCCATACTGTTGACAAAATTTACGTAGCTCTTGACTCGCAAACTGTTTTCCATTATCGGCGGTGATTGATGACGGGTAGCAAACTCTCGAAAAAATCTCTTGAAGCAGATCTACTGTTTTCCTGGCAGTTATATCTTTAGTGATTTTAATCTCCTTATAGCGACTGTAGTAATCAATGACCACTAGTATGTACTCCTTACTAGGTAACGGTCCAAGATAATCGATAGCTATATCTACCCATGGACTAGACGGTAACTCCCGCCGCTTCATGGGGTTGGGTAACGTAGGTGTCGCTACCATAATACAACCTCTACAAGTTTTTACCATTTTCTCTGCTTCGCTATCAATCTTGGGCCACCATACTTTTGTTCGTAATCTACCTTTCATGGCCGAGATTCCTGGATGACCTTCATGTGCTGCCAGAAGGACATTATGCCTCAACTTTGCTGGTATCACGAGTTTGTTTCCTCTCAATAGAATTCCGTCATGATAGCACAATTCTTGTTGGAATATCTTATATATGTTGACTGATGTATCCCATTGATTTTCGAAGAGTCCTGTTCTAACTTTCGCGAATTCTTCGTCTATCTCTGAATGATGTCTGATGTCTTTCAATGATATTGCGATAGGTCGCGACAATTCTATGAGCTCGTTTATATTTTCCTCGTCAAAGGGTTTCGCAGGTGTCGTGACACATAGCCTCGATAGCGGATCGGCTATGTTCGATTTTCCTGGTTTGTACACTATTTTGAAGTTATAAGACTGAAGACGAAGTATCCATCTTTCAATGCGAATGTTTGGTTTAGATTTAGGGCCAAATATTATCTCCAAGGGTTTGTGATCTGTAACTAACTCAAATTCTTTTTCCCGTATAGATATGCCTTGAAGTGCTCGACGGCCCAAACTAATGCTAATGCCTCTTTTTCTGTTTGGCAGTACCTCCTTTCAGAGTTAGTCAAGCTTTTATTTCCATATCCTATTACTCGGGGTCCCCTTTGGTCAAATTGTATCAGTATACATCCCAGAGCCACTGGACTAGCATCGGCAATAACCTGCGTTCTATCGTTGGGATTATAGTATCCTAGTGATTGGATTCTGGACAAGTTATGTTTTATTGTTTGGAATGCCTTCTGTTGCTGATTTTCCCAATACGGTTCGATGTTGGCATTCTTCCCCAGTTTCAGCCGCAGGAGATGTCGAAATGGTTCAGTCAGTGTAGCTAGATTGGGTATCCACTTGCCTATGTAATTAATGAGCCCTAAAAAACTTTGAATTTCTTCCAGAGTTTTTGGTGCTCTAAAGGTTTTTATAACCCCCACATAACTATCAAGTGGTTTGATTCCGTTCCATGATAATGTGTGGCCCAAAAATTGAACACTCTTCATTCCGTACAGGCATTTGTCTCATTGAGTAAAACATTGTTATCGCGTAAGGTGTTCAGGGCAATTTTCAGCCTTGAATTGTGTTCCCGTTCATCACTTCAAAAATGAGGATGTCATCTATAAAGTTGACCGTACCTTCGCACTTGAGCAGAATTCTTTCCAGGGTTTTTTGGAAAATTTCTGGGGCACATGATATCCCAAACATGAGCCGCTTGTAACGGTAGAGACCTCTGTTGCTAATGAAGGTCGTGATGTATCGTGAATCTGGGGAAATTTCTATTTGATGGAAAGCATTTTTAATATCCAGCCTGGAAAATATTTGAGAGTTCCGAAACCTTGGAAGTAGTTCATTCATTGTTGGAAGAGGGTAGTTTTCTCTGATTATGGCTTTATTTGCTGCTCTCATGTCCACGCATATTCTAACTTCCCCATTTCCTTTTAGAACTGGAACTAGGGGAGAAACCCATCTTGATGGTCCTATAACCTCTTCTATTATGTCGGAGTCTAATAGTTCTTCTAATTTAGAATTTACTTTCGCCTCTAAAGGAATTGGTACCCTTCTATAAGGCTGAGCAACTGGTTTGACATTCTCATCGATAGGGATATCAATGAGAATATCTTTGAATTTTGGAAAAGTGGATATGTTGCTTATTAGCTCCAACCCAATTTTTAAAACTCCTAAGGTTTTTGAAGTATTCTTTCCCAACAGATTGTTTGTACCATTCTTTATCACATAAAATTTTGCAACTTCGGTTTATTATTTTACCCGAACTTCACAAACAAAACAACCCAGAACAACTAAGGGTTCCCTGCTTCCGTAAGCCATGAAAACCTTATTTGTTACTTTCTCCTGATTCATCACGTGTATTTTATGTTTTTTCAAATATTCCCAGGTTCTATCCGATATTAGGTTACTTTTACTTCCGGAATCTATTAACATTTTGATACTCACTCCTCCCACTGTGCAATCTATGGTCTCATCCTGATCTATATGGAAAACATAAGTAATCTCATTATCAGAGTGAGAATCTTCATCAATATTATGTGCACCAGAGAATTTGATTTTTTTATTTCTGGGGAAATTATCTTTTGTTTTATCTGAACTTCTTTTGAAATTGCCTAACTCGCGTGTTTTACAATATTGGGCAAAATGTCCAGGTAAATGGCATTTGTTGCATTTTTGCCGTCTCGCTGGACACTTTGGATCACTTGCGCTATGATTATGACGGCCACACCTAGTACAAATTTGTTTGGTTTTACCCTTAAATCTAGACGTTAAAGAATTCACCTGGTTGCTGTGGCCTGAAGAACTTGGAGAGATTTCGCCAAATCCTCCCAATTCCCGACTGACTATCTCCAGTGATGTAGCTTCATTGATGACTTTTTCCAAAGTGATGGCGTCTCCTGCAGCTAATATTTTTTTCCGCAGTTCGGTTGAGCTACCTTTTTCCACGATTTGATCGATTAGGTTCTCCTCGACGTTTCCAAACTTGCATTTTCCTGCCTGGTTCCTTAGCCTGAGAAGGAATTTTCCAAATCCTTCTTCTTCTTCCTGTTTCATAAGACGAAAAACGTGTCGCTCGTATACTTTACTATGCTTGGGAGAAAAATACTCATCCAGTTTTGTAATGGCTATATCGAAGGCCTTTGCTTCATTCTCTTGATCAGTAAGGTTTGCTCCTGGTATGTTATAGAATATCTCCTGTAATCCAAACCCACCGTGATGTAGGAGGTTAGCTCTCTTTTTCAAAGGGTCCTCAATTCCAGTAGCTTCAATGTAGATAAGAAAGGCTCTTTTCCATTTCTCCCATCGAATACCTACTGAACGGATGTCACCTTCGACGTCAAGTTGGGTCAAGCTTGAAGTGGTTGTTGGATTCATGGTTAACCTGCAATAATTCGTTCCGGTCAGTGACCCTCAGACATTGTGTCTGTTCGAGTTTTGACTCAGGTCAGTGACCCTTCAGACATTGTGTCTGTTCGAGTTTTCACTCAGGTCAGTGACCCCTCAGACATTGTGTCTGTTCGAGTTTTCACTCAGGTCAGTGACCCCTCAGACATTGTGTCTGTTCGAGTTTTCACTCAGGTCAGTGACCCCTCAGACATTGTGTCTGTTCGAGTTTTCACTCAGGTCAGTGACCCCTCAGACATTGTGTCTGTTCGAGTTTTCACTCAGGTCAGTGACCCCTCAGACATTGTGTCTGTTCGAGTTTTCACTCAGGTCAGTGACCCCTCAGATATACAGCCTTTGAATTTCAAGTCGTTCACATGTCAGAAATTTGGGAATCATTATGATTCAAACTATTAGCTATTCAGTCCAGTTATTAGTCACGTAGAAATTAATTTACCCGTTCAGTCGGTGTTTAAAGTATTTAATTTATTATTATTATACTTTTCCGTGAGTAGTTCAAATCAGATTTGGTTTCTGTATGCATATCTTTTATTGTTTACACCACATTCTGAACTCGGGAAATTCCTTTCTCTACATTTCTACGTGAATAATTCATTCAATTATTCCTTACCGTTTTTATGCTCCTAATTGTTTTCCACTCGTCGCCACTGTAATATTTAATAAAACTCGTGTTCACTAACCGACCGCCTAGACACAACTGAAAACTGAATAATCCCCGTTCCCTTCGGTTACTTTATCAGGGGTTACTCATTCATGTCTCATCGATCCATTTATTGATACAGAATACTACAACGGAATAGTACAACAGAATACTACAACTATAAAAGCGTGTTTTTTAGTTATTTTAAACTATATTTTTTTAGGATCGTCACGTGTGATGAAAAGTGGATAATCTACAACAGAAACGTTCAGGACAGTGGTTGGACGAAACCCCACCAAAATAATACCATGATTACTGTATGTTGGTCAGCGGCTGGTGTGATTCTCTATAACTTTCTGCAACCAGACCAAACCATCACAGCAGAGTTCTATTGTGAGGAAATCGACGAAATGTCCGGAAAATTACGTCAGCAACAGCCGGCATTGGTCGACACAAGGGGACCGATACCGCTACACACATCCGCACGTTTCATAAATCACCGTCCGAAAATTAATCGAATTCAGTGTCAAAGTTCTGCCTCATCTACCCAGATCTCTCGCCAACCGACTACCACCTTTTCAAGCACTTCGATAAGTATTTCATCGCCAATCAGAAACAGATAAAAAACGACCTTCGTCAACTTTATCGAATCTCGAGCATCCAATTTTTATCGACTTGTGTTACGTTGGCAAAAGTGCACCGATTCAAACGATTACAAATATATCATTAATGAAAAAACACTGATTCAAAATAAAAAAACGACCTGTTTCATAAAATTTAAATAATGAGATTTATTTGATTGATAATGAATTTTGTGAAACATATGTTTCTGTCTGGGTTATTTGAGTGTAATTTATGTGAAATTATCAAAAACGCCGTTATGTAACGTCTAATTAGAAAAAATACCCGTATATCAAGTTCGTCAGACTCAATAACAATATATTTTTAGTTCATTAGTTATACAATGATGTCATTTTCAATTCAGATTTGAAAGGTTATCATAAAAACGATTCTGATTTTTGAAATACTATATAAAGGATCCAGTAGTAAATTCATCATAGTGAAAAATAACCTTCTGCCAAATAATGAAGGCTCATTCAATTTTAGTTATTTGCCTTATCTACGTGACCGTAGATGCTTGGGAAGCAATAAGTTTATATGATCCTTCAACAAGTAAGTATTTCATTTTCAATAACTAATTTTTGACAAACTTAAGTAACACTTTATTGATAGATTAGTTGTTACCCGCGGTTTCGTCAGAAAATATTATTTTCCTAGCCAAAAAAAGGATCGTCTTCTAGCTTTCCCTGGATAATAAAACAAAATTCTTGTCGTTCATCGTAGTCCCCAGGTTTTAACGTATGAATATACTGTGGTTTACATGAATGAACATTTTTTTATATTGTATCTTTGCCAATTTCATCTGGAAGCGAAGATGTCCTTCTTCGCGAGTACTGATAATAGATAAAATAAATCAAGAAAGCATGTTCATTCTTGAAATGCTATATGAATATAACATAACAATAATATATAACTTCAATAGAAAACAAAAGAAAGAAAACTAAAACAAAAGAAAAAAACTGATAGTATAATTATTCATTGCTCTACTTGGTAAGAGTGGTTATAATAACGGACTCTCTGACAACACAAAAAAAGAAAGTTTTGATATCACTTTAAGATTTCCATTGCAACTTTTTTATATGATTCGCCGAGCAAGTAGGTATTAATATCGCAAAAGCTGTATATTGAGTTGTAGTTTTTACACATATATTTGATTGGGGAATGATATTATGTTTGTTCGTGCTGCAGAGCAATAAAATGTGAGATTCAGCCATGACTAAGCTCTTGGCACCCTAAAGTTCAGTTCTGACAGGAGCAAATGGCAGTCTACTAGGATGTGCAGTAGTTTATGCAAAAAGATTGTTGAAGCACATTTTCTCCTTTTTCTAAAAAAATCAATTGAAAGTGATTGAGAAGACTATAGTGGTCAGAACCCCTAGCTGGATAAATTCCAGTGTTTTTGAAGTACAAGAATTTCAAAAATTTTCTTTGAACTTTTTCAATTGACTACTCATGACAGAAATAGTAGGGGCTCCAAATAATTATTTGGAGCTCAATTATAATTGAGCAGTATTCAAGCTTGAATCTGACATGTGAGAAATATAATATCTTCAAGGCGTTTATGTTTGTGAAGTTTTGACAATTTCGTGTGATAAATCCTAACATTTTATTGGCTTCGGAAACTTTTTTGTATATGTGATTGGCAAATGCCATTTTAGAGTCAAAAAATACACCTAAATCCTTAGTCTCCACACCTCGGGTTAGCAAACTACCTTGAATATTGTATGGATGTTCAATATGTCTATGTTTTCTAGTATATGACATGACATTACATTTACCTATATTCAGATGTAGGTTATTAATTTCACACCAAGCCTGCACAGTATCTATATCTTCCTGCAATCATTCACATTTTGGATAGAATTCAGTATTTTCAGATCATCAGCAAAAAAAAGTTTCATAGAATTTATTTGTGTGCTTAAATCATTGATCAATATAAAAAACAGCGGTCCCAAATTCGATCCTTGGGGTACGCCAGACTTGGCAATTATTGTGTTTGATTTGTATCCGTTGTAATAAACTGTTTGGTTACGGTTAAAAAGGTACGATTAATAACATAATAATAATAATGATCATCGGATAATGTAAACTTTCATGACCGGAGATAAGTGTATGAAGGCTATTTTCCGGGTTTTCTGGCCGTCGGGTGTAGATTTTATGCCTGACGTTTCGTCTACTGCTGCGGAAGAAATTTTCAAAGGCGACGTAGTAATTACCAAAGTCATTTTCAGCAACAATTATTTTTGCTAAACGTTTGGGTAGGAGTGATTGGTAACTACGTAATTGATCCATTTTTCTACCATAAAGATTAACAGGGGAATCCTACACGGACTTTTTCAGAAGAAGCGCCGGTACTCGTAAGAGTACATTTAACACGTGGTTTATGCATGAAGCTCATTTAGTGTTCTTGCTTGTCAGCATCTCGACATCACCTTTCCAATCACTGGATTGGACGTACAGGACCTTAAAATTGGCCAGTTCGCTATCCTGATATAAATCCTATGGATTTATATTTATGGGGTCGTCTGAAGGCTCCTGTACTAGATGTGAATGACTTGGGGAACCGAATAATTGACAACTGCAATGTCATAAGGAATACTCCAGGTATTTTTAGACAGTCAATGACAAATCGATTGCAGTAGTGTATTTCATTAGAAGGTGGATATTTTGCTCATTTACTTCAAGGTTGAAATTATTTATTACTTTCTTTTGGTTTTTATTTTATGTTGTCCATGGATATTTTTAAGTAGTTTTTGTCTCGAAAACGAAGTGGCGAAAAAGTTGTACTTTCAGTTGCCTAATTAAAAAAAAATACAGAAAAGTCATTGACGTTTTTTCTCTCTCAATATTGTTGGCTATGGTGCCCACCGAAACGCCACTGGACCTAATAATTTCAATCTAGTTCGAGCTAAATAAGCGCCTTATTACTTCAAATAACTAGCAAATTTCAACCAAATCGGTGTAAGGGAAATTCATGATATTTTATAAAAAGGCTTTTTTTTGAACTTCAACACCCTGTATCTCGGAAACGAAGCAACTTCGGACATATGTTCATAGGAACTTTTTATCTTAAAACGACCTAATGAATCACCCTCTGAAGTTTCGTACCTGACGAAAACTTCACAACCCTAGAATATGAAGTCAATATCTTCACCTATTACAAAATGGCGGAACATTTAATAATTTCCTGAAGACAAACACATTAATATCGATATTTCTAGAAATATTCCTTTTTATCTGTCATATGGCAATTCCAACAAACCGATAAGGTTTGTTAAGTTATTTTTTGTTTATGAAAACGACAAAAACTGTCACTAAGACAATGAATATCAGTTAGAATATTCTCATTTAGTTTTCGGTTTTGCTAGTAGAAAGGTACTACGTCAACAATCCCTAAAATGGTCAATTCTCGTTCATTGGAAAAAAATTGAAGCGATTTTTATTTACTGTGCGACGCGTAACTTTCACAAGACCGAAAGGATTTTCAATGATCGTTTTCCGAATCGTCCTATCTGTAGCAAATATTTGAGGGAACTTGTATCCAAATTCACAACTACCGGAAGTGTACATAACAAAAAGCCACCAGGTCATCCGTCTATTCTGGAAGAACAGCAAGTGCAAATAATTGGTGAGGTGGTAATAAATCCTTAACAGTCTACATATTTCGTCGCAAATGTTTGTGAGATGTCTCCTTCTATTGTGTGGAGACTATTGAAGAGGAATAGGTATCATCCATATAAAATATACGGCAGAGAACAATAAATATTTGTAGACATATTGACGTTATTGTGTTCGAAAATGTTCGGCGTGAAATATCGGATAGGCTGTTCATATGTCAAGAAGTTCAAGGCAACCATTTCGAGCATCTTCTGAACTGACCTTAAGCTCATTACCTCACATTATGCAGTTAAATGTCAATATATTCAGGCAATTATTAAAAGTTCCCTCATTTTGTAGTAGTTGAAGATACTGACATTATATTCTAGGCTTGTGAAGCATTGTCAGGAGCTTCAAAAAGACATGTCACAAGACCCGCCTTCAAAAAATAAAAGGGAGGGGGGACGTTAAAGAAATGCACTGTATGTGTTGAATTGCTCCAGTCAAGAGATTTTGATTTCAGTTCGGATTTTATGTTTCAGATCATTCTGGCCACTGTTACTATTCAGAAATGTCTATGAAAGATGGAGAAGTAAAAAGAATAGAAGGACAATGTGCAACAGCCACCTGTGGGAGCGATAGAAATGTTTACTTAAAAGGGTAAGATGCTGATAGCAAATGTACTCGTATATAAGACGGCTACTTTCTCAATATTCACCACTGAGATCTCGTTAAAGTGGAATTATATGAGTTGTATCACTATTTGTCGGGTCCAAGGCCGTTGATTTCTGGAATTTCTTCCTGACGTTTCGGTAACGCGAGCGGCTAGTTTCTTCAGAGGTTTATACTACTGGGGCCTAAAGCTAGTCTTATTGCATTCACATTTTTTTCACTTAGTACTTCTCTTAAAAAGAAAGAAAGCTGTTGAAATTTCATGATATTGGCTTTATATTGCAGGAGCTATTTGCCTATGAGAGCTCTGTCCAAAATGTGTGCCGCGCGAGCTCACTGTTGACCAAAAACAAGAACTTTGATCAACTATGTCCTATATCTATTTCTGACCGTTTATGAGATATGAACTATTTCTAAAAATATCAACTTTTATCAACAAAATATCAACTTTTCATGAATTGAGAGTACTGATGTACTTAATTTCAATTATCGCTATGTTTTGGACCATATTTACCACAATTAATTTTTTATCTCGAAAACAGATAGAGATAGGTATAGGACACTGTTACCAAAAAAGTATTAAAATACCAGAGCGATTCCAAAAATGTATTATTATACGGGGTATTCCATTTGAAAAAATAAAGTTGCTAGGACTTTTTGATTGAAGTGGCAACGCCGCAATGCTGAAAATATTTAAGATCGATAGAACAGGTAAGGAAATGTGAGAGGTGAAATTTTCAGAAAAAACATGCTTTGCGTTTTCCAGAAACGTCTAACCTACCATCGACCGTGAGTCACACTGTATATATATCATTGTTCATATTGTTCAAACAACTTGTTATGCATAACTACTTCTTTATTTAATCAAATATCTCAAAGAAATGGCCACCATGTAGTGTTCCGCTCACAAATAACTTTTGTACGTTACCTCTTTATTTAAATAAGGCATTCATTTCAATACTTAGATATGCAAACATTTTCAACAAATATTTAATAAAAATTCAAATGATCCTTTGCAAAACAGGACAACTATTTCCTAAAGAATAGTTGAAGACTATACACAATTAATCACGAATAACAGAATATATTGACTTCAATTCAAGTTTGAGGTATTTTACAAGTGTGTTGCTGAATGTCAAGAATAAATGTATTAATATATTTGCTTTCTCTAATTAGGTGTGGTGCCACATCCAAAGAAGCGCCATGTAAAATTGTTGAAGATCTGTCAAAACCATACCCAGACTGCTGTCCTAAGTTACAATGTCCTTAGCTACACAAGCTACATCGTAAATGTTTGTATTTTCAATTATAATTCAACTTTCTTGGATGTACCTACCAATCAAAAATACATTACATTTATCGATTAGTCTTCAATAAAGTGTTACATAAGTAAAAATTCACTTGTGTATTTATTTACATTGCGGTGTAAACAAATGTTGACATTACCATTTTGAAAAAAAAAAAATTAAATCGTTACAAACAATTTTTCATCACTGTCATAAAAAAGTAGACTGTAGAATTAATTCAATTCGTGCTTTCACTATATCATTAGATGATTGACTTGGTGAAATTTAATATTAAACTGAATAAAGACGAATTTGTCGTTTTCATTACTCTGAACTTCGTCATCCGAAACACATACAGGGTGGGGCACCAAAAACGAAACAGATAAATATCTTCAGAACACATGTGTTCTGAAAAAAAAAAATGCAAAAACACGTTGATTTGTAATCCAAGGGGGACATCTTCCTATCATAACCTCAACTGTCGTACCTCTTCCCCCACACCTCGGTGACTATCAGCCAAACAATTTGAATAGGGAAAGTAGTAAGTGTGATACACCGTTAAAAAGGTAATTTCATAAGGAATTCAGCCATGTCACTTTTAGCTACCTAACTTTTGATTTTGGCGCCTTCTTGAGGGAAAAAAACTGTTCCGTATTTCAAATTATGATACTTCATTCACAAGCTAATTTGACATAAATTTGGTGACAATGCATTATGGAGTTTTTAGGGGAAAAACAAGATGGCGGCTTCACAATGGCGGACAAGATTTTCAATTATGGTCCGATTTGATTCAAAATTAATTAGTGGTGGTTTTCAGGGTCGGAAATTATGAATTGTTTTTCAATGCAAAAAATCAAGAAAGTGGCTCCAAAATGGCGGACGGAATTTGTAATTATGGTTCGATTTGAATAGACACCGAAAACGAATTCTTCAAAACATGTGTTGTGAACATGCAAAAACACGTCAATTTTAAATCCAAGGGAGACAAATCTTAAAGTTACCTCAACTGTCATACTTCTCTCCCCACCCCTTGTTCACACATACAATTTGATTAGGGAAAGTATTGAAAAGGTAATTCCATAGGGAATTCAGACATGTGAGTGTTCGCTACTTAACTTTTCATTTTGGCACTCTATTGCAGGGAAAACAACTGTTTCGTTAGGCTTGCCTACTTAATAAATAAATAATTCACATTTTATTTGAAAGGTAATGTGAACAATTCACGAAAAAAGAACAAAAATTGAAAAAATTACCATTCATTTAAAGTAGAACTCCTGTGAATAATATCTGATTTTATTCAATAACGAATGTTTGGAATACAAACTGAGTAGAAAAAAGTATCTTCTGTATAATTCAGCGTTCATATAAAAGTATTTGTTTCGAAAGATTTTTTTCTCTCGTGTAATTCAATGTTTACATGAAAGTTTGTGTTTGTGTCTGAAAGTTACTTCTTTGCATGATCTACACATCTATGTATAGAGTTACTTATTTTCAAATTGATTACTTCCTTCCTTTCTTTGGAAGATTCCCACATTTTTTTTGTATCAAGATGGAGTAGTAGAAAGCCACAAAGTTTCTTTCCCAAAAACTAATCACTCCTAAAAATATAACCCCTTCAATTCTAACTGAGTCAACTTTCAAACTATTACAGATACGATGATGGAAAGCCCAAAGCCCAAGTTTGTAGCTTTGTTGATTAAGTAGATATAGTTATTTATTTTATAAAAATTAAAAGATTTTTTCAACAATTTCGTATTATTTATGACATATATATTGGTTGAATAATGCAAATACGTCAAGTCAAGTTGACTTGAAGGACCATTGGTCAAATGAAAAGAAGTTTTTCCCAAAGAATTGAAGGAACATGGAAGTAGTTCCTTGAACAAGACAAATTCCATCTTTTGGCAGAGACCAGAATGACAATAAATGTAGTTTAAAAACCTAAAAAACACGCTTTTAAAGAATATCGAACTAAAAAGTTGCTTATTAAAAAATATTTTTAACTTTTCAGTTCGATGTTCTTTAAAAGCGTGTTTTTCAGTTTTTTTAGATTATATTTATTTTATCTAAACTTTGGGATCAATCAGCTGTATATTGTACAGCGCCATCTGCCCGCAAATAGATAAAGCAATAAATTCTATAATTCTGTCAAATACAGATCCCAAGCATTAAAACGGGAAAGAAGAATTACGAACAAACATACATACATACAGGTGAAGCTAATATAAAGCGCCCCTTTAAAATCTTCTTCATAATATGGAAAGCTATACGTTCATCTATTGAGTGGGTAATATTTAGTTTTACGTTTAAATTTTCAATTAGTTTATACCTAAACAAAGGTAAAAATTTCAAAATATCAATTTGAGTTATTGGGGGTTACTTGACAATTTTTCTACGGTGATAATACTTTTTTCACACTATCTAAAGTACAGTTCAACGAAGAAAAAAAATTTTGGTTCGAAAACTGACTATTTCCAGCACATGTGTATTTTAGGCTTAAGAAAACGAGTTTTTTTTCAGGTTCGACATCAATATAAAATATAACATTGAATATTTTGAATTAAAAAAATTGCAGCACATTCTGAATACAAAAAAATAAAAAACCGGTACAGGTAATAATAATGACTTTTAACGATTATTTAAAGGTGATTGACAATGTTTCATGATGAATTTCACTAGTTCGGACTTCCATTGTCTAATATATAGAATGATTTGAAATCCCTGGAACAATTAAAAAAGAAGAATTGAAAATGAATAGCTGGTTATTTTTGCTTAATATAATTGTTATTTTCAGCTATTTATTTTTAATTCTTCTTTTTTAATTGTTTTAGGGATTTCAAATCATTTTATATATTAGACAATGGAAGTTCGAACTGACTTTTAAATCATTACAAAAAGATATTTTTTGTCATTACCTCTTAAACATCATCAGAAATACGAATTTTTAATTGCCATACATTTTTGTTGATGACAATTAGGGGCCAGGTGCTATTTTTTATGAACGAAAAAAAAATTGGTATGTTTGTAATTTTAATATCATTTTACTTATACATAAATACTTTCAGATAGATTGTTAATAGTTATATGTCATATTCATAAATACAAGTATAAATTATGATAAAACTTCAATATCAATTTCTCCTGTATCGTTTCTATAATCATTTGATGTAAATAAAATTTGATTAACTTAATCAAAATAAAACTATAATTATTTCCAGACTCAAAATTAATTTATCCAGTTATTTTTCATTATTTTGTTGAAAATTGTTATGGTTATATTATTTTGTCTATTAATATTTTATATAATTCTATCATTATCAACAAGTTTGAGATGAATAATAATTACTTTGCCGCTATCTTTCTCTCTAACAACGAACATATTTTTGTAGTACCCTACAACATTAAATCGAACTGGCTGTTGCCTAAACAACCGAGTTAACGTCTGGCAAATTAACTTTGCACCTATTTATGTATAAATAATATAATATTAAAATTACATGCTAAAATGATTTGATTTTCTTTATCCATAAAAAATAGCACCTGGCGCCTTGTTATTAATAAAAATGTCTGGCAATTAGAAATTTGTTTTTCTTATGACGATCAAAAAGTGATGACAAAAAATTGTTTCTCAAAATTATTCAAAATTAAATATTTTTCTCAAAATTCTTATTTTTCCGATGTTGCTAGGTTGGGTTAGGTCAGGTCTGGCCTGATTGGGTTCCCAGCGGGGCAGGCACAAATTATGTGCTCTGCTGTTTCATCATTTTCCAAACAGAGGCGACACACACTGTCTTCCGACAGTCCGAGTCTCTGCATATGATGATTTAAATGACAGTGACCTGTAAGAAGACCTGTTTATACATCGTAGTTCATTCCTAATATAGTCCAACTACTGTTTGGTATCAAGCTTCGAAGGATGCATAAGCGCCTTGGAGTGAGCCAAGTCCATAAATCTTCTTGCCATCTAGGTGTTCGATCTTTGTTTGGCAAAGCCTAAAACGATGCCAATGACAGGTGCTGGTACGATGAAGCTACTTGCAGCACCCTCCTTTCCAAGGGAGTCAGCAGCCTCTTTACCTTCCAGACCAGTATGTCCAGGATACCGTCCATAAGACAATTTGTTAAGTCTTTCTATCGAGGAGAGTCGTTTTTGGCAATTTGATACCAATTTAGATGTTGCTAGGTAGGAGCCAAGAGCTTCCAACGCCGCTTGACTTTTCGAGAATATTTTTGTTGACTTGTGTATGAGGTTGGATTCTTCCAATCTCTCCGCACACAATTCAATAGCATAAATTTCCGCTTGAAATACAGTCGCACTCTGCATTAAATTGATTTGTGCAATTGGCAATGTGCACAAGTCTATAGGTAATCTAGGCTCTCTCTCCAGAAAAATGTGGAGAGGAAGTAGATCTAGATGGTGTGGTACTGATGGAACCACTGATGGCTAGACAAGCTAGTCTCTGTAAAGCCTTCGGCCACCAGGCCGTTGCTAGCTCTCATACTATTTATTCTACTGTATCGTGGTGTATACTGATCGATAGGGAGCATACATTGATGATGTTAAGTTTTTTCCAAATTTTAATTTTTTGCCTCTTTTCAACTACTCACTATATGATGTCGTTAAGCGCTTTTCGGCTAATATTTTTTCTATGGAATCAAATTCAACCAAAGGACTGCCGAAATAGCCCAAAAATTAACCAGGCATTTGGCAATGATAGTGTTAATGAACGCACTGTTCGATGTTGGTTTCGCGAAATTCTTTTCCGGAGATTTTAGGCTCGAAGAGGAGACCCGTAGTGGCCTATGAGAAGAACAGGGCGTCAGCTCCCATGTGATTTTTTAATAGTTTTCAATGGTTGGTAAAGTCAAAAAGCTCGAAAAGTGGATGCCTCACAATTTGAACGATCGACAGAAATTACCACGCTTCGAGGTCTGTTCTTCTTTCCACTTTCCAAAGGCAAAACCGCCCAAAAAAAGACCATGATTACTGTATGGTGGTCATCAGCTGATAGTGATTCACTATAACTTGTTGAATTTCATTAGTTCGGACTTCCATTGTCTGATATTATATAAAATGATTTGAAAATCCCTGAAAGAACTAAAAAAGAAGAAATTAAAGAAGAATAACAATGAATAGCTGAGGAAAAAAACAATTATATTGAGCAAAAGACCAGAAATGAAATAATAGTGAAAAAAATACAAGTGAAAAAGAAACAAATTGAATAAAAAAGAAATAAAATAAAATTGAGACGCTAAGAGATTCCAAGCAAAGTTAATTCACGACGTTTCGATTGTTAGTATCCACAATGGTCTTCGGGCGATGACTGGACCGATTCCTCTGTGAGCTGACTATTTATAGGTCATTTGAGTACTTTCACTTATCTCTGCTTTCCTTTTTCCACTTCACTGGTTTAGTGGGAGATGACGGGACTTGGCCATTTTTTGCTTGATTATGGGTTTCCATATGTTGTGTATCTCTACTATAGCTTGGCTGAATACATTGTTAGATAACATTTATGCGGCTTCTTTGAATTTCCTCTTTGTGTATGATGGGTCCAAACATGCTCTGCTATTCCTGACTTGCTGGTTTCCCCTCGTTGTGTGTGTTTCTTGTCCTCGGCAATGCGAACGTTCAATGGCCTCTTTGTTTCACCGATATAGGATTTTCCGCACTCACAGAGTATCCGGTAAATGCAATTCTTGGAATCGCAGTTCTCGTTTGGTGGCTTGGTTTTCGTGAAAGCTGCTACGTTAGTGTTTCCGGATCTAAAGCAGGTTCTGATGTTGTACTTGAATCCAATTCTCCTCATCTTTTCCGATAATCCTCAGATGTAGGGAAGTGCAAGCACTGGTTGTGACGGCTTCTCTTCCTTTCGGGGCTCCTGCTGCCTTTTAGTCTGTTCCACCATCGCTTTGGAGTAGCCATTTTGTTGAAGATCATTTTTGATGATGTCTAGTTCCTTCTCGAGACCTTCCTTTGTATTACACTATCCGTAACAGTACCTTCATTTATAACTTCCAAAAACAGAAAATTTCCTCAGTTGTTGAGTAGTATATCTTATGTGAAATTCCCAAGCCACTACGTCACGTCTAATTAGAACAAATACCTATACATCAAGTTTATCGGACTCAATAACAATAATGTATTTTCAGTCCGTTAGCGATAAAATGATCTCATTTTCAATTCATATTCTGAAGGTTATCATAATACAAACGATTTTCTGATTTTGGGAACATAATATAAAGGATCCAGTAGTGAATTCATCGCAGTAAAAGAATATATATCAGATCTGGTAGTGAATTTACCAAAGTGAAAGAAAACGTTCAATAAAATAATGAGGGGCTACATAATTATATTTCTCTGTGTTCTTTTCGTTTCAGTAGACGCCGGAACAGGAACAATTCACTTTCACCATTCAAACAGTGAGTATTTCATTTTGAATAAAACACTCAAATCGTGACCTGTTCCTGAAGTGAACACGACGGCTATAACCTTCCCTGATTTCTAATCGTCACCGTAACATGACTTCAAATTTAATTTTATGACTCTTCAGTCAATCATAAAACTCGGTTAGTAAAAATTATTCAGTACGAACTGCCAAGTCTACAGTCCACGTAGACTAGTTTGCAGCCGGTTCATTTCAATGTATTGGTTTTTGGCCTTTGAGAGTGTCGACAACTTTAAGAGTGCACAATATAGTTTACTTCGACTATACCTCAATCTTTGACCACCTTCACACGAGCTTTAACATCCGTTATAACAACCGATGTTCTCACATCCACCATCAAGCGTAACTACACTTCAACTTGACAATTGTAGTTCTTAATTTCGATATAAGAGATAATCCTTTACAAAGATGTGTAGGTTTATAACTTGAAACTAGATGTGTGTCGCATCTATCAAACTTGATATACAGGGTGTCCCTGGACTTCCTCTTTTCCTCTCGGAATGTATAGATGGGGTCAAAATATCACCAGTACTTCATATAACTTTTTTTCCTAAAATCCTTCGTTACCAAGTAACGGGCCCTCGAAGTTACAAAATGAAAAATGTTTTTCTTTGATAACTTTTCAAGTGAATATTCAAAATCATCCAAATTTTGGTAATTGACTAAACAAATGAATTCCTTCGATGAGCTTTCATGCAGGAGTCAGTTGTTTTGCTACAAAGTCAGGAACGGACTACCCCCGATGGTCCACACCCCAAAACTTTGAAATGACAGATATTTTTCAATATTTTTCAACAAATTAAGGTTACTTGGACAATTTTATGAATAAAAGTACTCGTGTGGAAAGTCGATCGGAGCAACGAGTCTTGATAAAAATGTAGTTTCACTCGACGACATCAAACCCGCTCGTCCACAATTATTTGAAATGAATAATTATCAAAGCAGAAATAATAATGATAACGTTAATTCAACAACATTTATCCTGAGATGTCTACCATTATTCGAAAATATTAGTTTTTAAGGAAAATGGAAATGATAGGTAAAATGTTCATAACGAATTTTTATAATGCAAACACGTTTAACTAACGAAACTCAAGAGCCTCAAGAGCAAACAGAAATGAAAAATCCGCTACAGAAACTGCTCGATATGACCACCTTCTCTCTCTATACATTTTCTTAGTCTGCGAAGACACCCTCTCTGTACTTGAAATAGCATTCCAGGGTCGTTTCGTATGGCTTCACAATGTAATGTTATTCTATTCAACAATGCATCTCTTGTGTGAATAGGTGTAGCGTAAACAAGGCTTTTTAGATGCCCCCACAGAAAGAAATCCAATGGATTTAAATCCGGAGACCGCGATGGCCATGAATATGGCCCACCTCTACCAATCCATCTATTGTGGAAAATATGGTTCAGATGGTCACGCACAATCAAACTAAAATGAGGAGGAGCGCCATCATGCATAAACCACATATCTCTTCGGGTTTGCAATGGAACATGTTCCAAAAGTCCATTCAAATCGTTCTGAATGAACTCCAAATAACGTTCTCCATTCAATCGGTCCTGTAGAACGAATGGTCCTATAAGATGGTTTCCTATGATACCAGCCCAAACATTCACGTTGAATTTCCGTTGGTGTTTGGTTTGCAATATCCCATGGGGATTTTCTTCGGCCCATATATGGAGATTATGAGAGTTGATAACTCCATCTCTACTGAAACCTGCTTCATCAGTGAATAAAACTCGATTAATGAAAGTCATATCCTCTCTTTGCCTATCCATGAACCAATTGGCATATTCCAGTCGTGCTGGAAAATCTTGGTGTCATGGCATGTACCTTCTGGATGTGAAATGGGTGGAGCAGTTGTTCCCTAATTATTCTATGAATAGTGGACTTGGATGTATGGAACTGTTCTGATAGATTTCTGATGCTCATTGAAGGATCATCAGCGACGGCTTCCAAAATATTTTCCTCCAATACAACGGTACGTACAGTCCTAGGAGCGCCCTCACCACCTCGTTTTGGCAAAACTGTACCTACAATAATATCGAAATAAAACAACGTGCTCAAATTAATTATCAATTATTACATACCTGTCTCCCTCAAGCTGCGATCGACACGCTCGAATGTTTCTCTTGACGGTACCGTTCGATTGGGAAATGCTCGGAATACAGACGACGAGCTTCTGCAGCATTACAAAATGCTCGTCCATAAAATACATGCATATCTGCATATTCATTGAATGTAAACTGTTCGGCCATATCAAAAAAATTCAAAATATCCTATAGAATATTGACAATACAATGATAGTCATATGACAACGCACTACTCAACAAAACAAAATCGCATTCCAGTTTCTCATTTTTTATCAAAACTTTCTAAAAGGTTTTTTGTCAACATCTGTGAAAGAAATGGAACATAATTATTCCCTGGATATTTTTCACTTGATCATGTGCAGCCGTTTTTGTAGTTCATTCGTTTGCTTTTTATTAGTATAGTAAATATTTTTTCCGATGTGCGTTTTTTCAGCTAAATTTAGATTCGTGTTAAAGAATTTCTCCCATAAAATTATAATTATCAGTGAAACTCCTCAACAGTTTAGCTGTGAAGAAGAATTTGAAACATTCGAATGTTGAGTTTCATGAGATTCAGATAACTGATCAACACGAAACGTGATTATTCCACACGTATTATGTACATACAAAATATGGAATGAATTCGATATTTCATAGTAGAGTAGCTTGTTAGTTTAAAAACACCACGAATCTACAGAACTTGATATTTCTTTTGAAAAAATATCTGCTATCACAATTGTGACTTAAACTTCCATATAGGTACTGTACTTTTTGTTTACGACTTCATTTTAGCATACTTTGTATTATTCCTGTTAGAAATGTTGTTGAATTAACGTTATCATTATTATTTCTGCTTTGATAATTATTCATTTCAAATAATGGTGGACGAGCGGGTTTGATGTCGTCGAGTGAAACTACATTTTTATCAAGACTCGTTGCTCCGATCGACTTTCCACACGAGTACTTTTATTCATAAAATTGTCCAAGTAACCTTATTTTGTTGAAAAATATCTGTCATTTCAAAGTTTTGAGGTGTGGACCATCGGGGGTAGTCCGTTCCTGACTTTGTAGCAAAACAACTGACTCCTGCATGAAAGCTCATCGACGGAATTCATTTGTTTAGTCAATTACCAAAATTTGGATGATTTTGAATATTCACTTGAAAAGTTATCAAAGAAAAACATTTTTCATTTTGTAACTTCGAGGGCCCGTAACTTGGTTACGAAGACTTTTAGGAAAAAAAGTTATATGAAGTACTGGTGATATTTTGACCCCATCTATACATTCCCGAGAGGAAAAGAGGAAGTCCAGGGACACCCTGTATAAAATATCTAAATATAATAAACCTATTTATTTAGTAGCCAAATTGGTGAAAGGTTCCGATTTACATAACAGAGTCACCAGGTTTAGAGATGTGTACACTGTTTCTCCACATAATACTGTTATCTTCTGTAAATGCTTCTATTATGTTGCAGTGAATGTATTTAGGTAAGCATTGTAAATTGCTTGGGGTTGTTTTAGATGATCGTTTGAACTGGACTCCTCATATAGATATATTGAGTAAGAGACTATCCAGTCTCTTATTTTTGCTTAGACAGCTCAGGTACTGCCTCAATTCGAGCATGTTAAAAAATGTTTATTTTGGATTATTTCATTCTGTGATCAGCTATGGTGCGATTCTGTGGGGTAATGCTGTTGATTCCTCAAAAATATTCAGGTTACAAAAACGCGCAATAAGACTATTAGCTGGGGCTAGGTATAGAGACCACTGTCAACCACTGTTCAAAACAATGAGGATTCTACCACTCCCTTGTGTGTATATATACCAAAATTCACTAGAAATCCATTCAGAAAGGCAGAATATACAAAAAGTTTCTGGATCATTACACTACCCGGGCTGCTACGGCTGATGATTTAGTATTGCCACGTTACAGGTTGTGCAAATCTGAGAAAAATTCATTAGATTTTAAACTATATAATGAATTGCCCTGCGAATTTAGATCCATGAACGAGAAATTGTTCAAAGTTAATGTAAAAAATTATCTTCTCGAACATTGTTTTTATTCTAGAGACGAGTTTATTCAGACAAAAATTCAATTTTGACGTGTATTACCCAATTTATGTGATTGTGATATATTTTATATTGTATACCTGAAGGCTTTTAGATAATGTTATTATATATTCATTTAATATGATATATTAATTGTGATTGACTTGCTATAAACCATATCATGTATGAGTTACATAGTTAAATAAATATCTATCTATTTAATGCATTGCCAGATATTGTTAAAGGTACCCCTTCTTCTCTAATCTTCATAAATGAACTCAAAAAATACCTATATGATTGAAATACGTTAATGCTAGGCGCTTTTATAATTCATTAATTTTGAATAGTCTACTGCTAATATACTTGGGTGGGGGTCTGTGGTAATTTATATACACTTCTAGATAATTTTGATTTTTCGAATGATATATATTATAAATATATTATTTTATTGCTTCTTAATAATATTCATTTTCATTAGGTTCATTTGCTTATTTTTATTTTACTTTTTAGTATTATTTTAGTTTTGATATTGATGTCCATATGTAGTGTACGTATATATGTGTATATGTATATACAGGGCTATTCAAATTTGTTTCTGTACATAGGGATCTCGTAAACGATAAGAGATAGAGTGTCGGTTAAACTGTGGCAAAGTTGCGTATTTCAGAGACCTATTCAATGATGTGAAAAAAAATCGAATATAGCTCTTTTGGTTCTGGAGATATACAGGAAAAACAAAAAAATCCAAAAAAATCCAAAGATGGGGGTGGCCCAAGTCGGATAAAACCCTATATAAAAGATTCATGTACATATTCTGATGGCTCACATCAAGTACCAATGGCAAAATTTGGACAGATTTTCAATATGTCTGCGAATAAAGAAGATATGAGCAAAAATATAATTTGGGATTTTTTGGTTTTTCCTGTATATCTCCAGAACCAAAAGAGCTATATTCGATTTTTTTACAGAATTGATTAGGTCTCGAAAATACGCAACTTTGCCACAATTCAACTGACACTCTATCTCTTATCGTTTACGAGATCCTCATGTACAGAAACGAATTTGAATAGCCCTGTATATAGTGCATTCCATTTAAAACGAGCCACCCTGAATAATTTGGTACAATGATTTTCAGAAAAAAAAAAGCACGTCAACAGTAGTATACAGGGGGACACATTTTGACATATTCACATTTGATGTTATTTCCCCTATCGCACCCCTAGAGCATGTTACAATTTTTTTTAATGGATCGCAATATATTGTTTCGCATTATCAGATACTCTATGATGAGCAGATTTCAACAAAGTATAAAACACATGGTCTGAAGCTTATGGTTCGGGAGCTACAAATTATTTGAGTTGAAAACGAACCACCCTGAATAACTTTTAAAACAATGATTTGCAGGAAAACTAAATAAACAGATATCAACAATTATACAGGAGGCCACATTTTTTAATATTCATTCTGGAGACAGATATGGAAGCATTAAATCATAAAATTATTTTTTTTTAATATTTTGAATCAAAATTTGATGACTGGACAATGAGAAAAAAAATTTCTATAGTAAATGTTCAAAAATGTTTCCACCAACTTCTATACAATGGTACAAACGAGCTTCCATTGCCACCCTCACGTGGTTGAGAATCTCAGGAGTTATTTCTCTACAACGCCTCATGATATTTTCTCTCAAATTTTCTAATGTTGTTGATTCTATCTCATACACTTTAAATTTCAAATAACCCCATAGAAAGAAATCTACACGAGTGAGATCCGGAGACCTTGGTGGCCATTCTGTAGGACCTCTTCTGCCAATACAGCGACCAGAAAAATTATCATCCAAAGATTGTGGCACTGGAGCTGAATAATGAGGAGGTGCATCATCCTGATGAAAAACTATTTCGTTTTCGAATAAATTTATATCCTCTTCAATTGCCATATTGATGCACGGTATCGTTCGATTTTCTAACATATCCAAATATTTATTACTAGTCAAATTATCATCGATAAAAAAAGGTCCTATGATGTGGTCAACTAAAATTCCTGCCCAAACATTCAGTTTTTGAGGTCGTTGGGTAGGAACTTGACGGTATAAATAAGGATTCGTATCACTCTCTCCATTTAGACTAAACGTACATTCATCCGAAAAACAAATTTTATACAAGAAATTCTGATGTAAGTTGATCCGTTCAGTGATACTTTCACAAAACTCGATACGTCTATCAAAATCATCTTCGTTCAATTAATCAACTAGTCTAATCTTATATGGATGAAATTTGTACTTGTGAAGGATCCTGAAAACATTTGTTCGACTGATTCCTGATTTTCGAGGTAACTTAGTAAGAGATTGCGAATTTTCCATTAGTCCAAAATGCCCTAAAACTGCAGTACAAATAGCTTCATCGTTGACAACTCCTGAACGGTTATGCTTTTTATGGTTAACAGATCCAGTTTCCATAAATTTGTTCAATAATTCTGAAACGTATTTTAGTTTAGTTCACATGTACTTTTTTTGGAACATTTTTCAGCCCTGTCCAAAAATTACGATCAAGGTGTCATTCGATTCGTATTTTTGCCTAGAAAGTTTAAGGATGGGTCCGAAAACGCGCCGATAAAAATTACAAAAGTTATAAACAATTGAGTGAAAAAAAAGGGGTTTAGTTTTTTCTTAATATCTCGGAAAATTTTCAAAAATATGGAAATTTGAAAAAAGATTTGAAAAGATCAATGAATTTGCGTAAAAAAAGTCCCGACTCCCGAAACTGTATCTCGATTATTTATAATTTTTACAGAGCCCTGAAAATAGAGCCAAAAGCAGGTAGTCTGGCTTCCGCGCGCCTTTCGTCACTCTGACATAAAAACAAAAAAAATTATTTAAACATATTAAATGTAAATATTAAGGAATGAAAAAATTCACGTAATGTTCAGATACATCAATAAACAATAATCCGCAGTCAAAAAATTTTTATCCCAATTTTAACGTTGATTATAAATTTGTTAATTAATAACTTTTTCTGAATTGAAAGTTAATATAAAAATCCCTATAATTATTAAACTAAAACCCTGGCATTTTTTTCCTTTGGTGAAGTTATCCTTAATAGGAAAAAAAAAAGATTACCGGTGCCAAAATAAAAAAATTTTTATTTTCTATTTTTTATTGACAATTGAAAATTATAATTTTATAAAAAATACATTACAATTTTTTTTTCAAATTTTTTTATTGTTTCAATGTCTCATGGCTAAAAACTAAGTAATAATATTTTTTTTTATTTTTTACAGCCATTGTAAATACATTTATTATAAACAAATACATTGTTTATAAGCAATTCGAAAAATTTTTTTGCATTATGTTAATTGAAAAAAATCATGATTTTTAGAAAAAAAAAATTTCTTTGTTGCTAAAAATGCGTTTGTTTCTCGATTTTTAAGTATGATTGCGAAATCAAAGATTGCGATCAACTTAGCAACTATACCTCCAACAACAATAGCAACACATTTACACTCATTTAGGACGTATTACCAAGTTCAGTTTTGGATTGGTAATTATAATTTGAATCCGGAAGATTGGAGTTGGATCAAATCTGAAACAATGTTCCTGCCGATAAAAACAACGGAAAAACTGGCGCCTGACGACTTACTTAAGCTGGTTAATTGTGCCTGCATAAAATAATAATCGATGTGGATGTAAAAAAGCTAGGCTTTCTTGCTCATCTTCATGCAAAAATTGTAAAGGTGAAACATGTTCTAACAGTACAAGGCCATCACTTGATGATGACAATGATGATACTGATATCATGATCGGTCGATTAAATGCTATCGATAGTAATCCCGATGGAAATGAAGACGACCTTAATGATTATCAAGATTTTCCAGTAGGAGTTCAAGAATACTGTGAACCGATACTTGAAGAAGTCGAAGAGGAGGAGGTTCAAGGAACATCAACACAAGAAAATACAGAAGAAACCACAGATGATGAGCCACCGCCACTAAAACGATCTAAAAGATTACAAAAAAAAATAATAAAAATTACAAAGAAATTTTTGTAAGAAACCATTTTTTTCTAAAAATCATGATTTTTTTCAATTAACATAATGCAAAAAAAATTTTCGAATTGCTTATAAACAATGTATTTGTTTATAATAAATGTATTAACAATAGCTGTAAAAAAATAAAAAAAAAATTATTAATTAGGTTTTAGCCATGAGACATTGAAACAATAAAAAATTAGAAAAAAAAATTGTAATGTTTTCTTATAAAATTATAATTTTCAATTGTTAATAAAAAATTAGAAAATAACAATTTTTTTATTTTGGCAACGGTAATCTATTTTTTGCCTATTAAGGATAACTTCACCAAAGTAAAAAAAATGCCAGGGTTTTAGTTTAATAATTATAGGGATTTTTATATCAACTTTCAATTCAGAAAAAGTTATTAATTAACAAATTTATAATTAACGTTAAAATTGGGATAAAAATTTTTTGACTGCGGATTATTGTTTACTGATGTATCCCAACATTACATGAATTTTTCCATTCCTTAATATTTACATTTAATATATTTAAATATTTTTTTTTGTTTTTATGTCATAATGACGAAAGGCGTGCGGAAGCCAGACTACTCGCTTTTGGCTTTATTTTCAGGGCTCTGTAAAAATTATAAATAATCGAGATACAGTTTCGGGAGTCGGGTTTTTTTTTACGCAAATTCATTGATCTTTTCAAATCTTTTTTCAAATTTCCAAAATTTTGAAAATTTTCCGAGATATTAAGAAAAAACAAAAGCCCCATTTTTTTCACTTAATTGTTTATAACTTTTGTAATTTTTATCGGCGCGTTTTCGGACCTTCCCTTAAACTTTCTAGGCAAATATACGAATCGAATGACACCTTGGTAGTAATTTTTGGACAGGGCTGAAAAATGTCACCAAAAAGAGCTAAATCGAGTACATGTGAACCAGACTATTTGTGTCGTACATTTCTTCCTGGACGATTATCATTGAACATGCAGCTCTAGCACTATTTCCATTCTAATAGTACAAACTCACCATTTCAATACGTTTTCAAAGCGTATAAACCATTGCTTTTCAAGAATTCACAAAAACAGAAACACCAATTGTAATCGTTAATCGGTAATCGTTATTGTAGAAGGAGACAAATACAAAATGAAGAGAATATCGAAATCAAACTTAACTAGGCAAAATAAGACTTCTTTGAACCGAAGTTTATTCAGGGTGGCTCGTTTTCAACTCAAATAATTTTTAGCTTCCAAACTATGAGCATCAGACCATAATGTATTCTAGTTTGTTGAAATATGTTTTTTATGGAATATCTGATAATGCAAAAAAAAGTGGTGACATGCTCTGGGGGTGCGATAGGGAAAGTTAGATCAAATGTGAATATGATCCCCCTGTATACATACTGTAAAAGTGTTTGCAAATTGGATTCTTTCCCCTGTTTTGTTTTATGTAGTTTTTTATGGTACTTCCTTTTTTATATTATATCGTGTACTAAGATAAGAGACGAATATTCTCGCAGGGAATGTATAAGTTTATTTCACATTAGAGTAATAAATACACACATCGGAAAAGTCTAGGGATATTTTGAAAAATGGCAATAATTTTTTTTTAGATCGCTTTAGGGAAAAAAAGTTGACGGGTGATTATTAAAAATTGGAATCAGTACAAAGTATGGCCTCCACGCTGGTTTATTACGGCGCTACATCTATCGTGCATCGACAAAATGAGATTGTCGATGTCTTGTTGAGGTACATTTGCTCATTCAGCGATTAAAAGCTATCTCAATTGAAACGTTGTGTGAATGTTCCCCATATGCGGAGTAATTCTTCGTTGAAGCATGTCCCACACATGCTCGATGGGATTCAGATCCGGTGATTGTGCTGGCCATGGCAATACATCAACTCCTTCGTTGGTTAGCCAGTCAGTCACTAGACGCGCGACATGTGGACAAGCATTATCGTGCATTAGGTGGAAGTTTTCACCAACAGCACCAGCAAACGGATGGACGATAGGTAGAAGAATGGGATCGAGGTACTGTCGAGCTGTGAGGGAGCGATTTGGAAAAACGAGATCGGTTCTGCCGCCGATCATGATTCCACCCCATAGCATTACTGTACCACCTCTGAATGTGTGGACTTCCTGAACGTGTCTCAAACGTTCATTATTTCCAGGTCGTCTCCACAGTCTTACTCGACGAGAATCTGGATAAAATCCAAATCTGGATTCGTCTGTAAACAAAACTGTGGCCCAATCATTTGCATTCCAGTTTTGATGTTATTGACACCACTCTAATCTTCTACCGCGATTGCCTCTCGACAAAGGTGGACATCTAAGTGGCCTTTTGTTGTGGAGATCTCAGCGCGTCCTCGCCCTGGATGTTGTTCGGCTGGACTGCCAGTTTCACGGAAACGCCGTCACAATCGACTGATAACACTTTGGGAGACCCCCAAACGAAGAGCTACATCATTTTGTCGCATGCCACCTTGAAGAAGCCCTACAGCTCTATTCATCTCAGCCAATGGTAAGTGATGGCGTTCCATGTTAAAGCATAATATTTCCAGTTTAATTGCTGAGCAAGAACTGCATAGAATGTTCAAACTCGACACTTACAGATTATTCATTTTAGACGAAAACCTACAGTGTGTAAAAAACTTGATAAAAGATTAGTTACCGTTTTTGCAGGCTTTGTTCAACCCATAAAAATCTACAGGGTGGTCGAGTGTACCAATTTAATCGAAATTAAACGACCTCATGCATTTATTTTTATGATATTTAGTATGTTATAAAAATATCCCTAGACTTTTCTGATGTGTGTAGTTTATGATAGTGGTTGTTCATATTAACTACCCTCGTCAACCCATAAAGAGCACTATGGTTGACGTGTTTTTTTATTTTTTCTGAAAATCATTGTACCAACAGTTATTCAGGGTAGCTGGTTTTAAATGGAATGCATTGTAAACGGATATATATATGTATATTTTAAGTTGTTAATTTTCAAATGTATATCTTAGTGTTGGTGAGGAGAGAGGTTGCAAGAGAGAGCAACTAAGTTGACTACCGCCTCCTTGTATATATCAAGTGGTATGTTATATGTATTTAAAAAATAAATAAATAAAGACTCATTACTGAGGATACACTACAAAAACACACTTTTGTCTATTTTCCACGCTATTTCATTATTGTGACTAGTTTCGGCTATTACACCATTTTCAAAAAATAGCGTGGAAAATAGACAAAAGTGTGTTTTTGTAGTGTATCCTCAGTGAACATGACTTTCCACAAGAAAAGAAGTCGTCAATCAAAGAAAAGACACATTACTATTATGATTATACAAAGATATAACTTTCAGATACGAACTGGAAGAATAAGCCCCCTCCAATGAACTATTCTCATATGAACATTGAATCACACTCAAGAAAAACAACTTTCAAAACAATTACACTTATATGAACATTTATATACATTATATTATTGATATTAAAAATGTCATTTGTGCATGAATTATTTTTAACGCTTAAAGGTTCTCAACTGTAGTACGATTTTCATTTCAGGATTTCGTGGCTACTGTTTCAGTTCAACAGTTGGATCAATGGAAAACGGAGAAGAAAGAAGACTTGAAGGACTATGCGCAATAGCAATATGTGAAAACAACGGGAATATAAGAATATCAGGGTAAGGTGCTAATAGAAAATGCATACAGGGTGACTCGCCAATGAGATCTCGTTAACTGTGGATGATAACTTTGGTTGAATGTGGAAAAAAATTTGGTAGATAATGGCCACTTAGGTGATATAAAGAAACAGCAACATTTTGAAGAAATATTCGATACAAATTATCACAGTTACATGCAAATAGAAAACTATTCATCTCCTGAGGAACCCTTCTTTTGGATTATAGAAAATTGTAAAGAATACTGAAATATACAGTGCATTTCTTTTAATGTCCTTTAAGTCAACTCAAAAAATTAAAATTTGGGATAATGAAATTAATGCATGAATACTTTATTTTGAAGTGAAATTGACATATGAAATTTTCAAGATGGCGACTAGGCGCCATATAGGAAAAAAAATTAAATGGAGAGGGGGTCTTATGACACATCTTTTTGAAGCTCCTGACAAATGCTTCACAACCCTAGAATATAACGTCAATATCTTCAACTACAATACAATGGCGGAACTTTAAATAATTGCCTGAAGACAAACACATTAATATTGATATTTCTAGAAATATTCCTTTTTACCTACCATACGGCAATTCCAACAACCCGATAAGGTTTGTTGAGTTATTTTTTGTACCACGTCAACAATCTCTAAAATGTTTTATTCTCGTCCATTAGAAGAAAAAATTTAAGCGATTTTTATTTACGGTGCGACGCGTAGCTTTCACGAAACCGAAAGGTTTTTCAATGAACGTTTCCGAATCGTCCTATCTGTAGAAAATATTTGAGAGAACTTGTATCCAAATTCACAACTACCGGTAGTGTACATAATAAAAAGCCCCCAGGTCATCCGTCCATTCCGGAAGAACAGCAAGTGCAAATAATTGGTAAGACGGTACTATATTCTGAACAGTCTACTTATTCCATCGCGAATGTTTGCGAGGTGTCTCCTTCTACTGTATGGAGACTTTTGAAGAGGAATAGGTATCATCCATACAAAATTAAAATGGTACACCAATTAACTGAAGATGACCCTGATCGAAGAACAGAATTCTGTGAAATCACGACGGAAACCATTTCAAGGCATCCTACCTATCTCCACAATACTTTTTTAGTGGCGAATGTAATTTTTTTAACGCCAATGTTTATAAACAAAATTGCCGTTATTGGAGTGACAGAAACCCAAACATTTTCCGGGAAACACATACCCAATATCCAGAAAAAATTAACATTTGAGCAGGAATATTGGGAAACCATATTATTAGACCTCTATTTATTGATGAAAATTCAACAGGGGAACAGTATTTGAATATGCTGGAAACTACCGTTGACCCTCTCATCACTAAAATCGTCAAAGCGAATCCTAATGAATTCGATGTGGATATTGTATTCCAACAGTGTGGAGCACCACCACATTACTCCAGACAAGTAAGAAACTATTTGGATATTACTTTTCCCGGTCGTTGGATTGGCCCTCGAGGTCCTACAGAGCGTCCAGCCCGCTCGCCAGATTTGACACCTTTGGACTTTAGTTAAAGAGTAGTTTAAGTAGTTAAAGATTGACTTTATATTCTAGGCTTGTGAAGCATTTGTCAGGAACTTCAAAATGATGTGTCACAAGACCCCCTTTCTGGTCAATTTTTTTCCCAGATGGCGCCCAGTCGCCATCTTGAAAGTTTCATCTGTCAATTTCACTTCAAAATAAAGTATTCGTGCATTAATTTCATTATCCCAAATTTCAATTTTTTTGAGATGACCCGTTAAAAAAATAAGAGGGGGTGTATTAAAGAAATGCACTGTACTATTACTCACTTGGTAAATTCAGATTTACAATTGTTTTATTCTGGGGTATTTGTAGAGTGTGTGGATGTTGCTAATTTCGTCAAGAAGACATTTACTAATATATTAATTTTCTCCTATATAGGTGTGCACCCGTAGAAGTACCACCACCATGTAGTGTTGTTGATGGTGAATTGTTTAAACCATTTCCAGAGTGCTGTTTTGAGATAGAATGTCCTAAAGGACACGAGATACATTATAAATAATTGTTTTATTAATTATAATTGTTGTGAATTACACTTATCAAGTTATTTTTAATAAAGTATTATTGAAGTGTTCATTTCCGTATTTATCTACTGTGAGGCGTAAAGAAAATTGTTAGGATTATATATTGAAAATTTTAAATTGGTCAATATCTTATTGTAAAAAATATATATATTTTTCTACACCCGTACTCTAATAATACACTTATATGACCATAATCCGTTTCATAATGATATCCATTATGATACAGATTTTTTATAACGATACAGATTATCAACCAATAGAAACCCATAATTTTTCAATCAAGAATCCTGTTCCTTTGTTTGTCCTAGATTCTAACCTAAGTAAATAATTGCTTTACTTGTCAAAATCAGTTTTCATATTACCTACCTACCTACCTATATTATCAAAATGTCTGAAAACAGCGATATAGAAGGAATACCATCGACTCCAATATTTTTAAAAGATCAGATTAATTACAGTTGTTATATTCAATATAAATATAATTAGAATCTTTATAGTTTTCATATATCCATGATAATACCATCAAGTTTGTGTTTTTTTAAAAAAATATGAGTTAATTACTGTAAATGTGTTCAATACAAATATAATATTTATAGTTTTTCATTATGTATCGGGTTTAGAAAAAATAGCGTATGCAACTCTCATGTAATGGTTATTAATACACTGGCATATACCATACAAAACTCGCCTTCGGCTCGTTTCGTATCCTGGTTAATGCTCGTGTCTTAATAACCATCATTACATGATCGTTGCATAATATACTATTTTACGAATGTCATGAAAAAAACTGGACTGTGGAATGTAATGTATGCCTTTTTCAGCATATGAAACAAATTTCAAATACACTTTTGAAAAAAGGTTGGAATATATGGTAGAGGATACTGTATACATGTTATTGTTTCCTCTAACTAAGCACTCGATGGCGTCGAATTCCTCTGAAAGATATTATTTTGATTATTAATCTTGCTTTCATTAGTTTATTCATAGTCGTGTTATAATAACTTGCTGTGATCAAAATATATTATTCTTTCATAAAATGTATGCAGATATAAAAAAGTAAACCAATTCTCTGAACTAGCTGAAACCATACAATCGAGATTATCGCAACAGTAGAAGAATGTCATAAATTCAAAAAATTGAACTTGAATGAATTCGATGTTAACGATGACGATGAAATAATTGAAAAATATCTGACCAATACTTTGCCAGTCTACGATTTCCTGTTTTATTGATTTGGATTAGTCTGACAGATTACCAAGTCTGATATTTTATATTATAATCTGTTCAGAAATGAGAGAGACTACATATATATGGATATACACACATCGGAAAAGTCTAGGGATATTTTTATAACATACTTAATATCATTAAAATAAATGCATGAGGTTGTTTAATTTCGATTAAATTGGTACACTCGACCACCCTGTAGATTTCTATGGGTTGAACAAAGCCTGCAAAAACGGTAACTAATATTTTATTAAGTTTTTTACAAACTGTAGGTTTTCGGCTAAAATGAATAATCTGAAAGTGTCGAGTTTGTACATTCCATGCAGTTCTTGCTCAGCAATTAAACTGGAAATATTATGCTTTAACATGGAACGCCATCACTTACCATTGGCTGAGATGAATAGAGCTGTAGGGCTTCTTCAAGGTGGCATGCGACAAAATGATTTAGCTCTTCGTTTAGGGGTCTCCCAAAGTGTTATCAGTCGATTGTGGCGCCGTTTCCGTGAAAATGGCAGTCCAGCCGAACAACATCCAGGGCGAGGACGCGCTACAACTGCAGTTCAAGACCGATTTTTGGTCTTAACCGCAAGAAGACAACCGACAATCACAGCACCTGAGTTGGTTAACGTGTTGCAGCAGACGCACCAGGTAACCATTGGTCGTGGTACTGTCAGAAATCGATTCCATGAAGCAGATCTCCACAACAGAAGGCCACTTAGATGTCCACCTTTGTCGAGAGGCAATCGCGGTAGAAGATTAGAGTGGTGTCAAGAACATCAAAACTGGGATACAAATGATTGGGCCACAGTTTTGTTTACAGACGAATCCAGATGATTTCATCCAGATTCTCGTCGAGTAAGACTGTGGAGACGACCTGGAAATAATGAACGTTTGAGACACGTCCAGGAAGTCCACACATACAGAGGTGGTACAGTATTGCTATGGGGCGGAATCATGATCGGCGGCAGAACCGATCTCGTTTTTCCAAATCGCTCCCTCACAGCTCGACAGTACCTCGACACCATTTTTCTACCTATCGTCCGTCCGTTTGCTGGTGCTGTTGGTGAAAACTTCCACCTAATGCACGATAATGCTCGTCCACATGTCGCGCGTCTACTGACTGACTGGCTCACCAACGAAGGAGTTGATGTATTGCCATGGCCAGCACAATCACCGGACCTGAATCCCATCGAGCATGTATGGGACATGCTTCAACGAAGAATTACTCCGCATATGGGGAACATTCATACAACGTTTCAATTGAGAGAACTTTTAATCGCTGAATGGGCAAATGTACCTCAACAAGACATTGACAATCTCATTTTGTCGATGCACGATAGATGAGGGCCGTAATAAACCAGCGTGGAGGCCATACCCGTCAAATTTTTTTCCCTAAAGCGATCTAAAAAAAAAATATTGCCATTTTTAAAAATATCCCTAGACTTTTCCACTTTTGGAGTGTTGTGCCCACTAATTGTTTCATTTTTGATTTTTATATATATATATATATATATATATATATATATATATATATATATATATATATATATATATATATATATGCTGCGTAAACGGAAACGAAACATAAGTGGAACCACCTATTGGTGTGACACCCAAGTCAACTTGCCAAGTTTTTTATGTAAGTGTTGGTGGTTTGACTTAATTTTTGATTTTCATGGCATTATTTTCCAGCAGATTGACTGCATTAACCTTTCTAGATTTCATATCATTTCTAGAAACATGTGGATTCGTTTTCCGATGGCATTTCAGGTTAGCTTCCCAAATTTCTGCTACCGCAGTTGTCGGTTGATTGGTCAAACCACCAACATTGACATAAAAAACTTGGCAAGTTGACTTGGGTGTCACACCAATAGGTGGTTCCACTTATGTTTCGCTTGCGTTTACGCAGCTATTTTTATCAAGTACTTTCTTGGTTTTTTCTCATTTTGTCTTCAATCGAGGACCGCCTGCCCGGTACTGACGATGCCCAATAGGCTGAAACAGCTGTATACCGGTGGCTCTTAAATTGAAATCAATATGGGAATAATATATATATATATATATATATATATATATATATATATATATATATATATATATATATATATATATATATATATATATATATATATATATATATATATATACATATATATACACTATATATTAGTGCCATAGGCGTACTGCATTAAAATTATTTACTCTCAGCGAATTGAATAAATGAATTTATACGACGAAAATACAATATTTATTCTTGAAAAATATTATTCATTACAAACAAAATAACAAATCTACTACGACACATGTTAAAATATGTCCAGTAGTAACCAAGACATTTTCCAACAAATAGGTATTTATTTGAAGGGAATTGAAAAAACATTGTATTTTTGAAGGCGGTATTATACTGTCAACAGACACATCGCACCCATCCACAAGACCGACTTGGCTTTTTAGCGGGGTTATTCGTGATTTTCTTGAGTTTACTTCGAGAGCGCGTTGAATAAACATCTATACAACATGGCAGCTAATTGTTCGGGAATCGTGAAGCGTCCGAAATTGTCACCATAAAATATAAATGAAATAACAATTGTTATGAATGAATATGAATAAAAAGTAAGGAGGAAGTAGTGCAAAAATGCGTGAGTATGACCGGTGTCAATAGATCGACAATTTTTAGAATTGTCAAAAAACTCAAGGAAAACACCAACTTTTTCGAGCCGAAAGTATCATCCACTGGTAGAAAGTGTTTGGTTATCGATGAAGAAGTGAAGAATTCTATTAGGAGAACAGTACAATCTTATTACATAAAAAAGAAATACCTACATTAAATAAACTTTTGTCAGTTATTCGTGAAGACAGGTTTTTTCCTGATAAAAGGAGATCTCTATTATGGAAGATATTACATGAGCTGAATTTCACTTTTGGAAAGCAAGATAGAAAGAGCATGTTAATAGAAAAATCAGAGATTGTAGAATGGAGAAGAAACTATTTAAGAGAAATAAAGAAAGCCAGAGCACTAGGTAAATCTATTTTTTATTTGGATTAAACATGGGTTAATGAGGGTCATACCGTCTCGAAGGTTTGGCATGATCAAAACATCAAAAGTGGAAGACAAGCCTTTATGAAAGGTTGCTCCACTGGTTTGAAAATTCCAGTTGGAAAAGATGGTCGTCTTATCATCACTCACATAGGCAGCAGTGAAGGATTCGTGAAAGATGGATTGATGGTGTTTGAATCGAAGAAAAATGGGGATTATCATCAAGAAATGGATGCCACAGTATTCGAAGTATGGTTTAAAAACTTACTTGCGAAACTTCCGCAGGGATCCGTAATAGTAATGGATAACGCAAGTTACCACAGTAGACGAGTCGAGAAGCTGCCGACGTCGTGTTGAAAGAAAGCAGATATTACTGAGTGGTTACAAATGTTAAAAGCGGAGCTCCTCAACTTGGTCAAACGTCATAAGTCATTATTCGTCAGGTATGTCACCGATGAAATGGCGAAGACTAAAAGAATGTCGGTTCTTCGGTTGCCGCCTTATCACTGTGAATTGAATCCAATAGAGTTGGTTTGGGCTCAAGTTAAAGGATTCATCGCAAGGAATAATAAGACCTTCAAGCTGTGTGAAGTAAAGAAATACCTATACAGTGCTCTGGAAACAGTCGACCAAAAAGCTTGGGAAAAATATATCCACAAAACAATCAGAATCGAAGCAGAGATGTGGGATCTGGTTACTCCAATTATTATGCCCTTCGTCAAACTAACGACCTAAGATTACCCATACCAGCCTTTACTCTAGTCAAAGACTCTATATATTATAATGGTCTCAAGATGTTTAATCATTTTCCTGACCGTATTAAAATTTTAGAGGATAACTGTGTATTTCGAAAATCAGTAAAAGATTTATTATAGGGTACACCCTATTATAGTTTAGAAGAGTTCTATGAGGACAGCTTTCTCTAATTTATTTTGTCAACTGTATTTTTATTAAATAGACATGGTATACTGCATTTGAACATTTTGAACTTTTTTGGTATTACATTTTATTGTATGATGACTGATAAAAATTTGCAGCTTTGTCAATAAGACCTAATGTTCTTTGGACAATAAAGCATATTATTATTATTACCTTACACAAAACAGCGTTGACTCATCATTTTGAATTTTGATAATTCTTTCATCAAACATATGTTCTTTTCTCGAGGTCTGTTTTTAAACTCGACAAATAGCATAGTATGGTTTATTTATGATAAATAATTTACCATAATTGATTCTTGTTGGTGACTCAATAATTAAAATTGCCAATGAGTTCAGAGAGCTTATGAATATCTTCATTTCAAATATAAATAGAACTGTAGGCGGTTCAAATGAACATAATCATCGAATATATTCAAACAAACGCTGCAACATGAAAGTCGCGCAATTTTTTATCATTGTTAGTGCGTTTTATGCTTCTTCTTTTGCTTGGGAAGCCACTATTCTGTATGATCCGTCAACACGTGAGTACATTCATATAATAAAAATACACTGAAATGAAAACATAATTTCTTATATCAACCACTCAGGTGACAATTTATACCAGGTCCCAATATTATTACGACTTACGTGTAGAGTTAATTAAAGTGTGGATGCCAAGTAAGCCCAAGAAAAATTGAACACTTGAAACAGTTCAATAGCAGAAGGAAATATATGAAAAAAATGAATTCATATTTAATTTTTCAAATTTAAACGTACATTTACTCGAAGTCTCCGGAAAAAAAGTGCTGTGTATTAGCTTATTGCCATTTTTTTATATGTACTAGTGGAGGCAGTGAAAAATGTTGATTACCGCGAAAATGTGTAACCGGCTCTCACAGAAACTGAAGTAAATTCCCTCCCACTTTAAATTTTATGTATGACATGCCGTATCAAAATAAATGCTCTTCTAAAATTGTAGTTTTCAGTGAATTTTCTCTAAATTTAAGCATATGGGAAAACCAGAGAGTATGCGACATCTATGTTCAATAATTTGAATGTCAAACTCAAGGAAAGTATTAGTATTTTCATAAGAAACCTTAGTCACAAACATTCAAATATTAGTTGTTTAATCTACTTTTTGCAGCTCTTCATAATCATTGGTAGTTTTAAAAAAATATTATTCAGTGAATAATATGTATACATTTGAAAATATATTCAAATTCAAATGATTAAAATTGGAATTTGTATAAATACTTATATACACATATGTAAACTGACATATGCAGATATGATAATCTTTTTTAAAAACACATTTATAGAACAAATGATTTGGAATTTTCAATAAGTTGCTAAAATTTATTTACAAGGTAATATTGGGTTTAATATGTGAGAATGCCATAGCATAACAAATGCTTGCAAACCTTCTATTTCTATATTGAAGGTTGATTTCAGTAAATTTCTTCCTTTCTTTGGAAGATTCAGACGTTTTTTATGTGAAGAAGTGGAAAGTCAAACCTTGACCTTGAAAATATTTCTCCATGAAATGAAAAAAAAATTACATCTTTGGAAAGGAAAAAAATACTGATTTCTGTATTATTGAAAAATTCGAAAAAAATGAAACAACGTTTCCATAGACGTATGTCAAAAAGGTGCAATCAAAGCAAATTAGTGAAATTCTTCTAACTGAAAGGATTCATTGTTGTTATCCAGAAGCAAATGTTTTTTTATGGTAGGTATTTGTCAAAATATATTGTATAGGATACCTGGAGGAGAATAATATTCACAGAGAAAAATAAACCGTTTATTTAACATTCATCTATTAATAGCAAACTTCAATAACTTAACTATGAATAATTGCTGCCTTCAGAACTAAATTAGATTCATTAAGTAAAATCCTTTTATTTTCAAAAGATATCTTCAAACTGAAATTTGTTATTGTAACAATTTATGTGTATTCATCTGAAATCAGACTTATAATTCTTGAGAATATTAACAGGAGTTTTGTGTAACTTTGGTTAAACAATACTTTGGCTTAAATTGAAAGGGTTATATTTTAAGGAGTGATTAAATTTTTTTTGGAAAGTTTTAGGCTTTCTACTTTTCTATCTTCACTAAGCATGACAGTGTTCCACGTAAAAATTTTTACCTTTCATTTTGTACATTGTGTAGGAATCCTGTGAATGATATCTGTCTCAATTCCATAGTGAATGTTTGGAATACAAACTGAGAAGATAAAAGTGTGTTTGTATAATTCAGTGATCATATGAAAGTATTTGTTTCAAAAAATGTTCTTTTCTGTAATTCAATGTTAATATGAAAGTAGCTGTTTTAGGAGGGCTTTTTCCTTCAGTTTGTGTCTGAAAATTACTTCTTTGCATGATCTACGCATCTATATATTGTTACTTCTTTCAAAATTGATTGCATCATTCCTTTCTTTGGAAAATTCCCACATTTTTTTGTATCAAACTTTCTTTTCCAAAAATACTTTGCCGATTTGATTTGAATTGAAATAGATAACTTCTGTTTTTTATTTTTCAATGGAGTATAAAGGCCTATTATTGTTCTTTTTGAAACCACCCCTAGCCCCAATACAGTCCATTCGCATGAAGAGTCAGCAACAAGTTCTTATGATGCACTGTTTGGAACCTTTGGTGTAGTAATGTATATTACTAGAGTTTTTTCCCAACACCAAATCGTTATTTTTAACACCTCTTAAAGATGATCACTTGGTGATCAAAACACGTGTCGAGGTGTTAAAAATAACGATTTGGTGTTGGAAAAAACTCCAGTAATAGGTATTCAAGAGACAGGTTGTGAAAAAAAAAGAGTTTTGGCTATCTATTTCTCCATCATTGAAGAAAAGATGTGGGAGTTATTAAAAGAAATGAAGAAAACATGACTACAAACTCTTTACCACGATATGTAGATCATACATAGAAGTTTTTTTCAGACACAAACTATTTTCATATAAACATTGATTAACACGAAATTCACTTCTTCCCATTCAGTTTGTACTCCAAACATTCGTTATGGAATTGAAACAGATATCATTCATAGGAACACTACATAAAGTATTATATGAATAAGTATTGATATACAATTTCACTTATGTGGAACACTACATCCTCAATGGATGTTAGTGTTCCACACGTCGTATCACGAAGTTTCGTGATACGACATTGTCTCATCACCTCATCAGTATCGTTTTTCATAACATTACAGAACTCACTTTTTTCACGAAATTACGAATGACAGTACATAAACACATTCATATTTCTGTACATGATCTACACATCTTAGTTATTCTTTCTTCCTTTCTCTTGAGGTTTTCCACATTTTTTGTTCATTGATGGAGAAGAAGAAAGTCAAAAAGATTTTTTTACAAATATAAATCAAATCGTTGACTGAAACTGTTTCAGTAGTTGAACACGTGGCACCGCAGGTTTGTATATTCACTCAATTCAGTCATTTTCATAAACTGGTATTTCCTGATACCTCAAGATATTGAGGTATGAGGCGAAAACAGTGTACAGACATATTCAAAATTTGAAGGGAGATTTCCCTCTCTTCAAAAATATTGATCACTCTTGTTGTTTCAGATCAGTCTAGTCACTGCTTCAGCGACAAAAACGAAATAGGAACAATGGATAAAGGAGAACAAAAAACATTGGCGAATGAATGCGTATTAGCAAAGTGTTTGAACAATAGGAACATTAGATTAGTAGGGTAAGATGTTGTTTTTCTAATTTACAACAGGTTCGAAACATCAACTCCAGGAATATTACAATGTTTTCTTTGAAAATTATCTGAATTATTGATATTCTAGTGCAACGATCGGCAACAGGCGGACCGCGGACAGTTTGTGGACCGCGAAAAGTCGAACATCAGACCGCCAAATATTGTAATGTGTATAAAAATTAATACGTAGATAAGGTATACTATACCTTTATTAATTCAAGTAATATTTTTAAGCCACATAAAATTCAACTAAGTATGTACTTATTTCATTTCAAGTTGCCTAGTCAACCTGTTTTACAATTACCTACAACTGATATGGTTTTATTACGCTAGTTGCACACACACACACCGATTTTGGACGGCCGACTTTGTACCGGTCGTTCAATTTCCAATAGTGAACCACATGTGGAAACGGGACATGGCACACACGCCGACCGGTGATCGTCGCCGGTAAAATACCGGTGAGCAGCCGTCCACTGCCACTGTATCGCCGACAGTACCGGGAAGTAGTGGCGTACATGACTAAATACGCTCTTGCATACTCACCGGTTTTTTTACCGACCATTCCAGTCTCGAATGCTCGGTGAAATTGTAGTTACTACGCATTAACTTCGTTTTGGTAATGCGTGCTAATTACGACAACAAAGCAACTGATTGTTTGACCGATAAAAATCCGGTGAGTGTGCAAGCACCCGCTACCAATAAAATATCGGCCGATTTTATACTGGCCGTCCAAAATCGGTATGCACAGTTGCACACACAGGGTGTGTGCCAAGTCCCGTTCCCATATGTGGTTCACTATTGGAATTTGGACGACCGGTACAAAGTCGGCCGTCCAAAATCGGTCGATATTTTATTGGTAGCGAGTGCTTGCACACTCACCGGATTTTTATCGGTCAAACAATCAGTTGCTTTGTTGTCGTAATTAGCTCGCACTACCAAAACGAAGTTAATGCGTAGTAAGAACAATTTCACCGACCATTCGAGACTGGAATGGTCGGTAAAAAACCGGTGAGTATGCAAGAGTGTATTTAGTCATGTACGCCACTAACTTCCAGGTACTGCCGGCGATATAGCGGCAGTGGACGGCTGCTCACCGGTATTTCACCCGGCGACATTTACCGGCGACGATCACCGGTCGGCGTGTGTGCCAGGTACCGTTCCCACATGTGGTTCACTATTGGAATTTGGACGACCGGTACAAAGCCGGCCGTCCAAAATCAGTGTGTGTGCAACTAACGTTAGGTTTGTTCTGGTTCTACGAAATTCAGTTTCTAGGACGTCAGGATCATGCGCAGTTGATATAGAGCTGGTTTATTTAGGATAATTTCGGACTGATGAATCCTCTGTTCTGATTTCGACTGCGAAATGATCCTAAACTGTTTTGAACCGTCCCGAATCGTTCTTGCTCTCGAGGCTGAACTGTTGAGAACTGTTCCCGTTGCTCATGTGCATTCATGTGGAAATTTGTTTGGGCTATTTGCTAGGATGTTTTTTTATTTGTTTGATTTGAATATTTGATGATTCAGGTTAGATAACATTTGAACTGACTATAAGAATACGCTACATAACAAAATGGACATGATCAATAGTATTTTCCCATCTTCATCTCTTCATATATACGATATGTGGTACAGTGGTCTCCTCAAAAGCGTTCTGGTTTAAACAAGTGTCCGAGACTATTTCGGACTGTTTGAGATTTTTTGCTTGTACGCATCATGTCTTGCGCTGTTTCCAAACAGTTTCAGATGTTAGAACCAGAACAAACCTATTAGTTTTCTATCTACCCTGTGTGTATGTGTTTGTGCGCGCTTGCCACTATTTTGTATTGCTGAAACAAGCGCGAGCGAGTATCAAAATCGAGAGTGCTGGCGTTTGGGCGGGGGAAGCAGACTTTCAGTCGTAGCGCAAACAGTGGAGCAATCATTCATTTGTTTTGATGTTTTTCGCATTTTCATAATATTTTCGTACCTATGCTAATATGCATATGCCTAAGCGTGAAGTGGACAGTGAAAATAGGAGGTTTCTGGCAGAATGGACTGAACAATATTGTTTTACGCTGGTTAATAGGCCTCAAGCGGTTTCAGTGTGCCTTATATGCAATAAAACTGGCGCTATTGTTGAGAGTGGAAATTTGAAGCGACACTATGAAACAACTCATTAGCAATTTCACAAAGCCTTTCCTCTTGGCAGTAAGGCTCATAAAGAAAAACTTCAATCTCAATTCTCACAAAAAGAAAAGCACAAAATTACTAGTTCGTTGCATAAGCGAGCAAGAAAAATCCACAGAAGCAGCAACCATTTTCAGATTCTGAGATGGTGAAAAAAATGTATGTTAGAAGTAGTCACGGCACTTTTTGAAGAAAAAAGTTGTCGCTCCATTTCAAAGTATTTCATTATCAGCGAGAAGTAATGCACGAAAAACGGAAATTTGTGCTGCTGATATTAAAAACACTCTTCTTCAACTCCTGTAAAAGGCTACGCCATATCATTTGATGAATCATGTGACATTGTTGATGATGAACAATCCAAAAAGTGAACTGCAATAGGAAAACCGGCTCCAAAAAAAAGCAAAAACTGTTTTTTCAGTTGGAAAAGTGATGGCGACTGTTTTTTAGGAAAGTTATGGAGTTATTTTAATCGATTATCTTCAAAAAGGAAAGACCATAACAGGAGCATACTACGCATCATTACTTGACAAGCTGAAGGCAGAACTTGCGAAAAACGGCCACATTTGCAGAAAAAGAAAATCCTGTTTCATCAAGACAACACACCGTCCCACACCCAAGCGGTTGCCATGGCGAAAATCAACGAATTACGGTTTGAATTGCTTGACCATTCGCCTTACTCACCAGATCTTGCCCCAATCGACTTCTTTTTGTTCGTAATCTAAAAATTGCGCTCGAAGGACAGAGATTTTCGTCAAATGAAGAGGCAGTCACCTTCGTGAACAATTATTTTGCAGAGAAAAACGCCGAGTACTATTTGGACGGGTTACAAAGATGGTAGCATCGCTGAGAGAAGTGTGTAGAGTTAAAAGGAGACTATTTTGAAAAAAATGTGGAAAAAATGTCCCGTATCTTTCTTACGTCGGAAACTTATCGGATCGCCCTTGTATATACTCCCCATTATCCTACAGTGAAGTTGAATCTTTAATGATTTTGCTCAAATTATTAGTTGTTCTGTATGTTACCTCCAAATCTATGTTTTATAAAAAACGAGCGATATTATTACTGGGTTCACCAATGGTCAATATCACATAATGCTTACTTACTACTCATCAATCTTTATCTGTGATATTTACTTATTTGTTCCTGTCATTTTCATATACTTATTGTATTTACCTATACCACCAGATTTTATTTATATTAATATTAAGTGACATTTGTATTGTTAATGTAATTATTTTTATGACTTGAGTTTTATCAATTGTTTAAATTGAAAGCTTTAATAAATCTATCTATCTATCTATCTATCTATCTATCTATCAATCAGCATTACCAGAACATGCACTTAGAGCTACTGAGACTATTAAGGGAGGTGATGAAAATTCAAAAACGTTAAAACAATTCCAACAGAAAGGAGGATATAATTAAAATTGGCAAAGTCCAGAGACCGAAACCATTAATGTAGTATATGATGTGAGGATATATAAGCACTTTGTTCATTGCCTCGTCGCCATTGATAATATCTACCGCAGTCGTAGACGAAACTTCAGGCACAAAGACCTGCAGACCATGACCAACCAACCCAAAAATAGCTCTGACACAGTTATCTCCGGTGGTAAAATTATACACTCTGATATTTTTCAATCGTTCTTGACTTTTCGAAAAGTCCGTTCACGCCAGTTATTTCTTACATTTTTTAATCTTACTTTTTTGCTTGTGAAATATAATTACTTATTTCTAAATTTTTAGGTGTGGGAGCCAACTTGCAGAGCCACCTTGCAAAATTGTCGATGGAGATTTGTCTAAACCTCATCCAGATTGCTGCCCTCAGATTGAATGTTCCTAAGAATTAGAAATATAAAACTTTCCAACATTTAATTATCTCGCTTTTATCAATCTATCGGAACTTGATAGATATCACAGGGATGAATATTCTTTCAACATTCTCCAAAATATTAGAAAGGGCCTAAAACTAACAAATTATTTAGAGAAAAATTTGCTTATGCCTTCAATACGAAAGGTTTCAGCTGTAAAACAGCCCTTTTGAATATTACTGATGATATAATTCAAGCAACTGATAGATACAATTTCGATATCGCTGGACTTCAATAGAGCATTTGATGAGCTCAGTATATCAAATGGGAATAATTTTGTAATTAAGAAGCAAAACAAGAGTAACAAATATATTTATGAATAATTGTCTTGGAAATGATTAATTGAAATACGATATGAAAAAACTAATAAATTCTGAAAATTATAACGTCTTTATAATTGTTATGAATCGTCCCCTCCTTATTCTTCATCGTCCTCATCTCAACTCATTTGGCCTAATGAACATAAATTGAGGCTCAACTTCATTAAATGATCATATATGAATATTTCCCCGAGACTAATTAATACCTCAAATAATTCGATTAATGTTACTGCGCCAACAGGGCGTTGGAAATGTTGATTCGTACAAGTTTTTGGTCTAACGTGAGCAAACGCGGCACCCAGAGCGCGGACAGCTTTCTCATGCCTGACTGTTGATTCAATATGTGACAAACACTTTCTTTTGACATGCTCATAACCTCTGCTATCTCTCTCACTTTAATTTGGCAGTCGTCTAGCACCATTTGGTGAACTTTGGCGATGTTTTTGTCAGTAATTTGCCGTTTTTGGATATCGCAAACGTTCATCGTCCAAGTTTTTACGGGCACGTTTAAATTCAGCTGCCGAAAAGTTCACTGTGGTAAATGATGGTGCTGAGTCTCCATAACCAGAATCTAACTCATCTTTGGTTCACGTAGGCGTATTGCCTTTCAAAACCAAATGTTTAATGACAGCTCGATACTTGACTTTGTCCATTTTTATAAAAACACTCACATCAACTCACTCAAACGACTGTTACTTAACGACTGCATGTCCAAAATTGCCGAAACTTCTGTGAGTAACTGTCAACAGAAGAACAACATAATTTACTAGCTTTTATTTACGAGTGCTGCCATCTTCATGTTGAGGTCGGAAACTTTTCAGATCACCCTCGTAAGTTGATGAGAAATTGTCATGGAACAAACACATTGGAAATATTAGAAAGAAATAGCCTCCTCCCATTGGAATGTTTGCAAGTTAGAAACTTTATACCTATACATTTTTTCAAAAATATACATTTTAATCTCATCTCTCATTTATTCACATCGGCATTATCTTATTTCTGTTTGAGGAACAGCAAGTAAATCTACAATGAAACCTCTATAAACCTTACAAAACAAAATAATTAGAAGCATTTATAAATTACCATATTTGGAATCAACATTGAACTTATATAAATCAAACTATTTATTGGACTCAAATTCACTCTATAAACTGAAAATCAGCTGTTTCATTCATTCTGCTAAAAATAATACAAAGAAATCAAACTTTAATTTTATTCGAATTGGAGATGAATTTTTATAATCATGCCGCAAGATAAACCAAATTACTGTCAAAAATTAAAATAAAAACAACTTTTGGAAGGAAGTCGATATATCACGATGGGATCATTATACATAATTCAATTCCAGAGAAAATAAAAAGGTACTATTTCATTACAAAATTTAAATATCAATTGAAAAAATATCTAATAAGTTTAATTTCATAGTATTACACTTGAATTCGTTTTCAACGTGTATTTTCTGAAAGCAATTTCCTATTTGGCTGCACTTATTATTATTATTCTTTCAAGATATTTTATGTGTTTATAGTAAAATATCTTATTTCTTTAAATTGAAATGGTTATATTTTTGGGAGTGACAAAAAAATTAAATCTATACATAGATGTGTAGATCACGCAAAGAAGTAACTTTTAGACACAAACTGAAAGAAAGTCCTCCTGAAACAGCTACTTTCATATAAACATTGAATTACACGAAAGAAAAATTTTTTTTCGAAACAAATACTTTTACATGAACACTGAATTATACAAAAGACACTTCTCTCTACTCGGTTTGTATTCCAAACATTCGCTACGGAATTGAATCAGATATCATTCACAGGATTTCTATAAATCCTGTGACTGATATATGACTTAATTCCATAACGAATGTTTGGAATACAAATTGAGTAAAGAAACATGTTTTTGTATAATTCAGTATTCATGTAAAAGTATTTGTTTGGAAAGAACTATTCTTTCGTGTAATTCAATGTTTATATGAAAAGTAGCTCTTTCGGAAAGGCTTTTTCTTCCAGTTTGGAAGTGAAGTTTTCTGAAACAAGTTACATCGTATAACACTGGCTGGGCACTTGATTCTATTTTGTACAAAGCCAAAACGCTAATCGAATGCAAGTATATTCACCTTATTTTTTTAATAGACCTCGTATGGCACCATTAAATCAATCTAGTTGTCTGTGTATTAATCTATAATGGCCGTCTAGTATGCCCTACTGATTTTCTCACCCAATTGACTTCAGCCACAACAATGGGAACCTTCTGTCAAATATAATCCAATGTCCGTTGTACTAGTAGCCAGGAAAATAGTTGTTTTACTACTGAGTTATACACGCAAAAGAAGTGAAATATATCGAATTTTCACGGGAAATAAGCATTTTCTACGTTTATATTTTGAGTTGAATATATGCCACAACAACCTTTCAAACAAAAATAGCTATGAATAACTGAAAAAAAGCTGATATTTTCTACTCACATGTAATCCGTATAGAGCACAGAAAAGCTAGGCCTGGATAGCCTGAGGTTAGCAGGTCCCAATACTTGCGAAATCACCTCATCATCACTCAACGACGAATAAGGTTGTTCTCCGCACTCGCAAATTTCCCACATCGTCACTCCCAAAGACCAAACGTTACTTTCAGGTGAAACTGGCTTGGGTTGGATCGTCGTTTGGGTGTAGGTGAGTGCTTCTGGTGCACACCATCTGACAGACACTCCCGGAGAACTTTGATAGTAGTCGTTCGGGTATTTGAAAACACCAAGTCCATAGTCGCCAAGTTTCAACGTCAAATTGGAGGTGAGCTGGCAATTTCGACTAGCCAAATCGCTGAAATAGAAAAAAATTACATTAAATTTCTGGAAATCTATTCATATAGTAAAAGTTTAGTGGATCGCTGTCTGTACATGGAAGATATTTCATATATTAATGGGGGGTCTTTACTATAGCAATTAAATCCACAACTTTCATGTCAAAATATGCCTGTTGTTAAGAAAAAATGATCCTGTTACCCAACTAAGGCGCGGTGAACACTGGAGAAAGGTGTTTGATGAAACTGGTTTCACACACTGTGATGTTTCAAAAAAACCGTTTCAGTGGAACGTGCACACATAAGCAACGGTTTTTCCATTAGTTTCGCGATGGATTTCGAGCAAGCAGTCGCCTCAAAAAATCTCGCCTATCGGCAGTGGCGCAAAAACCCCAGTGCCGAAAATCGAACTAGGTTTGTTAATGCTCCCATCAGTTGCAAACTCAGGATAAATGAAAGCAAAGAACTTCACAATCAGAGAATTAGGAATAAACTGCTTGTCAGTCCCAACTGGACTTGATCCTTCTGGTCGGTAGCTAAAGCAGTTAATCAGAACTTTACAAAATCCACAATTCCACCACTAACACAGGCGGATGGTTCGATAGCAACAACAGCTATAGAAAAAGCAAATCTACTAGCTAAACAATTTGCGTCACACTCCACAGTCGATTTTCTGAGAAAGGCACCGCTCAATATTCCCACACTAGAATCCACAATGACGGAAATTACTTTTCGACAGCGTCTAGTCAGGCGAATTTTGAAACAGCTCAATATCAACAAGGTGTCTGGTCCCGATGAAGTGCCCATTATCATACTTGAAAAGTGCGCGAATGAACTAGCGCTACTATTTTGCAGACTTTTCAACCTGTCTTACAAGAAATGGTTTTTCGTTCTTGTTGGAAGATTGCTTGCGTTCAGCCTATTCCGAAAAAGGGCAAGACAACTCTTCCAAATAACTATAGACCAGTCGCTTTGCTATCAGTGATATCAAAAATCATAGAGAAAGCCTTAAACCACCATATCCTCAAATATTTGGAAAGCTTCAATATCTTGAGCGATCATCAATATGGCTTTCAGACACAAAGATCAATAGGCGACCTTCTGTCGAATGTCACCCATATTTAGAATAACGCAATTGAGAATCATGTAGAGTTAAGAGCGCTAAGCTAAGCTGCTAAGTTGAGTGCTAAGTTGCGCTTGATATTTCTAAGGCCTTTGACCGTGTGTGACATGAAGGTTTGCTGGCTAAACTTTGATGCCATGGATTGTCGGATCATTTTTGTGCATGGCTCTTCAGCTTCCTGGAAAAACGTTCCCTGCAAGTGGCCATCAACGCTGGTGTTCCCCAGGGATCCATATTGTCTATAACCCTCTTTTTATTGTATATCTGCGACTTATTGAAAAAAAAACAAGAATCCAATAAGTATATTGCTTTGCTGGCGACAGCACACCTGTATCGTCATTACATTTGGATTCCAGGACCTTGGCTGCGGATGCACATACATGCAGATGAGGATCTAGAGTTGGGGTGAAAGTAACAAGGTTCAATTCAATTCAGGCATCGGTTTTCTCTAAATAGATAAATGTCTCCGAATTGGATATAATAATGTAAGGTCTGAAAATTCCACTTTCTGCTTCGATAAGTTTGTTAAAAGTTAAAATAGACACCAATATGTCTTGGCACAATCATGTCACTGGAATCGTAAAGGCTGCTTCTCAAAAGCTTGGAACACTGTTCAGAACCAGAAAACTGTACACACCTCAGCAAATTTTGATGCTTTATAAAGCTCAGATCAGACCTTCTTTTGAGTATTGTTCTCATGTAAGGAGCTCCGCACCCAAACATACCCTGAAGCTGCTAGATTTCATCACTTGCAACCTTGATAGTCTGGAACATCTTAGAAAAGTTGGAGATGTTTCTCTCTTCTAATGATACTTTCACGAGAAGTGTTCAAGTGACTTGGCACATTTGATTCCACCAAGAGCGGTGCATATTAAAAGTACGCGATGGACTGCGGCTGCTCATCGTTTTGATGTTCAACCCATTACACCTCGAACTTCACTGTTTAGGAACTCTTCCATCTGTAGAACTACGTTTATGTGGAATCAACTTTCTGAGAACGTTTTACCAAATGGATTCAATCTCCAGCGATTCAAATCCAATGTGAATCACTACTTTCGCACAGGCACCGCTCTAAGAGCGCATTAGGGATTTTCCTGTAGCGCTTGGGTTTTGACCTTAAAAAAATGGTGGTGGCTAAGAATTAAGAATAAAACGCAAGTACCGGGTTCTCCCGTTGAGCAGGGATCCGCACTATCGGCAGCACAGCTGTTTTGCTTTAGTTCACGAACTAAGCAGATATTCTAATAAATTCAAGGATTTTTCAGGATGTCGAAGGCACTTTTTGATCGCCTGTCAGAATTAGTGAATCCACTAATAACAAAGAAGAACCCTAACTGGAGGTTAACTCTGAGTGCTGAAGAAAAACCAACGATTACACTGAGTTGAGTGAAAACAGTTTTATTACTTTGAAATATTTGAAACAATATGATCTATGTTGATAAGGTATTTTTTTAAGGATAGAATACAGGAAAATCCTTAAGGCGCTCTAAGAGCGGTGCCTGTGCGAAAGTATCGATTCATGGTCATTTAAAGTGATGGAAAATCAATATAAAAAGAGGAAAATTATTATACCTGTTTCATTGAAAGAAAGTCTTCAGAAATTGAATAGTAAATGGAAGCAGTTGTTGATGATTGAGAAGTTGGAGATGGAATGTTCCCAGGTACATTACGGAAACAGAAATTGGGTTAATTGAAAATCAACTTTTCAAATATCTGGCTACTGGTGTTTCGTTCAAGTGTTTGGCTCAATATTTCATGAGAGGTCACCAAACTATTGGTTTGGTTGTAGCTGAAATAACTAGTACAATTTGGAAGTGTTTGCAACCACTGTAAATGCCAGTTTCTGTTAAAAATATGTGGAAGTATACCGCACATAGCTTTGTAGTCTGCCCAACTGCTTCGGTTCTATGGATGAAAAGCATGTTGAGATAAGAAAATTTAAAAACTCCGGCTCAATCAATTTTAATTTCAGAGGTTATAACTATGTTCAACTTATGGCATGTGCTGACGCCGATGGTTATTTCACAACCATTGATGTTGGAGGTCCTAGAAGAAACAGTCATAGGGGTGAATAGGGGGGAGTTGAATTTACTGCCATCTCAGCCCCCATCATTTGACGGTAATCAAACGTGAAACTGAAGCAACAAAAAATCGATTTACCGAATTTCTTGAAACCGATTTTTCGAAAATTAATGAAACTGAAGTTTCATCAAACAATGTGTTCACCAACCAGTGACAATGTTATCTATCTGTTGCAAGCAACTTCAGTTTCATATTTCACGAAACCAGTTTCATGAAACAAGTTTCTCCAGTGTTTGTGTGTGCTAATCTCCAAAAGGGCTGAACCGATTTGCCTACGGTTTCATTTATTTCAATCTGTTTATAAATCAAAAACTGATGCCAATTTGATGAAACACGTTAAACAATTGTAATAATAAGCTAGAAAAATACTGTTTGGTTGATTTGGCTGAAACTGTGGTAAATATATTATAGTTAGTGAAACGCTGACGATTTTAAGTTTATATAAAGTATGTGTCCTTGTGGCATGTTGGCAATGGTTTGATCTCTGACAGCTATTCCTGAAACTTGAAATCCTTTTTTCATCCACAAAATTCATACAGACAGTACATAATAGTACACATACATGTAGCGCTAGTAGCGCCATCTGTGTGTTAGACTACAAACATTTCAGCCTATACAATACTATACTGATACAAGTGAATTGATATAGATGTAAGATGTCTCTGTTGAATAACTATAAGTAATTGTAATAATAATAATGGCCTTTATAGATGGTTCCATACAATTACAACCCATCAAATGGCAGGATTCAATATCTACGTATGATAAATCATCGCATAGATTGCTCTTCCATCCAACCGTAAGAACAAAAGAAAAAAAAGCAGTATGTTATCAAGAACAGTATATACAGCGAAATTGTAATAAAAATTTTTTTGGAGCTTGGAGAACGGTTGATTGATTTTGACATAATTCTATTAGTAGGATCTATTTATTGTAAGCAGACATTTCTTCACTCTTAGTTTGAAGCTTCCTATTGGCGAAGGTTTATATTCGATAGGCATCCAATTCATATGAGTAGTCCATATGGTAAGTGAAACATCCGTTGTGGTATTGTTAAATGTGTCCTTAATGAAAGGATATTTTATCGAAAAGATTATACGTTTGTTTTAAGCAGTTTTTGAAAAAATGTTGCAGAATGAAATATTCATCAAGAGTCCGCATTCAACCAACTCACATTCACAAACAGATGTGAAATATGTTCTCGTTTCCTTGTAGTTGTAATATGCCTGCATACATTATGGAGCTTTTGGATTCTAAAACTGTCACTCTTCAATGTTCCTGGACCATACAACACGTCTGAGTAGTTGACATGTGAAAGAACTAATCGGAGTATAATTTTACTTTTTTTTTTCAGTGCGGTTGACACAAATAGTTTGAGAAAGCAATAAATTGATATTCAAACTAGCTCTCACACTTTGATCCACCATATTTTTTGTAATTATACTGAAGAATAGACTAGATACATTATTATACTGTAAATAATAAAGAACGAATTCAAATTTACTTACGGGTGTGAAATGTTGTTGTCATGAAGATGTTTGAGAGCTGAAGTTATCTGACAACACCAAAGCAAAGGATAATCGGACGTCAAAAAACTCTCGGCATGGGGCTTTCTGGATCTTAAATATCCTTTCAGATCACCCTAAAAATAATAATTGAATGGTGAAGGAAATTATATTGCCTAGTTTTGAAATTCCATACATCATAATTTCTTTCGTTTAAGTTGAAAGGGTATATTTTTAGGAGAGATTTTTTTTGGAAAAGGAAATTTTTGGCCTTCTACTTCATCATCTTAATACAAAAAATGTGGGAATTTTCCGAAGAAAGGAAATAAGTAATCAAATTCAAAAATCAACTCTATACAAAGATATTTTTGAAAATGTATTTCAACAAATATTGAATTGGCCAGAATCTTCTGATGAAAATCATGATTGATTATTTCTTGATCAAAACCAAATCTCTTGAGCAATCAACATCTGAAGAGCTTTCACAGCCCTGAGATAACTGTGACAGGGCTATTTTCCAGGTATTTTCCGGCTTCTCCGGGTCGTCATGCCCAATGCTTTGTCTACAATTGCATTAGACAGTATCATCTGAAAAATGTTTTCAAAGGCGATAAGTATAGTGTAGCTGGACTGGTAATACGACCAAGAAAAAAGAATGCCAATATAACGCCAGATGGGTCTGTCTGTCTATGGAAAAACTTTCCTGCTTTATGTTAAAAATGTTGAGGACCAGATTCGTGAAATATCAGATAAAGACATCATAAAATCGATATTCAGGCAAAAGAAAACCATCACAGAGACTCCAAGGTCAGCTAAAGACCTCAGAGGGCCTTTAGCAATATCGTGGGTGTACTAGATTCCTTGTAGCTGTGGATTCGTTAACATTGGAGCCACAGAATGAAGTTGTTCTTTGAACACTAGAGACATTTTCGTGTCTGGGGTATATCGATAAAATAGCAGTAAAGGAATACCCATGTTATGGCTTCTGAAGAAAACCACGCCCACCAGTGAAACGTCAGGCATAACAACCTACATACCAAGCCCTATAAACCCGAAAAATAGGTTTGACTCATTCGAAGCAGTGTTCGGCAAGTCCAAAATCTACATTACGATCTTGTCTTTTATGTTTCAGGATTTGGCAATCTGGCAACTAACAGCTCTATCGTAAAGTTGACCAGAACGTTTTGACATACGCGCGCTATTTATGTTGTATTACAGTAACTCAAAAGATTCATATTGGCCCAAAAATGGAATTAGATCGTGAACATTTTCTTGCGATTACTTTTTACAACTTTCGACGTGGAATAACTCAGCAACAGTGCATGGATGAACTTAATTCAATTTTTGGCGATGAAACTCCATCAAGGACCAGTGTTTATCGATGGTATGGTGAATTCAATCGTGGTCGTAATTCATTCAAAGACAAATTTCGTGAAGGTCGTCCAAAATCAGTTGTTGTTCCGAAAACCATTGATGCTGTGCGCGAACTGATATTGCAAGATCGTCATGTAACCTATCGTGAGATTGAGACAACCTTAGGCATTAGTGAGACCAGCATACATTCAATATTGCATAAACATTTGGCTTGGCAAAAACTTGTCAATTGCTGAAAAAAAGTCACGTGTCGATTGGTCGAAAGAAATGCTCAAAAAATACGTTCGCGGTGCTTCGAAACACGTCTTTGAAATCGTGACAGGTGATGAATCGTAGATTTACGCACAGGAGCCCGAAAGTAAACAGCAGTCGACTGTATGGGTGTTTCAAAACGAGCCAAATCCAACAACAGTTGTTCGCGCACAAAGCACTTCCAAGCAAATGGTTGTGTGTTTTTTCCGAAAAACTGGACATATCGCAACTGTACCACTAGAACAAGGCAGAATAGTCAATTCTGAGTGGCACACAACCATTTGTTTGCCAGTTGTCTTTCAAGAAATCAGGAAAACCAACCGCCGAAGACGGATCACTCTTCACCACGACAATGCGAGCTCTCACACATCGGCTCAAACAATTGCATTTTTGAGCACCCAAAACATCGATTTGATGAGTCATCCGCCGTATAGTCCTGACTTGGCACTGAATGACTTCTATTTATTCCCTCACGTAAAAAACAAACTGAGAGGTCAACGTTTTTCGACACCTGAAGAAGCGGTTGCTGCATTCAGAATGCATGTTTTGGAGATACCTCAATCAGAGTGGCAAAAGTGCTTCGACAATTGGTTCAAACGCATGCAAAAGTGTATAAATCTTCATGGGGAATATTTTGAAAAACAAAGTGATTTTCGATGATTTAATATTTGTTTTTGTTCTCTAATCCCGAAATATAAAAGGCAACCCTCGTATTACTGTAAAGTTGATCATTACCTGGGGGCAGTATTCCTGCAGCAACAAATACGGAACTGTATCTAGACATCTTCCGATCAATTTCAAAATATTTCCATGACTACCGCATTTATAAATTGCTGCATCTTGTAAAAATAATATTTTTTCCTTCTGACTAGAACTTGCATCTAATATCCTAACTACAACGGGCGTCCATGCATTACTCTCATTATTTACGTCTTGGGCTGCACCTTCTACGACCTAAAAAGTATTTCGATTGAAAAACTTCACACAGATTTGATTTTATTCTTGAATATTCACCTTTCCAAACCAACCCTTTCCAAGTTCCCTGATATACTTCAATTTTATTCTCGGAAAGTCCTTCTCTGATGAACCTGAAACATGAAATGTTACAATGAAAAGTTGTTTCCTGGTTGATATTGAAAAATTACAACAGTAATTGTTTTTGAGACAGTGCCAACACAAATATTAAAAAAAAAAGTAGATAGCTATTTTTAGAATCTGTACCGGAAAATTCTATAGAACCAATTTTATTTATTTCACAGATGTTCATCAAACTTTTTTTGAATATTTTTTCATAATTATGGCAATATGACAAAAATTTAATGAAAACAAAACAAAAAATTTTAGAATTTTTAGTTGAAAACCAATACAATACCTACTTTCTTGAAGATTTCAATAAAATATACGAAACTGATCACTGAGTTTTCTGTAAAATTAATAAATCAGGAAATATCTTCGAAAACCAGTAATAAAATGAATTTTCTGTGATGCCGACAGTTCAGAACAAAGTGAATTTTTTTAATGTCCCCCCTTTCATTTTTTGAACGGGTCAACTCAAAAAATTGAAATGTGGGATAATGAAATTATTGCATGAATACTTTATTTTGAAGTGACATTGACAGATGAAACTTTCAAGATGGCGACTGGGTGCCACCTGGAAAAAAAAATAAATGGAAAGGGGATCTTGTGACACATCATTTTGAAGCTCTCGACGAATACTTCATAAACCTAGAATATGAAGTCAATATCTTCACCTACTACAAAATGGCGGAACATTTAATAATTTCCTGAAGACAACACATTAATATCGATATTCTAGCTAGAAATATTCCTTTTTATCTGCCATATGGCAATACCAACAACCCGATAAGGTTTGTTAAGTTATTTTTTGTTTATAAAAACGACAAAAAATGTCAGTACGACAACGAACATCATTGTTCAGTTAGAATATTCTCAATTAGGTTTCGGTTTTACTAGTAGAAAAGTACCACGTCAGCAATCTCTAAAATGGTCAATTTCCGTCCATTGGGAGAAAAAATTGAAGCAATTTGTATATACGGTGCGACGCGTAACTTTCACGAGACCTAAAGGATTTTCAATGAACGTTTTCCGTATCGTCCTATCTGTAGAAAATATTTGAGGGAACTTGTATCCAAATTCACTACTACTGTTAGTGTACCTACATAGCAAAAAGCCCCCAGAACAGCAAGTGCAAATAATTAGTGAGATGGTAGTAAATCCTGAACAGTCTACTCACTCCGTCGCGAATGTTTGCGAAGTGTCTCCTTCTACTGTGTGGAGACTTTTGAAGAGGAATAGGTATCATCCATACAAAATTAAAAACACATACCCAATATCCAGAAAAAATTAACGTTTGGGCAGGAATATCGGGAAACCATATTGTAGGACCTCTATTTATTGACCAAAATTTAACAGAACTGTATTTGAATATGCTGGAAACTACTGTTGACTCTTTCATCACTGAAATAGTCGAAGCGGATCCTAATTAATTCGATATTTGGATACTACTTTTCCCGGTCGTTGGGCCGTCGAGGTTCCACAGAATGGCCAGCCCGCTTACCATATTTAACAACCTTTGGACTTCTTTTATGGGGCTATTTGAAGCAAAAGGTGTACGAAACTGAACCTGCTTCAATACTGGATATACGGCAGAGAATAATAAATATTTCTAGAGATATTGACGTTACTGTGTTCGAAAATGTTCGGCGTGAAATATCGGATAGGCTGTTTATATGCCTATGTAATGTATAATTGGTTAATGCCTTCATGGGTTGATTAGAATGCCAACACAATTACCAAATGTGGCTCAGTTCATAATTATATTTAATTTTGATGTACCTACGGTTTCAATCATATAATCGACTGTTTCAATCAACGGGGTTTTCTATCTATGTATTTAGATTTTATTTTATTTTATCTATCATATTTATTTTTTATTTTTATTATTGACTTGTTCTATGTCATCATGTTATGATCGTTATGAACGAATAAATATTATTATTATTATTATTATTATTATTATATGTCAAGAAGTTCAAGGCAACCATTTCAAGCGTCTTTTGAACTGATGTCAAGCTTATTACTTCACATTATGTAGTCAAATGTCAGTGTAATCAGGCAATTATTAAAAAATTGCCATTCTATAGTAGTTGAAAATAATAACATTATCTAGGGTTGTGAAGCATTTGTCAGGAGCTTCAAAAAGATGTGTCACAAGACCCCCTTTATCATTTATTTTTTTCCAAGATGGGGCCCAGTCGCCATCTTGAAAGTTTTATCTGTCAATTTCACTTCAATATTACTGAAGTTTTTGCCCAACACCAAATCGCTATTTTTAATACCCCGACACGTGTTTCGATCACCAGGTGATCATCTTCAAGCGGAAGATTAAACTAGAAACTAACGCGAAGCTAACGCTATTTATGCTATATAGATATACCCTACAGGTGTACCAACCATACAGGTATACCATCCTAAATTAATTTTACAATTTTGCCTTATCTCTTATTTTACAATATAAAACTATTTTCAGCTATATAAAAATTAATTTCACAATATTGCCTATCTAAATTTATTTTTGCAATGTGTCCTTATGTAGTAATCAGTAAACCCAACAATATTATTTTAACAAGCTATATAGTATGCTATTTGGTATAGGTCCGTCATCGTTATTTATATTATTGTGTTTACTTATTTCCACACTTTCATAGGCATCTAGTTGCCTGTTGTTGTTAACTAGTCTAACTAATCTTTGTGAATTGAAGTATATGGAATGGTTTTGTTGCAAAATATGATGTGCGACTGCTGATTTTTCAGATCTTCCATATTTTAAGTGTGCTATGTGTTCCTTATATCTTACTTCAATAGATCTTTTTGTCTGTCCGTAATATTTTGCATCGCAGTCCTTACATTCAATTTCGAAAATTCTAGACTTTTCCGAATTCTCGACTTTGTCTTTTGGACTTCCCAAAAGGCTCTGTAGTGTATGACTTGTTTTAAAAACCACCTTCATACCCAGTTCCTTGAAAATCTTTCCACCAATATACGAAGAACTTTGGAAAGATTTTCAAGGAACTGGGTATGAAGGTAGTTTTTAAAACACGTCATACACTACATAGCCTTTTGGGAAGTCCAAAAGACAAACACGAGAATTCGGAAAAGTCTGGAATTTACGAAATTGAATGTAAGGATTGCGATTCAAAATATTATGGACAGACAAAAAGAACTATTAAAGTAAGATATAAGGAACACATAGCACACTTAAAATATGGAAGACCTGAAAAATCAGCAGTCGCCCATCATACTTTGCAACAAAACCATTCCATAGACTTCAATTCACTAAGATTAGTTAGACAAGTTAACAACAACAGGCAACTAGATGTCTATGAAAGTGTGGAAATGAGTAAACAAAATAATATTATGAATAACGATGACGGACCTATACCAAATAGCATACTATATAGCTTGTTAAAATAATATTGTTGGGTTTACTGATTACCACATAAGGACACATTGCAAAAATAAATTTAGATAGGCAATATTGTGAAATTAATTTAGGGTGGTATACCTGTATGGTTGGTACACCTGTAGGGAAAATCTATATAGCATAAATAGCTAGAAACTAGATTGAACTAGAAACTAACGCGAAGCTAACGCTTCGCGTTAGTTTCTAGTTCAATCTTCCTCTTGAAGATGATCACTTGGTGATCGAAACACGTGTCGAGGTGTTAAAAATAACGATTTGGTGTTGAGAAAGAACTTCAGTAATATTCATTACTACACCGAAGGTTCCAAACGGTGCATAAGTACAAATTCACTTCAAAATAAAGTATTCCTGCATTAATTTCATTATCCCAAATTTCAATTTTTTGAGTTGACCCGTTCAAAAAATAAAAGGGGGGTGGCATTAAAGAAATGCACTGTATTCAGGAAGAAAATGTGACTTAATAATTTTTTCGATATCTTTAATGCTAATTGCAAAATAGCTCTTTGAAATTGCAGTGTAGTTCAAAACCTGCAATGATGACACTGTTCATACATATAATGTCAATATGTTAAAAAGTCTTTATATTGAAAACACTTACTGAACCATGAATTTATCAAACCATCTTCACTATCGCTTTCCAGTGTTCGAGTGTGCTGAAAAAATAAAATAATTAATAAATCTATAAATCAAGAAAGACATTTACAATATATTCAAATCTGATCCTCGTATATAATGCCACTTTTATGCTCTAGATCTCTAGATTAATGACAGGTTGAAGGCACATGCGAACAAAGCAAAATATTATGTATGTTGTTAGTCCTTTTTCTACAGCACAAGTTTCAATTTTGCCAAACAAAACCCACAAGGGACAGATTTGCATATCTCGATGAAATGTGCGAATGAAATGTAATATAAACATTATATCCTTAAATAAGAGGTAAAAACTACAAAAAATTAAATAGGGTTACCACAACAGGGTGTTAAAACTTGTCCTCTCTCTATGGGAAACGTGCGTTGATAAAAATGCGCCGTACAGAAGCAAAGGCCAAGAAACCCTAGAGAGAGAGAGAGAGAACTGCCAAGCAAGTGTTTATACTTGATACAGGGACATATTTTTTTTAAATATCTGGTATTTATAGATTCAGAGATGATCGGTATCATATTTAGCTTTATTTAGTAAATAACATATGCCTAGGTTAACATTTATTTCAGATGAGGCCACATAAACTACTTTTTTCTTAAAGAATCAATTTATATTCGGATTGTTTTCATTCCAGTGCCAGGAAAAAAGTTTTTGTATGTATATGCATTCATCATGAATTTCGTCCATTTTTTTTGTTCGAAAAACGAGGTACTTTGTGTGGACGCTGTGGCACTATATTGACGAACCTATGAAGCTTATGGTTCGGGAGCTACAAATTATTTGAGTTGAAAATGAGCCACCCTGAATAACTTTTGAAACAATGATTGGCAGGAAAAATAAAAAAACAGGTCAACAGTTATACAGGAGGCCACATTTTGAAATATTCGTTCTACAGACAAATATGGAAGCAATAAATCAGAAAAAGAGATGTTTTATTAATTCTTGAATCAAAATCTGATGACTGGATAATGAGAAGAAAAATATTTTCTATAGTAAATGCTCAAAAATGTTTCCACCAATTTCCATACAATGGCAGAAACGAGTTTTCATTGCCGCTCTCACATAGTTGGGAATCTCGGGAGTTATTTCTCTGCAATGCCTCATGATATTCTCTATCAAATCTTCTAATGTTGATTCTATCTCATACACTTTAGACTTCAAATGACTCCATGGAAAGAAATCTACCGGAGTGAGATCCGGAGACCTTGGTGGCTATTCTGTAGGACCTCTTCTGCCAATCCAGCGACCAGGAAAATGATCATCCAAAAAGTGTCGCACTAGAGCTGCATAATGAGGAGATGCACCACCCTACTGAAAAAGCTAGTTTGTTTTTGAATAAATGTATATCCTTCTTAATTGTCCTATTGATGCACGGTATTATTCGATTCTCCAACATATCCTTATATTTATCACTAGTCAAATTATCATCGATAAAAAAAGGTGCTATGATGTGGTCACCTAAAATCCCTGTCCAAACATTCAGTTTTTGAGGTCGTTGGGTATGAACTTTACGGTATAAATGAGGATTTGTATCACTCCAATATCGACAATTTTGCCGATTCACCTCTCCATTCAAACTAAGGTCCGAAAAACATATTTTATACAAGAAATTCTGATGCAAGTTGATCCGTTCAGTGAAACTTTCACAAAACTGGATGAATATGGATGAAATTTGTACTCATGAAGGATCCTGAAAACATTTTTACGACTGATTTCTGATTCTCGAGATAACTTTATTTAATAATAATAATAATAATAATAATACGTTTATTATTTACCAAAAATTAACAAACAATATTAAATTTCAATAAAAAAAAACTAGGTAAATAAAAGGTGAGAGTTCAGTTTTCTTTCAACACCAGGAAGAGAGAAAATGGTCTTCCACTCAGACCCTTACTACAAACTAAACTTAAAACTAAGACATACCTACTGACTAGTACCAGTAAACAAGAAGAAGAAGAAGACTAGAGAAAAGCAAGAGAAAAAAAAAGATAAAAGAGAGAGAGAGAGAGAAAAGATAGGAACCCTTTTTATAATTTATTTTCACTTGTGAGGGCAGTGATATCTTTAGGTCATGAAACCGCCAGGTTGCATGACGACGCTGTGAGAATTTTAGTTTTTTTGCTCTGAGTTAGGAGATATTTTCAATTATATTTCATTTTTGTAGTTCACGCAAACATACAGCCATGGCTTTTTTTAAAGAGAATCACGACCTACTGTAGTCGGTTATCTTATACGTATTCATGTAACTAGCAATATTATATGAAAAACTACGTTTGAAAATTTCCTTTCTATGTCGAGGAATGGTGATAAAAAAAGTTTGTCGAGTATTTCTATCATGTATGTCTTTTCTATATATGACTTTATCATGGGGATAGTTGGGTTGTTTGTATTTCAAAAGTTTGTAGAAGTAGCAAAGAATATGTAATTTACGCCTGTTGGACATATTGAGCCATTCAATTTCTTTAATTTTATGGGAAATCCTCTGCCTGCTTTTTATGCCAAAAATAAGTCTCGAACAGTAGTTCTGGATTTTCTGGATACGCTGACTATCCATGCCATCTAAACATGGCCCATATACAATATCACAATAGTTGAATTGGGAAAGCACTAATGAATCACACAGCATTTTTTTACATCTTGGCTTAAATAATGTCTATGTGGGTAAATCATCTTCAAGCTGGTGTAACTTCTTTTCAACATAATATTAACCTGTTCTTTGAATCATCTTTACAAAAACTAATCTCTCCTAAACATATATTGCCTCATCAATTTTAACGGAATTTCTATGGTTGGGATCAAATTAACTAACCTTACGAGTTCTAATGATATGTAAGAAATAAATGCTTCTTCACAGGTATTAAAAAGGCGCTGATAAGGCTCGAAACATTAAGTAAATTTGGGGATTGATAATACTCTTTCTAAATGAAGTTGTGTAGCGTTCCAACAGACGACATCCATTTCATTTCCATTATGGCTCTTTGGAGTAAAAGTTGAATAGAAAACAGTGCTCTCCATGCAATTCAATATTCATTTTTGAAAATAGTTTCCTTGGATGCGTTTTTTCCGGAGATAAATGTCCGTGCATGATCCACACTTTATAAAAAGTGTTTAATGAAGTTAACTAGTTTCTCAGTTTTGACGGGTTGACTGTCCTTGTTCATCTTTCACTGCCTGAACCACTGTGCATGCTGTTTTTGGCGAGTGCATTGGCTTGGGATGTGGGGGTTGAGCAAACCGGCCATCGGATGCCTGCTTCCACGTAGCCCCACTGACAATGACAGAATCACTTGTGGTTCTATTATTCCCTAACTGAATGGCATCCCAACGATGGCTTAATCCTAAGGTGTGTGTATTCGTGCAGAGAGGATGAATGACACTGAGCCTATCAGCTGTCTCTACGGAACCTTAGAGATACAGGGCGCCCTCTCGTCGTAGCATTGCCTTGTAAAGCGGGGCTCTGTCGTGATTGACCTTCGTTCCCTAGCTACTCGTGGGACTTTTATGGACAGAGTAAACTTAAAAATTATTTCTGACACTGAGTCTATAGAGGAGATGGATGTCGAGCTTGTGACTCCAACTGACCTCCCTGTAAATTTGGGACAGGAGCGAGTCTACAGAGATGGATGTCGAGCATGTAAATTTAGATCAGGAGCAAGAGCTTCTCAACTCTTCAACTCCTGATCCAATAACTGAACCTTAAAAAAAAAGGTGTGGTGGTGCAGCGCAGGAAATGACTGAGTCGTCTCCTCAAGAGCGGGGTACCTTATGAAACCGCCTTGCACCAAATTCTTGAGTGGCGTACGCAGAACAAACCCCCCATGAGCCCTGCACGGGTGAATCTAAGGCATTGTCAGGTGTAGCCGACGTGCAAAAACCCTCATATGGGAAGGTTGTCGCGGGTATCAAGGTGGGAATCTTGCACCTTGACTTTATACTTTGTGCCTGCCCCGCTGAAGACCGAATCAGATTTTTTGAGTTCGGCAGAGCCGTACTCTTACCATCTGACCTGAAAGACCACTCACCATACAAACGAATCGGCTTCGTTAAGAAGCTGGGTTTATTTGGTAGAGTGTGAATAGGTGTGAGCCACAATAAATCCTTGCGGGTTGCAGCGGAGGATCGAATAGACCCACTCACTTTGGACCTAACCTTCTCAGTTTTGGTATAATGATGGAGAAAAAGTCTTTATAAAAATCGATTTTCTCAAAGTTATATTCTTCTTCTAAAATTGATTCAAATGAGAAAAATTACCTGAGTAAACCCGCTAACTGAAATAAATCATTTTTGTAATATAAATAATTATAATTGTTTTTCTGGGTTCTTCCTAAAACTCGTTTTTTTATAACTGATTAGAGGGATTTAATAAATGATTAGTGGAAGTTGCAAATAGTTTTGTATTAAATTAATCCGCCACCCTTTCGCACAGAGTTCTTTAGAAGGAGTTTCAGTCAGCTACGAGATCTGTGCAATATATAATGACATTCCCAAACCCATGAAATGAGATGACTTCAACCGTATTAATACCCATTTCAAACAAGTCTTACTATCTTCAAACTATTAATGACACAATAGCTACCCACCTATTACAAATCTACAAATAGTCAAAGTATTTTAAGATAATTTTTCCTTTTTTGCTTATTCCTTTGCGTACTAGGCGACATTTTTGAGGTTAAGTGGAACAGCAATTGAATGATGAATGATGATGACTTGTCATCATGCAAATTGAACTCCATCTTTTATCTTCATATAACAATAACATATACCATATAACAATGCATTTGAATATAATAAAGGCGATATTATTATTATTATCAATCCACGAAATTTTCGGAGCCCTAAAAAAGTCCTGTTTACAGAAAATAGAGGTACGGCCAAAGGACCGAACATCAGAAAATTTTAATGACTCACCTTATATGTTGACTGCTTGTTAACCTGTTGAATATTGGTCATTTTAAAATAGTACTGATTTCATAATTTTAATAGAAATTTCAACATATTCTTGTTGGCAGTAGAGATGGAGTAAGTATCAAAAAATCAAGGGCTTTTGCGCTTATCCTATTAGTATCTCAAATTATTTAAATGAAAAAATATTAAAAAAACAATCAAAATCAATACAATTATGAAATTTTTGAACTATTGTCCATTTCGTGCTTTCAGAAGGAGAACGAGATAAACACCATTCGAAAAATATTTACACAGAAAGTTAGTATTTGGCCTAATGTGAAACAAAATTAAGCTAGCGTGCTACTACTGTTTAGTTATTACAAAGCCATACTGTTAGTGGTTCAAAAACCCACGAATAAAAAAATATTAGTACAAAAAATTCGTCGTTAAAGTTAACAATTCTTGTTATACGAGATATGACTAGAAAATAATAGGATTTTTAGTGTACCTATTTTATTTTTTCTCTTACAACTTTCTCTTCATCCTCTTTAATATACCCCCCTCCCTATCCCTACATTTTCCATTACAATTTTCCATCTTCTCCTTTATAGCTTCCACCATATCAAACACGGTTCCTTCCGATGCTTCCTTCACTTCCAGAAACATAAAAAACTCACAAGGAGCTATATCAGGTGGGTAGGATGGATGTTCCAACACAGGGATCTCGTTTGATTAAAAAAGACTCAAACAATCAATACATTGCGGTCTCAAGTTTTGTCCAGGTGAAGCATCCACGATTTGTTTACATATATAATTTCATTGATGTCGAAAAAATGTCATGGGCGTGGATCATCTCCTATGTCTCCTCTCCCTTCTTTGGAATGTTTATAACACTTTAAACACGTGTATGTGACATAATTCATTCACAAATTGTAGGAGAGTATGGGTCTCAGTTGCGGATTCACCATTAAAAATGTCATTTCGATATGCTGCTAAATTAAAACACAATTTATCTGACGAATGGAAGGTACATCGACTGACATGAACGAAGGCTGTGACCCAACTGAGTAAGCTAGTGACGTCCAACCGGCTGGAATGTGGAGGGGGGATGTCAGACGACTCGTCAATATAGCGTTTGACCTTGAGGCTCGCACCAGTTGTCTCACAGAAAATCAGTTCCATTATTTTCTAGCCGTACCTCGTATAACCGAAAATATTCTTACTGGGCTTACTTTTATCTGATCGGTTGCAAGAAAAATGTTATTATTGAAATGTGGTGGCGACAGCGGGGTAAATATTGTGAATTCTCCGTTAGCAATGGGATTAACATGTCCATGGTCTAACTGTGAGGATATCGAGACAGCTACTGGACTATTTCTAAATTCCTGAAAGAATAAAAATAATGAAAAAGTCTATTAGATCTAGCACGGATGCTGCCGAAGGCGTGCAAAATGAGTTGCTTGCAGGATATCTCGCTTCCTGTTCTCTTTGCAGGAAAAAATGTTCATATAGTTGATGAAATGGGATATCATGAAAAACTGTCGATATGAATGACGAATTAGGATATCGTGAGAGACATGTAAAATAGTTGTTGTTTTCGTAGTTCGAACCGTATCTTTCATGATAATAATCTGAATCTGTATTTATTCTTGTCAATCTTGGTAGCATGTAGATTTTTACATTCCAAGCCGAATGAAAAGCAAAGTTCAAATCAATAAATCTGAATTACCGAAAAAAAAACAAGGGTTCTCAACATCTCGAAGAATTGAAAATATATTATTCATTACATTGCTCCAAACAAATGTAGTTTAATCTTCCTCTTGAAGATGATTACTTGGTGATCGAAACACGTGTCGAGGTGTTAAAAATAACGGTTTGTTGTTGGGATCAAGTAATATTCAATGAATAAATTGATACTTAAAACTAATCACTAAACACACAGGAACTCTTGCCCTTCTTGAGTTATACGGGGAAAACCAAAATGCTGTTTTTCATTTTTTTTGAATGGAATTGTTATTTCGGAGAATATAAAAAAATAGAAAAGGAAAATGTATTCGAAGTGTACTATGACGATGTAATAATAAATATTCTTTAAAACGTTTCGTGTCAACATGGCCACCATCAACTTTTTTCAATACGGACCTATCTTTTTTATTACACATATTGATAAAGCGATAAATTCACAGTCCAAGGGTATATCACATTTGATTTTTTTATATGTTCATAAACGTCTGACAGTTCTCAACAGATATCAATAACGCATTCATTTTTCCTGCCATAGAAACCAAGCAAAGCCTACACGTTTAAGGTGGTAAATGAATTGAGACGCTATTTGATCATATTAAATTAAACAACAATCGAATTTTGACCAAAAACTGATATTTTCATTACTTCCAGAATTGAGAATTATAAAAATATCACGAATTATAATTGATTAGGGAGAAATAAATAAGCCTTCAGGACAGGATACCCACCTGTCGAATTTATTGGGTTGTCTGAAATATATTTTGAAGAAATCGAAACAATGAGGAATGTTCCTCCTGACGAAAATCAGGTAGTTTTCATAAAAGAGCTCTAAAACAACGCATTTTAAACTTAGCATTTCAACCTTTTTCTTCAAAAAATTATTTAAATACTTGAAAAAGAAGAATGAAATAATGCATTCAACATTTAAAGGGGATTAGTTTCTATTTCACCATTTGGCAACATCGGTTATAGATAATAAAGGACAATGAATCTGTTACCTGTAGAAGACAAACAAAGATGACATATTTCAGAGGCGTGCTGTTCTGTTTACTTATGTTCCGAGTCCCGAGACATTCTGTGATATATGACATTTTGTGCACCTAACCCATCTTCCTCTATATAAATAAATAACAAAACAACTGTTGTTTATGTGATTTGTGGAGGTGGTATTGAACTATAATTTATATTTTGCCTTAATTATTGATTTATAAAGATAATTTTCCTTCTTAAAGTAGAATATCTAGGTAACATGAACTCCGATCTCACAAATCCCTTTGAAAATTAAAACCTAACATTTGAAACATCAATTTGAATACTTTTCGAAGTGAATTTGAAAAACTCATGAATTAAACTCAACTTTATTTTGTTCAAACTTGCATTTGCTGTAATAACCCAAATTGAGGAACATTCCCCATTCACAAAAGAAGTAACGACAGGATCGTAATTTAAAATTGTTGTCATCGATGGTGGTTATTTCAAATGAAACTCTATAAAAATATCAATTGTGAATGTATTGCTTCATCAATATCTGTAATGAAAAACACAGGTCCGTATTTAAAAAAAAAGTTGATGGTGGCCATGTTGACACGAAACTTTTTATTGAATATTTATTATTAGATCTTCATAGTACATTTCGAATACAATAACATTTTCCTTTTCCATTTTTTTATATTTTCCAAAATAACAATTCCATTCGAAAAAAACGAAAAACAGCATTTTTTGTTTTCCCCGTATAACTCGAGAAGGGCGAGAGTCCCTGTAAATTTTTTTCGACCACTGCATTGTTCCCGATGACAGTTACCTTTTTTCCCCATTTATTCGTCTTCGTATCTGTTACGGTTTAGAATATAGCAATGTTACCACATGATAAAAGAAACGGCCTGTATTATCATTATTTTTATTTTTGGTTCCTTTAGTTGGGTGTTTCTACATATTATGTTGGAAATAAATACAATCTTTCTATCTATTCATAAATAGACAAATTTGAGAAAATGTAGTTTGTGATGGCAGGAATACTTTTTTGTGAAGGATACATGAGACTGCTTGGAAAGACTATTCGAAAATTAAGTGAAAGTCCAGAAAACTCCAGCAAGAAAGTTTCAGCAACTTCTATCTGCTTATGAACAGAAAGGCGTCCTGTGAAATATTTGTCACAGTTGATTGAAGTGTTATTCAAGTAGAATTCTAGTATTTCAAACAATTGTAATTTTGTATTGTCGAATGAAATCACCTTTCATTAAGTGTCATATTTATTTAAAGAATCCAAACCATCCATGTATGACTCTAATTCTAAGTTTCAAATATGTAATTCGTTTAGATAATAGTAATTTCTGAAAAGTGAATCAAAATATCATTACCCGTTTTTCAAAGACCTGGGTCACCTTGTATTTTGATATGTGTGCCTTACTTAAGTCATTATTTAAACCCCTATATAAAACCACCGTATTCCCTGTAACTAGAAACATCCTGTACAACTCTTGTACTAGTTCAACCACCCATTCCAGAACATCCCAACTTATCAGCATCTTATCAAAAATAGTTGCACAACAAAAAAAACTGGACAGGATGCTGTTGTCTGTCTGATATCCTAATTCATTCAGATGCGTTGCTTTCATATCCTGCTTCAATTCAATGAAATCATCTGTATTAAGTTACAAGAGAATTACCTTTTCTGGCTCCTGCGTCGGGCGGCAATAAAAGAAAACAGTAATTAGATAAGTACTTGGTCATCATGTGCAGAAAGCATGAACAAGAAAGGTGGAACAAAATGCATTGGGCAATATACATTCGCGATGTTTTGAAATCATGCAAGTCGATATACGAGTATATAAAATGAGAGTGTTATTGCTGAAATTAGCGTAAACAAATTGAATACACAGGGTATATCTCAAATTGTCATTAATTGTAGGTGATTACTTGTCCTATATTATGAAAAAAAGTTCATATGAACGTGTGTACTAACTTGCTTCGTTTCAGAGTAACGGGGTGTAACCGTTTTACTAAAAATATTGTTCTTTTATTATTAACACAATCATTTTCCTCAATTTTGATACAACTAATGAGTGATTTTTTTGTTGGTATCTTTTGGCAACACTGTTTTTGACAGATCACGCGTGAATCATGTCTTGTGTCATTGTCAAACTTGTTCATAAGCTTGGTCTGTAATTTAAATAACCATAAATCGACTTATGAATGAACAACGCTTGCAAATTATTGAATTTTATTATCAAAATTTATGCTCGGTGAAGAAAGTGCATCGTGCACTTCTTCCAATTTATGGGCAGTTTCGTCGGCCTACTGAGGGAGCTATTCGAAAGCTTGTGACTAAATTTCGAACCCAGTTTACATTATTGGACATTAAACCACCAACACGCATACGTACAGTGAGGACCGAAGAAAATATTGCGGCTGTATCCGCCAGTGTTCGTGATGACCGTGACAGGGCGACTCGCCGCCGTTCGCCGACTCTGTTACTCCACTACGTGGAAAATTTTGCGAAACGATTTGGGTGTAAAACCTTATAAGATACAGCTGGTACAAGAATTGAAGCCACACGACTTTTTGTTGTCCAATATGGAAGAATTGGACATGTCTGACATGTGGTTTCAACAAGGCGGTGCCACATGCCACACGGCACGCGAAACAATGGCCCAATTAAGAGCCGCCTTCGGTGAACAGTTTATCTCACGTTTGGGGCCCGTCAATTGGTCGCTTAGATCGTGTGATTTAACGCCTTTGGATTATTTCTTGTGGGGTCATGTTAAGGCTCATGTCTACAGAGATACACCAGCAACGACTGACGCTCTGGAAGCCAATATTGAAGCATTTATACGTGAAATACCGGTCGATATGTTAGAGAGACTGTGCCACAATTGGTCCTTGCGCATGGGCCATCTAAAGCGGAGCCGCGGACAGTATTTGCGACGTACGACAACGTACGAACGATCCAAACACATGGATCGGTGGGGGACCGCGCCAACTTGGCCCGTATCGTTCGTCAGTTTTCGTCCGACTAGGTACGAATTGCGAACCGATCCCGTTCTGCTGGGATTTGATTGCGATCTAGTGCAAAAATAGTTACAATAATGTATTGAAATGTGTCTTTTCTCATTCGAAAATGAGAAAACTGGTGGTCATCGTCGATTTGAAGATCATGCCACAAATTAGAGAATTCATCGAAGTCCTTTCTTTTGGCGTAAATGGGATTCACCCACATTTTCCGCCTTCTTCGATATCGCCTGTGCGTGATACGACGATGAGTCAAAAATGATAATTCCAAAGCGAAAAATTCTTCATCAGAATAATTCAAAAATCAGTTCCAAAGAACAATCTCACCTACTACGAATCCGGACGAATACTGAGGAATGGGCTATGGGCAACGCACGATTTCGTACGAACGGCGTTAGTACGAATTCGTGCTTGTTAGTTGCCAATCGGAGTGGATTTTCTCGACGGTAGCGGCGTAGCGGATTTGAACATAAAGTAGCGGAATTTTCAACAAATAATCAATATTGAAAAAATATGGCAGAAGAAGAGGCAGTGTACCGCACTCGAAGCTGACAGATGACATTTGAATAATTGTATGCACAGTCAAGACGTTATAGTCTTAGTAGCTGAGGCCATTACATGATGAAAGAGAAGAAGAATATTTTTGGATATTGTCATTCATATCATAAACCATATAACCTTCAATATCTTGAAACTAAAAGACTCGACTCTGTCGAGTATTATAAATGATATGTAACAAATTACAGTGCAAATGGAAAATAGTTCATCTGATTGAAGCTCGAGCAAAAGAGCTACCGCAGTTGTAATTGATGGGAATTGGACATGTTCAAAAAAAATACAAAAGTCTCGATAACAAACTTTTTCTCAACATTGGTTATCTGATTCCAACTTGAAAGGATGGATTAGACTTAACTGCTGTAAATTCAGAAAATTAGGTACCATCTACTGAGTTGCGCGGTTGAAAATTAGCAGGATCCTAATTCGTGACATTAGTGACAGTTCAGTTTTGTGTTATCTAAAAGGTACACAAACTACAAACTGTAAGTTCTGTGGTATTTAATTTTGGATAGGGCGCATGCGCTAACTGATTGCGTTAGATATGCAAGCATAGCGGAATTTTGGTTTATGTGTAGCGACTTTATAGTTCATCTAGTTGACAACATTGGCTGTTGGCAGCTTTCCGCTTCCAGTGGACGAGAGGCCTTCTACAAAAACGCAACGCTGTACAATAACTTTTTCAGGCGTGTCTTTACCGACTAAAGGTGTTTTTTGGCGTTTAATCGTATTCGAGCGTGTATTCAAAAACGATTCGTAACGACGTCTTTAAAAATAAGACTCGCCGGAATGGAATGATTCAGTTTGTCTCAGATGTCAAATTCCATAATAAAAACAAACCCTTCAATTTTCTCCATAATCGGATTTGTGCAAGTAATAATTTCCCAGCTTTATTTTTTACATCCTTACAACGTACTTGATAAAAAGTTTTCAGCACTTCATAAACTATAACGGTCAAAACAAAACTGAAACTGACGTAACGTAACGTCAAGTCAAGTTCCGTTTCAAAAACAACCTCAGGCTAGTTTTGAATCATGAATACGTTTCAAATCATAGTTGATGTGACGTCACAGACGAATACGTTTTGAATACATTAGCTCCAGAAAACGCCTTAATATCTACATATTCAATGCTTTATATATGTTTTAACAATTTGAAGTACCTAAATTTAAAGTACCCGAGTTTTACTTGGTCAATTGATGTTAAAAGTGTACCCGAGTTTAGGAATAAATCAATAAAGCTCAATATAAGAAAAGAACAGAAAGTCTACAACCTCATTTGAATAACCCTATAATGAATAAAATGGCCTCAGCATACGTAGCAGTTTTCACATTTGAAAAAATATTCATTAACGGGGAGTTATTCAATTATATTTGGTCATTTGGTAAATTACTCGAATTCTCAAATCTACTCATTTCTAAACATTCTAAAAGTTTGTTTCAAACTCTTCTCATCCAAACGTAACACGTCATAGTCATGATTGAACTCATGTCCTTTTGCTAAAAGATGGTTTTCAAATGTGGAATTGGTCTTTCCATTCAAGAAACTACTTCTATGCTCTTTAATTCTTTGAGAAAAAGTTCTTCCCGTTTGGCCAATCTAAAGTTGCGGGCAAAAGCCACAAGTCAACTTATATACTCCTCATTTATCCGAAACTGAAGTTCTGTCTTCTTTGTTTCTGATAAATTTAGTCAAACTATTATTCGTTCTGTAAGCCACGTCTAAGTATTCCTTAAAAAAAAAGGGCGAGTCTATCGGTGGCTTCCCCAAAATATGACAATGTCCTATAGCGGACGATTCTTGAATTTGGATGGACCTGGTCCATGACTTGTTTTTGTAGTTTTTTGGAAAGAATCGATATTATCTACCTTGTAACCGTTCTCTGTATCTGTAGAGTAGGGAGGGAGGCCACATGTGACCCATTATACATCCTCCCGAGGAGTTGTCCTCCTAGGTCATCGTCCATCCTGTTCTTTCCAGGAAGGTGGACAGGTCTCTGGGAGACATCTCCTTTATATCGGCAGATGTAGGCCAAGACTCGCCAAACACACACTCTCTTATTGACGATAACTCCGGGCACTCGCATAGGACATGCCTGACAGTTTCATCTTCCAGTTCACACATTCCGCATAGAGGTGTGTCCACTAGCCCCATATTATGGAGGTGTTTCCTTAGTTGACATTGGTCAGTCAGAAATCCTACTGTTAAGCGTAGATTTTTCCTGGTCATCGCCAAATATTTCTTCGGGGCCAGCTTCCCAGGGTCGCCCAAGGTGATCCAGGCAAGATTGCGTCTTTTGATTCCATTCCATCTCTTTAGGGATTGAGCATGGGTGTAACATTTGGCTAGTTCCGCAATTGTCCAAGTCATCAGGCCGTAGGTGCCACTGGGTCCTAAAATTCTTAGTCCAGCCGCTTCCTTGGCTAAAGAGTCAGCAATGCGATTACCTTTACTCCTGTCATGCCCTTTAACCCACCTCAGGATAATGTTATTATCTACCGAGGCTTTGGCTAAGTCTTGGTGGCACTCTAGTACTAGCCCTGAGGTTACACGTTGTCTGTTCAAAGCTAATAGCTAATGGTCTGCTGTCAGTGCAGATTGTTATGTTTTTGCCAGAAATTCTTCTCCTGGCTATTTCTTGTGTGGCGACTGAGATACCAGCCAGTTCTGTTTGGACCACGCTGGTATTTTTTCCCATTCCCCACTTAATCCTTAGGCTTAGTGATCTGGAGAGCCTGAGCCTTCTTTGGTTTTTGAGCCGTCTGTATATATGCGTATTGCATTTGTAGCATCTGGCTCTATGTTCTGTTTTATTTGTATTTTGTAGGGTTTATTAAACACAAACCTGGGTTCAATTGCATCACTGGTTGCCTGCAGCAGAAGTTGCGCAGTAAGCGCTTCTCGCCATAGGCCCAGCCTCAATTGACCTTGTAACCGTTATTGACAGCGATTTGTTTGATAAAACTTTGTTCTCTCTGAAAATTGATTTGCAACAGTGGAATATTCAATAGCCTGTGAAGCATACTATTGAATGCAGCTACTTTGTGCCGGTAAAGGTGTGTGGGGGAATTAGGTAGGACAATGTCTGTATAAGATGGTTTGTGGAAAATTGCAAAATCATGTTTATTATTAATTTTCGTAATAGTCAAGGTAATTTATTGAATTATTTACCTTCCTTTCAGTGGTCAATTTTATCGACGGGTGAATGGAATTGACATATGCGACAATCTTACCTAATTTCCTAGCTGAACCAGTAAAACAGACTGATATGTATCATCTATTTATCTGTACCAGTACAAGAAAATGTTACTTAACTGATTATTATGGATTTCATTCCCTAGGTTATCCATGAAAATTTCAGCCAGCAAAGAACTCAACAGGTTGCCCATTATTAGTCCTTCACTGCTTGAATAAAACTTTTCGTCGAATCGGAAATAATTTTGAGATAGACAAATAGTAGGTAAATTCGAAATTTCTTGTTTTATTAGTGAATTTACATGGTTTTTGTTTGAGAGATGCCCAACCAGATCAATTGTTTCAATTGGCGAAATACTGAGACATAAATTTTGGACATCAAACGATATTAATTTCACTTGTTGAGCGGTTTATTTTTTCGGAACTGCACCAAACATTATACTCATATTATAAACTTTTCATTATTTTCACGATATACCTTTGGCAATATTGATAAACGCAGTTTCCCGAGTCTGACTCTTAAATATAAGGGATATTTTTAAAATACTGAAAAACTCACAAACATTCCGGTCGTTCGAGGGACGGCTTTTTTTTGGGGCAATGAGACACACGAATATAGCACTAAGAAATTGACATCTAATATAATCACTTTCAATAGTTCAAAAAACAATGTACTTTTTCACGATCGAGCACAGCTGAAAGCTAGATTTAAAATGCCACATAACAAACAGCATACTATCTACCTCGCAATAAATCAATAAAAATATATAAAATGTATCTACTTACCTTGAAACTATTTCCCCATCGGCAACAAAGACATCCCGCTATCATTACCAATCCACAAACCGTCAACAGAATGGAGACAATGCCTGTTATGAATTTTGTTTGCTCATCTGCAAAAGTAGTTATAGAGTGAGATATTTCAAAAAACCACAAACCTAAAGTTTTGAATATTATCCTACAACATTATTCTGTATCACAATTAATAAATGGACTGTCATTATTTATTTTGCAAATATAAATATACACTTTTGCATATAACTACAAAACAACGATAAAAATAAAAACAACAATAAAAATTATTTGGCGCTCCGGGGCGACTTCATTGATTCCAGTGGCGCATTTGCTTTTTCAGCTGCAGGAAAACCCGGAAAAACCTGCAGCACCACATCATCTGAAGATCTTGTTCTTATAAAACAAAATGTAGGGTGTCTCCAGGGGCTCCAATAGATTCAATGGACTGTTAAAAAAATAAGGCGAGTATATTTAATGTCCCCCCCACTTTTATTTCTTAAACGGGTCTACTCAATAAATAAAAGTTTGGGATGATGAAATTAATATATGAATACTTTATTTTGAAATGAAATTGACAGATTAAACTTTCAAGATGGCGACTGGGAGCCGTTTGGGAAAAAAATTTAAATGGAAAGGGTGGGTCTGACGAATACTTCACAACCCTAGAGTACGAAGTCAATATCTTCACCTACTACAAAATGGCGTAACATTTAATAATTTCCTGAAGACAAACACATTAATATCGATATTTTTAGAAATATTCCTTTTTATCTGCCATGTGGCAATTCCAACAACCCGATAAGGTTTGTTAAGTTATTTTTTGTTCATAAAAACGAAAAAAACGTCAGTACGAAAATGAACATCGTTGTTCAGTTAGAATATTCTCATTTAGTTTACGGTTTTACTAGTAGAAAGGTACCACGTCAACAATCTCTAAAATTGGAAGAAAAAATTGATTTTTATTTAAGGTGCGACGCGTAACTTTCACGAGACCGAAAGGATTTTCAATAAACGTTTTCCGAACCCGCCCTATCTGTAGAAAATATTTGAGGGAACTTGTATCCAAATTCACAACTATCGGTAACAAAAAGCCCCCAGGTCATCCGTCCATTCCGGAAGAACAGCAAGTGCAAATAATTTGTGAGATGGTAGTAAATCCTGAACAGTCTACTTATTTCGTCGCGAAAGTTTGTGAGGTGTCTCCTTCTACCGTGTGGAGACTTTTGAAGAGGAATAGGTATCATCCATACATAATTAAAACGGTACACCAATTAACTGAAGATGACCCTGATCGAAGAACAGAATTCTGCGAAATCATGACGGAAATCATTGCAATGCATCCTACATATCACCACAATATTTGTTTTAGTGACGAATGTACATTTTTTTAAACGACAATGTTCACAGACAAAATTGCCGTTATTGGAGTGATACCAACCCTCACGTTTTCCGGGAAACATATACCCAATATCCAGAAAAAAATTAACGTTTGGGCAGGAATATTGGGAAACCATATTGTAGGACCGCTATTTATTGATCAAAATTCAACAGGGGAACTGTATTTGAATATGCTGGAAACTACTGTTGACCCCCTCATCACTGAAATCATCGAAGCGAATCCTAATGAATTCGATATGGATACTGTATTCCAACAAGATGAAGCACCACCACATTACTCCAGACGAATAAGAAACTATTTGGATACTACTTTTCCCGGTCGTTGGATTGGCCGTCGAGGTCCTACAGAATGGCCAGTCCGCTCGCCAGATTTGACACCTTTGGATTTTTATGGGGCTATTTGAAGCAAAGGGTGTACGAAACTGAACCAGCTTCAATATTGGATATACGGCAGTGAATAATAAATATTTATAGAGATATTGACGTTACTGTGTTCGAAAATGTTCGGCGTGAAATATTGGATAGGCTGTTCATATGTCAAGAAGTTCAAGGCAACCATTTCGAGCATCTTCTGAACTGACCTCAAGCTTATTACCTCATATTATGTAGTTGAATGGCCATGTATTCAGGCAATTATTAAAAGTTCCGTGATTTTGTAGTAGTTGAAGATATTGACATTATGTTCTAGGATTGTGAAGCATTTCTCAGGAGCTTCAAAAAATGTGTCACAAGACCCCCGTTTCCATTCAATTTTTTTCTTTCCAGATGGCGCCCAGTCGCCATCTTGAAAGTTTCATCTGTCAATTACACTATAAAATAAAGTATTCATGCATTAATTTCATTATCCCAAATTTTCATTTTTTGAGTTGACCCGTTCAAAAAATAAAAGGGGGGGCACATTAAAGAAAAGCGCTGTATAGAAACCCATAATCAAGCGGAAAACGGCCAACTTCCGCTAAACCAGTGAAGCGGCGAGAGGGAAGAGGGGATAGGTGAAAGCACCCGAATGACCTACAAACCGAATGACCTACAAATTGACCTCTCGGAGGAATAAGTCTAGCTCGCTTTCGACCTGCCTCGGGGCCTGATCTGGTGGATTGGGTCTTTCCTTAAAGACATAACATTTTAGGTTAGAGTAGAGGGCTCTTTGTCTGACAACAGAGAGATCCTCGCTGGAGTGCCACAGGGGACCGTGCTCTCCTACGTTGTATTCACTTTACACCAGTGACCTTCCGAGGCCCGAGCGAGTGAAGATATCCCTATACGTCGATGACACGGCTCTCCTCTCGTCTTCCATGGGTCGAGAGCTTGGCGTCGTCTATATGCAACGTGCATTGGACGACCTCGAGCGCTGATACATCGATTGGAAGATCCGAGTGAACCCGGACAAGATGATAAGATAAGAAGATTGCTATTTTCTCTGGAAGGGAGATTGACTGGCAAGCGCGAGTAAAGTATCTCGGCCTTCTAATAGACCGTAGGCTCACTTGGAACCCGCACATTATATGTGCGTTAAGTCAAAGATCGAGGGTCGGATAGCAAGTCTGTACCCTCTGATCAACAGAAAATCTAAAATGAGTTTGAAGAACAAGATTACCATCTACAATACGATGTTCAAGCCTGTCATCATGTATGCTTCAGGCGTCTGGGGACAAGCGGCGAAATCTAATATCTCCATTCTGGAGGTATTGCAAAATAAACTAACGAGGATAATTGTGAATGCTCCTTGGTTCGTGCGGAATGAAGCCATTCGCAGAGATTTGAAGCTGCCTTTCCATTCGGCAGTCTATTCAGACGAAAAATCGGCGAGTGAAGGTGCGGAAACTCACGAAAATCCGTTAGTTAGGGAAGCCATAGGTTATGCTGTAGACGACCCCTCCCGATATAGAAGTCCCCGAGACTATGTCAAATGAGGCCCTCATGTCCCCCGTTAAAGTATGAACAGATTTTTCACCCATCCCACCCCAGCCAGGTAGGGGTACCCCGTGAAGAGCGGTACTGATGTCTGAGGACTTTTCATACCGTCAACATCTCCTTAGTCATGAACCTATTTGTCTTTCTGACGAAAATTTGCTGAAAGGGTAAGGGAGCTGGGCTCCAACCTGAATGAACTGAAGACGCTTGCTCGAATAAGTCCAGTCATCACCCCAAGACGATTGTGGATGCCAACAATCGAAACGTCGTGCAGTAACTTGGTTTTCAAATTTTATTTCCTTTTTTGTTTTATTGTTCAGTTTTTAATTTTATAGTAATTTCATTTCGGGTTTTTTTGCTTAGTTGTTTTCAGATATTTATTTTGATTTTCTATTGTAACGGGTGATTTTTTTGAGGTTAGGATTTTCATGCATTAGTATTTGACAGATCACGCGGGATTTCAGACATGGTGCAAAGAGAAAGATGCTCAGTATGCTTTGACATTTCATCATGAATAGACTTACTAACGAGCAACGCTTGCAAATCATTGAATTTTATTACCAAAATCAGTGTTCGGTTCGAAATGTGTTTCGCGCTTTACGCCCGATTTATGGTCTACATAATCGACCAAGTGAGCAAACAATTAAAGCGATTGTGACCAAGTTTCGCACTCAGTTTACTTTATTGGACATTAAACCAACCACACGAATGCGTACAGTGCGTACAGAAGAGAATATTGCGTCTGTTTCTGAGAGTGTTGCTGAAGACCGTGAAATGTCGATTCGTCGCCGTTCGCAGCAATTGGGTTTGTGTTATTCGACCACATGGAAGATTTTACGCAAAGATCTTGGTGTAAAACCGTATAAAATACAGCTCCTGCAAGAACTGAAGACGAATGATCTGCCACAACGTGGAATTTTCAGTGAATGGGCCCTAGAAAAGTTGGCAGAAAATCCGCTTTTTTATCGACAAATTTTGTTCAGCGATGAGGCTCATTTCTGGTTGAATGGCTACGTAAATAAGCAAAATTGCCGCATTTGGAGTGAAGAGCAACCAGAAGCCGTTCAAGAACTGCCCATGCATCCCGAAAAATGCACTGTTTGGTGTGGTTTGTACGCTGGTGGAATCATTGGACCGTATTTTTTCAAAGATGCTGTTGGACGCAACGTTACGGTGAATGGCGATCGCTATCGTTCGATGCTAACAAACTTTTTGTTGCCAAAAATGGAAGAACTGAACTTGGTTGACATGTGGTTTCAACAAGATGGCGCTGTCAACTTGGTTGACATGTGGTTTCAACAAGATGGCGCTACATGCCACACAGCTCGCGATTCTATGGCCATTTTGAGGGAAAACTTCGGAGAACAATTCATCTCAAGAAATGGACCGGTAAGTTGGCCACCAAGATCATGCGATTTGACGCCTTTAGACTATTTTTTGTGGGGCTACGTCAAGTCTAAAGTCTACAGAAATAAGCCAGCAACTATTCCAGCTTTGGAAGACAACATTTCCGAAGAAATTCGGGCTATTCCGGCCGAAATGCTCGAAAAAGTTGCCCAAAATTGGACTTTCCGAATGGACCACCTAAGACGCAGCCGCGGTCAACATTTAAATGAAATTATCTTCAAAAAGTAAATGTCATGGACCAATCTAACGTTTCAAATAAAGAACCGATAAGATTTTGCAAATTTTATGCGTTTTTTTTTTTTTAAAAGTTCTCAAGCTCTTAAAAAATCACCCGTTATTAGTTCTTCTAGAGATTTCAAATCATTTTATATCATACTCGACATGGAAGTCCGAACTGATGAAATTCACCATGAAACATTGTCAACCACTTTCAAACAAAAGTTAGAAGTGTTTTACTTGCTCGGGGATATTCTGCTAACGAAAAAAAATGGATCGAAGAATTCGCATAGAATTTTGTGTAAAAATGGAATGAAGTTTAAAAAAAATCTGTTTAAAATCTGTTTTTCCGTTAATCAGCTGTCACACCTCTACGAACGACAACCCTCAGAAGTCAAAACTAAATATTAAAGAGGTCTTACCTTTTAACGTGTGATTTCTAACAGGGGTTGGACGCTAGCAAGTGAAAATCGATCGTTCAGACTATGGCTTGAACCACCGACCAACAAGGCAGTCAATTCGAGTGAGTGAACAAAGCACCCACGCCGAACCGCCTGGCTACCGACCGACCGACCTGCTCAAGAACATTTGAAAAGTTGACAGTGGCATACGGTGATTGTACTCTGAGTCAGAAAAAAAAATGTTCGCAAATGGTACAAGCTCTTCACAAAGGGTCGAGAAGATGTCAATGACGACGCTTGCCCTGGACGATGAAAATGTTGAGAAAATTGTCATTGATAATCTTCGAATGACTATTAGAGAAGTTGCTAGGGATTTCGGCATATCGGTTGGCTTATGCAAATGCAATTTTTTTCGGTAATTTTGAAGATGAAGCTTGTGGCAACGAAGTTTGTTCTAAAATTGCTCAATTTTGACCAAAAATCCATCGCATCAGCTTCGTTCAGGAATTGTTGAATGACGCCAACAGCGTACAGAGCGGTAAAATCACCTAAAAACCTGGCCATGAATGAAATTTGTCAACTTCAATTGTCACAGGTAATAATGACATTTGTTACATGAGAGCAGTTGAAACCTAGCGTTTATTCACCACTACGCATGTGTATGTTTTAAATAACCCCTTAAATATCACTTGTTTGCTTATTTATTAATTTATAATTTGTGTTATATTGGTGAAAAAAATTGCTATGGATATTGTTGATCAAGGTATGTACTACATTTTAGGACACATAAGATTTATTTAATAGGATTTATTTTCGAATATAGAATGTAAAATCAATTATATGAAAAAAAACTTAAGTATATTTTTCGTCATTCTTCAGCAATCGTGGATAATTTAAACATGGGCAACTAATTGCAACAAAGTGATAATTACGTCTCTTTTCATATAATGCTTGAGTGCGCTGTGAAAAATCCAATGAAAATCTTTTTATATTACACATATTATGTGCATTTTTCCCGTTAAACTGCAAAACTTGTGCATTTCACTGGTTATTATAAAAAAGTTTTCCTAAGTATGATATAGCATTTGCGATCAACAAGATGTTGGTTCTGAATACGACCCTGGCCAATTCTTGGGATTTTCAATATCACGTGCGTGTCAATGTTTACATCCACTCTATCTTGGATTTGAATTTGCTTTAGAAACGAGAAAATTGGCATGTTACTAATTTACGCAGAAACAACACAAAAGAATGCAAGTGATGCAGCTCGAATTTATGCTCAGAGGTTCCCTAATCGAGGCCATCATACTCGGCATTATTTTCCAAAACTGGAAAGAAAATGAAAATTCCCCTCATGTTTTGAACAAATCTCGTAGTTGCATGATAAACTACCAAAAAACAGCTCTGACCAAATGTACATTTTTTTTTTCATGGAAAAAAGTGAAATTTGTGAGGAAAAAAGTGAAATTTGTGAGGAAAAAAGTGAAATTTGGGCGGAAAATGTGTAAAGGTGACATCACTCATGTGTGGAATACGACTTTCCTTTGATCTTAGGAGGCCATCATTTCGGAATGAAGGGAGAGCAGCGAAGCGTTTCGGAATCGTGTCCTTCTCATCAATCCACATGAATACCAAAAAAATGTTTAGCAAAATCTTCTGCCGGCAAAATTCCCGAATATTTACCGACGTGGCTGAAGTTTCGCGAGGCAGAAGATTTAAAGATAGAGTTCTACCAAACGGACTCGCTAGCGACTAGTTTTGTTTTCAAAAACAGAAACAAAAAACTTGTTTTAGTTTCGAAAACAAACTCGAAACTCGAATTCCACAAAACGGACAAAAATTAGTGCGAGTCGCGTGTTTCGTTGTTAAATGTTTTCTATTTTTTCCACTATAAGAGCAGTTTTCATCATGCCTTATCTAGACTGTGTTTTTACAATAGGCTGCGATTTTTTCATAACCGAATCTTTTGAGCGAAAAAAGAAAGCGAAAGATACAAGATGAGATCATTGTTGTACAATTCCATAATAGTAGACACTTAATTACCCGAAATATTATTGCATTAAAATGAAAACATTGTTGTCAAGGTTGTGATTTATATGTTTTATCATCATTTTTCCTCATCTATTTGGTATAATTTCCGTATGCCACTGCAAGAGACAAGTTAAGGCAAAAACGTCAGTAATTTCTGAGAATTTAGCGCCTTTGTATTTAGGAATTATAGTATATTTCTGAAAAGTTGGCTTCTTATTATTGCCGATCGTTTCCACATAGCAATTGGTTTACAAAAACACAGATAAAACACCGAAACCTTTTGATATTTGCGCTTGCCGACGGGACATTTCGTTATTTTTTTAGGACATAACACAAGCACTACAGGAAAATCATTAAGGTGCTCCAGGAGCGGGGCCTGTGCAAAATTAGTGATTCACATTGGATTTGATTTGCTGGAGATTAGATCCATTCGGAAAAACGTTCTCAGGAAGTTTGTCCCACATGAACGCAGTTCTTCAAATGAAAGAGCTCTTAAACAGTGAAGTTCGAGGTGTACTGAGTTGAACCTCAAAACGAAGAGCAGCCACAGTCCGTCGCGTATTTCCTATATGTACGACTCTTGGTGGAATCAACTGTGCCAAGTCACTTGAACACCTTACGTATCTACCAAAGAGAGACAAATCTCCAATCCACCAACCTTTCCTCGATATTCCAGATTATCAAGGTTGCAAGAGATGTTCATGTCTCCAATCAGGCAGATAAACTCTTTTCTGGATGGAATCCAGCAGCTTCAGGGTATGCTTAGGGGCGGCGCTCCAAAGAAGGTCTAATCTGAGCTTCGTAAAGCACCAAAAGTTGCTGAGGTGTATACAGTTTTTTGGTTAGTAACAGTGCTCCAAGTTTTTGAGAAGCAGCCTATGCAATTCCAGCGACATGATTATGTCAAGACATATCGGTGTCCATTTTAACCCCCAAAAAACTTATCGAAGCAGAACGCGGAATTGTCTGTGCTGACATTATTATATCCGGTTCGGAGACATTTATCTTTTTGAAGAAAGCAAATGCCCGGGTTTTCATGAAACTGGTTACTTTCACCCCAGTTCGAAATCACCTGAAATCACCTCTAGATCCTCATTAAGATATGTTTCCCATTTTGTCAACTCAAATTTTTATTTTGTCGAAATCGACACAGTTGCTGATTTGTTGTGGTTTTGCCCGTTTGGTAGGAATCCGCCATTACGTTTTTTTAAGGTACATGATTGCCTGTTATATGTTACTGATTGCCAGGTACCTATGAAACCACAAACAGTTCAACATTATAGAAAAAAAAGCAAGTGATACAATTTGACCAAACGGTTAAAAATTGTCACTCCTAGTGTTGTAAAATTTCCGGAAATATATTTTTTGGAAATATTTCCTGAAATATTGGAAACATGAAAATATTGGAAACATTGGAAAAAATATAAGAAAATAGAATATTTATTCATAAAAAAACAAAACAAAACACAGAATGCTCATACTTAAACCCAAACAAACCAAAATAATGTCAAACTTCCTTAAAAAAAACAAAAAATAAAACGAAACACAGAATGCCTTAATCTTCATTGTTATCATCACACTCAACATCTTCATCGTGCACGTCTACTGCCTCAAAATCTTCAATAGATTCCAAAATAAAAATTGACCTATCGCCTTTTTCCATTTTTTTTAGCAAAATTTTGATCATGGGATACATAGACTAGTTTGGCAGCTCTGTCATTAGTAAGTCTGTTTCTCTTTTTGGAATGAATGTGACTGTAAACGCTAAAACTGCGTTCCGTTGCCGCCGAAGATGCTGACATCATCAAAATTCGTGTCGCTCGCTATTTGTGATAGTAAAGATGAAGAACAACAAAGTCCTTTTCATCAGGAGAGTGGGTTATCAAAGGTACTTTTCCATATAAAGTTATTTCCAAATAATTTGCACTCTTACAACGGTAATTTGCTATGTCTTGCTCGTTTATAGTGAGCTTAGTTTTTGTTATATTAATTATGCACTCTATGGCTAAAATAATTTGTGTTTCATCAAGTTCAGAACCTTGTAATTTTGGATTAAGTAATTCTGCTGCATAATGTATAGGCTTAATAACAAACTTTTCTCTTTTGTCAAGAAACTCTAGCAATTAAAATTTCTCTTTATCATCAAGTGGGGACAATTAAAGGTTGTTCTAAATTACCCTTTTAATATCGCTAAATGCTTTTACAGCAAAGTGAATAGGGCCATAATCTCCTTCTACAACTGTCAGCCATTTGCCAATAGGTTCAAAGATATTAATTAGGCTGGAAATTTGACCCCAAAATACTTCATATCTAATATCCACTGTTTAACATTTTTATTAATAATTTGTGTTACTTCTTGGCTAACTGCAACTACTTGTAAACTGAGCCTAGTATTGTATATACTTTTTAAACTGTTAAAAATTGAAGACCAACGAGCTTTAACGGGCAATTGTATGGCACCTGCATTTGTCTCTATATTTTTATATTTTCTATTTGTTTTATCCGCAAAAGTTCATACAAAACTTGTTTATTCTTAATATCTTTTGCAATATCTGTAACTTTATCTATCAGAGTCGATATAGTAATAATTTTAAGCAAATCTTTACATAACAAATTAAGACCATGGGAAAGACAACCATATGGAATAATACCATATTTTTTCTTTAGTTTAATTCCAGCAAGTTGCATATTTTTTGCATTATCTGATACGTATACTAAGAATTTGTTTGATCCGTATTTTTCAATTATCTTACCCATTTCTTCAGCTATATACTGTGCAGTATGTCTTTGCAACTTAGTTGCAAACTAATGAATCTTTCATATTTGAAAATTCTTCTATTGTGAGTTTATGGCTTATGACAAAAATTTAGTATTTTACTGAAATTTTTCAATGTTTCCAATATTTCCAAGGTACATTCATAAATTTCCAATATTTCCGTTTCCATGGAAATATTTCGATTTACAACACTAGTCACTCCTTTTACGCTTCATGGAAAAAATATAAAATATTTAATTTGGGGTATTATATGCATTTGGTGCTGTAAATAAATCTATGTTCTTTTGATAATTAGATTTTTTTCGATTAAATTGAAATGCCGTCAGGAGTTTTTCAGATCTACCGCACTGAACTATTATATATTTTTTGAGATTGTCAGGTAATCATGAAAAAACATACTTGACTTTATAGCAGATTGTTAACTACAAATTAAACATGATGCGAAAGCAAATTCAGAAATAACTTCGCCACGTGTGTCTCCTACTACTGATAACTCTTATCAGATTTCTGATAAAATTATATAAGAAATTTCAGAACCTAACTCATAATGACAGTGATGATAGGCATGACAATATGCCACTAAATTTTAAAGGAACTTTAGTGTATTAAATACTGTTTATGACTAATTTTAAGAATTTCGCAGGAAGTTCAGAACGAAATCTAAACTAAAGTCTGACTTTGTTGAGCTATGGGGTATGAAGTTTTTCAGCATTTCTCTAAAAAATGAATTATCCTGATAGTGGTGAAATGATAAGATTAAGGAGTGAAATTTAGGATAGGCTGCACCCACCGACTTTGAAAAAAAATTGGGTGTACTTACGTATTACGTTATACGTATTTTTACGTGTACATTAACGAATGCGAAAGAAAAAAATCGATGTTCTTCCTCATTTCTAGAGTTACAGCCATCCAAATTTCCGAATTGGCAACTTTTCAGCCTTTTTTTGCACAATACAAACTGTAAAAAACACAAGTATTTATTCACCCCATTACCTTTGTATCTTATTTCACTTTCCTTGTCATTTTTCAGTTTAACATTTTTCTTATTAAAACTTTACTGCTTTTTGGAAATAAATTTCTTGATTTTACGTTTTTGAGGTTAACGTCATAGTTGGCTTCACTGATCAAAATCATCATTTCAAATTCAAATCAAGTGTTCTAAACAATGAGGAATGTTCCTCAATTTGGGTTATTACAGCAAATGCAAGTTTGAACAAAATAAAGTTCAGTTTAATTCATGAGTTTTTCAAATTCACTTCGAAAAGTATTCAAATTGATGTTTCAAATGTTGGGTTTTAATTTTTAAAGGGATTTGTTTCTAATTCACATATTGGCAACAGCGCCTATATCAAGTTGAAATAATTTATACGTACCTAGATATTCTATTTTAAAAAAGGAAAATTATCTTTATGAATCAACAATTAAGGCAAAATATAAATTATAGTTCAATACCACCTCCACAAGCCAAATAAACAACAGTTGTCTTGTTATTTATTTATATAGAGGAAGATAGGTTAGGTGCACAAAATGTCATATGTCACTGAATGTCTCGGAACTCGGAACATAATTAAAAAGATCAGCATGCCTCCGAAATATGTTATATTTGTTTGTCTCATACAGGTAACAGATTCATTGTCCTTTATTAGCTATAACCGATGTTGCCAAATGGTGAAATAGAAACGAATCCCATTAAATGTTGAATGCATTATTTCATTACTCTTTTTTAAGTATTGAAATAATTTTTTGAAGAAAAAGGTTGAAATGATAAGTTTAAAATACGTTGTTTTAGAGCTCTTTTATGAAAACTACTTGATGTTCGTCAGGAGGAACATTTCCCCATTGTTTACAGTACTTTCAAATGAAGCTCGTCTTACGGAATATGTAGTCGATAAGAAGGCACAGAAAATATGGTAAAATTTCGGATATACTGGACCCGCCGATTTTGAAACAAAATTGTGTGTATTTAGATATTCTGAAGAATCTGAAAGGAAAAAGTCCTTCTTCTTTCTGGAGTTACAACCTTATTTTTTGCACAATACCAACTATAGAATCACAAGTATTTATATACCATATCAACTTCTCACCTTATTTCACCTTAATTGACACTTTCAGTTAAATAATCAACATTTTTCCTATGAAAAACTTTATTTAACAATGGATTCGTTTTCTGGTGACATCTCTGCATTGTAATTATACGCTGTCTGTTCAAAAAATAAGGTGAATTTTCGTTTTTCTCAAAAAATATTTATTGATTCATTAATTTTTATTCTGCCCTCCTGAGATATAATACACTTGTGCTAGCGTTTTTTCCAATCCTCCAATACCTGAGCTCTTTTAGCGATTCGGTTTTTATCTCCTCAATCATCGCAAAACGCCGTCCTTTCATGAGTCTCTTCAATCCTATGAGGGCCAAATCTGGTGAACACGGTGGCTGAAGCATGATTACGGTGATGTTTTTGTCCTTAAAATTATTAGCAATGACGAGTGAGCAGATGCAAAAGCCATGAATTGTTTTTCCACAATATAGGACGTTATGTTCGTATTGCTTCTTGCAAGCGGTACATAACTTCAATATAATACTCCTTGTACCACTTGTAAACATTTTTCTGGCTCAGAGTACAATCACCGTATGCCACTGTCAACATTTCAAGTGTTTTTGAGCACCCAATACCATTTTTTAGTCAAAATTTGATGCAAATTTTTTTATCCATTTTTTTGGTAGCAGAAAATCGCGGAACACACAATACAATCATTATCATGCCATTCCAGTTTTCTCTAAGAAGACGAATATTGGTATAATGCAAAATGATTTTAAATTTCAAATATGTGAGTTTTCTTGAAAGTTTACTTATCATGGAGCCTGGCATAAAATTACTACCTCAGCGTCCAGATGAGAAAATGAGAGATCTTCAATTCATGATATTCTAGACGATAAAAAAAGCTTTCATTAATGCAAATATGATAAAAGAAAAACAGCTCTGTTAAGCTAGCAGAACCAATTTGGATTTCTATATATATTTTCTTGACATGAATTTAGGCTAATTTTTTACTCTATTCTAGAATTTTTCACTGTTCATTTAATGGAATAGGGAAAAGAAACAATATTTCGTTGAATCAGGTTTTTGTAAAATTAGGTTTCCAATGCCCTATCACCGATTTTTCAAGTGCTGTTAAAAAAAATTAAAAATCAAAAGGAAATCAAAAAGAGGTGGAATTGAAGATAAAATTATTCTAAAATTGTCAATTCATTTCAATTTCTCCTACACGCCTATTTCCAAAATGAAGATTTTTACTTTTACTGTATATACCTGAGATAATCACCCAAATATTGAATTCAAAGGAAAAGCAAAATATTTTTAATGGGGTATTGAAGTAGGCTAAAAAATGAGCTTTAAATCATTGCAAAATAAAAATTTTCAAAAAGTGAAGATTTTTGATTTGTTTCTGCAAGCCTAATGATGAAATTAGCATAATCCACAGATTTAAGAAATAGGGAGAACATCGGAGAGAGTATAGAGTCTAAAATGAATTGGAAATTCTTAGTGAGAGAGAGAGAAAGTACTTTATTGTTCATGAATAACATCATGGTTACAAAGTTGAAAAATTAAAAAAAAAAAATATATAAAATATACATAGCACTGATACCAGAGAAAATATGTCAACAACAATTAAACTTGTTAATAAAAGGTAACATGTCACACTTAATACTATATAAATCTACACAACTATACATAATAAAAGATGAGCAACACTATGCGACATATGGAAATTAAAAAAGGATTATTCTAGTATTTCACTAAAGTATTCATTCAGACTGTAATAGGCTCTGTCTAATAATAGATTTTTTACTGCTCTTTTGAATTTATAGAAGGATCCAATGGTTTTTATTGCAAGTGGTAAGTGATTATATATTTTGCCACCTTTGTAGATAAAAGAGTCATATACAAGAGACGTGGTAGGCAGTGGGAGTTTGATGTCATTACTTTGCCGAGTTACGTAATGTGAAGAATTTGAACCAAATTTATTCAAATGTTTTTTTACAATGAGTACCGTTTCTAAAATATACAATGCTACTACAGTTAGAATTTTATGAGATTTAAATAGAGGTTTACAGTGGTCGTTAAATTTAGCTTTACACATGTATCTAATGGCACGTTTTTGTAAAATGAATATGCTATTGAACAGAAAATTACAGCAACTGCCCCAAAATGGAATGCCATATCTTAAGTGTGATTCAAATAATGAATAATATACAATTTTAGCAGTTGGAAAACTTAATTCTCTAGAGATTAGTCTAACTGCATAGCAACCAGAAGATAATTTTTTTTTAAGAACAGTCAAGTGATTATCAAATTTTAGTCTATCATCAATTAGTATTCCCAGTGTTTTCACAGTACCTATATTTCCAATATTCTTCGAGTTAATATTTAAGTCATCAAAATTACATTTGAAAGTCATCAAATTGGTTTTCTGTATATTGAATGAGAGACGATTCGATTCACACCAGATGAAGACTTTTGTTAAATCGTTCTCAACTTGTATTTTTAGAACATCAGTGTCTTTATTATGCCAAATAATAGAGATGTCATCGGCAAATAGAGTGAATTTGCCCGAGATTTTGATGTATGTTAAATCATTTATGTAAAGTAGGAATAGAATTGGTCCGAGGACGGAGCCCTGAGGAACCCCGCAATTGACTTTTTCCATACCCGAGCATTCTGTAGTTTTGACCATTTGTTTTCTTTTTGATATGTATGATTGAATCCACTGGAAGGAAAGACCCCTAAAACCATAGTAGTGAAGTTTTTGCAGCAGAATTTTATGATCAACGCAATCAAATGCTTTAGACAGATCACAAAACACTGCCGCAACCCCTTCGCCACCATTGATTCCAGTGTAAATTTCAAAAAGTGTGTGAAAAATTGCATCAGTTGTATTTCTTTTATTTTGGAATCCAAATTGTGCAGTACTTATAACTTTGTGCTTTTCTAAAAAGTTAAGGAGTCTATGTTTCACTAATTTTTCTATTATTTTCGCAATAGTGGGAATGATGGCAATTGGACGGTAGTTGGCTGAAACTTCGGGGTCCCCTCCTTTAAATAATGGAATTATTACAGAGGTTTTAAGTTGGTGAGGAAATAGACCAATATGGAAAGATTTATTAATCAGGTGAACCAGAATTGATAATGTTTCATCAGGTAGACTTTCTATAATACGGATTGATATTTCATCAATACCGGATGTTTTCTTATTTTTAATATTTGAAATAGTTAATTTCAGTTCTTGGAGATCACTGTCATACAAAATGAAAGTTTCATTAATTTGATGATGTTTTATATGAATAAAAGGATCTTCTATGGGATTTAGACTATTACTAAGCTGATTAGCAATTGTACAAAAGTAATTGTTTAAAATATCCGGGGAAACAGGTATTTCATTTATCTTGCACTGGTGACCCCTGAGGTCATTAATTATTTGCCAAGTTTCTTTACTTTTGTTATCAGCTTGAATTATTTTATTTTTATAGTGGATTTCTTTAGCAAGTTTAATAGTGTGCCTGTAAATTGAACGATATTTCAAGAAATAATTGTGAAATTCATTGTCATTTGTAAATTTTCTCAAATAATGTAGACATCGTAAATTTATGGATGAAGTTTTTATGCCCTCAGTGAGCCATTGTTTTTTTTTTTATGTTTCAACTTTTTCACGGGGAATGACTCATCAAAAGCGATTAAAAGATAATTATAGAACTCCGTAAATTGGTTTTGATCATCTAGAGATAGAATGTTGTTCCACTTTATATCAGAGCATAATAGATTGAACCTATTACAGTTTCTCTTGCTATATATTCTACCAAATTCAGTCCTTTTTTTATTATGACAAGAGTTTAATTTTAGTGAGCACAATATAGCCTCATGATCAGAGAGACCTGAGGGAATTACATTGCATGTTGGAGAGTCTGGGAAATTGGTACAAACATAGTCAATAGTGGTACAGGAATATTGTGAAACGCGTGTTGGTGAATTTAAGTGCATCATGAGATTAAATGAATTCAATAAATTGATTAAATATTGTGTATGGGGTGCATTAGAATCAGCAAAGTTAATATTGAAATCTCCTGTTAAAATAATAAAGGATGAAATTGGCAATTTTTCTAGCATAAGCTCTAAATTATTGAAGAACAAATGCACATCTGAGGATGGTGCTCTATAAAGACATATTATATAAACATTTAATTTCTTGAAAAACACAACCGATAGCTCAAATGTTTTTTCGACTATTAAGTTATTGAATTTATTGATCTTTTCGAAGCTGTACCTTTCTAACATTGAGTTACTAACTAATATCATCGTTCCACCATGCAAGTATTGAGATCTGCTATAGATAGAGGTTATAGAATAATCAGTAATGTTGAAAGGCTCTTCGGTTCCCAACCAATGCTCAGTAATTAATATAATGTCTGGATTATCTATACTATTTATAAATGCATATAGTTCATCCTTTTTATTCCTAATGGATTGGATATTCAGTAACATTAGGTAGATATTCTTGTCATTGACCCTTTTTTCTCTAAAAAAGTAGCATTACTTGAGTTATTTTTTAGAATCAAAAATCCTTTATCTTCTTGTAGGGGTTCACTTCCTAAATCATTACCATGTACCATAGAGTTTTTATCATATCCTGAGTTCCATTGTTCTATGAACTTGTATAAAGCTTTACTTATAAACATTTTGGCGATTTTATTTAGATTAAATCCATCATTGGTATAATTATTCCATCTAAGGATGTTGTTGCAGTCGAGGAATCTGGTAGTTTCAATCCTTTGTTTGTGAATTGTTTTTTTAAAATTGAGGTTGTTTTCATATATCATTTGATTTGGAAACCTCATATCAAACCTATATGGTTGTGATAATATAATAGTTCGGGTGTGCTGGACCTTTTCAATGAAATCACTAAATAAGTTGTGGCTAGCTACTTTAGGCCATAATATAATAACATCATTCATTGTAAAATTTCTTGACTCATCAAGGGCGGTTCGAACTAACTCTCTATCATCAGATCCACTTTTTATAAACGAACAAATTGAGTAAGTGGATCTTTCTTTTGACATGTAATATGCCACGTCTCTTCCATGCGAAGTTGTCACTAATAGTATTTTTCTTTCTTTTGTAGCGTATTCCTTTGGAATGGGTTTTGTCGTTCTGCATTCTTGTACAATGTCTGCCATCATAGCATCGTTCAATTCCCTACTGGTGTTGTCCACAGATTCCTTATCCCAAAGGCGTGTATCAATTCCATTAGTACTTGGAGATTTGCAACTAATTTCGTCCACAGACTTTAGGCCTTTTATGTTACTATTGTGTAGGGTAAAATTATTTTGCCTCAGATTACTCTTGGTGCTTTTCGTTTCATTTAATTCTCGAGGTTGATGTTCAGTGCTTAAAGTATTAATTTCAGTCCCGTTCCCTTCCATATTGTTAGAAGATTTATACCAGTTACGTTTTTTCTGAGGTTCTTTGCATTGCAGTTCCAATAAATTTTTATTTTTTTTTGAGTACAGACATTCTTGTTCAAGTACAGAAATTGTAGTAAGCATATTTCTGTTTACTTCAATCTGGTCCTTTAATTCATTTTCAAGTTTTATCAGATCATGGTTCTTCGAAGTGATATCATTTTCGAGTTTTATATTTTGAGCTTTAATTTCACTTATTTCATTATTAAGTTTATCAATCATCTGTTGCTGGATGTTCATTTTTTTTACATGTTGCTCTTCTGCCTCATACACCTCATCTTCAAAGTCTTGTGTTCTTCTTCTCAGTGTGTTGATAAATGCTTCTTTCTGGAGTGAATCTTCTTTCAATTTTTCTACTTCTTCCAAGAGAGCGTTTAATTTTACATCCCCCAATTCTCTAAGTGAATCTTCAGACTCACACTCTTTGCAGCATATGATTTTATGTCCTTTGACGAATTTGTAGCCCTTTCTTCTCTCGAGACAGCTGGGATGAAAAACCTTTGTACAGATTATACAGCAATAGTTGCTAAGATCCTTTTTGCAGCAACCAAATTTACCTTCCATCTTATATAATTAGGTTTGAAGTATCCTGCTCGTTATAATAACTTACAATTGGTCAATTAGTCACTTCCAATTTAGAATGTTATCAAATGTTCAGATGGTAAGGATTTGGAGAAATTTGCCTAATTTTCCTGGAGTACGATCAGATAGCTCGATATTGGGTTTTTGTTTGTACTTTTTGCTGAAGCCATAAGAAGCTTATCTTCTTGCTTGAAATTGGCGTTTTTTGTTGCTGGTTTCTGATTGGAATTAGCCAAAAATGCAACAAAATTGCACTTTTGCTGAAAACTTTTTCATGGAAATGATGCACTATTTTTACAGGGTTTGTTCTCACTGACTACTGGACCAAAACTTTAACTATTTATTCACACTATGTCAACAACTAATTTTGATATTATTGGAGAGCACACAAACACATGTCATGGCACGCACGCACGCCAAGAGTAGTGAACTCTTCAATTTCTGAGGAAATTACTTTCCCTTTCACCATCTGTGCTAGAGTAACTATTGAAATATTCAACTCAAAGTAACAGCAAAAAATTGTTCAATGGGATAAGGAGAGAGCCTGATCCGAGATTGAAATTGTTACAAATTCAGAATTTTCTAAGTGAAAGATTTCTATTTGGTTCTGCCAGCTTAACAGCAAGGCAAGCAGAATAGATGTCACATTTCAAAATAGTTTTGCTAACTCAATAGCTCTAATTTGTCACATCCACTTGCGTAAATATTACAAGATATGCAGGAACTGCCTTTAAGGCGTTAATATATGTGTTTATTCACTGAAAGATGTGATTTTCAATATTTTATAATCAATGAAAATTGTGAAAAGAAGTAGCTACTTGATTAATCCCAAAACTTCTACTCTGAGAGCAGTGTTTTAATATTGCCTCGATTATAACAATAAAAAAATTAATGAATAAATTCTCAAATCTTTCAATTTAGTGTATTTTTTTAGCCAAAATTTATAGACCAAAATTTTATTATATGAATTTATAGATATGCATATGAAAACTATTTAGATGATTTCAATCATTTAATATGAAACTGTTAAAATAAAGAAATTTCTTCAATTTGATCCGAGTTTGCCTTCGAGCCACTCACATCTCCACATAATACCTCATCTACAGTTGGTATTGTTACGTTTAGAACATCTGAACTGATCCTGTTTCAAATTTAAATATATGATTTATATTCTATAGTTCTCAAACTATATACTATTGAAAATTTAATATTTGCAGTACAACCTAGTGATAATCAATAAGCAAAAAGCATTTGTCCCGAAAGAATATTTCATCCAACTTCAATATCTGAGTTATATTATTACAATTTATTGTATGTTAAATACAGTTGTTTTTCAAGTAGAACGAAAATTCTTTATAATGTATTCTTTTAAAACACAGTTATGCATTTGTTGCATGCAGTTTACCACAGGAAACACAATCACATCAGCATCTAAATCTTATACTCTGGTAGGCTATATTTTGAAGGTGAATGGTTTATTGAATAATATTGGCAAATTTGAAGTTGATAATGTCCCATGATTAATAATTCACCCATGAAAGTGATAGGTCATGATTAGGTATACTTGGAGACATGCAGCAATGACTCACCTGTCAGAGTATTTTCTGAATTGATGGGTATCCCATTACATAATTGGAAAAGTAATAAACATAAGTAGAAGCTGGACCATTTCCATGATATTTCCATAATTTGAGATGGATTGATAAAACACAACTGGAAATTATTGATCGTCAGTCTTAATGTCTTTGATCTACGTCACATTTTTCTTCACACCATCACATCACTTCCAAGAAATAATGCATGCAGTAATATTATTTTTGTTGATCTTGGAAAATTGTGACTTTGAAGGAGTTAAATGTTTCAATTAATTGTAATCGATTTATTTGACAGATGGTTGAGCTATTTGTAACTTGGAACAATGGTGTTGGAGTACGGAATTCAATGTGGAACAGAACGAAAAAATAGGAAATATTAACACGGAACTACAAAAAATGTCTGTCTCTCTCTGTCTATTGTATGATCTTTGCTTCTTTTTCTGGCACATTGGACCACCACTCCACCTGTTTCATAACTGCCGCCATGGAACAAAAGCTTCGTCCAAGGACGCAAATTGTCTTGTATTATGCAACCATGCGTCCTTTTTTTTGTCTTTATTCATTTCAGGGTTTTATTTTTTGCTTCACTCTTCTGTGTGATCGGGGGTTCGTGACAAATGGCACAAAACATAGGGGTTGATTTATAAAAAAGAAAGTTAGTATCAGAAACGTAGGTACTCCTCACCATTTCATAATTTTATTTGATTATTTGGCATGAATTCTTTCAATGTTTCAATAATTCTTACGATCAGATACCTTTTAGGTCTGTTCACATGACTGCAAATATTTCAATTTTTATTAACTTTTGGTAGATATTGTACTCGGAGGTGATATCGAAAAATATATTGTTTCCGGTTTTCCACATTCATAATTAAGTGTATCACTCGCCCCTATTCGGAGTAAACTTACTATACTCATGCAATGTCCAGTTTTCAGTGAAATAATAGTAATCAGATATTCATAATCACGTACTAGGGTGATTAGATAATGTTTATTGACAATGAATCTTCTTATATTTCATTAAATATTTATCTTATTATCATATTATCTGTTTAAAAAAACCTGTTTAAAATCTGTTTTTCCGTTAATCAGCTGTCGCCCTATTTCATAGGAGTCATATGTGAGTCTGAGCCTACAGTTTTGTTCATTTATATGTTGATAAATTTAATTTTTCACTTGATTAATTGGCTTTGTTCGTTTCTTTATCGATTTTGTTTCTAATTGCTCTCTTATTTTTATTGTTCTCTTACTTTTATTGCTCTCATCCATTGTCTGAATGAAACAATGCCATCATTTAATAGACAAATCACATTATGTGGTTACGATGATATATATCATTCAATGTTTGTTTGTCATAACTCTGTCTGTTTTGAATTCGTCCCTGTACTTTGAGTACGAGTCTTTTTCATCCTCATGTTACTTATTTCATGAATTTTACTTCTTTATTCAGAATTGTTAATTCTATATCCAAGTTTATACATGAAATTTTGCCTTTCCTTAGAAAAAAAATGTAGCAGCCACAGAATGAAATATTGTCAATGGTCATTTTCTCTCAAACTTTTTTGATGTTCATCTGGTATACAAATTTTGTCAACTTATTTGTATTCGTTACTATTACAAAATAAACATGTATTGATTTGACAGTTTTTATATTCTGTATCATTTTTATGTGTTCCACTACATCAAAAACATTTGGTTTTACCTTTATAATATTTTTTCAAATACCCATATAATAAGCAGTTATAATATTGTGCGATTGGAGGTATGTAGAAGGCGTTTGTTACATGGGTTGAAAACAGATAGTTACATACCATGGGATGATTTCCATTGAATGTAATCAGTATAGAAGAGTACATATTGGAGTTTATTTTCTTAAGCAAAATGTCTATTTATTCATTTACTCAATACTTCCACAATCTGAAAAACTAACAAAGCTTAGTCAATAGAGAATCTGCTGAAGTGTAAAAAGGGCAAAATGAAAAGGTCACCCCGAAAAGTTACTGCTCACTAGAAACCTCTGAAGAGTCCAATTAATCGGTTACTTGTTACTAGATGAGAGGTTGAAAACATAAACATGTACTTCGACTGAATTTTCTAAAAAACATCCAGTATACCTATGTATTGATGTAAACTATATCGCATATAACATCTGCACATTTCATTCTTTTGACGTATGTTGAAACAATTAAATTTATTTTGAATTTGAGGCGAGCTTTGTTCGTTTGTTAGATTGTGGAAGGTTATATAGACAAAAAACAGTAACCTCTACTTATTTCTTTTATTATAGCCTTATAAATTACGTTACCGTATAGGATATACAAATTGTATCCTTTCTTGGTTAAAGTATCATCTAAAAGCATATCGAATTCCACGACCCAATGTATTTCATTCCTTACATTTTCATTTCAATAATATGTTCTATCTTGAGATCACCCATTTTTTTCTATTTTCAATTGAGAAAATCTGCCAATATTTTCATCTTTTTCCTTCTACAATAACCCTGAAAGAAATACATGAGTATTTCTCTACCACCGTGATTCCTGTTCCTGCATTTCCATGTTTTCATTTCATTCAATCTGCGAAGCAAGATTGAAAAATGTTTTCACCCAATTAATTTATATTTCTCCTGGTTTGATAATGCCTACTCCTTTATTAGTGCTCTCCCTGTACTATCACTGTCTAGATTTTGAAGTGTACTGATTCCCTTACCTAATTCTGAATCTGAGTCATAGCATGTCTAAAGTACTTAAGTTTTCTTCTTTATGTAATAAAACCGAGAAGAAAAAACACACAAAATAGAATGTAACAAAAAGATTTACCAACATACTCTCTTTCGCTCGTTAAAACAGTTTTTACTCATCAAGAGTCGCATGGAAAGTTTGAACTCCAACATGATACGCGATCCATAATTGTCTCACATAGAACTCAAAAAACTCAACGGATTTTTAAAGATCCTGGTGAAAGAATTTTTCGCTTTGGAATTATCACATTTGCCATTCGCACCTAGTTTTACCAAAGAACACACCTCACGATTTGATCTCTACAAACTTTATTTGAAAATTATATATCACATGTTTCGCTAACACAGTAGCTTCATAAAGCGATTTGGATACTTCAAGTTGTTCTCTTACACTAATATTTATATACTACAGTTAACCATAATTAAGACTACCTCCAAAAAATGACCTAAGCCTCTGCCTAAGGTACCTGTTCAATTATGATCACCTGAAGCATATTACCTCACATTTATATCAATAATTATTCTTTCGCGGTTTTTAAGAAAACAAGTTCAATAATGGTGATCACCAGCATATCTATTCTATGACATACGTACATTTTTTTTCTTCTACGGAAATATATATCTATACTATTTATATTCGTATTTATATTCGAGAATATCATCAAGTAGTTGCATGAGAGTAATTATGTGGAAATATGAAACCCCGACACATAATGTCGAGAATGTGATTTTTTTGATGGAACGGTCCATTGATTTGACCACTGAACTTTTGAAAAAATATTTAGAGTTTAGTTTTATTTGGGTTATTTTCAAAAATAAATGACATTCTGAGTCACTTCTTTCTTCAGAAATGTCTATTTCAAATAACTACCATCGACATAACCTTAATCGTCGGTAATCTAAATATTTGTTACTGGTTATTTGAGGAACGTACTTTAGTTTTGACAGATGAGATATGTCACTCAATATGTCATTTTCAAGCAATTCAGAACGAACTTGGAATCAGAAAACTGTAAAAAATCGTAAACAAAATGGATAGTTTGTAAACATTTATTACCTGTATTTTAAATTTAATTTAGAAATCAATACATTTTGTATGAAATCTGCAATGATTGTGAATAGTTAAAATTATTCAAAATGAACTTTATTTCATGTATAATACTATTTGGTATGTATTTTTTGGCACTTTTATGTAAACATTAAGACTGCAACAATATGAGAGTTCTGCTAGAAATGTAGGAAACAATGTTAGCAAATTAATTTTTGATTCATTTATTCAAGTGTTATTCCTGGGGATACATTCTTCTAGAATTTTGGAATTGACTGACAAATTTTCTGATATCAGGAGAGAGGGAGGCTATTGGTTAGTCAAGTTTTATGCCCCTTGGTGTGGCCACTGTAAGAAGTTGGAACCAGTTTGGTCTCTTGTAGCTCAGTCTCTATCAAAATCGAATGTGAGAGTTAGCCGTATCGATTGTAGTCGCTTTCCTTCTGCTGCTTCAGAATTTGGAATACGTGGATACCCTACTATCAAATTGTGAGTTCTTAGCAATAGGTGTATTAATCAATTACACATGTTATTTAATTTTATAGCATAACAGCCGATTCAGAGTACACTTTCCGGGGAGATAAAACTAAAGATGATATTATAAATTTTGCAGTTAGAATGACAGGTCCACCAATTGAAATTGTGAAAAGTCCGGAAACTTTTCAATATATTAAAAATTCAAATAAACTTTTTTTCGTATATGTAGGTGAGCAGGAAGGAAATCTATGGGAAGTATTCCAAGATGTGGCTGCTAAACTTCAGCCCTATGGATATTTTTATTCCATAAATAAAGAACTGTTGCAGAATAATGAAAATATATCAGAGTTACCTTCAGTTTTTGTTTATAAAGATGGATTGTCTCACTTTTATCCAGGTGAGTTCTGTTTCAGTTATTAATCAACTCTCTATTTGTTTTCGCAAATTCAATGCTCCAGAACTTTTTTCTAAAGAGCTGTAACATTTAAAATTAATTTGAATTGAAATCATGTCACTCCAATTTTCAATTGAATAATATAACTGTTATTTGAGAAGCTTCTGGGATTTGACACATACTTTTCTGATTGTGGTGTTCCACATGGATTGTTTTAGGAACCTTAGTACTAAGTTCCTTTATAAAAATCTATGCTTTTCACTAATGATACGGATAATTTTTGAACAGCTGAAAGTTAACCTGCTGGCAATGATTTGATCTTTAATAAAAATGATTAAACCAAATGTCTTATGACCTTCAAAAATTGTCAGAAATATAAATTCTTGAGAATTATCAACTTATATCATGAATCGATTAACATTAACATAAGAAAATAAATTTTACAAACTCATTTAAATAAACATGTAATGAATGAAATTAACTGAGTTTATGTATCAGTTAATTACCAGTTTCCACATTTGAAAAAATATTCAGTAACAAGGAGTTATTTGAATCTATTTGGTTATTCAGTAAATGAACTGAATTCCTAAATCTATTCATTTCTAAACATTCTAAAAGATCGACTTTTAAACTTCTCTCGTCATAGTTGTGATTGAACACATGTCCTTCTGTTTAAAGATGGTTTGCTAATGTGGAATTGTTCTTTCCATTCACGAAACTACTTCGATGCTATAAATTGACTTGTGGCTGTTGCCCAAAACAGAAAGAACATTTTCCCAAATAATTAAAAAGCATGTAAGAAGTTTCTATGACGTATTATATTTACAAAAGTTTGAAACACAATCTTTCAGAATGTTTCAGAATGAATAAATTTTAGAATTTGGGTCATTTGCTAAATTTACAAATAGAATAAAATAATTTTCCGTTAATGAATATTTTTTCAAAAGAGGAGACTGGTAATTGACTAAGACATAAACTTTGGTAATTTCATTCATCGCTTGTTTATTTAAATGAGTTTATAAAATGTATTTTCTTATGTCAATGTCAATTTTTGAACCCAGGTAAACATATTTAATATTAATTGGATAGGCTAGATTCAGGTACTTCAAATTTCAAAAATATATATAAAGCATTGTAGCGAAACACATCTTGCTTTTTTGTAAAATTATGTAGCAAAAAAACTCACAACAAAGTTTTTCTTGAGTACATTAGGGATTTTTATTAAGTATTGGGCCATTATATCACATATGTAAAGAAAGAATACGCAAATTTTCGTTTTTTTCTTCATATATCTTCAGAACCAACAGAGCTAAAGTCGATTTTCTGGTATCATTCAATAGTATTTAAAAATAGGCAACATTGCCACAATTTAATTTACGTCTCTATCTTTCATCTTTATAAGATTCCTATGCGTAAATTTGAATACCTTGTATAACAAATATTGGAAATATTCAACAAAATGTGAAAAAAATTCTTTGCTTTAACTCAATTAAAGTAAGTTTAATAACCTGGATCAGTTTCTTTATTTGGGAAATATTTTTCAGTTAACAGGCCAAATGAAGAATACAATTCCGTCACATACATAAACGATCTGAATTTGTCATTATATAATTGGGTAAATGAAGAGCGATTCGAACTGTTTCCCAAAGTCACCAGAGGAACTATAAATGAAATTATCCAAACAAACAAATACATTGTTCTTGTTGTTGTTGAAGAAAACAGACTGCAGCAAATACCTGCAGATATGTTAGAATTCAGAGACAAAGTGGAGAATCTAGTTAGAAAGAACAGATCAAAATATCATAAACATTTTCAATTTGGATGGGTTGGAAACCCCGACTTTGTCAACAGTATTGCCATGCGAGTTCTCCCTCTGCCCCAATTATTGGTTCTGAATTCTACGAATCATCAGTATCACCTTCCAGAAGTTAATTGTTCTGAAATGAGTTCAGAAACAATAGAAGTGTTCCTAGAAGGGATACGCAACCAATCAGTGCCTGTAAGTATTTTTCAACTCAATTTTTTGTCTTCATCTACTTATATAGTTGATGCTATTTTCATTCTGAGAATATACTTCAGGAATTTCTTTTCATTTAATTATAGAAACTATTTACACAATCAATATCAGTTAAATCGATGATGATTATTTAAAAGGCACATTTCAAAGGACGAAAATAAAGTATCAAAAATGAGAACTATACTGAGTGTATCCCAAGAGATTGTTTTGAGGCCCCTTTTCATAAGTGAGTAAATGATAACAATGTGAGAGTATTGCTAATGATATTCTAATTTCTGTATATGAAATAGAATATCCATAAATGGTTTGTACTCCTAAATCTGTTTAAAAAAAAATCTGTTTGAAATCCGGTTTTCCGTTAATCAGCTGCCGCCCCCATACAAACGACAACTCTCAGAAGTTGAGAAACTTGTGCGAGCTAAGGACTAACGAGGTCTTAACGTTTTAACGTGTGATTCCTAACTCGGAACTTCATAATTGTATATGCCAGAAAAAAGTTTCTATCCCAAACAGACCTGCAACTTTTTTATAAATTATGGTTTAGGCTTTAATATTTCCTTTGGGGGCACACCTTTACCTCCATAATTGTTGGAGATAATTGTAGCTGTGCGATTTACTATAAGAGAACATCATATCAAGTTTTCAGGCAAGCAAAATTTTTTCTTGGCCATGTTTTTACCGACCCAAGCACGTGATATGCACCAAATTTAGTGAGGGCATTAAAGGAAAAGTACTTTAAATATGTCGATTGATCGCTATAATGGTCAACATGCTTTTGAGAATAGTTAGAACCAGAGCCTCAAAACAAAGCATTCATAAACTGTGCATGCTGAAGTCAAAGGGCAAGTCTGATTAAGTAAAGGTGATGCTCTCATGACATCTCTTACTCCAACTGTGGGATCAATAAACGATTCAACCTGCGGAAGTAGAAGATGACCTATGACTCCTAAACCAGTCCATTGCAAAACCTTGCTTCGATATTTACTGCCGAACAAGTGTTAAACCTCTGCCTTTGACTGCCAGACAACTGGTTGAAACCAGTCCAACCATAAGGCATCCATGATCCAACACCAGGCAGCCCTGTTTCGACCCGCCATAGATCTCTTCAATAGTGTTAGGCTGAACCACAAATGCACTGCTGGATTCAACTGTACTCAGAACAAGTCTGAGTGAGTAAAGGCGATGACATCTCTTACAAAAAAATGAAATCTATAAGATCGATAGAAGCAACTAAAAACCAGAGCCCAAACACAAAAAAGATGTGATCCAACATCGGGCGGCGCTGGTTTGACCCGCCATTGGTTCAGCCTAGCTGATAGGTTATTTTTGATATTCATTGATTGAGTCTTCTGTCAATTCCATAGATGGCATATTCAGTAAGACGGAGAGAAAGATATCACCTTTGTTTTTGGAATCGAGCTCCTAGTATAAAATCCACATACACACCTGCAGATATGAATTTTGGTACCAAATTTCACACTATAATCCATCTAGATAACTTGAAGTGTTCATTTGAATGACAAAAATGTCAATGTTTATTTTATGTGTTTAGGCCTTTGGTGGAGATGGACTTTTCATTTCCTTCTACAGGGCCTATTTTGATGCAACTTCAGCTTTAGCAGATATTTGGAGAGGGAATCCGGTCCTCACTACAGTATTATTCGGTTTGCCAGTCGCCTTCTTGAGTTTCATCTTTATTTCTGTTTGTTGCTCTGATATATTGGATGCTGAAGATGAAGCTGAAGGTTTGTATAAAGATTTTGTGTTTTTTTTAGTCCAATACAACAAAAAGTTTAATTTTACTTTACACAAGTTATGTATCACCAAGGCCCGTTAAATACTAAGTATATTCTAGACAGAGAAATAACTTCCTTATCACTTTCTCTCACTTCAGATAATTCATCAAGTTACTTGGGACCAGACATTTAATTTGTTAACCAATTATGTTAGACTGTAATAATCTAAAAGTTGTCAAGAAAGTAGACTGGTGATGAATGTTTCATAAAAAATTATTCTCCAATCAAGAATCATTCTTAGTTTGTTAGTTACTGAAAAGATGTATGATTCTGAGTTCACTCACAGAATCCTCGCTGTACTGGGCGTCCCCTCATTGTATAAAGTCTTGTATCAGTAATGGGGGCTCTACTATGATAGATATCCTTTCTCTAGCTACCCATGAAGCCCTCTGTGAATTATGAGGTAACCAAGTATCTGACCCTAAATTTACAGAGGCGATGGTCGTCTGCTAAACAACCCCAACAGCTTCTCTCTTTTCCAACTCTTCTTAACCCTGAGTTACCTGAAAGAATGAAGAGAGCATCTATTGACTGAAGTGCAGTTAGTACCTTGAATCGTACCCTGCTGAGACTGGAGGTAACTTTTGTCCTCTCAGTGTTTACTGAGAGGCGTTTACTGTGCGTTTGCACATACCATTGATAATGACTGCTGCAATAGCAGACGAAATGTTTGGCACTTCAGGTTCTGTGAAAGCCTATGTTCTTATACTTGTCTGTAGTCTTTTTCTGTGATTATTATATAATGATTCATCCTTTATCATTCACCAACACATATGTCATTTTGTTCTTTTCAGTGCAGAAATTATTTTATTTGGACATTTCATAATTGTTGATTTGTTTATCATATGTGTACATGCTTTTTTAATTTATAATTTGTTTTTCAGAAAATCACGCTAAAGAGGAATGAATGCATAAATGGAGGGGGTGAAAACTAGTCATTAATTGTTAAGATTTATCAAGTTGAAAATTGTTTACTTACAAAATATTATTATGATTGATGAAAATATACAATTGAAATTGTGAAAATGTAATAAATTAAAGGTCGTCATCCGAGTCTATTGCTGCCCTCCGTCTGTCAAATTTCACAGTTGTTTTACTTTGTGTTTGATTACTGATATTCTCCAACATTGACACCAACTCTTTATCTCCAATTTTTGTACAAATTTGACCTGTTTTTGCCATTCTTACCAGCATTTCTTCCACCATGTTTCCTCTTTCAGGTTTAGCCATTTTAAGAGTATTCACTGTAAAAAAATATATCATTTCACATTGAAGATGAATTACACCAGAAGTTTGAGATTTTTACGAATGAAAAGTATATAATTATCTAGAAACAACATTCTTAATCAATGAGTTTTTTGCTCTCCATTTAATGGATATGTTGTGGAAACTAGCAGAACCGAAAGTTGGCAGCACCAAATGGAAATTTTTCACTTTTTAGAAAATTTCAATTTTATTAATTCCAACCATTCCTCAAATTGAAAATTATCAAATGAATCACTACTCTAGATAAACATTAGAACATTTACCTTGATGTCTACTACTTCTGCTGTGATCACTGGAATAGATTATTGAGAGTAGTTTTCTTTTTGAGGGAATCAAAGATGCGGAGGTTAAATGTAGTCAATATTTAATTCAACTTTATTCAAAAATAGTGACGTTGTTCAAGCTTGTTTTATTTGTACAGCAGAAGGCTTTTTAATAATTATTTAAATCTGGGAAATATTCACAATTTGTAAATAAAATAGTAATCGGATATGTCCAAATAACTTACATCGTCCTCGGGCTGTTTGATCCAAAATTTGAGCTAATATTGAGTTTTTCATATCTTCTTGAGCCTTTATTTGTTCTTCATTGGGCTTTTGCGAATTTTCTCCAGAACCATCACCCTAGAATAAATGAAGGTAATTTTAAACCAAAAAAAATATTCGTATTTCAATCACCTTGTACTGAGATTGCAATTGAGCCAGACGTTGTTTTCTGATAGCTTCTAATTCTGGATCCGCCATTTCCATAAGATTTAGAAATTGTTCAAAATAAATGTGAAAATATTTTCGAACCAAACACTACAAATATAGAGAAGTTTCTACAACAACCAACAACCATGGAACGACAACAATTGACCAGGTTTCGTTTTGCTGGTTCTAGGTTCTATATTCTGTGTTAAGTTACTATATTCGGAGCAGTTTAAGAGAATTCGCCGTTCGTACTTCAAACACGAAAATTGATTGTATTGGATGGAAGATAATTAAAACCTTTGATAGCAATGAAAACTAGAAAAATATAGGCTATTCACGTTAAGAAGAGAATGACGTCATCTTTGGTAATTTTGTATATCCAACATAACGTTAAAATTCCCACTGAAATGCGTTCAACAGCAATGAAACTAGTAACATTTCATTTTGTAAGTTGCTCAACTGATAGTAAAATTTCAGACGTTGCCGAATCGAAAAAACTCGAAAACTGTCAGTCTTTCTTTTCTTTTCAGAACTAATCATTTCTTTTGATAAGACCTGCGTATATTCAATATGCCTAAAGCGTTGTCGAAATAGTCTCAACAAATACTAAAAGTAAGTAAGGACATGTGCACATGTTGTCAACGCCGTAACTTGTCATCTTGTGACGTTATTCTCTTCTTAACGTGAACAAGCTATATATTTGTTCATATTCAATCAGTACCACTGGTGACATTTCAAAAAGCAGAGTGTAATTTAACGAGAAAAAGAAGTACTATGTACACAGTGACCTATTCGACGTATGTACACAGATGCCTTGCGTCATTTGCTTTGCGTGCCACTTGTCATTTGTCATCGAAGTGCCTTGTTACGTCAATGTCAAGGAAGTGAAAATGATATAAATAGAAAACAAAGTAAAAGATATAATCAATTCATTCAAAATGAATTTTCATCTTATTAGGCGATGTATCGGTAACAAAATTCACGGGATAACTGCCAATAGTAAATTTTTCTGTACTATAGTGGATCCACCAGAAGACCCTCTGTTCGTCATTCCCAGGCCTAAGTCAAGAGAAAATGAATCTTTGCAGACCAAGAAAGCGAGACTTCTTTATCAGTCGCGTAAACGAGGCATGCTCGAAAATGACCTTCTTTTGAGTACCTTTGTTGCAAAACACTTGGACAAATTTGATACACAAGATGTTGATAAGTATGATAGGTTGATCAACGGACCCTCTAATGACTGGGACATTTACTACTGGGCTACAAACATCAAGCCAACCCCAGAAGAGTATGACCATAATATCATGGATTTGTTGAAAATCCACTGCAGGAATCTGAATAAGGAAGTGAGGATTCGCCAACCAGATTTGAACTGATATTCTTCGATAGACTTCTTCCAGTATTAAATTAATAGATTTTCTTGGAAAACTGGTTTTCAAAATATATGTTGTAATATATTGATGTTACAGACTTTATTGTAATCTGTCTAATAGTTTAGCAAATGATCAGAAACTTCGAAGAAAAAAAAATTCTGCTGAGGTTTTGAAGTGAAGTTTATCCTCGTAGTTATACAAAAAAAGGACGTATGAGAGTGTTTGGGATACAAAAATAATTTACCTAACCATTATTTCTAGTAAAAAACATTTTTGACATAGTTTTGGTAAACATATGTATGGCCAAACAAGATGTTTTAAGATGAGACAAGCCCTAAAAAAATATCTGAAGAATTTATAAAATATAAGAAATAGATTTTCTACGTCATTTTAATAAATGCTGTGTTCAATTCTTCGATTTTATCTGATATTTACACTATCAAGTCTGAAATTGTATATCATTGCACTCTCTGAAACATGAATGTCTAGGATATCTGGTGGTCATTTACTCTAGTATGTAAAAAGAAACTGGGATTAGAAAAATCGATATCCTGTTCTGTTTTCCTACTTTTAGAATAGTGCTCAGTTTGACCTATGTAACATTTTTATTATTTTCAGTTAATCTTGTGTTCCATTGAAGCGATATATAATCTTCCCACTTCTATTAAATACATTTTCTTCCAGAAAACTTTATTGGAAAATATAACTAATTTTGGAATCAAATTGTGATATGTATTTAGTAGACAAAAATCTGAAAGTAGTGAATCTTGCATAATTCAAAGTACAACGCTATAACTGATTTATATTTGGTATCATATTCATTTTGAGCCACATGACTGGAAATGCTTTTCCTAGCAGAAAGTCAGCATTTGTAAAGGAATTGATTAATAACGGCAAATATAATAAATTTCAAATGGTGCACAATTTTCATCAAATTTTGAAACTGCAAATACCCTTTTTGTACTATGAGAAATTAATCAACATGCGCAGCTCCACTTCATAAGTGAATTCCATAAAACATGGTGAAGAAGATCATAAGAATAATACTATCATTTACAATATCCTTGATATTTCTTACACAGGTAGCTAATTCATTTCTAAGATTGGGTTTATGAGCCTTCCATGTTCTCAAACTTTGAGAAACTGCTTAAAGGGACCACTGGGCGATAGTTTGTAACATGTGTCTTTTAATTCTTTTCATGATATGAACTCAGCTGTATTCAGAATAAAATTTTGTAACCTGTATCAAATGCCTTTCGAAGATCTAGAGAAAGAATAACTTTTAATCGAGAATTTGAAAATATTCCCACTTAATCAAAAAATAATCATGTTTAAAAGTGGTCCGATCACTGTCTAATTTAACGGCAGATTGTTAATCAGATGTATATAATGCTGATTAGTTTGATTATCCAGATTACTATTAGTTCTTGGTAATCGTCTTCAAAAGGTTATCAATATAACCATAAAAAATTTGGAGTAACATTGAAAAAAAAGTCAATTTTTATGGAGAAAGTCAAGTTCTTTCATGCAATTTCTTTCATGGTATGAACTCAGCTGTATTCAGAATAAAATTTTGTAACCTGTATCAAATGCCTTTCGAAGATCTAGAGAAAGAATACCTTTTAATCGAGAATTTGAAAATATTCCCACTTGATCAAAAAATAATCATGTTCAAAAGTGATCCGATCACTGTCTAATTTAACGGCAGATTGTTAATCAGATGTATATAATACTGATTAGTTTGATTATCCAGATTACTATTAGTTCTTGGTAATCGTCTTCAAAAGGTTATCAATAAATTTGGAGTAACATTGAAAAAAAAGTCAATTTTTATGGAGAAAGTTGAGTTTTTTCATGCAATTTCTTTCATGGTATGAATTCAGCTGTATTCAGAATAAAATTTTGTAACCTGCATCAAATGCCTTTCGAAGATCTAGAGAAAGAATACCTTTTAATCGAGAATTTGAAAATATTCCCACTCAATCAAAAAATAATCATGTTTAAAAGTGGTCCAATCACTGTCTAATTTAACGGCAGATGTATATAATGCTGATTAGTTTGATTATCCAGATTACTATTAGTTCTTGGTAATCGTCTTCAAAAGGTTATCGATATAACCATAAAAAAATTTTGGGGTAACATTGACAAAAAAAAAAGTCAATTTTTATGGAGAAAGTCAAGTTTTTTCGTGCAATTTCTTGTTTCTCCTGGAAACATTCCATCCTCTCTCTTGTTACATAAGAAAATTTAGGAATGCAATTAGGAGTATGAAAATATCCAGTGTGCTTAGTGCAATTTTATTTTTTATTTAGTACACCAATATTATTGAATACTTGTTAGCATTAATGGTTGACACTAAATTATCACAATAACACGGAAATACATAATTTATATATCATAAACATGTTAACCCTGTAACCAACCTGGAAACATTCAGTTTCCCCTTCGCCTCCATCTTGGATATACATTTTCAGCATAAGCTGTGGAGCTTATTGAACCTAATCTAGAGATTATAACCATATTGTAACCAACACATCAAGTAAAATTGAACTTATCAAAAAGTTATAAAAATCAAACAGTCTAAAACTAAAATCAATATATATATGCTTCAATACAATAAAGTTATACCATTATTTTACTGGACAAGTTCAGCTACGACTCTTGACAAGTCATCGTTGTACCTTGCCAGAAGAGTTGCATTTAAATCTCTGTTCCAGAAACCCATTTCAGCCAGTGCATGCAGATTCGCTTCTCGAGGAGTTGTCGGGTTTGAGCTCACCCAGTGACCGTTAATCCACTGTCCGGGTTGCTGTGGAACATCATTAGTTGGCAAATTGGGAATCTACAATTCATAAAAGTTAGATTTCATGCTTAAAATTTAGAACAGTGAGTCTTAATTTCGTGTCAAAGATTTAATAATAGTTATTGATTATTTTTATTGCTCTTGTTGGTGAGTATTCGGTACAGAAATCATGCAAACTAAACACAAAACTGATTAGACAATGATGTAACATATATTATTAATTCTGAAAAGTAGATATTTAAATTTACACATATATTTCTATAGGATTTTATAAGTTTTAGCATAAACAGTAACTTTACAGCAATGAAGATGTAACTGGTGACATGTTACTAGTCCGTTTTGGGTGTAGTAGTCGTAATCTGTAAGTTTTTAGGCATGATATTTCGTATTCAACTGTAGCATTGATCAAAGTAATTTCCCGTGATGTGTGCACGTAGCAACAAGAAAGATCTTTGGGACCATTGCCACATTGCTTTCAAGAATTAATGTCTGCCACAGTTGCAGACGAAATGTCAGGTCTGAAAACTTACGCAACCAATAAACCCAAAACCAGCTACTGATTTTCGAAACACTTTCTCCACATTTTCATCGATTATTGATGTGCTGGGGTGTCCAGGACGAGCTTCGTCATTCACATCTTTTCAAACTTTTGTGAAAAACTTATACCACTTATAAAAACATTTTTCTGATTCAGAATACAATCACCGTATGTCACTGTCAACATTTCAAGTGTTATTAAGCACTTAATTCCAATTTTTACACAAAATTGTAAACAAATTCTTTGATCCATTTTTGTAATACCAGAGAGTTGCCAAAAACGCAGAACACTTCCAACTTTTATGCCTCTCACCAACAAACTAAACATGCTAAACAGCCGAAACTGTGATCATGTGTTCGGTAATAATAATAATAATAATAATATTTTATTGGTTCTTCTGGATCATAACTCAATGATATAGAACAAGTCAGTGTAATATGATATAAATAAACTTATAAAAAAGAAAAAATTATGTACATATAGGACATGAACAGTTATGTAAAATTATATATTAAAACTTATAACTAGGTAAAATTATAATATATTAACAACCCTAGATGACGAGTGTACCAACATAAAAAACCCTAATGGAATGTACATAGCCCGCGAAATTTAAAATTCACCTTATTTTCTGAACAGACCTTGTATCATGAATTTGCCAGTCACAACACAGTTGAATATCTCATGAAATTGGGTTTTCAAAAAGTGTTCAGTCGAATATTATATATTTAGAATAGGTATATATAACATTTCATTAACAGACTTTTATGTGCAAGTGAAGAAAATTGATATGATTATGGTCTTATCCATTCACACGGCTTCAACAACAAAATGAAAAACAATTCATGTGATGATTATCAAATTAAAACAAACGCGATGATTTGATATAAAGAGCAGCATTAAAGACTTCAAAGTTGAGATCACTCAATATAAAAGTTTGATGAACATATTCTGCCAAATAAACGTATCTTGATAAAAAATGAAATATGACAAACACTGAGTAATTCTCAGGAAGTGGGTTATTTTCTTAGCTTTTCATCATACAGTGAGTTCAGTAATGTCTGCATCATATGGAAATTGTGTATTACTTTCAAACACAAACTAACATTTCAAAAATAGATATTTCATGAAATTACCTTGAGCAGGGTCAAAAACAAATAAAGTTTGCATCATCTGTGACTAATTTTTAATAGCCCTGTTTCGATTCTATACATTTAGTATGGTGCTACTGGAAAAACGTATTGCCGAAACTAAAGAGTTTACTATAGATTGGCATGAGTCTTATTTTATAACAGTGATACAACATGGCAATATAACATGGCGGGCCGAGCAGGTTGTTCGTCGCCAGCTCCCACAGAAAACGAGAATTTTACTTGTAAACATTGCTCGAAAAAAGTAGTAAATAAAGTGAAGTGTATCAAATGTAATGATTACTTCCATCCAAAGTATCTCAAGCAATCTAGTGACCAAAAAAAAAGCGGAATGCAAGCATGAATCAGATAAACAAGATGATGACCTACTTTATTTATCTGAAGAAGACTTCCTGAGAGAGGAAAATAAATTACTTAGGCAAATTTCTGCTGATAAGGAATCCATCATTGCAGACAAAGAACGAGTCATTATACTACTGGAACAGAAAATTGCATTTTTGGAAGACAAATTCATTAAAGACAGACCAACCCAAACCATAAAACAAAAAATGAAGAATCCAATAAAGAAAAGCAAATCCCCCAAAAAAAAACAAAATAAATAACCAGGAAAAACACATTCAACAACATACGGATTTATTAGACATTGTGAGAAACCACAACATACAGGGTGTCACAATTAACGAATCTAAAATTGGAAATAAGTCACAAACTGAAAATCAAATAAATGCTCTAGAAAATGAACAAAGGAGGTTATGTATGTATATGTATCCAAGGAGATCGTTAGCAGTCCAATCGAATAAGTAAACGTCTTAGCTGAAAACTATGTTTTCGAGTGCTCCAGTGCAGCCTGTAAAATTGGTGAAATAAAGTTCAATGTAGTTTGCATCTACAGGTCCCCATCAAGTAAAGTTAAATTGTTTATAACTAAATTTCAGACCATGTTAGATATTTTATATAAAAAAAAACTGTATTTATTTTATAGCAGGTGATTTTAACATAGACACCCTTTCTCTTACAAGCAATACCTGTAAAGATTTCATAAATCTGTTAGCTAGTTATAATTCCATTTTAACCATCAACAAACCGACAAGGGTTACCTCCCATTCCAGTTCCTGCCTAGATAACATAATTACGAATCTCGAAGGTGATAAAAAAGGGATAGTTATTGAAACAGATATATCTGATCACTCCACGCAAGTGTTGTTATGTGACTTAGCCAATCAGCAACAAAAGATCAGAGACGATATTATGATTCCCAATCAATAAGTGAATTTTGTACAAACCTAATTTCTGAGAACTGGACAAATGTATACAGTGCGAAAGATACAAAAGAAGCTTTCTCAAATTTCAGTAAAACTTTCAATTTTTACTTTGATCAACACTTTCCAAAAAACGCATAAATACCAGAAATGTATTGAAAGTAAAGTTTTCAATTCACCTGAGATTACACAAATGAAAAACCAACTTGTCTTTTATCAATCCATTTATAAAATTGATCCTGATTATAAAAATGCATATAAGGAAATAAAGGAAATTACATCAATCACTTGGAATCTGCAAAATATGACTACTATAGAAATAAAATTTTTGAGTCGGATAATAAATCCAAAACGATGTGGCAAATTATTAGAGAAGTGACAGGTGCATCCCAAACTGTACAATTTGAATACGATAATCCATGCGAGGTAGCTAATAGCTTCAACAAATACTTCATCAAATCTGCTCCTAAACTCTTGTCAACACAGAAGGATATTGGTAAGGTGAGTGGCTTTCAAAGATCTACAGCTTTTTACAGCAACACTCTGTTCTTGAACCCTGTCATAGAAGATGAGATACTCTCAATAATAAACAAAATGAAGAACAAGAGAAGCACAGGTATTGATGAAGTACCCATACACATACTGAAAAGCTGTGCTCATGAGATTGTATGTATTCTGACCTTCCTGATCAATAAATCTTTTGAGGAAGGAGTTTTTCCAGATGAACTGAAGATAGCGATAGTGAAACCACTTCACAAAAAAGGGGATAAGTCAGAAATTTCCAACTTCAGGCCAATCAGTCTTTTAACATGTATATCAAAAATTTTTGAAATAGCAATGGTAAATCGATTAGTCAAATTTTTTACAAACTTCAAAATGTTTTCTAATAATCAGCATGGCTATCTGAAAAATAAGTCAATTGAAACTGCTTTGATGTATCTCAGCAATGAAGTCCTAGAAGCAATGGAAAAAGGAGATCTATCATGTGGAGTTTTCATGGATTTATCTAAAGCCTTCATTGGATAGATCATGACATTTTATTATGGAAACTCTATAAATATGGAATTCGTGGAAAATCGTACGACTGGTTCAATTCAAACTTGAAAAATAGAAAGCAAATAGTAGAACTCAATCAAAAAGACAAAACGGCAAGATCTAATGCTTTAGATGTTTCTATGGGTGTCCCACAGGGTAGTATTCTCGGTCCAATATTATTTATTATATTTATCAACGATATTAATGAGGTTATAGCAGATATAAATACTGTTTACATGATCAATTATGCTGATGATACCAATCTTCTATTAACAGGTGCGAACTTACCTGACAATTATAAAAAAGGTAGCAAAATAATAGAACAATTCAAAGATTATTTTTTAGAGGATAAGTTAGTTCTAAACGATGGAAAAACATTGTATCATGTTCAAAGTCAATAACAGTATAGAAACACCACAAAACATAATTATGCACAATCAAAAAATCATTTGTAATACTTCAGTGAAGTTTCTAGGCATATACATTGATGACACTTTAAGTTGGAGTAGTCTGATAGACAACCTTTGCAATAAACTATCCTCGGTAACATACGCCATAAGAGTTCTAAAAAAAAATGTTGATCTTGAAGCACTAGTTACAGTATATTATGCGAATTTTTACTCCACTATGAGACAAGGGATAATCATCTGGGGCTCATGTCATGGGTTTAATAGAGTTTTCCTATGTCAAAAAAAATTATCAGAATAATCTTCAATATAAATACAAGACATTCCTGCAGAGGAGCCTTTAAGATCAACAAACTACTTACTGTGTCAGCAATCTATATATATGAATCAATAAAATTTATTATCAATCATCCAGGCCATTTTGACATACATCGCAAAACACATATTTACGAGACAAGACAAAAAAAAGACTTCTCATATCCCATCCATGCAAAATCCCTATATGAACGTAGCACTATCTGTGCTGGAATGAAATTTTATAATAATCTTCCGAAAAACATAAAAGATATTGTCGTTGCTAACAGATTTCTGAAATCTGTAAGAAAATTCTTATGTAATCTAGAGCCCTACAATACTGATGAGTATTTTCTGGCCTGTGGAAATTTATGAAACAAATTTTATTCAAAATTGCGCTATGTATTTATAGAAATTATCACTACTTTCAGTAATCATGCGCAATATGACGCACATTTTAATATGTTTGTAATTGTGTTTGAAACTTGAAGCTATTCATTTTGAATGCTTCATTTTTAGATTTATATGTACACATATTTGATATCTTTACAATTTTCCTTTTGACGTATTTCTCAGACAAAAATTTTCTGCCACTCCTGTGAATGATTATAAAATACTCTGTCGAAATAAATGTATCTATCTATCTATATATCTAACAATTTACGAAAAAAAAGGAAAATTGTGCATTGAGACTAAAACTTTGCATATAGACAAATCACTTTTTTGATATCTTGTGAAATAACCACTTTGTTTTTTTTTAAATTGAAATTTGACAGATAATATAGATGCCACGAAAATTACACAATTTGGAAAGAAAATTACAAAAATGTGAGAAAAGCTCTTCTCCATCTTTAGAAAAGATGTGAAAAAGTGAGGAAGTAAGTTTTATTTATTTATGGGCAAGCCTATTTAAAGTATAAATTACAATGTTAAATTATAATTAAAATAAAATCAAATGAATTGCAACTCAGAATAGCTTAAAAGGGGTTCATTTAAAGTTTAAAATAGTTTAATTTTAGAGCATAAAACTGCAAAAAACAACGGGTCAACTCAAAAAATTGAAAAGTGGGATAATGAAATTAACGCATGAATACTTTATTTTGAAGTGGAATTGATAGATGAAACTTTCAAGATGGCGAATGGGCGCCATCTGGAAAAAAATAAATGAAAAGGGGGGTCTTGTGACACATTATTTTGAATCTCCTGACGAATACTTCACAACCCTAGAATATGAAGTCAATATCTTCACTTACTACAAAATGGCGGAACATTTCATAATTTCCTGAAAACAAACACATCAATATCGATATTTCTAGAAATATTTCTTTTTATCTGCCATATGGCAATTCCAACAACCCGATACTGTTCCAATGAGATGGAGCACCACCACATTACTCCAGACAAATAAGAAACTATTTGGATACTACTTTTCCCGGTTGTTGCATTGGCCATCGAGGTCCTACAGAATGGCCAGCCCGCTCGCCAGATTTGACACCCTTGGACTTTTTCATAAGGCTATTTGAAGCAAAAGGTGTACGAAACTGAACCTGCTTCAATATTGGATATACGACAGAGAATAATAAATATTTGTAGAGATATTGACGTTACCATGTTCGAAAATGTTCGGCGTGAAATATCGGATAGGCTGTTCATATGTCAAGAAGTTCAAGGCAACCATTTCGAGGATCTTCTGAACTGACCTCAAGCTTATTACCTCATATTATGTAGTTAAACGTCCAATGCATTCAGGCAATTATTAAAAGTGCCGCCATTTTGTAGTAGTTGACGATATTGACATTATATTCTAGGGTTGTGAAGCATTTGTCAGGAGCTTTAAAAAGATGTGCCACAAGACCCCCCCTTTCTATTTAATTTTTTTTCATCTGTCAATTTCACTTCAAAATAAAGTATTCATGCATTAATTTCATTATCCCAAATTTCAATTTTTTGAGTTGACCCGTTCAAAAAATAAAAGGGGGGGACATTAAAGAAATGCACTGTAAGTGCAAACTATACACAAAAACATTAAAGCACAGTATTCCGTTATTGACAAAAAAAACCCTTCAATTCCGTTATTGAGTTTTGAAATGATGCAAGGAGATGTTAAACATCTCAAGATCAATGTTACTATTGGCTAATCGTAAAATTTTTGGAATGCAGCTATTGAATGTGTGGTTTAAACGATAAAATGGTACATAAAATGTTTGGTGTCGAGTTGAGCGGTTTTGAACATGTAGATAAATTTTTTCTAGGAGTTCAGCACAACTGCATTTGCCGTTAATAATATTGAAAAGTTCAAAATGAACTCTTTACAAAATTGGACAGTTTTGATGCAATCATTCAAAAATAATTGAATAGAAACTTGGCGATACTTGATGAAAATCCATATTAAAACTTATTAGTACAATTTATTGTGTGATTTTTACTATAAAGGGTTTTACAAAAACCGCGACACGTGTTTCGCTATACAATAGCCTTCTCAAGCGTAAAGATAGTTCAAGTGTAAAAATAGCTCAAGCGTAACAATAGCTCGAGAAAGTGAAATACGTGTCTCGGTTTTTGTAAAACCCTTTATAGTGAAAATCACATATAATAAACTGTATCAGTTTTAAAAAGAATTTAGTTTCATTATCATGCCCATGTAGGGTTCAAAAGCCTCATGACATTAGTTGCATTTCAAAGTAAAGTTTCAAGCCATATATACATACCTCTTGAGGAACAATTCTGTTTATAACAGATCTAGCAGTGTGGAATGCAGTCGAAGCTACATTGACTGCTCCGCTTACCAATGTCTCCGGCAGAATGTGAATAGTATGAACTTCATCTCGAGATCTCATCGATTCAGGTGTGAAGTGAGCTTCAGAAGCACGTGGGTTCTCAGCAACATTTGCTTCGGGAAGGACTTCCCGAGGAATTTCATTTTGGGGTGGTACATCTTCTACGGGTATCTGATTTAGTGCAGCACACTCGAAAGGATTTCTATCATGGGTTGATAGATTGAGAGGTGGAGCAACCGTGATTGGTTGAATCTGAGGTATTATCACAGTTTGATGTCTTTCGGTACCTTCAGAAGATAATTCTGGTTTTATTCCTGAAAATAAAGTTGGCGTGAGTCAAAAGGACTCTCATCTCTAATCGATTTAAATGAGCAACTGATTCCTATGCTGAAAATGAGTTTCTCCTTGGAAGTTGATTTTTGTTAGTGAGTCTGTAAATAAGATCACCAAAAGTCTTGAGGAACAATTTTGGTCCATTAAAGAAGTAAAAAAAGTAAAAAAAAAAGATGATCAGTAACTACAGGCAGATCTCATTGTTACAAGTATTCTCCAAATTTCTGGAAAGACTGAATTTCCCTAAATGAAATGTTAAGTCATTGAAGGTGTAGCCCTGCATATGCCTAAATCCTTTCTGACTACAAGAATTTCTTGTGGTTTTCTGAGATTCAAAATATATGTTCTCATAAAAGAGTTCTACTTGCCTACCAGAAATATTAACTTGGGTATCCCCCAAGGACCTATTCTGGGATTCTTGTTCATATTATATGTGACTGATTTGACTAAAAATGTGAACGCTTCAGCTGCATTTCTATAAGCAGATGACACATTATGTCATTACCACAAAATATTGGAAATCTTTTAGATAACGCCACAATGATGAACCATTATAAGTAAAATGGAAGTCATGCAATACAAAGCATGACAGTACTCTGTAGATCAATCCTACCTCAAAATTTATTCTTGTGTACTCAAAAAATAAGTCTTTCGGTGATTAAAATTGACCTTTTCAAAATCAAATCTTTGATACAGTTGAGAAATTGAATTGTGTGTGTTGAAAACTCATCACACACCTCTTAAAAAAAAGGAATATTTCAACATCGTTTTTTATATACATTTAGGTTGCTTATCATTATCAAAACTAATTGTAAGTTATTTGCAAGAAAAAGGGAAAAATATTGAATGTGATAGGACAATTCGTTCTTCAAACAAACTAAGAACACCTCCACATGTATCTAGTCGATTTGAAAGGAGAGGTAAATATAAAGTCATCGAAGACCGTCTTAGATCTGTTAAGAGATCAGTTCATTCAAAGTAAAAAAATATTTTGAGTATACTTTATCAAATAGGAATTAGGGAAATTATCCACTTGGTTTCATAATGATTTGAAAGATAGAAAACAATATGTTAGTATTGGCAAAACGCATTTTAAATAAAATATATTGTAAAAATACTACAATTATTATCATGGATGATGATACATCTGTGATATGCAGAAACGGCAACAGCCAAGAAATCAAAATTAATATGCTCTCCATAAAATTTTATCAAGGCTTATATGTCACAAACTCTTCTTAAATTTTGAGATATCTTTGTTCATGTTCATTTAGAAAAAATACAATATGATTCATTTGAAAAATCTCTTTGAATTAAATAATGTTGAATATTCTTCTATAATTTTTTATGTACTAGATAAAAATTCTAAATATCTTAAGTTCCTTTTATTTCTCGCTGATATACTCCGAACTTCAATATTTGAAATCAGACCCATTTTCGTTCAATTTAAAAAAAATCCTACCATTCATTATTTCGGAATGATATCATGCAATGCACTGCCAAATACACTAAAGAAATATTGCAAACCGAGATTCAAAATAAGTTCGGCAAAATTCGTCAGAGTAGTTCAAAGGTTACAGTTTTTATTTTTTCATGTTGGTTATATACATCCTTCAATCTTATATACATTCAATAAAAAAAATAGGCATACCTCTATCTGCTCCCAACAACTCATGCTCCGTCATTTCACCAATAGAGTTCAAATTTGGATACAACACTTCAAATCCTGGGCAGTCCTCGGGAAAGACAAAAAACCTGTCATTTTTATCTGTGGCATTATTCACATCCGAAAAGCACGAACCGGCTGCCGAACAGTGCGAATTCATGTCGTTATTTGCTTCTGCATTCAGTGGTAGGTCAAGAATTGATGTAACAGGAGAATTGGGGTTAACTGTGGGTATGCCGCTATCATGACATACACTATTAGCCCCCGAGTTTTCAGTCGATGATTTATCTTTTTGTTCGACTGTTTGCAAATATTCCGCTTTGATTATCTTCTTGGGAATGGATACTCTGACCCCATCAACCATAACCAGAGCACATTCTGCAAGAAAGAAATAATACAAGCTCATCTAAAAAAAAAAACTAGTGGCTCGTCAACAAAGTTGAGAAACTGTACAACTGAAATACCAAACATATATAAACATTGAAGAGAACAAAAATCTAAGCTGGAAAGCCTTAGTCGACTAGAACTAATAAAGTAAAGTCTAATAAAGTAATACGTGTATATGGGGCATTAAATTAAAAAATACAAGCTGTAAAATAATGCTTAGAGATAAGAGCAGAGAATATGGATAGAATAATATTAAGCCCAGCTGAACAGATACAAATATAAGTACATGAATATTGACTTATGAACATTTCGTCTTGATTTCAATAACTTGTTTACTCAAAAATACTACTAGGGGCCAATTACTCTATAGAGCCTTGGTAGAATTCGCCCACACTATAAAAGAAGTCTTTTTCTTTTTTCTGAATTTCTTTTCATTATGTATCCGTCTCAAGTTAATAAGAAGGTAATTAAACAACTTCTTGCTATTGAAAATAATATAATTTTGTTTAAGGGTAGAGTAGGTGTTGGTAGGAAAATGAAGTAACACTGACGTGTACTATAAGTTGAGGTGGTATTAACTTGATTTTTATATTTTTCGTGGACGAGACACACTGTTTCCTAAATAAAAAAACATACTGAAGTCATAATTTTTTGCTTCACGAATAAAGGGCGGCATGAATGCCTGTAGCTAGCCTTGCATAAATTACCTGATGGATCTTTTTTGTAGAAAGAATACCATATTGAAACGGAATTGTGCATAATTACCCCAGAAACAAATCCCATAATGTAAATAGGACTCAATTTGTGCAAAATAAAATAATCTTGTGATAGCAGTATCTAACTCTCTTGCAACCACTCTCTCTGCATGGCATCCTGCTGCTAGTCTTTTACATAAGTAGTAAATAAATTATACCTTGAAGTCTCAGCAATGACTCAGTGACAAGCTTCATATTTACTCGTATTAATAATTTCACAGGGACGTGGGGGTGATAAAAGGGATGGTGGTGGGGGTGATAAAAGGGATGGTGGTGGGGTTGGTAGTGGGGGCGATAGCAGGGTGCCCATATCAGTGATGATGTCTGCTGCAGTAGCAGACGGTACGCTTGGTACTTCAGGTTCAATTCGACCACGGCTTACAAGCAGAGATTTTGTTCTATTCAATCATGACTCCAGCTTTGTGTGTATGTTCGAAAAGGTTTCCGCAGTCGGCAATCTGATAATTTGATGTCCGGGTTGAACCGCGTCTTGTGTTTTTAGTTGCTTGACGTTTCGGCTTCGACTTTGAATCCATTTTCAAGAAGCTATCGCTACACTGAGATCTCAATCTGTCCAGGTCTCGTCGCTGTTCTCTGCAAGGGTCTCACTCTACCTACTCCAAAGCATCGACTGTCGATCCACTGGTTAGGTCCAAAGTGAGTGGATCTATTCAACCCTCCACCGCAACCCGCAAGGGTTCATTGTGGTTCACACCTATTCACACTCGGCCAAATAAACCCAGCTTCTCAACGAAGCCGATTAGTTTGTATAGTGAGTGGTCTTTCAGGTCACATAGTGAGAGTACGGCTCTGCCGAACTCCAAAGACCCGATTCGGTTCCCAGCGGGGCACGCACAAAGTATATGCTGTTAATCAGGTAGTCGGATAGTCAAGTTGCAAGATTCCCTCCCACCTTGACACTTACGACAACCTTCCCATATGAAGGTTTTTACATGTCAGCTACACCTGACGATGCCTTAGATTCAGCCATGCAGAGCTTTTTTGCCACTGGTTTTAGTGAAGCATCACTTGAGCGCAAACGTTTGCTAACCTGGGGGTTTGTTTCCCCACCTGAGAAGATTATGAGTACGCCGTTCAAGAATTTGGTACAAAGCGGTTTTATATTATTACTCTTTATTAGCAAATAATGCTCTTCATAGTACAGTCAGTCACTTATAAGGTACCCTGCTCTTGGGGAGAAGACTCAGTCGTTTCCTGGCTGCACCACCAAACCTTTTTTTAAGGTCCAGTTGGTACTGATCTGGTATTTATGTCCCTAGACGAGTGGTGGGAGCGATGGCGAAGTGGATAGTGGAAAAAGGGTTGTGACTTGTAATGTGTGCAATATTATGAGATGTATAGCATGACAGTAATGATCTCCATGAATGGGGTAATCTTTGTGAATTGTCTCGTTTGTGGAAGCATTTGGGACATTTAAAATTTCAATAGCTTTGCGAATTATCTTGGTCTGTAGAGTTTTTTCAGTGGCAATGGTTTGGTGTTCTTGAAGCTTATGGTGTGGCTTGTCTCACGATGATGTTTGAAGAGGATTGATACTGGATCTGATTCACTATCTGAACTTCGTTCCCACTAACAACTCCACCACTGTTCCCACTACCGGTCCGTCCCTCCACTCGTTCTGGGACATAAATACCAGACCAGAACCGGTGGACCAACAGTCGACGCTTGAGAGTAGGCAGATTGAGACCCTCACAGAGACCAACGACGGGACCTGGGTGAGTAGGAAGTCTGAGGCCCCGACGTTAAGTCACAAAACCCTTGCAACATAATAATAATAATATCTTTATTCGTCTTGAGAAACACAAGGTTTATAGACATGTCAAAACAAATGCCGCAATTAAAATTAGCATAACATCTCAATGGTGGTCATGAATTGAGAAAAAAAAATACGAAGACATACTCAATAAAACAAATTAACATACTTATTAAAACAAATTACATTACATGATTGAATTTGAGAATTAGATGGTAATCATAAGGTTGAAAAAATTATATTGAGATCATCAAGAATATCAAGATCGTTAAAAAGTTCAGTACAAACATTTCATTTAAATTACAATACACATACATATTAGTCAACTGGGAACACACCTATTATTTAGGTGTCCACATTGAAGGCATCTCTATTCAATTGGACACTTCCATAAAATTCATTGATATACAGAGGATTTTCAGTTTAGAAAAACTTCAGAAAGTACTTGAATCTATTGAATGACAAATTGCGAAAGTCTAGTGGCAGAGTATTGTATAGCTTGAGGCCAATATAGTCAGTCCTTTTCAGTCTATTTGCTTGCATGATGATGTCTGAATTATTTTTTAGTATCATGATGGTGTATGTCTGTACGATAGGTATAATTATTTATATTTAGTCGAATATGTAGTAGGTTTTCATAAACTGAATACAGTGTCATTATTTTGATATTTTTAAATATTGGACGGCAAGTTTCATCCCATCTGGCAGAAGTTATACTTCTTACAGCGAACTTCTGCAGGATAAACACTTTTTCCAGATGACATTTTGATGCACTGCCCCAGGATATTATTCCATATCTTAGAATTGAGTGAAAAAGAGAATGATATGTAGTGAGGGCTGCATTCTGGTTCAAAGATCTTTTAATTACTCTAATTGCATATGTTGACCTACTCAGCCTGGTATATATGTTATTTATATGTTCTACCCACGATAAATGTGTTTCAATATAAACCCCTAAAAATTTAACTGCAGTTTTATCAGCTTGGTTTGAGTTTCCTGTTTCAAAAGTTAGTACTTCTGTTTTTTGTTCATTTAAAATCAGTTCATTTGATCCAAACCAAGATCGTGCTTTGTCCAGGATATTATTTAGGGTATGTTGAGGAGTTTTAAGTTCGTCCACTGCTCTGCTCAAGGTTGCATCATCCGCATTCATGGTAGTCTTAATATCTGATGAATTCAAGAAATGTGGTAGATCATCAATATATATAAGAAAAAGAAGTGGTCCTAATATGGAGTCCTGAGGAAGTCCTCTTACCAATTTCATTTTTTGACTACGAGATTCTCCGCATTATACCACTTGAAATCTCTCAGTCAAGTATGATTCTATCTTCTTTAGGCACACCCCTCTAATACCATACCAGTATAATTTGTCTAAGAGGATTTTATGATTCACACAATCAAACGTCGAAGTGAGATCAGTGAATACACCAATATATTTATCTTTATTGTCAAATGCATCTTTTATGTAATTTGTGAGAGAGTTGATTGCATCAGAGGTTGATTTCCCTCTTCTGAAGCCAAATTGATGTGGACGCAAAATATCATTGACTTCTAAAAATTCAACAAGTTGTGTGTAAATGGCATATTCAATTATCTTCGAGAAAGTTGGTAGAATGGAAATTTGTCGGAATGTCACTACCTGAGAAGTAGGCAGATTGCAAGGTCTCTGCAAGGGTTTATTGCAGAGACCAGATTTCATAATAACTGCCGAGTGCATTTTTGTAAAAAAAAAATATTTGATGAGTAGTCAAACTGACACATAGATAAGCACTTTGAGCTACAAAGCGGTGCAACTGTAATTCTTGCATTCATGTACATATATTATTTTGTGCAAAGACACAATCAAAAGAAACATTCTGCTGATAAAACGGGAGATGAGAAAGAATTTTGAGACACAACAACTTTGAACAGAGCTCTAAAAATAATTTGTGGTGTATTTACCAAGTTCAACTTGCGAAAAAGCATACCAACTATAAATTGCTAACACAAAATGAGAAAAAAGCACTTCATGTGAGCGATGCTTACCTTCAGTATCTTCGTTCTTTTCAGGTAGCGTCACCATTACTATGTCAGATTTACGACTTGAGTTGGAGGAAGCGTCATCCACCTTATAAAGAGATTCCCTAGAGTTTTGATCTGATTCTTGTGAATTATTGTTACCATCGAAGTTCTCAGAATTTTTTTCGTCAATATCCAATTTTTCTGCAGAGTCAACAACAACTGTAGTAGCTTTTGAACGGCTTGATAAACCTTCTGCATTCAAATCATCAATTTTAAAACATTCTGGTATGGGTACAACGATATAGTCCTGGGTTAATCCCTTTGAAGACCTGCTCTCTGGTACAGAAACTATACTTTGATTGTCAGAGTCACTGCTGCTGCAGTTAGTGTCAGTTGGATCTTGTAATTTCATATCTGCAACTCTGGAACCAATATTCCTCACGACTTCATAGCAACCTGCTCCTTCGAGTCCCTCTTTTGTAAAAGTTTCAGATATTGCTGGTTCGACTTTGGATACAGTCTCCTTAGGAGTAGTCAGTTCTGAAATATGAATTTATGCATTGAAAATATGATAGTGTTGTGTGCTTTGAGCTTTCCAGCTATATATTAGATAGAAATTGAAGACTTCAAAAGTATCTAACAGGTAATTTATGACAGTAGTTGAATACTAAGTTGGTGCTAATTTGATAAGAAAACACATTTAGTAAGACAGTTCTTTCTCTATTTCTAGTTTTTTTTATCAAAATATGTTTTTAAACAATAGTATAAAAATGATCTCACTTTGATTCAATTCAGATAGACGGCTAAAAGTATAATTTTCCAAGTCATAACTTTTCTCCTCCACTGTAATTTGACAACCAAGCCAGTGTCCAAAACGGCGGGAGTTCTGGTGAAAATGCCAGTAACATTCATAGTGTCCAGGTTGACCTGAAAATTATTTTCAATTGTTATAAGCAGGGTGATCACTGTGATCAGCCGCTGATGTATAATCGCTTACGAGGTATATGAAGAACGACAGTGATTACTCCTTTTTCACCAGGTTTCAAGTGTGGAACTGCTACAGACCTCTCCTCAGGTTCCAGATCTTTTGAACCCCAAGTGTACACTAGACTAGTCTGAAAGGAGAAGAACGTTTTCTTTTAGTTGGCTACCGACAATCAGAATCAGATATGCTTTAATGTTGAAAAATAATAATAAATAATCCAACACTGCATTAATATCTTCAAAATCGTTATACCAAGCAATGAATTAATCAATTTATTTGTATAATATCTCATTATACTGGATTTTGCATCGCCAGGAAAGACTTAAGATTATGACAATACATATATGCGACAAAGTACACTTAAAATTACAATATAGTATATGATTTAATATTAAAATTTGAGGTTAAGAAACTCATCGATGTTGTAGGAATACAAATCAACTAGCAGCCCTTTTATATCATTCTCAAGTTTGTTTATATGCAGATTTCTCATATAAGGTGGTAGATGGTTATAGAGCCTTATGGCCATGGTTACAACACTTTTATGGGTCGTCACCATTACTGGTTGTATATTCATAAGTAACATATGAAAAAATTGCAAGCACTTGCCATCTCAGTATCCCACTTTTCATATATAGTAAACTTTCTTGAATATTAAAAAATAATAAATACTCTTCAGAATTAGAAGTTTAGAATACAATTTTTTCAAGACAAAAATGCATATGAGTAAATGCAAATGGATCCCAATAACAGACCATTTATTGTACAGATATATAAGAACATTGATTTTTAGATTCCTTAAAGAAAAAAGAGTGGACTATTATTTTTAATGATTGACCCAAAAGTTTCATTTCAAAATTGCCCCAAAAAATAACATTACTCAAATCATTTTGAAAATGAAACAATGTTTTATAATCATACTATTCGAAAGAAAAAAGCAAAAAAGGATAGGGTAATCCCGAAGCAAAAAAATTAACCTATTAAGTGAGCTGAACATGATTTTGGATTTTTTATTTCTCTTTCAATCATTGAAAATTGCAGTTTTGGGAAAGATACATACTCAGTAGTTGATTAGTAGTCAAAACTATTCATAAATTGATGAAAAAAAATTTCATTGAGTGTGTTTTATAAATTCAGTGTGCCTTAAAAAATGTGTTACAGTCTTTAAAGGTGAATTTTATGATAAGCAAGTACACTCAGAAGGGCTAAACACAAGGAAGGTTGTAATTTTTTCTCAATATTACTTCTCTAATTTCCATCAGATATATAAATTTCTTTAGGGTGTTCAAGTCAAGAATATAAAAGTAATGAATCATCATTTCAAGTTTTGATTTAGTAATTATATGATTGAAAATGAGCCACACTTGTGTGACATTTGAGTAATTAATATTACTGAGGAAAATTTTCGTAAAACACAATTTCATTAACTGAAATTTTGAATAAAACAAATATTTATTGTATTGATTCAAAAAAAAAAAACTAAATACCTCTTAATATTCTCTGTATGACAAAAAACCCAAGACAGATGAATATTTTTAACATTTTATCCAATACTACCCTGGCTTTACACGGGTGCAATTGAGATTTGTAATTTTATTGTGAAATAAAGTTTTCGTCCATGGCTTTGCCTTTCTATCATATATTCTGAACAAAAGTCTGATTCGAATAATTTAAAGAGGAATTTATATAAACATAGTCAATAGTGATTATGAAATTATTTAGTCAGATGAGGATTAATATCATTATATACATTTCATCAGCTTTCTATTCTACCTGTGCTTTTTATTGACTAAATTAAATGAAAAACAATTATCCATAGAAATAACCTTCTGGACTTTCTTTGAAGGTGATAATTATTATTATATGTAAATATTTAGTGTATTATTTTTTATGTATCGATCGTTTTATCAGCTCATTCCCAATAATGACTTTCACAGGCAACTTTTTGATACTTTGGGTTACATTACTGAAATTTTTGAAAGAATCTCAGATTTTATCATAATAAAATTCAGCCCATGTTACTCGCTGATATGATAGTTTTCTATAGATTAGAGTAGCGTTTCCCAAACTTTTTTGCCTGGGGACCCACCTTCATTGAAGATTTTTTTCGCAACCCACATATCAAATATTAAGTATAATTATTATTACCAATGATATTTTGATTATTATTATCGTGAAAATTCACTATTGAGGAAGACAACTCTAAAAGAAAATGGTAAAGATGATACAATTGAAGATAAAATATAGTACGAAAAAATACTTTTAATTCAGAATATTTAAACAATTACAAAAAATGAGACTAATGTAATTAATGTGACTTGTGAAGCTGGTGCTTACGATTTACAAGATATTCTATATCTGGGTTGAAAGTTGAAAGCTTTAAACGCAGGTCACTTTCCACACAAAACCTATTTCTATATTTATTTTTAAGTATACCAAAGTGGAGAATGCCCTCTCACACAAATATGCGGTTGAAAACCTCATCAGCTCTTTTGAGGCTATGTTTGAAAGAACTGGATACTCTCCTCTAGCCTTTACACAAAATGGGAAAAACAATCTAAAAGTATTGAGTGTTTTTAATCTGTTTCCGTGACCCACACAAATTGTTCCCTCAACCCATCAGTGGGTCGCGACCCATAGTTTGGGAACCACTGTTTTTTTAGTTTATCGGATATAAAAGAATTATTAGATATAAAATAGTTGTTAGAACATCAATAATAGCAATTATATTTTAATCATTATGAATTTTATAAACAAGAAAAAACTGTTCCTTGAGTGCGTCACTGAAATAATGTTTGATTTGTTGAATTGAAAAGTTGAAGGTTCTGTAGATAATTATATGATTTAACTACCCAGCCAAAAACAACTACTTCAAAACTGATGCAGAAACAGACTCAAATCAGGAATAATAATAATAATAATAATAGCATTTATTACCTAACAGTTAAAAACCATTTACAGGATTAACTAAGTATGATAAAAAAATTATATCGATCCATATAATTATTCCTTATAAATAAAATTGAAAAAAATTAATTACCAGAAAATTAAAAATTCTCCATGAAATACTGAGATGCAGTGTCAACAATATATTCTAAGGAATCATAATTGATATCACACAAATTTGAAATTAAATTGAAATTATTGCAAATGCTAATAAAGATAGGTGACTTGAGATACGAATTAGTTCTGGCCAGTCGGCTGTAAAAAGTTTTTATACTTCTAGTTCTGAAATGAGGCACACAGAAAGTTATGAAAGATAACACCTCCATAGCATCCACATTGTTGTGCAGTAATTTATACAGAAACATTATTCCAGTAAGTTTTCTGCGTAATTCAAGACTTTCAATATTGAATGTTATGGTAAGAGATTCATATGGAATACCTCTATCAGGATAGATACCATAAGATATGAAGTAAAACTTCAGGAAACGACGTTGAACTTCTTCAATTGATGTATTATGGCAATTGTAGAATGGAGACCATAGAACAGAGCCATATTCTAATTTTGACCTTACATAGGCTACATAAAGAGTCAATAGAGCAGATATGTTTGAAAAAGATCTACAATTGTGAACTATGAAGCCATAAACTCTCAAAGCTTCACTTACTTTCGATCTAATATGGTTAGAAAAAGGCACATTTTGATCAAAATATACACCAAGATCTTTAATTGAGTTACTTCGTGACAGTGAAATGGTATCTACTCGATAATTGTACTCGATGACTGACATTTTTCTACTATAAGACACTACTTTACATTTGGATGCATTGAGATATAGTTTGTTTTATTTCACACCAAGTCTGTATATTTACTGTCGTTGCAATTTATTAGTCTTCAACAGTTTCGACTGGTAAATATATTTTCAAATCATCTGTAAAAAATAACTTATTACAATGGACATAATTACTGAGGTCATTAATAAATAATAAGAACAGAAGTGGTCCGAGAGTCGACCCCTGAGGTACTCCAGATGACGGATTGTAATAAAAAGAATCATAGCCGTTATAAGATATAAACTGTACGCGTTGAAGTAAGTAGGATTTAATGAAAAGTACTGCTGAATTATGGAAACCAAATTGGTGGAGTTTTTGTAGAAGGATCATGTGATTAAGTCGATCAAAGGAATAACTAAAGGCCAAAATGACCCCTCTCTGAACATTTTTTGAAACTTTCAACTGATATGTAAACATACATTTCTCTAGTTGTTCATGGGATCTACCTGTTTTGTTCAATTCTTCGCTAGGATGTTAACATTATTGAAATAACAAGTTTTGATTATTCAAATGTTTGGTTTTTTCTTCAAGTCAAATATATTGAGTGCAGCAAACACCAGAGAAATGAAAACAAAAATCCGTGACATGAAAAGATACTGTGAATACTCACGTTAGCGTTCCATGGTAATTGTCCGGTATTCTCCACATACCACTGTTGGGTATACATGCCACCACCATAAAACCGGGGAATGGACTGTTGGAAATTTATTGGTCTGGCATCCATCGGTAGCAATTCATCTTCATGTTCAATTTCTTGGGGAGGATCAGGTCGAGCTCTGCTATTACTCGGTCCCGCTTCACTGTCGCTGGATTTGGTGAAAAGAGCAAGCTTTTTTTCACGGATTTTTTTAGTTTTGCATTCAAGCTTTTCCAGTTTACGTTCCAACTTTCCCTCCAATTTCAAAGATTTCATGATTTCTTTGGTACTTGAAAAGAATTCATGAGTCATATACTTTTATTTCAGTACATCAGAAATACACAAAAAAATAATCGAAATTTAAATTTTCCTATTTCCAAACATGACAGCAGGTCTCTGTTAAAATTTACATAACTTACTCATTAGAAAAGTCAACGACAGGATGGGGAAGTTTCCTGATTCTCTTTGAACTCTCTACCTTGGTTTTGCGAGTATGATGACACACAGGTTGACTAACAGCAATTGGTTTCATGTTTGACACAATTGCAGATACTGTACTTGTCAACTCTTCTGAGAAGTCTTTCTTGAACTGAAAAAAATTGAGACTGAGAAATGTAAATGTATAAGGGATGCTTTACTTTCAGACTTATTTTGATTTCTTTAAAATTATCATTATAAATATCAAAGTGCCGCTATCTGGAATATCTGTAATTCATATGGGAAAATCGTTGTTTTCCCAAATCTTATGAACTTGAACGATTATTCATAAGAAGGAAATTCTATCATGTATCTTCGTATATAAAATTTGTAACACCTGGTACAGGGGCCACTCTGTAATCAAGAAGTTTTTCTAGTCCACAAAGATACGTTTATCAACTTCCATAAAGCATAGAAGAAGTAGAATCCTGTTAGAAGCACAAGGAAGAGAAAAAATAATAAAATCATAGAAATACTGGTATGAACCATTTTTCCACATGACCTAAATTTTTCTGAGAAAATTGGAAAACTGGTTTTTTCGTTTCTAGTTTTTTTCTCCTACAAAAATAATTTGTTTTTCACGATAACTGGTGGAAACTTACCTTTTTTTTGTGTCTTCTGAGTATGCTGTAGGTTTCTTGAAACGAAATATTAGGAAAACATTTTGAATTGAAGGGGTTATATTTTTAGGAGTGATTAATTTTTGTGAAAGAAAGTTTTTGGCTTTCTACTACTCCATATTGATACAAAAAAAGGAATGAGGGAATCTTCCAAAGAAAGGAAGGAAGTAATCAATTTGAAAAATAAGTAACTCTATACATGGATGTGTAAATCATGCAAAGAAGTAACTTTCAGACACAAACTGAAAGAAAGTCCTCCTGAAACAGGTACTTTCATATAAACATTGAATTACACAAAAGAAAAGAAAAATTCTTTCGAAACAAATACTTCTATATGAACACTGAATTATACAGAAGATACTTTTCTCTACTCAGTTTGTATTTCAAAAATTCGTTGTAGAATAAAAATTAGATATCATTAACATGAGTTCTACTTTAAATGAATGGTAACAAATTGCACTTACATGGAATACTGTCATCCTCACTGGTATACATCAATGTTTCACCTTAAGACACTTGCCCCAAGGCTTTTCAGTACCAAATTGGATAACATTATAGAAAATACACACAATTCATTCATGAATTACAATTTTTTAATGTCACGGAATAAGCTTGATCTGCTTATGTCATCGATGACATCGTAATGACATTCATTCACCTATTTGATTTAATCCCAGCCATGAGGAATCTCATTTGAATTGAAGGGGTTATATTTTTAGGAGTGATTAATTTTTGGTAAAGAAAGTTTTTGCTTTCTACTACTCCATATTGATACAAAAAAAGGAACATGGGAAACTTTCTTACCTAAAACATTTTATTATGATATCAATATTATATAGATAGAATAGAAGCAATTAGGCTGCTGAGTCTAAAAACTGTTGGCATTCATCCTCCAATAGGAACAACCCACTCTGAATTGCTACAAAAGCATAACTTTTTCAGTCTCGAAAAAAGGCGTAAATATTATAGTGTTGTACTCATGAAATTATAAAACAACAACAAAAATTTATTGTCGCTCCGGGGCAACTTCATTGATTCCAGTGGCGCAATTGCTTTTTCAGCTGCAGAAAAACCTGCAACACCACATCATCTGAAGATCTTAATATGCCAATGTCCTCTCTCTCATAAAGTAAAATGTAGGGTGTTTTCAGAGGATCCAATAAATTCAATACTTCGCCATGTAGCGAAACGTGATTTCCACAGCGCCACTTCGTTATAGAACCCACAATACATTTCTATGTGCTCTAGGCAGGGCTACGATTAGCAGCTCGAGAAAGGTTTTTCAAGGCGAGTTTTTTTAGTTCCACATAAAAACGGCAACGGCTATTTCGATCATGGTTACTGCAAAGGCCATTTAAAAGTGAGAAAAGATCGACACATTGATGAAACTGTTTTCGTGCTTTTGGTTGAATAAAACTCATAATATTATCCTTTTGATATTTGGTTGGTGCCTGCACTATTTTAGTTTTGTCAAGTCATATGAGAATAAACAGTCTACCACATTTCTGCTTTTCACTACAAAGAGCCAGGTTTGATCCACTACAACCCTGAGATACCATACGATCCATTACAGCCAGAACACTTAGTGGCATGACTATCGTCAAACTTAAACCAGTCCGTTTCGTCTTTGACCAAGACGAAATAATGACCAGATTCAATACCAAAACCACAGTGAATAATGAATAAATGAAGATCATAATAGTGGTCTGCTAGATTGAAGTATTCATCTACTTCAAACCTTCGTAACAATTTGGTGCTTCCCTTTGAGGTTTAGTCATATTTGAAGATCATGTTGATAAGAAAAAATTAATTTCCATGATTTTTTTTCTAAGAGGCATTTGCACTGCCCTTTCACCACATATTGCCTAATCAGACAATATTTATACTTATTTGGATGGTATTCATTTAGCTATGGATTGTGTTAGATTTATTTCTAAAATGTTATATTCTGTCCAGCTTTCCAACTTCTAAAAACCTTTTTTAACACAATATTATTGTTTTTTCCCTGCTATAAACATCATATGTTTGGGAAAATAAATTATTATTATTATAATATAATTTTAATCAGGATTAATCTTTTTCTACCACATTAAAAAGATAAGTCATCACCTAATTCAATAAAAACAGTGAATATAATACAATAACTTTTCATTGCATACAAAAGGACTAATACAATTTGTACCAAACTTATAAGTTTTGAAACAGTGACCTTGGCAAAACTATTCTAATAAAATGTACAATGGCAAATTGTAATTAGAGAGCAAAAACAAAATGAACTTTGTTCATTACACAACATACATTTCTAATGAATCAGGGTCACTCAGGGATTCCCCAATGCTCTTTGTTATACCAAACAGGACTGTCAACCTTATGAAATTAAAGTGGATGTAGAACAAATTAATACATGTATCATCAAGTGTCATGTTCCTCCCAAGTTTGGATCAAAATTGATACTCTATCTGAAGAATCAATTACTATATTATATTTTTCCCAACTAGTTGGATCAATTTTAAGCTGATCAAAGCTCCTACACCAAGTTGTTTGATAAATCAGTCAATTGACAAGTCATTTTTCCTCATGGAACAGACTTCTAGCCCTTGTGGGGCCTCTTTCTGCACTGATTGTGGTAAGGATGATTTGTCCAAGATAATTGTTATCTAAATTTGCTTACCTGCGTCATATAAGATATAAACCACTCTGGTGGTGAATCAGCATTGCAACATGTTGAAACAAGAGAAGGCGCTTCATTATCGTACTGAGTTTGTACATCATTGGAATGTCGAATGTTTCTGTGTGTCGGTTGGTCAGAAATTCTATCAAGCTTCAAGTTGACAACATCACCCATTCGAGCTTTGCGGCGAAAAGCGTATAGGGCAATTTGAAAATCTGTCTGGGATTCGATGGGGAACTCCCTATTTCTATCAGTGATGTAGTAAACTTTTACATCATCTCCAACAGTTCCAGAATGTTTTAGCTAAAATGCAGTTAACATACATTAGATAATTGCGGAAGATTTATATAAAAATCTTACCAAATATGATTTGAATATTTCCCAGTTGAGGGTTGTTGCTGGAATATCATACATTCCAATAATGTTTGCTTTGTCACTACCATTTGCCGACATGTTTTTCCATTGCAGGCTGTAAATAATTTCCAGATCTTTCTTCTTAGAATCCATCTTCGAAACTATTCAAATGAACTGAGTATGTTGAACTCTGTTTTTAGGATTGTAAATTCTTCAAAAACACACAAAGAAATTTTTTGTTCTGTTTAACACTTTGACTTTAGGTCGCAGAGTCGAAGCACATAACAAATAACAAACACATCACAAATTATACATGACTCATGACATTTACATTTACTCATTATTGCTGTCAAGATTCCGAACACAGCCGATCGCTCAGTGCGGTGCGGTGATTAATCCCATGTGATAATAGGGAACACGCTTGTATTTTTTATTTTTTCAAATAATTGATTTGATTCGCAGATATCTCAAAGAGCATTTTCTCTAAACTATTTTTTATTCAAAAAGTTCATATTTGAAAATAGCTCTAAATTTTAATTCGAATAACTTCCACCAAACGTTGGAGCCACTCGTGGCTATCTTAAGCACATTCAGAAAAATCCTATTATTACAATGATAATTAATTATCGATAGTAATACAATCGACTCCAATAATGAATTAACTACATTAATTAATAATGAATTAAATATTTAATTAACTACAAATCAGTAGATAGTTGTCCTGAAAATCTAGAGAAGAAAATTGGATTGGATAATTTAGGAAACACTTGCTACATGAATAGCATTTTACAAGTGTTGTTCATGACGAAGAATTTCAAGAACGAAGTTTTAATGATGAACGAGAACGGGAATGTTTCCTACTTATTCATCAAACTCAAACACCTGTTCATGCAGCTGCAGTTTCGTAAGAAGGTATCATTTTTCCCTCCAACCGATTTCCTGGAGTCTTTGAAGTCCACTAGATACTCGTTGGGACAACAAGAGGATTGTTCCAAATTCTTGGCCGCTCTGGACTGAATGATTCTGTACAACTCATCTCGTCTTGTGTTTGTAAATCTTTTGCTGTAAAGCTGGAAAAATCCTCACTTGTTTACTTTGTGCTAAATGTTCAAGAAGTACCGAAAACTTATGTGAATTTCTGGAACTTCATCTAGCTTTTCCTAATACGACTAATAACCAGTCCGTACAAAGCTTATTGTTAAATCATCTGAAAATGGAATTTTTAACAGGTGATGATCGACTGTATTGTCAAACATGCGCCAAACTAACTGACTGTTATAAGGAAACAAGTATAGCTGAGGCTCCAGTCAATCTAATAATAACACTGATGATTTTCAAACAAGACTCAACCTAGCAGACCACTATTATAATATTCATGCAGTCATTGTTCACTGTGGTTCTGGCGTTGAATTTGGTCATTATTACGCCTTGGTCAAAGAAGAAACGGACTGGTTTAAGTTTGACGATAGTCGTGTCACGAATCTGGCGATGCATTGAATTTATTGGAGCCTCTGGAGACACCCTACATTTTGTTTTATAAGAGAGAGGACATTGTTAGATCAAGATCTTCAGATGATGTGGTGCTGCAGGTTTTTCCGGGTTTTCCTGCAGCTGAAAAAGCAAATGCGCCACTGGAATCAATGAAGTCGCCCCGGAGCGCCAATTAATTTTTATTGTTGTTTTTATTTTATTTTTATCGTTGTTTTAATAAAACTTCATTCTAAAAAAACTATGATAGTAGGAATTACTAGTTAATATTGTTGAATTTAAATTAGTGAAGTGAACTGTATTATTCAAGAAGCAATGTAGAATATTTCGTCAAAAACTCTTTACCTACGGTATTCTTGATGAAGGAATATTAACAATTTTCAATGTTGTTTATAGTTATTTCAAAAACTACTATGGTTCTTCATCAAGTAACGGCCGAATAGATCAGAAAACAAATATTTACATTTGGGAACGAATTTGATATTAGGTGACAGATTTTTTATTTTACATTATGGTCCATACATTGAAGATCAGAACAAAATACGCGTAACCGATTTCTCTTGAACTATCTATCAACATTAGTAAAACACTAGTGTTTCTATGCATCTTGGCATTATTATCAAAAACTTTGTTTTTCTGAATGTTCGTGAAACAATGGTGAGTGACACTGACGTTTGGTGAGAGTTATTGAAAGTCAAATCGAGTTTGAATTGTAGACTATTTTAAAATTTCAAATTGGAATTTCTAAGACTCATAAAAATCAAAATTGATTAAAATGTATAACTGGAATCTCTGGCGTAGAATACATCCAAAACAGTCACTTTTTCCACAAACTGAAATTGCAATAGGTATTTTTTTCGATGCACGTTTCTCCAACCACGTTGGTGTCTTCAGGAGATGAAGAAACTAGCATTGCATTTGCGTTTTCCTATTTTCGGTGAATACAGAATATGGTATATGAGGTGATTAAAATAAGCATATTTATACTCATAAAATGCTTTCTGTAAAATTGCAATGAAATGTCATAAATGACGCGTAAAAAATTGTGACTAATTTTTTTTGCATTAGTACAGACTTTGATCCATAGATGTCATCGTGAACCTTAACAACAGGTTCAAAACATGTTAACTCAGGTTTTGTTAATTGCATTTGGCGCAAGAATTACTTCAATTATTAATATCTCTATCTGTGAGAAAATAACTGAACACATATCTCTTTTATTGAAATGATATAATTGTGAAAATTGAATTTGTACATTGGTAGTGAACATAACATACATAAAAAATGTTAAATTCAAGAAATATAATATGAATACTATTTACTATTATCAGGACTTGGGAACATTTTCCTCCACATAATATGATAATTAAAGGCGAATTTTGTGGAAATGAAAAAAAAACAAAATAAATTTAAAGTGTAATTTGAGTTATAATTGAAGGGAATTGAACGAATATTCAAGCAAAATTACTATTTCTGACTGAAGATTATTTTGCGCCCTTTCATAATCGAGTTTGCATTTTAATTGTGGGTAAGCGTCAAGTTTATTGAAGTGCTTATTCCCTATAAGAGATCTTTATTTCCCTGGCAGCCACTCCTGACGCCAGCCTTCAACTGCGACGCTGTAAATACGCATTACCCATCAATCGGGTTTTGTCGGATTTATTCCAGCTGGCAGCCATGTAAACATCGTTTAAACATGGAATATAAAAATGAGAATAATCTGGAAGTAAAAAATACTAAAAAACTGACACTGAATGAGAGCGTTGAGTTCAAGCATTAAAAAAAAGTTGTATTTAAACACAAATTGAGATGAGAGAAAGATGAAAGATGAGAGAAATACACAATAAGCTCACGAGACTGCAGTGTTTTCCAGAGATTCGGGAGAAACGAGTAAGACGGCTCGACGGGTCCCAAGTTGTAGAGAAAAACCTACAATAACTGACACAATTTACTGCAATATTTTCTATACACGGGTTCAATATGTTCTGAACTTGAAACAGTTGCAGTACTTTTATGAAAATATGATTATAGATCTGACTGATGAATCTACTCGAGAAAAGCTTCTATCACCCGAATAATTCGTCGCTGGTATACATAAGGCCATACGAAAGGCTATGTCAGATAAACGTTCTGCAAACTCTGTTTTCGCAGAAACAAAGATAAACTCTCTGATGATGTAGAATCTAGTTTTACCAAAATACGTTGCGAAAATATGTGGCTTCAATATTGTATGCTTCCTTGAACTAGCTCAGACTCTAAATCATTAGGATACACTTTTTCTAAGGACAGATCCTTTTTCGGAAGGGTTGATAATGACAATTCGCTCATTTTGGTGAGAAATGAAAGTTTTTCATTGAAAACAGTCATGCCAAAATCTTTTTGATTTCCATGATATAGCAAGAAAAGGTCCCTAAATTTGCCGCTACAAAAATCTGCCGCCCTAGGCTCCAGCCTACTGAGCCTGCTGGTAAATCCGCCAATGATCTGCTTCTGTCCATCTCAAATATAGAATCAAGAGCAAGAACTTCTCAGTTCAACTAATTATGATTCTGTTGACAAACTTTGGAGACTAGGTGGTGCAACCAGGAAATGATTCATCACCTCCTTATGAATCTATTTTTCACCAAATTCTTGAGCAGTAAAGGCAGAATCTGCATCAAGAGATAGAATAAACTTCCCCGAGCGGGACAGCAAATGCTTTCACTCGAACGATGATTCATAGAACCATAGACAAAAAAAGTCCTGCATGGCCGAATCTTGTGTATCGTCAGGTAAATGAGTTGACTTAGACAGCGACACAACCGACTCAAATAACTAGTTGCATCAATCTGTAAGGATTTCGTAGAAGCATTCACACTAGCGCAATCCGACTGGTTGTGTGCGACTGGACATGCAGGTCACATCGCGATCAGTTGCATTGGTTTTTGTATGTATCGTCATTATTTTCTTTATTTTAAAACAAAATGAACGATGCATGCCAGGAGTAATTAGGTCAAGTAGTTCTGAGAAGGTTTTTGGACTCATCCTATACATACCTATATTTAAATTTAACCAGGTCATGGAGGTCCCTTGCAGCTACAAACATTCTTCGTTCAAAATTTTTTACAAAATATGGGTGTACCCAAAAACATCTTCTTTGTCTCCTACGAGAATACCAAGAAATGCTAACATCCTCGTCTTCTGACGACTCTATTTCGACTCGATTATAGAATCATCAATTGTAACTTGGAACTAATTGCATGAGTCGGTCGTGTGAGTTGCGTGTGTAGCTGCCGTACAGATGCTTTCATATGGAAAGGTGGAAATCTTGCACCTTGAACAATACCAATATCGACCAACCAACTATAATCATTTCAGTATGCCATTATGGCTTCCTCAGAGGATATTCCAGAGAATGGTCCACAGGTACGGTTTCAGAGAGCTTCCTCTGGCTGGTATGTGGGCAACTCCCTGAAATAAGTTACAAGAGATCTACTTCTCAAGTCGCACATTTGTGTTGTTCACCTATCTGACGAAGGTAGACGCATACTGACCACTGATCCGGTCTTCATTAGATTGAGGAAAATATACTAAGGTCTGTCAACCTTGGCGTGGAACGATCTACAGGACCTACGTAGTCCTCTGAGGTTGATTTGAAAAGTTTAAAAAAAATCGGTACATTAGTAACTGTAGTTATCCCCGTGGATTGGGCTACCTATCGGCCGCGTCCCCAGGTGGCGGATAGGGGAACGGCCAGAGGACTGGAGGCCCTGTCCGTGAAACCAATGTGGTCTTACGAACGGGGTCACCGGACTCCTGGTCAGTGGCAGAAATAAGTAGGGTGAAGGGAACTAAGACCCCTCAAAAGCTTTTGCAAAACATGCAACCGTGGACCAGCCTACCCCAGCTAAGGTGTAAGGAATCGTGCGACAGCTGAATGGCGGCAGGGTGATATGCGGTCACTAGCGATCCCCTTGGGGAACTGGGCGAAACCTCATTGTGATCAGCCTACCTCTGGTAATGCGGGGTTCTGCCAAAGGTGACCAACTCTTTCCTTGCTACTCGTGGGAACACATATGAATGAAACAACACAAAAACAGAAACAACAAAAACGAAAACCAATCCCGAGGCTGGACTGAAGTGCTCACCTCAATCTAAGGTGGTGGCTGGGGACGAACAGAAATGTCCACCCCTATCTACCGCTTGGAATGAGGCTGGATATAGCAGATCACCTCCAACAGCCAGGACAATTTCTGCGGCGGCAAAGGCAAGGAACCGGCTGCCCTGCAGGAAAGCTCCCTCACTTGTGCACCTCCACGGAGGGAACCCCAAGAAGGTTGAAGAAGCCGCGCAACGACAGTAATATCGCTGCACCTTCCAAAACCTTCGCGGAGGCCACCGTGAGACACCTCAAGGTTGCCAAAGAGAGTGTGTGTTCGGCGAGTCTTGGCCTACACCTGCCAATATGAAGGACATGTGTCATAGTGACCTGTTCACCTTCCTGGAAAGGACAGGATAGACGATGACCTAGGAGGAGAACTCCTCGGGAGGATGTAGAATGGGTCACATGTGACCTAAGTGCTGTGAGTCTACACTCACCCTTTCTACTCTACAGATACCAGATATACAGAGCTGTAGTTATCTTTGTATTTCACCTTGTTGATATGAGGGACTTTGGTGGCTGACGAAAAACTGGTTTTCATGGGATTTATGTCCGATAATGCCATAGAATCTGCTCCAACCTGGACTTCCAATTGGCAGACTACTTTACCCATGGGTTTTTTACCTTTTGTTTGCCATAATGAGCAATTTATGTTTTCCACTCATGAAATCGAAAACATTGTTACATTAACGAAATGTTATCTGGAAAGAAATTTCATTCTGTAATGCTATCTCATCATTGATATCTTAAGGATTCAGGAATATAGTAAGAAAAAGTACAATTATTTTATTCGACTGATATATTTACAAGTGAATTATGTACATTTTGCATAAAAATCGCATACATTATTGAATAAATAAATACACTCTACTGGTATACGTTAAAATTGTTCGGAAAATGGATCCTTTCAGCGTTGTTTGCAAGTTTTTGTACCTAGGTACTTGATATGATGAATATTCTGACTCGCTACGAGGTGCCTTATATAGAAGTCTCAATTAAATATCATTTTTCAATCACACAATGTTTGCACACCATACGTCTCACTTTTCTTTATACGTGGGATTATCTAACCCTATTCTTATCACTTTGTCGTCATCTCCATCTTCATTTGTCTCCCTTAGTTCCTCCACTTCACTAGTCTCCACTGTTACGTACTTGTATTTCATTGCCAAGAAAGTGAATAGAATCATGTCCACTACCATCAAACCAGTATAAAGGAAGAAATCATTGGACTGAAAAAAAATATATTTTTGGATTATAGAATGATACAAACTTTGAAGCCATTGTCTTGAAATAGAATCAGTTAGATAAAGAATGCTTCACATTTCATTGGATAACTTAATCGAAACGGAGAAATCCTGGTGAGTTTCAATGTTGTGAGTTAACCCTTAGATGCATATTGCTTTTCGGCAACACACTTTCTACTTTCTATTATACCATTAAGACTCACGCTAGCGCAAATATTAATTTGCTGCATGATGAATCCATTCGACAACGAAATACTTTATAATAGGCTACAAACTTTTGTTGGTAGATGGCGGCCATGTCAGAGTATTATTGACATTTCTCAGTCTGCAGACAACTTTTGAGTAATGTGCTTATATCAGTTTTTCTATTGACTATAGTTTGGGTCAGAGACGTGTTTCGTTTCAAAAAAATTTTAGAAATTTTACCGGTTTAAGTGACGACGACATTGATTTTAGCAATACAGATAGCGATGGGGATGGTTTTTTGCCCGAAAGTGAGGATAAAGTAGAAGTGGAACACGCTGAAAAAAGTGCTCGAGGAATTGGTGTTCTAGAAGATTCAGAGGACGTAGAAGATAACTTGCCTATCTCTTCTTTCTGTTCGTTGATACGAAGTAAGGACCCCGTAAAAAAGATATACTTTGGAAATCTAAGTCTTTAATCTTGAATGATGATCAGCTGAGGTTCCATGGAGACAACAAAGTTTCAGAAGAAACTTCAGCCTTGGAACGGTCGTTATAGTTATTCAATTACTTTTTGTCGAGTGAGTTGGTAAAAAAAATTGTTGAAGAATTCAATTTGTATGCTGTTCAAATCGAAATTGATAGAACCATTCTCCTTTACCAAAAATGAGATAAAGCGTTTTTTGGTATAATTATATATACTTCATTAGTAAACATGCCCAACACGAGGCCATTTTGAAGTGATCAACTAAGATTTGCACCAGTAGCTGATGTAATGTCAATCAACAAATTCGAGATGATAAAAAGGTTTCTACGCTTCAACAATAACTACTCTTTCATACCCTTGATCATCCAGCACCTGATAGGCTTCACAAAATTAGGCCAATTGTTGATTGGTTAAACAACAGATTTCTGCTGTTACCTTGGAGCAAAATCTCAGTATTAACAAGCATTATATGAAACAATATATGCCAATGAAGCTCCACCAATGGGGATTCAAATTGTTTGTTATGTCAAGTATTTCAGGATTTGCCTATAAATTCGAAATATATGCTGTCCAAGAACAAAAAGAAGTGCCAGTTGATGAGCGTGACCTTGGAGTAACATCTAGTGTCGTTTTACAGCCCACAGAATAATCTATGAAAGATGCTAGTCGTGGTACAAGTCATGAATTTGTTGCAATAATTGATAGTGTGGATGTTTCATCTGTTATTTGGAAGGACAATAAATATGTGACATTAGTATCCTCATTTGCTGGAAAAAATCCAATTTTGAAAGTGAGAAGATATGATAGAAAGGAAAAAAAGTAATAGAGGTTGATTGTCCATATATTATCACCGAATACAACAAACATATGGGAGGCGTGGATCTGTTGGATAGCTTTATGGAAAGATCCACCTACTACCTTTTAAACTTGACCTTAGTGAATTCTTGGTTACTTTACAAGCGAGTTCATTCTAAGAAGCAACCTGGATGCAAATTATTAAATCAAGTCCAATTTCGTTCAGAAGTAACTTGTGCCATATAAGATCAGCTACCACTGAACGCGATCGCTCTGGTAATAGTTTAGAGCAAGAAATTGAAAATAAGAGAAAGAGAGGAGTGATGAAGCATATTCCGCCAGCGCAGCGGAAGTTCGCGCTGACCAAACTGGGCATTGATAATAAGAAAATGAGATGAAAGCTATCCAACTGCAGAGGATTTACCCATAGCAAGTGTAAAAATTGCAGTGTAGAACTATGAATCAATAAACATAATAATTGTTTCAAAAAATTTCACATTTAATTTTTTATCATAATATGCACGTAATGCGAAATATTGCCATTTGGATACAAACCTTTTTTCAAATAAAAAAATTGTTCAGAATGGAATATCATTTTTTTTCTATTTTTCCTTGTATCAGTAATACTCTTACTTCGTAAGAAGGTATCATCTTTCCCTCCAACCGATTTCCTGGAGTCTTTGAAGTCCACTAGATACTCGTTAGGACAAGAGGATTGTTCCGAATTCTTGGGCTTCTTGTTGAATACTCTTCGTGAGCAAAACAATAGCAAAATCAATACTCCTGACCGCTCTGGACTGAATGATTCCGTACTGCCCATCTCGTCTTGTGTTTGTAAATCGCACAAACGAACGGAGTCACCAACAGGAGCCTACCGCACATTTGTGATTTCAATTAGGAGACCTAGAATTTCTAGGATATCATAACATCACCGCGGAGGCAGCTACAGCTACCTGCGTGACTTCCGAGTCCAGGATATAAATATATAGAAGGAGGTGTTATCGAGTGTATATGATTTAATTCAAAAAGGAAAGGATTAGTCGGAACAGCACTCAAGAAAAATTATTGGCAAACCGCGGACACGTGTTTCTGGCTATTGGCATCATCTGCGCGGTGTAGCCAAGTGCAGAGATGGGCAACACTTGGTTGTCAAAAAAGAAAAAACAGCACAAAAGAACGGAGTCACCAACAGGAGCCTACCGCACATTTGTGATTTCAATTAGGAGACCTAGAATTCCTAGGATATCATAACATCATCACGGAGGCAGCTACAGCTACCTGCGTGACTTCCGAGTCCAGGATATAAATATATAGAAGGTGTTATCGAGTGTATATGATTTAATTCAAAAAGGAAAGGATTAGTCGGAACAGCACTCAAGAAAAATTATTGGCAAACCGCGGACATGTGTTTCTGGCTATTGGCCTCATCAGCGCGGTGTAGCCAAGTGCAGAGATGGGCAACACTTGGTTGTCAAAAAAGAAAAAACAGCACAAACGAACGGAGTCACCAACAGGAGCCTACCGCACATTTGTGATTTCAATTAGGAGACCTAGAATTTCTAGGATATCATAACATCACCACGGAGGCAGCTACAGCTACCTGCGTGACTTCCGAGTCCAGGATATAAATATATAGAAGGTGTTATCGAGTGTATATGATTCAATTCAAAAAGGAAAGGATTAGTCGGAACAGCACTCAAGAAAAATTATTGGCAAACCGCGGACATGTGTTTCTGGCTATTGGCCTCATCAGCGCGGTGTAGCCAAGTGCAGAGATGGGCAACACTTGGTTGTCAAAAAAGAAAAAACAGCACAAACGAACGGAGTCACCAACAGGAGCCTACCGCACATTTGTGATTTCAATTAGGAGACCTAGAATATCTAGGATATCATAACATCACCACGGAGGCAGCTACAGCTATCTACGTAACTTCCGAAATATATATATATATATATATATATATATATATATATATATATATATATATATATTATATATATATATATATATATATATATATATTTATTTGACTGGCTATTATATAACTATAGGTTATTTTTGAGTTGGGTATTTCAGTCAATCTCTGCGGGCTAAGAAAACACTATTTTTTCGAGCCCCTCTTGCTAGAGGTCATTCCGAATCGAATGAGCCCTAGATCATAATTTTCTGTGCCCTTGGACAGAAGTTCCAAAAAAGGATCTTGTGACCCACACTATAATGGCATCAATATATTTGTAGAAAGATGCCTCACTAGGACATTGTTTCTAACCCACATGCACTTATTACACAATCATCAAAAACCCAATAATAACAACAATGATCCCAATGTTATTTTTAAGGTTCTGTCATGAGAAGAAAGCTTTTTCTTCTTGAATATTGTTGATATACTAAGCTATATCTGTTATATATCGTTTACATCGTTCTCTATAATTTTCGAGGTCACTGATACTGATAGTGAAGCAATTTGTCTGTAGTAGTTAAATTTTCTTGCCTTTTTGGGAATGTCTTGCAGCAAGAATGAAAAATAATATCTTGTAACACAGGTCGAATAATCTACAAAGTAGTGGAACAATTTCATTGTTGACTTTCAAAATTGTATGTAATCAAATGTGGAGAGGATTTCGTTCGTTACTTAGACTTCCGTCCTATTAGTAAACGCACTGATGATGCCGCATTAATAGACGAAACCGTTGGTACTTCAGATACCATTCGACCATGGCCTACTAGTCCAGATTCTGTACTCTTCAATCTCCAGTCGCTTTTTATGTCTATTTGATTGCTTTTGTTGTTATTTTCAGTCCAACTTTACAGCATTTTGTCAAGTCAAGTTAAATTCATTCTAGATAAGCTCAACTTCTTACCTGCTTTTCGAATATTTTCGCAGACTCAATTATGACAATGATCAAGTTTCCGAATGCAGTCGTCAGGAGCCAGCAGGCTTGCATCAAGGATTTCATGGAACTTGGCGCTTGCGAGTATGAAAATTCCAAGCCGGTGATGGAAAACATAATTTCTCCAGCAGTGATGAAAACGTATTGGGGAAGCAACCACAGCATATGTACACTATTGGGTTTTGTAACCGTAATCACCTTGTGCTGCTTCTGTAAAGAAAAAGTGAGCAAATGTGACAAATTAATGATAATAATAACAAATTTTCGAAAGAGATTAGAAATATCACAGTTTGAGGCGAGATTTTCATAGTGAACACAGGTTTTGAATACGGAAAAGGTTTGTTTTCCGAAACTTTAACTACTAAAAGAAAGCTGAGAATCAATAAATAATTTTTTCAATTAATTTTTTTCAATTTGTAGGCAAAATTTATGAACACGAGAAGTTACTGACTAATTGGACTCTCCAGTAGTTTATATTACGGGGTAAACTTTTCAGTGTGCCCTTTACTATATTTCAGCAGATTCTCTATTGATTCATCTTCCATTTTTTTCAGATTGTGGAAAATGATAAACCCAAAAATGCAGTGTGAAATATTGAGTCCTCCACAAAAAAGCCGTTCAAAGAATATTTACAAAATTATCTATCCATCATTATATACCACGACACAATAAAATAAAAATGTATTGAGATATGGAGCTAAAAACACATGACATTAAAACGGACAAAACTTTCTCACCGGAAGAACTTTCGCCAATGAGGGTCAGGCAAAAACGGCCTTCGTCGACGTCATAGAATCTCGAGCACACAATTTTTATGATGACGCCACTTGTGTTACGTTGGCAAACGTGCCCTGATTTAAATGGGGATTATTTTGATTGAATTGATTGAGTATCCACTGAGATATTACACTTTAAAGTAGACTCATAAAAACGGACAAAATTTTTGAAACAACCCAATAGAATTATAAGTGGACCACTACAGCTACATTCTAGTCTTCGAACAATAATAATTATTACATTGATTATTTAAAAGCATAAAGGTGTCCTAGGTTAGGTCTAGTTTAGGTTAGGTTGGGTCTAAAGTGAGTGGGTCTACTCGATCATTCACTGCAACCCGCAAGGGTTTATTGTGGCTCACACCTATTCACACTCGACCAAATAAATCCAGCTTCTTAACGAAGCCGATTAGTTTGTATGGTGAGTGGTCTTTCAGGTCAGATGGTAAGATTACGGCTCTGCCGAACTCCAAAAATCTGATTCGGTCCCCATAATATGGGGGTTCCATAATATGGAACCCCAGACAGTGTATTCTCGAGCCATTCATCCATTAATCTTTCTTGGGATTCAAGCCCCGTATTGTTTGAAACTGGGTTGGAATCAAATGGTTTGATGATGCTCTGAGAAGACCGAAAATAAACAAAACTTATTCGTTCCAGAATCACTTTGAAGCAAATGGTCATCGTTTTTCCTAGAAAATCGGGTTCTAATGGTACCATTGAAAGAATCGAGGATTTTTTACGTTAATCAACTGTTTTCCAAGACTAACAGTCCAGATTAGGAAAAAGGCAATATCTTCCTCATCTGGCATATAATTTAACGATTTTTTTCTGCTTCCAAATGTTGAAAATACAAGGAAAATCATTTTCGAAGCCTGATAGTGGTTTTTCAGGACGTCAAAACATATGCTTTCAAAATATTTTTCATGTGTTCTTCCCCACTTTTGAATGAAAAAGAACTGCTGGTGGTTTATGAAGATTTAAAAGGATTTACGTAGAGTCATATATAATAGGTATTGTATACTTCAGTGCCGAAATTACCACAGACCAGTTGGTATTATTGACAGGAACAGTATATTGAAAAACGTGGAGGTAATATTTCAAATGTCCATCAGTCATGACCAGCGACTCTGACACCGAAGCCAAATTTTATTGACTTTCGTTTGCAAATTTTAAATTCGTTATGATAGGGATCCCTGTTTTTGAAATTTAAATACTATGTTAATCACTGACAATTTAGCTTACTATAGGTGAAATAGTATTTACAATCGGTTGAGTAGTTTTTCAATTTATCTATTACAAATGAACAAACATTTTCTCTCCATAATATTAGAATATATGCAGTGACGGCTCGTGCATTGGAGAACAGGGGAGGCTTAAGTCATATAGACTATATACACACAGAAAAACCCGCCGGAGGCGCGAAAATTTTTATGTTGTTGCACGCTTTGCTTAATACTTAAGTTAGGGCATCTGCATAACAATGCGTAAAAAGTGCATGAGGAGCTATGGACTTTATTTTAGTTTGTAAACCATTTAAATGGCCGGCCATGACCGCATCCCCATCATAGGTTTGCGCAATTAACTTTTGCCTAAAATTATAGATATCACACGTACGAATTAAAAAATTAAACAAATCGTTAGCTGTGCGCCCAGATGAAACATCATGAAAACCCATAAAACGTTCTACCACATTACCATCTTTGACATCTAAAAACGATTGAAAGTTGTGATTTTCAGGTAATATTGGTAGTTTCATCAATTTCCCATGCAAAAAAAGAAACACTTTCAATTTCCGTGTTTATATTTTCCTTAATAATGTATGCCACACTGTCTATAATAAGCTCATTTTGGATGGTTTTTGAGGTGGCCGAAAAAACGCTACCGTTTAAAAAAGTGCCAAATTGTGAATCATATTTGCCCCATAACACGAGGTACATTTTTTATATTGAAATAGGAGTATCCTATTTTAGACCACGTTTGGTATTCGGTTTGTACGGGAAATAACACACAGGGCCAACAAAAAAGTTTTTCTCGTTTAATGGAGCCGGTTAACCAATCGCATTTATCGTACCAACTAATATTAAATCCACGATTTTTTCGATTATCTGACGATTTAATTGAAATCAAATTTGGTTGAGGCCTTTCCAGAGTTTTAATAATGTAAAATTTATTATCATAAGATAAAGACTTAAAATTATTTGTCAGCAACCAATCGACTATATCGTCAGATTTTTTAATTTCGTCCAACTTATCCATAATAAATGAAAAAAAAAAAACTTATCGAAAAGTGAAAACCCGAAAACACCTTGAAATTGAAAGAAAACACTTTACAAACACATTAAAAATATTATCAAAAAGCACTGCTATATACACAAATATTATCAAGAAACACTGAAACGATTTACCGGAATATTTTTTAGTCCTGGTCCGTCACGGTATCCCGTCTGAATAATTGAATAAAAAACAAACGCATTCGTACACTAACGGAGACCAACTGGAGGCAAGCCTCCTCTGACGCTATAATTTCTGCAACTGAAATTACAAATCGGGACGTATGTCTCTGGTTGGATCGGTCTTGTGGAGCCTGTGTTTTTTAAAGCGGTCGGAGGCTTGGCTCCCTTGCAACGTATGGCATTTATTATTTTGGCTTGATAGTTTATTCGTTATTCGTTCATGGGCGGTGCGTTTGAGTTTCGTTGATACGTACTACGTAGTGAGTGATAGTGTTTTTTCGGGCATATTATGTATTTATATTAAAAATTAATGGTAAAGTAATGATACCCAAGCACTTTTAGAAAAAAATAATCATAATTATTTGTCAATATCTTTTAATTTATTGCGATGAATAGTCTCAAATTTTATGGGGAGGCTAAGCCTCCCTTGCCTCCTCTGACGAGCCGCCGCTGAATATATGAACTCTAAAAGTGTATGAGATTTGGTACTTACTTCATTCAACATGACTGTATAAATTCCCCCCAAGGAAAACTTGAAAGAGAACCTTTCCCCATTTCTTCTTCCAAATTCATATTTTCCCGGTTCTTCTAAAGATACTAGCCCATCATTTCCAGCTAAAACGGCAACTGAATAAGTTTCCATTGTGTAGGTTACGTTTTCATCAGCTGAGTAATCCAACGTCCTTCAGAAGAAACAAAAGGGAATTAGAGGTTGTTAAACTATTTTCAAATGGTATCACGTGGAAAGTGCTTCAATTTTCTGGAAATATAGAGATATGGTTGAACTAGTCTGAAGAGAGGATTTTTAAAGGAGAACATATATTGTTTCACATTCGTTATGGTAAAAAAGTTACGAGATTGCAGAGAAGTCATTCCACGTAATATCTGAAAAATGTATCTCAAAATTTCAGTAAAATATCAAATATTTCTTGTGATTGCTATTGAATGAAGAACTTGAAGTTCATACCAGTTTGTTATTGAACCATTTCAAATAATTGAAAGTGAAATTTTTGGTATTCTGCTGAAGATTTTGAGTCCAACTACATTTCAATCACAAAACCGTTTATGAAGAAGTCGTAATATATCGGTTAGAAACAAACTTAACAAGTGCAAGGGAATTGAGTTTATTGTAAATATCGTTATTTGATTTTATAATTGATCTGGAAAAATTTGAAAAATTTTCAATGATTTCATTTTGAGTGTTTCCAAAAGTTTTGCTATTCGTTTACATTCTCACTCACTCCTAACTGAAATGGTAGCTTATTGAATCTCCCGTGGGTATTATGAGAACTGAACTATATACAAATATGTGTAGATCATGAGAAGTAATTTTCAGACACAAACTGGGAGAAAACCTCTCTCGACACAGCTACTTTCATAAAAACATTGAATTACACGAATGAAAATTTGGAAACAAATACGTGTCTATGAATACTCTATTCAGTTTGTGTTCCAAACATTCATTATGGACTTGAATCAGATATATTTACAGTATTCACACAATATTGTAAATGAAAGGGGTGAAATTTCACTTACACGGAACACTGTCATCCTCACTTGGGGACATCGGTATAAGACAGTCATCTTAGCGGTTTTTCAGCACCAGATCAGATAAATATTATAAGAAAAAGCACTCAATTGATACATAAAATTAGGAATGAGTTCAATCTATTCATTAATTAAATTGATTAAATCCCAGCCATACGAATCTTGTTTAAATTGAAAGAGGTATATTTTTAGAAGAGATTAATTTTTAGTTAAGATAGGTTTTGGCTTTCTACTTCCCCATCTTTATATAAAAAAATATGGTAATCATAATGAATGTTATAATGAATTGTCAGAAGGAATTAAAATCTGAAATAAACAAAATATTTTTCAAGAACATCAAAGATGAAAAAGTAGAAAGACAAAATCTTCATTTCCCAAAAAATAATTTCTCCTAAAAATATAACCCTTCCTTCCCTTCCCTAGTTGATATCTCAAAGTTATTTCTTTGCATGATCTACAAATCTTTGTATAGAGTAAATTTTTTGAAATTGTGCTTCCTTTTTTCCATTTCTTTCGAATGAAGATACAGAAGTAGAAACCCGAAACTTTTCTTCCCAAAAAAAAATTGTTATTGATTTTTACTTAACATATGTCAACTTCCTAATACCAGCATGTGTTATTTTTTAAAGATTTTCACTGAACCAAAACAAAATGAATGAAAATTATTATTCAACCATTTCGATATACTGAAAACTCACCTCACTCTTGGAAAACCAATTTCACTTTTCGCAATCTCATCCAGGTAGTAATGAATTTCACCATTTGCGAAATAAATACCATACGAATTTCCTCCTTTTACCGGGACGGATATATTTCGAACACTTTCGCAGGCTGCACAAGATAACCGGAAGGTTAAAGTTCTGTGTTCCAAAAGCTCAATGTCGGTTTTCTCGTAGTAACCCATACTTTCAATACTCTGATTCTTCAAGTTGAGTTCATCCACGGAAATAGATACATTGTATGGAGACGGATTGTATATTCGCAGCTGAATATTTCCTTCAGATGGCAAGATTGGGTCAGTATTTTCCAAGGCAATTGACACCAAAGCAGACAAGGCAAACGCAACAGCTGCTAACATGCCTCCTGCAGCCATTCTTTGCAGTGGAGTCTTCAACAAGTTGCACTTCGACAGGAGAGGATAAACCCAGTAAGAGAACATTGGAATGAAAGCTAGAATAAGCAGCGGATTAACCACTTGCATCTGGTCAGGAAGGATGGTGTAAAATCCCATGTCTCCATCCATTCGAACAGCTTGAAGGGTCCAACCTGACCCTTGCTGGTGGGATAGCGTCCAAAAGAAGGGAAGAGGAAGATAAAGTACCAGAACACTTAGAGTGGATTTGATGTCGGTCACCAATTTGGCGCCATATTTTTCTTCTGCGTGATCAATCCAGTGGTCCTTTTTGTCTTTCGATCTGATTTTCTTTTTGATTGCGTACTGAAACAGAAATAGTTGGATTCACCTAGTCCAGCGGTTCCCAAACGTTTTATTTCCGGGACCCATTTCAGCCTGAACATTTTAGCCGTGACCCCCGTTTTAGCGCAGGTGTCTGTGAGGGGAAGGGCAAAGGTAGAGGGGCTAGCTATAGCAGAAGCAGTGGGTGGGGCGGTCCTTAGGTACCCAAGATCGGGCTACAAAGAAGAGCTGAGTATTACATCTTAACATCTGTGGCTCTGAGAATTATCATACCCTTTGCAACACCCTTTCTCTGCGAACTCGGATTTTCTATATTGGTCAACATTAAAACTTAGCCAAGAAATTGGCTGGACGTTGGAGACGACCTTATTGTATGTGCATCTAAAATTTTCGGGTATAATCCAACGCTGTTCGTGGTATTAGCCAGTGAAGTAGTTGTTTTCTGAAAGGTGTCAGTCCATTCAACCTACTGTGGGCTTGCACATTTTAAGTTCATTTCTTTAGATTTGAAACTGAGCCAGATTTTAAGAAATTTTTTGACAAAAACAGGCCCATATTTCTCATTGAAGAAGTCATTTTTACTTAGAAATTACATATCAGAATGATTGAATGATTATGTTTTGTTTGACAAAATCTGTAGAATATATAGTGGCCGATACTTGATGAAAATCTATATTAAAACTCATAAATAAACTGTATTCATGAGTATTTTTATATAGTGATATTTTGTGATATTCAAAACTGTCGATGGCCGTCTGAGTTTGAGTACAGAGTTAACCATCATTTATATACATCTCGCGACCCCTTTGCGAATGACCCGCGACCTCTCCGGGAGCCGCGACCCCCAGTTTGGGAACCGCTTACCTAGTGTATTGCTACCTATTGTATTACTCTACCACTCAAATAACAGCCCTCGTTAATAAAAGCTAATGAATTTCGTCGTTCATCTGTTGACAGTTTCAGTCATTTTGGACGTCCAAAAACGTGTTCGAATTAACATTTCCAACGCTCTGTTGGCGCAGTTTAGGCGCAATAAATCCGAGTTTTGACGCCAATTAATTACTGTAGATGTAAGTTGGACACACCATTATACGCCAGAGACCAAAATACAGTCCAAACAGTGGACGGCAAAGGTGGAACCGGCTTTAATAAAAGCAATTTTTTTTTGGCTGGGAAAGTGATGGCGACTGTTTTTTGGGATAGTCAAAAAGGAAAATTCATTACAGGAGCATACTGCTTATCATTACTTGCGTAAAAACGGCCACATTTGCAGAAAAAAAAATGTGTTTCACTAAGATAACGCCTCACTCACCAGATCTAGCCTCAAGCGACTTCTTTTTGTTCTCTCATCTGAAAACTGCGCTCATCTGAAAACTGGCAGTCAAATATATGCGTAATTCCGCATATATTTGACTGCCAGATTGATAGACCAACATACATCTAAAGCTCCACCGTTTGTTCAAAAAAAGAAAAAACAAATTCTATTAAATACTTGTAACGAAGATATCGCTGAAAATAAAAGCATGTCTGATGAAGCAGGTACACAGGGAAATACCTTTGATGTTGGAAATCGAGTTAATAAACAAGTTTTTCGAAGATCAAAAGCTACACAGACCGTAAATATTATATACCTACCACAGAAAAAGAAGGACAGTGAGAATTCGAGTATATCAGACATGACTTCTGTTGATACATCATCAGATTCTACTTTGTCTGGAATATTTGTTCAAAATTGGAATTCGAAAAACAATGTTTGTTTGAAGGTGATTGACAATGTTTTATGATGAATTTCACTAGTTCGGACTTCCATTGTCTACTGTACAAAATGATTCGAAATCCCTGAAACAACTTAAAAAGAAGAATTAAAAATGAATAGCTGAAAATAACAATTATATTAAGCAAAAAAAACCTGACGTGAGATAATAGTGAAATAAAATACAAGTAAAAATAGAACAATTGAATAAATAAAAAATAAAGAAATGAAAAAAGAAAAATAAAATAAAAAGTGGAGAGATTTCAAGTCACGTTAGTTCGCGACGTTTCGATTGTTAGTATCTACAATCGTCTTCGGGTGATGACTGGACTGATTCCTCCGAGAGATGACTATTTATAGGTCGTTCGAGTACTTTCACTTATCCCCGCTTTAGATTTTCCGCTTCACTGGTTCCGTGGGAGATGACCGTTTTGGCGGGAGTTGGGAATTTTTCGCTTGATGATGGGTTTCCATATGTTGCGTATTTCTACGCTGGCTTGGCTGAATACGTTGTTGGACAGCATGTATGCGGCTTCCCTGAATTTTCTCCTAAACCAGTGTTCCTCTCTGTGCAAGATCTCAGCTTGTTACCACTCGATGTTTTGTTGATGGGTCCAAACATGGTCTGCTATTCTTGATTTGCTGGTTTCCTCTCGCTATGTGTGTTTCTTGTGCTCGGCAATGCGAACATTCAATGGCCTCTTAGTTTCACCAATATAGTAGACAATGGGAGTCCGAACTAGTGAAATTTGAAAAACAATATTGAGGCTAAGATCTATTCACGTCATGGAGAAAAATCCGAAATTATTTTTTGGAATCACAAGGGATTATTCATTATAGAACTTTTGTCTCAAAAATGCCTGTCACCTAGAATTGATATATACATTACTTTGAAGAAAATTAAATTGAATTGATGATAGCAGCGATTCATAATAATCTCCAACTACAGCCCGGTTGCCACCGTTCGTTGCCTGGTGTGACGTCAAGATGTACCGCTCTTGCTCAGTTGTTAATTGACATATAAACCGAAAAAAATTGTGGGAGATGATTTAATTTTATAATATATAATTTAAAAACAAACTAAAATAGCCATAATGAGCCCATTGTTGTCTGACTCAAAATCATAATCGAAATATCACGTTATACGAGAAAAACATTTCCCTACGGAGTTTTCCATTAGAAAAAGTTATCTCCCGATTACGATCTGCCTGCATACTATTGAATTCAATAGTATATTGATTATACTCCCAACAAAATTATTCAAAAACTTGATACTCACTGTTATGCAATTAGAAACATCTACTATAACATTGCCTCCTGGCTTCTCCAATTTATACATGGGTTTCCCAAGAGCGAAAAGGACTGAAAATGATGAATTTTATGAACATAAAATACATAATTCATATTTTGGATGAACCTGGGTGTACTGAAGTAAAAAATATAGGTCACAATGAAATAGAAATCAGTTGAAAAATTTGCAAGTGAAAATTGAATTATTTCAAGAACAATTTACTAATTTTACCAAATAATGTACAAAACCGCACTATGTGAAAACTTTTTAGGCGTGTTTATCTGAATTCTAAATAGGAACATGTAATAAGAACTCTCTGTGTTCTCATTTAACCTCATTCAAAATCATTCACCAATTTCATCATCGAGAATAAAGTCAACATACCTACTACAGCTTGAATTTCACTAGTTCTGACTTCCATTGTCTACTATGATTTGAAATCCCTGAAACAACTAAAAAAGAAGAATTAAAAATGAATAGCTGAAAATAACAATTATATTAAGCAAAATAAACCTGAAATGAAATAATAGTGAAATAAAATACAAGTAAAATAGAACCACTGAACAAAAATAAATAAAAATAAAGGAATGAAAAAAGAAAATAAAAATAAAAAGTTGAGAGATTCCAAGTAACCTTAGTTCACGACGTTTCGATTGTTAGCATCTACAATCGTCTTCGGGTGATGACTGGACTGATTTCTCCGAGAGATGACTATTTATAGGTCGTTCGTGTACTTTCACTTATCCCCGCTTTCCATTTTCCGCTTCACTGGTTCCGTGGGAGATGACCGTTTTGGCGGGAGTTGGCCATTTTTCGTTTGATGATGGGTTTCCATATGTTGCCTATTTCTACGATGGCTTGGCTAAATACGTTGTTGGACAACATGTAAGCGGCTTCCTTGAATTTTCTTCTAAACCACTGTTCCTCTCTGTGCAAGATCTCAGCTTGGGACCACTCGATGTTGTGTTGATGGGTCCAAACATGGTCTGCTATTCCTGATTTGCTGGTTTCCCCTGGCTGTGTGTGTTTCTTGTGCTCGGCAATGTGAAGATTCAATGGCCTCTTAGTTTCACCAATATAGGATTTTCCGCATTCACAGGGTATCCGGTAAATGCAATTCTTGGAATCGCAGTCCGCATTTGGCGGCCTGGTTTTCGGGAGGCTGATACGGATAGTGTTACCGGATCTGAAGCAGGTTCTGATGTTGTACTTGGAACCAGCAAATCAGGAATAGCAGACCATGTTTGGAACCATCAACACAACATCGAGTGGTCCCAAGCTGAGATCTTGCACAGAAAGGAACATTGGTTTAGGAGAAAATTCAAAGAAGCCGCTTACATGTTGTCCAAGAATGTATTCAGCCAAGCCAGCGTAGAAATACGCAAAATATGGAAACCTATCATCAAGCGAAAAATGGGCAACTCCCGCCAAACGGTCATCTCCCACGGAACCAGTGAAGCGAAAAATGAAAAGCGGGGATAAGTGAAAGTACTTGAACGACCTATAAATAGTCATCTTTCGGAGGAATCACTCCAGTCATCACCCGAAGACGATTGTAGATACTAACAATCGAAACGCCGTGAACTAACGTGACTTTGAATCTCTCAAGTTTTTATTTTCATATTCTTTATTCATTTCTTCATTTTTATTTATTTTTGTTCAATTGATCTATTTTACTTGTATTTTATTTCACTATTATTTCATTTCAGGTTTATTTTGCTTAATATAATTGTTATTTTCAGCTATTCATTTTTAATTCTTCTTGTTTAGTTGTTTCAGGGATTCCAAATCATTTTATATAGTAGACAATGGAAGTCCGAACTAGTGAAATTCATCATGAAACATTGTCAATCGCCTTCAAACAATAGTACAGCTTGTCAAGTCTAGGAAGCGACTTCGAAGTCTCGGCTTAGGACCTCTCTAGAGATGCGGGTGATAGAAAACCCTAAAGACGATCGGAGCTCAGTCTTAACGACCATTTTGTAGTGTCCCCTTCGGTGAAGCATAGTACGCGACAAAAGTCTGTGCTCTAAGAAAATGGCATTCGAATCGAAATTTGAAACGAAAAGTTTTGTGTGGTCAAGCGAGAGAATATATTGCTAATGTACTTTTTTCATGCAACAAGGAGCTGATAATGGCATAAGCATGGATCTGAAAAAAGTACAAGAGCGTTGTGCAACAGCGGCGGGTGTAAGTTTGGTTAGCATTAAAAAAATAGCTCGTGAAATGAAAACAATTGAATTAGTCAATTTTTCATAGAAAAACTGGCGAAGAAATTTTCTCAGAGACATGAGGAAATACCGTGAAGAAGGCCAAACAATGTATTTCATCAGTTCGAACTTCCATTGTCTGATATAATATAAATTGATTTGAAATCCCTGAAAGAAATTGAAAAGATTAGCCGAAAAATAACAATTATTGAACAAAAAACTGAAATTACAAAGAAATAACATACAAGCAACAACCGAAGGAACCCGAAGACGATTGTGGATACTAACAATCGAAACGTCGTGACGTAACTTGGTTTAGAATATTTTAATTTCAAGTTTCATTTCTTGTTAATAATATTTTTTAATTTTCAGCTTACATTGACTTTTCAATTTTTTAAATTTTTATTTTTATTTTTTTTTTAGTTGTTGCTTGTATGTTATTTCTTTGTAATTTCAGTTTTTGTTTATTGAAAATTGTTATTTTTCGGTTAATCTTTATAATTTCTTTCAAGGATTTCAAATCGATTTATATTATATTAAACAATGAAAACAAAGGTCAAACAATAACTTATATGGATGAAACATATATCCATGCTTCACATACATGAGAAGAGTTGGAATGATGGTTTGAATGAAGGGTTACTTGCACCAATTTTAAAAAGGCAGAGACTTATAATTGTGAATGCAGGAGGAGATAATGGATTTGTGAAAAATTCATATCTGAAATTGAAATCCAACACAAAATCGGGCGACTATCATAGTGAACTCAATTACGACAATTTCAAAAAGTTGTTGCAAGAAATTTTAATTTCCAATCTTCAAAAAAAGCATGCCCTATACCAGAATGAAAAGTGCCTAAACATGTCCTCGAGGAAAGATGATATGAGAGAATGGTTAAGACGACGGAGCATTCATTTCACGGATGATATACTGGAAATTGATCTCTATTCCATTATTAAAATCCATAAACGACGATTCAAGTTGTATGAAATTGATAGGATTATGGAAAATCATGGACATACTATACTCAGATTGACTGCTCATCATCCAAATTTGAACCCAATAGAATTAGTATGGGCATCACTGAAACAATATGTGGGCGATGAAAATATAGATTTCAATTTCAAACTCGTAGAAAGTTTATGTGACAAATTCTTCACTTCATTTTCTCAAGAGCAGTGGAAAAAAATTGCGAACACGCTGATTGTTTCGAAGAATTTTATGCTTCGAAGAAACTTGCTCTTGATTTTGCAATAACAAAATTATTATGAATTTTCAGGGAGGATAGTGATAACTCTACAAGCGATTCCAATCTGTCTGGAGTTGAGCCTTTGTGATTTTTGGATCACAACACAAATTATTTTTGTTTGCATTCATTCATATTAATAAATATAATGTTTTCCGAAAAATTTTCATTTTGAAATTGAATCCTTAACCCAAATGAATTACATTATCAGAATAGGTCTCTCAGGTCACTCGAAAACCCAAATAGGCGCACTAAGTAGCACGGTAGATTTCATCATTTTCAATCCTAATGGATTATTCTCTGTTGTTTACACAGGTGGCGATATACAACAAAACAAGTCACTTCAATTACATTATCAGAATAGGTCTTTCTACCTTTCCTTGATAAACCCGAAATTAAATGCAATACAGACTGCAGAAAAATGAACTTATTCAAATTCAATTACGTGAATGCCGTATTATCATACTGAACTAATAATTGACCATCAATTAAAAAACCATCACACTTTATTGCTATTCTCAGGTCACTGGAAAACCCAAATAGGCGCACCAAGTAGCACGGTAGATTTCATCCTTTTCAATCCCAATGCATTCTCTGTAGTGTACGCAGGTGGCGATATGTAACAAAACAATTCACTTCCTAGATTTGACAACCTCTAGTATTCAATTCTATTTCGACACAAGGCAACTTCTTAAATTTGCTGATTTCTTGATATTCCAAAAGTTTCAGTTAACCATCGTCTTTCAAATGTAATACATTTCAGTCATTATTATTTTCATGCACACTGCCAGAAGATGGTTCGGAAATTTTGACTTGTTTGCTCATTCGAATAACTACTTTTATGTTCTTTCATAAGAAGAAGAGCAATATCTGCCATGATTTATCATGTGCAGATATTGAATTCTGTTCATTTGTTAGGTTAGTTTAGCATTTATTATCAAGAAAGTTCTTTTCGTTTGGCTAATATGAAAGATGGAAAATGAATCACAAGACAACACCCAACACAAGTCACAACCAGTTCTTGTACTTCCCTACTTCCCCCACATCAGAGGATTGTCGGAAAGGATAAGAAAAATCGGGTCCAAGTATACCATCAGAACCTGCTTCAGATTTGGGAACACTATCCGTAGCAGCCTCACGAAAACCAGGCCACCAAACGCGGACTGCGGTTCCAAGAATTACATTTACCGGATACCCTGCGAGTGCGGAGAATCATACTTCGGTGAAACTAAGAGGCCATTGAAAGTTCGCATTGCCGAGCACATGAAATACAGACAGCGAGGAGCAATCAGCAGATCAGGAATAGCAAAGCATGTTTTGACTCATCAACATAACATCAAGTGGTCTCAAGCTGAAATTATCCACAAGGACGAACACTGGTTTAGGAGAAAACTCTGAAAAGCCGCATATATGTTGTCCAACAACATATTTAGCCAAGCTAACATAGATATACGAAACATATGGAAACCTATAATCAAGCGGAAAACGGCCAACTCCCGCCAAACGGCCAGCTCTCGCTAAAACCGATGAAGCGGAGAGAGGGAAGACGGGATAGGTGAAAGCACTCGAATGACCTATAAATAGTCAGCTCTTGGAGGAATGAGTTCACTCATCACCCGAAGACATTTTTGGATACAAACATTCGAAACGTCGTGAATTAATTCGGCTTGAAATCATTCAATTTTAATTTTCATTTCTTTTCAATTGTTCAGTTTTCAATTGTTGCTTGTATTTCATTTCATTGTAATTTCCGTTTTTTGCTTGATACAATTGTTATTTTTTTAGCTAATCCTCTCACTTTTATTGATTCTTTCAGGTCTTTCAAATCATTTTATATCATATTAGATAATGGAAGTCCGAACTAATGAAACCATGAAACATTGTTTACCACCTTCAAACAAAATTTTTCTTTATATCAGAAAAACGCTTTATTTTTTGTTGCAGCTGTGAGAAAAATTATGTCAACAGGCGACTTGTTTTTATATGCTATGTCCATATCTTAATTGATGATATCAGTTTCTTGAGAAGGGTTAATGTCGGAACAATGTTTTATCCATCGTCACATATCCACGATTAAATTAAGGTTTTTTAAAGTGGAAAAACTTCCAACACTGCTCAGAATCATCAATTCGTTGTTATTTTCGGTCGATTATGATTCAATACTAGTAGCACCGTCTGTGTGAGACCCTACGAACTTTTTAGTCAATCTAGGGAATGATGTTCTCCTCATGAGTCAGCTAAATTTTATCAAGAGAAGCGACACCAATATGCTTCTCTTTAAGAGAAGCATATTGATATTTAATGCAGCAACTTATCAGAGTTGGCAATTGCATGAAAGTTTTCACTAAAAGTGTTCTAGTTTTTGGAAGGTGAGTATATCCTTCAGAAATGACCACAAACTTAAAACTTTGATATAGACAAAATCATCTTTATTTTTCAACATTTCTTCTACCATGCTCACCAACTTACCTATTGACAGTATCATCAAAACTCCGGGTAATGCGAAGGCAAGTGGATAACAGCTATTCTCGTCGAAACAGTGGACATTTTGCCTCAATACCGGAGTTACAGAAGTCGATATCAAACTTCCGGCGTTGATCGAGAAGTAGTAAAGAGAAAAAAACAAAGCCAACTGAGTCTCCTGCTGCGGTAGGATGAACTGATCTCCTCCAAAAGCGGCAACGCAAGGTTTGATTCCTCCGGTTCCAACAGCGATGAGCAAAAGTCCCAAGATGGAAATTTCCCTCTGGGGAAAATTCAGCAGTTTTATGGACGTGAGAGCCAGGAGAATACTTCCAACCGCGTATATCATGGACACATATAGTATAGTCCTAAACTTTCCTAAGTAACTGTCCGATAAGATAGCGCCCAGAACGGGGAAAAAGTAGGCGAACATTGTGAACGAGTGATAAATGATCTTGGCATCTGCTCTTGAGTACTGTAGAATGTCTGTGAGGTAGATGACGAGGATGGCTGAAAAAAAAATGAGTGAAGATATTGAAATGCTACTTTAGATTTTGCGAAAGTCGGAATGACAGTTTTTCTAACAACAGAAACATTGTGTGGGGAACCTACTTGCTCTTTTTTTTTTTTCGGGACTCTGATAACACTAAACAACTCAGTTCGTTATGTTCGACAGATAATGCAAAAAAATAAGGTATTGAAAGAGTTCATTTGCAATTTCCACACTAAAAAAATAATGTTGAGAAGTGTGGTTGAAAAAAAAGTAACTTATATCCAAAAAAAATCGCATATATTCAGTTCCATCTAGTGTATATCCATAAAAACTACGTTTTACATTGGTGCCGTTATACTAATTAATATACGATTTTTTTTCGAAAAAGCCTCGAGAAACCCATCATACATATAGTTAAAAACCTAAATAATTCTGTCCCCGATTCAAAATGTTTCAAATAACATGAAGAACAAAACCATCATCATCAAAATCGGAGCTACTTCTGATTTCTACAGATAATAATAATTGTACTGGAGATGTCAAGTCATATATTCCAAATCGTTGAGACCACTCAAGCCAATGTCTGAATTTCGTGAATTTTTTCATATAATTATGTTCGATTTGATATCATTTTACCTGTAAGTTATGTTAGTTTTTCAGGTAAGTCTGTTTCTGGGTTTGTGTATTATGATCATCACAAGGATTATTTCCACAACGTTTCGGCAAAGTCTCATTTGCCATTTTCTGGTGATGTCTGAAGTTAAGGACCAGACTGATTCACTCGAAATCTATTTCTTAATTTGTAGCGGTGGATGCTACCAGGTACCTACTACTCTATGTTGGCCATATTGCCTATGTTGGCCCTATTGCCTGTGTTGGTCTGATCCATAACTGGAACCACTTATTGGTGTGACACCCAAGTCAACTTGTCAAGTTTTTATGTCACTAATGGTGGCTTGACCAATCAACCGACAACTATGGTAGCAGAATTTGGGAAGCTACCTTGGAATGATTTTCATGGAATTATTTTCCAGTAGCTTGACTGTATAAACATTTCTTGATTTCATATCATTTCTAGAAATATGTGGATTAATTTTCCAGTGGCATGCCAGGATAGTTTCCAAAATGTCTTCTACCGCAGTTGTCGGTTGATTGGTCAAACCACCAATACTGACATAAAAATTTGGCAAATGGACTTGGGTGTTATAGCAATAGGTGGTTCCACTTATGTCTCGCTTGCGTTTACGCAGTTATTTTTATCAAGTACTTTTCTTGGTTATTCACATTTTGTCTCCACCGAGTTGCAGGCCCTGAGACTGGTCGAAAATTCTATCCCAGACCTTAACAACAGGAAGACAGTTCATCTAGTCTTGGACATTTCGAAAGCCTCCGACCGAGTGTGGCATGAAGGCCGGCTACACAAAATGCTCGATTTCGACCTGTCTCAGGGCCTGATCCGATGGATCAGATCATTTCAGGTCCGAGTTGAAGGAACCCTGTCTTCCGTCAGGAAATTCCAGGATGGAGTGCCTCAAGGAGCTGTGCTGTCTCCACTATTATTGTACAGCCTTTACGTGAGCGACCTTCCAAAGTTCGATCACATGAAGGTTTCCCTTTACGCCGATGATACGGCTCTCCTCGCTTCTTCCATGGGTCGAGCGTTGGCGGTCGTCTACATGCAACGCGCATTGGACGACTTCGAACGCTGGTACCTTGACTGGAAGATTCGAGTGAATCCAGATAAAACTCAGGCAATAGACTTGGGGAGACGTAATGTTTCTCCAGACACAAGGTAACGATTTCAGGCAGATAGATCGAATGGCAAACGCGAGTTAAGTACCTATGTCTGTGGGTATATCGCCGACTCACCTGGGCAAATCAAATTGATTATATCAAGAGCAAAGTGCAGTCAAGGATAGCTAAACTCTATCCTCTGATTAACAGAAACTCAAAGCTCAATCTTAAAAATAAGATTCTACTATACAATACGATGTTCAAGCCTGTCATGTATGCTACAGACACCTGGGGACAAACCGCTCTTTCCATTTTGGAAAGATTGCAAAATAAACTTCTTAGGATGCTGGTGAGTGCTCCATGGTTCGTGCGGAATGAAGCCATCTGCGGAGATTTGAAGCTGTTAACTATACGACAGTCCATTCAATCGAGGAATCAGAGAGTTTTCGAGTCAGTGGAAACTCATGATAACCCATTAATTAGGGAAGCTGTAGATTATACTATAGACGACCCCTCCCGATACAGAAGGCCCTGTCCCTCGGTTGAGTGAAGGTCCCACGAAGTCTGTTGAAACGAACAGTTTGTTGATCAAATACCCCAGTCAGGAAGGGGTACACAAGGCCAGAGCGGCATAGAGGTCATTCATTGATCTTTATGTCGTCAGCAAAAAATACACCTTCAGTTATGAATCATTCTTCCTTCTGACGAAAGACAGTTGAAAGGGTAAGGGAAAAAATTTCCAATCTGGAGAAAATGAAGATGACAGTACCACATTTTGTCTTCAATCGAGGACCGCCTGCCCGGTACATTCCAGGCATTCCAGGATAGAGTCCAAAATTGCTGCTACCACAGTTGTCGGTTGATTGGCAAACCACCAACACTGACATAAAAACCTGGCAAGTTGACTCGAGTGTCACACCAATAGGTGGTATAATTTGAAATACTTACTGCTCATTCCATAATAACTGAACCTTTCGCAAAACTCGTTGCAGATGATGAAGAAAACCGACTTGGGATAGGGTAATTTCTGAAAAAAGAAAAGCAATGAGAAAATACTCTAATGAAAGTCCCTTATTATCAATATTATCTTAGAGATGATGAAGAGACACATTTTTTCAATTTATGAAAAGAAAATATATATTTTGTTTTTTTATTATTTCTTTACGGTCTGGAGATCCAAACAAAACTATTAACCTTGAATTGATTAGGATTCTAACAATGTCATTATTCGATCAACCAATAACACAATCCTTCGATGAGTAAATGAATGAGATGAAATGATGGATAAAGAATGAAGAAACGAGAATTGAAACTTTGTATGAAAGTGGTTAAAACATAGAAAGTTTAAATTCTTTTTTCTTCATTATGATTTTTTACCACATAGTAACGGCTACATCCATCAATTTAATCGATAAAGAAATTGTAGAAGCGACATTCACGCACTTCCGTCGGTTCTTTTGAAGTCAATTCTCTCCAATCCTAATTATATCTTTAATCGATGAGTTGGGAATTCTTGTGGACTGTACAAGCTGTTTCAATTAGACGATGGCATTGAAACAATTATACAAGGAATGAATATGCTGATCAACTGATACTCTAGCAAAGTATTTGATTGATTTGATCTTCACAGGCTTAGTAAAATCCTAGAATTGAGATAATTGATGTTCAATAGTATTATAGGCAGACATGTAAATATATTTCAAAAATTTTTATCTCAACATCGCCGAACAGATTTTCAAGAATTTCATCAAATAAATGTTATTAACGATAAGTTGAATTTCTTGCATGAAAATATCTTGGTAGTTTTTATACCCGTGCACCAATTGATAGCGAATATGAATAACAAAAGTATATACCCCTCAGATTACAGAAAAAAATCAGGCTAATGATCGCTTTGAGAAACACCGCTTATACAACTTATATGATATGCATAATGGAAAAAACTTATCATCAACATATAATGCATATAAGTGGAGTAGATGAAACGTGGACAAGTTTGGAACTTTGCCGAAAATAAGGACAATAAACTGACTTCTCTCAAATCGTGAAGAAAGGTTATTTGATAGAGGCAAGGCAAGTTGGCACAGCCGAAGGCAGAAGAGACGAAACAATAAATTGGAGAGACGTATCATGATATATAATAAAAATACCAATAAATATATTGGTATTTATATATATATATATATATATATATATATATATATATATATATATATATATATATATATATATATATATCTGTATATATCTGTATATATATATATATATATATACAGATAGAGATTTCATCGAGTGTGTATGATACAAATCAAGAATGAAATAATTCGTGGACACAACACTCATCAGGCACCGCGCTGATGAGGCCAATAGCCAGAAACACGTGTCCGCGGTTTCCCCCCCTTTTTTTGAGTGTTGTGTCCACGAATTATTTCATTCTTCATCTCGTGAGTAAAGCTCCAAGCGAGAAAGAAACATCCCATGTACCAATACTCTAACAGGGATCAAAGCGTGTCTGAAGACTGTATCGAAGCGAGACTACCTACGTCGTATGTTCTGGTAATTGCCCGACGGAAAACTTCTACTTCCTCGGTTGATATCACGGTGGGTATATATATCTCCTCGATACAGTCTTCAGACATAATGTATAATATGAAACAGAAAAGAAAACAATAGCATGGCAAGTATTGCTATGCTATTGCATTCTGCGCCCTGTGCGATAGAGGCAGGATGGACTCAAATTAATAGAAACATGATGTAAGGAACACTCACTGCCGATCATTCCCAAGAAGCTGAGATGGCCCTTCACACCGGAAAAAGAAGTTTATCGGGCTTAAAACCTCTCTAAATTTTCAAAAACAAACTAAACTTCTCTGAAAAGGTGAAATACCTTGCTACTATCCTCGACAGGAAGCTAACATGGAACTCTCACCTACAGAATAGAGCAAAAAGAACGTAATATATGACTTATGAGCAATGTCGGAGGATAGTGGGACGCGCATGGGGTTTTCACCCCGTGTGGTCACCCGGATCTACACTGCAATAATAAGACCTATGCTAACGTATGGAGCCATTGCACGGGGACCAAAAGTTCTACAAGCAACGGTCATCCAAAAATTATATCAAATACAGCGATTGGCTTATTTAAACATCACAGAAGCCATGAGAACAACACCAACCGCGGCAACGGAATTAATTACTGGTCTGACCCCTCTGGACCTGTACGTTGAGGAGGTTGTGTTAATGACCATGTTACGATTGCGCACGGCTGGTGTAAACCTCGAGTTGGAATTGGTCTGCTGAAGACAACCAGTGATGCAATTGAACCCAGGTTTGTGTTTAATGAACCCTACAAAATACAAATGAAACAGAACACAGAGTTAGATGCCACAAATGCAATACGCATATATACAGACGGTTCAAAAATCAGAGAAGGCTCAGGATGTGGAGTGTACTCCAGATTACTAAGCCTAAGGATTAAATAGGGAATGGAAAAAAATACCAGCGTGTTTCAAATAGAACTGACTGGATCTCAATCACCACAAAAGAAATAACAAGGAAGGGAATTTCTGGCGAAAACATAACAATCTCCACTGATAGCTGACAAGCCCTATTAGCCTTGAACAGACAACGTGTTTCCTCAGGGCTAGTACTAGAGTGCCACAAAGATTTAGCCAAATCTTTGGTAGATAATGATATTATCCTGAGGTGGATAAAAGAGCACGACATGAGTAAAGGTAATCAGATTGCCAACTCTTTAGTCACGGAAGCGGATGGACTGAAAATTTTAGAACCCACTGGACCCTACGGCCTGATGACATTGACAATTGCGGAACTAGCCAATGTTACACCCATGCTGAATCCATAAAGAGATGGGATGAAATCAAAGGATGCAATCTTGCCAGGATCTCATTGGGCGAGCCTGGGAAGGTGGCACTGAAGAAATATCTGGCGATGACCGGGAAAAATCTACGCTTAGCAGTAGGATTTCTGACTGGCCACTGTCAACTAAGGAAACACCTCCATAATATGGGGCTAGAGGAGTTATCATCAATAAGAGAGTGTGTGTTCGGCGAGTCTTGACCTACATCTGTCGATATAAAGAAGATGTCTCCCAGTGACCTGTCCACTTTCCTGGAAAAGGCAGGATGGACGATGACCTAGAAGGACAACTCTTCGGGAGGATGTACAATGGGTCATATTTGGCCTAAGTGCTGTGTGCCTACACCCACCCTCCCTAATCTTGGGTTCATCTATTTTAGCAAATGAAAATACAGGTTTAGATTCGAGGAATTTTAAAGACGAGTTAGGTAGAGAAAATAAAATTTTTGGGCAGAACCGGTTATTGGAGAAATTGGGAATTTTATGAACAAGATGTTGCTTTTATGATAAAATCGGAACAGAAAAATTATCAGAACGAAATGGGTTTAGAAGATGATGATTTAGGATGACTGGAATATTCTTCAGATGACTTAATTGAAACTATTAGCATTGAGGTATCCGATAGAGTTTTCAAAAGTGACTGGAGAAAAATAATATTCAATATCCAGTCAGTTGATTTAGTTACACAGAAGAACCCTCGAGGGAGGGAGATTCTTTAACTAAAAAATACCGTTACATCTTAAACCTTTTGGAAATATTTTCAAATAACTTGACATGGGAAATAAGGCTTTACCAAAAATTTATTGGTAACATACAATACTCACTAAGCACAACTGAAGTCAATCTAACTTTCCCAGCATTGTTTATGAAACAATATGATCAATAGTCCACCAAATAGCATTCATAATTGCATATATCATAACTGGGATGACTGGGAATTTACATTTTTGTAAAAACTGGGAAATGAAATCCACAAAGAGATATTTGTGAAAGGCCATTTTCTGCTTTCATAGACAGTCAACGAGCACTGAAATTTGCCGAGAAAAATACAACATCTAAATGATTCAAAAAAATATCCCAAAGTATATGGAAATTCAAATTCTGTAATGTTACTCAACCATGATTTCAATGAAAACTTGAAAAAATTGAGGATCAGACATATAGATGTGACTGTGGTCAGCACACTTAGTTTCCAAAACCGACATCTAAATATTCTACCTCTATATTTTTTATTCGTGTTGTTGTTGATGACAGATATTTGTATTGTAGGGTTCAATGGAACATCAAATATTTCAAATTTGTTCGATATCTTTTATCCACTTGTGATGCACTGTTTGGGACCTTTGGTGTAGTAATGAATATTACCGAAGTTTTTTGCCAACACCAAACCGTTATTTTAACACATCGACACTTGTTTCGATCACAAAGTGATCATCTTTCAAGAGGAAGATCAAACTAAACTCAGTTCGAACTAAACTCAGTTTAATCTTCAAAAGAAAGATTAAACTAAACTTAGTTTGTTTGATCTTCCTCTTGAAGATGATGACTTAACTTAGTTTCAGCTTTCTCTTAAAGATGATCACTTGATGATTGAAACACGTGTCTAGGTGTTAAAATAACAGTTTGGTGTTGGAACTCAACAAATTGATCGATGAAGTTTTGACATGTTTATGTCAGGTTTCAATTATTTTCTGGTCTTCACTAAGAACTGAATTTTCCTATTGTTGACAAAGATGTGTATTGAAAATGCAATGATTAAATAGACAAGTTTTATAGGCCCTTGATGTACAGGAGAAGAGGTCAGAGATAATACTAGAGTAGATGAGAAAGAGGTCAGAAAGATGAAGAGAAGAAGAGTTAGACGAAGATCCATTTATGGTCACTGTTGTGTCATTTTGTATTAAAAAAACTTTGTAAACAGTTTCATCGATTGATTTATTTTATTCTTTATTTTTGTAGAAGTTCATTCAATTTCTATATAATTATGGAGAAATGAGAGGCCAAAAGGTTCCTATCCCAAAAAATAATCATCCGTAAGAAATTTTCCTCTTTCTACATACTCTTTTTCACCATTTGCATAAATCGATATGACGATGAATAGAAAACATTACCTTGTTTTTTGCATCTTGTCCCATCTTGTTCATGTCCATTTGAGACCGATTATACGAAAGTGAGGTAACTAGGATCCTACGTTGTTTTATTATCACACAACATGAATTAACTTTTGATCGGAAATATAACAGATAGATATGATCTAACTGCACAATCCTTTCCCTCAATCGGTGGAATCAACTCCGTACAATTGCAGGATATTTATGCTGCATTCTGGGCATATTTAAGTTTTTTAATCGGCATTGTACTAACTGTGCAACTCTTAACTATATCACGTTTTGAACTCGAGCAGGAACAATTCGTCAATGGCTACAAATATAGTCGGTGAGAGGATTAACAATGATTTAAATTGTTAATATATTTACAATTCTTATCGAGTTTACCCGTAATCCACCTGTTGCCTTTTAGATAATAACGTTCTTATGCTATATTAGCATACAAATCAGGCAATGAATATGAATTCAAAAATTGTGAACATTCAAGCGTTCCCTTCCATTCTAATGCCGTATTACTTCTTGATCGGTTTTTTTGTGTGGGTACCTGGAGAATAGGATTTAAAAGAGGTTTGGTTAGAAAATAACCTCTTTTTATTTTTTCCTTTATAACTTTCACTTTATCGTCTTTAATACATTCCCTTATCTTATCCCTAATTTTTCCATTCGAACTTTTCTTTATTCAGAATAGTAATTCAAGTCAATTCCTACAAGCATTTTCATAGTCTTGTCGCCTTTTCTTCACAACTTTCACTACATGAAACCTGGCCCTTTTCACTGCTTTCCTCACTTTCAGGAACATGAAAAAGTCACACCGAGCAGTTGTAGTGAATAGGGTGGATGCTTCCTCACAAGGATTCCATCGTGCTTGATCAAAAATAAAAACAGTCAGATCTGGATCAGTGTCCTGATAAAGTATCCAACACTTATTCTTCCGCAATTGTGATCGATTTCTTCTTGGTTGCTTGAGGAGGTTAGGTTGGGTCCAAAGTGAGTGGCTCTATTCATCCCTACTGTAGTCTAACATCTGTTTGGTATCAAGCTTCTTAGGGTGAATAAACGACTTGGAGTGAGCAATCCTGGACGATTCTGCTAGAAGTCCATACATCTTCGTGCCATCCAGATGTTCAATCTTTATTTGGCAAAGCCTAAATCGATGTTAATGACAGGTTATGGTCCGATGAAACTGCTTTTAGCACCCTCCTTTGCAAGGAAGTCAGCAGCCTCATTGCTTTCCAGGCCAGTATGGCCAGGAATCCAGACCAGAGATAATCTGTTAAGTGTTTCTATAGAGGAGAGTCGTATTTGGCAATTTGCTACCAGTTTAGACGTTGCTCGGTAGGAGCCGAAAGCTTTCAACGCCGCTTGACTGTCCGATAATATTTTTATTGACTTGTGTCTCTCCGCACACAATTCAATAGCGTAAATTTCAACTTGAAATACAGTCGCATAGGTTCCTAGGCAGATTGATAGTCGCATAGGTTCTTAGACAGGTTGATCTCTGTCCTGGGTTTGCGACTGAAAACACTTGCACCAGAGCCGGAAGTTGTTTTTGATCCATCTGTGAACCAACAACTATCTGCTCTTAATATTTCCTTCTCCCGGAGGATCTAGTCCTATCTACTCGGGAACATTACTTTATAAGGCAGTTCGTAGTTGACAGTTGGATGCATAAAGTAAGAGGTCATTTCCAGAATGCTGTGACTTCCAGTGTCAACCAAGAATCTGTTGCACTCTGCATTAAATTGATTTGTGCAATTGGCAATGTGCACAAGTCTATATGCAGTCTATCTAGCGTCTCTCTCCAGAAAAATATGGAGAGGGGGTAAAATTCAAAAGGATCTTCATGGCCGCTGACGGTGTGTTTCTGATGGCACCACTGATGCCCAGAAAAGCCTCTCTCTGTATCGATCAAGGAAAGTGGCTAGGACCTCAGAATGATATTCTTTATTTACTGTTAGTCCCACAGGAACCCATTTTACAAACAGAGTTTCATGTATGTCAAAAAACATTCTGTCTTTGAAATTGGATTAGAACCGTCGAGTTTTCTCAATTATGGTGACTGCTTATTGTGATTCTTCAGATGCAATAACTCTTTCCAACAGTTCTTCATCTTTCTTCATGTTTTTCGGAATGTTAATGTCGAATGTTCATTCATGAGTCCTTTCCTTCAGGCGTGGATATTTTAGGCACAGTTTTAGAACACACTCTTCTTATATTCGGATATATTCATTATTATCATTATTGTTATTGATATTATTTTTTTCTGATGATGAGCTTGTCGGGCCCTATCCTCGAAGCTTCAATACAGTCGTAAAAACGCGCCAACATTATTAACCAATGATCACCGTGGGATAAGTGATCATTCGGTTCGAGAATCATGTGCTCCAAGCAGACGCAATGAACCACGAAGGTAAGGCGCTTTGATAAGCTAAGGTCTTTAATGTTGTTGAAGAAGTCTCCATGCATTCGTTTATCCTTGTGAAATGATTTCTGCTGCTTCTATGTGGGCCTTTGGCTGAAGGTGTTTCAACTCGGTATCAGAGTTGTGATCACTTCGTCCAGTTTCGAAATCTATTAACATTATTAGTTTTTAACTTGAGTTTTCGCTGGTCAGGCCGCATCCCCCAGAGCCCCGATACATTCAGGGTGGCGTGCCAGCATTATGGGGTAAGTGATCATTGGGCTTGAGAATCATGTGCCCTGACTAAGCGTAGTGAACCGAGAATGACAGCCTTTTACATTTGTCCGGCTAGTATTTCTGTCTTAGTGCGGCAAGCCGCATGATTTTGAGATTTGAGAGTAGGACTCCAATAGAAGAACCATCTTGACAGAGTGGACTAGATAGAGTCTGCGGAGTTCGAAGAGAAAATCTCGATATTTCATCCGTTTCCCCCTTTTTTAGGGCGATATTCGTCTCGTCAGGAGCTGAAAACTTCACGACAAATATCGTTTTGCTCTGGTGGTCGAGATGGACTACGTCAGGCTCATAAGCTTGTAGGAGCCAGAGGGTGGAAACGAATAGTTCCAATAAATTCGGGACTTCACAACAGATTCCCTACACTTCGAAGAGTAGAGCCACACTGGTGTCTCGTCAATACCGTAAAATTGTCGTTAAGTGAATGAATTTTTGATGTTTTCTATTTTTTCTATGAAATAAACAGAATATCTCCCGCTAGGTACAGTAATTGATAAAATATTAGACTCTGGTGATGTTCACTAAATAGCTCAACTTTCATTTATTCATAGCAAAAATTTCATCTCAAATACGCCCCCCTCAAAAATTCCTAGAACCGCTCCTGGCTCATGTTTCAAACTAAGTGATATAAATCATATTTTCGAACGAAACTAGTTTGCTTAACGTACCTTTTGGATCGACTCTTCATCTTTAGATGTATCTTGAAAATTGTCCTTGGGTTCTGTAATTAGAAAAAAAATCTTGATAATGTTGTAAAGAAGCCAACATGATTATATTATAAAGATCTTATCACCTTCATACTATGGCATGATGAAAAATTGAAATAATCGAGTATATTGAACTTCAAACTCACAAGCTACTATTTCAGAAAAAAAAAAGAAATTTTGTGTGGTGTTCCACAAGTATCAGTTTTAGGACTCATCTTATTCTCATTATATATCAATGACATTGCAAATTTGAGCATTTCTGCTCACTCTTTTCGGTGATGACAAGACGATAAGGAGTGGTGTGATGCTAACTTGCTATCCAGCAATATCACTAAAACAAACATTTTATCATTCAGATGTGCTCTTGATGACCTGTCATTTGGTGATAACTCAGTGATCAAAAACTAAACCCAATCTAAATTTCTAGATATTCACATTGACAATAAGTAAAGAATATTACTGGAGTTTTTTCCCAACACCAAATCGTTATTTTTACACCTCGACACGTGTTTCGATCACCAAGTGATCATCTTCAAGAGGAAGATAACGATTTGGTGTTGGGAAAAAACTCCAGTAATATTCATTACTACACCAAAGGTTCCAAACAGCATATCACAAATTGACAATAAGCTCAATTTCATTGAACATATCAAACAACTTAAAAGTAAAATTTGTTCTGAGTGTTATGCAGTGAGAGTAACTTCAATAAATTTGGGAATCAAAACAGCCAGAACGGTGTATTATGCCCTTGTTGAATCCCACCTACGTTTTGGAATGCCGTTTTGGGGAGTATACAATTCATCAGCACTTCTGTCTGTATTAGTACTGCAGAAACGGGCTATCAGGTATATATGTAAGATTAAAGCTCGTGATTTGTGCCGACACAAATTCGTTGAGCAAAAGATTTTAACAGTGATTGCTTTGTTCATTTCGGAATCGATTTGCCTCATTTACAAAAATATCTCCCTAACTGAGGCTTCATGCCATTCTTAGAGCACCCGTTCCACCGCGTTGAAATTGCCAATTCCTTCAACAAATTTGGTCAGGAATTCTATTTATTAAAATGAGGTCAAGATGTTTAATCACAGATATAAGACAGGCAAATTTGACCAACAAAAAGTTTAGAATAAGACATGTTTGGCTGATAGACCCTATTATAATATGCAAGAGTTCTATAATGATAAATTTACGTGACAAAATGTTCATATTTGAATTTAGGTTATATAAGATTTTTGTTTATATTCTTGTTTGGATATAAATCTTTGATTGTCTGGTGCAATAAGTGTGTTTATTTATGTTATATTATATATATGTATATGTGTTTATATGTCTATTATATAAGTGTTGATAATTTTTTTAAACAAGTCTGTACACAATCATGTTGATACAAAATTTCAGCGTTGAACTATAGTGTATGTTCAAATTTTAATTTTTTGTAGGTGTTTTTATATTCACATTTTATATTTCTATATTTATATTTGTATTTATTTTTCACAAGCTTTGTCCACAAGATTTATTCTTAATGACAATGAAGTATATTATTATTATTATTATGAATCCAGGTATCATATGAAGTATAGTTAATATTAAACCTCAATCATTCACTTAATATTCTTTCAAGATGAAAGAATGTGGCTACCTACAGGCCGTTTTTTTAAGGTGATCCCAATATTGCTATCCCGAAAACGGTAAGACTTACAAGGTCGCTTGAATTGAACAAAAGTTTTCTATTTTGGAAAACTAGATGAGTCTCTTTCCAAATTTGAAAATATCAGTGGTTGTTTTTTAAATATTCGTCTATTTTCGTTTTTTGGCCCTACCATCTCTATTTTGAAGAATATAAAAAGGCAGAAAAACTTTCAATACACTCTTATACTTTCTATAGTCTGATATTAACCAATTTGCGTTTGCGACGTTTCGCTCATTAGATTTCATCATCAACTTTTATTTTTTTAAAACGGACATGTATTGTGATACAGAGATTGAATTTGACATTTCACAATATCTCATTTGCTTAGAAATCAGTAATTTTTGATCGATGTCACCCACTTGTTAATATCCAGATGTTTCGTTACATTGCTTTGGAATTCATAGAGAGCAGACTCTTTTTATTTTCTTCTTTGATGAAATCTTGCTGTGTTGACGAGAATTGAATATATTTGTCGAAGAAAACACGCATAACTGATTTTTATTCTTCACTTCAGATTTTTGAAATTTCGAAAGATAATATTGACCTAAAGTTTTGTAAATCACTCCAGTTTTTTGATCTAGGAGGGAATTTGGAATTTTGGAAAAAGTATCTATCCTTGTCAAGTGATGTTGAGTTTTTTAGGCTGAGAGTTGATTCAGAAGGTCATTGATGATGATGAGTAGCTTTCTATAGGTGAAGGAATTTTTAAAATTGGTTAAGTGATTTTTGAGTCCATCCAGTACAAATCAAAAATCAAATATTTTCTCTTCATTATCTAAGTTTAGACAAACACATTAATTGATTATTAAGGTATACGATATAAATAGGTGAGATAAATGAATCACATGAATCATATTACAAATCAATGAATCAGATCATTTGTTTCAAAACAATAACCTCACGCGAAATAACAGTGTGGTCCAACAAAGAGGAATTTTTTATTCATTGCTTAGTCGATATTTGAATTTACCTAAAAAAAAGGATATTCATCTTGGAATTGATGAAAATGTTTTTGCAAAAATGGTAAGGATATCAGTTATACTCAAACACAAAGTCACTCATTGAAAGTTTTTGTAAATTTTTGATTTATTCCTGTATAAAATATGTTTTCAATATCCAAAGGAGCCACAATTGAGTCGCCTCATGCTTGTTGCAACTACATTTATCAGAATCATATACTTCTTTACAAGAAAAATGCAACTCTTCGATTTGGAGGTATTTAAAATTCTTCTTATTAAAACATATCAAAACTTTCGGGAAAGAAAGGTATCGCATTTTTACTTCTCCATCCTCATACAAAAAAATGTGGTAGGAGTAGAAAGCCAAACCTTCATTATAAAAAAAATCATCTCTCCTAAAAATATACACCTTCACATTTATATCAAAACTATTCCAACAGGCAACTGAACATATTTATATAATTAATTTTGTATCAAATGTCTCTGAAATGGAAAATGTTGAAACCTTATTTTGCGATGTTTTGTGATTCTAAGACTACTCCAAGTAACTATGATCATTCACGTTTTTTAAGAGAAAAAAAACAGCCTCTATTTTGAAATGCATCTTAGTATATATACACGGTATTTATTTTCCCAAAAAGTTTTTTTTAGACATTCACATGCGGACTTTCCCATAACTATCAATACTTTTAGATGGTTTTCTTCTGCACATACACTTTCGGTACTCTGAAAATTATTTTGATGATTTTTTTTCTTTCAAACGTTTGAAAATTTTGAACGATAGTCATTTTGTGGAGGAAAATCAGTTTTGTATTGACCTTCTTTGGGTATTTTCACCTTCCACAGTCTGAAAAATATGAAAATAGTAATGGAGAAGTTTATACACGTGTAGAAAGGGCAAACTTTTCAGGTTACCCCGATAAGTTACTATTGACCAGTAACTTGTCGTATTTATCAAAAAAGAGCTAAGAAATTGTGAAAAATACTTTGAATTTGCGCAGTAACTCATCGAGGTGAAAAAAAGTTTGCCTTTCTATGCATGTACAAAGTTGTCCATTACAATTTTCATATTTTTCAGACTGTGTAAGGTGGAAAAGTTTCAAAATTATATTGATTACCGAATAGTGAACATTTATTTTCTGATTTTTTTTTATATTTGGAGCCTTGGCATTGTTATATAACCATTTCTACAAATTGAAACTAATTCTGCCTTTTCAGATAACATAAAAACACTGGACGAAGCATTTGTAATTACCAATATTTAATGAACAGAAACTTTTACAAATATGAAGTTTAAAAACTAATTTGTCAAACTACAGATTTTTCAAGTGCCTGTTTGTTATTCGTAATGATTTTGGCGTGTTTTTTGATATCTGTTCCAAATGGGAACATTTTTACCCATAATTACAAAATTTCTTGATTCTTTCAACTATCAATTTACAAAATTTAAGGGAAATTGCAATGTGAATATGTATTAGACACTGAATAAATATATCACACAGTAGTAACTGAACATTATTTGAACTTTCTTTAAGAACTTCAATTGTAAATAACATTTTATAGTATTTTTCGAAATGAAGCTCCATTATCCTTGAAAAATTCAATATTTTTGGACCGACTGAATAGTGATTGAAATTTGAAAATTTTCAGCAAACAAAAAAATTGAAAATAAAGAAAGTTTCCTATCCTATTTGAAATCGTGAAACTTTTTTTAAATTGTTATTTTTTTCCTCATAAACACTGTTCATTTCTTGCGAAATTTGTTTGTTTTTATCGTTATTTTGAAGTATTTTTGTAAAAATTCATCCTTTACATAATGATCATCAATTCGATCCGTGATTTAGTCGCTCACTATGTATTCACAAAGAAATATGAATTCAAAAACGGTTTTAGAACATGAAAATATGTGTATCAAATATATTTTCATGAACTCTATAATGAAAATTTGAAATGCTACACAGAATAAAGAAATCAAAACTACAACAATTTGCTGGTGTGTACAAAGTTATGAAAAATTATTTTATGAATTTAATCTCGAAGAGGTCTGCAATCTAGCTGCCTGTCAGTTTTAGGTTATAGTTACTCTTAAAAAAAAACAGTCATTTGCATGAAACAAATTGAATTTGACAGGTTCACTTATTTTAAATTCCAAGACTTACAGTGATATATTAGTGCATATCATGTATATGAACAAGTCACAATCAATTATTATTGCATACATCGATACATACATCTTCAGTTTGTTGCATTTAGCGTTCAAAATTTGCCTACCTTCAACGGGAACTGGTTTGAACGTAGTTGTTGTATTTTTTATACTTTTCTTCGGTAAATGAGACATCACAAAACAATTGTAACGACCACAATCTAATCTGCACCACACACTACTACCTTTCAGGTTTGATAACAAATAAATCAATTCATTTCTTGTCGAAATTACCATCAAATCGCGATAATGGGTTACACTGTTTCCACCGGCATTTTTTTGGAAGAATTAGCAGGTAAGACTATCGGGTAGTCCCCTTTTCCGTCTGAAGTCTTATAGTGGGTTTTTTTGGCGTCATTACATATGCTAATAGAAAGTAAGACATTAAAACAGAGAATAGTTAACAGTCAATAAACTCTCAATTTGGGATGAAGAACGTACACAATTGTGGTATATCGACTGTTAGAAAAGTCATTATACATGGTGTTTCAAATTTGATCCTCACTATTGGGATTTCGGAAACTATGAGAGACACGAAGATGGTTAACTCGGGGCAAAGTTGCGCGTTTACCTGACTAACAATATTCCGTTGAGAAAGTTCTGAAATTTCGAGTATATCCGGAGAAATCCGGAGAAAACAGAAATTTCGGAAAATGGTTTTTACTCGGATTTGAAAATAAATTGCACTTCCATATTGCAATTTTTTCCCTGCTTCATAGTGGTGTTTTCAGATTTGATATCCGACGTTTCGTCTTCCGGCCACCACCATCAACTTTATTTCCTCTTATGGGCGCTACATTGGATTCTTTCTGTTTTGAATAGAGCCAGATTTAACCTTTTCAATGATATATCATAAGTTATCATTCTTTTTCGAAAAATTGGAAATATTGAAAAAAAAATTATTAACATACCTAATAGGCCTTGACTTTGATGTTTCTAAATTTGACTTTCAATTTGTTACACTCAATGACACTTAGTTATACAAGTCGTTAAATTTTTGGCGAAAAGTGGCTTTCACGAATGAAGGAAAAAGAGATATGATACAAATTTAATACAAATAGGATAGGAACAGTGTTAGGACATTGGAAATGTATTTAAACTTGTATCCCGAAAGACAACAACGACATCGACTGTGTTCAAGATATTGGATCAAATATCATTTGAAAAGCTAATGAAAAAATACTGAGACAGAAATGACAATCAGAATTTGATAAATGAGGTGTGTATGGGGTAAATTAGACAATGTCCTTTTCAATGAAAATACAGTTTTGAACAAATAACAATAATCAACCTAAATGTAAAGACAAAAGTAAATCACAGCGAATGCTCAAAATGCAGGCCTTGTTCATGCAGGCCTTGTTCATGATAACAAAACTGCGCCCTTCTTCGAATATTATTCACTAGAAGATAAATCTCCCTTTTCCTCAATCTCCCGAACTCACTAATAATGCTGTGTTGAAGGTCCTCAATATTTTGATATTCCCTCTGACAATAAACTCTTATTCTCAGTGTTCCCCATAAAAATGTATCCATAACACTTAAGTCCGGAGACCTTGCTGGCCACCTCACCGGCCCATTATTCCATATCCATGCATCACCAAACCTTTCAGTCAGGTAATTAGATACTCGTCTGGTAGTGTGCGGTGGAGCACCATCATGTTGAAACCAGATGTTGTTATAGTTAGCCAAAGGTAGATCATCCAAATAGATTTCGAAAATCGACATTAAAAACTGGTCAAATAATTGAGGACTTAAGATTCTTCGTAAATTCTTGTCCACACGTTAATACTAAATGACACTTGAGGTCGAATTTCTCGGAACTGCCTGGGGTTGTTTATGCTCCATATGTGTTCGTTATTTCGGTTGAATATCCCACAATTCGTGAAAGTGCTTTCTTCTGTCCAAATCACATTTTTCAGGAAAACAGAAAAATCAAGTCTTCTTATTAGCCAATTACAAAATTCTAATGTGTATTTTGTAACATTTTAAACCGCTTTTTTGAGATGTCTCCAAACACTTGTATGACAAATATTCATTTCGGAGGAAATTTGACGTGTAGATTTCCCCGGGGTTCATGTTTATCTGCAAATAATCGATTTTTATTGAAAAGGACACAATGTCTAACTTACCTCATACATAACTCATTTATAAAATTTTCTTTAGTTTCCTGGTCCATTCTGTCTCCGTATTTTTTACTCGGATTTTCAAATGAACCAAACTCGGTGATGTCTAACTTACCTCATACATAATTCATTTATACAATTTTCTTTAGTTTCCTGGTTCATTCTGTCACCGTATTTTTTCCTCGGATTTTCAAATGAACCAAACTCGGTGAGATTTTGATCCAATAACTTGAACATAGTTCGATGTAGTTGTCGTCTTTCGGGATACAAGTTTAAATACATTTCTGATGTCCTAACACTGTTTCTATCGTATTTGTAATACATTTGTATCATATCTCTTTTCTCTTCATTCGTGAAAGCCATTTTTCGCCAAAAACTCAATGACTTGTACAATAACAAAATGTTATTGAGTGTAACAAATTGAAAGTTTGAAAAGGTTGAATCTGGTTCTATTCAAAACAGAAAAAATCTAATGTAGAAAAAAAATGCTGAAATTTCTCTTTTTTCCGATATCTCCGCATATATAGTGGGAATTTCAGAACTTTCTCAATGGTATATCGTTAGTCAGGTAAATGCGCAACTTTATCCCACTTTGACTATCTTCGTATCTCTCATAGTTTCCGAAATCCCAATGGTGAGGATCGAATTTGAAACACCCTGTATGTTTCGAATTTTTAAATGTTTCTTCAAAAACTTTCAATGAGGGCCAAAAACATGGTTGAAGGATGAACAAGGTTTTTTGGAATAGTTCTGATAAAATCTAATAACAGTATAATGGAATGGAAGAATGAAATGGAGAATGCAAACAAATATTTTTGACACAAAAAACTAGCTAAAGTGAAGCAAATATGGAAAAATAAAAAGTTTATTATTATCTGTGCTGAAAAACTATGGAAAGTTGAAGCCAAGTATCTTTTACAAAATTTCACGGTGATCGGTGATTAAATACACAATGAAAGATTGATGACTTTGTAAGACTGTAGATGAGTCCTGGAACTCTGCGAGTCAAAAAACTGTTTTCAGACGTGACATCAACCCTGTAGAATAACGAACATTTCTTTATTATATTTTTTTGTAGAACCAAATTTGAAAAATTCAAATATTCATATGAAAATTTATGCAATTGCTAATATTGAGGGAAATTAATTCGTTTGAAATGCTCGAAATATTTTTATGCTTTTTTAAAGGAAAAAACACAAGCACTACAGGAACATCCTTAAGCGCTTGGTGCCCTCTAAGAGCTGTGCCTGTACGAAAGTAGCATTGGATTTGAATCGATGGAGATTAAATCCATTTGGAAAACCGTTCTCAGGAAGTTTATTCCACATAAACGCACTTCTCCAAATGAAAGAATTCTCAATTCTCGAGGTGTCCTGAGTTGTGGCATTGAACTGAACTTGGTTACTTTCATTCTAATTCCAAATCTTTTCTAGATCCTCAATAGGATATACAACCTCCTGCTGCCGGTGAAGATGTACATCCGCAGCCGATGTCCTGGAATCCAAATGGAATGACGAGACAATATATTGGATTCCTGTTTTTTCCAATATACAATTTCCAATATACAATAAAAAGATGGTTGGAGACAATATGTATCCCTGAGGAATACCAACGTTGATGGTAAAATTACTCGACAGATATCCATCGAAGGCTACTTTTAGAAAGCTGGAGCTATACGAAGATTGGACAGCAAATACTCATGCCACATACGGTCAAAGGTAGGGATACAACCGTTCAGCTGTCTAAATCCGGAAGAAGAAAAAACATTAATTATCATAACCTTTTATTTAATTTTGAACTTATATTTTATATTTGAACGATCCGATTTTAAAATATCTGGTCTAGAATAGACAAATTTAAAAAACTCTCTGCAGACCATTTTAAAATTGAAAAACGTTTGAATTTCCGCCTTGACATGTTCTTCATTTAAACAATTTCTTTCCTTTGTCCTTATATCGAATACTATGCTAAAAACACGCTCGTATGCAGCGTTAGATACAGGTACAGATAAAACAAATGAAACAATTTTTTTTAACATAACAACAACTCCATTTTCGATGGTTGAAAACATTTTTGGCCACCTCAAATCCACTCTTTCATTTGATTTAACAATGCTGTCTTGAACTTCCCTTAAAATGCAAAAATCTTACAGTTTATTTTCATCAATGGCCAAATCTTTCGAATCATCCCACGTTATCGGTGTTTTCATTGAAAGTATGCTCAATTTACTGTTGGTACTTAGAATTTTCAAAATCATACCATTCATTCAGGAAATCCAAACATCTCTGAAAGAAAATGTCTGCTTCCTTGTAAAACGTAGCATTGTCCGTTTCATTTGGTTTTTTCAAAAGATCTTTTACTGAACTAACAATTTATAATTTTTTGGCGGATTTCAGTCATGACATCGTGCAATTCTGGGCAAGTTACAAAATCACTTTCAAGAACTTTAATGACAGTGTTGAAAATCTGAATCGTATTGTGTAAAAAGTATATTGTGTAAGTAACAGTAGCATAGCGTAACGGCAGGGAGTTTTCATCGTTACTTTTGCACAACTTGTTATTCCGAGAGAATTTTGCATATTTTAAATTCCTTCCGGGAGCCGGGAGATTTTAATTTTCAGAGCTCAAATCCGGGAGACTCCCGGAATTCCGGGAGAGGTGGGAACCCTAGGCAAAGGATTCAGAAATATCAAGCGCAACAGCTCTTGACTCTTCATGTTTCTCGATTGCGACATATGATAGAAGGTCGCCTGTTGATCTTTGTTTCCGAAAGACATATTGATGTAGGCTCAAGATGCTAAACCCATCCAAATATTTGTGAAAACACTTATAGTAAAGCGACTGCTCTATAGTTATTTGGAAGATTTTTCTTGTCCTTTTTAGGAATAGGCTGAACGAAAACAATCTTCTAACGAGAAGGGAAGACCCCTTCCTTGTGAGATAGGCTGAAAAGTCTGCAAAATACTGGTGTGAGTTCATTTGCGCTCTTTTAAAGTACGATGACATCAGGACCAGACGCCTTGTTGGTATTAAGCTGTTTCAAAATTTGTCTAAATGGACGTTGTCGAAAATTAAATTCGTTTGTGAGTGAATTGTCCATATAAGCTAAAGCGACATTGGCAGATTTCCAGCCACCGTGGCTCTTCAAATTTGTTCCACCATTATCAGCAAATATCGTCGCTGAAGTTTGACGAATAGTGTGGCCTGTGTAATTTTGAGAATTCGGTAAATTTAAAAACTCTGCAAGTCTCAATCTGAGAATCCGAAACTGTGGATACCAACAGGCGGAATCGAACGTCGTTAAAATAAATTTCGCTTGTTCAACATCAGGTTCTTTTGCCCAATTACAACAAAAGTTCTTTCAATATGTGTTTTGGAATCTGGTATTTTCACAAGAAACATGACTTCCTTTTCGTTTATTAGATCAATTGACATTTTTGTTAGTTCTTTCCGTTCACACGCACCGGCTAATCCAATAATTGTGTCTACCTGAAAATAAAGCAAATTAAGTTGATACTTTGATACCTTCAGCATTAGATATGTTTCATTATTTGCTTCCCTTATGAATTCTTTGATCTGTTCGCTATTGACGACATCTGATTCTTTTGCTGTATTGCCATTCTTCCTTTTGAGAAATGCAATAGGGGAAAGTGGCTATATTTACTTTTTTTTCACTAAAGTAGTACTTGTCAACATAGAGTAGATGCTCCATAAGGTGAAGGATTTGATAGTTTCCGATTTTTGCGCCAAATAAGCCAACCAAACTCCACCAAATTACATAAAACGGTTAAGGCTTTCGCGACCGAGGTTTTCAGTGTCACTGTTTATATTAATAATATCAATAACAATAATAATAAATCGTCTTCATTCATCTTTGAACACACATGTAAAGTGATAACAATAACAAACAAAGATAAAGTGATGAAGTGTCACCCGAGATGTTTTTCAACTTAACCATGGAAATACAATATAAATTTACAATTTTCTTAATTATCTTCGCTATAATATCTACGATGAGTTCTATCACATTGTAGAATAATTTTGCTGTCTGAGATCTATCAAATTAATTAGTACCTTGAATTCATAAAGTGATTGACTGGTCATTATCCGTTCTGTAGATAGAACGGATGTATGCCCTATAGAATTTACAGGCATTGTACATGAAAGATCGCTGAAAAATGAAGGTTTTATGTTTGTACATTGCCAGTAACTCCGAGTTACGAGTCTTATATCACTCAGGTTCCCAATTTTGATAAGTTTCTCATTTAGATATGTTGGTGTCCTATATTTCAGTACTTTATGAGTCATATTTGATAGATGTAATTTTCTCATATCTAGCAATTTCAGTTTTCACATTTCCCGATATTTATGACTTATGTGCTCATATTTGCGTATTCCGAAGGAAAGTCTAATACAAGAGTTCAGTATTTTTTGAAGTCGACTACTGTCAACACTCAGAAGTGCGGGTCCATAAATGTAGTCACAGTAAGCCAGTTTCGATAATAAAAGGGATTCACAAACACGAGTTTTCAGAGAGGAACTCATGAATTGTCTACTTGGCTAAAGTTGTTTCAGTGTATTATATGAACCTCGGCAAAGTTGATTGACATGTTTTGTGAACCTCAATTCATTGTGTAACCAGAGTCCGAGGTTTTTTGTTTCATATTTTATTGGAATTTTTTCCTCACCTAAAACAATATCGATTGAGGTACTGGCTAGATTACGTTCGAACTTCGGTCCGAAAAACAATGCACTGGACTTATTCGCGTTCAACTTCAGATTATGTGCTTTAGATACATTTATCAAGGAATCCAGATCCGAATTTGAAGCAGCGGTAACATCAGGTTCCACTTCATTAAAAGATAAGTACAGCTGGTTATCGTCCGCGTAGTGGTGTATGCGGCAGTATTTGACGAATGAATGAAAATCTGAGATGTACAAAGAGAATAATAGTGGGCCCAATATTGATCCTTGCGGAACACCATGGCTCAAAGCAAGGGTCTCTGAGGATTCAAGGTCATGAACCACTCTCTGCGTTCTTCTTTTCAGGTAACATTCCAATAGTTTCACTGAATCGGGGTGGAATCGGAAGAATTTTAATTTACTAATGAAAACCTCATGATCCATAGTGTTTTTATTCGGGTTTGAAGGCCGCCAATTTTTGGAATTTTCTCCCGACGTTTCGCCGGCGGAAATGACTAGATTCTTCAGAGGTTTATAAATCCTGATTTATTCCGATGACTAGATATTACGGCTGTGTGAAGCGTATTCATGTTGACTCATGTAGTTTGGTGTGCTAATACCTGTACTTGGATTAAGTAGGTACAGAAATATATCGTACTTGGCTATAGTACGCGCCAACTAAGATGAGATTTTGATGCACATTTGTACCCGACCCAGAAGATAGCTGTTGGTCACACAAACTAATAAATATGAACTAAGTGGGTGGAGTCTATATCCGTCTTAAAGAAAGATTTGAATAGTGGCCAAATTGCAAAAGACTAATATCAGAGACCACCTTGTACTACATCGAATGTTTCGGGAGTCAATCAACAACACTGAAATATTTTATATTTCAAAACTCCTTTGACATCTGTCGAGGCCGTTAAGATAGGTATCTGTACAATTTCTTATCTCTTTTTTTGATAGGCAAAGTTACTGATGAATGGAAAACTTTTGTTTGTGAAAAATACTTTAGATAAAAACGATAAAAACTGATTTCCCACACTGAAATGGAAAATTGATATTTTTGAAAGGCAGCCCAAAAAGACTTTGGCAAGATGATAACATAAAATCGATCAATATAGTAAGTAGTATAGTCGAAGTGAACGATATTATGCACTCTTAAAGTTAGCGGCACTCTCAAAGGCCAAAAAAACCAATACTTAGAAACGAACCGGCAGCAAACTAGTCCACGTGGACTGTAGACTTGGCGGTTCGTATCGGAAGTTTTACTAACCGAGTTTTATGATTGGCCGAAGAGTCATAAAATTAAATTTGAAGTCATGTTACGGTGACGAATAGAAATCGGGAATGCGGGGATGGTTATCGCCGTCGTGTTCAGTTCAGGAACTGATCGGGATTTGAGTATTGAAATTCGATATTGGTGCATTTATAATTACTTGACATTTTTGTTCAAAATGAGGTATCCTTGGAGAAGTACAAATAATAATAAGTGTGATAACAACGCAGACTTTTTCCACTGTAGTGATTCCAATAGTGATGGTGAAGAATGCGAAAAAGAGATACCAGTGAATAAGATTCGGATGCATTTGACTATTGAAACACAGAGAGTATGTTTCAATGTATATAAGAATCTACATCTCAAGTTTGGTTTCGACCGAAATTCCTTTCCCAACTGTACGTAAAATAGTCAAAAACAAACCTTATGAACGCAAGACGCGATGTGATACAGGATTGTCAAAACCTTCAGATGTTCATCTAATAAAATCGTTGAAAAAAACAATATACGACTGTTAAAAAAGCAATGAGATACCTACAATTGAAATCATAAGGAAGAAATTGAATACTTCCGGCCATAACGTGAGCTGCTGTGACAAAACTCTTCAGAATTAGATAAAGAAACTTGGATTTAGATAATAAACAAACGTCAAGCAGTTATGGAAAGCAAAAGAAGAGTGGAATTGCATAACAAATATTTACTCGTAGAATAAATAACTAAATATAGACAAGTACAACGGCAAATTTTCTATTTGAACGAAACTTGGTATGACACTCACGAGACAGTTACGAAAGGGTGAACTGATGGTTCAAAAATGTATACGCCCAACATGCCTGCAAACAAAGGATCGCGACTAATCATTGTAATAATTCTTGATAACGCTTCCTATCATTCGCGACATTCCTCGAATGAAAATTCGAGGAAAAGTGAAATACAAAGTTTTTTAATGGATAACAATTTCTATTTTGGAGATTACTATACCAAAAAACAACTACTTGAAGTTTTACAGACAAAATATTTGAAAAACTGTATGCCCTCGAGAGTATTGCTGAAAAGTATGGACACACCATATTGAGACTTCCTTCCTATTTTTGTGTTTTTAATTCCATCGAGTTGATTTGGAGAAAATTGAAACAAAGCATCAGGCGTAAAAATAATTTTCCAAAATTTGATAAGAAGGTAATAGAGGTAGTTACAGAAGAAGTATCTAATATTATCGAAAAGACTGGCAGAAAAGGATTAAAAAAGTAATTTTAGTTGAAAAAGACTATATGGAGATTAGACACTTCCATATTAATGGTGGAAATACAATCATTATTGATTTGCATTGCATTTCGTGAAATGGTAAAAGAGACAAAAAGATGTGGAACGAAGCCTGGAAAAAAGCAACGTCTGAGATATGGCAAATTGTCATAAATGAAACCGAGACTTGGTGAGAAAAATGGAAAAACATAGAATTAATTCCATTATAATTAACATTGAACAAAGTGCTAGCGTTGAAATAATCCTGTATGAAGATTTTGATATGTAGAAACTGTATAGATAATGAAACACATAACTATAAAATATAATCTTTTGTAAATATCAGTTATTTTTTGGTCTATAATTAGGGTGAAATAATATTATATTATGATTATCCATTATACGGGTCTGAATATTGGTGGAGTTATATCACGACACCAAAATGTTATTTTTAACAGCTCGACACATGTTTCAACCATTAAGTGATCATCTTCAAGAGGAAGGTCTGTTCGAAAAATACGGTGAATGTTCAAATTTCGCAGGCTACGTAGATTTGATTAAGATTTTTTTTTATTTTTCACGTTGGTACACTCGTATCAAACTTATGTTCACAATTTCCGTGTTCAGCGATTTTCTGTTATCGAAAAAATTGGTCAATGAATTTGCAATAAATTTTGCGTAATGAATGGAATTAGTTGCTCAAAAACACTTTAAATGTTGACAGTGGCATACGGTGATTGAACTCTGAGCCAGAAGAATGTTTACAAATTGCACAAGCTTATCACAGAAGGTCTAGAAATGGGGTTCCTAACCGGTGATATGCGTACCACCAGTGGTACGCGGTAACGTTTCAGGTAGTACGCGTGAGTGATGTGAGCAAAATGCTGTTAATAGCAAACATGTCTCAGTCCACGGGTCGCTAGAAAAACGAAATACCCGTAACCCAGTGAACTACCTGATATATTTGTTTTTCTATTACATTGGAAATGATAATTCCTAGGTAATAAAACAATAAAATACTTTAGGAATTTTTACCTAGGAATCCATAGATAGTACAATTGGTAAATAAAGGGTGTTTCATTTTTTATCTGTGGGTCTTCAAAAGGATTGTCTTTTACTCTCAGGTTCATTATGGGTGTTGTAATTATTAATTCTGATTTCGTATAAGAAAACTGAACTATGAAACGATTTCTGAGGTCCTCTTCTACTTTAAAGGATTGTGCTAAAAAACCTAAATTACCGGCCAATCGTAAATACGATGAAAGCTAGTTACAGTACGGTTTTATAGTGAAGCCAGGGACTGAAACCAGTGACATTCCTATTCCTCAATGTGTTATATGTCTTGAAACACTTTCAAACCAATCCATGAAGCCTTCTTTACTAATGCGACACCAAAATACTAAGCACCCTCATTCGATTGGTAAGCCCATTGAATTTTTTAAAAGAAAATCTAATTTTTTAAAGAAAGAAACCCAATGTTTGACGAAGTTTGTCAATACTGATACTAACATGATGAAGGCATCATACCTTGCTAGTTTAAGAATAGCACACTTTTACTGCTGGCTTCTCTGGATATGGTTCAAGCCGTGTTAGGAGAAAAGGCAGCCAAAGAAATTAAAAAAATGCCACTGTTAAATAACACAGTAAAAATACGAATTGACGATATGTCTAATAATATTGAAGAAAAACTGGCTTTGAAACTCCAAGAATGCACTTATTTTGCGCTTCAAGTTGACGAAAGCACTGATGTTACAAACATGGCGCAGCTACTTGTTTTCGTGCGATTTGATTATAATGAAGAGATGCAAACCACTTGAATCAAATACCACACGGAACAAATTTTTAAGGTAATTAATGAATATGTAGTCAAAGCAGGTCAATGTAGTGTATTGTCTTGTGTACAGATGGGGCAAAAGCTATGTCAGGAAAATTGACAAGGCTAACAGCAAAAATGAAGGGAGTTGCTCCTGAATGGAAAAGTACACATGGTGTCATTCATCGAGAAGCATTAGCTGCTAAAGATATGCCGGAAAATCTTAACTCCGTTCTATCAGATGCTGTGAAAGTTATTAACTTCATAAAGGCTAGGGCTCTAAACACAAGATTATTCTCCTTGATGTGTGAAGAAATGGGTGGCAAGTTCAAAACTTTACTCGTGTATACAGAAGTGAGGTGGTTATCTCGCGGGAAAATTTTGAACCGTCTCTTTGAACTGAGATCAGAAGTTTTCATGTTGTGAAAAAAATCATGACATGAAAATTTTTTTGCTGATGACGAATGATTGTAAAGATTGACTTACCTAGCCGACATTTTTGACAAACTCAACACACTGAACCTGGGACTTCAGGGACCAAACACAACAGCCTTCACACCCAGTGACAAAATAAACTTCTTCAAAAGAAAGTTGGTCCTGTTTTGTTCACAAATAGGAGAATTTATTTCCATATCTCCAATACCAGATGTGGTTGCAGATATTATGGACTGGATCAGAAATCCTTCTTCGGGAACCTCACCAAATGAATTGGAAGTAAAAGAAAGTTTCATCGACCTTATAGAAGATAGTTCCATGAAATCTTTAACTAATTTCTGGATCGGATGTAAAACCGAGTACCCTTTGCTCTTCCGGCAAGCTCTGCTATTTTTGATGCCATTTGTTACGAGTTAATTGTGTAAGAGTGGATTTTCTGAACTCTTGTACATAAAAAATGAATATAGAAGCAGAATAAGTGTTGAAGATAACTTAAGAGTGAAGATCAGTTCCATTACTCCTAATGTTAATATTTTAATGTAAATTAATAACATTTTAATATTTTTATTCCTCCTTTATTAGAAGCATGTTATAAATAAACGAATATCTAACCATTAAATATGAAGTTTTGTCAGCAATTTGATTGAAAAAGCCTTTGAACACTTTTAGAAGAGTGAATATTATACGTTTATTGAAATATTTAGGTCTGCAAAAAGGTTGAGAACCCCTGGTCTAGAAGATGTAAATAACAACGCTCGCCCTGGACACACCAGCACATCAACAACCGATGAAATAGTTGATGAAGTGAAGATTGGGGTTAATGTAAAGGTGTAAAGGTGGAGTGTTCAATTTAGTCTATTGACCTTTCTGTTCTGATTCAGATTTTCAATTAATAACAATTAATAACTTGTATCCATCTGTCCCATTCATCTCGTACCACGCTCTCTAATCATTCGTTCGCAATGCGTACCCATTCACTATTTCTCCCATTTCTATCTTCCAGTTGCATTCTACCCCTTTCCTGTTCCATTTTCTTTCTATTCTTTCCACCCAACCTTGTCTTCATGCGTACATCTCTCAAGTACGTGATCTGCCATTTCAGGCTCATCCCACCCACATGGGCAAGGCACTTCCGGTTCCAGGTTGAATCTAGCCAGTTAACCCGGGAAGTTGCCATGCCCTGTGAACAACTGGGCGACATTTCTCGACAGATTCAGTGCTTCATACCCGATTGCTCTACAGAACCTGTATAGCAGTCATTCCATTCTTGCTGCCATTCTTCCTTGATTCGCTCTTTCATCCTTTTTCTCTCTCTTCATTCTTATCATTTATTCTTTTTACTTCCCAGGTAACACGATCCTTATTAGTACCTTTAGTGGCCTATTCATGCGCTTTTTTATTACCAATGGTATTGTTTCGATGTCCTTTACGCCATACCTACTATTTCAGTCCGTGCTCCCCTCACCTTCCTCTCTTCAATCATTCTCTAGATTCTCGCTACTCTTTTATTCCTCACTCGTATTGCTTTCATTCTTTCCACCGCGATGGCGGAATCGCTGACGTTTCTTACTTTTTCATTCACGTGCTGACCATTCTCTCTATCGTGATCAGTTAAGCTTCATTCACACTATTCTGTTCCGAGATCCTTTCGTTCCCTATGACCCAGTCGTCCTCGCTCCTTTCATACGCCCAGCCTATGCCCATTCGCCCGTCCTCCATTCTCGCTCCTGCGTCCACGTATACTTCAGTCATTCCCTCGTCCTGCTCCTCCTCTAGTAACATCCCTTGCATTCAAGGGAGTACCTTGTCTATTCCTTTCATTCTATCTATTTTGTACGATTAATGTACAGAGTGTATTTATATGAATGAATATTTAAAAGAATATGTACTTATCTAAAGGGCACTACAATGGAGAATCGTCGAATCACTATTAGAGAAGTTGTTGAGGATGTCGGCATATCGGTTGGCTCATGACATGCAATTTTTTCGAAAAGTTTGAGCTTAAACGTGTGACAGCGAAGTTCGTTCCGAAATTGCTGAACCAAAGTCCAATCGTCCCAATGGAAGAGATTAGCTTAAACCAAAAAAGCACGTGAAGTTCGATCAAATGTCGAGGTTTCGCTCACTGCTCACCGTGGCGTAGTACATCAGGAGTTTTCGACACAAGGTCGTACGGTCAATAACGAATATTATCTTGAAGTTATTCGCTACTTACGAGAAGCAATACGAAGAAAAATGCCACGGCTCACAGCTTTTGCGTCAAGATAATGCACCTGCTCACATGGCATTGCTTAATTCACCATGCCACATCCACCGTATTAACCAGATTCAGCCCCATGCGACTTTTTTCTTTTCCTTAGATTGAAGAATTCCATAGAAACGGCATTTTTCGACGATTGAGGAGATAAAAACCGAATCGCTAGAGAGGTCAAGGACATACAAAAAAGTATCTATCAGAATTGCTTTCAAGATTGAAAAAACCGCTGGGGGCACTACTCTGAAGGAGATAATATAAAAAATGTTGAATACGTAAATGTATTTTGGTGAAAATTAATATTTATTTTATTTTTTGAACAGACCCCGTACATTCTATCTCTTTGCCATTTCTTATTTGCCACATTGAAAAAAACCCATTAAAGTAACATGATCAGTTTGCATACTAGAATAGCATAAAAAAATGTAGGCATGTGAAAAATTTGTTTTCTTCTTGTTATATTCGTAATGTATATTCAATTAATGTACCATTTTGAAAGTTTAGTGGTCCGAATAATTATTGTAACATTTTCAGTTTTCCAGAAAATTTTTCCATCTCTGGAATCACAAATAGAAATGCCTAATAATGTTTGAATCAGGTTCCGTTTTTTTTTCATATACAAATATCTTTTTTTGGTTGAAATATAGGCGAACATGTAATACATCCACCTATACACTTGAAAAACTTTTTTTTTGAAAATTAATTCATGGCGCAAATAACGAATTTATCAATATAGGTATGCGATATAATCAATTAGTTCGGACTTCCATTGTCTAATATTATATAAAATGATTTGAAATCCCTAAAAGAACCAATACAAATGAAAATTATATTAGTCAAAAAAATTCTGAAATGAAATTACAGTGAAATAAAATATAAGTAAAAAATAGAACAATTAAACTAGTGTCCGACCGAAAGTTCGGTTTCGGTTTCGGTCGAGTTTCGGCAAAAAACGGGTTTCGGTTTGGGCGGCAAACCTGCCGAAACTACGACCGAAACCGAAACTGCATTCGGGAGTTCTCGCGCTGTGATCGGTCATGTTCGGCGCGTTGAATTTCATACAAGTGACGAAGAAATGTTGCCGTGTCCACGTGCCTAATTAAGTCATGACACGTAACTTACTTTGTGATTTACTTTGTTTATTACATAAATATTAAGTACCTAGTGTGATATTAGGTAACAACTTAAATATTATGGAGTTTTTTCCCAATATCAAACCGTTATTTTAAAACCTCAGTTAAAAAAAAAACCATTAATAATATTCAACAGAAGAACCTACACCTACTCAAATAAACACCTCACATATTTCAAGTATTTTTAAGGTGCAATTAATATTTTTTTTTAAATAAGGGGTTGATATGTTGATTTGTTGATTATCAAAAAGAAAAAATGTCGAAGATTTCATAACGTTGCGATTTAAAGATAAAATAAAGACTGGCTGATTATAATAACGTTTTCTTTATTTCTCCATCGAAACATAATCCTTGTAAGGAAGTTTCGGTTTCAGCCGAAATTGAGACCGTTGCCGAAATTCGGTTTCGGTTTCGGTCGTAAAAACCAGTTTCGATTCGGTTCATTTGTATTGGTTCTTTTAGGAATTTCGAATCATTTTATATAATATTAGACAATGGAACTGTGAACTAATGAAATTCATCATGGAACATTGTCAATCACGTTCAAACAAGGATAATTCTTTTCCTGAATTCGTTTTTATATGAAGTGAAACATCATTTGAAATCAAATTTGCAGTATGTACAGTATGTAGTGATGTAGCGTTTTTCTTTGCTTTTCTGCAGTTAGAGATGTATTCATCACATTCCGCCTTGTAAATCATGTATGCTTGAAGAAAATTGAATTATATTATGCCAATATTTTATCACTCGAAAATGTTAATTGTTTCATTAAGCAGGAGGGGTGAAAGATAGCCATAGGCTAACCCCTATGTGTAATGGGAAATGTTCTTCCTGACGAAAATCAAGTAGTTTTCATAAAAGAGCTCTGAAACAACGCATTTTGAACTTATCATTTCAACCTTTTTCTTTAAAAAATTATTTAAATACTTAAAAAAGAGGAATGAAATGATGCATTCAACATTTAAAGGGATTCGTTTCTATTTCACCATTTGGCAACATCGGTTATAGCTAATAAAGGACAATGAATCTGTTACCTGTATGAGACAAACAAAGATGACATATTTCAGAGGCGTGCTGTTCTGTTTACTTATGTTCCGAGTTCCGAGACATTCTGTGACTTATGACATTTTGTGCACCTAACCTATCTTCCTCTATATAAATAAATAACAAAACAACTGTTGTTTATGTGGCATGTGGAGGTGGTATTGAACTATAATTTATATTTTGCCTTAATTGTTGATTTATAAAGATGATTTTCCTTTTTTAAAGTAGAATATCTAGGTACGTATAAATTATTCTAGGCGCTGTTGCCAATATGTGAATTAGAAAGAAATCCCTTTAAAAATTAAAACCCAACATTCGAAACATCAATTTGAATACTTTTAGAAATGAATTTGAAAAACTCATGAATTAAACTCAACTTTATTTTATTCAAACCTGCATTTGCTGTAATAACCCAAATTGAGGAACATTCCCCATTGTGTGTAATTCATTCACAATAAAGTTATTATCGCCATCCAGTGATTATGTGTATGCATAGTGAGGACGGGTGAACGAGCTATTTGCCATGTTCATCTCAATAATATTCATGACTGGAACATAACAAGAAATAGCGATCAAATTTGCTCGGCATAAAAAATACCCAATGGAATATTCCTTGTTATTTTTTCAGGAATCACAACTTATGAATATTTTTCTAATGGAATGGTATCTCACCTACCTCAATCCTTTCTAAAGTGTCTAAAAACTACAATGAATAAATGTGACAAGAATAAAAAACAAAGATACACTTATTCCTATCGAATGGTATATTTACACATGAAATATGTACATTTTATAAAAATAATTGGATACAATAAAGCATAAATAAATTAACTTTTCAAGTATCAAGTTGTTCTGAAGAGGGGAAATTTTCAGCGTTAAGGCTACTAGGCATTTCATTAAAGTGCTTGATATTTTTTGAAAAATATGAGTCCAACTGAATGAATCCAAGTGATGAAAAAAAACACTTTTTGTCTCAGGGATATTTCTTTTTCTTCCTGTGACATATTTAATCATATAATGGAAAAGTTGTCGCTAGCAAGCAGCCTTATGCAGAAACTTCGGCAAGTAATTGAACACAAAAATTAAGTATCAGTTTGTTCCTTCAAATATGTTTTCACACCAAGCATTTTATTTTTCTTTATACGTTGGATTGTCTAACCCATTTTTTATTTTCTCATCATGGTCATCTCCATTTGTGTCCTTGAGTTCTTCTAGTTCACTGGTCTCCGATTGTACGTACTTGTACTTCATTGCCAAGAAAGCGAATAGAATTATGTCTACGACCATCAAACCAGTGTAAAGGAAGAAATCATTCGACTGAAACAAAAAATATTTTAAATTGGATTGCGGTGAAAGCCTGATTGAAATAACATACGGATACATTTACTACTTTCAAGACAATAAGAAATAAATATAGTTTAGAAAAATTAAAAAACACGCTTTTAAAGAACATCGAACTGAAAAGTTAAAAATAGTTTTTTTAAATAAGCTTGAAACAATAACGAACGAAAAATACTAGTATTATTGTAAAAAAAGCGACGGGCGCCTGATATACAAAAATATGGCACAAAACGCCCACGATTTGTTCACAATAATACCTACTAGTATTTTTCGTTCGTTATTGTTTAAAAAAATATTTTTAACTTTTTAGTTCGATGTTCTTTGAAAGCGTGTTTTTTAGTTTTTTTTAAACTGTATTTATTTTTCACTTTTTAGGCCGATTTATTGGCAAAAATATTTTTTTTAAGCTAGTATTATAAATCTTTAACAGACGACGCACGAATGTAAAATTCCTCTCAAAAAATATAATAAAGTTTGAGATCTCAAATTTCTATAGTAATACTGAGATAAAATTAGATAAAATTGAAGAAAAATTAATTTTTTGTACCTTGTGTATCAGGGTTTATTAAAATAAATTATTTAATTAATTATTCCGAAGTTAAAAAGGCTAAATAAATATATTTATTATTGTAGAATAAATATTATAAATATATATTTAGTAATGAAATGTTATTCGTTTTTAAATATATTGTCCAACAGAGGGCGGGCAATTGTAAAATTTGTTTCGAAGTAAAGAGAAAATTTGCAGTAATAATTTCAAAAAACAATTCAGTCTTGATGTTTTGATGTTTCATTCAAAATATTAATGGGCTAAAAATATTTTTTCTGTGAATAATTTTATTTTTCAAATCAATCTTTCGATTTGATATGTATGTCAAGCACTTTAATTCTAATTTTTCGATTTTTTGAAATAATTAGGTAACTATATATTTTTAGGTGTACAATTTACGATAAAGTTTTCATTGTTGAAATCCATATTCTGGTTTGCTTTCAAATAATCGAATTAGATTTTAAAATGTATCTTCCGTTTCGTTCAAAACTTTTTTCTGTACTGAATCACGGGTAATTGTAAATATTTGAATATTTCATCTTTAGTACACAATTTCGCTAACACTTATAATTCTTAAAATATATTTTTTATTTTGATTTTCTTTTGAACAAGCTATCAAGGAGGTTACATATAGCGGCATCTGCCCGCGAATAACTCAAGTAATAATTGATAGTTACGTGCAGCGCCATCTGCCCGCAAACAGATCAAGCAATAATTGATAGTTACGTACAGCGCCATCTGCCCGCGAATAGATCAAGAAATAATGCCGATAATTCTGTCAATACAGATCCCGAGCTTGAGAGTTACAAACAAACATACATACAAACAAACATACATACATACGTACATACATACATACAGGTGAAGCTAATATAAAGCGTGTAAAAAAGTGATTCAGGCAAATCAGGTCTTAAAACGTGACTTCCAAAACCGAAAATTATGATAAAAGTGTCATTTGCTTCGGAGTGAAATCTAATAATCAAACGAAATTTTTGAAGAGTCGGTGAAAATTGCAAGAGTTATGAAAAATTGTATGGAAAATTTACTCGTTTTTTGCAAATCTCAAATACTGTTTGAGATTTGATAGTTCGTACTGGAACCTCTGGTGTGAAATAAATATATTGAAGACACTTTGCCAACACCAGAACAAAAATTACGGCTTCTCGACTCGCGTTTTGCTCGCGTCTTCAGGAGATAATAATAATAATAATATTTATTTTCCATTAGACATAAACAACAAGTATTGGAATCGTCAAAGTACACATGACATAAAATTCACAGTGTGAGCCACACCGTTGTTATTGAAACAACAACAACAAAATTAAATTAAAATAAAATACAGCACAGATACACTTACATATTACGAATCGTAAAATTCTTGCAAATTATAAGAACAATTCTCAATCAAATAATTCTTCAGCAAGTTGAGGTTTGTTATATCTTTTAAACACCTAGGGAGCTTATTCAAAATTGTAAGACCTACCACTGATGGACAATTCAATGTTGTTTTATATTGACGAAACGGAACATGGAGATCACGTTTTTGTCTAGTGTTCACATTGAAAAGGAAATCTATTCTTGTTTTTAAAAACATAGATCGACAGTTCAAAGATGTACATACAGGATAGGGTTTAAATTCTAAATATTTGAAATATATTCCTACAAGAAAATGTACTAGGAACTCTTGCTACTATTCGAATATTTATTTTCTGTACAACAAACACATCTGAAGCTAGTGTTGAGTTACTCAATAAACATATGCCATATCGTAACCTTGTCGCAACTTGCGCGTGATATAATGAAAATAATAGTTGTTGTTCTGTCAAAATGCTGTTGAGGTTTCAAAAACTACATCTCACCATTTGATCTCCACAAACTTTATTTGAAAAATATATATGACAACATGTTTCGCTAATACAGTAGCTTTATCAAGTGATTTGAATACTTCAAGTTGCTTCTTACACTAATATTTATATACTACAGGTAACCATAATTGAGACTACCTCAAAAAAATTACCTAAACTTCTACCTAAGGTACCTCTTCAATTATGATCACCTGGAGCACCTCTTTGTCAAAGATATGGTTTTCTTCTAGTAGATGATTTGAATATGTTGAATTTGTTTTCTTATTCACATAGCTCATATTATGTTCCTAGATTCGATTCCTTAATGTTTGGCTAGTTTGACCAATATATAACTCAGGACACGTTTCACACTTCATTATTTTTAACTAACTTTCCCAACGTATTACTTGTTCTTGTTGTTATACATTACGTTGGGAAAGTAAGTAAGTGAGCAAATTGCAACAAACGATGGATTTGAAGCCGAACTAATAAACATAATACTTTCCAAAAAAGTTTACGCAAAGGCGATTCGAGACGTTTTTCCTATTGATAAGCTAGATAATCAAAATTATAGAGCTTTAACGTATTTTGTACAATCAACAGAAAAAGTGGCTTCATTTTTCAAGAAAGGAGATATTAAAATTACATATAGAACAAGTAATACGTTGGGAAAGTTACCTAAAAATAATAAATCCAAACAATAAACATCCAAATTCGAGAATTAGGAGTATATAAAGTGTGGAACGTGTCCTGAGGTATATATTGGTTAAACTGATAGAACATTTAGGAATTGAATCTAGAAACTACATATGAGCTATGTAAATAAGAAAACAAGTGCAACATATTCAAATCATCTCCTAGAAAAAAATCATATCTTCAACGAAGAGTTTGAAATTTTGCACATAGAAAATAAAGGTTTGAAACTCAAAAATTCAAACATTCTAATGAATGACCAACTGGATTTGAATAGATCACCATTATTGATTTTGTTTTCTTCCAAACCGAGAAAGAATTATTATTGATTTAGATGTGAGGATATATGCTCCAGGTGATCATAATTGAAGAGGTACCTAAGGTAGAAATTTAGGTAATTTTTTTGAGGTAGTCTCAATTATGGTTACCTGTAGTACATAAATATTAGTGTAAGAAACAACTTGAAGCATTTAAATCACTTGATAAAGCCATTGTGTTAGCGAAACATGTCGTGATATATTTTTCATATAAAGTTTGTGTCATCCAGTGAGAGGCAGAAAACAACCACTTCTGGTGGTTGAGAAGGGGATGGATGGATGACGATGTTTGGGGAAAAATAATCTATGACTACATCAGAATTTGATCTATGATTGCGTCAACATTTTGAGGGTCATACCTCGCCGATTAAAATTAACCCAATAGGTATTTGACTGTTTTAGCGTTGACCATGCGATTGCCAGTTGAACATTATGTTAGTTTCAATCATTATGAAGATTTTATATATTTTAAAATTAACCGACGGGTTTTTACACCTACACCAATCCATACCTGCATAATTTATGCATTCCACGATTATTTCAACATGTAACTTGCCGTGACACAGATACCAAAACACAGTTCTTATTACCCTGAATAAATCAATTTTTTTGAAATATTTTTGCAACTATGAAAATTGTGTCGTAAGTCTCGAAGATATCAAACGCAAATTCATTCAAGAATCTCACATGTATCCTAGTAGATGGTTGTTGATAAAGTAGAGAAGAGTTGAAGACCTGTATACAAAAAGTAGGAAATATAGTTACTAGAGAATTATCTCTATATTTATTTACGATTCATAATATTACTTGAGTTTAGGTGAAAACTAATTGAAGGTTTAGTTTATAATATCATGAGCGACAATTATTCCAACTCATCAAATTGACATGGACCTGTGTTCAGGTCAAAACTGATTGAAAATTTAGATGAACATATAATGAATCAACCACCAATTTCCACTCTATTCGGTCATTCAGTGAATTATCAGAATTCTTAAATCTATTAATCTCTAAGCACTCCAAAAGATTGAGTTTCAAGCCTTTCTCTTCCAAATGTAATAATTTATATGTTTTTTCATCCTTCGGAAAAATATTCTTCCCGTCTGTCCAAATTGAAGTTACCAATATACTCCTGATCTATCTCTGAAGATTCGTCTTTATTTTTTTAAAATAAATTGGCTTTCCACCACAAACATTTTAGATTGGAAAGTCTATCCAAGTTTTGAAGTAGTTGTAATATTGAAAGTACCTCAATTTTGTGATGATTATGGTTTCATTCCACATTTTAGTAATAAAAATGGGAAACAACGTCTTGCCTTCTCCATACCAAAGCTCAGTAAAAATCTGAAATTAACATCATATGCACGAATAACTCCAGTGAGGAATCCTGCACTGACACCTGTCGGATATAATCTAACGCATTTTGTGGTATTAGCCAGGAGAGTAGTTGTTTCCTGATAAGTGTCAGTCCTTTAACCTACTGTGTAGGTGAGGAAAGACTGGCCTGAACGAATTGTTACTTTGGATAATTTGATAAAATATGAAAAAAAATATTATCAAAAAAATAATTAATTCAATAGGTTGACAATCGAAGAGATATACGAGTATCAGACTAAAAGATAGACAGTAAATATTCCAGACGGTTGGACATTGTTGATAAATCTCCACATATACTCTAATACTCGGTTTTCTCGGCGAATTATATTATTTAGATCTCCAAGATGTGGATTCCGTGGTTATTTTTCAATTTGACACTGGAGGTCTAAATATTACCGGAGTATTTTCTCAACACTAAATCGTTTTTTAACATCTCGACACGTGTTTTGATCATCAAGTGATCATCCTCAAGGGGAAGGTTGAACTTTGATCTTATTCAAAGTTTGATCTTCCTCTTGCAGATGATCACTTGGTGATCGAAACACGTGTCGAAGTGGTAAAATAACGGTTTGGTATTGGGAAAAATATTCATTACTAAACCAAAGATTTCAAACAGTGCATCACAAGTACTAGAGGTCTAGTTAGTTGAGATACAGTCCACTTGGCACTTCATTTTTGGGAATAGATGTAAAATAATTATATCGTAGATAACGTAAAATTCTTACCTGTTTGTCGAATATTTTTGCAGACTCAATTATCACAATGATCAAGTTTCCGAATGCAGTCGTCAGGAGCCAGCAGGCTTGCATCAAGGATTTCATAGAACTTGGTGCTTGCGAGTATGAAAATTCCAAGCCGGTGATGGAAAACATAATTTCAGCACCGGTGATGATGAAATATTGAGGAAGTAGCCACAGCATGTGAACACTATTAGGTTCGGTAACGGTGATTACCTTCGAATGATTCTGTAAAGATGATCAGTATTAAAAATATAGCTCTCGTTGATTTGTTACGGTCGAACTCTTAGTTGTTAGTCTAAGTCCTACGAGATGTGTTGCATAAACCCGCTATAAGAGAACTCGAAAACGAGTTGGGTAAGATCAACGAACTGGTCAAGGAAGATATGTACAAAACATTGAATGCACAGGAGAACTCAACCATATGTTATGGTCAGCCAAAAAATTCGATTTGAGTATAACGATCAATAGTTTCAACGGTATCAGAAAGACCATCGCAAGGTCAATTCCTACAGTCTCTGATGTTTGAGATGGTCATCGTGTGCTACATATATTTTCGATTGACCATTATATGAAGCTTCTAAAAATATGGCGTACCGATATTTGCAAAATTCTATCTTTATTCTACACACAATATGATCAACACTCATGTGAATTTGTGTGAGGCAATGTTGAAAAAATTCAAAATGAGAAATGCCAAATCCGCAGACAACATTGTGTCTGTGTCTGTGTCCAGATTAAACAGACTAATCTTTCTCTTGAAGATGATCACTTGGTGATCGAAACACGTGTCTAGGTGTTGAAATAACGGTTTGGTGTTGGAAAAAAAATCCAGTAATAAACATTGTGGTAGGTGATAGAACGAAGATATAATTATGTGAAATGTAGACTAAAAAACAATCCGCTGTTTCGGTATTTTGAGATGAACCCAATTCCAGTCATGAGAATTCATTTATTTGATTGCGAAATGATTGCAGTGAATGAGGATTTGTTAGTTAGGCTTGCTATCTATTACTGAACGTTATATTGATCGTTATCCTATAGTCCTAAATCCCGTAGTCGACAAACTAATAATAAATAGATTGATTAATATGTAGTTACGAATGTGTGCATGTGCAAACATGTGAGCCTGAAAATAGGGTACCAGGGTTGATCCAAATGTTCAACAAAAAATGATTTTTCGGTGTAACTTAATATTTATGGTCATTGGATCTCATAACTTCTGAAAATGAAGTTATTTTCCCTAATGAATGTCATTAGTTCGGACTTCCATTATCTGATATTATATAAAATGATTTGAAATCCCTGCAAGAACTAATAAAAAATCCGTAGCAGCCTAACGAAAACCAGGCTACCAAACGCGGACTGCGATTCCAAGAATTGTATTTACCGGATACCTGTGAGTGCGGAAAATCCTATATTGGTGAAAGTAAGAGGCCATTGAATGTTCACATTGCCGAGAAGAAACACACACAGCGAGGGGAAACCAACACATCAGGAATAGCAGAGCATGTTTGGACCCATCAACGTAACATCTGAGATCATACACAGAGAGGAACATTGATTTAGGAAAAAATTCAAAGAAGTGGCATACATATTGTCCAACAATGTATTCAGTCAAGCTGGCGTAGAGATATGCAACATATGGAAAACCATAATCAAGCGAATCACTGAACCGGTGAAGCAGAAAAAAAAGAAAGCGAAGATAAGTGAAAGTACTCGAATGACCTATAAATAGTCATCTCTCAGAGGAATTAGTCTAGTTATCACTTGAAGACGATTGTGGATACTAACAATCAAAACGTCGTGAAGTAACTTGACTTGCAATCTCTCAACTTTTTAATTTTTATTCTATTGTTCTATTTTTACTTGTATTTTATTTCACTCTTGTTTTATTTCAGGGTTTTTTGCTCAATACAATTATCATTTTCAGCTATTTATTTTTAATTTTTTATTAGTTCTTTCAGGGATTTCAAATCATTTCATATAATATTAGACAATGGAAGTCCGAATTATGGCTCATTCGACATGTTATTCAAAGTTTTGTTTTTGGACAATTCATTTTTGAAATTCTCTGATATTAGGCACATAGAGTGTGAAATACGAAAAAGTCCTCCATTTTTGACATCTGTTTTCTAATCACTTGAAAAGCCTTTTGTGATATTAGAAACGTAACAGAAATACAGCTGACTTCTTGTTTAATATGAAACCACCAAATTCCACTATTTCAATTCAAAGAATTGAAAAACGTAGAGCTAATACTCAATTCAAACGACCATATATATGACGACTCCTAAATGTTTATGAGATATGGTACTTACATCACTCAACATGACTGTATAAATTCCTCCCAACAAAAACTTAGACGAGAATCTAGACCCATTTTGTCTTCCATATTTATAATCTCCCGGTTCGTCTATAGTTAAGAGTTCGTTATTTCCAGCTGCAGCGGTATATGAATAACTGTCCATTATGTAGGTTATGTTTTCATCAGCTGAGTAATCTAGCGTCCTGAAGAAAAGATATAAAATCGGATTTGAGATCGCTGCATTATTCTAATAGAGTATTTGGTGCTGAAGTGGAAAGTCATTTATTTTTTATGAGAAATAAATTCTAAAACATTCTAAAAAACGTAGATACTTCTAAAAAGATAGTAAGATTGTTCAACTCAAAAATTGTAAGATTCCTATAGGCCTGTGGAATCTAAATGGAACAAACTAGTATTTTATGTAGTACCTAAGGTATATTGTGAATTGCTTTTCTGAAGAAAATGTATGGAAGAGAACAGGAATAAACCAGTTTCGCAGACATCTTCAAAGATGTGCGTGCATTTAGTACACTGCTTCAGTTTAACAACTGCACTTCTATACATCGTTGATGATATAGTAGAAGGTACCATTGAATATTTTTGTACCATTTTAGGTCGACTTCATTTCAGTGGAGATTTTGATACCTTGAATCACATTGAAGCTTCTCATTGCTCTTTTGGGATAGATATATAAGACATTCAGAAAATCTTTGTATGCCCTTAAAAAATGTTTGATGAGGGAAAAGTTGAAGTGTACATTCATATGTAAATATTGTATCACTTATATTTTCACAGGAGCCAATCTTTGAACCAGTGTTATGTTCATTCATATGCTGTTGATACCTTGCTCTATCCACCTTTGCCACTTGAAGGAGTAGAAAATACTTATAATATTTCAAACAGTGAACTAGGTTAGATTAGGTGAAAAGTGAGAGGGTCTATTCGATCCTCCACTGCAACCCGCAAGGGTTGATTGCGGCTCACACCTATACACACTCGACCAAATGAACCCAAACCCAACGACATCGTAGTTCATCCCTACTGTAAACCAATGACTGTTTTGTATCAAGCTTCGAAGGGTGAATAAACGTCTTGGAGTGAGCCAATCCTGGAAGATTCTATCAGAAGTCCATGAATCTTCTTGGCATGCAGGTGTTCAATCTTTGTTTGGCAAAGCCTCAAGCGATGCCAATGGCATATTCTGGTCCAATGAAGCTTCTTGCAGCACCCTCCTTTGCAAGGGAGTCAGCAGCCTCATTGCCTTTTTGGCTAATATGGCCAGGAATCCAGACCAGAGACAATCTGTTAAGTCTTCCTATTGAGGAGAGTTGTTTTTGACAATTTGCTACCAATTTAGACGTTGATCGGTAGGAGCCGAAAGCTTTCAATGCCGTTTGACTGTCCGATAATATTCTTACTGACTTGTGTATGAGGTTGGATTCTTCTAATCTCTCCGCACACAATTCAATAGCGTAAATTTCCTCTTGAAATACAGTCGCATTAGTAATCTTGATATAACTAGTTTTCTCAAATTATGTGAACAGATTTTTGATAATATGATTAATTTCGTTATACTTATAGTATCATTGATAACTCACCTTACTCTCGGAAAACCATCCTCGCTTTTCGCAATCTCATCCAGATAGCAATGAATTGCATCTTTTCCAAAATAAATACCATATGAATTTCCTCCTTCTACATTTTCTTTGGATTCCTTGTGAATCGTTTCTCCGTTTAAACAGTTCAGAGTTAATTGGAATGTTAAACTCGTATTTCCCATGAGATCAATATCCTTCTTCTCGTAATAATCCATACTTTCCATTGGAGGAGACTCCAAGTTGAGTTCTTTCACATAAAAAGATGCACTGCATGGGGACGGATTATATATTCGAAGCTGAATATTTCCTGCAGATGGCAATACCGGGTCAGTATTTTCCAAAGCAATGGACACCAAAGCAGAAACTGCAAATGCCACAGCTGCTAACAATCCTCCAGCAGCCATTCTTTGGAGTGGAGTCTTCAACAAGTTGCACTTCGACAGGAGAGGATAAACCCAGTAAGAGAAAATTGGAATGAAAGCTAGAATGAGCAAAGGATTCACTACTTGAAACTGATCTGGAAGGATAGTGTAAAACCCAATGTCACCATCCATTCGAACCGCTTGGAAAGTCCAGCCGGATCCCTGTTGGTCATAGAGTGCCCAAAATATGGGTAGAGGAATGTAAAGTACCAGAACGTTAAGAGTGGATTTGATGTCTGTGACCAATTGGACGCCATATTTGTCTTCTGCGAAATCCAGCCAGTGCTCCTTCTTCTCTTTGGACTTGATTTTTTTCCCGATTGCGTACTGCAAAAGAAATATTTGGATTTACTTCTTCTATCTATCGAAACACTTTTCCGAGTACGCTACTTCTTACAAGCTAAGTTAATATTTTAAAATGTATTTGGACCAATCATTACCTTGCATAATGAGGGTCATTAAATTGATTCTCAGTATTTTGTTATCTAATGCTACCTGATAACCCGTTGTCTATTTTTATTGCTCATCAGTTCATGAAAAAATTCGAAATTGAACCTAGACAATAGGATCATTTTTTATGAATTTGGTTTCAATACGTAGATGATGTATTTACCAACAGTTATTTTCACAGTTTCAAATTCTTACACTGCCTTTACTTTATATAATGCAAATTACTGTAAATATAAAAAAACAAGAGGCTTAAATGTTATCAAATAGTTGTATTCACAAATATTCAACTAGAAAGCGTGAAAATATACGTCAACCTTTCTACAGACTAACGATTGGGCAAAACTGTTATATTTATCACGATATAAGGTGTTTTATTCGTTTTAAGGAACTGTTTGGTTCAACTCACGAATTGACAAATCTAAACTGCTTCAGGAACGCTCTTCACAAATACTTGGAAGGAAACGTATTTTATTCTTCAGATAAATTTTTGATGTAAGTGTAGGTGCATTATTATACAGTGTGTAACAACGAAAACTTAACAGAGCCGTTTTTGAATATAAAAAGTAAGATTTTTAAAAAAAGCTCGGACACGTCGATTTTTAATTAAAGGGGGACACCCTTCAGACTAATCAGATTTTTTTTAGTACGCACCCCCTCGGAGGGTTTTGTAACGATTAGTTTTCGAGATAACTTGAAGTTAAAATTGCCATGTTGAAAATCATTAGACAGACCACTCGGTAACTTGTATGCCTAAATAAAAAATTTTTCGAGCAGTTCTTCTTATCAGTTTTTTGTTAAATAAAATCCCTTTTTTAAAATCAATACCCAGTCCTCTTCTTCCACTTTTCATTACTACTTCGTTCGATTGTTCTGTTTAAACGGGTCGTGTATTGTTATTTGATTAAAAATGCCTTACACTAATGCTTAAAGGGTTTCAGTTACTGCTTTACTTTGTGGCAACGATCAAAATGCTAATAGAACATCAATTTTATTTAACGAGCAAAGCCCTGGTAAACACAAAATTGGTCACAAAATTCAGGGAGACAGGTTCGGTTAAATAAGAAAAGAAATGTTCAGAGAAGGGTAGTGAATGACGATAATGCGATTGGAGTGATTGGTCAAGTCATCGCCAATCCCAGGTTAAGTACCAGAGGTTTATCAGCAATGGCCGGAATAATCCATATGAGCGCATGGAGAATCCTTAAAAACCACAAATTCCATCCTTACAAAATTAAACTTGTTCATGAACTCAATGAGGATGATTTTGACCGAAGACAGGAGTTGTGAGGGCATGAGTGAGAGAAAAATGCAAAATCCCGAGCTGCTTTATAACATCCGTTTTCCGGACGAAAGTTCATTTCATTTAAATGGTTGCGTGAACCATCACAATTGCCGTTATTGGTCGGATGAAAACCCAAGACAATACGCAGAAATACATACCCAACATCTCCAAAAGTTGAATGTCTGGGCCGGAATATTAGGCAATCATATTATAGGTCCATTTTTCATTGATGGAAATTCAACCGGTGATTCTTATTTACAACTTCTTGAAGAGGCAATACAACCTCGTATAGTTGAAATAATTGAACAGGATCCAAGATGAATTCATCTATTTTTAACAAGACGGTGCACCACCCCATTATGCCCAGCAGGTTCGAAATTTTTTGAATAATCATTTTGAAATACAATGGACTGGCAGAAGAGGTCCAATTGAATGGCCAACACGATCACCAGATTTAACACCACTGGACTACTTTTTGTGGGGATATTCAAAGTCTAAAGTTTATGCTACACAGCCAGCCAATTTGGATGAATTACGTCGTAGAATTATTTATGAATGCCGAGCTATAACTCCTGAGATGTTGAATAATGTAAGAGCAAAATTCGAACAAAATCTTCATTGTTGCATGGAGCAAAATGGCGCACATTTTGAACATTTACTGTAAATTTCTTATGTGAGTTACCCTTATTAGGTGTTACTTTTTTTGTGTGTGCTTTAAAAACAATTATTGGGATTTTTTAACACTAAAACAGTTTTTTAAACTTTTCTGTGTCATCATCAGTCAAGGAAATCAGCAGGTTGTATTCGTTGTGTAGGTAAGTTTTTAGTATGATTCACTTTTTTATCAGAAGCATAAAATATCCATGTCAAAAGGCAACCTTTATAAGGAGGTGCTACTCAATTTACCTAAAATGTAAGGGTGGTAACCAACCCTATCCCCCGAAAAAATCTCCTCATAATAAACGAATAATTCTTACTTTTTTACGAAATCAAATGGACACGTATTAGCAGGTTGTCTTTTCTGGTATTTCCATGTCATAATTTCACATGAAATCAACAATATCTGCTTTTTTTGTGTTATTGTTTGGTATTGTAGTCAATAACCGAGAATGATACGAAGCGTTATCCATAACAATAACCGAGTTTGGAGGAATATTTGGGAGAAGCTGCTCACTGAACCAGGTTTCGAATAAAGCCGCAGTCATATCTTCGTGGTAATCAGCAGACGAATCTTTTACATTTTTGGCCGACAGAAGCAAAGCGTTAGGTACATAACCACTTTCATTCCCGGCATGCAAAATTATAACACGTTTTCCCCTTGAAGAAGGTATGTTCAAAGCACAATACTTGGTTTCGTCTATCCAGCCATATTTGACAACATCATGGGTGTCAAACCAAGTTTCGTCGAGGTAGTGGTTCCACTAGTTAATTACCGAACAATCAATTAGGATAATCATCATTTAACAGACAAAGTCCACATCGGACCAAAAGTTTTAGGTATATAAACAGCTAACCCTTGTCTTTAGATTCAGTATCAATTTGCTTCTCCTGAAGATGCTGACCTTGTTAGCGAAACGCGCGTCGAGTGCAAACATATCAGTTTGGTGCTAGGGTAATTGATCTCTAGAAAAAGTTTTCAAAAATCGGTTTGCAAAACCACACCTCACCTAACCCCACGAACACACGGCACTGATAAAGAAATATTGTGAAACGGACAAAAAATTAGTATTCAGCCAGTCCAGCTAGCCGAGCCTTTATTCCTCAACTAGATTTGATAGCACGTTTACTAACTATCTGGGCGACAAGAAATGTTTATGACTGTACTCTTATTTTTCTTACCGTTCCAATTGGGAAGGATAGACTATACTGCTTAAAATCACTGCGTAAATAAGCCATGATTTCTCGTAAAAAGTAAAGGATAAAGAATGGTTATTATGGGTTGTCTCGCGGATTGCCACCATTGTCTACAACAAAAATGCCGGAACTACATTTTTTGTCTGTAGGCTGGTGGCGTTGTCTTCGAGCGAAAAAATATATGATTCGATGAAAAAGTTATCAAGAAGATAGTTGAAAGTAACGGGTATCCTTCAAACATAGTAAATGATACAATTAGGAAGTTATGAATACACTTGATGAATACACTTGATGAAATAATTAAACTATCCACGATAAAAATGATACAGGATCCACAACTGATTTTATTTTAGACGCTTTTCGCTACATGATAGCTTCATCAGTTGGACTGATGGACAGTAGTTGACCAAAAGCAAAACAAAATAAAAACCGATGACGAGAATTAGGTACTTGACTCTCAATTTCCTTTAAGATTTGAGGTCAGCTCGCACGCCACCGAGGGGTTGAACATAAAGTCTCGAAACTAATTTCTAACAAAATTATTTGAAGATTTGATACTCACTGTTATGCATTTGGTAACATCCACTATAACATTTCCTCCTGGCTTCTTAACTTTGTACAGAGGTTTTCCAAGACCAAAGAGGACTGAAATCAATTAATCGATTAGCATAAAATCAATTAGAATAAAATCAGTTAGATCTTATATAAAATCTCCCCTTGTAATTGTCCATTTTTTAAATTCAACTATAAATCATTACTTGGCGATTGTACTTAGTGATGTCAGTGAGCAGATAGTTGTTGGTTCACAGATGGATCAAAAACACCTTCCGGTTTTGGTGCAGGTGTTTTCAGTCGCAGACCCAGGACAGAGATATCAACCTGCCTAGGAACCTATGCGACTGTATTTTAAGCGGAAATTTACGCTATTGAATTGTGTGCGGAGAGATTGGAAGAATCCAACCACATACACAGGTCAATAAAAATATTCTCGGACAGTTAAGCGGCGTTGAAAGCTCTTGGCTCCTACCGAGCAACGTCTAAATCGGTCAGCTTGATACCAAACAGTTGTTGGACTACAGTAGTAGGGATGAACTACGATGTCTAACAGGCCTTCTTACAGGTCACAGTCATTTGAATCATCGTATGCAGAGACTCGGACTGTCGGAAGACAGTGTGTGTCGCCTCTGTTTGGAAAATGATGAAACAGCAAAGCACATATTTTGTGCCTGACCCGCTGGGGACCGAATCAGGTTTTTAGAGTTTGGCAGAGCCGTACTCTTACCATATGACCTGAAAAACCACTCACTATACAAACTAATCGGCTTCGTTGAGAAGCTGGATTTATTTGGTCGAGTGTGAATAGGTGTGAGCCACAATAAACCCTTGAGGTTTGTGGTGAAGGGTCGACTAGACCCACTCACTTTGGACCTAGCCTTACCTAGTGATGTCTTGGCTTTTGATGCCTGGAGACAACTCGTCAGATTTGTTAGATAAAAATCTTTAGAACATCTCCGAGAAAAATCGTCTGCCTGCGCAACATATGAAATATACCACCAGTACCAGTACTTCTGATGAATTGTAGGCCGATTTTTATGAAAAAGATGATTAGTTCTAAAGAATGAAAAGAATTTAATTCCATGATTATTAAGGACCTACACATAATACAATTTGTTGAACTTCCGATAGTAATAGTTTATTTTAAAACTTTTGTCCGTTTTCATAGGTCTATTTCAAACTGTTATATATCAGTGAATACTTATTCAATTTATTCGAAATAAATATCATTTGAATCAGTTCACTTCTGCCAACGTAACACAAGTCGACTAATTCCGTCTGTATAAAAATTGTGTACTCGGGATTTGATGAAGTCGACGGAAGCAGTTTTTGCCTGGCCCTGATTGGCGAAGGTTCTGCCGGTGAGACAGGTATCGAAGTGCTTGAAAAGATGGTAGTCGGTTGGCGAGAGGTCTTGATGAGGCAGAACTTCGACGCTCAACTTTCCTCAATTTCCGGTATATTTCCGCTCAATTTTCGGTATATTTCGTCAATTTCCTCACAATATGACTCTGCTGTGATGGTTTGGCCCGGTTGCAGGATGTTATAGTAAACCACACCAGCCGCTTACCACCATACAGAAACCATGGTCTTTTTTTTGGTGATTTTTCACTTTTGGAGTGTTCTTGAGTGGCTCATCGGTGTCCAATTACTATCCTGAACGTCTCCTGTTATCGTAGAAGATCCATTTTGCATTACACGTGACGATTCCATCCAAAAAAGTATTGTTTTGGTTGCACAAAAGCAAAGAAGAACATACCTCGAAACGAAACAATTTCTGTCGATCGTTCAAATCGTGGGGCACCCACTATTCTAGTTTTTGACCTTTCCAATACGTTTCAAACCATCAAAAACCGCAAGGGAGCTGACGCGCAGTTTTTCCGTCAGTCTTCACCAGGGTCCTCTTCGTCCTGGATTACTGAAGGTCGACCACTTCGGAGCTCATCTTCGAAGCTAAGATCTCCGGAACAAAATTTCGCAAGCCGAAAAGTGCGTTCAATATTACTATCATTGATTCAATCCATTCATTACTATCATTGCCAAATGCCTCGATAATTTTTCGGGCTGTTTCTGTAGCACTTTGGTTCAATTTGAATTCGTGGAGTAAATTGTCCAAACATCATTCAACGACATCATATAAGGTGAAAAAAGGCAAAAACTTAAAATTTGGAAAAAATTAACAGTGCCAAAAGAACAACATTAACTGAATAGTTCAAAATTCTCTGTCGATCAGTATATAGTTGAAAACATATTTGAAGTCTTCTGGATAGATAATATATTCATGTTATGCCTTGCTCATATGCTTTTTCCTTTGTCTCACTTTTGTGTATGTTTTGCTATATATTTTACCTTATTTAAGCTAAATAGATTTTTAATATTCACTTCTAAATTTATAACCTTTATTTTTTTCTTACTTTCACAAAGATTCATGAACTACTCACTTACCAATGTATACTTGGTAATTATTTTTATATTTCTATATAATATATGATATCTTCTAGGTTAAGTTGTCAAACAGCTTCGGCTGAACTTCGCCCTTTCATTGATTTTTTTATCTACTTCTTCTTTATAAACAATGTATGTCAATGAATAAAGCCCATTTATTATTATTATTATAATTTTTATTATTATTATATACCACCAACACAGTAGAATACTTATTCAGTGGGATATGGAACTACAAAAACACATGACATTAAAATTGACAAAACTTTTGCGATAACAAATAATATATCGCCAATTGATTTTAATCCTATTCTGACTCAGCTAATGGCGCTTTCCCAAAAGAACTAAAATGCGGGAAAGTGATTCCAGTTCACAAAAAAAAAAAGAAATAATTTGGAAAATTACAGACCAGTAATGGTACCTTTCAGTTTTCAAAAAGTATTCGAATACTCTTTTCTGGACCGTTTTATAACATTTATTGAAAAATTTAAAATTATAACCGAAAACCAACATGGTTTCCGAGAATCAAGGTCGACGATAACAACTTTAGTTTTCTTGTAGGGAATACTTGGATATCAACATCTATAGAAAATCGTCCACAGTATGTTACTATAGACCAAAACAATGGCAGCAAGACTCAGAAGGTCAACTCACAACTGAGGACTGTTGAGAGAGGTGTTCCTCAGGGGTCAATATTAGGGCCTGTGCTATGTGACAGATATAGATCAGAATATCAACTCAGGCAAGTACACTGCATATGCAGATGATTTTTCACTGACAATATCAGCTCCTACAACATCGGAAATAGAAAAGGTGGGCATTGATGTAATGAAAAAAAATACTAACTATTTCAATGAAAACGACTTGTATTTGAATGTTGATAAGACAACGTTATATAGATTTCATAATAAACAGAAAGCATATAACACAATAGAAATCGAAGTGAATGACAGGCCCTTATCAAGCTCTAATAAAGGAACAATGAAATTTCTAGGGCTTTATATTGATGAGCACCTTGACTGGAAGGCACAATGTGGACATATTATTGCCAAGCTTCACTCAATGAATTACTTAATCAGGAACATGCGTAATCTTTTAACCAGAAAACTGTTAACTCTTTATTCCGCTCAAATAGACTCCCAACTTAGATATGGCATTTTATTGTGGGGTATGTCAACTAGGTGTGCTGAGGTGTTTATAGCACAAAAAAAAATTGTTCGCCGCATGGCAGGAGTGTCTAGCTCTCATTCATGTAGAAAATGGTTTCCAAACTCAGGTATATTAACAACACCATGTGTTTATATAAATAAAGCATGTATGTATGTTTTCCGAAACAAAAATAAATTCACACATAATGATAACTTGCACAATTATCATACGAGGAAGGAAAAAGATATACATTCTCAGACGGCCCGTTTGAAGCTGAGTAATCAATCTTCAAATAGCATGGGAGCTAGATTATTCAATAACCTTCCACCTCAAATAAAAGGAAAGGAAAGTTTACATGTTTTTTAAATATTATTGAACTGAATTGAATGAATGTATGTAATCGTTATGAATTGTTGAATTTTTCAAGTAGGTTTATGTATTATGTATTTTTAAATATTTTTATTGGTTTGGTGCTATGACAACTTTCAATGTAATTTTTACGATTGTCAATTGGACCCCGTTATGCAATAAGGAACCAACTGACATTTTTAGGTAAAATGAGATATGCCGTGTTTTAGAACTCAAATATCGTTCTTAAGGTTTTGCAATAGAGAACCAACTGTTAGGAGTGTATCGGCACCTGTAGTTCTATAGTCTGAACCAACTGAAAATTGTAAGAAGTCCTTATCACATTTTTCAATACAGAACCAGGTAAACTTGGTACCTTGTTGCGGAATACTGAACAGAACTATTGTGTCGAAATGGATCCAACGTTGCTTGGAACTCTTTTGCATAATACAATTGTCAGATTTTATCGAAATCATTTTGTTGTTTGTTGACAACTAGTGACGGAAAATATTCGTTTTTCAATTAAAATGTCCTCCCAAAGAACAATATTCATGGCAGAGAGAGGAAAAGCATTAGCTATTTCGCCAGAGGATAATACACATACGGTAATACATACTAAAATGATGTTTATATAATTTTATATCATTCTAACCTCAAATTTAAAAAAAACTTTGCTACAACTTGGCTTATTTCCGAGCCTTTTACTGTTAACCTGTGAAGAAAACGAGAGTTGCATGTTATTTAATATTATTCTTGAGTTCCGTTACATATCAGATACCTATTATTAAGTCTATTTTTTTGTGACACAGTTCGTTCCTTACTGAAATGTTCTGTTCTTATAGATCTCAGAACAAGATGTAACGAATGACAATAATGAGTATATAACTACTCATATTGAGACTACGACTGAAACTACTGGAAAAAAGCCTATTGAAAAATGTCCTAGTGTAGAAACGGTAGAATCTTTTCAGAAATGTAAAAGTATTGAAAGTTCAAGTGAACATTTTGAAAATAACGATTTCCAGGAATTTGAAGATGTTGAGAATTTTTTCATGGACACAAATTCTGAACCTGTTACTGATGTGAAAAATAAAACAGATTATAAACAGGTAAGCCCTACTACTATTGAACGTTTGAATAGTAATATTGAAGGAAATTCTTCACAAGAGTTTGAAGATTCCGATGATTCTGTGAAGGACAGAGATTATGAGCCTCATTCAAGTGATGCATCCTCGGATGCTGATTTCAATATGCAACAGAACAATATCATACGCTCATCAGAAATGACAGAAAATATTGATAATAATATCACCCTTGACCGTAAAGGCCGTTCGAAAAAAGAAGGAAAAGGAAATATGAACAACAAAATAGAAACCAGAGGAAGATACGTAAAAACAATAATCAGCAATATTATTCAGCTGAAGGAAAATTAGTGGAACCGAAAGAGTTTGTTGACTGGTTTTGTTCATGTGTGATTAAGTGTCATGAGAGAATTTCTGTTGAAGAAAGAAGAAAGTTTTATGAACACTATTGGCATTTAGGGAACTATAATGTTCAGACTTCATTCTTATGTGCATACGTAAAAGAAGCAAAATCAATGAGGAAAAATACAGCGGCAAAAAATCCAGAGTATATTCGATCAATAAAGTCGTAACCTGTAGAGAAATGTTCATCAAAACGCTGGGGATTTCTACCAAGCGTGTTAATACTGCACTGCGTAAAGTAAGAACATTAGGAACACACTTGATCGACGAGGTATATCTGGAGGTCACAACAAAATGTCAATGTACCACAAAAATGGCGTTGTTAGTCATATCAGTAAGTTTCCTAGATATATATCTCATTACTGCAGGGAAAAAAAGACAAACAAGAGTTTTTGGCTGCAGGAACAACACTTACACAAATGTATAGACTTTATAAAAATGAAAATACGAACACAGTGAGCTTTGCTTCATATAAAAAAATTTTTAAGCAAATTCAATTCAAAATTGAAGAAACCAAAAAAAGATACTTGTAACAAGTGCGACGCATATGACGCCAAAATTAAAAATTCATCCGAAGGAGATGAGAAAAAGATAGTTAGTTTAGAGCACAATATGCATCTAGAAGAAGCAGAACAAGCTAGGAACGCGATGAACATTGACCTACAAAATGCAAGTGAAAACGACGCCACAGAAACACTGACTTATGGCATGGAAAAAACCCTTCCTTTACCACGGCTAACTACTAACATAATATTTTATAAAAGACAGTTGTGGCTCTACAACTGCGGAATTTATGGGGGAAAGGAATCAAAGTCAGTTTTCAACTTGTGGCTGGAAGGACAGCCAGGTCGTGGGTCACAAGAAGTTGGTTCTTGTTTGATGCTTTACATTGAGAACAATATTGCGAAAACAGTGAAAAATCTTATATTGTGGAATGATTCATGCGGCGGCCAAAACCGTAACATAAAAATGGTTCTAATACTGGAATGCATACTCGAACGTTCCACACATTTAGAAACCATCAGATGGCGTTTTTTAGTTTCGGGGCATAGTTTCTTGCCAAACGATAGCGATTTTGGCGACGTAGAATGTGCCCTCAAGAAACTACCCAAATTATTCTCTCCCCAAGACTCCGTGGAGGTAATGGAAACCTGCCGAAAAAAAAATCCAATCAAAGTAATTTCTATGAAGAGTGAAGACTTTGTAAGCACGGAAATACTGGAAAAGCAAGTAACAAATAGAAAAATAAGCTGCGAAAAAAAAAGATTAACTGGCTGAAAATGAAAGAAATAAATATTTCGAAAGAAAAACCCTACAGTATATTTACAAAAACGAAATACGATGATGGCGATGAGATACAGAGATCAATATCAAAAAAGGAAAAGGAAGGCAACCAGGAACATTATTTTCTAGACATCTGACTCCGCTATGGCCCAATGGTAAACCAGTAGCAGAAGCGAAACTTCAAGACATCAAAAGGTATTTGCATTTGATTCCTTCTGCGAACCATCCGTTTTATCTCAACCTTATAGGCGATAAAACAATCGAGGAAGACGTAGAAGGTTACAATACAAACTTGGATTTTCAAGTGGAAGACGAATGAATTTTTAAAATTAATTTTTGCAAAAAAGACCCAAGTGATTTTTTTTTTACGTTCTTCTTGGAGTTCGTATTCAATTTGTTTAGAGCATGTTTCCTAAGGTTATAATTCAATAAAAAACAATCGAACAATTTTAAATATCCTCTTTTGGATACAATATTATTTTCAATAATCACCAGACTACTTTCTTTTAATTTTACTCCAAATTTATGTTCTTGTCAGTTGGTTCCTTATTGCATAACAGGGTCCAATTAAGAAAGAACAAAGGAAAAAAAATAGAATTCGAAAGTAAGTCTTCAAAATGAGTGGTCAACTTCAATATTTTTTTCAATTACAAGATATATTAATTGAAAAATTTATGGTCATTCATGTAATGCAATTATTCAATTGAATTGAACTGATTATTTAACTGAATATTCAACTGAATTGTGGATTATTGTTTTCAATGCATGGAATGGATATCATTGATTTTTTTATTTGAGTTTTTATTTGAAGTTCAGAATTGAACTTTCTAGGTTACAGAACTTTCTATAAATATTTTGAAATATTGAATGGTGTATCATTTCCAGTTTCCACTAAGAAAATAATGTAACTATTGACTTGTTTCGAAGACACACTTGAGACAACCATCTTGCTTCAAATGTAACCAATATTCAGTTTAGAAAGTGGATATTTTTAGAACATATCTTAATTTTTTCTCACAGAGGGATGAAAAGTTCGCTTTCCGTCGCCTATATGCGGGACAAAAATGCCTCGTTCTCTCCCGTTAGTTAAAACTAACGCCCATACTTATAACTTACTTTTCCTCTCGGTAACCTAGCGACGAATTGTTTATCAAGCTATCAAGCTAAATGTGACAACTTGAAATACATGACGACAATAAACATTTTTATCTGTGATTGAAAAATTCTAAATCAACGAAAGGATCGAACTTTTTATCCCGCAGTGACAAAAAATCGTATACGCACCACGGGTGCGGTACGGCAGAATGTCCTACTTTTCTCCCTAGGTGAGTAATATACTAATTCTGCGCCCCTATCTTTGATATCTTCAGAGTCTATCAGACTTTTGAACCCACTGTTGAAATTCGTAAACAAATATTCATACAGAGATCAAAACGTGTCTGAAGACTGTATCGAGGAGAGACACATATAAGACACCTATAAGGAAATAAATGTTATGAAATAAAATTTCGAAAAATTCATCTCTCCCAACCACCTTCACAGTAGGTTCTGATAAATGCCTGTCCATATGGTGAGCGAAAGATCGCTCACCATATGGACTATATAATCAGCTTTGTTAAGAAGCTGGGTTTATTTGGTTGAGTGTGAAATAGGTGTGAGCCACAATAAACTCTTGCGGGTGGCGGTGGCGAGTCAAATAGACTTACTTACTTTGGACCTAACTTAACCTAACCTAAGCTATCTGTCGGAAATAATTCAATATCCAACGTGGTAGTAGCCGTAGAAGTAGTTGTTTTCCAGCAAGTATTTACTAGAACCCACTCTGTAGGTAGTTGATATGTTACGAAATTTCATTTCTATATATTCATTTTCTTATGAATATTTATAAAATTTCACAGCTTATCATATAGCTAACTATGCTCACCAACTTACCTATTGACACTACCATCAAAACTCCGGGTAATGCGAAGGCAAGTGAAAAACAGCTATTTTCGCCGAAGCAGTGGACGTTTTGCCTCAAAATCGGAGTCACAGAAGTAGAGATCAAACTCCCAGCGTTGATGGAGAAGTAGAAAAACGAGAAAAACAAAGCTAGCTGCGTTTCTTGCTGTGGTAGAATAAACTGATCTCCTCCAAAAGCGGAAACGCAGGGCTTGATTCCTCCGGTTCCAACAGCGATGAGCAAAAGTCCCAAAATGGACATTCCTTTCTGGGGCATATTTAGCGGTTTTATGGCGGTGAGAGCCAGAAGAATACTCCCAACGGCGTATATCATCGACACGTATAGTATAGTCCTGAATTTTCCTAAGTAACTGTCCGATAAGATAGCGCCCAGAACGGGAAAAAAGTAGGCGAACATTGTAAACGAGTGGTAGATGATCTTGGCGTCAGCGTTTGAGTAAAGTAGGATGTCTGTGAGGTAGAGCACGAGGATGGCTGAAAAAAAAAGAGGAAATTATAGAAAGAAATTAATATAATAGTTCAATGTGTGCGTTAAGGAAAAATACAATTTTCTATGGCAGAACGGAACGAAACATTCTCAGGCAACAGAACATAAAGGTTTTCTCAATTTTTAACCGAAATGAAACAATGTCTAAACACACTAGTGGAAAGTGAAAAATGGCGTGTTCAAGTTGCAAAGAAAGAAGAAAATGCACAAAGTCTCTATCGATCCATAAGTTTCCCCGTATTTAAGTCATTCATTTTAACAAACAGAAAGACTTAGAGGCAAGTTAAATGTTGCCATCGAATTTCCTCTAGATGGATTAGACATGAACAATAATGCAGCAGAAAATGTGACTCCTTGTCGTTATAATCTATATGCACTTTCGAATCACACTGGATCTACCTACATCGAACATTATACAGCATTCTGCAGACATCCTTATACTGGCACGTGGCACGAATACAATGATTCACACGTGTCACCAATTTCACCAAAATCGCTTGTGAGTGGAGATGCATACATCCTCTTTTATGAAAAACAGGAAACAAGTTCGCACCTTTGAGCGTTTTGAAATATTATTTTTGTACTGTTGTTCTTAATGTTATAATGAATACACAAATATACATGATATTCACTAAAAAAAAATGAGTTACATTTTCAACAAATATTTTGAAAAGTAATGCAAAAATCCAAGGAATTAAAAATAGTCTTCCAGAGAAAAGTCTGGACTTTCGAAACTCCACCATCAATATTCATTATTTTGATTTAGAGGAGAAAATAGGGCTGAAAATGGATAGTGAAAAAATATATGTTGAACTCATAAAATATAAATATTGAGTAATGTATAATTCAGTTATAATTCAGATGCGTGATTGAGCGATGTTAAGTTAAAGAAAACTTGCAAATTGTTTACCAGTTATTCCTTTATTATGTAAAAACCGTGACTTTTTTAACCTGGAGACCGCAAACTTTTTTCCCCTCTTGAGTTCATTGTTGAAAATGAAACATTTTTATGAATAATCTGAGATATGAACAATGAAACATTTAAATTAAACTAGACATTTTTTTTCCTTAATATGTGAATTTTTCCATATTCACATCATGAAACACTGCATTGTAACAAATATTCTCGACGCCAGCCTTGATTGACCCTTTCCCTTTTCGTCTGGAGAATACCTGCGTGAAGCGAGAAAGATCAACAGGCAGTATGAAAAACAATTCGCTAACGATTTTATATTAAAATGTTTTTAACGTTCCGTTCTCATGTGAAATATTTTATCAAGATTAATGTCTTTATACTCACTCACATATTTATCTGTTAAAGTCAACTATTTATATTGGCGCCCCACGTTGGGCACCAAAATAAATACAAAAAAAATATTTCGCAAAATTAATTTATTTTTAATATTTTTTTTATTGAATGATCAAATGAAAAATGTAAAATAAGTTTTTTGTTTAAGAACATGAAACAGGACTACTAATACGTATTTAAAAAAACTATATTTCGTATTATGAATATAAACCATATAAACCAGCCGGCCATCGATTATTTAAAAGACCGTGGTAGGTTTTGTCGAAATTATTTTTGTACATAGGTTAGGTTAGGTTAGGTTGCCACAGGTTGGCACACCTGTCGTTCATATCCAAGTGGCCATTTGTCATTTAGTTTGTTTACAGTACTCAATTTTTCAATCAACCTTGAACTTGTTTTGCGATTTTTACGATGGATAAAAATATCGAACAAAGAAGTTGTCTTAAATTTGCATTGCAAATTTAAGACAACGAAGCGCTGATAATGTTGCATAAGGACGGATTTCCACCAAACGGACTCGCTTTTGGTCTCAAAAACTAAAACAAAGAATTTGTGTTAGTTTTGAAAACTAACTCGAATTCCATCAAACCGACAGAAATTCGCATGAGTCGCGTGTTTTGTTGTGAAATGTTTTCTATCGAAGGCAAGATGAAAACTTTTGTTTTATAATAGGAATTACACGTTAAAAGGTGAGACCTTGTTAGTCCTTAGCTCACACAAGTTTCTCAACTTCTGAGAGTTGTCGTTATTATGGGGGGGACAGCTGATTGACAGAAAAACATATTTTAAACAGATTTTAAACAGATAATGGGCTGCGATTTTTTCTAATCGAATCTTCTGAATTTGAGAACTTGTTGAATATACTGAGACAAAAACCGCGACATATGTTTGCGTAAAATAATAATAATTACGTTTGAGAAAGCTATTTTATACCGAAACATGTATCGCGGTTTTTGTAAAACGCTCTGCAGTGAAAATGATACAATACACTGTATCAATATGAATTTCACTATAGTTCGAACTTCCATTGTCTAATATATAAAATGATTTGAAATCCCCAAAAAAACTGAAAAAGAAGAAATAAAAATGAATAGCTGAAAATGATAATTATATTAAGCAAAAATAACCTGGAATGAAATAATAGTAAAATAAAATACAAGTAAAAATAGAATGGTTGAACAAAAATAAAGAAATACAAATGAAAATAAAATAAAAAGTAAAGAGATTCCAATCGACGTTTCGATTGTTAGTAACTAGAATTGTTTTCGAGTGATGACTGGACTGATTTCTCCGAGAGATTACTATTTATGGGTCGTTCGGGAACTTTCACTTATCCCCGCTTTCCATATTTTCCGCTTCACTGGTTCAGTGGGAGATGACCGTTTGACGGGATCTGGCTATTTTTCGCTTGATGATGGGTTTCCATATGTTGCGTATCTCTACGCTAGCTTGGCTGAATACGTTGTTGGTCAGCATGTATGCCCGGCTTCCTTGAATTTTCTCCTAAACCAATGTTTCTCTCTGTGAGTGATCTCAGCTTGGGGCCACTCGATGTTGTGTTGATGGGTCCAAACATGGTCTGCTATTCCTGATTTGCTGGTTTCCCCTCGCTGTGTGTGTGGATATACGGTATAATAATAATAACTTTATTCACAACGTATACAGATTAGAGTACAATTAAAACAAAATTTGTGAACAAAGTGGTTTGGCGATAAGAGCAGAGCTCTTGTTTCGCAAGAAGTTATAAAGAATATGTGAGTACATGAATATTTGTCAAAAAATATGTATGGCCTTCATGGAGTAGAAACTACAAAACATTTTATTAATTTTGTGAATTTGGTATTATAGTTGAGCAAATTATATTTCAATTCGAGATAAAATAGGTCAATATACGGTATACGTTTTGGTGAAGAGGACCGCCACTAAGTGGGAAACATCTGTATTCCGAAAACACACTCACACGGGACAGTATCTGAACCACGAATCCAACCACCATCAATCAACTAAAAGAAAAATCATCAGGACTCTATTAGACCGTGCTTTCGGGCTCTGTAATATGCAGGAAGGTCTCGAGAAGGAACTAGACATCATCAAAAATGATCTTCAACGGAATGGCTACTCCAAAGCGATGGTAGGAAAGAGTTTGTCTAAAAGACAGCAGGAGCCTCGCAAGGAAGGGATGCCGACACACCAGTGCTTGCACTTCCCTACATAAGAGGGTTATCGGAGAGGATACAAAGAATTGGTTCCAAGTACAATATCAGAACCTGCTTCAGATCTGGTAACACTATCCGTAGCAGCCTCACGAAAACCAGGCCACCAAACGCGAACTGCGATTACAAGAATTGCATTTACCGTATTCCCTGTGAGTGCGGAAAATCCTATATTGGTGAAACTAAGAGGCCACTGAATGTGTTGTAGAAACTAATTCAACACAGAGTACTTTTTATATCTTTTTTTTTAATCAATAGAACATGAATAAACAAGGACAAAACATAATCACTTAATGAAATCTAATTCAATACTCTCCCTATTTCATTAAGATCTAAAATATTCAGTTCGGAACGCAGAAACTTAATCCTGTCTCTTGATAAAGGTTTTGTCATAATATCAGCCACCTGAAGTTCAGATGTTGTAGAAACTAATTCAACACAGAGTACTTTTTATATGAAAGATAAAGTTGTGGGCGAATTTCAACTACAGCAAAAAGATTAACTTTATTTATAGCAACTATACATCTTTTTTTTTAATCAATAGAACATAAATAAACAAGGACAAAACATAATCACTTAATGAAATCTAATTCAACAGAATGTTTGCATTGTCGAGCACAAGAAACACACACAGAGAGGGGAAACCAGCAAATCAGGAATAGCAGACCATGTTTGGACCCATCAACACAACATTGAGTGATCCCAAGCTGAGATCATACACAGAGAGGAACATTGATTTAGGAGAAAATTCAAGGAAGCCGCATACATGCTGTCCAACACCGTATTCAGCCAAGCTAGCGTGGAGATACGTAACATATGGAAACCCATCATCAAGCGAATAATGGCTAACTCCTGCCAAACGGTCATCTCCCACTGAACCAGTGAAGCGGAAAAATGGAAAGCGGGGATAAGTGAAAGTACTTGAACGACCCATAAATAGTCATCTCTCGGAGGAATGAGTCCAGTCATCACCCGAAGACGATTGTAGATACTAACAATCGAAACGTCGTGAACTAACGTGACTTGGAATCTCTTAACTTTTTATTTTTATTTTCATTTTTATTTCTTTAATTTTTTTTTGTTCAAACGTTCTATTTTTACTTGTATTTTTTTTACTATTATTTCATTTCAGGTTATATTTGCTTAATATAATTGTTATTTTCGGCTATTCATTTTTAATTCTTCTTTTTCAGTTGTTTCAGGGATTTCAAATCATTTTATATATTAGACAATGGAAGTCCGAACTAGTGAAATTCATCATGTTACATTGTCAATTACCTTCAAACAAACTGTATCAATATGTTCCAACGTTTTCATTTTCTTTCATGATGAATACTTTTCATTACATCATGAATGAAAAAGATAATATATACAAGATAAAAATATATCACTTTTGAAAATTCGTAATGAGTAATTATATAACACTGAATCTGAGATTGTACAATTTTTTGGATCTGTAGATATGACCACTCAGTATGCTTGGTTTCTAAACTTTGAAGGCTACGAATATGATACTCACTGCGCATTCCATAATAATTGAACCTTTCACAGAACTCATTGCAAATGATGAAGAATACCGACTTCGGGTAGGGCAATTTCTGAAAATAAGAGAACATAGATAAGATGAGAAAATATTTGACATGAAGTAGAAATTATCAGTTCAATTTTTGAGAAAGAAAGGATCTGTCTTTATATCTCTCAATCTTTATACAAAATATCTGAAAGCTACTTCTTCGCATGATCTACACAATTTTGTATAGAGTTAATTCTTTTAAGTTGATTGTTTGCTTCCTTTCTTTGCAAGATTTTCACATTTTTTTGTCGAAAGAATGAAAAGTAGAAATCCAAACCTTTTTTTCCCAAAAAATAATTCTCTCCAAAATAATGTACCCCTTTCAATTCAAACAAGATTTCTGTGGCTGGGATTTGATCAAATAAGCGAATGAATGTTATTCACGTGTGCCATCAATGACATGGGTGCCTTTGACTCATTTCGTGACAAAAAGTCTTGGTTTTATGAACGAATTGAGTGTTTTTTCTTATAATATTATCCAGATTGGTATAGTCTATCCATTCCCAATTGGAACGGCAATAAAAATAAGAGTACAGTCATAAACATTTCTTGCCTGTGGCCCATAGTCGCCCAGATAGTTAGTAAACGTGCTATCAAATGTAGTTGAGGAATGAAGGCTCGGCTAGCTGGACTGGCTGAATACTAATTTTTTGTCTGTTTCAGAATATTTATCAGTGTGGTGTGTTCGTGGGCATAGGTGAGGTAGTGAGTGGTTTTGCAAACCGATTTTTGAAAACTTTTTCTAGAGATCAATTACCCTAACACCAAACTAATATTTTTGCATTCGACGCGCGTTTCGCTAACAAGGTTAGCATCTTCAGGAGAAGCAAATTGATACTGAATCTAAAGACAAGGGTTAGCTGTTTATATACCTGAAGTTTTTTGATCCGATGTGGACTCTGTTTGTTGAATGATGATTATCCTAATATTTTCAGGTAGTGGTTCCACTAGTTAATTACCGAGAAATCAATTAGGATAATCATCATTTAACAAAAACAGTCCACATCGGACCAAAAACTTTAGGTCTATAAACAGCTAACCCTTGTCTTTAGATTCAGTATCAATTTGCTTATCCTGAAGATGCTAACCTTGTTAGCGAAACGCGCGTCGAGTGCAAAAATATCATTTAGGTGTTAGGGTAATTGATCTCTAGAAAATTTTTCCAACTTTTACACCAAAGGTTCCAATCTCATCGTTTAAACCGATTATTGTGAAAATCTTAGTGTTTTTGGGTACTTTCATCAATATGGATTTCTGGAGACCTTTTGAATCTCATGATAATATTACGTGTGAGGAATCTGTGTCAATCGACAGGGATCCGGAATTTGAAAATAAGGACTTACATGTTCAAGTTCAGCAAGTAATTTTGAATATTCATGAATGCTTGAAGAAGGACAACTGTCACACTTCACAGAATGCTATTGTGAATAGAATATGCGAGTTAACGAAACCATCTCGTTCGACAGGTCTTCGAGTCATTGAAATAGGGGATGTCATTGACCATGCAATGAAACGAAAACAAAGGCATACAAAATTCGCAAACGTTGATGGTGCTACAAAAGATGTGATTCGGCGAACAATTTATGGTATATACCAAAAAAATTAAGTACCAACCTTGGAAATGATTTGGTATAAATTACTCGACTATCCCGATTACAATTACAAATCTTTAGAAACTGTACGAGGTGTCTTATTGTCTTGTGGTTTCAAATATAAAAAAAAATGAACAATCGGATGGTCATAATGGAATCGACACGCATTGTTCAACTCCGACAAGAATATTTGAGGCGAATGAAAAGCTACCGAGAATCCAGCAGACATATAATCTACCTCGACGAAACTTGGTTTGACACCCATGTCAAATATGGCTGGGTAGACGAAACCAAGTATTGTGCTTTGAACACACCTTCTTCAAGGGGAAAACGTGTTATAATTTTGCATGCGGGAATGAAAGTGGTTTCGTACCTAACGCTTTGCTTCTGTCGGACAAAAATATAAAAGATTCGTATGCTGATTACCACGAAGATATGACTGCGGCTTTATTCGAAACCTGGTTCAGTGAACAGCTTCTCCCAAATATTCCTCCAAACTCGGTTATTGTTATGGATAACGCTCCGTATCATTCTCGGTTATTGACTACAATACCAAACAATAACACAAAAAACAGATATTGTTGATTTCATGCGAAATCATGACATGGAAATACCCGAAAAGATTCCAACGAAAAAGATATAACTGGCGACCATAAAACAACGTAATTTCGAAAAAGAGTATATTATTGATTCGTTGTGTGAAACACGTGGTCATATTCTCTTACGTTTGCCTCCATACTATTGTGTGTTCAATCCAATTGAAATGGTTTGGGCCACAATGAAAGAAAGCTTGCGGAAATGTAATCAGTCACCGACTTTGAATGCTGTAGTGCTTGACAATATAAGGTGAGTGGTGAATGAAGTAGGTAATAGTGATCTGTGGAAGAACTGTGTGGCCCACGTTATAAAAGAAGAGAACAAATATTATGTGCAAAGTTCCATAAATCCGATCGTTATTCAACTCAATGATGATTCCACCTCATCTGAATATACCGAAGAAGAATTTTGATTTTTATAGCAATTTTGTTGGCCTCTATTATTTTGTAAATATATGTTTGACGAGAATTCGGTGTGACTATTCGTGTTTTCATTGTATTTTAGAATTTTCGACTCGGAAATCAACTACCTTAAATTTCGAAGTTTTTCATAATTACCCATGATGGAAAAATTCAGTTGAGATAACTTTTTCATGGGGTGATCAATTGCTATGATTGTGAGAATAAGTAACTGAAAAACTACCACTGAAAAATAATATGCCGACGCCTATGTCCAGGCGAGATTTTCTTCTCTGTGATGTTCCAATTGGTATTGGAAATACTTTACTGAATAGCCCTAAGGCAAAGTTACTTACGGCGAAACATCCTGGTGGCTACCAGTGACGATAACAGTGTTCCATGTAAGTGAAATTTTAATTCTTCCATCAATTATATTGTGTAGGATCTTCCATTAATTACACTGTGTAGGAATTCTGCGAATGATATCTGATTCGATTCCATTACGAGTATTTGGAATACAAAAGGAGTAGAAAAAATGTTTTTTGTATGATTCATCGTTCTGATATCAATTATTTTATTCAGAAAGACGGTGAATATGACTAATAAAATAACCAAAAACACAAACAAGTTCATAAATATGAATCAAGACAATTTGAGCCGGAACCTCTGACATCGGATAAATCCAACACAAGCACTGTTCTCAAACATCAAAATTTCAATACTCTTCTCGACGCGCATTTCACCAACCAAGTTGACGTCTATGGCTGTTCCGCAGGGCATGCAGAACACAGGATTTTTGGGTCAAAATTGAATATGTGTTGCGTGTTCTTTGAAACGTGTTTTGATAGCTCGCTCAGTCTGACCGCTACCAGTTCAGCGGAACAAAACTTATATTCACCACCGACATTAGGATAGATATTTGGATTTTCAAAACATGTGTCCCAAAATCTGTTTTTCAAATTTTGTTCAAGTTAGTATTCCCCCGTTGCGCAGAAATGATTCCTTGCTACCAAAAGAAAATATACAAATCAAATCATTGGACAGTAGACGAAGTAGTAATAGTAATCTTTATGCTTGGATTAAAGGTTCGGGTATGAATTTACAAAATTCATACCCAAATCTCTGCCTTCATTTTTGAAGGCAGAGATTTGATTGTTGACACAGGTGTAGACCTTCATGGGTCACACTTTTTGCAATACGCAGCCCCTTGTAACAGCCTGAACCCAGACTACTGCGATTCCGCGAGTAGAGCAAGTTTTCGATATTTTGCTTTGCGTTGGAGATAGGTACCGAAATAAGTTATTTGGAAACTTTGCTTACAAATCGATTTTGACACCATACACGAAATTTCAATCCAAAATTCGAAATTTGTTTTTTTTGTAGTTTACATTTTCAAGTCCAATTTTCGATTAATGGTTTCGAGAAAGAAGCTATAAAAATGAAAAAATACTCTAAATCAGTGAAATAAATGTATTCATAATGAATATCAGGTTCGTATTCCTACATTACAATAAATTTATTATTTTCGTAACTTCTTATTCAGAACCATTACTTATTGAAAATCGAACATGAATATGAAATTAATTCGAACTTTGCGTTGAAATTCGGTATGTATGGTCAAAATCGATTTCTGAACAATTTTTTCAAGTAACTTATTTCGATATCATCAACGCGAAACAAAATATCGAGAATTTGTCTTTTTCACTGGAACACAGTAGGCTGGGTTAAAGTCTGTCACTCGGGCTAAGTATTGCGAAAATTGCAGCCCATTAAGGTCCATGCCTGTACCAAAAATCAAATATCTACTTTCAAAAATGACTAAAATACATGAGTACCTTCATCTTAAGTGTGCCACACTGTAAATAAATCGTCAGAGACGAATGTTCATTGTCATTTGATCAAAATCCATTACGAAAGTGACTTGTTTGAACAAAACACTTGAAAAACGTAAATTAACGAAACGAAAAACAACCAGAAAGTCGGAGCATTGCTGAAGATCTTCCAAGACCATATTTTGACAAGGGAAAACTTGATCTACTGAATGAAGGTTTGAAATTTGGTTTGAATCAGTTCATCGGTATGAATATTTAGGATTAGCAAGAATGATTGTGTCTCTATAAACTTGTGCTGTATATAATTAATAACAAAAATTCATATAACCTCAACCTAAGCCGACCAAACTGAAATTAAACATATATGTATCTGTGAACTGTTGTTATTTTCAAATTATGACTAGGATCATCATTCACTACATAAATGTGGTTTATAATAATTATTTTTATCGTGAATTCCACGGATGTTTTGATGCCATCATATCAACACAATGATAAAGGTAAATAGTATTCCACTTATTACTTTCAAAACTGACACGTGGAACCAATCTAAATAGTCGTCTTTTTTATTTTCCGATTATACTGAAAATTGATCATTTGTATTTATAACACTTTTCAAGTTGATTTTGAAACAATCCAGCAATACTCATTTGAAATAAAGGGTCAAGGTTATCATGAAACTTTATAAGGAAGGTCGACGACACATCCCCTTACGAAGAAGCCATATAAGAAATTTTATGTATCCACAAAGTCCCTTATAAAATATAACACGAACGTTGAGACAAAATATTCAATTGGGTTGTTGCTCGAGAACACTTTTCTGTCAAACCAATGTGCTCTACAAGAGACGTATATCCCAAAAAAGTTGATATTCGCGCAGATTCAAATGCTTCAAAATTCTCGTTGAATGCTATTTAGATTATCAGTTCATAACAGAAGAGTAATACACGGTTTTTCAGGAGATTGAATGCAAGATAATTTGAGTCACATCATCTTTTGGAGATTCGATAACAATTTTGCTTTTGTTTGTCAATACTCATGCATTTCACCAGAGATGACAATATTCAATGAATTATTCAGGTGAGGTCTAGTGTGGAGTCTTGAGATACACTGATTCTTTTGTTGGATAGAGTTTTATTACTTCATCTCGAATATCGATGTAGTTGGAAAACGAAAAAACGAGAATATCAATTCATAAACTTATAATTATTGCCCAGTTCATAGAATCATACCATCTTTATGAATTTGGTAATTTGAAATCGCGGAAAAGTAAATAATTTGTGAAGAGCATGAATCCATTTCTGTACAAAGAGCGTAAATCTACTCAATTTTTGTGTTTTTTTTTGTTTCTGTTGTCAGTTAATATCTATCTCAAATTCATTATAGCTATATTATAAGTTAGTTTCTGAATCGAAAGGGGTATATTTTTGGAGATATTGATTTTTGAGGAAAAATTGTTTTGGCCTTCTACTTCTGCATCCTCATACAAAAAATGTGGGAAACGTTCAGAGAAAGTAAGAAAAGTAATTAATTTCAAAATGAACTTACAGAACTTTGTAGATTACTCAAAGAAGTAATTTTCAGACACAAACTGAAAGGAAAAGTCATTTAGAAACAACTACTTTCATATACACCTTGAATTACACTTTCGAAACTCTTATTTGAATATTAAAATATACAAAAAACACTTGTTCCATTCAGTATGTGCTCCAAACATTCCGTTATGGAATTGAATAAGATATTAATCACAGAATTGCTACACAATATAGTAAATGGAAGGTAAAATTTCAGTTACATGTCATTCTCAATAGTAACGTCGATGTTTTAGAATGCCTTATTGCCTCTTCAGCATCAATTTGGATAACATTTCTTCCTTTTCTTCGGAAGCTTTCCACATTTTTGTGTAAAGCTGGAAAGGTAGAAAGCCAAATCCCTTTTTTCCCAAGTTAATTTCTCTTTTGAAGACAACACAAAATTTAGCATCATTTAGTTCAATCAGTTTAAACGAATTTACATCTCGACTGTGGTATATCAATAAATGTCCAACTGAACTTTTGGACAAAATATTCTGTTATTTCAAAATTCATAAGATACGAGCTCAGACTCTCTCGTAAACAAAAACATGTAATGTGATGAGATTAAAGTATTAGATATTGCATGCAGAAATTATGTTTGGAAAATACGATTTTCATTATTTTTTTCTTGATAACAGAAACAAGATTATATATCGGAACGCGGCAGACAACAATGCGCCTATTATAAGGTGAATATACCAAATAATAAACAAAAAGATTTTCAGATTCAGTATTTGCTTTTATTGTGTTTATTGTTTTCTTGCAGTCTGGAGGTCCAAACAAATATTAAGAATCACACGTTGAAAGGTAAGACCTCGTCAGTCTTTGGCTCACACAAGTTTTGCCTTCTGAGGGTTGTCGTTCGTAGAGGTGCGACAGCTGGTTAACGGAACCGAAACATTTTAAACACACACACATTAATAATCTTGAATTTATTAGATCCTAACAAGTTCATTATTCGATAAATTAATAATGATAGAATATTACTGGAGTTTCTCCCAACACCAAACCGTTATTTTAACACCTCGACACGTGTTTCGATCACCAAATGATCATCTTCAAGAGAAAGATCAAAATGGCGATGGTTTGATCTTCCTCTTGATGATGATCACTTGGTGATCGAAACATGTGTCGAGGTGTTAAGATAACGGTTTGGTGTTGGGAAAAAAACTCCAGTGATATTCAATAATAGAACAAATTAATTTTACAGTCTCAAAAAGTAGACATTAAGTGAAATTATCGATAAAGTTCAATCTCTGTTTCTGCTCTATCTGGATCTAATCTTTCGATGAATGAAATATTAAAAAACTGACAAAAAATTTAGGATAACTATTTCGGATATAAGAGTGACTTTGACACACTCCAGTCGAATCTTTTGATATTGATAAATTATTGTTGTTGCGTGTAAATTTTCTCTCGTCCCAATTATTTCATTATTCGATGGGTGGGGAATTCCCGCGAACCGTACAACTTGTTTCGGTCCGACGATGGCATTGGAATCAATTGGCTAAAGTATATTTACAGTGTGTACAGGTCAAAGTATGTTACGAAACTGACCGATAGAGAATTTTGTACATTGATACTGTTAATTTTTTTCCAAATTTTGATTTTTTTGCCTCTTTTCAGCTCATTACTATATGATGTCGTTGAGCGATTTTTGTACAATTTTTCTCTACGAATTCGAATTGAACCAAAGCCATGCCAAAGCAGCCCGAAAAATCAACAAGAATTTGGCAATGATAGTGCTGATGAACGCACTGTTTGACGTTGGTTTGCGGAATTTCCTTCCGGAGATTTTAGCCCCGAAGATGAGCCCCAAAGTGGTCGACATACAGTAATCCAAAACGGGAATTTGAGGACCTTAGTGGAAACTGACCAATCACAAACGGAATAACTGGGCGCCGGCTCCCATGCGGTTTCTGATGGTTCAAAACGTATTGGAAAGGTAAACAAGCTCGAAAAGTGGGTGTCTCACGATTTGAACGATCGACAGAAATTGTCAAGTTTCGAGGTCTGCAATACTTTGCTTTTGAGCAAACAAAAAAATACTTTTTTGGATCGGAATGTCATCTCTGATGACAAGTGTATCCTCTACGATAACAAGAGACGTTCAGGACAGTGGTTGGGCACCAACGAGCCACCTAGGCATTTCCCAAAGGTAAAAACTCACCGAAAAAGACCATTATTACTGTGTGGTGGTCAATGGCTAAAACTTCCAGCAACCGGGTCAAACCATCAGAGTCCTATTTTGAGGAAACCGAGACGAAATGTACGCACGTTTCACAAATCACCGTCCGAAAATCGAACGAATTGAGCGTAGAAGTTCTACCACACCCTCCATACTTCCCAGATCTCTCGCCAATCGACTATTATTTTTTTCAAATACTACGATAACTTTCTCAGCGGTAGAACTTTCGCCAATCAGGTCCAGATACAAAACTGCCTTCGTTATGCTGATGGAATTATTCGAATTATGTTAAGTCGGCAGAAGAGCACCGATTCAAATGGATCTTATCACAGAGAAATGACAGATTGAAGGAAACTTATGAAAAGGGACAAAACTTTTGAAACAACCTAATGAAAAAGTACAGTTGATATGACAGTGGCTCGTACTTAGCGATGTCTTTGATTAATAAGCTAAAATAATTCGCAGAAACAACAACTTTCTAAAGGTGAGTTTTGAGCTTTGAGCACAAGCAAATAATAATAAATATTTAATTTAAAACCGCTATGTGGTGGCCCCCACTCATTGTTTTTAATAAAACACTCCTAGTTCGAACATTTACTGATCTTGGCGTCACATTTGACATTGCACTATCATTTAATAGGCATATCGATAATGTTGTAACCTCCTCCTGTAGTTTAAGATCAAAGTTAGAATACGCGTCAGTTGTGTGGAGTCCCTTTAATCAATATCACATTGATAGAATAGAAACAATTCAACGACGATTTTTGAAACTGCTAAGCCTAAAAACCGATGGCACTTATCCTCCAATAGGAACAACCCACTCTGAATTGCTACAAAAGCATAACTTTTGCAGTCTCGAAAAAAGGCGTGAATATTATAGTGTTGCACTAACCTATAAAATTATCAAAAGCATAGTTGAATGCCCAACATTACTGGAAAAGTTTAAAATTTGCATTCCTAGAATCTGTTCCAGACACCCGAGTACTTTCTATATAAAAACATCTCGCAAAAATGTTCTGGAGAATTCTTCGATCCATACCATGTGTAAAGTGACAAATTCCGTTAGCGATAATTCTGATATATTCAGTTGCAACTTGTCAAATTTAAAATCCAACTTCCTAAAATAATTGTTTTGTCACCTATAATGAATATAAAATGTGTAATCTCTATAGTCACTTGTTTGTATTGTTTGTAGTGTTTGTAGACTTTACAGTCACTTGTTCGTGATGTATTTATTATACTCTGTTATTTCCTGCTATGTGATTGGGCTATGTCCTTTAAAGTATTGTATTACAAATAAATAAATAAATAGGAAATAAAAATTACATTGCCGAAATGTTAACTATTTTATAAAACAAAAATAGTTTCATTCGAAATGGAAATGAATAAATATAACCTTACACTCGCTCTCTAGACTATTTTGAAGTCTGAGTCAAAGTTACCAACCATTTCGCATTTGCTTAAAATAGTGATATATCCCAATCGAACACATTTTCATCATGATTTACAGAATAATCAACCTTTTGGTTTCACGACTTTTTGAGCTTCAAAAACCACAAATGAATAATCAATATTTCATTTGGAACTGCTATATGGTGGCCCCTATTTATTATTTTCAATGAAACACCTCCAGTTCGATCATAGAAAATAAAAATTCACATTGCTGAAATGTTAACTATTTACATTTAAACATAGAAAATTTGCATGGCACCACGACTTGATTTTTGTAGGCCTCTGGTAACATTTTCTCGAAGCAAATTCACATCTTCAGAGTGCCATAGAATGGTAGTGTTGTCGGCAAATAAAGTGAAGGAACCATATATATCTAAGAGGAAAAGATCATTTATGTACAGAAGAAATAGATATGGACCTGGAACTGATCCTTGGGGTACTCCCGAACTAACTTTTATTAATCCGGATGTATGATTCGTTTTAACTAGTTGGTTTTGTTCTGTCACAGAGAATAAAAATTGACATTGCCGAAATGTTAACTATTTTATAAAACAGAAATAGTTTAATTCGAAATGAAAATGAATAAATATAAACTTTCACTTAGTCTCTAGGCTATTTTGAAGGCCGTGTCAAAGTCATCAACCGTTTCGCATTTGCTCAAAATACTGATTTATCTCAATCGAATACATATACATCATAATTTGCAGAACAATCAACCTTTCACACTCACGACTTTCTGAGCTTTTAAAACTACAAGCAAATAATCAATATTTTATTTGAAACTGCTATTTGGGGCTCCCATTTATTATTTTCGATGAAACACCTCCAATTTGATCATAGAGAATGAAAATTCACATTGCCGAAATGTTAACTATTCAAATTTAAACATAGAAAATTTACATCGCACCATGACTTGATTTTTTTTAGGTCTCTTGTAACATTGTTTCGAAGCAAATTAACACCTTCAGAGTGCCAAAGAAGGTTGTGTCGGCGGTAAATAAAGTGAAGGAACCAGATATATCTAAGAGGTAAATATCATTTATATACAGAAGAAATAGATATGGGCCTGAAACAGATCCTTAGGGTACTCCCCAACTAACTTTCAGTAATCGAGATGTATGGTCAGTTCTAGTTAGTTTCGTCCTGTCATAGAGAATAAAAATTTACAGTGCCGAAATGATAACTATTTTATAAAACAAAAATCGGTTTATTCGAAATGAAAATAAATAAATATAAACTTCCACTTGCTCTCTAGGCTCGTTTGAAGGCCGCGTCAAAGTCACCAACCATTTCGCATTTGCTCAAAATAATGATTTTTCCCAATCGAATATATACCCATCATAATTCACAGAACAAGCAACCTTTTGGTCTCACGACTTTTTTGGTATTCCACTAATGGTACTTTTGAAAAACCGATCCGCTATATGAAGTCTGTCTGCATCATGTGTAGGTATACAACATACGAGTATATGGCGGCATGAATCCATTGTTGAAAAGAAAGTTGTTTTGTACTACTTTGGATATCGTCCGGTGTTATAAAACGTATTCAGTAATGGACTAGGAAAGTTTAGCGAAACCATGTCGGATTATGTTAATCGTTAGTCTAATTATGTTAATCATTAGTCTGTCCAAATTTACTTTCAGGTCACTCCACAGTAGAACTGAAGGATTTCGGGTCCAAATTAGGATACTTACTTGTAAAACAAATTTTTCAGAAGATAAACGAAAAAATTATTGAAAAGATGTTTTTCCATGAAAACAAATATTTTAGGTGATCAACATTACACATTTTTCATACCAGAGATAATTTTAGATTATCAAGGTGAATATATAGAAATATATAGGATATATAGGAAGAACATGCTATATACCAACAGGAAAAAAATAATGTCAAAATACTCTCAACTATATCTCTACGTCGTTCACAATATCTCATTAAAAATTTGTATGCGTTTTTATGCCAATTTTCCTGCATTTTTTAAGTTATAACTATGCTAGACCTCCTTATCGTTTCTTTCAAATTGAAAATTTCCAAAAGATGTGAGTGTGATATTCACACTCGACCAAATAAACCCAATAACGAAGCCGATTAGTTTGAATGGTGAGTGGTCAGATCAGATGGTAAGAGTATGCCTCTACCGAACTCTAAAAATCTGATTCGGTCCCCAGCGGGGTAGGCACAAAGTATGTGCTCTGCTGTTTCATCATTTTCCAAACAGAGGCGACACTCACTGTCTTCCGACAGTTCAAGTCTCTGCATAAAATGATTCAAATGACAGTGACCTGTGAGAAGGTCTAGTAGACATCGTAGTTCATCCCCACTGTAGTCTAACAACTGCTTGGTATTAGGCTTCGAAGGGTGAATCCACGCCTTGGAGTAAGCCAATCCTGTGAGATTCTGCCAGAAGTCCATACATCTTCTTGTCATCCAGGTGTTCAATGTTTGTTTAGCAAAGCCCAAAGCAATGCCAATGACAGGTTCTGGTCCGATGAAGCTGCTTGCAGAACCCTCCTTTGCAAGGAAGTTGGTAGCCTCATTGCCTTCCAGGCCAGTATGGCCAGGAATCCAGACCAGAGACAATCCGTTACGACTTCCTTTTGAGAAGAGTCTTTTTGACAATTTGCTACCAATTTAGATTTGGCTCGGTAGGAGCCAAGAATTTTCAACGGCGTTTGACTATCCGAGAATATTTTTATTGACTTGTGTATGAGGTTGGATTCTTTAGCACACAATTCAATAACGTGAATTTCCGCTTGAAATACAGTCGCATAGGTTCTGAGGCAGATTGATATCTCTGTCCTGGGTCTGCGACTGAAAACACCTGCACCAGAACTGAAAGGTGTTTTTGATTCATTTGTGAACCAACAAGTATCTGCTCCTACTATTTTCTTCTCCCGGAGGATCCAGTCTCCTCTACTCGGGAACAGTACTTTATAAGACAGTTCGTAGTTGACAGTTGGAGGCATAAAGTCAGAGGTCATTTCCAAAATGTTGTGTCAACCAACAGTCCGTTGCACTCTGCATTGAATTGATTCGTGCAATAGGCAATGTGTACAAGTCTATATGTAGTCCATCTAGCCTCTCTCCAGGAATATGTGGAGAGGTGGTAAAACTAGAAGGATCTCCATGGCCGCTAACGGTGTGGTACTGACGGAACCACTGATGGCCAAACAGGCCTGTCTCTGTAAGTCAGAGAGCTTCGCCTGTGCCGTTTTCTGTAGAGCCTTCGGCCACCAGACAATTGCACCATAAGTGATCATTGGGCTGACAATCATCACATAAATCCAATGGATTTGGGACATAAACCCCAAATTTCACCACAAATCCTTCGACATGTCCACAGGGACAGTCTGGCTTTGTGTGAATCTTTTTCAAGTGAGCGTTCCAGGTGAGTTTTTTATCAAGGACAAGGCCAAGATATTGCACCTCCGTTCCAAATGGAGTGACCTCACCATTGAGTGAACGTGGTGTTAGATCGTCTAATTTGCTCCTCCTGGTGAAGTGAATTATTACAATTTTGCTGGGGTTGACAGACATCTGTTCCCTCAGGCACCAACTGTGAACAACGTCCATCGTGCTTTGGAGGATATTACTAGCTATCCTTCCCGACGTGGACATTGTTGAGATGACAAGGTCATCCGCATAAGATTTCGTTTCTACTTTCCTTCTCTCGAGGGCATCAAGCAGACTATTCATTAGGGGCGACCACAGAAGGGGAGATGGTGCCCCACCTTGAGGGCAGCCTCTGCTGACCCTACGACTTGAAGAGTCGTAGTTGCAGTTCTGTTTACCAGCATGGCATAGATCCAGCCAGTTATGGTCGATTCTATACCTTTCCTAGTCAGAGACGATCCTATAGATTTGAGTATTGTTTTGTCAAATGCTCCTTTAATATCGAGAAAAACAGCAACCGCAATCTCCTTGTTGTCAAGGGATTGGAAGATTTTCTCTACAAGGTTGTTTAATGCTAAATCTGTCGATTTGCCGGTTTGGTAAGTGTACTGGTGGTTATTCATTGAGTTCTAAGATACTTCCACTTTCCACTTTCTTGAGAGTACACAAATATTGATGATATTTTTTCGGAGACCAACGTCGGGAAACACATGTATTGAAATACGAGTAGATCAATAAATTTGCTACAAAAATCGATTAAAAAAATTAGAGTTTCGTTTTTAAGAAAAGAAAGTTGATGATGAAATCTAATGTACGAAACGTTGCCTTTTAAATTGGTTCATATCAGATCATAACAAATATGAAACGATGTCAATGTTTATAACAGCCTTCATTATTTTGGAAATTAGCGGTTTTTCCAAACTGTGGAAAAATGGTCTCCGGAAGTTGTTTCTAGTCAGAAAGGAATTCGAATAATATACTCGGACTTTTGAAACATTTTTTAGTCACGTGTGTTTATTGAACAACAAAATATATGATTTCAAAATACCCTATTTGTAAATACTCTAAGTTTATAGCTAAGTTGAAGCCAGTTCGTACAGTTTTTTCAACTGTTACGAAAAAAAAAACTAGGTGACTGTTCATATCCTATGAACTTGATTTTAGATAAGAGAAAGAAATCATTTATCATTTCCGAACAACAACAAATGAGTGGATCAGATACTTATTGAAAATATCGTGAACAGATTTAATTGCACAATTTCTCAAAGCCATCAACTAGAACAAATTGTTATAATTGAGAGAAACTTATTCCGCATTCCGGTTATAATTTCATTGTCCAATCAACTGAGGTATGAGTTGAATTGTCATTTCTTGAAAATGAAATAAGCAGGAAATAATATGTTGAGATGTTGAAAATATATTTTCCCGTTCATCAGCTGCCTTCTTTTTACGAACGAGAATCTCAAGAAGTCGAAACTAGCACAAGCTAAGGATTAACGATATTTTACCTTTCAATGTATGATTTTTATGGCCTATTTGCTCAAGCAGCGGAATAATGAATCATTTTCAAGTTACTGTACATAACATTCGATATCAAAATCACAGTGAGTACCAAAAATATGGAAGAGTAGCATAGTACTGTTCCCAGAACAGACCCTCGCGGAATAAAAAAACGCATTCAAGTGTGATTGTGCTAATGCGAAATGAACTGTTTCAAGATGTTCAGATTCTAAAAATGCTTTAAAAAATTTGAATTTTGAAAGTATTTCTCATATTTTTTGCGACAGATGCTTCATTTGCCGATCTAACATTATACCAAGATATTTTATGGATTGTGCTTCAGAAATTTTAAAATATAGACCAATATCAATGTCTCCCAAATGTGGCAATCCTGATGAATAGGAACAGAATGGTAGATAACAGCTCTCATTTAAGTTGAGTGTAAGTTCATTGTACTGAAACCATTTAGCTATTTTGGGAAAATTATTCTCAATATTTTTTGAAGTTCATTCCAAGTGTTTGCTTTCTAAGTACCAACAGTAGATATCATCTGCAAAACTAATGATTTCCCCCAAAATATCTATGTTGAATGAAATATTTATATATAGAATAAATAGTACCGGTCCCAGACCAGACCCTTACGGAACACCATAAATTATTTTTATAGGGCTGCTACATACCTCATCAATTCGCACCTGTTGCGTTCGTGCCAACATATAATCTTTCAATATTATATTATCCCATAATGTTTCAATTTATTCAGTAACTGAATTGATGAATGTAGCCGATACTACGTGGTAGGAAATCATAATGAAGAAAAGAGAAATGAAATTTTCTATGTTTTTTACCACTTTTACCACTGGTAAAAAACATAGAAAGTTTCATTTCTCTTTTCTTCATTATTCAGTAACTTCTGGTGACTAACTGTATCAAAGGCTTCATTACCCTATTTTAGATAATTTGAGTGTGCAATTGGCCAGGAATAAAAGTGCACGTGAAAACAAATTGAAAAATATTGCCAATGCACTCGTCAATAATTATCCTGATGATTTAGAAGAGACATTAAGGAACGAATGTATTCATTTACATTATCAACTGAAAAATTCACATAAAGGTGTACAAATCTAAAAAATGAACTTTAAACGTTCAAGCCAGTCTCGAATATACCTACACAGTAGGTTGAATGGACTGACGTCTATCGGAAAACAACTACTCCCCTGGCTAATACCACGAAGGGCGTTGGATTATATCCGATAGACGTTAGTGCAGGAATCTTCACAGAAAATTTCCTGCATATGCAATTGGCAATACAACTGAAAGAGTCGACCTTCAATTTTGGAACGGGCACACTTGCAGACCGGTTTCGGGCTCATTAGCCACTCATCAGTGCAAGATAGTGGCCATCATCGACCTAGATTCAATGATATTCCATAATTAAAAATCGGAATTCTTTCAGAGTATTTCATTCCTCTTCCTAAGTTGGAACGAACAACAAAATGTCACTCCATCTAGTGGACGAGGTACTAACCAACTGCATATCCGAAATTTGCCCGATTCCTCTGAATAAGGAAGAAAAATTTTCTTTTTAGTCAGTGGGATATGCTTGAAGACTGGCAGTATCAAATCTAAACAAATCAGTCCATTCAACCTACTGTGTAGGTATATTCGAGACTAACTTGAACGTTTAAGGTTCATTTCTTCAGATTTGTTCACTGCCAGTCTTTAAGCATAGTCCACTGACTAATAATAAAGATGTACACTCTGCACAAAATACAGTGCATTCCATTTAAAACGAACTACCCTGAATAACTTTTGGTACAATGATTTGCAGGAAAGATAAAAAAACACCTCAATAATAGTATACAGGAGGACACATTTTGACATATTCACATTTGATCTAACTTTCCCTATCGCACCCACAGACCATGTCACCATTTTTTTTTCCAGGATCAATTGTTCTGCATTATCAGATATTCCATGATGAACATATTTCAACAAAGTAGAATACATTATGGTCTGAAGCTCATAGTTTGGAAGCTAAAATTATTTGAGTTGAAAACGAGCCACTCTGAATGAACTTCGGTACAATCTGTTACCTTGGTCTCATAGATGTTTTTGTGAAGTATACTTTGAAAAAGTCTTATTTTGCCTAGTTAAGTTTGAATTCGATATTCTCTTCATTTGGTATTTGTCTCATTCTATAATAACGATTACCTACCAGGTGAAATTACAATTGGTGTTTCTGTTTTTGTGAAATAGTGAGTTTGTACTATCAGAATGGAAATAGTACTGGAGCTGCTGCCCGTATGTTCTATGATAATCATCCAGGAAGAAATGTACGACACAAATACGTTTGGAACCTGGATCTGTTAACAATAAAAATCATAACCGTTCAGGAATTGTCAACGATGAAGCTATTTGTACTGCAGTTTTAGGACACGTTGGACTAACGGGAAATTCACAATCTCTCACTAAGTTATCTCGAGAATCAGGAATCAGTCGTACAAATGTTTCCAGGATCCTTCATAAGTACAAAGTTCATCCATATAAGATTAGACTAGTTCATGAATTGAACGGAGATGATTTCGATAGACGTATCGAGTTTTGTGAAAGTCTCACTGAACGAATCAACTTGCATCAGCATTTCATGTATAAAATTTGTTTTTCGGATGGATGTACATTTGGTTTGAATGAAGAGGTGAATCGGTAAAATTGTCGATATTGGAGTGATACAAATCCTCATTTATACCGTCAAGTTCATATGCAACGACCTCAAAAACTCAATTTTTGAGCAGGAATTTCAGGTGACCACATCATAGGACCTTTTCTTATCGATGATAATTTGACTAGTGATGAATATTTGGATATGTTGGAGAATCGAATAATACCGTGTATCAATAGGGCAATTGAGGAGGATATAAATTTATTCAAAAACGAAATGATTTTTCAGCAGGATGGTGCAGCAGGATGGTGCATTATGCAGCATTATGCAGCATTATGCTTGTATAATCATTTTCCTGGTCGCTGGATTAGCAGAAGAGGTCCTACAGAATGGCCACCAAGGGCTCCGGATCTCACTCCTGTAGATTTATTTCTAAGAGAGTATTTGAAGTCTGAAGTGTATGAGGTAATATTGTATAGAAGTTGTTAGGAACGTTTTTGAACATTAACTATAAAAAATTGTTTTCTTCTTATTGTCCAGTCATCAGATTTTGATTCAAGAATTAATAAAAAATTTCTTTTTCTGATTTCTTGCTTCCATATTTGTCTCTAGAACGAATGCTTCAAAATATGGCCTCCTGTATAATTGTTGACCTGCGTTTTTATTTTTCCTGCAAATGATTGTTTCAAAAGTCATTCAGGGTGGCTCGTTTTCATCTCAAATAATTTGTAGGCTCCCGAATCATAGGCATCTGATGCTTCACCGTGTTAGGAATCACACGTTAAAAGGTAAGACCTCGTTAGTCCTTAGCTCGCACAAGTTTCTCAACTTCTGAGAGCTGTCGTTCGTATGGGGGCGGCAGCTGATTAACGGAAAAACAGATTTTTTAACAGATATGTTTTATACTTTGTTGAAATCTGCTCATCATAGAACATCTGATAATGCGAAACAATATAGGGTGATCCATAAAAAAAATTGATGACATGCTCTGGGGGTGCGATAGGGGAAGTAACATCAAATGTGAATATGTCATAATGTGTCCCCTATATTGGTGACGTGTTTTTTCATTTTTCCTGAAAATCATTGTACCAAAACTTATTCAGGGTGGCCCGTTTCAAATGGAATGCACTGTATATGCAATGTATTACATTAACGGGGTCTTTGAGATGTTTACTCAAATGTGGTCATTGCTTCACGTATTTTTTTGAGTATTCGGGATATAAATTGTTCGAGAGAAAGTTTTTTTTTTTACTTATTTACGTGCAAGTATATGATTGATATTTTTGCGCGGACCAAAGCTAAGAAAATTGCATTATACCACATACCCATTCACTTCCACCATTCAATGAATGTGATGAAAAATAAAAAAAATTACCTCATCTTCAGCGTTCTCTTCCATCTTCTTTAGTTCCATTTTATCGTTTGCACGCGTAAGTACAGAAAATATCTACTTGAATTGTTTTATTATCACAGTAAATGAATGAATATCACAGATAGGTACGATTCACTTTCACAGTCTTTGCAGTCAACCACTGAAACAAACTCGCAAAATTGCAGGAAACTTATGTCGAATTCTAGGCATATCTACGATTTTATTCGCTAATCTACTAACTGTGTCACGTTTTGATTTCGAACAGTCACAATTCGTCAATATCCACTGCCGAGAGGTTTAATAATGAGACTGCCGGATGAAATTGTGACACCACTCTGCGCGGCAGTGGATTTAAATTGTTAATATAACCACAACAATTCGTATCGAGGAGGAGGTAAAGTACCTACGAGTATATATAATTCACCTGTTGCACGACGGAAGGATATAAAAGTTGTTATTTCACCTAATAAACCTTTTGTGCGATATTAATGGGAATATAAGATAGAAGAAAATCACACGCAAGTAGTTATTCTATATTTCAGAAAAATTCTTGAGGCGATTGTAGAGCAGTAACTGTATGAAAATAAGAATTTACTTTGGATTCGAATAACCGTAAATTAAATTTGTTTGTAATATATAGTAAAACTGTATAACTACCATAAATCGCAACTGATTGATTCAAGGGTTTCAACCCTTAAAACCAACCGCGATTTGAACTAATAAAAATTGAAAAATGGGAAAACTGGGTTCAGAATTAGTCACGTAACCTTTCTTCTGGGTGGATCCCTAGACGACGATGAATTTCTACTCTAGGCCTTTAAGTTTGGGCCACAAGATCCTTTTTTTGGAACTTCTGTCCAAAGACACCAAAAATTATGATCCAGGCCTTATTCGATTCAGACTGACTTCTAGCAACTTTTTGGAAAATTTCAAGAGGGGCTCGAAAACATTGCAAAAATTATAAATCATTTATTAAAAAAGGGGGGTCCGATATGGATCTTTGAACAATAAAAATTATTTCAACCCATTAAACATCATTATTGAAAAAAATCACATACTTTCTTCTAAACACTTGAATAAACGAAAATCCATGGAAAAAAAAGTTCCCGTGATTATTTTATTAGATATACTTTAGTTAATCAACAAATTTTCACAAGTTTTGAATTTACCTAAAAACCCTGATAATTTTTAAACTAAAAACCTCAAATTTTGTTCATTTCTTGGAGCTTTTCTTGAAAGCCTTCAAAAAAGATTCCCGTCGGAAAAATTGAAAAATTTGATTTTCCACTTTGTTATTGGTAATCAAAAACGGTAAAAAGTGAAAAATTCAATTGAAGCAATGAGAATTTTAGTTTTCAATATCCAAATCTAAACGTATTCTTATTATTCAAAATTACATAAAAATTATTTTTCATGATTTTCAGTTTTTTATTTGTTTAAAAAATTGTTATAAACAAATGTATTGTTTATAAGATATTTGATATTTTTTGGGGTTATTTTTATCAGTGATGAATATTATGAATTTCAAAAACAAAATCGTTTCTTGAAAAAATTTTTATTGCTTAAAAACGCATTTGTTGATTAACAATTTTTTTGCTACTAAATGTGAATATTGAGGAACGATTTTTCAAAATCATTCCCTTAATATTCTGAAATTAAAACTTTTTTTCAATTTTCTTCATTTATTAAATAAACAATTTGTTTTAAACTGATTAATTTTTGAAATATATTTTTTAAATACTAAATACTACCAAAAAACAAGAACAACTATGTGTCACTTTTTGTGAAAAAAAATTTAAAAATTATGAAATTATGTTTTGAAAAAATCGTTCCTTATATTCATATTTAGTAGCAAAAAATTTGTTGATCAACAAATGCGTTTTTAAGCAATACATATTTTTTTTCAAGAAACGATTTGTTTTCAAAAATCATAATATTCATTACTGATGAAAATCTCCCGAAAAAATTTCAAATATCTCATAAACAACACATTTGTTTATAACAATTTTTTAAACAAATACTCCTTAAAATTATGAATCATTTTTATGTAATTCAAAATATATGATATAAAATAAATACGAATAAATTTTGATATTGAAAAAAAAAGTTTTCATTGCTTTAATTGAATTTTTCACTTTTTAACGTCTTTGATTATTAATAACAAAGTGGAAAATCAAAATTTTTTAATTTTGCAACGGGAATCTTTTTTTGAAGGCTTTCAAGAAAAGCTACAAGAGGTGAACGAAATTTGAGGTTTTCAGTTTGGTATAATTTTCATGAAAATTTTTACTAAATCGTTTATAACTTTTGCAATTTTCTCGAGCCCCTCTTGAAATTTCTCAAAAAGTTGCTAGACGTCATTCCGAATCGAATGAGCCCTGGATAATAATTTTCGGTGCCTTTGGACAGAAGTTCCAAAAAAAGGATCTTGTCACCTAGACTATTCTTTACGGTCGACGGAATGTTTTTGTGAATTTTAAGAGTACTGATCAGTGGGTCAACATGACCCACTGATCACCGTTTCTGTCTCCACCGAGTCGATGAGAAAAGGACTTCAGTTTCCTGCAACAGTTTTTATCGTTCTCTTTTTGTTTAATAAGTATCACAGTAGATTATTAGACCAGTAAAATTAGATATAAAATTATTGTCAAAAGAAACAAAAGTGTAGAAAATGATTCTTGAAAACGGTAATGTATATTTACCCATATTCAACCAATTTATTGACTAGTCTTAATTTTATATACACATGAGCGAAATATGAGCAGTGACTATACGGAAAACTTACCAAGAAACAGGATTTTTGAAATCAGGGATTCTTCAAATAAATGTTTTCGGAAAAATATTCAGTCAGAGACAAAGGAAAAACTTCAGCTATTGAAATATCCTAATTCTGAAGAAATCACGAGCGGAATGAACGAATTGAAATTTTTATTTGATTATTTTTTTCAAACGATCAAATGATGAAAAACTTGAATACTTGGCCACCAAATCAGAGTTTTACAATAAAAAAACTGACAGTCATGAAATTAATAACTAGCTGTTGTTATTCATGAATCACTCGTGACTATTTTCCCAAGGAAAAAACACAAGTACTACAGAAAAATCCTCAAGGCGCTCTAAGAGCGGTGCCTGTGCGAAAATAACGATTCGCGTTGGATTTGAATCGCTGGAGATTAAATTCGTTCAAAAAAACATCCTTAGAAAGTTCATTTCACATAAACGCAGGTCTCCAAATGAAAGGGTTCTCGAGCAGTGAAGTTCGAGATGAACTGAGTTGAACCACAAAACAATGAACAGCTACAGTCGTCTATTTCTGATATGAATCGCTCTTGGTGAAATCAAATCTGCCAAGTCACTAGAACACCTCCCGTGAAAGTATCTATGAGAGAGAGACAAATCTCCAACCTTTCTTCGATGTTCCAGACTATCAATGTTACAAGTGATGTTCGTGTCTTCAAACAAATGGATCTTTTGTGGATGGAATCCAGCAGCTTTAGGGTATGCTTAAGGGCTCAACCTCATATACATGAGAACAATACTCCAAAGAAGGTGGAATATTCCAGCGACATGATTATGCCAAAACATATTGGTGTTCATTTAAACCCCCAACAAACTTATCGAAGCAGAAAGCGAAATCGTATGTCCTGACATTATTATATCAGGTTCGTATATTTCTCAAAATTTAAATTTCTGTCACTCTCTTTATAAAATTGAATCAATGAAATAAATATTCAATAGTGATTGTGACCAAATATTAAAACTTTGCATAAACTATTTTACAGAAATTCAAAGGTTTGATCTATAATGTTATGATTATGACTGTGACTAGACCCTGATTCTAGTGGGACATCTCAAATGAATATGTAAATCAAATAGACTCAACCATACGAACATTAATAATAAATATGATTTTGGAATTTTCCACACCTTATACGAGTACATAAATAATTAATTCACACATCCCTACCAGTATAAAGTAGCTGCATCAATAGTACGCTAAACAGACTATTGAATATTCCACTATCGAAAAGTCATTTTCAGAGAGAGCTGAGTTTCATCAAAAAATCTCTTTCAACAACGGTTACAAGGTGAATAATTATCGACTTCATCCTTTCAAAAAACTACGAAAACAAGCCATGGACCAGGTGTAGCCAACTGCAAGAAATGATAGCGTCTGTTATAGGACATTGTCATATTTTGGTGAATCTACCATTAATATCGCTCGTTTTTAAAAAAAGGAAAGCTGGGACGTGGCTCACATAACTAATACTTATTAGATCAGGAGTATGTAAGTTGACTTTATATTGGTCGAACGGGAAGAACTCATTACCAACGAATTAAAGAGCTTAGAAGTAGTTTCTTGACTGGAAATATCAATTCCACATTTACAAATCATTTTTCAGTAGTATGACATGCCTTCAATCACGACTATGACTTAAATTAAGAGAAAAGTTTGTCTTTTGGAGTTTTGGAAATGAATAGATTTGAGATTTCGGGTCATTTACTGCATGACCAAATAAAATTTAATAACTCCGTTACTAAATATTTGTTCAAATGTGGAAACTGGTAATGTACCGATATATAACCACAGGTAATTTGAATGATTATAATTCCTTTTTCAATGTTAGTGTTTATTGATTTATTCTCAAACTGAGGTACACTCAGGTACTTGAAATTCAGGTACTTCAAATTGTAAAAATATACAAAAAGCATTGAAAATGTAGATTTAAGTCAGTATAGACACACCTGAAGAAGCTATTGTATAGCGAAACAAATGTTGCGTTTTCGTAAAACTATTTTGTAAAAATCTCACAATGAAGTGTTTCTTGAGGAAACAATCCTTCAATTCAAACTCCGCCCTGAATTTATGTACGATATTCCGAAAATCTTAATATCCTGATCGAAACTAATTTACAAAATGGGACACTTTTGAATCGAATAGTTTTTTTTTTTCTGAATGGTAACAATTTTATCGAAATCGAATATGCGACATACAGTTGATGCATCTAGCCGCATCATGTCGGATGATTCGGGTGCCAGCTCTGCGGTCTCTGTCTAGGCACGATATATTTTGACAATGAAATCCTATTGCTGAAAGTTACGAGTTTAATCATTCATGTATTTTGTTCATATATTCAAATATTGTGTTTTTTTGATAGCTGTGCTTTGGAAGGAATGTTATTGTTGAAATTTCTTGTTATTCAGGTAATGAAATCGATTCAATTTGAGAATTGATGTTTTGTTCTCATGTCGATGTATTCAGCTGCGAATATTTCAGTAAATTGGTTGTTCTCATGGTATTACAAAGTTTTCGTTGATAAATACAGTTTAAAAAACTGAAAAACACGTTTTTAAAGAACATCGAACTGAGAAGTTGTAAGCATTTTTTTAAAATAAGCGTAAAACAATAACGAATGAAAAATACTAGTATTATTGTGAAAAAAGCGACAGACGCTTGATATACAAAAAATATGACACAAAACACCCACGATATTCTTCAAAAGCGTGTTTTTTAGTTTGTTAAACTATATATATTTTTTATTTTTAGTTTCTTATGCTATAAAAGCGTGATTTTTAATCTTTTCAAACTATATTTATTTTATCTAAACTTTGAGATCAATCAGCCGTATAATGTTTAAAAAAATGACCATTGATATTTGCTGATTTCGGAGAGGAAGCCTACCACACCCAGCTACCAAGCCCAAAGCAGCAGGAGCGCAAAGGAGGGTTACAAATAAGGCAGCAGGCGCACGTGTCAATAAAAAATATACTTTTTTCAAATGAAGAAATACATGTGAAGTGATTTCGAATTATATCAAGGAGTTACGTACAGCGCCATCTGCGCGCGAATAGATCAAGCAATAATGTCGATATATCAAAGGGGTTGAGTAAAGCGCCATCTATCCTTGAATAGATCAAGCAATAATGGCGATAATTTTGTCAAATACAGATCCCGAGCTTGAGAATTACAAACAAACAAACAAACATACATACATACATACAGGTGAAGCTAATAAAAGCGTGTTAATTAAAAAAATATAAATTTACTGATTTAATTTCGAAGTCTTGTGGTATTACTTTCGATAAACTGGTTCAAAATTTATGAAACTTGCTCGTTTTATTGATAGAGGTGTATCAGATGAGTACTTAACATATCAGAATATTATGTTCACTTTTGATGAGTACAGTTGAAGGTGTATTACTGCATGAACATTATATTAATAATGATAATCGTTTTCATTGACTGAAATACTATATAGATGAATACATTATAACATGACCAAAATCGCTTTAAAATACTCATAAATTATTCAAAAAATCAGAAATACATCTTTCAATTGAAGACTGGAGAGAACAAAATCTGGCTAGTAGGCCTTGTCGAATGAAATTTGAAGTACCAAACGTTTCGTCTGCTATTTCGGCAGACATCATTATTCCAATGAGACTTCCATTATCATAGCTGTCATTTCAACAAAGTGGTCAGAAGATCCATTTTACTTTCCTTTTCGAACATTATTTATGCGGTTTTCAGTTGACCCTAACCTCCAAAAGACACGTGTACAAATTTCACAGCTGTCGGACTATAAGTTTGTGGGATAGAACATTTTGAGTGAAGCCAAAAAAACTGTTGAAGCCAAGCCGGACTTTGCACCAGGGAAATCAACCGTTAAGAAGTAGTTTGCTGAGTTAGAACGAGGCACGCAGTAGACGCTTTAAAGAGGCTGTTACCGACAAGAACATCATAAAAGTCTAAAAAATGATTTTGGATGACCGTAAAGTGAAATCTATCGTGCATGAATATTTTCGTATGTGGAAGCTCTGTTCAAAGTAGGTGCTGCTCGAGCTCACATTCGACCAAAAACAACAACGAGTTGATGATTCTGAGCCGTGTTTGAAGCTGTTCCATCATAAAATACCCAAATTTAAGCGTCAATATAATGATAATAATAATAATATTTATTGGCAAATATACATATTTCAATGTCACAAGTTGTACGAGGCAATTTCCGAATAAATATATAAATCCCACAGAAGTATATACCTGTGCGTAGGTTCTGCAGAAATTGGAATACTAATGAATACAATTTCAAAAATTAAAATATAAAATAGTGTGAATAAATAAGTAAAAGGTAAGACGTTTAAGAAATATTAATTTGTTTTTAATTAATTTGTTTGTTATTCTTGAATGAATTGTTACTCATGATATTTTTTTATATGATGTGGGACGATATTATATAATCGAAGAGTAAGACCTTTGAAGGATGTTTTTCTTTGAATTCGGGACATATGAATTATTTTTGTGTCTACTTTCATATTGGTGTTCTATTTTCCTTAATTCATGTCTAAGCTTTGAGAAAGTAGAGTTGTCTGATGTCTAGAATTGATGTTTTTTTATATAATAAGTCTGTGGGGTAAGTTATTTTTTTTGGTGGATAATTGTCAATACTGATTTTTGTGATTGTTCTAGGTGTTTCAGAAAAGTTGTTTTGCTGCTCCCCAAGCAATTATTCCGTATGTGAGGTGGGTTTCGAACAATGTATAGTATAGCATTCGCATCTGGGCATTCGAATCGTAGTTTTTTTTTACTAAGTAATCAATATGTGCATCCCATTTTAGATGAGCGTCAATATATATATATACCAAGGTATTTCAATTTATCTACTAATAAAACGGAAAGTTCTACGGCATCGTATTTTATTGAAAGTGATTTGAAATGTTGCAGATTCTTGGCATACGAAGTGAAGGTAATGTAAAATGTTTCGGATATATTTATACTCAATAATTTACTTTCGAACCATTCAATTATCGTTTTAAATTTTTTTCTGCTTTTTGTTTTAGAGAATTCCATGATTCCGATTGATAAATAATTGCAGTGTCGTCAGCGAAACTGATTATATCACCTTCCACATTCAGTGAGAAAATATCTTACAGGTAGATGTTAAAAAGTAGCGGACACAAAACGGTTCCCTGAGGTGAGCCTCAGTGTGGAGGTCACTCTTCGTGTTTTTAATTTTCACAAAATGTTTTCTTTGATTCAGATAACTGCAGTGAGTACGGTAAACCTCTAAATCCGATGCTGTCCAGTACTTCTAGCAGTTGATTGTGACTGACAGTGTCAGTCACAATCAATTGCTAGAATCTCACAATTACAATTACTAATATGATTCGTGAGAATTGATATGACGTCTACAGTTGATTTGCCCTGTTGAAAACCGTACTGATTTTTAGATAAAATATTATTTTCATTTAGGTATGCGCTGATTAGCAATTTCAGAATAGTCTCAAACATTTTCGCGAAATTTGTAATAACAGATATTGGACGGTTGTTCTCCAATTTGGTTCTATTTCCAGATTTAAATATTGGTGTTATAATAGCAATTTTGAAGGGGTTTGGCCATTTCCCAATCATGAAGGACTAGTTTATCAGGTAAGTTAATTGTTTTGCTGGTTCTTCTGCTATTAATTTGATAGTTTCTTCTCGGAGGTTGCCGATTCCGGGACATTTTTCATTTTTTAGGTTCAGTATGGTTCGCTCGATTTCTGATTCATTGGTTTCTTTTAGGACCATGTGACAATAAATGAAACATGGATTCATCATTCCACACCAGAATCAACAGAAAGTCATCTGAGTCGACTGCACGTGGTAAACAGACTCCAAAGCGTTCAAAGACGCAACAGTCGACTGGCAAGGTTATGATATCAGTAATTTGGGATGCACATGGTATAATATCCATAGACTATATTGAAAGGCGAAAAACCACCATCAGCGACTATAACAAAGTGTTATTGGAGCGTTCAAAAAGAAAGTGCTGCTTCAATAAGACAATGCACCGTGCCACAGATTATTTGTATGAGTTGGGATTCGAATTGCTTCCACATCCACCGTATTCTCCAGACCTGACTCTCAGCGACTTTTTCCTGTTCTCTGACCTCGATAGAATGCTCGATGGAAAGAAATTTAGCGCTATAATCGTTGTATCGCCCTCGAAGACAACTATATTGACTAATAAAATCAAATTTCATCAAAGAAAATCTATGTTATCCCACGACATTTTCTTTCACAAAGACGTCATCCAGGGGATCGAGAGAGCTCCCAATCCACGAGTATCAAAGGGGCGCCCCAAGGCGTTTAGTTTTCAGAGCATAACTCAAAATTGGGGTCTCGTCAATACCGTGAGGGTGTAAGGCAGCCATCATGCCATCCACAGTCAAATTCAAAAAGACAGAGCTATAATCTACGAAGAAAGCAAACCCTAATGAAATCAGTTCTTAAACATTGAACTTTCACGAACAGAAATATACGAATAATTGATAATTACAGGTATTTGTGTTGTAATTATGTAGTTGTTAAGCAAATGTGAAACAAACTACATACGATGAACTGAGTGAACCTGTCGATGACACCACTTATTATATCATTTAGTGATTTCATTCTTGGATAAACGATTTATCCATGTAGAAGAACTACATGAGGTCAATTTTCCTAATTCCGAGATGTCAAGAGAGATAAACTAACAGATCAGAAAACTTAATAATAAGGGACAGGAATCGTCCCTGCTTAAGTTGTGGAAAGTATGGAAAAAGGAACAGGTTTCATTGTGCAATTTTATTCGGTACTTTGATGAGCTGTCGCGAATGATAGAAAGCGTTGTCAAGAACTATTACACTATTCGCATCCATATTTGGGATCAATGTGTTTTCAAACCATTCTTCGAAAATATTAGCTTCCATGTTCTCAACATTGTCAGTCCTCAACATTGCAGTCCTCAATTTGGTTTCCATATAATTTCAAAGAATTCGAAACCCATCCTTCACATCCTCCGCAATGCACAATGATTAGTCGCGATCCTTTGTTTGCAGGTATGTTAGGCGTACATATTATCGAACCATTAGTCCACCATTTCGTAACTGTGCCGTGAGTGTCATACCAAGTTTCGTCCAAATAAAAAATTTGCCGTTGTTCTTGTCTATATTTAGTTATTTGTTCTGAGTATTTGTAACCCAATTTCATTATTCTTCTGCTTTCCATAACTGCTTGACGTTCATTTATTATTTCAAATCTAAATCCTGATTTATCCTAGTTTCTTTATCCAATTCCGAAGAGTTTCGTCACAGCAGCTCACGTTAAAAACGGAAGTATTCAATGTCTTCCTTATGATTTCAGTTGTAGGAATCTCATAGCTTTTTAACAGTCGTATATTGTTTTTTTAATCGATTTTATTACATGAACATCTAAATGTTTTGGTAATCCTGTATCACATCACATCTTGCGTTCATAAGGTTTATTTTCGACTATTTCACGTAACTAAACTTGAGATGTAGATTCTTATATAAATTGAAACATACTCTCTGTGTTTCAATATTCAAACGCATCCGAATCTTATTCACTGGTATTTTTTTCGTATTGTTCACCATCCTTATTGGAATCACTAGACTGGAAAAAGTCTGCGTTATTATCACACTCGTTATTACAATCAGTACTTGTTCAGGGACGCCACATTTCAAACAGATAACAAAAATTATAAGTAATTATAACTGCAAAAAATTTCAACGATCAGTTCCTGAACTGAACACGACGGCGATAACCATCACCGCATTCCCCGATTTCTATTTGTCACCGTAACATGACTTCAAATTTAATTTAATGACTCTTCAGCCAATCATAAAACTCGGTTAGTAAAAATTATCCAATACGAACCGCAAATTCTACAGTCCACGTAGAATATTTCGCAGCCGGTTCATTTCTATGTATTGGTTTTTTGGTCTTTGAGTACCGCCAACTTTTAATGTGCAAAATATCATTTACTTCGACTATACAATGAATGAATTTGGGAAGCTGAATACACTTATTGTAATAAATGAATCGAAGTATTCTATATAGAAGTTGCTTTAGACATTCGTCATCATCAGTGCTCGCCTGGAAGTAAATACTCTAATTGAGAAGAAAGTTTCGCCAAAATTCAAATTTAAATTTTCAAACTGTCTGAAGTCATGTGTCAGTCAACTGGTCGTGAGTAGTAGTGTAAGATATGCGTAATAAATATGTTCCACTTCGGTGGTTCACACTGTATATTATACTTGGCAAATAACTATCTATTAAACCACAGCAATACAAATGTTCAGGGTCAAATGAAGATTTTCCGTCGTACTCAACTTATTGAATGATATTTAATAGACACGATATAACAGATATAAACAATCGGAAACTACATTTGATAAGGATTTTTTTCGGTTTACTGATGATTACTTATCTTATGAAAACAAGTACGTATAATACATAAAAAATCATTTTGGAGTTCAATCTCATATGTGGTGCTGTTTGATACTGTTCAAGGATTATTTTCATCATATATTTCATCCAGAGAGATAGATAAATTGTAGCTTGACTCTCAAGAGAATTCGAGAATTTTTGAATATTTATTTATGAAAGGGTCTAAGAAAAGTTTTGCCCAGACAAATTTTTTTGAAAACATTATTTTCGAAAAATTAGTCACTCCTAAAAATATAACCCTTCAATTTAAACGTACTGTCTCTTATATTTATTAGGGAAACACATCCATGGCTATACATTTAGGTACTCAACTACTTTTCAATCAATTCTGATAAATGAAGAATGCCATGTAATTATAAAATTTACTTCAAAGTAGGTTTTTATACTATTTATCTCATCTGGACCAATATGTATTGACACAGTTTAGGCACTTTTACTTGTGAAATAAATTGTTTTACTAGCTTAAATGAAAGATTTCGGAAAACTATGCAATATACTCCCCAATATATTTTGCTTAACTAAAATTGGTAATTTTTATTTCTTTGTACATTATATCTATTCCTAACCTATTTATATATACCTATTCATAATATTTTGGCATTTTTACTTGTAAAATATATGTTTCTACCAACTTTAGTAAATGAAAATTATTAGAAAAATTATATAATAGACTCCAGAAATAGGTAGAAAATCGAAAGATATCAATGAAAACTTTTTCGAAAAATATAATAAATGACAAGTGAAACAGTTAGATCGAAACATATGTATAATGAAATGCAATCCCAAACAGTTTAAAAAATTATAGTTATGTTCGAATACGGAGTCTCAGTCTTTCATATAAATTAATAATATTTCCAGGAAAATTTGGAATTATTATCATATAATTCATTAGATTAATATTTCTTCATGTAACTTCATTCCAACAGGACAATAACTCTATACTGAAGAAATGTTAGATTTGTTATTCTAATTCTTTCTTTCAGAATGCTAAAAAAATATATTATACAGAAGAAATTCGAAACATGTAAAAAATAATATGAATTAGAATGAAAATTCACAACTCCAGTATAACGTTTCTGAATGAGCTTTTGTTGCATTTTTTGAAATGAAAATTGAATGATTTTGAACGAATTCGAAATGTTTCATCTATTATGTCTATAATATTCGACTTAATTATTTTTAAGTCCATCTAATAGAAGTGTTTAACATTCACCTACTTTTGGTGGTATTCAAATTCTGATTGTACATACTCAATGTATATATAGAATGAACTACACTCTATTATGAAAACAGTTACTTTCAAAGAAAGAAAAACATTCTTCAACACTAAGAACTTTCACAAAAGTCTGAAGGAAATAATTCCTGAATATATTTCCCAAATCCTGCTATGTAAGACAGCAGACAATGATACAAAATTTCATAAAAGTTTTCGTGATGGAAATAAATATCTGAATATTCTTATGCTATAATGAAATATATATGGACTGAAGCAAATAGCATTTTATGCTTGGTTTAATTACCCAGCATACATAATTAAAAACGCAAGTATTTCGCTCAGATAACTCTTATTAAAGTTGATTTCATCTGATTTCGTTTCGATCCAACGGTTTTATTTAGCTAGCCCAGTTTGTTTGTTTGTTTGGGTCAAATTCAGTAATTGGAGTTTGACCCCTTTCCTATTTACAGATTTATTTGATATTTGGTACACACATTCAGTTTTGATGACAATACAATTCAATGAATTCTGTATCATTGTAAATCCAAGATGGCCGCAGCTACAAAATGGCGGTTTACATATGTTTTCACAGGTGCCTCAATATGGGTATCAAATGACAGGCCTTGCTAGTAGAATAGTAGTATACTATGAAAAAGATGGCGGTTTACATATTTTTTCACAACTACTCCAATATGGGTATCGAATGACAGGGCTTGACTAGTTTGTTAGTTAAGTTAGGGTAGGTCCAATGTGAGTAGGTATATTTGACCCTCCACCGCAACTCGCAAGAGTTTATTGTGGCTCACACCTATTCACACTCGACCAAATAAACCCTGCTTCTTAACGAAGCCGATTAGTTTGTATGATGAGTGGTCTTTCTGGTCAGATGTTGAGAGTAGGGCTCTGCCGAACTCTAGAAACCTGATTCGGTCCCCAGCACGGCAGGCACAAAGTATGTGCTCTGCTGTTTCATCATTTTCCAAACAGAGGTGACAAACACTGTTTTCCGACAGTCCGAGTCTCTGCATATGATGATTCAAATGAAAGCGACCTGTAAGAAGGCCTGTTAGACATCGTAGTTCATCCCTACTATAGTCCATCAACTGTTTGGTATCAGGCTTCGAAGGGTGAATAAACGCTTTTGAATGAGCCAATCCTTGAAGATTCTGCCAGAAGTGCATAAATCTTCTTGGTGTTCAATTTTTATTTGTGAGAGTCTGAAGAGATGTCAATGACAGGTTCTGGTCTGATGAAGCTGCTTGCAGAACCCTCCTTTGCAAGGAAGTTAGCAGCCTCATTGCCTTTCAGGTCAGTATGACCAGGAATCCAGACGAGAGACAATATGTTACGTCTTCCTTTCTAGAAGAGTCGTTTTTGGCAATTTGCTACCAATTTAGACGTTGCTTGGTAGGAGCTAAGAGCTTCCAACGTCGATTGACTGTCCGAAAATATTTTTATTGACTTGTGTATGAGGTTGGATTCTTCCAATCTCTCTCAATAGCATGAATTTCCGCTTGAAATACAGTCGCATAGGTTCGTAGGCAGGTTGATATCTCTGTCCTGGGTCTAATACTAAAAACACCTGCACCAGAACAAGAAGGTGTTTTTGATCCATCTGTGAACCACAAACTTTATAAGGCAGTTCGTAGTTGACAATTGGAAGCATAAAGTCCGAGGTCATTTCCAGAATGCTGTCACTTCCAGTGTCAACTGATCGTCTGTTGTACTTTGCATTAAATTGATTTGTGCAATTGACAATGTGCACAAGTCTATATGCAGTCCATCTAGCCTATCTCTCCAGAAGAATGTGGAGAGCCGGTAGATTTTCTAGATCTACCTTTTCTCCAGGATCTCCATGGCCGTTGACGGTGTGGTACTGATGGCACCACTGATGGCCAGACAAGCCTGTCTCTGTAAGCCAGAGAGCTTCGCCTGAGGCCGTTTTCTGTAAAGCTTTCGGCCACCAGGCAGTTGCACCATAAGTGACCATTGGTCTGTAAATCATTACATAAATCCAATGAATTTGTTTGGGACCTAAAGCCCAAGTTTTACCACAAATCTTTCGATATCTTCATAGGTACAGTCTGGCTTTGTGTAAAACTTATTCCAAGTGAGCGTTCCAGGTGAGTTTTTTATCAAGGACAATGTCAAGATATTTCACCTCCGTTTCAAATGGAATGACCTCACCATTGGGGGAAAGTGGCGTTAGATTGTCCAATTTTCTCCTCCTGGTGAAGAGAATTATCACAGTTTTGCTGGGGTTGACAGACATCTGCTCCCTCAGGCACCAACTGTGAAAAACGTCAATCGTGCTTTGAAGGATATTAGAAGTTATCCTTCCCGACGTGGACCTTGCCAAAATGACAAGAACATCTGCGTAAGCTTGCAGATCTACTTTTCTTCTATCGAGGGCATCAATATATAGTATATAGTGGTACACCATGAAAAAGATACGAATTCAAGATGGCTGCGAATACAAAATGGCGGATTACATATTTTTTCACAATTACCTCAATATGGGGATCAAATGATAGGGTTTGACTATTACTATGGTAGTACACTATCAAAAAGACGTGAATCCAAAATAATCTATTCAAAGAACTTGGTCAACTCAAAATCGGGATACAAGCATTGATCTCCCACCCAAGTCAAGATTTTGTATCGTGTCGAGGACTGTGTGGCGTTAGGGTGGCTAAAAATAATTACGTTTGTTTGAAGGTGATTGACAATGTTTCGTGATGAATTTCACTAGTTCGGACTTCCATTGTCTACTATATAAAATGATTTGAAATCCCTGAAACAACTAAAAAAGAAGAATTAAAAAGAATAGTTGAAAATAACAATTATATTAAGCAACAATAAACCTGAAATGAAATGATAGTGAAATAACCTACAAGTAAAAATATAATAATTGAATAAATGAAAATTGAAGGAATGAAAACAGAAAATAATAAAAATAAAAAAGTGTAGAGATTCCAAGTCACGTTAGTTCACGACGTTTCGATTGTTGGTATCTACAATCGTCTTCGGGTGATGACTGGACTGATTCCTCCGAGAGATGACTATTTTATAGGTCGTTGAAATACTTTCACTTTCTCTACTTTCCATTTTCCGCTTCACTGATTCTGTGAGAGATGACCGTTTTGGCGGGAGTTGGTCATTTTTCGTTTGATGATGGGTTTCCATATGTTTCGTATATCTACGCTGGCCTGGCTGAATACGTTGTTGGACAACATGTATGCGGCTTCCTTGAATTTTCTTCTGAACCAATGTTCCTCTCTGTGCAAGATCTCAGCTTGGGACCACTCGATGTTGTGTTGATGGGTCCAAACATGGTCTGCTATTCCTGATTTGCTGGTTTCTCCTCGCTGTGTGTGCTTCTTGTGCTCGGCAATGCGAACATTCAATGGCCTCTTAGTTTCACCAATATAGGATTTTCCGCACTCACAGGATATTCGGTAAATGCAATTCTTGGAATCGCAGTCCGCGTTTGGGGGCCTGGTTTTCGTGAGGCTGCGATTCCAAGAATTGCATTTACCGAATATCCTGTGAGTGCGGAAAATCCTATATTGGTGAAACTAAGAGGCCATTGAATGTTCGCATTGCCGAGCACAAGAAGCACACACAGCGAGGAGAAACCAGCAAATCAGGAATAGCAGACTATGTTTGGACCCATCAACACAACATCGAGTGGTCCCAAGCTGAGATCTTGCACAGAGAGGAACATTGGTTCAGGAGAAAATTCAAGGAAGCCGCATACATGTTGTCCAACAACGTATTCAGCCAGGCCAGCGTAGATATACGAAACATATGGAAACCCATCATCAAACGAAAAATGACCAACTCCCGCCAAAACGGTCATCTCTCACAGAATCAGTGAAGCGGAAAATGGAAAGTAGAGAAAGTGAAAGTATTTCAACGACCTATAAAATAGTCATCTCTCGGAGGAATCAGTCCAGTCATCACCCGAAGACGATTGTAGATACCAACAATCGAAACGTCGTGAACTAACGTGACTTGGAATCTCTACACTTTTTTATTTTTTTATTATTTTTTTTTTTCATTCCTTTAATTTTCATTTATTCAATTATTATATTTTTACTTGTAGGTTATTTCACTATCATTTCATTTCAGGTTTATTGTTGCTTAATATAATTGTTATTTTCAACTATTCTTTTTAATTATTCTTTTTTACTTGTTTCAGGGATTTCAAATCATTTTATATAGTAGACAATGGAAGTCCGAACTAGTGAAATTCAAAAATAATTACGTCGTTAGCGATACACCCAAGTTATCGTAAAAGGTGCCAAGAACTGTATGGCATTAGAGTGGATAAAAATTAGAAACTAAAAACTTGAAAATAAAATAAGTAAAAAAAAAGGATTTATGTTTAACGGTTTCATTAAAAAAAAGATAATGACGTATATTATGTACTAAAAATAAAAAAAATTGTTTAGAGGGTCCTAGGTAGTAGTTACGCTACGCCCAACGATTTTATTTTTTTTTTTTATCTGATCAATACCGTAAATTGCTGAGGATAATGGTGTGATGACTGCTACCTAGGACCTTCCAAATCATTTTTTTTTTTCTAGTACATCATCTAAATCATTATCATCTTTTTTTTCAATAAAACCGTTTAACATTGTTGTGGAATTGGCCGCGGTGGTAGTGCGCTCGACTCACGATCGGAAGACCATAGGTTCGATTCCTACCTCGACCAGATATTTTTCTCGAGAGAATTTATCTGGTTGAAGCTGGGATGATTCTGCAACCTTGTTAGGAATCACACGTTAAAAGGTAAGACCTCGTTGGTCCTTAGCTCGCACAAGTTTCTCAACTTCTGAGAGTTGTCGTTCGTATGGGGGCGACAGCTAATTAACGGAAAAACAGATTTTGAACAGATTTTTTTTAAACATATTTTTTTTTACTTTTTTATTTCGAACTAATGACAAAACTGTCTCATTAGGAGATCAAACATATGTTTGAATATTAGTGTGATTTTAATTGAAAATTGTATGAAATTTTGAATGGAGGAAATATAACTGAATATAATGAAACAATACTTGTTTGACAGATTATTTGCTGTTTCAGGTTTTTTAGCCGTGGTCTGTTAGACACCGCCCATGAAAACCTACATATAAATTCAGTTGAGTATTAATTATTATGATTAAAGTAACTTGGACGAACTTTTCAACAGATATCGTAATAACATTTTACCAAGAAAGCGTGAACTGGTGAAATAATTGTGAAGAGTGAAGGGCCGGCCATAAGATGTATTTTTATGGTGTTAGTATTATGACTATGTTGCATTTTTTATTTGAAGTTCTGAAGAGATCATTGTTGAAAAAAATCGTGAGAAAAATCATGAACTCAAAAACTTTATGAATCTTCAATTGACATAGGGGTCATATAGACTATATTGTGATTACTGAGGAACACCTGAAAGCAATTATTTATTCGAATGAATATTGCAATGAAAATATTAGAAATGGTTAAAATGGCGACTTTTGCCTGATTAATAGTGAAATGTGAATAAAATCTCAATAACATTCGTTGAAATGGCGTCTTGGGGTTAATAAGCTTTCACAAGACGAAATCGATTTGCTTTATCGTGTTTTAACTGAACACAACAAACTATTCATTATGCATGTGAAAAACTCTCTGAAAACGCGATTCTGTAATCATGGAAGATTATAGAAATGATAAAAACCTGATTAAAATAAGGTGTTTCAGAAGAAATAAATATATTTGGAAAGAAAACTTTTCGGCTTCCACTTCTCTATACAAAAAATTATGGGGATAGCCAAACATTTTTTCACAAAAACTGAGTTCTCCTAAAAAATACGTATTTCAATTCAATGAAAATATCTTGTGTTCGTGAACTATTGAACATTGAACATATTTTTAGTGAAAATTGCTCGAATTCACAGACTACAGACAAAGTGGTTCTGTTTCGAAATATTAGGTTTTTTCAAAAGTTTTGTCTGAGTCTGCTTTAAACTGTAATATCCCAGTGAATACTTATTCAATTCAATTAAATCAATCGAAATAAGCGCCGTAACACAAGTCGATTAATTTCGTCAGCATAAAAATTGCTGCTCGGGATTCGATGAAGTCAACGAAGGGCGTTTTTTCCTGGTCCTGATTGTTGAAGGTTTAACCGGTGAAAAACTCCCTCGAAGTACTTGAAAAGATGGTGGTCGCTTGGCCAGAGGTCTGGGGAATATGGTGGGTGAGGCTGAACTTTGACGTTCAATCCGTATAATTGAACCCCTTTTATTGACCAGTGCCGGCTGCTGCTGACGCAATTTTCGGTACATTCCGTTTATTTCCTCACAAAAGTACTCTGCTGTGATGGTTTGGTCCGGCTGCAGAAAGTTATAGTGAATTACATTAGCCGCTGACCACCATAAAGTAACCATGGTCTTTTTTTGGTGGGTTTTCGCCTTCGGAAAGTACCTGGGTGGCTCATCAACAACTGTCCTGAACGTCCATCCAAAAAAAGATCGTTTTGGTTGAGCAAAAGCAAAGAAGAACAGACCTTCCAACGTAACGATTTCTGTCTATCTTTCAAATCATGGGACAGCCACTTTTCCAGCTCTTTGACCTTTCCAATATGTTTTGAACCATCAAAAACCGCTTGGGAGCTGACGCCCAGTTCTTCCGTCATCCCACCCACCATTTGTGATGGGTCAGTCTACACCAGGGTCCCCAAATATTCGTCCTGGTCGACCACTTCGGGGCTCTTCTTCGAGGCTGAAATTTCTGGAATGAAATTTCGGAAATCAAAGTCAAACAGTGCGTTCATCTACACTGTTATTATGATGCACTGTTTGGAACCTTTGGTGTAGTAATGAATATTACTGGAGTTTTTTCCCAACACCAAATCGTTATTTTTAACACCTCGACACGTGTTTCGATCACCAAGTGATCATTTTCAAAGAGGAAGATTAAAACTAGGAAAATTAAAACTTCCTATTAAAAATAACGATTTGGTGTTGGGAAAAAACTCCAGTAATATACACTGTTATTGCCAAATGCCTGTTGATTTTTCGGGGTGTTTTGGCAGCGCTTTGGTTCAATTTGAATTCGTAGATAAAAATTAGCTGACAATCGCTCAACAATATCATATAATGATAATGATCATTTTATTAGTCTTCAGAAACACACAGTTTTTAGACACGTCAATAAAATTTCTGGAAAAAGTTTGAGAGGATAAGATTCGTCAATACAGTTTCTGAAGAATGCTGCATTAGATTTACAAAAAATTCAACTTAATAAAATAAAATTCCAATCTTATAAAAATTTACTAAAGTGTAAAGCCATGAATATTTTACAAATAAAAATCACATAACTGACATATTATTTCTTTTTATAGAGTTGAGTACAAGTTCAGGAGGTGACCTCTTTCTTCTTGAATAACTTCGAAAAAATGATAAATTTCATATAATAGATGTTGTTTGGTTGTTACGTTCAATAGAACTCGATAATTTGAATTTGAAACTCAAAAATGTTTTTTTCACAATATGCCTCTTATGATGTCAATGAAATTTTCAACGGTACTCTTACATTTCAGAACAACTCAGTTATACAAATTTTGACCTAATTTTAATGACTGTCAGACTTTTAATGTGACTTTTTATCTCCTTTTCCAAGCTCTTTTGTGTCTATTTTTTTTCTAATTGTTTTATGTACAATTTGAAATGTATGTATGTAAACACTCTTATGTCCTAGCACCAATGAAGAATTTGAATTTGAATAAGTTTTTGAATCTTCTGAATGGCAAGTTACGAAATTCAACAGATAAAGCATTGTATAGCTCAATTCCTATATTATATGTTCTTTTCAACCTATTAGCTGTACGAACGAGGTTTGATTTATTTCTTGTATCGTGTTGGTGTATATCCTTGTGAGCAACTATATTCACCAAGTTCTGTTGAACAAGAAGCAGATTTTCATAAAAATAACTGAATGTAGAGTCATTATTTTAAGTTTTACAAATGTTGGTCGACACTTTTCATCGTCATTGGCAGAGATTGTGCTTTTTACTGCAGATTTTTGAATGACACATTTTCTATCAAGACGCACCTCAATACGTACTGTAATGAGCTGGAAGAGGCACAAAATTGATATTTGAAAGAAATTTGCAACCAGTCAAGCGGCGATGGAAGCTCTTGGCTCCTACCGAGCAACGTCTAAATTCGTAGCACATTGCCAAAAACGACTCTCCTCGATAGGAAGACTAAATATATTGTCTCTGGTCTGGATTCCTGGCCATACTAGTCCAAGAGCCAGTGACGCATGTTTCACGAAGTGTTTGATGTACCCTGAAATTTTGTAAGGCTAGTATCTATGGAATAAGAAGTACAAATACCTGTGTTTGCCTGACCCTGCCCGGGACACCAGGTACTGCGCATAATAGAAAGGTGTAAAAAAATATAAACCAAAATAAGTGTTTGATTCACAGGCCAACAAACTTTAATCGAAAGATTAGTTAATTTTCAATTATAATTTAAGATGGCAGACACTTTGGAGAGGGTTTACATATAATTAATTTCCCTGAAAGATTTTTTTAACAAAATGAAATGTTTGATTCATTATGAAATTTTAACAGCTACTCAATCAAATATTCAGAAAGTTAATTACAAAAAGCCAGACAGTTTTGTTGGGGTTCAATTTCCGGCAAACATGAAAATAAATTTTATTTCAAATAGAAAGAGATAGGTTGCGCATAGTTGGCGGCGTGAGTGAGAACACCGATTACCATTGTAGTTACGCTCCCTTTCTACGCTCTCATTGGTTGTTAGTCACGTGATCTTTAGCAGCTGTGCCGGCAGTACATCGTGTGTTTTCAGTAGACCATTGTTATTGTGAGCATGTGTTTTACAGTTTTTTCAGTAAGTTTCTGAACAAAATGTCGAGTGAAAAAAATTAATTTGGCTACAAGAACGTTGCAGATAATAATTATGCGCGTTTTCAAAACTTTTGTTCAACCTATAAAAGTAAAAGCACAAATGAACCTTTTCAAAAGACGTTGCTTAAATATGATGCTTCGAATTTGCCACCATGTAAAACTGAGTGACACCAATACCTACTGCGGACTCAGTACATAACAAGTATTTGGAGAAACGCTCATCTTTGTACTCCAACATATTTCTTGCCTGGATCCCATAGTTGGACAATAAAAGACGACTGATATGAATTTAAATGGTTTGAAGGTAATTGTATACCACAATCTGTTCATGATGTGATCAAAACTTGTTTAAATATCGGACAAAATGTCAACAATGACGGTTTGTATTTCTTGATAATTTGAATTTTTTCATTTTTCTAGGAATAACATTAATTGTTTTTAATTTTTTCGGATAACGAAGAAACTTCTCCTGATCCGGACATTTATTCGAGTGATGATTCTTCAGAAGATGATAATTCTTCAGAGAACAGTAGTGATGAAGAGGAAAACTATAGATATTTTTTCAAAATTTTTTTAATAATATATGTTTGTAATAAATATTTTCTATGACAATAAACCTACAAAATTAACTATATCTTGCAATGATGGAATTTTCAATGATAACCTTACCATTTTTTTTATTCAATAAAATTTAATTAATCTTAAATCTCTTTACATGACATCTATTCATAAGTATGAATTTTATTTAAAATGTACCGCTGGTAAAGATCACGAGATTAACAACCAATGAGAGCGTAGAAGGGGAGCGAAGCTACGATGGTGATCGGTGCTCTCACTCACGCCGCCAACTACGCGCAACCCATCTCTTTCTATTATGCGCAGTACCTGGTGTCCCGGGCAGGGTCAAGCAAACACAGGTATTCGTACTTCTTATTCCATAGGTACTAGCCTTACAAAATTTCAGGATGCATCAAACACTTCATAAAACATGCGTCACTGGCTCTCCGACTATACTGGCCTGGAAGGCAATGGGACTACCGACTCCCTTGCGAAGGAGGTGCTGCAAGCGCTTCATTGGACTAGAAGCTGTCAGTGGCATCGCTTCATGCTTTGCCAAACAAAGATTGAACACCAGGGTGGCAAAAAGATTTATGGACACCTGACAGAATCTTCCAGGATTGGCTCACTCCAAGGCGTTCATTCACCCTTCGAAGCTTGATACCAAACAGTTGTTGGACTACAGTAGGGATGAACTACGATGTCTAACAGGCCTTCTTACAGGTCACTGTCTCGGAGACTCGGACTGTCGGAAGACAGTGTGTGTCGCCTCTGTTTGGTAAATGATGAAACAGCAGAGCACATACTTTGTGCTCTTTGTACTCTTACCATATAACCTGAAAGACCACTCACCACATAAACTAATCGACCTCGTTAAGAAGCTGAGTTTATTCGGTCGAGTGTGAATAGGTGTGAGCTGCAATAAACCCTTGCGGGTTGCGGTGAAGAGTCGAAGAGACCCACTCACTTTGAACCTAACATCATCATGTATATGGTGCAAAATTCTCTTTTGACCAGTATATATCTCGACAGAGTACAATAAATATTCATTGGGACATGGAGCTACAAATACACATGGTTTTGAAACGGACAAAACGTTTGAAACAACCTAATACTTTTTCTAATGAATAGCATATCATCGTGAATTTTTCATTAAGTAACAATGATGTCCTTTTGAGTGACGTTTCGAACCTTTCAGATATACTATAATGTCGATAATTTATACCTTTGAAATATTTGTAGAATCAAAGAAGCTTTCCACTCAACTGAGTGTTGGAAAAGCAAATTATCATTGCTGGAGATTGAACAATGTTGCGAATACAAAAATAACCGTAGATTACTGTCCAGGTATCTTTACTACTTGTTATCGAAACGCGATGTCTGCTAGCATAACAACTCTGTGTATTCAGTTCAAGAAATACAATACTGCATATTTCACGAATGAATATTTTGAATTCATGTTCAACAAAATCACTAAACTTATACAGGGTAAATTGATTTGTAGATAGAAAAATTATTTATAGTAGATGTGGTTTCACTCTGCGCATTTTGGATATCTGAGGGCTTTTTGTTCAATTTTGTGTGGTAATATTTGTTTTCGAAATCAATAAATTTCATGAATTAAACTCCACTGTCATGTCTGTCTGCAATCTGAACGTGACAAACTTAAAAAATGCCGGATGAAGATTTATACGGTTTTTACAAATGGACTTAATGCTTCAAGAGAAAGTTGTGCATAGTTTATCAATGTTTTGTGTAAATTGGTTGAAATGTGATAAGTCGGGATGGCGGTACTATATACACTGCAACATTTCATGGAGATTACTGACGAATCACTCTGAAATACTACAAAACAATTCACTGCAACTTGTTCTTTTGCAAAAAATCCGATGGCATATGTCTATCTTTCAAGCATAGTTGACTGTATTCATTTTAATATTAAAAATATATAACGGTAACGTATATAATGTGATAATTGGAAAGCTAATTAGACGGATATGATATCATTTCTTATCAAATGAACATTTCATGCACATTTCATTCTCACAGTGCACCATACAATTTAAAATACGAGGGTGGTCGTACAAGTACCCGACTTGACCTAGAGATGGTGGTAGCTGTTTAAAAAATCTACCTGTATCAGAAAGTACACAATTTATTAAGCATATGTTTCAAGTTTGAAGAAGCTACATTGTTTAGTATCTGTTTGGCAGCCATCGATAACGAATGTTTACGGTGAATTTATGAAAATGGTCATTGTTACGTGGTACAATACTTTTATTTGTACTCAGACCAACTCAAAGCATCACAGTGGTCGACCAAATGAGGTGATGACTTCAGAAACGGTGAAGAAAATCCACAAGGCGATACTGAATGATCGTCGACTGAAATGCGCGAGCTAGCAGAATCAGTAGGCATTTCAGAAAGTGCTGTATATCATGCATTATCTGAAAATTTGGACATGAGAAAGCTGTGTGCAAGATGGGTGCCGCGTTTGCTCACACTCGAGCAAAAACAGTGTCGAGGAGATGTTTCAATTGAGTGTTTAGCGAAGTTTTACAGCAACAAAGCGGAATTTTTGCATGTTTTATAAACTTGGATGAAACCTATGAAACAGTGGATTCAAAAGGGAGAACCGGCTCTCAAAGAAGGCGAAGACTGTTTCATCTGTAGGCAAGGTCATGGCATCAGTTTTTTGGGATGCGCGTGGGATATTTTTCATTGACTATCTTAAAAAAGTTGAAACTATTGTTGTGAATCATGCCCTGAAGAAAATAACAATGACTGCCTCTGGTAGCCATGAACCAATTGTGATGTAGCTGAGAGCGTTCGAATGTACGATGTTCGCTGCCGCTCTAGGTGCAGCGAAAATAATTCTACCGATTTCGATGGAATTTTGGCGAAATTTTCTAGCGCATTCGATTACGATATATAAACGCCAGCCACGAGCATATCGACACAGTCAAGTGGAAGTTACAGTGCGGTACGCTACGCGATCTAGTAAGACGATAGACATTCGAATAATAGTTAAAAGTTTTAGTTGAAGTGTTTATTGCATTTGAAGTGAAATTAAGTTAAGTTTGATTGTTCAGTGTAGTCAATTATTGGTCAACCATCCCGGGGATGAACGTAACACTAACAACGGCGAGTATTATGCGAACTTATTGCGACATTTGAATGAAAAAATCAAGCAAAAACAACCGCAGTTGGCTAATAAACAAGTGTTGATTAATCAAAACAATGTACCAACTCACAAATCCATTATCGCAATGACCAAAATTAACGAATTGAAGTTTGAATTGCTGCATCATACACCCCATTTGCCAGATTTAGCACCCTAGGTTTTTGTTCCCAAACTTGAAAAATGACCCAGTTGTCAAAGACTTATTAACGATGAAGAAGTGATGTTGACAATTATTGGCTATTATGGGATCAAGACAGTTCTTATTTTTGAAACGGTATCAAATTTATTGAACGTCTCTGGTAAAAGTGTATAGTGCTGCAAGGTGCTTATGTTGAAAAATAAATACATTTATTTCCAAAATTTTTGTGTTTTCTTTGTTGGGCCGTGTAATTTTGGGACTACCAACCCTTGTAACGCCAAATTGAAACCCCTAACAAACTGTTGCGACAAAGCCGTATTTTTATCGACTTTTTTGGGGATTTCTACTCACCACAATTAGCCTGTGGAAAGTGAAATTCCCCATTTCAAAATCAAAATTGATAATAGTGAACTCACTTTTGTTTGAGTGAGTTTTATCTAAAATAATTATTATTAGTTACTAACTGCTTTACAGGGCCCCACTCACGGACTTGGTATAAGATGGTGTGATAGTTGGAATAAAAGGATGAACTATAAATTATGAAAAGTCGACAGATCTTGCTTTGAACAGAATGTTAATTGAACATGCGGCAAAAAATTAAGAGGCTATTTCTTGGACTATTCTAAGGATATTTTGTCTTTTGATGATTTTTGATAGGCAAGAAGATACGAGGCAAAAAAAGGCTTCGCCAATAACAATATTGGTAATTTTAAAGTTATTAACGTAGCCGAAATAAAAGTAAAGCGTACCACACTGGACCTATCTAGTAATGAAAAATCTAACAATTCCGTTCGTACCTATCAACAACATTCCGATTACAACAAACGGCTGCAGACATTCAATATGCTGGGTGTAACGCAATCAGAAACGATCCTGGTGTTTTTGAAAGAGTTCGGGAGTCGATGAGGAAAAGATTGGATTCTTGCATCCAAACGGGGGTAGTCATTTTCAACAGTCCTTGTAGATTAAGAAACATTACATGTAATTTTTGCTAATGAATTGAATTTGTCGAAATTCTATTTCGCTCCGTATCTTCGAAACAAAGCGCCGATATCAAAAATCATCAGAGGACAAAATATCCTTAGAATATTCCAAAGGATAGTCACTCGAATTTTTGCCGCATTTTTAATAAACAACCTGTATATATTTATAAGTGAGTAGCCTTACCAGAATATTTCACGTCATTAAAGACTATACTGGATTGTTTCACAATGATGCAGGATATTCCTGAACGTTGCAAGTTGTTCGCAAGCATTATCCAGCATATCATCGGTATGTTTTGGAATGTGGAATGCTCTCGAATGTTCTGGACTGTTCGAGAAATTTCTAGGGGGGAAAATTTTCAGCCTATACAGGGTGAAACTAAATAAGTGTAAATCATTCAAGGAGGTGATTTCTCATCGAAAAAAAAAGGATCTTTCAAATAAAGAAATTTCATTGGAGCATCCCTTGTTAAGATACAGCCCCTCAAAGGGGGTACATAAAACTTTTATAACAATTTTTTTCACAAGCACTAAAAAATTACAATATGGAAATTAACCTGACGTTTTGTACTACCAAAAAGACACTTAGCCAGAAATTTATTTGGTTTACCACCCCATGGTTGTGAGGGTTGGAAAACGCAACCCCCAAAATTCATTTCCAATGTAACTTTTTGTCTTATTATTGTTTACCATTTAAAAATTCATTTCCGATAGTCTGTTTCATTCTAAACAAAAAATATCTCTTGAGTTTTTTGTCCAAAATAAACCAGTTCGCAGCAAAAAATTATTTTACGAACAACTTTATTACTAGAGTTTTTTCCCCAACACCAAACTGTTATTTTAACACCTCGCCACTAGGTGTAGATCAAACTGATCTTCCTATTAAAGATGATCACTTGGTGATCGAAACACGTGTCGATGAAGTAATGGAATATTTTGTTCTGCAATCACCTATTGTAAGAGGGTATTTTTTGTCTATGACATCATGAAGTCGGCATTTACTGAGGATAATTATTTTATCACTCCTCATGATGAAAGTTTATTGAAAAGTTTGCACAAGAATTAGTAAAACTAATATTACGATAAAAAGTGTAATATGTAGTTGAGAATGAATGTGAATCTACTGAATGGATCAGGAGCCTTTCACAGTAATCAGAGGATCTATTTTCAACGTTGAATCACTTGAATCACTGACGAGCCAGATGGCCTTTTCTGCATGAAATATATGAGACTCAGGGAATGTTTAGGGCCCCATATATGTAACTTATATTCTGAAGAAAATCCAATTTGGAAGCATTACAATTTGTTGGGTATTCCAGGTAACACAAAATGGACTAATTGAAATTATATTCAAGCTTAAAACCAACTGTTCATCTGGTCCTGATGGCATTTCCTCGAAACTCATAAAGAATATTCATTTATTCGTTATATCTCACTCCATTAACTCACATGATGCATTTCATCTATAAAAATGGTAAACTACCACACCAATTCAAAGAGTCAATCGTTATCTCCATATATCTGTTTAAAAAAATTCTGTTTTTCCGTTAATCAGCAATATGAAACAGGTAATCAATAATTTTGCTGAAATATTTGAACAATCGTTAAAAAGTAGACTTGAAAATCACCTCAATGCAAAAATAAACCTAACAGACAGACAGTTCGGTTTCCTTAGGAACTCCAATACTGAAAAAGCAGTACTAGATTTTGTACAAAAAATAATTATACTGTATTGCTGCCTGGGGTGGTACATTTAACAATTCTCTCAATACCCTCCAAATATCTCAGAATACAATCTTGCAAATATTATTCAAAAAACCTAAACTGTACTCTACCGAATGTCTGTATAAGAAAACGCAGTTACTGAAAACGAGAGAACTCTATATCCACCATTGTTCAACTTGGGTGTACACAAACCAACTTAAACTTCAATCAATGGACAAAGAAAAACAAACAAGATTCGTTACTAATTCTTTCATAAACATACCAACATTTGATAAAAGTCACACACAGAGATGTATTCTCAATCACGGTCCAAAATTATTCAATCTTCTGCCAGTTAACATAAGAAACAATTCCAATCTCAATACATTCAAAAAATCAATCAAAACATTCATTATTTCAATACCGAATCGATTTATTCGGCTCAACATAAACGATGTTCAGCAAGTTCTTCATCATTCCCAATGTTCATCAATTCTATAAATTAAATAATCGAAATCTATGTATATAATAGATATAAATATAAGACAGTTAGTGACATATAATAGAATACCCTGAGTGGTAGATGGAAAGCGCAACACATGTACTTTAGTTACTTAGGTGCATCCATCCTCACACTGATGGTAATAAAACTGTATACAGGGTGTAACTAAATAAGTGTGAAACATTTAAGAAGGTCATTTCTCATCGAAAAAAAGATAGGATCTTTCATATAAAGAAATTTCATTGGAGCATCCCTTGTTAAAATACAGCCCCTTGAAGGGGGTGCATAACATTTGTATAACAATTTTGCTTGAGAAAGCAGTACTTAATTTGATTGAAGAACAACCTACTACCAGTACCAGAAAGATTGCTTTCCAGCTAAATATTGATCATATGACGATATTTCGAATTTTAAAGAAACAACTCTTAAACCCTTACCATCTGCAACGAGTACAGGTACTGTTACCGCGAGACTTTCCGAATCGTCTTGAATTTTGCAATTGTATGCTGGAAATGATTAGAAGAAATTGTGACTTTCTGAAGACAATAGAATTCATAAACGAATGTAGTTTTTCTAGGGACAAGAGTATTTCTCTATTTGGGACCATTTACAGCATTTGGTTTATCGTACTCCTGTTCGCGATGTAGAGGACTTAAGAAACCGCATCATTGATGCGTGCAGGGTAATCAGAGAGACTCCAGGAATATTTGAGCGAATACGTGGCTCAATGCGCCGACGTCTAGACGCATGCGTGATGTCTGAAGGTAGACATATTGAACTTTTACTATGATTTCTACATGTTGTGTGTTTTGTTAATTATAAATTAGTTTTGTTTATTACCCTTCAATCGTTCAATGTAGGTATTAACTACAAAATAACAATAAATCCAGTTCGCTTTTATGACGACGTATCTCTGTAGTTGTTCGTAAAATAACTTTTTGCCGTGAACTGGTTTATTTTCGGCAAAAACCCAAGAGACATTTTTTGTTTAGAATGGAACAGGCTATCGGGAATAAATTTTTAAATGGTAAACAAATAATAAGACAAAAAGTTACATTGGAAATAAATTTTAGGGGTTGCGTTTTCTACTCCTTACAACCATGGGGTAAACCATGGTTGTATTTTTGGTAGTACAAAACGTCAGGTTGATTTCAATATTGCAACTTTCTCAGTGCTTGTGAAAAAAATTGTTATACTAATTTTATGTACCCCTTTTAAGGGGCTGTATTTTAACAAGGGATGCTCCCATGAAGTTTCTTTATACGAAAGATCCTATCTTTTTTTTGATGAGGAACCACCTCCTTGAATGTTTTACAGTTAATCAGTTACACTCTGTATAAACTGTAAACACTGTAAAAATGATGACCTATAAAATAAATCAGGCGGATGGAATCCAGCAGCTTTAGGGTATGCTTAGAGGCGGAGCTCCATACATGAGAACAATACTTCAAAGAAGGTCTGATGGAGCTTCATAAAGTATCAAAAGCTGCTGAAGTGTTTACAGTTTTCTGGTTCAGAACAGTATTTCAAGCTTTTGGGAAGTAGGCTTTGTTATTCCAGTGAGGTGATTGTGCCAAGACATATTGGTGTCCATATTAACCCCCAACAAACTTATCGAAGCAGAAAGCGGAATTGTCTGTCTTGACAACATTATATCCGGCTCGGAAACATTTATCTTTCTGGAGAAAACCGATGCCTGGATTTTTGTGGCATTGAATTGAACCTGGTTGCTTTAACCCCAATTCGAAATCACTTCTAGATCCTCATTAAGATATACAGCCACCTGCTGCCGAGGAAGATGTGCATCCGAGGCCGATGACCTGAAATCCAAAAAGAATGACGAGACAAGTGTGCCATCGTCAGCAAAGCAACATATTGGATCCTTTGTTTTTTCCAATAAGTCGTTAATATACAGTAAAGAGAGGGTTGGAAACAATATGGATCTATTTTCCTACATTTATAGAACGAAATGTTGGGAACTTCTTTCTTTGGATTTTTTTAAGAAGATGAAAAAGAAGAAAGCCAAAACCTCTCTTTCCCAAAAATGTGTAGTTCTCTAGTTTAGAGAACTATGGATTCTCTCTCAGAAACGCCTCATAGTTATATTTCAGAAAAAAATGTTTGCAGATTGAATTGAAATCCCGACATATTTCAATAACAGCCTGTTATTTACCATATGAATAGTACTATGACTTTTTCGAAACTTTTACGTTTCGTTAAATAAATAACAAAAATTAAATGAGAATATAAAAATCGATCATAATATTGTCAGAAATTAAAGTTTGAGGCTTATTTTTGTCAAAATAAATAACATATTATCAATATAGCATTTCACGCCATTGTAACTATAGTAATGAAAATCATTTATTAAGTCCCAATCAGAATGAATCTATCGTTCTTATTTCCCAAAATTATTTGATATAAATCATGAGAGTATTTATGCAAGACGCCACTACAGCATACTAACTTTTTGTATCGCTTCCTCGTCTTTAGATGTATCCTGGAAACTGTTCTTGGGTTCTGCAAAAGAAAGAAATGTATGAATGTTACAATGATGCAGACAACATGTGGAGTGAATAAAATCGTAATCATTTTGGCGGCTACAAATATTTTTAATGAATATTATCGCTTAACGAATGTTTCTAAGGGAAATGACAAAAATAATTTTCTAATAGTCATGAATCAAACCTTTCTTTCAGCCTAAACAATGCTCAGAGCGAAGAGAAATTATTCAATGGTCGGCATTGAATCCTATAGATTTTAAATATAATAATAATAATAATAATGCAGTTCTATAGGAGTTTGCATCCCAAATCGTCCGTTTCACGGTTATACATCCCCCGACAACAGGGAGGCCGTGAACTTTTGAGTTTGGAGTTTCTACATGACAGAATGGTACTGGATACACCATGAGAGAGCAGGAATTGGAGCATTTCTCTTAAGCGCAGCTGCCCTAGCAGCTGATGAACTCGGTATAGTTTTCGACACTGAACGAGGTGACCACAACTGTCACCGAGTTGAACCCATTTAGCAAAAAGCTCAGATAAAAGCCTCAGAGATCAACTTACTTCTGCAGAAACACAAGGATGAGCCAATGCATGGGGTCTTCTTCAATAACATTGGAGACCTTGGTCGGCCATTGAAGAAGCCCACAAGAAACCTCGAGTCTGGTTGAGATTTGTTGACGACACCTTCATAATATGGAACCATTGGAATACTGAACTAGACGCCTTTCTGAAACACATCAACAGCGTGAGACCTTCCATCACTTTCACATTGGAGAAGGAAATCCACAATGAATTGCCATTCTTAGACGTTTTGGTGAAGAGGACCGACACTAAGTGGGAAACATCTGTATACCGAAAACCCACTCATACGGGACAGTATCTGAACCACGAATCCAACCACCATCAATCGACAAAAAGAGGAATCATCAAGACTCTATTAGATCGTGCTTTTGGGCTCTGTAATACAAAGGAAGGTCTCGAGAAGGAACTAGACATCATCAAAAATGATCTTCAGCGGAATGGATACTCCAAAGCGATGGTAGAAAATACTTTGGCTGAAAGACAGCAGGAAGCCTCGCAAGGAAGAGAAGCCGTCACAACCAGTGCTTGCACTTCCCTACATCAGAGGATTATCGGAGAGGATAAGAAGAATTGGTTCCAAGTACAACATTAGAACCTGTTTCAGATCCGGTAACACTATCCGTAGCAGCCTCACGAAAACCAGGCCCCCAAACGCGGACTGCGATTCCAAGAATATCATTTACCGGATACCCTGTGAGTGCGGAAAATCCTATATTGGTGAAACTAAGAGGCCATTGAATGTTCGCATTGCCGAGCACAAGAAGCACACACAGCGAGGAGAAACCAGCAAATCAGGAATAGCAGACCATGTTTGGACCCATCAACACAACATCGAGTGGTCCCAAGCTGAGATCTTGCACAGAGAGGAACATTGGTTCAGGAGAAAATTTAAGGAAGCCGCATACATGTTGTCCAACAACGTATTCAGCCAGGCCAGCGTAGATATACGAAACATATGGAAACCCATCATCAAACGAAAAATGACCAACTCCCGCCAAAACGGTCATCTCTCACGGAATCACTGAAGCGGAAAATGGAAAGTAGAGAAAGTGAAAGTATTTCAACGGCCTATAAAATAGTCATCTCTCGGAGGAATCAGTCCAGTCATCACCCGAAGACGATTGTAGATACCAACAATCGAAACGTCGTGAACTAACGTGACTTGGAATCTCTACACTTTTTATTTTTTTGTTTTTTTTATTATTTTTTTATTTTTTTATTTTCTTTTTTCATTCCTTTGATTTTTATTTATTCAATTATTATATTTTTACTTGTAGGTTATTTCACTATCATTTCATTTCAGGTTTACTGTTGCTTAATATAATTGTTATTTTCAACTATTCTTTTTTCATTATTCTTTTTCACTTGTTTCAGGGATTTCAAATAATTTTATATAGTAGACAATGGAAGTCCGAACTAGTGAAAGCCTGATGTAGTCCTTCTCGACCACCTGAGCAAAACGATATTTGTCGTGGAGTTTTCAGCTCCTGGCGAGACGAATATCGTCAGAAAAGAGGAGGAAAAACGGATAAAATATCGAGATTTTCTCTTCGAACTCCGCAGACTCTATCCAGATCACTCTGTCAAGATAGTTGTTCTGATTATTGGAGTCCTTGGTGGAATGATGTCCTCTCTACTCTCGAATCTTAAAATCATACCGGCTTGCCGCACTAAGTCAGAAATCTTAGCCGCACAGATGCAAAAGGCTGTCATTCTTGGCTCACTGCGCTTGCTAAGGGCACATGATTCTCGGATCCAATGATCACTTACCCCACGGTGTGGGGAGTGGTCATTGGTTGATAATGCTGGCGCGCCCTCCCGAATGTATCGGGGCTTCAGGGGATAGGGCCTGACCAGCGCATACTACGGTGAAAAAAAAAGTTATAATAAAATTGTTATCATTTTGAATGAATGTTTGTAAGTGAAATGACAAAAATAATTTTCTAATAGTCATGAATCAAACCTTTTTTTCAGTCTAAACAATGATTAGAGCGAGGAGAAATCATTCAATGGTCGACATTGAATCCTATAGATTTTTAAATATGATAATAATAATAATGATAATGATAACAATCTCTCTATCCAGATCACTCTGTCAAGATGGTCGTTCTGATTATTGGAGTCCTTGGTGGAATGATGTCTTCTCTACTCTCGAATCTCAAAATCATACCGGCTTGCCGCACTGAGGCAGAAATCTTAGCCGCACAGATGCAGAAGGCTGTCATTCTTGGCTCACTGCGTTTGCTCAGGGCACATGATTCTCGGATCCAATGATCACTTACCCCATGGTGTGGGGAGTGGTCATTGGTTGATTATGCTGGTGCGCCCTCCCGAATGTATCGGGGCTTCGGGGGATAGGGCCTGACCAGCGCACACTACGGTGAAAAAAAAAAACAATAATAATAATCGCCTGTATTTCCCACATAATTTGTACACTTCACATTTGTGACCATGAGCTAAGAAACAGAAGAAAGGGGCGAAGTTCATTTCATTTCCATTTCATTTGTTCTTCTGCTCAACCCCAGAATTGCTGCCCTAACTTTATTAATCTCATCGAAGTATTAGTATCATTACACATCTTTCCATTAATAAATGTTTCAAGTTTATATAGAAAAAAGATGATATTCATTAGAGTTGAAAGAAAACCTTTTTTTCTACCAAAACAAAATTGCTCCTGCGGTAAATGACATTGAAAATAATCATCGCCTTCTAAGAATTTTAGAAATTTTATTAGTGGTTATCCTGGAATCTTACAAAATCTCTCATCATTGTTTGAAAGTGCTCTGTAATAATATTGTCATAGTAAAAATGTGATTAAATTCGTAAAATTCAATTTCACTTGAATTAGAAAATATTTACCTTCCTATATATTACCAAATCAAGTTATGAAATTACAGTATTTCGAAAACCACAAAAATAACTATATTGAGGATATTTGTGACATCCCAAAACACTGATCAGTCTTCAGTAAAAATTACTAGTTTTTTTTAACTTTGTGGAGGGGCATAGTTGTTAGTTTTCATAGTGCTAGGAATCGCACATTGAAAGGTAAGACCTCATTAGTCAATAAGTTTCTACTTTTGAAAGTTCATAGGGGTGTGCCAGCTGGTAAGTGGCAAAACAGATTTTTCAAACAGATACAACAGGAATTTTTATTTCATCCAGATAAGCACGGGATAAAATTATGGGTGGACAAGCAAAAATGAGCATTATTCTCTGAGGAGATCTGATCGTAGAATATTAAATTGGATCATCAAAAACAATGTATAGGCTTCTCATCCACTATTTGTTCGTGCTGTAATTCTGACAGATAAAAAAATTAGACTTTCAGAAAAATATAGGGGTGATTGTATGAGGCATTGGGAAAATAATGAAGTTAGAATAGATAGTGATATTTCCGATTCGCTGGAGGACCACATACCGTGTTTTAATAATGCAAATGAAGATACAAATGTAGATACCTGTACAACTCACATCACTCATTCGTCTGAGATATTGCACACTGATTGATCTGATATGAAGCCTATAAATCGAGTATTTTCTTTAGATGGGATGAAAAGTTCGTGAAAAGTTTCAGTCAACCCTAACCTTCAAAAGATATGTGTATAAATTTCACAGCTATGAAAAAATTGGATAAAAAGAAACTTCCTGTGCTAATGAAGCATTTCTCTTTGGCGAAAAAATACTGTTGAAGTCAAGGCTTGGCTTGATAAACATTATTCGGACTTTGTCACAGGAAAATCAACTGTTGATAAGTGGTTTTCTGAGTTTAAATGAGATGAAATGATCATCGAGGACGATGCACGTCTCAAAGAGGCTGTTACCGACAAAAACGTCAAAAAATCCACGTATAATTTTTGATGGCCGCTAAGTGAGGATGATCGAGGCAGTTGAAGCTCTAAAGATATCGAATGAATGTGTTGGACATATCTTGGATGAATATTTGGGTATGTGGAAGCTCTGTTCAACGTGAATGCCACGCAAGCTCACGATCGACTAAAAGCAACAACGAATTGATGAATCTGAGCAGTGTTTGAAGCTGTTCCACCATGAAAAATCTAAATTTATTCGTCAATATGTGACAGTTGATGAAACATGCCTCCATCTTTTCATACCAGAATTGAAACGAACGCCATCAGAGTGGTCTACAAGTGGTGAACCGACTCCAAAGCGTGCAAAGATGCTGGCAATGTTATGGTATCAGTATTACGGTATGCGCATGGTATAATATTCATCGACTATCTTGAACAGGAAAAACTATCAATAGCGACTATTACATAGCGTTATCGGAGCGTTTGAAGCACGAAATCGTGAGAAAACGTCCCCATTTGAAGAAAAAGAAAGTGCTGTTTCATCAAGGTAATGAACCGTATCATAAATCAATGAAAACGAGGGAAAAATTACTCGAATTGGGCTTTGAACTGTTTCCGCATCCACCGTATTTTCCAGATCTAGCCCCCAAATACACATTCCCCTTCTCAGATCTCAAGGGAATGCTCACAGGAGAGAAATTGAGCGCCGATGAATAGGTGATTGTAGGCCTATTTTGAGGCTTAAGACAAATCACACTACAAAAATTATATCGAAAAATTGTTTGTTTGCTATAATCATTGTGACGCCTTCGAAGGCGAAGGATAATAAAATCAAATTGTATTAATTTTTTTCTATGATAACCTACATATTATATAATATGTAGTACTTAGCATTCATGGACCATAAGAGCACCTCAGTGTTTACTAAAAATCAGATGATTTTTCCATTAAATTTTTATTAAAATACTCATTTCTATGATGTGGAAACTCTCATTGCGACAGACAACTCAGCCTCACCAAAACCATTTAGTCCTGTCAAATTAGACTAAAAATAAAAGTAAAGCTACCTAACTTTCCACCAAGCTGAAAATCGGTAAGATTGTTCAAAATGTGATTAAAAATAAAATTTGAAGGTTACACATCTTTCAAAAGTAAAACAAAAAGAGTTTTTCGCGATTTTCAGCAAAACGCTAAGATTTATTACAAAAATACTTCAGACAAAAATTGTAGACTATAGAATTATCTACAAAAAATGTATCATTACTTTTTTTCCTACGAGCCACCGTTTTTGAGGTGGCTGTAGTCGTAATATATGTTACACTTATAATATAAAATATACATAAGTTATACATATAAGAATATTAGGTAAAATGAAACCCAGTCCCTTAATTTATACGCCATTGTAACCTTGATGCATCTGTCCCCTGTGAGTGGCTAGGGTCTTATACCTGCTATAACGAATGAAATATTACTCACTGCTCTAACTCTAACTGAAAAAATTATTTACTTCTCAAAACCAGGAAAAGCTCAACATCAATCGGAAATAATTCATCAAAAAGTTTATCTACTTTTGCAAAGGGTCAAAATCATGTACTAGTTTTACACGCAATAACTGGCTGTGATACGACATCTGCATTTTACAGGAGGGGTAAAATAATAGTTTTCAAAATTTTTGAAAAACAAAATTCAGTTCAATCTGCTGAAGTTTTGAAAAATAGTAATTCAACTCGACAAGGAATTATTACTAACGGCATTCGCTTTCTTCTTTCTATGTACGGAGCTCCTAAAGAAACTACCTGCTTAGATAGGTATAGATATGCATGTTCCGTTAAAAACGCCAAAAGTAAAAAACAAGGGTAATTACCTCGTCTTCCTCCAACCCCAGTTTCTGCTCATCAACATCTTTTTCGGGTATACTACCGGCTTGGTTATCAGCTAGACCCTATAGACTGGGGATGGAAGTTAGTCAACAATTCATTAGAACTAGTCCAAACTTTACGCGCCGGAAAAACTGCTGAACAACATTTTTTGCAACTGCTAAAAGGGGTGTAGTCCTAAATGTGGTTGCAAAAAATCCAGACTGTTTTGTTCTCTAGTAAGGACACATTGTCAAGGCCGGTCGTGCTCTATTATTGAATCACCAACAGTGGAGGACCCGGTTGATTCCAACAAGGCGACATGCGATACATCACTATTAACGCAGTTTACATGTACTCAGGATGAAGATTAAAAAGAACAAGAAGAAGAAGAAGAACACAAGACGAACAAGAACAAGAAGAAAAATTTGAAAGTTACGACTCGGACGATTAAATTCCACTACTTTTTTATTAACTTAAATTGCTTTTATCTTTTCAATCTCTGCTAATATCCATTATTTTGCAATAGTTTCAAATTGAACAGGATCACAACTAACCCGTGGAATAGGCCTACTGGGAAAACCACGTTAAAAAAACACGTTAAAAAACACGCTGAGTACACTACCTTGTAGGTGGTGTGGAAACGTGTGCATATTATGACGATTACAACTTTCACAACTTTTTGAATCGTTATGTCTCAAAAACGGTGGCTCGTAGAAAAAAAAAAAGGAAAAATACATTTCTTGTAGATGGTATTATGATCTACAATTTTTGTCTGAAATATTTTTATGATAAAACTTACCGTTGTGCTGAAAATCGCTAAAAACTCATTTTTTGACCTTTGACCTTGAATAAAATTTTTCCATACAGGGGAAAGATGAGGAACTTTCAAATTTTATTTTCAATCATACTTTAAACAATCTTACTGATTTTCATCTTGGTTGGAATTTAGGTAGCTTCGAATGTCTAAATTAATCGGACTAATTAGCACACTGCGAAAATGTAATTTCGAATACGTCGTGATTAATTACTATTGCATCATCGTGAGTTATTGCACAGCCCCGTCAGCTTATCAGTTTCATTAATGAAAACTTGCCTACCTTCAACGGAAACCAATTTAAACGTCGTGTTTGGATTTTCACTATTTTTCTGCGACAAATGAGACATCACAACACAGTCGTGATCCCACTGACACAGTCCGCATGCTACTACCTATCGTGTTTGGTAACAATTGAATCCAATATTTATTTTCCGACGAAAAATTCTATCAAATCGCGATAATGGACTGCAATGTTTTATAACTCCAGTCATTTTTCTCGGAAGAATTACCGGGTGAGAATATTAGGTTGGTGAAGTCCTCTTTTCGTGTGGATGTTGTTAGTGGGTTTTTTTGGAGTCATTTGATATGCGAATGAGAAGTAATAACCGAGAATGCCGAACAGTGAAGGAACTCACGACGATGAAAGAATATACATGCGTCATCAATAAAATAAGCGATAAAACACAAACTTTCTTGTAGCATCATTTTCTTCCACAGGTGGAAAGGAAAAACAAAACGGTTAACTTTGCGTCCGATCAAAGACAGCTCTTGTTTGGATTATAGCCAAGTAGATTGAAGATAGATAGCTAAGGTACACAAACATACTCGTAATTCATCAACAATTTTTTAAATTTTGAGATTGATTGACATAACTTTTTTGTTCAATTTAATGTCATTAAAATTGACATTTTTAATGGTTGTTAAGAGTATTAAAAGATGATGTTTACGAAGTAGCGTGTTAAAAATATTTTTAACACTAGTGTTAAAAGTATTTTTAGAACGAATTTTTTCGACCAAATAGCAATGAACAGAACAAAATTATTCAGTGTTCAAGGAAGTTTCATTATGAACAATAGATAATTATGAACAATTAAATTCTGTTACAAATGTTTTATATACATTAATTACATTATTATTATCATTCATGAACATTAATATGGAAAGTACAATTAGAACAACTGCTGATATTAATACCTTGCGATGTTGAAGATCCTTGTAATATATTTGACAATTTCATGACAATTTGACAATTTCATGGGCATTAACATTTGATTCTTGATGTGAAGAGGACAAGCTGTAACGGTGGAGCTAGCTGTTGGGATTATTCTTTCAACAATAGCCTATTTATAACAAATAGATTGATCGATGTAACCCTCAGGTACTGTTGTAGAATTCCATCCTTCTTGCTTCTTGATATCCGTTATATTTGCTCCTGATTCTGCTAGCAAAGAAGCAGAAGACCTTCTGAAACAGTGACTTGTATATTCCTTTGGTTCCGGGAGGTTCAGAAACTCAAGAATGATAGAGGGCATTTTCCCAAACGTGTTTATACCAACTGGGTTGGCACTGCATTTATAATTTGAGTATTTCAGAAGAAAACGTTGATGATTGATAACAGAAAGGCGTAATGCAACGTATTTATTAAAATAGTCAATGTTTTTTTCAACAATGTAAAAAGAACGACCTATTTCCATTTTTGTATTTGAAATTTGAACAATCAATGATTTATCCATTATTCAATGTCTTCTATCAATAAATGGCACAGCTCTTCACGCCGGCAGGGTTCATATATTCCAAAAATAGTAGCAACTTTTATCATCAAATATTTTTCATCTGGCGCCTCATTTATAAGCCTCTGGACTTGTTCAAACGTACGAGTTTTTGATTTTCCGCGATGTCGTATGGCTGAGCCGATTTTTTTGGTAACATTTCAATTGAAGCTCTTTTTGCAGCCTCTTCAATTTCGTCAGGAACACACAATTCCTCACTATTGTTCTTCATTATGCAAGAAATTAAACACCTGCAAGAACTTTAAATATGACTTTAAATAAACGCGTGAGCTGTAAACAATATTGTTTGTTGTTAACCAGGTGATTTGGCCTCACTTGAAATGGCCACTTCACTGCAAATGCCATAAAATGAAAATAGTTAACCGACAAGAGATGTGAAAAGGTATTTTTATAGTATTTTTTATATTATATTAATCTATTTTATTATAAAAACAGGACAGTTGTACAAAAAGAGTTGTATGATATTTGTGTTAAAAGTGTGAAAGTGTGATATTTGTGTTCGTGAAAACGTTTTCACTCACAAAATAAAACCTTACTTTTAACACTCATATCATAAATAGCTATTGATAGTTTATATTAGGTATTCACATGTTGTTTATTGAAAAGTTTCTATGTTTTCCATTCTCTCATACTTCATAGACAGTTGTTTCTTCAACTGAAGAAGAAGCAGTAACAATAAGTGAAATTTAATAGCACGTAACATCGCAAGACCTCAAAATTTCATGGTTACCTTCCATTTTTTGATTAAAACTTTGTTACCTAGCAATACGATGTGAGTTTGGAGGCGATGGACAATGGTTCATGATTAATTTAATTAGTTTGGACATCCATTGTATGATATTATATAAAATGATTTGAAATCCCTGAAATAATTAATAAAAAAATCAAAAATGCATAGCTGACAATAATTATTATACTAAGCAAAAAACCTGAAATGAAATAATAGGGAAATAAAATACAAGTGAAAATAAAACAATTGAAGAATAAAGTGAAAATAAAAAGTTAAAAGAGTCCAAGCCAAGTTACTTCACTACGTTTCGATTGTTAGTATCCATTATCGCCTTCGGATGATGACTGAACTAATTCCTCAGAGAAATTACTATTTATGGGTTATTCGAGTACTGTCACTTATATTCGCTTTTCTTTTTCCGCTTCAACGGTTTAGTGTGAGATGACTGTTTGGCGGGAGTTGGCCATTATTCGCTTGATTATGGATTTCTATATGTTGCGTATATCTACGCTAGCTTGACAGAATACATTGTTGGACAACATGTATGCCACTTCTTTGAATTTCCTCCTAAACCAATGTTCCTCTCTGTGTATGATCTCAGCTTGAGACCATTCGATGGTATGTTGATGGGTCCCAACATGCTCTGCTGTTCTAGATTTGCTGGTTTTTCCTCGCTGTGTGTGTTTCTTGTGATCGGCAATGCGAACATTCAAAGAATTCTTAGTTACACCGATATAGGACTTTCCGTACTCGCAGGGTATCCGGTAAATGCAATTATTGGAATAGCAAACCGCGTTTGGTGGCCTAGTTTTCGTGAGACTGCTACGGATAGTTTTTTAGGATCTGAAGCAGGTTCTGATGTACTTGGATCCAATTCTTCTTATCCTTTCCGATAATCCTCTGATGTAGGAAAGTGCAAGAACTGGTTGTGACGGTTTTTTTTCCTTGCGAGGCTCCTGCTGTCTTTTAGCCAAAGTCTTTTCCATTATCGCTTGGGAGTAGCCATTTTGGTGAAGATTATTTTTGATGATGTCTACTTCCTTCTCGAGACCTTTTTTCGTATTACAGAGCCCGAAAACACGGTCTATTAGAGTCTTGATGATTCCTCGTCTAGTCGACTGGTGATGGTTGGATTCGTGGTTCAGATACTGTCCCGTGTGAGTAGTTTTTCGGTATACAGATGTTTCTCTCTTAGTGTCGGACCTCTTCACCAATATGTCTATGAATGGCACTTCGTTGTGGACTTCAAGAAGGCATCTAATTCAGTATTCCCATGGTTCCATATCATGAAGGTATTTCAAATCATTTTATATATCAGACAATGGAAGTCAGAGCTAATGAAATTAATACGATATGAGGAGATACGTTTCCATTCGAATTCAACATGTCTCATTGAATAAGTTTCGATTATGATCTTGGGATTTCTGGATATCATATTATACAAATCCAAGAAAAAAATTCAGTGGAAGGATTATTGTCTTGTTCTCTCGAGGTTATGTAACGCAGTAAAGTGTTGCAATTCAATTGAGTTGTCTCAGTAGAGGTTGAAAAACACACGAGATTATTTTGATACAACTGAGAATAATCGTGGTTTTGAAGAATGTATTTGCTGAGAATTTCTTTCAATCATCAGGAAATGGTAGATAGTGTTTAACATTTCTATACCACTTGATTAGACATTGTCAAGCCATTAATGTCTTTCCTTCATTTTTGTTGTTTCCTCAATTTCTGGTTTGAATGCATTTCAGTGAATATACGTGGACTGTTCGAAAAATAAAGTGGTACACTCGTCTCGGAGATATCTTCATAGTTTCAGTTGTTTAGCATGATTAGTTTGTTGGTGAGAGGCATAAAAGTTACTAGTGTTTTGCGTGTTCTGGATTTTAGCTATCGAGAGCAGTGGATCAAAGAATTTGCATCAAATTATGTGTAAAAAATTAAGGGCAGTTGACAGTTGCATACGATGATTATACTCTGGGTCAGAAAAATGTTTGAAAGTGGCCCACGCTTTTCACAGAAGGTCGAGTATATGTGAATGGCAACACTCGCTCTGTACGATCCAACACATCAAAAACCGATGAAAATATTGAGAAAGCGAAAAAACACTATTAGACAAGTAACTGAGGATATCAGCACATCGGTTGACTTATGTCATGCAATCATGGGTATATGGTTATGACGACTTCGAAACCAATCCCCAATCGTTCCAATGAAAGAGCCCACACAAGTGTATCATATCTGAGGGGGACTAATTTGGAGGGGACAGAATAGAAATTGATGAATGAATGAATATTTTCCGAGAAAAATAAAAATTCACCTCATTTTTTGAACAGACGGCGTATATTATTTTGATCAAATTATGTGAAGTTTCGCTGTCGGACACGACCGTGTCAAGACCTTTATTCCGCAGGGTTTGCAAAGTTTTACGCTCGACTATTCGTTTTCGAATATTTCCATATAATAGATCTGTAACTTTTATCAGATGACCACCGAGTAAAATCTCCAATGTAGGTACATGTTATTGTACTATAAACAATGATATTCATTTTATTTATTGTTTGGATCAATAATAGATAACATCTTATAATGAAGTCGTAGAATATACATAACACATTTATTTTTACCAGTACATTTGTTATAACTTATGCTGTTGGCTTTGTGAAATAATTTGCATTTCAAATTCTCTCTATCCAAAATTCATAAACCCTTCCTCGTTGCGGGGAATGAGAAGTGTCTAATTAATTCCCCACCCTCAGGCTCATACGAGCTCTTAAGCCTGATGTAGTTCTTCTCGGTCATCAGAGCAAATATATATTCGTGGTGGAGTTTTCAGCTTCGAAAAAGATGAATATCTTTCGAAAAGAGGAGAAAAAATGAGGGAATATCTCTTTGAACTCCGCGGATTCTATCCAGAACACTCTATTGAAATGGTTGTTATGGTCATTGGAGTCCTTGGTGCTTAAGGCACATGATTCCCGAACTCAATGATCACTTACCCTACAGTGTGGGGAGTGGCCATTGGTTGGTGATGCTGGTGTGCTCTTTCGAATGTGTCGAGGCTTTGGGGACAGGGTTTGACCAGCTCAGCCTTCGGGAAAAATAATAATAATGCTAATCATATTACAAAATGGTGAGATGACTTGAAGAATTGATACCAATCTGGCGAACTCGCTCCACCATCTGAACAAGCTTGAGTCCGAACGAAGCGAATCACTTTCAGGGCGAATCCTTCAGTGATTTTTTTCCATCGCAGTGTTGCCATTATCCGTTGCTCTAATGAATACTTGAGGATATACCTGTGGCACCACCGAAAACCAAAGGCATTAGGTCACCTATTTGATTCATACGGGTGACCTTGAACATTATGCCTCTGGAAAGGAGAATCTTCATTAGTCCTTGAGGATGATGAAAGAGTACATTTTGATATGAAATTTGGAATAGAGAAATGTATGATGGTGCATCCCAAAAGAAGACAAGGAGAAGATGTACAGCTTATTGATGAAAACATCCTGCAACGTCTGGATGCTGGAGAGACGTTGCTATTAACAGAATAAGATTTAAAAAAATGGTTTTTAGTTTTCCATTAATATAATAGTAAAAAATCATAATTAACAAATTAATAAATTTTTATGAACTTTCATCGCAGGATCGTATGAAGTATATACCAGGTGTCCCACATTTTATGTGACAGGCAATATCTGGTTCGTTGAAGGAGATACACAAAAATGTTTCATACAAAAGTTTTAGGAGTTCATGAGAGCTATATTTTGATATAATTTTTAAATATACAGGTTGTTTGGTGTAGGTGCTACAGACCAAAATTCCATTTTTAAAAATAGAACGCCCTGTATATCATTACATATTCAGATGATACGTTAAATTCTGATATCATTTCATGTTTGGTTTTTGAAATTCGGTTACGGCGTTGTTGAGTTATTGCTTAAAATGTAATAAAGTCTGTAGAACGACATTTTTTAAAATATATCATACAATTATTCTCTCGGCATCAGATCACATGAAAATTAGTCAAAATTTTGGGTGTTTGAAGTAATGGTTTCAATTTTGAGTTGTGGAATTCAGTCAGGAATCATTTTGAATATGAAACAATTGCGAAATTGAAAGAGGTGTATTCGAAAACAAATCTTTAATTGATAACAATGTAAATAATATAACTTGATAAATCATTTCATAAGAATGGTAGGTACCTAGAAATAAGTCATAAAAATTGTTCGAAGTGATGCCCATTAGATATTATACAGGCTTAGAAACGTCGAATCACTTCTCTCGTACAAGTCGCTCTTATAATATCAGGCGTAATATCACTGCACGCTAGTCGAATTTTCATTTTCAGATCATCCACATTCAAAGGGGGAGTAGTGAAAACAATATCTTTTGAATAACCCCATAGGAAAAAATCAAGCGGTGACAAATCTGGGGAACGAGCCGGCCACCGAATTGGACCCTTATTACCAATCCATCTATGTGGGTACGTTCTATCCAGATATTCAGTAACAACCTGTGAATTGTGAGGAGGAGCACCATCTTGTTGCCACCAAATTCCTTGTCGTTCTGCTATGGGAATATCTTCCATCAACTGGATCAAATCATTTTCTAGAAAATGTAAATATCGCAATCCATTGAGATTTTCATCGAAAAAGTAAGGTCCTATGATGCGGCCATTGAACAATCCACACCATACATTAATACCCCAAGTAGTTTGAAACTCCATTATTGTGGAATCGCGATTCATCGCTCCACAAAATTTGACTGAATATGTTAGGACTTTCATGTAATATTACCTGAATACAAGCAATGAATTCAAGTCGTCGTTCAAAGTCCCTGGGTTTCAAATCTTGTACCAACTGAATTTTGAATGGGTGGTATTTATTTTCTTTCAGAATTCTCAGTACATTAGATTTACTCACACCGACTTCTTCTGCAAGAGTACGGATAGAAACATGTGAATGAATAATAATATAAGCCAACACATTGATCTCTAAATCTTCAGTTCTAACAGATCTCGTATGATGACGATGCTTTATAGTAGAAGGAAATGACCCAGTTCGCAATTTTTCTACAACTCTCGAAAAAGGCATTCGTGACGGAATGGGTCTGTCTGGAAAACGTTCTTGGTATAGACGTTGTGCTTGACGGCAGTTTTTCTGACATTCCCCAAAAATTAATAACATATCAATGCAATCACTTGGACTAAACGCGAAAGGCATACTGGAGTTTTCGCACAAATAACACAGTTACTGTTTTGCAAAGAGTCACTGAATCGAACTGACAAGTAGATACAATTCAACAACATTTGTTACTATGGCATCAACAAGCATAAGCTACTTGATGAAATTGTGCAATATAAAGTAATTCACCCTCAAGTTAGTCACATTCTCAAGAATTTCAATATTATATTCAACTGATATCGATATCGTATCGTAGAGGTGAGAATAATGGTTTGTATTCAGTAGTAGTCTAGTTCAATTTAATAAAAGATATAGACTGGAAGTTTTTTTGAAACTTTATGTTTAAGGAAAAGTGCAATAACTCAACAACGCCGTAACCGAATTTCAAAAACCAAACATGAAATGATATCAGAATTTAACGTAGCATCTGAATATGTAATGATATACAGGGCGTTCTATTTTAAAAAATGGAATTTTGGTCTGTAGCACCTACACCAAACACCTTGTATATTTAAAAATTATATCAAAATATAGGTCTCATGAACTCCTAAAACTTTTGTATGGAACATTTTTGTGTATCTCCTTCAACAAACCAGATATTGCCTGTCACATAAAATGTGGGACACCCGGTATATCAAAACGGCTCCACGAAGTTTGAAATTTATAGGCCAATTATTTATACCTTTTATCCCATTATTCAAGCCAACGGAGATTGGGAAAAAATTTGTTAGTTAACAATTGAATAACTTTTTGAAAAATGGCGATAAAACTTTTTTTTTCTACGGGACTCGATTCATTCAAGTGTTTAGAAGGTACAAGATTTTTTTTCAAATTTTTAAAATGACATTTATGTTATAAAAAATTATTTCTTTTGATAAACTCTCTTTAGAGGCGCATGCCGTAACAGCCGCGCGGAACCTTATTTTCAACGTCAAATTAAAATTATAAATAATGGAGATAGAGTTTCGGAAGTCGTGCCTTTTTTATCGGAAACTTCCTCCTCTTCAACGAGCTTTTTTCATTATTGCTAAAATATTAATATTTTTTGAGTTATTAACGAAAAAGTAAATACCATTTTTTTAAATCTAATTTTGTTAATAACAATTGCAATTTTTTACCTGCACCAAAATCCTTCAAAAACATTTTTCTAGAGGTTCCGAATCGAATGAGCTATCGCTCATATTTTCAGGACCTTTATCTCTATTTTTCATGTTTTTGAACTTGTTGATTAGACTACCTATGACAATCAAGAAGACAGACGAATAATTGTTCAACTTCTCAACGAGTTTTTTAAAGGAACGTTTCATTATTGAAAAATCCTCTGAACATTGCATCATCTAGTTTTGAACTTGATTACAGCTAAGTAGACCTCCATGTTCGGATCTTGAGATTGTGTATATCGATGTGACAACCACCTTCAAACAGATGTGATAAGTTATCTCGAAATGTTGCGAATATTCATTAAAATTGACAGATATCCTTTATGAGAAGTTTCATTAACGAGATCAGGTGATATCATCACCCTATGAGATTTGATGGTCGACAAAATAATTCAAGTAGATGCTAGAATTCAAAGAAAGTAGAGAAAGTATTTTTTATTGGAAAATTTCATTCACAATCGAAACATATTTCCATCTAGAAAAATAGTTCAGTCCAAGTTGAGACAGTGTTCAAGTATTTCTTTTGTATAAAAAAATCGGTCTGATGGACAGATGAAATAACTACTTTCACCTGACAATTGAATTACACTAAAGAAAAAGTTCCCTTCAAAACAAATATTTTTAGATGAACATCAAATCACCTAAAAATCTCTTTTTCTCATTCAGTTTCTACTTTGAACATCCGTTATGGAATTGAAAAAGATATCGTCCATAGAAACGCAACAAACACAACATAATATATAATAATAATTAGCCTTCATTACCCAACAGTTATAAACTATTTACAGGGCTGAGTATGTCAAAGAAGTAATATAGATCCTTATAATTACAAAATAACTATTTGAGAAAATGAATAACAGAATCATAATATAATAAAAATAGAAAAAAAAAACTATAGCAGAAAATTAAAAACTCTTCATGGAATACTGAGATGCGGTGTCAACAATATATTCTAGGGAATCAGAATTGATATCACACAAATTTGAAATTAAATTGAAATTATTGCAAATGCTAAAAATAGGTGACTCGAGATTCAAATTGGTTCTGGCTAGTAGGCTGCAAAAAGTTTTTGTACTTCTAGTTCTAAAATGAGGCACACAGAAATTTATAAAAGACAACACCTCCATAGCATACACATTGTTGTGCAGTAATTCATACAGAAAAATTATTCCAGCAAGTTTTCTGCGTAACTCAAGACTTTCAATATTGAATGTTATGGTACGAGATTCCTATGGGACACCTCTATCAAGATAGATACCATAAGATTCGAAGTAAATAAACTTTAGGAAACGACGTTGAACTTTTTCAATTAATATATTATAGCAATTGTAGAATGGAGACTATAGAACAGAGCCATATTCTAATTTTGACCTTGCGTAGGCTACATAAACTGTAAATAGAGCAAATATGTTTGAAAAAGATCTACAGTTGTGAATTATGAAGCCTTAAACTCTAAATGCTTCACTTACTTTAGATCTAATGTGGTTGGGAAAAGACAAATTTTGATCAAAATATACACTTTTAATTGACTTACTTCGTGACAGTGTCAATTGTATCTACTTGATGATTGACATTTTCCTACTATAAGACACTACTTAACATTTGGATGCATTGAGATATAGCTTGTTATCTTCACACCAAATCTTATATTTTCTAACTGTTGTTGCAATATATTACAGTCTACAGATTCGACAGGTGAATATATTTTCAAATCATCTGCAAAAAATGGCAAATTACAATCGACATCATTACTGAGGTCGTTAATAAATAATAAGAACAGAAGTGGTCCGAGATTCGACCCCTAAGGGACTCCAGATGAAGGATTGCAATAAAAAGAAGCCTAGCCGTTATGAGATACAAGTTGTTCGCGTTGAAGTAAGTAGGGTATTGGTAAAAAATTCCACTCACATGGGACACTGTTTTCACTAATGGTGAACTTCGAAGTTTCGGAACAAGGTATTCATCACCTCATTAGCACCATTTTTGATAACATCATGATACGATGTCCTCATTTCCGTTACGGCATTACAATTGATTCAATGTTCATATCGAAGTAGAATGAGCTTTTCCTTTCGTGTAATTAAATGTTCGTGTGAAAATAGTTGCGTCAAAAAAACGTTTCCTTCCACAAAGAAACTTATATGCATGATCTACATAACTCTATAGAGAGTTTTCATTGTAGTATTGTTTTCCCTTTTTGAAAGTAAAGACAGGCTTCAAGAAGCTATTGTATAGCGAAAAACGTGTGGCGTTTTTTTTAAACTGTGATAAGCTTAATACGCAAGTATCGACCGTTACTAATGTGCGACTTCTCCAATATTATTGATCATGTGAACATCGTCATTAACATTATAATGATGTAGGTTTGGAAAATGATCATATCTTTAATTATATGCGATAAGAAAAATTGGAGTATCATACTAAATGATAGAGAAATATAATTAATATTGTTTCAAGTATCTAGATAAAAACTCAGATGGGACTGATTGGAGTTGGTACCGCATGCGATGAATTGGAAACAATACAGTCAATCTTCTATGAGGTTATTCTTAGCATTATTTCGAGCATCATTTTTACAATTGGTATGATACGTTTAACTCCTCTCAAACTCGAAATAAGTATTTTAATCTTCTGCACTGGATAAAAGTTGTACTAGTGTGAACGCTGCTTCCAGTAAATAAATGACCCGCAGTAGTCTCGAACCGTAACTGGAATATTACTCATAGTATCATCTATATCCTTGAGTATTTGCAGGGCTTTAACATCTTGAGCGATCATCAATATGGCTTTCGGAAACAAAGATCAACAGTCGACCTTCTATCGTATGTCACCCATATTCAGAATAAAGCAATTCAGAACCATGGAGAGTCAAGAGATGTTGCGCTTGATATTTCTAAGGCCTTTCACCACGAGGGTTTGCTGGCCAAACTTCAATACTATGGCTTGTCAGATCATTTCTGTGTATGGCTCTCCAGCTCCCTGAGAGAACGTTCCCTGCAAGTGGCCGTCGATGGATATCTCTCGAATACTTTCACCATCAACGCTGGTGTTTCCCAGGGATCCATATTGTCTCCAACACTCTTTTCATTGTATATCAACTACTCATTGGAAAAAACCAAGGATCCAATATATTGCTTTGCAGACGACAGCACACTTGTCTTGTCATTTCATTTGGATTCCAGGACATCGGCTACGGAGGCACATCTTCACCGGCAGCAGAAGGTTGCATATTTTAACGAGGATCTAGAGGTGGTTTCGAATTGAGGTGAAACTGACCAGGCTCAATTCAATGCCTCGAAAACCCAGGCATCGGTTTCCTGAAAAAAAAAGCTCCAAAACTGGATATAATGATGTCAGGACATACAATTTCGCTTTCTGCTTCGATAAGTTTGTTGGGGGTTAAAATGGATACCGACATGTCTTGGCACAATTATGTCGCTGGAATTGCAAAGGCTGCTTCTCAATAGCTTGGAACACTGTGCCGAACCAGAAAAATTTACACACCTCAGCAACATTCAACGCTATATGATGCTCAAATTGGACCTTCTTTGGAGTATTGTTGCACGGAGCTCTGCCCCTAAGCATACCCTAAAGCTGCTGGATTCCATCCAGAAAAGAGCCATCCACCTGATTGGAGACGCAAACATCACTTGCAACCTAAATAGTCTGGAACATCGAAGAAAGGTTAGAGATTTGTCTCTCTTTTATAGATACATTCACGGAAGGTGTTCAAGTGGGTATGCGTCGGGAGTAGTATATATCAGAAATACGCGACAGATCGTGGCTTTTCATCGTTTTGAGGTTCAATTCAGTACACTTTGAACTTCACTGTTTGAGAACTCTTTCATAACTGCGTTCATGTGGAATAAACTTCCTGAGAACGTTTTTTCAAATGATTTTGATCTCCAGTGATTTAAATTCAACGTGAATCATTACTTTCGCACAGGCACCGCTTTTGAGCGCCTCAAGGATTTTCCTTCAGTGCCTGTGTTTTGTTCTCATTTTGTTTTAAATACCACCACATGTGGCATGACAATGAATGCGTGATAGACAGGGTCATCCCCGTTTGACTGTCATAATAACCCAGTCCAATTAGCCAAAAGGGGGCAAGCAATGCAAAAGTTTTTACTGGCAATTTTCTTTCGAAAATCTTTGGGGTTGGTCACTGGCAGTCTAAATTTAAGTTCCCGAGGTACCAGAGCCATTGCGTTATTCTCCATCTTGAGTTCAAGGGTTGATTTTGGTTTATTGAATAACTCGTTTATTTTCCATTTCACACAAGAATAATTGATTACAAAAGGTATTTAAAATTGAGTTCTTATCTAGGATTGATCAAACCTAATTTTCCTACAATTTTGGTTCTCATCAACTTTTTCGTAGGATCAATATTTTTCGATTTACACCGGATTTACACTTCATCGTATCATCACGTTTACTTTTAAATTAACGAGAAAAATTGTTATGAACAAAGTTGTAGAAATTTAAATTTCATACATTTTTGGTCCCTATCAAATGTTTCGTAGGATCGTTATTTTTCGATTTATACCCGAGGGTAAAATATTATCATTGTAGTATCACGTTCATTTTCGATTTCAAAAGTCACACTGTTCGAGATTATTCACTTCATCAACACATCTAATTTCCAAAGAAAAAAAAACAAATAGAAAAAATAAAACGAAAACAATTATATATGGGATAATAGAAAACTTGAGTTTACCCCCACTTCTTCTCAGGTAAAAATGGAACAATAACGACCCTAAGAAAAAATTGTTGGTAAACAATTGTAGAAAATTGAATTTCAAGCAACTTTGTTCCTCACAATTTTTCTCGTAAAATTGAAAGTAAACGTGATAATACAGTGATAAAAATTTACCTCCTCCTTTTCTCGGATATAAATCGGAAAGTAACTATCCTATAAAATAGTATGGCTACCAAGATTGTAAACATTCAGATTCACCGGTGAATCATCAATATGATTAAATCTCTGAAGGAGCCAGCCACTCGTGCTGGCGAAACGTTAGAATGCAGTTCCAAACTACGACGGCCTTCAATCCCGAATGAAGATAGTAACACTGAATAAACGAGTTGTTCATTGAAATGAAATTCACTCCCTCTTTTCGGGTATAAATCGAAAAATATCGTTCCTACGAAAAAATTGATGGTAACTAAAATTGTAGAAAATTTAATTTTTAACAACTTTTGAAAATGAAGGAACGATTCAATAAACAGAAATCAACCCTTAAATTCCACATAGCAAATGAAGCATCGTCACTATCAGTGACACCACCTCCAAAGAATTCCAAAAGAAAATTGCCAGTGAAAATTTTTGCATTGTCAAATCATATTTTCACTGAGTTATGAACGCATCAAAACAATAGAACACGTATCTGGAAAGATGATCAGTGGTTTGTTTATTTCAATTACTCATGAAAGTACAGGATGTGGTAGATGTGATATATTCATCATGAACGATATTTCCTAGGGCTCTTTTATTTTGTAGTTGATTTTACAAAGTGTAAAACAGTTACTACTATTCAAATCATATTTCAAAAATGAAAAAATATTTGAGAAACCTTATATGAAACCTTGAATAGTCTACAGTGTTGTTTCATGTGATTCCTGCCTTGACAGTCGGAAAAAACGAATTCTCAAATAAACAAAAAATATGCCTAGGTTCACGAGGAGATTTGAACTGAAGGAGGTGAACTTAGTTACATTCGAGTAAGCCAATCCTGGAAGATTCTGCCAGAAGTCCATAAATCTTTTTGTCATCCAGGTGTTCAATTCTTTGTTTAGCAAAGCCTAAAGTGATGCCAATGACAGGTTCTGGTCCGATGAAGCTGCTTGCAGCACCTTTCTTGACAAAGGAGTCAGCAGCTCCATTGCCAGGCCAGTATGGCCAGGAATCCATACCATAGACAATCTGTCAAGTTTTCCTATCGAGGAGAGTCGTGTTTGGCTATTTGCTACCATTTCAGACGTTGCTCGATAGGAGCTAAGAGCTTCCAACGCCACTTGACTGTCCGAGAATATTTTCATTGACTTGTGTATAAGGTTGGATTCTTCTAATTTCTCCGCACACAATTCAATAGCGAGAATTTCCTCTTGAAAAATAGTCGCAAAGGCTCCTAGGCAGGTTGATATCTCTGTCCTGGGTCTGCGACTGAAAACACGTGCACCGGAACCGAAAGGTGTTTTTGATCCATCTGTGAACCAACAACTATCTGCTCTTGATATTTCCTTCTCCCGGAGAATCCAGTTGTCTCTACTCGGGAACAGTACTTTATAAGGCAGTTCGTATTTGACAGTTGGAGACATAAAGTCAGAGGTAATTTACAGAATGCTGTGACTTCCAGTGTCAACCAACAGTCTGTTGTACTCTGCATTGAATTGATTCGTGCAATTGGCAATGTGCACAAGTCTATATGCAGTCTATCTAGCCTTAATCTCCAGAAAAATGTGGAGAGGAGGTAGATCTAGAAGGATCTCCATGGCCGCTGATGGTGTGGTTCTGATGGCACCACCGATAGCCAGACAAGCCTGTCTTTGTAAGATAGAGAGCATCGCTTGGGCCGTTTTCTGTGAAGCTTTCGGCCACCAGGTAATCACACCATAAGTGATCATCGATCTGACAATCATCACACAAATCCAATGGATTTGTTTGGGACCTAAACCCCAAGTTCTACCACAAATAGTTCGACATGTTCATAGGGACAGTCTGGCTTTGTGTAAAACTTTTTCCAGGTGACCGTTCCAGGTGAGTTTCATATCAAGGACAATGCCAATATATTTCACACCCGTTGCAGATGGAATAACCTCACCATTGAGGGACAGTGGTGTTAGATCGTCCAGTTTTCTTCTCCTGGTGGAGGGGATTATTACAGTTTTGCTGGGGTTGACAGACATCTGTTCTCTCAGGCACCAACTGTGAACAAGGTCCATCGTGCTTTGGAGAATATTACAAGCTGACCTTCTTGACGTGGACTTTGCCGAGATGACAAGGTCATCTGCATAGGCTTGTAGATCTACTACTGAATCTAATAGTCTCACCCTGAAGAGTCGTAGTTGCAGTTCTGTTTACCAGCATGGTATAGATCCAGCCAGTTATGGTCGATTATATAGCAGTTAACTCATGCCATTCAATTTTTTCGTAAATTTTGGGCATGAAGCGTGTGACAGCGAAGTTCATTTTGAAATTGTTGAATTCTGATAAAACGTCTGGTATTGTGGAAAAACCATTAATGGCTTCTGCATCACGATAATGTTGTTTCCATTGTTTTCATTTTCCAATTCAGTTTTTTTATAGGATAGGTAACGGCGTGAACATTATGGTACTACTGACAAAAGAACACAGTAGTCAACTCCTAAAAAACCTTTGCTCATAATGAATTCCTCATCCAATATCTGATAAAGATTTCATTTATGTAGGAACCGTCTGAAAGAAGAACTAATGTGCTAATTACTGAACCTGAACACCGTGTATGTATAACACACTTTGATGAAATAGATTATTAAAAACTGCAAGCAATCTATGGACAATCCATCTATTTTCCAAAGAGTATGACCAATATCTAATAATGGACCATAACCACCGATAAATACCCAATACTGCAGTGTTTTTCGAATATTTGAAAGAAACAGACGAGTCAAACGTATCCCAAGTAGCACAAACATTATTATCTGATCACTTAGATCTCTCTTCAATATGAAATATTTTGTCAAAAATTTTCCAGGTGTCCAAAACAATTTCAGCATTTCAGTCATACAGATGCTGATTACAAGCTGCACTTGAGAGCTCTACCATGTCAAGTTGACACTTCAATTTTGAAGTCTTTCACATTCAATACATTCGATTTTGCATGTTGAAAAATTATTCTCGTTGGATACCCCATAATTTATCAATCGCTCAAAAAAAAAAGGTTCGCGTCAAGTAGTGATTCAAGTGACGTATATAAAATTGTGACAGATGAGGGATCATGGATATCATGGTATTCCCAGAGGAGCTAAATCCAACAAAAGTTGTTCGTGGAAAAAGCACAGCGAAGCAAATGGTCGCCTGTTTCTTCAGCGGAATGAGTCATGTGGCCACTATTCTGCTTGAGCAACGTAAAACTGTCAATTCTGATTGGTACACGACCATGTGTTGGCTGGAATTCTTCGGAGAAATTCATAAAACTAACCGCCGTCATGACAATGCGAATTCTCATACATCTGGTGCATTTTTGAGCAGTCAAAACATTGAATTGATGACTCATCCTCCAGACAGTCCTGATTTGGCACATAATGACTTCTTCTTGTTTCCGAATATCAAAGGTAAACTGCGTGGTCCACGATTTACGAGCGCGGAAGAAGCAGTTGAAGCGTTACGAAACCATGTTTTGGAGGTGTCTCAAAAGGAATGGAAAAACTGCTTCGACAAATGATTTCACCGAATGCGTAAGTGTATTGATCATCAAGGGGAATATTTCGAAAAACAATAAAGTCATTTTCATTGAAAAAGAATTTTTGACAAAACGAAAGCGAATCGAGTAAATCACCAGGGATTCTATGTATCTTCATGTAATCCCTAGTACTGAACCTAATAAAAAAAGGAATTCAATAGTCAACATTGTATATTCATTGAGTCCCTGTAAAAGATGGATTTATGAATACCAATGAATTTTTGACTGACCTTTATTCGAAATGTGTATGTTATTATTCGTGTTAGGAATCACACGTTAAAAGATAAGACCTCGTTAGTCCTTCGCTCGCACAAGTTCTCAACTTCTGAGAGTTGTCATTCGAATGGGGGCGACAGCTGATTAACGGAAAAACAGAAACAGATTTTTAAACAGATTCTCCATGTTCGACAACTCACCTAAGGTCTTCATTTAGAAACATATTTTTTCAACTCAGCACACTGCAAGTGCTGTTTCAATGTCAAAACATGATTTTTTGGATTGCAGGTCCCGCTAAAAATCAAGTGACGGAAGGTGTCCATTTCGATTAAAGAATAAACAAGCAAGTGACCTAAATAAACAGTACGAGGACAAATCGTTAAATAAAAATTTAATGAATTTCAATTACGGCGTTCAAAATCTTGAACCAGTAATGTTAATGCAATAACAACAAATTTCATTCGTATGTATGTGTATTCGGTTTTGATGTTTTGCGACATTGATCTTGAATTAGTGCTATGAAATCAATTTGGGATCAGTAAGTAGGTCAGTCACTCTGGAAAAAGTTTCTTGGAAAATTAAGGAGTAATCATCTATTGACCCAGTCTTGTGTCATTTTGAATTCGGATGATAACAAATAACAAGAACGAAAGAAATAGCTATGTGACAGAAATTTTAAAAGAAAGTATCAAAGAACTTTATTTTTCAAAAAAACGTTTCAACGATAATGAGAAAAGTTTCCAGGTTAGCTGTTGAAAAATATAACACTATTTGATACTGCTAATTCAAGTGTGATATCCAAAAAATGAATCACTAACAGGATTCAACCCATGGGGTTCGGTATGTAAAATCCTAACAAATGTTCATATACTTTCCATTTTAAACACTGAGAACATTGATGAAACATTGATAACATTTTTGGTACTATAAAAAAAAACATTTCTTCAGTTTGTTTTGGCTTCTTTGTAGATAGGGTAAACCGGAGACAATTGAAACAGGGGACAATATTCCAGAGCAACTAGTTTCAACGTTACGAACGTAAAACTTTTTTATGACAACCTAGCTAATGTTATGGACAGGTACAAATTTGAACCGAAAGATATATATATATATATATATATATATATATATATATATATATATATATATATATATATAATGTCGACGAGACAGGGGTCACGACGGTCCAAAAACCTGTTGAAGTAGTAGCCGAAAAGGGAACCAAACAGGTAGGCGCACTGACATCAGGAGAAAGAGGAACGCTGGTAATCGTAGCTTTAGCTGTAAATGCTATCGGTAAAAGTGTACCCCCCATTTTTATATTCCCACGGTTGATATAAAAGGATCACTTCGTCCGTGACGGTCCAGTGGGGTGTATTGGCTGGATGCAAGAAGATGAGTTCTTGAAATACCTCAACCATGTTCAAAACCACACCAATGCTTCAATTAAAAATAAAGTATTGCTTTCACTTGATAATCATCAGTCACACATAGGTATACGATGCTTGGACTTCTGTAAAGAAAATGGTATTGTCATCTTGTCTTTCCCCCCACATTGTTCCCACAAATTGCAACCGCTAGATCAATCTGTCTACGGTCCTTTTAAAAAGGCCGTAAATTCAATTTGCGATGCCTGGATGAGAAATAACCCAGGCAAAACAATGACAATTTACGATATCCCAAGCATAGTCAAACTAGCTCTGCCGTTAGCCCTCACACAGTCAAATATCGTAGCTAGATTCATTAGCACTGGCATATGTCCCTTTGATAGAGATATATTCACGGAAGTAGATTTTGCTCCCTCGTATGTCACGGATAGACCAGCATCACCAGGCACTCATCACACTTCTCCAGCATCGCCAAGTACTCATTGCACTCCATCAACATCTCCAAGCACTCATCGCACTCCGCCAGCATCACCAAGCATCTCAAAACTAATATTTTCGCAAGCTGACGCAGAACCAAGCACCTCAAAATCTGTATTTTCACGTGCTGATGCAGAACTAAGCACTTCAAAGGCCGAATTCTTGCCAGAAATCGTTAGACCGTTGCCGAAAGCTCCGCCTAGGAGAACATGTTACAAACGAAAAACTAGAAAATTTGCTATCTATACGGACACTCCTGAAAAAAATGCAATTCAAGAGGAGTATGACGCAAAAAAGAAAAGGAAGGTTAAGAGAAAAGTTACGGAGTTCAAAAACATGCCGAAGGCAGTTCGCCAGCTCAAGAAAACCAAACAACGCCAAAACAATCAGGAACAGAGTGAAAGCGACGAGGAAGAAACTTACTGTCTAGTTTGCCTGGAACCGTATGGCAGTAGTCGCCCTGGAGAGAAATGGGTGCGGTGCATTGAATGTCGTCACTGGTCCCACGAAGAATGTACTCGACAAGAAGATCTTTACATGTTTCACAATTGCTTGTCAGAATGAATATTTTTAATTATTGATGTAATTTATTTTGTATTAGAATAAATATTTCTCTAATCTGAATGCTGTTTCAATTGTCTCATGTATATATTTCATTCGTTCCCGGCAAGGGGACAATTGAAACAGTTTGATGAACTACAGTTTTTGTTTTATATCTTATTTATCTATCATTCTAGGCGAACGAAATGATGTAAATAGAAACCCGATTGAATATGCTCCCTTTTACCCATGTCATGATTAAGAAATTTGCGATAACCGCAGAGAAAAAAATTCAAGAAGCAAAAATGATTCAATTGTCCCTAGTCTACCCTACTCTTAGCAGAAGTTAGGGTTTTATAGAACTTTTTCAAACGGTCATTTCGCGAAGTGGGCTCGATATAAACAATTACAAATTTAAAATGTCGTAAATATAAAATATTTTGAATTTTCCAAAATCATACCTATGGATCTGAAATTTGTTTCGTTTTCGAGCTCTTTTCTGGAAAAAAGTTTAAAGCAAAAAACATTTTGCGAGATATAACGAATGTTCTCAATCAACGAACAAAATGTATAGTTGAAACTGACGACCTGAATGCATCGCGGGTAGGTTTATATCAGTGATTTTTTTATCGAAAACTAAATGTTATAACCGTCGAAATAAAACTTCGATTTTTAAATTTTTCAACTAGTAAATTAGCACCAGAAAAAAGTAGGTTATTTTTAATAGATTATAAGCTGTCCTATAAATTTGTAATCAATACTACTTTTTATATCAACGCAGTTATTAAGCTTAAGTACACAGAAAACTTAATGTGAAGTTTTAAATCGAAATCTTGAAAACTGAGTCAGTGTAAAGGTTTACTTTTACTTATTTCAATTGAATTGAATGAATATCCAGATATCCAGATCGAACTAGACTCAACAAAACGATTGAAGGTATATCATCATGTCTGACTTTCCAATGCTGATACTAAATATAATGGAATGTTTAACAGGTGATGATCGACTGTATTGTCAAACATGCGCCAAACTAACTGACTGTTATAAGGAAACAAGTATAGCTGAGGCACCAGTCAATCTAATAATAACACTGATGATCTTCAAACAAGACTCAACCTCTAACGGAAGCAAGAAACTCTTTGGAAGGTTCGAAATAGATGAACATTTCAACCTAGCAGACCACTGTTATAATATTCATGCAGTCATTGTTCACTGTGGTTCTGGCATTGAATGCGGTCATTATTACGCCTTGGTCAAAGAAGAAACGGACTGGTTTAAGTTTGACGATAGTCGTGTCACGAAGTGTTCTGGCGATGCATTGAATTTATTGGAGCCTCTGGAGACACCCTACATTTTGTTTTATGAGAGAGAGAACATTGTTAGATCAAGATCTTCAGATGATGTGGTGCTGCAGGTTTTTCAGGGTTTTCCTGCAGCTGAAAAAGCAAATGCGCCACTGGAATAAATGAAGTCGCCCCGGAGCGCCAATTAATTTTTATTGTTGTATTTATTTTATTTTTATCGTTGTTTTAACACATTTTAATAAAAATATACAAAGATAATGTGACTAAATATAAATTCACTCACCCTAATAATGAAAAGATAATTTTTCTCCCGAGGCTAGCCCCTTAGTTGGAATATTTGAAAATCCCTTCTGATTGCACATATACAATACAAAACGAACCCACATACAAAATTTCAGCTTCCGAAAATACCGTATAGAGAAATAGTGATGAAACGGTAATATTCATATGTAAACGTGCCCCTTTTATACCCACGGGAAGCCTCAGTTGGAATATTTGTAAATCATTTCTCATTGCACAACATAAAACGAATCTACTTACAAAATTTCAGTCTCCGATAATATAGTGGTACAGTGATGAAAATGTAATGTTCATATTGAAGAAAAGAGAATTGAAACTTTCTATGTTTTTTATCACTTTTATTTATAACTAACGTTACTGCAGTTTCGTCCTATAAGGATATTTTTAAACTTATACATCAAACATAAAATGTTTCAATTCTCTTTTCTTCATTATGATTTCCTACCACGTAGTAACGGCCACATCCATCAATTTATTTGATTCTTATATGTATACGCTCCCCTTTCACACCCACGAGCCCCAGTTAGAATATTTGAAAACCCTTTCTTATTGCACAACTACAACATGAAACGAACCTACATACAAAATTTCAGCCTACGAAAATATAGCGGTACGGAGAAACAGTGATGAAAAGGTAAATTTCATATGTATGGAACGCCGTTTTACTTTTTATCGTCACAAATATTAATTCCTCAATTTATTCAACTAACAATTTATTTGTTTGAATTTAATTGATTCATGCATTTGTTCGACACATTTGAAACAATTGTTCGCAAAATTTGTTCTATTTTAGATGACACTTGATTTAAAATGTTACATGAATTAATTTGTTCAATGATAAGTTGCCAACAGTTATAATAAGATTCATTATTGTTTGAAATTTTTGGAAGTAAATGTTTGTCATATATACTTTTTTTGTAACTATCGAATAATTCACTACAATTTCTGTGAAACATGAATAAAATTGTTTGTTCATAATTATAGTTTCATGAATTAAAACGATTGTTGATAATTTTAATTCGGCGCTAGCGTCGAGCGGATTGCAGAAGCTGAATTTTTAAATCTGGCAACATGATAGTCTAGTGATAGTAACACAATATTCCATCTGACCGCAGGGCTGAATAAAAATTATCAACAATCAATTTGATTCATGTATCACCTAAAATCAACGATCAAAACAATTCATTTTTATAAAATACCAATAGAAAGTAAAACGGCGTGCCATGTCGTTTTACTTTTTATTATTATTCCTTTGAAAAGAATTGAATTATTTTATTTGTTGAATTTCAGTGATACATGAATTAAATGGATTGTTGATAATTTTTATTCGGCACTGACGTCGGGCGTATTTTTGTGGAACTGCATATATGTATGGCGTTGGTCATAGTACGGTAATAATCCGTTCGACCGCAGCGTCGAATAAAAATTATCAACAATCAATTTAATTCATGTATCACCTAAATGCAACAGTCAAAACAATTCATTTTTACAAAATACGAATTATTAGTATTCCTTTGAAACGAGCTGAATTATTTTGTTTGTTGAATTTCAGTGATACATGAATTAAATTGATTGTTGATCATTTTTATTCGGCGCCACGGTTGAAAGGCGTTTTGTCGTACTATAAATGAACTAGCATGTTGCCATATGTAACACTTGAAGTTCTTGATAAATCCGCTTGATACCAGTGCCGAATTAAAATTATCAACAATCGTTTTGAATGTATCTTTCAAATACAACAAACTTTTTGAATCATCGAAAATTCTATGTCAGAAATTAGCTTTTTAAAAAGATTCATGAAATAAAATGATACTTGCTTGAGAATGTTTTGCACAAAAGTTGTGACCAAATTTTAAATTGAATGCGTTAAAGTGAATGTTGGAAATATTCAACACTTTCAATGAAATTGAAATATAACAATGTTTATTATTCATAAAAAAATATTTAGTATGGAAAGTTAATTTGCTATATTTTCAGACAAACGAAAGTATATTTTTATAACCAACAATGTTTCATGGGAAAACTTTGACAGTCATTCAAATATATTCATTGAAATTTTATTCTCAAACTTACTTTTAGAAAGTGAATTTAAAGTTTCATTATAATTCAAACGTCATATAAATAACTAACATTTTATTTAAAGGTCAAAAATATATGCGGAATTGAAACGTTTGTTGAATTTACTCGAATAATACATTCCATTGACTGTTGAATAAAAATGTTTGTTCATTGCTGAGTTGAACTATATGTAAATAGATTATTTTCCAGCATAATATATAGTAAATTGGCATTCCATTTTCCAATACTTTGAAACAATATTTTTCTTTGGAATCAATAAAAGATTCAAGTTATTTCATTAGTCTTTTTTATTCAAATAACAATTTTATCCATGTTATATTTTAAATCAAGTGTAATTTAAAATAGAACAAATTTTGCGAACAATCGTTTTTAATGTGTCTAACAAATGCATTAATCAATTGAATTCAAACAAATAAACTGTTAGGTGAATAAATTGAGGAATGAATATTTTTGACAATGAAAAGTAAAACGGCGTTCCATAATATGTAAAGCGCTCCTTTTATCCCCAGTTGTTATATTTGGAAACCACGCGCAATCTATGATTTTTGTGGGTAACTTGTTCATTCTACATCAACATTTCATGTAACTTTCGTAATATGCATATATATATTTTTCCAGTGTGAATAAACGTTATTATTAGGAATCACACGTTAAAAGGTAAGACCTCGTTAGTCCTTAGCTCGCACAAGTTTCTCAACTTCTGAGAGTTGTCGATCGTATGGGGGCGACAGCTGATTAACGGAAAAAACAAAACAGAACACAACAGATTATTGTTTCTCATTGCACATCTACAACAGAAAAATAAACCTACATAGAAAAGTTCAGCTTCTGAAAATATAGCGGTACGTATAGTGATGAAAATGTTATTTTCATATGTAACCGTGCCTCTTTTACACCCACGTCCCAGATGGAATATTTGAAAATACTTCATCAGGGCGTATCTAGAACCTAAAAAGCACCCATATATTTTCCATTAGCTTCCTAGAACTCACCAGTACGAAGAAACAGAGATGAATGAGTGATTTATAATCATGTTATTCTGAAATATTCCATACTTATGGAGAAAAGGCTTATAATCCAAATATAGAAGGAATAACGTTGGGATAACTACGGAATAAAATCATTGCAGTTGCCTAAATAAGAATTACATTCAATTCTGATAGTACTATACAGAAGTAGGTAGTGTTTCTATAACGTATACAAATCTTCACTTGGGTAAAAGACACAGAAGATTAATGAGAGTGAATGAGACAAACGCTGAGATAATTCAGCCAAAGAGGCGAGTTTTGGGGCGGAATGTGTAAAAACATCAACAAATAATATGAGGTTTGGAATGAACGAGAGATTCATTAGATATTGGCAAAATCAGCATGCACTACTAAAATACAGTTTCAATTCCATTCTTGTCAGCTGATTTGCAAGACCACTCACCAAAAGTAGTAATCGAACATGTTAATAAGTGGAGTTCAAGGTGTACTAAGATGAATCTCAAAACGGTGAGCAGTGTCAGTTCGTCGCGTATATGTACCGTTCTTGGTGCAGGTTTGTTACATGGAAATTAGATAAGATTACACAACACAACAAAAAAAATTTTTAATGTTTCCTACACTAAATTAGTCAATTTCTACTAATTTTGGGGTGATAAAAACGAAAATAACAATGAAAAATTTTTATTAGCTCTGGTTTTTGAGATACAGAGTACCTACTTAATCTTAAAGAGTAGTTATACTATACGTGAAAAGTGAAAATACATAAAACAATATTGTTATGTTTCTTTTAGAATATTTTAAGTACAAAATTAATAAAAAAAAACATTATTCTTAGTGTTTTGACAAATAAAAGAAGTTTGTACCACCAAATTTCAATTAAGGAAGCAAATCTTTTTGACGCTGTCTGTACCGAGATATTTTCACATCATGTTTTAGAGGATTCCACTGTTGTAGTCTTGACCCTAACAGCTCAGCCTTTTCCTTAGACAAGCGAAGATCTCTTATAAGGTCACTCAACTCTGCTTGACTAATTCTGTGCGGATCACTAGACCTATCGCTTACCTCAAAATCAGGGTCATAGGATGTAGAAGGATGGGTTGCTCTTTCTAAACAGTCTTCATCACCTTCCTCTAAAATTTCATAGTTTTGGGGTGGAGAAGGGACTGGCAAATTGTCTGAGTGTGGTACAGGCCGAAGAGCAGATGGGAGATTAGGGTATGTAACCGTTCCTTTTTCTTCATAGATAAACCTTGCTTAATGGGAGGAGTTAAGCAGAAATAACAATCGTCTGTATGATTGGTAGGCTCACGCCAAACCATAGGTACTGGAAAAGCCATTGCCCGGTTTTTATTTTTCAGCCACTCTCGCAATATGACGGAACAAGAATTACAACATATATGAGGAGCCCATGATTTATCTTGGTCCCCAACTTTCACACCAAAATAATGTTCATAGGCTGTCTTAACGATAGGTGTCATTTTACGTTTCTGAGCCTTAAATGTTATTTCACCACATATATAGCAGAAGCTATCGACAGAATTCACACACTTTCGAGGCATTTCAGATCAGCACTTGAATTAATTTAAAAATCAACTCCACACGATAATTTCAATAGCAACCACGTGCGTACAATTGACAAACTCACATAGGTTATGTTTACTACTTAAGAACAGCTGATGAGAGGGGTGTTATGTAAACAAACATGTGTACCAACTGTTGGTGATGAAATATTTCATTTGTTGAAAACTCAATATACATATATATATATATATATATATATATATATATATATATATATATATATATATATATATATATATAATATAATGATACTATATCTTGAAAACAAGAGCTAATATATAATTTTTATGGTCACTTTCGGTTTTAACACGTGGAAATACATTAAAATCATCTAATTTCAACCCCGAAACAAAAACTTTGTTGTGTTGTGTTATTATTACTTTCTGAATTCAGGACAGGCATATGAAACTTATCTAAAACTTTGTACCTATAATCAGTTGGACCATCAAATCATCTACAGGAGAATATGAGCTCTCTTATCTTTATTCCAAAATCCTCAGTTGTGTTTCAAATATTCGTATCATGAGTAAATTATCAAAGATACTCCTCTTTTTTCTAATCTCAGTTGTAAATCATTTTACGATTTCATAAATTTGCACTTTTATCATCATTATATTATTGTCTCATACAATTGAAAAAATTATTATTACACTTGAGGACTTATTGCGACGATTTTCAGTTTAATCGGTTATATATTGCTGATATATTTGAGATATACTCTTGAATATAATAGATAGAGGTCAAGTTGTGGAAATATGGTTCTTGCCACATGGTCGTACAGACAATAAGGAGTATTGTTTTGAAGTTATGCGCCGCTTGCAACAAGCAGTACGAAGAAAACGTATGTTATTAAGGAAAAATAATTCATGGCTCCTGCATCACTATAATGCACCTGCTCATTCGTCATTGCTTTTCGTAATTTTTTTGACCAAAAACAATACCGTAATCATGCCTCACCCACTGTATTTACCAGATTTCCCCCAGCGACTTTTTCTGTTCCCAAGATTGAAGAGACTCAGGAAGGAACGGCGTTTTGCGAATATTGAGGGGATAAACATCAATTCGCTGAGAAACCTCAAGGACATTCCAGAAAGTGTATATCAGATCTGCTTCGAGGATTGGGAAAAACGCTAGCACAAGTGTATTTTATCTGAGGGGACTACATCGAAGGGGACAGGCAGCGTATGCAAGGATTTTTGAAGAGGTACTGTTTTGATTCTGTTCCTACAGAAAAAATGCAACGAGAATTATTGCTAGAAAATTGAAATATTGTTCATCACCTCATCTACTCTAAACCTGTTTCAAATTGTTTGATGGAATCGTCTCTCTTATATAAGTAAATGAAGAATTTTTAAAAATTTGAAGGTTTTTTCTGGAAACTAAATTACTCTCTTGACATAATGTTTTTGACATATACCTACATGTTTATCAGTTGATTGCATCATTATCCACCAATTTTCGGAAAATAAACCTGAATCTTATTCTTTTTCAGCTTTGGTAGCGAGGAAAAGAAAGTAGAAAAGCTGTATGAAAATAATTATTCTCCCACCCTTCCTTGGATGACATTTTCGTCACATAATGCATATGATCGTATTATTTTCAACATGCCCAAATTTTAGATTGTGAACCTCATGCGGAACTCATACTAAAAAGATTTAAATTATATTTTTGTATACCTTTTTCCATATTGACAATGCGTTGACGGTCTCTTGACCCACTGCTTTAAGGAACAAAACACAAACTGATAGAAAAATACTTTACTCGGCGCCTTTGTCGTTTCTATCTTATCATGACCGATTGTAGATCGAGTGAAAATCAATCAAGTCGACTAGCAGAAGTTATTCCCCCTGCACTGATTATATTTATTAGATTTTCCGTGAATCTGATTCACTGTATTGTCGCTAAACTAACGTCAGAGTATCACATTGTCAAGATGTTTGTTGCCTCAGGAAAACACAGAAATGTGGGCCAGTGACTAACCTCTATTTTGTGACACTGTTACGCCTATGGATCCTCGAAAAACCTTTTCATCATGTGACAAACGCAAGCGGGTCGCCATGTCCAAAGAGCGGTAGTTTAAAAATATCGTACTGTTTTGTTTTATAGTGTTTAGAAGAGAAAATATTATCTCCTCAAGTAAATCAACAACAATTTATGTATGCTGACGTACTAATCCATATTAGATGGGCTGAGAAGTTCGTAGGCTGACACAAAGATGGCGCTATAGTAGTAAATTCAATGATTTTTAATTAATCCTAACCTTCAAAAGACACGTGTACAAAATTTCACAGCTATCGGACTATAAGTTCGTGTGACAGAACATTTGAGTGAAGCAGCTTTTGTTAGAAGAGAATGGATGAAAAGGAATTTCGTGTGTTGGAACATTGCTTTTTGGCGAAAAAAATACTGTTGAAGCTGAGTCTTGGCTTGATAAATATTATTAGGACTTTGCACAAGGAAAAACAACCGTTGTAAAGTGGTTTGCTTAGTTTAAACGACGTGAAATAAGTACCGAGAACGATGCACGCAGAGGACGACCCAAAGAGGCTGTTACCGACGAAAACATAAAAAAAAAATTACAAAATAATTTTGGATGACTAGAAAGTGGAGTTCCTCGATATCTGAAGATATCAAACGGAAGTGTTGGAGATATCGACTGCGTCAATCATCAAAAACTTTTACTGAAATTGGAAAGATATGGACTAAGAGGTGCATCTCTTAACTGGATATCCTCATTCCTTGAAGGTAGAAGACAATATGTATCTCTCCAGTGTACGGTCAAAAATGAAATCCAGAGAATAAATTCTGAGCCTTTCAGTGTAGATATGGGAGTACCTCAAGGGTCCATTCTGGGCCCAATCCTTTTTATTCTATATGTAAACAATATAGACTCTGTTGTTTCTGAAGTTCATTATACAGCTTATGCCGACGACATTTCTATGATCATCTCGGCATCAGATGATGAAATATTGAAAGACAAATGTGCTTCTGCAGTTGAACATATATCAGAATTTTTCAATTATCATGATTTATTTTTTAATTCGGATAAAACAAATATTATTCGTTTTCATAATGTACAAAATAGGAGGGAAGACTTCAGTTTCAGTGCTGATAATGTGACATACTCAAAATCGAATAAAAGTGTTAAATTCCTGGGTATTCTTCTTGATGAAAACTTGAACTGGAATGCTCATTGCCAGCATCTAATTTCTAAGCTTAATTCAATGAAATTTTTATTTATGAATCTGCGGACAGTTTTAACTACCACTCAACTAATGAGCATTTATTATGCTCAAGTTGATTCAAGACTAAGGTATGGTGTCTGCTTCTGGGGTGGGTCATCCATGACTCATACCGTATTCACTGCTCAAAAACGCATTATACGGTGTATTGCGAATGTCTCAAGGAGAGAATCTTGCAGACAAATTTTCAAAAATTATCACATCATAACACTCACATCTGTTTATATATTTGAAATATGCAGCTACATATTCAAAAACAAAACACAATTCAAAATGAATAAAAATGTTCATCACTATGACACTAGAACAAAAAATAGATTTCATGTGCCATATGCAAGACTAAGAATAACTTCATTTGTACCAGAATACATTGGAATAAAAATATTCAACAAACTGCCCGATCATTTAAGGGAAGAACATAATTATGTGATGTTTAAGAGAAATTTAAAGAGTTTTCTAATTGAACAATGTTTTTATTCTTTGAATGAATTTTTTAGATTAGATAAGTAGGGTATTATTTTAGTTTTAAGGTGTTGTTTCAACTTGTATGTTTCTTATACTATGTTTTTATTTTTATTTCTTTTATTGACTATTCCTATACAATGTATATTGTCTACACGGAAATAAAGTATTATTATTATAACGTTTGGGTATGCGAAAGATCTGTTCAAAGCTGAGGTTGTTCCATTATAAGAATCCGGATGTATGCATCGATATGTGACAAGGGATGATGGTATTTTGGGATGCGCAGACTATCTTGAAAATGGAATTGAATCATCATCACTGACTATTACATAGGGTCATTGGAGCGTTTGAAGGACGAAATTTCGGATCCACGGCCTCATTTGAGAAAAAAGTGCTGTTTCAACAAGACAATGCACCGTTTCACAAAGATGGCACCGTTTCACAAAAAGATGTCACGTTACATGAATTGCTTTCATATCTACCGTGTTTTCCAGATCTGGCCCCCAGCGACTTCTCAGACTTCAAGAGAATGCTTTCTAAAAAAAATTGCGCCGATGAAGTTTTTATCTTCGGAACTGAAGTTTTTTTTGAGGCTAAAGACGAATCCTACTATAAAAATGGTATTGAGAAATTGTATGACCGCTACAATCGTTGTGTCGTTCTCGAAGGCAACTATATTGAACAATGAGATCAAATTTCATCAAAAACATTTTTTTTCACTCAATCTACGAATTTCCAGCCCAACTTTAGCAGAAACACATAATTGTGAACAATTAAAATGATCGCTTAAGTACCGTAGATGTTCGCAGAAAGGCGAAAGAGTGAGCCGGCCGAGGGTTAGTTATGAAAAATGTTGTTATAAAAATTGAAAATGGAGTAAATCGTCATTACAATTCTTTGTCATCACTAGTTACTAGTAAAAATTTAAAATTGAAATGATCACTAATAATACATATCGTTTGATAATGTGGCTATTTCAAATATTGTTAGAGCAAGCAACTAAAATTATCCTTCGTAACATCGGCAACAGATCAAACACCACCATCACTTTGACCACCCTCTATTCCATTCTCATGGTAGTACTAACGCACGTTTGAATATTATTTTCTATACGTTCTACTCATAAAGAAAATATAAGTGTTTTTCATGTAATATTTTCTGAAGTGCGTTTATTACCAGTCAAAATAATGATATTTCCATGTACATTCTATTCTATTTGATTCTGTTATTTCTTTCATGTTGAACTTTTGTGTAAGACAATCATTTCCCGCCCTACTTTCACAAATCTAAAAATAAAATATTGGAGACCATATCAAGATATTGGTTTACCGATGAGATAAATAATTTTGTCGTAATTTTTTTGAACTTCAGACAACATGACACAATTCAATGAATTCACTTATGTTGATTGCACTAGTGACAGGACCGGATTTGAAAATTGAACTGTTGTCATTATTGATTTGATGTTTTTCTAAATAAATCATTCATCTTCCGTGGAGTTATAACAAACTCATAACAAATTTTTTAAGTTAATCTGTCAGAAGGTAAATTGACAATTCTTAACCTTAATTTCAATGAAGTTTTTCACATATTCATAATCACACTACAATATTCTACCCTTCTTGTGAAAGGTTATCTGACCAGGCTGATATTGCAGTTGCTAATGTGCTTAATTACTGCGCCAGAAACGGCCTAGTACTGAATAGCAATAAATCTAATACCATTGTTTTCACGCTTAGAGAAATGGTCTGCAGTTTATTGGTTAGAGCTAATACTAAATCCATTGTGCAGAAAAAATCAGTCAAATTCTTAGGGTCGAATATTGGCTCCCAATTATCCTGGAATGATCATATTGACTATATTTCTATTAATTATCCAAGCATTGTTTCGTTATTTGGAATCTCAGAAATACTGTCCCCATTTTTATTTTATTAAGCTACTACTATGCCTACGTTCACTCAAGTCTAAATTATTGCTTAGTCTGCTACGGTAACTGTTGATGCCTCAAAAAAAGATACTAAAAACCATGTGTTTTAAAAAATATGGTGATTCTTGTAAACAGTTATTTACTGAGTCACAAGTTTCAACTGTGATATCCATGTATATTTTAAATTGTGTCACATTAAGAATCATTACCATGAGTTTCAGCAAAGAGATACTATACGCATAGCTGCAGGTTATAGTCTCAGGCAAAATTATAATCTGATAGCTCCTGTACACAAATTAACATCTGTATCAAACGGACCTCATGTTATGTCTATAAAAATATTTAATAAACTTCCAACATTCATTGAAAAAATTTTAAATCCCATGAATTTCAAAAAGAGCATTAAAAATGTCTTTTATTCACTTGATGAATATTTTCAAACTGATATGGCTGCTTGACATCACGATTATTTGCTTGTTTATTATTCTACTGTTTATACAACGTTTCTTCTTCTATTGATTTAATTTTTTTATTGTATATTCCATATTTTTTCACTTGATATTTTTCAACTCTAATCTTTACTGTGTATGTGACGATTTCCATGCTTGTAAAAAAGTCTCAGGAAAAATAAAGTATTGTATTGTAAAAAAGATGAAGTATTTCTTAGTGGTGTTGATAAAAAACATTCAGTTCTGTCTCAGTTATATTTCTCAATATGGATATCGACTCCTGAACTCTTTCAAAAACACCAAGATCGTTTATGATTGCGTAACACCCAGCAATTTTTCGATTTCTCAAATATTTTACATTTTCCACTGGAGGAGTATAATAAAATGCTTTTTTATTACTTGGTAGGACCAGGTTAGCACGCTATACTTTTAAAATTACCAAAATTGTTATTGTTGAAATTATTTTTTGCCCCTTAGAATATATCCTGTATTGGTATGGGTATTGTTTTTCATTCTTGAGTTGTGACGGGAAGATATGTGCATACTTCCGATAGTACGGTAGTGTTGGGGGTAACTGACGTATATGAGAAGTTCAATACATTACACAAGGAACGCATATAATATGATATATTGAAATAAATATTTTTGCAAAGTATTTTTGAAAAAATTTTCATTAGATGAATAGTATTTTCACTTTTGACAATTTATATATTTCTCCTACACATTTTGAGTTCGAATTTCCCAATCATAAGCAGCCAATGTTTCTTAGGAAAGTTGATATAGAGTTGAAGGATTTTTATTACTAATGTTTATGTGGTCTTTCGACTGTGTAACAATTGAGCTTTCACATTCGTTTTCCAATTGAAATTTGAATATTTTCAAAAGTTAATGCTCGATAATCACATTGAATACAGTTGGCTTCAAGTCAACCATAAAAAGGTTATTTAAAAAAGTTCAAGTGAAGTGAAAGGTATTCTCAATTACAAGGTTGTTTTATTCGAGTTCTATTTCAGTTTCTATCAATTTTTAGAAAATTGTAAATTTTCCGTACGATATATTGTTTTTCAATACTCAATACTCTGCATATTTTTATGGAGAAGCTTCAAATAGAACATTTTTTTAAAAAACTTGCCAACCAAAACTACTGAAATAGCGTTTGAAGAATTTGTATTGTGACTGTTTGTTTTTTTTTTTAAACTTGTAAGTCGAGAGTTTTCATTTATCAAATGTCTGTAAATATATTTTATTCGTACGGTATTATGAACGTTACTTAAAAAGATAAAATCAGTTTTATTTCATGGAGATTGCTATGAATACATGAAGCCGTAAATATTTTAAGTAAACGACATAAGAAAAACCTAGTTCCATATTCTATTTTGCAGAACAATGGTTACAAGTAGTTAGGTAGATCCAAATCAAGTGGGTCTATTTGACTATCTACTGCAACCCGCAAGGGTTTGTTGTGGCTTACACATATTGAAACTCAACGAAATGAATTCAGCTTCTCAACGAAGCCGATTACTATTTTTCCGATTGATTCCGCCGTTACTTGATGTTTTAGGTCAGATGGCAACTGTGGAACTCTGCAAATCTCGGTCCGCAGAAGGACAGGCAGTAAGAATATGCTCTGTTGTATCATCATCTTCCAAAGAGAATCAAAACGCATTGTCTTTCGACAGTTCACAATTATGAAGACAACAGTGATCTGTAAAAAGGCCTATCAGACAACAGGTTATCATTGTTGTAGTCTTAACAATTGTTTGATAAATATTGATCACAGAATACTGATTGTATCTGTAGTCTGTGATATACAAACTGGGGGACAAACGTTGTTTTATCATATATTTCATTAACAGATGGCGCTGGCGTAGTTGAAACCCAAGTCAGACAGTAAAATATAGAAGGTTGGCAGGGAATTAAGGGAAAGGTGGATTTCAAACTCAGAGTAACAAAAGACAATAGAGAGGCCTTTTCCATCCTCACATTGAAGGCAGCATAACTTTGTTTGTTTACGAGAAGTGAGTTGGACCATTAAAACAGTGGCGGTTGGTTTAGTTGATGATCGAAGGGATATTATATATTTATAAAATAAATCATTTCAGGTGAAAATGTATTCTATTCAAATAGTTCCTACAGAAAATCTCATTTATTATTGATGATTATGAAAATAGGGCTAGTTTTTCTACCACCTACTATATTTTTATTCATGTATGGCTTTATAATAAAGCGTATGATTTACTGGGTTAAAATTAAATTATTTCAAATGAACTGATTCATAACAATGATAAATGCTAATTTCAAAGATAATGAACTTTGCTTCATAAAATCAGATGAAGAAATTTGTGATTTATTCTCAGATTTGTGAGGTCCGATATGAAGAATTTTCGATTAGAAATCTTGAATATTTATAATTACGTTTGAGGTTTGATGTTTTTATGTGATTTCATTCAAAATTGTTATCTAGGGGTCTTTATGGACCGACAATATGAAAGGGGATATTTTTAATGTTTTTAATGATCATTTTTTTGATCTTATTCTTATAAAGTTTTTGAAACTAGGTTTATATTATTTGATTATTTGACATATCCCAACCAAAAAAGGTTAGAAAAATGACAAACGTCATTTCTTATTGAATATTGTCTATATGCAACCCGAGAGCCTCGTGCAAAGAAAAAAAAACAAAACGGAAATCATATTCTTTGTGTGACGTAAGTTGGTTATTAAGTGAGCAATAACAGATTTAGCAGCGGTTGCACAAGAATAATTATTTAGTATACAAACAGAACATTGAGCAGAAACATTTTAAGTCTGTTGATCACAGAATGGATATGACCTAAAGCGCTCATATGATAAACATATTTTTCATGTTTGAATACAGTTTTTTTTCATTTACATTATTGATTTTTCGTAATTATAGAATTCGTCAGCATGAATTATTGAGATAAAAACATAATGTCGGTCCACAAAGACCCCTGGATACCAATTTTGAATGAAATCACATAATAATATCAAAGCGTACCGCTTGTTCATCAAATCTAAGAATGAATCACAAATTTCTTGATCTGATTTTATAAAGCAAAGTTCATTACTTTTGAAATTAACATTTATCATTGTAATGAATTAGTTCATTTGAAATAATTTAATTTTAACCCAGTGAACCACGCGCCATACATAAATAAAAATTCAGTATGTGGTAGAAAAACTGGCCCCATTTCCATAATCATTAATAATAAATCAGATTTTCTGTAGGAACTATTTGGACAGAATACTTGTTCATCAAATCTGAGAATAAATCACAAATTTCTTCAGCTGATTTCATGAAGCAAACTTCATTACTTTTGAAATTAACATTTATCATTGTTATGAATTAGTTCATTTGAAATAATTTAATTTTAACCCAGTGAACCACGCGCCATACATAAATAAAAATTTAGTATGTGGTAGAAAAACTGGTCCCATTTCCATAATCATTAATAATAAATCTGATTTCCTGTAGGAACTATTTGAACAGAATACATTTTCACCTGAAATGATTTATTTTATAAATATATAATATTCCTCCGATTATCAACTCAACCAACCGCCACTGTTTTATGGTCCAACTAACTTCAAATGTAAACAAATTCTCCATAACCTCTCATTACCCGCCACCCCCCTCTCGCCATAAATTGTACAGAAAAGGATAGTCCGATACCCGCTTCAAAATACATTATTGTATTGGTATAGGCACCGTATGGGCATGGCAACTCTATGTCTTATTATTACTCCGATATTTAAAAAAAAAATGTCATTTGTCACATAGGCTAGACTAACGTAGTACAATTTCCATGGTACACGAACCATAGTTTGACTTGATGTACCATGTAGAGTGCAATAGAATACTGATTATATCTTAACTCAATCGTGATCGCTCTGTTAACAAGAGTGTACTAAAATATTATAACATTCATTTTGTTATTGAAGATACTGAGTTTTTATTATTTTCGTCACCTGTATATGAGCACAATATTTTCAATAAAACAGACGTCATGTATGTGTTAAACCTTTACTCGTGATTCCATTGAATGGAATGGTCCTTTACGATCATGTACATGTTGTCATTGTTCTCCATTGTCTTCATCACTGTAATATTCTTCGAATGGAAGGACTTCTTCGGTAAGAAAAATAGTAGAAGTTGATGTTGGCGTGTCGATCATTTGCACAAACTTATAATTTGATGCCATTTCCATAAATAACATCATATCTGCGACGATGAGGATTGCGAATAAGAAAAACTCGTGAGCCTGAAATGAAGATTGAAGATCATGAACATACAGAGAATAAGTAGAATATAAATTTGTCAATTTGGAAAAAATCAAATAGAGATTTCATTTCGAACATGCTGATTCTAAAAAAAATTGTAATGAAAATAATAATGATATGAATGGTGGCAAGTATTCAATGTATTAGAGATATGAAATATTCAAATAGTTTATTACTAACCAATGGAAACGACAACAAATGATTTGTTTTCTCACATATTGGCTTAATTTCATCAAAAAAATTCAAAACCAGACTGAACAATTTCCATCTTCTTGTAAATTTTTTTTCTTGTAGACTACTTCAGAGGAAAATATAAAAGACATCATAATATCAATAAAAATGAATGAAGCTCCCGATTCAATTTATTGTTACTTTATCAATAATTTTTATATGATCTTGATTCAACAATCAACTTAGAAACTCAGATCCTCAAACAGATGAATGAAAGAATCAACCTGCTGGAAGGAAGATAAACATCTACAAGACCGAAGTCTGTAAGATATTTTGCATAAATGTATGTTGGATATAATTTCAGTTGGATATGTCCAGCGTGCTTGTAGACGGGAAAGTATTTGCTTTCCGTTAGGCATTTCCTAGAATCTACTGTGTAGGTAGGTACGTTGGCTGAGACGAATGTTTCGAAATTTCCAATGCTGATACTGAATATAAATCCACCCACAGGAAATTTGAAGGCATGGAGAAACAGTGATGAAAAGGTAACACATCTACAACATGAAACGAAGTTACATACAAAATTTCAGCCTCCTACAATATAGCGGTACGGAGAAACAGCGATGAAAAGGTAATTTTCATATGTCAACGCTCCTCCTTTCATCCCCAGGGAGCACCCCAGTAGGAATATTTCAAAATCTTTCCTTATTGCATATCTACAATATAAAACGAAGCTGTGTACAAATTTTCTGCTTCCGAAAATATAGCTCCTCAGTTAAACGTGCTCCTTTCACCCCCACGGGAGGCGCCCCATATTTGAAAATCCTTTCGTAATGCGCATCTAAGACCTAAGGAGCACCTTTAGACAAAATTTCAGCTTCCTAGGACTTACGAAGAAACAGATATGATTATAGATTTTCTTTTTCTCTTATTTGCGAAATATTCCAACTGGCAACTTTTAAACTCGACTTGTAGTGAGGAGTTGATATTTGATAGTATACGATATTATCACAATTACCTATAAAGTATTATCTATTAAGTATTCTAAAATATAATTCAATCTGATATTACCTGACTCCGGAACATATTCAGTTGGGTTATAATTATAACCAAAAAATTCCCCACTGCCACTGATAAATACCATCCAGCTATTGTAACAGTTTTCATACTTCTTGGGGCCTGATGAAAAAATGGGATCGTAGAAAAAAATCATTAACTTTAGCCATTTTAGATTACCTGTGTGAATGAAAATTCAAGTCCGGCTACACCAAACATGATCTCCGCAACGGAAATGAGAAAATACTGCGGAATTTGCCACAAAATATTAACAGTATTTGGTACCGACATAGTGTAGAGTTTTGCAAACTGAAACAAGAAGAAAATATATTATTTTCTGTTACTTGTTCTCAGCAAAAAATCAAATGGTAGTATGGGGTAGGGAGGTATATTGGTAGTATAGGGCCTTTCAACAGAGACTTGCAAACTTTTGACAACTGATAATGGTCATCTTGTTGAAGCTACATCTGTCAAATTGGTTGTCATTTATTCAGAACGAATGATCAATACCCGTACGTCGAAGGAACGTAATATCTGCCAAACACATTGCCTCTGTCTGTGAAAGTGTGCAGGGGAATCCGAGGCAGTCGATTTCGCGTTGCTCACAAAAACTCGACCTTTCGCAGACCACAATTTGATGAATTTTGTGTCGTGACTTGATCCTGCACTCGTACAAAATTCAACTGACACAGGAACTGAAGGTAAACGACCATAAACAACGACGTGTGTTTGCTGAATAGGACATGGAGCAGTTGGCAACTGACCATAATCCTTATCGAAAAAGCATCTTCAGCTATGAGGATCATTTCTGGAAAAATGGGTACATGAGATCCTGGAGCGTTTAATGTATCCCGAAAAAGTCATTGTTTGGTGTGGATTCTGAGCTGGCGGCGTCATCGGTCTATATTTTTTCAAGAAAGACGTTGGCCAGACTATCAGTGTCAACGGTGAGTACTATAGGTCGATGATCACCAACTTCTTTTAGCCTAAATTGGATTATCTGGACACCAACGACATGTAATTTCAACAGGACGGCGCTACGTACCACACATGCCACATTGGATATTTTGCACGAGAAATTTGAGGGCATGGTCATCTCACGTGGGGGTGACATGAACTGGTTAGGTTAGGTTAGTGGGTCTATTCGAACCTCCACCGCAACCCGCAAGGGTTTATTGTGGCTCACACCTATTCACACTCGACCAAATGAACCCAGCTTTTCAAAGAAGCCTATTAGTTTGTATGGTGAGGTCTTTTAGGTCAAACAGTAAAAGTACAGCTCTGCCGAACTCTCAAAACCTGATTCGGTCATCAGTGGGGCAGGCACAAAGTATATGCTCTGCTGTTATATCATTTTCCAAACAGAGGCGACACACACTGTCTTCCGACAATCAGAGTCTCTGTATATGATTATTAAATGACAGTGACCTGTAAGAAGGCCTGTTAGATATCGTAGTTCATCCCCATTGTAGTCAAACAACTGTTTGGTATCAAGCTTCCAAAGATTGGAGTGAGCCAATTCTGGAAGATTCTGCCAGAAGTCAATGAATCTTTTTGCCATCCAGGTGTTCAATCTTTGTTTGGCAAAACCTAAAGCGATGCCAATTACAGGTTGTGGTCTGATGAAGCTGCTTGAAGCATCTTCCTTTGCAAGGGAGTCAGCAGCCTCATTGCCTTCCAGGCCAGTATGACTATGAATCCAGACCATAGACAATCTGTTAAGTCTTCCTGTCGAGGAGAGTCGTGTTTGGCAATTTGCTACCAATTTAGACATTGCTCGTTAGGAGTCAAGAGCGTCCAACGTCTCATGACTGCCGAGAATATTTTTATTGACTTATGTATAAGGTTGGATTCTTCCAATCTCTCCAATAGCGTAAATTTCCGCTTGAAATACAGTCGCTCAGGTTCCTAATCAGGTTAATATCTCTGTTCTGGGTCTGCAACTGAAAACACCTGCACCAGAATCAGAAGGTGTTTTTGATCTATCTGTGAACCAACAACTATTTGCTCTCAATATTTTCTTCTCCCTGAGGATCATGTTCTCTGTACTCGCTAACAGTACTTCATAAGGCAGTTCGTGGTTGACAGTTTGAGGCATAAAGTAAGAGGTCATTTCTAGAATGCTGTGACTTCCAGTGTCAATCAACAGTCTGTTGCACTCTGCATCAAATTGATTTGTGCAATTGGCAATGTCCACAAGTCTTTATGTAGTCTATCTAGCGTCTCTCTCCAGAAAAATGTGGAGAGTAGGTAGATCTAGAAGGATCTCCATGGCCGCACCATAAGTTATTGCAATTGCACCATAAGTTATCATTGGTCTGACATTCATCACATCAATCCAATGGATTTGTTTGGGACCTAAATCCCAAGTTTCCCCACGAGACCTTCGACATGTCAATAGGACAGTCTGGCTTTTTCCAAGTGAGCGTTTTAGTGTGAGTTTTTTGTCAAGGACAATGCCATGATATTTCACCTCAGTTCCAATGATCTGAACTGGACACCAAAATCGTCCGATTTGACCCCGATGTGGGGGGGTTTTCTTGAGTCGAAGGTGTATGCAGATGTCGTCGAAGTCAACATAACCCATGGTATCGGTCAAATTCTGCCTGATTCGTGGAAGTCATGGAAATTTGGACATTGTAGATGTGCTTCACCCAGAGAAGCCGTGGCGTAGATACATTAGAGCCAAGCTTTATCCCACACATAATGGCATCTTTCAAACGAATTGAAAATTTCGATGATATCTAACATACACTTTGTTTTATTTGAATTTCAAGATAGGAAGCGCTAAATGAAAGACCCTGTATATACTTATTCAAATTTAACAAATTGTCATCTTGTATATTCATAAGTTGTCCTGCAGAAGAGAAAAAATTCCATGTTTTCAATTTTAAAGGAAAAGACTTACCGCTATTTCTCCCCGGCTTCCTCTAATCACTAGAGAATAAACTCCTCCATAAGCCAAATGGAAATGTTTTTCAAACAGATGCTTCTCTTCATTGCTACTAACAATACATTCATAGCTGTGGAAATAGTATGACTGTTAAGTTAGAAGAAAATAGTGAAAACAAATCAGATAATAATGATGAGAATGAAGATATTTTGGACTAGAACAACGAATTTTCCAAATCATAACTACAGGAATTAGTTCCGTAATAAGCAAACAGAAATATCGGGATACGAGTTCTAATGAAATTGGAACCTCTGTTGTAACGGATCTCCCAACGGGGACTTCTGAACTCTGACAATGGGCTTGTTTCATGCTATGGAAAACTCTTTATTTTTGCAGAAAAAAGAATAATTCGAAAAGCAAGAATTTAAATTGGCCGCGTGTCTGTTGATCAATAAAATTGATCGTTTTTAGAGCGGAGTTGCCAAGTGTATTGGTTTTTAATATGCAATCACAGATCTGATTATCCAATTTGTTATTGTTGTCAACTCGGTGTGAATACAACTGTTACAATTATCTGATTAAAGAACGTATTTTTGTAAAAGGTAGGTCTCGGCGGGTGCCTATTTTGCTCCATATTCCGTGTCATTAGTTTACATCCTGAAAAATATTTTTTCAGGTTATTTTTAGATTGATATGTTCTGGAGTAATTCTGCATTTCACTGTACATATTTTTGCTTCTCTTTACAGTCACCATACTGCTCCTTGGCCGAGATAAAATAAAAATCAAATCAACACTTTCCATCCTTTGATAAACGACAAAGTCTGAAATGAATGTCATATAAATAAAAGGGACCTACTGAATATACCACCTACCGTTTCAATTTTTCATTCTTCATCTCGGTACCAAAGTATTGCGAATTTCACAAGTAAAACTCATCGATCATTTCAAAATCGACTCTTGGTAAGTTGTCTGGAGTCAGCTTTAACAAAACTAGGTTCAACATTAATTTCGAAATTATTTTAACAAAAGTACGAAATTTGTGGAAACCATTGACACTTTATTTTATAGTATTTTATTAATGACTATTCCTATACATTCTAGATGTCAAAAGGAAAATAAATATTATTATTATATTATTATTATTATCATTATAATAAAACACCAATAAAAAGAAAGGGGTTGTTTTATTTTATTTAGGATATCTACACCAGAGAACTGATCTGAATGAAGGTTATTGAGACATCAGAAGTTTCGATCTTGTTCTCTACCTGAATGATTCAAAAGCAAGGATCGGCGTGATTCTTGTTGAGTTGGTCTTGATTTTGACTCTGAACCAAATCATCAAAACTCTTCGTCTCTTTTAGTACTATCAGAATTTTAACTTTTAACCTAACTTTTTGGAGACCAGATTCCCTCAAATGGATGGATAAGAGACTCATCATGACCTACCAGGACTGTATCTATAACTATGTGATCTGTTACATGACAGAAGAATATGCTGAATTTACGCAGGGACTTATCGGAGTGAAATTGAAGCAAAACACGGGTATTTTCCCTTGACTTATTTTACGTTCACTTCGTTGACGTATATTTTTGGACATTCTCTATATATCTGTACATTGAATGCCTACCACAACGATTTCCGATATGTCTAATATCCTCGCAACTATCGAAATTAACAGAAAAACCGCCACAGTTTTTATATCGGGTACTGTGTTACTGAATTGCATTCAAGGAGAGAGATTTGTTGAAACGAAGTGAAAGTCCTTGGTTTTATTGTTACCCACGCATCATTCATTTCAATATAATTTGCCTTGGTCCTCGAAGGTTGAATAATACTTGTACTCTGCCGACCCGTGCCTGTATTTTACTTTTTTAAGCTGTGTATTTGCGAGTAACCATCTATTTTTGATGCCGCTGTATTGTCCATTAATCTGTAGAAGTCTCATATGAGCAGCAGTCTGATTTTTCTTGATTACCCCCGAAAAATTCTGAGAGAAAAATCTTTTCTACATTATACAAACTAAAAAGTTTGAGCGCTTTTCACACCTGTATGAACTTCTTTATCACAATCTACATTCATTCTCTATTTGTGAACTTGAAAAAAAATTCCTGAAAATTGAAAATCTGAGACATTTTCAATCAAACTGGAGAACGAAAATTCTACCTATTCTTAACGAATCATTTTCGTATACCTAATCTTATTTTGATACACCCAATGCTCTAGAAGTTATGAATTGTCTAATTGACGACACCCGGTATACAAAATCGTATAATATGAATACTATTTGCTATTTATGAATGATATTGTTTTGACACTATCATCGAGGTCTCCAGGCATTTGCAATAAACTCAAAATTTGGTTGAAATAAATGAACAAGTGGAAGAAAACTAGAATAATCTAAGAAATTATCAAACAAAGAGTGTATAGGTTTGAAACACTCTCATAATTTTAAGATTTTAGATAAAATTTTCGTCATAATAATGTGGAAATTGATTATTATCAGTTTTATTATATGTCAGAGTTTTGAAATGAGAAACATTACTCACACTCCTTGAGGTACTTCCATATATGCGGATTCCGACAAACTCGAGGAAGGCGAATCTTGAACAAAGTACATGTCTTCTAGACCAGAGGTGCCTTTCAGAGTCACCGTAACGTTGTGAAAATAGTCGGATGATTTTATGTACGATATCCTGGAATTTGAATTTTACATAGGCAAGTTTACATAGATAGAAAAACTATTAACTTGCCTCACTCTTGGTGTACCACTCAGTGACTTCTTGAAATCCACGGGATCTGTCACATATGCCTGAATTTCATTGTTTTCGTTTATTCCAATTAAAACGGAATCGATCTAGAAATGAAATGCAAATAGACCTCCGCACTTTCAGAAAAATTTGATGAAATCAATATTTTTCGTTAGTTCCACGACAAAATGGTTCATTCATCAGAAAGTAACACCCCCATTTTTTCATTTCGAAGAAAATCAAAATTTCAAATATGAATGTGTGATAAATTGAGAGTCTACTTTTATCGGTAACCTAAACATAATATTGGTATTACCTTTGCTAGATTGAACATATTTATTTCGAAATTAAAACCGCTCAAAAGCAAGCCTATATCTAAAGTAACTTTGTGTCCATACAAAAATTGATAATATCGTTTTACTCTAAAAAGTATGATCAATGCTTCTTTGTCTACTCGACTCCATCTCTTTTATTGGTCATTAAAAGTTTTAGACGCGAAAGAAATAGGTCTCTCAACGTCATTTTCGAATATATGTGAAAAAACGGCCCCAACTCCATATTTTGAAGCGTCCACCATTAAATTTATAGAAAGTTCGGGATTAAAATGAACTAGAATATCATTATACTGTAGTAAATATCAATTTTGACAAGTCTTCTATCAAACACCATCAATAATTTTTTACAATAAGTTATATCTGATATATCTGAAACAATAAATTCCGCCAGCCGATTGCAGTTAAATCTGATAGGCCAGCGTTACACAATAGATGCAAATGTGCGTGGTGATTATGGTTTGATCACGCATCTATCGTTGTTTGGGTTGCTTTGTTTGATGGATGAACAGATTTTAGATTTTTGAGTGGTTTCGAAAGTTGTAAATAGTAAAATCTGACATGATAACTATAAACACTCACAAAGGTCCCGTTCCAAACAGCCTTTCAAAAAAAAAAATTTCTTCCCGAAATCATGTGTGTCTGAGAATAGAGTGAAAGGGTACCCTAATCAAAATGTGAAACTGGAACATCTGGCATAGAATGAATCCACTTTTACCAATCACCAGAAATGCCATACTCTTCACGACACGATGAAGAAGAAGTTTTCTTCTACATAAATAATTGAAAGTTTCCTTCTAATATACGACTAAAAAACCCCAAATGATATGTTTTATGCTCCAAAACTAAAGGCGACCAGATCACTGTCTTCACTTTCATATTGAGTGGCAGATGATACTCTATTATGAATGAAGCTTTTATTTAATTTGACTTAATGTATGTTTCTATGTGGAGGTGGAACCTTGCAAATCAAATTTGACACACTTTCCGATGTCCGATTGAGCTGAAATTTTATATATTGATCCAGTCCCGATGACAATGCATTTTTATGATAAGCATGACGTGATGCTGCTGTTAGGATTGGCTCCAGACGAGGAAACTCTCCAACGGTTGACAGTAGGGACATGAAATATTGCACACCTTTTAAGATATGGATGACAGTTAGTCGGTCCACCATGGAGTTGCAGCCACATCCAGGGTTGGCTCCAAATCAGAGAACTCCTCAACGGTTGGCAGTATGGACTCGAACTTTTGCATACCCGTTCGGATATGATAGGATGGTTGGTGGGTTCACCATGAAATTGCTGCCACATCTACGGTTGGCTCCAAACCAGGGAACTCCTCAACGGTAGGCAGTAGGGATTTGAACTTTTGCATACTCGTTCAGATATGATAGACGGTTGGTGGGTCCACCATGAAATTGCTGCCACATCCAGGGTTGGCTCCAAACCAGGTAACTCTTCGAAGGTCAACCGTAGTAACAGGCATAAAAGGCATATCATGATTTGTGTAATTTGGTGAGATGGGCGTCAATAACATTGGCTTGCAACCTATCTTGAAGACGGAATACTCCAATATGAAACCCGGAACGGTGTTTCGTCAGGCACGAGCAAGCTTAAAGCTGAAACCAGTGGCGCATACATTACCAAATTACTAGCCAAGTCACGGTGAGGCCGTGCCGAGGATTGAGTGACATAAGGGTATAAAATGATGTCGTGACCTCACCGCCTCAGGGCACCTGGGTGAACACTGTTGTTTATTAGCTCTTACCTTTCTAAACGAAGCACTGGGTTGGCGGATATTCCTTCGTAACTCGTGGGAACATTATGGGAAATAAAGAAACAACAACACAAAGAAAAATATTGTTAGAGAAAAAGAAGTTAAAACTGCAAGAAAAATTTGTTAATGACAACGCTGACATTAAACGCTAACGACTTGACAAAAGGCGTGGTGAGGTGCGTAGAAAATCACCCACACAGGCACTCGTCCATTTAACAATGACGCACGGAATGAAATGAATAGCCTAAGAAATATATCAAGCGAAAACTAAAAAATAAAAAAAAATATAAAAACTCAAAAAAAAGCTTTTATTCACACCCTTTAAAGAGTAAATTTGGATTTTTAATTACATTATACCTATTCATTTTCCAATTACTTCATAGAATTCAATTGTAAGTAATAAAATTTCAATTTAAAATAATAATGAGATTTGGCTTCAGTGCTATACAATGTAATTTTGAGTAATCTTTTTCTTCAACATTTTTACTTTCAACTTATAACGTCATTACACAATTCATATGATATTAAAGCTTGTCTAGAGATTCACCTATGTAGATCAAACAGTAACTTGAGTTACTTGATCTAATTAATTTTAATTAACTAAGTTTGAACTAAGAAATACGAGTGCTTAAATCTCACGAAAAGCTTTTATATCACACAAATTGTGTAATGACCTTACGAGTTGATATTAAACATTTCAAAGGAAAAGATTACTCAAATTAACATCGTGAAGCACTGATGCTAGATTTAATTGAATTTAAATCTTATTATTTACAATACAACAAAATGAATTGAAGGGGTTATATTTTTATTTTTTTAGAAGTGAATAATTTTTGGGAAAGGAAGTTTTTGGCTTTCTACTACTCCATCTTGATACAAAAAAAGGAAGAAATTAATCAATTTGAAAATAAGTGACTCTATATGTGGATGTGTAGATCATGCAAAGAAGTAACTTTCAGACACAAACTGAAAGAAAGTCCTCCTGAAACAGCTACTTTCATATAAACATTAAATTACACGAAAGAAAAAGATTCTTTCGAAACAAATACTTCTATATGAACACTGAATTATATAGAAGATACTTTTTCTATACTCAGTTTGTAAAAAAACAATATGAAAAAATGAAAAATTCATTAAAACCAACAAAAATCAAATTCGATAAAAACTCAAAAGAGAAATTTCGTATTATTCCAGACGCTGAACTCTACGTAAAAGCAGCAACCTCATATCCTCCTAGGGGGCAGTTATTTAGATCGGATCATATCGCTTTCTCTGTGGAACAAAAAATAAGAAACTCGCGTTCCCTGGGGTTTCAGTACGTATTCTTCCTTCACGCTCTTGACCGAAGAATCGTCGTACCTAATCCAGCAGTTGTAGCCGGCGTAGAAGGCAACGGTCACGTAGTGTCCAATGTTGGCATTTTTGCCGTCGTGGTAAACGACGGCGAAGAGCTTGTATTGCTTCTCTGTTGCAGACTGTTTCCGACGATACCAATGTCAAATCAATCTTCGAGTCGAAATCAAAATCCAAAGCCTTGATAATCTTCATGCAACCGTCGTGACTGTATTCGAAAAGCTTAAGATCCAAAATGAAGATAACGGGAAGTTTGCAGAGCAAAATTTACTCCCACGCTTCGAATTTTTCGTTTGTTTTCGACGAAGTCAGTCCCTCTAAACTGTTCTTAGAGACGAGTACCTTGAACGCTTCTCTGACAGTCTTCACTTTCTCAATGTTGAGTGACAGGGTGAGAAAAGGCTGGATATTCTCAGTAATGTGGTCCCCGTTACGATGAATGCTCGACTTTAGTTGCCACTCGAAGATGTCACTTATCGGTGTAATGGTGAAGTCGATCCTTCTGGTTGGATGTCTTTTATTTCTCGATTCCCTTATGTTCCATTCATTATTCGAATCATTGCTCAAAGCAGAGTCAACGAGAGGTTTTTTATCGTCAATATAATATTCAACTAACTCCTTCAGCTCAAACATTTCATCATTGAGCCAATTCAAAAGAAAACCTAGAAACTCTTCCGCATCTTGTTATCTATCTTTGATCCAGTCAGTTCGCATGTTATGTAACATTTTACAAATCCACGTCGGACCGAATGGGATGCCAGTGTTGATTAAAACTTCTTGGTCATTCTTGGCATTTTTATCCACTCTCCCGTCTTTTGTCAAAATGTAGGAAGATAGGTGAACAAACTGATCCATAAAACGACACATTCGAAATATAACCGGGGTAGATTTCGTTCTCTCGATCGAAGAGATGTTTTTGCTCAGACTGTTCAGTAAGTTGTAGAGTGGTTGACATGCGATCAGGGCTTGCAAAATCGAGTTTATGTTGCAGTAATTGCTTTGATTAAGCAGACTCCTTGGCTGTAAGTTCACTGCTCTGCCGTCGATCGTGTACAATAATAATAATAATAATAATATTTATTTGTCAAATCGTCTTAGAATTATTACATTGACTATTGAAAAGCATAAAGGTATCCTAAGTACATTTATATATATATACTAGTAATATGTTGCTGTATCGCTGCTGTTCCAATGTTTCGACAGAATCAGAATTAGGCGTGCGCAGCGTTATAGAACAGTGCTTTCAAAAATTGTTCTACAGCGCCATCTAGTGGCGAGTTACAGAAAAATGGATAGCCTAAAAACCTTCTCTATGAAAAATTACTTATGCATGTCAAGTTTCATCACGATCGGTTGAGTGATGTAGAAGTTTATCACTTACCAACCAACCAACAAACATCCATTTTTATATAGTACACTAGTACTATGCTGTTCCAATGTTTTGACAGAATCAGAATCAACGAACTTAGGTGTGCGCAGCGGTATAGAACAGTGCTTTCAAAAAACCTTCTCTATGAAAAATTACTTATAAATGTCAAGTTTCATCACGATCGGTTGAGCGATGTAGAAATTTATCACTTACCAACCAACCAACCAATAAACATCCATTTTTATATATTAGAATAGTGAACAAATAAAAATGATGTCCACTTATGTTCACATGGAACCTGTCTGTGGAAACAGACAGGTCTTATGAGAATCATGATTTTTCTACCTCATCAGCTCATCAGTGTACAGCCTGTTATTGCGGAAACATTTGCTTTTTGAATTCACTTAGGAGCTTATGAGAGTAAATTGAAACTAATCAAGAAGAAAAGAAAATAAAAAAAATATGAAATATGAATCAATTTGCTGGGTCCACATAGTTTTTAACGAATTGTCTAGTTCGTTCAAGAATCCACTTTTTAAAGCGTTCCTTCATCCGATCAATATTATTAAGTGTTTTAACTGAGACAGGAATATGATTTAGAAGTTTAGCTCGAAAATAGGTGGAGCATCTTTGACCAATTGCTTTATTTGCTCTTGGTATGTGCACTGCTGAAGAGTTTTGTTCTCGTATTATTCGATTGCAGATCACAATTGAATTTTGTAAAATAATTCGAAAATGAATAGGTGTATTATAATTCAAATCTTATTTTTATCTTTTCAGGGCGTAAATAAAATATTCTTTTTGAGTTGTTTTTATATCAATTTATTAATTTCATAAAAGGAAGATCAAAACTGACTCACCTGTTGTTCTATGCAGACAGCGCTCAAGTCAAATTTGTGATTATGGAATCGTATATCATCACATTGAAGTGGAGCTACCACCGCAAGTCTGTACGTCGAAAAATTATTACACATCATATTCTTGATTCGAACCAATTCGCCGGAGTCTATGGTTTGCAAGCTGCTGTGGGAATGCGACATTTTCAAATCACACGGCAAGGTATTCATAATATTCATCGAAGCATGATGCCTTCTAGGTAGTTCTGGATATGTCGTTTCCAGAGCTAGTTCCAGTATTCCTGCCGAAAGAAATGCAGTTCCTGCTATTATCCCGCCGAAAGCCATACGATGCAAGGAGTTTTCTAGGATGTTGATTTTGGAGAAACAAGGGTAAAATATCCTGTCGAATATTGGGATGAGGATGAGCACCATTGCTGGATTTACCACCTGCATCTGATCTGGTGTTATTTGGGTTCCCATTATGTTGCCGTTCATGTGAGAGGCCTGGATAAAAGAAATGTTTTCTTTCAATATCATTCTAATATCCTGTTATTTATTGAAAACTGCCACTCACGATTCAAGATAAAGAGCAGTTTTCTGAAGCAAAAGTTGAAATCCATGACGAGATCATCAATGAATAATTATTAACAGTGATTTACCAGTAAATTTTGTGTCATATGGAACACAAGCAAGAGATGGAAAATGAGCAAACAATTCTTTTTGGTCCAATCACAGGACTTCCTTAAAAAAAAAGACTAAAGGAAATCATAGTAGACTTCTCAGTTTCGATAATAATATATTTTAGAAACATTTTCTTGAAATCAGTCCCATATCATGGTCGTTCCATGAATTGTCCTCCACTCGAAATAGCGAAATAATGGACTGATTTCCATTATTTTACCATTGGAGCATTAGAATAATTAGGAAAAAAACAAAATTAACAAATCAATTCAATTTGATATGTTATGACAGTTGTCATAATGCACGTTAAGACAGAAGAGATGCAGACAACCTAGGTAATGTGGGAAGAGAACAAACACTCCCATAGCGCCCTCAGATAGATTATATAGAATTTCGGACTAGCCCCAGGAAGGAGCTTATAGAAGGCAAACTTTACTTCTCCTCTGTACCTCGACCTTACAAAATACCATGGTTTTGAACCTGTTCTCGCGAAGAAATCAGGATCGTACATGATCACCACGGCAAATGTGGTCATATGCATGTCTTTCCGCCTGCTTCAATAATTTGCATAACATTCAACATGCATAACATCCCTCCATTATCATTTCATCTTCAAAAATTTTACCTGTCTCATACCACATCTTTTTCAAATTAATTTCTTACCAAATATACGAGTTATTGTATCTTTCAATTCCTCTCCGCATCTAACACGAATCTATTGAGTGATTACTTTCAAAACGTAGTTTCTTACATATATCGGTAGGGTTTCGAACTACAAAAATGCACATATGCTGAAGTGTAGATGAATATAACTTCGTGCAATGGAACTTTGTTCCAGCTACTATCTATATGGAGTTCAACCCTGATCTGTAAAGTATTCTCTGTGGCAGAGAATACTTTACAGAAGAAACACTCATTTCGCAGCATTTTCAAGTTTAGGGATCAAGTTTCTGTTCAGACTGTCCCTTCTGTAAGGTATTCTGTGACTTTGGAAGCCAACTATAGAAACCTCTGGCAGGACAGCCCTGGTAGCTTAGGTGATAATAAGAAATAAGAAGAAAAGTACGACAGAGTGACAGAGGTTGACATTTGTGATTGTGTGAACTCATCTTCACATGAAGATTCCATTTTCGTATACCAATTATTCATATGCTTCATATGAATATTCTAGTATGACATAATACTGTGTAAATAATACTGTGACGGAAATTGCAATATCCAGGATTACTGTTTTAGTGTGCCAAATTTACTGTTTTACAGTAGATCGACTGTTTTGTCTTTCGAGCTACTTTCTTCTGTTCTACTAGATTGGAAATCTATTGATGATTCCGTTTACTTTGCATTGAAAATTATTGAATGACTAAAGAATGCTACAATTATCATATATGCAGTATGTATCTATAAAATATATTTTCTACTGGTTTTCAATGTGTTAAGCATAAAAATGACTTGCTATGTTATTATGGCCGGACATCACAAACCCGATGTAATAGTTGTGGAGATTTATCTGCAATATACAAAAAAATTATTATTTTGTAAATGCTGATCCGAATTGTCAGCCATTCCAGTTCCAAGTCCCATAAATTATAAGAGTGCCACAGTAAATTCATTATAATTTCTATAACCTTCAAATGATGGGGAAGTCGAAGATTTGGAGCATAATTTCTATAATCGGAAAACTTCTGGCTCTAGGGACTTTCGAAGGGTATTTATTTTAAAATTAATTGATGTAAAATTGCTGAAGGTAAACCATCCAAATATCAATATTGAAAATCTTGCATAATATTTAAAATTTTCTGCATATGATACGGAAATGGAATTTTCAACTCTTGATTCATGTAAAGTTTTGGAGACAGTATTATCGAACATGATTATCAATCGGGAAACATTTTCATGAATGCTTCAAAAATGATTTGTTTAAAAGTATAAATGGAAAAAAAATTAGGAGCTCTGAAACGAAAGTTACTTGTAGTGTATCGATTGAAAGAGCAATTCTTCCTAGTTTCTTCATAATTTATATTGACTAGTTGTTCAATTTGAATTCGGTAGAAACAATCCAATCATTTTCGACATATTATTTTGTGAATATTGATTCAACTTTGTACTATCTTCACTATATCATATTATTATTTCCAGAGAGGTGTATCAACACGATACTACATGGCCTGAAAATGCTCGGGCCTTAACATATATGGTACTAGTCTTATTGCATTCACCAATTTTTCAGTTAGTACTAATCTTCAAAAGAAAGCTGTTAAGATTTCATGATATTCTTCTGAAAAGTTCAAGAGTTATTGTGCTACGAGTGACACTACTTTTGTTATTTTCAAAACAATGGCTCAAAAAACTCGTGTTTTAATTTGACAATGCTTCTCGATGGAAAAAATACCATTCAAGTGAAGCAATTGCTTAAAAAGTGCTCTGCTTTGTCAGAAAGAACAATTAAACGTTGGTTTGCTGACGTGGTCGTGGATACACCAATGATGCAGAACGCAGTGGACGTCCTAATGAGACCGTAACACCAGAAAGCATAAAAAATCCACAAAATCGTTTTGAATTATCGAATAGTAAAGTTGCGTGGGTTAGCTAACATTGTGAAGATATCATAGAACCTGTTGGTTTCATATTGCATGAGCATTTGACTCTGAGGAAGCTCTGTTTGAAGTGGGTGCCGCGCGAGGTCACTCTTGACCAAAAGCAAGAACGTCTTGATGATTCTGAGCAGTGTTTGGTCATGTTTAAACATTACAAACAGGAGTTTTTGCGTCGATATGTGATAATTGATGAAACATTGATCCATCAGTTCACTCCGGAATCAAAATGATCGTCATCTGAGCAACTGGTGAACCTCGTCCAAAGTGTCCCCAAAAGCACAATAATTCGCTGGAGAGGTTATGGCCTTGATATTTTGGTGTAATTGTCATCGACTATCCCGAGAAGGGAAATACATCAACAGTGAACATTATATAGCGTTATTGGAGCATTTGAAGGCTGACTGATTTTTTTTCTCAGACCTCAAAAAATGCTCACCGGTAAGAAATTTTGCTCGAATGAAAAGTTTATTGCTGAAACTGAGGCCTATTTTGGGGCAACAGATGAATCGTTTTACAAAAGTGGTATTGAAATATTGGAGGGGAGCTGGAATGATTGATGGAGATTACGTTGATAAATGAAGCCATTTTTTTGAAAAAAAGGAGGTTTCTTTCTTAGGCCCGGGACTTTTCAGCCTGGGTTAACACATGAAAGAACGGTTTTGGTGATGTGGTGGAGATTATGATATTATAGAGTTTATGATAAAAGGGAAAATAAAGAATGCATGAATTTGAAGAATATAGTCAATCTCTAGCGGAATCCAAATGGAATAAATAAATATTCATCGAACTGAGATTGTTTAAGTATGTCAATTAGTTCATTGATAGTTTTGGCTTCCTATATAGATTGTATTATCCCACAATTTGAGGTGAACAAAAATATTAGTTTGTTCTTAAAAATGGTATTAGAATCGTAGTTGTAGGTAATACCGAATATAACACAGAAAAAACACATTGACGGTTATGAAATTCACCTGAAATGTCCATCTGGATCCTTGCTGATCGAACAAAGACCAAAAAATCGGCAGGGGAGTGTACAGCAGCAGAATGGCGGACACAATTTTCATATCCTCAATGAGTTTCACGTTGAATTTTCCTCTAGCGTTGTCCAACCAATGATCTGATCTCTTCATGGTCCTGAACTTTTCTACTAATGCGTACTAATTATATGTTTTATAGTTAGTGAGTGCTATGTGGAGACTTACCCATCCGCACTTGAAAAACTCTAGAATAACTTTCTTCTTGGGAGATTTGAGTTTGTAAACATTCTTTCCAACGATGAATAAAACTGAAAAAATCCAATCTCATGGAAAGAACATCATATTCCTTTTTTTTTCAAATAGAGTTATAATTTAGTTATGTTCATTTGTTGTTGGTGTATCTTATCTTGAATATGTGTACTGTCAATCGTGATTAACTGTTGAGTTGAAAAAACAAGAATCATTACTCATAGAAATTTCGAATACTTCAATGAAGACAATTTTCAGGAAGTTTTGAAATTGAATATAGGATAGAGAACATAACTTTTGTCCAATTTTTTCTAAGATTTTTATTTGTTGCGGCCGGTTTCGGCTTATTTAACCATTCTCAAGTTGACTGACGCAGTTTGACAAACAAATCTTTGAGAATATACAATAATATAGTAATTGTTATTCAGGAAGGTTCATCAAACTTGTACCTGAAATAACAAAAAATAATAATAAGTTTTTTGCCAATCAAAATAACAAGATAATAACAAAATACAAGAGAGTGAAAAATGAAAACACTTTGTATTTGATTGCGAATTGCCTTTGTTTCGCGAATCGCGAATTTGCAGTCGCATCTGCTCTTTCACCAATGCCGAAAATGTATAAAAACTAATAAATGAGGGCTTGAAGAGAAGAAATGAAGAAAGATAGACAAAAAAGAAAAGAGTAGGTAAGATAAAGATATACATATATGACCTAGTTATTCTGAATGCTGAACAGATGCAGTCTAAACCTACTTTTGAAAATAGTTTCTGACATGTTGAAACAATTGTTTCTTCATTTATGGAGATAATTTATCGTGGAGGAGATATTATAGAAAAAAGATCATTTGGATATTTCCTTTTTATGTACAGGAATGTTAGGCACTGTCTTTTTACGCAAATTCAGGTTATGTATATCTGTCCCGTAAGACAAATGTTCATATAAGTAGTAGGGAGGATTCCTATATTTGAATATTTTATGCATGTTGCATGAAAACGTCTACGATTAAACATATTCAACCACTTCAAATCTGCTAATTTGTGTGAAATTCTGGATCTTCTGATACCAAATATTAACCTGATACAAGAGTTTTAAACTTTTTGTATGCGACACCTCTCGTTCATGTCTAAACATGAATGATACGCAGCGACACAGTGGTTGAAATGAGATAAAACTAATTAATCACATAGCATTTTCTTGACATCTACATCCAAATATTATCTATGGGGATATATGAGTTTCAATGATGAATAAGCAATTTTAAGTTTGTAGGTTATATGTAATTTTGGAACATGTCGGGAGAATACTTATTGACCTCAAATCATTAAAATTTTGTGGTTGATTATTTTTTGGTAGGGGTATAATTTTTGCACATTTCAATGCATAAGGAAAATAAAACTTTGACTTATGCATTCGTTTATTATGCGAGTTAGTACCGTTATAATGAAAGGACAACAAATTTTTATAATAGTTATATTGATTTCAACTACCCATATGCTTTTGATTTTATGCTATTTATGATGCTAAAGATTTCATCTTCAGTAGTTGGTGAAAAAATGAGTTGATTACATATAGGTACCTCATTTTCTGTTCGTGCCATAAAAGCGCAGTAAGTCTTCATCCGGTGAGATATCTCTTTGAGACATAGTTGAAATAAAATCGCTAATAGCTTCTACATTTTTCAAGTTCTCAGGGAGTTCTTTATTTTTACTTTTTGCTTCCTGAATCATCAATACCTCATCTGAGATACCAAAACAATACTTATTTAACGTTCATAACATATCAAAATCACTGAGTATTGATCCAAAAACACTATTTGTGGATTGCTCCAAATACTAGATGTCAAAATTCATAAGTTCAAATTTGGAGTTGGTCATTGATCAACTCACCATTGACCAACTTAATCATTTTTACCTAGTCTGAAGGACCTTTCATGTTCAGCATACCGTTTTTGGAAATTTCGACAACATTGTCCCACATAAAAACTATTACACTCCAGACACTTACATCGTCATCGGTAGCAGGAGGTTGCATATCTTGATGAGGATCTAGAAGTGATTTCGAATTGGGGTTGAACTAACCAAGTTCAATTCAATGCCACAAAAACCCAGGCATCGGTTTTCTCCAAAAGATAAATGTCTCCGAACCGAGTATATTAATGTCAGGACAAGCAATTACGTTTTTTGCTTCGATAAGTTTGTTCGGGGGTTGAAATGGACACCAATATGTCTTGGCACAATCATGTCACTGAAATTACAAAGGCTGCTTCTAAAGCTTGGAACACTGTTCCGAACCAAAAAACTGTACACACATCAGCAACTTTTGATGCTTCACAAAGTTCAGATCAGTCCATCTTTGGAGTATTGTTCTCATGTATGGAGCTTCGCATCTAAGCACACCCTGAAACTGCTGGATTGCATGCAGAAAATAGCCATCTGCCTGATTGGAGATCACTTGCAACCTTGGTAGTCTGAAACATCGAAGAAAGGTTGGGGATTTGTCTCTCTTCTATAGATACTTTCACGGGAAGTATTCAAGTGACTTGGCACATTTGATTCCACCAAGAGCGGTACAAATCAGAAATACCCGATGGACTGTGGCTGCTCATCGTTTTGAGGTTTAACTCAGTACACTGTTCAAGAATTTCTTCATTTGGAGAACTGCGTTTATATCAAAACAACCTAACTGATAAAGTTTCTCCAAATGGATTCAATCTCCAGCGTTTCGAACCAAGGTGAATCACCTAGGCACCACTTCTAGATCATCTTGAGGATTTTCCTGTAGTGCTAATGTTTTCCCTAATAAACGCTTTCGTTATTTTGGGTACAGGTTTAATTAAGCTATCTTAATGGCATCGACTATATTTTTGTATATATAAGGATTTGTTTGCTGTCAAATTGCGTCAGTTTTCTTGACAATGGTTTAATGAACCGATACCGGTAGTACCAAATAAAAATCTCAGTAGAAATCAGACAAAAGTTATTTTCTTTATCCTATATTTAATATGAATTTTCACAAATAAACAGCACAGCAATCGAACGTTTTCAATTTACTTTCGCTTGATATAATTCATGATTAGGGGATTGTTGAAGATAAAGTAAGTTTTCCAGTGAATTGCCTCATGAAATTGTTTAATAGACATGCATGCAAGAGTTAATGTATCAAAATCACTTTACTAACGGATATCATGAAAAAAATTGTATTCACCAGAGATGAAGTTCTAAAAACGTATAAGATTCTTATTTTCAATGTTATAAAGATACACGTAACTGTATGAAGAAAGTGGAAACAATGAAAAAAGGAGATGTATTACTCATTGGTTCAGTATTTGTGTTGTACCTACAATAAGATTGTCGAAAATACTTCCTGAAAAATTGCGTCAATACATTTTTCATAAATTCTTTACAAATCGATGAACCTCCTGGGAAATGTTTCATCCCACTTTGGAAGAGGTCAATGATTTGATCGTTCACGCAACATTATCTAACATCAGAACAAATGCGTGTGGTTATAATCGGCTGAATGTTACGTTGATCAAACTATGTTATCTGCATGACATACAATAGGGTGTTTCAAATTCGATCCTCACCATTGGGATATCGGAAACTATGAATACGAAGATGGTTAAATTGGGGCAAAGTTGTGCATTCACCAGACTTGCAATATGTTGTTGAGAAAGTTCTGAAATTGAGAGTATCGTATCCAGAAATTTATGGAACAAACAGAAATTTGGGACGGGTTTTATTTCTTTTTGGCTTTATTTTTCGAAGAATTCGAAAATAAATTACACTTCCACATTTTCACATTTTCCCTGCTACATAATGGTGTTTTCAGATATGCTATCCGACGTTTCGCCTTCCGGATACCATCATCAACTTCATTTTTTCTTATGAGCGCTACATTCAATTCTTTCTGTTTTGAATAGAATCAGATTTACCATTTTCAATGATGTATCATAAATCATCATTCTTTTTCTAAAAATTGAAGATATTGAAAAAAAAAAATTCATCATAATAGGCTTTGACTTTGATGTTGCTAAATTTGACTTTCAATTTGTTACACTCGATAACATTTTGTTATTGTACAAGTCATTGAATTTTTGGCGAAAAATAGCTTTTACGAATGAAGAAAGAAGAGATATGATACACATTTATTACTAATACGATAGAAACAGTGTTAGGACATCGAAAATGTATTTGAACTTGTATCCCAGAAGACGACAACCACATCGAACTATGTTCAAGTTATTGGATCAAAATCTCACCGAGTTTGGTTTGTTTGAAAAGCCAATGGAAAAATACGGAGACAGAAACAACAATCAAAATTTGATATTATTCATTTGAATATTATTCACTGCACGATTGATTTCTCTCCTCCTCAATCTTTCGAACTCTCTAGCAATGCTGTGTTGAAGGTCCTCAATATTTTGATATTCCCTCTGACCATAAACTCAATTTTTCAGTGTACCCTATAAAATGGTATCCATTACATTCAATCTGAAGACCTTGCTGGCCACCTCACCTGCCCATTATTCCCTATTCATTTATCACCAATCCTTTCAGTCAGGTTATTAGATAATCATCTGGTAGTATGCGGTGGAGTACCATCATGTTGAAACCAGATGTTGTTATAGTTAGCCAAAGGTTGATCATCCAAATAGTCTTCGAATATCGACATTAAAAACTAGTGATAGGTTTCTATATTCAGAATTCCGTCAAATAAATGAGGACCCAACATTCTATCTTTGTAAATTCCTGGCCACATGTTAATACCAAATGACACTTGAGGTCGAATTTTTTTAACTGCCTGGGGTTGTTTATGCTCCAAATGTGTTCGTTACTTTGGTTGAATATCCCACAATTCGTAAAAGTGCTTTCATCTGTACAAATTATATTTTCCAGGAAAACAGGAAAATCAGGTCTTCTTAATAGCCAATTAGAAAATTCTAATCGCCTTTCGGGATCACCTGGATGCAATTTTTGAGATATGTGTATTTTGTAACATTTTAAACCGCTTTTTCTGAGATGTCTCCAAGCACTTTTATGATTAATATTAATTTCGGAGGAAATTTGACGTGTAGATTTCCCCGAGTTCATGTTTATCTGCAAATTATTTTTATTGAAAAGGACACAATGTCTAACTGACCTCATACATACCTCATTTATCAAATGTTCTTTAGTTTCCTGGTCCATTCTGTCTCCGTATTTTTCCTCGGCCTTTCAAGTGAACCAAACTCAGTGATATTCGATGTGGTTGTCGTCTTTCGAGATACAAGTTTGAATACACTTCCGATGTCCTAACACTGTTTCTATCGTATTCATAATAAATTTGTATATCTCTTTTTCTTCATTCGTGAAAGCTATTTTTTGTCAAAAATTCAATGACTATTATGATAGGAATTATTTTTTTTTCAATATCCCTAATTTTTCGAAAAAGAATGATTACTTATGATACATCATTGAAAAGGTAAAATCTGGTTCTTTTCAAAACAGAAAGAATCCAATGTAGCGCTCATAAGAAAAAAATAATGGTGATAATGGTGGCCGGAAGACGAAACGTCGGCTAGCAAATCTGAAAACACCATTATGTTGCTACAGCTACAGATACACAACCGTCCTTTTGCATGTCACTGTTTATATTTTCAGAGCTACTGATTTTTGATCATGTACTGTATTAACTCTACCGGACTTTAACCATGCATTGGTTATAAATACATCACTACTCGAATATCTTACACAGCTTGAATATCTTACACTCGATCAGGCGTAAAATTAATTTATGTTATTCAAATGCATGTTTGATGAATGATATTGAGACCTTTTTTGTCCCTTCAGGAATGTATGTATAGGAAGGGTCCTTATAAATGTTGGTATCAGTCAGTGGTGAGTTGTTAAAGAGCACAAATTTTTTGTTGTTGTTTCTGATTCGACTTTCACGAATAATGATAGGAATAATCCTATCATTAATGGGTTGATAAGATAGGATTTCACTCACATATCGATAAAATCATTAAGGCAGCAGGGAATCCAAATCCCAAAGCATAGCAAGTATCGTCGCCAAAACAAGACACAGCCTTCTTCAGTATTGGCGTCAAGGTCATTCCAACAAATCCTCCGAGGTTGATCGTGAAGTAAAATATGGAGAAAAAATGCAACAGCATTTCCTTCTGGGCCGGCAAGTTAAACTGTTCCGCTCCAAAAGCTGCAACACAAGGTTTGATTCCTCCCGTTCCGATCGCAATTAGTATCAACCCCAATGCGGAAAAAGCTCTGAAAATTTCAATTCATTTCAGTTTCATTGTCCTAAGGCGATTTCAGGGACTGCAAATGAATACAAAGTATACGTAAATACGTAAAAATAATGATCTGTTTTACTTTCAAGAAACGATAATACTTACAACAGGGATGAGAATAAATATAATAGGTAATTGAATTCACTGCGGACGGTAATAATATCCCCTTCTGAACAGAACAAGATATCAAGGTCGAACAAAATTTTCTATAGAATTCGATATCATTTTTCGTACTTTTTGAGAAGAAACCTTTTATTAGATATGCTATCTTGTGATGAATAGTTTGATGAAAATTTTCAATTCTCTATTCGACTTTTTTTATTTTTTGTCCATTTGTCCGAGTCTGATTCAAACTGTAATATCTCAGTAAATACTTATTCAATTCAATCGAAATAAGTATGGAACGCCGTTTTACGTTTTATTGTCACAAATATTCATTCCTCAATTTATTCAACTAACAATTTATCTGTTTGAATTTAATTTATTCATGCATTTGTTCAACACATTAAAAACGATTGTTCACAAAATTTGTTCTATATTAAATGACACTGAATTTAAAATGTTACAAGAGTTAATTTGTTTGATGAAAATTTGCGAACAGTAACCCACATAGCAATAGATATATATATATATATATATATATATATATATATATATATATATATATATATATATATATATATATATATATATATATATATCTTCTGGAGAATATTCCCTGGAAGTGCTCCTGGGGAACCTTTGGTATATTTTAAGAATATTCCTTGGGAATATTCTTGGAATATCTTATAATATTCTTAGAATATGTAAGGTATATTCTATTAAGAATATTAAAGGAATAGAACCCGAGGAATATTCATAAAATATTCAGGATATTCTTAGTTTATTGTAGGAATATACAATGGGGAAACACCATAGAATATTCTTAAAATATATTTTATGAATATTCTAGGAATATTTGGAATATTCCAAGAATGTGACGAGTAAAAGCTATTAGGCATGTATATATTGCATTTTGATGCAAGATTCACACAAGTAATAAAACACATAATATTCATAAACAAATATATTTCAAAAACAATATACACTGAAATATTTGACGTTTCAATCAATATTAAAAATTAAAAACTTAATTCAAAATATTTATTCACTGAATAAAATATTCCTGAACTGTCATATTACAAATATTAGAAATGTATTCAAATTAAGATGTTCTTACTCTCAAACAAATGTATATTGAAAAATATACTAAAATAACGAATCTGTGAGTTCATCAGCACTAATTAAAAAATAATAAATGTATCATTTCATTGAAAAAGAAAAAATGTATTACATCAAGATATAGGTTAGGTTAGGTTAGGTTTCTCACTCCAAAAACTAATCCCACAAATGAAGTATTTGAAATGAGTGGTATGATGGGTTCTTCAATGAATTTCATTTACTTAAAGTTATCCAAACTTTGCTCACCAGAATAGTTTTCCTTCCAAGAATGCATCACCCAGTGTTTCAATAGTAATACCTGAAACAAAATGTACATTAACGTTCATTATCACAATTTGAAAGTAGCACAATAAAACTGGAATAAAAATCAAATAGATATTTTTCGCATAGGTTACTCATGAACATTTACAACATTTTATGACTTTGAGAGCAACATGCATTGTCTTGTTGAAAAGTACTCAATACGTTTTCAGTTCCTTGGCGCACCTGCCTGTACCAGGTACCACTCTGTTTCCTTTTGGGTAAATTGATACTATCTTGAAAACGAGTGATAAAAATTATGAAAACAAATGATACAAAAGAAAGTGTCATTCACTTACTTTTCTCTATTGAAGATAGACAACTGAAATCACTGTAGTTCAAACATATACTTAGTCAAACCAACAAATCCCACACACCAACCCTCCTCGAGCCTAAAATGAGGTATAGTAGGTTAATCACCATGACTTTACTATCGATACTATTGCATTTTACTTACTTTTCTTGAAGACTGAATTAATGCAACTCTCCTGTTTGAAGATCCAAAATCAGACTATTCGCTGTACTGCAAATTGGACAACCCCAAATTATAAATGGTGCACTGAACGTGAGAGAATTATACTTTGATAATAACACCAATACACCATGCATTACACACGCGAACCTGCCACGTCAACCGCCATGTTAAATCAAATGTCGAATTTAACGCAAAGGTACCAAGCATTAAGGGACAGCCGCTTTCACAGAGCTCATTCGACTGTCGCGCGCTACACTTCAATTGACCAATGAGAAACGTTTACTCCAATTCTTCACTTCCCCATTTCTCTGTTTCCAGGATTTTTCGCTTTGTAATTGAATAATTTCAAATACAAAAAAAAATAGGATGAGAATTAACCAATTTATTGATGCAATTGGTTCATTTAATGGCCCATTCAAATTTTTTTGTCGTTTCCAACAGTTGCTGTTGAAACAATTCACCCAGAATCTTTGCGTTGAGTTCAAAAACTGGTTACCACTATCAGGGTTATATACATTAGGTTATGCATTCGATTAAGATTTTCAAATATTTTTGTTTTTAATAATATTGAATTATTTGAATACGTTATTATAAGATAATAGAATATTCCAAAATATACCGTGGGGATATATTCTAAGAATATACCATATGGTATATTCGATCGACAATATTCTAAAAATATTCAAGGAAGAATAATCCATTTATAGACATTCCATGCACATTCTTTCGGGAATAATCCTGCCATATTCATTCAAGCATATTCTATGAATATTCTAAAGGCATGTATATATTCCAAGAATATTCTATGAATATTTGGAATATATACGTTCGTTTTATGACATACAGGGAATATTCCATGAATATCTGGTGCTGTGTGGGAATAATATTGATTCATTGTTTGAAATTTTTGGATTAAATGTTTGTCATATATACTTTGTCATATGTACTATCGAATAATTCATTACAACTTTTGTGAAACATGAATAAAATTGTGTTTTGATAATTATAGTTACCTACATGAATAAAAACGATTGTTGATAATTTAAATTCTGCGCTAGCGTCGAGCGGATTCTTGCAGAAGCTGAATTTTTAAATCTGGCAACATGATAGTCTAGTGATAGTAACACAATATTCCGTTCAATCACAGCGCCGAAAAAAATTATCAACAATCAATTTAATTCATGTATCACCCAAAAGCAACAATCCAAACAATATTTTTTACTAAATACCAATAGAAAGTAAAACGCCGTTAATATTCCTTTGAAATGAGCTGGATTAATTTGTTTCTAGAATTTCAGTGATACATGAATTAAATTGATTGTTGATAATTTTTATTCGGCGCTGACGTCCGGCGTATTTTTGTGGAACTATATAACTACATATATGTATGTCATTGTTCATAGTAGTATAATAATACGTTCGACCGCAGCGACGAATAAAAATTATCAACAATCCATTTGATTCATGTATCTATCACCTAAATGCAACAATTAAAACAATTCATTTTCACAAAATACTATTAGAAAGTAAAACGTCGTGCCACGCCGTTTTACTTTTTATTAATATTCCTTTGAAAATAATTTAATTATTTTATTTGTTGAATTTCAGTGATACATGATTTAAATTGTTTGTTGATAATTTTTATTCGGCGCCACGGTTGAGCGGCGTTTTGTGGTACTATAAATAAAGTAGCATGTTGCCATATGTGACACTTGAAGTTCTTAATAAATCCACTCGATACCAGCGCCGAATTAAAATTATCAACAATCGTTTCAAATGTATCTTTCGAATACAACAAACTTTTTAAATAATCAGAAAATTTAATTCTTTGTCAGAAATTAGCTTTTTAAAAAGATTGATGAACTAAAATGATACTTGCTTGAGAATGTTTTGCACAAAAGTTGTGACCAACTTTTAAATTGAATGCATTAAAGTGACTGTTGGAAATAGTCAACACTTTTTATAAAATTGAAATATAACAATCTTTATTACTTATAGAAAAATATTTAGTATGGGAAGTTAATTTGCTATATTTTCAGACAAACGAAAGTCTATTTTTATTACCAACAATGTTTCATGGAAAAACTTTGACAGTCATTCAAATATATTCATTGAAATTTTATTCCCAAACTTACTTTTAGAAAGTGAATTTAAAGTTTCATTATAATTCAACAGTTATATAAATAACTAACATTTCATTTAAAGGACAAAAATATATGCGGAATTGAAATGTTTGTTGAATTTACTCGAATAATACATTCCATTGACTTTTGAATAAAAATGTTTGTTCATTGCTGAGTTGAACTATATGTATATAGATTATTTTTCAGTATAATATATAGTAAATTGGCGTTCCATTTTCCAATACACTGAAACAATATTTTTCTTCGGAATCAATAAAAGCTTCAAGTTATTTCATTAGTCTTTTTTATTCAAATAACAATTTTATTCATGTAACATTTTAAATCAAGTGTAATTTAAAATAGAACTAATTTTGTGAACAATCGTTTTTAATGTGTCCAACAAATGCATGAATCAATTGAATTCAAACAAATGAATTGTTAGGTGAATAAATTGAGGAATGAATATTTATGACAATGAAAAGTAAAACGGCGTTCCATAAATAAGCTCTATCTGAATCAGTGCACTTTTGCCAACGTATTCATCACACATTGGATACGAGACTCGTATTGTCTCGCAGACGTGATGTTAGTCTTCATCTTGTGTACACGTCATTCAATCTCCCGAAGGGCAAGGCTAGAATTTTGTCCTTCCGATTCTCCTGCCGATTCGGAAAGCGATTGGACGACGCTTTACACGGCGGTGTTGATTTGCCAGATGTCAGCCTCTTCTGTTAGAACACTATGAACCTCCGCGTCTAAACAAGCCAGTTTTTGTGGCTTCAGGGGCCTATCTCGGTTTTTTTACCGTACTATGCACTGGTCAGGCCATATCCCCCGAAGCTCCGATACATTAGGTAGGTGAGTGATCATTGAGTCCAGGAATCATGTGCCCTGAGCAAGCGCAGTGGGCCAAGAATGACAGCCTTCTACATCTGTTCAGCTATGATTTCTGTCTTAGTGCGGCAAACCGGTATGATTTTAAGATTCGAGAGTAGACTGGGCATCATTCCACCAAGGACTCCAATAATCAAAACAACCAACTTGACAGAGTGGTCTGGATAGAGTCTGCGGAGTTCGAAGAGAAAATCTCGATATTAAATCCGTTCATCCTCCTCTTTTCGGACGAAATTCGTTTCGCCAGGAGCTGAGAACTCCACGACAAATATCGTCTTGATCTGGTGGTCGAGAAGGACTACATCAGGCTTATTAGTTTGTATGAGCCCGAGGGTGGGGAGCAACTAGTTCCAGTAAATTCGGCACTTCTCGTTCACCACTACGGATTCAATATCCCCTGGAGCGTAAGGCAACACCGGTGTCTCGTCAATATCGTAAGAGTGTCGTAGATGGTAATATAATAATCGCGTTATGTCGATGGATATAGGCCGAGACCGCTAATGCTGGATATGCTTATAGCAAGTGCGTTAGGGTCTCGGGCGCCTCGCGGCAGGCCCTGCATCTTGTGTCAGAAACCTCTACACCCATCACGCGATATGGTAGACTAGGGTGTTGAAGACATTATTCAGGCAAGGGCCTATTTCTGTCATTATTGTTATTATTTTTATCAACCAACGACCACTCCCCACACCGTAGGGTAAGTGATCATAGGGTCCGAGATTCATGTGCCCTGAGCTCAGTGAGCCAAGAATGACAGCCTTCAGCATCTGTCCGGTTAAGATTTCTGCCTCACTGCGGCAAGCCGGTATGATTTTAAGATTTGAGAGTAGAGAAGGCATCATTTCACCAAGGACTCCAATAATCAGAAGAACCATCTTGGTTATCATTATTATCATTATTAATATGTCTATTAGAAATATTCACGTACTTACAATGGTGAAATATCGATGGTTGGAACTGCTGCGATGCACATCAATATGTTTCCTATCAAATAAATTATTGCGAAGTTCCTTATGGTTCTGAAAATGAAAATAGTTTTTGATATACTACTGACTATTTCGAAGAAAACGGAGAAAAAGAACTAATTCTTCAAATGAAACGTTCAACTATATCTTTATTGATGATTCACTATTCAAAAATAATTATTATCGATGAAGCAATATTTATAAAAAAATCACATTGAAATGATAATTTTTCATTTCCTATCTATAGGAAAGTATTATTTAGACTATCGTTGGATATATTAGAGATAACAGTAACAACAGTAAAAACTCAAAAGAACTATGGAAATGTGTCGATGAGATATGCAATAAATCTAGACCTGAAACGAAAATACCGATTAAGTATTCAATCAGAGAATGACTCAGTGATAAAAAATACTTTGGAAATTTTCAATAATTTTAATGAGTACTATGCAAATCTTGGTCAAGAATATGCCTTTGAAATTAAAGAATCGGCTAATTACAATTGCAATGAACAAAGATAGCAGAATTCAATATATCTATCAGAAACTGATGAAGAGGAGGTTTACAAAGTTATTATGGAATTAAAACAGAAGAAATCTCTAGGTCATGATGGAATTCTCTCAGAAACGCTCAAATTGATTGTCAATGAAATTAAAACACCATCAACTCACCTGATCAACAAATGTTTACAGGAACACTGCTTTCCTAAAATATTCAAATTGGAATAATAAAAACATTTTTAAAAGTGGAGACAAAACAATAGTGAGTAACTATAGGCTCAAAACTGATCTGATCTGATTTCAAACATAGCCAAAGTAATAGAGAAAATTCTAAAATTAAGATTAGTGAATTTTACTAGGAAATTCGAATTGATATCTGATCAGCAATACGGATTCAGGGAGGAAAGATCAACGGAAGATGCAATACAAAATCTAACTACTTGTATTTAGGAAGCTTTTGACAAAAAATTGCAACAATGTGCATCTTCGTTGATTTATCCAAAGCTTTTGATACCGTCAGTCATATAAAGCTCCTGAGAAAATTAGGGAACTGCGGAATACGTGGGAAAGCTTACGACATTTTCGAAAGCCATCTATGTTACCGAGAACAGAGAGTTAGCATCGATGGAATTATGACTTATCCCAAAATTGTTACTTATGGTGTTCCGCAAGGAACGGTTCTAGGACTAATCCTTTTTACAATATATTTGATTTAATTATTACAGATACCAACAAAAGGTAAAATTTTGAGCTTTGCTGACGATACGGCTGTCTTGTATACCGACTCTTCATGGAACCAATTGAAAATGTCTCCAGAAAAAGATTTTATTGAGATTGAAGAATGGTTCTGTCACAATAAACTTACGACCAATTTCGGAAAAACCAAATATTTGCCTTCCACATCATACTGCAGGACATTACCCAATATGGGACCCCTAAATATAGGAAACAATAATCACATACCTGAAGGCGAGTCAATAAAATATCTCTAGGTATCCATTTAGATAGACATTTTCGATGGCACCTACAGATGAAAGAAATAATCAGAAAGTTAGGAGGTACACTTTCTAAATTCAATAACTTAAAAAACTTTCTTGACATTCAACATTTGAAAACGTTGTACTTCGCACTTGTCCAATCCCAAATATCCTATGGTATAATAGGTTGGGGAGGAGTGAATGATTGTTATCTTTGGAATCTAAATGTCATAGAAAAATGGATACTGAAGAATATATTTAATAGAAAAAAAACTCATCCAACTGCAGCCTCATTTGAAGAAGAGTGTTTGTGATATTCAACAAATTTTTTGTATGAGCATATCCAGTAATGTAAGAAAAGGAAACATCAAGATAAAACCAATCATTCACTCTTACAACACAAGAAAAAAAGGAAACCCTTTAAATGCACCACGATGTGGCAAAACCATTGGAAAAAGAAATGCAACCTATCTCGGACCACGCTTATACCAAATATTACCAGAAAAAATTGAAAATATCAACAGTTCTCACATGTTTTAGAGAAAAGTAAAGAAATTCATTCTGAATACCAAAAAAGCTTTTTTTCTAATTTTATTAATCAAACTATTTTGTAATTTAACTTAGGCATTTGTATTCTGTATGAAACTACTGTCTCTGTTAATAAGGTTATTGATTAATTGATCACTCATTATTTTTCAATGTTAGATTAATTATTTATACAGTTAATTACAATGTATCCTTATCACGAACGAGCTATAGATTTCTATGGCTTCTGTGATTATCTTGTTTATTTTCGATAACACTCTATGTAATGTATATCAGTGTATGCGATAATAAACATATTATTATTATATACAATGAGGGTTTAGATATGATGAGAATTATTTTCTTAAAGGTGCCATTTCGTTAAAATATTCATTTTCTTCTAGAAAAACTATCAGATTATTTATGAAACTGAATAAAATGATATTTTTGCAATGGTTAAAGAATCTTAAATGTTTGAACGCAGCAAGTTCTCTAAAATATACTATCAATAGCATTTTTTGGGTTATAATTTTTTGGGCTTAGTCGAAGATATGAAACAATATTTTTTTCTGACAAATAAATTCCTTACTAACTGGTATAAAGTTATTAATCCGATGGGATGAATTGAAATAGTTTCATCTATCTGAAAATGTTGATTTTATTGAAAAACAACTGAAACATTTTTTGTTATCGTGAATTGTTAATCAAAAATCAGATTCAATGATACTCCTACTATATATATTTGAGAAATTATGTAATGTATGAATGGGATGAATGAGTTTTTACCTGTATCTTCCAAAGTATATGTCTGCGCATACAGCTCCAACCATAGGAACAATGTAGCACACCATAATGAATATATGGTAAACAACGGTTGCTGCATTTTCAGAAAATAGTAAGATGTTTCGCAGATACAATGAAAGAATTGCTGAAAATTAATATCAAGAATTTATCAGTTGTACAACAGAAATAGAGGGTAACCATACAGTTCATTTCATTTGAAACGAGCCAACCTGAATAACTTTTGGTACAATGATTTGCAGGAAAAATTAAATAACACATCAATTATAGTACAAAGGGGGACACTGACATATTCACATTTGATGTCACTTTCCCTATCGCACCCCCAGAGTATGTCATCAATTTTTTTAAATGGATCACCCTATAGTGTTCCACATTATCAGATGCTACATGATGAGCCGATTTCAAAAAAATATAAAACATATGGTCTGAAGCTTATGGTTCGGGAGCTACAAATCATTTGAGTTGGAAACGAGCCACCCTGAATAACCTTTGAAACAATGATTTGCAGTAAAAATAAAAAAAATTCAACAATTATACAGGCGGCCACATTTTGAAATATTCGTTTTAGAGACAAATATAGAAGCAATAAATCGGAAGAAGAGATTTTTAATTAATTCTTGAATCAAAATCTGATGACTGGACAATGAGAAGAAAAAAATTTTCTATAGTAAATGTTCTGTAACGAATCAAAAAATAACTGTCTCAAACAAATTTATTTTCAACAATATTTCACTATCACAACTAATTTATATACAACACTTAGCAACTAAAGCTTAATTTATCTTCACTGTTCGAATTCTCTGTTAACCGCTCGATTCGCTTTCTCAATACAGACTGCTATCTCGAGACGGGAAGCCGGTTTTTATATCGGCAACGATCACTCCAGATCTCTTTAGTCGTTTCGACACTCATCTATACTTTTCGCAGCGGCTCGCGGTGAGTCATGTGTTTGCTGGCTGAGATATCGGTCAGGGCCGGCTTCAGATTCGTTACAGTTCAATAACGTTTCCACCAACTTCCATACAATGGTACGAACGAGCTTCCATTGCCGCCCTCACATGGTTCAGAATGTTGGGAGTTATTTCTCTGCAATGCCTCATGATATCCTCTCTCAAATCTTCTAATGTTGTTGATTCTATCTTATACACTGTAGACTTCAAATGACCCCATATAAAAAAAATACAGAAGTGAGATCCGGAGGGTGGCCATTTGGTAGACCTCTTCTGCCAATCCAGCGACCAGGAAATTGATCATACAAAAATTGTCGCACTAGAGCTACATGATGAGTAGGTGCACCATCTTGCTGAAAAACTATTTCGTTTTCGAATAAATTTATATCCTCCTCATTTGTCCTATTGTTGCACGGTATTATTCGATTCTCCAACATATCCAAATATTCAACACCAGCCAATTTATCATCGATAAAATAAGGTGCTATGATGTGGTCACCGGGAATTCCTGCCCAAATATTCAGTTTTTGTGGTCATTGGGTATGAACTTGACGGTATAAATGAGGATTCGTATTACTCCAATATCCACAATTCTGTCGAATCACCTCTCATTTCAAACTAAACGTACATTCATCCGAAAAACAAATTTTATACAAGAAATTCTGATGCAAGTTGATCCGTTTAGTGAGACTCACAAGTTACGTCTATAAAACTCATCTTCGTTCAATTCATGAACTAGTCTAACCTTATATGGATGAAACTTGTACTTATGAAGGATCCTGTAAAAATTCGTACGACTGATTTCTGATTCTTGAGATAACTTAATAATAGATTGCGAATTTTCCATTAGTCTAACGTGCCCTGAAACTGCAGTACAAATAGCTTCATCGTTGACAACTCCTGAACGGTTATGCTTTCCATTGTTAACAGATCCAGTTTCCATAAATTTGTTCAATAATTCCGAAACGTATTTGTGTCATTTCTTCCTGGATGATTATCATTGAACATACGGGAAGCAGCTCCAGCACTATTTCCATTCTGGTAGTACAAACTCACTATTTGAATCCGTTCTCAAAGCGTATGAACCATTGCTTCTCAAGAATTCACAAAAATATAAGTGGGGAATGTTCCTCATTTTGGGTTATTACAGCAAATGCAAGTTTGAACAAAATAAGGTTGAGTTTAATTCACGAGTTTTTCAAATTCACTTCGAAAAGTATTCAAATTGATGTTTCAAATGTTGGGTTTTAGTTTGTAAAGGAATTTGTTTCTAATTCACATATTGGCAACAGTGCCTATATCAAGTTGAAATAATTTATACTTACCTAGATATTCTACTTTGAAAAAGGAAAATTATCTTTATAAATCAACAATTAGGACAAAATATAAATAATAGTTCAATACCACCTCCACAAGCCACATAAACAACAGTTGTTTTGTTATTTATTTATATAGAGGAAGATAGGTTAGGTGCACAAAATGTCATATGTCACAGAATGTCTCTGAACTCGAAACATAAGTAAACAGAACAGCACGCCTCTGAAATATGTCATATTTGTTTTTCTCATACAGGTAACAGATTCATTGTCCTTCATTAGCTATAACCGATGTTGCCAAATGATGAAATGGAAACGAGTCCCTCTAAATGTTGAATACATTATTTCATTCCTCTTTTTTGAGTATTTAAATAGTTTAAAAAAAAACGGTTGAAATGATAAGTTCAAAATGCGTTGTTTTAGAGCTTTTTTATGAAAACTAATTGATTTTCGTCAGGAGGAACATACCCCTTTATTGTAGAATGAGACAAATACAAAATTCAAATTCAATTATGCAGAATAAGACTTTTTTGAAGTATACTTTACAAAAACACATATGAAACCGTAACAGATATGAATTTCATTCAAAGTGGCTCGTTCTCAACTCAAATAATTCGTAGCTCCCGAACCATAAGCTTCAGACCATATGTTTTATACTTTGTTGAAATCTGCCCATAATGAAGCATCTGATGATGCGAAACAATATAGGGTGATCCATTTTAAAAAATGGTGACATGCTCTTGGGTTGCGATAGGGGAAAGTTAGATCAAATGTGAATATGTCAAAATGTGTCCCCCTGTATACTATGTTTGACGTGTTTTCTTTCATTTTTTCTGCAAATCATTGCACCAAAAGTTATTCAGGGTGGCTCGTTTGAAATGGAATGCACTGTATGTGCAAAATGTGATAGGAAATTTGAATTCACGAACAATAGAAACAATCCCAGGGCGGTTATCATTGTATTCGAATCGCTGGAAATTCAGATCTGATGTAGTTGACAAGGATATCATTTTTCAACTGTAACAGTCGTGAAGGCCGTGGTTGAATGAAAATTGTAGTACCTTTTTACCACGGTCCACTAGCCCGAATTCTCTTGAATCATGACTCCGGCTGTGAAAGTCTATGTTTTCATAACATAAGGTCTTATCTATTATTCTCTTTCAGGTGAGGGTAAGGATACCTTTCACTAAAAATAAGTTGTTTTTTTTTCTAGTTCAGAATAGGTAGAATGAGGGTGAAACATCCCTACTTCCCTATTAATATTATAAATGCGAATGTAAGTTTATTTGTTACGGTTTCACGCGAAAAATACTCAACCGATCATCATGAAATTTTATACACATATTCTTGGAGGTATTAGAAGTAACATAGTAACATTATGTAAGATAAAAAAATTTTTGCCAAAAAAATCTGAAAATATAGCTACTTTAACGTCACCTAGCATTCCAGTAATACCCTTAGTACCGTAATACCGTCGCACTGTATTATTCACAGCATTGCACCCGAGCGGAGCCGAGGCGGATTGCTAGTAATTCATAAAATCATATTGCAAACATGAGAAGGGTTTGGAAGTAGAGCACTGATGAGTAAACTCTCCTTTGAGATTGTGAATATGGTTAAATACTGTGATTTCTTAAGAAAAAGAAATACCTCATTATCATTACTATAATTGTTATTATTTTTTTTTGAATTCGAATCATTGGAAATTAAATCCATTTGGAAAAACGTTCTCAAGAAGTTTATTCCGCAAAAACGCAGTTTTCCAAATGAAAGAGTTCGTAAATAGTGAAGTTCGAGGTGTACTTAGTGAACCTCAAAATGAGCACCCACAGTCCGTCGCGTATTTCTGATATGTACCACTCTTGATGGAATCAAATGTGCCAAATCACTTGAACACCTCCCATGAAAGTATCCATAAAAGAGACACAAATCTTCAACTATTTTCAAGGTTCCAGACTATTTTGACAATGTACCGAAATTCATGTTTTGCTCGATTCCATGTGATTCGATGCATTTTCTACTGAGAATCGGCGCACGTTAGCGCCTCCCATTATTACCAGATGTAAATGAAGTAAATTCAAGAGGTTCTTCGAAGCAGCTGTTGGACTGCTTCTCATTGCTCCCTTTATTCCCAAAATACAAGTTTTTGCTCCTTGCTTGATTTATTGAGATTGATCGTTTGTTTAATTTTTGGCCACCAAAGTATAGGGTTTTACCACTACGGCTAGAGCCATCTTATCTCGTGCAGCACCCATGTCTTTCCGAAAGCGCATATGATCAACATCGGTACTACATTTACTCTTATTCACTCTTTCTAAATTTTGGTTTCAGGTCAGTCCGGAATCTAGAGTCACCCGATTACTGTCCGATCCGTCTAGTATACTGCTCCATGCACCACCACGCAAATGGAGAATGTTATGCAACCATAGCAAGAATTCATGGCAGAAAACAGATAATAATCGAAGAACTCAGTTTATAGCTGGTACTGGTTTTTCAGTACCAATACTTTGGGAACCTTGTATTTTTTGTAAGAGTATAAAAGTCTACATATCAACCCATGAATGGAAAATTCTTTTTTAAGTTTTTGAAAAATTAAAGAATAATTTGCTGAAACTTCATATCTACTCGAGGAAATGCTCAATTCCATCGAAAAGAAAGATTAGATTTGTCCTACTTTTTGGGTTGTAGTTCCCGAAAAATGGAACCAGACAAGATCTGTGTGGAAAGAGATATTTCCTACTCATCTTTGAAATGTGATTGATTGCCTATTCCAATTGAAATAATAAGAAGTTATTTCCAAAACGTTCGACAAAGAAAGCATAGACGTTAGTCTGAAATCAACAGAAGAAGTACAAAGAGAAATATTATAGTATCTTGGTAGATTTCACGACAAACTAAACTGTGGTTATGAGACAATAAATGACTTATTCGTAAGGTTTGGTGTTATGCAACTTCAAACTGATCGCGATCATCATCCACCTGGTTATCTACTTGAAGCGACTTGAAGTATTTGAAATTGATGCGAAGTTTTTTTTCTTTCGCGTTTCGGTAACTGTATGAAAGAGAAGCCTCTAGAATTAATATTGATTAACAAAAAGTACGGAAAATGTTGATAATAAAGTCGGATAAATACTTGCTTAGATGAGTGCAGATGCCTTCTATTTTTCCTTTTGAATGTGTAGGAAAACTATAAATACTCACTTCGTAAGCCACAAAAGGAAAATCTTTCGCAGAATTCGGTGGCAATTATACAGAACACTGCTGTGGGATAAGATTTGTCCTGAAATAATATTTGTTAGAACTTTTTTGTCAGTGAAACCTCTCGTATGCTCACTAAATACATATCTTATGAATTCGTCATTATTGAATACTCAAATGTGAGTCAGTTAAGTTAGAGACTATGTGTCACAATGACGTGACAAATTTTTGACATTCAAGTTTCAAAGAAATCATGAAATGAACTAACTGTAAACAATATTATTTTTGTAAGATTATTCATTGAAGGTCGCTTGAATAATCAGGCTTCTTTTAAGGTAGCAAGGTAGCCTTTCAAGGTAGCCTTAACCAATTTAATGTTCCTTCTTGTTGGAAACAGGGGTTCTGTCGAATACAGTTCCGATAAGTACCGGAATATGAGGACTCTTTTTTGAATGAAGGTGGACCAAATAATTATTTTTTTCTACACCCGTACTCTAACAATACACTTATATGGCCATAATCCGTTTCATAATGATATCCATTATGATACAGATTTTTCATAACGATACAGATTATCAACCAATAGAAACCCATAATTTTTCAATCAAGAATCCTGTTCCTTTGTTTGTCCTAGATTCTAACCTGAGTAACTAATTGCTTTATTTGTCAAAATGAGTTTTCATATTACCTACCTATATTATCAAAATGTCTGAAAACAGCGATATAGAAGGAATACCATCGACTCCAATATTTTTAAATGATCAGATTAATTACAGTTGTTATATTCAATATAAATATAATTAGAATCTTTATAGTTTTCATATTTCCATGATAATACCATTAAGTTTGTGTTTTTTAAAAAAAGTATGAGTTAATTACTGTAAATATGTTCAATACAAATATAATATTTATAGTTTTTCATTATTTATCGGGTTTAGAAAAAATAGCGTATGCAACTCTCATGTAATGGTTATTAATACACTCGCATATACCATCATCGCATAACCATCATTACATGATCGTTGCATAATATACTATAGTTCAGCCCTTTTATGTTAGAAAAGTTGAAACTGAGTTGCCATGCTGTTTTTTATTGGTTTCATGGTAGTGGGACCTTAATGACAGAAATAATAATTTTCAAATAATCTCTTCAGAAAGATTATGTCGAATCAGCCCTCATTTGAAAATCCAGCTTCAGCTCGAGAGTATTTTGACCTCAAGAGAAGGCAATTCAAACGAAAGCAAATGCCATAGTTACTATTTGGGTCCTAATGACAATATCTACAATAATGATAATATGAGTTTATTCATGAATAAATGCAATAATATCTGAAAATGAATATCTTATCACGAATAAACTAAGATATGAACATTACGAAGGAAACTTGTTATAACTTAACTTGAAATAAAAATTAAAACATTGTTTCATATACAGACATTTATGAACGTAGAATTCACAGAGGTGTTCTTCAGATTGTATTATCATTTCAGAATTATTTTAATTTCGATTATTCAGATCATCAAAATTTTTTCCAGAAGTTTTAGTTATCTAATTCTAAATTTTTAAGGATATATTAGGTAGGTTGGAAAGTTCGTAAGCTAATACAGATGGCGCTACTAGAATCAAATTCATATGCTTTTCAGTTTGTAGAGAACGAATCGTAAGGTGTAGTTTATGAAATTACTGTGGATCATCATCAGGTAACGTCCGAATCGATTAGAAAATTGAAGGACGCTACGACTAGTTTCTTGGCCTTGTGGTTAGGTTAGATTAGGTTAGGTCCAAAGTGAGTGAGTCTATTCGACCCTCCAACGCAACCCGCAAAGGTTTATTGTGGCTCACACCTATTTACACTCGACCAAATAAACCCAGCTTCTTAGCGAAGCCGATTAGTTTGTATGGTGAGTGGTCTATCAGGTCAGATGATAGGAGTACGGCTCTGACGAACTCTAAAAACCTGATTTGGTCCCCAGCGGGGCAGGTACAAAGTATATGCTCTGCTGTTTCATCGTTGATGTGGTAGTCGGATAGTCGAGGTGCAAGATTCCCATCTTTATACCCGCGACAACCTTCCCATATGAGGGTTTTTGCACGTCAGCTACACTTGACGATACCTCAGATTCAACCGTGAAGGGTTACGCAAACGTTTGCTAACCTGAGACAGATTATCGTACGCCGCATAAGAATTTGGTGCAAGGCGGTTTTGTAAGGTACCCCGCTCTTGAGGAGACCACTCGTTTCCTGGCTGCACCACCAAACTTTTTTTTTATTTTTTATCAGGTTCAGTTATCGGATCAGAAGTTGGGGAGTTGAGAGGCTCTCGCTCCTGAACTAAATTTACAGGCCTTGTGGTACTTCAAGTGAATTCTTAAATGTACCATGACTAACCAGAATATCTGGTTTTTCAACATTTGCATCGAGAACGAAGTTTTTTTGCCCTAGAAAGATCAAAATAAAATTTGAAATCACATTAACCACATTCATTTATGATTTTACAGAATTGAAATTATAATAAAATCTTGTCACGATGCCTAGAAGAAATGTCTACATGTTCAGTCAGATGAAGTTTAAATTAAGAAACATTCTGACAGATCAACTAGGTACTGCAATAAATTTCAAACCCGATAAATCCTATGTGTGCAAAGAAGTTCTACATTTTAAGCATTCACGGCACTTTTAATTAATTATAAACATTATGAATTGCTTACAAGTTTAGTAAGAGCCTACCTAATTACAAATTTTCAATTACAAATTGAAATTATCGCGACAAGCTTTTATTATAATTTCAATTCTGTAAAGTCATAGATGAATGTGGTTAATGTGATATGAAATTTTATTTTGATCTTTTTAGGGCACTTGAATAAAAGCTTGTTTTAAAAGTTTTTTATCATTATTTTATTAAATATTTTTTAGTTTCAATCGATAGTTATCGATCAATACGAAAGTCCATCTGTAAAACGGAGAGTCTTTCAACAGAAAAACTTAAGGAACGGGGAAAACTATTATTAGGATAAACTATATTCTATAGAAGTAGGTAGGTACCTATTCCTCCGGCATACCTTATAGAAGAAGTAGCTTATAATATTTCGTAGTCTATTCGTTTCATTGATGGCGTCATTATTACATGGCCAAGTCCCAGTTACTTTCGATCAGTCTAATTCTTCTATCAGGAGGTCTTTGACGTTTCGAGTTAACGCTTTCATTGTCAAGTTTTTCATTTCGTTTCAATTTCTTTTTCTCTAACCTTCTTTTCCTTTGTGTTGATATTCCTTTATTTCCCATAGTGTTCCCACGAGTACCAAAGAAATATTTGTCAACCCTCCCAGAGCTTCGTTTAGCAGGGTAAGAGCTAATATACAACAGGGTGCGCTCCGGTGCCCTGAGGTGGTACGTTCGCGACATCATTTAACACTCTGATGCCACTCAGTCCTCGGCACGGCCTCACCTTGACTTGGTTGGTAATTTGGTGAAAGATGCGCCACTTTTTTCAGCTTAGATCTTACTCGTGCCTGACGAAACACCGTTCCGGGTTTGATTTTGGAGTTTTCCTTCTCCTAGACGGCTTCCAGACCAATGCTGATGACGCCCATCTCACCAAATTACACAAGTCATGGTATGCCTCTTGTGCTCTTGTGCCTGTTGCAAACATTGCGTGATGGACCCTCTTACTCTGGGAACTTAGAGGGTGGTAGATAATAAAATTTTTTCACAATGCAAATAAATATGGGTTCTAACAACCTACTACACCATTTATTGTTTTCTTTTCAGAGTCGGGAAGTAGGTATTTGAAGGTAAAAGCTTCATTAAATTTTTTATTCTATAAATATATTTTTTTATTGAAGCCAACCCTGGATGTGGCATCTATTCCATGGTGGACCTACCAACTGCCTATCATAAACAAATGCGTATACAAAATTTCGTGTCCCTGTTATTTACCGCTGAGGAGATCTCTCGTACGGAGCCGATCCTGGCAGCAGCATCAGGTCACATTTATGATTAACATGTAGTGTCATCGGTTCTGGACCAGCATGCAAAATTTCAGGTCAATCGGATACCGGGAAGTGGGTCAAATTAAACTTGTAAAATTTGTTAACATACATACAAGTCAAGTTGAATAAAAGCTTTCAATTTAATAAAAAAGGAGAAGCAACTTTTGTTATTTTGAAGAAAATGAATAAAAATGTTGATGAACCATTGATTTTTGGTAAAAAATAAGAGTACTGAATCCAAGGCTTGGTTTGATGCACATTATTCGGACTTTCAACCGTTGAGAAGTGATTTGCTAAATTTAAACAGGGTGAAATGAGCAGCGAGGACGATACACGCAGTAAACGCCCCAAAAAGGCTGTTACCGATGAAAACAAAAAAGTCCACAAAATAATTTTGAATAACATCAAAGTAAAGTTGATCGAGATAGCTGAGGCTCTAAAGATATCAAAGGAACGTGTTGGACATATCTTGCATGGATATTTGGATATGCAAAATTTGTGACAATCGCGAAAAAAAAACGGATCCATTTGAGAAAAAAACAGAAAGTGTTGTTCAATCAAAACGATGCACCGTGTCACAAATTATTGGAAACGATGGTAAAATTGCTTTGAATTGCTTCCACATCCACCGTATGCTCCAGATCTGGCCCCCAGAGTCTTTTTTCTTCTCAGAACTCAAGAGAATGCCTGCTGAAAAAAAACAAAAGGGGTAATCTGAGGTCTATTTTGAGGCTGAACACGAATCGTACTATAAAAATGGTATTGAAAATTTTTTTCAGTGTCAGCCTACGAACTTTTCAGCCTAACCGTCATTGTAAAATTATTTTATTTTCTTCAATTCATCCTGTGTTTTATTATAAAGATAAGTTACATTTTCTTTTGTCAATTTTGTTAATTATTTTATTTTTTGCAGTTGTTTAAGTTTTATATCGAGTATCATGTATATTGATCATTGAATTTCATATATATATATATATATTGTTCATTTTTTCAGAAAAATAAAAATATATGCAGATTCAAAAATTGTTTTGCAAATTAAAATTTTGAAAGTTTCCTGATTTTTCTACAATATAATTCATTCAATGTTTCCATTCTAGATGTCTATTGATGATTATTCCAAAATATTGACACAGTCACCTTAAAAAATTTGTGTATTATTGATAATTTTAGGAGGGCCTAAGTTAGGTTATGAATTTTCATTAGAAGTGAACGAAAAATAGTTATCTGAGAAAAGGTTGGTTCGGTAAAAGGATCAATTTTCTCTTGAAAAAACAATTGTTTTCTAGCCGACATTTCGAATTCATTTAAATTCTTAACTAAAAAATTCTTAACGAATTTAACTAAATTCGAAACGTCGGCAAGAAAACAATTGTTTTTTTAAGAAAAAATTGATCCTGTTACTCAACCAACCTTTTTTCAGAAAAATTATTGGATCACTAAACTAGTTAACTGAAAAATATTCAGTTTTATTAAAATTTATTGTTAAAAAGTAATGGTCAAACCACAGACTAATATTTCCGAAGTGATCTAGAATAATGGTTTTCAATTTAGTCCAAGTTTCAGCTCTATACAGTGCATTTCTTTAATGCCCCCCCTTTTATTTTTTGAACGGATCAACTCAAAAAATTTAAATTTGGGATAATGAAATTAATGCATGAAGTGAAATTAACAGACGGGCGCCATCTGTGAGAAAAAATCAAATGGAAAGCGGGATCTTGTGACATATCATTTTAAAGCTCCTGACGAATACTTCACAACCCCAGAATATGAAGTCAATATCTTCACCTAATATAAAATGGCGGAACATTTAATAAGCATACCTTGTTATGAAAGTAATTGATGCTTTCACAGTTGAAATCTGTGGCGTTTATTGTTGTTCGGGGCTGTTGATTGCCATTCGTTGAAAATACGTTTCACAAAGTTGCGATCTGAGTTAGCACTTTCAGAAACGAATTATTTCCCTCTAATATTTTTATTATATCAGTTGGGTTATTGTACAATGAGATCTAGCTTGTTGGAATCTCGCCAATGAATATTTTAGTGATTTAGCTTCTCTGTTCACTGTTTTCATGTTTACAGAATTTGATTGTTTTCTTGTAAAACTAGGCAATCGACTACATTTTTAGAGAGAGGAAAGTCCGGACTTCGTATTTATGAATATGCCAACCATTCTTGCAAGGAAAACGTTGAAAAACACGAAAGAAGCGACTGCCAAATATTAGTACTCGTTACACTAATCTTTCATGTTTCATCAGAAGAAAGTAAAACTCTTTTTTTCCAATTTTTTATTGAAACTTACAAAATCTATTTTCACATCACATTACAATTATGAAGTTGAAATCCTTTTGAATTTTTATTATCCCATAAATGACCATCGAAAGCATCTTCATATAAGTTAACATTGTAGGTACTTACTATATTTAATGTTCACTGAATGACAAAAATTTTCATGGATGGAACTGTATTGAGTTATATCAGTTTTGTAATCTGTTCAGAAAAAAAGTTACCATAGGCTTGAAACTGAGTGATTATTTTGAATAAATTGAATAATTTCAATAATCTCAATGAAAAATAGCACTGTGAGTGGATATGGTGAATCGTCAGTAGGAATTTTGAAAACAGTGGACTGTAGAACAATCTTTCCAAATATAGTTATAGAGGATTTTGCCACAGTTTGTTGTCTGTTTTCGAAACTATTCACTCTGATATCATCTTCCCAGTTTCACTATTCAGTCAGAAATTCAATGAACAAATCACATTTTTCAAAACTTGGAAACTATTCATTACTGTTTCTGTTCAGCTTAATGCAATATAGCAGCCAAGGATATTGCACTTTTTTCCAGTCCAGCCCAACAATTTTCATCCAGTGAACGATATTGTGCGTTGAATGCAACAAACGGTTACATCTAACTGAATGACAAATATATTTTTTTCAAGAAGTCCATTATCAAGTCTCCATAGAAATCTTCCCAAACCGGAAAAACAGTATTCAGTTTCATAGTTGCAACGAATTGGTTTTGTAAACAATCATGAGCTATCTCAAACAAATAAGATTATCAGTGTGACTGTTTCGAAATTCAATTGTTTTTTAAGTGAATTTAAACCCAATCAATGTTGTTCGAAAAATAAAACAAATTGAAATATAAAAAATATCTTTTCTGTTCCTAATTGAGTCTCGGAAACTGTTTTGTTAGTTTTTTGGTTGTTATAAAAAATGTGAAAGTTTTTAGGACTGGATTGTGACACCACCATGGTGATATAAATCAACAATATGATGAAAGTTGTTTGTTTCGACAAGATGGTGATCAATAACAATATCCAGACCATGATTTTCCATGCACTCAGTTGAGAGCAGAGATATCATTGAATAGACTACATGTTGACAAGATTTGTGGCTCATTGATTCCTACAGTTCAGAGTAAAAAATACAATTATGGTATTCGTCAAAAGATATCATAATGAAGTATTTGATATATTGGCAGAATAAGTTTGTAAGTATCAGTGGAGGCAACGATGAATCTATAAAATTGCAGACTGATATAGGAATGTAGACTTTCGCGGCTGACGTCAATGTTTTAGTTGGTCTTCTGGTTTTGCTGTGGTCTTCGTTGGTTATAATCTCGAAACGTTTCGACTGCAACTGCGGCAGTCATCTTGAGTGGTGTGGTTTTGACATGTTTCAGTTGACAAGTCAAGAAGTTAACAACAATTGACATTTACCAAGAAACTCTTTATATCTGAAAAACTTTCATCTAGAAGAAAAGCATGCTCGAACACACATATATATATATATATATATATATATATATATATATATATATATATATATATATATATATATATATATACCCATTATCGAGACCGCTGTGAATAATAAGCATGTAGGTATAGTCCAAGTAAACGATATTGTGCACATTTAAAGTTTTACGATTGGCTGAAGAATTGGCTAATTTGAAGTCATGTTACGGCGACGAATACAAATCGGGGAATTCGGGGATGGTTATCGCCGTCGTGTTCAGTTCAGGAACTGATCGCGATCTGAGTGTTGTAATCTGTTTAAAATGTGGCGTCCTTGGACAACTACTAATAGTAATAACGAGTGTGATAACAACGCAGAATTTTCCAGTGTAGTGATTCCAATAGCGATCGTGAACAATGTGAAAAAGAAATACCAGTGAATAAAATCCGGATGTATTTAAATTTCGAAACACAGAAAGTGCGTTTCAATGTATATTAGAATCTACATCTCAAGTTTGGTTTCGAGGGAAACAAACTATTACAAGCAACATCAAATTTAAACGAAATTCTTTTCTGAACTGTACGTAAAATAATCAATAACAAACCTTATGAATGCAAGACGGGATGTGATACAGGATTACCAAAACCTTCAGATGTTCATTTATCAAAATATACGACTGTTAAAAAAGCAATGAGACTCCTACAACTGAAATCATAAGGATGAAATTGAATACTTCCGGCCATAACGTGAGCTGCTGTGACAAAACTCTTCAGAATTGGATAAAGAAACCAGGATTTTGATTTAAAATAATAAACAAATTTCAAACAGTTATGGAAAGCGTAAGAATAGTGGAATTGCGTAACAAATTACTAAATATAGACAAGAACAACTGCAAATTTTTCATTCGGATGAAACTTGATATGATACTCACGACACAGTTATGAAAGGGTGGACTGATGATTCGAAAATGGGTACGCCTTAACATGCATGCAAACAAAGGATGGCGAAATATCATTGTGCATGGCGGAGGAAGTGAAGGATGGGTTCCAAATTCTTTGAAATTAGGTGGAAAAAATTAAGGACTACAATGTTGACTATCATAAGAACATGGAAGCTAATATTTTTGAGGAATGATTCGGAAACAAATTGATCCCAAATTTGGATGTGAATAGTGTAATATGTCTTGACAACGCTTCCCATCATTCGCGACAGCTCATTAGCTGTACCGAATAAAAATTCGAGGAAAGATGAAATACAAAGTTTTTTGATGGATTTGTATTTTGAAGATTACTAAACCAAAAACAAATTACTTGATAAAACCATTTGAAAAAGTGTATGTCCTCGAGATTATTGCTGCACATCATATTGAGACTTTCCCCCTGTTATTTTGTTTTCAATACCATTTAGTTAATTTTGGGAAAATTGAAAGAAAGCATCAAGTGTTAAGATAATTTTCCAAAATTTGATAAGAAGGTAATAGAGCAATTAAAGAAGAAGTATCTAATATTAGCGAAGAAGACTGGCAGAAAAGAATTGAAAAAAGTAATTTTAGATGAAAAAGACTATATGGAGATTGGACACTTCCATATTAATGATGAAAATGAATTCATTATTGATTTCAATGACGACAGTGATAGTGAAACAGAGGATATGAAAGAGAAATTATCAGAAGCTGAACGAAATATTTATTATATATATTATATAGTTATTGTGATTCTTATATAATCAGAAATGATTATTGAATAACAAAATTAGATAGCTCCGTAACTATATAATTAAAGGGTTACTGTTGGAAGGTAGGTTGCACTATATCGTTTACTAGAACTGTACTTATGTTCAACAATTGGTTAGAAACGTTTATCCAGCTTCCTGCATTATAGAAAAATCAGCTGGGTCCCAGTAGCTGATTGGATATACAAGATGTGATATACAAAAAATATAAAGACTTGACAAGAAAAGTTTTTCTTCATGATATCAAGAAATCCCTAGTCATTCGATTGTGTTTTGTCACAATCTGAAAAGGAAAGATGACAACGTTGAGGTTTTGACGCTGTTAAAAAATTGTAGATTCAGAGTTAGGAATCACACGTTAAAAGGTAAGACCTCATTAATCCTTAGCTAGCACAAGTTTCGACTTCTGTGGGTTGTGGTTCGTTGGGTTGCGACAGCTGGTAAAACAGAAAAACATATTTTACAGAAAGGTTGATCTATTTGACACATATATATCACACAAGTAACATAGTGTTACTTTTGAAAATGTATCAAACCCAAGTAGAATTATATCTTGGTTTTTTCAATGTTTTTTCATTTTTTTTTCAGTTTTATATTTTCGATTTTTTTTTGTTATTTTGATTATTTAACAATTTTTACTGAATATACATTGCTGAAGAAAGAAAATTGATAGCTGCTTCTGCCAAAAAATCAACCAATGAGTGACAGAAATAATGAAATACTCGGTAAATCAAAGGTCTCCAAACTATATCTGACAGATGCCCTGCGGACAGATACATTTATGGATCCCTTCATGGATAATGAGAAAGGAAATTATGACAAAAATACCTGTCTAGTGAGTGATTTCCAGATCGATTTTAATGTTTGATTTCCAAAACATCATTGTTTGTATAAAGTTGTTCTCATTGTTTGGACCAATTTGTTTTATATAAATTCAAACTAACAATATAGTTGAAGATATGAAATGTTTTTCATTTTATCTCTTATATCACCTGAAAACCAGTTGAAGAAACAATGTTGAGTCAAAAACTATTCCTTGCTGAATCTCTGCCTTTGATAATGATGAAGTTACCTCAAATACTATAAATACAAAACGAGAGAAGTATCATCACAGTGAATTAGGAATTATCTTAGTGGTAGCAGACGATTATGTTCCTGATTGTATTTTAAAACCATTTCGTGTGAAAATGTATCTATTTTCCATCCATGTTGAAACTGATGATCCTACTCGGAACGGTTCTATGCGTCTTGATAATGTTCCAATATCGTTTTCCTCGCCAAGCCTCAAATATTTTGTGCGACACATAATCTAATATATGAATTTATATATCAGGAGATAGCGAACTTTACTGTCACAGTCAAAGTGTTTTCACTCTCTACTGGTTATCAGTTTATCAGAAATATTTTACATGATTTGAAGGTACTTAATGAATGATACCGAGAAATTATGTATTTTTTGAGTGGTAATGATGAAGTCCCATCTTGAAACTCATGATTTTAGCCTGTTGAATTTTTAAACTTATTGCGACTATTCAACAGATTTCTAGGTGAATATCGTTTGAATACAAGAGTGTAAACTCCCAGGGCCAGAAATAACTATGCCAACACTTAACACTTCTATAAGGTGACTCCATAGTGGATACATCCAACCGAAAACAGGAAAAAATAATATTAATAGGGTCTCACTTCGACAAAGCTATGAACACCACCAATAGATTAAATCTGAAGAGTCGTAACTCTGGACGCTATGAGGAAAACTAGATGACTACGTCAGTTTTCTCTTCGCTTTTAATAAAGTCACCTTGAACTTAGTTCCAAGAAGAAATTATATATTCACTACAGCTATCTACAGGTGAACCGCAGGGTCCTATACTGGGACCATTGCTATTTGCACTTTATACTTTCGATTTCGAAAATGCAGACAAAAATTGCAACATGAACTTTTATGTCGAAGATAAGCAAATACACCATTGATTCCTCCCAGAAAATATCGGTAATTTACTTGAGAAATAAACCAAAATATATTCAACTGGATATGGCGAAAAAAGATTATTACATTCGTCTTGGCTGTTTCACAAATTTATCAGCTCAAAAACCCCACCCAACCTCTTGAATAAAATTTCTTCCAGGGGGGCTATTCATACTAGGAACGTTCTTTCTGAAGGAATCATTACACTTCCAGTTCATAACCACATATGAAAGATCTTTTGCACATTGTCGAAGGTTTAGAAGTCAATTCCGGAAGATTTGAAGACTTTGAACGAACAAGCATTCAAAAAACGAATGAAACTCTTTGATAAACATTTAAATATGAATAAGAATTAATTTGTGTAATTGATGACTAATGAAATTAGACAATAGTGTTCACATTCGTTAATTTGAAGTAATAAGAATTAAATTGATGTACTGTGCTGATAGATACGAGTATAATTGTAATAGATTCGAGGGGAGCGATAGCTGATTAACGGTAAAAACAGAATTTGACAGATTAGGAAAATTCATCTGATTCACCTGTTATGGTAGAAATAAGTACCTACTATATTTAATCAACCCTTACAAATCTTCTGCTGGGAAAATGAAAATCTTAGGTTGGTAATTTAGTTTCATTAGTTAATCGACGTTCGAATAAGTAGGCTAAGATCTAATACAGTTTGGAGGATAATTGCCTAGCATGGTCAGTAGAATTTGGAACCTCGGACGTAAAACAGATCTATTGGGAACACGATGCGCGTTTCGCTGGCTAGCATCATCAGGAGATTTGTAAGACTAATTCTTATGCCTAGGTTGATGTTTTTTTTATGCATCTGGACGAATCATTATCTTGCACATTGAATTAATTCCTAACATTTTCATTGTTCCTAATAGTATTTGCTACCTGATGATTCCTAATATTCATTTGTTTTCTATCTGTAATTACGGAAGAGTGTGAATAAAGAGCTGTTAAAAATGGAGTCTTTGAAGCCTAATCAATCATGTAGCAACTAACAATGGCAAAGTATTTTAAATTAACCTAATGTTAGGTAGTGATTCGTCTAGAAGCATATGAAAACGTAAACATAGCCTTAGGAAGTGGTCTTACTCATGTCCTAACGATACTAACTTGGTTAGCGAGAAACAGTATTTTTGTTTTTGTGTAGAAAAAGTAGTGGCAGATCTAGCGTTGATACAGCTCATATTGAAAACTGGTAATTGAGTTATTGAAAAACATATAAACTTTATTCACACACCAGCTCCGCCAATTTTCTAACAAATGCAATGATTATGTGAAGGCACACAATTATTTCCGGCCGTAATAGTTTACATTCTTTGATCAACAATTGATCTTTCAAGTACTTGTCAAACTTTGATATAGTCGCGAGTGTGATTTTGTATATGGTTTCGTGTCTATCAGAGCCATCTATTGAACTATCGCAATATTTTTCAAAATATTATTATTTATCATGATTCAGACCTCATTTTCATACGATTCATATGATCTCAATGTGGACAGTTTGAAACTTCAGTTGTATCTTATTGTTTCTCGGTAGGAATTTGTATAATTATCAAGATAATTCTGTTCTATGATATGTATAGTTGATGTACGAGTATTTTGAAAAGTATATTCATGCATCATTCGTTGAATATTTGAAGAATATTTCTGACATCTGCAACCACTATGCTCGCTAATGAGGATATTGTGAAAATAAAGATCATGATTAGGTTACTAGCTTAGGTATTTTGATATTAGTACATTGATAATGATGATATGCTTCTCATATCTTGAAAGATCTTCAACTCTATTTGAACTGTAGCGTGTTCTATTATTTTTTAATATTGATCTACTGTCAGAGGCAACTCAACATTAAGACTAATTCATCGCTACAACTATATATGCTCAACACAAATGCACACTGAACATCTAATTACATCATCAACATCGTACAGTAATATTCAACATCTACATATTCATTTAAGAAATAAAAAAGGGGTAATGTTGCGATTTGTTATAGACATACGACTCAAAAAAACTGTTTTTGGACAACACTAGCAACAAATAGCAACATTAAATTTTGAAGGTTATAGGTCCACTTATATAGTTATATGTAAGTACAATACAATCACATCTGCTTTATAGGAAGAATGAGAAAAATGATGGGAAAATTATTGAATCCTACAATTCTGCGTATGGTGGCTAGCAAGTATCTCGTTTGTAGATTTTCTGGATGAAGAATGTTAGAATAAGAGCATTAAGTATTCGCTGGAGATTTTAATTTTCAATAATGTGTGTAAAATGACATTCTGCAAAATCAGAATCAGCTTGAAAGTATTATTTTTTGAGTGAGAGGACATATTTTTCGAAACATTAATTCAATTCCACCACCATATTCGAATTGTTCCGAATCTTCAAAATCTTCCGTTCATATAACAAATCCATTCCCATTTTTCCTACGTTATACCATCATTCCATCAATATCAATGGTCCCGTATCACAATTTTCATCTATTTCATGACTTTTTCTCGTTCAAAGAGATCACAGATGGGAAGAAGGCAACGTTAATTTTATATTGTAATAATTCCATAATCAAAATACCAAATACATGTATCTGCTTGGGCAGAAGTGTTAGGAAATATTGTTTTGGTTTTAAATTTTGTGATTGAACGTTATAGAATATAAATTACAATTATTTTCATTCAAAAATTATTAGAATAGGGTACAATTTTTATTTTTTATCGACGTCAAGTTCGAATGTTCAACAAAAAAACAATCATTGGAAATGTCAATGAAACAGAAATGTTTCAATTCTGATGTACTCGTTAAGTTTATCATTTTACGAATATATCAAATTCTACAGTGAACTGGATCGAAGTGAAAGTGATATGACCCAATAAATCCGTCACAAATTCAATGAACGGAAGGTGGAAAAGTATGACTTCTATGAACAGTAATTTTTCTCCTACACAGTGTGTCTGATTCAAGATAGAAACCATACTTTCGATATTTTCGGGAACGCAGTTTTGAATATTTTGCACACCCGTACTAATTTTTCCAATATAGTAAGGTAAAACTGTACCTATTACGAATTCACAGAGTCAATTCCCATTATTGCATTGAAATCATTACTTTATGTAGTATCATGTTCCATAGGTTTTGAATTCCATGTTCATATAGAAACTCTACTTGTTGACAGTTTTGATTTCGATATTCAATTGAGAGTTATTATGATGTAACGGTTATTACTAAATCAATAAACAGTCATCATAAAAATGAAAAATGAAAGTTTCTATGTTTTTCAACAGTTTTATCCGTAATTAAAGTTGTACTGCAGTTTCAAACAGTTACAAATAATTACAAAATTTTAATTATTGTAATAACAATATTGTAATTGTTTGGATAATGTACTTATATGACGAAACTGCAGTTACAACATTAGTTACGAATAAAAGTGGTAAAAAACATAGACAATTTTATTTCTCATTTTTTTTACATGGACTATTAGTATAGAAAGTAATTATTGCAATTAGTTCAACCATACCACGCTTTACTTCGATTGTAAAATAATTTTTGGTGATTGGGTATATTTGAGAAAACAGCAGTGAGTTTAATAATACAAATAATCAGTCATGAAAAGAAATCTATCACAACCATTTTGCCGTCTCCTGAAATCTTATTCGATTATGTTTAGTTCCCTAGTCTTCTCATATCGGGATGCTGATTCCTGATTTGTCCTCCATATACTTGATTTTTAACTATTCTCAAAATATCTTGGGGTATAATTGGGATATCTTCTCAAAAACACTGTCAAAAATTTTGTTATTTTTTCAAATTCAGTGCGTAGGAAATTTTTGCTTCACTCAATAACAACTACCTCCGAATTTTTAGATCAGTGAGAGAAATGTTTTTAATTGCATCCAAAACTCCCCGTCGACAGAATTACCTAAACGATCAGCATTCATTGACTTTTAAATAATGGAATATTGAATATTTGGTCTCCCAGGGTTTTATGAAAATTTCAACAATTCATGTACTAATTGAATAGAACTGGCCGATATCAAAATCAAAAATTTCAATTTTGTCTTCAGAAATAGACTTTTGTCGTTTCTAACTCGATTTTTTCGGTAAAAAACCCAGAATTACACTCTAGCAATCGAATTTAGTATATTTTCGGTTATGAATTAGAAATTTCAATTTTGCCACTAGAAATAGATTTTTGTCGTTTCTATCTCGTTTTTTCGTCAAAAAACCCAGAATTTCAATCGAATTTAGTATTTTTTTGGTTATCAATCAAAAATTTCAATTTTGTCACTAGAAATGGATTTTTGTCGTTTCTATCTCGTTTTTTGGTCAAAAAACCCAGAATTTCAATCGAATTTAGTATTTTTTTGGTTATCAATCGAAAATTTCAATTTTTTCACTAGAAATGGATTTTTGTCGTTTCTATCTCGTTTTTTGGTCAAAAAACCTAGAATTACAATCGAATTTAGTATTTTTTCGGTTATCAATCAAAAATTTCAATTTTGTCACTAGAAATGGATTTTTGTCGTTTCTATCTCGTTTTTTGGTCAAAAAACCCAGAGTTACAATCGAATTTGTATTTTTTCGATTATCAATCAAAAATTTCAATTTTGTCTTTAGAAATAGACTTTTGTCGTTTTTAACTCGATTTTATCGGCAATAAACCCAGAATTACATTCTAGCAATCGAATTTAGTATAATTTCGGTTATGAATCAAAAATTTCAAATTTGCCACTAGAAATACATTTTTGTCGTTTTCATCTCGTTTTTTGGTCAAAAATCCCATAATTAAAATCGAATTTAGTATTTTTTCGTTTATCAATCAAAAATTTCAATTTTGTCACTAGAAACAGAGTTTTGTAGTTTCTAACTCGATTTTTTCGGTAAAAAACCCAGAATTACACTCTAGCAATCGAATTTAGTATATTTTCGGTTATGAATTAGAAATTTCAATTTTGCCACTAGAAATGTATTTTTGTCGTTTCTATCTCGTTTTTTCGTCAAAAAACCCAGAATTTCAATCGAATTTAGTATTTTTTTGGTTATCAATCGAATAACCAAAATCTATATTGAAAAACTAATTAATACAGTTTATTGTATGATTTTCCCTATAAAGGATTTTACATAACCGCGACACGTGTTTCGCTATACAATAGCTTTCTCAAGCATAAACTGTTTAAACTTGAGAGGTTTTAATTTATGTACTATCCGGTGTCTATAGTTTTGAAGGTATCCAACTCCATGGAAGAGCAGGATTCAGCGTGTTGCACACGCTGAATTCTGCTCTGGGATTTTACCAAACCCATTGTATATTCCTTTGTGTACTTTATTTTTCACCTTGGTGAATGAAAGAAATTATAAATATTATTATTATCGTAGTGTGCGCTGGTAAGGCCCTATCCCCCGAAGCCCCGATACATTCAGGAGGACGCGCCAGCATTATCAACCAATGACCACACCGTGGGGTAAGTGATCATTGGGTCTGAGAATCATGTGCCCTGAGCAAGTGCAGTGAGCCAAGAATGACAGCCTTCTGCATCTGTGCGGCTAAGATTTCTGCCTTAGTGCGACAAGCCGGTATGATTTTGAGATTCGAGAGTAGAGAGGACATCATTCCACCAAGGACTCCAATAATCAGAACAACCATCTTGACAGAGTGATCTGGATAGAGTCTGCGGAGCTCGAAGAGAAAATCTTGATATTTTATCCGTTTTTTCTCCTCTTTTCTGACGATATTTGTCTCGCCAGGAGCTGAAAACTCCAAAACAAATATCGTTTTGCTGTGGTGGTCGAGAAGGACTACATCAGGCTTATTAGCTTGTATGAGCCTGAAGGTGGGGAACGAATAGTTCCAATAAATTCGGCACTTCTTGTTCCTCACAACGAATTCAATATCTCCCGGAGCGTAGGGCAACACCGGTATCTCGTCAATACCGTAAGAGTGCCGTAGATGGTAATATAGCACTCTTAGGGCCGTTTTATGTCGATGGATATAGGTCGAGACCGCATATGCTGGACATGCTGATAACAAGTGCATAAGGGTCTCGGGAGCCTCGCGGCAGGCCCTGCACCTCGTGTCAGGAACCTCTACACCCATCACGCGACTGCGGTAAACTAAGGTGTTGAAGACACCATCCTAGCAAGCCATGATGAACACCTCAGTTTCCGACTTTAGCCCACTTGACCTGAGAAAAGCGAACGTCGGGCGCTTTGATAAGCCAAGGTATCTGATGTTATTAAAGAAGACCCCATGAATTGGCTTATCCTTGTGTTTCCGCAGGAGTAAGGTAATCTCTGCGGCTTTTATCTGAGCTTTTTGCTCAGGATGAGATTCCCTCATCCTTTTTTATGTATCAAGATGGAGTAGTAGAAAGCCAAAAACTTTCTTTCCCAAAAACTATTTTTAAGTTGAGAAAATTCTCAACGAAAAAATTATTTTGCCAATTGGCTGTATGGGTTTAGAAATTGTAATTTGAACAACTTTCTTTTTTTTATATTTATAAAGCGAATCAATATATCAGGAATTGACAGTAATTGTGAACTCATAATAGGCAGATTCTGAGGTTTAGCCGAAGTCGAGTAATAAAAAATAAATAAAAATACTTCGAAGTACCTCCAAACCTTTTTGAGGAAGAGAGAAATATACAAATACAGAGAAGGCGTTAGAAGAGGTATCACAATAAAGAAAATGTAGAATTTTTGAAGCATTGTCAAACAAGGATAAGAAGTTATTTGTTATTCATTCTGGTAAATTTGAGTATTTTGACAAAGACAAATTAATTTGTGGATAACTTTTAGCACTGAAGTTATATTATCGTTTACTATTTTTCTCAGAGTTTATTATACACCTACCTAAATCAAAACAGTAACTGTGGATAACTCTATAACATGCACTGCCCCAAAAAGCTAAAAATTCAACACTCTTCTAGACGCTTTCCATCAACTAACTAGATTGTTCTCAGCAAATTAGCAGCCTAAAGGTGATATACTATTTCATTGCTGACTCTCATTGTTTTGAGTTATAAAAAAGACAATTGCATAAATCTGCGGTCAAACGGTTTTTCACTTCAAGAGTTCAATCGATTGAAGTGATTGGAGATAATCAATGATTATAGACATTGTAAAAAATACACTGAAAAAAATCGAACTTAAATCATTGATCAACAATATATTTTTGCTTCGTTAAGATGTGAAATTCGGAAAAAAATGGATATCGTTTCACTAAGAAACAATTTTCTGTTTTATCGACATTTCCGTATGATTATTCAGTCTGGAATAGTTGAAAACTATGCCATAATTCATAAATAGTAAGCACTGAATTCTCAGAAATGACTGACGTTTTTGCCTTGATCTGTCTCTTGCACCAGTGTACGGAAATTATACTGTAGAGATGAGGAAAAATGATGATAAAATATATAGAGTCACAACCTTGAAAACAATGTTGTTGTTTCAATGCAATAATATTTCTAAGAATTTAGTGCCTTCTATTATAAAATTATACTATAGATATATACATTGTGCACTTAGTACTTTTCATCGAATTCCATGTCTTTCTTGAGGAACACAACATTTTTGTCACTCATAAATTCTTTTCGATATGAAAGACAAGTCGTGTCGAATGAGAAATTTCCAGCATTCCAATATATTTTGAATGTTTGCATGCATGTTTTGATTTCATTTAAATTATGTACCAATATAAAAATATCAATATGAAATTCAGTTTAACAAGTCATCAATACGAAAACTTTAAATGTATAAAAATATGTTGAAAAATACAATCTGAGACCTAGATTATAAACATATAAAAAATAATGATGAGTAGTATACCCTGGGGGCAGAAACCGAATCAACACACTTGATATCGAGCAAAAATATCATTCAGTAGCCTTCGAGTCATCAGATTTTCGTAGTTGTCCAGCACTGTCTTGGAGAGTTCAATATTTGACAGAGTGAAAAATATATTTTTAGAACCGTGAAGATACAGAACTTGTTATAATTTTGTGATTGATTGATATTTGAACGATTTCTGTGATACAGAAATATCTGTGGTGAGTTGCTTTTTCAAAATTTATTATTTGGATAGTGGTGGTTTGAAGAAGCAACGTGTTGTTTGTCCAAATATCCACTGTAAATCAAGTTCTATGTTCAAAGTTCATTGTTGCAGTCGAAACTACCAGAAAAACTTAAAGATCGTGTAAAGAACTCCTTTTTTTATATTTTTCCGTATGTTAGAACTATTAGTAGACCCAGTATTTATATAGCGATGAAATCAACAGTTGACAACGATATCTGGAATATATCTATGAAATAACAGTGACTTTCAAATCAGATTCATTTCACCAATTTCACATAGCTTTGAATCTTCTGATATCTACAATATTTGCCACATAATTAGTCCATTTGTCGAATGTTTTAGTCGAAACAAATTCAATAAAACAATTTACTTCATGACGTAGTACATATTCGATATTTCCTTTATAATATAAGGATACTGAAAAATAATTAATTTGATTACAAGATCAAGATCTTCAGATGATGTGGTACTGTAGGGTTTTCCGGGCTTTCCTGCAGCTAAAAAAGCAAATGCGCCACTGGTATCAATAAAGTCGCCCCGGAGCGGCAATTAATTTTTGTTGTTGTTTTAAAATTTCATGATTTGTATTTTGGAAGTGTGAATTACGAGATATTATACTTTAATATTTGTTCATATCTAGTTTATTTGTCGACTAATTTTGACTGAAATAAGTTCTGAATGTAACGAAAACCACGGAAAGTGTTTTCATTCAAAACATTTGAAAAAAATTCAGGGATCATTCAAAACATTACTCAGGATACAAAATCCGTATCTGAGAAACAGAAGCCAAATTTCAGAAAATATTTTTTGATGAATTCAAGACGAAAAGCCTCGCGACTAAAGGTTTCAGTGCCATCTATGAGAGAATAAATGAATCGACAGAAAATTGCTGTGTTATCAGGAATTCAGTGTGCGAAAAACAACACTTCCAAATGCACCTCAAAACGTGCAGAGTCGGTGCGATCGTATAGGCCAGTGACGGCGAACCTTCTGAATTCGGTGTGTTAAAATTTGCAAAAACCGTAAAATATTTATAATTTTTGTGAGTTGATCAATTGAATAGAAACAAAAACAATATAAAATAAATGACTTTTTTGGTGTTGAAGTTGGTCTGCTGAATATTATACTTCAGGTTTATACTTGGTACATTTTAAATACAAGCAAGCGCCACTGACTCCATCTATTAACGATTCCGTGTGTTTGTCTCAATATCATTTAATATTGGGAACAATGTCTCACAATCAAAAAATTGTTAGCAAAGCCATTACTAAATCTTTCAATTTGGTAGAGGCAGATGATCTTTCCCAAGATTTCAAAATTTTGTTTTCGTAGTTGTACTCATTTTCATCTTTCAAACGAATTCGCTCCAAATTTTCAATCACTGAACTTCATTCGACAAATCCTCGAGTCTAAATGCTATTCTGAGAATCTACTAATTGCATCTTCAACTCGTCAATTGGCATCCATTGAATCAACTACATCATTATACTTAATTATATTAATTGTCTGTTCTAGGCTTCTTAACTGATTGAATCTTCCAGTGCCCTGTTGTATTAATGAATTTATAATATTCTGGTACAAACGTATGAACTCCATTTCACACGGTGGTGTTGCAGAAATCGGAAACCAGGTCGAAGAGACGGTATGAAGAATAAGACGGCAACGAAGGAACAACGCGCAACCCCTGGCACCGACATCACCCGAGGAAGTGAAAGGCATCGTAAGGTGCCTAGCCACTCGGAAAGCTCCAGGCACGGACCAAATTCCAAACCAGGCACTGAAGGTCCTAGCAAGGAAGGGTATAGCGGCAATGACGAATATCATCAACGCTAGACTCTGACTACAACATTTCCCGTACCCCTTCAAGGAGGCAATGGTCATTGACATCCCGAAGCCAAAGAAGAACCACATTATTCTGGATAATCATAGGCCAACAAGCTTAACCCCTTCAATAAGCAAAGTGACAGAATGAATCATCTTGAAAAGACTAGAGGACCAAACTTGCGAACTGGGAATCTTACCAGACGAACAGTTCAGCTTCAAATCCGAACACTCGACAGAGCTGCAAGTCCTGAGGGCAGTAGACTATGCGACAGAAGCTTTCAACTCCGGCAAAGGATACCACACAGGAGTGATATTCCTAGATGTCTCCAAGGTGTTCGATAGAGTTTGGCACGATGGACTACTAGCCAAAATGAGCAGTTTTGGCTACTCGAAATGGTGAGAATAATCGAATCTTCTCGGTATACACAGCAGACGTGCCCAAGCCAGAGAACAAATTTAACAAGTTGATACTCTACGCGGAAGACACAGCTTTACTGGCGAGATCAACTAGCCACGCGAAAGTTACCAGATACTTGTAACAGCAAGAGGACAGATTATAGAAATGAGCCAACCTTTGGAAAATCATTGTAAACCCTGAATATAGGCAGGCGATACTGTTCATCCGGGAGGATGGTACACGCGGAAGGAAACCTCATCTCCAACGGACAACAGACCAACGAAGCGAAGTATCTGGGAGTCATACTCGACAGAATACTAACTTCGGCAGATACTAACTTCGCTCGACGAAACCTATATTCGAACATATGTCGCAGAAGCAACATGGGAATCCACTTAAAACTGCCGCTAATCAGGTCCGTACTGCTCTCAATGCACTGCCTGCACTGCCTGGGGACAGTGTGCAACTACACACAGATGCAATATTCAGACTTTTATGAGCGTTTGCGTGCGAGCCTCCGCAAACGCTCCAAGATACATACCAAATAGATTCATATACCGGGACCTGGACCTGAACATCCACTACGTAGACGCGTATATGAGAGATCACGCAGAAAAAATGTTCGAAAGAGTTCGCTCACACACCAGTCCAGCGCTGCGTGATCTACATGAAGTGCTCAACAGGGAAGACCTATGATTCCGAGGAAAAGACGAACACAAGAGGCCAACGAAGCAGAACTAGAGACCACCCCCGAGAGTCGCTGTCAGACGGCTCCGGTGAGTATAAAAACCGTATAAATAGACCTAACATTCATTTTTTTTCAGATAAACCAACAAACACTTCGCTCCGGTTAGTTCAAGGGGGCCCCATGCAAAAATTACATTCAGTAAAGTCACGTTAAATAAAAATAACAGATCGGAAAAGTACAAGCCCTGAAGGTTGACTTTCGACCGCAGTGGGTCAGATGTCAATCTTGCTGAAGTGCCCATCAGCGGATTGAGGTCCACTCAGCAATGAGTAGGGGTGGATGGACGAGATTCTAGCTTCTGCACACAGTAACCGTGTGGCGAAGATTCTATCTCAGGGCACTCAACCCAGGGGGGCATGGAAGGACGGTGTTGTTGTCCGAAAATAAACCCTACTCAAGTCAAGTCATAACCGAACTTAGCGACCGCCTAGGGCGCTTTGATCTAGGGGCACCTGAGAGTAAATCAACTCACCCACCCTCTACCTCTGCCCGTGCTTCAACGCAATCATTGTTCGTTTCGTCTCAAAAGATGAGAACAGCAACATTAAAGAACACTTTTTGGGGTAGAAAGAACATTTTTTGCACACATCGGAGCTGGTTTGACTACAGTCAAAAAAACTCAAGTCTCTAACGACTCAATTCAGATACGAGTTGTCAAAGTTTTTGTGTACCATGTTGCTGTCACTCATCGAATTTAGTTATTGTTTAGTTGATTCGCTACAACGGCTATTTTTACACTGTAGATTATGTTTGTGTTTTTCCCTGATTCAACTTGTCATTGGCTAATTTACTACTCCAGCACGTCTTCAACCTATCAGCTGAATAAGTTATATATTTTCTCCATGGGTATTATTGAGAATACCACCTTATAAGAGAGTGTTTGCAATGTTTCAACAATTGAAGCTACAGGGCTTCCCAAGCAAATCGGGATATTCTTGTTTGTGATATCTTCCTTGGTATTGAGTTAATCCAAGCAAATCTAGGCGAGATAATTTGATCTTCTGTCACGAAGCAGCCTTGTAAAACCGAATAATTCCTTGGGGCGAATGATGAATGTTCTGAGGAAATGTTGGTAGATGCTAAAACAATTGTAGAAGACCTTGGTAATTGAGCAAAGCAAAAAGTGAACCAATTCAAGATGCTGAACTCAAGTTTAACATTCTTTTTCACAGTTTTGGACACATCAATGAACTCAGTTGAAGGTCGACCCAATCCAATACGAGATATGGAATTGAAATTCGGGTTTTTGTACCATTTCAACACATTAGAAAAAACCCAGCCATTATGTCCTTTGTACAATGCATGAGTTTTGAAGAAACAATGACTACGTATCCAAAGATACTGACGGTTTGAAGTTGTTTGGTGAAACTATTCCAAGAGAAGTAACAAAATAGACTACACCAAAGGAAGTCCTTGACTCCATTTTACTTTCTGAAAGTTCGCCCAATTTGTGTTCTCCTCACGGCGCCGCGCCGGTATGCCGGTATCTAACCGAAAAATCTCATACGACCAAAGCTCCTCACACTATTAGTAGAATGAGTTTGATATTTCTACATGAAATTTTTCCCTGTTCTCCATTCCAGTTCGTTTTCTACGGTTTTTTGTCTTATTTCTCTCTTCCACATTCCATTCCTATAGATTTGAAACATTCCCGAAAATCTAGATCGTACCTTCTGTTCAAAAAAGAGATATGATTATTCATATTAAAATATTTTTTTCGATTCTATTGTCTCTTTTGATAGTCAAATTGGTATGCGTAACAAACTGTAGGTAATGTTAACGAAATATTTTATTGAATTTGTTCCAATCACCCAAACTTTTCGACAAATGAACCAAGAATGGATCGTTCAGTATCCAAATCCCATTGTATTGTCCGAAATCAAAACGTAATTTTGACATAGGCACTGGGGTCTCAGGTCCGCGATTAACTTAATACGAATACCCTTAATCAAAACTACTTATCCTTAATCGAAACTTTTCATTGCGGTTATTTCAAAATAAATAATGTATCTTGAGTCCTCATTTTGATATTCATTCAGGCTAACAATCAATAAAAAATTTAAAATTGTAAACGTGCAAAAATTAGAATCTTGCTAAAAGGACAGCGTGACGGACGGAACGGATGCACATTCATTTTCATAAAACTAATATCAGTATCGATCCAGAATTTTAAATGAATTGGACGTTTTTTACTCCAAGAAAATTAGTAAATTTGATGAAAATGACATTATACACTTGAGTTTGTATCAGGCGAAAAGTTGGTTTCGGTGAAGCATTCAATGTTTGAAATTGAAATGGACCAGTGGCGGATCCTGCCAGGGGGCGCGCATCCCCTTGGACGGTGAAAATGTTTAATTATGGGGCCTAAGCCAGTCCCACACTCTTGCCCATTACCAAACCGCAACCGATAATCAGTTTTCCTGAATGACTCCTCTCAACTTATTTAAATAAAATAACTATCACTGATTCAAAATAATATCAAGTTCACTAACTATTTTCCTCTCCACTTCTAGGATTAATCAAAATATTCGAAGAAAGCATTTTTCTTATTCCTCCAAAACGTGAGAGAAGTTTTCTCTCGATCAACAAATGTCAACTCAATCCAAATTTCCAAATTTATATTGTTTAATAAATTATTCAACAAATTTTTTGAGTCCTGTGATATCTTTGAGGAAACTATCTTATATGGTGATCAGAATCAATAATTTTGATTCTCTTCATCCTATCCTATCTCTATTCTAAGCAAGAGTTAGAAGTTATAATGGATTTTCTCTTTGGTGAAACTTGTACTGGTGTATACTCATTGATTAGGATTTCTATATTATAACACAGTTTTTTACTAATTGTTAGTCTTTTTTTCTGTTCTATCTATGAAATGCAAATCATTTGGTGTTCTTTGGATGGTAAATACGGTAGATTATAAATCTATCATGGCAGAATATTACCTAACTATTATATCTTTGCATAATGTAATCAGAGTAAGAATATTATAAAAATAAGTTTACTTGAGAATGGATTAAATGAAAAATCAGATGAAAGTTATTTTCTTTACCGTATATTCAAAGTTAACATAAGTTGCAGCCGATGAATTCAAGTATTATTATTATTAAGTTTAATATTGTGTGCGATTTTGTCAAAGTGCCACTTCATAACAGACTACTGAATGCTTTGCGGACTGAATATGGCAAGTTGAATTAAATTTTTATACGTCAAGTTCGTTGGTTAAAACATGAGTCGAATTATTTTCTGTTTTGGTGATCATCATTTTCAATTTCCATCACATCTGATCCACTTCTGCCTCTATACAAAATATTTTACATACCCCATAGATTTTATTCATTGGTTTTTTCAATAATAATGTTTTCAGATCCTATTATTTTTTCTGGGGTGTTCTTCGTAAAATTCGGTTCAAAAAGAATTATATAAAATATAATGTCATTTACACCTTTCATTTAGAATACTCAATTCAACTGGACTATATGATATGATTATATATTTCATATTCTCCAAGGATTTGAATACTCCATCGGATGGACACGCTAGATTTAATAATCAATAAAGTTAGGTAATCTCTCAAATTCATTAAATTAAATGAGGTATTTTACAATGAAGATGGAATTACACTTCGAAATAGCCACATTTCTTGTGGTAAATCTAGAGCAAAATCCAGCAATAATTATACAAGCTTGCATATTCGAATATAGATCAGTGCAGAAGCATGTTGAGAAGGCGAAAATATCATAGAAATCATGAATAGTTTGAAAATTATTAGAACAGAAGGAATGTTTTATGTTAATAACGAGAAAATTCGATTAACGGGAATGAATAGGGTGAATTTTAGGGTTGGAAACTGGTTTTTCTAGATTTCCAGCGTAGATGAAGGTCCCAAAGACAAAACATGAATACAAAAGTTGAAGATGATGAAAATATCTTCAAATTATCCATCTGATATAAACAGTTTTTTTTCAGAACAAACAGTGACCCATTTTTATTTCAGATAGTGTTAGGAAAAATTAGCTCACTTTAAAAAATTTCACATTAAACTGAAAATGTGATTTAAAACATAATTTTTTGTTTATTCAAAATTTTCAATCGTTTATTGTGGTGTACAAAAGCAAGTTGAAATAAAGAAATAATTTGAGTTTGAAGTAGTAACATCATCCGCCATGATAATATTACTTCATAATTGAATGATATTCATTCCAGATAATTTTTGCAACTGAGATTGATATCTATGATTACATCCATTGAAAAAAAATATGTTTCTTCGAGACGCAAAAATTGAAGTACTCTATATTTTATTTCTCTACAATAAAATTTTATATTTTATTGTTGTTTTTCTATTCTGATTAGTCAACATTTCTGTATTGAAAAGTAATGCGATAATTATTTTCTTCTCTCTCTAAACCTATTTGAAACTTGGGAAGTATTAAAAATTTGGAAAACTAATAAGTTTTGATTTTTTTGCAACACTTCTATTACGAAGATTCACGATTAATTTATTTTTGAATGTAATACTGAATTGAAATTTCATAGGCATTTGAACTCTAAATTCAAATATCAAATAAAAAAAAGGTTTCCACATTTTCTGGAGAATTTTTTGATAGTATTTTCGCCCCAAAATTTTCAACAGATCTTCCAGAAAAATTGAAGTATGTAAATGAATTGTCTTCATTCAAACACGAATGGAAAAATGTTTTTATAGTGTATGTGATTTAATAAAAATTCATACTCTGTGATTAACTATGTGTCATTTAAATTTAAGTGTAATTTTTATCGTTTGTTTGAAGGTGATTGACAATGTTTCGTGATGAATTTCACTAGTTCGGACTTCCATTGTCTACTATATAAAATGATTTGAAATCCCTGATGACAGTCCAGTCATCACCCGAAGACGATTGTAGATACCAACAATCGAAACGTCGTGAACTAACGTGACTTGGAATCTCTACACTTTTTATTTTTATTATTTTCTTTCTTGCATTCCTTTAATTTTTATTTATTCAATTATTATATTTTTACTTGTAAGTTATTTCACTATCATTTCATTTCAGGTTTATTGTTGCTTAATATAATTGTTATTTTCAACTATTCTTTTTTAATTATTCTTTTTTACTCGTTTCAGGGATTTCGAATCATTTTATATAGTAGACAATGGAAGTCCGAACTAGTGAAATATATTTTTTATGTAAGCTTTAATTTTATTTTAATGTACTACTGCACCAACCAATTGACAATTCCAATACATGTAAGCCAAGTCGAAAAATGGAAATAAATATCGATTAATTGATTGATTTTCAATTTTTCACACCAACTGAAAGAGGTCATTTGAAAAAATCTAATTTTGAAAAAAACTGTTTTCAGCAAATTGATAATTCAGTTTCAAATTATGTATTTTTAAAGTTGGAAAACAAGTTTGGAAATCTGGTTCATACAAAAGCTGTGTTCTTTCTTCAACTTCTTTCTCAACTTTTTCCATGAGTTTTCCAGAAAATAGCGAAAAAGCATTATCCAGCCTCAAGTCCACCCCAATTCAATCCCTCGTAACATGAATCAGTTTAAATTAATTTTTTCCGTATAAGTACAATATTTTCTTTCCTTTCTAATGATTTTCATGCTGTTATTAATTTTTCATCAACCAATGAACATTCCACATCGAAGCCATGCAAGCAAAACTTTCACTAAAAGTTATTTTTGTGCGTGTGACTCAACGAACTCAGCAAAAAGGGCGGTATATTTATCGATAGTCAGTCTTTGCCGATTATTTTCAAACTTATTGGTAATTAAAGCTCAGGAGAAGGCATAGTTTGACTGCTGGGACGCAGTTTTTCGAGGACCCAAGATACTACATCCATAAATATATATGACTTCTTATAGTATTTAGAAAGATACATGCTGTTTGCGAGTAGAAAATTGAAATATCATTCACCTAACCATATTTCTCTACAGATGAACTATAAATTATCAAGAAAATCTACAAATAACAATTTTACAAAAGACTCACCAAAGTTAGTTTAAAACATAAAGAAGCATATAAATCCAAACATACAAAACCAAAAAGTCAAATGCAAATGTGTAGTTGAAAATTTTATTACAGCACCAGAGAAAATGTGATTAACATGATATTTGCATATACATGTAAGTGATTTTATTGATCAAAAGTTAAAATATAATTGTAAATTTGACTTCAATTTTGTATTCCTGATTTTTCGTTTAAGTTATTATAATTTTTACTTATGTGAACCATTTCTAGAAACAATGAAATCAAAAGGCTATTTCTGGAAATGGTACACATGAGTAAAAATTATAACTTGAACAAAAAATCAGAAATACAAAATTCAAGTCAAATTTACAACTATATTTTAACTTTTGATCAATTTTCAATACAACAAGAAAAATTATAGATAACTGATAATTCCTCACTTACATTTAAATCTCAATGTATATGCAAATATCATATTAATCACATTTTCTCTGGTGCTGTAAAAAAATTTTCAACGTCACATTTGACTTTGAATTTTCGGTTTTGTATTTTTGGATTTATACGTCTTTTTTATATTTTAAACTAACTTTGATGAGTCTTTTGTAAAATTGTTATTACTATGTAATGTTTACATCACATTTATTTTGTAGATATCCTTGACAAAGGAAAAAATAAATTTCCGAAAGCTTGAATAGCTAAAAATAGTGTTTTATAGCCCGTAGAGAAAATTGACTGAAATACCCAACTGAAAAATAGCCTGTTCACTAACAGACCAATAGGTCTGTCAGTGAACAGACATTGCCGCAAATCTCGTCCTCTACATTGAAATTTTTTTCGGTGAATGATGTTTCAAAATTTTGATAAATATACGTCAGTTAAGACTTATACATTAATGTATTTTAAATCCAGTCTGTTAAAATCCACCCACCCTCTGCAACTGATTCGTGTGGAGCTGAACAAATACATATCATTTTCGATGGTATATTAAATCTCTGCAAATATACATGAGTTCACTCCACATCTCTCCCAGTGGAGAATTTTCCGCCATAGAGGAGGTATTCAAGACTCTTGCCACATCCTCATATTTACATCTCCGTTGAAATTCATTCTATTCGTATCTGACATGGAAGGAATGTTTCGTTTATTTATAGTACTACTAATAATACTACTTTCCCTTATTGAACCTGTTGGAGAACAAAAGGGTCTGTGCTCGTAGGGAAGAGTTATTATTATTTGATGTTTTGATCAACAATGGTAATACTGCTGAATTGTTAATATATTAATCAATCAGTTTTGAAATGAACCAATCCTTTTATGGCATTGAAAACGATAATAAAAATATAATTTTGATATGGAGTGACGATCTGACGATTCAATTGTGGTTGAAGAAACTTTCCATTGAGTCCCAAACATTTTTTAAAATGAATTGCCAAATGAGGTAATGAAAATTATTTTATTTTACTATCATGGATAATTTTTCATAAAGTTCTTCTGATTGACTCGGCCGTAACTCGATGAAGATCCATAGTAATTTCAAAAACTACACCGAAAACGAATTGATCTTCACAAACTATTTCCAAAAGTATCACTTGTTTCGTCATTACAGTAGCTTTTTCGCTAGCAACTTTACCGGCGAAACATGTCGTGATATTTTTGAAACTTTAGTTCAGTTCCTAACAGTTCACTTTTTGAGGTGAATATGAATTTTATCAACTACAATCAATCAACACCATTGATGTGAATCTAGTCGAAATGAATACATATAATTGAACCTACAAAATTATTAGTTACTAATATATGTATATGCTTGTTGAATAGTGGTCAATTCTATATTTGAATCAGTGTTGGAAATTGATACTTTTTCCAAAACACATTATTTTGAAGAACCAAAGGTATCCTGAAAATTGTACAAAATCAACACCCCTAAAGTTGAGTTAACGAAAATAGCTTTTTCGAACGTCTTCAATGATTTTCATACAATTTTCATCATACATTGCTTGTCAGAAATAAAACATTTCTATGAAATCAAAACAAAATGTTTTAGAAACATACTAGAATATTTAGCGAAAGAATTTCATTACGTACCGTCATCGATGACATGAGTAGATTAAACTCATTCGTTGCATAAAGTCATAATTTTATGAACGAAATGAATGTTTTTTCTCATGTTATCCGTATTTGCTACTGAGAAGCCGATAAGGCAAGTCTCTCACGGCGAAATATGGGATGTCTAGCAGTGAGGATGACAATGTTCCACGTAAGTGAAATTTTTCCTCTTTCATTCAGTATTTGGTGTAGGAATCCTGTGAATGATATCGGATTCAATTCCACGAATGTTTGGAACACAAGCTGAATAGATAGAAGTGTTCACTGTTCATATAAAAGTATTTGTTTCCAAAGTATTTTTTTTTTCGTGTAATTCCATGTTTTATGAAAGCAGCTGAGTGCGTGTTCCGCCACAGCCGACTTGTCCGACATGAAAGAAACTTTGAACTACGCCAAACGGACAAGTTGGCTGTGGCATAACACGCACTCAGTGAAGAGTAAACGACATTGTGCACACTTAAAGTTGGCGACACTCTCATAGGCCAAAAAAAAACAATACATGAAAATGAACCGGCTGCGAACAACTCCCGGTAGACTGTAGAATAGGCAGTTCGTATTGGATAATTTTCACTAACCGAGTTTTATGATTGGCTGAAGAGTCATAAAATTAAATTTGAAGTCATGTTACGGTGACAAATAGAAATCGGGGAATGCGTCGGGGAAATCGCCGTCGTTTTCAGTTCAGGAATTTATCGCGATTTGAGTTTTGAGATTCGATATTGCTGCAGTTAAAATTAATTGAAATATTTGTTATCTGTTCAAAATGTGGAGTCCCTGGACAAGTACTAATAGCAAAAACAAGTGTGATGACAATGCAGACTTTTTCCAGTGTAGTGATTCCAATAGCGATGGTGAACAATGCGAAAAAAACCAGTGAATAATACTCGGATGCATTTGAATATTGAAACACAAAGAGTATGTTTCAATGTATATAGGAATCTTCATCTCAAGTTTGGTTTCAAGGGAAACAAACTACTACAAGCAGCAACAGATTTGACCGAAATTCCTTTCTCAACTGTATGTGAAATAGTCAAAAACAAACCTAATGAACTCAAGACGCGATGTTATACAGGATTACCAAAACCTTTAGATGTTCATCTAATAAAATCATTGAAAAAAACAAATATACAACTGTTACAAAATAAATGAGCAATACTTCCGGCCATAACGTGAGCTGCTGTGACAAAACTCTTCAGAATTGGAAAAATAAACTGGGATTTAGATTTAAAATAATAAACAAACGTCAATCATTTATGGAAAGCAGAAGAATAGACAAGAACAACGACTATTCAGATAAATCTTGGTATGAAACTCACGACACAGTAACGAAAAGGTGGACTGATAGTCCACCCACAGTGATCCCAAATTTGGATGCGAATAGTGTAATAGTTCTTGACAACGCTTCCTATCATTCGCGACATCTCATCAAAGTACCGAATAAAAATTCTAAGAAAGATGAAATACAAAGTTTTTTAATAGATAACAATTTGTAATATGAAGATAACTATACCAAAAACCAACAACTTGAAGTTTAACAGACGAAAACATTTGAAAAAGTGTATGCCCTTGAGAGTAGTGCTGAAAAGTATGGACACACCATACTAATACTTCCCCCCTATTTTTATGTATTCATTCCCATCGAGTTGATTTGGGGAAAATTGAAAAAACAAAGCATTGTTAACTTAAATGACGACAGTGATAGTGAAACAGAGAATATGGAAGAGAAATTGTCAGAAGATTTCGAAGAGAGTTAGTGAAGTGTTTGTGAAGCCATATATACAGAAGTATTTTCAATCATAAACCTGTTATTTGAATCCCTACTCACCTATATAAACGGAATATATATATATATATATATATATATATATATATATATATATATATACATAGAATAGTAGTTTTTCGGGGATTCGGTCTGATTAGAATAAATATTTACTCTTTTTAGCTGCCCGAGCTTTCGCTAATGTTATGTTTATTAGCTTTATCGAGGGCTGTAATATAAAAAGGACATAATAAATATATATATATATATATATATATATATATATATATATATATATATATATATATATATATATATATATATATATATATATATAAAACATAATAACGGATGAAACAGAATACCTGTGCTATGTGAGAATATTCAACTTGGAAATTTCAATTTTGAAAGAAGTCTTCAACATCAAAATGACAACTTTTTGACATTGAATAATGTGAAATACTTTTTCAAATTTTTTATTATCGTTCATTATGGGGATTTATACTGTGTTAGTATTACAGGATGTATTCAGATTTATATTTTTTGTTAGTAAAAATGAATAAATTTTGCTGAGGTTGTCGATGTCTGTCTTTTTGTTGATATTGTTTTCTTTAATTTTGATCTCAGCCATTTCCAGAAATTGCCTTTTATTTGAATCTGGTTCGAAATGGAGAATTTTGGTGTTAGTATAATTGGCTGAATGATCATTATCTAGAACATGTTGTGTGAGTGCATAAGAATTTCGTTTTAAATTTTTACAATTACTTTTATGAAGAGCTATGCGGGTTTTTAAACTCACACAACATGTTCTAGATAATGATCATTCAGCCAATTATACTAACACCAAAATTCTCCATTTCGAACCAGATTCAAATAAAAGGCAATTTCTGGAAATGGCTGAGATCAAAATTAAAGAAAACAATATCAACAAAAAGACAGACATCGACAACCTCAGCAAAATTTATTCATTTTTACTAACAAAAAATATAAATCTGAATACATCCTGTAATACTAACACAGTATAAATCCCCATAATGAACGATAATAAAAAAATTGAAAAAGTATTTCACATTATTCAATGTCAAAAAGTTGTCATTTTGATGTTGAAGACTTCTTTCAAAATTGAAATTTCCAAATTGAATATTCTCACATAGCACAGGTATTATATATATATATATATATATATATATATATATATATATATATATATATATATATATATATATATGAATATATATTACATAGTTATTGTGATTCTTATATAATCACAAATGATTATCAAATAACGAAATTAGTTAGCTCCCTAACTATATTCTTAAAGGGGAGCTGTTGGAACGAAATAATCCAATCAAGCTTTATGAATGGTTTTTCACTACTGGTCCCTTTTATGTTGTTTCTTCAACCTTCAATTGAAAATTGTTCGTCAGTGTGATTCAAATATCAATTTTAAGGTTCGAATTGTTGTAAAATACAAATACACATCGCCTGATGAAGGATATTTTATTGTGATATTGAGCCGGATAAATGAAAATTATCATATCTTTCACCTTTTAGAAAATATGCAATCAATATATAATTATCGAATTGGTACAGGTCAAGTTCTGGTGAAATGTTCACACTTGAATTCATTGAAAATATGATTTTCAATATCAACAAAAAAGATATCATTTGAAAAAATAGTATTGAAAAAAAGTGGAAAATTTACAAAATCCAAAACTATCCCTATAAGAAGTGCTTTTTTCCAGAATATCGAAATTTGCAACAGTGTTAATAAAAAATTTACGATTCTATAACAATGTTTCAGAATCATTTTAATTATTAGGGTATTATCAAAAGTTTCAATAAGGGTGATCATAAATAAACCAACTACTTCAACTAAAAGTATTCAGGACTGAAGACCAATATTGAAATCGAAACAAAATTGTTGTCCACCAAAGACATTTAGGAGGTAACAGTCGGCGAAGAAAGTAGAATATTTGAAGAGGATCGTTGGGACCAGATGCAAAAAGCGTAACTAAATCAATTTAGGTGACCTAGAGGTGACCTTAATTCATTTCAAAAACCTAGGAAATTCCAACAGAGTTGGACGAAGGTTTCGACACCAACCAGTTTCGTAATACTCACTTTAAAACATCAGAAAAACTACTTGACAAGCATATTGGAGACGTGTCGCTGTTTGAAAGACAGGGAGGCATGCCATCAGAAACGGATTTAAATGTTCCCCAGAACAAAGAAGAACCTTCGGCATCCCACCATGCCTCCTTAGAATCAATCATCTAGGCGCCAAGAAGGAGAGAGGTAGACAATCCAAGCTTCAGGTGTATAGACTTCATGGTTGAAAGAAGAACTGTATACCTACACTGTATTATTTTCTTCTTCACAACATCCATAGCTGTACTAGTTCCCGAAATATTGATTTTTCCATATACAAGTATTATTAGGGAAATAGTGTCTTGGAAGGATGACCTATCATGAACTCATTTAAAGAATGAGCCGACTCTATCATCGATTCTAGTGGAAACTTGTTAACTAATAAAACAACTATAACCAACGAATTCAATGCATTTTTCATAACAACTGGTTTGACATTAGCAAATAAAATAAGGCACGATCCACACTATGTTGCCCAAAGAACGTCTACTTTGAACTCGTTCTTCCTAGCACCGACGGATGCATCTGAAATGAAAAGTGTCATTAATGAGCTCAAAGTAAACAAGTCTCCTAGGGTAGATGGCATACGAGCTGAAACCTTAAAATGTATTTCTGAATATATCATTGAACCACTCACCAATATAATCGATGAATGCATGAGAGTTGGAATTTGGCCACAAGTGTAGTGATGCTCATCTATGAAAAAAGGGACAAAAATAATGTGTCAAACTACCGACCAATAACTTCAATAACTCCCTTGACGAAGGTTTTCGAGAAGATTCTTGGAAAACGCCTCAGTTCATACATTGCGAAATATAATCTACTTTCCGAAAAACAGTTCGGATTCAGAAAACAAAAATCAACTGAAGATGCTATATTGAAATCAATTCAAAAGGTATCTGAGTCCATGGAGGAAAGTAAACCATACCTATGTGTTTTCGTGCATCTTTCCAAGGCCTTCGATACGGTGAGTCATCAATTACTGCTTGAAACCCTACAAGATATTGAAGTCAGAAGTAATACTTTGAAATTATTCAAATCCTATCTCCAACACAGACACTAATTCATGGAGATAGACGACAACTGCAGCAATCTCAGGACTATTCAGTATGGAGTACCTCAGGGAACAATTCTGGTGCCACTTCTCTTTAATATTTAAGTGAAAGGAATGTTTTTGCTGAAGTCTAGGGGAGACATACTAGGTTTCGCTGATGATACAGCCATTTTTTACAAAGGTAATTCGTGGGATGAACTTAGGGACATAGTTGCATCGGACTTCCATATTATCTGGAAATGGCTGAGTCATAAATTACTCACAATTAATGTTGATGAGACACACTCCCTACCATTTTGCTGCAATAGGACAACTTCCCCTAACTTCGATAAAATTCAAGTTAATATTCCAACAGAATAGTTCGTTATCAAATCAGCAACATCTTCAAAATATTTGGGAGTACACATAGATACGCATCTCAAGTGGAACATTCATATTCTACCACTAAAGCAAGTAAAAACACTGTATCATGCCCTTGTAGAGAGCCATCTTCGATACGGCTTATTAGTATTAAGTGGTGCCCTGAAAACTCCTTTATATCCTATAGAGGTCCTCCAAAGACGGTTTTTGAAAATTATCTCAAAAAAAGAACCCACTTTTCCATCTGATGCTCTCTATGCGGAATATCATATATTTGATGTCTACCAACTCTTTTTCCTGAAAATAAATATGTATTACCACCAAAAACAAAAATTTGAATTACCCACAAATGAATATGATACACGTCAACGAAATCAACATATCACACCACAAATGCAAAAACTAATATCCCAACGCTCATAAATACCTTGCTCCAAAATTATACACATGAAATCAAATTGATTATGAATCCACATCGATTCAAAAAAGAACTGAAATCTTTTATACATAAAGAACCCCGGAAAAAATTTCGTGAAGTCATTGTTGGTCGACTCGAATGATGAATACGTTTTATACTCTTAGATCTCTCCTCTCATTCACTATTCGCTACTATGTAACCCAATGAATTACAACATTAAATTATAGGTAATAGGTATAAGTTTATATTTCTCCAATGTAATTTTATCGATATTGTCATTAAATTATAGGTAATAGGTATAAGTTTATATTTCTTTAATGTCTTTGTGTTCTTGTCTTTGTCTTCTTCGTCTTTCATTATGTATATATTTTCTTTTTCAGTGTTATTTTATCCCTAACAAGCACGTTTAGAGCTTCTGTTCATTCATAGATAAATCTTATATAATTCATGTAAATTGGCAGGATGAATAAACTTAATTATTATTATCAATATCATTATTTCAAGTAGCAATCACGAATTTTCACATATTTTCTTGACAAAATAATATCAGAGAGTTTGAAATTCATTTGGAATGTTTTAAATATTTTTAAATTTATAAAATATCGTTCCATATCAGAAAATATACATTCAATATTGCAATGAATTCAAGGGCAAATTTCCTCCTAGAAATTTGTAGTGCAAAAACAAAAAATTAATTTCATTTCCTGTAAGGTAAAAGATATGCCAGATCTGCGGATCGAATCCTTTCGTCAATTTTTTAAAATTAAAGAATGTAGCCATGTATTCAATGATAGTTCATCGCTTCGACTCAAACGTTGTAAACTTATTCAGAAATAAATCATCACGTATCCGATGTATATCGATCGGTCAATTTGAATATTTTCATCAGGCGAAATCAGCCATGCCGAAAGAAATCAAAAGTACAGATTTTCTAAATCCATACTCCTCTGGTAGAAGAGCAAGAATCGTCTCATCATAATTCATAAACATCCCTACCGTTGGTTCGGGACGACAGTCTTTTGCTTTGCGTCTCCCTTCCCCTTTGGGGGCTACAATACATGTTATACCCTGGAATAATATGGACCCTGACATCTCCCGAAGGTCGGAGACCTTCCGGTCTTTGTCTCCTAGAAAAAGACACCGTCGTTTTGCAACAGCAGTAATGAAAGAGGTTTATGTAGGCACTGCGAAAGTGAGGGTTCGATATGCAGTAGAGGATATTGTTGATACACGACTTGCTGATGGCCAGCCAGGCCAGATTGTAGAAGAGGCTGTCCGGTATTTTTCTGACCGTTCCCACCGCTAGCACTACTCCGAATGGCATCCAGAAGATGATGAAGACGATGAAGCTGTACATGTTGGATTGCATCAAGGTGCAGTCCCAGTTGAACGTGATGGGCGCTTTGAAGTTTGCTCGGGATTTGAATCTGCAAAGTACACAATATTTGAATAAACACAACATTTGAATAAACACTCTCTTTGCATGTGAAACTTTTCATTCCTTGGAATATGGGGTGAAACATATACAGTGTATTTCATTATTGCCCCCTTTTATTTTTTGAGCGGGTCAACTCAAAAAATTGAAATTTGGGATAATGGAATTAATGCATGAATACTTTATTTTGAAGTGAAATTGACAGATGAAACTTTCAAGATGGCGACTGGGCGCCATCTGGAAAAAAAATAAAATGGAAAGGGGGGTCTTGTGACACATCTTTTCGAAGCTCCTGACAAATGCTCCATAACCCTAGAATATAATGTCAATATTTTCAACTACTACAAAATGGCAGAACTTTTAACAATTGCCTGAATACATTGACAACTATATAAATATGAGGTTATAAGCTTGAGGTAAGTTCAAAAGATGCACGAAATGGTTGCCTTGAACTTTTTGACCTTGACATATGAACAGTCCATTCGATATTTCACGCCGAACATTTTCGAACACAGTAATGTCAATATCTCTACAAATATTTATTATTCTCTGTCGTGTATCCAATTTTGAAGCAGGTTCACCTTTTACACCTTTTGCTTCAAATAGCCCCATAAAAAAGTCTGAATGTGTCAAATCTGGCGAGCGGGCTAGCCATTCTGTAGGACCTCGACGTCCAATCCACCGACCGGAAAAAGTAGTATACAAATAGTTTTCTATTTTTCTGGAGTAATGTGGTGGTGCTCCATTTTGTTGAAATACAATATCCATATCGCATTTATTAGGATTTGCTTCGACGATTTTACTGATGAGAGGGTTACCAGTAGTTTCCAGCATACTCAAATACGGTTCCCCTATTAAATTTTGATCAATAAATAGAGGTTCTACAATATGGTTTCCCAATATTCCTGTCCAAACGTTAATTTTTTCCGGATATTGGGTATGTGTTTCCCGGAAAACGTGTAGGATGCTGTCATTCCAATACCGCCAATTTTGTTTGTGAACATAGCCGTTTAACAAAAATGTACATTCGTCACTAAAACAAATATTTTGGAGATAGATAGGATGCCTTGCAATGGTTTCCGTCATGAGTTCGCAGAATTCTGTTCTTCGATCAGGGTCATCTTCAGTTAATTGGTGTACCATTTCAATTTTGTATGGATGATACCTATTTCTCTTCATACAGTAGAAGGAGACACCTCACAAACATTCGCGACAAAATAAGTAGACTGTTCAAGGATTCACTATCATTTCACCAATTTTATTTGTACTTGCTGTTCTTCCGGAATGGACGATTCACCTGAGGGCTTTTTGTTATGGATACAAGTTCCCTCAAATATTTTCTACAGAAAGGACGATTCGGAAAATGTTCATTGAAAATCCTTTCAGTTTCGTGAAAGTTACGCGTCGCACCGTAAATAAAAATGGCTTCAATTTTTTCTTTCAATGGACGAGAATTGACCATTTTAGAGATTGTTGACGTAGTACCTTTCTACCCTGAAAATAATCTATAAAAAGATGGCGCCTAGTCGCCATCTTTCTATAAATTATTTTCAGGGATTTCAAATCAATCAATTTTCATTAATTTTTTTACAAGAGTGATATATCAGCCCTATGGGGTTCGGCGAGAATTCTCTTGAGGGTTGAGAACAGGAAAAATCGCTAGGGGGCAGATCTTGAGCATACGGTGGATGCAGAGGCAATCCCACTCAATGCAATTTTGCCATCGTTTTCATTGATTTTTGACACGTCTAGTTAGGTGAATTTTGAAACAGCTCAATATCAACAAGGCGCCTAGACCTGATGAAGAGCGAATTCATTCGTACTTAAAAGTGTACGAATGAATTCACACCAGTATTTTCAAGACTTTCCATCCTATCTCACAATGAAAGGCTTTTTCCTTCTTGTTGAAAGATTGCTCGCTTTCAGCTTATTCCCAAAAAATGCAATGTTTTCTCCAAAGAGATAATGTCAGAAATCAGGACAGACAATTCCGCTTTCTGCTAAGATAAATTTTTTGGGGGTTAAAATGGACACCAATATGTTTTGGCATAATCATGTCGCTGGAATTGCCAAGGCTGCTTCTCAAAAGCTTGGAACGCTGTTCCAAACCAGAAAACTGTTCATGTCTCAGCAACTTTTAATGCTTCATAAAGCTCAGATGATAATAATAATAATGAATCGTCTTTATTCATCTTTGAACACATATGTAAAGAGATAACACTAATAGGTATTCGACAAAGATAAAGTGGCGAAGTGTCACCCGTGGGTGTTTTTCAACTTAACCCTGGAAATACAATATTAATTTACAATTTTCTTAATTATCTTAGCTATAATATCTACGATGAGTATAATTCTATTACATTGTAGAATGATTTTGCTGTCTGAGATCTATCAAATTAATTAGTACCTTGAATTCATAAAGTGATTGACTGGTCATTATCCGTTCTGTTCGACATCTGTTATTCATATTGAGCTGATAATAGGGATTTCAACTTTTTTTTTGAAGTTCATCAGGATGTATGTACTGTGATCATGCGGAAGTTGATTATAGAACTTACAGGCGTTGTACGTGAAAGATCGCTGAAGAATGGAGGTTTTATGTTTGTACATTGCCAGTAACCCCGAGTTACGAGTGTTATAATTACTCAGATTCCCTATTTTAATTAGTTTGTCATATAGATATGTTGGTGTTCTATATTTCAGTACTTTATGAGCCATATTCAATAGATGTAATTCTCTCATATCTAACAATTTCAGTTTTCGCATTTCCCGATATTAATGACTTATGTGCTCATATTTGCGTATTCCGAAGGAAAGTCTAATACAACAGTTCTGTATTTTTTTAAGTCGACTACTGTCAACACTCAGAAGAGCGGATCCATAAATGTAGTCACAGTAAGCCAGTTTCGATAATATGAGGCATTCACATACACGAATTTTCAGAGCGGAACTCATGAATTGTCTACTTGGATAAAGTTGTTTGAGTGTATTATATGAACCTAGGCAAAGTTGATTGACATGTTTTGTGAACCTCAATTCATTGTCTAACCAGAGTCCGAGATTTTTTGTTTCATTGTTTATGGGAATTTTTCCCCATCCAAAATGATGTTGATTGAGGTACTGGCTAGATTACGTTTGAGCTTCGGTCCGAAAAACAATGCACTGGAATTACTCCGTTCAACTTCAGATTATGTGCAGATACATTTATCAAAGAATCCAGATCCAAATTTAAAGCAGCGGTAACATCGGGTTTCACTTCATTGAAAGATGAGTACAGCTGCGTATCATTCGTGTAATGGTGTATGCGGCAGAATTTGACGAATGAATGAAAATCTGAGATGTACAAAGAAAATAAAAGTGGGCCCAATATTGATCCTTGCGGAACGCCATGGCCTAAAGCCTGGATCTCTAAGTATAGGTCATGAACCACTCTCTGTGTTCTTCCCTTCAGGTAACATTCCAATAGTTTCACTGAATCAGGGTGGAATCCAAAGAATTTTAATTTACTAATGAAAACCTCATGATCCAGGGTATCAAATGCCTTGCTGTAATCCAACAGGATCAAAAAAGTAACCTTTCCTTCATCAGTTGCCCTAAAAATATCATCGAAAATATTTGTTAGAGCTGTGGTGGTGCTAAATCCTCCCCTGAAGCCAGACTGAATCGGTGGTATAATATTATGTTTCATTACGTATTCATTGATTTGATTGTATAAAATTTTTTGAAACGCTTCAGCTAGAACTGGCAGAAGACTGATTGGTCTTAAATGGTTGATATTGGTAGGAATCGTTATTTTTGGTAAGGGGATCACAAGTGACAATTTCCAAGCCGTAGGGAACGTTGAGTTATTTATGCAATAATTGTATATGTATGTTATATACTCGATTAGAAAATTAGAGACCAAATTGAGCATTTTCAATATCATTAAATCGGAGCCCACTGCGTTACTTTTTATTGAGTTTATGCATTCAAGCACTTCATCGTTTTCCACGGTACTAAACACAAAAGTGCCTTTCTGATTATGTAAATCTTGCTTATATTTATCGAGTAAGTCTGTCTGACCTTTGGTTTTAACAATGTTGGGAATATTTGTGAAGTGTTTATTTATTGCATTGACATCTATCAAATCATCTAGTAATGTTATGTCAAGTTTTTGATAAGTAGTCAATTGCCGCAGGGCCTTCCACAGGGTCTTTGGATTGTTTTGATGTGACAAATAGTCGAGGTATCCTTTTCTCTCACGTATCATTTATTGTTTTGTGAATGTCTTATAATGGTTCCAATCGGCTGCTATATGCTTGGACCCTTTCTTTCATCATGATCTTAATAACATCAGTCCGCCAAGGCGCGGGTTGTTTAGTTACGCGAATAGTTCGTACTGGAGCACATTGGTAAAAAATACTCAACAGTGAGTTATTGAGAAAATTCACCATTTCATCAACTTCATTGTATCCGTAAATAATTTTTCAATCAACTGAGTGCAAGAAAGTTGTGAGGGTATTCATATTGAAATTGAAGAAATATCTGTATTCAATACACTTAGCGGAGTTTTTTTTCAAGTTATTCCGTACACAACATATAGTTGCTGAACGAGCATTATCAGACACCCCTTCAACATGATATACGGATACATTGGTTAACGACTATACATCAGATACGAGTATTACATCTATTAGGGTCTGAGAGTTTGTTCTTATATGGGTGGGCTCATTAATCAATTGAGAAAGGTCAAACGATTCAACAAAGTTGTTAAAGTGCTTGACTTTTACGGTATTTTTTTTTAAGAGATCTATATTGAAATCACCCATAATCACAGTTTTGTCACCATATGGTAGAGCTGTTGCTTACGAATCTTCCAGACCTTCTTTGGAGTATTGTTCTCATGTTTGAAGCTCCGCCCTTAAACATACACTGAAGTTGCTGGATTTTATTAAAAAAAAATCCATCCGCCTGATTGAAGACACGAACAAAGAGAGGTAGGAGAATTTTCTATCTTCTACTTTCACGGGAAGTGTTCTTGGCACATTTGATTCCACAAAGAGCAGTACATATCAGAAATATGCGACGGAGTTTGGCTGCTCATCGTTTTGAGATTCAATTCAGTACACCTCAAACTTTACTGTTCGAAAGCTCGTTCATTTGGAGAACTACGTTTATGTGGAATAAACTTTATGAAAACGTTTTTCCAAATGGATTTAATCTCCAGCGATTCTAATTCAATGTGAATCGCTACTTTCGTAGCGTGTATTGTCTTGATGAAAGAGTACTTTTTTTTTCAAATGGGACCGTTTTTCTGCGATTTTGTCCTCCATACGCTCCAATAACGCTATGTAATAGTCGATGTTAATGATTTTACCATATTTAAGACAGTCAATAGATATTATACCATACGCATCTCAAAATACTGATACCATAACCTTGCAGCCGACTGTTGCGTCTTTAGAATCGGATCACTACGTGCACTCTACGCAGATGACGATCGTTTTGATGCTGGAGCCATGTTTCATCCATTATCACATATTGACGCGACGCATAAATATGGATATTTTATGTGGTGGATCAGCTTCAAACGCTGCTCAGAATCATCAATTCTTTGTCGATGTCGTTGGTCGATTGTGAGCTCGCGCGGCACCCACTTTGAACAGAGCTTCGCATACCAAAATATTCATGCATGATATGTGCGACATGTTCCTTTGATATCTTCAGAGCCTCAGTTATCTCGGTCGACTCCATTTTGCGGTCATACAAAATTATTTTGTGGTATTTTTTTATGTTTTCGTCGGTAACAGCCTCTTTGGGCGTCCTCGTCCTCCGTGCTCATTTCACCTCGTTTAAACTCAGAAAACCACTTCTCAACTGTTGATTCTCCTGGCGCAAGGTATAATGTTTATCAAACCAAGCCTTGGCTTCAACAGTTTCTTTTCTGCCAAAAAGCGAATCTTCATTAACACACGAAATTTTTTCATAATCATTTTTTTCAAAGTAATAAAAGTTGCTTCACTCAAAATGTTCTATCTCACAAACTAATAGTACGACAGCTGTGACACGACAGCACGTGTCTTCCGAAGGTTAGGGTTAACTAAATATAATATGGATCAAATACTAGTAACGCCATCTATGTGATAACCTACGAACTTTTCAACCCATCAGTAATTCACTGAGAAACTGAAAGTTTGACATTATTATAACTCGCAGAGTAGATTTGAATTTTCAGAAGACTGATTCACAGAAACTTAATACAGAAAGTTTGCAGATATAAATAAATTAGTATGTGTAATGCTTCTAAAGCGTCTTACCTTTTATTTATTCAGTTATACTATTTCGTATTCAAATTTTTGAAATTGTATTCATTAGTACTCCCTTTTCTGCAGAACCCACGCACAGATATTTCCTTCTGTGGGGTTTGTATATTTATTCGGAAATTGCCTCGTACAACTTGTGACATTGAAATATGTATATTTTCCAATAAATATTATTATTATTAAATATCATTATATGACAAGCCTGACAGCTATCATTGGTCCTAAAATATTACTGGAGTTTTTTCCCAACACCAAATCGTTATTTTTACACCTCGATACGTGTTTCGTTCACCAAGTGATCATCTTCAAAGAGGAAGATAAAACTAGAAACTACTCAAAACTAAAGCTACTTATGCTATTCAGGTACATCATACAGGTAGGTAATCAGCAATGCCACCCATACAAGTGTATCACCCTAAATTATTTTACAATTGGCCTTTCTATTATTTTACAATATGTCCTTATGTATGTTTAAATGTTACAGCTATTTATAGAACAATATTCTGCTATATAAAATTAGTTTCACAATATTGCCTATCTAAACCCAAACAATATTATTTCAACAAGCTATATAGTATGCTATTTGGTATTGGTCCGTTATCGTTATTCATAATATTATTATGTTTACTTATTTCTACACTCTCATAGGCATCTAGTTGCCTGTTGTTGTTAACTTGTCTAACTAATCATAAAGAACTGAAGTCTATGGAATGGTTTTGTTGCAAAATATGATGGGCGACTGCTGATTTTTCAGGTCTTCCATATTTCAAGTGTGCTATGTGTTCCTTATATCTCACTTTATTACATATTTTTGTCTGTCCATAATATTTTGCATCGCAGTCCTTACATTCAATTTAGTAAATTCCAGACTTTTCCTCCGAATTCTCGACTTTGTCTTTTGGACTTTCCAAAAAGGCTCTGCAGTGTATGACTTGTTTTAAAAACCACCTTCATACCTAGTTCCTTGAAAATCTTTCCAAAGTTCTTCGTATATTGGTGGTATGGAACTGAGATGTATTTATCTTGGTTTCTGTCCTTTCTGAAAGTCGAGATTTCATTCATTCTTAACCTTAACTTCTTTTTCCTAATTATGTCATCTACAATACCCCTCGGGAAACCGTTAGTGGCTGCTATTTCCTGTATTGTACGTTTTTCTTTTGTGAACCTATCATGTGTTAGAAGGAAAGTCAAAAGACGATGCACCAAAAAATTCAACCCAGCACGTTTGTGCTGTCCACAGTAATGTGAACTGTCAGGAATATACCTGTACGTGTTTGTTTCTTTTCTAAATATATCGTATTCTAACCCTCCATCTTTGCTCCTCATTACCAAAACGTCAAGAAATGGTAGTTGTCCCTTATTTTCTAATTCATACGTGAATTTTATTGATGGACATCTATTATTTAAAAAGGAAACAAAGTCCTCGATATTCGATTTTTTGGTATCGAATACCGCGAAAATATCATCCACATACCTTAGCCAAATCCTAGGAAAATATTTTGACTTTTCTTTAGTTTCCATTTCGAATCTGCTCATGAACAGGTCTGCCAGGTAGGGGGACAAGGGATTTCCCATGGCCGTTTCTTCCTGTTGTTCATAAAAGCAACCTTCTACCTGGAAACGATTTTGTTTCATACACAAATTGGTAAGAGAAACAAATTCATCGATTTCGTTGTTATTGAAATTATTTTTCTCTAGTAATTCCCTGAGGTATTGCAAGGTCTGTGGAATTGGGACGCTAGGAAATAATGAACTAACATCAAAAGAAACCAAAATCTCACCTTCTTGCAGAACCATGTTTTTTGTATGTTGTATAAACTCTAAAGAGTTTTTATACTAAAATCAGCAGTCGCCCATCATATTTTGCAACAAAACCATTCCATAGACTTCAGTTCTTTAAGATTAGTTAGACAAGTTAACAACAACAGGCAACTAGATGCATATGAGAGTGTAGAAATAAGTAAACATAATAATATTATGAATAACGATAACGGACCAATACCAAATACCAATACTATATAGCTTGTTGAAATAATATTGTTGGGTTTACTGATTACTACAAAAAGACACATTGTAAATATATTTAGATAGGCAATATTTTGAAACTAATTTTATATAGCTGAATATTGTTCTATAAATAGCTGTAACATTTAAACATACATAAGGCCAATTGTAAAATTAATTTAGGGTGGTACACTTGTATGGGTGGTATTACTGATTACCTACCTGTATGATGTACCTGAATAGCATAAGTAGCTTTAGTTTTGAGTAGTTTCTAGTTTTATCTCCCTCTTGAAGATGATCACTTGGTGATCGAAACACGTGTCGAGGTGTAAAAATAACGATTTGGTGTTGGGAAAAAACTCCAGTAATATTCATTACTACACCAAAGGTTCCAAACAGTACATCATAAAATTGGTCCTAGAGTTGAATATAGTGCTAAGAGTCACACGTTGAAAGATATCTCCTCGTTAATTCTCATCTCGAAAAAATCTCGACTTCTGAAGGTTGCTGCCGTTGATCAAGTGTATTTGATTGGACTAATTAGGTGTGAGGTAGATAATACCACAAAGTGAGTTCATATCCGATACAAATTCAGTTGAACCACTGGAAAATGCGTGATTTTAGGAATACTTCTGCCTGGAATATTCCGCTGTGAAGCAGTTTTCGAGTAATGGCTGACTTGTCAAAGCATCAATAATGATTGGTCTATATTTAGCTGAAACGAATTCCATAATGGCTTTTCGTATTTTGAATTATGTGCTATTCCATCCGTTTTCCTGACATTTCCATACCGCTCCCACTTTATATCACCCCAGGGGAGTGCGAATGTTTGCTCTCTATTGTATCCAAACACACTTCAATTAAGTTGCATCGATCTCAGAGCAACACTATTCTTGAGTTCAGTTTTACTGCCTTCAGCCATTTACTCGAGGACGTAACCCTGAACAGTTTACTTTGATTCACAAGAGTGGAAGCTGTTGAAACGAAAACTTAATTTATCATAACACATCTGTCAATCAAGAATTTTTATTCAAAAGTCATGCCATAAGACCTCAGAATTTTATCGATGAATTTTAATTTTCAAACAAATTATTTATCATCAATGAGAAATTATATATTATCTCAAGTCTGTCTATTCGCAAAACCTGGAATGCTCTCTCAACGTTCTTAAAAAAAACAATATTTATTACTAAATGAAAAAACTGAATTCTATAGCAATAAATTTTTAATCAAACAAAACTTTTACTTTGTGGCCTGTTTATGAATAAATACATTACACATATTATAAATTGTTGTTTTGAACATTCATATTTTCCAGATTTGTGAAAAATTGCTGTTGGAAAACCCATTCCCAAGAATAATGATCCAGCCAGTTATTCTGATCTCAGAATTATCAGTATACTCCGGGCCATGTCAAAATTTCTGAAATAGTTATTCATCCACAAATAATTGAGTATTTCAAAGCTAATAATTTGTTATCACCATCGCAATGTGGTTTCAGGCAAGGCTTCAGTACAGGTATAGCTCTTGCTACTGTTACACAAGATATTGTTGAAGGACTTGATGAGGTAATGATTGGTACTCTGGTTTAACTAGATTTTTCAAAAGCTTTGGATACCATCAATCATGAGCTAGTGCTAGTACTTGATACTCAAATATTTTTGTTTTGATAGTGCTGCCTTATTTTTCATATGGTCTTATTTACTGGGTACTTAGATTTCAAAAAGTTTTAGTTGATGGTCACTACTTCTTATCTCCCACAGGGTTTCATTTTGGGACCTTTATTGTTCATCATTTATACCACTGACATTATCTCATCCTTCAATAACTATAAAATACAAGCTTATGCTGATGACGTACATTTATATATGAATTTCGAATCGAAGAGTATGCTAAGGGACAAAATCTCTTTACCGCTGATCTAGATTTGATCAATCAGCCATCCAGTAAATATTAGAAATAAAAACAAATTAACTATGCCACGACATCGCACTGCTCAGTTTCAAAGATCAATTCTTTTCGGTGTCTGAGCACTCACCGGTAATTGTTTTTTTATTTCTGTATGTTAGCATTCATTATGGAGTGGTGCTTGTTGGTTGTGTTTGAGTAGCTCTAGATAGACTTTGCCAATGAGTACCAGAATCTCCTGTTACTTTTTTCCTATTCATCTTTGTATTGTTTCATGTATTATCCATAAAGCCAATCCATTGTTATTATAAATGAATTCCCACAATGCTAATTTTCATTAGGTAAATTCAATTCCCTGTTATTTAGCAATTTCATGAGAGCAAACAACATGATAAACCTATGAGTCCATAAAACGAGTGGTTTCATCTATTGCTAGTTGCTCGATTGGCATAGCAGCAAAAAAATACTGTGAAAAAATATCGATTACAGAAATGAGAAATACAAAATATGAATGTTTCTAACCAGAAATAAAAAAGTGTTAATGAATAACAGAAATAATATTATGCTTAACAAAACATGCACTCAACACCTAAAATGAAACGAGCATTCAAAATATGAGAACAACAAAGTTAGGTAATTAATCCGAGAATGTTTAATACTTAGGTACATTTTAGACAATCGAAACTTATATATACATCTTTAATTGAACCATTATTGAGATACTATATAGTAATGGGGAGGATCATATAATAATGCATTATAAAATTTGAAAACTACTCACAACATGTATATTTCCTTAACTTAAGACAGAAATACTATTACTGTAACTCGCCACCATACTGAGTTTTTCAAACGGTCGTTTTCTTATTGTATTGTTAACCGTCTCAATCACTTACCTCACCACTACATAAAATCAAATGAGTTCTTTTTGACTATTATTTTTCCCTATAACAATACATTATTCGGATTGAAATATCGCTGAGCTTTCACTCTTTCTCTATTGATTTGATTTAATTTACTGATTCATTACTCCAGTTGCTGTCTATGACTTCTTTCTTGGGGTTAGATGGAAGAACAGATGTATGTTAACTGTTGAATTATTTTTCATATTGTACAATCTAATTATTACATACAAACTGAATGTCACCCTAACTGCATGAACAAAATATGACTCATTTTTATTAATTGGTATTATTGGTATTATTATTAATATTTTTTAATATCGAAGTATGCGCTGGTCAGGTCCTATCCCCCGAAGCCCCGATACATTCGGGAGGGCGCCCCAGCATTATCAACCAACGACCACTCCCCACACCGTGGGGTAAGTGATCATTGGATCCGAGAATCATGTGCCCTGAGCAAGCACAGTGAGCCAAGAATGACAGCCTTCTGCAGCTGTCCGGCTAAGATTTCTGCCTTACTGCGGCAGGCCGGTATGATTTTAAGATTCGAGAGTAGAAAGGGCATCATTCCAATAATCAGAACAACCATCATGACAGAGTGGTCTGGATAGAGTCTGCGGAGTTTGAAGAGAAAATCTCGATATTTTATCCGTTTTTTCTTCAGACGATATTTGTCTCGCCAGGAGCTGAAAACTCCACGATAAATATCGTTTTGCTCTGGTGGTCGAGAACGACTATATTAGCTTGTATGAGCCTGAGGGTGGGGAACGAATAGTTCCAATAAATTCGGCACTTCTCGTTTCCCACAACGGATTCAATATCCCCCGGAGCGTAGGGCAACACTGGTGACTCGTCAATACCGTAAGAGTTCCGTAGATGGTGATATAGCACTCTAAGGGCCTCGTTATGTCGGTAGATATAGGCCGAGACTGCATATGCTGGACATGCTGATAGCAAGTGCATTGGAGTCTCGGGGGCCTTGCGGCAGGCCCTGAATCTTATGTCAGGAACCTCTATACCCATCACGCGACTGCAGTATACTAAGGTGTTGAAGACACCATCTTAGCAAGCCATGATGAACCCCTCAGTTTCCGACTTCAAACCCACTCGACCTAAGGAAAGCAAAAGTCAGGCTCTTTGATAAGCCAAGGTCTTCAATTTAATTGAAGAAGACCCGATGCATTGGCTTATTCTTGTGTTTCCGCAGAAGTGAGGTTATCTCTACGGCTTTTATATGAGCTTTCTGCTGAACGGGTTCCAACTCGATGGCAGAGTTTTGGTCACCTCGTTCAGTGTCGAAAACTATACCGAGTTCATCAGCTGCTCGGGCAGCTGCCCTAAAGAGAAATGCTCCAATTCCTGGTCTCTCATGGTCACGAACTATGCAGAGAAGTTGATCTGAAATCCTGACGACTTAAAGGCTATATCCAGTATCATTCTGTCATGTAGACACTCCAAACTCAAAAGTCCACGGCCTCTCTGTTGTCGGGGGAAGTACAACCGTGGGACGGACGATTTGGGATGCAAACTCCTATAGAGATGCATCATTTTTCGGGTCTCTACGTTGAGTTGAGACAGCTCCTCCCGAGTCTACTTCACTACTCCAAACGAGTAGAGTAAGATTGGAACGGCAAGCATATTTGTTGAAGCAACTTTATTCTTCCCCGACAGTTCCGATGACCCGATCTGTCGAAGTTTGTGCTGATACTTGCCGCGGAGAGAGTTATTCACTGCTGTTACATCTTTTGAGTGGCGTTGTTCCACCCTGAGGTGAGTATACGTCTCTCCAGCATCCAAATGGTGTAGGATGCTTCCATCTACGAGCTGCACATCCTCTCCATCGTCCCCGTATCGTCCTCTTTTGAGATGGATCATTGCACAAATGTTTCCCCACTGATAAGCTTTGCAAAGAACTAGATATCTTCAACATTGACGAATTACATATGCACCAATGCTTGCTATAAATGCATAAAAAACAAAGCCAACCATGAAACCCAACAAAACTAATCCAACCCGATTCATCACGAACCAATCGATTGATATACTTAGAAAAAGTCACTCCCATTACAGCATTTTTAATATAGTTCCGAAACTATATAACAAACTACCACTTCATATATAAATATATAAACTCAGTTCGTTCAAATACCAAATAAGAAAAGTTATGAATGAAAACAAAATATACTTATAAATGAAAATAAAATAAACAAAAATGAATGAATAAATATGAATAAATGATAAAATGAAAAAGCACTCCTCAATTTCACTCATTTCTACTCAATTGTATTCAAAATACCCATATATTATTTATTCGCCAGTGTTTTCATACAAAAAAAACAATTTTTTTCAAATCCCTTGACACGATCAGTTTGCACTTCTTCAAACATCAAAGCATTAAAATTAAAAAACAAAATACAAAAATTATAACTTGATGGATGTAGCCGTTACTATGTGGTAGGAGATCATGATGAAAAGAGAAATGAAAATTTCTATGGTTTTTACCACTTTTATTTGTAACTAACGTTACTGCAGTTTCGTCCTATATGGACATTTTCAAACATAGAAAAAAAATTATCTTTCTTCGTGTAAAAATATGCACTACAAGCACTTATGCTAAGGTAATTTCTGTACAGGATTACATAATATGTAACAACAATATAAATGAAAATGTACCATGTACACTATAGAGATATAAAACAAAAATACTAAGTATTCCCTTCATAAACAGCTTCATGTAATATCTTGTTTTATAGGTAACATCTCTGTGATTTTACTAAGCCGATTCTTTTTAAAGCAGCACCACGGTTCTTTTCCAAAATGGTCCCTATATAAAGTCTTCGTTTGTAGGTATAAATGTCATTTTTGATCACCTCAACCTGCGAAATTTCTCCCAAAGTGGTTGGTATCAGAAAAATATGGTGGAGCATTTATTCGAAGTTCAACTCTGCACAAGAACTGGGCAGAAATATTTACAGATTACGAAGGAAATGCACAAGATCCACAGAAAATTCTGGGGTACTCCAATTTTTTTCAATATTGTGTGTCATTGTGAATACGCAATAACTGCCTTAAGAAAAAGATTCTCCATTAGCTTAAAAGCATCTTCGTTATTATTGTTAAACGTTTATGAATATAAATTTCCAATAATAAGGTATACATACCACTCTAAAATATATTCTATCGTAATCACATTCATACTGCATTGGAATAAAAGTGTATACTATACTCCTTCTAGGATATTATTTATCATTTCTCGTAATTATGATGAATGTGATACATGTGGATTATTTGTTTCTTTTCAGGTATTTCCAGCTGTAAGTATCATGTATTTCTAATCGATACTTGATGACCTGTTTATATACTCCAATGGACAAGAAAAAACCTTGGAAAATTGCTCTAACGGAAAATGTGAGAAAATAGACGGATTGATGTTGCTGAAATTGCATTTTTTCATCTTTTATCGAGATTCCAAATCTATGAAGGATTCGATTTGGAGTTGATTGGATAATTTTATTGCAAGCAACTGTTTATTTCATAACATTTTTCATTATTATTACTAATCCACAGGATGGGAAGAGTAGTACAACGATTAAATGAAGGCAATGCAATTCGGCATCTACGATGCACTTAAATAATACTTCTACAATCTTTTCGTAAAGTTAGCGTTACCTTAGTAGATAATAATAATTATAATAATAATCACAACTGTGTCAACGAGTTGGAACCCGTTCAGCAAAAGTCTCATATGAAAGCCACAGAGATCACCTCACTTCTGAGGCAACACAAAGATGAGCCAATGCATGGGTTCTTCTTTAATAACATTGAAGACCTTGGCTTATCAAAGTGCCTGACTTTCGCTTTTCTCTTTCTATTATATATCAACGACTTACTGGAAAAACCAAGAATCCGATATATTGCTTTGTTGACAACAGCAGCACACTTGTCTCGTTTTTCCATTTGGATTCCAGGACATCGGCGGCGAATTCACATCTTCACCGGCAGCAGGAGGTTGCATATCTTAATGAGGATCTAGAAGTAATTTCGAACTAGAGTGAAAGTAACCAAGTTCAATTCGATGCCACAAAAACCCAGGCATCGGTTTTCTCCAAAAAGATAAATGTCTCCGAACCGAATATAATAATGTCAGGTCAGACAATTCCATTTTCTGCTTTGGTAAGTTTGTTGGGGGGTTAAAATGGACACCAAAATGTCTTGGCACAATCATATCGCTGAAGAAGAATCAGAAAACTTTGCACACCTCAACAACTTTCGATACTTTTCAGAGCTCAGATCAGACCTTTTTTGGAGTATTGTTCTCATATATGGAGCTCCGCCCCTAAGCATACCCTGAAGCTGCTGGATTCCATCCAGAAAAGAGTCTTCCGCCTGATTGGAGACGCGAACTTCACTTGCACTCTTGATAGTCTGGAACATCAATGAAAGGTTGGAGATTTGTCTCTCTTCTATAGATACCTTCACGAGAAGTGTTCAACTTACTTGGCATATTTAATTCCACCAAGAGCGGTACATATCAGAAATACGGGACGGACTGTGGCTGCTCATCGTTTTGAGGTTCAACTCAGTACACCTCGAACTTCACTTCAAGAACTCTTAGTCTACCTTAGTCGCGTAATGGGTATAGATGTTCCTGACACAAGGTGCAGGGCCTACTGCAAGGCTTCCGAGACCCTAATGCAATTGCTGTCAGCATGTCCAGCATATGCCGTCTCGACCTTTATCCATCGACATAACACGGCCCTAAGAATGCTTTATTACCATCTACGGCACTCTTACGGTATTGACGAAAAACCGGTGTTGCCCTACGCTCCGGGAGATATTGAATCTGTTGTGGGGAACGAGAAGTTCCGAATTTACTGGAACTCTTCTTTTCCCCAGCTCAAGCTGACGAGCCTGATGTAGTCCTTTTCGATCACTAAAGCAAGACAATATTTGTCGTGGAGTTTTCAGCTCCCGGCGAGACGAATAACGTCTGAAAAGAGAAGTAAAACGGATGAAGTATGAGATTTTCTCTTCGAACTCCGCAGACGCTGTCCAAACCACCCTGTCAAGAAGATTGTTCTGATTATTGGAGTCCTTGGTGGAATGAAGCCCTCTTTACTCTCGATTCTTAAAATCATTCTGGCTTGCCGCACAAAGGCAGAAATCTTAGCAGGACATATGCAGAAGGCTGTTCCTCTTGGCTCACTATGCTGGCTCAGGGCACATGATTCTCAGACCCAATGATCACTTACTCCACGGTCGTTGGTTGATAATGATGGGTCGCCCTTCCGAATGTACCGGGGCTTCGGATGATAGGGCCTGACTAGCGCATACTACGGTAAAAAATGTTGATAATACGTTTTTATTCACCATAAAAGTACAATCAAAACAAACAAAAAGAGGAAAGGGGAAAGAGGAAACAACTTTCAGTACAAAGATTAATAGGCAGAGTATCAGCCAAGGCTGTTTTTCAACTCAAATTGTAAATAGCAATCATTAAACAATAATAAAGAAGTCGAGTTGGCAGTGAGACTGTCATGACAATGTCAGAAAATGCATGCAACCGCGGTAGAAAATTCATTTTTGTAATGCCAGGGTCGGAAACAGTTAAGAGACTAGACACTTAGTAAGTCTTTAGTCTATTTTTAAAGTGTTCTGTGGTATAACATCTAAACTCACGGGGTAGTTAGTTGATTGTAATATTTAGGTGAATTATACGAGAAGTAGCGGGTGAATATGGAAGATTTGTGTTTGGGTATGACTATGTATGGAATTTCCACGCCTAATGGTTTTATACTTTTTTCATCTGATCAATACCTTAGATCCCTGAAGAGTGTGGTGTGATGACTGCTACCTAGGACCTTTCGAGTTATTTTTTAGTTTTCAGTGCAGTATCTACATCATTATTATCTTTTTTTTCAATAAAACCGTTTGGAATAAGAAAATGTTTGTACTTATTTCATTTTCAAGTTTACAGTTTCTAATTGTGTTACTCAATTCTTCTCATTCTGTTAAGTTCATTTAGTGTCTCAGTCAAGCCCAGTCCATTATTAATAATAATAATAATTTATTTGCTCATAATATTTAGATGTACAACAGAGTGAGTAACAATAATAGCAAATAAAATAGAAAACCCATAAAAGGTGAAACCTTGTGCATGGGTATGCTACTAAAATATGAGTCTGATCTATGAAATATAATAATAAGGTGAAAATAATAATATTAAATATAATAAAAAAGCAGAATGATAAAAGTGTGTTATGTTCACTATAAGTTTAGATCAAAGAGTTATACGATGATAATAAAATATAACAATAAAAGTGAATTGAGTATGCAATATATTCAAAGCAGTTCAAGTAAAATGTACTTTAAAGTTTCAGCGTGTTTGTGCCATCTAAGATTTTGGTCTATAATGAGACCTAGATATTTTATATGTTCTCTCCTTTCGATGTCAATGATATATTATTGTTTATATCAACTGTAAATTTACTATATGTGGGTAAGTTGTTGTTATAAATTAAGAAGGCAATAAAGTGGGTCTTAGAAAAGTTTTATGGTCAGTAGCCTGCTGTCGAACCAATGAAATAAAGTTTCCAATTCCCTTTCGGCGATAAATTTCAGAATGTTTCAATACTTGCCACGAAATAGAAGGGCGGTGTCGTCGGCAAAGCTTATAATAGTCACTTCCACATCAATATTGTAGAGATCATTGATATAAATATTGAATAGAATAGGTCCAAGCACCGTTCCTTGGGGCACGTTACACTCAATGACTTGATCTGAACTCTCTGTTTTCTGTTCGATAGTAACTAGTGACAAGTTTCAATGGTTCACCTCTGAAACGTATATTTTCTAATAATCTTAGTAACCTGTGGTGACACACTATGTCGAATAACTTTGCCAAGTCATCGAAGACACATAATGAGGTTTCTCCTATGTCCATCGTCTCATAACTTTTTTATATATTTCTCTATTCTTATTTTTGGAATTTTTTCAAAAACATTCCGATATGGCTCATTAAGAAAATTGGTCTGTAATCAGTTTGTTTTTTTTATCTACAATAATTTTTTTTCTTTGAAATCATTTTGTCTTCCTGTATTTTTGTCAATTTGATACCCATATTGAGGTATTTGTGAAACAATATGTAATCCGCCATATTTTTTTGGCTGCCATCTTGGATTTACAGTGATATAGAGTTAATGAATTTGTATTGTCATCAAAACTAAATGAGGGTACTAAATATCAGTACTAAATTTACACTAAATGTGTGAATTAGTTCACTTGAAAACAAGGATAGAGTATTACATCAGATCGGACTTCCATTGTCTAATATAATATAACTAGACCGTGCTTTCGGGCTATGTAATACAAAGGAAGGTCTCAAAAAGGAACTAGGCATCATCAAAAATGACTTTCAATGGAATGGTTACTCCAGAGTGATGGTGGAACAGGCTTTAGCTAGAACACAGTAAGAGCTCCACAAGGAAGAGAAGCCGCCACAACCAGTAGTTGTACTTCCCTACATCAGAGGAGTATCGGAAAGGATAAGAAAGATTGGGTCCAAGTAAAACATCAGGACCTGCTTCAGATCTGGGAACATTATCCGCAGCAGCCTCACGAAAACCAGGCCACCAAACGATTCCAAGAATTGCATTTACCGGATACCCTGCGAGGCCATTGAAAGTTCGCATTGCTGAGCACAAGAAACACACACAGCGAGGAGAAACCAGCAAATCCGGAATATCAGACAATGTTTGGACTCATCATTACAACATCAAGTGGGCTCAAGCTGAAATAATCCACAAAGAGGAACAATGGTTTGGGAGACAATTCAAAGAAGCCGCGTATATGTTGTCCAACAACGCATTTAGTCAAGCTAGCGTAGAGATACGTAACATATGGAAACCTCTAATCAAGACAAAAACGACCAACTCCCGCCAAACGGTCATCTCCCGCTAAAACCAATGAAGCGGAGAGGGAAGAAGGGGTAAGTGAAAGTACTCGAATGACCTATAAATAGTCACATTTCAGAGGAATAAGTCCAGTTATCACCAGAAGATGATTGTGTATACTAACAATCGAAACGTCGTGACATAACTTGGTTTGAAATCTTTTTAATTTTCATTTTTGTTAATGATATTTTTTAATTTTTCAGCTTTTATTAATATTTCAATTTTGATTTTTTGGTTGTTGCTTGCATGTTATTTCTTTGTAATTACAGTTTTTTGTTTAATAAAATTGTTATTTTCGGTTAATCTTTTTATTTTTTTTCATGGATTTCAAATTAATTTATATTATATTAGACAATGGAAGTCCGATCTGATGAAATACACCACGAAACATTGTCAACCACCTTCAAACAAGGATAGAGTAATTGAGAACTTTTCAATTTTTTATTTCAAGTTCCCGGAAATTCTGATAATCTCCATTTTAAGAAAGTTCTAAAACTCTGAGTAAACTTACCTGCGAACTTGGAAACCAGCTCTTACATAGGAGATGAGCGTGATTGTCATAGGTAGAAACACTAGAACGGCCCCACCGTGGCTTGATATGGGATGAGTCCTGAATATTTCCTCGTGCAATAATCGAAGGATAAATCTTTAGTGAACTGTAGTCCAGAAATACAGGAACATACACTCCATAATACTAGGAGAATGATGGTTATTTTTCTACGGGTCAGCTTATCGTAGCAATTCTGTGAGAAGCAAAGGCGAAAATAATTCTCTACCGCGATTGCTGCTAATGACAGAACAGTGACCAAGAAACACAAGGTAGCGAGGAACCATTGGAATCTGCAAACGACCAAGTTGTTGTCGCGCAGGCCTGCCAAAATGACGACCGCTGACGCCGGGACCACCAGACCTGAGACTAGGAAATCTGCCAGGGCTACGTTAACGAGAAATGTGTTTCCTGAAAGAATAAAAAATAAAGTTATGTGATGAAAGGATTATATAGACTTTTTTTTAGCTGATTCTACTACTGCTATCTCGGAAACGGTGAGACTTGCAAGGTCAGTTGAATTGGGCAAACGTTTCCTCAATAATATCTCTCCCAGGTTGGGAATATGAGTGATTGTTTTTGAAATATAATGGGCATCTCCATTCCATAGACTTTATTTCATTGAAATTAGTTAGACAAGTAAACAACTACAGGCATCTAGATGCCTATGAAAGTGTAGAAATAAGTAAATATAATAATATTATGAAAAACGATGGCAGACCAATACCTGATAGTATACTATATATCCGACTATTACATAAAGACACATTGTAAAATCAGTTTAAGACTAGTAGATAAGGCAATATTGTGAAATTAATTTAAGATACTCAAGACGTGGGTACGTAGAAGAGGTATAATATGGTATAAATAAGGATAACTTTGTAAGTATGATTAGTTTGATCTTCCTCCTGAAGATGATCACTTGGTGATCGAAACAGATGTCTACTCAGACAACTTCGTCAGAATAATAAAATCTTTAATGGAATGTTATGGTGTGATGAGAGTAGATTCACGAATAATGGAAGGTTTGAAAGAAATATTTATTATCACTGACTACAAGAACATTCCTTCTTACATAGAGCTACAAATTTCAAGGAGAGATTCGGAGTTGATGTTTGGCTTGGTTTGCTAAACATCAATATTGTAGATGCTTACTTTTTGAGACATCTTTGACGGGGGAATTATATTTGGAATTCTTGTCGGAGACTCTAATTGGGTTGTTGGAAGATTTGCCTCAGAATATTCTGAAAAAATATTAATATTTACAATATGATGAATCCCCACCACATCGCTGAACTATTTACAGAAATATCCTTAAAACGACAATGCCAGGACGATTGGTAGGAAACAGTGGTCCTATAAAATGGTCACCAAATTTTCCTGACCTAACCTTTCTGGAGTTTCCGTTGTGGGGTTTTATCAAAGACAAGGTATTCAGCTCAACTTTTGGCAATGTTGACTAATTGAAAGACACAATAAGCAGGGCTCCCGTGAGTTGGGCTACCTATCGAGCGTGTTCCCAGGTGGCGTACAGGGAAACGAAGGGGGGTGGGGCTGTGCCAATATGTGGACTTACGGACGGGATCGCCGGACTCCTGGTCAGTGGCAGAAATAAGTAAGGTAAGGGGAACTGAAACTCCCCAAATGCCTTTGCGAAACATGCCACCGTGGACCAGCCTACCCAAGCTAAGGTGTAAGGAATCGTCCGACAGCTGAATGGCCGCAGGGTGATATGCGGTCACGAACGATCCCCTTGGGGAACCGGGCGAAACCTCATTGTAATCAGCCTTCCTCTGGTAATGCGGGGCTCTGCCAGAGGTGATCAACTCTTTCCTTGCTACTCGTGGGAACACACATGAATGACACGAACAAACAGACACAACAAAAACCAATCCCGAGGCTGGAAAGAAGTGCTCACGTCAATTTATGGCGGTGGCTGGAGATGAACAGAAATGTTCACCCAAATATACCGCTCGAAATGAGGCTGGACATAGCAGATCACCTCGTGATGTAATACAAAGGCCAAAGCATCAGCGCATTTGCGGCACCGAGGCCAAAAGGAGAAAGAAAGCGAAAAAGGCAGAAGTTGCAGCAACTATAAGTGTACCCCAGTCCATATCCAACAGTAAGGGCACTTCCTGCGGCGGGCGCCAAGATCTCCGCCTTGAATAAAGGCAAGGAACCGGCTGTCCCTGCAGGAAAGCGCGCTCACTTGAACACCTCCATTAGGGGAACCCCAGGAAGGTTGAAGAAGCCGCGCAATGACAGTAATGTCGTTGCACCTTCCAAAAACTTCGCGGAAGCCGCCGTGAGGTACCCCAAGGTTGCCAAAGAGAGTGTGTGTTCGGCGAGTCTTGTATTTTCAAACGGTTGTTTGGATGTTGTTTTGATGGAATAGATTAAATATACATATATCGTAGTGGATATTTTGTTGGATAACGAAATATTTCTTCTTTTTTTTTCTTGTCACAGAATACCACGTTCAACAGATTTTTACGGGGATACATCTCAAATCAACTGGCACAAATACGCAATTATTTATGCAGTATTTCTGTAAGTCAAAAATGCCGGTAATTTTTCAAATCCAATCTGCGGGTTTAGTTTTTCAGGAAACAGCCCAGATATGCAAGCTTTTTGTTCGAGTTGCCATATATTTGGTATATTATATCCCGGATAACCAGCCTACATTAAACATTATATTCGGGAACTCAAGCCAAACAGAATTTCAGTGACCTGTATAAATCCATGGCCAGAAAGAATTCCGAAAGAATTTAATACCATTGAAAAAATAGTTCTGGTCATCTGAGTATAGTCTAGAAGGCCTGTTGAAGATATCTCATATACAGTGTGTCAATTTGAAAACTTCCCACCCTCAATATCTCCCTTCCAGTACATAATATGAAAAAATGGTCAGACAGGTCAACTTTATTTGCAAGGGGGACACTCTGAATGAATATTTTCAACCCTCGGGGTTCAACCCCCTAGGAGGGGTGGATGTTACCCTCAGAATTTCAAATGGAAAGGGGGGTCAAGTGGCACATCATTTTGAAGGGCATTCAATTCTCTTGCCAATGATACCTTTTTCATTAGTTTTTGATGAGCAGTTTTTGAACAATAACGTTCCAAACGAACGGTGATTAGAAGTGAATAAGAATAAATGATTAAAACTCGCCCGCACTAGATGTTTGGTATTCAGGTTGGTATTCAAAACAAATGATTGTAATGGACTATTGGAAAAGGTGAGCATCGTACTAGGTAGCATCGTTCCAACCCTTGAGTAATATTCGAATTCGTGGATGTGAGAGGAATGTAGAACTACTTAGTTAACGAAATACGCATCGAGTGCAAACAAAAAATACTAAATTGCAAAAAACAAATTTCAACCATCTTGTTACGCTTTATCTGATAATATGTTCAAAATGTTGTCCATTCTGCTCTAAACAGTAATACAGTCTGTTTTCGAACTCCTCTCGAACATTTTGGAAAACTTCACCACTAATTGACCGGCATGCTGCTGTAATTCGTCCTTTGAGGTCATCCATATCAGTGGGCTGTGTTTTATAAACGACAGATTTGAGATATCCCCAAAGAAAAAAATCTAATGGAGTCAAATCCGGTGATCTCGGTGGCCACTCAATTGATCCCCTTCTGCCAATCCATCTCTCCCGGAATCGCTCGTTCAACCATTGTCGGACGGGGCGAAAATAATGAGGTGGCGCACCGTCCTGTTGGAAATGTAACAAATCTTCCTGCAACAGTAAATTACCGTGTGCATCAATTTGAGTTTCGAGCTCGTGAGTTATAAGTGGATCGATAGGTGCTTGAAGCATATCTAGGTACAGATCACCATTCAAGTTTTCTTCAAAAAATAAAGGTCCGATAATGGCATTTCCAAGAATACCAGCCCAAACATTAACTTTTTGTGGGTGTTGTGTATGTCCTTCTCGAAAATTGTGAGGGTTTTCGTCACTCCAATAGCGACAATTTTGCCTATTAACATTGCCATTCAGGAAAAATGAACATTCATCACTGAAACAGATATTGAACAGAAGATTAGGTAAAGCATTGATTCGAAGAGTCATGATTTCACAGAATTCTATTCTTCTGTCATAATCATCCTCATGGAGCTCGTGGAGAATCTGCATTTTATATGGATGAAATTTGTGCATTTTCAGTGCTTTCCTTACAGTCTCGTGTGACATTCCCGTCTGTTCTGCTACTGATCGTAAGGAGCTAGTCGGCTCTGCAGCAAATGTTCCCAACACCTCAATTTGAGCATCCTCATTCAGTACTCTGGGGTTATTCCTTTTTTTATTCTTCACCGAACCAGTTTCGGAAAACTTTGTCACCAAATCAAGCACATACCGGTGACTTATATTAAGATTTGGATTTCTTTCATTAAAAAGAGATGCCGCCCTTCGTGCGCACTTGCCCACCTCTCCATAAATAAAAATTATTTCAATTCGGTCTTGGATAGTGTAAACCATTCTTACAATTTATACACTTTCTAAGGTATCGCTGATCAGCTCAACAAATGAAACTGAAATGATAGTACTACCAAATGGCTTGAATGCGATGAACACCTTTTTTGCTCAAAAAACGATACTTTTTATAGCAGAAGTAACAAAAAAGGGATAAGAGTTTTAAATCCGATAATAAACCCAAATGAAAGTCACCGAAATCAGATAACTAATTAATGTAAATTTTTTGAGGCTTGTCTAATTTTACCCCTGATGGAAAGTTGAAAAGCTGACCCGTCATCACAAGTTTTACTTATAAGAGAGTCAATAAATTGTATTTCTTTGCATACTAACTTGATAACCAGGCATTTTAGTATAGGCCAATTCTAATTACTTCTATTAGTTTAGAACTACATTTTCGGATACTGCTGATCGGAAAATAATAAATGAGGGCACCGTCGGCAAGCGAATTGAATGCCCTTCAAAATGATGTGCCACTTGACCCCCCTTTCCATTTGAAATTCTGAGGGTAACATCCACCCCTCCTAGGGGGTTGAAAATATTCATTCAGAGTGTCCCCCTTGCAAATAAAGTTGACCTGTCTGACCATTTTTTCATATTATGTACTGGAAGGGAGATATTGAGGGTGGGAAGTTTTCAAATTGACACACTGTATACCATATTTCTTATTTTAGAGCTTTCATTTTCATTTTCTCGAAGCAAATAGATCTCATCAAAGTATACTGCAGCTACGAAAGCATCTTCCGGAAATATAGTTACCTCGTGTTCTCGTGTCGTAAATTTTATATGACAGACATAAACAACATTATTCTCGCTCGTTGAATTAATGAGAGTTTGAGCAATTGATAACTTCGACAAGATGAACATGATGTAGGCTGAATAGGAGATAATAATACGGTTTTATAGATATGTCGTCAATTATTCTGGGCAATAATTATAGAGCCTCCAATGTTACTAGGTTAGTTTCAATTTGAATAAGAGGAAATATCAAATTTTTCCTTATTGAATGTGTGTAAAACAAATTTTTGAATACTGTATGAAATGTAACACTCCATATTTAATGCATTTGCACAGGAACGGCAGGAAAAGTTTTAGAGTGCAGTGACGATCAGAAAAAAACGATACTTTCCCCGCTCAAATCCTCGAAAAATATATTCAATGTGTAAAAAGGTCACTTGAGAAGAAGAACTCATGGTTGTATCAAAATAAACCTAAGAAGAGAAAAGGAAGTAAGATCGAGTACAGCGCAAAACCGCGTCTAGAGAATCAGTCGGATTAACAGTGGAACACTAGATGATGTAGATGAAGGAATCTTCAACTTGTATTTGATATTTTATCAATCTCATTTTTTTTAATATCTTTGCTTCTTCGGTAACGTTATTTAACATTTGCTATTAAAGTGGACACACAGAAAATATATCGCCTTAGCTAGACATTACTGTGCCAGTTTCAGTTATATTTCTTCTTTTCGAAAGAATTGTAAAAATTCCAAAATTGGTGTATTCAATATCCACAATATCAAATGATTTGAATTTTCATATATCAAAAGAATCTTGCAGTTATCAGTAGCTTAGCTCACCCAGATTACAAATAACAGACTCCTGCTAACTTTTTGGTTCTCCAACAACCAATCTCCAAGTTTATACGTCAATATAAAGTCTTCAATGAAATTGTTGACCTTAATGCAATTCAGTTTTGAGTAAATTACAAAAAAATGTTGAAAAGCCCTCTAAACTTTCCAACGTTTGGTAGTACAAACATGCCAAATGGAAAGATCATAAAGAGCATTTTCGGTCAACTCATTCAATATGTCCTCCTGAAAAATACTCAGAACTGTAAATTGATTTAAAAACAAACATTTCTCCACTGGTAGGTATTATGAAGACCTAGACATCTTTAACGTTGACATACTGCATATGCACCAATACTTGCTATATATACATTAAAAAACAAAACCAACTATAAATCCCAACAAAACTATTCCAACAGGATTCATAATAATAATAATAATATCGTTTATTATGCATAAAAATACATTTATACATAAAAGGAAAATGGTTAGCCGAAGGCTATCTTTCACCCATCCCAAAAATTATACAGTGAGTATAAGAACATAATTATAAACATAACAATGATAGAGAAGAGAAAAAAAATAATACATCATATAGTTGCTAATAACTCTTGATATTTTTACCATTATTTTGGTCAATTTAACAATTTCATTGCACTACCATACATTGAATTTAAAATGTTTTAAATTAGCACTGAACAGATTTTATTTCTTCCTTAAATTGATGGATATTATTATTTGAAAGGGGTAAAATTTCATTCAGATGAGAAGGGGCTATATAAGAAAAACATCCTTGAAATTTGAAAGTACGGTGCCTACGTATGTTGTATGAGTTAATTCTCAAATCGACCATATGGTTGTCAGAATGCCTGCTTAATAAACTATATAAATGACTAGGTGTTTTAGTTTGAAACAACTTAAACAAAAACATTTTTATCAAATATTGGAATCTGTACCTCACATTCAGCTCCTTCATTTAAAAAAATGGTGTGACATGTTCACCATATAGTATACAGCATACAAATCGCATGCAAGCATTTTGTATACGTCGTAACTTCTGCTTGTTATATTGCGGCAAAAAATGGTAATACACCGAACAACAATACTCGATATGAGGGTTAATAAAAGTTTTAACTAACCTGAGTTTCATTTCTTCTGATAACTGATACTGAATTTATATAGTGATTTGAGTTTGAAGAATGATACTTTGAAAATGTTTGTCACATATTCATCTTGGTTACGGCCAAGATTTTTAGCACTGTCTACCCAGTCAATGTCTGTGTTATCGAGAGTGAGCCTAAAGTTACACTGAGTTTCTACTATTTGTCTTTGAGACCCTATGCATAAGGCCAAAGTTTTATTTGGATTGATTTTCAATCCATGATTCTTCGATTATAGGAATGTTTTGTGCAAATCTGTGTTTATATTGGCCACGCAACTTTCTGTATCGGTGTTATGAAAAGACAAATATGGCTGTATATCATCTGCGTATAGATGTACTTGACAATGTGATAAGAAAGTGGGGTAATCAAAAATAAACACTGAAAACATCAAGGGCCCTAAAATACTTCCCTGCGGTACACCTGAGATTGTTTCTTTTAGGGATGACCATGAGTAATCATCCAGTTTGACCCTCTGTGATCGGCCTGTGAGATAGCTGGTCATCCATTTAAGAGAAATGTCGTCGAATCCTATGAACTTGAGCTTGCTGATGAGTAAATCGAAATTAACTAAATCCAAAGCTTTACTTTGATCAAGCAGTACTAAAATGGTGACTTTTGATTGATCTCTGAATCTCGCAAGATCGTCGATTACTTTCAAGAGGGCAGTCTGTGTTTCGTGTTTTTTGCGAAACCCACGTCTTTCATATAGGTCCAAAACTATATAACAACTACCACAAACAAGCTGATAACAAATACTCCTCAAGTTTACTGAGGAGTGTTTGTTATATCATTTATTCGTCAATGTCTTTATACAAAAAAAAAATCAAATTCCCAGACACGATCAGTTTGCAAATCTCCAAACATCAAAAAACATGAAAAAAATAATACCTTTCCTCGTGCAGAAATATGCACTAAGCATTTATGCTTAGGTAATTTCTGTACAGGATTATATAATCTGTAACAATATAAATTGTGAAAATGACAATTATGGAATGAATAAAGTTTAATTTGAAGACACTGGAATTATTCCGTCAGACATAGATGCAAATATTTGTTTCAGAGTTGTCGCCTCTGAAAACCTCGCCCACTAAAAGTGGTAGAAAATGTCAACCACAGAAAATCGTATCAAGTTTGTGAGTACTCGCAACAAATGCAAATTGAGAGTTAAACGAAAGTGCCTAATTGCTGATTAGAAAATTACGAATGAACTGAATGTCAGACACAACGGCTCACATTACATTTCTCACACATACGGTAGGTTCGATAGTGATAGAAAATGAAAATTTACTCGCTGAACAACTTGTATCCGATTCTACCATTGCTTTTTTTAAAAAACTCTTTATATTCAGCAAATATTATTTTTGGGCAGTTTCCTATTGAACAAATACTGAAACTCCTGTGTTTTGTAGGTTATTCAATCTACCATTCAAGAAAGGATCTATTTTTCTTGTTGTAAAACTGCTCAAATTCAACCTATACTCAAAATATTACGAAAAACAACCGACCGAATGAAACCAGGTCCCAAAAACAAAGCATTCGGTATTCATCACAAGACAGCGTTGGTCTTACTGGTCTCAAGTGTCTTCAAGGTTGATGTATACCCCATCGAATTTGAATGGCATGTTCAAACCCTTTGAAAAAAATTGGAGAAGTAGTTTCTCATAGTGAAAGTGATTCTGTGAATTTTTGAAAAAATCTGTCGTCTAGTATTTTTTTCTCTTATGTATTGAAAAAATGACACGTGCAATTTTGCTGAAAATTATTGTTGATGTAACTACCACTAACGAGAGGATAGTATATTTCTAGCTCTTCTTCAAAATGTATTGGAAATAATTTTACCTATACTCATGAAATTGTATAGAGCCAGTCTGGCGTGGAACTATATACCATCCAGTTACATCCCTTCTCTTGAAAGGACTTGAGAAGATATTGAACGGACACATCAGTAGGGCAAATCGACAGATTCAGCAGTAAACAAGCTTGTAGAGAAAATTACTAATCCCTTGACAACAAGGAGCATTTGACAATGCACTACCTAGATCTATAAGATCATCTCTGACTAGGAAAGGTATAGAAATCGACCATAACTGGCTGGTTCTGTGCCATGCTGGTAAACAGAACTGCCACTACGACTCTTCCAGGCTGTGGCCATTAGGTTCACGGTCATCAGAGGCTGCCCTCAAGGTGGGGTACTATCTCCCCTTCTGTGGTCGCTCCTGATGGACAGTCGCTTGATGCCGTCGACAGAAGAAAAGGAGATCTGCAAGCTTACGCAGATAACTTTGTCATCTTGGCAAGGTCCACGTCGGAAAGGGTAGTTTGTAATATCCTCAAAAGCATGATGGACGTTGTTCACAGTTGGTGCCTGAGGGAGTAGATGCCTGTCAACCCCGGCAAAAATGTGATAATTCTCTTCACCAGGAGAAGAAACTTGGAAAATTTAACGCCACTTTTTCTCAATGCTGGGGTCATTCCATTTGAAACGGAGGTGGCATTCTCCTTGATGAAAAACTCACCCGGAACGCTCACTTGGAAAAAGTTTTACACAAAGCCAGATTGATCCTATGGAAATGTTGGAGAATTTGTGAGAAAACTTGGGGTTGAGTCCCGAACAAATCCATTGGATTTATGTGATGGTTGTCAGACCAAAGATCACTTATAGTGCAATTGTCTGGTGGCCTAAGGTTTTACAGAAAACGGCTCAGGGGAAGTTCTCTGGTTCACAGAGACAGGCTTGTCTAGATATCAATGGTGCCATCAGTATCACACCATCAGCGGCCATGGAAATCCCCCCGAAATTTTTCTGGAGAGAGAGGCTAGATAGACTGCATATAGACTTGTGTACATTACCACTTGCACAAATCAATTTAATGCAGAGTGCAACAGACTGTTGGTTGACACTGGAAATCATAGCATATACCTCCAACTGTCACCTACAAACTGCCTTATAAAGTACTATTCCCGAGTAGAGAGGACTGGATCCTCCAAGAGAAAGAAATATTAATAGCAAATAGTTGTTGGTTCACAGATGGATCAAAAACATCTTCAGATTCTGGTGCAGGTGTTTTCAATCGCAGATCCAGGACTCTAATATCATCCTGCCTAGGAACCTATGCGACTGTATTTCAACCGGAAATGTATGGTATTGAATTGTGTGTGAAGAGATTGGAAGAATCCAACCTCATACACATGTCAATGAAAATATTCTCAGACAGTCAAGCGGTGTTATAAACTTTTGGCTCCTACCAAGCAACGTCTAAATTGCTAGCAAATTGCCAAAATTGACTCTCCTCGATAGGAAAACTTAACAGATTGTCTCTGGTCGGGATTCCTGGATAAACTGGCCTGGAAGGCAATGAAGCTGCTGACTCCCTTGCAAAAGAGGGACCAGAACCTTTCATTGAATACCTGGATAGCGAGAATATTTATGAACTTCCGGCAGAATCTTCCAGCTTAATAGCTGGGAGCTTAATAGCAAACAGTTTTTGGACTATTGTAGCAATGAACTACTATGTCTAACAGGCCTTCTCACACGTTACTGTTATGTGAATCTTCATATGGAGAAACTCGGACTGTCGGAAGACTGTTTGTGCCTGCCCCGCTAGGGACCGAATCAGATTTTCAGAGTTCGACAGAGCCGTACTCTTACCATCTGCACTGAAAGACCACTCACCATAAAAACTAATCGGCTTCGTTAAGGAGCTGGGTTTATTTGGTCGAGTGTGAATAGGTGTGAGCCACAATAAACCCTTGCGAGTTACGGTGGAGGTTGGAATAGACTTACTCGTTTTGGACCTAACCTAACCTAACTACTACACGAGATAATTCTTGAGTTTTTGGTAGAAATATGTCGGATAGTTTTCAAGATGAAATGAAAAATTAAAAAAATGGGGTTTTCAGTTTTTCTGATTGTCTCATATGGATATATTCTGCTATTTTCGAAAGAAAAAACTCAAGTTGGATGAAAACAATGTAGAAGCTGATATCTGTAGAGTAGGTAGGTCTGGATTCGTATCATTTACTTGACGAAGGAACATTCAACATACAGAATACCTGAAAATAGATAAGTCGCAAAGGTTTCGAAATGTAACTTCTACTTACCACGTTTTCTCAAGTAATCTTCTATCATAACAGCGCTGATCATGAACACGTTCCCAACACTTCCCAATGTTGCGAGAGAAGCAAGCAGTATCAGCCTGGCAAGTCTCGACCAGTGGTCGCTCAGGGTAACAGGAGAAACTGATTCTGTTGGCAAGGCATTTGTAATATTCAGTAGAACCATCACTGTGGCACCTGGAAATGAAAAGAAATCTGGATCAGAATAAAAGAATTATCAATTTCATTGTTTCAATGTTGTAATCAAACGATTGAGTGGATCGATTGATGCGTGCTTCAATCAACTGCAATCAGCGCTCCCACCAGAAATGGGACCAGTGCACACTTGTTGTTCATTCGCTGGTGGTTCATTTCGGTGAGCAATGGTTCCGAACACGGTATTGGCCTTCCTCTCCCTCACATTGATTACCCTCAAGCGGAAAAAACAACAGAAAAAGAAACGACGGTGGTCGAAGGAGTGGTACATGGTGATGATGCAGTTTTCTTGTTTCTGTTGTAAAAGTCCCTGCTCTTCACTTTCCATAATTCCGGACAATCGCGATATAAGTCAATCAATAGGTTACTGAATTCCCGCTCAGAGTTTTCGGGAAGCTCACTTTCCATAGCAGACCCCCTGGTTTCCACCTAGTGACTGACGCAATGCTTGACGAAATTTTCCCTAGACGGTCAACCCCCTCCTTCAACCGCTTGAGTCATTCAAACTTTCTATCAATCACCATCAAGCCTCGCTTCAAGCGTCAAACAGGTTACTACACGGTCAATCACGCGTGTGTCAATCGATTGACTCGAACTTTTGATCAAAATGATTGACCGTCTAGGGCCTCCTTTATACCTAGAAGTTTAGCAATATTTTTATGTTTCTCATTAACATTTGTTGTTGAATAATTTTGATTCATACCATTTCAGTTCCAAAACAAACACTTTTCCCAATCACCCGAAATGCCATACTCTTTTAAAGGCACGTTTTACTAACTAACTTGGTGTCTTCAGGAGATGAGGAAAATTCGCGTCGACAAGAGTATCCCATTTCTGGGGATTGGCAAAAGTGCTTGTTTCACATTAATTTCACGCCAGAGGTTTCAGTTTCACTTATTATCAGCATTGAAGTTGATACTGAGAAATTGTTACTGAAAGAAAATAGGAAACACGATCATTCATTAAATGATTGCAGGCAAAATGAAAGATCTAGGAACTGGTATTCTGTACTATGGCTTACAAAAATTGAAGCATCATCTGGTCAGAATATACCACAATATACTTTCGAGAATATTCACAAGAGAATCAATAACCAAACAGAACCTGAACGAGGTCTGTTCAAAAATTAAGGTGAATTTTCATTTTTTCCAAAAAATGTTTATTTGTTCATCACCTTTTCTGTGTCCTTTTCAACGTAGTCACCTTCAGCTAAATACAATTGTAAAAGCGTTTCTTTCAAATCCTCGAAGCAGTTCTGATATGCACTTTTTAAGTATGTCTTTGAAGTCTCTCAGCGTGATGCAAAAGCAATTTCCACAATACCGGAAACAATAAGGAGTATTATCTTGACCATATTATTATTGACTATATGACCATGTGGCAAAAACAATGAGCAAAACCTTGATATTTCGCTTTATTTGGTCTTGGGTCTCCTAGGCTCTTCCAATGGGACGATTTGACGTTGGTTTCGATATCATAACCATATTTTTTCAAAACAAATCAGAGGCACAACAGGAAATTCCTTAAGGCGCTTTCAGAGCGGTGTCTGTGCGAAAAAAGCGATTCACATTGGATTTGAATCGCTGGAGATTAAATCCATTTGGATAAACGTTTTCAGGAAGTTTATTCCACATAAACGCAGTTCTTCAGATGAAAGAGTTCTTAACCAGTGAAAGTCGAGATGTACTGAGTTGAACCTCAAAACGATGAGCAGCCACAGTCCGTCGCGTTCTTCTGATGTGTACCGCTCTTGGTGGAATCAAATGTGCCAAGTCACTTGAATACTTCCCGTCAAAGTATATATAGAAGAGAGACAAATCTCCAACCTATCTTCAATGTTCCAGGCTATCAGGGTTGCACGTGATGTTTGCGTCTCCAGTTAGGCGCATGTCTCTTCTCTGGATGCAATCCAACATCTTCAGGATATGGTTAGGGGCAGAACTCCATACATGAGAACAATACTCCAAAGAAAGTCTGATCTGAGCTTTATAAAGCATCAGAAGTTGCTGAGGTGTATATAGTCTTCTGGTTCGGAACAGTGTTCCATGCTTTTGAGAAGCAACCTTTGTAATTCCACTGACATGATTGTGCCAAGACATATTGGTGTCCATTTTAACCCCCAACAAACCTATCGAAGCAGAAAGCGAAATTTTCTGATCTAACATTATTATATTCGGTTCGGGGACATCTAACTTCTTGGAAAAAACCTATGCACGGATTTTCGTGGCTTTGAATTGAACTTCCTCCACCCCAATTCGAAATCATCTCTAATTATATATTTCAAAATTTCATAAACTTACCGAATATTGCAAGTTTTGATCTTCCTTGTAAATTTTATAATTGAGGAGTGAATACTTCATTTGTTTCGGTATTGGATCTTGTGAATAGAAACACATACATGATATACACATACATACATACGCATACATACAAACGCATACATACACACACATACACACACATATACATACATACATATATACATACACATACATATACACATACATTTACATATATACATACATACATACATATACATTTACACATACACATACATGATATTGAACATGATATATTAAAAGCGGTTTTTCAACTATTCGTCTTAATAAAGTCATTTTCTAATCAACTTGATCAGTATGAAGCTCACAAGTTGATTTTTTCCTTGCATCCACTTTTTAAACGAGATCAAGATAATTTTATAATACGGAATTAAAACTCAACTCAATTTTGAAGTAATTTCCTGAAAGTAATTAGGCTAAACGGTCCTTAATTTGAAAAGCGTCTTCAAGAAACAGCGGAAAATATTCTTGTGGATTTGATAATTCTAGTTGTAATGTAAAAATTGATTGAATATAAGTCTTCCGAATAAACAGCCCCAAGATTCCATTTTTCCAATTGCAGTTTTCATTATTTTAACCTACTAATTCTAATAGGCTGAAAACTTCAGTTTGTATTCCAAACATTCATTATAGAATAAAATCAAACTCAGTAGAGAAAAGTATCTTCTGTATGATTTAGTGTATAATTCCTTCCTTTCTTTGGAAAATTCCCTCATCCTTTTTTTTTACTTTCTTTCCCAAAAACACTATATCATTATTTCAAGTAACCTACTGTTAATACCAATAAACCATGATGGTGTTTCATTAATTTTACCGTATACCGTACATATTTTGAATGAAATAAAAAGTCAATTTCCCAAAAACTATGGGTGATACAAAAAAAACTAAGACCAAGTTTTCAAAAACATTTTTTGTTGGCCTGTGTAATTGAACGAATTGAACTTCGAAGTTCTGCCTTACTCTCCATATACTCTCCAGACCTCTCGCCAACGGACTACCATCTCTTCAAGCACTTCGATCACTTTCTCTCCGGTAGAACCTTCATCGATCACGACCCGGCAAAAACGGTCTTCGTCGACTTCATTGAAAGCTGAGCACACAATTTTTACGCTGACAGAATTAATCGACTTATGTTATGTTGGCAAAAGTGCACTAATTCAAATAATTTCAAATTTATCAAATTGAATAAGTATTCACTGAAATATTACAGTGTGAAGTAGATTCATAAAAAAATACAGAACTTTTGAAACAAGCTTATCATACAGCAGTCGGACTGAGTCATGGCCGGTGAGAAGCCCCTTTATAGCACGCTTTATATTAGCTTCACCTGTATTATCGACATTATTGCTTGATCTATTCGCGGGCAGATGGCGCTGTACGTAACCTCCTTGATACTTCTTGCTCTATTTGCGGGCAAATGGCGCTGTACGTAACTCCCTTGATACTGCTTGATCTATGCGCGGGCAGATGGCGCTGTATGTAACCTCCTTGATACTTCTTGATCTATTCGCGGGCAGATGGCGCTGTACGTAACCTCCTTGATAGGTTGTTCAGAAAAAAACCAAAATAATAAGTATACTTTAAAAAACCCGCTTTTATAGCATATGAAACTAAAAAGTAAAAAATAAATAGGTAGGGTCAGGGTGGCAACAATGGATCAATTTTTGTTTGAGAAGATATAACTGAAAATCGGAGGAAGTTAGAATATTGCAATTTCATAACAGAATACTATAGTTATTTTTCTTTGATTTTCCATAACTACTTTTTGAAAAAAAAAATATGATTATATTGTGACAGTATTTTTTGTAAAAGTTGGTAATTGAGCCAATGTGTACTGAGGGTAGGGTTCAATGGCTCAACCCCTAGTAAACAATGGATCATGAAGGTACACAGTGAATCATCTCTTAAGATTCCTAATGAATGGACATCAACAATAATAATTCCTTTATTCATACAAACCATGCTGAAAGAAATCAGTATCTAATGTGAATCACAATCTTTATAATAATAAATGAATGATAATAAACATAAAAATAACTATATGTTTCAATTTCTGGAAACTTAAAAAAACTCAACTCAATGGTTTAATTAACAAAAAGTATGTTTCTCGTTATGTTAACAGTGAAAACTTATGACACTCACTAAATCTGGTGTTATGCTCATCAGCCTCAATTAATATTAAGAAGAGATAAATCTAATGAAAATTTATAAAAAGATTGTTGTCTTGAGGTACTCCCACTAATAATAGGTTCTGGTAATATTAATTTAATATCGTCTTCTCTAACGAAAGATATATCAGGTACGTCGGGAAATCGAAATTTGTGTTCTACATTTTGTCTTAAAAAAGTAATGTGGTATTCTAAATCCTCGTTTCTAGTGTGTAGTACCTTTCCCACATAATACAAGATTTTCTTCTTAGTCGAAAATTCAGTTATTACATATTCACCTTCTTGTGGCAAATGAGGTAAAGGTTTCTTCAAATCGTTATTTGTTAAAACCAAAATATTATTTTCCTCTTCACTTCTCCATTGCCAATCGTTATTGTCGTCTGAATCCTGCAGTTGAATTTCAATATCATCATCAGAGTCACTCTGCATTATTTTTTTTACTGTTTTTCTTTTCTTTGTTTCTTGTTTTCTCCTGCTTGCAGCTTTTTCCATCTCTATTTCAGCCTTCTCTGGCGTATCTGTTGCTATCAAGCTTCGGCCAAGTTTCCTCTGTTTTCTGTTTGATTTCCTTGGCCCAGCTTTAATTGGATTCCTAAACTCGAATGGTGATTTAAAAGATTCAGTATTATTTTTAGACGTTGATGACGTAGGCAGTTCACTTTCATAGACATTTTTAGAACTCTCCTTAGTAGGTGTAACGCTTGACGACGTGAAAGGCATGTGTTTTGGTGAGGCTGTTGCTGGAAATGATATAGGGCTCAAATGAAATACAGCTTCTTCACGCGGAGAACATTCCGGGCACGGGCGATCAGTAACCGTACTTGGTAAGAAGTCATTATCACAGAAAATCAATTTGTCGAATGGAAATATACCACATTTTCTGAAAGCATTTGTTATATTACAAGGGGTCATAACTTTGAGAAAAGCCGATCCAACAAGTTCACCAATATCATAAATGGTAACAGGCTTTCCGGGGTTTCGCAACATCCACGATTCTATTGCCGCATTGTAATATGTTTTGAAAGGTCCAAATATTCCAACGTCAAGTGGTTGTAATTTGCCAGATGTATGTGGATGCAATGTGAGTATGTGGACTCCTGATGCTTTAGCCAAATCTAAAGCCTCGATGGATAAATGTGACTCATGGTTGTCTAAAATCAATATGCTCGGATTTGTCGGTGTTGAATTTGTGTGTTTTATAAAGTGCCGTATCACTTCTGGGAATAAATCTGAATTCATCCAACCCGTTGGAGCAGCCAATCCCAGTGTGCCTGTTGGAGTATTTTTGCACATATAATCCTTGAAATTTTTTCTCGGGAACACCATTACGGGTGGTAATGCCGATCCACTTGCACCGATTATGCAGCATGTAGTTACAAGAGTGCCCTTTTCACCACTTGTAACTTTGCACAAACTCTTGTGACCTTTTGGTGCGATTACTTTTTGGGGCTTCTGAACCGTAGTAGTTGAAGTCTCGTCTAGGTTGAAAACTCTGGTACCATCTGAAAAAGCGGGATTTCTTTTCATCAAATTTTCCAAATTATCATAGAATTTTGCTACGTTAGATTTGTTGAAAGCTGTGGCCCTCGCAAGGCTGCATGATTCCGGTCTTCGCAAACTAAGATCTGGATGTCTTTTTCGAAAAGCTTTCAGCCAATCTTTTCCTGCCATTTCTTTCTCAGTCCAAGATTGAGGCATTTTAAGATCATTCAGTTTTGCCATTTGGAAGGCTACTCTTCTACATTCTCTAGTGTTTAATCCATAAAACAAAAGAGCACAGTATTTGAAATAGTCGCCTAGGTTTTTTTCTTGTTCTACACTAAACACTCTGTTTACCTCATAGTTGGGTACTAATCTCATTTCGTCAATTGATCCTTTTTGTTTATATTCAAAATAGTACCGCCTTAAAGTTGTAAACGGAATTTCGCTTACTTTTGAAACTTTTCGAATGCTTTCACCATTTCGAATTTTCATTATAGCTTCCCTCATGCAAACTGCGGTATGGTTCCCTCTGGTACGTGGTTTTTCAGCACGCGGCATTCTGTAAAAAAACTATTTTTGACAGGATAATGAATATTTTGCAAAAATATTGGTAGGTCCATTACACATTTTCGCAGTCCACAATGGATCATGATCCATTGTGTACTAGACGAAACTGAGCCATTGTGTACCAAGACGCCATTTCAACTTCAATATGCAGTATAGCCATGAAGGATTATTCTATTTTGAGATATTTGTAACAAAACAATATCAATACAATGCTTGTTATAATACACCTACTAGTATTGGTTCAAAGCAATTGGGTAATTATGTAGAAAGGATACAATCTTACCTTAAAGTTCGAATATTATCACCATAAATAAATAATTCTTCTCAAACGTTACTCACATGGCCACAAACAAATACCGACTGGTTGGAATGTTTTCGTATAACGACAGGACGCGACGAGTGACAAAGGCAGAAGATGTTACTTTTCTTTTTGCACAAAGAACGTCTGATCCATTGTTGCCGCCCTAACCATTGTTGCCACCCTGACCCTATATAAAAAAAAAACAAAAAAACACGCTTTTAAAGAAAAGTTAAAAATAATTTTTTTAAATGAGCTTTAAACAATAACGATCGAAAAATACTAGTATTATTGTGAAAAAAGCGTGGGCGTTTTGTGTCATATTTTTTGTATATTTAGCGCCCACGCTTTTTTCACAATAATACTAGTATTTTTCGATCGTTATTATTTTAAGCTTATTTAAAAAAATATTTGTAAATTTTTTAGTTCGATGTTCTTCAAAAGCGTGTTTTTAGTTTTTTTAAACTATATTTATTCCTAATACTTTCTTTGTCATACACCGACCCAAACTTTACGCAGATACGATTTTTCCCACCGGCCATGACTCAGTCCGGTAGCCGTACATGGAGGGCCGTAGCGAAAAGAAGTACCAGGGGGGGAGGGAATCCAAATTTTCCCAACCCCACCAGCAAAATTTCCCAACTTTCGAAAAAATGAAAGACGAGGGATTAGTTACTACTATAATATATTAATTTTCTTACTTAGCTACCCAAAGATTGGCTGAATGCTTATGCCCGTTAGGTTATGCACAAACAAAAATGAATTTTGGTAATTATAAAAATGATAATGGGAATTATTCTATTTTGGACCAAGGCCCTTGGTCTTCCACCATGTATAGGAATATTCAATACAAATGAAAGGAAACAACACTTAAATGATATTGTGTTTTTTACTTTTATTTTTTCTATCTTCACGGCCCGAAATTTCCCAACTTTTCCAAGTCGAAAAAACAGCGAAAAGTTGGGAATTTTGTAAAGTTGTCACTTCAAACTTTGTAGACTGTTCAGGAATGTTCTCTTACTTGGGAGAAATTACACTTTATTGAAGTTTTCAAACAACTCAGAATCTCAAAGTATGGGATCTTCAAGTTATGCATGTTGGGAAATCCCAACCCTTTTGGGATCCCAATCCCTTTTCTTATTACATCTCCCTTTCTTTTCTCTCATTTTAATTTTTTTAACATTCATTCATGTTTTTTACTATTACTTTTTTTCTATCTTCATGGCCCAAAATTTCCCAACTTTTCCCAACTTTTTCCCAAGTCGAAAAAGCAGGGGGGGAGGCTCCCTCGCATCCCCCCATGGCGACGGCCCTGCGTACATGCATCTCTTTTTTTGAGGTGGTCGATATCTGTACTAGCTGTCTAAAAAACGTTATCCTTTGTGTATCCCCACACAAAAAAAAATATAAATAAGTTATGTCTGGGGATCGAGCTGGACAGGCAATCGGTCAATTGTTTCCAATTCATTTTGTTGAGAATGTTGCACCTTAATGTTCCTTTACGCTATAGGAATGCCAAGTGCGATATAACACTGAATTGTGACTTTATAGCTTTATCGATATTTCTAAAAACGAGACAAGTCTGTATTCGAAAAAAAGTTGATGGTGACCGTTTTGACACGAAACGTTCAAACGAATACTTATTGTTACATAATTATAGTACATTTGGATTACATTATAACTTCCACTTTCTATTTTCCTAATATTTTCTGAAATAACAATTTCATTCGTAACAAACAGCATTTTTACTTTTCCATTTATGACTGGAAAAGGGCAAAAGTCCTTGTAAATTTTTTTTGGCCACCGTACTTTTTCCATGATACTGACTTTTTCTCCCATTCAATCCTCTTTATATCTTGTTCGGTTTAGAATACAGCAATATTACCACATGCTAAAATTACCGGCCTGTATGTTTCTTGTGACTCAGCTGCATCTTCATATCGAACGTAAATTTCATATTTCAAGAATTGATAGAAGTTCGCATAACAGATGATAATATCACGAAGTCTTCAAATGTGGTGTAATAGTCTGAGAATGCAATATCGCATTTGTGAGAATTGCCGTCATTCAAATGCACCTGGTACCAGTTGTCCTACATTATTGAATTCACTATTTTGAATACAATCCTTCTTTTCAGTCTGGTTCATATTAATCAATTCAGTTTATTGTATGATTTTCACTATAAAGGGTTTTACAAAAACCGCGACACGTGTTTCGCTATACCATAGCTTCCTCAAGCATAAACTGAGTTCATGTTTATTTTGTTTATGAGTTTTTATGTTTATGCTTATTGAGTTCATGTTTATTTTGTAATGCTTACAATATTATTTCTCATTTATGATTTGTTTCTTATTTTAAAGTCTTACATGAAAAATATTCGAACTACAAGGTAATTTCTTTAGTTATCAAAATAGGGTTCCGCCAAAAAAAATATCGTCAATTAGGGTTCCGAGACCAAAAAAATTGGGAACCCCTGATCTACGGCACTCTTACGGTATTGACGAGACACCGGTGTTGCCCTACGCTCCGGGGCTTATTGAATCCGTTGTGGGGAACGAGAAGTGCCGAATTTGTTGGAACTAATCGTTCCCCACCCTCAGGCTCATACAAGGTAATAAGCCTTGATGTAGTCCTTCTCGACCACCAGAGCAAGACGATATTTGTCATTGAGTTTTCAGCTCCTGGCGAGACAAATATCGTCCGAAAAGAGGAGGAAAAACGGATAAAATATCGAGATTTTCTCTTCGAACTCCGCAGACTCAATCTAGACCACTCTGTCAAGATGGTTCTTCTGATTATTGGAGTCCTTGGTGGAATGATGCCCTCTATACTCTTGAATCTTAAAATCATACCGGCTTGCCGCAGTGAGGCAGAAATCTTAGCCGCACAGATGCAGAATGCTGTCATTCGTGGCTCACAGCGCTTCCTCAGGGCACATGATTCTCGGACCCAATGATCACTTACCCCACGGTGTGGGGAGTGATCATTGGTTGATAATGCAGGCACGCCCTCCCCAATGTATCGGGGTTTCGGGGGAATAGGACCCGACCAGCGCATACTACGATTGAAAAAATAGTAATTTCATTAACATTATTACAATTCAATTCATAAAGTATTGAAAGAAAGTAATACAAATCATGCAATTATGAAACAACAAAAATTAATTGGCGCTCCGGGGCGACTTCATTGATTCCAGTGGCGCTTTTGCTTTTTCAACTGCAGGAAACCCCGTAAAAACCTGCAGCAACACAAAATTTATTAATGAAAAGAGAGAGAGAATGTATACAGCAAATATATTTTTTTTGCATAAATTATACCTACTCGATAAGTGAGCAAACATTTGTCTCGAAAGAAAATTATCTTACTCAACTACATAAAAAGAAAAATATAGTCAATCCAATACAAGAACATTAAGAAAAAAGCATCACACCCAAAAAATATATATGGAGATGACAGTGTAATACAAGCATCAACTATTCTATATTTTTTCAAGAAAGACGTTGGCCAGACTATCAGTGTAACGGTGAGTACTATAGGTCGATGATCACCAACTTCTTTTAGCCTAAATTGGATTATCTGGACACCAACGACATGTAATTTCAACAGGACGGCGCTACGTACCACACATGCCACATTGGATATTTTGCACGAGAAATTTGAGGGCATGGTCATCTCACGTGGGGGTGACATGAACTGGTTAGGTTAGGTTAGTGGGTCTATTCGAACCTCCACCGCAACCCGCAAGGGTTTATTGTGGCTCACACCTATTCACACTCGACCAAATGAACCCAGCTTTTCAAAGAAGCCTATTAGTTTGTATGGTGAGGTCTTTTAGGTCAAACAGTAAAAGTACAGCTCTGCCGAACTCTCAAAACCTGATTCGGTCATCAGTGGGGCAGGCACAAAGTATATGCTCTGCTGTTATATCATTTTCCAAACAGAGGCGACACACACTGTCTTCCGACAATCAGAGTCTCTGTATATGATTATTAAATGACAGTGACCTGTAAGAAGGCCTGTTAGATATCGTAGTTCATCCCCATTGTAGTCAAACAACTGTTTGGTATCAAGCTTCCAAAGATTGGAGTGAGCCAATTCTGGAAGATTCTGCCAGAAGTCAATGAATCTTTTTGCCATCCAGGTGTTCAATCTTTGTTTGGCAAAACCTAAAGCGATGCCAATTACAGGTTGTGGTCTGATGAAGCTGCTTGAAGCATCTTCCTTTGCAAGGGAGTCAGCAGCCTCATTGCCTTCCAGGCCAGTATGACTATGAATCCAGACCATAGACAATCTGTTAAGTCTTCCTGTCGAGGAGAGTCGTGTTTGGCAATTTGCTACCAATTTAGACATTGCTCGTTAGGAGTCAAGAGCGTCCAACGTCTCATGACTGCCGAGAATATTTTTATTGACTTATGTATAAGGTTGGATTCTTCCAATCTCTCCAATAGCGTAAATTTCCGCTTGAAATACAGTCGCTCAGGTTCCTAATCAGGTTAATATCTCTGTTCTGGGTCTGCAACTGAAAACACCTGCACCAGAATCAGAAGGTGTTTTTGATCTATCTGTGAACCAACAACTATTTGCTCTCAATATTTTCTTCTCCCTGAGGATCATGTTCTCTGTACTCGCTAACAGTACTTCATAAGGCAGTTCGTGGTTGACAGTTTGAGGCATAAAGTAAGAGGTCATTTCTAGAATGCTGTGACTTCCAGTGTCAATCAACAGTCTGTTGCACTCTGCATCAAATTGATTTGTGCAATTGGCAATGTCCACAAGTCTTTATGTAGTCTATCTAGCGTCTCTCTCCAGAAAAATGTGGAGAGTAGGTAGATCTAGAAGGATCTCCATGGCCGCACCATAAGTTATTGCAATTGCACCATAAGTTATCATTGGTCTGACATTCATCACATCAATCCAATGGATTTGTTTGGGACCTAAATCCCAAGTTTCCCCACGAGACCTTCGACATGTCAATAGGACAGTCTGGCTTTTCCAAGTGAGCGTTTTAGTGTGAGTTTTTTGTCAAGGACAATGCCATGATATTTCACCTCAGTTCCAATGATCTGAACTGGACACCAAAATCGTCCGATTTGACCCCGATGTGGGGGGGTTTTCTTGAGTCGAAGGTGTATGCAGATGTCGTCGAAGTCAACATAACCCATGGTATCGGTCAAATTCTGCCTGATTCGTGGAAGTCATGGAAATTTGGACATTGTAGATGTGCTTCACCAGAGAAGCCGTGGCGTAGATACATTAGAGCCAAGCTTTATCCCACACATAATGGCATCTTTCAAACGAATTGAAAATTTCGATGATATCTAACATACACTTTGTTTTATTTGAATTTCAAGATAGGAAGCGCTAAATGAAAGACCCTGTATATACTTATTCAAATTTAACAAATTGTCATCTTGTATATTCATAAGTTGTCCTGCAGAAGAGAAAAAATTCCATGTTTTCAATTTTAAAGGAAAAGACTTACCGCTATTTCTCCCCGGCTTCCTCTAATCACTAGAGAATAAACTCCTCCATAAGCCAAATGGAAATGTTTTTCAAACAGATGCTTCTCTTCATTGCTACTAACAATACATTCATAGCTGTGGAAATAGTATGACTGTTAAGTTAGAAGAAAATAGTGAAAACAAATCAGATAATAATGATGAGAATGAAGATATTTTGGACTAGAACAACGAATTTTCCAAATCATAACTACAGGAATTAGTTCCGTAATAAGCAAACAGAAATATCGGGATACGAGTTCTAATGAAATTGGAACCTCTGTTGTAACGGATCTCCCAACGGGGACTTCTGAACTCTGACAATGGGCTTGTTTCATGCTATGGAAAACTCTTTATTTTTGCAGAAAAAAGAATAATTCGAAAAGCAAGAATTTAAATTGGCCGCGTGTCTGTTGATCAATAAAATTGATCGTTTTTAGAGCGGAGTTGCCAAGTGTATTGGTTTTTAATATGCAATCACAGATCTGATTATCCAATTTGTTATTGTTGTCAACTCGGTGTGAATACAACTGTTACAATTATCTGATTAAAGAACGTATTTTTGTAAAAGGTAGGTCTCGGCGGGTGCCTATTTTGCTCCATATTCCGTGTCATTAGTTTACATCCTGAAAAATATTTTTTCAGGTTATTTTTAGATTGATATGTTCTGGAGTAATTCTGCATTTCACTGTACATATTTTTGCTTCTCTTTACAGTCACCATACTGCTCCTTGGCCGAGATAAAATAAAAATCAAATCAACACTTTCCATCCTTTGATAAACGACAAAGTCTGAAATGAATGTCATATAAATAAAAGGGACCTACTGAATATACCACCTACCGTTTCAATTTTTCATTCTTCATCTCGGTACCAAAGTATTGCGAATTTCACAAGTAAAACTCATCGATCATTTCAAAATCGACTCTTGGTAAGTTGTCTGGAGTCAGCTTTAACAAAACTAGGTTCAACATTAATTTCGAAATTATTTTAACAAAAGTACGAAATTTGTGGAAACCATTGACACTTTATTTTATAGTATTTTATTAATGACTATTCCTATACATTCTAGATGTCAAAAGGAAAATAAATATTATTATTATATTATTATTATTATCATTATAATAAAACACCAATAAAAAGAAAGGGGTTGTTTTATTTTATTTAGGATATCTACACCAGAGAACTGATCTGAATGAAGGTTATTGAGACATCAGAAGTTTCGATCTTGTTCTCTACCTGAATGATTCAAAAGCAAGGATCGGCGTGATTCTTGTTGAGTTGGTCTTGATTTTGACTCTGAACCAAATCATCAAAACTCTTCGTCTCTTTTAGTACTATCAGAATTTTAACTTTTAACCTAACTTTTTGGAGACCAGATTCCCTCAAATGGATGGATAAGAGACTCATCATGACCTACCAGGACTGTATCTATAACTATGTGATCTGTTACATGACAGAAGAATATGCTGAATTTACGCAGGGACTTATCGGAGTGAAATTGAAGCAAAACACGGGTATTTTCCCTTGACTTATTTTACGTTCACTTCGTTGACGTATATTTTTGGACATTCTCTATATATCTGTACATTGAATGCCTACCACAACGATTTCCGATATGTCTAATATCCTCGCAACTATCGAAATTAACAGAAAAACCGCCACAGTTTTTATATCGGGTACTGTGTTACTGAATTGCATTCAAGGAGAGAGATTTGTTGAAACGAAGTGAAAGTCCTTGGTTTTATTGTTACCCACGCATCATTCATTTCAATATAATTTGCCTTGGTCCTCGAAGGTTGAATAATACTTGTACTCTGCCGACCCGTGCCTGTATTTTACTTTTTTAAGCTGTGTATTTGCGAGTAACCATCTATTTTTGATGCCGCTGTATTGTCCATTAATCTGTAGAAGTCTCATATGAGCAGCAGTCTGATTTTTCTTGATTACCCCCGAAAAATTCTGAGAGAAAAATCTTTTCTACATTATACAAACTAAAAAGTTTGAGCGCTTTTCACACCTGTATGAACTTCTTTATCACAATCTACATTCATTCTCTATTTGTGAACTTGAAAAAAAATTCCTGAAAATTGAAAATCTGAGACATTTTCAATCAAACTGGAGAACGAAAATTCTACCTATTCTTAACGAATCATTTTCGTATACCTAATCTTATTTTGATACACCCAATGCTCTAGAAGTTATGAATTGTCTAATTGACGACACCGGTATACAAAATCGTATAATATGAATACTATTTGCTATTTATGAATGATATTGTTTTGACACTATCATCGAGGTCTCCAGGCATTTGCAATAAACTCAAAATTTGGTTGAAATAAATGAACAAGTGGAAGAAAACTAGAATAATCTAAGAAATTATCAAACAAAGAGTGTATAGGTTTGAAACACTCTCATAATTTTAAGATTTTAGATAAAATTTTCGTCATAATAATGTGGAAATTGATTATTATCAGTTTTATTATATGTCAGAGTTTTGAAATGAGAAACATTACTCACACTCCTTGAGGTACTTCCATATATGCGGATTCCGACAAACTCGAGGAAGGCGAATCTTGAACAAAGTACATGTCTTCTAGACCAGAGGTGCCTTTCAGAGTCACCGTAACGTTGTGAAAATAGTCGGATGATTTTATGTACGATATCCTGGAATTTGAATTTTACATAGGCAAGTTTACATAGATAGAAAAACTATTAACTTGCCTCACTCTTGGTGTACCACTCAGTGACTTCTTGAAATCCACGGGATCTGTCACATATGCCTGAATTTCATTGTTTTCGTTTATTCCAATTAAAACGGAATCGATCTAGAAATGAAATGCAAATAGACCTCCGCACTTTCAGAAAAATTTGATGAAATCAATATTTTTCGTTAGTTCCACGACAAAATGGTTCATTCATCAGAAAGTAACACCCCCATTTTTTCATTTCGAAGAAAATCAAAATTTCAAATATGAATGTGTGATAAATTGAGAGTCTACTTTTATCGGTAACCTAAACATAATATTGGTATTACCTTTGCTAGATTGAACATATTTATTTCGAAATTAAAACCGCTCAAAAGCAAGCCTATATCTAAAGTAACTTTGTGTCCATACAAAAATTGATAATATCGTTTTACTCTAAAAAGTATGATCAATGCTTCTTTGTCTACTCGACTCCATCTCTTTTATTGGTCATTAAAAGTTTTAGACGCGAAAGAAATAGGTCTCTCAACGTCATTTTCGAATATATGTGAAAAAACGGCCCCAACTCCATATTTTGAAGCGTCCACCATTAAATTTATAGAAAGTTCGGGATTAAAATGAACTAGAATATCATTATACTGTAGTAAATATCAATTTTGACAAGTCTTCTATCAAACACCATCAATAATTTTTTACAATAAGTTATATCTGATATATCTGAAACAATAAATTCCGCCAGCCGATTGCAGTTAAATCTGATAGGCCAGCGTTACACAATAGATGCAAATGTGCGTGGTGATTATGGTTTGATCACGCATCTATCGTTGTTTGGGTTGCTTTGTTTGATGGATGAACAGATTTTAGATTTTTGAGTGGTTTCGAAAGTTGTAAATAGTAAAATCTGACATGATAACTATAAACACTCACAAAGGTCCCGTTCCAAACAGCCTTTCAAAAAAAAAAATTTCTTCCCGAAATCATGTGTGTCTGAGAATAGAGTGAAAGGGTACCCTAATCAAAATGTGAAACTGGAACATCTGGCATAGAATGAATCCACTTTTACCAATCACCAGAAATGCCATACTCTTCACGACACGATGAAGAAGAAGTTTTCTTCTACATAAATAATTGAAAGTTTCCTTCTAATATACGACTAAAAAACCCCAAATGATATGTTTTATGCTCCAAAACTAAAGGCGACCAGATCACTGTCTTCACTTTCATATTGAGTGGCAGATGATACTCTATTATGAATGAAGCTTTTATTTAATTTGACTTAATGTATGTTTCTATGTGGAGGTGGAACCTTGCAAATCAAATTTGACACACTTTCCGATGTCCGATTGAGCTGAAATTTTATATATTGATCCAGTCCCGATGACAATGCATTTTTATGATAAGCATGACGTGATGCTGCTGTTAGGATTGGCTCCAGACGAGGAAACTCTCCAACGGTTGACAGTAGGGACATGAAATATTGCACACCTTTTAAGATATGGATGACAGTTAGTCGGTCCACCATGGAGTTGCAGCCACATCCAGGGTTGGCTCCAAATCAGAGAACTCCTCAACGGTTGGCAGTATGGACTCGAACTTTTGCATACCCGTTCGGATATGATAGGATGGTTGGTGGGTTCACCATGAAATTGCTGCCACATCTACGGTTGGCTCCAAACCAGGGAACTCCTCAACGGTAGGCAGTAGGGATTTGAACTTTTGCATACTCGTTCAGATATGATAGACGGTTGGTGGGTCCACCATGAAATTGCTGCCACATCCAGGGTTGGCTCCAAACCAGGTAACTCTTCGAAGGTCAACCGTAGTAACAGGCATAAAAGGCATATCATGATTTGTGTAATTTGGTGAGATGGGCGTCAATAACATTGGCTTGCAACCTATCTTGAAGACGGAATACTCCAATATGAAACCCGGAACGGTGTTTCGTCAGGCACGAGCAAGCTTAAAGCTGAAACCAGTGGCGCATACATTACCAAATTACTAGCCAAGTCACGGTGAGGCCGTGCCGAGGATTGAGTGACATAAGGGTATAAAATGATGTCGTGACCTCACCGCCTCAGGGCACCTGGGTGAACACTGTTGTTTATTAGCTCTTACCTTTCTAAACGAAGCACTGGGTTGGCGGATATTCCTTCGTAACTCGTGGGAACATTATGGGAAATAAAGAAACAACAACACAAAGAAAAATATTGTTAGAGAAAAAGAAGTTAAAACTGCAAGAAAAATTTGTTAATGACAACGCTGACATTAAACGCTAACGACTTGACAAAAGGCGTGGTGAGGTGCGTAGAAAATCACCCACACAGGCACTCGTCCATTTAACAATGACGCACGGAATGAAATGAATAGCCTAAGAAATATATCAAGCGAAAACTAAAAAATAAAAAAAAATATAAAAACTCAAAAAAAAGCTTTTATTCACACCCTTTAAAGAGTAAATTTGGATTTTTAATTACATTATACCTATTCATTTTCCAATTACTTCATAGAATTCAATTGTAAGTAATAAAATTTCAATTTAAAATAATAATGAGATTTGGCTTCAGTGCTATACAATGTAATTTTGAGTAATCTTTTTCTTCAACATTTTTACTTTCAACTTATAACGTCATTACACAATTCATATGATATTAAAGCTTGTCTAGAGATTCACCTATGTAGATCAAACAGTAACTTGAGTTACTTGATCTAATTAATTTTAATTAACTAAGTTTGAACTAAGAAATACGAGTGCTTAAATCTCACGAAAAGCTTTTATATCACACAAATTGTGTAATGACCTTACGAGTTGATATTAAACATTTCAAAGGAAAAGATTACTCAAATTAACATCGTGAAGCACTGATGCTAGATTTAATTGAATTTAAATCTTATTATTTACAATACAACAAAATGAATTGAAGGGGTTATATTTTTATTTTTTTAGAAGTGAATAATTTTTGGGAAAGGAAGTTTTTGGCTTTCTACTACTCCATCTTGATACAAAAAAAAGGAAGAAATTAATCAATTTGAAAATAAGTGACTCTATATGTGGATGTGTAGATCATGCAAAGAAGTAACTTTCAGACACAAACTGAAAGAAAGTCCTCCTGAAACAGCTACTTTCATATAAACATTAAATTACACGAAAGAAAAAGATTCTTTCGAAACAAATACTTCTATATGAACACTGAATTATATAGAAGATACTTTTTCTATACTCAGTTTGTAAAAAAACAATATGAAAAAATGAAAAATTCATTAAAACCAACAAAAATCAAATTCGATAAAAACTCAAAAGAGAAATTTCGTATTATTCCAGACGCTGAACTCTACGTAAAAGCAGCAACCTCATATCCTCCTAGGGGGCAGTTATTTAGATCGGATCATATCGCTTTCTCTGTGGAACAAAAAATAAGAAACTCGCGTTCCCTGGGGTTTCAGTACGTATTCTTCCTTCACGCTCTTGACCGAAGAATCGTCGTACCTAATCCAGCAGTTGTAGCCGGCGTAGAAGGCAACGGTCACGTAGTGTCCAATGTTGGCATTTTTGCCGTCGTGGTAAACGACGGCGAAGAGCTTGTATTGCTTCTCTGTTGCAGACTGTTTCCGACGATACCAATGTCAAATCAATCTTCGAGTCGAAATCAAAATCCAAAGCCTTGATAATCTTCATGCAACCGTCGTGACTGTATTCGAAAAGCTTAAGATCCAAAATGAAGATAACGGGAAGTTTGCAGAGCAAAATTTACTCCCACGCTTCGAATTTTTCGTTTGTTTTCGACGAAGTCAGTCCCTCTAAACTGTTCTTAGAGACGAGTACCTTGAACGCTTCTCTGACAGTCTTCACTTTCTCAATGTTGAGTGACAGGGTGAGAAAAGGCTGGATATTCTCAGTAATGTGGTCCCCGTTACGATGAATGCTCGACTTTAGTTGCCACTCGAAGATGTCACTTATCGGTGTAATGGTGAAGTCGATCCTTCTGGTTGGATGTCTTTTATTTCTCGATTCCCTTATGTTCCATTCATTATTCGAATCATTGCTCAAAGCAGAGTCAACGAGAGGTTTTTTATCGTCAATATAATATTCAACTAACTCCTTCAGCTCAAACATTTCATCATTGAGCCAATTCAAAAGAAAACCTAGAAACTCTTCCGCATCTTGTTATCTATCTTTGATCCAGTCAGTTCGCATGTTATGTAACATTTTACAAATCCACGTCGGACCGAATGGGATGCCAGTGTTGATTAAAACTTCTTGGTCATTCTTGGCATTTTTATCCACTCTCCCGTCTTTTGTCAAAATGTAGGAAGATAGGTGAACAAACTGATCCATAAAACGACACATTCGAAATATAACCGGGGTAGATTTCGTTCTCTCGATCGAAGAGATGTTTTTGCTCAGACTGTTCAGTAAGTTGTAGAGTGGTTGACATGCGATCAGGGCTTGCAAAATCGAGTTTATGTTGCAGTAATTGCTTTGATTAAGCAGACTCCTTGGCTGTAAGTTCACTGCTCTGCCGTCGATCGTGTACAATAATAATAATAATAATAATATTTATTTGTCAAATCGTCTTAGAATTATTACATTGACTATTGAAAAGCATAAAGGTATCCTAAGTACATTTATATATATATACTAGTAATATGTTGCTGTATCGCTGCTGTTCCAATGTTTCGACAGAATCAGAATTAGGCGTGCGCAGCGTTATAGAACAGTGCTTTCAAAAATTGTTCTACAGCGCCATCTAGTGGCGAGTTACAGAAAAATGGATAGCCTAAAAACCTTCTCTATGAAAAATTACTTATGCATGTCAAGTTTCATCACGATCGGTTGAGTGATGTAGAAGTTTATCACTTACCAACCAACCAACAAACATCCATTTTTATATAGTACACTAGTACTATGCTGTTCCAATGTTTTGACAGAATCAGAATCAACGAACTTAGGTGTGCGCAGCGGTATAGAACAGTGCTTTCAAAAAACCTTCTCTATGAAAAATTACTTATAAATGTCAAGTTTCATCACGATCGGTTGAGCGATGTAGAAATTTATCACTTACCAACCAACCAACCAATAAACATCCATTTTTATATATTAGAATAGTGAACAAATAAAAATGATGTCCACTTATGTTCACATGGAACCTGTCTGTGGAAACAGACAGGTCTTATGAGAATCATGATTTTTCTACCTCATCAGCTCATCAGTGTACAGCCTGTTATTGCGGAAACATTTGCTTTTTGAATTCACTTAGGAGCTTATGAGAGTAAATTGAAACTAATCAAGAAGAAAAGAAAATAAAAAAATATGAAATATGAATCAATTTGCTGGGTCCACATAGTTTTTAACGAATTGTCTAGTTCGTTCAAGAATCCACTTTTTAAAGCGTTCCTTCATCCGATCAATATTATTAAGTGTTTTAACTGAGACAGGAATATGATTTAGAAGTTTAGCTCGAAAATAGGTGGAGCATCTTTGACCAATTGCTTTATTTGCTCTTGGTATGTGCACTGCTGAAGAGTTTTGTTCTCGTATTATTCGATTGCAGATCACAATTGAATTTTGTAAAATAATTCGAAAATGAATAGGTGTATTATAATTCAAATCTTATTTTTATCTTTTCAGGGCGTAAATAAAATATTCTTTTTGAGTTGTTTTTATATCAATTTATTAATTTCATAAAAGGAAGATCAAAACTGACTCACCTGTTGTTCTATGCAGACAGCGCTCAAGTCAAATTTGTGATTATGGAATCGTATATCATCACATTGAAGTGGAGCTACCACCGCAAGTCTGTACGTCGAAAAATTATTACACATCATATTCTTGATTCGAACCAATTCGCCGGAGTCTATGGTTTGCAAGCTGCTGTGGGAATGCGACATTTTCAAATCACACGGCAAGGTATTCATAATATTCATCGAAGCATGATGCCTTCTAGGTAGTTCTGGATATGTCGTTTCCAGAGCTAGTTCCAGTATTCCTGCCGAAAGAAATGCAGTTCCTGCTATTATCCCGCCGAAAGCCATACGATGCAAGGAGTTTTCTAGGATGTTGATTTTGGAGAAACAAGGGTAAAATATCCTGTCGAATATTGGGATGAGGATGAGCACCATTGCTGGATTTACCACCTGCATCTGATCTGGTGTTATTTGGGTTCCCATTATGTTGCCGTTCATGTGAGAGGCCTGGATAAAAGAAATGTTTTCTTTCAATATCATTCTAATATCCTGTTATTTATTGAAAACTGCCACTCACGATTCAAGATAAAGAGCAGTTTTCTGAAGCAAAAGTTGAAATCCATGACGAGATCATCAATGAATAATTATTAACAGTGATTTACCAGTAAATTTTGTGTCATATGGAACACAAGCAAGAGATGGAAAATGAGCAAACAATTCTTTTTGGTCCAATCACAGGACTTCCTTAAAAAAAAAGACTAAAGGAAATCATAGTAGACTTCTCAGTTTCGATAATAATATATTTTAGAAACATTTTCTTGAAATCAGTCCCATATCATGGTCGTTCCATGAATTGTCCTCCACTCGAAATAGCGAAATAATGGACTGATTTCCATTATTTTACCATTGGAGCATTAGAATAATTAGGAAAAAACAAAATTAACAAATCAATTCAATTTGATATGTTATGACAGTTGTCATAATGCACGTTAAGACAGAAGAGATGCAGACAACCTAGGTAATGTGGGAAGAGAACAAACACTCCCATAGCGCCCTCAGATAGATTATATAGAATTTCGGACTAGCCCCAGGAAGGAGCTTATAGAAGGCAAACTTTACTTCTCCTCTGTACCTCGACCTTACAAAATACCATGGTTTTGAACCTGTTCTCGCGAAGAAATCAGGATCGTACATGATCACCACGGCAAATGTGGTCATATGCATGTCTTTCCGCCTGCTTCAATAATTTGCATAACATTCAACATGCATAACATCCCTCCATTATCATTTCATCTTCAAAAATTTTACCTGTCTCATACCACATCTTTTTCAAATTAATTTCTTACCAAATATACGAGTTATTGTATCTTTCAATTCCTCTCCGCATCTAACACGAATCTATTGAGTGATTACTTTCACAAAACGTAGTTTCTTACATATATCGGTAGGGTTTCGAACTACAAAAATGCACATATGCTGAAGTGTAGATGAATATAACTTCGTGCAATGGAACTTTGTTCCAGCTACTATCTATATGGAGTTCAACCCTGATCTGTAAAGTATTCTCTGTGGCAGAGAATACTTTACAGAAGAAACACTCATTTCGCAGCATTTTCAAGTTTAGGGATCAAGTTTCTGTTCAGACTGTCCCTTCTGTAAGGTATTCTGTGACTTTGGAAGCCAACTATAGAAACCTCTGGCAGGACAGCCCTGGTAGCTTAGGTGATAATAAGAAATAAGAAGAAAAGTACGACAGAGTGACAGAGGTTGACATTTGTGATTGTGTGAACTCATCTTCACATGAAGATTCCATTTTCGTATACCAATTATTCATATGCTTCATATGAATATTCTAGTATGACATAATACTGTGTAAATAATACTGTGACGGAAATTGCAATATCCAGGATTACTGTTTTAGTGTGCCAAATTTACTGTTTTACAGTAGATCGACTGTTTTGTCTTTCGAGCTACTTTCTTCTGTTCTACTAGATTGGAAATCTATTGATGATTCCGTTTACTTTGCATTGAAAATTATTGAATGACTAAAGAATGCTACAATTATCATATATGCAGTATGTATCTATAAAATATATTTTCTACTGGTTTTCAATGTGTTAAGCATAAAAATGACTTGCTATGTTATTATGGCCGGACATCACAAACCCGATGTAATAGTTGTGGAGATTTATCTGCAATATACAAAAAAATTATTATTTTGTAAATGCTGATCCGAATTGTCAGCCATTCCAGTTCCAAGTCCCATAAATTATAAGAGTGCCACAGTAAATTCATTATAATTTCTATAACCTTCAAATGATGGGGAAGTCGAAGATTTGGAGCATAATTTCTATAATCGGAAAACTTCTGGCTCTAGGGACTTTCGAAGGGTATTTATTTTAAAATTAATTGATGTAAAATTGCTGAAGGTAAACCATCCAAATATCAATATTGAAAATCTTGCATAATATTTAAAATTTTCTGCATATGATACGGAAATGGAATTTTCAACTCTTGATTCATGTAAAGTTTTGGAGACAGTATTATCGAACATGATTATCAATCGGGAAACATTTTCATGAATGCTTCAAAAATGATTTGTTTAAAAGTATAAATGGAAAAAAATTAGGAGCTCTGAAACGAAAGTTACTTGTAGTGTATCGATTGAAAGAGCAATTCTTCCTAGTTTCTTCATAATTTATATTGACTAGTTGTTCAATTTGAATTCGGTAGAAACAATCCAATCATTTTCGACATATTATTTTGTGAATATTGATTCAACTTTGTACTATCTTCACTATATCATATTATTATTTCCAGAGAGGTGTATCAACACGATACTACATGGCCTGAAAATGCTCGGGCCTTAACATATATGGTACTAGTCTTATTGCATTCACCAATTTTTCAGTTAGTACTAATCTTCAAAAGAAAGCTGTTAAGATTTCATGATATTCTTCTGAAAAGTTCAAGAGTTATTGTGCTACGAGTGACACTACTTTTGTTATTTTCAAAACAATGGCTCAAAAAACTCGTGTTTTAATTTGACAATGCTTCTCGATGGAAAAAATACCATTCAAGTGAAGCAATTGCTTAAAAAGTGCTCTGCTTTGTCAGAAAGAACAATTAAACGTTGGTTTGCTGACGTGGTCGTGGATACACCAATGATGCAGAACGCAGTGGACGTCCTAATGAGACCGTAACACCAGAAAGCATAAAAAATCCACAAAATCGTTTTGAATTATCGAATAGTAAAGTTGCGTGGGTTAGCTAACATTGTGAAGATATCATAGAACCTGTTGGTTTCATATTGCATGAGCATTTGACTCTGAGGAAGCTCTGTTTGAAGTGGGTGCCGCGCGAGGTCACTCTTGACCAAAAGCAAGAACGTCTTGATGATTCTGAGCAGTGTTTGGTCATGTTTAAACATTACAAACAGGAGTTTTTGCGTCGATATGTGATAATTGATGAAACATTGATCCATCAGTTCACTCCGGAATCAAAATGATCGTCATCTGAGCAACTGGTGAACCTCGTCCAAAGTGTCCCCAAAAGCACAATAATTCGCTGGAGAGGTTATGGCCTTGATATTTTGGTGTAATTGTCATCGACTATCCCGAGAAGGGAAATACATCAACAGTGAACATTATATAGCGTTATTGGAGCATTTGAAGGCTGACTGATTTTTTTTCTCAGACCTCAAAAAATGCTCACCGGTAAGAAATTTTGCTCGAATGAAAAGTTTATTGCTGAAACTGAGGCCTATTTTGGGGCAACAGATGAATCGTTTTACAAAAGTGGTATTGAAATATTGGAGGGGAGCTGGAATGATTGATGGAGATTACGTTGATAAATGAAGCCATTTTTTTGAAAAAAAGGAGGTTTCTTTCTTAGGCCCGGGACTTTTCAGCCTGGGTTAACACATGAAAGAACGGTTTTGGTGATGTGGTGGAGATTATGATATTATAGAGTTTATGATAAAAGGGAAAATAAAGAATGCATGAATTTGAAGAATATAGTCAATCTCTAGCGGAATCCAAATGGAATAAATAAATATTCATCGAACTGAGATTGTTTAAGTATGTCAATTAGTTCATTGATAGTTTTGGCTTCCTATATAGATTGTATTATCCCACAATTTGAGGTGAACAAAAATATTAGTTTGTTCTTAAAAATGGTATTAGAATCGTAGTTGTAGGTAATACCGAATATAACACAGAAAAAACACATTGACGGTTATGAAATTCACCTGAAATGTCCATCTGGATCCTTGCTGATCGAACAAAGACCAAAAAATCGGCAGGGGAGTGTACAGCAGCAGAATGGCGGACACAATTTTCATATCCTCAATGAGTTTCACGTTGAATTTTCCTCTAGCGTTGTCCAACCAATGATCTGATCTCTTCATGGTCCTGAACTTTTCTACTAATGCGTACTAATTATATGTTTTATAGTTAGTGAGTGCTATGTGGAGACTTACCCATCCGCACTTGAAAAACTCTAGAATAACTTTCTTCTTGGGAGATTTGAGTTTGTAAACATTCTTTCCAACGATGAATAAAACTGAAAAAATCCAATCTCATGGAAAGAACATCATATTCCTTTTTTTTTCAAATAGAGTTATAATTTAGTTATGTTCATTTGTTGTTGGTGTATCTTATCTTGAATATGTGTACTGTCAATCGTGATTAACTGTTGAGTTGAAAAAACAAGAATCATTACTCATAGAAATTTCGAATACTTCAATGAAGACAATTTTCAGGAAGTTTTGAAATTGAATATAGGATAGAGAACATAACTTTTGTCCAATTTTTTCTAAGATTTTTATTTGTTGCGGCCGGTTTCGGCTTATTTAACCATTCTCAAGTTGACTGACGCAGTTTGACAAACAAATCTTTGAGAATATACAATAATATAGTAATTGTTATTCAGGAAGGTTCATCAAACTTGTACCTGAAATAACAAAACTAATAATAATAAGTTTTTTGCCAATCAAAATAACAAGATAATAACAAAATACAAGAGAGTGAAAAATGAAAACACTTTGTATTTGATTGCGAATTGCCTTTGTTTCGCGAATCGCGAATTTGCAGTCGCATCTGCTCTTTCACCAATGCCGAAAATGTATAAAAACTAATAAATGAGGGCTTGAAGAGAAGAAATGAAGAAAGATAGACAAAAAAGAAAAGAGTAGGTAAGATAAAGATATACATATATGACCTAGTTATTCTGAATGCTGAACAGATGCAGTCTAAACCTACTTTTGAAAATAGTTTCTGACATGTTGAAACAATTGTTTCTTCATTTATGGAGATAATTTATCGTGGAGGAGATATTATAGAAAAAAGATCATTTGGATATTTCCTTTTTATGTACAGGAATGTTAGGCACTGTCTTTTTACGCAAATTCAGGTTATGTATATCTGTCCCGTAAGACAAATGTTCATATAAGTAGTAGGGAGGATTCCTATATTTGAATATTTTATGCATGTTGCATGAAAACGTCTACGATTAAACATATTCAACCACTTCAAATCTGCTAATTTGTGTGAAATTCTGGATCTTCTGATACCAAATATTAACCTGATACAAGAGTTTTAAACTTTTTGTATGCGACACCTCTCGTTCATGTCTAAACATGAATGATACGCAGCGACACAGTGGTTGAAATGAGATAAAACTAATTAATCACATAGCATTTTCTTGACATCTACATCCAAATATTATCTATGGGGATATATGAGTTTCAATGATGAATAAGCAATTTTAAGTTTGTAGGTTATATGTAATTTTGGAACATGTCGGGAGAATACTTATTGACCTCAAATCATTAAAATTTTGTGGTTGATTATTTTTTGGTAGGGGTATAATTTTTGCACATTTCAATGCATAAGGAAAATAAAACTTTGACTTATGCATTCGTTTATTATGCGAGTTAGTACCGTTATAATGAAAGGACAACAAATTTTTATAATAGTTATATTGATTTCAACTACCCATATGCTTTTGATTTTATGCTATTTATGATGCTAAAGATTTCATCTTCAGTAGTTGGTGAAAAAATGAGTTGATTACATATAGGTACCTCATTTTCTGTTCGTGCCATAAAAGCGCAGTAAGTCTTCATCCGGTGAGATATCTCTTTGAGACATAGTTGAAATAAAATCGCTAATAGCTTCTACATTTTTCAAGTTCTCAGGGAGTTCTTTATTTTTACTTTTTGCTTCCTGAATCATCAATACCTCATCTGAGATACCAAAACAATACTTATTTAACGTTCATAACATATCAAAATCACTGAGTATTGATCCAAAAACACTATTTGTGGATTGCTCCAAATACTAGATGTCAAAATTCATAAGTTCAAATTTGGAGTTGGTCATTGATCAACTCACCATTGACCAACTTAATCATTTTTACCTAGTCTGAAGGACCTTTCATGTTCAGCATACCGTTTTTGGAAATTTCGACAACATTGTCCCACATAAAAACTATTACACTCCAGACACTTACATCGTCATCGGTAGCAGGAGGTTGCATATCTTGATGAGGATCTAGAAGTGATTTCGAATTGGGGTTGAACTAACCAAGTTCAATTCAATGCCACAAAAACCCAGGCATCGGTTTTCTCCAAAAAGATAAATGTCTCCGAACCGAGTATATTAATGTCAGGACAAGCAATTACGTTTTTTGCTTCGATAAGTTTGTTCGGGGGTTGAAATGGACACCAATATGTCTTGGCACAATCATGTCACTGAAATTACAAAGGCTGCTTCTAAAGCTTGGAACACTGTTCCGAACCAAAAAACTGTACACACATCAGCAACTTTTGATGCTTCACAAAGTTCAGATCAGTCCATCTTTGGAGTATTGTTCTCATGTATGGAGCTTCGCATCTAAGCACACCCTGAAACTGCTGGATTGCATGCAGAAAATAGCCATCTGCCTGATTGGAGATCACTTGCAACCTTGGTAGTCTGAAACATCGAAGAAAGGTTGGGGATTTGTCTCTCTTCTATAGATACTTTCACGGGAAGTATTCAAGTGACTTGGCACATTTGATTCCACCAAGAGCGGTACAAATCAGAAATACCCGATGGACTGTGGCTGCTCATCGTTTTGAGGTTTAACTCAGTACACTGTTCAAGAATTTCTTCATTTGGAGAACTGCGTTTATATCAAAACAACCTAACTGATAAAGTTTCTCCAAATGGATTCAATCTCCAGCGTTTCGAACCCAAGGTGAATCACCTAGGCACCACTTCTAGATCATCTTGAGGATTTTCCTGTAGTGCTAATGTTTTCCCTAATAAACGCTTTCGTTATTTTGGGTACAGGTTTAATTAAGCTATCTTAATGGCATCGACTATATTTTTGTATATATAAGGATTTGTTTGCTGTCAAATTGCGTCAGTTTTCTTGACAATGGTTTAATGAACCGATACCGGTAGTACCAAATAAAAATCTCAGTAGAAATCAGACAAAAGTTATTTTCTTTATCCTATATTTAATATGAATTTTCACAAATAAACAGCACAGCAATCGAACGTTTTCAATTTACTTTCGCTTGATATAATTCATGATTAGGGGATTGTTGAAGATAAAGTAAGTTTTCCAGTGAATTGCCTCATGAAATTGTTTAATAGACATGCATGCAAGAGTTAATGTATCAAAATCACTTTACTAACGGATATCATGAAAAAAATTGTATTCACCAGAGATGAAGTTCTAAAAACGTATAAGATTCTTATTTTCAATGTTATAAAGATACACGTAACTGTATGAAGAAAGTGGAAACAATGAAAAAAGGAGATGTATTACTCATTGGTTCAGTATTTGTGTTGTACCTACAATAAGATTGTCGAAAATACTTCCTGAAAAATTGCGTCAATACATTTTTCATAAATTCTTTACAAATCGATGAACCTCCTGGGAAATGTTTCATCCCACTTTGGAAGAGGTCAATGATTTGATCGTTCACGCAACATTATCTAACATCAGAACAAATGCGTGTGGTTATAATCGGCTGAATGTTACGTTGATCAAACTATGTTATCTGCATGACATACAATAGGGTGTTTCAAATTCGATCCTCACCATTGGGATATCGGAAACTATGAATACGAAGATGGTTAAATTGGGGCAAAGTTGTGCATTCACCAGACTTGCAATATGTTGTTGAGAAAGTTCTGAAATTCCGAGTGTATCCAGAAATATCCGGAACAAACAGAAATTTGGGAAAACGGGTTTTATTTCTTTTTGGCTTTATTTTTCGAAGAATTCGAAAATAAATTACACTTCCACATTTTCACATTTTCCCTGCTACATAATGGTGTTTTCAGATATGCTATCCGACGTTTCGCCTTCCGGATACCATCATCAACTTCATTTTTTCTTATGAGCGCTACATTCAATTCTTTCTGTTTTGAATAGAATCAGATTTACCATTTTCAATGATGTATCATAAATCATCATTCTTTTTCTAAAAATTGAAGATATTGAAAAAAAAAAATTCATCATAATAGGCTTTGACTTTGATGTTGCTAAATTTGACTTTCAATTTGTTACACTCGATAACATTTTGTTATTGTACAAGTCATTGAATTTTTGGCGAAAAATAGCTTTTACGAATGAAGAAAGAAGAGATATGATACACATTTATTACTAATACGATAGAAACAGTGTTAGGACATCGAAAATGTATTTGAACTTGTATCCCAGAAGACGACAACCACATCGAACTATGTTCAAGTTATTGGATCAAAATCTCACCGAGTTTGGTTTGTTTGAAAAGCCAATGGAAAAATACGGAGACAGAAACAACAATCAAAATTTGATATTATTCATTTGAATATTATTCACTGCACGATTGATTTCTCTCCTCCTCAATCTTTCGAACTCTCTAGCAATGCTGTGTTGAAGGTCCTCAATATTTTGATATTCCCTCTGACCATAAACTCAATTTTTCAGTGTACCCTATAAAATGGTATCCATTACATTCAATCTGAAGACCTTGCTGGCCACCTCACCTGCCCATTATTCCCTATTCATTTATCACCAATCCTTTCAGTCAGGTTATTAGATAATCATCTGGTAGTATGCGGTGGAGTACCATCATGTTGAAACCAGATGTTGTTATAGTTAGCCAAAGGTTGATCATCCAAATAGTCTTCGAATATCGACATTAAAAACTAGTGATAGGTTTCTATATTCAGAATTCCGTCAAATAAATGAGGACCCAACATTCTATCTTTGTAAATTCCTGGCCACATGTTAATACCAAATGACACTTGAGGTCGAATTTTTTTAACTGCCTGGGGTTGTTTATGCTCCAAATGTGTTCGTTACTTTGGTTGAATATCCCACAATTCGTAAAAGTGCTTTCATCTGTACAAATTATATTTTCCAGGAAAACAGGAAAATCAGGTCTTCTTAATAGCCAATTAGAAAATTCTAATCGCCTTTCGGGATCACCTGGATGCAATTTTTGAGATATGTGTATTTTGTAACATTTTAAACCGCTTTTTCTGAGATGTCTCCAAGCACTTTTATGATTAATATTAATTTCGGAGGAAATTTGACGTGTAGATTTCCCCGAGTTCATGTTTATCTGCAAATTATTTTTATTGAAAAGGACACAATGTCTAACTGACCTCATACATACCTCATTTATCAAATGTTCTTTAGTTTCCTGGTCCATTCTGTCTCCGTATTTTTCCTCGGCCTTTCAAGTGAACCAAACTCAGTGATATTCGATGTGGTTGTCGTCTTTCGAGATACAAGTTTGAATACACTTCCGATGTCCTAACACTGTTTCTATCGTATTCATAATAAATTTGTATATCTCTTTTTCTTCATTCGTGAAAGCTATTTTTTGTCAAAAATTCAATGACTATTATGATAGGAATTATTTTTTTTTCAATATCCCTAATTTTTCGAAAAAGAATGATTACTTATGATACATCATTGAAAAGGTAAAATCTGGTTCTTTTCAAAACAGAAAGAATCCAATGTAGCGCTCATAAGAAAAAATAATGGTGATAATGGTGGCCGGAAGACGAAACGTCGGCTAGCAAATCTGAAAACACCATTATGTTGCTACAGCTACAGATACACAACCGTCCTTTTGCATGTCACTGTTTATATTTTCAGAGCTACTGATTTTTGATCATGTACTGTATTAACTCTACCGGACTTTAACCATGCATTGGTTATAAATACATCACTACTCGAATATCTTACACAGCTTGAATATCTTACACTCGATCAGGCGTAAAATTAATTTATGTTATTCAAATGCATGTTTGATGAATGATATTGAGACCTTTTTTGTCCCTTCAGGAATGTATGTATAGGAAGGGTCCTTATAAATGTTGGTATCAGTCAGTGGTGAGTTGTTAAAGAGCACAAATTTTTTGTTGTTGTTTCTGATTCGACTTTCACGAATAATGATAGGAATAATCCTATCATTAATGGGTTGATAAGATAGGATTTCACTCACATATCGATAAAATCATTAAGGCAGCAGGGAATCCAAATCCCAAAGCATAGCAAGTATCGTCGCCAAAACAAGACACAGCCTTCTTCAGTATTGGCGTCAAGGTCATTCCAACAAATCCTCCGAGGTTGATCGTGAAGTAAAATATGGAGAAAAAATGCAACAGCATTTCCTTCTGGGCCGGCAAGTTAAACTGTTCCGCTCCAAAAGCTGCAACACAAGGTTTGATTCCTCCCGTTCCGATCGCAATTAGTATCAACCCCAATGCGGAAAAAGCTCTGAAAATTTCAATTCATTTCAGTTTCATTGTCCTAAGGCGATTTCAGGGACTGCAAATGAATACAAAGTATACGTAAATACGTAAAAATAATGATCTGTTTTACTTTCAAGAAACGATAATACTTACAACAGGGATGAGAATAAATATAATAGGTAATTGAATTCACTGCGGACGGTAATAATATCCCCTTCTGAACAGAACAAGATATCAAGGTCGAACAAAATTTTCTATAGAATTCGATATCATTTTTCGTACTTTTTGAGAAGAAACCTTTTATTAGATATGCTATCTTGTGATGAATAGTTTGATGAAAATTTTCAATTCTCTATTCGACTTTTTTTATTTTTTGTCCATTTGTCCGAGTCTGATTCAAACTGTAATATCTCAGTAAATACTTATTCAATTCAATCGAAATAAGTATGGAACGCCGTTTTACGTTTTATTGTCACAAATATTCATTCCTCAATTTATTCAACTAACAATTTATCTGTTTGAATTTAATTTATTCATGCATTTGTTCAACACATTAAAAACGATTGTTCACAAAATTTGTTCTATATTAAATGACACTGAATTTAAAATGTTACAAGAGTTAATTTGTTTGATGAAAATTTGCGAACAGTAACCCACATAGCAATAGATATATATATATATATATATATATATATATATATATATATATATATATATATATATATATATATATATATATATATATATATATATATATATATATCTTCTGGAGAATATTCCCTGGAAGTGCTCCTGGGGAACCTTTGGTATATTTTAAGAATATTCCTTGGGAATATTCTTGGAATATCTTATAATATTCTTAGAATATGTAAGGTATATTCTATTAAGAATATTAAAGGAATAGAACCCGAGGAATATTCATAAAATATTCAGGATATTCTTAGTTTATTGTAGGAATATACAATGGGGAAACACCATAGAATATTCTTAAAATATATTTTATGAATATTCTAGGAATATTTGGAATATTCCAAGAATGTGACGAGTAAAAGCTATTAGGCATGTATATATTGCATTTTGATGCAAGATTCACACAAGTAATAAAACACATAATATTCATAAACAAATATATTTCAAAAACAATATACACTGAAATATTTGACGTTTCAATCAATATTAAAAATTAAAAACTTAATTCAAAATATTTATTCACTGAATAAAATATTCCTGAACTGTCATATTACAAATATTAGAAATGTATTCAAATTAAGATGTTCTTACTCTCAAACAAATGTATATTGAAAAATATACTAAAATAACGAATCTGTGAGTTCATCAGCACTAATTAAAAAATAATAAATGTATCATTTCATTGAAAAAGAAAAAATGTATTACATCAAGATATAGGTTAGGTTAGGTTAGGTTTCTCACTCCAAAAACTAATCCCACAAATGAAGTATTTGAAATGAGTGGTATGATGGGTTCTTCAATGAATTTCATTTACTTAAAGTTATCCAAACTTTGCTCACCAGAATAGTTTTCCTTCCAAGAATGCATCACCCAGTGTTTCAATAGTAATACCTGAAACAAAATGTACATTAACGTTCATTATCACAATTTGAAAGTAGCACAATAAAACTGGAATAAAAATCAAATAGATATTTTTCGCATAGGTTACTCATGAACATTTACAACATTTTATGACTTTGAGAGCAACATGCATTGTCTTGTTGAAAAGTACTCAATACGTTTTCAGTTCCTTGGCGCACCTGCCTGTACCAGGTACCACTCTGTTTCCTTTTGGGTAAATTGATACTATCTTGAAAACGAGTGATAAAAATTATGAAAACAAATGATACAAAAGAAAGTGTCATTCACTTACTTTTCTCTATTGAAGATAGACAACTGAAATCACTGTAGTTCAAACATATACTTAGTCAAACCAACAAATCCCACACACCAACCCTCCTCGAGCCTAAAATGAGGTATAGTAGGTTAATCACCATGACTTTACTATCGATACTATTGCATTTTACTTACTTTTCTTGAAGACTGAATTAATGCAACTCTCCTGTTTGAAGATCCAAAATCAGACTATTCGCTGTACTGCAAATTGGACAACCCCAAATTATAAATGGTGCACTGAACGTGAGAGAATTATACTTTGATAATAACACCAATACACCATGCATTACACACGCGAACCTGCCACGTCAACCGCCATGTTAAATCAAATGTCGAATTTAACGCAAAGGTACCAAGCATTAAGGGACAGCCGCTTTCACAGAGCTCATTCGACTGTCGCGCGCTACACTTCAATTGACCAATGAGAAACGTTTACTCCAATTCTTCACTTCCCCATTTCTCTGTTTCCAGGATTTTTCGCTTTGTAATTGAATAATTTCAAATACAAAAAAAAATAGGATGAGAATTAACCAATTTATTGATGCAATTGGTTCATTTAATGGCCCATTCAAATTTTTTTGTCGTTTCCAACAGTTGCTGTTGAAACAATTCACCCAGAATCTTTGCGTTGAGTTCAAAAACTGGTTACCACTATCAGGGTTATATACATTAGGTTATGCATTCGATTAAGATTTTCAAATATTTTTGTTTTTAATAATATTGAATTATTTGAATACGTTATTATAAGATAATAGAATATTCCAAAATATACCGTGGGGATATATTCTAAGAATATACCATATGGTATATTCGATCGACAATATTCTTAAAATATTCAAGGAAGAATAATCCATTTATAGACATTCCATGCACATTCTTTCGGGAATAATCCTGCCATATTCATTCAAGCATATTCTATGAATATTCTAAAGGCATGTATATATTCCAAGAATATTCTATGAATATTTGGAATATATACGTTCGTTTTATGACATACAGGGAATATTCCATGAATATCTGGTGCTGTGTGGGAATAATATTGATTCATTGTTTGAAATTTTTGGATTAAATGTTTGTCATATATACTTTGTCATATGTACTATCGAATAATTCATTACAACTTTTGTGAAACATGAATAAAATTGTGTTTTGATAATTATAGTTACCTACATGAATAAAAACGATTGTTGATAATTTAAATTCTGCGCTAGCGTCGAGCGGATTCTTGCAGAAGCTGAATTTTTAAATCTGGCAACATGATAGTCTAGTGATAGTAACACAATATTCCGTTCAATCACAGCGCCGAAAAAAATTATCAACAATCAATTTAATTCATGTATCACCCAAAAGCAACAATCCAAACAATATTTTTTACTAAATACCAATAGAAAGTAAAACGCCGTTAATATTCCTTTGAAATGAGCTGGATTAATTTGTTTCTAGAATTTCAGTGATACATGAATTAAATTGATTGTTGATAATTTTTATTCGGCGCTGACGTCCGGCGTATTTTTGTGGAACTATATAACTACATATATGTATGTCATTGTTCATAGTAGTATAATAATACGTTCGACCGCAGCGACGAATAAAAATTATCAACAATCCATTTGATTCATGTATCTATCACCTAAATGCAACAATTAAAACAATTCATTTTCACAAAATACTATTAGAAAGTAAAACGTCGTGCCACGCCGTTTTACTTTTTATTAATATTCCTTTGAAAATAATTTAATTATTTTATTTGTTGAATTTCAGTGATACATGATTTAAATTGTTTGTTGATAATTTTTATTCGGCGCCACGGTTGAGCGGCGTTTTGTGGTACTATAAATAAAGTAGCATGTTGCCATATGTGACACTTGAAGTTCTTAATAAATCCACTCGATACCAGCGCCGAATTAAAATTATCAACAATCGTTTCAAATGTATCTTTCGAATACAACAAACTTTTTAAATAATCAGAAAATTTAATTCTTTGTCAGAAATTAGCTTTTTAAAAAGATTGATGAACTAAAATGATACTTGCTTGAGAATGTTTTGCACAAAAGTTGTGACCAACTTTTAAATTGAATGCATTAAAGTGACTGTTGGAAATAGTCAACACTTTTTATAAAATTGAAATATAACAATCTTTATTACTTATAGAAAAATATTTAGTATGGGAAGTTAATTTGCTATATTTTCAGACAAACGAAAGTCTATTTTTATTACCAACAATGTTTCATGGAAAAACTTTGACAGTCATTCAAATATATTCATTGAAATTTTATTCCCAAACTTACTTTTAGAAAGTGAATTTAAAGTTTCATTATAATTCAACAGTTATATAAATAACTAACATTTCATTTAAAGGACAAAAATATATGCGGAATTGAAATGTTTGTTGAATTTACTCGAATAATACATTCCATTGACTTTTGAATAAAAATGTTTGTTCATTGCTGAGTTGAACTATATGTATATAGATTATTTTTCAGTATAATATATAGTAAATTGGCGTTCCATTTTCCAATACACTGAAACAATATTTTTCTTCGGAATCAATAAAAGCTTCAAGTTATTTCATTAGTCTTTTTTATTCAAATAACAATTTTATTCATGTAACATTTTAAATCAAGTGTAATTTAAAATAGAACTAATTTTGTGAACAATCGTTTTTAATGTGTCCAACAAATGCATGAATCAATTGAATTCAAACAAATGAATTGTTAGGTGAATAAATTGAGGAATGAATATTTATGACAATGAAAAGTAAAACGGCGTTCCATAAATAAGCTCTATCTGAATCAGTGCACTTTTGCCAACGTATTCATCACACATTGGATACGAGACTCGTATTGTCTCGCAGACGTGATGTTAGTCTTCATCTTGTGTACACGTCATTCAATCTCCCGAAGGGCAAGGCTAGAATTTTGTCCTTCCGATTCTCCTGCCGATTCGGAAAGCGATTGGACGACGCTTTACACGGCGGTGTTGATTTGCCAGATGTCAGCCTCTTCTGTTAGAACACTATGAACCTCCGCGTCTAAACAAGCCAGTTTTTGTGGCTTCAGGGGCCTATCTCGGTTTTTTTACCGTACTATGCACTGGTCAGGCCATATCCCCCGAAGCTCCGATACATTAGGTAGGTGAGTGATCATTGAGTCCAGGAATCATGTGCCCTGAGCAAGCGCAGTGGGCCAAGAATGACAGCCTTCTACATCTGTTCAGCTATGATTTCTGTCTTAGTGCGGCAAACCGGTATGATTTTAAGATTCGAGAGTAGACTGGGCATCATTCCACCAAGGACTCCAATAATCAAAACAACCAACTTGACAGAGTGGTCTGGATAGAGTCTGCGGAGTTCGAAGAGAAAATCTCGATATTAAATCCGTTCATCCTCCTCTTTTCGGACGAAATTCGTTTCGCCAGGAGCTGAGAACTCCACGACAAATATCGTCTTGATCTGGTGGTCGAGAAGGACTACATCAGGCTTATTAGTTTGTATGAGCCCGAGGGTGGGGAGCAACTAGTTCCAGTAAATTCGGCACTTCTCGTTCACCACTACGGATTCAATATCCCCTGGAGCGTAAGGCAACACCGGTGTCTCGTCAATATCGTAAGAGTGTCGTAGATGGTAATATAATAATCGCGTTATGTCGATGGATATAGGCCGAGACCGCTAATGCTGGATATGCTTATAGCAAGTGCGTTAGGGTCTCGGGCGCCTCGCGGCAGGCCCTGCATCTTGTGTCAGAAACCTCTACACCCATCACGCGATATGGTAGACTAGGGTGTTGAAGACATTATTCAGGCAAGGGCCTATTTCTGTCATTATTGTTATTATTTTTATCAACCAACGACCACTCCCCACACCGTAGGGTAAGTGATCATAGGGTCCGAGATTCATGTGCCCTGAGCTCAGTGAGCCAAGAATGACAGCCTTCAGCATCTGTCCGGTTAAGATTTCTGCCTCACTGCGGCAAGCCGGTATGATTTTAAGATTTGAGAGTAGAGAAGGCATCATTTCACCAAGGACTCCAATAATCAGAAGAACCATCTTGGTTATCATTATTATCATTATTAATATGTCTATTAGAAATATTCACGTACTTACAATGGTGAAATATCGATGGTTGGAACTGCTGCGATGCACATCAATATGTTTCCTATCAAATAAATTATTGCGAAGTTCCTTATGGTTCTGAAAATGAAAATAGTTTTTGATATACTACTGACTATTTCGAAGAAAACGGAGAAAAAGAACTAATTCTTCAAATGAAACGTTCAACTATATCTTTATTGATGATTCACTATTCAAAAATAATTATTATCGATGAAGCAATATTTATAAAAAAATCACATTGAAATGATAATTTTTCATTTCCTATCTATAGGAAAGTATTATTTAGACTATCGTTGGATATATTAGAGATAACAGTAACAACAGTAAAAACTCAAAAGAACTATGGAAATGTGTCGATGAGATATGCAATAAATCTAGACCTGAAACGAAAATACCGATTAAGTATTCAATCAGAGAATGACTCAGTGATAAAAAATACTTTGGAAATTTTCAATAATTTTAATGAGTACTATGCAAATCTTGGTCAAGAATATGCCTTTGAAATTAAAGAATCGGCTAATTACAATTGCAATGAACAAAGATAGCAGAATTCAATATATCTATCAGAAACTGATGAAGAGGAGGTTTACAAAGTTATTATGGAATTAAAACAGAAGAAATCTCTAGGTCATGATGGAATTCTCTCAGAAACGCTCAAATTGATTGTCAATGAAATTAAAACACCATCAACTCACCTGATCAACAAATGTTTACAGGAACACTGCTTTCCTAAAATATTCAAATTGGAATAATAAAAACATTTTTAAAAGTGGAGACAAAACAATAGTGAGTAACTATAGGCTCAAAACTGATCTGATCTGATTTCAAACATAGCCAAAGTAATAGAGAAAATTCTAAAATTAAGATTAGTGAATTTTACTAGGAAATTCGAATTGATATCTGATCAGCAATACGGATTCAGGGAGGAAAGATCAACGGAAGATGCAATACAAAATCTAACTACTTGTATTTAGGAAGCTTTTGACAAAAAATTGCAACAATGTGCATCTTCGTTGATTTATCCAAAGCTTTTGATACCGTCAGTCATATAAAGCTCCTGAGAAAATTAGGGAACTGCGGAATACGTGGGAAAGCTTACGACATTTTCGAAAGCCATCTATGTTACCGAGAACAGAGAGTTAGCATCGATGGAATTATGACTTATCCCAAAATTGTTACTTATGGTGTTCCGCAAGGAACGGTTCTAGGACTAATCCTTTTTACAATATATTTGATTTAATTATTACAGATACCAACAAAAGGTAAAATTTTGAGCTTTGCTGACGATACGGCTGTCTTGTATACCGACTCTTCATGGAACCAATTGAAAATGTCTCCAGAAAAAGATTTTATTGAGATTGAAGAATGGTTCTGTCACAATAAACTTACGACCAATTTCGGAAAAACCAAATATTTGCCTTCCACATCATACTGCAGGACATTACCCAATATGGGACCCCTAAATATAGGAAACAATAATCACATACCTGAAGGCGAGTCAATAAAATATCTCTAGGTATCCATTTAGATAGACATTTTCGATGGCACCTACAGATGAAAGAAATAATCAGAAAGTTAGGAGGTACACTTTCTAAATTCAATAACTTAAAAAACTTTCTTGACATTCAACATTTGAAAACGTTGTACTTCGCACTTGTCCAATCCCAAATATCCTATGGTATAATAGGTTGGGGGGGAGGAGTGAATGATTGTTATCTTTGGAATCTAAATGTCATAGAAAAATGGATACTGAAGAATATATTTAATAGAAAAAAAACTCATCCAACTGCAGCCTCATTTGAAGAAGAGTGTTTGTGATATTCAACAAATTTTTTGTATGAGCATATCCAGTAATGTAAGAAAAGGAAACATCAAGATAAAACCAATCATTCACTCTTACAACACAAGAAAAAAAGGAAACCCTTTAAATGCACCACGATGTGGCAAAACCATTGGAAAAAGAAATGCAACCTATCTCGGACCACGCTTATACCAAATATTACCAGAAAAAATTGAAAATATCAACAGTTCTCACATGTTTTAGAGAAAAGTAAAGAAATTCATTCTGAATACCAAAAAAGCTTTTTTTCTAATTTTATTAATCAAACTATTTTGTAATTTAACTTAGGCATTTGTATTCTGTATGAAACTACTGTCTCTGTTAATAAGGTTATTGATTAATTGATCACTCATTATTTTTCAATGTTAGATTAATTATTTATACAGTTAATTACAATGTATCCTTATCACGAACGAGCTATAGATTTCTATGGCTTCTGTGATTATCTTGTTTATTTTCGATAACACTCTATGTAATGTATATCAGTGTATGCGATAATAAACATATTATTATTATATACAATGAGGGTTTAGATATGATGAGAATTATTTTCTTAAAGGTGCCATTTCGTTAAAATATTCATTTTCTTCTAGAAAAACTATCAGATTATTTATGAAACTGAATAAAATGATATTTTTGCAATGGTTAAAGAATCTTAAATGTTTGAACGCAGCAAGTTCTCTAAAATATACTATCAATAGCATTTTTTGGGTTATAATTTTTTGGGCTTAGTCGAAGATATGAAACAATATTTTTTTCTGACAAATAAATTCCTTACTAACTGGTATAAAGTTATTAATCCGATGGGATGAATTGAAATAGTTTCATCTATCTGAAAATGTTGATTTTATTGAAAAACAACTGAAACATTTTTTGTTATCGTGAATTGTTAATCAAAAATCAGATTCAATGATACTCCTACTATATATATTTGAGAAATTATGTAATGTATGAATGGGATGAATGAGTTTTTACCTGTATCTTCCAAAGTATATGTCTGCGCATACAGCTCCAACCATAGGAACAATGTAGCACACCATAATGAATATATGGTAAACAACGGTTGCTGCATTTTCAGAAAATAGTAAGATGTTTCGCAGATACAATGAAAGAATTGCTGAAAATTAATATCAAGAATTTATCAGTTGTACAACAGAAATAGAGGGTAACCATACAGTTCATTTCATTTGAAACGAGCCAACCTGAATAACTTTTGGTACAATGATTTGCAGGAAAAATTAAATAACACATCAATTATAGTACAAAGGGGGACACTGACATATTCACATTTGATGTCACTTTCCCTATCGCACCCCCAGAGTATGTCATCAATTTTTTTAAATGGATCACCCTATAGTGTTCCACATTATCAGATGCTACATGATGAGCCGATTTCAAAAAAATATAAAACATATGGTCTGAAGCTTATGGTTCGGGAGCTACAAATCATTTGAGTTGGAAACGAGCCACCCTGAATAACCTTTGAAACAATGATTTGCAGTAAAAATAAAAAAAATTCAACAATTATACAGGCGGCCACATTTTGAAATATTCGTTTTAGAGACAAATATAGAAGCAATAAATCGGAAGAAGAGATTTTTAATTAATTCTTGAATCAAAATCTGATGACTGGACAATGAGAAGAAAAAAATTTTCTATAGTAAATGTTCTGTAACGAATCAAAAAATAACTGTCTCAAACAAATTTATTTTCAACAATATTTCACTATCACAACTAATTTATATACAACACTTAGCAACTAAAGCTTAATTTATCTTCACTGTTCGAATTCTCTGTTAACCGCTCGATTCGCTTTCTCAATACAGACTGCTATCTCGAGACGGGAAGCCGGTTTTTATATCGGCAACGATCACTCCAGATCTCTTTAGTCGTTTCGACACTCATCTATACTTTTCGCAGCGGCTCGCGGTGAGTCATGTGTTTGCTGGCTGAGATATCGGTCAGGGCCGGCTTCAGATTCGTTACAGTTCAATAACGTTTCCACCAACTTCCATACAATGGTACGAACGAGCTTCCATTGCCGCCCTCACATGGTTCAGAATGTTGGGAGTTATTTCTCTGCAATGCCTCATGATATCCTCTCTCAAATCTTCTAATGTTGTTGATTCTATCTTATACACTGTAGACTTCAAATGACCCCATATAAAAAAAATACAGAAGTGAGATCCGGAGGGTGGCCATTTGGTAGACCTCTTCTGCCAATCCAGCGACCAGGAAATTGATCATACAAAAATTGTCGCACTAGAGCTACATGATGAGTAGGTGCACCATCTTGCTGAAAAACTATTTCGTTTTCGAATAAATTTATATCCTCCTCATTTGTCCTATTGTTGCACGGTATTATTCGATTCTCCAACATATCCAAATATTCAACACCAGCCAATTTATCATCGATAAAATAAGGTGCTATGATGTGGTCACCGGGAATTCCTGCCCAAATATTCAGTTTTTGTGGTCATTGGGTATGAACTTGACGGTATAAATGAGGATTCGTATTACTCCAATATCCACAATTCTGTCGAATCACCTCTCATTTCAAACTAAACGTACATTCATCCGAAAAACAAATTTTATACAAGAAATTCTGATGCAAGTTGATCCGTTTAGTGAGACTCACAAGTTACGTCTATAAAACTCATCTTCGTTCAATTCATGAACTAGTCTAACCTTATATGGATGAAACTTGTACTTATGAAGGATCCTGTAAAAATTCGTACGACTGATTTCTGATTCTTGAGATAACTTAATAATAGATTGCGAATTTTCCATTAGTCTAACGTGCCCTGAAACTGCAGTACAAATAGCTTCATCGTTGACAACTCCTGAACGGTTATGCTTTCCATTGTTAACAGATCCAGTTTCCATAAATTTGTTCAATAATTCCGAAACGTATTTGTGTCATTTCTTCCTGGATGATTATCATTGAACATACGGGAAGCAGCTCCAGCACTATTTCCATTCTGGTAGTACAAACTCACTATTTGAATCCGTTCTCAAAGCGTATGAACCATTGCTTCTCAAGAATTCACAAAAATATAAGTGGGGAATGTTCCTCATTTTGGGTTATTACAGCAAATGCAAGTTTGAACAAAATAAGGTTGAGTTTAATTCACGAGTTTTTCAAATTCACTTCGAAAAGTATTCAAATTGATGTTTCAAATGTTGGGTTTTAGTTTGTAAAGGAATTTGTTTCTAATTCACATATTGGCAACAGTGCCTATATCAAGTTGAAATAATTTATACTTACCTAGATATTCTACTTTGAAAAAGGAAAATTATCTTTATAAATCAACAATTAGGACAAAATATAAATAATAGTTCAATACCACCTCCACAAGCCACATAAACAACAGTTGTTTTGTTATTTATTTATATAGAGGAAGATAGGTTAGGTGCACAAAATGTCATATGTCACAGAATGTCTCTGAACTCGAAACATAAGTAAACAGAACAGCACGCCTCTGAAATATGTCATATTTGTTTTTCTCATACAGGTAACAGATTCATTGTCCTTCATTAGCTATAACCGATGTTGCCAAATGATGAAATGGAAACGAGTCCCTCTAAATGTTGAATACATTATTTCATTCCTCTTTTTTGAGTATTTAAATAGTTTAAAAAAAAACGGTTGAAATGATAAGTTCAAAATGCGTTGTTTTAGAGCTTTTTTATGAAAACTAATTGATTTTCGTCAGGAGGAACATACCCCTTTATTGTAGAATGAGACAAATACAAAATTCAAATTCAATTATGCAGAATAAGACTTTTTTGAAGTATACTTTACAAAAACACATATGAAACCGTAACAGATATGAATTTCATTCAAAGTGGCTCGTTCTCAACTCAAATAATTCGTAGCTCCCGAACCATAAGCTTCAGACCATATGTTTTATACTTTGTTGAAATCTGCCCATAATGAAGCATCTGATGATGCGAAACAATATAGGGTGATCCATTTTAAAAAATGGTGACATGCTCTTGGGTTGCGATAGGGGAAAGTTAGATCAAATGTGAATATGTCAAAATGTGTCCCCCTGTATACTATGTTTGACGTGTTTTCTTTCATTTTTTCTGCAAATCATTGCACCAAAAGTTATTCAGGGTGGCTCGTTTGAAATGGAATGCACTGTATGTGCAAAATGTGATAGGAAATTTGAATTCACGAACAATAGAAACAATCCCAGGGCGGTTATCATTGTATTCGAATCGCTGGAAATTCAGATCTGATGTAGTTGACAAGGATATCATTTTTCAACTGTAACAGTCGTGAAGGCCGTGGTTGAATGAAAATTGTAGTACCTTTTTACCACGGTCCACTAGCCCGAATTCTCTTGAATCATGACTCCGGCTGTGAAAGTCTATGTTTTCATAACATAAGGTCTTATCTATTATTCTCTTTCAGGTGAGGGTAAGGATACCTTTCACTAAAAATAAGTTGTTTTTTTTTCTAGTTCAGAATAGGTAGAATGAGGGTGAAACATCCCTACTTCCCTATTAATATTATAAATGCGAATGTAAGTTTATTTGTTACGGTTTCACGCGAAAAATACTCAACCGATCATCATGAAATTTTATACACATATTCTTGGAGGTATTAGAAGTAACATAGTAACATTATGTAAGATAAAAAAATTTTTGCCAAAAAAATCTGAAAATATAGCTACTTTAACGTCACCTAGCATTCCAGTAATACCCTTAGTACCGTAATACCGTCGCACTGTATTATTCACAGCATTGCACCCGAGCGGAGCCGAGGCGGATTGCTAGTAATTCATAAAATCATATTGCAAACATGAGAAGGGTTTGGAAGTAGAGCACTGATGAGTAAACTCTCCTTTGAGATTGTGAATATGGTTAAATACTGTGATTTCTTAAGAAAAAGAAATACCTCATTATCATTACTATAATTGTTATTATTTTTTTTTGAATTCGAATCATTGGAAATTAAATCCATTTGGAAAAACGTTCTCAAGAAGTTTATTCCGCAAAAACGCAGTTTTCCAAATGAAAGAGTTCGTAAATAGTGAAGTTCGAGGTGTACTTAGTGAACCTCAAAATGAGCACCCACAGTCCGTCGCGTATTTCTGATATGTACCACTCTTGATGGAATCAAATGTGCCAAATCACTTGAACACCTCCCATGAAAGTATCCATAAAAGAGACACAAATCTTCAACTATTTTCAAGGTTCCAGACTATTTTGACAATGTACCGAAATTCATGTTTTGCTCGATTCCATGTGATTCGATGCATTTTCTACTGAGAATCGGCGCACGTTAGCGCCTCCCATTATTACCAGATGTAAATGAAGTAAATTCAAGAGGTTCTTCGAAGCAGCTGTTGGACTGCTTCTCATTGCTCCCTTTATTCCCAAAATACAAGTTTTTGCTCCTTGCTTGATTTATTGAGATTGATCGTTTGTTTAATTTTTGGCCACCAAAGTATAGGGTTTTACCACTACGGCTAGAGCCATCTTATCTCGTGCAGCACCCATGTCTTTCCGAAAGCGCATATGATCAACATCGGTACTACATTTACTCTTATTCACTCTTTCTAAATTTTGGTTTCAGGTCAGTCCGGAATCTAGAGTCACCCGATTACTGTCCGATCCGTCTAGTATACTGCTCCATGCACCACCACGCAAATGGAGAATGTTATGCAACCATAGCAAGAATTCATGGCAGAAAACAGATAATAATCGAAGAACTCAGTTTATAGCTGGTACTGGTTTTTCAGTACCAATACTTTGGGAACCTTGTATTTTTTGTAAGAGTATAAAAGTCTACATATCAACCCATGAATGGAAAATTCTTTTTTAAGTTTTTGAAAAATTAAAGAATAATTTGCTGAAACTTCATATCTACTCGAGGAAATGCTCAATTCCATCGAAAAGAAAGATTAGATTTGTCCTACTTTTTGGGTTGTAGTTCCCGAAAAATGGAACCAGACAAGATCTGTGTGGAAAGAGATATTTCCTACTCATCTTTGAAATGTGATTGATTGCCTATTCCAATTGAAATAATAAGAAGTTATTTCCAAAACGTTCGACAAAGAAAGCATAGACGTTAGTCTGAAATCAACAGAAGAAGTACAAAGAGAAATATTATAGTATCTTGGTAGATTTCACGACAAACTAAACTGTGGTTATGAGACAATAAATGACTTATTCGTAAGGTTTGGTGTTATGCAACTTCAAACTGATCGCGATCATCATCCACCTGGTTATCTACTTGAAGCGACTTGAAGTATTTGAAATTGATGCGAAGTTTTTTTTCTTTCGCGTTTCGGTAACTGTATGAAAGAGAAGCCTCTAGAATTAATATTGATTAACAAAAAGTACGGAAAATGTTGATAATAAAGTCGGATAAATACTTGCTTAGATGAGTGCAGATGCCTTCTATTTTTCCTTTTGAATGTGTAGGAAAACTATAAATACTCACTTCGTAAGCCACAAAAGGAAAATCTTTCGCAGAATTCGGTGGCAATTATACAGAACACTGCTGTGGGATAAGATTTGTCCTGAAATAATATTTGTTAGAACTTTTTTGTCAGTGAAACCTCTCGTATGCTCACTAAATACATATCTTATGAATTCGTCATTATTGAATACTCAAATGTGAGTCAGTTAAGTTAGAGACTATGTGTCACAATGACGTGACAAATTTTTGACATTCAAGTTTCAAAGAAATCATGAAATGAACTAACTGTAAACAATATTATTTTTGTAAGATTATTCATTGAAGGTCGCTTGAATAATCAGGCTTCTTTTAAGGTAGCAAGGTAGCCTTTCAAGGTAGCCTTAACCAATTTAATGTTCCTTCTTGTTGGAAACAGGGGTTCTGTCGAATACAGTTCCGATAAGTACCGGAATATGAGGACTCTTTTTTGAATGAAGGTGGACCAAATAATTATTTTTTTTCTACACCCGTACTCTAACAATACACTTATATGGCCATAATCCGTTTCATAATGATATCCATTATGATACAGATTTTTCATAACGATACAGATTATCAACCAATAGAAACCCATAATTTTTCAATCAAGAATCCTGTTCCTTTGTTTGTCCTAGATTCTAACCTGAGTAACTAATTGCTTTATTTGTCAAAATGAGTTTTCATATTACCTACCTATATTATCAAAATGTCTGAAAACAGCGATATAGAAGGAATACCATCGACTCCAATATTTTTAAATGATCAGATTAATTACAGTTGTTATATTCAATATAAATATAATTAGAATCTTTATAGTTTTCATATTTCCATGATAATACCATTAAGTTTGTGTTTTTTAAAAAAAGTATGAGTTAATTACTGTAAATATGTTCAATACAAATATAATATTTATAGTTTTTCATTATTTATCGGGTTTAGAAAAAATAGCGTATGCAACTCTCATGTAATGGTTATTAATACACTCGCATATACCATCATCGCATAACCATCATTACATGATCGTTGCATAATATACTATAGTTCAGCCCTTTTATGTTAGAAAAGTTGAAACTGAGTTGCCATGCTGTTTTTTATTGGTTTCATGGTAGTGGGACCTTAATGACAGAAATAATAATTTTCAAATAATCTCTTCAGAAAGATTATGTCGAATCAGCCCTCATTTGAAAATCCAGCTTCAGCTCGAGAGTATTTTGACCTCAAGAGAAGGCAATTCAAACGAAAGCAAATGCCATAGTTACTATTTGGGTCCTAATGACAATATCTACAATAATGATAATATGAGTTTATTCATGAATAAATGCAATAATATCTGAAAATGAATATCTTATCACGAATAAACTAAGATATGAACATTACGAAGGAAACTTGTTATAACTTAACTTGAAATAAAAATTAAAACATTGTTTCATATACAGACATTTATGAACGTAGAATTCACAGAGGTGTTCTTCAGATTGTATTATCATTTCAGAATTATTTTAATTTCGATTATTCAGATCATCAAAATTTTTTCCAGAAGTTTTAGTTATCTAATTCTAAATTTTTAAGGATATATTAGGTAGGTTGGAAAGTTCGTAAGCTAATACAGATGGCGCTACTAGAATCAAATTCATATGCTTTTCAGTTTGTAGAGAACGAATCGTAAGGTGTAGTTTATGAAATTACTGTGGATCATCATCAGGTAACGTCCGAATCGATTAGAAAATTGAAGGACGCTACGACTAGTTTCTTGGCCTTGTGGTTAGGTTAGTTATTAGGTTAGGTCCAAAGTGAGTGAGTCTATTCGACCCTCCAACGCAACCCGCAAAGGTTTATTGTGGCTCACACCTATTTACACTCGACCAAATAAACCCAGCTTCTTAGCGAAGCCGATTAGTTTGTATGGTGAGTGGTCTATCAGGTCAGATGATAGGAGTACGGCTCTGACGAACTCTAAAAACCTGATTTGGTCCCCAGCGGGGCAGGTACAAAGTATATGCTCTGCTGTTTCATCGTTGATGTGGTAGTCGGATAGTCGAGGTGCAAGATTCCCATCTTTATACCCGCGACAACCTTCCCATATGAGGGTTTTTGCACGTCAGCTACACTTGACGATACCTCAGATTCAACCGTGAAGGGTTACGCAAACGTTTGCTAACCTGAGACAGATTATCGTACGCCGCATAAGAATTTGGTGCAAGGCGGTTTTGTAAGGTACCCCGCTCTTGAGGAGACCACTCGTTTCCTGGCTGCACCACCAAACTTTTTTTTTATTTTTTATCAGGTTCAGTTATCGGATCAGAAGTTGGGGAGTTGAGAGGCTCTCGCTCCTGAACTAAATTTACAGGCCTTGTGGTACTTCAAGTGAATTCTTAAATGTACCATGACTAACCAGAATATCTGGTTTTTCAACATTTGCATCGAGAACGAAGTTTTTTTGCCCTAGAAAGATCAAAATAAAATTTGAAATCACATTAACCACATTCATTTATGATTTTACAGAATTGAAATTATAATAAAATCTTGTCACGATGCCTAGAAGAAATGTCTACATGTTCAGTCAGATGAAGTTTAAATTAAGAAACATTCTGACAGATCAACTAGGTACTGCAATAAATTTCAAACCCGATAAATCCTATGTGTGCAAAGAAGTTCTACATTTTAAGCATTCACGGCACTTTTAATTAATTATAAACATTATGAATTGCTTACAAGTTTAGTAAGAGCCTACCTAATTACAAATTTTCAATTACAAATTGAAATTATCGCGACAAGCTTTTATTATAATTTCAATTCTGTAAAGTCATAGATGAATGTGGTTAATGTGATATGAAATTTTATTTTGATCTTTTTAGGGCACTTGAATAAAAGCTTGTTTTAAAAGTTTTTTATCATTATTTTATTAAATATTTTTTAGTTTCAATCGATAGTTATCGATCAATACGAAAGTCCATCTGTAAAACGGAGAGTCTTTCAACAGAAAAACTTAAGGAACGGGGGGAAAACTATTATTAGGATAAACTATATTCTATAGAAGTAGGTAGGTACCTATTCCTCCGGCATACCTTATAGAAGAAGTAGCTTATAATATTTCGTAGTCTATTCGTTTCATTGATGGCGTCATTATTACATGGCCAAGTCCCAGTTACTTTCGATCAGTCTAATTCTTCTATCAGGAGGTCTTTGACGTTTCGAGTTAACGCTTTCATTGTCAAGTTTTTCATTTCGTTTCAATTTCTTTTTCTCTAACCTTCTTTTCCTTTGTGTTGATATTCCTTTATTTCCCATAGTGTTCCCACGAGTACCAAAGAAATATTTGTCAACCCTCCCAGAGCTTCGTTTAGCAGGGTAAGAGCTAATATACAACAGGGTGCGCTCCGGTGCCCTGAGGTGGTACGTTCGCGACATCATTTAACACTCTGATGCCACTCAGTCCTCGGCACGGCCTCACCTTGACTTGGTTGGTAATTTGGTGAAAGATGCGCCACTTTTTTCAGCTTAGATCTTACTCGTGCCTGACGAAACACCGTTCCGGGTTTGATTTTGGAGTTTTCCTTCTCCTAGACGGCTTCCAGACCAATGCTGATGACGCCCATCTCACCAAATTACACAAGTCATGGTATGCCTCTTGTGCTCTTGTGCCTGTTGCAAACATTGCGTGATGGACCCTCTTACTCTGGGAACTTAGAGGGTGGTAGATAATAAAATTTTTTCACAATGCAAATAAATATGGGTTCTAACAACCTACTACACCATTTATTGTTTTCTTTTCAGAGTCGGGAAGTAGGTATTTGAAGGTAAAAGCTTCATTAAATTTTTTATTCTATAAATATATTTTTTTATTGAAGCCAACCCTGGATGTGGCATCTATTCCATGGTGGACCTACCAACTGCCTATCATAAACAAATGCGTATACAAAATTTCGTGTCCCTGTTATTTACCGCTGAGGAGATCTCTCGTACGGAGCCGATCCTGGCAGCAGCATCAGGTCACATTTATGATTAACATGTAGTGTCATCGGTTCTGGACCAGCATGCAAAATTTCAGGTCAATCGGATACCGGGAAGTGGGTCAAATTAAACTTGTAAAATTTGTTAACATACATACAAGTCAAGTTGAATAAAAGCTTTCAATTTAATAAAAAAGGAGAAGCAACTTTTGTTATTTTGAAGAAAATGAATAAAAATGTTGATGAACCATTGATTTTTGGTAAAAAATAAGAGTACTGAATCCAAGGCTTGGTTTGATGCACATTATTCGGACTTTCAACCGTTGAGAAGTGATTTGCTAAATTTAAACAGGGTGAAATGAGCAGCGAGGACGATACACGCAGTAAACGCCCCAAAAAGGCTGTTACCGATGAAAACAAAAAGTCCACAAAATAATTTTGAATAACATCAAAGTAAAGTTGATCGAGATAGCTGAGGCTCTAAAGATATCAAAGGAACGTGTTGGACATATCTTGCATGGATATTTGGATATGCAAAATTTGTGACAATCGCGAAAAAAAAACGGATCCATTTGAGAAAAAAACAGAAAGTGTTGTTCAATCAAAACGATGCACCGTGTCACAAATTATTGGAAACGATGGTAAAATTGCTTTGAATTGCTTCCACATCCACCGTATGCTCCAGATCTGGCCCCCAGAGTCTTTTTTCTTCTCAGAACTCAAGAGAATGCCTGCTGAAAAAAAACAAAAGGGGTAATCTGAGGTCTATTTTGAGGCTGAACACGAATCGTACTATAAAAATGGTATTGAAAATTTTTTTCAGTGTCAGCCTACGAACTTTTCAGCCTAACCGTCATTGTAAAATTATTTTATTTTCTTCAATTCATCCTGTGTTTTATTATAAAGATAAGTTACATTTTCTTTTGTCAATTTTGTTAATTATTTTATTTTTTGCAGTTGTTTAAGTTTTATATCGAGTATCATGTATATTGATCATTGAATTTCATATATATATATATATATTGTTCATTTTTTCAGAAAAATAAAAATATATGCAGATTCAAAAATTGTTTTGCAAATTAAAATTTTGAAAGTTTCCTGATTTTTCTACAATATAATTCATTCAATGTTTCCATTCTAGATGTCTATTGATGATTATTCCAAAATATTGACACAGTCACCTTAAAAAATTTGTGTATTATTGATAATTTTAGGAGGGCCTAAGTTAGGTTATGAATTTTCATTAGAAGTGAACGAAAAATAGTTATCTGAGAAAAGGTTGGTTCGGTAAAAGGATCAATTTTCTCTTGAAAAAACAATTGTTTTCTAGCCGACATTTCGAATTCATTTAAATTCTTAACTAAAAAATTCTTAACGAATTTAACTAAATTCGAAACGTCGGCAAGAAAACAATTGTTTTTTTAAGAAAAAATTGATCCTGTTACTCAACCAACCTTTTTTCAGAAAAATTATTGGATCACTAAACTAGTTAACTGAAAAATATTCAGTTTTATTAAAATTTATTGTTAAAAAGTAATGGTCAAACCACAGACTAATATTTCCGAAGTGATCTAGAATAATGGTTTTCAATTTAGTCCAAGTTTCAGCTCTATACAGTGCATTTCTTTAATGCCCCCCCTTTTATTTTTTGAACGGATCAACTCAAAAAATTTAAATTTGGGATAATGAAATTAATGCATGAAGTGAAATTAACAGACGGGCGCCATCTGTGAGAAAAAATCAAATGGAAAGCGGGATCTTGTGACATATCATTTTAAAGCTCCTGACGAATACTTCACAACCCCAGAATATGAAGTCAATATCTTCACCTAATATAAAATGGCGGAACATTTAATAAGCATACCTTGTTATGAAAGTAATTGATGCTTTCACAGTTGAAATCTGTGGCGTTTATTGTTGTTCGGGGCTGTTGATTGCCATTCGTTGAAAATACGTTTCACAAAGTTGCGATCTGAGTTAGCACTTTCAGAAACGAATTATTTCCCTCTAATATTTTTATTATATCAGTTGGGTTATTGTACAATGAGATCTAGCTTGTTGGAATCTCGCCAATGAATATTTTAGTGATTTAGCTTCTCTGTTCACTGTTTTCATGTTTACAGAATTTGATTGTTTTCTTGTAAAACTAGGCAATCGACTACATTTTTAGAGAGAGGAAAGTCCGGACTTCGTATTTATGAATATGCCAACCATTCTTGCAAGGAAAACGTTGAAAAACACGAAAGAAGCGACTGCCAAATATTAGTACTCGTTACACTAATCTTTCATGTTTCATCAGAAGAAAGTAAAACTCTTTTTTTCCAATTTTTTATTGAAACTTACAAAATCTATTTTCACATCACATTACAATTATGAAGTTGAAATCCTTTTGAATTTTTATTATCCCATAAATGACCATCGAAAGCATCTTCATATAAGTTAACATTGTAGGTACTTACTATATTTAATGTTCACTGAATGACAAAAATTTTCATGGATGGAACTGTATTGAGTTATATCAGTTTTGTAATCTGTTCAGAAAAAAAGTTACCATAGGCTTGAAACTGAGTGATTATTTTGAATAAATTGAATAATTTCAATAATCTCAATGAAAAATAGCACTGTGAGTGGATATGGTGAATCGTCAGTAGGAATTTTGAAAACAGTGGACTGTAGAACAATCTTTCCAAATATAGTTATAGAGGATTTTGCCACAGTTTGTTGTCTGTTTTCGAAACTATTCACTCTGATATCATCTTCCCAGTTTCACTATTCAGTCAGAAATTCAATGAACAAATCACATTTTTCAAAACTTGGAAACTATTCATTACTGTTTCTGTTCAGCTTAATGCAATATAGCAGCCAAGGATATTGCACTTTTTCCAGTCCAGCCCAACAATTTTCATCCAGTGAACGATATTGTGCGTTGAATGCAACAAACGGTTACATCTAACTGAATGACAAATATATTTTTTTCAAGAAGTCCATTATCAAGTCTCCATAGAAATCTTCCCAAACCGGAAAAAAAGAAAAACAGTATTCAGTTTCATAGTTGCAACGAATTGGTTTTGTAAACAATCATGAGCTATCTCAAACAAATAAGATTATCAGTGTGACTGTTTCGAAATTCAATTGTTTTTTAAGTGAATTTAAACCCAATCAATGTTGTTCGAAAAATAAAACAAATTGAAATATAAAAAATATCTTTTCTGTTCCTAATTGAGTCTCGGAAACTGTTTTGTTAGTTTTTTGGTTGTTATAAAAAATGTGAAAGTTTTTAGGACTGGATTGTGACACCACCATGGTGATATAAATCAACAATATGATGAAAGTTGTTTGTTTCGACAAGATGGTGATCAATAACAATATCCAGACCATGATTTTCCATGCACTCAGTTGAGAGCAGAGATATCATTGAATAGACTACATGTTGACAAGATTTGTGGCTCATTGATTCCTACAGTTCAGAGTAAAAAATACAATTATGGTATTCGTCAAAAGATATCATAATGAAGTATTTGATATATTGGCAGAATAAGTTTGTAAGTATCAGTGGAGGCAACGATGAATCTATAAAATTGCAGACTGATATAGGAATGTAGACTTTCGCGGCTGACGTCAATGTTTTAGTTGGTCTTCTGGTTTTGCTGTGGTCTTCGTTGGTTATAATCTCGAAACGTTTCGACTGCAACTGCGGCAGTCATCTTGAGTGGTGTGGTTTTGACATGTTTCAGTTGACAAGTCAAGAAGTTAACAACAATTGACATTTACCAAGAAACTCTTTATATCTGAAAAACTTTCATCTAGAAGAAAAGCATGCTCGAACACACACATATATATATATATATATATATATATATATATATATATATATATATATATATATATATATATATATATATATACCCATTATCGAGACCGCTGTGAATAATAAGCATGTAGGTATAGTCCAAGTAAACGATATTGTGCACATTTAAAGTTTTACGATTGGCTGAAGAATTGGCTAATTTGAAGTCATGTTACGGCGACGAATACAAATCGGGGAATTCGGGGATGGTTATCGCCGTCGTGTTCAGTTCAGGAACTGATCGCGATCTGAGTGTTGTAATCTGTTTAAAATGTGGCGTCCTTGGACAACTACTAATAGTAATAACGAGTGTGATAACAACGCAGAATTTTCCAGTGTAGTGATTCCAATAGCGATCGTGAACAATGTGAAAAAGAAATACCAGTGAATAAAATCCGGATGTATTTAAATTTCGAAACACAGAAAGTGCGTTTCAATGTATATTAGAATCTACATCTCAAGTTTGGTTTCGAGGGAAACAAACTATTACAAGCAACATCAAATTTAAACGAAATTCTTTTCTGAACTGTACGTAAAATAATCAATAACAAACCTTATGAATGCAAGACGGGATGTGATACAGGATTACCAAAACCTTCAGATGTTCATTTATCAAAATATACGACTGTTAAAAAAGCAATGAGACTCCTACAACTGAAATCATAAGGATGAAATTGAATACTTCCGGCCATAACGTGAGCTGCTGTGACAAAACTCTTCAGAATTGGATAAAGAAACCAGGATTTTGATTTAAAATAATAAACAAATTTCAAACAGTTATGGAAAGCGTAAGAATAGTGGAATTGCGTAACAAATTACTAAATATAGACAAGAACAACTGCAAATTTTTCATTCGGATGAAACTTGATATGATACTCACGACACAGTTATGAAAGGGTGGACTGATGATTCGAAAATGGGTACGCCTTAACATGCATGCAAACAAAGGATGGCGAAATATCATTGTGCATGGCGGAGGAAGTGAAGGATGGGTTCCAAATTCTTTGAAATTAGGTGGAAAAAATTAAGGACTACAATGTTGACTATCATAAGAACATGGAAGCTAATATTTTTGAGGAATGATTCGGAAACAAATTGATCCCAAATTTGGATGTGAATAGTGTAATATGTCTTGACAACGCTTCCCATCATTCGCGACAGCTCATTAGCTGTACCGAATAAAAATTCGAGGAAAGATGAAATACAAAGTTTTTTGATGGATTTGTATTTTGAAGATTACTAAACCAAAAACAAATTACTTGATAAAACCATTTGAAAAAGTGTATGTCCTCGAGATTATTGCTGCACATCATATTGAGACTTTCCCCTGTTATTTTGTTTTCAATACCATTTAGTTAATTTTGGGAAAATTGAAAGAAAGCATCAAGTGTTAAGATAATTTTCCAAAATTTGATAAGAAGGTAATAGAGCAATTAAAGAAGAAGTATCTAATATTAGCGAAGAAGACTGGCAGAAAAGAATTGAAAAAAGTAATTTTAGATGAAAAAGACTATATGGAGATTGGACACTTCCATATTAATGATGAAAATGAATTCATTATTGATTTCAATGACGACAGTGATAGTGAAACAGAGGATATGAAAGAGAAATTATCAGAAGCTGAACGAAATATTTATTATATATATTATATAGTTATTGTGATTCTTATATAATCAGAAATGATTATTGAATAACAAAATTAGATAGCTCCGTAACTATATAATTAAAGGGTTACTGTTGGAAGGTAGGTTGCACTATATCGTTTACTAGAACTGTACTTATGTTCAACAATTGGTTAGAAACGTTTATCCAGCTTCCTGCATTATAGAAAAATCAGCTGGGTCCCAGTAGCTGATTGGATATACAAGATGTGATATACAAAAAATATAAAGACTTGACAAGAAAAGTTTTTCTTCATGATATCAAGAAATCCCTAGTCATTCGATTGTGTTTTGTCACAATCTGAAAAGGAAAGATGACAACGTTGAGGTTTTGACGCTGTTAAAAAATTGTAGATTCAGAGTTAGGAATCACACGTTAAAAGGTAAGACCTCATTAATCCTTAGCTAGCACAAGTTTCGACTTCTGTGGGTTGTGGTTCGTTGGGTTGCGACAGCTGGTAAAACAGAAAAACATATTTTACAGAAAGGTTGATCTATTTGACACATATATATCACACAAGTAACATAGTGTTACTTTTGAAAATGTATCAAACCCAAGTAGAATTATATCTTGGTTTTTTCAATGTTTTTTCATTTTTTTTTCAGTTTTATATTTTCGATTTTTTTTTGTTATTTTGATTATTTAACAATTTTTACTGAATATACATTGCTGAAGAAAGAAAATTGATAGCTGCTTCTGCCAAAAAATCAACCAATGAGTGACAGAAATAATGAAATACTCGGTAAATCAAAGGTCTCCAAACTATATCTGACAGATGCCCTGCGGACAGATACATTTATGGATCCCTTCATGGATAATGAGAAAGGAAATTATGACAAAAATACCTGTCTAGTGAGTGATTTCCAGATCGATTTTAATGTTTGATTTCCAAAACATCATTGTTTGTATAAAGTTGTTCTCATTGTTTGGACCAATTTGTTTTATATAAATTCAAACTAACAATATAGTTGAAGATATGAAATGTTTTTCATTTTATCTCTTATATCACCTGAAAACCAGTTGAAGAAACAATGTTGAGTCAAAAACTATTCCTTGCTGAATCTCTGCCTTTGATAATGATGAAGTTACCTCAAATACTATAAATACAAAACGAGAGAAGTATCATCACAGTGAATTAGGAATTATCTTAGTGGTAGCAGACGATTATGTTCCTGATTGTATTTTAAAACCATTTCGTGTGAAAATGTATCTATTTTCCATCCATGTTGAAACTGATGATCCTACTCGGAACGGTTCTATGCGTCTTGATAATGTTCCAATATCGTTTTCCTCGCCAAGCCTCAAATATTTTGTGCGACACATAATCTAATATATGAATTTATATATCAGGAGATAGCGAACTTTACTGTCACAGTCAAAGTGTTTTCACTCTCTACTGGTTATCAGTTTATCAGAAATATTTTACATGATTTGAAGGTACTTAATGAATGATACCGAGAAATTATGTATTTTTTGAGTGGTAATGATGAAGTCCCATCTTGAAACTCATGATTTTAGCCTGTTGAATTTTTAAACTTATTGCGACTATTCAACAGATTTCTAGGTGAATATCGTTTGAATACAAGAGTGTAAACTCCCAGGGCCAGAAATAACTATGCCAACACTTAACACTTCTATAAGGTGACTCCATAGTGGATACATCCAACCGAAAACAGGAAAAAATAATATTAATAGGGTCTCACTTCGACAAAGCTATGAACACCACCAATAGATTAAATCTGAAGAGTCGTAACTCTGGACGCTATGAGGAAAACTAGATGACTACGTCAGTTTTCTCTTCGCTTTTAATAAAGTCACCTTGAACTTAGTTCCAAGAAGAAATTATATATTCACTACAGCTATCTACAGGTGAACCGCAGGGTCCTATACTGGGACCATTGCTATTTGCACTTTATACTTTCGATTTCGAAAATGCAGACAAAAATTGCAACATGAACTTTTATGTCGAAGATAAGCAAATACACCATTGATTCCTCCCAGAAAATATCGGTAATTTACTTGAGAAATAAACAAAATATATTCAACTGGATATGGCGAAAAAAGATTATTACATTCGTCTTGGCTGTTTCACAAATTTATCAGCTCAAAAACCCCACCCAACCTCTTGAATAAAATTTCTTCCAGGGGGGCTATTCATACTAGGAACGTTCTTTCTGAAGGAATCATTACACTTCCAGTTCATAACCACATATGAAAGATCTTTTGCACATTGTCGAAGGTTTAGAAGTCAATTCCGGAAGATTTGAAGACTTTGAACGAACAAGCATTCAAAAAACGAATGAAACTCTTTGATAAACATTTAAATATGAATAAGAATTAATTTGTGTAATTGATGACTAATGAAATTAGACAATAGTGTTCACATTCGTTAATTTGAAGTAATAAGAATTAAATTGATGTACTGTGCTGATAGATACGAGTATAATTGTAATAGATTCGAGGGGAGCGATAGCTGATTAACGGTAAAAACAGAATTTGACAGATTAGGAAAATTCATCTGATTCACCTGTTATGGTAGAAATAAGTACCTACTATATTTAATCAACCCTTACAAATCTTCTGCTGGGAAAATGAAAATCTTAGGTTGGTAATTTAGTTTCATTAGTTAATCGACGTTCGAATAAGTAGGCTAAGATCTAATACAGTTTGGAGGATAATTGCCTAGCATGGTCAGTAGAATTTGGAACCTCGGACGTAAAACAGATCTATTGGGAACACGATGCGCGTTTCGCTGGCTAGCATCATCAGGAGATTTGTAAGACTAATTCTTATGCCTAGGTTGATGTTTTTTTTATGCATCTGGACGAATCATTATCTTGCACATTGAATTAATTCCTAACATTTTCATTGTTCCTAATAGTATTTGCTACCTGATGATTCCTAATATTCATTTGTTTTCTATCTGTAATTACGGAAGAGTGTGAATAAAGAGCTGTTAAAAATGGAGTCTTTGAAGCCTAATCAATCATGTAGCAACTAACAATGGCAAAGTATTTTAAATTAACCTAATGTTAGGTAGTGATTCGTCTAGAAGCATATGAAAACGTAAACATAGCCTTAGGAAGTGGTCTTACTCATGTCCTAACGATACTAACTTGGTTAGCGAGAAACAGTATTTTTGTTTTTGTGTAGAAAAAGTAGTGGCAGATCTAGCGTTGATACAGCTCATATTGAAAACTGGTAATTGAGTTATTGAAAAACATATAAACTTTATTCACACACCAGCTCCGCCAATTTTCTAACAAATGCAATGATTATGTGAAGGCACACAATTATTTCCGGCCGTAATAGTTTACATTCTTTGATCAACAATTGATCTTTCAAGTACTTGTCAAACTTTGATATAGTCGCGAGTGTGATTTTGTATATGGTTTCGTGTCTATCAGAGCCATCTATTGAACTATCGCAATATTTTTCAAAATATTATTATTTATCATGATTCAGACCTCATTTTCATACGATTCATATGATCTCAATGTGGACAGTTTGAAACTTCAGTTGTATCTTATTGTTTCTCGGTAGGAATTTGTATAATTATCAAGATAATTCTGTTCTATGATATGTATAGTTGATGTACGAGTATTTTGAAAAGTATATTCATGCATCATTCGTTGAATATTTGAAGAATATTTCTGACATCTGCAACCACTATGCTCGCTAATGAGGATATTGTGAAAATAAAGATCATGATTAGGTTACTAGCTTAGGTATTTTGATATTAGTACATTGATAATGATGATATGCTTCTCATATCTTGAAAGATCTTCAACTCTATTTGAACTGTAGCGTGTTCTATTATTTTTTAATATTGATCTACTGTCAGAGGCAACTCAACATTAAGACTAATTCATCGCTACAACTATTATGCTCAACACAAATGCACACTGAACATCTAATTACATCATCAACATCGTACAGTAATATTCAACATCTACATATTCATTTAAGAAATAAAAAAGGGGTAATGTTGCGATTTGTTATAGACATACGACTCAAAAAAACTGTTTTTGGACAACACTAGCAACAAATAGCAACATTAAATTTTGAAGGTTATAGGTCCACTTATATAGTTATATGTAAGTACAATACAATCACATCTGCTTTATAGGAAGAATGAGAAAAATGATGGGAAAATTATTGAATCCTACAATTCTGCGTATGGTGGCTAGCAAGTATCTCGTTTGTAGATTTTCTGGATGAAGAATGTTAGAATAAGAGCATTAAGTATTCGCTGGAGATTTTAATTTTCAATAATGTGTGTAAAATGACATTCTGCAAAATCAGAATCAGCTTGAAAGTATTATTTTTTGAGTGAGAGGACATATTTTTCGAAACATTAATTCAATTCCACCACCATATTCGAATTGTTCCGAATCTTCAAAATCTTCCGTTCATATAACAAATCCATTCCCATTTTTCCTACGTTATACCATCATTCCATCAATATCAATGGTCCCGTATCACAATTTTCATCTATTTCATGACTTTTTCTCGTTCAAAGAGATCACAGATGGGAAGAAGGCAACGTTAATTTTATATTGTAATAATTCCATAATCAAAATACCAAATACATGTATCTGCTTGGGCAGAAGTGTTAGGAAATATTGTTTTGGTTTTAAATTTTGTGATTGAACGTTATAGAATATAAATTACAATTATTTTCATTCAAAAATTATTAGAATAGGGTACAATTTTTATTTTTTATCGACGTCAAGTTCGAATGTTCAACAAAAAAACAATCATTGGAAATGTCAATGAAACAGAAATGTTTCAATTCTGATGTACTCGTTAAGTTTATCATTTTACGAATATATCAAATTCTACAGTGAACTGGATCGAAGTGAAAGTGATATGACCCAATAAATCCGTCACAAATTCAATGAACGGAAGGTGGAAAAGTATGACTTCTATGAACAGTAATTTTTCTCCTACACAGTGTGTCTGATTCAAGATAGAAACCATACTTTCGATATTTTCGGGAACGCAGTTTTGAATATTTTGCACACCCGTACTAATTTTTCCAATATAGTAAGGTAAAACTGTACCTATTACGAATTCACAGAGTCAATTCCCATTATTGCATTGAAATCATTACTTTATGTAGTATCATGTTCCATAGGTTTTGAATTCCATGTTCATATAGAAACTCTACTTGTTGACAGTTTTGATTTCGATATTCAATTGAGAGTTATTATGATGTAACGGTTATTACTAAATCAATAAACAGTCATCATAAAAATGAAAAATGAAAGTTTCTATGTTTTTCAACAGTTTTATCCGTAATTAAAGTTGTACTGCAGTTTCAAACAGTTACAAATAATTACAAAATTTTAATTATTGTAATAACAATATTGTAATTGTTTGGATAATGTACTTATATGACGAAACTGCAGTTACAACATTAGTTACGAATAAAAGTGGTTAAAAAACATAGACAATTTTATTTCTCATTTTTTTTACATGGACTATTAGTATAGAAAGTAATTATTGCAATTAGTTCAACCATACCACGCTTTACTTCGATTGTAAAATAATTTTTGGTGATTGGGTATATTTGAGAAAACAGCAGTGAGTTTAATAATACAAATAATCAGTCATGAAAAGAAATCTATCACAACCATTTTGCCGTCTCCTGAAATCTTATTCGATTATGTTTAGTTCCCTAGTCTTCTCATATCGGGATGCTGATTCCTGATTTGTCCTCCATATACTTGATTTTTAACTATTCTCAAATATTTGGGGTATAATTGGGATATCTTCTCCAAAAACACTGTCAAAAATTTTGTTATTTTTTCAAATTCAGTGCGTAGGAATTTTTGCTTCACTCAATAACAACTACCTCCGAATTTTTAGATCAGTGAGAGAAATGTTTTTATTGCATCCAAAAACTCCCGTCGACAGAATTACCTAAACGATCAGCATTCATTGACTTTTAATAATGGAATATTGAATATTTGGTCTCCCAGGGTTTTATGAAAATTTTCAACAATTCATGTACTAATTGAATAGAACTGGCCGATATCAAAATCAAAAATTTCAATTTTGTCTTCAGAAATAGACTTTTGTCGTTTCTAACTCGATTTTTTTGGTGTAAAAAACCAGAATTACACTCTAGCAATCGAATTTAGTATATTTTCGGTTATGAATTAGAAATTTCAATTTTGCCA